>NC_139482.1:130040440-132790440 GCF_008360975.1 Lichenostomus cassidix
AAATTTGTTTTCATTTGTGGGATTCCAAAGCAAATTCATTACTAAATAGCACAATAAATAAACATAACTGTCACCTCAGAGACCATATTCAGCATAGCATTGACACATGAAACATGCACTTGCTGGAAGTGTAACACATTCAACACAAAGAAATATGAAATATATTTCAACAAATAAAATATGAAACAAGATGAGATAAAAATAACTAAGATGGGGGGAAAAAATCTTAACATCAAAAACCGGAAAAACTATCCATTTAAATTACAAACAGAATAAAATCATAGGAGTTTTTATTTTATATACTTGTTTTGACAAGTGAAAAGGTAAATGACTGAAAATATCTTTTGAGCTTGTGTTTAATGTGATCACTAGGACTTGCTAGTCTCCTTATCTGGCTTTACACTCATTTGTATTCTAAGTGGTCTTTTTTCCCCCCCCTCTTTCACCTCTTATCATCTCTTCCCATCCCCTTTGTCTAAAGATCTTTTAATTCACTCTTATTTTGCTGCATGCCTAATTGAAGCCTATTTTTTCATTAATTCTTATTTTTGTGTTGCCAACTTTTCACAGAATGATCAAGACTGGGAGAGACATTCAAGATGATCTAGACCAACCAGTGACCTAGAAACACCATGATCACCATAACCATAGCCTCAAGTGCCACATCCAGATACTTCTAGAACACTTCTAGAGATGTCACCCCCACCACCTCCCTGGGCAGCCCATTCCAATGATTACTCACTTTTTCTGAAGGGGGGGGGGGGGAATCAAGTATCTAATCTGAACCTCCCCTGGCAAAACTTAAGGCCATTTTCTCTTGTCCTTTCACTTGGCATGACATGGCAGAAGAGACCAACTCCCACCTCGCTACAGCCTCCTTTCAGACAGTTGCAGAGAGCGATGAAGTCCCCCCGGAGCCTCCTCTTCTCCAGGCTAAACACCCCCAGCTTCCTCAGCTGCTTCTCATCAGACTTGTGCTCCAGACCCTTCATCAGTTCCACTGCCCTTCTCTGGACACAATCCAGCACCTCAATGTCTTTCTTGAAGTGAGGGGTGCAAAACTGACCACAGGATCCAAAGTGTGGCCTCATCAGTAATGAGTACAGGGGGACTGTACTCATCATTGCCCCTGGACCTGCTGACCACACTATTCTTGATAGAAGTAAAGACATATTGATTTATTGCTCCTTTATTTCTGCTTTTCCTAATTTTTTCTCTTCTAGTAAGATTTCTTGTGGCATTTTTTAATGTGTGCTTCTACTGTCATGCTCTTTACTGAATTTGACTTCAGCTGCTTTCCTTCAACTCCACAGTGATTCCATCATTCAATCTGCTATTTCCATAACACACCTTCTCTTCCTCACATTTTTTTAGCTGATTTTTCTCTCAGTTTTTGCCATGTTTTTTTCAAATATTCTTTTCTATTCCCAGGTCATAGTTACCTTTACTCACCATCTTTTAATTAGTAACAACTGTGACCTATCAATTCATGAACCAAACTCCAGGTTGAATTTAACAGCCCAGACAGCAGATAGCCTCCAGAATCTCCCAAATTTTCCCCCACTGAACTCAAGATCACTTGAAGGAGATTTCTTGATCTCTTGAATCTGGGACTGAGGAAGAGATGAGAAGCAAACAGCAGGAATGACAAATATCTACAGAAAAGAGCACTAAAGGGCAAAAATCATAGTCATAGAATGGGTTGAGTTGGAAGGGACCTTTAAATACCACCTAATTCCAACTCCACTTCCATGGGCAGGGACACCTTCCACTAGACCAAGTTTCTCAGAGAAAGACCCATCCAACCTGGCCTTGAATGCTTCCAGGGATGGAGCATCCACAGTGTCTCTGGGTAACCTGTTCCAGTACTTTAACAACATCATAATAAATAATTCTTTCCCAATATCTAATCTAAACTTGCCCTCTTTCAGTCTAAAGCCATTACACCTTGTCCTATCACTACAGGCCATTGTCAGAAGTCCCCCTCCAGCTCTCCTGTAGGCTCCCCATTAGGTACTGCAAGGTCCTACAAGGTCTTCCCAGAACCTTCTCTTTTCCAGGCTGTACCACCCCAACTGTCTCAGTCAGTTTTTTTATCAGAGGTGCTCTTGCCCTCTGATCATTTTTATGGTCCTCCCCTGGATTTGCTTCAACAGCTCCCTGTCCTTCCTGTTTTGGGGGTCCCAGGGCTGAACATGGTATTATGGGTGGGGTTTCATGAGAGCTGAGTAGAGCAAAAGAAAAATGAAAGAATCTAAACTTTAGAAGAGCAAACATTTAAGAAAACAGACCCAAGAGAAGACAGTCATATGAAGGAGGTAGAATTAAAAACAGAAATGCAATGCAGAAAAACAGGAATACAATTTTCTTAGTTCAAACTTTTCATTACTTGGTGATCGCTGTCCAAAACCCGAAACTGTTTGTACCAAAAAGATAGGACACCACATTGCTGGCCTTTCACAACCCATTTCTCCTTCTGCTGAGATGGTTGTACTAAGTTTCATCCCTAAGACGTACTTATAAACAAAAAGATTACCAGTGTCTCCATTCAAAATTCTAAGTACCAAAATGTTGGCCCATTACAGGTAAGGCAGTCTCCCTCCTCTCATGTATCAGGCAATACTAAAGATCATCCAACCACTGCTTATAAGTTTTAAAACTATTTATAAATATCTTCCTTATACACATAATAGAAGACTACCTACATAAGTAAAACAAACCAACCCCTCCGAATTCCTTGCTATCAAATGCATATTATGGAAATTGGGTCAAAAGGACTGAAATTACTCCAAGGTAAGCAAAGAACATTTATTTTTTACTTTGACAACTTCTTTTATTTGTTTTGATAAATAAGAATTTAGAACTCACTTCTGATTTCAATTTAGCATGCAGTCAGTTAACCCAATTAAAAGAGCAAGAGCTGCTTACCTTCGCTGCAAATATAAAAACTCACACACAAAACCAGAAATATGACTGCAAAATGATGGGACTAGAGGTATTTCAATGGTTTTTTTTTTATTTTTCCTCCAATATAAAAAATCCCAAAGGATTTATTTAGAAATTAATTTTTATAAATAATTAAATGAAAAAAGAGACACTATTTAGATCTCTAGCTAACTTAACAGGTTCAGTTAGTGTTTCATAGGAATGGGTTGACATCTACCAGTTTAAAGGCCCTGTGAAAGCTCCTATCTGTTTTGTATTTACTTTATAAATCACTCAGGCTCTTTATGCCAGAGCAAACTGATATCGGTTGCACCTTTTTTTTTTTTTCTTTATGGAAAATACAGGGTTATGAGAAGACCATTCTGGTCTCAAAGTACTTTTGTTAACCTTCATGAACAACAGAGTAACATTATCTTCTCAGCTATCTTTCAAGAACCAAGAAAATTAGAAGTATAATACATAAAGATTCCCTTGAGGACAATTAATTCACTCATCTATTCAGTAAGCTAGATTTGCCACAAAAAAATTACAGCACAGTCAGTATCACTCCACACTTGCACTGAAAACCTATTGTGCAATAGCCTGTTCCATTCTAGAAGCATTTGGATTTTTCAGTTCTTCTAATTCTTTACTCTTCAATAAGCAGTGTTAAGTTAAAATATTTTTCACAGTTTCAATATTTAAGAATATCTGTCTGCTATCATCCTGACACTTGCCTGCTGCAGGACTTCAAGATGGCCTTGGGAAAAAAGCCATAATAAAACAGTCAGAAATTGCAGGCAAGCCATAGAACACAGAGAGCACCACTGATGCTGAAAACATACATTCTAACTCAGCAATACCCCAGATAGGAACACAGCCAATAAGGGATGTCTCCAAATAGTTACATAAGCAAGTTTCTTCCCAAAAATAGCTGAATAGAATGAATGAGACAATGACATAACACAACACCAACACTGTAACACTGTTTCAAAAACATATCACAAATAAAATAAATCATTCTCAACACACATTTCAAAATAAGGAGGAATGCACACTCCATCCTAATGCATGCTTTGGTAAAATTCAACTGATGTCATCTACCAAGAAAAATTATTCTGTAGCAAAGCATTTCCAACAAGAAAGTATTATATTAATATCAAATTAATTTAAAATCAGTTTAAAAGTTCTGTTGTTAGTTAACAAGTAAGGTCAGCAGATGAGGGTGACGATCTCCTGCAGACGGGAGACTCCCACTACAATTTCCTAGGAGGGCATGGGTGGTGGTATTTTGTTTGTTTCGCATTTTCAGGTCAGGGGTTTACAATTTCCTGTGGAAAGTCTGTAAATCTTTCACTCTGTTACTACCAGGACACTGGACCTCTTCTGCACCTGCATATCTACAGAGGAAAGCTTTCTTCCTTTTGCCAAAAGCCACAAGCTTCCACAGCCTTCCACATCCTGGAGATCTCCATCTACCACTCAACTGAGGAACACTTAGCTGCTTGGTGAAGTTAGGGATCTGGCTCTCCTACCTGAAGTGCTTCTGTGAATACCCTGTCAGTATTTTTATTCCCTTAAAATACACTGCTTTGTCACTACCAGCAGCTGAAAAGCAAACAGCTTCCAGCTTTCTTTAGACCTGTATCTACCTACATACTCTCACCCCAACTAGAAAGGCTACCACAGCTTATACAACATCATATACTACTTAGGCTTTGTATTACATAAATTCCTACCACTACTCTCGCCCACCACAAGGTGCTCTACAACACAGTGGCAGTAAATCTGGAAAATGGGAGACAGGAGCCTAGAATTTTGACCAGTGTACAGGCAAACGTATCTAACAGTGAACTACCATATAGAAAGCTGCCATAGCCACCTCCTTCAGCCATGTTTTAAGCAGAACTGTGACTGTATTCTACGAGTGGCAAAGTTCTGCTGCTAACACACGCCTATTAAGCAGCCACCTCAGAGAGTCAAAGGTTAGCCTACTGGGAACCACAAGGAAACAGCAGTAGAAACTGTGTCACCAGTTACTTAGGCCAGAGCAGCTGGGAGTCTACCACAGGACAGATCTAAGAAATGTTTGACTATTGAGAGCTGTGCAATGAAGTGGCTACTGAGTTCACAGTTCTTGTACCACAGTGACTTACACGCCCAAGTATTCATTCAGTTTCAGGCCTCATTCGGTCTTTTATTTGTTGTATGACACGCCTATTTATCAGAAATAATTGCAACTGGCATTTAAATGGAAAATCCACATAATTTTCAACCATCTGAAGGTTTCAGAGACTTTTTCAAGGACTATGAACCCAAGTTTAAACTATTTTTAATGGGGAAAAGTTTCCAGCACAAAACATTGCTTTGCTTCTTGAGAATGTGACTTGTAAAACTGGCTTAATAATTTTTGGGGGTTTTTTTCCACTTTCTAGAAAAAAAGAAAAAATATCCAGTGATATTATCATTATAATAATGGAATATGCTGAGTCAGAAAGGACCCATCAGGATCATCACGTCCAACTCCTGGCCCTGCACAGGACACCCCAAGAATCACACCATGTGCCTGAGAGCATTGGTCAAACACTTCCCATTAGGCCATTCCAGCCAAATTATACTTTATTTCTGTTTTCAGCAAAATGAAGAAAATCCATGTTAAACTAACATTTTGCAACAGCTCTCAAAAGCAGAATTGAAAACATCTTAAAAAAAAAAAAATCAAAAAAAATCCCCATTTTTAAAATATACTACTACTAGTGATATAAATGAACAACTTTATTACCAGTCACAGAAAATGGCTTGAGACCTTTAAACATCTATCACCTCTTTCTATACACATATACAGGACTAAAGCACTGGTACACCTATATATGGCACCAAGCAAACAATCTTCTAGGGGTCACAGTAAACATGCTTGAACAAAACTACATCCATGAAGTATCAATACCCAGACCACAGCACCACTGAAGCCAGCCCATAATCAAGTTTCCTGACTAAATTCCTACCAGACTTAGGTCATAGGCTGTTATAAAACACGTGCCACTGGCTTTTCAGTTGAAATACCAGTTTTAAGACATAGGCCTTTCTAAGAGTTTTGAAGCATCACTCCAGAGCTATCCAACTATTTACCTCATATCACAGAGGAGGCACACTTACAGTATCAAACAATCCCTTACCCTGGATGCTGAAATCACTAAAAAATAATGAATAAACCAACTCATGAATTCTTCTATCAACATGTAGGTTCTACAGCATGGTGCATATCCCACTGCAATCAAAAATACCACTATACAGTAAGACAAAAAAGTTGAGCAAGTAAGAGCTGGAACCAGACCTGTTGCCTGGCAGCTGAATGATTAAACCATCACTTGCCTCAGGCTGCCTCCAGTTTGCTGACTTCAGTGGAGTTACACTACTCAAGACAGTCACCTGGGCGGGTGGAGAGAGGACAGGGAAGGAAACCTACTGTCCCAAAGATTATATTCTTATGTTTGATTAGAAGGAAGAATGTGTTTAGGAATTATACTGATTAAACCTATAATGTTCATGTCCTATAGGGCAAAAAGTAATAAAACAAAAACCTGGTTACTTTTCCTCCACTCTAGCTGTCAAATACTCTGTCCTCTTCTTTCAGTTACATTAATTATCAACCACAAACTACCTAGAAGCTTCACCAAAGTCTGAAGCAACAGTTAGAAAACCAGAATAAACCCAAACTGCACTTAGAAACAACTTGTTTTCCAGCCCAAAGCAGATGGCAAATACAAATTAAACAGGGCAAAAAAGAGACGCAGGGGGAATGTCACCAAAAAGGAGAAAAGAGAACAATCACAAGTACTCTTGGTACACCAGAAAGCCCTAGCACTAAGCTTTGGTGAAAAAAAAACCACAAAGGGAATGTGGGGAAGCTGGTCTAAACACTAGTCTCACCACTGACATATGAAAAAGTTTCTATACAAAAATAAGTAAAACCCAGGCAACTGAACAAAAGAAGTAACACTTCCATCATTCTCACCCTTTCCTCTACTCCACGTTAAACCTCCTAAAGTTAAGTTCCTCTCAACTCTCTGTGCTCATCATTTTCTTTCCTCTTTCCAGGTATATACCACAGAGTCTCTGTTCAGAGCATGCACAGGCATACCAAGCAAGACAGCATAAGTGTTGTTTATTACTAGACTGTATAATGTATGTTGGGGTAGGAGGACAGGCCTCTTTTTGTTCCAAATCCCAATTTTATCTGGGCACAATTCCCTATTTGTGAAAAAAATATGGTTTTAGTTATTTTCTGTCATGGCTCCCAGAGGCCTCTAAGCATGGGTACTTATAAATAAAAACATATTATTGTTTCTTATTTTGTCCTTGAGCAGGGAAACAAAAGGCAGAAGGAAACAAAACATGAAACTAAACAAAACAATTAAATAAAAAGTTTGTCGTAAATATTTTGTGTCTCTAGGAAGGAAATGAAATCCCTCTTAGTTTACTAAGTTTATTTCTCCAAGCTTCTTGCTTGCAATGATCTATTATTCAGCAGTATCAAAGAGCACTTTTAAGATACTCATTCTGATTTATTATAATCAAATCACATGAACATTTAGAAAATGCCTACTTAGCCTATAAAGGTATATTGGAAAAAGCAACCAATCCCCAGAATCCTCTCTCCCCCTGTTTTAACCACAGAACTTGACACTTAAAAGCTATTCATGATACAACATTGTCATGCAGCACGAAAAAACACATTATTAGAAGAAAGCCAATTAACAACATACGTTTCATGGTCCCATCTTCCTCCTCATCGTCATCACTGTTTATTACCATGGTCCCCAAGTCTGATTCTAACATGGTGCTGTTGTGCTCAATCATCGTCTGAGCGCCTTCACTCATTGTACTAGTGGCTCTCATGGTACCAGCGCTCTCTGAATTGGTCTTCACCATGGTGTGAGAGTCCAACTCATCTTCATCCTATGGGGAAACATTTGCCAGAATGCAGGAGATCATTAAAAGAAAACAAAGGTAAGATGCAATCACTTATTGATTAGTTTTTTTTTCTTTATGTGACCTAGTTGTACTGCTGGACTTCCAGGTTTAAAACTTTATAAGAAATCACAAAATAGAAATTCTTCCATATAGAGAAGAATAAAAACTTTCTTCTTTCTCACAAATGCATGGCAGGATAAGTAAAATGTGGCCCACATACCCACTTTGCATTAGCATCCAGTTTTGAGTTATCTCTGACTTTCATGACCCACTTTATTTCTCTGGGTTACAAAAATCAGTAACGCAATTTACTTTAGAATCACTTTAGAAAGTGATTTTTAGAAACATGTTTTGCAAGGGACTATCACCAAGGATTTGTGCTGACCACCCTTAACTAAGTATCATGTCCAGCAACTAACATTACATACAGGACCCAGATAACAGGCTCATGCTCAATTAAGCTATTAACAGTCCTCCAACAGAATTTTTCAAGTTCCCCTCAGAAACAGAAAATCAACTTCATTTACTTCAAGTGTTTAGTTCCATTTTAAAACCTTTGTTACAAGGATGAGTAAATAATGTGTTAATACTACACATGAAAATACCCCTTGAGCACATACTTACCCACTAAATGTGGGGGAGATAATTTCAAGAAGATACACAGTAGCATTTTGACTTAGTAACAGTAATGGGCTGGGAATTTGAAACTGAGAACTAATGACAATCCAGTTAACGAAACATGAAATCATATGGAGTACCAGTATTTGAAAACACTAATGGGAAATCCCACTGCTTTCCAAAGTCTGATTTAGATTATACATACAACATCACAGCATTTCAAGAGTAATGTGATGGACGGTGACTACACACATTTTCTATATGAGTAAAATCTATTATTCAAGGGAAGAAAAATTTAGACATTCTCATTTGTTGATTAAATGTAAGAAATAACATCCATCACTGTGGAGTTAATCTATGTCAAATTTTTATATTTTAAATACAAATGCTACTTTCACCAGTTTTATAACCATATATACATCCATTTCCTCTATTGTGTCAAAATTTTGAGTTCCTTTATAAATGAACTCTACTCCTGATTAGCAAAATATTTTAGCTACATAGTTTGAGAAGCTATTGGATAACCCTTTTGTTTTTATTTGCCACTTACAAATAACATGCTGTTGCTACACAGAATCATAGAATGGTTTGGGCTCAAAAAGACCCCCAAAATCACCAATCCAACTGTTAATCTGGCACTGCCAAGTCCACCACTAAATCATGTCCCTAAATACCACATCTACATGACTTTTAAATCCAACATATAACATTAAAGCAAGACTTCACCCTCTCACAAATTTCCACTTTTTCCTAAATCTTTGCATTGCTTTAAAGATTTTAAATTTTTAACTATAAAGAGACTTGTAAGTGCAGGGGCTGAGAGGGACAGACACAGAATGGGAACAGAAAAAATAAACCCTGGACCCAAACCCCTGCATGGTCTGGCACTTTCTGTTTCTCAATGAACTCATTCCTTTCCTTTCTGCCCATTCCCTGGCATGGCAGACAATTTGCCTCTCATTCACACACACGTGCACAAGCCAGCTCCATGGCCCAAGTGCCTGTTTCACTAACGGGTGGTCTAGGCAGATACAGCAAATTGAATGTGCAGTAACACCAGCTCCTGAAAATTACTCTATTACATCTCAACAAAAAGATACAAAAATAAATTTGATTTTGATTTAGAAAGTCTGGCTAACAGCATACCATACTGAAACCAGGATACAGACCTAAATCTGTGATTAAAATTCCAAATTTAAAAAAAATCATTATTTTCCAGATTCTAATTTGCAAAAATACTGAAGTTCTTCATTTGCATTCTTTCAAGGGAGTTGGTTTTTTGTATTCTATTAGTACCCTACCCTTGAAAAAGTTATGATATTCCCAAATATACAGACAGCTTACAGCTACAGCACCAGGCAACTGTGCCAGTAAAAAAAAAGAGCATATTTTGGTACTGCTCCTCCTGGTGGCAACTTCAATTTTCTGTACTTCCTCCCACCAAACGTTATTGTTAACTCCAGTATTTTCTATGAATTGCATTTTTTCCCTTTCTAAAAAGGGTACTCTGAAAATAAAGTAGTTTTGCATCACATTTTAAAAGAGTCAGAACACTTAAACTACAAGTGTTTCTTTCAGTAGTGCAATACAATGCAAAACTGACTCACACCACACTGATGTTTTGCCTATTAACCACTACAAATTTGGCATCTCTAACATACAGGCAGGCAAATCCCTGGGTTTAAGGCATAGTTACATTTGATTTACAGATTAGCTTGACTAAGACCTACTTGCAGTGCATGTGGCCCTAAACTTACCTAAGCTGAAATAAGAAATGAAACAAACACTTTCCTAGAGCTCAAAACTTTTATTTTAGGATTTAGTGGAAAAAAGTGATGCCTAACAATATGAATAACTATGAAATGGAACCCTAAATTACCATCTTCATAATTCTGTTTCATTGAATAAAAAATTATCTTTTATTTCTTCAGTCAAATCAAGTATTCAGACTTGGTCCAAAGAATAGCATTTAATTTTCCAGTCTAAGAGTGTCAAACACCTTTACCTTAGTATTGTCTCTTAGCAAAGAGAACAGTTATCTCTTAGTACTTGAAAGACCAAGGATCACAAAAGTCCACCTCAGTACTAAAGGAATACTTGTCCCAAAAAGGGAAGTACACAACACCTTTGATGAATGGTGTTTTCCCTATATCAGGAATGATGTATTGAGACAGAACAATATAAAACATTTTCATGGCTTGCGCATGTCCCAGGATAATTAATTTTGTAGCTAACACAGATTGCTTCCAGAACTGTCATTCCAGTAGTCCTCACAAATTAGAGATTTAGCTATATATGGCAGTAGACTACACTGGTTCTGAAAAAGTAACTTCATAAAAATATGCAGTGGATCCAAGTTATGGAAGTGCACATTCACATGAGAGATGAAAGTCATTCCTGCATACAAATTCTGATCCATGCTTTACAGTTCATAAATATTGGTGTAGAACTTGTGATCTATTGTTAAAAAAGGTAAACACACTGATTAAATAAAAACAAACACAATCTCAATTTTAACCAGAAAAAAAAAAGAAAAGTATTAAAGCTGAAGTGTTGTGCTTTCATACTGCTTATGAAAACAGATCCATGAATAAACAATAAAACCAACTAACTCTGGAATTAAGCTGTCTGCTGTTTTCCTGTGTACAAGAAACAAGCACCAAACTTGTATTTGGAAGGGGTTTCTCTTACACCATATACAGCAACAGAAGACATGCACAAGCAAGAACTCTAAAATCTCTTGAAATGCTACAGAAATTACAATAGACTACAGAAACTCTGAATAACACCATAATCTAGAGTTCGAGTAAAGTACTAGCAATAACCTGCAATCCTATAGGATTAACTTTCTGGATCTTGTTATTTACCAAAATAGTTATTATTAACAAAATCAACCTTTAAAGTATAAAAATGCACTCACAGAGGTTTGATTATCAGGATAGAAAATTCAAAAATACTTCAGCAGAAACCACACACAAGACTTCATTATATGCTTGTATAATAAAAGATCTCATCACACAAGAGGTTTTATCAGAGAAGTTGGCATTGCAGATCATATCTGAGTCTACATCATTACAGGAGTAAATGATCCAAGGTGATACAGCTTAATGGATTTTTCTGTTGCATTTTTAACATTGATAGGAATGAAGACTGAAAAGAAAATTCAAAAGAGATGCAAATATGGCAGCAGTTGCATTTAAAATCTCACTACCTATGGTTTGGCATGTAAAAAGAACACTAGAGGGCAGCAAAGACAGCCAACACGGCTGCAAGGCATTAAAGGAAGATTTACATGCTGGCAAAATTTAGTATCCTGTAAAATAATTTCATTTACTATTAACACCTCATCATCACCTTTGAAAAAAATGTAGCTGTAGTCAGAGCTATCTTCTTTTTAAAGCACTGTGGTAGCTACATAAACACATAATATAGTTTGGTCAAGCACAAGGATTTTGTAGAAGCTCCTAACTTACAAAGCCAAACTTCAACCTGAGTATATGATTAATATTGAGCACACAAAGCTTAGACCCATCAGTAAAACAGGTAAAAACTTAACTTTCAGCACACAGTCAAATCCCATCACATCCAATAGACATCTGTCACAAAACAGCACTTAAGCTTGTTTTCTACCTCCATCGAATTGATACACCAGGTAAGGACAATTGCTGTGTGCTCATACACCTCCCTATGTTTATTCTTCCTGTAGCCCGTTTCTGGCACTACACAGCTGTGGATTTTAACAACATGCTATATTTCATTCAACAAATTCATCTTTACACATTTCTAACTTCAGGACACTTAAAGGACTGCAATAAAATTTAATTAACATATGTCAAGTGTTCTTTGGCATAAGGAAAAAATGCCATGAAAAGAGAAAGTTTTAACTAACACTGTAATATAAAATTGCCTATACATATAGACAGACATAGCTATAACTTACACATGAAAGAACCATGAAAGCAAATATAAAAGCCTTCAGAAAAATACAACATGGTGTATCAGATTTAAAATACAGAATAACTCATCTGATTCACTAGTTCCTTTAAAACAACACTATAAATATTGCAAAAATATAAAGGAATAAATACAGCAATTATTTCTTCAGGTCTCAAAATACAGATGCCAACTTTTCATAAATAATATAGGATTAACCAAATAACTTTTTGTAAGGATGAATAAATAATCCTGCATATAGGAACAACAGGTTGGCTTTGGTGTTTGATAGTTGTCAACCACTAAGTGCCCAAGAAAAAGAAGGGGATTACTGAAGTAATAGTTTCTTGGTTTAATACTCTTTTTAAAAGACTTAAACATTTCTCACATCATAGAGACATTAAAATGCAAAAGAAAATCTACAGAGAGCTGCTTGTTAGCTCATTACTTTAAAGATCCACAGAAACAAATATTTAGACATGTTTTCTGTGAGCTGCCAGGCAACGAGTTACTTTACATTCCTATAATAAAGCTGCCCAGCCTCAGCATCCACTTCACATCACACTTCTAAAAATGCACAAGAGAAGAGATTGGTCATGTCTCATAATGCCTAAACTAACATTTAAACTTTGATATTGGGATTAACCTTCTGTAGAACACACCACTTGCGATTTTTGCTTAATTAAAAAAACCTGTACAACTACCTCAGCACCTATCAAAACATGTCAGTTTGTCAGAAGGCATTCTCATCACATGCACAGCTCTCATAACAGGCATAAAATCAATTCTGAGCACACGGTTTATAATGATACATATCTCTCAGGAAGGATACAGTCATCAGGACTGTATTTACAGCTCTATAATACGAAGTTTTGAACAGCAAAAAATATTTACATTACAATTGACAACTTCTCATGCTATAAAATATTCCCAGACAGTGGTGAAAAAGAAAAATAACAATCAATTTTAGGGATGTGGCTCTTTCTCACTTGAAGGACAACTACCTGAATTGACCCTGAAAATAAGGTACATAATTGTGAAAGCTTTGCATCTGATTATTTCTCCAAACGCACCCACTCCATTCTACTTCCAGTTATGCAAGTCACTTTTAACTTGAGTGCCCATTACTATACGATATATGACTTCAAAAAGGTATTAAAGCAAAAAACTTATTCAAATGTAACCATTAGGGTTAAAACAGATTTCCTAACATAAGAAATTTCACAGTCAGAACATTTTACACCTTTCTTCTTGATGAGTCCCAAGTCATGTACCAGTGAGTAACAGGCAGAACTGCTCACAATTTACATAGGAGAATCTTGGGGGAGTTAAATCAATAAATTCAAGCTCCTGACAGGTTAACTGAAACCATTCTTTTTCAATAATATATGGACTCAATTCACCGTCCATGAGAGACCTTTAACATCAATAGATTCTACTTAACACTAACACTATTAGTTGCTCTTGCTTGCAGATGTTGTTAAATACGGATTTCTCAAACCGCAAGTCTGTTTTCGTATTTCTGCGGTGAGGACTTTACCATGGTATGATTGGGAAAAAATCAATTTTTGAGGTGTTATTTTGCAAAATTTAAGTGCCAGATGGCTATTACTTTCCAACTGAACGGACTCCAATTCTACACATGACCTAAAAACATTTATAGATATTAAAATATGAAGAAATATATGCATTCTCACTGTGACTACTACTACATAAGGTGACATAGGGACTGTCATTAGCTCTTTCTCAGACTGCTGCCATCACTGCAGACTTATTAAGATCTGTATTACCATTTGAACTATAGGATCATGTAGTCCTGCAAACTACATACAAGCAGTCCTGTATTCCTTATAGAGTTCTGTGAAACTGATACATAAGGAGAAAGAATGTGCAAGGGTTATTTATCTTCATACTTAAATGCTGGACTGCTGACTTCATCTACTACCAATCTGTGTATCAACTATACCAAACTGGCACTCGTAGTACCTGCTTTCCCTTTCCTAAAGGAAAATAATAAGCACTCAGAAGTGCAAAAAGAATTGGTTTACTATTTTTCTGGCAGATCCACAAACAAGTTCCAAATTAAATAAAAGGCACAATCTTTCATTATTTTCAAATTATACATTATTTCAACGTGAAGTGGGGGGTTGGGGAATTGATTGTTTCTTTTTCTAAAATGACAAACACAAATATTCTAATGCTTTCATTTTACTCTTCTAGTTTTTTATCCTCATTTCCTTTAATAACTTGTGGGTCCATTGATTAGCCTCTGCCTAGTATGCCTAAAAAACTAAAATCAGAATTCCACTTAGTTCAGTCTTCACTTAACCTACATGTTGCTCAGGAGTTTTCTGCTATACAGTACATAAGCAACATGCATTCAAGAAACACTTTACAGAAAAATTCTCAAATTAAAAAGAAAATGGTAACAGATTCAAACAATCACAGAATGGTTTGGATTGGAAGGACCACCTAGTTCCAATTCCCCTACCATGGGGAGGGACACCTTCACCTAAATCAGGTTGCTCAAAATCCCATACAGCCTGGCCTACAACACTTTAGGAATGGGGCATCCACAGCTTCTCTGGGAAACCTGTTCTAGTGTCACATACCCTCTCCACAACAAATTTCTTTTAATATCTAATCTAAACCCACCTTCTTCCAGTTAAAATTCATCACCCCTATAACTACATGACCTTGGAAAGTCCTTCTCTAGCTTTCTTATAGGCCCCCCATGGTACCAGTACAAGTTTACACTGCTGTTTCCTAGTTTGGCTGGGTTTGCACTTTGGGCTGATCATAACCTTTGGTGACGGCAACTGGACAAGGTACTGGTGTCATCTCTCAAATGAATCTGGAGTTTCATATAATGGTGTACTGCACCAAAACTGTTGCAAGACAAGGAAGTCTGTATTACAACCAAACAATTATTAAAACCAGTCCAGAACATAATTTGGTCTGCACTGTGACACAAAAAATATTCACTGATCACTCCAAAACATGGAGTTTTGACGAACTGTTTTTGTAAACAAGGAAATCCCTCCCCCTCACCTCACTATCAATATTCTACATTTCAGTCACTTGAACCTCACTTTTTCTATTAAAGCTAAGTATCTCCAAACTTATTTCACTAAAGGCTTACCAAGCAATACAAAATTATTAGACACACATTTACTGACAGCAAAAGACAAACTTACTGCCAAATACCACATTAACAGTTTTAACAACTATTAAATATTTCATCCTAATTACAAATTTTATCACAGGTTATTTTCTTGAATCGTAAAAACTGTATGAAAACTTAGGGAACTAAAAAATATCAATAGCATAAAAGAACATACACAAAATTACTTTTTATAGTAGGAACAAAAATCCTCTTTTACTTAATATTTTTATGATGGGAAATTTTTGAAAATGTTTAACTCCTCAATATAAACTTTACAGCAAAAACATCTGGACATCCTCTTGTCCATTACAAGATATTCTTGGCATGTCTCTCAACATCCCCTGTAAACATCATTTAGTATTATTTATTAATATTAATCAATTACAGCCTGAAAGTCAGCATCGGGGAGGAAACTAAAAAGGAATACACAACATCTTACTATCCAGGATGATAAACCCATTCTGAAAGAATGTATTGCTGAACTTTTTACCCAAACTCTCTCATTCTTCTCTTTTTGTCACCCTAATTTCTCATCTAGTGATCTCTTCCCTCAAGGGAATAGCATAAAGATTCATTTTCCAATTGCTCCCCCTTCTGTCTTTCACTGTGCTGAAGTTACACTCTTTCTATTTTTCTACCATCTTTCTTTTCTGAACTGACTAGTCTCATTCACAAGTGCACTTCCATGGCTTTCTCCTATGCTCTCACTTCACTCAGTACTGAGAAATCAGCTCTGCCTCAAAGTGACCTCTTCCAAACCTGTTAAGTTTTCAAACCTCTACTCTTTTCTCACATCCTGTGCTACTACAGACAGGGCTGCCTCTAGCCCTCTTCAAGGCTGCCCTTTAAAACTCCCCTACATCACGATCAGGAAAAGATATTGCGCAAGGTATGCAAATGCTGAACTGTCAGCTGCTCTGACCTCCTGCCTTATATTGAAGAGCTATTTCTTCAAGCAGAGGTTGATTTCTGGTTCTGGGTTTGTTGATGCTCATATACTGGTATATGATTACAGCCCTTAAAATCCTATCAGTATAAGTAAAGAAATTACAGACTTATCATTTCCACATACTACAACTGCACTTACATTTAAGAGCAAACCAACATTTAAGCCAAAGTGGCTTAAACAGACAAATTAGGGACTGCATTAGTCCCTAAAAAAAGTTGCCAGGAGGTGCAGGGAGGTGAGCAATCCCTTCCTTTTGCTCCACATTGCTAAGGCTGCACCTGGAGTGTTGGGTCCACTTCTGGGCTCCTCATATGAGACACATGGACACACCAGAGAGAGTTCAATAAAGGGCCACAAAGATGATCAAGGGACTGGAGTATCTCTTCCATGAGGAGAGGCTGAGAGAACAGGGACTGCTCAGCCTGGAGAAGATAAAGCTCATGGGGGACCTCAGGAGTATGTGCAAATATCTGAAAGGAAGGTGCAAAGAGGATGAAGTCAGGCTCTTTTCAGTGGTGCCCAGTGACAGGAACAGAGGCAATGGGCATATAATGAAACACAGGAGGATCCCTGTGAGTATCAGGAAACGTTTTTTGTACCGTGAGGGTGACTGAGCATTGGCACAAGCTACACAGGAGTTTCTTTCCTTGGAGATACTCAAAAGCTGTCTGGACATGGTCCTGGGCAGCCAACTCTCCGTAGCCCTGCTTAAGTAGGGGGGTTGGACAAGATGATTCTCCAGAGGTGCCTGCCAACCTCAACCACTCTGTGATTCTGTTTTCTCAGACCTAACCAAAGATACTCCCGTTATTTTCAGATTTGGGGCACTTGTCTTCTATACTTAGTGACGAGCAGAGTCTTGTTCTCTTTCTCACTTGTAACCTGTTCCCTTACTGCACCATAAGAGTACATGGCAGAATTCCCAACTACAGCAATGGGAACACAAATAGCAGACTGCTGCCTCAGTCCTGGATTTGAGGTTGTCTTACCCTGAAGGCAAAATGGGGGGAAGTGTGGAGGGAGGGAGTGTGGGGGGTGGCAGACTGGGGAGTGCAGTGTTACGTTCTGACTTCGGCATATATCCAAAGAGCTGCTAAATGCTTCTTCAGTTGAGGTGAATCAAACTCCTGCGACACCCTTCCACAAAGTCATGGGAGAGGGAGGTGTACACCACATATTTAGCTGGCATGGACTATGCCTGGCAATCTTATCTGAACATCACACAAGCAATTGGATGTCATGCCTAATTTTAGGTTAATGCAAAAGACATCAACAATGCCCAAGCATTTAACGTCTGCAGTTCAGAAGTCAATAGTACGGATGAAAGCAAGCTAGTAAAGACATAAGCTTTTCTACGTCAGGAATAAATCAGTCTCTTCAGAAATCAACTATTCAATAAGTCAAGTGACAAACATCAACTCTGCATGTCAAGTCACACAGAGGAAAATTTCCTAATATAAAAAAAAATTCGCAGCCTTCCCTGCCTGTTTATTTACTGACTAAGCAAATACAACTCAGAGTAATACACCTTTATAAAAACAAGCTATCAATATTCTTAGAACACCCTCCTAGAACAGGAAAAAAAATGCAACAAACCACACTGATTGTTGGAGATACAAAAGAATGCACAGAATCTGCTTGAAAATTATTCCTGTATATAAGATCATGACATAACACTCTGTAACAAGGATTCTACCATTTGCTATAGGACAAACTGCGTCACTGCACTGTTCTTTTCTGTCTGCTCAAAGTCGTAACATTCCAGTCTTCATCTTCTCTTTGTGCTCTTCTTGAATGACCCCGGTACACACTGTATGTGTGACAATACACTCCTTTAAAGCACATTCTGCTGCATTGCACAAGACTAACCTGAAATAAATCATGTAGGGAAGAGTAGTAATGCCAGGAAAACAGACTTAGTCTTAACACTGCCAAACAATTCTAAATGCAACCTACTTACCACACAACCTGCTTCTCCCCTCAAACAGATGCTGACAATGTCGTCTGAAGAATGAAGTGCCATCACCATTTTCACATTACTTGGTTCAAAACACACTGCAATCACTACTTACTATGCATCATGACTAACTATTCTGTGTATTAGACTTAAAAAAAACCAAACAAACAACCAAACACCAAGCAAAGTGCCCTGAATGAAAAATGAAAAGCACTTGTCTAGAAGTCCATCTATGAAAGCAGAACCTTAAAGAGTTTTGGGATTTTTAATGTTAGTCTGAATAGCTGAAGTTGGCATGGTTTCTTTTCCCACTTCCTAGAAAAACTTTTTACTAAGACATCTCATGGAATAATGCTGAAAGCTAGCTTATACAGCATTACTCATTATTAAGAGTGGAATACTCCAAATTCATATGCTTAAAACCACATAGAAAACTGGTAAAGAAAAGTATTTGAACACAACTACAGAAAAGAGGGGAAAACCAGCAATGTCTCTGTAAAGTATAGAAGTATAGATAGTGATAGGAAAAATGGGTACACACCGAATTTTCTTCCTCCTCTTCTAGTTCTCTTTGCTGTTCCTCATGACGCTTTGCCTTTATCTCCATAGCTTCAGTGATCAGGTCCCTTAAAATTGAAACTGGCTTAGCATTCTTAATAAATGTATGCTAGGGAAAAAAAAAAAATCATGAAAATATGTAGTGTCATTTTGTGTTTCAGGTTTAATTACAAGCACTATTCAACACCACAGATCAAAATCTACACCAACACAACATACGGTATCTTTCAGCTGCTGCATAACTTAAATTTACTTTAACTGTTTTTAAAAACTGCAAGCCTTGGAACATGTAATCATTTAACAACTGCCTTAAAACAGAGCACATATTTTCAAAAAGAAAATGTGCAGTAAGTAGTAAATAGAGCGGCGATGGTCTGACATAGAAAACCAAACTTTTTCAGATATTCAGTTTCAAAATTTAATTCATCTTAACAAATTGAGAGCATAAATTATGGGCTCTAACAAGAGCAACTATGGCTGCTTACTTCAATAAACCTGTACTTTAAATGTCATAAAATATTTCTTGATCTATGATGTTGAAACGTGGAATGAGCAAAAAATACTTTTAGCAGGAAGTTTAATTTTTAATTCAAGGTGATTTAGAACACCGCTTCTTCAAGACAATGTGCATAATACCATTTGCATTTATTTTGCTGCCTAGTAAACACCTGCTGTTAGAAAAAATCTAATTTTTGCATGATTATATACAAATATAATTTAGGCAAAATGTAACTAAGCGCCTCAGAAACATATTATTAAAATATTTAAAAATCATTCCATGAAGAACAGAATTGATGAAGCTTCATGTCCTACACTTATTATCTATCTTCTCCCTTACACATTAATTCAATTACTCTCTTTCTCCTCCATGACCTCTCCCCACAAGAGAGTACTTTCACTCCCACTCAAACACGTTGACAGCATCTCCAGCTCACATATTATCCAAATTCCAGGCAGGGAAAAAGACAACACAGACTCCTGATGAACACAGTATTTGGTTTTGTGGCGAGTAAGCAGTTGGAAAGAAACTGCACAATGAAGCTTTTTGTTGTTTGTTTCTTCTTACTTGCCCACATTAATGGAAGTCTCTTCAATCCAGCTGCTGGTATTCAACTAACCATACAAACTTGAAATCTTGAAGGTCTCAAGTACTGATTCACACATCACATAGAAACTTATAACTTCCCATTTTTACTTACCTTGGAGTCTACATTTTGGTGTTTCACAATGTATAAAATTAAATATACATAACATGAGGTACGAATTTGATGGATCTATTACCAAATACTGCTTTGCAAAATTTTCGTTCTCCTTGTAGTGGAGTTCACTGGAATTTAAATTTTAACAGCTGCAATTGCTAGCTCAACACAGAATAAATCTAGTATGAGAGTCATACAGGAAGCAAGAGCCTGGTATACCCTGCCTCGCTCCAAAGGTCCACACTGTCACCTACCACACACATATAGAAGTGCCCACTTGGGATAACTCAGCCCAAGAACAAACTCATTATCCTGTCCATCTGCATCAGACCTTTCTAGCACAGAGAACCACCTGCCTGCTTCATCTGACATGACCAGAAGGAAAGACTGGTTATTCTCCATGCGTGGTCCACACAGAGGGGGAACCTTGGCTCAATTCTTTTGCTAAACCCTTGTCTAAATCCTGAGAGCTATTGAGGGCCTCTAGCCACAAAGCAAGGATCCAATTTTAATAGCAAGAACCAGCTGTAAACTATTTAAAGAGCAATGAATTTTTAGAAGCAGCAAGAAGAGAAATAAAATGGGGGCAGAGATACAGGAGCTGACAGAGAAAAGACCACAAAGTGAAAAAGAATTAAGGTATGATGATAGTTAAAATAAGTTTTGCCCTACCAAATTTTCTCAACAGTTCCAGTCTGAGGATAAAAAAAAAAAACCCCAAACATAAAATGTGCCTTTCCCCAGTAACTTAAATACTGACCTGTAGCAGCTGGGTTGCTGTAGCTCTCTGTTCAGGATTTTTCACTAAGCATTTCTTCACAAAATCTGTGAATTCATCAGACCAGAGCTCTGGCTTCCGGAAGGTTGGAGGGGGATTTGTAGGAATCATAAAAATAGCCTAGATAAAAATCAAACAATATCAAGCCTAAACAAAACACATCATCACAGCAGCTGAAGCCAAGTTAAAAAAAAGAAATTGCTTTATCCACCTTTCTTATCAGGCTAAGAATCTGGAAGACAAATTTTAAGTACACAAGGATTCCTACTCAGATCCAGATTCAGGAAGTAAATCCATCTGCTACTAATGTAGCTACTTCCCATTAGATTTTCTCTATTTAAACTGTACCCCATTGAGCACAAGACTCCTTATTTTATCTATTGCTGTCCATCAGTCTGAAGAGATGATTATATTTTTTCTGAAATTCTTAGTAGAAATTACAGCACTGCTTGTTTAAACACACATATAAAGTTGCTGTGAACAACCAAGGTCACCTCCTCCTCTCTTAAGTGCATTTAGTTTTACATGAGAATTGCTTAGGAAATCTGGGAGGATTGCTTTTTCCTTTTGCACTCATAATTCATCAGATGGAGTTTTAAAAGTTGCTTTTCCAAGTACAGTTTAGACACATATGCTGAAACATTTAAGAGAACACCAGAAGATGACACAAATAAAATAATCAAGTTGTCTTACAGTACTGAGAATTTACATAAAATTGAAAAGGCACAGTTTTACCTATATAACAGATATTTCTTCTGTTGAGAACCACATGAAGACAGATTTTTCAACCAGGAAAAAATATTCATGCAATATAAAAAATTGTTTGTGTTACTTAAGATTATATATATTGTGCCATTTTTATGTGACTCTTTCCAGGTTTTTCTCTAAATTATAAATTCACATTTGGAGTGGCAGGAAAAAAAACCATGTAACTCTGACAGACAACTGCAAAACAATGAAAATTTTTGAACTTCTGTATGTAATAAATGCATCCAATATCACTGCTTAAGACTTACATATGACAAAACAGTACTCAGCACTAGGTCTACTGACAAAAACAATAGGCTATTATTTTCTTCTAAACCCAGGTTCAATTCAACCACATTTTCCAAAGTCAAAAGGAGTAAAAGTTCTTAATTTGTTTTTCTACAAGCAGAGGCAGAAACACATACTCAGAAAAGGGGAGAAAACTGATTCTGCACACTTTTAAGATAGCGCATAGTAGAAGCACTAGAAGCTTCAGCCTGTGTTTGAAACATAGGGAGAAGGCAGAGGGAACTTAATGAGATTTTATCCATAGCTTCTAAAGAAGTCTGACTGGCCTTGAAAGTTCGTTGAACTCATTCAAACTCTCATTAGAAAATTCTTCTCATATTCTGAAGGAAAGTGGAATCCATGCAAAAGGGTGTAAAAACTGTTCACTATCATTTTCATGAAAAATTAATTCAGTACCGAATAGTTTATTGAATTCAAATACTTAAACATTTACAAAACTGGCCATTTTGTTTTAAAAAATTGTTTGCAACAACACCTTTATATTTTCAGTGGGCAGCCATGCCAAACAAGTATATTGACTCAGATAGGAAACGTGGCACTCAGTAACTGGCCTTATCTACTTGTGATGCAAGATTAATTGTCAGTACAAGTGAAGTGCTTCTGGCAAAAAGCAGTGGCTAACAAATTCAGCTGTTTCTGTCCTTGAAATTAATGATCTTTCCTGAACTTTGAACTGATGACTTTTGATCTTATCTTCAGCTACTCTTAACAGCTAACTCTGCAGTAGCTATTGAAAACACACAGCTGTAACAGAAGACTACCAACTTCTGTTTGCGTGGTGTCAAAATGGGTACCTCCTGTTTGATCATAAACATTGACCTCTCTCCCCACAGGTAAGCAAAGATAAATTACAGAGTCCTACTCAGCTCCACAGTTCTAGGAAAAATGTTTGCCTTGACCAATTATTTTCATCAAATACACAGCAGTTAAGAACCACAGCAAAGAACTGACTTCTTTGTCATTCACAAAGCACAATGAGAATAAAGAGGGAATTAGTGAATCATTCTTTTATGCCAGGCAACAAAAGCCACAAAAGGAGATATTCATGTGTTGTTAGTCCTAAATCCACACTTATGCTTTGTACAGTAGTTGAAAATACCTACTTCAGAAACATGTATATTTATGCAATGCTTAAACCGTAGGCTTTTTAAAAATCCTACCACGTCACATGAGCTATATTAGCTGAAAAGAAAAATTAGATGTATTTTTGTAATGCAAGAAAACATACAGAAACTACTTATTCCAAATGTTTAGTCCAACTTGGTAATCATGCCACACACCTGCTAGCATGTACCTCTCCCTCCAGCTCTCAGCACTCCATTTTATCAACTAGCCTAAATTCTGGTTTTCAGTTCCATCTTCCCTCTCTACTACCTAATTTTGGCTTACCGTATTTCTCTCAGAAAAGTTAAGCTCCTTTTCTCTTTCAAAACAGTCTGCGATTTAGCTTTCAACTACTCTGTTTCCTTCTAAGAAGCTTGCAAAGCAATCACTGGAGAATTATAAAGCTAGTCCCATATGTCCAGGAATAAAAACAAAACACTTTTCTGACAGGAACTTATTCCTCATTTTTGCTTCCACTTCTTGTCAAAAAGGTAATTTCTATCCTAAAATAACTGTATATTATTTTAAAACAAAACTAAGCTATTTCAATCATTCTGAATGCCAATGGAAGCAGGAAATACTTTTTCCATGCTTCTTTCATCTTACCTTAGATTTCTCCAGTCCCTGTGTTTTCCCAAACTATTACTTGTAGTATTTTTTTTGCCTCCACTCCACTTGTAATTTTCTCAGAAGTTTCCTACACCTATTTGTTTTAGGTTAGCTCTCACATCAGGGCTGAGGACAGTGCTCATACAGCCAGTGTTAGGCAACTGTTGCTTAAAAGAAACTCCAAATATAAGCTACCATCCACCCAATGACATGGGCTGAACTGGCAGTACCAACTGCTGGAAATGTTAGGACAAAATTGTTCAAGAGAGGGGATAGGCTCTGATGAACTATAAAAGAGCTGGGGCTAATTCTTTCCTCTCTCCCACCTTCAACATCATCTTCCACATTTCTGAGACAAACTGACAAATCTTATACAAATAACGTATCAAATACACAACCAAAGCATTAGATTGTATGACTCAGTCTTCAGTTTTAAACACTCAATCACCTTTAAAAAAAGAAAGAAATCTCTAAAGCTGCAAGAGTTTAATCTGTGTTTGTCTTCACCTGCCTATAATATAGAGCCCGTTCCAAACTTGTCCTGAACTGGTCCTTCCACCTCTGAACCTTGAGCCCAATTCTACTTTGAATCATCCTTCACACACTGCTCTGAAGCAAATCCTTCACCTTGCAGTGAAACCAGAACTCAAGGCAGATTATAACATTTGTATGACCAAAGATGGGTGGAAAATAAAATCATCTAGGGCAGCTTCTGAATTGGGCACTGGACAATCCAACAGAGTTTCTACCATACCTGCTGCCTGACAGCACATCCTTGCTCAATCACCAGCAGTTACAGCTAAGCTGAATACCAGACTGAGAACCAGGTCTTAAATGAGAGCAGAACTGCACAAGTCAGCCCACGATTTTCTTTTTATTATTCTTAAAGGATCTAGTATTTTAAATTAAGTCCAGGCTGAAAAGAGGGGGTTTTTTTCCATGAAGGTTCTTTTACGGACAATTTTATTGGCGTGAAAATGTAATTATGGTGATGATGATGAATTAGGAAACGCCAAAAGAAAAATGAGATGCTCATATACCACACATGGAAATTCCTAATCAGAAAATCCTTGCAGCTCATTCTTCCTGTCAGTCAGGGTAATATATCTGTATTTCACACAGCCCACGAACACATTAAGTGATCAACAGCAATTTTGTAGAGGTACCGTGTCTTTTGGCTTTTAGCTTCTCAAATCACTTATCTCTATTACTTATTTGAAATAAGTTACTTCTAATAAAAAGCAGAAAATCTACCCAGTATGATGAATACTACTGAAGAGGACAACAAAGACTTCTATATTGTGGCAATTTTATAATTTTCGTGCTGTGAAGCTCCATTGATAGAATCCACAGAGAGAAACTTTTTTATGAACAGGGTGAGGATATATGACAGCAGTTTGTTACTTCATAGTGTTTAGCACCACAATTATACTACTTGGTTTAGCAATCCACTGCAGGAAACAAACACCAAAACACATTTTAAGTCACTAACACATTTCAGAGTACAAAAACCTATTTAAGGCTGGAGAAGTTAAATATTAAGTTCTGTCAAATGTTATTAACTTTGGAAACAAAGAATCATCTGAAAAACACATTTTTCTCTTCTTTGTGGCACATGTCATAGACCCTCCCTCCTTTCTTCAATAGCCTTCAAAAAGACTACTGAAACACCATTAATTACTCAGTTACACAATTCATCAGCTGTTTAAAAATGGAACATCAGCATGAAAAAGGGTGAAATACTAGCAGGTTCTACTCTAGGTTTGCTTTGTTGAGCATTTATAATGCATTCAGTTTTTTGGGTTTGGGGGGTTTTTTGGTTGAGGTTTTTTTGTTTGTTTTTATTTTTTTAGCTGTTTATTATAATTCAGAACTACCATATTGCAACAATAACAGTGAAAAATAAAGTTATTGAACAACACTACATGTTTAAAGTCAAGGTCAGTTCACAATCTGCTTCATAGCAGATAATAGATTTAATTGTTAGAAGCACCCTAAAAATCACTGCTTCCTCCTCGCATCTGCCAACACAGACATCGATGAAGATCATCTACTGTACTCACGCCATTTGTGCAGAACTACAAACAGCTCTGGTTCCATCACACATCTATCACATACCTGATTCAAGTTGATTCCCCCTAGAATTATCAGTACAGGATTAAATGCTAGAAGTTCTAGTTCAGAGAAGTTCTGGACAAACAGTAACTGATAAAAATTTTTAATGCTAATGAGGGGAAATATATGTGACATTTAACGTGCAAGTCTACTGTGCTCACCTTGACAGTTTTTAGTAATGGCCACTGATTAAACCATGTACACAATACCACATAAGGTAAAAATTAAATTTAAATTACTTTATTCTAAAATTACATACATTAACTCTAGGAGCATTTGAAAAATAAAACACCATAAGGAAAGAAAAGCAAACTAAATAAAACAAACCACAACTCTTACCAGTGGCTTAACAGCTATTCACAGTCATAAGGTTCTCTCTGGAATAATGACCTTTGCTGATCAAATCAAAGTATGATTCACTTAAGATGTAAAGTAATAAAGTAATAAACACAGAGAAAAGATACATAATGGAAAGACTATTCACATGATTAACAGCAAAGACGGGTTACTGAAAGATAAGCCATTTACATTGGCCTGTATGTTTATTATTGCTAGTAAGCTCATAACATTTTGACAGCATTACAACAGGTCAAGAATGTAAAGATACCAATCTCAAACATTTTGCAATACTAAGTGCAATTGCAAATCTATTGAAAAGAATCAACCCTTGCCTTGTCAGCACTATCAAGCAACAGAACAGTGCCTTGAGATTCACCTCTGAATATACTCAACTCCCACTACCGAAGTGGGAGTTGGACTCAAGGACCCCTATGGGTCCTCTCCAACTTCACATATTCTTTGATTTCAAAAAATTTCTTTAAATTTCAAAAGAATATTACAGATTATTTGTTATGTGGCAATAGCTCAAAGAAGCTTGGCATTCTAAGACCACAAGTTCATTCAGCTGGGGCTTTTTTTGTAACTGGCTTTAAACAACCTTACTTAGAAAACTGATTTTTAAATCTCATCATATTTCATAACTGAACTTCTACCATATCCTCCACTGGTATATTTAAAATACAGAATTTATTGTACTGGCTGCTATTCAATTATCAAGACAAAGAGTAAGTCCTCCCTGCTAACTCAGCTAAAAGGATCATGCCATCTGCATATATCCCTGTTCATTATCAAACCCTTTTGTCAGATGAGTAAAAAAAGTATTTATTACCACCAATCTTTTCCCAGAACTATCACCTCAGCATGCTGCCTTACTGCCAGTTAATTTACCAGTTTACCATTTCTTCTTTTCCATTTTTCAGTTTCTTGACCTCTCATAACCCATCACTTGTACTATCCAAAGATATCTGACAACTACTCAACAAATGACTCCATGGAGTTGTATGCAAAGCAACAATTTTGTTTATCTGCAGTGACCTTCTTGTGTTTGCTTCTTTCTTCTCCCTCTCCCTTCCAGGCCAGCAGACCTATCAATATTTCTCCAGTTTTCTTCTAACATATTTAAATATGGGGAACTCTTTATTACTTTTGCCTGTAGTTTTTTACTATCACCTTTCCCCAACTTTCCACCTTCTGCTTTAAAATGGAATAGTTTAAGTTTCTCTGTGCAACTCAATAGGGCTATTTTGATTCCCTGAACCCAGCTCTTCAATACAAAATATTCCTGAATTCTGCCATTCAACTGAACATTGTCCTTTATAGTTTAGGGATGTAACCTTCAAGTTCCCATTTCATCTGCAAGGTGCAAGTAATTGATGCGAGAGACATTTCAACAGAAGTTAGCAATCTGCTCCTCAGAATTCTTCCCTCCTTCAACTTAAATCACAACATTTGAATGGAGGGCAACAAAAACCTTTTTAAAGTCTGCAGAAATGAAAAATAAAGCATGGAAAAATCTGCAATCTCATTAAGTTCTTTTAACCCTTCTTTGGCTTCACTGGGGTTTTTTGTTGTTTCCTTAGGGGTTTCTTGGAGAGGGAGGGGCAAGTGTTTTAGATAAGTGAAATTTTTCAAGGAAAGGCATACAGTGAAAACAAAATTAATTTCAGGCTGCTCAAGATTTGTGCTTAAACTACCCAGTCAGCTATCAGTTTTGAAATTTTTTTATTGACATATATGGGAATTTTCAGAGGAAAATACTTAACTTGCAAATAATCTTTTATAGGTGCTAAAAAGTGTAAGTATTTAACATTTTATCGGAAGGTTATATTGCAAGTTCACATCCACAATAGCTACAAGTCTACACTTTTTTAGTGTTCTGGGACATAAAAAATTTTAAATCCCAATGACTTCAAAAAATCCAAGTACTACTGGAAAACTAGACAGTGAAAGTCAGCAAGTCCTATGAAAATAGAGAAGTTTCAAACACCTAAAAGGAACTGCAGCATTCAGACACCACCTGGAACAGTATTTCTAATAATTTCATTCACCAAACAAGAAAAGCTAAATAAGCTGAAATTCACTTCATTATTCTTATTCTGAAAAGTACACTCAATTTCAGCACTGGGTGAGCAAGATTCATTTAATCAGGAGGAGAAAGAAGAGTGCACTGCATGCATATGTATGTGGGCTTTTTAAGTGGTTTTTTTATTATTATTATTTGAGGAGAAGAAGTATTTGCAAGGAAGAGATTTGAGACAGAAAAAAATAGATATTAAACCATCTTTAGACTGAAAGAAGTATCTTTTGTAGTGGTTTAAACTTCTAAGTGAATTTTTACTTGACACAGACTTGGAAAAACAAGTATTTCTAAACACTGCTGAATGGGAGAAAATTTCCTTTTGACAGTGATGAGCGACCGCTCCTCTTTGTGAGGAAATCACCGTAGCAGAGGGATAGGTTCACTTCAGGCCACTGGCCAATTCTACTCAAACCCTCAGAAAATTTCAATATTTAAAGAGTCTCTCAGACTAAATATACATTTTGATACATCCTTGCTCAAGAGCTAGGCATCTCACTGCCTAAAGGATATTTCACAGCCACACAGGTGTCCAGGAATCAAAAGAGAAGATGTCTGCATGAATGTTGGTCCCTCTCAGACAGAAGTATCCTGCTATCACATAATCACTGTGCTATCACTGCCTTCACAGAATCCACGAGATCAAGAACATGAACTTGAAACTGAACAACTTTTTCTTTTTTCAGCACTGAACCTGAACTCGTTTCTTATCAATTGCAGAACAAGGAAATGGTTCAGAAAGTGCACACCGTATGAATGAATCCAGGGAATACTCTTATGATTAATTTAGTCTTCTTTCACCATGGTTGGTTTTACTCCTAGTTCAGTACTATCTTCAAAATTCATAGGCATAATGCCTAGAAGGTTTCAAGTTTTTACCCAGAATATGAAACTTACTTTCCCTCCAAGAAAACTCCAATAACAGAGGCTACTTTAATAACAGAATATTTTCTCTTCTTGCCACAGTATTTTCTGTAGTTTCTGAGAAAATGAGGCAATGATTACATCCAGAAACATACTAACATTTAATGAGACATGAAGGGGAAAAACTGCATTTGCAATTATATTTACTAGTAGAAGAGTCAAGGAGTGAGTAACTTATATTTGTGAGAAAAAGCTGCAGTAAACTCACTGGACATTAAACGTGAAATCTCTGACATAACCACAGACAGTAGTAATGAAAGAAGGCATTCAAGAAATATGTAGCAGTTCTCCTTTATTTGGGGCGTGTTAGACCTCCACCACCAGTTTTGTGCTCAGTTTCAGCCATCACACTTTCAGAGACATGAACTGACTAAAAATGGCTCAAAACAGATTAACTACAATGCTTAGACATTCAAAAAACACTCTGTAAGAAAAGATTGAATGAATTAGAACTGCTCAGTCTAAAGAGGAGGTAACTATAGTGAGAGATAGGGTAACAGTCCCCAACATGTTAAATGCCACTTCAAAGAGGGACAAAGTCTATAAGAACAGAAGAGGAGCTAATGAGTTTAAATTTTAACAAGGAATATTCAGGTTACATAGTAGGAAAGTTGCCAATAAATTTCCCAAGAAGTGCCAGAATTTGTCATTTTATTGTACAAAAAAGTATAGACAAACAGTTAAAGAATTTCATTATCAAAATCTGAGCATCTGTTTTGAAGATCTTTTCCACCACCATCACCTCCTCATTTGCCCTGTGCTCATATAAAATTAATGTAAAAAATAAAGTTTAAAAAAAACGAGGATTACCATGTTTGGTCAGCCTAGGTACAAAACCAGAATGACCATGTTTAACACAAGAAACATGAAACACAAATGATCAATGCCTACAACAGTGTTGTTTGCTGCTTTTTACTTCACCTTTTATAATGGCAGCAGATGAACAGCAAAAGCCAAACACCAGCACAAAGAAAAACGACCCACTCATTTGCAGAGTTCAAACTAAGAACTGAAACTAAACTGACAGATTATGAAATTCCAGATATTAAAGGCCAACATCCCACTGATATCATGAAAACAACTAATTAAATACAGACTTTGTCGTCTATGAAAGAGCAATTGAGTTCTTACCTCTTAAAGCACTGTCTACCTTCAAGCAAAGAATGAAAACTTTTTCTGCTTCACTGACTCTCACGGTACTGAGAGAATACAAGACTCAGCAGTGCTGCTTTCCCAGGTACCAGATACATACAGAAAACACTGCTACTCTCCTTGCCTTGCTAGTGTTTCCAGTATTCCCCTACTGGTTTTATATAAATGTCCTTTATACTGTAGCCCCTTACATTTCATTGCTAGATTAGTGTAAAAGCCACATCCTTTTCTGTAAGGAAAAGTAGTTGCTACAGTAAAAGTATTTTTTCTACTCCATACGCCATAATGTAGTGGGAGGCATTACAAAGTAAAATCTGAACATTTGAATGTCCAAATGAAAAGAGAAGTACAATGAAGACATAGTATTAGTTACACAATGATACTAATCTTACATTTTTAAAAACTAACACCCCTTTTAAACCAAACTGAATAATATAACTACAAGATCAACTCAGAGTTAAAATTCAAATATACTGCCTGAACTGATATTTCAGTTCTTCATGGCACTGTGTTAGCTTGGTAGGTGTAAGCATTGCTCTCTGGAACAGGAAGTGAAAAATATGAACTACATAATGGAATTCAAAAGCAATCCTACCAAATGACAGAGGTAAAGCAATATACCAAATTCTGGACAGGCTAGGTAAAATCAATAAAAAAATACCACTTTGAAATGGCATTGTGTCTGAGGAAACTGGAATTGGTAATGATTGCTCTTGGTTTAATAACTGATATGACATACATCCTAAGGAAGATTCTTCCAAAACTGGAAAATGTTCCAAAGAGAAAACGTACATACAAAATTCAAATGCCAAATTGGGTTGTTTTTTTTTTAAAGAGACAGTAAAAAGTAAAATGAACTGTGAACCAAAGTTAACTGTGTCTTCAAGTTTTATTTATCAAACTGAAAAATCTCTCCAACTTTCTCTTTTCCTGTATAAGACCAAAACTATGAGATGTTCTGTTTGTATTACAATTATACTAATTCAATGCAGGTCACTTGCATTTTACTGAATCCAGATGACATTTAGTAAGCTAAACATTGGCCAATTGGCTTTTTTTTTTTTTTTTAAGGCGGGGGCTGATTGCTGCTGGGTAGGTCATACAGTGGCTACAGAACACAATTGCTTGAATTACATTTTGACTAACATCAAACACAGAACTGAAGCTAAAAAATACCTTTTTTTTTCTGCATGCCTTCTAGATTTCTCATATTGAAATGTACTAACTTAAAAGTCACCTCTTTCCACCCTGAGGTGATAGATACAAACAGATTCACCAAAGTTTTAGTTGTTTCCTCTTTCTCCACTCAGTTTAAAAATACACATTTTTAATACTCTAAGTAGTACAAACAATTTAGTTTCCACTTTATTTTTAATATCCCCAGTGGCTAACTAACCTTTTCAAGCCTGCTCATTTGAACATACCACAGTAAAAAAGAAAAACATAGCACCCTAGATTTAGTGTGCACTAAAAATAAGCCTCTTCTGTTTCTGCAATAACATTTGTATTCTTAAATCAACCTGAACTGCCATGTAATTAGGCATACAAGAACCTTTACTGATAATGCAGAGAAACTAGTTCCAGAAGAGTAGGAAAACCCTCAAGCTTATCTCCAGGAAAGAAATAAACAATATGTCTTCCTTCATGCCTTAGTTGTGATCAAGGGCTGATTCTCTTTTGACAAAAATGCTAGCTATAAAATAGTAATTAAGATTTATACTATTAAATAAAACTTCACTTTAGACTTAGTGCATCTGACTGCAAATCTGTCAGCAACATTCTTTCTAATCATGTCTGTTGTGACATGGCATCTTTTTCTGCCCCCAGAAGCACCTCTCAAGCACTGTTATCACCTGGTAAAACAAAACATAATGCACATTACAATATAGTAGCCTCATTAGTTGTTTATTCTGTAACACACTGTAGTATACCAGTTAGTTATTATTTGTATCGTCTCAAGGTTTTGTATCCATCTCTAATGTGATCTGCTACACTGTTAACAAATTTCCCCCAATACAGGAAACAGAAGGACAACCTAACACAGATAAATTAAAAGGCTTTATGCTAATGGTATCCAATGCTAATTAGATGCCCACTACACTTGGTCATCATCTTCAAAATACTGCACACCCTACAGGAGTTCCACAGAAGTCATGCAGATAAACTGCTTAGTTGTATGTACATTATATCACTCTACAGGATATCAAGGACACAGAAGAGAAAAAGTCTTCATCATTAAGAAAAAAAAAATCATAGCATAAGATATAACATTTGGAGGCCAGAAAGATATACAGACACTGAGAGAAAAGATCTGCAAGACTGTGAATGTGCCTTGCATCTATTTTCCTTTGCTTAAACGAAGTTATAAACAAACCTGAAGAGAAAAAAATGAAAAAAAATAGCAAGCATCTATCAAGACTCCCACATTATTCAGCCTGGAATATTTCACAAAATCTTGTAAGTGCTGGGGTTGGGTCTGTGGTCTGTGTTTTACTGCCCTGTCCAAACACTTACTGATCATATTTTCTACATTTCTGTTAGGGTCTGGTTTAACCTATTGTATTTTGTTCCATTCAAAGGCATGTATCATAGCTTCCCTACAATGACTGACACTGCAGAGAAAAAAAAACAAGTGAAAGCAAAGCCCTGTTACTAGGGCTATACACAGAAATAACATTCCTTCACAAACATTTTAGGGAACAAAAATTTATAGCCTATAATGCTGAAAAAAATTACAGTTTAGCAATGTGGCTGTTGCAATCACTCAAGTATGCAAACAATATAGCAATAGTTGAAGCAGTGACTAGAAATGCTGATATTATATAAATGGGCCATATCATACCCTTAATTCCTAGCAGCTTGTCCCCAGTTTATACAAAAATACCTCAGGGCAGACAGGCAAAAGGATTTTTGAATGCAAAGGTTTTCAAGACACGGCAGTCATATACAGTTACATGTAAATGGCCTTTCCTCTCTCCTCAAATGATATGTTAGCAATCATACTCATGGCTCCTCTAGCAATATGATAACTATTCACTGAGTAAACTGCATAGTTCACATGAAAACCATCCCAAAAAGCATCTTCAAGACCCATCTTGCTTCAATAGCCTTTGAATGGCAGGATACTTTACAACACATGCATGGAACTACCAAGTGAAGGCTTTGCAGATCTGAGAAAGGCACACTTTGAAAATGATGAAGAACTTGCCTCTTCCTCTCTTGCCCTAATTTTATGTATTCATTCCACTCAAGCAGCTTCACAGAATTTTCTCTGTCCAGCCTGAAATAAGAGTATCTAGAAAGCCCCCTTACAGCAGAGACAATAGAGGCAAGAGATATGCCTAAACAAGCAGAAAAATAAAAGATTAATTACTTCTATATTAGCTGAGAGATGTAAACAATTTGGAAAAAAGTATCAGCTGGTTAAGTTCCCAGCACAAGAAAATAATAACCTAATCCCTGTAAAAGTCTGCAGAGTCACAAAGTTAATCAAACTCCTTCATTTCCTCCACAGATCCAAGATCAACAATAAGGAAGACTCTGTTAAAAGGTGCAAGCTGAAGAAAATGACTACAGGTTCAAGAATTTCTGAGGGATATCACAGTCACAGAATGGTCGATATTGGAAGGTCATCTTCCTCCAGAGGTTCAATCCTCCTGACGAAGAAGAACCACTAAAAGGCAGATGCCCAGGACTATGTCCAGACAGCTTTTGAATACCTCAAGTATGCTCCAGAACACTTCCTAGCTGAACAGGGCTCCTAGCAATCAAATACAGCAGGACTGAATTAAACTAATTCCTCATAGAAGCCAATAAATGGAGAAGTAACACGAGTGATAAAAATCCTAAAGAAAAGGCATGACATGGAATAGGAAGAATCATTACTTCCTCTGGATTTCCAAGGCAAAAAGACCTACTTGGGAAGTCCCCTATCTCAAAGGGTAAGTTTTGAAACATTGTTCCAGACCCATGTTTTCCTGAAAACTGTCAGAAACTGCTCCCAACAAATATTACACTATTGAGCTTAAGGAAAAAAGAGCTTCACTGGGACTTGAACCTCCCTTGACTTCTTGCTTTCTCAGGAGACTGATCCTCACCTGGGAGAAGGCAATCCCTCTTACGAGATCACTCCTCTTGGTCCTATATACATACAGTGTCCTCAGGCCACAGAGGAACTCTGATGTCTAAAGTTTCTGATGTGAATCATGAGAGGTAGATGTTGTCACTGTGTCAGAACAGGACAAATACTGAAGCTATACAGGAAACCAGAGTCTCAGAGAGATTCTCAAAGTCAGCTATGAGCTAGCACAGTGTGAATGCAAATTCCAGACACACAGTCCACTCATCCAGGCCAAAGCAATATGCTAATATAAAACAGGGCCACCGTAAGACTTGGCATTAAGAGTGCCATGTGTTTCTGAAACATTCTTTCTTCTATCACTGTATTTAGAGCTTAAGTCTCCTCTCTGCAACCCGACACATTTAGCACAACACCAGACTGCACAGTGCACCCCAACCTATTTTAAACCAGAAATGACAGCAACTGAACTGGAAAACAGCAAGAGCTGGAAAGCTGCTGAAGACTACTGGCTCAAACTCCAGGCAGAAAAAGGCTAGGCACACAGCCTGAAGATAGGGCACTCAACCTGAAACACTGAATACAAGTCATAAAGCCAAGGTTTCCCTAGAACAGACAGCAACACCAGAAAGCACAGAGGGTGGTATCTTGATTGCTCCTCCTGCAGTTTCTCTTGGCTACTTACAAAGAACTATGTGGGCCAAGGCTCTGAGGCAGTGACACAAAAACAGCACAGCACACTCCAAAGAGCCCTTCCTGTGGCAGAGCCTGAGGCACTGCATAACCAAGGCCACCACCAAGTCCCATGCCCAGTGAATTAACTTCTCTGTCCATAAATGGATGTGCCCTCAAATGATAAAGGGAGCATAAAAACAACTAGGAATGGCATAAAGATGATTTAGCTTGTTTAATCTTTACACAGAAAAACAAAGAGAGTGAGTGAAAACATTCCTGTTACAGACTGCTGGGCTGTAATGCCTATGTTAGACTGACACAGGCAATGATTTAGAAGAGAACCATACAAAGAGAAAAGTTATTTGCTTGAGCTGAAATTCAAGCACACATTAAATGAAGAAGATGATCTTAAGAACAGCAGCAAAAGTTTTAGATAGGATAAATTCAGAAAAAACCCTTCAGAGATTCAATGCCTGTAATTACATTTTTCATACAATATCCAATGATTGAAAGTAAAAGTTACAATGTTTTCATGTGAATCTGCCCAGCAGTACAGATAAACACAGAATAATTTACAGGATGCTCTGCCTAATTCCACTCCAAAGGGTATATCTGACATTCAATTAATGTTGAAAATGCATAACAAGACCCATTTTCTATACAGTTGTTAAGCATTGCTTGGGCATCCATTCTTGCCAATAAAACAGTATGTCTCAGTTTAGTATCAGATGGAGATTTATGTTCACTGGATCTCTTTGGCATAAACATTTTGTAAAAGGCTATACAGAAACCAACAGTTTGCACTCATATGGTCACCAAGAAGACATCATGCAAGTTACTGAACACACAATGCCTTGTGAGAGTTATTAAACATGGAGACTAAAAAATAATTAAACAAATACTCATTTTTTGCCTGACTGAAAACATTCACTTGTAACAGGGCATTATTTGCAAATATCAAGTCAAGACAAGAATTGAAATAAAAGAATAAAAAAATTCCTCTGTGTGTGTGGGTGTATGTATCTCTATGGACTTCTTTGAGAGATATAGCCATAAATATAAAACCCTGCATATAAAAAACTAAGTTGTTTATAGATATTGAGATATGTACATGGATTTTATACATACATGTTTCCCTCAAAGAGCTAACTCCAAAGATATATATATACAAAAAACGCAAGTAACAATAAAAATCAGCTGTTTTCTTCACCTGCATTCAATGGAGGCAGGTTTTCACATGTCTGCAAGTAGCTTGTAACCATGGGGAAAAAAAATACAAAGGCTACAATGCTCATTTTTGGAAATCCTAAGGCTCCTTGTCATCTGTTTATCTTCTAGACCAAGTTTTTTAAACCCATTGCTCTGCCTCTGAACAAGATTGGTCTATATTTCCCTAGCAAGACTGCTTGTGTTGGAGATGAAGCATAGCTCTGAAGTACACTAGCACAAGGTACAGCAGTTAAGGAATGGTGAATTCTTAAAATATATCAGTTACATCCCATTAGCTACTCACATGCACACCCTGAACTCATAGCCACTGTTTTTTCTCTTTAAAAAGCCAGTGTGCAGAGGCAACAAAATGTAAGTGAAACCACTACTGAAAAATCTGAAAGCAGAGGTTCCCCAGTGAAGGGATCACCACGGCTGGGTTCTCATCTTCTGTGCAAAAGAGAACTTCAACATCCCCAGAAGACTTTGCCAAGCTTCACTCCTGTGACTTTGCTTACCTTGCTGCTTGCTGGCTAGAGAGCTCCCCTTTGCCTAGCCAAAACACCAGGGATATGAAAGGAGGTGGAAGAGATGAACATTCATGTGGAAATCAGGAAAAAAGACAACAACGCTTCTGAGCATATCTTGACTGACCTTAACAACTCAGACTAAGTTTCAAAATTTGGCTTTAACTTGTGATAGGGGACCAGCCAACCATTACTCTGGCTCTAAACAGGGCCATTTAAAACCCTCCACCTCTAGAACAGATCCCTTTACCTGCCAAACTACACAGTTTTTTTTGAGAACCCCTGTTTATGTATTAAAAACACTGATTAAAAATAAAAAAGCCAAGCATACACATTTAAATTGTCTGCAACAAGTAGTCATCTTCATCTTATTAGAGAATACTCAATTTCCTTAGTTAGATTACAAATACACGTAATGATAAATTTAAGAAGAGAAACCATACAACTTAACTCATAAATTCGCCAGAGGTTCTATAAAGAACAGCATCCAAAACCAACACACCTTACCTTTGCATATCATCCCACCAGCATTAGCTTTCTCTGCCATTTGGACTTAACACCCCATACATATAAATGACTCAGTGAAAGAAAAGCCGTCTTTGGTTGACCATCATTGGAATGGTTATTTGAAACTAGTAATCACACAATTCTTTCAATTCTTATCATATTACCAGTATTTTATTGGAAACAGATGTTAGCAGCACAACTTGGTAAGAATTATTGAACAACTTTTCTTTCAATTTCATAACAAATTAGGCAATGCTTAGCTGATGCATCTGAAAAAAGTTACAGAATTGCAAGCCCTAAGGCACAGGGCTGGTGTCATAATTTAAACCATCACCATCTGAAATGCAAAGGCATTAGAAACATAATGTTTTCCTCTGTAAAACAAATTCCCCTTATAGATGAATTTGTTAATAAATTCTGAAGTCTCAATAGCAACCAAAAGCTACCATTTCAATGTCAAAAGTCCAGTAGAATTCTTACAGAGAATACTAAAATTCCCCATATGTTTATAAATAAATAGTGAAATACAAATAAATAATTAAATATTATTTAATATAATTAAATATGGGTTTTTTTATTAAAGCCCATCTTGGGCACAGCAATCATAAAATGATAGAGTTTTTGATTCCTATCATGAAAACAAAACAAAGCTGGAGAAGGGAATAATGCAGAAGTCAAATCATCCTGTGTGTACACTGTAGCAGTAGAGCCCAGGTAACAATTCTCCAGTTTAAACAGAAAGGAAGATATTTTCAGTGCCTGTTTTTAGCTCTAGATTTGGTGTCTTGGCCCCTAGTAAGCCAGTTTACAGCCTTTAAAGTAACTCTGAGAGGCTATTTTTATAAATATAACTGTCAAAGGAAACCAAAAGAGGTGGAGACTTTTTCAATTGCTGAAATTCTGGAGTGTGGAATTACTTATTTTGGCAATATGCATCAAGACCACCTTTTGATCAAAGTAATGTTATAAAAGGCAAAAAAAGTTCCTGTGCCAACGCCAGGGTTGACAGTCTCCCTCGGTACTGATGATGTGTCTTCTGATAACTGCCATTAATTAAATGTGTTACAAACATAATTATGATGTTCAGGACAGAACTTTTTCTTCTGTTAACATTAAAGGTTCATTTTATGAGAAGAAGTTTCCTTCAGGTGTGAAAGAAAGCTGAGCCAACCATGTTTTTATTTTCTGAATATAGGTAAGGAATCAGGGTAACATCCTAGCTAGACTAATAAAAAGCAGAGGGAAAAGAACACAGCACATGAAACAATACCTGGAAAACATGCATGACTCTTAATGGCTTAGGAAAATGACCATTATGCCCATTGACTTTATCTATAAGAAAAGGATAAAGTACTAAGGGACCATGAACAAACTCTTATATTGTGGGCATGTTAATCTAGTTGATTTTTATCAAAGCTCTTTCCAGACAACACTAAAGCAGCTTTAGGGATTGTAATGCTAGATCAGAAACACTGCAAAAGAATATAGTCTCTTCCAGTAAGTTAATTTTAAAAAGAAATTTAATAGGCTAAACCTTGTATTAGCTAACTTCATGCTGAACCAAATCTTAATCTAACCTCAACATGCACAAAGTCAACAAGCCAGCAGCAGAAATGATGCAGCATTTGATTTAGCCACTTGGGTGAAATGCACTTCTGTGTCCACACTCAGTCCAGGCACTATGAATGAATTCACTATCAAAGTTTATGAATTATAGCCTGAAAGAGAAGGTATCTTGTATACAGAGATAAACATGTAAACAAGCTCAGAGACAAGGTACATTACTTTGGGTACAGAGGAACATCAGGGCAGTGCACTGCTCCTGAGCTGGAGCCAAGCCAAGCCCTGGGACTACACACCTGTTGGAGGGAGCACCCACCAAGTTTTCAACACCCATCAAGAAAGACATACCCTCTGGCTTTCAGCCTGTCCTCCTGCTCATCCAGGACTACTGCAGTAAGACCTTTCTCTAGCAGCATCAGCTTACTGTAGTATGTCCAGTCCAGAAAGAACCTTCCAGATACTTCACACTCCACGTATTTTCATACCAAGCAAGTGGCAATACAACCAATTGCTTCACAGTCACTACTTACACATCACAATTCACATGACTGCTAGAAGGATCAAGTTCTAAAGAACTTTGTGCCAATTTCTCTAAATAATTTATTTAATCTGTTTAACAACAGCATGTTTTACAAATTAGGAATTTTCATATGCTCATTTTCACCACCAAGAATCAAACACTAGCCACTTCCAAATATCAAAAAATACAGTTTGCACAAACTGTCCATTATTCAGAGAAACAAACAAAAAGCAAGGCATTTACAGTATACACACAGTTGCTCTAGAGAAACTTCTGGAGCAAACTGAAATGGGAACAGTACGGGCAAAGCTCACTTGTGTCTGGATGTACCTGCCTAATGAAGACGTGCCCTCTGTCCCAAGGCGAGAGTTCATGATTATTACATTTCTTAAGGAACATCCTGCTTCAAATGGATGACTGTTTCAACACATGCATATCAGTTTACCAATAAATCTTGTGCCAGCTGATGCTACCTGTTTTACTTTTCCATGGCATGAAAAAAGGAGCAGCAGTAGAGAGAATACTGGGCTGCCATCTCTAATGCCAATCCTACAGTCACAGCACCAGGACTGGAAAGTACTGCACCATAGGTACCCATGAATTCCATCAGAGGTCCTCTCTTTTCTGGGAACAATTACTTCATTGTCTTCCAAAATTATTTTAAATTCTGGGGGAGAATGACAGAGGTAAGACACCTTAAACTTCTCAGCCTGTCCAGTGTTTCTGTAACTATAAATCCAATTTGCTCCACCAGAACACTTTTTTTCTGTTTTTAATCATAACAGTATGGCATGGAGCTCAGGAATACACATTGCAGAGGAGGCTTTTATCAGTAACGTAGAGCTTTTCAGGCAGCAGGTTACGATAAGCAGTATTTGCAAGAATTTTGTCCATGTTTCCGTTTCTGAAACCCAAACTGATAACCCATTAAGATTTGTGGTGTTTTTATATAGGTAATTTTCATGACATGAATTCTCAGACATGGTAAAGAAGCACAAAAGAAAGCAGAATCTGGAGGTAACACTCATGTTGCCGATATTTGTTTCCCATGGGAATGCAAATAATGACACATCTGAAATAAAACCTTGGATCCATACAGCTTTAAAAGCAGACGGGCCACATTATCTGAAAACTAAGAATTTTTACCCTATTTTCCTGCAGGTAGTTAACACAGCTTTCAAACACAGCTTTTTCAGACATTGCATATCAAAAATACTTCCTATATCTCAATGCAGTTTAAGAGCAGCAGAACAATACACGTTGGCATTAGTACAGAAAATTCTAATTTAAAAAAAAAAGATCACAAATTGTATACCCAAATCATTTGAGTTAGTTTGCAAAGTAATGACTCTGTGTTAAAGCTTTGTCTAAGTATTTAGTCAGGAAAGTAAAAGGCTGAGCCAGACTGATTTCATTCTTCTCTAAAACCAGGGTGGTCTACCGGCAATTTTTGATACCACTGGTGTTGCCAGGGAAACAAAATGAAAACAGGTGCCATCAAATACAAATTAAAGATTTAGTTCAATTTTAAACCACCTTAAAACAAAGTTTCCATAAACTTAACTGATACTACTACAAATTTGACAATACTTTATAACAAAAAAAGGATTATAAGTTGTCTTTAGACCATCAAGTTTTAACTGAAACAAATTTAGACTGATTGGCAACCCTTCCTTTTAAATAAATAAATTTCTTCATTAAATATGCATCATCCTCTTTAAAAATTACCTAGTGTACATTTTAAGGCAATATAATACCATGACAGAAACAGGGTACATGCAATCTTAATAAGCTTTCTCCATTCCAAATTTTATCTTCCTCCCAATCTAGGCAATTTTTTAGATTTTTTAAGAAGTAAACAACCAGTATAGGCTGAAAGCATATAAAAATCTTCTGGTAAGTAGCAACAGAAGCTTAGCATTTTCCTTTTAATCTGATTGTGGTTTTTTCCCCACATATTAAAAAATCAAATATCCCTTTAACTAAAATCCAAGTAAATACACTTCTGCTTTTAAAACTTGTAATAATGTGTTAAGAATTTCGCAGTACAGCAGTCAAGTCTCTAAAGCATTTCCTCCAGGTCAACTAGCTATACTGACAGAACACATATTTAAGAAAACAATGAACATACAATTTACTTCAATTAAAAAAAACATTAATTCAAGTTTCCAAGCAGGTCTTAAAATTGTTTACTGAGTTGGTTTTTTTTCCTTTGGTTTAAAAAGACATTAATTGTATGCAAAAATTCAAACAGACATTTTAATTAAAAGCGATATATAGATTCCCTCTTCTTTAATGAAGCTAACTGAATAAAAATTAACCTTGTATATTTAGTGCTAATTCTAGAACTTGAAAGATAATAGAAATAAAAAGAAATGGAAGTATATTTGTAGCTAACATGTACAGCTCTTCATTTAAAAGTTTTAAAATCTGTGGTATATTTTACAATATCCTTCAAGGTATTATAGAAGAGCTAATAAAATAAATTCTCCTAAATCTGTGCATAAACACCTTGCTGAATTATTTTCCACATCCATAGTGCAAGTTTAACTTAAACTGAATAAATTCAGCATACAATGACATGTACAAATAATGAAGGGTCACAGGCTTTTTTTTCAAATAACAATGGCTGTAAAGCTTATTAATAAAAAAGTGTCATGTCAAAATTGTGATTTTAGATGTAATGAATCTTGATGATTTACTACAAATTGCGAATTTCAAATAAAATTTTCTTGATATCCTCAAGTTGCAAAATAATTTTGCTTTGCACTCTGATCTACGTTTACAGTATTACATCACAAATGAGCAAATCTATAGTAATTTAAAACCTCTGAATAAGCCTTTCAGTGGGGGATTGTTTGCTTGTTTATTTTTATCATTTGCTCAGGGAGTAAGCAGCCAGCTCAGCCACAGGGCATAGTTTTAGCCTATACCATGCTAGGTCTGTTGAATACACTCCGGGCTTTACCCGCATTAACAGTATTCTATCAAATAATCTTTAACAATGCTTTCAGATGTTAGGGCTTGATGCTATACTCACTCAAGTCATCAAGAATATTTCCATTAACTTCATGGCTTCATTCAACTTCTGTTTACTGTTCCAACATCTTCAAAAAATAATTTTCCTATATCCAACATTTCCCACTGAAGTGTCTAGTAAATAAATGGGTAGCATCATGGTATGGTCCTTTTTTCAGATTAGCACTTCTAAGAATCTGAATCACTCACAGAAGATGCACAGGATTACATGAAACTAACCAAGATCAAACTTTCTTTACAGTTATTTTAGTCAAAGTTTCAAGTTAACTCACTTGTGTATAATTATGAAATTACTGTACCGATCCTCTGCTCACTTTGAAAGCGATTAATCAAAGTCAGAGAAAACCAACCATCAACCGAAGCATGTCTCAAGTTTCCCATTCAGGGGTAAGTCTAAAAAGATGCACTGATTTAATTTTAATTAAAACCTCATTTAGAAGCATGCAATAAATGTTTTCCATTTAATTCAAATTAAACTCCAGTTCCAGTACAAATTTCAAATATTCTCCACTTCTGCTACTTTATTACACATGACAGATTAACATTTCCTTTTTGCACACATATGCACCAGCAAACCCAACATAATTAAAAAATTTAAAGAATTTATACTTTTAACAGAAATGAACATTTATTCTACTTCCGAAACTTCTACTGATATAAAGAAAATTCTAGTGATATGAAGGAGTGACGATGCATTATCTAAGTCACATTCAAACACGTATACTAGATTTTATAACTATTCGATAACTTTTAACTGCACTTTATTTATATTGCCATAGTTTTACTATGTGAACTTTCAAGCCATCTCTTTAGTGAAAAGCAAGATAGAAAGATGCAAGAAAAAAGAAGGGTAGATAAATGCAATACCTACAGGACAACAACAATTACATACATCTGATTCTAGACTTTTTCAAAAGCTTTAATGTGGGCAGGAATAGGATGCTGTCATCCCCCAATTTCATCACTGAACACACCTCAAGTAACCTAATGTTTTCACAGTAAATTAATGCTAATGTCATATCATTAAAGAGTTTAATAAACCAGAGAGATCTGTCAAACCTTTGTTTGGGAAGCCATGTGGCAAAACTTCCTAGAAAAGTTCTTTGGGCTGTTAGAAAATTTTTATTACCAGTAAGTTTTGCCAGAGAACTAATGGTATTTTTCCTGTCCTGCTTTCACAATGGTATTACAAATCTCTCCTTTCACATAAAATGGGCTGATGTTAAGCATACTATCCTTCTGCATAGAAAGCTGTCAAGCCTTGGAAACTGTACACTGCCATGCTGGCACATCATTTTCTAGGACGCTCAATACATATATCACATGCTATATTTCATATATTTTTCAACCAGATACCTCTAAACTTGTCTTCAGCATCTGAATCAACTCACATACCCTTTCTTTTAGTCCATTTATATACTTTGACTAAGCAATGCCATAGGAATTTTTATTAAAATTCTATGCTGAGCAAACTGAAAAACTGAAAGAAATTACATCTCTGTACCACAAGAAACCTTCCTTGGCACTAGGGCCCAACCTTAGGGCACTTCCTTGGGTTGACTTCCTCACTCATCAGAATTTCCCTCCTTCTCTACAGCAAGTCCATAGAAGGGCTGATCACAAACAAATAAGCAAATTAAATCCTTTTGAAATTCACTGCCGGCATTAATCCTGCAGGCATTAAATATTAGAAAAGAAGTTATGTTCAAAGGGTACTGGTGGGAGGTCCAGGCTTGGTAGCAGCTGTCAACCAGGATGACTCCGCCTCCGAAGAGTGGAACTCCTCCCAGGAGGAGGGATCCGAAGGCGGTACCGAAGGCTGAGGCCTGCCCCCTCTTCCACAACCTTCTGTAAAGTTCGGTTGTTCATTGGTTGTTGTTGTTTATACCCTCCCCTTCAAAAATTTTATTCGCCCTCTGTTTTATGTATCCGCCCCCTGCTGTATGATCGTTTGCTGAAGTGTGATGCTCCACCCCGTTTCCCTTCCCCTCAGAAACCCGTCACCTTGAGCTCTGGGGTGCTCTCCCTTGACCTCTCTCCTGCTCGGATCCCCGCGTCCTTCCCTAATAAAGGAGATCACAGGGGAGACCCCCTCCCGCAGCCTTTTGCCTCCTGCCTGTCTCCATCGCGCCGAGCTGCTTCTCTCCAGGGGCCGTGCCCCCTCTGCGCGAGTCAGCCGCGCTGCCTTAAAGGTGTCAGCCAGCAGCCAGCCGCCAGCAGCTGCACCTTGGGGCTCTCCAGCCGGTGCCTTCGGCTGAGAGCTGCCCGGAGTCCCCAGGCGGACCACAACAGGTACTATGTCAGTATCTATGACTAGCATTTCCACAAAGAATATGAGCATAAGGAAGAAAGCACTTGAAATCACCTTACATACATAAATGAACACCAAGCATATTTTGACTAAAATCATAACTTTAGGTTTGGAGAACGATATACACTTTGAAATGAAAAAGAACTCAAAAAAAATCTACAGGATATTTGCACCTCTATGATCAGCTTGCTCAGGAGCCACAAGCGTAGCTTTGACAGATAATGATTTTTCTGCAGGACCACAGTTTGCCCTATATTTAGTTTTCAATTCACTGCTAAAAACCACAGTGAAAAGTAATGTCAAACTGACACAATTACCAAGCACCTAAAAAGTCTCTTTTTACCTAGCAAAAATGACATTACTGTAATAGTTAACACTTGCCTTAACTGTATTCCAGAAAATTTAGAAATGTATTTCCTCACATTAAGGTACTTACAACAACCCATAGAAAACATGCTTTCGTACACCTATTAAAGATGGCTAACAAAATAAGAAACCAAGCCCAATTCTTGTTACAATTGCAGCAAGCACGAGCTGGCATCTTAACTCACCGAAAAATAAATTCTCCTGGTGATCAGCAGATCTATTATCTAGGTAATAAGATTCTAGCAAATTGTGCAAATATTTCATTTAGGTAGGACTTCAGATATTTGCTCACAAATATTGGAAGATGCACAAATATTCAAGTTCAAAGGTACACAATCACGTTAATTTGCCCAACATTTATTATCTTATTCCAGATGCCTTGTTGAAAGGAGTCAAATCATAAACAGGGTGTTAGGACCTGGTCTGCACCTCAGCAATTACTTAACCACACCATAAGCAGTTCAGGTAAAGAGGTCTGTTCACACACTATAAACAGTGATCATTTATTCAAAATAAATAGGTAAATATGTTTGACAGGTAAAATAAATCTTGAATGAAAAAGCATTTAGTACCATTTTTTTAATATACTGCTGAATTTGTCTCATCTGTTTTGGTTTTCAATTCATACAAAAATCCCCACACAACAATTACTCATATTTTGATCAGAGCAGGTGGACAGGCTGCTTACTAATTTGAATTAGCAGCATATTTAATTAAAATGTAAAGTTCTCATTTGTTAAGAACCCTTAAATAAAGTACATCACACTTCTTTAGAGTTCAATCCTCTTTTTTTTCCTTTTTTTGTCAAACAAAAAAAGGAAAACTACCTAAGATACAATACCTAGATCAGCACTGTGTATTGTGTGCAACTGGTTTGTATTAGGTATTAGTGCAACTGGTTTGAACCACTATTACTAATACTCACTCAAGGTAAAAATGTTACATATCCCATTAGAGTATGGACTTGCATTTGTCATGGTGATTTTTGTGAAAAGCAATTCCTTTGAGACTGATTTTCTTTTCCTTAGTCTATACAGAGAACATACTTTATCTTCTATTAGATAAATACTCTCTGGTGTAAATGGTGCTCACTTTTTTCCTTGAATAAAGTTATACACCTATTTGAAATTTTGGCTATAAGTAGTACCAGAGAGGCAAATATATTATGAAATAACACCTACCTTCAGCAGCATGTAAACTGAAGGCCACTGGAAATTTCCCCCATGCAGTTCAGCTTTCTCACAGGAAATGCATTTAAAGATGAGGTGATTTAAAGCATTTAAAGAGCATTTCAAGAACAGATGAGGTGGAGAATAAGGAAGGCTTTCTGGGGAAACACTCAGCCATGAAAGGTCTAAAATTCTGTCTAATTTTATCAATATGCCCAACTGGAAAAAGCCTCCAAGAACAGGTAGGACAGCTACAAAAATGTCAGCCTGTCCCTAGGACAAGCATTTTTTAGAGCCAACTTCAGAGAAGCTCCACAGTTTCCTTAAATAATTACTAAGTTCCAATCATAATAAATTTACAAATGGCTGGCTGAGATTCTGCAACTATCTTAAGACAACTTGCCTGATGCCCAGAAACAGATGACCCATTTTTTCTACCAGTCCCAGCCACACATTTTTGTCCCCACCTAGTTCAAGCACCGTGTTAACAATATTGGTGAAAGCTATTTCTTGTTACTTGGTTGGTTTTCAGATGGATCCATTTTCTGATCCAGCTTATCATGTGGCCACCTAAACACTCATTCCATCAAAATGGATGTTGAAAATGCCTGGAAACAGGTAGGAATACCAACCCTCTGCACCCATTGCCTGTATTTAGGTCTGTATGTATAAAGCAAATACAAAAATTCCATTTAAAGCCTAGAGAGGGCCAAAGGTCTTACAACAGCTCTTTGAAAACTCTACGCGAAAAACGTACTTCTCCAATTCCTCTGCTGTCACAACCATATCATAGCAGTGTCTTAGGTGCCAATTGTAAACACATATTACATGCACCTTATATCATCACAGCTCACTGTCATTCTTCCACAAGATTGTGATGAGTAGTAAAATAATGAACAGTAATGTACAATCAAATATTCATATTTTAAACTCTTTAAATATTAGCTCACTCTGTCTTGATACAGCAGGCAAGAAGACCTCAAGTTAAAAATTAACAGTGTCTCATAGAAAGTTCTTAAAAGGTAAAGGACTTTTAGAAGTTAATTCAAAATCTTTTCTAAAGATAAGCAAAAGCACTAAAATAAGAAAACCATATACTTTTATAAACCTAGTCTAATTTAAAAGCAGTAATGCTGAGATAAGATAGGTGAACTCTTAAAGAGAATAACAGAAACCAATGAGATAACACCATCTGTTGGAGAGAAAAAATGCAAGAGTGACTAAACAGAAAGACAGAAGTGGTTTTTCCTTTTTCCTCTCCTCAACTTCTGGTACAAAAGGCATACAGAAAACTGTCTTCTCAATGGCTGAAAAACTGGTCCCCATCTGACTGCCATGCTCCACATGACACCTCCTTTTTTCTTAGAGCTACACAGCAATAATTCTCACTTCAATCTCCAGTTTTAATGCAATATGTTGAGAATAAAAAAATGGGAAATTGTAGTTTGTTATAAGATACATCAGGAATAAAAGGTTATTACAAACAGATTAGTCCTGGGTGGAAATGACACAGACTAAGCAGGAGGCATGGATAATCTGGGTAAGTGCCATGGAAAAATAAATATCATGATTGGACTTACGGCAAATGGAAGCAGTTCAAATTGGCTTCCTCCAATTCACTGCAGAACATGTGATGCCCACATGTCCATATCCAACAAACTTCACCATAAAGAAACAAAGACCAATACTGTGAAGTGTTGAAAAACACATCTACCACCAGCTTCATCCATGCCACAACAATGTGAATTATTGCAGCTGGCTGATAAGCATGAAAGAAAAGAGTCTGGGCTTTTTTTGGCTTTTTTTTCCTCTTCTATTTTGTAAGAGAGCTACCAGCATTTATTTGAAGCACACCAACCTGTCAGCAACTGCTGACCTTGCAAAAAAGACAAATTTTATAAAACACAGGTTGCAGTTCTATAGTTGGTCTAAAAGGCTCAAAAGCAGCCTCCCCTCAGCTCATTTCCTCTGTCCACTACATACTCCTACAACTTTCCCTGGCCCAGCTCTAGGAGGTTTCTTTCAGATTAACTTTTCAGAACATCAATTCCTTTATCCAACTCCCTATTAGTGCTTGCTTAACAGAAAGGTCAGGAACTCCTGGATATGGACAGCCTGTCTCTAACACCAGCAGACCACATTTAAAGTGATCATAAAAATCTCATCCTCGTACGAATAACTGATCACATCATTGCATGCACATAAGGAAAACTTTTGGTCAGGGTGGCCTAGAGAAGGACCTCAAAAAGAGCCATGCTTAAGTTTTAAGATTAGCTTTATGGCAAAGTGTTATTAATCTACTTGTTATTAAAGCCAAATACCAGCAGCAGAAGGATCAAATAAAAACCATGCAGCTTAAAAGATGTTCCATCAAAAACAATCATTACATGACAATTTGAGATCATGGCTTGATTAGCAAAGACAGAGGATATTTCACAAGCATGTCACTAATTCTTAGCAAAAAAGGAAAATTGCAACTACTAAAGCAAAACAGTGCATTCTCTATGCTTTCGTTGCAGATTTTTTTAAAAGGAATTTAGAAATAATAAGGATAGACATCACATGCAGAGGATTGACTGAATAAAGCAGTTAATGGTTTGAATTAATTTTGTCTGTGGAATTGGACATGAATACTTTATCACTACAGGTCAGCATATATGCTGCAGTCAATGAGGACACAGGAACTCAGCTGTTAAAATATCCCTGCAGCTTCAGAGGACGAGACTGAATCTTGCCCTAGAACCACAATGAAGTCCCCTTTAATTAGCTCCACTGTAAATTGCTAACTGCTCATCCCAGCAGAGCAATCAAAGGCACATGCAAACACTGTTAGCCGTATTAACCCTGGCTGCTGCACAGTCTACTGCAATCAACATGCTTTTAGCCCTACTACATGGATTAAATTATCTAGATTTGAGTGGTTTCTTTATCAGAAAATTTCTTGCAATTTCTAGTGGCTGTATCACCATGTTTTAGGGAAACCTTGAGGACATCTGTATTTTTCCCTCCTTTAAAACTACTTGAAAACATGCCTGCTTTAAGAAAAGAAACCCACAGAAAATACTGAAGTTTCACTTTTCATCATTAGCAAAAGCAGAAAAGGACTCTGACATTGAATATGTGAGGCATTCCATAATTCTTAGATGAATAAAGCATTAGAACTACTGAGCTGGCAAGTGCTCTTGACCTTTGAGCCTCCAACCAAGTGTGACAACTACAGCTCCTGCTGCACTCAGGTTTGCAGCAGAAACAAGTGAAATAGCATGGATGACACTTATGCAGTCAAATACACTACAACAGGAATACTTAAACAGAAAAAAACTGCTTTTTCTTCCCCCTCCCACCTGAAATTCCATTTTGCACCCCCTCACTTCTTCTTTCCCAGCTGAAACTAGTACGATTATTTGGAGTAGTCAGAGTGTGGTTAAGTAGAGGAAGCTATGCTTGTTTGCAAGGAATCTGCTATTTCCTCTCTGCCAAAACACTTGTTTAAAGAAGTCATGTAATATTTCTATTAAGCTGTAAATGTAGTTGACAAGGAAATGGCCTACTGGCAGTGCATTACCTTTGTGGCAATGCCAACCAGCCTACAGCAAAATAGTGCACATGGTAATTTCACTGTGCATTCCCAGGCAACAAAATTGTGCCTTACATAAATACCACAGAACTCCAGCAACATCTAGAAAAAGCAATGAAAATTTGCCCAAGCTTTCATGCTTGCCTGTATCAATTCTGTGTCATAACTAAAACAAAGCAGCTACATATGGCTAAAAGTCCTGTGAAGCTGTATCATATGACACCAGGAAAACTATTGCAACTTAAATCTGTGTATTTCTTGTTAAGCACTGTAACAACTCACTAATAAAAATTAAGAAAAACTGGAGGTATCAAGTATACAAAAGAGTACTAACTACATACAAGCCCTTAAAAACCATAACGTAATTTATTAACAAGAACACATGTTGTATGTAATCCAGAATTATGTTAAATTACTTTGGCCTTTGATAGCATTCACTTGATTGCAAGAATTAAACAGATCTACAAGCATTCAAACTCAGCGACCTTTGATTTCTAAGCAGCTATTGTCATGCACATAAAAATCCTCTCTGATAAAGCAGTCCTCACCTTTCAACAGCTGGTGCAACTACATACAATGATGTTATTAAGATGTAATTAAGACATTTTTGTTAGAAGTATAACCAAAAGTCCCAGCATGATCAAATGTATTAAATTTGTCATCAACCATTCTTCAAAATATTTTAGTTATTTCATCTTAAATTCCCATCAAAAACCAGCTTCAGAGATTTTTACTTTGTTCTCAGCTTTCACCTGAGTATTTTCAGTTTGAATTGTAAAACAGTTAATTACACAGAAAAAAATATGACGCAGGAAAACTACTAAACTTAATTTCCAAAATTATGTAATGTTTCTAAATGCAAATCACTCACTAGCTTTAACAGGGATGCATACTGTCATGAAATTTCAGGAAACATCTCTCCTCCAAAGAGCATACACAATGAAAAACCAAGAACCCCACAAACAAAAACAGCACTAAATACGCTTGAACTTAAATGTGCATCACCTTACAGTAATCATATATGAACAATACCTTCTCTTTCTATAGTGGTGGCTTCCATATATTAAGATCCTGATATATGAGACACCAGAAAAAGAAAACTGAATAAAACAATCTAGTATGCATGCTATTTTTGCAGCAAATTCCAAAGACTTTTTGGAAAAAATATGCTTTAAGCAATAAAAAGGGCCTTATTAATATAAAATGGTCTTTAGATATAACCAGTTTAAGAATGGAGTGCTTATTGATGGTAAGTGCAATCAGCATAGCTATTCTATAGCTCATTACAAAAATAATAAAAGCATGACTCTAACAGTGACAAGTTATCCCTAGATAAACATTGTTCCCCATGAACTTCTCCAAGTAATTCCTTTGTAACTGCTACTCCTCATAAAGCAACTAATTCTATTTACATTTTATTTTGCAAAAAGTAAACTAATTCAGTAAGAGACCTTAGAAGTCACTAATAAATAAAAGCTGTCAGGTGTTACTAATATTAGCACTTCTCCCATAGGACAGCTCTGAATTCTACTTTAGGTCAGCTTTATTTCAAAACTGCCTTTCAAAAGAGGACAGACTCTTGGTGATAAAAGTGTCCAAGTGCAGGTACAGTATAGAACAGGTTCTACATATTACCTCCAAGCCAATTAAGAGCTTACTGCTTTAGCTTCCTCTCAAGTGGAGATAAAGGCACCCTGAAACCTTACAGAAACATGTTAGAACACAGGCAAACTGGAGTCAATAGGAAGCAAGGCAAAAAGTAAAGATTCTTAGTCTTAAAATCTCTGTTCATGAACATTACAGCTCTATGATTCCACTATTAGGGGGTTTTGAATGTTTTCTAGGTTTGAGGTCTTTTTTTTTTAATACAACAAACAAAAAGCCACCACCACACACACTTACCCTCATTGGGTGAATATCAGCATATGGAGGCTTCCCTTCAGCCATTTCTATTGAAGTGATACCAAGGGACCAGATGTCTGCCACACAGTTATAGCCAATCTCTTGTATAACTTCAGGAGCCATCCAAAATGGAGTTCCTATAACAGTATTACGTTTTGCCATTGTATCCTGTAATTATATTATTTATACAATTAAACCAGAGATGTTTATTTTCAGATTATTTTTATATCAAGTCTATACTTAGAAGTTAAATTATCCATCCAAAGGTCAAATGGTAGTGACTTCCCATTAAGAACAGATTCAGCCCATCAGCCTACAGAGGCCAAACAGGTGACAATAATCATAAACCTCAAACTAAAATTTTAATTGGGATCATCAGGTACTTGATACACTGGCTTATAAAAATGAACAGCTAAAAACTAAATAGCCCTGCACCGCATTAAATATGGAGTGTGATAAAGAATGTTAGTTCTGCCACTACCAGTAGTGGCAGTGACAGTTTCCAGACACAAAATTCAAGCCAGAAGACAAAGGTGAAAGAACAAGGTTAGGACCATTAAAGCATCTTTAAATGATCCTTCCACAGTTACTTACTGTTAACTGGCCAGCCACACCAAAATCAGCTAATTTTGCATGTCCCTCGGTGTTAAGAAGGATGTTTCCAGCTTTTATATCTCTATGTATTTTTCTCATAAAGTGCAAGTATTCAAGTCCTTTAAGAGTAGATTTCAAAATAGTTGCAATTTCATCTTCTGTTAGCTGCAAGAAAACATAAAACTATTGTCAGGTATACATGTAAAGTCCATATATTTCATCTATTGAAACATGATCACTTCATAGTGATTGTTATAAATAGTACAATGCTTGACTTTCGTTTTTTTAGCATACCAGAAAAACTTCAGTTTTAAAGCTAAAAAAACCTAATAAAAATCAATTATTAAATGCCTACTATAAAAACAAAAAGATGTGGTGTCAACTTGGCAGGCCAAAATGCTTCTCTTAACTATAATGTACTGCAGAATCATATGGCATCACAAATGACACAGTAAGTTGCAAGTCAACTGGCAACACGCTGACAGACATTTCATTACCATAGAAAACACAACACAATGAATAAAACTGGGACATATTTTCATTTATTTGCTTCATAAACAACACAGACTATTGAGTAAGTCATCAGTTAGCAGTTGTTTATCCTCATTGCTTTAGATCAACACAATAGGAATACATAAGCTCCTGAACAAGTGTTATCAGAGAAACAAAACAAGAGTCTCTTTTTCAGGTACCAAATCCCCTTGAGAACACTTCTCAGATTTTCATCAGCATTTATTCTCGAATAAAAGCAAAAACACACACACATAATTCATTCCATGTGATGAAATTTCTCAAGGAAATACAAAGAAACTATTCAAAGAATTGAAATGCCAGTTCATGACAATACACTGATCCTTTAATATAAGAACTAAACAAATGAACTCGATGCATTCTTAGAAATGCAAGAAACTGCAAAACTGAAGATGAATACTCTAATTTGGCTGTAATGCTGGGCTGCATTTTTCCCCTCTTTCTGTACTTTTCCAATCCTACACAGAAATTAAATTAAGCAATAGCAATTCCTTCCAGTTTCAGTTCTGAAAGTGGTGGTAGACATCCACACCTCCCTCCAAAGAACAACCACCACCAAAAGCCCGTAAGAAACAAAAAACCCACTCGCGATCACTCTAAGCCAAAAGAATGAATCAACAAAAAGGAAAAAAAATATATTAGTCAGCAAGATTATCTGCCCTTTACCTGCTCACAACAAGTTTTAATTATTTAACAAACAGAATCAGTTCCCTTTTCCAGCTTCTATCCAGTCTCATAAAACCCAGGTGTGGAGCCCAAGGGCACAGTTACACATAGGTTTATTTGAACAGCAGTGCCAAGCTCCAGTCCCTTCTTTCCCTGCAACCTACAGCAGTAATTCGCACTGTGTGTCAGCCCTGCCACTGAACAACTGTAACAGACAGACCCTAGTAAAAAACAAACCTGTCTGCCAAATTATTTTTCCAACAAAACAGCTCCTGGATTCAATTCATGGCATAGTGAAGGACAAAGAGTAGCTGCTGCTCAGATTGCATTACTTTCCAAAAAGTGCACGTGTTGGTATACCTGAAGAGTTCCAGAGACTTTTATAAACCTTTTCCTATGCAAGCAAAGGATGAAAGTGATGGTGGTATTAGCTCCAAGCTAAGCAGTTACCGCCTCTGCTATGCATTATGCATTCCTTGCCCACCATTTATCTCTGAGATCTTCCAGTGTTTCTATTCAGCAGCACACTGCTCAAAGCCTTTATTTGTGCTACTTTATGCTGACTGCTATGCTGCTTCAAAGGACTGTATGCCAGAAGAACTGCAAACCCTGTTACACACAACTTGAATAAGACAACTTTCCTGCCATTGTGCCATGGGAGTAAAACCATCTACCCGATATGGAGTCAAGCAAGAAGTGACTTAAAATCAGCTGTGAGATAAACTGAAGTATGGTCAAAAGGATATTTGGAGAAAGAGACAATCCTCATTATGTGAGCTAATAAGTGTGTGGTGAATTACTAAAACTATGCTTATCTGCAGACTCACACCACAGGCAATTTAAACTCTGGCTATTAATAAACAGTGTACCATGAATGGTTTAAGACCTTCTTAAACACTTTCTGGTCAATGTTTGCCAAATCCACCCAATTTCAGAAAGAATACAGTATCTTGAATCTCCAAAGACTTCCATGCAGTTAATCCTGAACATTCAACAGAAAATGATCCTGAACACTTTTGTCTAGAAACAAGTGTTATGAAAAATGGTGCTTAAAGGACACGGCAAAGATCTCTCTTCAATATGTTGTCTTCCTAAGGAGGTAAATCCCTAGCTTTAGTTCTTGAAAAATTAACCACGTGGAGATCTTTGGATCATCAGCTCTAGATGGAGAAGTGGTTTTATAGCTGCATGGCAAAATCCAGCTCTCAAAAGGAGAGGCTAACAGAACACTGGAACCAAAAGCTGTCAAAGAAGCTACAGAGTGAGAATCCAGTAAAGCAGAACAGAGTTCTGGAGTACTGCAGCTTGATGCACCAAATGGGGACCCTCAGCAAAGTAAAGCTCTAGCATGGCTAAATGTTACAAAAGAACCAAGCATTTACACACTCAAATACACAGAGTGGTCAGAAAAGCCCAGAGAAGTGAATACTACTCTGAGAAGCAGGCAGAGACCACAAGTCATGTTTATCAGGAATGGCAGTAACAGGGAAGCACAGGAATAAAGAAAGGAGAAGAGATTTACGCTCTGCCATAAGTGTTCCAAGACACATTAATCCCAAATCCAGAGGTCCGAGATTCATCCGCGTGCTTCATATAATCATCATCGTTATAACATAATGCAGTCACTGAAGTCACTCCTGCTTATATAATGGTTAAACATGGGCAAGTACGTGCACAACAATACACAGACAAAATGTTTGGCTTTAATACCTAATAATATTTAGAAGGACGCCATGAATTTCCAGCCTTACTCAAGAAGCCAAAAAAGTACACTCACCTTCCCTAAACAAAACTGGTTTCAGAAAATAATGCCCTGCGATATTGAACTTTATCATGCAACCATGACAAAAACAGTGTTTTAAAAAATATTTCAAAAGCATTAATTTTTTTTGCACAATTTAAACTTTTTGCAGAACACATACCATCTGTGAATAACAGTGAAAGCACAGAAATACAAAGTTCTCCACACATATATTTCTAAACCCACAAACATTATTTAACTATGTAGTATACAAGCTGAGCCATACTTACATTTCTTCCTTTATTGGATGCACAAAGCATTGTAGAAAAAGTTCCACTTACATTGTTACCATAGACCAGAACCATCTTGTGCAGATGTTTTTGCACACATTAATGATATTTAAGTATTTTGTACACTGCCTGCCAACAAGTAAATGGTATCCTGGGCTACATCAGACAAAGTAGCCAGGAGGTGCAGGGAGTTGAGTGATCCTCCCCTTCTGCTCCACATTGCTAAGGCTGACTGGGATGACAAGGGATGACTTTTCAGGTGACTGTCCCTCTGTACAGCGCTGGTGGAACCTCACTTTGAGCTCTGTGTGCTGCTCTGGGCCCAAAGCTGAAAAATGATGGTAAAGGATGTGAATGAGTCCAGAGGAGGACAACAAGGCTGGTGAAAGGGCTGAAGGCAGTGTTCTGTTTGAAGGGACTTCGGGCTTGTTTCATTTGGAGAAGAGGAGGCTAAGAGGCAACCTCACTGCTCTCTACAGCTTCCTGAGGAGAGGACATGGGGAGAGAGATGCTGAGCTCTTCCCCTTGGTATTCAGGGATAGGACACGTGGACATGGTTCAAAGCTACACCAGGGCATGTTTAAATTGGACATAAGGAAGCATTTCTTTACTGAACATGGTCAAATACTGGAACAAGCTTCCCACAAGAGGTGGGTGCCCCAAGCCTCTCAGCATGTAAAAGGCATTTGGACAAAGCCCTGAATAACATGGTTTTGGTCAGCCCTGAATTGGCCAGGCAGTAGGACCAGATGATCACAGTAGGACCCTTCTAACTGAAATAGTGTTTTCTGTTCTGTTCTGCTTTTCTCCCTGGGATGAGCATAGCAGTTAACCCCATCTGGACTTGACAATGCATTCCATCACTCTAAACTTGTATTAAATAATGACATATTCCTGAATACATATTATCTAAATGCATTGACACCTTATGTCTTCGTACTTACAAGATAGGAAAAAACCTGTTTTGCTGGGAAATATTGAAATTTTTTTTTAACCTGATGAAAAATAACATATAGTTCTTTTTTACATCATAGAGACTAGCTGACACATAAACTAACACCAACCTGATGGAATTTGAGGAAATAAATGGAGACAGACACAGTTTTTGAGCCTACCAATTGTTGGAAGCAACAAGGACCAAAGTATACAAAAACAAATCCAAAGTTCCTACAGCTATTCATTTATTCACAAAGCCACAAATAAACTCTTAAAATCCACATCAAAACACTTCCTAATTATACCTCCTCCCTTCTTTACTCTAAATCAGAGGCTGTCCTAATAAGCATAGTTATAAGTCACTATATAGGTAGTGTAATGTCTGTGTCCCTACAAGCAACTTTCAACATACAAACAGCTAAGTACAGAATCAGACCATTAAATGCTTTGTCACAGCACACAACTTGCCATCTACTCAATACCCAGCATTCTCTAGTTCCAGAAGTAGTTTGATATTGACATACAAGCAATGCCATTGGATAATAACCACAGAGAACAATCAAAAGAAACCTATCTATTTAATATTTATCTAGAAATATGTTTCAGTCAATGCTGCTGTCCTGATCTAAATGTATGGTTCTTATTCTATACTATTCCTGATCAACCTGTATGGAGAGTATGTTTCCTGTAAAACACTTGGTTTATTTTATTCTTATCTTTTAAACACACAGCATCACTCTTCCATCAGCACAGCTTGCTCTATATCTTGCCCCTTAGTACAATTTCACAGTCATAATCTTTCTGCTTCGTTTCTGATTTCCATTCACATCAAGAGCCTCACTTGAAACATTTGTGGAACATTTGCTTGTGGAACATTTACCTGTTTGGCATCTTTGTCTAGTTCTAACCATGTATGCTGTCCCTTTGATGGGTTTGTGCTACCCTCTAATATGAGTCAGCCATGGAGCAGTTTCAAACCATTCACCATCAAAACCACATGCAGATTATACATTAAAAAGAATGCGAATGATAAAGGTGAACAACTCCACAGCCTACATTAAATACATTGGGCATTAAGCCAATATTCAAAACCTGGAGCAAAGCAGCAAATTCCAGTGTTCCACATCTATTAGGATACCAGCTAATTCAGGTATTTATGTCTAACTGGCTGTGGATGCCACACACAAGGGAGACTGAGGGGTGTATTTATCCAGTCCATCACACACTAGCTAATCCATGCAGCTGCTGTGACAGCTCATCTACAGGTTCTCTGTGCTCAGTCATTCTCCTTCCTGAGGCCCCTCTAAAGGGGACTGGGTCAGCTGAATTGTTTTAACTGCCTAAGGCCATTCCCAGGTGCTCTTTTTACACTAATATATGCACATTAAGTCTGATGCTTCCAGAAAGTACCAGATTACTGCATCTAAACACTGATTAGGTTGAGCACATCGGGTAGGTCCACTCTCATGCAAATAAGGGAGCCATTCTTCCACCAGAAGCTGTGAAGCTTGAACATCACCCATCTTATAACCACATACCTCTCATCCATTTACATGAGGACAAGGATGGACTAACAAAAAACCTGAGATGCAGGAGAGATGGGTAAATAAGCAGAGGAGAACAGATGACAGTTTTACCACAATACCCTTCTCACTTGTAATATTTGACATCTAACTTAGGAATTAAGGCAGAAAGCTTCCAAGAGAAGAATTGTTACATTTACAATTATAGCCTGAAGTCAATCTTAGATTCCAGTTTCCACTACCTGTTATAGACATCGCTTTCCTTGAGCCTCCGTTTCAGAGCAATTACACCTCAGACTTCGTTTTTTTAAAGTAAATATGTATGCTATGTGTGAAGACAGTGCTCTTCAAACAAAACCACAGCCTCTGTCTTGGAGTAAAGTACCAAATCATGACATTACTTATGATAAAAAGATTTGGTCTAAGACTTCCAAACAATCTCTATTTTATCCTATATTATAACTAAGGAGACATCCCAATGTTACAGTACCGTACAGAGTAACTGTAACATTCACTACCAAAAGGGAATTACCAATTTACTCCATTTAGGCACAGGGTCATAGGGGTGGCAGCAAGAGTTATTCTTCTTAATGAACCTAAGTCATGCTGCACATAAAATCATACATAAAATATGCTCCAATAAACATAAACATTCACTGCACAGGTGATTATCAGTGTTGGTATTTTTTAAGATTTGTTTTTGGCTACATAATCCCAGTAACATAACTTTCAAAATGTTTCTTGAATTTAATATGCAACAGACCCCATCTTCTCTTTTCCTTAAATTAGCATTTTTGTACTGGATAATCAAAGATAGTGCTAACACATCAGTCTTCTACCTGTAGTTTGAAAATTACTGTAACAAACAGCAACATAAAATTATCTAAGACATATCTAGTGGCTCATATTCTAAAACTGTTACAGTAAATTTCAGCCATCTCCCATGCTTAACATTAGCTAACAATAATACACAGACACAGGGAGATCAAGAACTGATCAGAATATAGAAGTCAGACTCCTCAGCCCTTCATTACCAAGTCCCAGTTTTCTATAAGACATCTAGGAAGTGCTTAATCAGATGCTGAGCACAACCTTGGAATAATGCAGAAAAGTACAGAATCTCTTCAGCTAAGTGTGCTAAGTGCAGATTTTAACTATGATTCAGTAGCACATGCATTGGCATGTATACACATAGCTAGGATCGGCACCAATTTAGTTCGTTTGGCTGTTCAAAGTCCTCTTCTGACAAAGCAGTGTGAAAAAGGTCAAGAACTTCACTGGAAGCCCTTAGTACAGGTCTGCTAAAACAATACAGCTGTATGCCTTTCTAACAGGAAACACTTGTGTGAGTTGCCACTGTTTAAAAACAACTTTACCATTGTGTAGAACACATCTGCAGATAGATCACTTGACTCACAAACTACACACCTGCTCACACCATCCCCACTGGTCCTAACAGTACCACCAAGAGAGACCTTGGCCAACCTTGTAAGTGAACAAAAGTCCACATGATTGCTTTCTTGATCCTGCCAGACAAGGGGAAAGCCTCAAGCAGAAGCACCTGCAGATCACCACCTTTCAGCAGGCCTCCTGACAGCCAGAAAGCATTAGTGTTCTTATGAACAAAGGATCCTCAGAGGAATAAGGACTACTGGGGGAAACAGACTCTACCTGACAAAGAAGGTCAAGAGTATCTTTGCTGGACTACTGAGAAGAGCTTTAAAATAGGTTCATCAGGGAACAGATAGCAAAACCTTCAGGCAAGAAGAAGAACAGAGAATAAGGAAGAACATATTGAACAGGATTCCAAAGGTTTTCTCACTCCCTTTAAGAGGAAGGGGTACACCGGAAACCCCATGTACAGAAGTATAGAACATGTGACTAAAACAAGAACTGCCAGCCTGTGCACATCCACAACCTCACTGGAATCAAGAGACACGAAGGGATAGCTCACACAACCAACATGCTGGGAGAGGCAGATGCAGGCTGCTCACACACAACAAGCAGAAAGGATGGGCAGTGTTGAGCTCTACAAACATGCAGCTTTGCTAGAGAATATTTAAATTTGCTGAGAGTTTGTAGGCATCCACCAGACAGTGGGTGCCATCATGACACCTGCTGCAAACCACCCAAAGAGGTGAAGCAGATGAAGTCATCCTCAGCACTGGAAGAGACCTCTGATCACAGGGCATTTTGTCAACCACCTCAATGTATGTCAGAAAGGCAATATGGCAAGGATACAAAAAAAAAAATCCAGGAGTGAGCATTAAAATGTTTTTACTGCAGGTGCTGTACAGGACCACTACAGGAGGTGTTCCACTAGATCAGCTACTGATGAGTAGAATAAAAGGGACTTGGACAGGGATGGCAGAGGTAGCCTTGGCAAGCAACTATGAGATGGTGGAGCTTAAGTTATGGAGGGAAGTGACAAAAGAAAATAGGGGGATCAGATTTCCAGATAGCATACTTTAGCTTGTTAAAGGAACTAGTACATGGGATCCCAGGGAATGCTGTTCTAGAGGGCAAAGGAACCTCCATGAGCTAGTCAAGCATGAAGGGCAACCTCCTTGAAGTATGACAACAATCCTTCCTGACATGCAAGCTAAGTAAACACAGCAGGAGGCCATCTTGAATGAACTAAGAACTCCTGACTGAACTGAAGTGCAAAAAACAAAGCATATAAAAAGCAGAACAGATTACTCAAGACAAATAAAGAAGCATTGCCTAGACAGTAAGGAGCTGAATTACAAAGGCGAAGAATAGGATGGACTTGAAACTGGACAGCAAAACAGAGGACAGCAAGAACATATTGGTTTACAGGCAGGAAAAAAAAATAACAAAAACACAAGAAAAATGTTATGTCACGTGGTCAAGCTATTGTCAAACTATGCAGAAATCTCCCAAACATCTTCCTTGCATCAGTCTTTAGTAGGGTTTCTCTGGATCTCAGTTGTCTCTGCCTAGTAGCAAAACAGAATGAGTCAGGAATTATTCTAGTAAATTGGACAAATACAAGTCCATGGGACCACACAAGACACAGCCAAAGGTGCTAAGGAGCTAGCTAATGCCAACTTAAGCCTCCTTCTTATAACCTTCAAAAAGTTACAGCAATCAGGGTGTCCCTTACAACACCATCATCTTCAAAATGGGCAAGAAAGAAGGACCTGAGGAGCTACAGGGCTGGTCAGCTCATCCTCAGCCCCCAGGATATTACAGGGTGCATCTTACAGAGAAGCTAATTTTTAGACACACAAAGGATTACAAGGTGTCTGGAAACAACCTCCATAAGCTGACCAGAAGGAAATCATGCTAAATTAACCTAGTCACTTTCGTATGAGGATGAAGAGAAAGCTGAGGATGTTATTTCATTTGACTTTACAGAGGCTGTTGGCAGTCTCCAATACATGTTTTTAGCTAAATCTGGGGAATCATGGAGAAGAACAACTGGCTGGACTAGAGGCTCAGCAGTGGTTCAAAATGTAACCAAGAGCAAGCAATAAGCAATGTTCTCAGAGACTGATCATAGGGTGGATACTCCCAACATCTTGATCAACATCCTGAACAGTGAGCTAGAACACACCCCATCATGGTTTGTGGATGGAAACAGTCAATACACTAAAAGACAGGGCAGGGCTGCCACAGAGAGGGATCTCAACAAGCTGGAAGAATTAGGCTGCCAACAAATTTGGTAGTTCAACAAAGGCAGAGTCCCACACCAGGACAGAAGAACCCCCATGCCATGACCAGTATGAACTGAGGATCAATTTGGCAGAGAGCATTATTGCAGGAAAGGTTCTGGGTGGCTCCAGAAGACAAGGTGAACATCAGTCAGCAGCATCAGCAATACACCCTAACTACATACTGGCCTTCAGTAGGGAAGCAGAGTCAGGTCAAGTAAATATTCCCATTTGGCTTCACAAGTGCAAAATAAATCTGGAACACTTTATAGGAGTTCCAGGCTCCTACAAAAAAAAAGGCTGACGAATTGGAGAGTCCAGCTAGAACTGGACTAGAGGGGCTAGAACAAGTGATACAACAACTTGACCAGAGCACGTTTGTCTTCTTTGAAGAAGAGTGAGTATTTCAATGCAATTTTAATCTCAAGGGGAGATAAACAAAAGTCCTCACTGAGCATAAAAGAAATAAATTCACAGGGCTGGAGAAAGGGACTGTTGAGTCTCCCCCTTTTCATATTGTTAAAACTAATCTGAACAGGGTCCTAAACACTAACTGGGCTTCCTTCCTTGGAATAGTAGATTCAACTAGCTGACTTCCAGAGGTCCCTTCCAAGTTAAAATTATCACTTACTCCAAATGAGTGGCCCACTCTTCACCTCCTTCCTTACCACCTCTAAACATCCAAATTCAAAACAGTAGCCTTTCTTTTATCTGCAGTTTTTCTACATTTCCTCTACTTCCTCACCACAATAATATATAGCAATAAACCCATCTAAACTTTAAAGAGACTATTTTATTGTAAAATAAAATATATATGGAAGACAGTAATGAAACCTGGCTTAATTCCTTGAATGGAGACAAATTTTATTGCCCAGATTATAACTTTATATGCAGAGAGGTTGACTCAAACTGGAAATACATTAAAAATTCAGCTGATATTTCTGGCTCTTCAAGACACACAATGATGGCGTTCTTTTAAGGGGAAAGATCAGTGTGGGGAGCCAATAAGGTTTAACTTCCAGCCTTTATTACAACAGGAATAAGTGTCTGTGTGTATTGCAATGCAAGCTGTATATGGGGTACCAATAGATGACTGACCTGATTCAACATTCACTTAAACAGCTACCTTTTATTGCAAGATTTTATTATAAATTCCTTTGTATTCTGTGTTTACATGGTCATTTTATTGTTTGAGCAACTTAAAACTGGCACTACCAAAAATATATAAAATGCTGCTGCTAGGACTGAGCAATTCTAACAAGTTTTTATTTCAAAAACCATTAGCAGGTCAGGCTGAAAAGTGAGTAACCGACTTCAAATCACAGATGCAACTTTTGCTATTCGCCCAAAAGTTCCGCAGATTTGTTTTCTGAAACGTGGGTGAAGAGGCAAAGGATATCTGTGGACTGTGGAACTAGCCAATTTGTTCGGATCAGAAAAAAACATGAAAATCCCATCTCCCCCTCAACATATAGCCTCTCTCATCTTTTAGCAGTGACCTGACCACAAGGAGATCAGCAGCAAACATAAACATTGTGAAACCCAGCAAATACAGCCATTAGAAGTGAAGTAGTATTTTGCAAGCTTTCTTCCAAGAAGTAAACTTTTTAAATGGAAAGTCAGTGAATTACATGATGCTGAGCATTTTAGTACCACTAAAATTTTAGCACTACTAAAACTAGTACATTTAGTACATTTTAGTACTACTAAAATGGCTAGTTTTAAGACTGTTCACAAAATGAAGTCCAACATTTGATGCACCTACATTGGGTAATCTAAGTAGGAAACTATAGAACTCAAGCAGGAAGCTAATTCTCCTTAGAACTCTTAGAACTGACTTGTAAATGTTCATGGCACTAATTAACAACGGTATTTATTTTAAGGAAAAGAGGAAGGTCAGATAAAATTTGGGGAGAGAGAACTCTGTCTTCAGAGCAACTGCTATAGTATTTTTCATGAGCAATTTACCAAGCAGATGAATAGAGTTCTACTGCAAGGTTGAAAGAAAGATCTATCATTCTAGGAGTCAGACAGTACAACACATTTTTTAAGGAACTTACAATGTTACCCTAAAGAACTCAGGAAAAATAATTCCCAGCATTTATGTAACAATCATTCAGAGCCATAGTAAGGATTTTATTAGACAAGCACTGAATAATCTCTGCATTGCATTGCAGAAGCTATTTAGGCTACCCTGCTTTGTAAGGCTAGACACAGAATAAGGCAACCAGAACATCTGTGATCAAGTTCTTTCCTCCTTTTCCTTAGCTGAGCTGCAGAGAGAAATAATATAAGAATGTTGCCCTAAAGATCAGTCTCTCAATAGTAACACAGCTGATTAGCCCATTGAGTCAATTCGCCTCCTGGAAGGCCTACCAACAGAACATGGTAATGCAGCATATCCAGGATGGACTTGCCCATGGTCACCAAGATCAGATGAGCAAGTGAGCCAGCAAAGAAGGAATTTCAGTCTTTGTGTATGGACTATCTGGTTATTAATTAACCCATGTGGGCTCAACTTAGGAGTTTCTACTGCGATAGATGCTACTTTATAAAAACCACAAGAGCTACTAGGCCCTAAATAACTGATAATCATATGTAATTTAATGCAGCAAAGGCCTACAAATTGGAACTATTTTAACTGTGAGAAACATGACTACTCAAAACTGCAAAACAACATCCTTGTGAGCAAAATGCCTTTAGCCTGGATAACAAAAGGTTTACCCTGGATCTCCACAGTAACATATAGAGAAAGCAAAACCAGTAGGACATGCAAATACAGCATCCAGAGATTTGGATACACTATCTACTTCAATTAGCTTAAACACATGAAAAAAAGTAATTAGCTACGAAAACGTGGCAGAAGCTAATCTATATGTAATTGTAAAAATATAAAGTAATTTTAGATATAAAATGCAGAATCTCTGGACACAACAGAATGCAGAGTCTCTGGACATTACCTGTGTAGCTGTCCATTCCTACACTTGTCACTTACAATACTGACTAAAATAAGATGGGTTTGTCTGATAAACCTACAACATAGCCACTACCTGGTATGTTTAAACCAACTGAATTTGGGCCCTGAAGAGTCAGGATTAGAATGCCTCACTTAATCACGATCAGTGGGTGAGCAAGTGCATCCTGAATTATCATTAGAGAGACAAGGCTGGTGGTGTATAAATATACTTCGTTATGTAAAAAGCAGCCAGCAAAACTTAATGTTGCTTCACACTGTAATTATTTCATTCTATTGCCACTGAAAAAGTCAGTCTCATACCTTTAGTTCCCTTTCCCCACTGCTCATTCCTAAGGTCTCTCTTGCATCAGATCAAGCCACTGTGCTGCCATAATAAGTCCTGAGTTAGCCCAGGAGGGGGTGGGGAGGACAGACTAGAAAGGAAGTTCCCCTATCATATCATCAAGCTTATCCAAGATCACCCTGCAGCCCCAGACAATCACTGCATCTGAGGCATGGAAAAGGCAGGAACACATCATCCAGGTTGGAGGGTAAGAGCAGAACTGCCCTTTCTGGCAGCAACCCACAGTTTGACTGTATAAGATACATGTACCTCCCATACCAGTCTCTGAGAAAAGGAGACAAAACTAGATCTAAGCTTGCCGAAGACTGATGAACACCACACCCTAGATGAGCTAACAGGTACCATCAATTTGCTGAAGTGCTACTGATCTGCCTGGCACACTAGAAGACTCCAGGCAGAATGCCAGGGGTCCATTTAACTTCAAATTATTGGCTTGGGCCTCTTGGACAAGAATCTGCTCTTGTCAAGCTCAAAACTTCTCCATTTCAATAGGCTCCCAGCAGTCACTAAAAATCACCCTAACTTTGAATTCTGTCTGCCTTGGGTTTAGTCCATTAGAGCAATGCCCAGTGTTGTTCCCTTTCTAGACAAACACAACATTTGAAAAAGTAGGGGAGCCACAAAAACAAAAAGAGATGATCAATAAATTCTTAGTTTTAGAGACAAGCAACAAGGGCAAATACATATTAATGTTCCTCCCCAAATAGGAGGAGAAATCCACCCTTTCCTATGACTTAATTTAATAATGATCATAAAACCATTTAGGTTGGAAAAGACCTTTAAGATCAAGTTTAAATGATAATCCTAATTGCCACTGCATTAAAGGGTTCTTACTTCAACTTACTCTGTGACAGAACTTCCCATGCACTCCAGATTAGAGTGGTCTTTGCTTGAAGAGCCTCTGGTGTGGAAGTCTGTCCAAAAACATTTCAGCACATCCAGACCAACTTTACAGCAGCCAGCATTATGTCCCTACCGACTCCTTTACAGAATTCTACCTGCCATGCATTCCTTGATTTGCCTTTACAAAAGCTTCATCAGCTGCATCTATGTATTTACTGATTATTCTGTTTCTTAAATAGAATTCATACTATTTAATCATATCAACTTTAACCACAAACAGCAGAAAAGGTAGTTTGTCTCATTATCACAATGCATTTGCTCCAAGATTCCAGTATCTTTTCCCCTCAACTCTTTAAGATGTCTACTATGTCAATATCCTACAACAGATGTAAGAAAAACTAGAGAGTGTGATTTTATATAAGCACACACACATTCATATGCACACCTTTTTAAATCAAAATTCAAGCATTTTCTATCAATGTACAAACAAGTTCACTATTTTTTCCCCCTAAGTTCTGTTTTAAATGGATTATCGTTTGTTTTAGGTTTTTTAATTCTGGACTAGCTTGTCCATTTCTTATTGGAACTACTGATCCTTGGATAATATACAACTGCAAGAACATCAGTTTTAAAGGTTGCAGAACTCCAGCAATGTCCCATTGGACTTTTCCCCAGACATCAGTTCAATATTGCAGCAGCCCTGATACAAGCCACCTTTTCCAAAGGGGCTCCCTTTAGTCTGGACATTACCTCCACTTCCTAATAAACCTGATTCCATTTTCCTTTAATGAAAGAAAATCTTGTTTTCTAAGCCTAAACATGGCTTTTCTCTCCTTTACTTTCCCCCTCTGCTCCCAAGTGTGGGGCAAGGATACTATTTCAGGGAGTGTGTACAAAATGTGAAGCCCAGCAAGCAGTGTCACCTCAGACTACTTGCTGGCAAAAGGAGTACCTTATGTTATACCGCATTACTGAAAACAATGGACTCAAAGGAAATCAAGGTTGTTTCGACACCTACAAAAAAACATTTTTCAACGAAGCTGGTTTTAAATTAAAACTAACAAAACCTACTTCCTACAGGCTTCCTCTATATTAGTGCTGTTCTAAGTCCATTAAGACGCTTCCACACAACCCTCATTTTGGTTCCCTCTCACATTCCTTAACTAGCATCTCTTCCCCTTCTCATTCCTTGAGTAATGTCAGTTACTTCTCATGCTCCCTAATTACTGAGTGAGAGCAAGACAATTTTACACCAGTTTCCAAACTATGTATCTCCTAAGTGGCTGCTGACAGACTGTGAGGTGGAAGGGGTAGTGAAAAGAAGCCACCATTTTGCATTTTACCAAGCAGTAAACTTCAAGAAATTCCCAAGATCTTGTATTTCAAAATGCATTTCCTTCTGCTGGAGATCACAGAGGAATGCACAATGACAGTCAGCAACCACATGAGGAACCAAGGCACAGACAGGCCCCTTGGCATGAGCCAAGATCTTGTCTCATAACTCCAACTTTTATTCTGGCTTCTAATCTTAATTCACAAGTTGATTTTAAGAAGTGCTATACATATTTTAAAAAAACCACAACTCACCGTTTTATTACGCAGTCTAATTATGTCCGAAACAGAGCCAGCTCCACAATACTCCATAACAATCCATAGATCTGTGTTCTTAAAGTAGCTACCATAGTACTTGACAACATAGGGACTGGATGGGAAAAAAATGTTAGATAAATCGATGAAATCTTAGTAGATGAAAAAAGATAAATCACCAGAACACCTGTTGTTAAAAATTATGGTTTGGCACAGCTAAAGACCAAGCGCACCCAAATATGTTTTAAAGCTGTAATCGGCTTAACCAATGCCTTATTAGCATAAATTCTGACTACTTAATAAAATTATAAAGGCACTGCTATGTATATAAGTTTTCAGCAATCTTCAAATACAGACAGTTTTCCCAAACATTAGTCTTCTGATATAAAGCTTGGCTTTTCCCTCTTCTAAAGCCTCTCTTGAATGCTTCTCTTTTTAAAAAGACTGCCTTGTTTTCTTCTCTCTTAAGCAAAATAACATGGAAACTCACCCATGTTTTCCCTGTTTTGCAAGGATGAATTGATTTCAAGCACAGAGCTAGACCTTCCTATTAAAGTGAATCTGGCGTCGGTTTGAAGCCTTCTGGATTTGCAAGTGCATTTTCACATGGAAGTATCTCATGTGAAGTGACAGTATTGTCACAAACAACATTTTGCCTTGCTACTCATCAGTTTGTCATGTGACAATGCTTCCTTGGAGTGACTTGCAAAACAAAGGCAGAAACAGATGTGGTAAACATAAAAAGGATGATCCTTCAGAAGTTATTAGATGGTGTATTTATAGAAATAAAAGACTGAAGGTTTGGGGTGGGGTTCTTTGTAGGAACTTAAACACCACTATAGTTCGATTGTCATCCATCTCCCACAAAGTCAGGAAGTCAGATCCTGAGATTTCAGACAGTGGTTTCTCATCAGAACACCTACACTGTGGGGTGGAATCAAACACCATTTCATTTTGAAGCAAAGAAATGTATTTCAGGACCAGCATGTCTGGCAGCAACATTGTTTATATAGACAACTGATACAAGAAGAAGAGAGGACCTATGGTTGCCTCCTGCAACATGGTACTATCTTTACAAAAAAGATAGGTCAACACTATCAAAAAACCATTTCATTTAAGAGCAACTTTTAGCACTAAGTGAATTTGCTTTTCTAGAACGAAAGGTGAAAGGGTCAGTCTCCTCCTAACTAGTCAGAATGTTTACCATTTACAAGCAAAACATACTGATCTTGCTCCTTATAAATTTGTGAACTGAGGAAAGCTATATTACTTCTAAAAAAAATACACTGATTTTTGTGACCATCTCTTGCCATATTTATACTGCACTAGTATTCCCAGCAACAATTGGGTATTATTATCAATCAAGACAAGATGATCTTTCCAAAACATCAAGTGCTGTGCAATCTCAAAACACTGTTCATATTTGCTTAAGGACTGATACTAGTAAATCCGATTTTAAAGCTGCAGCTAACAACTCCACAGACAACAGAAAAAGCAAAGTAATTTTTGCATCCTTGCAGATGCTTGACATCAAGGCTTCCATTTCTACAAGACCTGCAATCATAAGATACAGGATTTGGGAACAAGTGTAAGGTTAACAGTCTGCCAGCACTATTACAAGACTGTTCACTTTTTAGAAGTTACGTTCCTGCACAAAAAAGGCAGCCAAGAGAATACTGTTCTGGAAGTTAACTGCTAGCCATTAATCTTCTAGAAACATCTCTATCATCTGTCTCATCTTCTGAAACAGATAACTCAGAATTTCACAAAGCCTAAGACATGTAAAGGAAACTTTGGCCTTAACAGTGTGAGTAAAGTGAAGCAAGCATGGAGAATTCTAAGTGGAGGCCACTATTAATTCATTCAACAGTTTCTGTTATGTACACTACCTGTACTTCCTTCAATCCAAACTAAGGAGAAGAGGAGGTCCAACAAGTGGTTCCTTTAATTCAAAGGCCTATGTTGGACAATTTACCTTTCCATTAAGAAGTTTTCACCTGCATATATTTCAGCTATTTTCACAAGTACAAACACATTTTCACACAGACTCTTAGAGAGGGAACAGAAATGTCACACTTACCTGTCACACTGTTGCATTATAGAGATTTCTTTAATTATTTCTTGAAGATCTGACTCCACAGGGACCTGTTTAATTGCTACAACTTGTCCAGACTCTTTGTGTATTGCTTTAAACACGCTACCGTAAGACCTAAAAATAAGAGGCATTTTTTTAAAAAAAACAAGATAAACTGCTCCTGATTTCCATTATGCACAGAAAGTCACAAAAGCCATATGCTCATGCAGAAGTTTGAGTTTTTCAGGCTGCAAAAAGATCAGTTCTACCAGGACCTCAGGAAACACTGAAGAATGCATCTTTGTCAAGAGTTAGTCTCTAATTCCCATACAGGTGCAAGTACATTTGCTGTGTTAACAAACAACAGACATCAAAAATGTATAAATGTATTAGGGGAAGTGTGGAAATCCACTGATGCATGCATTTACTTTAGTATTAAAACCTGTCTATACAGGCATTCCTTAGGACATTTACAGTCACTCCCTCTGTAACTTAATATTCCAACATATGCTTTATGTACTGTTTCCCTCTGATCCTATGCCCTGGCAAATAGCTGTACTTACCCTTCACCAAGCTTCTCCAGAACATCAAAGACTTCTTCAGGCTGCTTAGTTAAACTATCTTCGCTTAGCTTTTTCAGTTTGCTAAAAGACAAAAGTTATTTATTTGTTTGGGGGAGAAAGAACTCAAGTGAATTTCCACACAGGTGAGCAGACAGAAAAAAACATTACAAAGAAAAATATATTCTAGTAAAAATAACATACTTAACTGATGTGCAGCAACAAAATTTTAATCAACTTTAATCAATTTAATCAATTTTCATCAATTTTTATCATATAATATGAATAAAGCTATGACCATTATTGTCATTATGAGTTTCTCACTAATGTTTGCTCAGTTCAAAGCAGCATGGGACCAATTCACTGTTCAAAGCACTTCTTTTGCTAAAGTAGAAACAGACAAAGAATAAAGTTTACCTTCCCTCAAAAAGTAGTCAGCATGCAAACACATGCCCATTACTGCCTAAAGGATGCCATGCTGTTCTCTAATAAGAAACAAATCCTTCACCCACATGAAGTATTCAGTTTCTAAATTATACCAGTCATCAGCCCGTGAATGACATCACTAAAAGCAGAATTCTGAAGTCAAGATGATTCTGGGAGCATATGGCAGCACTTCTCAGGTAGCAGCAGAACACTGAAATTCCAAGAGCTGAGTACTGTAAAGCTGTTGGGGCAGCTTCTCTTGCATCTTTGTAAATGTACATAGGGCCAGGATGCAACGAAATCTCTAATTACATAACAACACCATATTTTTCCCTTAGTTCTCTCTCACACAGTCTCAAATCACTCAGTAACACCCTATGATTTCTTCCAGCACTTCCAGCCTCCTTTTACCACCATTTATCATCCTTTACAAGCAATCCCAGCCTTTCTCTGGTCTCTGGCATTCCCAGCTATCCAGCCCTCAGACTCCTGGCAAATCTCAAAACATAACTTGGCTGCAAGCTTGCAATAGAGCCAACACTTAACATAGCACAGGAAAATATAACCACACACACATTGTGGCAAGGCTGGGTGGCTGCAACATGTAAATCCTTCACCGTAAAGTTAAAGGGAATTTTGCTGCAAGATTGAAATAACAAGTTGACTCTACATGACAGCCAAGGGTACTATTAAAGTAGAAGATGAGCTGAAGAATAGCTGGTGCTGTAGTGTTAAATCCAGGCAATGTATTCCATATGCAGGAGGAGGAAAAGGAAAAAAAACAACAGGAAACTTAGAAGAACAGACCATTGAGAACTTATGGAAAATATGTTATCCCACAACACCTTCTAGAAACAAAAACAAAATGGGGGAAGGGAGGAGGGCATGGACAGAGAAGACTAACAAATCTTAATATTGGAAGAACAGTGATCTGAAAAGAAAACCCTTCATATTAGGAGATGCAATTCTGTGATATCCTGAATTAATAAAAATTAAAGTGAATGACTGATGAGGGAACTCCTGAATCAAAACAGACCTGTATTTCCCAACCATCTAAGTAAATGCAAAAAATTCAAGGTCATTCTAAAAGCACACAGGTCATATGGATTGGTGTTAAGGGAAGCAAGGCAAGGAGGAGTCACAAGGGTGCACACATTCATACATCAAGGAACTATTTCATGGACGTAGCAATTATATGAATTTAAAAAGCATCCACAATCAGTAAGGAAAGGTGGATTAACTACAATAAAGACCACACAGTTTTGCTACAGCAAACAGTCATGAAGCCAGAAAGTCTACGTTTTTAGGGAAAATATAAATCTTCACAGTGAAGGCACGACTCATGAACATGGAGAAAAACAGCAGAAAATTCTCATGAGAACAGCTAAATAATGTCTGCAAAACTGGCCTACAAGAACAAAACTCTGCTTTCTTTTTTACTCTCTCCGCTGGTTAGACACTACAAAGCAGAAAGACACAACTTATATCTTACAGGATAGTACATATTTCCTTACTGAAGAAGCATATGTTAAAACAAATCAAAGAGGAAAAAATATTTTGCAGGTAGGTATTAAACTAATAAATCATTAATTTTGCTTGTTTCAAATTTTTTTCCTCTCTGAACAGGTTACATGCAGTCTTAAATGCAGCATACAAGAATAAGTTATTGTAATCATCCTCTTCTTCCCACCAAAAAAACCCATGCACAGTATGTTCATAATATAAGCAGAGCCCTGAAAAAGAAAAAGCATAACCTTTAGCTGAGTCACTCGGTCAAAGAGCTGTGTAACAAAGTTGTACTCAACAGAAAAGCAGAAGGACTGAACTTTTAGTAACAGCAGGAAAAGAGAAAGCATAGAGTACCCCTGACTGGAGATGCCTACAAAGAGAATACTTCCTCCTACTCATCAAAAGAGTAACGCCTGCTAAAATGAAAAAGAAAAAAAACTCCATATCAAAAGAGTGCCAACAGCACCAGTAATGACAAGGCATTGTGAGCACTTGAGAAGAGCTCGTGAAACAATAACAGCCATAAATTGATCAAAATCAATGTCACTGTTAAAGAACAGATTATCAGGAGTACTTGAGAGGCAACCAGGAGATCAAAGAAATAAGCATTCTATGGTTTTAAAACTATTTTCGTATTATCCAAGTCTGACAAACATGTTATGAGACCAAATTGCACTCAGCACTAAGGCAGCTTAATACAAAACCTACCTACAGTAAGAAAGGTATGTCAACCTCAGGAATGTGACCCCCAAACACTCTGCTCCAAGCACCTCCCACTCCTTCACAAGCACACTGGAATTGTACAGATGCTAGGTCCAGTATTCAAGTGATAGCATCAACACCTAAGTTCTTTGAACCACTGAAAAATCGTAATGACTCAGATTTTTTAAATGATTTCTGTTTCTAGACGTTTAAATAGAATATTCAGCTCTTAAACTACAGAATATCACGCGATATACCCTGAAGGGCTGCAATAAAGAAAGCATTTATGAAAACTCTATGAGAAACAAGGAGGAAGGTGGCGACCGGTATAACTCGCTGCAAAGCACCAAGTAGAATACAAGAGCAGACTAGAAATATTATCTTGGTTAAAAGCAAGCAACAATCTTAGGACAGAGAAACACAGCTAAGACTTCAGCATCAGCTTCTTAACTGGGGGGAGAGGGGGAAGGTGAAGAGGGGGCAAGAAGCAAAAATGAAGAGACAAAGGGCACAAGAACAATCAGAGATAAAAAATGTGTCTCGTTCCTCTCTCTTTCATTCATCCTCTACTTTCATAACACAAGCACTTAGAACAAATAAATCAGTAAATCAAGGCACTGCTTTATTCTGGCCAAAGGACACAAGTGCCGTGTGTGTGTGTATACATATATATATACACACATATATACACATATCACAATATATGAGAAAGTCAAAAGGAGATGCAAAGAAGTTCAAAATAAAACCTGGGTAGAAAGTCATTCCAGGTTATTTTTTTAATCTACAAAATTATCAGGTAGTGATTATGAGCTATTTTAGAGGTCTTCCAGAAGGGAAGCTGTTCCTTTAACCAGAAAGACTAACTAAACTACAGTTCTGGGAAAGACCTGTCAAAAGGATTTTCTTGTTCCAAGAAGGTTTGACTTTCAGCATAACACTCAGTCTCTTAACAAGAAAAATACATCCTGGCAAGTAATTTTACTTCTGTAAATCCAGTTCATAGGAAAAAATATTAATTCTTAATCTGCCTACAATCTTGTCATTGTGTACATCAGAAAACTCTACGTAACTAACTTCAGGAAAATGTAGAAAAAATAAGAGGCACCCAATTCCAGCATAAAGATCAGAAAAATTTGAACAGCAACATGAAAGAGCAAGAGATTTCCCACCCCCCCAAAAAAAATTTAAAAAACCAAGTATGAGTATAGTATCCTATAGTAATTATATATAGATTTTACAAAATAAATTGGTGATGTGCTACAGAGGTAGGCATAAAAATCTCTGCAAGTTCAAAAATAAAAATAAAGCTGGAATAAAGAATAGAACACTATCAACTAATGTAATGAGTTAGAAAAAGTGGACAGCTGCTCCGTGAAACATGAATATATGTGGTTTATTGTGCAGAAGAACTAGCACATTGAAACATTTAAAAAGAATGGCTGGGATCAATTATGCTGATATATTAAAAGAGAAGGTAGTAGAAGAAATTACTGCACTCATCTGAAGTAGAGGTGGCATGTGAAAGCCTTGAGATATCTACACTGCTTCACACCATTCAGACAAGTAGAAGCAAGATTAAGACAGTCTACATCACTGCACTGTGTACTTACATTTAGTGTTCTACCAATAAACATTTTTGTTACATCATTTTCAGGAGAACTTGACAACTGCCAACGTGTCCATTGACACAAACATTAAAAATCATTTTTCACAGATAGTTCATATTCCAAGAACAAGATTTCCTCTTCCCACAAAACCTAAAAAGTTGTGGTTTTCAGTGAAAATTACACTCAAGTTTAAAGAAAGGAGTGGAAGACCTTAATTGACTCTTCCCATACTTGTAAAGCAGCCTTTCATTTGGCAGCAGCATGAAGGAAATGGTCAAGATCAAAAGCCATGTACTTGAGAAAATTCTGTCTCTAACCATTTTCTTTTTCCCTTTTATGCAACCTGTATCCTCACACATGACATTGCCAAGGTATACAGAAAAATACAATAACAGAGGAAAATTACAAGACCAAGAGGTGAATTTTGTAACTATTTCAAGAATGAATCTCCTTTTTAGTGAGAGAAAAAAGTATGAAGCACATCTGAAATACAGTTAGAGACTCACATGCAAGAAAACACTGTATCAACTACTGCACAAATTGTTCAGCACAAAAATCAGAACATCTACTCTAAATTATTTTCAAAGTAAAAAATGTTCTGGAAAGGCCTCTCCCTTTAGAAGTCTTGTGTTGCAGTACATTAGTCAAAGAAGAAAAGTGAATTATTTTGACAGCACCCCTATGGAAAAGTCACAATGGCCTAGAATGTCACTTGGGCATCATCACTGCTTACTTTCTGAAGGAATATTAAAGATTTATTCAACAGGCAATTGCACAGTGTGCTCCTCTACAGGGAAGTGTGGATCAAAGTGCCCTATACCTCTAAGGGAACACTGGGATTCTAGGACATCCATGCAGCTTTGAAGTGTATGTATGAAATTTTTGCTGCCTCTAAATGGATGTCTTGCACCACAAATATGATGCCAATAGATCCTCACTGTTCCTGTGGACAGCAGGCACCAAAGGCCAGACACACACCTCCAGCTAGGCAGTGAAGTTAGAGCAAATGCCACATTTTCCCAAAAATATCTGGTAGGTTAGGCTAGTGTCACAGTTTGATTTTCAATCCTTTGATATCAAAAGATTCCAAGGTTTCCACTGCTGCTGGTGACATTGATTACTCCTCAGACATTTCCATTTCTTTTCTTAAATCCTTGCTAGTGCCCGTCCTACTTCCTTCATCTGAGATATGCAGCACAGTCAGCTTGAAACTACAGTGGAGGCCTGTCCCTCCGTACCCCATTGCCTGCTAAAACCACCCTACATACCAACGACAAACCAATTCTTTTTCAAAGTTTTCCACAGTAGGTACTGTCACTTGATGTGCTATCGGAGGAGAAATCATCAGAAGTTCAAGACTACATTCTTCTCAAGTTCTATCATCCTGCAGAAAGCTGCTTTTAAAGGTTCTAAATGGAGAATGTAGAGGTTTTAAAGAGGAATGTAAAAATTGATTTAATATCCTCTGTCACAAATTTATATTGTGTAGTCCCTAGATTTTCCATTATATTATCAGGAAGCAAAAGTAAAATCAAAGCCCTAAGACAGTAAATATATATGTAAACTATATAACTACATTCTGTATACCACTCAACTACAGTCTGCATATTGCACAACTATACCCAAGAAAGACCTGTTCCAATTGAAATATATGATTAAATTTAAATTTAACATAAAGCAAAATTATTTTACGCCCTAAGAAGTCAAATGATAAATTATTTTTAAAAACGTACACAGTAATTAATATGACCTGATAGCCTGTATATTTGAGAAAAGACAACTACTGTGGGAATATTCTCGGGTTTTGCCTCTTCCCACTCCCTGATTTGCAACTGCAACTATGCAACGCCCACCCCCACAAGCATCCATCCCATCCCGCCAGCAGCACAACACCACAACGCTTTCCAACGCCAAGAGAGAACTACTCGTGTGTGCTCCTGCCTCAGACCCCAGCTAGCGAGTGAGAGAACCCAGGCCACAGTGGGCTTTGCTCGGCGACCAAGTTTCCCTCACTTCACATAAAAAATGTTCTTTTCATAACTCAACCAGCCCCCTAGGGTTCCCCTCCACCGGGGCATTTACCGGAGCGGGTATTTCATAGCATCTACCCGACAGAAGACCCTTCCCAAGGTGACATAACGCTCCGGCCGCTAGGCAGGGCTCAGCACCGTCCCTGTCCCGCTGCCCCCTCACCGACCCCGGCACCGAGGCCTCATCCTGACCGTGCCGCCGCTCCCGGCCGGGGAAGGGGCCGCCGGGGAGGGTCCTTACCTCTTGGGCGCTGTCTGCTCCATGCCGTCACCGCCCCCAGGGGCCGCTGACCGAGCCCCCGGGCCCCGCCGGACCCACACGGCTCCCGAGCGGCCTCGCTACGCCTTGACACGGAGCCCGCGCCCTCCCACGGCCGCGCTCCGGCTGCCGCCACTACCGCTACCTCCGGCCGCGGCGGGGCCCCGCCCTCCCGCGCCGCTCATTGGCTACGGCCGCGCCAGCGCCCGCGCTGATAGGGTGGCGCGGACGTCGCTCAGAGCGGCGCCGGAGAGGAAGCCCCGCCCACCGCGAGTGGAGCGGGCGCTGCCGCGCCGGCGGGAGGGGAAGATCATGGAGGCCGCGATGCTGCCGAGCTCCCGGCATGCTCCGCAAGGCGACGGCCCGTGGGGCACGCCGGGAGGTGTAGTCCGCCCGCGGGGCGTTCCTGCGAGCCGGGCCGGGCGAACCGGCATCCCCGCGGTGCCGTTCCGCCCCGGCGCCTCGGCCCGCGGCTCTGGGCGCTGCGCCTCCGGGCGAGGGTAGCCTAGGGCAGCACTGCCGCCTGAGGGCGGCTCTTCCCCCGCGGCCACCCCCGTGGCCTCGGGGCAGCGCTGCCGGGCGGTCGGGCCTTTCACCGCCTGTGTGCGCCGGGCGAGGGAGCGGCAGCCAGCTCCTCCTCGGAAAGTCAAGGGCTCCGTGGACAGCCGGCTCCAGAGCAGTGCTTGAGGGGAAGCTTGAAGTCAGTCACGGCAGGAGGGGGGAGCTGCCCCTCGCAGCCGCCGCGGGTGACACGGTAGAGCTTTTGAGGTGACAAGTGCCGGCCCTTGGACTTGGGTGTGCGGTGCCAAAGCACACGAGTTACCCTGCAAACCAGGGGAAGCTGTCACGTAATTATTCAAGCAGCAGGTTTCAGGATCCTGAGCACCGTGTGACAGATAGCTGCAATTTCACCACCTTACAACTTTGACTTTCTGCTGTTAATGTACTTGAATCTGTTGGATCCAAATAGATCCAGCCAAGTCAATACAAGAAAATCTGCTCAAGCCAATTTCTATATCCTTTCCTGACAGTAGGTTTATTTGCCTAACTAATGGAAGTTCAAGGTGGTAAAACACAGGCAAGTTCCATAAAAATCCCGAGATGCCCACGTTCCGCTTCAAACTGATTTTAGATGTGCAAGTATTACAGCACTCGCACTTAATAAAAAAATCCGCACTCCATACGTAATTACGTCTCTTTGATGTGCATTAGCAAGGGAATTTAGAGTGACTGAAGTCCTACTGTTGTGCAAGTCCTCTACTTTGTCTGAGTCAATCCAACCCAGTTGACTCACTGTGGTCGGGCTAAATGCACAATGGCAATATTGAATGAACCCACAAAACAAATCACACACCACCATATGACCTTTTAGGTTTCTTTGTTTTTCTGAGTCATGGAATAACTGCAATAGAACATCTTCCTTTGCACAACAGATTAATGCAGAGCTCTTCCAAGTATCATCCCACAAGCCACAGTGGCTCACCAGCAGCACTGCCAGATGTGTCCATACCATAAACAACAGTTTGGAGGACATGCCAAAAAAAAAACCCTGCCCAGGAGATGGTGCCAGCAGATGCCTGAGATGGAGTACGGTTTGAGTGCTTCAGAAAGTGGTGAGGAGGAATCCCACAAGACATCCCATTTTCCCGTTCTAGGACAGGTGAGCTCAGGCAGATAGCAAATGCCATGTGGCTAGTGTCCAGCTTTGTTTTACAGGGTATTTGGCTATACCCACTGACCAATTATTATTTACAGTTCAGCAGTTTCACCTAATGAAGGGAAGTCTGACATCCCTGTTTGGCTGTAATACTCCTGGAATGCAGAGGTTGTCTCCACATCCTTTAACACAAATATTTAAGGCAATATTTTGTCGAGGTTATTTCAGAGGAGGCAGGTTTTTCTCCCCCATCTCAAGCCAAAGCTGCCACAGACTATACATTAAAGCAAGGAAAAGGATTCTTAGAAATAAAATACAGGTACTATATGATAGTTGTAACGGCAATACAAAGAAACAGAGCCAAGAAGTGCTCCCTCTCCCCACTCACACATATATTTCTTTTTCTGGAAACACTTAGGCTAAACAGTCTAATCTGCCACTCTTGCCTCTCCCTTAAACAACAGTTTACAAGACCAAAAGGAAATTTGTCCCAGCAAAAATTAGCAGATTTAGATATTTGCTCTGTTCATTCAAACCTATTTAATACCACAATCTCCACTTCAAAAAAATACCCTGACTGAGGAAGAGGTAACTGAGGAAGAAGGGAGCAGGACTCTCCTCCATCTATGCCACTGAAGAAAGAAAAGGGTGTAAAAAAACCACGATGTCTGAAAAAGAAAAAGCTAGGTAGCCTGGCTTTATTACATAGTGGGGCAGACAGTGCCAAAAAAGTATGGACTAATTCCATGCCTTTCTCACAGAAATTTGAGTTGTATCTTATGTGATTGCCAGAAAGCTCTTTAAGTACATTTAAACTGAAAATAAAACATAAGTAAGATAACATATATACCACGGTATTTTTCAAGATCACCTTATTCATCTCTTATAATTTCAAGTAACATTTTTAGTCAATGACATTGGAATAAATAACACTATCTCACCTTTCCCCTGTGACATGAATTTCAGAACCGTGCTGTGAAATATGACACTGATTAGGTATTCATTACAATACTGCACCTAGCCACTGGCAAAGAAGGAACTTTGAAAGGGAAAACAGATCCCCTCTGTTCTACTACCTCATTCAGTGTTTCCAGGCAAGAGAACTCTAGATGTTCTGGAGGCATGAATATACTATGAGATTGCTGGTGTCTAGACAAGATGGAGATGAGGAAGTTGCAGACACTCTACATGAGTATTCCCATGATTTCTTCCAACAGTGGAACTATCTAACACTTATAAGAAGGCGACTGAGCAAGAAAAGTCTTAATGTAGACCAATCCTAAAAATGTATGAGAAAACTAACTGAATTCCTCGTTTTCTTCTAAAGTATTTAATCCACTTTACAAATTTATCTGCCTGAATCAGGACCCCCTTCTCTTCAGAACTGGCATCAACATGAAATATAATTCCTTAGACCAAAGAATGGATGAAGACCATACTTAGTTTTTGAGTACTATAATTATTTTATATTATAATATAGCTTTGTAAACAAATAAAATAATTTATATTATAATTACTCATACTGCAATGAGATCAGAAATCATGATGGCATGGACAACTATTAGGTGCTCTATAACCACAAACGAAGTCCTCAAGCACCTAAAAATATGAACAAAAAAGTTTCAAGATGTCAATCCTGTCTCAGTTGTATGTAGCTCATAATAAAACTAAGAAGAATAAAAATTACCTGAGAAGCTCATGTCTGAGTTTCTAACAGGTATTACTAATGTTAGGATTTAAATTACAAATATATACTTCAAAGTCATTCATAAACATCATGCAAATAAATTACCTATGTTATAGCAGGGACCTTATCTAGTTCCTTTGATAGCAAATAAAAGCAGCATTTACTTCAGAAGGTATTCGATCAGGCTCATTTAAACAAAGTTTATTGTAATGAATACATGATGCTACTGTAAAACGGCAGAATTAATAAATAGTGCATGTTTTCCAAGATATACTTGTCATGAACACCCCACACTCCCCAGATAAAATCCCCCTAGTCCTTCATCATGTCTGCAGTGCTTTTCACAGCCCAGCTCTTTTTCCCATATGCTTTCTATGCTTTTGCCATGGTACCCCTCCATTCCTTCACACAGGGTCCTCAGAGCTCTCTCCCTTGATGTGGAATTATCATCCCACAGTAGCTCCATTCACCTGCTTGGTACACCTAAATCTACAATATAGATATAGACTCCCAGGCATGTGCCCAGCTCTGTTCTCCTTAAAACCCTGCATATCAGTGGCATCTCACTGTGCCTTGGCCCACTCTGGCATTACCCCACAGAGTTCCAAGGATGCTGTGTCTCCATCCCACCTGCTGATCAGCTCACAGGAGAAGGCTGCAGTCCAGTCTGCAGTGTGGTCCCAAACCCAGGTAAGGACAGAGTTGCCCTTCCTTTTCCCTTGCCATGGGGCAGACAGCCCCACAAACAGGCATTCTCTCCTCTACCCTTGAGTTTTGTAAAAACAGGAACTTACTATAATTACAGACCTCCAGCTGTTCATCAAACATGTTTAATATTAGTCAGATAGGTCACAAATGATTGTGAAGGGGAGAAGGGCAGGGAATAGCAGGCAAGCACATAGATGGAATAATGCAGGAGCCTGCTTTCCTTGGAATCCAATTCATAAATTCAGTAGATAAATAGTCAACAACAACATGTTTGCATGTCTCTCCCTGTGACTGCCTGATAGTGATCTGGCATGCCAAAAGTTAAGGAAAAGGCCTTGAATGACATACCAGCTTGTTTATACAAAAGATAAGGAAACTGACTTCTGCCTGTACTTTTTTCCTACCTATCATGTCTGATGTGAAGTAACCTTGAAGACTTATCTAAAAATTTGTTACATATTTTCCTAACCTTGTCAGTCATAAAATTGTTATAAATAAAATATAAAAGAACAGCATATTTTCAAGTCTGGAGTAAAATTTACACTTTTCTATAGTGAGTTTTTAAGTAAGTTTAGGAATAAAGAACAAGGCGGATAGAGGCTCTTTTCCTGAGCTATTCACAATTTAATGGTTAATTAATGTCACCTAAAATGAAAATTAATTTTTGCTGGTCCAACAAAAGAAAGATGCAGAAAATAAAAAGCCAGGCAATATACATACAGCAATATAGATTCTGCCGTCTGTATTCTGTCCGTTAAAATCAGCATGATTCAGAAAAGTCCAACTTGACATGAAAACGAGCCATAAAAAACCATAAAATATTAGCTGCACTGCTGCAATTCCTCTTGCTACCTAGTATACGTTATTTTGCTATCTGAAATATTATTACTGGACCTAAAGACATTTGTTGATTAGGATAGGATTTTACTGTTGACTAACCATTTAGCTCACAGTCTTGGTAACAGGCTATATATAGACTTACCATTTGCTATTTTTCCTATTATAGCACAGTATGGTAAAAATAAACCATGGATACAGAGTTGCTATTTACAGTTGACCACAGAAGATATTCCAGTCTGTACTACAGCTGCATTGATTGTGCTCATGGGATCTACAGATTGGCATTTGTGTGAAAAAAAAAAATCTCATTTTGGTTTGTAAAACAAGTACTGTTGTTGTGGTAATACTGAGGGTTACTCCGGATTCTCTTCTGCTCAAAAATATTCCTCCTCTTTCTGAGAGCAACCATCTGCTCTCCAGTCTGCAAAGAAGTGTGCTCACACCCTGGAGAATAAATAAATAACATTTAACTAGCAAGCCTTGATGCCTGCACTAGGAGTGGAAACTAGTATCAATAACAAAAGAAAGATTGAATCATCATTGCTTGATGAAGCAAGTACTACATGAAACCAGTTTCAACTGCCTGAATACACACAGCCTTATGCCCAAGGCTTCCACTACCATGATGCCTGGATTTTCTCATATCTTGCTTTAGCTGCTGAGCTGAGAATTTGAATACATGGCAGAAATATTTAGGGAAGATAAGGATTTTTTTTTTATTTTACAATTGTTAGGAAAAAAAGCTTTCAAGAACTTTTTTCAGATTCTTTCAGATTGAAAGGAGAGAAGTTTCCTTGCCCTTGTGGGCCTTTCAAAGAAGTGCTGGAAGAGAAGTAAAAATATGTGCAAAGCCAAACTACAGAATAACAAATAAGGAGAACCCAATACAACCTGAAAGCACATTATGAATACTGAGCACTACAAAAATAATGCCATGAAATGCTTACAGTTTATTCAGTTACAGAGTTTTGGGGTTTTTTTGTAAAACCCTTCCTATTTATTTCTGAAGCACATCTTCAGCTTCCTTCATAAATACTACAAAGCAAGTGTTTTTATGAGGAAGAATCACTCATGTAAATGCTTTACAATCCAGAAACCACATTTCAGTTTCTTACTTTTTTCCAGCTTTCCCAACCAAAACATGCCAGAAGATCATCATTCAAGTCCAAATAGCTACTTGTGTAACATGTACAGTCACACTTAAAAAAAAAAAAATCTGAAACCTAAATACAGTTCGAGTCTTAAAACTTCACCAAAAAAAAATGTTCAGGGACATAACAGCCATTTCCTGACTGACTGTGAAGTAATATGTCTGATTACAAGATAAGATCCTGTGGAAAGTAGAACTAAAATCTAAACAAAAAAAAAGTTAAGATTTGCATTTACATTCCCATTTTGTTCTTAAAAGCAGTGGGAAGCCTTCCCCACAGCAGCCTGTGTGCTAAAGAAATGGCAAAGCAGCAAATAATAAAGTTTCACAGAACTGGCTTTGTACAATGCACTCACTTGAGTCTCCTCTAAGTGGGTTTGGTTTAGTTCAATAGGGGAGAGTTTTATGGCATCCTCACCACTACCCACAATGAGTCCTTAAACTGCTGTCACTACTGAGCAAGGGAACTTTCTGCTGAAAACAAGGCTTTGAAGTGACAAAGTGTACATAGGTAAGGCTATAAAACCACAGCAAAACACAGAGCAAGTTATTATCTAGAGAGATAATTAACCCCATTAAATTTGAGAACTAAGCTTTATCCATTACTCCTTCATTAAAAGTAATTTTCTTGGTGGACGATTAATGGATTTCTTTAATAGCAAAAGAAAGTTTACCAACAGCCATCAACACAGCCCATTTTTACCTAGCCTGGAGTTAGAAAAAAGTTTTGGTGGCATAATTTTCTTTGCAGAGCTGAGGAAAATAGAGTAATTCCATATGTTAGGAGTTTTCTTAACAAAACAGTTAATTTACCACATAAGGAATATCACATGTATACCACTTCCACCTAACATGAATCACTCCTTCCAGTTGAGAAAACTAAGGTCTTTTATCTTCCTCAGGGTGGAGTCCATCTCCTCCCATAGATCCCTACAGAGTAAAACTGCTAGTCGTTTTAAGATTTAAAGGCATTTCTTCTTTTCCTTTCTTGTGTTTACATATCAAATTTCAATGTCTTGTAAACAAGAGAGAGCTTAATGTTTTTGTGTAACCTTGAACAGGCCGGTACACAACTTTTATTGTTTCATCCTTGAGCTCTTCTGTAGTTCCATGATCTAATTTGTTATACTAGTGGTATCAAGCTGCTCTTACCAGATTAACAATATGCAGTATAAATTTCTTCATTTTAAAATGGATGTGCTAACTTGAATACTAAGTTAAACAAGGAAAAGCTGAAACAGAATAAAAAAGCCAAACTACATGTTTTAATATATGCTGTGTCTCTCCTTCAGTAAGATTAATTAGCAAATCACTGCTCTGTGTAGTTCAAGATAGGCAGAATGTCTATCCAGGACCTGATCTAAAATCTGTTAACATCAGCAGAGTCTTTCTTTCACATATACTACTTTGGGGATCAGTCCTCAAAGGAGAGTCCTGTCTAATTTTCTCATGGGAGTGTAAATATAAAGGCAGATTTTTGCTTGACTACTGTTTCCATCCTTGGCCCAATTCATCTCCCAGGAGGGTGGAGGAAAAGTCAAGATTGGAGACAGATCATATTAGACACTACCATTTATTTGAAATAACCTCTCAATAAAGTGTCACTGGTCCATTAGATCTGAAATTATGCAGTCAGAGAAGATAAACAGCGTAGAAGTGGTTCCCTTATTGTGGAATAGATACTAAGCATCTGAAATTTTAGACAGTGGGAAAATCTGCTGTTCCAAGTCACAGGGACACTTATGCAATGTTGTATAATATGCATTGCATGCTAATGTATTATGCATTACAGTATCTGTGTATAATATGCATTGCATATTATACAATATGCAACAGTATAGCAATTTTAAGTGAGAAAATGTGTAGGAAGATTAAAACCACACAACTGTGTTAGTATACCCACAAATATATACAGCACTAATTTTACAAAAAGTAACAGGAACAACATTATAAACACAAATGCTTGACTCTTTGCATTTTTCTTGACCTTTCAAAATAATCTTTCAAAAACAAGTACTTCATTTTGATGGGTGTGGGATACTCGAAAGCTCTTCATTAAATGCCTCAAAAGCAGACTTTAAAACTGCGTTCTAAAGTATATTGAATTAGGCTCCACAAGACCAGTTTTAGCACCTGTTCTTGAATAAGGAAAAAAAACAGCACACTGAAACAAGATTATGCATTCTTTTTCAGGAATTCAGCAATTTCTTGGAGAGATTAAATTGACTAAAGCTTTGAAATAACAGAGTTAGTGCACATTTTGAATGGTTGCAGGACTGGGTAACAGCTAGCACAGGAGCCTCAGGGGATTTTATTGTAGTTAACCCATCCTTCTGTTCTATTTCTACATTTACATCCTACTTTTACATGAAAAAGAAAATGTTTGTGCTTAATACAATATTTATAGCTATAAGTAATGGTCAGTTCCTTTCTGGTTTTACTGTACCAGCATGTATAAGAAATATACAGAACTATATCTGTATTATTGCTACTACTTTGCAAAATGTTGTATATATTGCAAAGTTGGCTCTCCAATAGAAGGCAGTTAAAGACCTCTGCACTGAAATCTGCCAAAGCTGATACTGCAATCACAAACATGTGTTGTTACACTTCTTGTGGCTCATCTCCACATGGTGCAGCTGTTGTGTTGGCTAAAGAAAATGCAGGCCCAAGGGAAACAAATTTAATTCAGCTGGGGTGACTTCCACTAAAAAAAGTGCTTTAAGGAGAACAGGTGTCTTACAGTAAGAGGGATTGTTTGAGAGGTTTTCCCCAAGCTTGCTTTGCTTCTAGGAAAGCTATTCTAAAGTGGTGTGCCTGTGATAATAATCTTTTGCGGTCTGATTTTTAAATACCCTTCAGAAATGCAATGGATTCCAGAAATTCTATTTTTGTTTGTTTGGCTGAGTCCTAGGACAGGACCTTATGCTGCAAGTTAGGAACTGGAGGAAGCCTCATTGCTGTTACTCAGATTCCTCAGCCTCAGGAAGGTTTGTTTAATCAACAAATGACTGTACCAGGCCGACCTGCAGCCCATGCAAGTCACCAGCTGACACCCCTAGAGCTGTGCCTGTTCAAACCTGTATAACTATTGTTTTAAGCCTAATTTTTAACTAAATTCTCTTAAATGTAGCTCCCGCCTAAATATGTTCCCATTTAACCAAAACAAATAAGCTAAGATATACTATGTTCTCTAAGAAAACAGTACTAAGTGTATGACTCTTTTTTTTTTCTCTTCCAGGAACACATTTACCTTGTGTACTCTGATACCTCCTCTAGCTCCACCATACATTCCTACTTCTCTGCATTCTGTGTCCTCTGGTTTATCAGAATGGAAACTGTTTGATGTTCAGCAGCGTTCATGCTCTGGTCAGAAGCACATCTCACAGCACGAAGGCATGGGGATCCCTGGAAGCTGAGAAAGACTTTTCCCAGCAGGCTCTCAGGATGTGTCTCTCTGTCAGTGCTGACTGAACTAGCCCTTCAGGCAGATACTGCAGCAGACAACAGATCATTCTCTTCCTCTTGTCAGGTTTCTTTCCAAAATAAGATTACTGCAGAGGGCAGTCTCTTGTTGTGTAGATGTCTTCATACTGCACTTTCTGCCTTTGGGCTTGTTTTTTCTATCTCCTACAAGTTTAAAATTCCTTCTCTTTGAGGCAACAGAAGTCCAAACAGGAGATGATTTTTCCACTCATCCCATTCCTACAGAGTTGGTTCTTCTGTAGGATGTATAGGAGTTGCTTTCAGCTCTTCCTTCTCTTATCTTAACTAAATAAATGTTATAACAAAATACTCATTTCATTTTTGCAAAGTTAAGCTTCCTAGCTTCTTCAATATTTATTGCCACGTACTGTGCCTTCAGAGTGTCTTATGCACACCTTGGGCTGTTTTTTTGACTTTTTCTCAAATTTCTGAATTGATGACCCAGTACTCCTCCTTTTGCATAACATTCAGAACTGAACAAGGTCAATAGCAAAATTCATGAGAATTTTGATCTCTATGTCTGTACATAAAGACCTGCAAAAAATCTTGCATTTTCACCAACTTCCCCTTACCAAGGGAAAGAAAGCTGTTCTGCCCTTACCACTTTTCTTAACAGGATTTGTGACAAAACCCCTCAGTAATACTGACGGAAGGACTTGCTGTGGCCATGCCTGAACTCAAAATGAAGGGGTAAATGGACTTACACGCCAGTGAAGGGAGAAAAGTATCCCAATTAACAAAATAAGGAGAAACAAACGTGTAGTGAAACATGCATTTGCAGTGAAACCATTATGGGGGCACTCACTCTTTACAATGTGCATGTACAACCAGTACATATTGTGTACTGGTTGTACATGTATGTGTATTGTGTATGTGCAAACACTAGGGGGGAAAAAAAGAATTATTATTTGTAGAGTGAGATGAATCAACCGAGTGCCAGAGTGTCACTGAAGGAAGCTGCTTAAAGTGATAACTTAAAATTAACCTCTTTCTTTTCTTGGTGTTGGACTGTGTGCTTATCAGGGAAGTTTTATGTTTGAGGTTCAGGGAGAAGGTGATGGTCATGTCCTCTGAATGCTTTCAGATGACTGGTTTTCAGAATTCTCTTGGCATTCTTCCAGCTGGAGGCCTGACCATTAGATAAGCTTAACATTATGGTGGCCATTTGCAAAACAGATGAGAGCAGGAATAGCAAGAGGAAATGAGAAACCTAAGAAACCTGCTGAAACTCCCTGAAAATAAAGATGTACCATTGGAAGGAATAGTCTTAGATCCTTCCACTGAAAGAAAAACTATTAAGCATAAGTTTTCAGCTGGTAAAACTATAACCACTATCCCAAGGGAGACAAAAACACTGGTTGAAGCAATACTACCACAAGTGCCAGCTTCAGGAAATCAAGGAAACAATGCACTAGCTTCCTGTGTGAGTGTCCAGGTAAAAGTTTTTAGATATTGCCAGATAGGATCCATTTACTTCTGCTTTCAGGTGGGGTTTTTTGGTGCTTTTTTACTTTTAATAGCTCTGCTGGCTAAGAACCCTGTTAAATAATCCCTCGTCTGCCAGTATTTAAATTGTGTTAAATGGCATTGGAGCATTATGCTACCAGAAGATTTGACAGATATCCTTTGGCAGATCCTGTGGCCATTCCCATCACCCTTACAGCTGCCTCTTCCCTCTCTCTGCCAGAAATTACTGTTTCTGGAAGTGACTTGGCTAAAGGGGACATACCTGTAGTTCAGCAATTCTTGTTCAGCCAGATTGCTATAATTCAAACTTGCAAGCAGAGATAGCTGAAGGTCATTCATTTTTGTTCTGCATTTAGTAGCTGAAGTCTCCTTTGCACTAGCATTTGGAAATGTTGTGAGCAGTGTTCCTTGGTTACCACATTTTCACTATCAGGCTTTCACATGGCAGTGGAACTTGATGTGGTGGAAACAGGAATGGGGCTCTCTCCACTGATAATTTCCTGGCAGAGAAAAAATATTAAGTCATCTTTTTTTAATCAAATAGCCTCACCTGAGTAAATATTCTAGCAATTCCAATTTTTAGTTTTATTATCATAGTCTGTTGCTCAAGCTGTGTTTTCTGACTGTGCAGCAATAATAGTGCTATGAGCACATGAAGATTTTTCAAACTGGCATTGTATTAAGTTCCTTTTACATTTCCACACATAATCTGCATAACATTATTAAATCTTTCCTGTACATTATTTAGCCTCTGGGATCAAATGAAATCATACATAACTGGAACCCTTTGGACTTTGACAGATGTCCTCTGGCAGATTTTTTGCAGCGGTTTTAAGTTGTTACTGCTTTTAGCTATTTTCTTGGCCTTTTCCTGGAATTGGACGTGTGTCAGCTGCTCTGGTGGAAAACACTAACCTCTTAGCTTTTAAAGATGATAAAAGTGGGTTTGAGTTACTGTGCCAGACTTTGAACTGAAGTGAATTGGAGCAAAGGTATGGTCCTTTTCACCAGCTCACCTGCAGGAAGAGTAGTGTTCCACAGATAGTTGTGAAAAGGGTTGGCAAGGTAGGGTGGAGGACTTGTTTGCAAGCTTCTGGAGGAGTATTTACAGCACCTTGCTTCTGGTCCTTTTTTCATGGGAGCGCACAGGCAAGCTATATGTTCTCCTAAAACAGTGAAGGTCATGAAAAAATACTTAACTTTTGCAGCTCTGTTTTGAAATAATACAGATTCTCCTGAAACTGATCTGCTTTGTGGGCTGTTTCCTGCTGTGGTGTTACAAAGTTACCCTAAGTAATACTGTACCTAGACAGTACACAGTTTGTTTCCTTTCATCTCTACACCTGCACAAGGCTTTTTTATATGTGGGAGAGCTTTTTCTACCTTGTGTATTTTGTAAGTAAACTCTTTGATAAAGATAACTCTAGACTTATTATCACCGCTTAAGTTACCGTACTTTCTACAGATTTGGAGCAAATAAAAATAGTCATCCCAACATCCATAATTTGTTTTTTAAAACCTCTGTGTCAACCATATAATACAGAAAAACCTCACACCATCATATTTTAATGAGTTGAGGCATTTTTGAACAACCGAGAATTTAAATCTGTGAATAAACTGAAGAATGTGTCACTGCATTCAAGAAGCATACTTTCATTTTAAGAAACCACAGCTGCAACAATAAGGTGGAAATTTGACACACACTAGTTTGAAGGTGGTAAGGATTAAAGGTATGGAATTAGAAAAGAAACCCCTTATGCTGTTGAACAGAATATGGGACATAAATCAATGACTAACTTTGGCTAAGCTTTGCCTTATGGAGGTATGCAGCATTGCAGCTTCACAGTTATCAGTATTTGTCATCTTGAGTATCAGTACACATGCCAGATGCAAAAGAGGGGCCCAGAGAGAACATGGGGGATGAGGAAAAGAAAATTAATAGTTTCAGTGACAATGTACAGTATTTTGATGTGAAACAGAACTTCTGTAATATTTCAAGGGCCTTACATATATATATATATTAACAAAAGCTGTTGGAAATAAGCCTTTGACTTCAAAATGTGCCTGATTAAAAAGAATACTGATAAAAACTGAGACGAGAACAGCTGGAACTTTGATTGCATTTATGCTTTCTTCTGGATGTTTATTTCTAGATCACTTCTGCAGCTGCTTTTATCTACTCCTTAGAAGTTCTTTTAGATTTGAGGAACCATTAACTGTAAAAGTAAACATCAGCTCTAGTCTGGTTTTAAATATCTTCTTGAAACCATTGAGGGTGGGAAAGATAATGTGAGACTAATGCTGAACTAGATCAGACTTAAGTGATGCTTTGACTAGCCTTTTAGCATTTCAGGTTCCACCTGCAACTCTAACAGAAGGTCAAGTATTTCTAATATTGTTTTTCATTGAGCAGTTAGGAATTACCAAGCTCTAGGAATTAAAATACTCTTTTTGGAAAATTTAAATTAATGGCTCACTGTCATTCAAAAGACAGAATGCTTTCAAGTATGCCTCCCCTATCTAGGTACAGAGATGGTCCTTAAAACTAATTCTGCTGCCTTTCAGTATCTGTCATATATAAATATTATGCTTTGAATAAAACAGATCTCCAGTTTTGACTCCACTTCATTCTGTTTTGTTATTTTAGTTGTTTAAGAGTTCTTTAATAACTGTGATTTTGTTTGTTTAAGGGATGCCTGTTTGGAGACTGGAGAAAGGTCAGGGTTAACCCTGCTTAACCTTAGCTAATGACCTATACTGGTGGTCTCTTTTTTAGATCTCAGGAGTGTCAGCAATGATGCTGTGGCCACTGACTGACTTTCATGCCAGGTCTCACTGAAATAAACACACTATTATACTTACTTGATGTTTCTTCCCAATAGAAATTTTTACCATGCTATATTGGTCAAAGCCCTCTGGTCAAAGTCACTGAGACTTCTCTGTTTTCAGATTTAAGATTTTAAGAATTCAAGCACAGGATATATTTTGTTTAAAAAATCCTTTTAGATGGCTTCATGAGTTTTCTTGTGGGACCATTCCCAGATTAATTTTTTTTTCAGTTTCTATATTCAGCTTTCATTTCTCTGTCCTAAGGATTTCCTCACAATTCTCCATAGGAAAACTCCCTAGGCTCCCAGAAAGCCCCTGGTTTTGCAGATGCCATTGATCCTTGCTTCCATCACAGCCAAGAAGGGCTGTCATTCCAAAGCATTCCTTGTCCCAGGGTCTCTTCTACTCCCTTCCACACATCCACAGCCTCCCAAAATAGCAGTGTGCTGTACCTTCACAGGCAGGCTCATGACAACAGTGAAATTCAAAAGCTCCTGGTTGCAGTTGAGCAACCAGTAATCATCAGGACAACTGAAGTGGAAAAGGAGAATATATATTTTAGTGGAAAGTTTGCAGTGTAACTGACAGTATCTCTTTGCCCTCTTCTCTGAAGCTGAAAATAAGAGGCCTTGAGTCAGTTCTGTTTCTGCTTCAATGTCATGTCCTTGGCTTTCAGCACTCCTCTGGTGCTAAAATGAGTTTTGGTCCTGAAATGAATGGGATTTATGTTTTTCTTGGAGACAGTTCCCAAAGGGGAATTTCAAAGAATAGTATAACAACCAATAATTTTCACCAGCGTAGCACGGGTGAGCAAGTCAAATAAATGAAAGAGTTAATGCAAACAAGGCAGACCTGCAATAATCATTGATACTGTTTATGAGACAGACCATGCCATCTACTCTAGACTAAACAGGGAAAAGAGCCATTTGCAAGCTTCATCCTACCCTTCACCATCCTGTCTAAATCCCTCAAATACTTCTGTGGGGTCTGTGAAAGGGAACTAAAGAGAGCAAGCGAAATGCCAGTCCTCTGAGCAGGGACCTGTACCATCACAGGAACAGAAAACAAAAGTCCATGAGCAAAGAAGGTGAAAATCCACTTCTGGGTCTTCACTCTGATTCATCCTGGTTCCACATGCTTTAAGTTTGTTGCTGACTCATGATACACAGACACCAGAGACTGTCTGCCATGACACACTGGCTCAGCTCGATAGGAAGGGAAGGAAAATGAGATGGAAGAGTATTCTTTACCAGGAAGTCTTCTGAGTGGTCTGTGCCCAGCTCAGTTCCATTCTTGAACTGATTCCTTTTCCCAGCTGTTGCTTTGACTACACTCCAGAATGATCTTGCCCTGATCCTTCCCCACAGTGGCTGTGGAGAGTCCACAGAGAAAAAGGACTCTTTTTCCCATTCCATAAGCTAGATTCAAACTGCTCTACACTGCGAAATCTCTAAGGTATGTCAATCAGCATCGCATCCACAGACTCTGTGTTAGTGCAACTGTCCTTTTACCAAACAGGATGATGCACACAGTGGTGCTATGAGGTGGCAGCAGAAGCTGAGAACACCAGCATTTAAGGCAAAAACAAGGTAGTCATACAGATAGCAGTGCCAACAACTTAACTCATGGAAAAGGACATGAAAGCAGGCATGATGAAAATTCTTGCCTAGAACAGTAACTGCTCTTGGATTTTTTATAAACTTTTGTTCATTTGTTTATTTTTATGAGGCAGTCTGAAAAAAATATCCCTGATTTAGTAAATATTTTAAACCAGCAGTAAACCACACATTCAGTAGATGACTTTGGCATACAAAGACATTGAAACACCTGCTTAGATACTGCCCTGAGTAGCAATGATCATAAGCATGCATTTAAATGTTTTTTGGATCATATCCAGTAGAGATACAGAGTTATGTTCAGCCTTGGCAGTGTCTTTAAGAGTTTTCTAATGCCTTACCCTTTAAGCTTTCCCTCAATTTCCTTGTATTTCAGCAATCTTCAATAACTTAAAAACCCTGATTTTATTAAGAAGTGCAGGGTTTCATCAGTAAGGTTTGTCTGGATGTTGTAGAAGTGAGTCTGCCCGTTAATAACTCTTAGTTTTTTGTAATATCCATTATTGTCCTTTTCTTTGAATTAGATGCCACAAACAACTGAAAAAAACACACAGAGATTAATACAGACATTGTGCACATCTGTAAGTGATGATTTGCATATGCTTGCACCATGCTTGTAATGCTCTGAAAATATCTGAAATGCTCTGTAGTATCCTGGTTTATAACATATCCTTCACCACAGTTTACACATTGAGAATGCATGCTGAAAACAGGAAACACGCATATGGAGGGTAGGTAAAAAGGATTATAGTATACATGCATTCGACAGAATAGTCCCAGTTTAAGAGTATCATAAGCATCAGGCTTGCATAAACAAATCAGTGCTTAACCCACAGATGTATCTAATGACCATATGGATCCTGCATGTTTACAACTGGAAAAAACTCTCTGAGCTTTTCTATTGTTTGCTGACTTACACCCTATAATATTAATTTTATTTGTGAAACCAAGTTATTCACTGGGATATTGCAAGTTCTTAAAAGGAAATGGAGTTATTTAATATATGCCACAGGACAAGATGTATAGGTCTGTTCTCTGCTGCCTTGGAGTTCTCATGTCCTAGGTGAGTTACGAGGCATGCGACCAAATGTACAACTGCATTTCTTAAACCAATTTATCGCTTTTATACAATATTTCTTCTAGTTTTCCCCCCTAGCAGTTGGCTCGGAGATTGCAAACTTCATGATCCTTTTGGCCTGAGGCAGCTGCAGAACTTCATGGGAGCCTGAACCCCCCCCTTTAAACCAGGAGTCGAGTCTACAAACCCACGGCTGTGCAGCAGGCATGCGGCCCTGAAGCCCTGCCGACCTTCACCTTGCAGGTGTCCTTTGATACGTCTGCCAAGAGAGGTAAAATGCCACCACCAGAGAGTAAGCAGAGCCTGTCAGCCCGGGGACCCTCTGCAGTCCCAAGGCTCAGCTTGGCGGGGTCAGCGGTGAGGTATGGAGCAATGAGAAAGGGGCTCACTCGTGTGCAATGGGTGTCTGTGCTTCCACAGCACAGCCCTGCTCAGTGTTTCTGTGCTGACGGCAGGAAAGACTTTGGCCAAAAGGTTGCTAAAACCAAATTATAGTAAGGTACGGAATGTTGTATTTCTTTATGTCTCGACATCTGCTCACTTCAGACACCACAAAAACCTCTCATTGCTGATAGCGGTGGAAGGAACACTTTAGGCTAGGAAAGTCCATTTCTCGAGGGCTCGGGGCCGCCGTCGGGGCAAGGCGGCAGCACCGCAGCTGGCGCCGTCCTCTCCTCGGTCCCCGCGGCGCCGCCGGCCGCCTCCGCGCCATCGGTCGCCCTGTCCGCACCGTGCTATCGCAGCGCAGCAATAGCTGCGGCACAGCGCGCAAGTTCCGCGGGACGAGCGGCTCCCATCACTGTGCGCACGGGAAAGCCGGACTCGGCCGAAGGCGGTTTGACACTTCTCCCGGTGCGCCCGTGAGCCCCGTGGTGTCCGACATGGAGCCGGGAGCTTCCGGGAGCGGGGAGCCCGGGCTCGGCAGTGGCTGGAGAAATGAACCCCCGGGACTCTGTGTTCCCTAGAGAGGGGAAGGCGAGGAGGAGGCACCCGTCGGGCTGGCTGCGGTGGTGATGCACGTCGGGGAGGCATCGGGGCGGGCAGCGGCGGTGCCGCGGGTGAGGCGGCTGGGCCCGCTCCCGCTGCCCGGGGGCAGCCCCGCGGCCGGGGCCGTGGGCAGGGGCCGAGGGCAAGGGGCGGCGGGGCTGGCGCGCCCGGGGGAGACGCGGGCGGCATCCAGCCGGCTGAGGTCGTTGCGTGCTAAATTACTTTCTTATTTTATGGAAATTAATCGCGGCGATATTCTACAGGGGTCTGACTCCGAGAAGGGAAAAAGGGGACGCTGAGCGGCAGTCGCAGCGGCGGTGTCCCTCGGAGCCTGCCAAGCGCCGCGTCCCCTGCCGCCTACGCCTGTTTGTCAAAACTTGGCATTTCCTGACTAGTTCATTAAAAACAAAACAAAATATGCCACCCAATAAATCGGAACGAAGTCGGTGATGATTTAGTCACCAAGAAACACCATCGGAGCCAGATGCCAGATAGACGGGCGGTCACTGTTGTCCTTAAAAAAAAAAAAAAAAAAAAAAAAAGTAGTTCTCGGTGTGTAGCCAGGGCTGGGCTCGGTCCGCGGGTGCCCTCGGTGCCCAGCGTCCGCTCTGCCCTGCGCTCCCCGAGCCAGCGGCCGTCGGAGGCCCTCGGGTCACCTCCAAAACTAGGGTGCACCGGTGCCCTGCACCGGGCATTGTCCTCCAGGCCCCTTCCCTTGGCGTAGGGCTTGTCATGAGCCGGAGCTGGCCCGAATACCCGCTGAGCCTTCTCCCTCCAGCGCCGGCTGCGGTGGCAGCCCTGACCCCCTCTGAAGACTCTGCCCCGTTCATTTTCGCAGGGGTGAGTTCCCAACGATCGCGGCCCCCCACTGCCGACAGCGGTGGCGTGAGCCGCTCCGTGCACGCATCGCGCCCCACAGCCGCGCACGGTGCCCCGCGGGAGGGCCCGCCAAGCGCCGCTGCGGGGCCTCGCTGCCGTCTTCCGGGCGCATTTCTGTGCTCAGAAAGGGACGAATGGTCAAGGTTTGCCCCAGGCTTCATGGCCGCGGAGGAACTGCTTTAATGTGTTCCTCGCAGCAAGAACAAACTCTGACTATCTCTCTGCTCTCCAGGACGGAATCCAGATCTCCGGATGAAATTTTTTGGGGGGGGTCTAGGAAGAGAGAGAGCGGGGAGAGGCTGAGATAACCGCGGCGATGTCTGCACCGGCGGGACGCGCGGATGGGAGAAGGCGGTGCGAGGTGAGCGCTCGGAGGCCCGCAGAGAGCGGTGCTGCCTCCGCGCTCCTCGGGGCCCCGCGGCCGTCGTCTCTCGAGCGGTGCAGGGAGAGCCCCGTTCTGGGTCCGGCGGGACGCCCACCCCAATACGCTGAGTCCGCCGGGACACCCACGGCGGGGCCGGAGCCCCTGCCGGTGCGGGCGGAGCGCGCAGGGCGCCGCGCCGACCTCCAGGCGGCGCTGCAGCACCGCGGGCCGCCGCCGCCCGGCGCAGCGGGGCTCCCGCCGCTCCCTCCGCACCGCCCCGCCGTGCCCGCGCCCGTCCCGGGCTCAGCGGGGCGACCGCCTCGCCGGGAGGGAAAAGTCCCGTGGGTGCGGGAGGGGCCCGCCCGAGATGGACGTGGAAAGGTGATGTGGAAGTGCTGGGCTGCTGCGGGACCCGGCGGCCTGTGGCCCCACTGGTGTCACCCTGCTCGACGGGTCTTCGCTGCCGTGGAGTTCCCCGGCGTCCGAGCGACCCCGGACTCCGGCAGGTGCGGAGGTGACGCGGCACTACTGGTGGGGCTTGCTGCCCGCTCTCGCCGCGCACCTGCCGGCCGGGTCGGGCGGAGTCGCGCCGGGGTCACCGGGTGCTCCCGGCCAGCGCAGACGTGCGTGGCGGCCGCCGTGCTGCCGGTGGTGGGAAAGCGCGGCGTAGCCGAAACGTACCACAATCGGCCGTGGAGCAAACAGCCCGGGCAGTGACACTGCACCGCACCGTTCCCCTCCCGAGTTCCCTTCACTTTGAGGTTTTTTCGTTGCTTGGTCGGCTTGTGATTTGGGGTGGTCGTTGTTGTTTGGGGATTGTTTTAGATTTTGGTTTTGATTTTGGGTTGGTTGTTATTTTTTTATTATTATTATTTTCTCCACAAGTGCACCTTATTTTTACTTGCTGTAAAGAGCAAGCAATGATAGTTCTCCCGAAACAATTTTCCTTTGATCCTTGGGTCCGAGGGTGTTGGTTTTGGTATCCAGAAACCAGCAATGCAGGAAAGAAATTGCGAGTCAAAAGTCCCCTTTTCACTTCGTTCTTGAAGCAACCGGCCTCTTTCGAGAAAGCAAAACGAGGGGATGCGGGTTCTGCCCCCGCGTTGTGCCGGAGTCCCCCAGCCCAGCCGCGACCGACGAGCCCTTGCCCTGTGCAGGCTCCCCGAGGCCGCTCGCACCCACCTCACACTGGGCTCGAGCAAATCGCTCCTTCTCCCGGAATTGTGAACTTCCGTATCCTCACTACCCGGGAGAAGAAATGCTATTTATTTAGGCCGTATGGGATTTAAAACAGCATTTTCGAAGCAGGGATTTACGAAAAGAAACGAAAAATAGCCTCGGCGGCCGGCGGCAGCCTCGGGCTGCAACGTGTACCATCATCGGCTGCACTGTCCCGTGAGAGGACACGGCCAACTCTTATTCCACTCTTTGATTACTTTTTTCTTACTACACACTAAAAGGAAAAAAAAAAAAAACCGACGCAGCCGTAATTTATGTCCTCCTCTCTACCTCGGGTTTGAATTAACAAGCACAGAGCCTACCTTTGAAAATTTTTCAAAGCTGTCCTTTGAGTGCCTTTTCCCCGACATCTTTCTGTCCTTTGCCAATCCTAGTTCCAATTTCCAGTCCAGATTATTCCATTAATTCCCCATACATGTGATTTAAATAATGCACAGAACAAGATAATATTACAGATAAAAAATGTAACCCAAAGTCGACATATGCAACCAGCCGCATTTGCAGCTATTGACGAACGTCAACAGAGCGCCCTAATCGAGACATTTGAAGAGGGTTAGGGAGGCCCCATTTAGCAGTAAATTCCCTGGTAATAAATCGAAACTGCTTTCGAAACTATGTGTCTGTTCCAGGTAGGGGTTGTGTGCTTAGTCACTGCGCATGGGGATGCCTCCTCAGAGCTTCTCCTCCTGAATATGCCCTTAGGTGACTCAGTCGCCGCGAAAGGGCAGCGCCGAACCGCTGAGCGGTGGGTCCATGGGGCGACCCGACATGACGGCCACAAACCCATTTGGACGTGAGCGCTACTTGCACCCACCCTCTGAGACATGGGCAGCCACAGAAACCCACGCTCTAGGTTTGGGGGTGTTATTTTAGATATTTAAGCCAGTTGGGACGCCTGTATCACCCCGGCTGGTGCACGATGGGCAGTCGAGGTGGGCGGTGAGGCGCAAGGAGCGCGCAAATACCCGCGGCTGGCAGTGGGACGAGGGGCGTCGAGCTTTTCTCGGAGGGAAAAGTCACCTTAGGTGACGCGGGGGGAGCGGGGGGCGTCCTGCCACTTTAAAGCCCAGTTGCTACCCAAACACAAGTAAACAGTGGGGCCGGCGCGGCGGGGCGGGCCGGGGCCGGGGGCGGTCCCGTCCCGTCGGGGCGGAGCGGCGCGGCCCCGAGCGCGGGGCTGTGCGCGCCGCGGGGTGGGCCGGCGGCGGCGGCGGGCGGGCGGGGACAGCGCTCCACGCCACTCACCGCTGAAATGTGATGGACCGGGCAGGGGGCGGCTCAGACTCTCGCCGAGCCTCGCCGGGGTCGAAGGCGGGAGGCTGCGGGCGGAAGGCGGCGGTCTATGCCGGGGCCCCGGGACCGCCGCGGCCAGAGCTCCCAGCCGCCGCCCAGCCCTCGCAACATGCCGGTCGCCGCCGGGCCCCGGCCCCGCTGAGCGCCCCCGTTGTGGATCTAATGTCTCCGTGAAGGTGCCGCGGCCGCCGCCTCAGCTTTGCCCCGGGAGGAGCAGCAGGCTGCGGTAGGTGAGTGGCTCCGCTCGCCCGCCTGCCCGCTGCCGTCGGCGGGACGGGAGCGGCCGCCCCGAGAGCGCAGCGTGCCCTCAGCCGGGAGCGCAGGGCCGCCGGGTTTACTTTCAGTTCGCAGCCCCGCGGAGGCTTGCGGTGCGGGTACCCCCCGCTCTGCGCCGCGGGCGCGTTGGTGCGAGGCCAGGCGACGGCGGCCTCCCGGGATGAGCTCTCGGTGTCCTTCACGCGAAATTCCTGGCAGGGGGAACCCGGTCCGTGCATGGACTGCGGAGTTAAGCCGCGGGTCGCGCTGGAGAAATCTTCGGTCAGTGGAAACACCTGGCTGCGCGGGCAGCGGCGGCCGCGGCTTCGGGTGAGGCCGTCGGGGAGCGGAGGCGACTCGCTGCCCACCCGCTCCCGGGAAGGACGGCAGCGCCTTCGGGGCACAGTCCCGGCCCCGCCGCGGGAGAACGGGGGGCGCGGGCCTGATCAGCAGGTCGGCGGCAAGCAGGTAGAGAGGGGTGTCCTGGCACCGAGCTTAATTTAATTAAGCTCTCTGAATGGAAAGGGAAAAGGAAGTGCCAAGGTTTAAGTAACATCCGTTTTTGGTTGACTTTCACCCCCCTCCCCCCAACACACCTTAATGTAAATGGCCTTAAAATCACGTACGAAGGCACTTTTTGGTCTTTTTAAATACGTTTTTCTAAAGTTGCCTCCAAACACAAATAGTAACAGATGTACCTCCATTCAGACAGCAGTGTAGTTTTAAAAGTTTCTACCTTAAAATGCGGATTTCGTGTTCAGAATGGTTTTCTCAGAGTTGGTTCTTGGACACCAAGACGAGCGTGGTGCAATGACACCCCCCCACACAGCCACCAAACGCGTCTGTAACAGAGGGACTTCTGCCCTATAGAACACTGTCCCTGCCTCGGTCATAGCTCCTAGCCGGTGGCTCCGAAACCCATCAAACCACCGGGATGGAGGCAGAAGCCGCGGGAGCAGCCAGAGAAAAGCGATTTAACTTCTTTTTCGGTTCCTCGGGGAAAGCGAATAGGAACTCACACCTACGACATCTTTAAAAATAAGTCTCTATATATAACCACCTCCCCCCCCACAATAAAACGAAAAGGTCGCCATATATAATAAGTCGTATCGATAACTGTCCCCGGTGTCGATACAATCACAAACGAGGAAAACAGGGCAGCAGAGGAGGAAGGTCGGGAGAGCCACTACTCGAGGAAAACGAAAACAGGAGTAGACAGGGCTGCAGCTCACACCCGACCTCCTTGCCGCATTTTTTCTTCCCCAGTCGGCCAATTGTGCGGTGCCACAAACGTGGAGGAAAGGTATTTCAGGGGAAAAGAAATCGAAAAGTAGCTTTCCAGCCGGAGGGTGTGTGGTGCCAGAGGAACGGCGGGAGCCGGGCGGCAGCGGCCCGGGAGGCAGGGACACCGCTCACGGAGCGCGGGCTCTGCACTCGGGGAGTTTCTGTTATTTTTGTTGTTGTTGTTAGGGGGGTGGTTTAGGATTTTTGCAGGGGGAGGGTCTCTTGGTTTTTTTTTTGAAACTGCGCGTTACCAGACCCTCCACACAAATCCCTTGAGGTGCTGGGTCACCCTCGGCCCTACCTCTTGTTTACAGGCCCAGAGAGACCCCGGCGTTTGCTTTGGCCGCTTTCCTGGGTCGCAGCAGCCTCTTGGCTGCTGGAAGTGAACCCTCAAAGAAAGCAAAAAAAAAAAAAGGAAACGTAAGGGGCTTGCCCCCGCGCCGATGTCCTCCTACCCCGCGGGAGGGGAGCGTGGCCCCGGGTCCGCCGAGGGGATCCCCTTGCGACGGGAGCAGCGGGCCCGGCGGTTTCGGTTGAATGGGCTGAGTGAAACCCTCTGACAGTCACACACCGCTCATTAGCTCACGGCCCCGCCGCTCCGGCCGAGCTCCCGGCCGGGGGACGCCCGAGGGGGTGCGGGGGGTTCGGCCGCACGGCTCCGTCCTGCCGGGGCTGCTCTTGCCCTTCTCGGCCCTGCTCGAGGAGGGAGCCGAGTGCGGGACAGCGCCGTGCCGGGCGCCCCTCGGCGGGCCGGGGAGGCCTCCGGGCCGGCCGCTCTCCTCGCCGCCGGTGGGATGGCTGCGCCGCGGGGGGCTGGGTACGAGGTGTGCGTGCGGGGCAGGGGCTCCTTTTCTCTCCTTCGGTTATCTTGATAAATGAGTTGTTGTTGAAGGAAGAAAAATAAGCAACTGAGCTAGGATGAACGCGGGGTTTATTCCCCCCCGCTCCGCCCCCCAGGCCTGACTCGGCTCTCCGTGAGCACCCTGCTCTATCCCGGGGAGGCCCCAGCCAGGAGGGGTTGGGGTCGGGGCCTCCGCGCCCGCGGGAGGCCGGGCGGAGGGTGGGAGCGACGCCGGGGGCCAGGTCGGCGCGGGGGGCAGGAGGGAGGTGGCTCCGAGGTCCCCGCGGTGGGCGCTGCGGGGGAAGGTGGCGGGGCAACGGAAAGCGGAGAGGCTTCGTCCCGGGCCCCGTCTCCGTTCTGCCTATTTTTTTACACGATTCGTTTAATTTGAATCTGCAGCGCCTTCGGTTGGCTCGGTGCTGGGTTTTCTCCTTTTAATTTCAATTTGGGGTGTGTGTTTTGGGAACACTATTTTTATTTATTTAATTTCTATGCTTTAGCTTCTCCTAAGCGATTGCGCCGCGGGTCCGTGTCGGCCGCCGGTCCCGGAGGAGAACGGGAGCCTGGGCCGCGGGGAGGTGGTGGGGCCGCGGCAAGGCAGAGCACCGGAGCCGTGCCTGGCCCTCCCTGGCTCCGGGGCTGCGCTCGCTTCGGCTAAGGGGTACCACGCTTCTCTCAGTAAAAGTCTCTTTCCCTTCCTTTCTCCCTCTTTCTTCCTAGGATTTTCTCCCTGTCTCAGAAGCCCATCAGAGGCACCAGCTGCTCCTCCGGCTCTCGCCCACCTCGGGAAGATGGGAAGCAAGGCTCTGCCAGCCCCCATCCCGCTGCACCCGTCCCTGCAACTCACTAACTACTCCTTCCTCCAGGCTGTGAACACCTTCCCCGCAGCTGTGGACCAGTTGCAAGGTCTGTACGGACTCAGCGCCGTGCAAACCATGCACATGAACCACTGGACATTGGGCTACCCCAATGTGCATGAAATCACCCGCTCTACCATCACGGAGATGGCGGCCGCGCAGGGCTTGGTGGACTCCCGCTTCCCTTTCCCCGCGCTCCCCTTTGCCACGCACCTCTTCCACCCCAAGCAAGGGGCCATCGCCCACGTCCTCCCAGCATTGCACAAGGACAGGCCCCGCTTTGACTTTGCCAACCTGGCCGTGGCCGCCACGCAGGAGGACCCCCCTAAAGTGGGGGAGCTCGCCAAGCTGAGTCCCGGACTGGCCTCGCCCCTGTCGGGCATCAGCAAGCTGTCCCCGGACAGGAAGCCTTCCCGCGGCCGCCTACCCTCCAAGACGAAAAAGGAGTTCATCTGCAAGTTCTGCGGCAGGCACTTCACCAAGTCCTATAACCTCCTCATCCACGAGCGAACCCACACGGACGAGCGGCCCTACACCTGCGACATCTGCCACAAGGCTTTCCGGAGGCAAGACCACCTGCGGGACCACCGGTGAGGGACCACCCCGAGCGGGGTCGGGCCGTGGGCAGCCGGGGTGGGGTGAGCCGATCGCGGGGGATGAGTCTCAGCGGCTCCGGGAGCTCTGGCCTGAGCCAGGGAAGCAGCCCAGGAAAAGCCCCCGGCTCAGATTCCGTGGCCACGGACGGACCAGGGCAGCTGAAACCCGGGCTCTGTGAAGGACGGGCATCCGCCTGAGGGAGAGCCAGAGGGGATCCCAGGCAGAGATGAAGATCCCGTGGCTTTTGCGCTTCCGAGTCATGGCCCTGGGGGGTGCAGGGAACAGGACGGGTCGCAGGTGGGCGCTTCCCTGCTGGTCCCCCGCCCATCTCCGCGCAACGCGGCCGGTGCTGAGTGGAGAATCCTCTCCGCCTTCGGAGAAGAGCGGGCTCGGGTCCGGCCGGCAGCGCGGATGCTGTCCCTGTCTGGCACCAGGGAATGCAGTCACGCTTCGATACGAATTATTGCAAATGTTTTGAACCGGCAAAAAAGTTTAACCATAAACAGAAGTATAATGGGGAAAGGAGGGAGGAGCAGGGTGAGGGCCTCTGGGGGGAGTCGAGTTTGGGGGAGCGGGGTCTGGGGTCGAGTGGCCTACGTGCCTCCGGCAGCGCTGCTCACTCCGCCGGTTGCCTTCCAGGTACATCCATTCCAAAGAGAAACCCTTCAAGTGCCAGGAGTGCGGGAAGGGCTTCTGCCAGTCCAGGACCCTGGCGGTCCACAAAACCCTACACATGCAGGTGAGCCCGGCGTTCCCCGGCCTCTCAACGCGTGTGCCGCCGGCGCGGACCCGGCCCGGTTCGGCTCGGCTTGGCCCGCCGCGGGGCGGGGGCGGTGGCCTCTGGGAGAACGGGGCTCTGGTGCGGAGGGGAGCGAGGGGGCTTTAGCGCTGGACGGTCGCGTGGGTCCGCGGGGGGACAGCGGCCGGTGATTACCTCCGCGGCCGCGGGAGACCAGCGGGAAAACGGCGGCCGTGGGAGACGGCTGAAAGCCAGCGGGGACGCGGTTGGCGGCGGGGAATGAGCCCCGGGTTCGGGTTCGTCCACGCCGCTGCTTCGAGGCGTTTCTCGTTGAGGGCTGCAGCCCTGCCCTGGCGGCGGCGGCAGGCGCGGGGCAGCGGGGCGGCCCGGCGGCGGGATGCGGTGCGGAGGGACCGCCGTGGCGGCCGGGCGGGCAGCGGGAGTCCCGGCGCGGGAGGGCGGCGCGGAGGCTGCTTTCCGTGCGCCCCAGGGGCGCGGAACACCACGACTCGAGAACTACAAAATAAGGCTTTTGGGGCAGGATAGGGAGAGGTGGGCGGCCGCCCGCCCGCACGGGGCTCTTCTCGTTCGTGTCCTCCCCCGATATCTCAAGTTGTGCGTTGCGATGAGAAAAAGTGCAGTGATACGTTAAACCAGGTGGTTTGTGAAGGATTAATCCTTTGCTTGCTTCAAATCTGAACAGGAATCTCCACACAAATGCCCCACATGTGGAAGAACCTTTAATCAAAGAAGTAACCTGAAAACTCACCTTCTTACCCATACAGACATCAAGCCCTACAACTGTGAGCAGTGCGGCAAAGTGTTCAGGCGAAACTGTGATCTACGGCGGCACAGTCTAACTCACACCCCGCGGCAGGACTTCTAGAGCAGCCAGGGACCCGCGCCCGCTCCGGCAGCTCCAACTTGCCCACTTTACTCAAGGAGTGTATTGTAGGAACTCACAGACGCGCACACACACACACACGGAGACACGCACGCAGACTCGGGGCCAAGCTTTCCTACCACACGTCTGCGAAACTCGTTTAGAGAGTGTGGACTGCAGGATCGGGCCCCTCTCCAATCCACACCCAAGCGTAAAGCTCATCTTGTAGATAATCGCGGCTCATTTTAGAGCTCTGTACAGAACGTGTTTTTTTCTTCGTTTGTTTGTTTTGTATCGTGTCAGATGCACATCGATAACAAATCGTGGAGGCAAAGTATCTCTTTAAAAATGTATTTCAAAATAAATGCTTTTTTTTTTTTCCAAATACCTCCTGCCTTCTTGTATTATTCTCTGAGCATTTGGGCTTTTTTTTTCCTGCTGTGTCAATGCAATGGTAAAGCATATTGAATAAATTTCCTAGCCGGGTAATTGTACTGTCACAACAATTTTGGTGATCGCTTTTGTTTGGTCTGTTCCACTGTCGCTGTTGTGTTATCTATTGTTAAGTAAAATGAAAGTGCCTTATTTGAGAGTTTATAGCTCTATTACTTAATAGTATGAATGTCTAAATATTAACTTCTGTACTTTTTTTTCCCTAATTTTCCCGAACGATTTTTTTTAAAGAAGAAAAAGAAAGAAATATTTGCAAATAAACAGATCTTAGGAAATAATGCATAGAGCCGTTCTTACTCCAAAGCGGCTTAATAGTAACTTGTTTGCAATCAGCCCGTATATTGTAAAAGTTATCCCTCTCGCGGGGATTGCAGCAGGCAGCCTCCTGCCTGTAGACTTTGGACACGGGCAATTCACCCGCCTAGACTGGGACTTTATCCCGCCGAAGACGATTCTTTCCCGACCAACAGCTCTGGAAGCAAAGAGCGAGGTGCCAATACCGCCCTCCGCCCCGGGCTCATCCGCGGGCCCCGGGCAGAGCTGCGGCGCTGGGAGCGGGGATCCCCTCTCCCAGTCTGCGCTGCCGAGCGCGAGTCACGCCCGGGGGTTGGACGGAGAGGCGCTGAGGAGAGGGATTGTTCCCCCTCTCGGGAGACCCTCGCCCCACCGTGGGGGCCCCCAGCCGCTCCCCGCCGGGGTGGCTCTCGGCGACTCAGCACGGCCACCCCATGGGCCGTGTGCTCAGCGCCTGCACCGGGTATGCAGCACCCCGAGATGGTGGCACTGAGCAATGGGCTCCCCTCCCTTGTCATCCTTGCAAGCCCCTCGCCAGTGCCTGTGGACACTTCTGGAAAGGCATGGTGCCAACACTGAGGTATTTTCTCTGATGTATTGCAGGGTGATTTTTATGTGCATCCCCTCATTACCATCCTGCTGCTCTTGTCACTTCTGGCACGCTCTCCTCAGTGTTTTGAGTAGTTTGGGGCCCCAAAAATTGTCCTGCCCTGTTCCTCTGCCAAATTAAAAACAAGGTTAGAACGACAAGGTGAAATCTCTTCCTCAGGCCCAGAGATCCCTGTCCATGGAGAGAGCAACCCCCTTGCTCCCAGTTCAGCAGGGTGGGCTTCACTCCTGGGCTCCACCTAGCAGCGTACAAGAGCTCCAGGCTGGTACATCCATGGAAGTACCACAGATCCTAGCATGCCCAAAAGCAGCAGGTGCTGACAAGAGCTTGTGTGGCTTCGCTGTCCCCATCCCTGATCCTCGTTGTTCTTTCAGCAGGGAACCTCACTGGTTGAACACTGTTAATGAGTAGTAAGTCAAGCCCAGCAGTGCCTGGGCTGCAGTCAGACCATGGGTGCAGAAAGTGCTGCATCACTGCCTGTGCTGCCTCCGCAGAGGGCTACCACGGGGCAGGGACCACAAGCCAGCCCTGCTCTGCCCCAGACCAGGCAGCCAGGTGGATTTCCACTGGTACAGCAGATATGACAGTCCCAAACTCAGACAAAATTTCAGCTGCGGTCAAGGCCTATTCCTCCATCTGCTCCTGTCCAGGATGATGGGGAAGGAAAGAATGTTTCTGCAGCCCAGAAATACTGGTTTGCTGGCTGAAGAGCCACCTCCTTAGTCAAAGTTTATGTGAGTGCCATCTGCTCTCTTCTTCTTCACCCTCTGTGAACTTGCACCCCTTCTTTGCTGGGGTGTTGCACATCTAGAACTATCTTTTCCCCCACCCTGCCCTGTCCTGCTGGCAGCCCTTGTTCTCCCTCTTCAAAATGCTTCTCTCTCCACACTGCTCCTCTCCAAACCTCTCTCCATGGGCATCTTTTTCTCCCTGTTCATGGGCATCTTCTCAGTATCTCATGTTTTCTTGTCGGACTGATTCTTCTACCCCCAGTGCATTCCTGTTCTCTCAGTAGGTTATTTTCTCAAAGTTTCTCTATCCTTATTGTGCTCTGAGTTCCTGTCCCCAGGCCGTTTTACGTCCCCAAGTATGCACAGCAAGGCTGGGATAACTCCATTTGAGTAAACACTCCTGTCAGGATACATATGGGCTTAGTCCACTCCTCATAGGCCAAGTTCTATGTGAAGTTTGTTTGGAAAGAACTTAATCAGATGAACAATATCAAAGGATGAAATTAAAGTGATTGTATATAGCTAAGATTTTATTTAATTGTTTGAGGTTGCTTGTTTAATAATCTTCCCCCTGAGCAGACACAGACTGTAAATTTATCTTCTGAGGATTTCTAAAGTTCAGCAGCCAGGAAAAAACCCCAAATTACTGAAGCAGGTCAGTGACAAGTATCTCTAACAGTTGGTCCATGGGCTGTTATTTTATATTTAAACCAGTAGCTATCATCTTAAAATGTCAAAGGATGATCTAGTATTTCTCTTTACTATCAATACACTTGCATACTGCACTGCCACACCCCATTCACTTTTTTAAAAATCATCTCTCCCTGGAAAATTTCAGAGGCAGCTATAAAGAACATGTTAAAATACACATATGGTTTGTTGGTTTTAGACCTGATGGGAACAGAAACAAGTTCTGTAAAGCTACCTTTTGGGCAGGGCTAGGGTTTTTATAGCCATAAAATTCCATCCTGACTTTCACAATGCAAACACTAAATACAGCAATATCCCTGTAACTGCCATTTGAGCCTTTGGGAAGTATCCTCCTTCCCTCTGGAAGTTCTCTGCTCAGTTGCAGAATGCAGCACACAGCTCCATGCTTTTGCAGTTTCTCAGAGCTTCCCAAACCACCTGCCTCCTGCTGCTCTGTGTCCCTCTCTCCCACTGCCACTTCTCTTTCGGCACCGCATTCTTTTTGCAGGCACTGGCACAGCTCATTCTGCACCTTTTGCTATGTTAGAGGCAGCAGCTGCAGTGCTGTAGCAGGGCAAAAAAACTAGCTGTGTTACAGACCAGGGAGAAAAAGCCAGCAGTTAATAAGATATGTCACAATAATCTCAATTTTTTTTGGGGCAAATTATAGCACTTCAAGTTGCATCTGAAAACTGAGCTCTTTGCACATCAGTTGCTGAAACAGATGCTGTCCACAGCTGATGGCAGAGCAGCTCAGCCCAGCTCTGTGTGCATAAAGCTTTTCTATCAGGTAAATATTACATAGCAATGGCCCATCATGCTATTCCAGACCAGCACAGACTACATCTGATGCCAGTGCAGATTTGCTGGCAAAGCCCAACTTTATACCAGTACCACCTTAGGAATATGCACAGCCCAGGTCAAAATGTCAGACATTCAGCAGCAGCCCAGGAATGTGGCATGGCTGTGTCTGCCTGGGTCTAGGGGCTGGTGCCCAGGGTCCCTTTGAGTAAAACATGTGAAAAACCACTATTTATTGAACTTCTCTCTGCCTGCTCTTCCCTTCCTTTTTCCTCTTCCTTTTTCTCACTGTTTTGCTTTTGGATATTTACTTCAGGAGCTGCTTCTCTTACCCCAGACATCCTGCACTACACCCTGCCTCCTGCCTAGTCTCACCTCCATCTCCTTCTCTGCTTTTCCCCTCCTGTTTCTTTTTTGCTTTCCCATGTCTCATCCAGTATTTCAAGCTCTTTTCCTGAACAATTTCCTTCACTCAGACTTCTGGTTCCCTCTTTTGAACCACTCCAATTTCCGTGTGTTGCCTCATTCTGTCCTTCAGCTACCAACCCATATGAGCTCCTCTCTCTTCCCTGACCCAGAGCTTGTGTCCCCTGTGTGGTACTTCTCACACACTCCATGCTCCTAACACTGTAACTGCAGATAGGCTTCTGTACCTAAAATGTGGAAGAGTGACTGGGTTTACCAAACTACATTACACAAGGGTTTAGGCATATGTTCCTTTATTTTAAAATTGTACTGTGTTTCCGGCTTATATTTCTCTCCTCATAGCACATCTCTTCCTTCCTAATTATGGAAACTTGTATTAGTTCATTTCCCAACTTATAACAGTGCAGTCATGACAAAAATGGAGTAGCAACTAGCCAAAAAGTTACATTTATTTCAATTATTAAAAATATTTACATTCAAAATAAAGGCATCATATCTGTATAAAACATTTAATACCTGTTTTCAAAAATCCAGGTGCAGATGTTAATTAAACTTTTTATTAGAAACTCCTAGTTTATCAAATAAGATGCAAAAATATCTACAGAGAGAAAACTAAGCATCTTTCCTAGATGTTCTGAATTAGGGCAATGGAAGTGGAAGCTGCTTCCCCTTCTCAGAGCCCCAGCTGCAAGCCTGAACATCCTCTCCCAGGTGCAACTTTCAAACTACTTGGGATTTCATGATGAGTGGAGCAGGACCCACAACATTGGTGGGACTCAAAAGCAGTGGTCTTCCACCTTCATCCCTACACAGTCAAGTTGGAGTGGTGCATGGTCACCTTTCCCTGGGAAGGTTTCCTCCTCTGTCAGCACTAGGGCAGAATGTTGCAGTACAGATTGACTTTAAAAGCTTAATTTAAAGTTTAGAAATACAGAAAACACCAAGTTCCACCTGAAGTGAGTGGTGCATGCAGCAGGGCCCTGTTGGCATGGCTATACCAGAGGAGAGAGCAGACTGGCTGTGTCCCAAGCCCACAGCAGGCAGGGGACAGGCAGCAGGGGGACAGGCAGGCAGTGGGGCAGAGACCCCACGTGCTGTGCTGGGAGATGCAGTGGCCCCAGGGGATGGACAGACATCTCTTCTCAGACGTGGAAATGTTGGCTGAAGGCGGCATCTCTCCTGTCTGTGGGCTACCACCAGCCCCAGCAGCCAGGTCTTGCAGCCATCACAGGGCTGGTTAGGATTTTGGGAGATGAGGAGCACTCCTACAAGCTGTCCCATTGGGGCTGCAGTGGAAGTGGGTGGAGGAGGGTGCTGGGCAATCTCTGGGACAATTGGGATTGACCAAGTGAATCTCCAGGCCTTCAGATTCCATTTGAAATCAGCCTCCCCTCAGCAGGAGAAGGGGAGAAGCAGGACTTTTGCTTCCCTGAAATTCTTGTAGGATCCAGAGAGTGGCTCCATCGCCTCACACGGCTGAGGGCTGAGGCTGGGAGAAGATTGCAAACCCCAGGTTTTTGACTTTCCCTCTCTGCAGAAAACCCCCAGATTTCTGGCTTTGAAACAAGCCAACTTCACCCTGCCTGCAGATCAGGGATGGGATCGGGAAGGAAACCTGCTGGCAGGGGCGGTGCCGGTGGTTGCTGTGCCGTGGGCAGTGCTGCAGACTCCAACTCCCCCAGGCAGTGCTTGACCTGAGGCTCCCTCGCCGTGCGCTTTGGGAGGGCTCTCCTACATGCCGGGGCGTTTTGGAGACCCATTTGTTCATCTGGGGGAAGTAGATTGACAGACTGCTTGCTTTTCTTTTTTCAAGTGTAAGAGGAAGCAAAACCTTTATTTCTTTTTTTTTCCCTCGGAGATTATTTATAAGGCATTGTCTCTCCTACTGCCAGCTGACATCCTTTGGCGTCACCACCACTCAGTGTACTGAAGATGCCTCAAGGTGTGTCAGTCGTGCTTCACGTCAATGCGCCTTGATGTATCTCTTTGGCTGCAATTGAAAGGTACAGTTTCTAAATCTCCCGGTGACCCATTTTGCATGGATCACTGGTGCGCTAGAATGTAGCTACTCCTTCCCATCGTGTTAATGCAAGTTTGCCTGCGTTCAAAGCAGCCTGGCCTCCGAGTGCCACGCTGAGCGCAAACGGAGAGCTCGGGCTTGGGTCTCTGTGTGAAACAGGCACGGCTGCTTCGGCCTTAATATCTTCCACACAAGTTACATGCTTTAGGTGTTTTCATTGCTATTTCATAGTCCCTTTATTTAAACATTGTAAATTCTTTCGCTTGATAAACATGGGCAGACAGCTGGATTATCTTAATCTTGGGGTTTGCAGTCGGCAAGCACAGTGAATGCTCCCAGGCTGTGGAGGCACCCTGTCCTGCCCGGCTCCCGTGGGTGCTCTGCAGCTGAGCTGGGCAGCAATGCCACCAGGAAAAGGACCAAACCTCCTGCGAGGGAGCAGCCTGACACCAGCTATGGTCACAGGCCGCCTGCCCGAGTGTCCCTGGAGCCAGCCCTGGGGACAGCCCTAATTAATACTTGCAGCGCAGCCCTGGGGCTCCCCGCGCAGTGCTGGCTGCGCACTGCCCTGTCTGCCGGCATGCTGCGATGGGAAGGAGGGTGCCGGGAAGGCAAACCCTCAGGGACCCTTCTGGGAGGCCCTGAGGCCCAGCTGTGATGGCAGATGGGATTCCCGGGCAGCTCCAGCCGCAGGCGTGCTCAGGCTGCCTGCGAGGGCAATGCAAATGCAGTGCACCTGCCTGCAGGGTGCCATGGCCTCCAGAGGCCTTCAAAGGATGCCTGGCTGGGGTACAATGTAAACCCAGGGCTGATTTAGTCCAGGAGCTGGTTCTGCTGGGATGAATCATTTAACCACACAAGCACCCCATGACTCTGCCTCTCATTTCCATGTTGTGGCCTTCTTTTCCCACTCCACAGAGGAGATGATGGCCTGATCCTGGGCATGAACCGCAACAGAGGAACGCTAGGAGAACAAGGAAGCATTCCAGGGGATTTCAGTTATATATATGACTGAGCAAATCTGGGTGGCTGGGTCAGATCCTCACCACTTCTTTTGTCATGCACCTATTATCCTCTCATTTTATCTCATGAAAACTGGGTCTAGAAACTAATGCAGCATTAAGAGGTATGTGACAACTCATACTATCACATGGAATGTTCTTGCCAAGCTACAACAGTAGCTTTGTCATGATTCATGTTTTCAAACTCCCATTAAAAGGTAAAAAGAGATTTTCAGTAGTTCAGCTGTGGGCAACTCACATTTTTCTGAGTCTCATTTGACTACTTAAAACTAAAACTAAACTCTAGACCCACCAAGTTTTTAATGAAAAATGAGTCTACCATGCAGTCATGTGGTCCTGCCTTTTTCTGGGGTGCACAACAGGTTCAGTTCCTTAAAATCACCCAATAAATTCAGAAGAGCTGGGATTATGGCATAGGAGTAAGGGGTATAGGTGGGGACCTTGCTGCCTTTGCCTAGGTCTGCCCTTACACAGGCAGCATTCATTTGTCTACTCCAACAGGGTTTTCCAACTGGGAAGTGAGGATGTGGGCAAAGGAACAAGTTACTGCAGGGAAAACAGGGAATGTGAAAGTTCAGCACCTCAGCTACTGCCCAGAAACTTCTCTCATGTATTCCTTAACCCCCTCATAAATGCAAACTCACTTTTCTTCTCCCACAGGGAATGAGATACCTGGCTTTTGCTACAAGGTACTGTGGGTAAGAGGGTACAGGTGGACACTTCCCACCACAGAGCAGCCAAACTGTAGGTTGATGGCACCTTGTCCTGCAGTTGGTTGTCTCCCTAAACTCTGGGGTATAACAGATTAATTTCCCTAAAAGCCCCACTGTAAAATCCTGATTCAGGTGAGGGAAAAGCATGGGATCTTCTGTGCTCAATTGGCCTTTGCCTCACAGCCACTTGCAGGCAGCAGCTTGGTTTGACTAAAATTCTTCAGGTTTCAGCAACAGGAAATTGCGGATGAGAGAATGCTCTGTAAAGTGCATTTGCACAGTTTCAGTCGCAAGCTGTGAAAAGTAGCAGCTCCCCAAGCTCTCGACTTTAACACTGCTATTAATGCTGTTCTTTCTAATAGCATCAAGATTAATGGAGCATGAGGGTCTTGTTGTAGTAAACAACCTCCCAATAATGCTCAAGAAACCCATGTCCTGTCTTCATACACTTTGTTGTCTAAATGTCCCAGCAAACTCCCTAGCACCTTACAGTGTCTCAGCCAAAATACAGATGATTAGGAAGGTGGGTTTATTTTTAAAACCTAGTTTTGAGGTGTTTTCTCTGCCAGGCAGCAGAACATACACCCTGAAATGCTCCTTAAGGCAATGACGGGTGCTGTTCGGGGTTCATTAGAGGAGAAGTTAGGGTTTTGGCCAGTGCCTTACTCCTTTTCCTTGGAGAGCCCCAGGGACTGCTCTCATGCAGGTGTTTGGAGCACTAGGAGAAAATCCTTGCCCCAAAATTGGATGGGCTTTGAAAACTGCCCCTGAGGACTTAACACCACTCTGGTTTCCACACTGCTCTCACTGGTAATGTAGACAGTCTGTTGTAGTACAAAAGCTGGTCAAGATGGTTGAATGAATTACCAGGATTCCCTGCAACACTGAAGATTGAAAACATATTCCTCCCAAAGCAGTCAGGAGAGGGATGGGTGCAGGCCTGATAGGAGCAAGGCTGGCTGGTTTCTGCCCCATGGTGAGGTAGTGACCCTTCCCACCCCCTGAGGACAATAGGCCCCATCCTGGGAGTGGACTGGTTTCAATATGGGTCTCTCCATCTTGATCCAGTTTGGATGGGTCAAGACATGTTGAGACATGCCCTTTCAATATGCTGCATTTTATTAAAAACAAAGTAGCTGTGGGCCAGATTGTAAAACTAGGTGGGCCTCATTTGTCTGTCCCTACTGTAAGCCAATGAAACCTTCAACATATTCAAACTCTCACCTTTTTACCCATTTGAATGAAAAAGCATCACTAATAAAAGAAAATGACTCACCTAATGCTAAACCTGAGCTCTGTAGATCAGCTTTGATCAAATTCACTGACATTTGGATAACTGCATTATTATAACTAAAACATCTTTTAAAGGTTTTTTTTCCCAGACGTTCATTCTTTAAAATTTGCTTTGATCACTGTGCATATCCTTTTCAGCAGAAATTTGTCCACGGAGGGTGAATTTTTTTCATTTGTTTTTCATATGGATTCTCTTTCCTTTGTTCATATTTTAAATCAGTGAAGCTACCCTTCAAGCTAGCCCTTACAATAAAAATGCAGCTACTGTGTGGCTTTTAACAACTCATTTAACCCATCTGTGCTTCAATAGTCTTGTTAGAAACCCAAGGCAACTCACACTTATTTATGCAATGAGGCTGATCATGAGGCTTAATTAGATATTTTTTTTTTAGGATAAAGTAAACATTTCAGAAGGGCAGAGCGGGGAAGTGACGCTCGCTGTTATGGTGGTCTGACAACACCAATTTGTAATATGTTACAACAGTAGTGTTACAAAATGCTGCACAGAAGGATATTTCTTTCAGAAAGTACTTTTGAATTAGTTCAAGTGCTCCAGTTTCCAAATAGGAGTCACAATCCGAGACAATTAAAATAAATGGAAGCAGGAATGTGTCAGGACAATTACAAATTAAAAGACTGAAATCACTGGAGATGGAAGGGCAAAAATTTGCCTGTGTATAAGTATGCATCTGTGTATGAAGCTCAAATTTAGATGTTGAGGAGGGTTAAGTTTCACATTTCTTTTTCTATTGAAAAATATTCGCACATCTGTGATGCAACAAAATTTAGTTTAGCAATAGAAAAATGCATTTTTAAATTGCTAAACTAAATTTTATTGCATTTGTAACCATTTTTCCCCTTTCAAACTAGGAGGAAGATTGTTTAAGCTCTAAGTTGCTAATTATAATTTATTGTAATTTGACCATGCAGCTGGGGAAGGTGGTGCTGATTTTTCATTCCCAAAGAGGGCGGTTGCTGAGCTGTGGAGTCAAGATAGTCTTATTAGTAGCTTTTTGCAGCATGGGCAGAGTTCTTGTCCAAGCTTGTAACAGAGGTGGATTAACCACAAATAATTTTTAAAACTTTGAAGTCTAAAGCTGTAGCACCTTTTGCTGTATTCTAGGAAAAAAACAGCGAGCGTGTTGAGATAACGCTCGCTGGTGAGATTCTCCCCCTGGCTCGTACCAAAGTTCAGCCTTCACCCTCGCAGGGCTGCCTGCACGGCCATTTTGCAAACATGAGTTCGTGTCATCCGACAGAGTGAGCCCTGAGACTCCGCACGGCTTCTGTCTCCCATGAAACTATTTATGAGAGCACGCATTTCCAAAGATCGGGCCCCGCGGTCAATAGCTCCACACCAAGCTTCTTAGGGATGGCTTGTTTTCCCAAAACACTTAAGGCTGAGAATTCCTATTAATATAAATCTGCTTTAAACAGGAGATAGTCATTTTTTAATGCAGACATCCTCTAATACTTTCATGATGTGGCTTATACCTTAATAGATAGCAGTTGCGGTGCAGATCTGGCCATGCAGTTGCGTAACATATTTGCGGTAATGAGAACCCTTGCCGACATGGAAAATTAATATTAAGAAAATTAATGTAAGGAAAATCTTTAATCGGTTTTTGTCTGTGTCTAATGCAATTTAGCAGTTAGCAGAAGGAAGGAATTTAGTTCCAGGTGAGTAGCCAGCTCTTCAGAAATTATGTTTTGTTGACCACATTTTAAGACCTGCTGTTTTGATTTAGCGCATCAGGAGGAATATCAGCTTCGTAAACAAGAGCATGAAACACCACACTCAGGATCCTGTCTGGCATACTCAGCTGTCAGAACCTTGCCCACAAGAAAGAACTCCTTGGCACAAATGTTTTTCATGTTGGTGCCCTTTCAGTCTGGGGAAGTGCTTTGAAAGCTCAGAAACTTCAGCAGGGCAGGAGCAGCTTAATGCTCAAACCCAGCTACCAGTGACTGGGTGAAAAGACGTTATCTTTTCATAAACAGCATCTGTCAAGACCTTTGGCAAAACAGAATTAGCTGTTTTCCCAGTAAGAAAGGCTGCTTTGCTTATTTATTGCATATCCAAGGGCTGTAGTGTTAAGCAACACGGCAGTGTGCAGAAACCACTCGGCGCAAAAGGGGAAGAAATCCTGGATGGGGACCAAACTTCTCTGCCTCACACCCGAGCCTTAACCCCCCCAGCCCACAGCTGCCATCACATCAGAGAACACCAATGTTGGCATCAGCTTTTGTTCAAGGTGATCAGTGGTTTAGATGTTAGTCTTTTCATCTGTTGCTGGGTTTTTCTTGAATGAGAGAAGACTGGCATATTTTTCTCCTTTTTGCTGCTAGGAAGGTAGGTACTGACCCCCTTGATTTCCTGGTGATTGTGGATATTAGATGTGATGCAAGCACAAGGTATCTGGCATGACATAACAGAAGTCAAAGGGAGAAGAATTCTTGGAAGAAACCCCATTTTTTTCATTTTAGACAGCTTGAAGTTGTTTTGTTTCATTTAGCTCCTACCTAAGTTTCTTGAAAACAATACTTAACAAGAAGGAGGGATTCCTTGGTAAACACTGTGTATTGTCTGCTATTTCTCATGGACTGGGCAGGCTCCTAACAGACTTCTGAGTCCTCCTTGGGAGACACCAATTGTGAGAGGACGGGTTGTATTTGATCAGTAAAAAACGCGTAAGTGTGCAAATAAAAGGAGCAGCAAATCCAACTCCCTTATCTCCCTTCCTTCTTGCATGCCAGATCACCTTTAGCATCAGCCCCAGTCCTGCAGCTGCTGCTTTCAAGCAGCTCTCATCGACACCAGCCCTGGCTGCTGACCTGCTCTGGGTGCAGATTCAGGCCCTCTCTTCCCTCACCCCTTCACTTCACCCTTTCATTCCCACAGCCCAAAGGAAGTGGAAAATGAAAGTCAATTGTTTACTGCACTCATTCAAAACTAAACAGGTATCAGAAGTTTTCTGGAAGTGAAGTCAATTGTTGACTGCACTCATTCAAAATTAAACAGGTATCAGAAGTTTTCTGGAAGTGAAAGGTGGCAAGTATTTTCTAAAACACTGACATAATTTTTTATTTTAGAAACTCTCTTCTGCTCATTCTTTCATTACTGAGAGTGCACAGAGGACAAGGCTTGTTTTATCACAGAACCAGCTGTCTTCCTGGGAACCCCAACTGACACATAAAGAAAGGTTGTTAGTTTGAAGGATCTTTCAGGATTTGGATGGCTAGTTTTGCCCAGATAAGAAATAATTTGCTCTTCATAACTAATGCAGAAAATCTTTAAACTAGCGATTGACTAGCGATGTGTTAATATTCATCATCATCTTGAGTACTGGCAGTGGCCTGAATACATTGTTCAGAAATAATACATGAAAAAAACATGCTTATGAAATATAAATATTGGTGTTCACTCTGTGCTGTGCATGCCCATCTCATTTTTTTATGTTCCCAGACATTGAATATAACTTCGTTTTGTAGCGTGTGGATGGTTAATTCATAGTTAGTTCATATACAAAAAGCAACAGAGTAATGCAAATATTGCACTTTTTTCCCCTGTGAAGACTGAGTTAATTAGATCAATTTTTTTTAGTTGCCTATGGTATTTTTATAGAAAGCACATAACACGCATATATTCGTGGACACATACATATTAACACACACACACAAAATATATATGATATTTTGTGACTAAACCAGTCGCACTTGTCATCAATAACAGCAAAACATGGACCTGATTCAATTGCTTTGCAGATTTCTGTCACATAAATGCAGTATCAAAATATAAAAATAATATAAAATTATACTCACCATATTACAGTAAAAAGTTTTCTATCTAGATTTTGAACTCTATTCTCATCTCCACTAGAAGCCACTATTTTATTTTGCTTTACAAATCTCCTTTAGCATCAGAAAAATTACTCCTTATATTCTCATTAGCCGTTCAGTAGACCGATAAAGATAAAAATGTGCACAAAGAGTAGAGGACAAAAGTTTATATCAAACAATACACATCAAAGAGGAGAGACTTCACTTCCTTTTTGCTACCTCCACCCGTAGTTTTTCACATTAATCAAATCATTACTATATCATTGCTAGTAGCCCCAAATGGCTCATATTAATTCACTTCTCATTCAAAATGATATTGAAAAATATCCTTAAATATCATTATATCAAAATAATATGCTAATAAACATTTAAAATAGTTGATAATATAGAACATTTGCACTTTTAATTCCTGTTAGGTGGATTCCAAGACAAAAACACATCAAAAGAGAAAAGAATCTAAAATTTCAATTAATCTTAACCAGAAGTTCAAGCAATGACAATATCGAAAAGACTTTGTAATACCTAATACCCCCTGACAATATTTCAAATCCACATGTGAATATAAAATAACTTCTCGCTTGACTTCGTTGACCCAGAATTGTCAATGGAATAAAAACTTCAGTAATTCCAAAAGGTATCAAAGTGTGATTTGCTCTGATTTCAGCTTAAATTATCTATTTGTCTATATCTGCCTATTCTCTCTTTCAGAAAGCAGAGGGGATTTGTTCGTTCATGGTCTTTAAAAACACTGTCTTATTTTCATTAAGCTAAGCCCACTGCTGATGTAATTCTTGCATTACAAAGGTCTTAATTTAAACCATGACATAAATGCTTTTCATCAGTTGATTTTTTTGTTCTTTGTGCCAAATTTCTTACATTTTTAAAATAAAGAATATGGTGTATAATAACTGCTGCGGGACAGGCTGCTTTATTCTTCAATATGAAAGACAAATGGGGTGTGACATGCATACGTTTCAACATGCAGCACTTACTTCTTCAGGACCTTTACTTTTTCCACTGTTTTCTCAGTAGACTATTTCACTTCCTTTGAATCAGGCCTAACGATAACACCGGATTTGAAGCACGGTTCTCGGCGTTGAGCACACTGACGGGACCAAGAGGTGAAAAGTGCTTCTAATCTCTCTCTTCTCTCTCTCTCCCCCTCCTCTCCCTCTTCCACTCCCTGCCTTCCTCTCCTTCCTTTCCCCCCTCCACTCAAGGATTTGGGGTCTGCAGATGATAATTTACAGAGCGTTTTGGAAGAAGGGTGGGGATGCATTCCTAACACCCCAAATCCTGGTTTGCATTACACATTAGGGATTTCAAAGCACACCAAGATTTAATCATAATCAGAAAGTAGAGAAATCGTTTCTGCAACATTCTGCAGCACCGAGTGTTTCTTTTTTTTTCCCCTTGGTATCCCTGTAAGTAATACAGCAAAATTGCATTGACATAATGTCTTACTATTATTGCAATGATCAGTGAACTATTTTGAGTTTAGGAGCTTGGTTAATTGTCAGACAGAGTCAGAACACACTAGCTGTTTTTCTACTTAAATGTGAAAGCTCTGAAGAAATTTTTCTTGATTAACATTACTACAAACAAATCAAGATTATAATGGAATCAAATCAAGATTAAAATGGATGCAAATATTTTATTTAAGTAGAAATTTCAACATGATCTACGCTAACACCAAACTGCAGTCTTAGTTCATTGATCTCCACAGGACAATATTGTCAGTTACAGAATAGATTTAGAAAATCTTGATTGAATTTGTGGAAGGAATAAAAAATTTCAATGATCTTTCTGCATCTACTGCATTTTAGAAGATGTTGACCTGATACTTCTGTGTTTGTCCTGGCTTTATACTTTGTCTTTAAAGCAATGCTCTTAACATTGCCAAACCCAGGATGCAGTGACAGGTTGACCTTTAGTCTGTCAACTTTCTTGTATTATGCAAGACATTAAATGAAATGGAAAAGGTGCCTTTTTTACTCAGATTAAGTATTTGTAATGAATTAATTTTACTTGATATAATAGATTAAATATATTTCCTGAACAGTGGGACTCTAAATACAATTGGAGCTGGGGAAATAAAGATTTTTACTAAGAAGCACTTAGGACAACAGTATGTTGAATACTTCTAAATTGCTGACTGTATCTATAAGGTTGGATATTATTTGGTCTGTTATTTTATCTTTTCTCCTTTATTCACTTTATTGTCTGTGCAACATTCTATTGCATGAACCTGAGCTGAAGAGAGCAGGGTTATTCTGTAAAGGGTGTGTTCATCTTTACATTTTTTAAACCTATTTTGATAGATTTGTATCAAGGCTGAAGTAATTCGCTCTGGGAAAAAAACTTGGCATCAAAACTTTTAAATACAAGCAGATTTTTCTTTCAATTTTTTTTTAAAGAAAATTTAAAAATAATTCGGCATGTTCTTAAAGGCAAAGGTTTAAGTCCTGATTCACTTTAAGTCAATGGGAGTTTTGCCATGACTTCAATGCAGCCAGGACTTCCTTCAAATGATGGGAAACAATTACATTTAGCATTTTCAGATGGAAATTTTGTGCTTGTATAAATTAGGATTGTCTTTTTTTTTTTTTTTTTTTTGAGCGGGTGTGTATGTATACATACTGTATAATCCATAGCGTGAACTCATCTCTGGATATCTTTCTGTTAAGTGACTGTCTTTTTTTCATTAAGATAAGTAACAGTTCAACATATGTGGTTACTTAAGAAATTCCTCAGGATCTTTAGTGGAGTCTTTCGGGATAAGATGTGAAATCAGCCGTTGTCATTCATGACAAAGATCCCACATAATTTTTCCAAAGAGTTCGGCATGCCAATGAGAGTGGATCAGCATGAGTGATTGTATTTTGCCATGTACTTTCCATCTGAGGTTTGGATCTGAGGTGGGACTTCTGCCTTTCCTGCCCTAAGCTGCCTTCAAGTACTGCTTTGCATTAAAGTACCTTACATTTTTGGCCAGGTCAGGAGGGCTGTGAACTTCATGAACTTGCCTGGCTTCACAGAAAGATGAGGTTGTTGTTGGTGAAATCCTGCTCACCTTAATCCAAGACAAAATTTGACCCCCAGAGAAGTAGTTAAGGACTGCTTGGAGGAGGTACCTGCAGGACAGGACCAGCCTTTCTCTCTCTCCCAGGTAAAACTGTTCCAAAGAGATTTATCGTATCTGTCACCTCCAATCGTGTTCAAATACCAGCAATACTAAAGCTATCCAAGGCAGATGATGCAATCTTTGTACAAGAGTTGAGTAGTTCAACCAGACCTACCCCAAAGTCCGTGCCTTGAACCCTCAGAACCCTGATACTCTCCTGGGGATTTAACCCCACGTGTGGGGTTTTGGGGCCAAGGCAGGGTAGAATTTGGAAGTCTAATTCCAGAGAGGACAGCCCCTTCCCCATGCCAGCAGGGTGGGACAGTATTCAGCTCTGTGTTTCAGGATATAAGAAACTGGACCAGCTGTACTCTTGTAGCATTAGATGTGAGACAGCATCTAAGGCCTCTTTGGGTGTTTCCTGTGGATATGAATTTGATGGTAATTCTCTGGTGCAATCCTGCTTATTTACAAAGAATAAATAGAGTCTGCTTTCGTGAAGCCCGAGAGGGACCAGCAGCAACATATAACACCTTTCCCTGGAACCACTGGCCAGCATTTCCAGAGTGTTTTCTGCTGAAAGAGAACTCTGCTCCCTTCTTTCCTCCCTGGCTCTGCCATCAACAGTGTCTCAGCTGCACCCTGGCTGTGGTTTATCCACAGATTTTTTGGGCCTTTCTTGCCTGGGCAGTTCACATTTTCTGCACCAGAGAAGGCTGAGTTCCCACATGACAGAGGTGCATGGGCTGTGCACCCTGGGGAGATCAGAGTTTCCATGTTCTCCCTCCTCCACAACAATGCAGTGAACCTGAACACACAGGGTCAGCACCACATTATGGCCATGCCCTCCCAACCCAAGCACAGGTATGACAGAGCTGCCCTTGGCGTGTATACCCTGGCTGCCTGCCCTTCCCAAATGCCTTTTAGAGAGCTGAGTGACAAGTGTCACCTAATTGTCCAAATAAATAGTTCTTTCTGGTAGATACAAGTGTACCATGGCCTTTTGAGCTCAAGTGTGTGCAACACTGTGAAGTCTTGAAAATGCAAGTGCTGATGGTAAGCACCGAGCTGAGGCTGAACAGTGAGTTGGATTTGGCTAAAATCAGGGATTGTTCTGTGAGCAAACAGGAAACAGAGCGAAGAGAGGGAAACGCTGGGCTTCTATTCCTTCCTCCATGTGTCATGTTCTGAAAAAGCATTTCCTAAGATTTTAGATTTTTTTGTTACCTCAGCATACAGTCCAAAGCCCAACATAGATCCCACAGAAACTACATGTTGTGGAGACTGCCAGGGAGCCCTATAGCAACTGGATGTTGCCTTGTGCTGCTGTCTTTTGTGGAACACCTTTTGTTTCCACAGTTATGATCTGTTATGTTATGGCTGTGGCCAAATACACCTGGTTGATGTATTTGCAGTTTCAGTGAAACAAATAAGGTGTTTAACAGTGTGATGAGAACTTGTCATTTCAATTTGCATAGCTTTTTGCGTATGCAGAAATAAGATGCTTCTGTGCATCTGGGATCTTTTAAACATTGTAGCCTTTTTATTTTGTTGCTTAGAATAAACACTGGCCTCTGTATATCCATCCTGCTCTCCATCTGGTATTCTGAGACTGCAAGCAGTAGTAAAGGTGGGGCTACAGACATCAAAGATACTCATACGTCTTGAAACTAAGCACTGCACTAAACTCCCTTTAATGCCTCTGTGGGAAAGTGTCTCCATATGTCATCCCATGTATTTTCTTTGCTATTTAAAGTATTGCTTAATAGTACACTAAGCTGGTGGAAAACTATTTGCTTTGTTGGGTTAGTTCTACTCGGGTTTAATGCAGGGCTGGGTAAGCACCAGAGCCTGTGCACGGGAGTGAGCGGGACCAGGAGCAGCTGGGGTGGGAGGAAGAGGGACTGGAGCACCCAGCAGGCAATGGGGTTTCCACTGCTGGAAAGTGGTTATCAGTCCAGCTGAGTGGAGAAATCCTTGGCTGGCTGGGAGGTGTTGAGGCAGGGGTGTAACTGGACTTGCACTTCATCAATTGCACAAACACCCTGTGGGTGAGTGGGGTCTGTGCCTGGGAAGTATTTTCAGACCTTGTAAATCCCCATCCCCATCCTCATCTCCTTTCCTTGAGTCCTACTCCTTTTGGACTGTTCTTCCCAACTTCATGCTTTCTCTCTCTTCTCAGCTATTAGAGCACCTTCTTGCAATCCTGTCCTCTTATTTCTTGTCTTTTCTGTCTTGTGATTCTCCAAAGTCCATAATCACTCTTTTAACAAGTCCTCTGGAAACTCTTTCTTATGTTCCCCTACTGACTTTTGAAGGGCTCTTTCAGATTTTGACTTTGATCTCCTTCCCTGGTTTCTCTGCACTTCATCTCTGGACAGCCTCCTACTAGAAACAGATATGCAGAAATCATTATTCTGCTAAGGAGTCATAGACCTGCCATGCATCTCCTGCCACATCCTCTTGCCTTTCACTTTAATTGTCTACTTTTAAACAAAGAAGGGGACCATCCTTTCCCATTTCTTAAATCTGGACCACCACATATTCAGGAATGCAGAAGTCATGAGACCAGAAAGACAATCACGCCTTTAGTCTGGTTGTTTATCTGGGCTTTAAAGTCAACTTGCTTTAGAACCTTGATTTTTTAAAATTTGGGGATGTTGTTTGCTCCTCGTTAATAACGACAGATCAAATGCCTTGTAAGACTTTGTCTTTCTCAGAGCTGTTATTTCTTTCCCTCTCCAGCACATGGTGATATCTTTTGTGTCTTTCCACATTCTGTAGTTTTGGAGAGGCAGCAACCAACAAACTTCCCTCTGGCCATTCTTTGACACCACTTGGGCTACTGTGCTCTCTTGGTTGCTGCCCTTTTCTGCAAGATACCCCAAGCAAGAGATCAGGTTAAGATTCTCGAAAATGAAAGTGCTAAGGCTGACAAGACTCTTGCAACTCACAGTCTAGTTATCACTGACTATTTTACCTGTGCTATTGCAGTGGTCAGGACTCCTACTGTTGCAGTAGGATTTCTCTTTTACAAGAGAGGGTTACATTGGTGAAATCTTTTTTGACAATCTGTTTCATCCAGCCCTAAATCTCTCCTTTACACTCTCCTCCCTGTCTTCCAGCAAGACATGATCAGGGTGGCCAAGGCTCTTGCATGAACACTCCTGGTACAAACCTGCCTGCTGTTACATGGTTATGCCTCTTACATCAGTGGCTGCACTCAACCCCATAAGCACTTTTTTCATTGCAGTATCCCAGGAGGAAATGTTAGAAGACTTTAAATGCAATGTTTTTATTGGAATAAAGGTGATTTTCCAAAGGTGGCATTGAAACAGATGGTAGAAAATATGAAGGCTTCTGCTAGTGTTTAACCGTAATATGGCATTGATACGGAGGATGCATTATCAAAAGGTAATGAACTCCAATCTTAAAGAATGTGTGTGGCCAGCAGTTACATTTACTCCAATGTCTTTTTTGAAATCTTACTATTCATGAACGATGCATGATCCAAGCTTGCCACATAGGAGAGTTGTTTTACATCTCACTCCAGTTATAGTATTTATAACAAAAATAGATATTATAGTATATATTTATTATAAAGATATGTAATTGTAATTTCCAAAGACCTGCACTTATGGAAAACTACTTTTGACCTACAGAAACTGAGTGTCCACTGCATGCTACCCAAAAGACTTCACAACATTTGAGTCTGAAAATATCAGGTCTCACACCTCCTCACAAGGCAGCCTAGTATGGTGATATGAGAACTGCTTTACATTTGGGAAGGCTGAAGAAGAAGGGATTTGAGCAAACTAACTCCATACATTCAGGACTAGAAAAATGCTGGTCCATAAATTAAACCTTTTCAGAGAAATCAAATTCTACTCACTTTGTTGGAAGCACAACTGTGTTTCCAGCCAAAGGAATAAGCACAGTTGATCCCTCTACATATAGTTTTTTGAGTTTGGAAATTCAAACAGGAGAGAAAGTATCTCTCTGACTCTTCTATAGTGGAACCATTTTTCCTGCAGTGATGTGAGCTGGGCTGTACCAGTCAAAGTGAGGACAGCACTTGACTTGGCCCTGTGTTCATGCTTATAATATTGCCCCTATTCACAGAGTGGAAACTTGCTGGATCTTTTCCATTAGGAGGAGAAATTGATGATAGGAGTCAGGAATGTCTTTGGTTTATTTACAAAGCGTGTACTCAGAATCTTGTTTCTCTGAATGCAGCAGAAACAAACATCAGGCGCTTTTCTTACTCAAAGTTTCCAAGCTTGAGTCTGTAGTGCAGCGTGTATCCATGGAGCTGTGCTGCTCCAGCTTGGGCCCCTTGCAGGACAGCTTCCATGGCTGCTGCTCCTTAAGGGCAGTGAGATGGGACATGGACAAGCACACCCATGCCCCTCCTCCCCGCATCCAACCAGCTGCCTTCCTAACCCCACATACCACATGGGGTTCTGGTCAAGCTCAACCTGCTTCTGCTTGAGCTCTTGCATGATCCAGGTCACATCTCCTGTCGTCGCCAGCCTCCTCCTCCTCAAGGGACTAGAATGCTCTTTTCATTTAACTTGAAGGACAGACATGTGAAATAGCTTTTCTGAGGTATGTGACTGTAGATTGCAAAACTCCAGTGCCATGAAAAGCCCATACAGACATAACCCACACGTGCACATGCACACACATGCACACTCCTGCATGCACACGCACAGAACTTTCAAGCTTTTGGAACAGCTGAGTAACTTGTAGTATAGCAGAATTATAAAATTGTTTCATAGTTATCTAAATAATTTATAATTCTCAGTTCCTTTATTGTAGGCAAGGTTTCACACTAGTTTTACAACCAAACAACTTACCTCAGACCTGTGGCATGAGCTTGTGTCAAAGGAGACTAAGTAAATGAGAGGGAAAAAACTTGACATTTAAGTATCATTTCTGAATGCCTGCAACAAGAAAATGTTCTCACATTTCAAACAAGTGTTAATTTTTGCAATATTGAGCCAGTCAGTCTTGAGCTCTTCTGATCCCATTTTGATCGAAGAGTGCAATGTATAATGGCAAAGATTTTTCATTCCATGAAAAAAATTCCCCAAGAATTTCGAACTAAAAAGGTGGAGACTTTGGGCAGGCAGAGCTACACTGTGCTACATTTCTCAGCTCACAGTCTTAAAGCTTTTTTCCATCTTTAGTAATATTTACTTATAGCAAAGAACATTAGAATAGTTCGATGTATAAGTGAAAGTGTAAGTGAAGGTAAAAGCAGACTCTCAGCAGAACCCACTGCACAAAAAGTGGAAAGCTGATCAAAGAAAATGTTCTCATGGCATTGTAGCTTTGTAGTATTTCCATTCTTTCTTCTCAGGACAACCTGTTTATAACCTGAATTGCACAAAGGTTCTCTTTTTCTCTACAATTCTCTGATCTCTGCAATTTGTGAATTTTCCTATGTAAAATTGATCTATTTTAGGTACATAAACAATTCCAAAACAAGAAACTATTTCTAGGGTGGGATAAGCAATACATTTATCACATTTACATCAAATAAGAGAATAGCTAGTAGTTTATGAAACAGATCCTTTGAACCTGATGTTGGACCAATAAGAAAGGGATGTTTTCAATGATTCTTTTCATATGTTTATTGGATGCATACATTGCTTATATCTGTCAATAGCATTGAGAGCTATGACTAGATAGGGCAAAATAAACGTTTTTAAACATGAACAGACTGCATTGGTAGCAGTGGAATGCATCTAGTTAGCTAAAGATCTTGTCCTCAGGCACTGAAGAGATCATAATTACAGTTGCAACTCCACCTTCTGGCTTATTTTGCTCTAAGGAGTCCAAGATTTTGGATCTTTTATTTGAATAAATGTGGATACTTCCTTCAGGGTTTTAAAAAGGGAAAAATTGACAGCTACATTCCAAAGAAAGCTTTGCTGGATGGAAAATGACTGCTTGCAATACTAACATGCTCTTTGTTTAGTGGCACAAATCATTATCATCATTTTAAAAATGTGTAACTAGAATAAACACTGGATATGAGAGCAAAGACTTATCTTAATTTCATGAGATCAAGATTTCCATATGAAAATAAGTGTATATGTGTGAAATCTTTCTGGGAACAATCTTCAGCAAATTTAAGGGAAATAAACTGTGGAAAGCTCTTCTTGCCGTGGCATTTGGGCTACTTTAAAGGAGCACACAAAGAATAAATCAATCCCATGGAGATGGAGAGTGAAAAAGCAGCTACATCCTTGACTAATTTTGTTCGTGATATCCAAGAGCCAGAAGTTTTCCATAGTTGTCTCCATATTTGTAAAGCCAGGGTACTGCCACAGACACTTTTATACTAAAGACAGTATTTTTAACAATTAATATTCCTCTTCGCCACACCTATTTGCAGCAATTAATTTTTTGTTTACTCTCAATGGCTTCAGAACAACGTTCAAGACTCATATGTTCCTGGTCAGAAGGGTTTTAAACATACATCTCTCTTTTCAAAGAGGAATTAAACACTGATTTGGTTATAAACATCTTCTTTCTTTATCCCTAGAAATAAACAGATGCTCAGAGTCATACATGGGATTTAATGGAAAAAGTTATAATGCTGTGTAAAGACAAGCACCAGCAGTGGAAGTGATAAACGAAGCTGTTCAGGCTCCCTGGCATGTTGATTCTGTGGAGTACATTTCACTGAAACAGTTTCCATATCATGTTTGGCCTCATGAATGTTCAGTGGTAGAGGCCAAATCCTGTCTCCAATCCAATCTCTGCAATTCCTTTCAACCACGTTGCAGCTTTCATCTGTTTTCTTGCATCAGATTGTTTCACAGGAGTTCAGCCGTGCCAAGCATCTTGAAGTTGTATTACCAAGAATGTTTCAAGCACAAATCTCTTAGCTGCATCACTGAACACAAATGCCTTTGCCCAAGTGCAAAAAAGGTTTCTTTGCCTTGAATTCAAGGAAAAAACTGGCAGTTTTGCACTACTTTGAGTCAGGATCTTGGCCTTTAAAGCTGTGGCATAAACATAGGTGTTGAACCAAAGCAGGATTTGGACTTTGGAAGAGGAATCAGTGTCTGGAGGAATCTGTGAAATGCGTCCGTGTGAAGAGAACATTCTCCAGTATGTCCCTAGACTGGCCTGTCTGCAGGGCTTGGGAAAAACAGCATTTTTTTATTTTCTCCACTACAACCCACATTCAAAGACTGAAATTACAGCTGTGCCTCGGTCAGACCAGTTTTCACCCCCTCTGTCCCAGGGGTGTCAACCCTTTCTCCCTTCTTATGAGCAGAGATCATTGGGAGAGGAGGGAAACTTTTGTTAGTCTTGGCTCAGGGCTGGCTGGGGCACTAATGGGCTGACCACAGTGTCAAGATCTCTCCAGAGGAGAAAGAACTAACCAAAACAAAACGCCCCATGATGAGCAAAACCAAAACCAGGCATGAGTGTGAAGTTTGAGAGCTCACATGTAGATCAGGAAGGTATCAGGGGACCACACTGAGCAGAGGACCACAAAAAGTGCTCATCAGGCTGCCAGTATCTGGTTTACCACTTGCTTCTTTACTTTTCCTTAGCTAGACTGCAGCATCTTGGTAAAAAGCCTTTCCTGCCATCATTGCCTGGGCTCCACTACCTCACTGTGCCAGTCAGCAAGTGTGTGCTTGGGGGACATTCCCTCTGCTCCTGTCCTGCTCCCCTGGCAAAGGGCCTCGTTAGGCTCCAGGGAGAGCTGCTTTCCTCTCCGTGCCAGTACCAGAACAGCTTCTGCCTAAAAATGACCCTGACTGAAAGTGAGAGAAGATTTTTGCAATGCTACCATGTCACCAACCCCTGTGTAGACAAGTAAGTGCAGGAACACTGCCCTGCTGGTGCTGGGACATTTAGAGGGTCGTGGATTGGCTTTTGGGTTGCTCAAGCACATTCCTATCTGGAGTCTCTTTTAAGAGAAGTTTCAGGTTAGAGATGGGAATGAGTGGAGGATGGAAGGAGGAAGCCTACAAGAAAAAGCAGCCAAGGAACAGAAAGGAAATGAGGAAGGTATTGTGTCTTTCCCTGCTGCAAATGGGACCATTGCATTTGAAGTAGAAACATCTGAGAAATAATTTTAAAATACTGTCCCAAAACAGTTAGTACTAGCAGACATCAGTCAGGGGAAGTCTGTCTTTAAGTTCCAGACTCTGGAACAGTATTTCTATTGTGTTTGAACCAATTCAGTCAACCCCTCTTAATTTCCATTGTTGAGGGAGTCTAAAATAGGCAGGAAAATAAGAAAAAACAGTCTGCTGGATAGATATGCTGAGAAGAAAAAAAAAAAGAGCATTTTGAGAAGAGGGGGAAAAAGTGGAGAATTGACAGGAAGAATATAAAATGCAACTTGTGAAGCAATTGTTTTGGTTTAGATTTTTTTCCTATAGAGAACTTGCCATCAGCCTATTGTAACCATCCACCTGTACAGTAACTGTAAAATACACTGGGCATAAAAAGCTAATCTTCTGACTTTTCTTTGCGTCACCCTTATGGGAAAAATGCCACAAGAGAAATTTTTCTGACATGTTGTCATTCTCTTTGCATTTTAACCTGTCCAAAATGAAAAAGTGAAGCAGTTTGTTTGAGTTGCAGAAGGGATTTTGGCTTACTACCCACAAAAATATGATTATAAATTCCTCCTGCATTTACTGTTGTCATATTATAAAGGATTGAGTCCACTGATTACTGGGTTATATAAGAATTTTCATGTTATTTGAGACCTAATTCATCAGGTGCTCTATGAAAGTGACATAGGTATTTTTTAACATCTAAAATTCAAACTAAAAGAAACTTTTTCTGTTCTGTGTGATTTTTATGACTAGCCTGGGGAGGAGGAAAGAAAACTGTGGGAGTTCTTGCCTCATACGCCCAAGCTGATTGCTTTCAGTGCAATTTTTACCCATTTGCAGCTGGGCTGTGAGTATTCCTGCTCTGTGACAGTGTTATCCCCATCCAGATATTAAAAAATGTCAGTGTCCTTATTTAAACCTCTGGGGTTCAGCCTCTGCATTTGATTCAAGATTTTGAAAGTCTTGGCATCTATCCCAATGCTTTTTGGTGAATTGTAGGGCATGAAAGAAGCTGCATGTTGACCACCCTATTTTACCTTAGTGTGGAACACTGAACTCTCCATCAGAGATGGAGAGAAGACATGGGAATGAATGCAATCTGTTTGCTAGTTTATGGTCACAAAGTCCTCAAGGGAATGTTCCAAAACCAGAATGTTGAATTTGGAATTTCTCTGAGTTAGCAGAAAAACATGAGTTCCTATTAATTACATGTCCAGCAGTCCCTAAATTTTTGATAAAGTTATCGAAGTTGCAGAGCAGTCACATACACAAGTATACCTATCAGACATACTACTAATAACTTTTTTGGAAAAGTTTTCTGAGCTCTTCAAAACACAATTGTGAAGAAGAGATTATCTGTATGAGGAAGACTCAGCTGGAGAACACAATTTCAGAAAACATTACTACCCACATGATGGAATATATAGTTCTATACATTCTATTCTATTCTATTCTATTCTATTCTGACGTATTCTTACAAACTGTATGTTTTTGCCTATTACTGCTATACTGAGGCAAAGCTGAACCTCAGCTATTTGGTAAGTGAGAGTGAAGGTGTTGGAAACTCCCTTTTTCTGCAAATTTCTCACAGGTTAAAAGGTTTCCTTAAAGGAAAAGTAAAGCATGGAGAGTAAAAATGTGAGTCTATTTTGTAGTTACAGCACATTGCACTCCCATTGTCCCTTAAGTTCACTTCAGCTTGATTATGAAAGGAGTCTTGATATTAATAAGAGAGATTATCTGAGTGAACCAGCAGTCTTCACTCTTTCAGTTGGGCTTGTCAATTATGGAACCAGTTTTCTGATATAAGGACATTTTCCTAGTCAGAAATCTGCAAAGACCATCATGATCTTTTGCTGGACTCATGCAACATCCTGCAGTATTTGACCTCTTCAGACCACACTGGATTTCCAATATACAACAAGCACATACTCTAAGCTGCTTAGAATGGACCATAGATTCCATTTGATATAATGTGCAAATGAGACATAGTGTGACACTTTTAAAATTGATAGTTCAGGAATTGGTTACTCATTGATAAAAGGCTCATACAGCAAAGTAAGAACAAACTGAAGAACATTATTAGATCAATTTCTACAACAGGCTTTATGGCCCAAAACATTAAAAGAAGCAGGAAATCCTGTGTCCCATCTTTGATCCATGATCAACTATTTAATGGCACTGTTTATAAATATAGTCATTATTTGTAAAACAGTGTCACTTACAAGCTTTAAATATGAGACCACAGTTGAGTCATTTCATCTCCAGGGTTCAGTTTCCCAATCTCATAGTAATATTTTGGAGCCATGTTGTTAGGAAGACTTAGCAATGTTTGCTGAGCCCTTTGAAGAAATAAAGCAATGTATTAAGGTATAAGGAGGGTTGTTATTTTTTTAAAAAATGTAATTATTTTTCAAAAGCAAACAATTTTGGCAACATGATAAAAGGCAGAAAGAAAGAGGGAGTGTAGGACTGAAGACAGTATGCTCATTTTTTTTCCCTCACTAAACAGTAAACTCTTTAAGGAGCACTATATACTTTCATTCTCATTGTTCTATCACCCAGCCTCTTGCACTCAAGAGCAGTCATTTCATATCTGTATTTACACTTCTCAAGCCATAGTCTGTGCTCATGCTTTTCGGCACTTTATACATTTATTTAAGGATCAACTTGGAGCACTTATTCCTCCTATTGAGAAAACACATCACATTCACACATCACAGCCTGCAACTGCAAAACTACTATAAATCATAAAATATCACTGACATTCCCCTTTCATCTGCTGATAGATGCTGTTTTCAGGGGTTTTGCTTTCATTTAGGTTTCTTTGCTACTTTTTCCTTGGGATTTAAATATATCCTCTTTAATTTATTTTCTCAGCCAATAGATTTTTCCCCTCCTTATAGTGCACAACAGTAAGTACCAGATTGTTAGTTATGGATGCAAGCCCATCCATGCATCTTTGGCAATCAAAAGCTATACCACAAAGTCAATACCTTTATCAAAAGGCAATGCCCATATCAAAACAATTAATCTTACATTATGTCTACCAGTAATATATTTCCTGTACATTTTGTTTGTCTAAGTGCCAATTTGGGGATGAAAAACATGAAGGTACAACTCAAACCATGACATTTGTGTGCTATGAAGAATAGAATAAAATGCTGACTTTGCTTTCCATGGTTTTAAGCTGAATTCAATAGTCTAAATTAGGTAAGTGTCCAAGTGAAAGGAAAAGGTAATTCAATCTCATGAAAGAGACGTAACACAGAAGAGACAATATCAGGAATGGAAGGGGGATGTCTAGAGGAGAGGCCAGTGGGAAATTTCATAAATAGCCAGAAGTGGGATGAGATTTGGAGTGTGTTAGTGTAGAGATGCAGTCAGGACCACTAAAACAAAAAACCCAAAGATGTTACCCATTTTGAGCTCTGCTGGTAATTCTGTAGCATGCCTAAATTTAATTCACAAGTTGCTGCTTGTTGGCTCATTAAGTCAATCCACTTGCTTTTTTAATCACCTCTATTGCTGATGATAACATGTAAATATTTTGTGGCAATGCTTTGTGACAGCTACTTCCCATCATTGCAAATGTGATCTAGCTCTGACGAAAAGGTGATTAATGAGACTCCACAGCTCTTTGGAAATTTCTTTTGTTATGACTATGAAAAATAGAAATATAATTTTAAAAAATATGCTAATTCCTGATGAATTTTAAACAAATAAGCAACCAAGAGTCTGATCAGGATAGTTTGGGTAAATTTAGCTGGTGTGAATCAGTGGCTAATGTGAAACAGCTGGATTTATGGTATTCCACCAAATTTCTTTCTGTTTTCTGCTTAAAGTCACCATTAAGTCCATTGCTTGTTTTTAACTATCTAGTTTCTAAAAGCTGAACCTTAGTTTAAATGATATGTTCTGTGAATTTGGTCACAAGATACTGCCTTGGCTGTGCATGAAAAATATGCAGGAGATAAACTGTTTGTCTGTCTTTCTGTTTAATAACAAAAGGTTCAATTTCGTAAATATAGTTAGGGCAGTCAATTTGGAGTAGGACTTTAGCTTGTTTTAAGAACCACATTCTGAAAAGACTCATTTCCTATCCGTAAAGGTGAAATGGGCTCTTTTTGGATTAGAAAATACTGTTTTCTTCAGCATTTGCAGGATTATGCCTCCACTGTGTGAACCCAATATTCACACAGGATTGTGTAATGGTAAAAGAATTTGCCTGGAACCGCCAGCTTTATGATTGACTGATGATATTCTACTGAAGATTGAAATGAAGATAACATTTTCAAAAGAAAAATATTGCTGGCACTTGACTACCTGTTCTGTACAGCATTTATTCGCACTTGTCAACTAACCAAAATAAAACTTTTAATGCTGCCAATTTGTGACCTTCTTTGCTGTAAAATATTCTGTTACTAAATCAGCACTTCTCTGCTGCCTGTGTTTGTCTTAAACCTTTTTGTGAAACAGTATCTACCCCCTTAAAGCCATTTACTGCTCTTGCTGTGTACGCAATGAGAGTTCTGTGCAAAGATCAAGGGGACATTAGGTGTAGTTACATCCAGGTGATAGTGATGCAGGGTTTACTTTAGGGTTGCTCATTTATTAGGATACATTTTGTGTGTTCTTATTGAAGGACAGCTCAGCAGTATTGGAGCCTGAACTCATTGTTCTCAACATTTAAACACTTTTTACACTGAATAGTTAGGATGAGCTGGGTAAATGTTTTGAGGTTTTTAAGGTAATGAGTGAAAGACACATGAAACTAGACTTATGTTTTACCAGCTTAATACAGCCATAAACTGTAATGCCTGAATTATAATGAGAAGATGTTAACATTTCTTATAATAATATGTGATGAATAGGAAGTGTTTTTGCCTATGGCTATATTGTGCTAGGGTCTGATTATATCAGAGCTCATAAATTAAAAAGTCAGAAGGGACCACTGTGATCATCTGGCTTGGCCTCTTTTATAATACAAGCCATGGGACTTCCCTGAATTAATTCCTGTTTGAACTGGAGCACAAAGTTTAGAGAAGCAGCCAATCTCAATTAAAATATTTCCAGTGATGAAGAGCCCACAGCAACCCTTAGTGAATTGTTTCAAGGAAAAACTATCCTTGCCCTTACATTTTTGAGTTTTATTTTTATTTTGAATTTCCCTTAATTCAGCTTCCAGCAATTAAATCTTATGATGCCTTTGTCTGCTAGACTAACTCTTATGTATCAAAATCATATTCCTGCCATAGATACTTATGGTTTATGGTAATCTCAACTTTTAGCCTCTTCTTTTTTAAAACAACAGATGGAACTCTTAGAGTAGATTGTTATAAAACTTTTTCTAGTGGTTTAATGAGTCCCATGGCTCTTCTTCATAGTCTGTGTAATCCCTTCACATCCTCCATGGATTGAAAACATCAAGAATGGACTGTAGCCCATCATGAGTCCTACCAAAGCTAAGTGTAGCAGTGACATCATCTTCCTTGCTCTTCATACATGCTCTTGGATCCCTTGGATCCTTTTAGGCTGCAGTGCCCATAAAGAGGTTACATTCAGGAAGTTACTGATCATCAACATTCAGAGGTTAAGTCAAAGTTAGAAATGTACTGAGTAATTCAGAAGTAAAACAAAAGAAGAAATATTTCAGAAGATATTTTAGCTTCCTTGTGTAGGACCAAATTACATCCAAGCTGAACATAGCTGGACGCAGGTGGGGGAAAAAATTCTGTTCACTGCCTGCCCTTCATGTATGTCTACGTATGTGGTCGTGTGCAACAGCTTCAGTGCTTAGAGAAGCAACAGCATTGAGCTTCAGGTGCTCCACTCCAGAGCACATCAGCTGGCGAAGGGCAGTGAGGACAGAAAGTGATGAGTGGCTTCACCCACAGCAGAACTTGCTCCCCATCTGTCCACTGTGCTGTGGAGGTGAGCCAGGGGGAGGGAGTTCCTCTGGGCATTCCCTTCCTGAACATCACCAGTCCGAGAAGATAGCAAGGAAGGAGCACATGGAGAAGCAAAGAGGTGCCTGGAGGTGGATTTCTCCAAATCTACATGACTGTGAAAGCATGGGTTCATTCAGTTTTTGAAGCAAGGGGAGCGAGCTAGTCAAGACCATTCAACAGCTTGGCAGTATTTCTTCAGCCTTGCATGCAGTCTTCTCTAACCAGCCTCCTCAGAGTAATTTTACACTTCATCTTGGAGAATGAGGAAGCATCCTCACACCACTTTAGGCAATGTCATCAGTAGTTTATGTAACTTGCACAGCCACCTACATAAACCAGCCACTCACCCCCAGGAAATTAGTGAAGCTTGTGCTAAAGCTCCTTCTTCTGTAGAGTATCTGCTGTTGCATGAAATACTTAGATAAAAGCTGATGTAGGTATTGTTGCTGAAGCTTGCTCTGCCTTTTCTGTGGCAGCAGAGATGGACTTTCAGGTCATAGATACTACGGATATCAGCCAACAGTGCAGGGTAAAAATGAACATGTTTTATACAGTAAATTAACCTGTGACAATGTCCCCAGAGGAACTATATTTATACTAATGCTCTATTTACTGCATTTATTTAAGATACCAAATTTAATTGCAACTACTGCATCCAATTTATGCGCTTAGCATTCTGTTACACATCCTTGAAGTCTGAAATTCATTAACATCATACATATTTTAACACACTCATCTGTCTCTTTCTCTTTTCTTAACTATGTGTAGGATCTAAGATATTTTCCTCAGGGCTTGGAGAGGTGTTGCTCCACACTGTGCTGTAGCACAGGGTCTTGGATATACCCTGTAGGACTTTAATGAGTGTTTATCTTCTGATGGTGCCAGGAGGCTGTCTTGCAGTCAATCCTTCCGGTGGCTGTAGTTTCTCAATGTAGTGCTGATCATATCTCAGTGAAGGTGGATCTTGCTATCCTTCATAGGTGTTGTAATAATGTCTCAGAAAAACACATGCTTGCCCACTGCTGTATTATATCAACAAGAATTTACTTCTTCCATGCCCTGAATTTTTTCAAGGTCATAGTTTATCCTGGGGAGATCCCCAATTACAACATAGTCTCCTGTTTAGAGTGCAATCAGGTTTTTGGTTGTAGTGATTTCTCATCTTTTCTTGCGCACCATTCTTGCTCACCCTCTCTCCGCTACTAGTGACAATAGAGCTGGGGCTATGAATGAAGAGGTATGCAACATTGTGTGCATCCTCAATATGTTGCTCAGGCTCTTGGTACATGTATTTCTTTATTCAGGGAGGGCTGGCTGTATTTTTTCTTTGCTTTTTGCAGAGATAGGGTCTCAGACTCTGTTCAGGTCATTGCAACCACCCAAGCTAACACTCTCCTGGGTTTACCATCTCTCAGCAGGGAAACAGTTCAATTCGCAACATGCAGCTTGAAAACAAAGTCATACTTTGTCATACTAAAATAAATTTACACTCAACTGTGACAGAGCTTTAGCTTCACATTTGCAAGAGATGTACAAATACTTACTATTTTCTAGCTCAAAATTGTAACTCCTCTGTGCATTTTCTCAGAAGATCCATTCCTACTATGCTCCAAGGCCTGCTAGGGATGCTGCAGTTTTTCATAGCCTCTTTTGCTGTTTGGACCACATTTCCCCATGTCTCACATCTGCTTACCAGGTTCCTGGATATCCTTGATAGAGTTTGGCCAGTCTGCTGTGCCTCTGGCTTTCCAGATATGGAATTCTCTTCCAAGATGGCTCTGTATTATGCTGAAGAGTTTCTATTTTCAATCATCCAACTGCCCTTACATATACTATCTTCTGTGCCCAACTGATCTTGATAGCTCCAATATTTTTGAACAGCAAGCAAAATTTTTCCCTGATGTCTGGCTACCCTATGAGAAATCTAGACACAAGTACTTGTAAATCTTTGTCTTGCAAAGTTTTTTTTAGATATTTTCCAAATCCCTGCCTTGAAACCATCTGTACAAGAATAAAAAAAAAAGGGAAACTATCCACTTCACACATACATTGGGCAGAAACTCACTTCTTTTTAAAATCCCTGGTTAAAAATGGTATATGGCTGGATTTTCTATCTGTCAGAGTACTTCTTGCTCATTTTCACTGCTTTCATGCTGCAGGATTTCTATGGCTAAGAATTAATTCTTTACACACAAAAGTAGAATTATTTTGCAGAGTCATAAGCTTTTGTTAAAAGTTGTTTGACTTTCTGCCCTTAAACTTACACACAAAACTCTATGGCCAGACACTCTTCCCAGAGCATATTTTCATCCTTTCAGTAAGAGTGACCTTGACATAAAAGCTGTGGAATATTTCTGCCTTCAGTGCATTGCCTCAATTCTGTTTCAATTGCATCATATTATATACTTGCCTATTGAGCTTAGTTATTACATTTAAAGGTGTGAGATATGCTCCCTGACAGATGTGACGGCAACATTATGCTGAAGTTTTCTTTCTATAGAATCTTTCTTCAGTACCTGCACCAAGGTTTTCCTATGCATTCAAGATTCTTGGAATAAATACCAATACATATTTTTATAATCTAATAAGAGAAATTAGAGAAATGAGAGAAAATAATAATGAAAAGCATAAATATAAGTAATTAAAATATATGTAAATAAGATTATAAGAATATAAAATGGGAATGTAATGGAAAAAAGGAGACAGCAAGCAGTCAGCCTTTTTCTCTCTTCTGCATGTCCTCCTCCTGGCTGCCACTGCTGCCTGGGAGTCAGACCTCGTTAGCATTGTCTCCACACTGAGCCCAGCAGTGATTCCTCAGCTCGCAGTGAGCCACGTCAGCATCTGGCATGGCACAGATCACTGCTGTGCAAATGAGCTAGACAGGGGCTGGCAGAGGATGGCGTAAGGCAGAACTTGTTTGTTCAGGCACACTTCTACCACTTATCAGCCATGCCAGCTCAGGCAAAAGTTTCTTCATCAGCAGTGTAGACATATCCTAGGCTCATGGACATTATATGATGCATAAGATTAAACAATGATCTTGTGGGGCTTTCTGAGTTCAGACTTCAGTGACAAGGCGTGTGCCTGCTTTTTTGCACACATAATACAGGAGGAAGCCACTACTATGGAGATTTTAAACCAAAGCAGTATCAAGCCCAAAACAAAACCCCCTGGACAGGAGTCTGTTCTGTGGCATAACTGGCATACAGGTGAATCAGCCTGGAAATTGCTTACCATAAGAGAAATTAGGTGACTGAGAAGAGAATGTGACATCATTTTATGCAAATAATAACATGATGCTTAGAATGTTTCTGGTATTTCATTATGGAATGATACAAACATTTAATTGATAGTTTGGTTCAGTTGCTATCAAAGACTGGTCAAAGATGGCTGGAAGACAAGCCCATGGTCTCAGAGTTGCTGTCCAAGTCTATCTGATTTCCTACGCCTGTTTATTTGTAAGACAGAAGACACTGACTTTCCTGGGGGGAAAGTAAGGTGCAAGTCTTTCAACATTGCTTGCTGATGGGCATTGAGAACTTCCCTGGCTGGCATGATGAGTTAAAGTGACCTGGAAACACCATGGAGACCCTGAAATTAAAAAAGAAACTGATCTGCGTGGAAACCCCATAATTAATTGGGTTCTCAGAATATATGACTTTCCCCCTCATTTCCATTGTTTCCTTCATTGTCCATTATTAGGAAGAAACTTCACCATTATTAGGAAGAGACCTGCCTTGTATTTTAACCAGATGCCCCTTTTTGATCTGAGGAGTTGAAACCCCTGGGACACACCAAGCATGCCCTCACCAGGATGTCTAACTGCAGTGTGAAGAGCTGAATAGTTTCTTTTTCCTTGTAAAAATTTCCCAGCAAAGCTAAGGAGTAAGCTAGATTGATACTAGGGTGAGCTGAGAACTGGGGGAGATACTGATACAGAACTGATACAGAACTGATACTGGCGAGCCTGAGAACAGCTTGAGGGCTGAAGTCAGCATGTGTGGGTTGACTTAGCTGTGAGGTGGAGGCATTGAACACAGAGGACACAGGGCAACAGACAGGTCTGATAAACAGCAGTCAAGATTCAGGTTTTAAGCACCTCAGTGATCAACAAGTGAAAGTCTCATGGGAGCTGAGAAGGGCTTTGGCAAGGGGAACATTGCAGAGGCCAAGAGCCATAATCCTGAAGGGCTGTTGGCAAAGTACACCTTGAAACACTTTGGCTGTATCCCCACTGAGTAGCTGGTGTGTGGCTTGTGCTGGGGCTCTGACCCACTAATCACTAAGGTAAAGGGCCCAGCCAGGCTGAATCATGACCTCTCTGAGTGCTTGCCTTCCCTCATTGTGGCTGCAATACTGAGAGTGCTCTGCTGACCAGCAGTGCATTAGGCAGGTTGCAGAAAACTGCTCCAGTACAAAGGTTGGAAGTCATACCTCCATATTGTCCTTAGCTGGGGGGGGGGCGAGATGAGGGCAAATTACTTGGAGAAAAGTTAAAATAATTTTTCTCAAGTCCTGATAAAATCAGATTTTCTGTGGAGTGTGTGAGCCTTTCCATGCCACTTACCCAGCCCTGAAGCAAGGTTGGTAGCGCTGTACCATTTACACTTCAGTCATAAGTCACATAAAAATCTCTAGTTAGGGTTGTCCTTTCTTGTACTTCTTTGAGGAACCTCACTTCTGTCATGGACAGAAGCTGCTCTTACCTTAGTTTTTAATTTTTTCACTGACAGACCTGAGGTCAAGAAAAAAAGCCTAAACCCAAGTGTGACCCAAGTGTGATAAAAGCATGCTATAAGTACTGTTCTCTGAAAAGTCAAATGAGCTTCCTCCTAAGATCAGGTATGGTTACTCTTCCAGCCCAGTTGTTCAACAAGATGCTACTAAAATCCGACTGTTCCAAACAAAGATCCTCCTTTGTTTCTTCCAGGAACAAAAAATTTTAAAACCCTCTCCTGAGAAAATCTGGAGAGTTTTTCCAAACTAGAGGAGCAAATCTGTCCCCCACAACACTCACTCAACTACTTTCAGTCCAGCGGATTCTTTATTGCTCAAAATCTGAACAACTTTATTTAAAGATCCATTCTGAGGATTGATCTATCATGAAAGGAGAAAAGACAGAGGAAGGAGGCTCTCTGCACATGTGGAAAAATTATCTAGAAGAAAGTGGGGAAGAGAAATGAAACATGTTGCAGTAGGAGGTTATATTACAATTCTCACATAAACCAGGTCTGGCAAGAGTCTGCAAAGCAAAGTTTGAGCCTACATGACAAACACAAATAGGGAAAATCTTCATGTATCCACATATTTGGTTTAGTTTTGAAGTGCTGGTGCAATGTGTGTGCATAGGAGAGAGCAAGAGCACATGCAAGTGAAAGCAGGAGACAGTCACTTTCTGTGGCTGTGCCAGCAGGGCATGACCATATAATTTGTAGTGTGGGAAGAAGCTAGCATAGAAGACCTTTGCGATGTTGAAAGTATGATGAAATACCTGGGTTAAAACATTAATACAAAGACAGAACATGAAGAGTCAGAGTGAGGAACACAGGAAGGCAAAGGATTGATAGGAGTGGTCCAGAGAGACAGGGAGGGACAGCACACAAAAGGCAGAGGGAAAAAGTAGGGAAAACCAACTATTGCACAGTGCAAGAGCAAACATCTCAAAATAGAAGAAGATAGGAAACTTAAATGGGAAGAAATAATGTGAAGACATTGGAGAAATATGAAGAAAATAAAGCCAATTTAAAAAACCTTTATTTTGGTAGGTTGGGAGTTTTCTAGGGTGAGGATTTTTGTTTGTGGTTTATTGCTCTGTTGGCATAAAATACATTATGGAGACAGAAAAGTGCTTACAGTCAGTACCAGCTACTTGCTACCTCTCTTATGATTTTGGTTTTTGGTGTGTTGTGGGTTTTTTGGTTGGTTGTCGTGTTGGTTGGGGTTTTTTTGGTTTTTTTTTTATTTGTTTGTTTGTTTGGGTTTTTTTTGGGAGGGGGTGGTAATTTGGTTTGTTGGTTGGGGATTTTTTAGTTTGGACAAAATTTTTTTCATTTTCTTGACAAGGTTCCTTGAAAAGCAGCTCCTTCTAGCTGTACCAGTGCATCCCTGTTACTGGCTGGTGTTCAAAGTGTCCCATTTACCTTCCAAAACAGAATCCAAAAAAGTTTCACAGATTTTTTTTCCCCATGTTAAGGGAAATTCTCAGCTATTCCCAAGCAGTTAATTCTCTTCACATCATTTGCAGGGAATGATAAGAATAAGATGTGAATTTCTTCCCTCCTAGTCTTGCCTAAGATATTTCCATAGTATTCTGTCAGGATTTCCAAGTCCAGGTGGGATGTAAACATAAAGGATACAGCGAAGGGGAGCATGAGCTAGAAAAGGGAAGTAAGGAGCTGAGCAGAAGAAAGATGTGCAGATAAATGAAACAAAGCAAGGGTAGTCAGGAGAGAGTCTACAAAATGTGGAACAAAAGTAAAGCAAAATATAGAATAAAAACTTGATAGGTAGAGGAAATGGAATGACATGCAAACTTCAAGTAGGGCAAAAATAGAATTGAAAAGGAGAAAATTAGTAAGGAAATGAAAATGTAACAAAATTCGCGTAAGAAATCTGAAATAGTGGGAAGAAACTAGAGGAAACTCTAAGGCAAAATAGAGAAAAGTAGAAGAAAAGCAGAATAATAAGCCAGTGAGTTTTTTTTTTTAAAGAGTAAATATTGACTGAGGTCAGTGTCCTTTTATTTATAGGTATTGATAGTGAAAAGCTGCACTATATATTTAAGAAATACCTGGGCGGTTGGAAACAAATGTTGGAAACAGGGACTCCTGCTGGAAGACATATTTTTGTTTTCCTTAGGCCTTTCATGAACACATAGTTAGATCTCTGCAGCTAGCTAGGCTGCTGCATTACTGATAGAGTGTATTGACATTGAAAAGGAGGGGAGAGGAGACACAACAGGTTCAGTGGTGTGTATAAAAACATTTTTAGCTACACCCTCATGGGCAAAAGTTCCAACTCTCTCCATGCAGAAAACAAGTCATGACCTTTGAGAAAGTAAGCAATGCAGATAGGTCTAAGCTGACAGATTTTTATTCCTGCCCAACAGGATAGAAAGGGATGAGATGGAAATTAGAAAATTGGCTTAGTTTCTTGAGCTCCAATTCTATGTGTACACACCTCTATTTATTTTACCACAATGGTTCAGGTATTTGGGCTTTTCTTGGATCAATTTCTGACCAGAACCATGTTCAGTTATTCTACACACCTTTTACGCCAGTTTTGAAGCATTATTTGCATTAATATATATAGAGCCATTGACTTTGCTCATGTGTGGAAGTGCTTACCATTGTTACTAAGACCTTCTAAATGCTTTAATTCAGAGAACAGATTGTTCTTTTCGTGTGAAACCATACTTTTTGCTGGTTAAACACTAGCAGCTGGATGGACTTTAAATGTGTTTTAATAGGGACCACGAAACTGCCCTTTTGTTTTACATTTTCTTGTACTTAGATTCCTTGTATTTACTATTCACAGTATTTAATGTAGACAGTTAAAATGCTTATAAGAGAGAGGCAGGGAACAGTTTAACCTCTGACAAGGGCAGCATTTTTAAATTCAACTGTAAGCACTTAGTTAAGGAAAATCTGTTTCCACTTTCCTGATGAACCCCTTTAAACAAAATTTAGGTTAACTACATACAGCAAAGCCATGATTTCAGCCTTGCCAGAAAAGGCCAAATCCTGCAGATCCCTATTCACATGAAAAGTCCTTCAAACTGTGAGTCCTCTTCAAGTGAAAGGAATACACACGTGATTTTAGGATTTGTAGAATTTGGCCTCCAGCTAATCACTTGGCAAAATTGTGCCTCCACAAAATTTGTAGCCTCAAGTAAAACTTCCAAAGTGGTTTTTGATTCCTTTACAGCAGTATTAAACTCCTTTAGGAAAAAAGACTGCCAGACGATGAACTTTCCTGGGATTCAGAATGTTTGCTAAAATGATAACAAAACAAGGCCCTAAAAGCTGAGTCATCGAATTTAGAAAACCAAAGGTTTAAAACAGTGTAACCTAGAGATTAATGATCTCTATGGATTTTCCTCATTTCCTCTATGGATTTTCATGAATGTAAAAAAATATTTGTCTTGGAAAAGCTGATTTCAAATTGAAGGATAATCTAGTCACTTTAAATGGGCCAAATTCTGTAGCCTTACTGGAGGAAAATTCCCAATTCTATCTTGTGACATCAAAGGAGTATTACCTGACTCCGGGCTGTAGCTCTGTAAAAGAAGATATTACTATAGCTGGCATTTTCCTTTGCTTCCATAAGTATTTTCAGAAGTGAAGCAAGGCTTCCCTTACCTCTGTTGAAAGCAGAGAGGGATTCTTCTTTTCCAACTTGTTTGATAACAAGTGCTGCACCACACCACTGCCTCTTCTTGGCTGTTCCAACAAGAATGTCTCCTGCTGCTTCAGCAGATATTTGAAGGCAATGTGTGTGTCATTCTCTCCAGGGATCCTCCTGCAGCCACTAATGTCACTCTGTATGGCTCCATTGCATTGCAAGACAACACGGTATGGAATGGTTTGCAGAATCCTACCAGAGAGGAGAAGATAAAATCCACAGAGCAGGCATTTCTCAAGGAGGTTTCATACCAGCAAAAAATAAAACAGAGCTACTGTAGGTCGACAGCAGAACTACAACTGTTCACAGCTCCACGGCATCTCTATCCAATTATCCCAAAGGATTTGGCAAATGCCCAAAAGGAATGATATGGTTGTCTACTTTTGTAGGAAAAAACAAACTGGATAAAGTTAATTTCTTTCAATGACAGACATCTGTGATTTTTTACTGGGTTTACAAATGAAGCTAGTTCCAAAAGGCTGGGGGTAGCAATATGGTCTTGAAGCCCTGCATCTGAATATTAAATATTATTTTATTCTGAATGTATTTTCACTGAATCAAGATTCTGATATTGCATGAGTTAAATTAGGCATCTTAATAGAAAAGACTTTATAATATAAGAATCCTCTAAAATAACACAAAAATAGCTGCTCCATGTTTCATAATGCCATAATTTTGCAGGCTGCTATCTCTAGTGCTCTCCCTCTCTTTCACTGTTCCCTCCATTGAATCTATCCCAGATACAACACTAAATACCCCTTTATCCAAGACCTATGCTTGTTCCACCCCTGAAGAGGAAACATTTAACTGTAAATATGTATTTTTGCTTGTTTGGCTCTTAATGTGTTTCAAGCTGTTCTTCATTAGTCTCAGAGGCCTAGATGGTATACAGAGCAGAGGGCAGGTGAGACAGTTCATGATAAATGAAATTTATCTTATGAACATCAGCACCTCATTTGTGTACATGTGTGTTTTCCCCGTTGCCGAGTTAATTATTCTTGGTAATAATATTGAGTCAGACACATGACTATATCATTGCAGACAAACCCATGTTATTAATGCATTTTCACTAAAGTAATCCTTGCCACAGGCAGGATTTTAACCTTCTAAGGGGTTATAAGCTGCTCATGCACGTAGTTGCTCTTCCCAAGGAACAGACTGTGAACAAACATAATCTTCTAGTCCTGGTTTATGCCTTGTTCCCCCTCATCTCTGGGGATGAATAAGAGACAGAGCCATTTTAATATCTCTGAAGATTCTTTGCTGCAGATGAAGTTCTGTGTAAAAATCATTTAAGAAAAAAATCCTGGGTTGAAGAACACTTCTTTCTTAAATTCACTGCAATTTCTTTATTAGGTACAGGAAGAAGGAAAAACATCAGCTCTTGTTCACGAAGGAGATAATCCCAGCTGTCACACAGCCACTCAGGAGAGCTGAGTCCTGTTTGCTCTAGTGAATAATTCCAGCTGAACAGAGCACATCTTGTCTTTGCTGGCATTTCAGTTTGAAGGATCTTACCACCCAAACCCTGGTATCTCTGTTTTTCCCTTTCCCTGCCCTGGTGGCTGGCGGTGCAGCTGCCTGCCTCTGGAACGCAGCCCAGCTGCCCCAGCGCTGAGCTTAAAGCGGAGTTAACGAGCAGCAGCATCGGAGAACACACTCTTACCCAACAGAGCTGTTCTCTGCATACCCTGCAATCAGAGCTGCTCACTTTTCTGACCAAAAGCCTGTTTTTACTCTTGTCAGCTCTGTAGAGCCAAGGAGCTCTGGGAGGGCGAGCTGGCTTCTATTCTGTTTTGTACATCATCAACTAAATTGTCAGCTAATTTCCTATTGTGGAAACTTTATTACCAGCAATGACCTATGAAGCAGAATGAATATTTTTTGTTTTTAAATCTCACGTGGAAGCTGCAGGTTGCCAGCTGGGAAAAAAAGAAAAGGTTTCTGATCTGTAAATTCAGCAAATATGATAGAGAAGTAATTGAAAATGAAAAATAAGGTCCTTCATTTTGTCCCTCTTAAAGTCTAACCCAAATATAAACACATTTTTTAAAAGTGTCTTTTTCAGTTTTGTGTGTGTGTGTAATTTTTCCTTTCTTTTTTCCTTTTATGTCTTTTTTTTTCAGATGTTCTCTAAGGCTCTCTTAAGTCCCTTGTTTTTAAATCATGTTGAAGTGTATAGTTTTGCTAACCCTAAAACTGGCATCCTAGAGGTGTCAAAAATGAGATTGGCTTAAAAATCTTAAGTTCCAGAAAAAATAAGATGGAATTTTTAAACTTCTAATCTCTTATCAAGTTTATATTTTCAGATGTTACAAATGTGAGGGGTAGAAATGCACACAAAGAAAAAGCAGCTTAAAACGGTCATGGGTTCATTCACGTCCAAGAATGGCAGTTATAAAGGAAGAAGCAAATATTGAAACTCAAGATAAAATCTTGAGACTTCTCAAAACTGAGCACCACCATCCCCCCAGTCTAAAGCAGTGCTTGTTCTGGAATTTGCATTGTAAATCTCCACTAAGAAGGTAGAGCAAAAATACAGCACAATGGCGTCATTTCTGTAAAAAAAATTAACTCAAAAATATATCCTGAAAGCAAAGCCACTTAAAGCTCAGCAGCTGGTATGAAAAAACCTGAAGCACTGGAAGACTTGAAAGTGCAGATTAGGGGATACTTCCAGACAATTTTGTCTCCACGTCTCTTTACTCAGTGCATGTCCTTTTTGAGGTGAAGACAGTTAAAACCAACTATCTCCTTATGGTTTGTTGAGGTCAACAGTAGTTTTAAATGAGAAAGGACTGAAGCACTTAGTCTTTGTCTAAGCAGTCATTATAGGAAGAACGGTTGACCCTATAGTTCCTTACCATATGCTGATACTTTAGGAAGTCCATAAAACAGTTTAAATTATTCTGAGATAAAGAAAATCATAAAGAAGAACAGCATGTAACTGGAAAGTATCAGTCCTAGTGGAGAGCAGACTAAATCAAACTTATGCAGGAAAATAATTCAACTAAGCTGTTTAAAAAAAAGGGGCGGGAGGCATTGGCACAGTTTGAAACATACAGAAGAAACTCAATTCCAGGCAAGGATCCAGTGGCAAGAAATGTAGTGCAGATAGAATTGGGCAGGAGGAGTAAACAGGTTTGAATTCATTTTGTATTAGAAAGCTCGTAGTAGCTCTAATTCTACAAAAATCACAGCTACTCAACACAGTAAAGTGCCTTCAGGTAGAGATCCTAGTGCAACTTCAAATACAAGTGGAGGTCATACAAACAACCTCTCTACCCTGCAAAAAGAACTACTGAAAATAAGTCATTGTTGTACTGAGGACTAAGTGCTGACTCAAAGAAAGCATCAAAAATGCATATATCTACAGGGTATAAGGTTTTCCTAACTAATGCTTCTCCAAGGTGTAAAATACCTTCTCAAGAAGTACTTATCCTATTGTTCAAAAATGAGCTACTTTTGCTGATACAGAAGCCCATTTTATCACAGCTTTGGCTGAAATCCAAATAAATTGTTCTATGTGAACTTTTGTATTTTTATCAGCTTTGCAAAACTCAAAAAAGATAAAGTCAGAACACTAATCAAACAGAGGGAGCTTTTTACCATCCCTAGATGCAGTGAACTAACACGAAGTTAGTAAAACTAATGTGTGGAAGCAGTTTGCATGAAATTGTTGTCAGCAACTTCGCTCGAAACACAAAGTAAAATTTTTCTGAAAGTCCACATGCCTGTTACATTTTTGAGAACGATTATATTCCTTTACTATCCCATTTGCTCCACTTACTTTTGGCTGGAATGTACAGAATGGCTGGCTTGTGTGCTGAGTGCAATCTTAAGCCAAACCAGTAATAACCTTTTTTGACAGCTGCTCCCTTGAGTTTTCCCTCCTAGATCTTCATACTCATAAGAACCTGAGAAGTTGGAATACTTAGATTGCTGGGTGCTCTTTCCCGTTGAACTCCTGAAAATTATTTCAGGGAAAACAAAATTAACATAGTGCAGTTATTTAATTTCAGAATATACAACTTTCCTGAAAAAGGTGAACAGAAAAAAAGTGACAGAACTAGCCCATGTTTGAACACTTTTGAATTTGTGATGCCTTTATTGCATACTCTGCCTTTAACTTGATGAGAAATTATCTGTCATCTTTTTTGCAGTTGCTGTTAGGCGAGAAAGATGCACTCTGTTTCCTTCAAGGACAGAGTTATTTTATTTCTTGGGCTTTTTTCTTGAAATTGAAAGAGAAACAACTTAAAGAGCAAGAGAAAAGTGGAAACATTTTGTTTACATACATGGATATAAAAAACCCCAAACCAAAACTAATAGATATATGAAGTAAATAAACATAATTATTACTATAGATGGTCTTATGATTTGCTACTTACCTGCATTTTCATTTTTTTTTTGTTGGAGAGAAAATAGGAAGCTACACCAAGAGATGTTGCAGAGCTGCAGCACAGTGTCCACAACACCCTTCTCCAGAAGCAGATAAATACACAGCAATTCCAGGCTTGATCCCTCATAATCATACCAGGTGTTAACATTAGCTTTCAAATCATCAATATACACAATTTTAGTTTTAATCAAACATCTAGCTATTGATTGTAATAACAAAATGACTCAAATTTTGAGTAAAGAATCCAGACTTTAACTGACAGTGCAAACCTACATTTTCTATGGCAACTGCCAGTCTCCACAAGGGCAATAAGGAGAACTCCAAAAGGCACTAGAAGAACCCCTTGCTCAGTATCCCTATCAAGCAAGCCCATTTTGTCCTTTGGAATAATGCATTGTATGGTATTTTCTACCTTGTTTGGTATTTAGAGTTGGAATTTATTGCCAGGCTTCCTGGCAGCAAGCTGTGCAGGTTGCAGGCGGAGGCTGATGGAGGTGAGTGAATTAATGTGGTGGCTGTTTGGAATGTCGTCCAGCTGCCAGGGAGAATTATGTTTGTTTGCCTTTGGCACAAGTGTGAAAGGAACAGCCGTAGATTTCAGAAGTGTGAGTCTACATTTTTATATCTCACACTAATGAATACATTTTTTTGTATCCTATACATTTGGGGAAATAGAATTTATTTGTAGATTTTATTTACCACTTGTGTGGTAGAGAAGGAATGTTTCCTCAGAGACTGAATTTGTACTTCAGAAAAGAAAAAGGAAAAAAAGAAAGAAAAAGAAAGAAAATACCTGACTGAGCTGAAACGTCGTCAGTAAAAGTTGTCCTAATTACACTATTTTTACAACTATATCTAAAGTCAGATCATAGAATGGGAATTTCAGCAAGATTTGAAAATTTCTTCATGTAACATTTTTTTTGGTGGTGGGGAAATATTGCTGACAGGCATAACTTTGTGTTTGTTTCCTGCTGTAAATTTATTTCTTCCAGTTAAACCTTTCCTTTACCTATAACCTGTCAGTTATCCCTAACCCAACCTCCTGTGCTATCAGCAGAGGGATGATAATGCTATTTGTGATGTGCTCTGATGTGAAAAGTGCTATGGAAGATTGAATTGTTGTTGCTGATAGGACCAGAAATTTCCCCAACTAGATCTGTCAATAGCTGACACTAAAACAACAAGGTACAAAGTGCATTTGAAGACTGTCAGACACCATTGCTTTTTTGTTTTCTCTAGCAAACTATTCCTTAGATAAGTGACTTGACCTGGCATTGCTTAAAAAGATCAAGCTCTCAAAAGATCAAGTGTCTCAGAAAGAAAGAAAAGGCTGGAAAACAATAATATTAGTTACTCCATACTATGTAAAGCCTAATGATCTCTTGTCCCATTATAGTAGGTAAATAAAACTGTCACTTATACCTCTTCTGTTGGTCTTAATAATATAGAAAGGAAAATAGCTTTCTAGTTTTGGTACAGTAATGAATCAAACCCAATAATTAGACAAATTATATATTTTTAATAATTTGCAATAAGTCACAACATAAGACAGATTTAAAAAAAGACAAAAATGAATACCTGTACCTAGCATCTTAGTTCTATGTGTAGGCATGTAACTTACACATAAGATCAGGAAAACTGTAATTTTAAATAAGCTTTGCAATTTAATATTAATGATTCTAAATTTATTGTCTATATGCTAATTGATTGTTGTTAAGACTGCAATATACTATAAAATACTTCAATTATTATTTGAGGAGAAGCAAATATATTAAAGAGAAAATAATTTGTTGAGTCAATATTCCTCAAACCCTTGTTTCCTTCTTACCATTAAAAAAAATATTTACAATCTTAATCAGAGCTCTTCAAGGAAGAAAAGATGTTTTAAGTGGCATATCCAGCAGAAGAAAGAAAAAAAGATGTAAGTTTGCAAACAAGACTATTTTCTGGTAGGATGGAGATGTGAGATGTCACTTTGGAGATGGGATTAGGAATGAAGAGGCAGAGACAAGAACAAGGAAGAAGGAAAAGGGGGGGACAACAAGAATAAAAAGAACAATGGGAAATAGGGAGTGGAGGGTAAAGAATGTGACAGAGAAGACTGAAAATAAGAGTCAATGGGGACAGAGAAAGAGCATAAGAAGGCTGGGGAGGTAGGGTGGAGGTGGGGAAGAGAAAGAACCACAAAAATGAGCACAGGGTGAAAAACCTATAAAGGGAGGAAAACAATCTCACATGAGTGCAACACTTAGGAAGATTGACAAGTCCCTCTTGGATGAATCAGTGCTTCCCAATTACCCACATGCAACCCTTCCGAGTCACCCCATGATCGTGGCTGTGCAGCCTCGATGCCAAGACAAGCTGTGGTCCAGTGTCAGAGGGAGCAGGAAAAGATGGCAGAAAGAGTCCTGTGGCAGGGAAACCTTACTGCTCCCCACGCCAAGCACTCCTGCCAACAGACCCAGCTGCAGCTGGCTACGGCTGGAGCCACTTGGTACTTGCTCTGCACGCAGGGTGAGCAACCCAAGAGCCGCAGGGGTGCTGCAGGCAGCCAGACCTCTACAGCTTCCCATCTGCTTTGCAAGCCAGTGCCTAGGGAACTGAGGGTAGAATGATATCAGAAGAACAGAGCAGCAGGAGAAATAAGGAAAAGGAAAACCAAAAGAGGGCAAAAGAGGGAAAAGAGTAAAAGAGGAAAGCAATTAGTGGTCATGGACTCTTTATAGCAAGAAATTACTTGTATTACATACATAAGTGATCCCTATGTGAACCATAGTGGGAGAGGCACAGCAAGAAGACTGCTGTTGATCTCATAAGCTGAGTAATATCCATGAAAGCACAAGAGTGACACATTTCTGTCTCAAATCCAGCCACTCTTAAACACGGAAATACTTCTGCTAAGGCAGTTCAATGGCATATATACATATCAGTTCCTTTCTGATCAGCTTTGACCTTTTCCAGAAGGCAAACCCGAATATATCTTCTTTATTTATTTCGCCAACATGGCTGTATTTGTCAGCAGAGTAACTGAGTCAGTAGAGCGCCGGGAACAGACTTCCAGCCGACATGTGCTCCCTCTTCTGGTTGGCATTTGCCTTAAAATAAACCCTTGGTGAAGGAGCTCAGTCTGAGAATTTCTGTGAAAAGCATCCCTCTTTGCCTTGACTGTGGCCTGTTGTGGCACAACCATGGGAGCAATACCTACAGGTGGTGGAGTGGCTCAGCTCAGAGGGCTGAAACCTGCTGCCTGCAGGGATAGGGTTGTCAGGGCTGGCTCAGCACGGCTTATTGAACCAAACTCAATAGCAATCAACTCTTGAATTCTAATCTTGTCTCTAACACTGACTCCTGGTCAAAATCAGTTATGATCTTGCTGATTTGCTTCCACATCTACAGAGAGGGAATAATTCTTACTTCTAATATTTAGCAGGCACACTGAAGCAGATCTTCAGCATTTACACTTCATACCATCTGTTAAACTGCATCTGCCTGACTGCAGACTAGGTCATGCCTCTTTGGTGCTACCACATAAATGCTCAAACTTAACCATCATCTGGTCTTCAAAAAGGAGAGCACCAATTCCATGTCTTTTTTTTTCTTTTTTTTTTTTTTGTGTGTGTGGGAAGGAACCCTTTGAAATATTGTTTTAATAAAAAAGAACAGAATAAATGTCTACTTGGCTAGTTCTTATGTCAAGATCTAGGACAGATTTCTGGATAGCATTTAAAATTCATAATGGAATTATTACTTTGGCCCTTAGGCAAAATGTACCCGAAACTTTTCTAGGGTCATGCCAACAAAAAATGATGAAGACTGTAAACAGTTTTTTATTTTAAATACAGTCTTTGAGTTTTTTCAAATAGATAGCCCAAATTTGGACCATTGTCTTGGAAACAAACTCAGAGAAAGTTTAGATTTTTTTCCTGTTCATCAATTTTCTAACTATTCAAATTTAAAATAATCTGTCAATTTCTATTTCTTTTTCTAGATTTTTTTTTCTTTACTGGTTTTGAACTGTTTCCTACTGTTTTCAGAGTTCAGTGCTTGCAGACAGTAAGGCAGTTGAACAAAATAGGCACCCCATTATATAGTCACGTCTTTTTCAACCCACAGGCAAAGCTATATTCCACTTGTCCATAAGAATTTCACTCAAGCTTTTGGGGATTTCTTTTGGGGCTTTATTGTATGAAATCAATATTCAAATATATATTCAGTTAAGTTATCAGCTAATGTTTACTAGATCTTACACCATATCTGGAAAAATTAATTTTTATGGTATAATCCAAATGGAAATGTAATTTGTGTGAGATTTGCTTTACTACCATTGTCTACCACATTATTGTAGAACAAATCAGCACATTGCTAAGACAATATTTGTGGGACACAAAATTCTCAAGGTACACAAAAACATTTGCTGATTATGTGATACAGCCACATCTCAAACACGTATGTATCTCAAAGTCTTTTTAGCAACACTGTATTTTTTCAAAGAAACTGAATAATGCTTACCTTCATCTGAGACCAATGAAATAAAGCAGAGCTGATGGGGGTCATACTCATTCAGCATTTCTTTTCTGAACAAAAACCATTCATCTAACAGAATATTTACTCCCTTGGATACCCAATTCCTTGTAAACCCAGAGAAAAGCTGATACTTCAGAAACATACATCTTAAACAAGTATTTTGCAGCTATAACACACAAGCAGTTCTTGTGTCACATTATAAAAACCTGAGATACAAAACCACCACATGCTGCCCTTTTGCTTTTCATTGGTCCCCCAGCTCTGCTTTGTGAGTGCCTGCTGAGTAGATTGTGGCCTCTCAGGGAACATCACTGGACACAAGCTTGGAGAGTCCTGAGAGGCAGCAGAGTAGAGTACCATGGCCTGTCACCTGCCTTGTGACCAAACACACCACATGGGTCCCCTGGCACACAATATAGCTCATGGTTAGATTATATTTTACAGGCAAAAGGCTTGGCCAGCAGTGCTGCCTGTCCTGTCAAGAGAGGACCAGGGATGCCCATCTCAACCTTAGAATGGAATTTCACTCAAAATGAGAAGGAAGGGCTTCACTTGTTTATGGACAACAAATAATGTAGTGGCAAGGAAATTCATCTTGCCCAGGGCACATCCGAGTTTAAATCACTCCTCTCATATTTGAAGCAGTGTCTGAAATGGGAATTCACCATGACAGGTAGGTACTTAGCCCCAGTTATGTGTCTGTTGTCTGTCTCCTATGTGGACTCTCTTGCTTTCAAAACATGCTGAAAAGTCTTGATTTCACCCTGCATCAGAATGAAACCAAATGCCAAAACCTCAGAATTTTTCATGAAACAGAATCCTTGTTTCCTGGCCAGCCTTATTATTGAACCTTAATATGATACAATATGTGTCCATATTTGCACACATGGTCCACAGCCCTTACACATGTGTAAATCCTACTGAAGTCATGTATAAAGGATCAGGCTCTAAGGCTGTTATAGAAAAAGTTCATGTTTCACTGACTTTTTGGTATTCTTTGAAGATATTACATTTAGAGTAAATATAGAGAAGTACATGTTATATGCAAGATTTTCAGAGAACATTTAACTTCCACACCAGAAGGTCACATCTAAGGCAATATGGTCTTGGAACAAGTTCAAAGTTGTCACACTTGATAAAAATAGCTTAAAGGGCACATAACTGTGCTGGAATATGGGAAAACAGTGGAACATGAGAGGGAGAATGATTGAAGGCCCCATTACTAATTATGTACATACTTTGCTGCTATTGAAAGCTAGGTTTCCAAGCATGTACATGGTACTTAAGTTAAATAGAAGTGCAAGCAATTAAAAAAATATAAATGCTTTTGCATTGCTATAGCTGGGGAAAGAACCATTTTAAAAATATAATTCTCTAGAATAAAGGAAAATCTTTTAAAAACAAACAGGATAAATGTGTCAAAATTATGTTTATATACTCTCATTTTTGCATTACTTATTAGTATTTTTGTAATACTTTATTGCAAATCAAAACATACACTTATTTTGTTAATATCAGAAACTACATTCACTTTTTTCATATTTCATTTCAAATTGCAGCAATTATTTTCTTAGTTTCTTCTAACCTCCTGAAGGAGGGACAAATGTACATAACAAGATGATTCTCAGGAAGAGCTGAATCATACTGGAAGATGGGCTGTTATAGCACAATATGTGGTACATTAAAACTGCAGCTTTACATTAAACTGCCTCTTGAGATGCACATTGTATTGGCAGTAATTAGCCCTTAGGATTGTGTTCTATGTATTGGATACCTGTTAAACCACACTCAAATCTCCTGATGATGCTTCAGCCATACATTTAAGTCAGCATAAAATAAGGACTTACAGCCCTTCTGCAAACTGATTCACTCACACCGAAGTCCCACTAAAGGGGCAGCTTTTCATGACTAGGACACTCAGTAAGTCATGGGTCATATGTGTCCTAAACAGAAAGCCACACCATACATCTTCCAGTTTAATGTCCTGATTTATTGTGCTATCATGTTAATTTTGCCCTTGAAAAGAAACATGTCATGCAAAGGAATCTTTTACTTTGCTTTTAACAAAGAAATTTGCTATATTTTGCACATACTTTTAAATGATTGATAGCATCGTGCAATCTTTGTGCCAAAACATGAAAAAAGCTAATGTTTAATGATTCTGTAATGCAAGACTCTTTACTTAGGTCTGCCCAGAATTACTACATGCAGGGCTCAGTCACATCCTGATCCTATTTATCTCAGTGAGGCTCTTGATGATGAAAAAACAAAATTGCTACTTTCCATGCTTGGAAACAAATTTTTCATTCATCTGCATTCTTCTCTGTAGAGAAACTATCTCAGATACGGGTATTTTTGACCAGGTTTGGTCTCATAGGAAACTTACGTACATTACCAGGGAAGGTAATATTTTATGGCAACAGTCTACAAAAAGTATGTTGAGTGACAGCAACAGTTTTTTTGCCATGTTAATGAAATGCTCAAGAATTGAAGATATCCCTTCAACCAGAGAAAGACACTTGAAAACAAAGGTCTCCTACGTCTCCCATGATGCAAACACCTAACAGGAGGATTTAATATTTTGAGGACTAGAAAGCAAATGATTGGGAAAAGGGCCTGAAAGCTGAACTCCAGGAGGTGCACTGGATACACAGAACTTTTATACCTCCCTTTTAAAATGTACAACCATGGGGAAAGGTTACATTATATTGCAGCCGAGAAACAACAATGTAATTTATGCTGCTCAGTTTAAAAGCATCAAATTTTTATACAATAACAAAAAAGTAGAGAGTCTGAGTCATTAGGAAAATACTTGCACAGCTGGTAAATTGTATTTTTTATGGACCATATACATGTGATTCTAAGCACTAAGTATACACATTATTAGGGTCAATCTAAATCCAGGCTGATGAAAAATCCAAAGTGTTGGAGGATTTAGAATCTTCCTGTGGATTTTGTTGTAGCCTCCACATCTATGCTTTCATTAAAATAATATCTGTTCTAATCTGTTCCCAGGTTTTGAAAGGAGCCTTTACAACGTTAACCAGTGCACCATCTCACAGAGAACAGATAGAAACAATACTTCCAGGATATGTAGAATAACAACAATATTTATTCTGTATTTTTGTCTTCCTGGAATGGATTGACCGCTGATTCAGAAGCAAAGAACTACTGTGATATGCCCCAAGCTTCTCACTCAACTGGAGATGGCAATGTTTTAGTGGTTTTAGTGTTAACCATCTATGAAAGAGTACAAAAGGTAGCACACCCCCAGAGAGCAAGAAGATCAGGGTCTGTGTGGCTGTTACAACCCCACAAAGAGGATTGTATTACTCTGTTCTTTTATCTTTGTAAAGTGAGAGTGAAACAGTCCATCACAAAGCTGGGGAAGAAAATGACACATCTGCTGTCCATTCTTATTCTGTCTCAGTGTCTGGAAAGAAGTGCTTCATTTCTTATTACATCTGGACAAAAACAGACCTACTGGAGGTGCTCCCAGCTCCCTGAAGATACTAGGGTGTTTTGGTTTAAACTCATGCTCTCTTCAGGCTTGGGTTCACCTACTTTCCCAGTCATATTTACACACCACATTTTTTTTGGCTATATTTCCCTGTGGTCACTATATCCCTCTCTTTATGTAGTGTATGATTCTGAGAACTCCAGTGAACAGGAAGGTTTTTAGTCATCTTGCCAGCTCACATTATTTGCCGCCGGAAAGCCCTTGAGCTGGGAAAGATTGGAAGGCGTGCAATTCTCCATAAGCTAATACCCATTGCTTTTATCTCAAATGGTTTTAAAGGCCATCCAAGTAATGCAAACTGGATTTACATTACTGCAGTCCAATGAACTGGATCTCATTGAAAGGATTTTGCTATGAACATTTCTTGCATCGCAGCAAAACTAAAAGCTGCACTCAGGAATCAAAGTAATGTTTTACAAGACATTATATAACCCCAGAAAAAAAAGATGATCCCTGCCTAAAAAATATACAGTATGAAGGTGTCACTTGGCTTTATGCTTTCCCCAGATGTAGCAGCTGGCACATATTTGTACATCAGCTTTGCTACGTGAAAAATGGTTGCACCTAATTACATCCTAAGGTAACAACATGGAGATACGACTGACAGATGGGGAGCCCAAGGACATAATCACATGACAGTGATCCATCAGACAGGGAGGGTATCAGTTCCCTTGCTCCCAGCTGCTGTCATATTGAAAGACATGCTGGTGACAGTGAATTTTTTAGAATGGAGATGACAAAGCATAGTGAGGGTTTTTAGAGGTGTTTAAAATGTGTCGTCTCCATGTGTGAAAGACTGCCTAGGTGATAACATACACAGGGTAAAAAACTTGGTGTTTGGGATGGTTTATTTGCACCTCTGCCAGCGCAGAGGAGAGTATGCCTCTGCAAGAGTGAAGGAGGGGGAGTAAGGATGATGTGCTTGAAAGAAGTGCAAAGCATTGAAAATTAAATCCTTTATTGTGATAAACTCAAACAACTTAATGGAGGGATGCAAAGGGGAGGTTGGTACTTTGTAGATAAATGGTATAGATTTGCAATTGTCAAATGCTCTAGAAAAGGATGCTGTTGTACCTCAAGACATGAGCTGATGAGAACATGAATTTTGTCTTGCTAATTAATGGCAGCTGTCCCACTTTCAGAAGTGTTCCATTTGTAAAGTTTAGGTTACCTTGAGAATTTTTTTCCAGCTTCCCTAAAAGAAGTATTCATCATTTCTCAATATCAAATTCATGTGTCTGAAAGAAGCAAACACACTCTCCAATGAAATACCACTATTTCTCCCTTTTCACACAGATTTGTTTCTTGTTGAAAAAGAAACTGTGTGAAACATGAGAGAAAGCAGAGGTATGAAGTGAAAACAGCCTAAAATGACTCAGTTTTTCCAGGTAATTTGTTACCAGAATTAAAATCAGCAGCTGTGTTCTGTTGCTAAGAACATATCTTAGAACACTAAATTGTTAGGCCTAATTTGCATTTCTAGAAATGTTATATGTTTGTTTGAAAACACAATAAAGGTTATGACAAAACATCTGGATGAAAGAATGAGACCCATTGCTGCAAAGCAGGTGATTAATGTAGTGTCACCTTTTCAAATAAAGTCCAAAAATTAATTTTGGAAAGTTCTTTCCATCTTGTAGACTCACTGATATTTGTTCTTGGGCATGAGATATCTATGGAAATCTTGAATCAACTATCAGAAAGACAGTGTCTGGACGTAAGCAGCTTGTGTTACAAATATAAACTACTGATAGACTGAGTTTGTTGTATTTACTTCATTTCTCACATGGACCTTAAAAATTTCCAATATGAAGCAAGATTCAGAAAAGAGTGAGAGCCATCTCTAATAAAAATTTTTGCAATACCTTATATAATATTGCAATAATCTCTCTAAATCATGCTACAAACATCTGCACACTTTATAGAACAGTCTTTCAAATTTTAGCTAGCATTAATAACCTGGGGTAAGTCAACACTCTTCCCATCCTTCCAGGTTTTAAAATGTACTGAGAGAATAATAGGTGGATATCATGTAATTGAAATGGCATCAAGACCATCACATTAATCATCTTTGGACAAATGAATGCTATTAATCTGTAAAGAACTGTTCCCTGTATTATAGCTGGATGTTATAAAATGCACAACAAGAAGTATAGCAAGAATTCCTTTGGATCACATCAATGCGTGTGGGATACAGCACAAGGAAAATCAACACTAGTTGATTTCAGGTTACAGAAAAAAATGGACTGACAAAAAAAAAAAAAGTAAGTCCTTGGAATGAAATGCAAGATATGCAATGCTGCCTACTCAGTGAACTTAAGATTGAAAGGAGACTTTTCAACTTTCTGCGACTTCCAATTCATACCTCGGTTGATGTTGTTAGCAATATTGAATCTAAAATGTGGGCAGGAAATTACATGAATGAAAAGAAAAGAAGATCGAAAGCAAGAAATTGACAATGGCAGCTGAAACAGCAAGAAATACTCACTTAAAACCAAAAATAAATCCAGAATGTCTCAAAATTTGCAACCAAACCAAAAATGTCTCAAAACAGCAATGTGATGAATAGACTCTACACCTTGTTTTTCAGGAGCAGAAGGAATTCTGAGCAGTCATTCTATCAGAAGTGGGATCCTTGCAGAGCTTTTATAGCTATTGATCTTTGGAGAGGTATGAAGCAACTACTTAATATCCTGAAAAAATACGTCAGAAAATCATTTAATGCTAACATCTGTAAGTTCTTGGAGGGAAAAAAATTAGCCTACCTAAAGCCTGTAAGTTATACACTAGGACAAAGAGGTAAAAAATTACTAAAAGTTCTGGAAATGACAAAAAGCCGCTCTTATGAGATCCATGTATCTCAATTATCTGCTTTCCATATTTTCTCTTTAGTCCTTTGTCCCTTTCACAGTCTGATTTCAATTTATATAGATTGATTTCAACATTAGGATCCATGTTTACTTGTCTGTAAAATCCAAGAAACTCAGGAGATCAGTCCTGAAATATTAAAGATTCAATTCACACAGAGCTGTGTCTGCCATTCAGGTTCCAAGGGTGACTTTGTGGAGCTGACACATTTTCTTGGCTTTGCAGTTCTTGTTGCTGTCCAACATGCCTGATATTCATTAATATCAGCTCTACAATATGTAAATCAAATCTAAGATAATTTTTGTTCTCACGACGAAGAAATTTTAAAACAGACTTCGGCTTCTGCAGGAATGTTCCTGCTACAGCTGCAGGACAAGCAAAAAAAAAAAAAGTTTGAGTGTTACCATTTTACTGAAAAACTCACTTTGCCAATAAATATTGAAAGGAACTGGATTTTAGCGTAATTCCAGCAAAAATATTCCTAAGCTTTGCCATTTTTATCTTCATCCTCTAAAGAACCAACAATTGACACAGAAAGAAGCTGTCGATAACTTTTAAACTTTTGATAATATATAAATTTTTTATTGAGGAAAAATTATAATAGCAGAATCTGTATAAATATTTACTTGGAATATATGATAGCATATTTATGTATTTCATATATACTGAAAATTATTTATAAGTACAAGTACATATAAAATCATAGAGTTGTAATTTTTTGTAAATGTAAATATGTAAATACCAGAGAAAAGCTATCGTTTAACTCCTGAAAAGCAGGACTATTTTAAAAGAATGCATGCTAGAAATTGTCACGAGAAATACACATTTTGCATGAACAGTATAGCAAGACTCTAGCGAAACCTAGAGTTGTGTGAAACTTCTAGTACATAAATTTCCTCATACCCAGAGGCGGTAATAAGTTACATGTTTCTCTACATACAGAGCTGAAAATTGTCAAACATATATTTCATGTACTGGAACCAGAAATAACATCTTCTTGGCTGACTTTTTGGATGTATTTCATAATTAGGTGTAGAAGTCAAAGATACCAATTTATACCCACAGGATACATAAACCCTTCCAACATATCAGAACAGGTCAAATATCACTATAGACCCTAAAATTTTTCTATTGCAAGGTAGGTGATTGTTCTCCTTTGTTACCAATTCAACAAAAACTTGAAAAACTCTTTCCAGTTTTAACTGTCCTGGTTAGACACTCATGCTTAATCCACATTATTTACCTGAAAATTATGCTTCTGGAAGACTAAAGTGTACATTTCCACTCTGTTCCATTCAAATTTCTTATCTTGTCTTTCATTCATTCTAGTGTGTGAATAAAATTCAGGACCACACACTCTGGAGATGTAATACTGCCTCTTTATTTGAGGTTTAACAATTCCCAAAGCAATCCATATATATGTACAAAGAATTTATGCATGCAGGCTACATTTTAAAACACCAGTTACTGTAGTTCAATCCTTACGTTTGAGTGCACCATCACTGTCTGGACCAAACCATTTCCAAGCCAAGCCTGCACAGCCTGGTTGAGTTGGTTGTTAGTCCATCGCTCCCTTCTGAAGAGGGGATTGGCAGACATTCACCCCATTAACTCAGTGAAAACTCACCCACAGAGGAGACATCAGGTGAGACTGGTGAAGCTTGAGCCAGGTTAGGATCTGAATCTGCATAAATGTGCCCTGATCCCCACTGCCCTGAGATTCTGTCCCCTAACTGCTACAGGTATTTAAATTTAGCAGTTGAGAAAACCACTTTCCTAAAAAGCCAGATGAGGCAGCAATGACCTGGGATTATATATCAAAAGCTTTCAGAACTTCATGACCTTTGATCACTGAATTAATACTTTTCTGTTGTACTTAGAGTGAATGCAACTGTTTCAACATACTCTTGCTCACAGTCATAGTTACAAATAATACATTTATTTTGATCTTTTTGAATACTAATTTTCCATTTTAAAGGTGCTACAATTAAATCTATTTTCTTTCATATTTGAAAAAAATTACTTTGAGACTATAGCTGAGAGCTTTCTCACTATGATTTTCCAGCACAATTTAGGGAATAGAAGAACAAATAAAATTTATGATATGCAATTTTTTGCACCTTAAAATTTAGAATATAACAAAAATTCAGATTACAGTGAAAGCATATGTGCAATTAAAAAAAATTGCTTTTATTGTTTCAAATTTCAAATCCATGTCCATTTTGGTGAACTTGAAAATAACCCCACAGTAATATGGGGGTTATTACAGTAATAAAAGTTGTGTGGAAATTTTTGTCTCCCAGTTTCTGATGACTATTTATGGTTTAATAATTAGATAACACAACAGCGCTAATAACTTATTTACTTCTAATAGTAGAACAGATTGACTTACATAGTTTGCTTTTGTTGATGTAGTTTTTCAACGTTTGAAAAGGTTCAGAAGATACACATTTTTAGTCAATTTAGTTTGAGTTCAGGAAATTCCCAGTAAAACAGGGGAAATTTTATTATGTTTATAATATATTATTCTTATAAATTACAATATATACACATTTATACACATATTTTATATCCATCTATAACATACTACATCATTTACTACAACTAGTAATTTGTAGTAAAAACAGAAAAAGGAACCAACAAGAAGTGTTACAAATCAACTAGTCCATGTTTTACTATCCAAAACAGGATGGGAGGAAGAAGCCTAGGTAATTTTTATTTCCTTTAGTTGTATTTCTAAAATATCTCTATTAGTGTTGATAATTTATGATTACAATCTCCTTCATGCTGTCAGACTCATGCTGTCTATGGGACACCTCAGTAGGCTCTAAAGAATCATAAACCAGCAGTTTTCTGCCACATGAATAGACTGAAGGCTTCTGGGACCAGTTGCCCACGTCAATGTTGCTGTACTTGGAGGCATTGGAGCAGGATAGACAAGGACAACAGTTTGACCAGTAAGTTAACCTTTTAAAGTATCCAGTGTTAGCTGAGGAACATGAAAGAGGTTAGATGACTGAAAACCTCTTTCCAGTTAAAAGAGATCCACATAGGTTGTTTCAACCCTTCTTGTCAATAACCTCCGATTATCTTATGTCCTGCCAACTGCCCAGACCAAATATTTAAAAACCTATTTAGATGTTTACTTTCCTTGTTTTCCCCTTTGACTGCAGCCTCGGGTAGTTTGCCCTGCTTGATGCTGTGCCTGGAGTTCTATGTCCAGTTTTGAGGTTTCCAGTTCAAGAAAGACAGTACTGGAGACAGTTACTTCAAGAAAGTAACTACTGGAGAGGGTCCAGTGGGGTGCTATGAATTTGATTAGAGGTCTGGAGCAACTCACTGATGAGGAAAGGCTGAGAGAGCTAAGGTTGTTTAGCCAGGAGAAGAAAAGAATGAGAAGGGATCTTATCAATGTCTACCAGTATCTGAAGGAAGGGTGTCAAGACGATGGAGCCAGGCTCTTCCCAGCGGCACCAAGCAATAGGATGAGAGGCAACAGGCAGAAAATGATGCACAGAAAGTTCCAACAGAACATGAGGAGGAGCTTTACTCTGAGGGTGACAGAGAACACAGGGAACAGCCTGCATAGGAGAGGCTGTGGAGCCTCTTCTCTGGAGATATAAATCCTTCTGGAGAAAATCCTGTGCAGCTTGCTCTAGCACAACCTGCTTTAGTGGGAGAGTTGGACTGGGTGATCTCCAGAGGTGCCTTCCAACCCCAACCATTCTGTGATCAAACAATTCTGCCACTTAATTACCCTCTATATTTTCTAGACTTTCCTCATTTTTTAATGAACTCCATTCCCCCCCCCCATTTCATATTTCATGGATCCCACTTCTGTTGCAGAAAATGGGAAATAGCCTATAGCAACAGCAACACTGAAGCCATTGAAGGACTCTTATCAAGAAAAAGTATTCTTCAGGTAGATATATTTCCTAAGGACCTCCTTGAAGTGCAACTTTTTTCATGTCTGGCCAAAAGTGACACCATTTTGTGTACAATTTTTCAGTCTCCAGGTAAACTGTATGTACTTTTGACAGCTTTTCAAGGATTCACAATTGCTCACGTTATATGATTGAGCAAGATTTGCATGCCACTAGATCTGCAGTTTTTAATTTCACCTATCCTGCATGTTTCACTGAAGTGTTGAAATACTGAATAAATTGGACTAGCTCAAGGAGCTGACATTTTTAGTAGACATGCCCTTGTTGTTGTAGTGTGCCCAAGTTCATTACTGCACACCACCTGCCTATTACCTGCAAATTCCCCATGTACTCAGCTCTCATCCCTGTGTACATCAGGGACCTTTTTAACCCCCTCCAGTTACTCTCACTTCATGCCACCCATTTCCTTTCCTTTAGATTTATTACTGCATGATCCCTTCCTTCCATTTTTGTTCTACTTTTTTTTTTCCTACTGTAGGAAATAAATTATTCATGGTGTCAACATACTTGAACTAGAACTGAGATGGAGGTAGTTATAATGAAATGCTAATAACTGCCAGGAAAATTACAGAGTTGTTCTCAGCTGCTAGGTCTGCCAAGCAGCTGCCAGGAGGACTACGTGTTTCCCCTACTCTTCTTCTTGCTTACTGATTTTTCACCAAAATAGGGCGTTGTCCTTCAATTCTGAACTTTAGGAAAACAGTCCAGCACTGATTGGATATGTCATTCAAAAGTAATAACATAATGGACAAAGAAACAGAGGAATGTTTTTCTGCTGAAATAAGGACTTTTGATGCAGGCTTAGGGTGTGCTTCAACATTACACTTATCTGTTGGCACATCCCTCTGTTGTGTCAATGCAACTCTGTGGGGAGGCTGTGCTACAAATGAGGTTGTTTCCATTAACATAGATTATTTCACTGAGCTGGCTTGCAGTGCAGACTCCTGAAAGTTTTACCAGTAAAATTCACCACTCCCACCATTCTAGCAGTGGGACAGAAATGTTCTCCAAAGGAATTCTTCAAGAACGTTAGCCCTAGAGCAATTGTTAAGACAGAAGCACAATTTCAATTAAAGACCACTGATGCTGTTAAAACCTTTCTGTCCCTTACCTGTCTGCTACCACCTCTTAGCATCAGGTTAACATGCCACAGGTGCTGAAGAATGGTTGACCATACACTCAAGTATGAGCTACGGGAGTGGTGACCACGGTAAGAAGAAAAGCAGTTCCAAGCTGTTTTGACTCTTTGTGAGGTGAAATACCTTATTAAGGGCTGTGATTCACAAGTGGAGATGGCACAGCAAGTGAGGCAATGGTGAATACAAAATGGGGTTTGATTCATGGTTAACTCAGCATGTGTATACCAGAGGCAGAACAGACAGGTAATCCAGCAGCTGCTGGAGCCTCGAGACCTTGATTAGCTCAGTCAGATTTCAATACATGTACTGCTATAGGGGTAGGCTCCTACCTGAGTGCTTGCTGTTTGGGCTTCACATGAATTATCTCAGATGCTGTATTGTGTTGTCTTTTCTGTTTGCAGCCACATAACTACACTGCAGATTAAACACATGAGATTTCAAATTTCCAGGAGGAGTATGTGGCTCAATAGGCATATCCCAGGCTTTCCTTTAAAACTCAAACCAGAGGCCTTTGTAAAAGGTTATTCATTATCTACATCAAAGCAATGCCCACAGGCACTGCTTACTGTACTTTTCCCTGACAAGAATGAGCCCAGCTCCCTTCCAGATCACCCACATGCCAACATGCCAGCCTGGGAGGATTCTATTAACCCACCTTTCCAGGTCATTTTCTGAGTGCCACAAGCAACCCCAAAAGGACTTGGGGCTGCTGGAGAGGGCTTTTCTCTGTGATCTAGAGAAGTGCAAAGCACTCTGGGCATGCAGAACAACAAGGGCATTCCTGGGTGTCAGGAACTCCTCTCACATCTGAAGTGGTAAAATTGAGAACCTAAGCAGAACCTTGCTCTAAACCAAGCTGGAAAATGCTCTGTTATTAAACAGAGTGGAAACAAGTGTTTGCCACCACTGGGGTTTGTCCCACGTGGCCATTTATCAATTGTAACAACATGCATCAAACCTTGGAGTTGGGTCTGGTCGAGGCAGTGGCACAGCTCAGGGGTTCACAGTGCTCCAGGTCAGAGCCTGCCATGCCCACGCTCCTCAGGCAGGGAGTCACACACACCGGGGGGCGGCTGGGCCACTCTGCCCCGGGAGCAGACTAAGTGCTGTGTCCAGTTCTGGACCCTCAGCTCAGGAAGGACATTGAGGTGCTGCAAGGAGTCCACAGAAAGGCAATGGAGCTGCTGAAGGGTCTGGAGCACGAGTCCCATGAGGAGCAGATGAGGGAACTGAAGGTGTTTTAGCCTGGAGAAAAGGCAGCTCAGGGGTGACCTTATCACTCTCTACAAGTGCCTGAAAGGAGTCTGTAGCCAGGGCGGGATTGGTGCCTCCTACCAGAAAACATTCGAGAGAATGTGAGGACATAGACTCAAGCTGTGAGAGAGGGGTTTCAGGTTTGGAGATAAGGAGGAATTTCTTCACATGAAGGGTGAATAGACACTGGAATGGACTTCCCAAGGAGGTGGTGGAGTCAAAGTCCCTGGGGGTGTTTAAGTAGAGACTGGACATGGCACTTAGTGCCCTGGTATAGTGACATGGCGGTGTTCGGTCACAGGTTGGACTCGATGACCTCGGAGGCCTTTCCCCCCACCTCCCTCCGTGTCTCTGTGACTGTCACACTGCCGCCGCGCTCCCACCGCCTCACGGGGACGCCGCGGCAATCCCGCCCCGCCCTAGCCCCGCCCCCGGCAGGCCACGTGACCCCGACCGCCCTCAGAGCCACCGCCCGGCCCCGCCCCGCCCTCGCGCCCAGCGCTTCCGGACGCGGGCCGGCGGCGGAGCGCGCATGCGCCGGGGAACCCGGAAGCGCGGAGCCGGGGCGGGAGGCTGCCGGAGGCGCTGCGTGCGCGGCGCTCCCGCGGCCCGGCCGGCCCGGCGTGGGCGCGGAGCCTTGGGGCGCTGTGCAGGGCCAGGTAAAGGGGCCCTGAGGGGGAGTGGGTTCGCGGGAGGGACGTGCGAGCATGTGTCCCGAAGGCACGGGCAGGGGGTTCTCGGCTTTGCGAAGGTGTCCGAGTTAGGCTTTGGCGGTGATGGGACGGGGAAGGGTCTCCTAAGGACGGCGAGGGTTTGGGAAAGTGTGTGGGGAGGGGTGGGAGTGATGGCAGACCTCAATTTAACCTTAGCTCCGTTCATGAAGGATGCTGGTCTCTCGCAGTTGAGGGTGGCTCTAAGCCGGCGGGGCTGCCTGTGTCGGTGTCAGAGCGGTGAGGCGATATGTCAGTGTGCGCTTCTGTCAGTTACAAGTTACGCTTTTTTGATGCTATCGAAGTTTATCCTTTTGGTGACTCCAAAAAGGAGTTTTCCTGTCACTTAAATGCTGTGTGAAAGCATGGAAGACTGCTGGATCATCTTTTCTGTTTCTTCGCTTCTTTGGTTGGCTTTTCTTTTGAACAAGCCAGTTACTAGTTTTTATATATATATATATATATATATACACGCACACATATATGTTTGTTTGTATATACGTATATGTATGTAACCTGAAAATTGGTAAATGCAACTAGATGTGCTTGCATCTTCCTATACATTTTATCTTTATATGTAACTGTGTCTATCCTTATATGTAACTGACTATAAACAATGTTTAGAATTATTTTCATACATTCAAACAATGGGAGTGTTGCACTATTGAAAATTAGACTGGCAGATATATAACTAATATCTTAATCTCTTGTCCTCTTTTCATAGTGCTTGACCTGTAATACAGATACCTTCCAGAATGCTGGAGTCCTACGTAACTCCTATTTTGATGAGTTATGTGAACCGCTACATAAAGAACTTGAAGCCTTCAGATCTGCAGTTGTCACTCTGGGGAGGAGATGTTGTACTTAGTAAACTTGAATTAAAGTTGGATGTACTTGAGCAGGTATGTTATGTTTATTGTAGTTACAGGCCGTATCTTTGATTTAAAAGACGTTGGCCGAATTATTTTAGATTGGCCTGCACAGCTAAGTAATAATTTAATGCTTGCTGGTTTTCTACTTATGCAAGTATTCCCCCCCTCCCCTGCATTTAGTTACTCTTGCTTTAATTTCATGCCATTTGTTTAGCCATCAGTGGTAATTCTTTAGACGTTCTGTATCTTACGGAGTGTGAAGAGAGGCTTTTTTACAGACATGTTTATTCTTTCAGTAACTATTGTTTTACAGTATGAACATCAATTAAATTTCTTTTCCAGTCATGTTTACTAATTACATATAGTAACTAAGACAAAATGTCACAAAGTGGGGTCTCTTTTTTAATTATGCCTACTAAACACGATTGTGCTCTTGGTATTGTTTTCCAACTCCAGATGTCATGATTCCAGTTGTAGCTAAACCTAAGAGCAATTGAGGAATAGATTTAATCATCTGGTTTTTGTGGATGGAATCAAAGACTCAGTAAAACTTAGCCATAAAACAACAAGCTTGACCAAGTAAAACACTAGATGCAGAGTTTGGAGCCTTCTGTCAATATGAACTGGTAAAGCCTTAGCAGAGGGATGATTTCCTTTTGTGCTTATCTGAGTTGACAACTTGAGTGTGTGAGACTGATAAAGCTGCTTTCTATTGTGCATGGTGTAGCAGGGCTTAGCTGGAGTCCTGTGGTCAGATGTAGTCCATCCAAGTAAAGGAGCTGAGAGAAATGCAGCAAAGAATGGGAAATTTAGACAATATATGCCTCAAAAGAATAATAAACTATGCAGGGACTGTGTTTTTAATTTTGAATAAAATAAGGTGAGACAAGATAGGGCAAGAATTATTTGGATCTGACAGGAAGCAATTGAATGAATTGCATGTAGGGAGATTTAGGTTAGATATAAATGGAAATCTCACTTATGTGTCGGATTATGAGGCATTGGAGTAGGCTGGGGTTATTGTGTGTCTCTATTGGGGACACTTTTTAAAATGTGCAAGAAATACATATGGTTAATTAAGAATCTGATCCTGTTCTGGAAGTGGAGACAATCTTACAGGAGATCCTGTCCTGTTTTCTGTGCTTTTTAAAGAGCCTGACTTGTATTCCTTCAAGTGTTTGGTAACCTCTGTATTTTCTCTCAAGTCTATTAATTCCTCATTTTCTTGGTACGTCTTATCCATACAGCTAATGTTCTGTAGGATGTGTTCTCCCTGTGAGCCTTTTTGAATGTATATGGTATACAATCAAAGAAGGATTGATCAGAAGGGAATTCTGGAGGTAATCTAGTGCAACCTCCTGTTTTAAGCACGGCTGTTGCCAGCATTATGTCAGACCAGCTTGTGTTTTTCTTCAACTGTGTCTTGAAGTCTCCTGTCTTGTAAGAGCCTCCTTTCTGGGTAGGCTGTTCAAGTGCACTGTTGTATAGAGAGAAAGCTTGTCCTAATAACAGATGATGAATTGGATGGATATATCAAACTTGCTATATTACCTGACACTATTAGGATTTTGCTGCTGTCGTTGGTGATGTTCCCTTTCCTGTAGTTGCAGTTTGCTGGTAGGTGATCCTTACTTCACCTTTGTCTACCTATGAACTGGGTTCCTAAATATCCAGCTTAATCTGATAATGTCATGGCTCCTGTAGTGGCAGATATTGCCATATGTACCTGTGCTCATGACTTACCAGTTTGAATGGGCATGTGAATATGTGATTAATGCAAAATTTAGCTCAGTTCCATTGTTTTAGCATCATTTGGCTGGGTGTTTGTGAAATGTAGTTATCTTCATTTGGCTTTTATTATTCTTCAGAACTTGTCTGGACCCACAGACTGTATTTAGAGTGTCTTTCTCTTTTTTTGTGGAGGGGATGCTGTTTATGTCTGCCCAGCAAAACTCTTTGAGTAAGCAGTATGTGGTAATGCAAAGTCCCCAAGCCCTTGCAGCTGGCAGGGAGATCCTTTGAAAAGCTGGTCTCTAGAAATTACCAGTATATATTATTTTAGTTGGGCTCTCTCCCTAGATGGATTAATGATACTCAAAGTTAGTCACCTTAACTGCTCTGCTGTTGTAACATCCTTTCTGTCCTGGGTTACTATCCCCAGCGTGGTTCCCTGCTCCTTATCTGACATGAACGCGGCTCTAATTTCATGCTTCGGGTTTTTACATACAGATGCACCTATCCTGGATGTATTTGTTTAGAGCCTGAAATATTTTCAGAGAATTCCATCTCTTGTGGAGTTATACAGGGCTTTTTGGGAATGTTAGCATAGGTGCCAAACTAACTGGACAAAGCACCTTATAACAGATTTGGGAACAAGTCTGTGCTTCATGCTCCCTGCAAGTTAGCTGATGTTAGTGTTCCTATGTCATGTTGTGCTCTTAGGAGCCACCAAACAATCCCAAAGCACACATAAGAAGATAGCATGAACTGCTCTTTGTCTTACAGAAGATTTTCCTTTATATTTGGGGCCAAGTTGGAAGCAATACCTCTTGAAATCAGATGTAATACAGTTGTTGACATAGAAAATTTATCAAATGTGAAGAGAATGTTCCAGTACCTGAAAATACTTTGTGTGTTTTTTAGATATATTTATGTAAGTTTTATTCTCTCATTAAACTAAGCGGAATGTCATTGCGCTAACTCTTAGGGTCTGACCTCTCTGTCCCCCTTTTCTTGTACAACATCACTTCTGTATTGGAAGTCAAGCAGTAGTTTGTACTTGGCTTGAACCTCCTAGGTACAATGTAGCTTTTGTATATAATTGTGTCGCTCTCTGAATAGCGAGTTAATTTTATAATAATTATCTTTAGTTGAAGATTAAATCTAATAAAATTGATATCTTTTCCTGTCCTGAGTGATTAAATTACTAGAAGACTAAGCAAGAAATTTTCCATGTGTACATAGTATGCACATTGTATAAAAACTATTTCAAGAAAGTAATTAGTAATAAAAATTTGAAATTAATACTTTAAATAGTGTTTTCTGGAAAATTATTTTAAGCACTTTTGTCAATTTTTGTGTGACGTTCACATAGTACTAGAGGTAACAGAACTACCTCTGAACTTGGTAACTAGCTTGCGTGTAGTATATCTGTTGGCACAGTGCTGCCAAAAAGATAAGATAGATACATGGTGAGCTCTTCTTGCTACTTGTGTGTATTCCCCTAATTAGTTTTTACCTGTTTTGCAAATGCAGAAGGGAGAGATTAAGGGGAAGACAAAGGATACCTTGATCTAAAGATTGAGTTTTGTTATAGTGTGGATTTTTTACATTCAAAATAATTTGTAAAGAAAGAGTTACAAAAAATCCTAATGTACTTAAAATAATTTTAAGGAATCAGGAGCATTGAAATATCTTTATTTTAGGGGTGTCTGTTATGTGCCACTGGGTTACTTGTGAAATACAGCCTTGACTGTGAGGAAAAGGTATTTGAGTTAACCCTGATGTGGCAAACAAGTACTTGCTTATCACCCAACTTTTAGAATTGTCTTGTGTTTTAGAGCAAGGGGAGATTCAAGGCAAAGTGGAATTATAATCATCTAGTCTGCAGTCTTACATGTTAGTCAGTTATTTATGGGTCAAGCCCAGAAGTTTGGTTTTAGTCATATAATATTTTTGTAATGGATTTATATGATTAAATGGAGTATCTCAATTGTGAAGTCTATAATCAATCATATGTACAGAAGAAATATTAAGAATTTCAAGCAGTACTTAATGGAAGGGGAAAGATTGCATAGGAAACAAGGAGGAATAAAAGTGTTCTTTGTTATGTTGTATTATGAATAAGTTACTAAATTTGGCACACATTTGTATTGTCTATTGAAATAGTATGACAAAGAGTTCTCTACATTGCATTATTCTAGTTGGCATAGCTGTAACCAGGACAGCAGGTTTCCTTAATGTCAGACAACATTTGTATCTAAATTTCATTGAAAAAGAACTATCTTCTAATTATGGTGGGCATTTGCTTTTATAACCTTTATTTTGAAATAATTCCTACTTCTGCTTCTTTTAATATTTTGCAGTTTACTGGACAAAAATGAAAATTTGTTAAATCTGTTCAGCAAATAAATCCATCCAGCATCTAGAAAGAGAGCTATTCTAGAATGCCTTTTGAAGAAAAGACAAATCAGGGTCTAAATAGGCATTGTGGTATTGATGAGTGACAAAAACTTATGCGTCTACAAGTCCAGAATGGGAATTTATTTCTATTATTGTTAACAGTGGTAGTTTGCTGCCTTGATCTCTGATCTTGTTCTCTCTTAGGTTGTAATGTAATTTTGGATTGCATTCTTTTTATAATTTATTTCTGTGCCACACCCCACGTCCATCCCCTACCCCACCCAAAGAAAAAAGCTCTGGGACAAAAGGCACTACTTAATTTATAGTATGATTGGTGTAGCAAGATCTGTAGCTAAACAGCCCAATGCTTGTTTTTCAGTGTCTTAACTGAAACTGTCGGGATTAAAATCTTACTTGTGTTGCTTGGGAGCCTAGGGCTGAAATTTTAGGAGAGGCTTTTGGCCAAAATTTTGAAGTGTAGTAGTGAATGAAATGAAGAAAAAACTTTGTAAAAACAAATTAACAGTTTTCTTTGAACTTTTAATGAGGAAGTCTGTAACTGTGATCTCTTAGAATGGGAACTTGAAATTAGATGTGACTCTGTAAGCATAGCTGAAGAAGGGGTCAAGACTTTGCCCAGCATGAGATGGGTGTGGTTTTTTTAAACTTCATTAATCAGTACTCATTAAGGCACAAAAACTAATTTACAAGACTGAAAGCTGTACTTGGCAAAAAAATAGAGCTATAATTTTGTGTAGTTTCCTCTAATGAAGATTTGTCAGCAGTGAATATACAGTACTCTTAGCTCCTGGATACAAGATAAACTTTTTCATAGTACCAGTAGAAAGGTTTAGGAGGTATCAGTTGCAGAATGCAGGAGAGTGTTCCCTAAAATTGCTCCTATTAGCAGCTGTTGTTGCTGTGATGGTGTAGGTGTTCCTAAGAATGGTTGACTTGCCTCTAGTCATCCCAAAGACTATTGCAAGATGCAAACCTGTCACAGGTGCAATAGTGATTATTTCAACTCTGAATTTGGGAGATGGTAACTATTTAAGAAAATAAAAAATTTTCGTGGTCTTTCAAAACATAATCACTGAGCTTTGTTTATATATTCATTACTCATAAATTTATCACTGATAAATTTATTTATTTCAAGATATTTGGGCAAAAATTACATTAGCTGGCTTCACAGAAATATTGTATAGGCAAGCGTTAAGACTTTATAATGCATGTAAAGTACTAAATGCAAAATGCCCTGTCCCCAGATTTTATTAATATAAAAGTTCTATACAGCAGGGATAGGTCTAGGGTCAAGCACTGCAGGAAAAGAGGCTTTCTGGATCAACTTGTAGATGTTTGTCTAAATTCCCTAGGCAACTTGCCTGCTTGATTTCTGAGTTTCGTGGACCTTCTCTGTATAATATATATTTATTCATAGCAGTTCTGAGTTGAATGATGTATGTACCTAAACTGAGCCAAAGGGCAAAGGTGCTTAAGCCCTGGCTTGCCACGGTAATTCTGCAGTCCTGAATCAAGATTTGTGTTCCTGAGTTTGCTAAAATACAGTTAACCTGGATGTGCTGCAGCCTCCATAGGAGTTAACGATGCACCCTGGCAGCCCAGAGGATAAACCCCTCCCAGGGTACAGAAACCTCAGCCTCATCAGCAGGTCACAGAGGTGACTGTCCCTCTGTACAGCTTAGGTGCAGCCTCAGCTTGAGCTCTGTGTGCTGCTCTGGGCCCAAAGCTGAAAAATGATGGTAAAGGATGTGAATGAGTCCAGAGGAGGACAACAAGGCTGGTGAAAGGGCTGAAGGCAGTGTTCTGTTTGAAGGGACTTCGGACTTCAGGCTTGTTTCATTTGGAGAAGAGGAGGCTAAGAGGCAACCTCACTGCTCTCTACAGCATCCTGAGGAGAGGACATGGGGAGAGAGATGCTGAGCTCTTCCCCTTGGTATTCAGGGATAGGACACGTGGGAATGTTCAGTGGTTCAATGATACAGCCTTCCTGTACCACAGGAGGCTTAGACTGAGCATTAGGAAACATTTCATTGCTGAGAGGGTGGTCAAACACTGGAACAAGCTTCCCACAGGAGGTGGATGCCCCAAGCCTTTCAGTGTGTAACAGGCATTTGGAGAATGCCCTTAATAACATGCTTTTGGTAGGTTGGCCAAAACTGCTGCCCTGCATCTAGGAGACTGAGATTCACTTATTTCTCAACCTGGGAACATACTACACCTGTAGTTCCCAGCATCTAAGATGATGGTGAAAACACCAGGCTAAGCAACTTGAAGATATGTTTTTCCTCCATTAAAATTTTGAAATTTGATAGTAAAAAATGTCAGAATGTGAGATCAGAAAGGTGAAAAGATGAATCATTATTGAAATCTGAGCATTAGAATACTTAGTATTGAGAATCCTGACTTAAAATTCTGACATATCAAATATTCCTTTTTTATTTTGCAGTAAACACTTATTTTCATTATTCCAAATCTTGATTTCTAGTCCTGGAACCAGTTCTCTAGCCTCGCCCTTCTGTTAGTTGAGTGTAAAACTCATTTTTTGCAGGAGTACACCTGAAGCTACTGGGGAAATTGCAACACTTTCTACACTTTGTATTGTACATACACCAATTTACTTAGTTGGGCACTTTTAATCTAAACTTTGGCACCTCATTTCCTTCTGAACTGCAGCAAGCAGCAGCTGGCTCCCTGGGGCTGTCCTGCAGAGCTGTGATCTATGCATTGGCTGGATGGAGTGCCCAGGCATTTGTTAGGAGTTCTGGACTTGCTTGCACTAGTTTTTAAAGCAGTGTAACATCTACATTAGACCTTGGTGTGCAGAAGTCTGGTTTTTACAATGAAATATTTAATAACTTTGTATTTACTAAGCAGTTTGATGTGAAAGGGGTAACAATGGGTCAATCTTAAGATCACTGAGCTCTTAAGAGTTTTAAGTACTAAGATAATTTGAAAGAAATTCCTTGCTGTGTCATTGTCAATGTTTAATTCCAATTTTGTGCTTTTCACAATAAACAGGTTGCATATCAGTTTAAGTATTTACTTTCACCTTGTGTTTTTCTGTTGTCCCTTGAACAGCGAAGTGTTTTGCAGTAGCTTTATGTGCGAGAGAGGTGGTTTTAAACTATCTTTTCTTATCAAGGACATGGTAATCCAAATATCTCCCTTGAACAGACTAATTGTTACATAATTGTTGTAAGTGATTAGAAAGGCAAATGCCAAGTCCTGTGGCATGCTGCTGGTTAGGGGAGGGGGAGTAATTTTTTACTTGTTTTGTGATAGAAGCTAACTATTTTGAGTTACAAATGTATCTGGAATTTTGATGTGTTTCAGTAGTTAATTCCACATTCTTTGTTGTTGTTAGGAACTGAAACTGCCCTTTACATTTTTAAGTGGGCATATTCATGAACTTCGGATTCATGTGCCATGGACAAAATTGGGATCAGAACCAGTTGTCATCACTATCAATACAATGGAATGCATCTTGAAGTTAAAGGATGGTGCTCAGGTAAGAACTGTGATGAATGCTCTTCCAACATTGTGACATTCATGAGAATAAGAGCTTCTCTAGGTCACTTTCTTGAAAGCCTTCTGAACAATCTGGTATGTGAAGTTGGGATTACTTTTGTTTTCTGAGAGGCTAATACTGTTCTTATCATCTTCCTTTATGCTTAAACTCTGTAGTAGCTGGAGCTGTGTTCTTGCAGATGTGAAAGCAAGTTAACAGTGCTCTGTCAGGTTTTTCCTATGACTAGGCAAGAAATGGATTTCAAGAGCAATATAGCATTCTGTGTGCTTCCAGCTTCTGCCTCCCAAGAAGCCGTGCTGGTTGCTTGTGTCAGCTGTATGTGGCACAACTCAGCACTGGGCATTTTTCAAAGGTTGTGTTGCTATTATTGAAGGAATACTTTGAAGATCCTGGAGTGTAATTAATTTTTACCTTTAGAAGTTATAGTGCTTGCTTGAGTACCTGGAAGACTTCTTATATGTAAGGGTCTTCAGGGATTTTTTTTCTTTAGTTGTTCAGAATAATTTGTGCATTAACTGTTTTCACAGGCTCAGGAAAGGTTTCCTTCTGACACAATGAAGCTGAAATACGCAGTGGCTCAATTTATGTCATATGTCTAACTTAGTTAACTAAAAGTACTTGGATATGTTAATATTGAACTTGTGGGCATTTTTTTAATTCTAGAGAGGCTTACTGGTTTGTTTTGCTTGTTGTTTTTTTTCTAAGCCTTGTTCACATTTCAGTTTCAACAGTACTTCAGTCACATTAAGGATCGTGCAAACAAAAATTCCAATTTGTAAAAAAACTCAAGTGTTTGGTAGGATGCTTGATGAGCTGTTAACATTTAACATTAATAACTAGAGATACAAGGCAGCAAGAACATTGGAAAACACTTTCCTGTTATGTTTGATATTTCTTGTTATATTCTTTCTCAGTTACAGAGTTAAGAGAATTTTTTGCTGGAGTAGAGGTCTCTAGGCCTAGCCATCCACAAAGGACATATTTGCATGCTGTAGTTACACTTAATCTGTGTGCATATATGCACGTGCATATACACACCAACAGCCAAATACTAAGTACTTTTCCAACGTTAAGGTAAGCTTTCGAGACCAGATGTTCATGAGAAGTGTGTTTTCGGAAGCAGCAAATTGCAACTAATTATGAGTTGCAGATAAAGATTTGTAGCTCATGATTTTGTGCAACCCAGAACTAATATTTGATACTGGACCTTGCAGATGGCTACTGCTGGAATGATCAGATTTCCTGCTTGCATGGTATTTGAAACTTAAATTTTGTGGTGCATACATCAGAAGGTCAAGTGTCATGAATGTAAAGCACTCTCAAAACAAGTATTTGTTACAGATGTTTAAGATTCAGAGGCAAGGAAAGAGTTTTGAAAATTGCAACTGACATTTGAACAAATTATTCATTGGAATGTATGCTCAAGAGGGTAAAATTTGTTTTTGTGCCATAGAAGGATTATCTTTGACTAACAAGAATGTAGATGAAAACACTTCTATGCTGTTTTCTGAGGATGTGGTTTAAAAAGTTGACAGGTTGAATTTCATTTTTTAAATTACTATTTGAAAGTGTTCAAAACATGGCAGTGAACTTGGCTAAAACAAATTGTCATAAAAATTTTTTAAATTAGTGAATAAAAAATATGAATGAAATGAAATATTTTTGTGGAAAATGGTAGCAAAAAGAACTTCCAGTGAGTTTAGCTCCAGTTGGAACTGTTCTGCCAACAACTTCATATCAGTGAAGACCATAATTAGCAAGAAAGTTTAGTTTAGCTCTCAAATTGATTGGCTTGATCATGTATTTCCTCCCTAGGTGAAATCTCTAATGAGAACATGCATAATTTCACCTGAGCAAAAAAGAAAGTTCTTGACCTCAACTTAGTGAGATGTGTTTTCTTTGGAAAGGGGCTACTTCAAGGAATGTTTCTGTTGAAGATGTCTGAAGATTAAAATACATGGCATTGTTTGAAGATATTGTCCAGTGGACCCTAAAGATTTTGTAAAAAGGAAGACAGCGTTTTGCTGACAGAGAGTGTTTTTAAAGAGTATCAGTCCCCTGGGGATGCTTTTGTGTATATATGCTTTACTGTGATGCTGTGTCACTGTTAGTTCAGCTTCAGTGTTAGTTTTTTTTGTTGTTTATGCTTATTGCAGCATCTCCTCAGCCAAGATTGGATTAGACAGTAATAGCTCAATTTCTAGTTTTATGCAAAAATTCTTTTTCTAAGCAGAAGTGTTGTATAAGTGGTAAGTTCACTTAGTGATGTACAAAATCCGCAGTGTGGAACAGAGGTATTAACATTTTGAAGGTCATTGATTTTCCCCTTTTTTTCTCTGCCTTTCTTCCTTTTTTTCCTTTACTACATCTGACACTACTACTTCTAAAAACTGAGTGATAATTGTGTCTACTTTAAAAGAAAATTAAACTGAAGTGCATCAGGAACAGAATTTTGCAGTGATTGAAGTGGTGTTCTGTTGAATGTGCTTTGTGTGCATTTTTGGTTATGACTTAGGTCAGTGTCAGTACTTGAAATAGCATTTGGGTGTGAGGTGTTTCACATTGCTTTTTCATGTCTGTCAGCCTAATGCAACTGTGCCTGGCTTTTTTTTTTTTTGCTCTTGAACATAATCTTCTGCAGCACTGAGCTTTAAGTATGAGCATTTATAATGTTCTCGAATATGTTGGTATGATTTTTATATCTGTTCTTAAACACTTAAATGTGATTCTGAAGTTTGCTTGACTTGCATTTAAATTATAGTAATTGACTGTCCTGACACTGTTCTCCATGAGTGCTATGTTTTGTTTTAGAAGGTGGTTAAAGTTGCAGTATTATACTCTTTTTAGCTATCATACCTTTTTTTTTTCCTCCTTGAGTTTTTCTCCCCTTGTCCAGTTGGACTGTTCTTAACTCTTCTACACAAATTATTTTTTTTAAAGCTATTTGAAATTCTTTGCTCCTTTCTCTTCCCCTCTCCATGCCAAGATACCTCTGTGCCCAAACGAGAGGCTTTAAATCCAGGTAGTGCGAATTGGGAAGAACAAGCCTGTAAGCCTGTGTCTGGTTTCTTCACCTTCCTGCCCTTATAACTAACTGCAAGATGGTTCTTCATGCTCAGCCCTGAATTCTGTGGTTTTTACTCTTGGAACTGATGCAAATGAGGAGATCAAGGAGAAATGTGTTATTTGTATTACTGCTTCACTTTTGAGTCCTTGCCTTTAAGCAGAATACAGTGCACCAGAAATATGCTGATGTATATTAAGGCTCTCTGTACTCCAAGGATAATTAATTATGGGATTGGGGAAGGCTATTAGGTTGAAGCACTTAGTAGAGGGGCACAAGGAAACTAAGCAGTTTGGATCAGCATACAGACAAGTGAGCACTGCTCCTTTGATGAGGCATTGCAAAGAAAGTTGTGAAGGAATATAATAACTTTGTGGAAGCAGTGTAGAACAGCCCACAAGCATGACTGTCAGAATACCAGACACATTCTTACCGGACAACTGGTAGAGACTGCCACCAAAGAATGCTGGAAGCAGAAATTGGTCTTGACTGGGAAATGATTGAGATGGGATGTTGATAGACTATGAAGGACTTTAAAGGTGAAGACAGAAGGCCTTTGTTTGGTGAGGGTATAGTTGTATAAAGTCTTGCTTAGGTGGTAAAGCTAGCTCCAGATCTGAAGCAGTGCTTTCCTGTTTTTTTCCTCACCTGCATTGTAGTTCAGTTGAATGTGGCTGTATGGACAAGTGATGCTGGTTTTTTCCATCTGAGTCTGTAAGTCTGCTGTTCTGTGACAGCAAAAATATGGTAAGACTTGAAGTCAGAAGACTTAACTAACAGTCTTTAGTGGCTTACCTTTATGCTTTTCATTTGCTCATGTAGAAGCTCAAGGTCTTTATTTTTTAAATAAAGTTCATTTGGTACTTGCTTTCATAGTAGTATGTTTAGTTCAGTAAATCTGATACGGAGTTTTAGCACTTGTATGCAAAATTTAAGGTGAAGATTATATTGAGAATTGCTCTATAGGAAGCAAACTATGTCATCAGCTAGTGTTGAATCATCATCTCAGGTCAAGAATGAATATGAAATTCTTATTAAGCAGCCAGTTCATGATGCTCTTATTTGTGTTTTAATATATTAATATATGAAAAAGAGGATTTTGTGTTTCTGTGTGTGCATGCTTACAAATCAGTGTATATTAACTAACAAGAAAATTTATCCACATCATTTTGAATGAAAGCAAATTGCTTTAGGCAAATGAGACTGTAATTTAGTGTTTTCCAAAGGTTTAGGAAGGTTTGGCAGAGTCCTTGGTTGGGTTTTGTGCCACTTTCTGTCAATAACTCCAGTCTGAAGAGTTCTTATGTTTTCTATGAATTGCTTTATGTGAACAAAAGTGTTTTAGGCAGGAGGTTCTCTTTCAAGGATATTATCCTTTTAAGGGATAAATACCATGCCCCACAAATCTCTTGCAAAAGCATTTAGTAAACTTTCTCTTTCAATAGAGGAAGTAGTAAAGGCAGGCTGTAACAGGTGCTAGAAAAGGCCTTGCAGCATTTGGTTCAGACACTTCGTTGTCTTTCTCCAGTGTTGTCGAATGAGAGGCTGAGGAGGAGATGAGCAGCTTTCCTAAAAGCTGGATAAATATTCACGTGTGCTAGCTGGGCATGCAAGAGTGACCATGTAATTTACTTATTTTCATTCCTACTAACCACTTTAAAAGACTTTAAAAGCAAAGTATTTGATGCTTTAGATTGCAGTAATTTTGCTTATGAAAGAAGAAATTGCCTTTGTGAATTTGTTCAAGGACTCCTGCAGGCGTATTTCTTAATACTCTAGCTGTAGGAGTCCTTCCACTGCCCTTGTGTTGTTTCAACCTGAATACCTGTCTTGTTTACCTAAATGCCTATTACCATGTTCCTTATTTTGGATAATTTTTATGTGATTTGTCAATATGTTTCTATTTGAGTCCTTTTCAGAGCTAAGCAGTGGTGGTTTCAAATGTCTGAAACTGGTTACTGTGAAAGGTATGAGAGATCCTGCTAGATTACTTCTGTGCTTATGCTTGCTCCTAGGAGATCTTTCAGCATTGGTTGGTGTGCTGCTTACACCCAAAGATAGTGTGGCAATTCTGACCTAATCCTAGTGCTTACTCTGGAGGAGTGAACCTTGCTTTTAGGTGTGAGCCTTGCTTTTATATGTTTCTGGTAAAAAACAAGACCTGTATAGTAAGCACTTCTGCTTTCTGGCCTGTGCAATCCTGGGTGACATCTTCAACAGCTGTGCTGTGCCTAACTCCTAACAACACCCATGGGGACAAGGTGTGGTAAACTGTCCCAGTATCTTGAGAGCACATGTGACTTTACGTGAGAAAGAACTGACTAGGAAGATGCTTTTCGGAGCAGCCAAACAGTGGATGACTGAGTGGATGACCAAGCAAGAGAGGGAATGTATGAGTGCACAAGTACCCAATGTCTGGCATATTTACTGTGATAGGTGCAAGGAAAGCAAAAGCAGTTGTACATACAGTTGGAGCTGTATTCTTGCAGAGAGCGCAGAATCTGAATGCAATTCTTGTCAAGAAAATCTTTTGATGTTGTCAAAACAGTTAACAGACTTGATGATCTTAAACATGCTTTCCAACCTAAATGATTCTATGGGTCTAAGATCAGCCTGGTCATTGTTACAACAGGTATTAAGATTGTGTAACATCAGTGATTGTCAATAGCTTTTTCATTCAAATGAATGCACTTAGTATATTATAAGTGTAATGGAGAGAATGCAAGGTAAAGGTGTTGCAAATTTAGGAAGGTGCCAAGAGCTGTATGTAACAGTTACAGTTTTCAGTTCCTGTAGCAGCTGGAGCAATAGTATCTAGTGAGTAAATGTTGCCTTTTCTCATCTTGTTTTCTAAACAGGGTCTTCTCTGTGTACCTCTGTGGTGTTGTTCAAAGTTTGTGATTTTTAAGAAATCTCCTGGCTGTTGAGGCTTACTGTGCTTTGACCTCTGTTGCAGGGTCTCAGAACTAATGAGCTGGATACCTTTTTGGTCAAACCTCCATTCTCCTAGAGCATATTAAAAGGAAAATGTGCTGCAGCTGCTAATTGAAATGAGAAGACTTGTCTTGTGTGAGTTGCCAATAGAATCAACATGCTGTGATCACTAGGCATGGTGTGTCTCCCATTGGGAGCACAGTGAATCCCATGAAGTTAGTTGAGGTGGTTTTTTTTTTCAGAAGCTGCTCTGGCAGTCTAGGTTCAGAAAATCTGTATGTAACCTACATTTAATGCCTGCTTGTCTGCTTTTCATAGTTAGTGTGTCTGTGACAGTAGGCATCTTACAAAATTTCTAATTATGGACATGTGCGAGCACCACTTTTTTCCCTACTGTCCTCCTTTGTGAAAGCTCATCCCTGTAGTGCCTTCTGAAGCTGTAGTAAAGCTGCATGTTCTTCATATCCAAGGGTTCACAAAAAGGTTAATATGGTCAGAAAGTGGAAATTGAGCTTCCAAAATAATGAATTTCTATCACTCTGTTAATTTTTATAATGATATAAGTTGGAAACCTTCTGCAAACAATCTGGATTTGCTTTCTCAGAATGTAATCTCACTCAAAGTAGAAGAAAAAAGAAAACTGTGATAGTTAAGCTGGTCCCATATTATAGGCAAAGAACAGTGCTTGATGTCTATGTATTTGGCACTGACAGGAGACAGCAAATTAATGCTCACTCATATTCTACTTCCAGCAGTGTTTTGAACTCTGTATTAACAGTAGAACATTCTGGTACGAGATTGTTTGTCAAGAAGACTTGAGTGTAAATTGGAAGACTTTTAGGCATATGAGGATGCAGTGGTACCTTAATAAGGAAGGTAACGGATGCAGATACAACCAAGCAGTACAGCTGTACTTCGGATTGTCATAATGAAATTTCTTCCTTAGGCATTGTGGTGGGTTGACCCTGGATGGCTCTCAGGTGCTAATCAGTGAGCTCTATCACTTCCCTCATCAGCTAGATAGGAGAGAAAAGGATCACGGATTGAGATGAAGATTGGACAGATCACTCACCAGTTACTATCACAGGCAAAACAACCTTGACTTGGGGAAATTATTTTTTTTCCCCAATCATATCAGTGTAGGATAATGAAAAGTAAATCCAAATCATAAAAATACTTTCTCCCACCATTCCCATCTTCCTGGGCTTCACTCTGTTCCTGATTCTCTACCTCCTTTTGCCAGTGGCATAGGGGACAGAGAATTGGGGCTGTGGCTGTGCTGCCACTTCCTCCTTAGGAGGAAGACTTTTCCCTCTGCTCCAGCATGGGGTCCGTCCTACGAGGGACATTCCTCCAGAAACATCTCCAAGCTGTGTCCTTCCAATGGGCTGCAGTTCTTCGTGAATTGCTCCAGCATGGGTCTCTTCCATGGGGTGCAGTGCTTCAGGAATAGCCCAAAGGATCACAAGTCCTGCTAGCAAACCTGCTCCAGTGTGGGCTCCTCTCCCCATGAGTCTACAGGTCCTGCCAGGAGCCTGCTCTAGTGTGGGCTTCTCACGGGATCACAGTTTCCTTCAGGCATCCGCCTGCTCTAGTTTAGGGTCCTTCACAGGCTGCAGGTGGATCTCTGCTCCACCATGGGCTGCAGGGGCACAGCTGCCTCACCATGGTCTTCACCATGAGCTGCAGGGGGATCTCTGCCCCATCCTGGAGTGCCTCTTCCCTTTCTTTCATTTGCCTCGGTGTTTTCTGGGTTCTTTAGGTCCCATGTAAGGACATTGCTCTTTTCTCTGGCTGCAATTGCTTCTGTCCAATAGTTTATTTTTTCATCTTTTTCTGTCCAACAGTTTCTTTTTCTGTCTCAAATCTGTTATCTGATAATTACCATTGATGGCCTTGGCCAGTGGCAGGTTTGTCTTGGAGCTGGCGTTGCCTTCAGCAGACATAAAGGAAGCTTCTAGCAGCTTCTCATAAAGCCGCCCCTGTAAATCCCTGCCACCAAAACCTCACCCTGCAAACCCAGTCCAGGCATGAATCAGTGAAGTCCTTATGTCCTTCATACTGACAAACCTCAAGGTTATAGTCTCATTATCGTGCATAGACACCTCCGACTTCTGCTGATGCTTATTTTGTGCTCCTGTGTACTGTAGAAATTATTGCACTACTGGTGAGAGCAGGAGTTTCTGCTTTTTGCATTTTGGAAGTAAAGCTCAAGTTCCTGTAGTGTTGTTCTTTCTGTTGTGTGAACTATCTCTTTCTAAACTAATGGTTTTCTTTGATTTACAAAAAATGATTGAAAGACTGTCCTCATAATGCAGTGCTGGTAGTTGAAAAGCTAACTTGACATGGTTGTATTATCTTAGAGCTCCTATCTGAGTGGAGAACTGCTGTTTAAAAACAACTCGTTTTCAGCATAGTAATGCCTGCCAACTGTTGGGGTTTGGTTGAGGTTCAAGGCCCAGGTTCCCTAGTTGCCTAGTCATAATTAATAGTACTTCATCTGTTAGTATACTCATACAGTTGGTTTGTCTTAGACATATGGGCTGGACTTCTTGTCATATAGCCCAAATTGCCTTTTTGCTTTTCTAGAATTTAAGTATTCAGAATTAAGGATTGTTTGGGGTTTTTTATTACTATTTGGGTATATTAACTTAGACTGGCTCTCTGCCTTTTTAAGATGTCAGTTGTGTGTTGGGAAATATGCCCTTGCCAAAAAGGAAATAACACTTTCCAGGTTTTAAACAACTCATTGCCCTCCAAAAAAACAGTTTGTCCTTCAAATTCAAGAAGGACAGAAATATGTTTATTTATGTATAAATGTGGGTTATATACATTAGTGTCTCAATTCTTTATACATAGTGTATATGAACTTTCTTTCAACTGCCAAATCAATGTCCCAGGTTTGGAGGCTGACCTCTTTTTTAAATGCTTGTGTGGTGCTAGTACTGTACCTCCATTTATGACCTTTCTGTAGGCTGTTGAGAAACCTTGCAGCTGCAGATACTGCAGCTTCAATTTTCTTCCTTCAGCAGGTAAAGTTGGAGGCAGCCAGATGAAACATGCATATCCTGCAACCACTAGAGCTCTTCTGGAGTCCGCTCTGACTTGCTATAGTGTCCCAAGCATATTTACAAAACTGGGCACTAAATGATTTATACCAGATTTATGGTGTTAGCTTAGTACAAAACACTTGTTTGGAGTATGACTTTTGAAGTTTGTTGTCTTATGTGGAACATCAGTTGGAATTCTGTCTTTCTCAAGTAGCAAGAAGAAAGGATAATGCAGATGGGAGCAGTAGGTGGAGGAGCACCGAGGCAGCTGAATGGACAAATGGGTTAGGTGAGAAGAGATTAAAGAAAACTGATGGATGTGAAGGGGAAGGGTGGTTTTTTTTGGGGTAGTGCCTGGTGATCCTTTAAGCTTTCATATCTTAACAGGTAATTCTAAATAGATTGTTTAATCAGGTGATGGTAGCACACTTCCATGAAGAATTCCACTTGTTTGCCTTGGAACACCTGACTAGCTGAGAAATATCTCACGTTTTTTGGTGGAAATTTTTCAGGATACCATATTTTGGAAAGATGTAATCCTAATTTTAGACGTGTTGGAGTAGTTTTCCACGTAAGTATATTTTTTTGGGAATCCTGCATAGTGCTGAATTTATTGAATCTGTCATAATATTTCAGACTTAGTAGTTTAATATATTATTATTTTCTCCTATGCACTGAAGAAAATATTTTCAGAGCATATTATTACAACACAGTTATTGCATGGGTTTGTTCTAAAATAGATGTGGATATGGGGCTTGCTGTTTTTTGGATCAACTTGTATTTCAACAGAAATCAATGCTTTATGTGACATGTGTTTTGGATTTGTACTTTTTTAAAGCCTGGTGCTTTTGGGGCAGACACTCTTAAATTAATCTGTGGTTCTTACTACTTTATTTTTGTTAATTCCCTTATTTTTTTCCTTATCCCATTCTTTTGTGTATTGGGTTTTTTTAAATACTTAACTCTGGGCACCAACTTCCTAGCTAGATTTTTCCTTTTAACATAGAATTCAACATAGAATAGCAGTTTAACTTTGCTTGGACTATTGGCTGTAGAAGTTGATTCCTCTTCTTTTTGGAATCTCTTCACTCATCCACGTGTTGTCTAAGTGTATCCTTGTCTGACCAGTCTCATTCAACTAAATTATATATTGAGTAGCTATCAGCTGGCCTACTGAACTGATCTTTCTGAACATAGCCAGTGCTTTATTTTTTTTCAAGAGTTGTGTTTTGGGACTAGAGAGTGTGCAAGACCTGATGTCTGTATTGCAATGCCATATCAATGCACTTGGCAATTTCAGCTCAACGTAGAGAGTGAAGCAGCAGAATGGGTTCATTTTCAAGACTGAGTTGTTTGGGAAATAACATGGTGAGAATTCAGAATTTCAAAATCTAGTTTTAAATCAATACGTGTTTATAAACATATTCTTATTTTATTTTCAATACTGTCTTTGTTGATGGGAAATATTTATTTTCATTTGCTGAAAATTGGAGTGTTATGATCTTGTTGCACATGAGCTACTGCTTCTGAAAACAAGACCTAGGTAGCAGTCTGTGAGACTTTTCCTGGAAGCGGAGCATATTAGGATTACAGATTTGTTGGCATAGAAGGTGCAAGCTTTGCTTGGGAGTATGTTCTGGCTGAAACAAATGTAAATGTTATGGTTGTTTCTAAAGCAAATGACCTGAATACGCTGCGTGGAGAGAAGAGATAACCTGTAAGAGCTTTCTAGGCTGCAAAATGAACTTGGAAACTGAATGTCAGGTTGAACTCCTGGCAAAGCACCAGTTAGAAAGTGCATTGTTGAAATGTAAATAATAGGTTTGTTCTGTACCAGCTATGATAGTATCCAGTAATTTTTTGGTGAAGTGGCTGTGCTGCTCGGGAATTGAAGGAACAACATCATCGCAAGGAAATGGATGGTGTAATTTAAATATTAGAATTAATGTTTTAACTTGTATTTTAGAACTGTGGAGTATTTTGTGGGTCTCAGAGTTGTGGATTTGAATTTGAATTCAATAGAATTGCTTTTAGTTCAGCTTAATGTGCTATATTTCTAGGAAAAAATCCCAAATAGTCAACAGGTTAGTAGGTAAAAAACCCCTACTAATACCTCTAATTAATGCTAGTGATTTGCATATGCTTATATATTTCAGATGAGTTTACCTGTGTTAAACTATTTACTGCCTCAGGGATTATGTATGAGTACAAAGAGGGTTTGTGTGTCTAGGTACACGAATTTTCTAAAATCTGCTTTGAGTGCTCATATTAAAAAAAACTTTGTCAGACTGACTGGTACCTCCAAAAGGTGACAGGGCTGTTGGCTGTTCAGGTCTTTTGTGCATTCATTCCTGACACAGGTCCCCTTGAAGATAATTCTCTGGCTCTGTATGTTGGGCTTTTATTATCACATCAAAATTAATAGGGAAAATAGCACATCATCTTGCCAGAAACTTGTGTGTTAATACATAATGGTTTTTGGAATATATAAGTAACCAAAATACCAACACTTACAAAGATAATTACAGGGGTTGTATTTGTCAGTTTATGTATTGGGAGACATGGAGATAGAGGGAAGGGTGATATGACAGTTCATCTATTTGAGGAACTGTGTTGCAGGATAGTCCTGGACAAATAACTAACTGATTGGTCTCTAGCCAGCAGACCTGTTCCTCCTTGCCACAGCCCCTTTACCTCCCTTTGGTGTATACTAAGCATTTGGAGAGCAGAAGCTGGCATATCACTGATGAGACCAAATTTGCATTTGCTGTTAGGCAGCTCAGGGTTTAAACCTACACCAGCTGCTTTTAGAAAAAGGTTGCCACAGCATGTCTTCACTGTTCGTGGTGGTGCACCAGATAGAAAGGGTTATTTGGCTTCTCTTTTGCTGTGGTTAATTTGGTAAATTAGTACTTGGGAGTGATGTCATGGTACGTATTCCTGAATATTGGAAAGGAACCCGTTTGCACTGGAACAGAAACTGACAGTGATTGCTGCAATTTAAGGGTTGAAACTCAGATACCACAGCATTGCTGATTTATGTTCCAGAAAATAGGTTTACTAAGACAAATACAAGTACTAATGTGTGAATGGTGTATTTGCCTTTATGAAGTACAGAGGACCTGTTCTGATGTGTAGATACAGGTGTATAAAGTAGAAAGATTAAGAGTAATCCATGTCCATTTACTGATCTTTACTGAACTTCTTCCCAGATGTACTTACAGCAAGGAAATGTAATGCCAATAGTCAGTGTCTTTGTTCCAAGGTACAGGGAGAAAAGGTTTATATATCATCTTTGGCATAATTCCTAGAAGTTTGGGGTCATATTCTGATTCAGCTTTCCCAGTGTAGGTCTGGACTACTTCAATTGATTTACTTTGGCATAATTCCAGATTTGTCCCAATCCAGCTGACATGAAATCAGGACCCTACAATCCAGCTTTGTTTCATGTAGTTGGGTGAAGAGTTTGGATTTGTGTGGTTTAGTGGGGAATGAGGTGAGGTAATGCATTAAAAAATATTTCCTTGGAGAGGAAGTAGTTTTTCCTCATTTGTTGATAGATTAAAGCATAGATAAATTTGTTGGAATGTATTTTAGCTCCTCATTACAGAAAAACCTACTATTTGAAAATGGGCATGATTACAGTTTTTGTAGTGGAAAAACCCTGTAATTTATTCACCTGTGGTAAAAGCATCTTAAAATTCCAAAAGACAAAAAACTCTTAATTCTTTCAGTACAAAGTATACTCTGAAATTATAGCTTGCTCTTTTTGGAAGGAGTAGTATTTTCTCTAAAAGGGTATGATTGAATTATAAATTATTAGGTACAACTTAAGCAGAAAAATTCCCTTTACTCACCTATTGCTTGTGACTTACTGTGCAATACCTGCACTTGAAGAGCAGTTCCTGTTAAATAATTTTGCTGCACAATTGATGTAGATTGTGTTTTATTTTGGACTCTTATGGATAATAATATATTCAATCTTTGTGAGCTTCACTTCTTCCAAAAGAATGGGTAAATATTCAGGTTAAAGTATGTGCTTTCCTTTCTAAGGAAAAGTCATTGTCTTCCCTCTTTACAGGCCACAGAACCTCAGGGAAATTGTACTGTGCTACTGGCCACACTCTGTACCATCTAGCCTTGCTCCAAGCATTATAAAAGCATAAATTTTAGATGTAAATATTTATTTCTTTGCCTCTGGGCAAAATTGAACAAACTTGATCTCTCTATGGAGAAATACGATTTTTTCCCCTTTTCTCTTCTCTGACATGTTTGTTTAGTGGTTCTGCGACTGACTTGCTAAGAAACCATGTTCTGAAGCTCTCATCTTGGCTTCAAGGGATCCACTTGGCTTCCTTTACACATGCAAAGGTCTGTACAGAGCCCAGAGTGCTATGAGCTGGTGTCCTTCTTTTTGCAATTCAAGTCCTTATGTATTGCACCTAGTTGGAGGATGAATAATGCAAAACTGCTTTTCCTTCTTTATTTTATATGAGTGAATCATTCTTCTGGAAGATTTTGTCATGTAAGGGGTTTTATTGATTTATTTAATTTTCAAGTATTTTCGGTTAAAGCTGAAAATATCTTTTGGTTTCATTAGATATCAAAGCCTGTTAGGCCTGTTAACCTGTCAGCATTAGTCAATATTTCAGATTAGTTTAGGGTTTCCTGAAATGAATTAACAGCTGCAGCTGCAGCAGCAATATGTAATTACTTAGAATTAAACTCCAGAATCATGAATCCTGGTATTCTAGAAGTGCATTGGTAATGTGGGACTACTTTTTGAAGAACTGCAGTGGTTTTCCATGCAGTTAGAGGATCTGAGAGGCCTCATGATCAATGCAATTGGTGCTGTCTGCTGTTGGGAGCACAGTAGACAGCAGTGTTCCACTCCTTGGGTGGGTGGGCTGCTCTCAGGTTTGTTTTTTATTCCCAATGGCGGGAGAGTGCCATATTTCACAGCTTCTGGAACACTTTCTGTAGGTGAATATCATCTGGATTGTGTTGCATGTGTATGTAGTTCTGCTGCCTTCTGGAAGTCTCTGCTTTCCTGTATTTCTACTGGATTCCAGGTGTTTAAGCTTTCTACTCTTCGGTTTTTCCCCAGCAGGGCCTGATGAAGACCTGAGAAAGAGGGCAGATGGGTGTGCTGCTGACTCCATACAATTAGTTCAGCCTGTTCTTGATGGTCCTCTTCCCAGATGTTCCTCAGATGTGGACAGTGATGGTGGTGTAGGGTAAATGCATTGTTCTGGCAGTGGGAAGTGACCATCTTTCCTGGAAGCTCTTCAACCCTTTTCCCAGCATGCATTTAAAGATGGCCTTATTATATGGTGAGGGAGAGGCTGCAAGCCCCTTAGATAAAATGGTTGTGGGGAGCACACTGCCTGCTCCACTGGAGTCATCTGGTGTGCAGCTGAGATTCTTAGGAGAGGCAGCCAGAGGGAACGAGCTAGATGAATTGTCCTGCCATACTGCATATGGCCTGTGGGTTATAAGTTGTTCATCGTAGATATTTGCTTATGATCCTTAAGAACATTAAGATTTTGCAGTAAAACTCAGAAAAATACTTAACAGCATGAAAAAAATCTGCGTAAGCCACAATGAACTCTCTAATTCTTTTTACCAGCCTTTCACAAAGAGAGCATCTGGTGGACAGAATAGATCAGAGTCCTGAGTGCATATGCTAGTGGTTTCATTGTCATCAACAGACATTACATTTTTGTTGATTTATTTTGTGCAATGACTAAAACTTCATTTCCTGCTCTGTTAAGGATGTTCTACTTTGCTTGACTTGTACAAAAATGAAGTATGGTAGTTGTATCCATATAAAAGTTGAAAGCAATTGTGTGGCATGGAGTTAATGGTGGACATATCTTTTATCTACTTATGCGTATGCCCCAGTTCTTTTCATCTGAATCCTCTAGTTGTTGATGATGCTAAATCTTCTGCAGTTAACTTTCCCTTCTCAGGGACTGTAGGGGACTGTAATCTAAAGGTCAAGATACTGTAATCTGTTCTTCATTTATTGCATATCAAAGAGTATTCCTCTCATAAATGTGACTTATAAAACTGTAGTTTATTACCTATGTACCAATTGTTTAAGCACTTCTGTTCTCAGTCAAGTAAAACCAAGTGAACTGTGCATATAGTCGTAGGAAAGTCAGAGATTGACTTCTGCTGGTGTCTATATAACCAATCAATTTGAAAAAAGAGAATGCTATGGCTGCTCATTTTTACTTCTGGCATATTTGATGAAAACATAATTTCTGCAAAATGGTCTTTATAGTGCCTCTTCTGTCTTGGGGAAAATAAAAACCAAACAAGATACTGCATTTGAAGCAGCATAGGGCAGTATTTTTCTGCTTGTCAAAGCAGGCCCCTCACATTTTTGGTCCTATTCAGTATTGAGCTGTGTCTAATTGAACTGCTCCTGTGTTGTGTGTGAAATGTAGCTTGGATGTCTGGTTCTCTATTCTGGACTGTGTTCCTGGCTGTGTTCCCTCAGCAGCATTGCTGTCTTTTTCACTGAAGTGCCTCAAAAGGTACATCAATCCTATGGTTACAGGGTACCACCAGGGAGATGTTCTTTTGGAGGAGAGAACTGGCTACACTCAGGGCTTGTGTGTGTTGTGGCCACATTTTTTTTCAGGTCGATGCTTTCTTGTGTGTGAAAACAGCAGAATACTTTGATCAGACAAAATAAAGGTGTGCTTTCAGGAATGTTTGAAAACTTTATTTGAAACAGAAATAGCAAAATATAATTTTTCAGAAATCTGAAAGTGAACTTTGTTTCCAACTAAGTGTTTCTTTTTCCGCCTCTTTTCATCTTGATCTTGTGCTTAAAGCAAGTAACAAGGTGATGAGCCCACAGGAGCCTGACTCAGTGAATTGGCCTGTATGTTAGTATCTGGTGAGGGACAGACTTGCCTCAGAATTGCCAGCTCGTGAGCACTCATCTTCCCTCTGGCTGTGCTGGACCTGGCTAGATGTTGATGTTTCTGGCCCACAGATTCTTGGTTTAGGATGCAATTATAAGATTCTGACTCTTTTCAAGAGCTAATTTGAAGTTAATGCTAAATGTCTTTACACATCGTTAAACCACTCTGATGATTATACTAATACCAAGATCCTATCCTGTCCGCCGCACCAATGGACTGGTATGAGTTCTGTGAGTGTTGCTTGCTAATAGAAGATGGATCCCAGCTCTTGGAAGTATTTTTTACAGTTTGCTGGCACTGGTATTTCATGATTTCTGATTTAATAGGCTTCTGAGCTCTTCTGAGCAGAGATCAATCTGACGTGCTCCTTTCTTTTCTTTTGTGGGGACAACTTGTAGGCAGTTTGCTGGTTCTAGAATAAGTGATGCCACAAGGAGAGAGAAAGCTGAGGGAATTGCAGCTAGCAGTTATGAAGAGATCCCCTGATGGTGAGATTCCACTGTGACAGAAACATTAAGGAAGCATGGTGTGGTGGGATTGAGCTTTTTGAGTGGTGGTGCCCTTCTTCTTTCAGCTTTGTCATGTCCTGCTCTGCTTGAAAACAGTCAAAACAGCATCACACACATACCTGTTCCATTCTTGACACTTCCTTCTGCCTCATCTTAAACTTAACCATTAAGAGATTTTTTTTTCCTGTCTTAGTGTTTTTGATGCTTGACCTGTGAGCTTTGCCCATCTTAAGGTCTGAGGTATAACATTTTGCATTTTATGACTGTAATACTCTTGGATATCTTTACCCAATTAAAACTCCTAATAGTGATACTTGTGTCTTTTACATGTCACACTCTAGGATTTTATACTTTTGTTTTTTTAATTTGAAAAAAAAAAAGGATTTGTGCAAAAGGCTTGTGTCTAACAATCTTATGTAGGCAGAAAGCACAGACACACTTAAGTGATTGTTCTACTCTTGTCAGTTTTTATTCCTGTCTCTAAGGAGACATAATGCTTCTAAGGACATATGTAATGCTTTAAATTATTTATAAAGTAGCCTTGTAAACACATTCAGGCCATAATAGCATTAAAGCTTCCTTTGTACATGATTTTTTTCATCATTGAACACTATTGTAATGAATTCAAGTGTGGTATGATCCTGTCATTTGTGCTGACTTGATGTAACTTCTTGCACTAAGCACATCTTGATATTTGCATCTATTCTTAAATATAAATTCATGTCAGGTTTACTGCTGTTACTGATTAAGAAATGGTTTAGTTCATGCAAGGTTATCCTCTTTTTTCTGCAATTGAAGAAACACAAGTATATTCCCAAATACATAATTTGCCTTTGCTCTGGTTTTGGTTCATTGCAATATGCAGCCTGTTCAAAAGAACAGGAACTTATTCTGTGTCCTGTTCTGCTTCTGAAAGGCACCATGGATGAAAAAGTAAATACTGAAGTATGTTGCTGCTTGGTTTTGACTATGTACTGATTAATCTGTAAAGATTCTGAATGAGCAACAGGTCAGTCTTGCATGGTGTAGAGGTTTTTTTTATTTGTGTCTGCACTATGGTTTCAGATCTTGTTTTAGCAATGGTAGGAGAGCAGGTGGGAAGATGTGGAAGAGGGGAGAGCAGGAATGTTTGTTGACATCCAGGTCACAAATGTAGCAGTTTGGTAAACTAGAACATTATCAAACTTATTCTTAGGAGATCTCTCAGGCAGTAAAAACTATTTTCAGCTTTCTGTTCACCATGTACTTCAGATCACCACCTGGTATCCTACTTGCTGCTTTGTAAGGTGCTGTTCTGCTGCCTGAGCTTATTCTTTGCCTTTCTCAAACTCCCCTTCCCTGCTTCAACCATGTCTTTCATTGAACAAACCCACAGTGCTTCAATTGCTGCTTCATTTTGAATGTTAATATGGATTTATTTGCGCTGTTGCATAATCGAATTTGTTTTAGTTAAGGGAGTGCAAGGCGTGGGTAGTATAAGCATGCTCCCCGTCAGAAAGCCAGCCCTTAGAAATTTCTGCAGTCCTGAACCAGTTTCTATAAATATTTGCTCTATTCAGAATCCTGATCTAAACTAGGCTGAAAATTAGCATAGCAACTGGTTAGAAGACAAATGTAACTTTTCCCAATTTTTACAGTAGTTTATTTCTTCAAGATTAATGAGTCTTAAGGATTGAGAAGTATTTATCTGACAAAATAAGTTATATAGTACTGTCTCTTTGAGTTTAATTTTATGAGATAAAAATTCACGTTTGGATTCTGTTTGGATGAATCTCATAATTTAAAAAAACTGAGTGCTTGCACACTTTCTTGTGGGAGTTTCAAAGCACTTTTATTTGGTTTGGTAGCAGAGATAGTGTGCACAGTTATTTGATGTTGGTGTTTCTTTCTGGCAGTAAAAATGCAAATAATAGTAGTCTTTATCATACTTCTGTTTATAAATGAAATTGTTGACAAACTCTTACGTTAAACATTTTTTAATGAATACCAGTTTATTTTAGGAAAAATTGCCTTTTCTCTATCCTCTTGGGAATGCTACTTTTGTCCTGTTTTTCTATTTATTCTTATGAGAGCTTTAATTTCTAAAAGAATGTTATTTCATGTACTGTTCAAATATTTGATGTTTTGTCCAAAGCTTCTCATGTGTATCTATAAAACCACTTTATATTCTCACTAGAATGTTAAATATTTAAGACTGAAGTCAATACATCACTGGAATGTCATGCCATTTATGATCCATTTTATTAAGTCATTGCTTTCCCAGTCTCTTAATTGAAGTTGCCCCTTCAATAAGAACAAAGCTATAGACTTCATTTAACATAGAAAATGATAATATGTAATATGCATTTAAATAGAAATTAAATGACAATAGCAATGTAAAATGCAAACATTTTTCTCCACTTTTTTTTTTTTTGCTATAGTCTAACACTTGGAGGAAAAAAACTTATTAGCAGTAATGTTCCTTGGAATTTGTTTGAAAAGAGGGTTCACAGTTTTGGTTTTGGGTGTTTTGTTTATTTATTTAGTTGTGTGTGTGAGACTGCAGATATTATGTCCCTGCACATTGAGTTATGTTATCAGTAAATCAGTTCTTTTACTCCTGGATGACAGCAACTGAGACAATCTTCTGTCTACATGTAAGTTGCTAGTAAAAGTCCCTAGTAAAACTGATGAGCTTATCAGATTTCAAAACTAGGCTCTAGTGCATGTAGAAATTCAGATACACTGCTCGCTGGGGCTTAGAGTCTGTTGTATTGAAATCAGCTGCCTGTTGGTGTTTGCTATGTGGACAGCTCATTTTCATTTTTGCTGGGACCAGGCACTGCCTTTTGTAGGGTATGCAGAAGGCTACTTGTCACTGTAGGGCATCAGCTTGGGGACAGCAGTGTTGCTGCTGCACTGCCCTTACTGTACCTGCTGAGAAGTCTGCCACGTCCTTGTCTCCCAAGGCTGCCCATCTCATCCCCTGCAGTCCATGCCCCTTCCCTCACCTGGTGTGTGGCCCAGCAGCTTCTCCAGTTGTAATAATTTGTGTAGTGGTAGCTTTACCCCGTGTGTTTCACTGCTGTGATATGTATTTCTCTTAATGAAATTCTGAAACCAGTAGTTTGCTTGGGCAAAAATTAACTTGAAAACACTTAGCCACTTTAATTCTGTACTTAGTGGCATTTGCACAGAATACCATGTGGGTAGCAGGTAGTTTCATGATTTCTCTGGGGGGCATGGTTTGCTATTGCTGGTTTTGTTGTACTCTTATTCAATAAAATGTTTTACTGAATATCTCATAACATGCTGCCATTATACACTCATGGTGGTATTTTGTAATATTGCTACAATAATCCACCTGTATGGATTTCAGCAAAAAGCCTAATGAATTTAGTTTCCCCTCCACTGCTGGCCTCCCACCCTGAGTTGGAGAATGTCCCAAACTCTGCCTGAAGGGTATTACTGGGGCAAAGTAACTCAGAAACTCAGACTCTTTTTGCCTAAGAAATAAAGCTCCTTCCTCCAGAAATAAAGGGTGGGAGAGAGGAAAGGAAAACCCAAACCTTTCTAGATATGTAGAGGTAACATATCTTTCGTTGCTTGTCTGTAATGCTTTCACATAGTATCTTCATTCTACTTATATTGTCTCATGTGTTTCTGTTACATCCAGTTGTTCCCAATGTATCTGAGGTGCACACTGGCACCTGGATTCTGAACATTGTGCTGTGGGATATAAAGATAGTTTAAAAGGTAGTCATCTAAATTACTGTACATTAGTATGGGGGTAAAACCTGTTTCCAATAACTTTTATAGGTCTTGCAGCATTTAATATGGATCTAGTAATAGCTGTGTATGTAATTGTCTTTATATGATCAAAATAAATTATTGGACATACTTTTACATTCAGATGCCAAATTAAAATTTACTGTCAAATGTGAGTGAGGTTTCTTTTTCCATTTAATAATGCTGGAACTAAGATCTACCACTGTGTGTAGTTCCACTTAGTGTTTTGTAGCTGATTGAAGTATTGCTGCAAGATGTTAATAGGAATTTTCTCATGCTCCTTGGTTTGGCTGTTGTTCAGAGACCAGTTTTCATAACTTCTTCCAAACTATTTTGGTAAACTTACATATCCTACATAACATAAGCCACTTGGTAAATTTTGATCCCTTTAAAATCTTGTAGAGAGACAACAACACATTTGAGTTTTACATAGCAAAAAGATACATCAGAAAGAGAATATGGGCAGTGTCTACTGCTTTTTTTTTTCCTTAAATTAAGCCAAGTGACTGGCTTTGCTATAACCTCCACTCCTTGAAGGTTATATTGTTATTCTAAATTAAAGATGCCATTTTTAAGAAGTATTTTGCTTTTTGTTTCTACAATTTTACTTTCATTTTCTTTTGTATTTTGTCATCCTTGCGGTATCTCACCTATATTTCTGATCATCTACTAGTTTTAGCATTATTCAGTAGTCAATATTGGGGTAAATAATTGTTGAAAAAGCTTCCTACCATCCTGGATGAATAGGACTTTAACACTAACAGAAGCTTTTTGATCATCTCATCTGATTTTCTTATAAGAAGGTGTTTGTAAATGGAACTAATTTTCCCTGATCTTTAGGGTTGCCATAAGTCACATTTCTTCTGTGGGCTAGAATATTGCACTCCAAAAATTAGTCTGGTGCCTAAAAATTTCTTGGGTAGACTTATGAAGCATTTTTTAAAAACTTGTTCAGGATGTTTGTGGGCTATGCAGCCCTAGGAAACTGAACATCTCCTTGCATATTTGGAAGTATGAGAGAAAACTTCCTTGTGGTGATCTTATGATTCTCTCTGATGTTTGTTCTGCTACAGGGCTGGTGCTCCCTCAAATGCATGCTCTGGGCTAATGGCACTTGCAGCAGGGGAACAATGTGAGACTGTAATGTGGAAGGCAGAAATAGAGTACTTCCTGCTTTTCCCCTCCTGACATTAGGAAAAGAAGGAAGATTTTGTGTTCAGAACTTACTACAGCAGTTGGAATACCCTAATTTGACAATTTTAACAGTAGTAAAGTTAGGAAAGAACTCAAGTGGACTAGTGGTCTATGGCTGGTGTATACTTTGAGATACTAGGTAAGATAAGTTATATAACTTTTGGATGTTTGGTTATGGGTGGCTGGATGGACTTAGCACAATGGAGTGTATTAAGCCAAGTGCAACATTTGCACAGGAGCAGTGAGGGACAGAATAAAGGGAGTGGTGACCAGAAAAGAAGTGATGAGTGTGCTGGTGCTGCTTGAGTCCTTCGGGATGTGATGTGCACCATCACCTATTTGTTTCCTCAGTGCTGTGTGGAACATGCCCATTTTTTAGTTTCAAAAAGCAGCTCTTGGAGTTTTGTTTAATTCAACTGAAAAGCCCCACTTCTTTTCAATGCTTTATCTTTCTTTCCTGCAGTTCTGTCCTTCATGCTGCCGATGCAGCAGTCAGCAGAAATTTCTTTTGGAGGCCCTCAATTTGTGGGACTTTTGAAGATGAATTTTGAGCTGGTTAAAATGTTTTTGTCAGGGTTTATTTTTGTTCAAAAAGCTTACAACATGTAGGTGTAAGAGGAATGTTCCCATCATCTTTGGTCATTTTCCTTCTGGGACAGAACCCAGCACTGCTGCCAGGATTTACTCTCTGTTGTTGCTTTCTGCAGCTATAAATCAGAATTGATAAGGAAAGAGTGATAAAGTGCATTACCCTGAAACTTAGTAATTCCCAGTCTTCTCTATGTGTCCTCTTCAGCCTTCATGTTCTTTTTGATTTTAGGAATGTACAAATAATGAAAATGGTTGCTGTTTGTGAATGTCTTGATGCAACCCCTTAAAAATTAGTGCTGTGCACCTTATTTCAGTGTATCAGTCAGAGGTAACTAATGTGATATTATCAGGGATTTACATTGATCAAAACTCTCTGAAAGTGAAAAGCTACTGTCCATCTTTTGCACCTAATTACAGTGCAAAGCTTTTCTTCTAGAAAAAGCCCCACTTGGTCCTGTCATGGAGAAACCAGAGAAATGTGTTTAGAGTCTTCTATATTGCATCATGCCTGTTAGGTTTGGAGAGATTTAGTTTTTGTGCTTGGAGCATAAGAACTCCTCAGTCTGATACAAGAAGAATATACATTTTTATGTTGATTGACCTAAAGTGATGTAGTGGTGAAGGTGGCTTGCATTTTAAGAGAAAAATCTAAGCTCTCCTTGGTTTTCTAAACCAAGCATATTCTTACTTAATAAATACGTTTTTAATTGTGTGGTTTTAGCGCTCTTGTTTACTAGAACAAAAAAAGTCTGAAATATCTATACACTTTAAAAACCCGATCAGGCAGGAAAATGTTTCAGACTGAAGTGGAAACTTCAGAGGGAGAAAAAACAACCCAGGCAAAGACCTTGAATTTACAGGGTTAGTTATGAAAAGTTGTGGATTTGGAGAAGTAACAGACAAAATTCTTCTCCTTGACCTAAAACATATAACCTGCAAAGTTTTTGATTAAATATGAAGTTATTTCTCTAGTAAAATAGAGCACTGTGAATACCATGGACAAATATCACTTATTTAATACTTGTCACCAAAAACATTCTTACGCTATTTTGCAAAGCTGAGTATAGGAACAGATAGTACTTGTGAAAAATGGGTTTGTGTATTTGGGATCTCTGTGTTTTTAAATCTATTTTGCACGCTGTATCTAGAGGGGAAAAACTGTAGTATGAATTTTGTCCATAGAGATAGTTATGGGACATTTTGTATGTGGAAGTAGGTGTAAAACGATGTCTTAATAGGTAATTATATTAGATATACTTGAAGCAAAACTTTATAAATATGTAAGTATGCATACACAAACTTGTATGTAACTGCATGTTGGTTTAGCTACAAGCGTATCTACATATATTGTTTGTGTATTTTAAGCTTTTATTTATATACTACATTGATGAGCATTGCCAAAATACCTTCATGAAGGAATCTTTTTTGGAAAGTAATTAAGGACTGTAATATAGTACATTTGCAAACAGGAGCAGAGGCTTTATGATAGGCAAGCGTGCGTATAACTTGATTATAGTTCAATCACTAAAGAAGAGCAGAAGTGGAAGTATCTTTGGGATTTATGTGACACATGAAGTTTTATTTGGAAATTACACTGGTAAGCTGTGTTTGTATATCTGTATGAAGCACTCATAACTTAAGTTTGTAGATAAGTTTGGCTTTGACATTTATGGTGTAAGGATTTATAAGGAGTTAAATGACAGCACTGTAACTAGGTTTTTCTGTCATCTAGAGTTTTTATTAAAATTGTAAAATTATTGCATACAGTTGATAACTTTAAAATACTCTGTATCATGATTTGGCATGAACCTTTGGCTTCATAAGAGAGTTGCTGTTTTTTCTTAATCTACATTGTTACTAATTTATTTTTCAGAGCTACTGGACCCCACAGGTTGTCTATGTCCAGTATTGCATCTCTTTTTCTCTTAAGCACCACATTGAAATTGCAACTCTTTAATTGTATTTTAAATCAATTTTTATATTTTCTTCCCATTTAAACTATACTTTTTCATTCTAATGCTTGTTGGAGTATGAGATAGCTTAAAAAAAGAACACCTGTGAATAGAAAACTGCTGTTCATCATTTGGTACAGCAACTCACCTACATGTAAGTGTGCCTCTGTGCTTCCACAGAGCAAGCAGGACTCGGATGATGTTCTATGTGCCAGATGGTGTTCTTAGAAACATAGTCACAATGTAGGCAGCATAGTCAGTATATGGAAAAACATGGATATTTAGAAATCATTGTGTTACTGTGTTAAGACTCCTATCAGTAAGATGCACTGCCACAGTCATGTCCTGTGGTAACTTCATTTATAAGCAGTATATTGTTTCTTTGAACCTTTCATTACTGCTTACAATCTGATTTTGAGACTCAAACACACAAAAAAGGGCTGTTTAGGCATTCAATGCTTCGATATTTGTTCAGTGTGCAGGCGTCTGGTTCTTTGCATCCTGGCTTCTTTGCCAGGAAATTTGGAAATAACAATGTGCAGGCCTGTTAATTATATGAAAGATAGATGCATTTTTTTCTTTTAAAGTATAAAACAAATACTTAATCTCTTTGTTCAGTAGATCGCAAACTTGTGTTCCTCCTCCAACAGTAAGTCTTGAGAATCGGTTGACCATGCTTATAGCAAGATTTCAGAATAAAACATGACTCAAAGTGATGTGTTCTAGAGCCTTACATTTCCAGAGCACTTTAGGAATATGTATGTGTCAATACTTCCTGTTGAACAAACATAGTTTTTAAAAACCTATTTGGATATTTATTTTAATGGTATGTAAGACATGTTCAGAAGTGATTGTTGCAGATTCCAACTTTGTTCAGTTTACTCTGTGAGATGTGGGGTAAAGATTTGGTCCACAGCTGTTTTAGGAAGGAGGAAGAGGTGGGTAGTGAGGAGATCTGCTGGAATAGAAGAAGTGGAGTATGTCTGTCTGTGTATGGTGGATTCAGGAGTGAAAGGACCATGGTCTGTGCCACAGGAGGGTGCTGAAGCATGAATGTGATCCCTGGGTGATTGCTGTGGGTGGACAATACTCGATTGTCTTAGTCCTTAAATTATTGACATGATCTAAAGATTACAGAAAGACTTATTTATAACGTGAGGGATTTGCCTTCTGAGTAATGAAATTATCTGCTGCTCTTCAGAACTGCAGATAAAAAGTGTCAGTCAAGAAGAGGTCTCTTCGTTTCACACAAATGCAGTTGCACTTACGTGAATTTCTAGTATTTTGGATAGTACACCTGAGGTTAGTTTCTGAAGGTGCTACACTATCTGAAGGTGCTACAACTATTATCCACTAGTTGTAGTGGATAACTAGTAACTAGTATATACCATGTAAAATAAGTGTTAGTGAAACCTGAGTGAGTTGATGACTTACTGTGATTACTCGTGTCAAATTTAAATTTATAAAACAGATTTCACAATGTGAACTAATAGATAAAATCATGAGGAATTAATGATGTAAGAGAATATTTCTGTGAGTTTCTTTTTTAACTTTTTATTTCTTGGCTAAAGTTATTCAGTAGTTTGTTACAGATGTTGTTCCATGTTTTGATTTGAAACAAGATACAGTATTTTCTTATTCTTTACTAAATGGCCCCTGAGCTTTTCTTCTTGGCATTATATGAGATTAGAGGATATTTCCAAGCTTTTTTAACTTTCCCACATATTTTTTTCTCCAAGTTGTTTTCAGTCTTATTTCTCCATCCTGTTGTCCAGTTTTTAATTTCTCCCTGTTGCACATGGCTGGAGTCGCAGTTGAGCACAAACAGTAACAGTCCTGTCTCCCCAGCTCCTTTCAGAATGCTTGTATGTTTTGTTCCCTTGGGCACTCAACTTCATTTCTTTGTGACACTCACTTTCCTACCTTGTTTTAAACTTGTACTTATTCTTTCATTGGAAATTAGACCAGGGATAAAAATTATTTTCCATTCAAAATGATTGGCACAGATTTGGAAGAAGATGGTTTTTTATTTGATATTAAAGAACAACCCTTTAGTTAGTACTAAGAAAGATATATTTGAATTCTCAATGTTCCAGTTTGTGCAAGGAAGTAAGTGACATGGGCATGGTATTCACTGGAAAGAATAACAAATGTTGAATCCTGGTATTGTCCGTGCTGCCTGAGAGGAGGCACTCTGTATTTTAAACTAACCAATGTGATAAAAATTTACACATTATGTTATAATATAGACATCTTTCATAAAACCTTGCAACATTCACAGTGTAGTGCTGACAGCTGCACTTGACTTAATATATTCTGGTGGTTTTGTGTGATAGACTGCTGGCTACTTTAGAAGATAAAATACTGTTTTTTTAGGTTTAAGTTAATATTTTAAAAGCTTTCTTACTTAAAAAGCAGTGCATTGTAAATAGCAATAAGTTCTCTGAAATGCTCTACATGTTACAGACTGACAATTGCAAAAGAAAAGACTGATTATAAGTAGAAAATCTGTAACTACATGTTTTGAGTAAGTTGCTCCTGTGTGTACTTTTTTACATTAATTAACCAGGAAGATTTTGCAGCCATTCAGTCAGCTTTGTAATTTAGTCCAACAGTTTTAAATAATGTTATTTAAATAAGATGTAATTGGTAAATTACGTTTGGTGAAAATCCATTCTTCCTCACAGTGGTGTCTGAAGTTCAGCTTGAAAAGAAAGAATAAAAATACAGATTTTCGAGTGAGTTGTTAGAAATACAGCAGAGCTATTAATGTGTAATTGAAAATATGAAGAGAGTAATTTTGGGAAAATTACATGTAAGTTTTGCTTGAAACAACCAAATCATGAAGCTCTCAACTAACTTAGCTTCTGTGTTTAGAATTTGAGCAGTTGGAAAGTTAGAAAACTGTGAGTTGGGAAAAATGATGTTTCAGACAGTTGTATGGAAGTATCTAAAATCTGATGTACAATTATAGTCAGTAGATTTTAATTTGTTAAAGCTGTTTGAATATTTATACATAGCATTAATACAATTACATAGTGTTACATGTATGTTCATAGAATGCATCAAAAGCACACTGCATGAGAAGAACTTTTGGAAATAAGCTAGGAAAAGAAGTTTTGTCTTAACATAGCACTAAAAAAACATTACTATTGTTTTTGTGAAGATTGTACTTAGTTTTTAAAAAGGGGGAGGATTTTTTATTAGTGTTTATGTTGGCGTTCCAGTCTCCTTCTGTAGGTTGTGTTGTGTGCTGAGATCTTTCTTTTTCTTAAATGAAATGCCCATGCTTTTGAATTTGCAGAATGCAGTGAAAGCTGTAGTGTTTCAGTCTTCCTGTGCCTGTCGCTCAGAAATCTTTCTACTTGAATCTTCCTGTACTGACAAAAATACCCTCAAAAGTACTACCTTGGGAAAAATTCCCTGTTATGTGTTCTTTGAAGACTGGCCACAAGCTCAAATTTGGCTTGGACCTATCTCGGACAGTAACTGCAGAATAAAGGACTGCTAGGCTCAAGTCTCTGACCCAAACACCTTTCAGTTGTATTGGATTTTAAGATTTAAATCTTAAGGAAACCAGATGTTTATGACTTTGTCATTCAGTCTTTTCTTCTTTTACACTCCTCCATGAAATTTTGAACTTGCTTACTAGTTTCAAACAATTTGATGGAGAATTAGTCACCGTAAGAATAACCCAAACACTTGTGAAAATCAATAGCAGCTGGAGAGACCCTAGTGGGTATACTCTTCCTTCTCACACTGGTCTATGTGGTCCATTCCCATTTCATTACTTGTTTGCTGTCCTTCTGCCCCCAGCACCTGCCAAGAGCCAAGCACTAACCAAATGATGCTCAGCACTGAAAAGAGCTTGCTTGGATAGCAAGTTCTCCAGACCAAGCTTTGTGCCTCAGGCCTTTCATTCTTATATGTCAGAGGTTTATTGTGATGATGGAAATTTGAGAGCTGAGAATTACTCAATTTGCTGGGACCCTGCTGTAGGTCTGCTGTTCAGTAGTGTTTGGGATTAGGAGAAAATTTGGTCTGGACAGTATTCTACCTTCCTCTGAAGGAAGTGGGTGGCAAGGTTATATTGTAATAAAAATTATTACTACATCCTTGGCAGGTGCTTGGTGGAGAGATTTCTTACACATGGGGTCTGGCTTTCTAATAAAATCCAGTAGGAAATGTGTTTGGGGAAAGCACCCTCCACAGAAGATGTGAAATGGAGCTGAAGTACAGCCCACCAGAGCCATGCGGGGAAACAAGTACCCTCAATCATCTACCACCATAAAGGAAAGTGATGGCTTGATGAAGTCTGGTGCCAGTTGAAATAGTGCTGGAGACTAGTGCTAGCCCTCTGGCAGGTGGAAGAGAGTACAAGAGAATGACCTGAATGGATCAAGTTTTTGCTAATGGTTTCCAGGTGTTGTTTAATGAATCAGTAATGGGACTGAGCCATGCTTACAATGGTGGTTTGATGTCGTGGTGAACACTGCAGGAAAATATTTGATAAATGCTGGAAAAGTAGTTCTCAGCCATTCTTAATATTTCAAGGTAAGTGCAACAAGTATGAGAGTATGTCCAGTCTTTGGTACAGTGTCTTCCAAAATAGCACACACAAAAATGTAAACTGGTGGTGCAAGAAAAATGTTTGTTGCAGTGCTAATCAGTTCAAGTAGGTGGACCTGTAAGAGGGTGAGATGCTCCTCTAACAGGCCCCAAATTGTGTGTTAGGGTGGATGACAGTGGAATAGTCAGACTGGTCTGGAGTTCTCATGTATGGAGACAAATTGTTTAAACTTGAAATATATATCCTGTTTTGTTCTCACTTAATTTTCAAGGGGTTTTTGAAATAGGTATCAGTTCTTTTATCACTCTTAATTTTAGTGTATTTGCCTGTTTCTTGACAGAAGTTGGAAAAGAGAATAAAAATGTTGTGGGCCATTTCTCTTAGGTTTGCAGTCTATTCTTCCAAGTATATTTCTGCCAGTCTTTTCTCCCAGTACTTCAGGGTTAAACTGTGAGTCACTCTTCTTTCTCGTTTTCAGTCACAGAGAATATGTGGGGCAGCATGACCCATTTTAGCCCACATTACCAGTTTTGCTGAAGGAGCTCACCTAGCACTAGTCTTTCTGCTATGTCTCTCCTGACTTTTCATTCAACCTGGTGTGAGAGTTACTGAGTTAGAGTTTTATGCACCGTGAGTTTTGTGGAACAAACATTTCAGAATTGACTTTTTTTATCCCTCCCTATTTGCTTCTACAGTGATACCAGATCTTGAGTATATTTGCCAGTTGCTGCTGTAATATTTCTTATTTTGTGTTGTTTTTTATTTTTTTTTTTAGCTTTGAGAGCTCTAGTCATAGATCAGGATTTCACTTTGTTTGGTATTAAATGCAGAATAATGTTACAGAATTAACACCACTCCACCCATATTCCCCCAAGCAAAGCACTGCACCTACTTCCTGTAACATGAGAGAATGAAATCTTGAAAAAGCTTATCCTAGAAGAAATTGCAGAAAAGTAATTTTGAGATGTTTATTTCTATTAAAAAGCACTTACATCATGGTAGGTGGCCTCATAATTTTTTAAAACTACAGTAAACATACCAGAAACTTTACTAGATAATCAGTTAACAGTTTATAATATAACTTTCTTTACACAATAGAAAGAAGATATTTGTACAACCCTCCTCAAAAAGAACTGGAAAGTCATTTTATTTGTTACTGTCTTGAGTGTTGAGAAATTGGGGTATATTTCTGAGAACCACTTAGTGAGAGCAGCCTGTTCTATTTATCTTTGGCTCTATGACCTTATCACCGTAGGCTTTCAGACTCTTAACAGCTCCTTTTCTTGTAAACAAAGGAATGTTCCTTTCAAATACCCGGGATAATCAGCTGATCAAAACAGTAGCAACATCACAGGGAGATGTTGCTGTCCAGAAATCAATAGGAAGACAGCACACATTTTATGGTATCAGTGCAACAGATTCCTACTAGGCTTCCTGGCTAACCTTTGGGGCTGTTGTGGCAGCTTTTTAGCCTGTCCACAGCAATCGTGTGGATTTTTAACTTGTACCTCTATTTTGGAGCACATTGTGCTACACTGATGTAGAATTAACAAAACATGGCTTATGACACTAGGAGGTGGATGTAACATCCTGATTTGATGCAGGTATCTCAATTGTGCCTTGTTGGTCATCACTGCTGGTTGTTTCTGTTAATTTAACATCAGCCAAGATCATGTTCATGTACCATGAAAAGATGGGTGGCAACAGACACGGTCTGGCTCCCAGTTCTCTGTTCCCTTCCAGTAGGTAGCTGTAGGCAGCAGAAGAATCACCCTTCTCCAGGCTGGACAACCGTAATTTATCTCCATCTCCCCTGATAGAGACAATAGGAGGCTGCTCCTGTGCCCTAACCACCACGGTGGCCTCTGTTGGATTTGCTTCTGGTGTGTCTTGGAGAGCCCTAGGCTGGGTACAGTATTCAGTACAGTGTCTCACAGGTAGCTAAGGGAGGAGAATAATTGTGCCCCTGGCTTTACCCTGGCTAATATAGCCCAGCACACAGTTGGCCTTTGGAGCAAGGACATGCTGCTGACTCATGGGCAGCTTGGTGCCCCTTGGGACCCTTGGATTGGTTTCTGAAAAGCTGCTTTCTAGCAATTTGGCTTTTAGTCTGCAGTTTGAGTATCTTTATCCTGGTACTCCAGCACTCAGCATTTGTATCTGGATTTTGCTGAGTTCCTGACAGCCCATTTCTTCAGCCCCTCAAGGACTCTATCAATACCAGCCCTGCCCACCACTTCCTTCCTCTAGACTGGTACTATCCACAGCTTTCATGAAGGTGCACTCTATCCCATCTTCCAGGCCTTTAGTGTGGATGTTAAACACCATGGCCTTGGTACTGATCCCTGAAGGATGCCACAAGTAACCAGCCATCCATTGGATTTTATACCCAATCACAAGCCTTTGAGCCCAGTGGTTCAGCCACTTTTTCACTGAACTCTTACTATCCAGTTGATACTCACCAGTCTGTGAATGAGGTCTGTGAGGACACTGTGCCAAAGGCCTTGCTAGAATGGACACATCCTGAATGTTACTTCTAGACTTGCCACAGGCAGCCAACTACTTGGCCATATAAGCACAGTTCACCAGTGGGAAATAAGTTCCACCCTCCCAGTTTTTGCACCTTGTCATTTAAAATGCATTTTACAGAATTATGAATAGATGTATTTTAATGACTTGTAAAAGATATTAAGCCTATTGTTTTAGAAATGATAAAGGATAAGAAAAAGCAAATTTTATAGAGGAAAAGGAAAAAATGGGGATGGAGAATTCTCTGCAAGTTTGTGTAGTAGGTAATTTGAATCAGTTTGGGTTTTAAAATTTTATTCATAATATTAATTTGGTTTAGAATGAATGGGTGTTTTTGGTTTTCATATAACTCAATTTTCTTTGTCTAACTTGGTTTTATGAAAGCAGGGGGTCAGTATTTGCCTAAATAGCTAAGTGATCTCCAAGAGAACATTATTTTCCCATAAAGTGTGCTTATGAGGCATTTTGGAGATCTTGCTTATTGAATAGGATTTGTGTGTTTTAAAATGAGAGAATGTCTTTTTTAAGGAGAAAACTATTTTTTATTTGGAAAGCATAGTGAAAAAGGTTATAAATGCCACTTATTAGCAAAGATCAGAAAAAAATCTCATCTGTTATGTGTTCAGGTATTGTCAATTGTAATTTGCTCTAAGCCTTTTAATAATGGTTTTAAATTGCAGTAGAAAATTGACTGAGGAACTTGCAAATAACTTTACTAGCCTAGGTGTCTTTAGCATGTTACTTATGACTTGCATAGTTCTAGAACTAACCGTAGTGCTTCATAAAAACATTTCAGCTGACTGCTGGATCTGACACATCTGTCAAAAGGGAAAAAGGAGCCTGGTTGTGCAAAACTGTGTTTATCATATTTGCATACCGACACCCCAAAACAGAACCTCTTCTTCAAATTTTAGTTTTCTAGGCTTTACTTATGATACAAGCTGCTGGGAAAAGATACTTTTGTAAATGAGCTATCTTAAAAATCATCTCTCTAGATAAATTGTGAGTATTTTTTGTTTTCCACGGCTGTGACTATTGTTTGGAATCACTATCATTAATATTAAAATGAATGGACGTTTATCAAATCTCATACCATAACTATAGTTATTAGCACTTTTAGAATGTAACTCTCTTCCCACCACCATTATGATTTTGACTTCAGCTTTTAAATGTTTGTCATCTGGTGTGAGGTGGATTTATGGAAGTGCAGTAATTTTAGTGCTTTTTGGCTGGGTGTTTCTGATGACATCACTGTGATCTAGACACAGCGTGTGACTCTAGTTGGTTCCAGTTTTAAATAGTTTCATAATTATGCTAGTTTTGGCAGTTTCCTTGGAACTTTCCCCATCTCTTTAATGAACATGTTTTACTTCTGGGCTTATGAGACGACCACATGTTCGAGAAATTAATAGTGTGCTCTTAAAGTTAACATTGAGCAGAAGTGTGCAAATACAGAAACCTTTTGGATATATACGTACTTAGGAATGTAGTTTTTATAAGTTCATGGCCACTCTTATCATCTTCCAGTTACTGAAGAATACATTTGGCTTATAAAGTATCAGTAACTGTTGTGAAAAATGGTGTGTGTGTTCATGTTCAAAAAACCCAAAACCAACGCATGCAGCTCTAAAATATTTTTGATAGTTTTGTCACATAAGGAAATGAATGGATGTTATCCCAGATTTAAAAAAAATTACACCCTTTTTTTCAAATGTTAGTCAGGTTGAATTCTTTTTAAATGGAGGTGTACTCTGTTTCTTCATATGGATTAATACATACAGGTATATTTCTGAGATGAATTGGGTTTGTGGTTTGGCACCATTTTGGAACCATGTACATTTTTGCTTATGTATAGGTCCAGCTTGCTGTAAATGATTTACAGCCATTTTCCATCACAACAGACTTGTAGCTCAGGGAAATAGAAAAAGCTTAGTGTATTTAATGTGTTTATAGATTGAGATTTGAGACTTTGTTTCAAAATTAAGTTTAAGGATTCTCTTCCTTTTTCCTTCAAAAAATCAGTCTCCCCTCAAAAGCCAAGTGCTAGTGTTTATTTCCAGCTCTCTGAAAGTGCTAAGAGCTTAAACCACTCTTATTTAACCTTTGCTTGTAATACTCCAAAATATTGCATAGATTTTGTGAAGTTTTGAGAACATGTATTGAACATAATTGGAGCAGTATGTAGATAAAAAAGCTAGACTTGAATGTAATCAGGCTTGATAGATTAAACACTTGAGAAAAAGAGCTTCCCCATTCTCGTGTCGTCTCTTTACCTTGTAGCTGACATAAATATTAAAAGTCAAGGGTAATGTGAGCCTATCAGACCAAGTCATTAAATAGTTGCAGCACAGCATTCTGTGCAATCCATGAGTGAACTTGGGAAAGAAGGAAATGTGGTAACTGAGCTTGGGCTTTTCTGCGAGTTCAAAACATAAATAGTTGTGTAGGGACTTATCTGAAAAAGTATTTTCATGTTACATGTGAACTAGTTTCCAAGAAAGAGTATAGCTAAAAGTTATTTCAAAAAATTTAGATTGAGTGTATGGTCTAAGTTTTCTCTGTAAACTGGAGAGGAAGGAGAGTTGAGCTTTGCTGATTACAAAATATGTGTTGATAAAGAGGCTTCCATCTTGCTGGGCTTAATGACAGCTTGAAGCTCTTGCTTTATCTGTCAGGTATGCCATGAAGAAAGAGGTAGTTTTCTGATGAAATTGCTCTATAGTTCGAAGTTCAGAGAGAGTCTTCAGAAGAATTGCATTCCTTGATGAAAAGTATCAGAAGTTTGTCAGAGATGAGAAAACAAACAAAACAAATAAATTCCCTCTAACCAAAGTTGATGCTAAACACCCATTTTGGGTTTTTTTTATGCACTGTGATGAGACCGTCCTGTATGACTAAAATGGCCAAATAAACATAAATTAAAAAACATCCACCATCGTGTTTTTCACTACTGTATTACTAACTGGAAAATCACAAATCCTTTATGGTAACCTATTCTTCTTTTAGAAGCTATCATCTAGCCTTCTAATGTGTGAATATGTCTATCTTATGCAATTGCCCCAAATAAGTTAAAGCTTCTGTCTTAATCTTATTTTCTTCCTTAAGATTATATTGCTCTTTTTTTTTTTTTTCTCTTAGTGAAGTGGCATTTCCATTTTAGCAGAGTATTTCCCTGTTTTGTTGTTTTAAATACAGAGTGGAAGGAAAAAGATGTCTTGAGTTGCTTTTGAAGTTGCAGACTTAAATTTAAAATGTGTCATTGCATGTAACTTAAGTTTCTTTAATCAAAAAAAAAATCCACATCAAAAAGCAAGCAATGTGAAGATTCCCTTTTGTAATTTCTCTGAGATTATTAGAAATACCAGGCAGCATGTGGGGAAACACATGATCTGTCCTGTACAAAAACCCAGCACATTTTATGCTGCTTGCTTTTTGGTGTTAAGAGGAGTTAAGAATATTATAGTTCATACTGTGGTACTTGACATTTGTTCTCCGAAGTTTCTTTTTGTGATCAAATTGTGTGATAAGCTAAGTGCCATGACCCAGAAAACATTTTTCTCTTTTTCTGTAAGAGATTACATCTATCAAATAATTTGGTTTAGGTTAAAAGCTGTGTTTGCATCCTCTTCAGCCTGTTCTTTTAATACATTTTCAAGAAAATTCATTACTTTTCTTGGCTTTCTTACACTTAAGCCTTGTAGTTAATCTCTCATTCTGGAATGTAATTGGAATACTACTGGTGTATTTAAAATCCTAGGTTCAGCTAATTAAGATTTTCTTGTGTCTGCGAATCTCATTGTGTAAGGTTTATATCACATTCTGTAAGTGTGAGCCATGTTTCTGCTTCTGAATTCCTTATGTTGAATTAACTATATAGAAGCTCAAGAGGAGCAGGTGCCCTCAGTTCATTTATCTTTTCTGGGGTCATGTTTTACTGTTCTAGAAGGCTGCAAAAATATTTTGCTTTGTGAATCAGCTTCAATTAGCGGTATTAGGAAGGATATGAGTCTGACATCTTGGAACCATCTAAGGTGGTTTCATGAGCAGGCATGTAAGCTCATTCAGTTAGCTAATTTCTTATACTTGTTTTGGTAATCTGCAGGGCTCTGTCTCTGAAGGAATGTTTCAGCAGAAATGGCGCGAGAAGAAATATGTTCAATTGAAATGAATATTTAAGTGACAGGTTTCTTTTTTAAACTACAGTTAGTGAAGATATTACTTTTATGTTGTCCAACTAGTTTTGCATTAACTTCTGTAGTACAGGATTGAATTGATGGAAAAACAGTAACAGAAGTTACAGAATCTCTACCAAGTTCTCCCCAAATCTATTTTCTTTCTGTTTGGTTGACTTCATTGCTTTCTTTTCCTCTAGCAGGAAGACCATGAAAGTTGTGGTTCCAGTTCAACAAACCGCAGTACCACAGAAAGCATGAAATCAGCGGTAAAATCACGACGAGTTCAGCAGTCTGCTTCTTCTGACCCTGATTTACCTCCAGGTAATCCATGTCAATCCATTTCAGAAGCTGGTTAGGTATTTTCTCCAACTGAAGTACAAAAGTTTATTTAGATGGCCACAGTATATGAGTGAGAACATTATATTTTTGTCTACCTACAAATCACATAAAGCTCTGTGAAATAGTTTTCATGTTAGAAAATAGAACCAGATTACAATAAAATGAAGTTCAATGCTGATAACCTTTCTTTCCATATCATCAAATTGTTAAATTCACATAACTTATTTATAGTTCAAGGTAGCATCACAGAACCATAGGATGACTTGGATTGGAAGGGCCCTTAAAGATCATCTAGTTCCACCCCCCAGCTATGGGCAGGGGCACCTTACAGTAGAACCAGGCTTCTCAAAGCCGTGTCCAACCTCACCTTGAACAAAATTCTCTGAGCAACCCCATTCCAGTGCCTCAAAATCAAGAATTTCTTTCTCTTATCTAGTCTAAACCTGCCCTCTTACAGTTTAAAACCCTTACCCCGAGTCCTATCAGTACATGCCCCTATGAAAAGTCCCTCTCCATCTCTCTTGTAGACTCTCTTTAGGTACTGGAAGGCTTCTATAAGGTCTTCCTGGAGCCTTCTCTTTCTCAGGCTGAACAAACTCTCTTGTGTTTTATTCATGTTTCTTATTGAGTCCTGTATTTACTGGTGGAGCTTTTCACCAACTTTTTGTCCCGGATATGGAATCTGAATGTGAGTATGGAATTCGGATGCTGAACTTGGAGATATTTTATTATATAAAAATGCCCAAGGAGCTATGTGTCTGATTACTATTGCCTCTGAGTTTGTGTGTGAGGAGTATAATGCAGAAAGATAAAACTGGAGAGTACTGGAATGAATTGCAGTTTGCCTTCTTGAGGCAGGTTATTTTAAATGGATTAAAGATACAAGATTTATGCTTTCTTGCTGTCTTTTGTTAACAGAAAATTTATACTTGAATCAAAAGACAACACTGAAATTTAGTATGTGGTATACTATGTGCTACAGGGTGTCATCTTGTTTTGGAATGGTTGAGGAGCCAGGTCTGAAGGGTCTCTTAGAGTTTTGAGATCCAATAAACTCCAGTGGGTTGGAATGGTGGGAAGACTTTTTGTACCATGGACAGCGCTTCAGCTCTGGCAGCTCCTTGGCATTTGGTTCTTTGGGTCACACCTGCAAACAACAAAACTCAAAGACTACCCAAAAATTGTATGATTATATTCGCTTCAGTGACATTTATAGGATTTTTGTAAGTTACTTCCTGTGTGGCATAATGGTATGAATACAGTTGTATTAATTGTCGTAAATTATGAAGTTGTAAATACAGGAGCTTTGGTTTTGGTTTCAAGTGGATAAATAGCACTGTTTAGTATAGAGGTCCTACGTGGTAAAATTAAGCTGAGCTTTAATTTACACATTCTGGATTTTAGTAGGATGTTGAGTCATCTACTTAGTGTGTTTTTTGTGTTTATTTTTTTCCTTTTATTTTTTGGTTGTTGTTGTTTGTTTGTTTTTTGTTTTAGTCATTGGAGGGTGCCTGTACCATATTTGTGCTGTGGGTTTTTTTAAGATTTGTTTGTCCTTTTGTTTTTGTGTCCTTGAAGATGAAGCTCCAGAGGCAAAGTTTAGCTAAAACTGTAGCTTTGGCAACAATAGGCCCCTGCTAAACTTAAGTTGTTTAAATGTGTCCAGTCTGATGGTATCAGTTCTAGGACTACAGAGATAGAAAATTTTTGGAGTGCTGGGTGTGAAACTGCTCTTAATGCACGGTGCAGCCTTTTGGGTTCTGGAAAATTAGAAAAAAACATACTTGTGGATTTTGTGTTGCACCTCAGGAAAGAATTTAGCCCTACAGATTTTCTGGTGGTTTTATTCACTTACTGTAGAAAACCTGTATTTCAGTGGCAAAGATGCTCATAGTCTTACTCTTAAAAATCACAGTACTATAAGTAACCTTTATCTGTTTTTTTTCTACTTGTATTTAAAGCAAAACCCTTTAAAAAAAGCCCCTCCAAACACCAAAAAACAACAAACCCTTTATTATACATGAACTTGCTCATGTCTTTATTTTGTTTGGAATAGTAGGAATTGGAATTTCTTAAAAGATTGTTCCTCACATGAAAATTTTCTTCTAGTATATTTGAAGCTAAATTTAATCAGGAAGCTGATTTTTGTATGATGCTTCTAACAATATACTGTACCACTAGTTTGTAAATATCTTCATGGAGAGTTTTTAGCAAATACATGACTTCTGTTTTATTTGGAAGATAAAACTCTGCTCCCTCTCTTTATGCACTCAGCCAAAAAGACATACAGATGAAAATGGTGTTGCTCTTTTCCTGAATACCTCTGGAAACTATCAGTACAACTTGCCTTTTTTTCCTTTTATGATGTAATGTTTTTGTCATTCACAGCAGGAAAACGTATATTAGATTGACTTTGAAAGGGCCTTGAAAGCAAAATATTGAAAAACCTTTGGACCTGTGGAGGGACAGTTTCACTTTCTTCAATGAAATTAGTAGCTTGCTTTAAAATCAGAATTAAATAACTGGTTATAATTTTATAGTTGCTAGTTAAATAGCCTGCAAAAACATTTCTATGCTGAAATTAAGAAAAGGAACTAAATTCCTTATGCTGGCTTCTGTTTATATACAGGTTGGTTTACATCACTCTAGTGATGAATATTGGTCTCTTATGCCCATTAATTATTGAAATAATACATCTGGTTTTCTGAATTCATATAAACGAAAAATATTATGGTTTTAAGGAGTCAGTGAGAAAATCCTTAAAAATAAGTTATTCCACATATTTTTCAGTAGTTTTAGATTGATGTGTAAAAATAGGAAATTCGGATTGTTAGAAATTGGACAGTACTAAGCTCTGAAAACATTGAATTTGACTGATTTCTGGATTTCCTCTTTTTGGTTGCTGAGGACTTTGAATTCTGGAAAAAGGAAAAATGTCTTAGGTCAGCAGTGCAAATTTGTAGTTGTGGAACTCAAGAAAACCACTTATGTAATGGTAAAACTTTCCATATACTCAAAGGTGAAAAGTATATTTGAGTGTGAAAAAGATGAATACCTCGAAAAAGCAGAGTAGAATGGAAGTAGCAACTTAAGTATTTTCCTAGTTATCTGACAATGTTTTCATTTTTATTTTAATTTGAATTAAAATTGTTGATATAAATGAGTCTTATTTAATGCAAGTTCCAGAAAACTACTCTTGAAGCCTGTGGATTTAAGCCTGTATCATTATCTGGCTTTTTTTCAGCATAGTCACCAAACTAGAACTCCACAGTGTGTATTAAATGTGTTTTTAGATGCGTGTAATTTTGTAAATTTGAAAACAGAGAAATTTTAAGGCTTGCTTTTTTCCAGCGCAAGTGAGTTGGGTCCATAACTAGGTGCAATGTACATGAAAGACATGAATATGGATAGTATTTAATTTCTCTGACATATTGTTAAAAATATGAGTATTTGCCACATACTGTGAAGAGGTGATTTTTCCAATCACGTGATGTTTGAAAAACACATAAATAGATTTGTTCCCAACAGGCTTCAGTGCAGGTGCTTACTGTTTGGGTTGTTGACAGAAATTTGTTTTGATATGCCTCAGAGGGGTCTTAATGAACAAGATGTGGATGTATTAGCTTTTAGAATGGGAAAGGACTAGGTGTGTTAATGCTTAGTTAACTTCTAAGAGCAGAGGGAACACCTAGACATAATAGATGCACACTCAAAATGTAACCTAGCAGCTTCTGTTTAGTTTTCCAAACGTGTTTCTAAATATCTCTCAAGTAAAGAAGTAATTTTTAAAGTTCTTTGTCTACAATAGTCCACAGTGTTCTCTTTTCTTAATTAGTTTGAAAGTTAATTTGTCTCTTATGCTCTATTGTATTCACCGTTTTAAACAACTTTTTTGTAGTATCTTGCATTTCTGGGATGCTCATTGACTCCACAACTACACAGAATGTTAAAGAGTTTTAAGTCATGGGTTTTTTTGGTAAATAAAGGACAATGATACATAGTTTGCATACATTTTGATTTTTAAAAAAGAGTGCTAGTCGAATATAATGAATATATTGAAATAATAAAATTTTTTACTTGATAAAGGAGTTTGTCGTGTCTTCCTTATTATTCCCAAGAATTTGTTTTATTTTATAGGCTATGTTCAGAGTTTGATTAGGCGTGTTGTAAACAATGTGAACATTGTGATCAACAATCTTATATTAAAGTACGTGGAGGATGATATCGTTCTCTCAGTCAATATCACTTCTGCAGAATGCTATACAGTGGATGAGTTTTGGGATCGAGCATTTATGGACATCTCTGGTGAGTAGATACTTTGTGGTTTTACATATCACTGTGGAGGCACTCTTAAATTCATGCAGAAATTTCTAAGTCTCATGAAAATGGCTCTTAATATCAGAAGTAAGATAATTTCTGCCTGTTTTGATTTCTAATGAATTTTTTCTCTTGTCCTAACTTAATTCTGATGAGCCACCTGTAATAATGTAGATTGATTCTTAATGTGTGCTTGTACAATCACAGGTAATTATGCAAGATACATTGTAGTCCTCTGCTAATATTTGCCATCCTGTGATGGTATTTGAATTGAATTGCTTAGGCAATTATTGTGAATGAGAAGTAACACATTAGGGCATTCCATTGCACTTGTTTGTGATGATCTTAAAACTCTAAAAAAGCTGGGAAGAGAGGCAGTAAAATGTCCTGCACTGTAGTGAGCACACCATACGACTTGCAAGACATGATTCATTTCACTTCATGTTTTCAGTGGAAAAAAAACCCCAACTTCTGACTCTTTATCTCAATCTTCAGTATTTGAGTGTTTCAGTCCTTGAATTGCCAACATTCACCTGTCAGTCTAGGTGCTTTTACTGACATTGGATAGAGGTGGAACTACTTAGCACAAGTAACTGTACTAAGATCACACAGAAGATTTCAGGTAGAGTGTAGAATTGAATTAATGTTTTCCTAAACCTATTCTTTTATTCTGGATAAATAATTACAAACTAATATGACAAAATCATAAAATATATTTCATATTAAGATCATTATAACGGCTCTTGCTTCTTTTGGAAGGTTCAGAAGAATACTTTGAGGGATAATATGCAAAATTATTTCTGGAAGAATAAAGAGAATGATATTTATTCTATGCTTCCTCTTGAAACAGTACTCTTCCTTTCTAAAAAGATCTAAGGCACAGCAAAGGGGGTGAAAATTTTGATTGGGTGTAACTAATTTGTACCCAGTTCCTATGCATTCAGCAGAAAAATTCTGATACAGGAAATTATTTTCTTTAGTCACATAAGCAAGTACTTTGCTGCTGATTTAAATAATGACCAGAAAACTATCTTGTATCGGTTTCTTCTAGCTGACAACCTTACTTTCCTTATGCAGTATGTTTTTTTAACCTATACATTTCTTTTAAAAGCCACTGATCTGGTACTGAGGAAGATGATCAACTTTTCTGACTGCACAGTATGTCTTGATAAGAGAAATGCTAGTGGTAAAATTGAATTTTACCAGGAACCTCTGCTGTACAAATGTTCCTTCAGGACTCGTCTGCATTTTACTTATGATAACCTGAACTCCAAAATGCCATCGGTTATTAAAGTAGGTATCCAAAATAATTTTTTTTGCTTCTCACTTGTGAAGTTTTGAGGCTTTTCAAAATATCCTTAAAAATCTTAAGTGAAAAGCTTTTGCTGTTGTGTTTTGCTAAAGGAGTTTTTAAATTGTGTTTAGCTCATATGATGCAATTAGTTTATGTACAGGAGCAGCACATAAGTAAGGACGTTATGCTCTCTAATTTTAATTTTCTTCTCGAGTTTATAAAAAAACCATAATTTTTTAATATAAGGGGGAAAGAAAGTATGAAGATAATCTGTTAAAAAAACCTGAAGTATACTTCAGGGTGTCCTCAATAAGATAGAAAGGATTCTTTTTCCCCTAAGTTATTGTTTGAAATGTAGCTCCAACTCTCATGAATAACAAGAAAATTCAGTGTATTAACACTCTGCAGTGAACCATGTGAAATGGATTAGCAAACCAAACTCAGCTCCTGGTGAGCAGGAGTCCAACATTATTCACAGACATCTGACACTAGGTGACATCTTTACATTTTGCAATGCAGAAACAAAATATTGAGTTGGTGGAGAGACTAAACTACCTTACACTGTTTTTTCTGCTCTGAGTAGCTATATATGTAAGGTTTGTCTGCTCCTTCCTGCTCTGAAACCAGTGGTTCCCATTTAATTTGCAGAGAGGTTTTTTAAATAAGGATAGTTTTAATTTTTAAAAAAAATATTAATAAAGAATGATCTCCAGGTGTATGCACTGCAAAATTATAAATGTTGAGGTAAGTTTTGATAGGCATTTCTCAAGAAGATAATTAAAAGTGTCACTCAGTTTGTCATATGATTCAGGAAGTCCTAGGCTGCCTTGAACTTGAGGCTGGGAGTTCAACATGTCCAGCTTGTCAAGTTATGCCTTTGGTTACTTTACTGTATGGGAATTGTATGTCTTCAGTTACTTTGAGCAAATGTCAAGATTTGTGGCTATGGTAATGACTGTATGAGGATTTATCCAGCTAAGAATAGTCACAAAATGCTGCACAAAAATGCCTGGTATTCTGCATGTTTGCAGAAACTTCCTTTTCATGTGTGGATCTTGATTTGTGCAAAGACTGATTCTGCACACTAGAAAGAAAAGCCTTTTCCCCCCCTTCTTTGTTCAGGATAGGTGGCAATTTTGGAAGTTTACCTGTTTTGAGTTTTATAAACAAGAAGTTGTTTTCAATGATACTAGGACTTTCAGCAGTGTGCCTGAACTTTGCAATGTATATGAACTCAAATGATAATAAGGATTCTTCATATGACTGTCTATAGCTTACCAGTTACAGCCTTTAGGTTCTGTGGTGACAGTATGATTGCTGCATATAAACAGTAAATCTTAATGTTAAAAAACTTTATTCTTAAATAGCCAAATAGTTCTGTTAATTTTGGAGAAGTAATCTGTACCTAGCTAATCCTGTATGCTAAGTTTGGAGATCAAAAGTTTATGGCCAAATTACAAGTCTCTGACAGCGCACATCAATGTAAATGCTGACAGTCTTCCGTATATTTCACAATCATACAGCTGTAAAACATGATGATTGTTGATTTATTGCTTACAATTTTTAGTGGATACTTCTAAAATGAAACTCATACTAAAATGCACTGTGATTTAGTACTAATGTAATTAAATTTGTGTTAAACTTTTCCAGTCATCTTTGTTGGCCATTTATTGCCTCTGCCCTTTTTAAAGGCACGTGTCAGTTAGTTCCAAGATGTTTTAACTTTTATTTTAATTTACACTTTTATTTTGATTATGTTGCACATCGTTTATTTACTGTTTTTTCCCTTCTAACTTGTTCATTTTCCTTCAGTCTTTAAACATAAACCCCTGTTTATGAAGATATTCATAAATGTGTTCAATTAAATTTTAAAAATATATACTAGAATAATATTTAAATAAAAATTAATAATTGTTTATTATGGTCCATAGAATAATGTCCCAAAGGTAGTGTTTTTTGGAAAAAATCATAAATCTTTTACAATATTTCACTTCCATACCATTATGCAGTGATTAGGTCTACAAATCTGTTGACCCATGCAAATTTGGATTTGATAACATTCTGAATGGTCTTATGCATGGAGATTCTGCTCTGTGGGTCATCAGGATGCAGTTTTTTAGAGACTCTCTTGAAAATATTTAGCTAATGAATGGAAATAGCTGTGTTTTCTTAGGGTTGAAGTAAAAAGAACTTACCTGTAAATAAAACAACTTCATTACAGGAATTAATATGAGGATGCTTAAAACTTTTAAAAAGTCTCTGCTGCAAATGATATTACTGTAGCTTCAGCACTCTGAAGGGTTGATTACTGAAGGACAGTGTTTTTCTGGCTCAATACAAAAGCCAGCAGCAGCACACCACCTTTCTCTCAAAATCTGTCAAGTTCTTGGTAATGTGAACTTTATTTCTGTGTGTTATTCACTTATAAAGCATGTGTACTTTTCAGTCTCAAGAGAAAATTTCCAAGACAGGTACCCCTTTGGTTTCTTTGCAAGGACTAGAACACTTTAATAACCTGCGTAATTTTGATTACTGTCTCTGTTGCAAAGTTTTGGCTAAACTAATCTTGATGAGTTTTAATGGAGTTAAAATTTCTCAAAGGAAGAGCCTTCTTAAGTACTTGGATATGTTTTTGTATTTGTATGATTTTGAACAGGGAACACTAAGCTCCTACCTTGAGTTTTAGAATGAAAACAGTATATGTGGGTGGAGGCGACAAAACACATGTAAAGTTACTAGAGTTGTAAGTTTGTTGCTGTTCTTGTAAAATTCATCATGCAATGAGGCAACCATGAGGTAATCATGAGCTGATTTGGACCAGAGGTATGAGTCCTGCCTCCACCTATTTGTAGCAACACTGACATTTGTCTGACCCATCAGTCACCTAAGTCCACTCACTATGTTGACACTCTATGGAAAGCTAACTTGACAAGAAGATAATGGTTTTCCTCCAGTGTTAGGGAGATGAGTCAATATTCTGAGTTTCTGTATGTGTAAAACATGTTACACTTGACTTTTCAACTGAAGATCTCTTGTGTGATAGCCAAAAGAGTGCATGTTTTGGTAGTCATTGTTTGCAGCCTTTTGCTTTCTGTTGTATTGCAAATCGATGTCGCTGTTGAGCCGCTAGCAGAGAAATAGAAACCCAGGTTCTCAGGCAAGAAAAGAGCACTTTATTATTTTGATTCCCCTATATATAGACTTTTCACAGGTCACCCAGATGGGTCAGTCAAAAACCTCCCCCTAGGCCTAATTGGCCAGGCCTGAACTGCCCAAATCTTGAGACCCTGTTTGCAAAAACATCCAAACTTTATCTTTGTTTATAAAACACAGCAAAATGTTCTCATGAGAAAGACCTGTGCTAGCTACAGATCTCGTTTGTGGAAATAGAATGTCCATACCAAATGGATATGGAGTTGTATAGTTAAAAGTGGGCTTTACTGATGACAGAGCTTTGTTATTACTTGCTTTTGTTCTCTTTTCTTTTTATAGATTCACACATTAGTTGAAAGTCTGAAACTTTCAATTTCTGATCAGCAGCTTCCTATGTTTATACGTATAATGCAACTTGGGATTGCTCTGTATTATGGAGAAATAAGCAACTTCAAAGATGGGGAAAGTGAAGATTTGATTTGCCACACTAAAGATATGTTGGGAAATATGACAGGTAAATACAGCTTTTAGTTTGTAAGAAGAAATGTAAAAAGCATGAAATTCTTTGCTTTTTTTAAATATAGATGTCCAAGTCTAGTTCTTGCTAAGTATCTCATCAATCTGCAGTTCGCAGATTCGTTGTGCTGGGTAAGTATGCTGTGCTTCAACATCTTTGATGTTATGTTGCATAAAGAATTCTGATGGTCTCAACTATAATAAGGTTAAGTGTGATCTAAGAAGACCATTGTAACTGTTGGGACACTGGAGGGTACTTTGGATTTATTTGTCAATGTATCACGTAACATGGCACCTCTATGTAAGCAAGTTCAAAACTGGCGGCAGCCACCTTTGAACTAAATGAGAGAAAAGCCAAAGTGTGCCTTTTAATTTCTTTGAAAATGGTTGTAGAGAATAGATCTATCAAAACTTGTTCTAAACAGCAAAATATTACTTTAACTGGGTAATGAGAAAACCAGACCAAAGCTTTAACTGTGGATGAGGATGGAAGTCAGCAGAGCTATGCGGATTTTACTTGCCTTGTTTTGGTTAAGGTGTCAAATGGGTGGTGAAACAAATATAGTTTAAGCAAAGATTAATTTTAAAAGCCATCTTCTTACAAGTACTCAGTCTCTTTTGCATCTAAAACTAAATTTGAGCTTCTTATGTCCAAGTATGTGTAAAATCTTTAGCAGTCCATCTCATCATCCTTATTTTTAATGTATGTCTTCAGGAAGGTTGAATTGCAATTGCTGTTGGTCAATCCCATTTTTATTCATGTAGCCACAGGCTAAGCTGGATCACCTGGCTGAAAATTAATACAGGCAGAAAAATAAATAAACACCAAGAAAGTAATTTTCTACTCGGTTAGTTCCAGATTTATGTTGAGAGATACCAGTTTCCAGACTTTTATTACAGATAAATATATCAAACCCTTTAAAAGAAAGTAAATTTTTGAAGATTGAACTTGATTTGAACATGGAAGTAGTGAGATGCTGTCACACTGCAATTTTGTAATTTGTATAAAATGTATTTGTTAACTGGAGACACTGCCCTGCATTATGGAGCAAGATTGTTCCAATGTGAACTTGCTATGGAAGGCTAGAAAGTGGCTTTAGAAACCTGATGCATGGTAACATTTTGTCCTTTAACAAACTCATGTATGTAAAACAGGTCTTTATGTTTCATTATCCTGTATGTTTGCAGGTGATGCAGTGGTTAGCTTGGTTAGTTCAAAGCAAAGAGATTTTGTGTTTCCCAGGTACATACTCCCCTTCATATATTTCTTGTTAAAAAGGAATTTACATTATATTTATGCTTTGAAATGTTTAGAAGATGTTGGGTGCTGCTTATCAGGCTGATAGTATTTGTTCTGAAGTTTGGTGATTATATAGTGGCTGTAGTAGTTTTAATTTAGTGATAGAAAACAGGTATATCTTCCACTTTCAATTTTCTGTCTCACAGTATATAGAGAGCAGCTAGGCTAGATTGGTGCTTATTTTTAAGGCTTCCAAAATATTAAAAAATATTATAATCCAAACTAATACTTGGCATATTTTACTGTTGTCTCTGTGTACTACAGAAAGGGGTATGCTAAATGATGGCTGAATTTTATGGCCATGTAGACCAAATGGTATGGATGGCCCAGGTTCTACATCTCCACCTTTGTGTTCAATTTTTGCCAGAACTTCCACCATTTCTTTTGTGCTTGCCAACATCAGTCTGTGGTAAACTTCTTGAGTCATGCTCCATATCAGTTTTCTCCTTCTATAGCTAACAGGTCTTCCTCTTGGCTTTTTCCATTTTATGTGCACCTCTTCTGTATTTGCTGTGTTTCAAGATTATATTTGGATTGAAATCTGATCCCTGAGACTTCTGTGAAGAAAGCAGAAAGGAAGCTTGTATTGCTTTTGTGGGAGGAGGTGTCCTTGCCTCTTAAGCATGTGCAGAGAATTCTCAGGAGGGTTTTTTATTACTCTTTCTTCTATTATGCAAGTAGAAGTAGAGTAAAAGGCTAAAGACTAATTAGACTAAAGAGTAGAAGGTCTAAAATTTGTAAGAATGGGATCTCTGAGTTTACAAATAGGTAAATAGAAATGGAATATGCCTATTTCTGCTCTCAAATGATTCATTAAACATAATATCGTTCACCTACAGGAACAGTACTGCCGAATTTCAGTAGTAAGTCTGAAGTGTTTAACAGCCCTCATGAGTCCCTTAAGAGTCGTGATGAAACCAGATAAAAGCTATTTGTGCTGTTTGTTCATGCAGTATTGCCTACCTGTTTGTACTATGAGTCTTAGACTTGAATCTTTGGGGAAATTCTTGTTTTACTCTGCATGCTATCTCTAGTTATTTTCACAGAAGGCCAACATTTTGACTTTCGACTCACAGATGGATACCAGTTTTTTTGTGCATAGATAAACTTGTATTTTTGAATATTTGAAAAGCTTACCTTGAAAGAGAGGAGGTTTGCAACCTTAATTTTTGCATCTGTGCTGTATTTACATTCTTTGCATTTCAATGGCAATAGTCTAATACTTTTAAATTTAATTTTAAAATTGGAAACTACAAGATCATAATATATCATTACTTAGTACGGTTTAATTTTGCAGCTTTAGAAGGTCTTTATTGGAAGAAGTCTTGAAAGCTTGGGGTAGAGATGGCAAATTCTTGTCTCACTGCAGATGTGTGACACTAAAACTATGGCAAAGACCCATAATATTTTTGGAGGAAAATGCTAATGAATCAAAGAATTGTTTGAAAACTCATATTCAGTAATTGAAAATTTCTACTCACTTTCTATGATTATAAGCCAAGTATCAGTGAATGCTATGTGGAATACTGTCCTAGATAAATTTCACATACCAAAAATTTGGGTTTAATAAATAAATTTTCAAATATGGTTTATCTGAAATTTAACTTGGTTTTTGTTTTAAAAGGCACAGAAGATGAAGCAAGCTCAGTAATGCAATATCCTACACAGTATATTAGTCAAGATCCTTATTTGCATCAAGATGATGACCAGCAACAAGGATGGGTTTCTTGGGCTTGGTCTTTTGTTCCTGCTATTGTGAGTTATGATGATGAAGAGTATGATTCTAGTGGAATTGATGCTGGAACAGGAGAACAGCAGAAGTCTCAGTCCCTCAAGGATCCTATTATTTCAGTTGGGTTTTACTGTACAAAGGCAACAGTGACTTTTAAGGTAAATATTTCTCTGTGTCATAAAAGATTCATTTAACTTGTTGAGGAACTGCATAGAGATTTTCTGAGCATTTGTATACTGTTTGATTCAAGACAAATACTGGTATTATGAGGGGAGTATTATGTTAATGAATAACAAGGAATGTGAATGTTGAAAGTTCCTCTTCTATCATACTGGACTAATAATGGCAATGTGAGTTGGATTATTTAAACCAAAATTTGAGTGTGAACTTTATAATGTTCAAAGGAAGCCACTTAATTTACTTAGATTAGTATCTTTTGATGGGAGAAAAAGCCTAAAGGCTTTCTGTGAATGTTTACTGCAGTATTCTACCCATCTGATGTTTAAACAAATACATATTTCTTTATAAAAACACTTTAGTTTCACAGAACTAGAATAGGAGGAACTTTTGGAGACTGATCTTTTTTTTCGAGTACTATATGTGAAAAAATGAATTTAAATTGATAATACTGAGTTAATTTTCCATATGTTGAAATTGTGTTTAAGGAAAAAAGGATCAATGGTACGTATAGTCTGAGCTATAAACTGTGTATGTAGAGAAAGATTTAAGTATTACCTCTAAGCAAAGCTGAAAATTGTTGCTGGCCTTCTCTCTAATATTTTGTAGGCTTGCAGAAGGGGATATGGAGAGTCTGAATAAGATGTTGAGATTTACTGACAGAAATTAAAAATTAAGTTTCCGAATTAGCAGAGTACTTTTAACATGTGTCACACTATATGCAAGTAATTCTATGTGCATAACTACACAAAGTGGCTCTTGGCTTTACAATTAAGTGTGTATTAAATTAAGGTCAGAACTTTGCCACGGAGTAATTTAGGATGAGTTTTACAACTTTGAGCCTTTCGGATGAACTGCAATACTTTCATAACTCTCATAAAGGAATTATATGCCTGATTATACACCCAATACCATCAGGAGCTCCCTGTCCCTTTCTTGCCTGTTTGGCTTTTCATCTGTCCACAGGAGTGTTTTATGGGGCTTTATGCCTAATTTGGCTATTTTTGTTTGGTGGCATAGAAGGGCATTTAGCTGCTCAGCAACTGTCAGAAAGGGTGAGACAAGTGACTTTGAAAGCTGAAGACATTCTGTGGGGAGGTTGATGTTTTAAGCCTTCAGCCTCCTGAAAACTTTAGTTGCAAAATTTGAGGATATTAAGAGTATTCAAGCATTCAGTCATGTTCTTTTGTGTCAGTCTACTTCAGCCCTCATTAAAAAAGCTTAAAGATAAATAATGGAATTCTTTTCCCCCTCCATTAATTATATCCCTGGGACACCACTTGAAACACGAACAAGCCACCAAAGCTCAAATTTTTCATTTATCATGGCTCAGCATCTTCTTTTGCACTGTCATACAGTAGTAATTTTGTGCTCTTGTTCCTCATGCAAGAAAAATCATTAAAAATAATATGAACTTCTTTTTTGAGCATATGTTTTGGTAAAGAGGGCTTTCCTAATGCTTCATTTGCAAGTTCACGCATTTTAGATTAGGAAGTGATTAAAAACTACTTAAAATGTAACATTTTGTGTTCTGTAAATTATAAATGTGATGTATGATGCTAGTATAGTGACAGGAGGAAAACAGAATTCATTGTTCTGCTTGCATGCAAAGAATGTATGGAATTAATTTGTGGTTCATATTTTGGATAAAAAATAAGGTCAAGTTTCAGCATTAACATTTGGAGCAGTTGATATCATTCCAGCTAAAAATCATGCCAAATTAAATGTACCCTTTTCTAATAATGGTGAAAACTATTCTTGTAATTTCTGAGTTCTTTTAATCAATTAATTGCTTTTCCTCTACAATAATTGCACACAGGTGAAGGGTGATCAGTGATTTTTTTCATCCAATTTTCTTGGACATTTGGATTACAAAATTTTAAATTGAAACGACATCCATGTGTATCCAGTCTTGAAAATAAATAGTGTGTAGATATTTTTCTACAAAAATTAGAATTTGAAGTATTGAATATTGAAGTATTCAACATAAACTAACTTGTGGTTTTTCATGCCAAATGTACCATATTCAATGTTGTGTGCCTCTTTTCTCATTTTTCTTAGCTGTAGGTTATGTGCTTTTTACCCTGTGCATGTTTTCCCATTTTGAATTTTTATATCAAAATCATGCCAGAAATAAAAATGCATGTTGTTCTCAAGTGCCATGATATGAAACAAAAATGAGTATGATTGTAATCAAAATGTGTCTGTAATATTATCATGCTGTTTAATTATTTTCTGGGAAGAATAAATAATGTATTTATGGATTTTTACAGCAATTTATAAGCTCATTTGATATTAATAATGTGGCTGTATTTCAGTTTCATCTTTTCATGTAGTTTCTCTTTAGGTAAGCAAACTAAAAATATTTTAGTGTGTTTTAACCATTTTGTTATAGCATATTTCAACCAGAAGTTGAAAATGAGACCTTCTAATATGGATAATGTGTTACAGCTGTTTAATTGCACCTGTTTCCTGACTGTTAATATCTTTTGGCCTATAGTTTACTTTGTCTTTATCAGTTCTGTGTATTAATGACAGTACTGCTTTTCAATACTAATATTAATGACAGTACTGCTTTTCAGTACTAATGTTGACTTTTATAAGGTGTTTATCCTATTGTTTTGTAGCTCACTGAAATGCAAGCTGAGAGTAGTTATTACAGTCCTCAGAAAGTAAAATCCAAAGAAGTTATATGCTGGGAACAAGAAGGAACAACAGTTGAGGTAATTTTCCATTGACAGGACTTTTTTGATACATTATAAATAATGTACCAAGTAGTTGCCAATAAAATATTTTTTAATCATTTAATTGCTGTTTTTTTATCTTTTGTCATATTGAATGTGTTTATTGTAATAATCATGTAGATATAGATTATCAAAATTTCTAGTGCTATAGTCATCAAACACTGTAGTAATCCTTTCCTTTGAAGTGCCCTACATGGTTGCTATTGGTTAAAACTCTAAATATATAAATCTAAACATATTTTGCTTCATTTTTGTCCATCTTCTCTCTTTCTTGGGGAGTAGATGCCTTAAAAATTTGTCACATTTATTTTTTTCCTCACTAGGTCCTTATGAAAGGTGAACTTTTTTTTGATTGCCAAATTGGTTTTGTTGGTTGCCAAGCTATGTGCCTTAAAGGAATTATGGGAATTAAAGATTTTGAAGAAAATATGAATAGGAGTGATGAAGTGAGTATGTTGAAATATCGGTTGACTCGCTGAGTAAGCAATTCTGTTATACTTCACTAAAATATTACATTGCAAAACTTGAAAAGACTGCTGTTACCATTTGTGATTTTTGAATGTTACTGGGATATAGAACTGAATGTCTATTCCTTACAGTTGAAAAGGCAAATATCTCAGATTGAGAAGAGACAAAACATAAGATTTTTTTTTTTTTTTTTTTGGACAATAACCCATTGTTGCCTATGTCTGCATACTTTAATTTTGTATAACAAATTAAAACACACTTGAAAATTTTTGAAAGTACTTAAATCAGCAGAAGATTGGAAGGGAAAATACGGGAACACTGTATGCTGAAGATAATAGAAATGTGGCACAAATACCCAATGAACGTCTTACCTCACTTTTCAGTAAGATTGAGAACAGTATGAAGTGAAGGAGTTAGACAGTATTAGTTATTACATTTTAAATAGAAGCAAATATTCTTTGAAGTGAAGGAGTTAGACAGTATTAGTTTTTACATTTTAAATAGAAGCAAATCTTCAATTGCTTAAGACAAAATCAGGTATCCATATGAACGACTTTTATAATGTTTAATGAAGTGGTGTTCTAAAAATTCTAAATGATTTTCAGTTGAACTGTAGATAGAACAGTGCCCCTAAAGTATTGGAGAGCAGCAATTATTACCTATGTTTAAATAAAAACAAATAATGCAGCCAAGAAGAGACCTGTTAATTTGATGTTAGTGCTCTGTGAAGTCTTGGAAAATATTTTAAAGAGGAAAATTAGGAATATGAAAGAAAATACCAAGTGCCTATATTTATGTCAAACATCTCCTGATCTGGGAAATCATATACTGTACTATGATATGGTATGATGGGGCAGCTTCTTATCTTTCCCCTGTAAGAGCATCACCATCTCAGGTGTTTATTTTTTCAGTGCACAAAACAAGAAAATATCCTTACACAGCTGCTGAGTATGACATTGTTGGGATTTTAGGGATACAGTGGGACACACTCAATGACTGGTGTGCTGCAGTGGATACACATAGGCTTTTCCAGAAAGAGGCTGGGGAGGCAAGGGTGAGCCAACTGTAAAAATGCTATGCTGGCCTTGTTAAGGACAAGGGAGATATGAGGGTGGACAGCCACCTTTTTTGTGGCAACTGAGATTGTCAGGTATAAAATCCTGAGAGAATTGATTTTTTTTTTTAGACTGAGTGGGTGGGTGACCAAGATAATTTCACAGAATCCTAGAATATTATGGGTTGGAATGGACGCAGAAAGAGCATCAAGTCCAACTCTTAAGTGAATGGCCCATACATGGATCAGACCCCCAGCTGTGGCATTATTAGCACCATGCTCTGATCAAATGAGCTAATTTCCTTTAGGTTAATTGATATGGGACATTTGGGGTTTTATTCTCACTCATTTTTCAGCCACTCTCTAGTCTATGAATTTAGGAAAGTATCTGCTTTATGACAATAGTGGTGATATTACTCACCTGTTGTCTTTGTGTACTGCTATTGTTGTGGGATTGTGCCTTTCATAAAGGTTCTAGCTCTGCCTGTGATTGAGAATAGATAATTGGAAAAAATAGATCTCCTAAATAACTTTTTTGGATTAATAACTCTTGATAGGAAAGTTGTATTGATTTGAGAAGGATAGAAGTTTGGGAGAAGGCATGTTAAAATCTAGACGAATATGAGGTCATACATAGAAATAACTGATTATCTTGAAGAGGATGAATACAGCATCTGAAAGGATTGGTCAGCCAGAAATAGAGTATGTAGTGACAAGTTTGTGTATGCTGAAGAGGCTGGGGCAGGATTTGGAGCAATGATCTTAGGTTATTTACTGTTAAAATGCAACTAATATGTTCTTTATGATGAGTTGTATAATACTTGTTAGCTCAGGCCATTTTTATTGATTTGAAAATGGGGAAGGAGTGGACAGGAACTTGTGTTATACAAATGAAGTTAATTTCATTGTTTGATCTTCATTCATAATGAAACGTGCGCTTGAGGGATGCTACTCTGTGTGTGTCATTTGTGTGTTATGACAGAATTGAGACTGCTTTGTTAACTTGACTGGTTTTTTTTTTTTCCTCCCCACTTTACTTTCTACTGCCTTGTGAAGGAGGCATGCTTCTTTAATTGTGGAGAAAATTTGAGTGCAAAAGGAATGACATACCTTACCAATTCACTATTTGATTACAGAAGTCCAGAAAATAATAGTATTCGTGCAGAATTTATATTGGATGCAGCTCATCATAAGGTCAGAGAATTACATTTTTCTTATAAAATTTTTTCCAATGCTCTTTAATGGATTTCTTATAATTATTTTGATCTGTGTACAATTAGAGGACCAAGGTCTCTTTACTGTTTAACATTTAACCGAATCTTACTTAGCAGCTGGCCAAAAGAAAAAGTAAATCTGTTTGTGTTAAAAAAAAGACACCCACAAAAACCAAGCCAAAAAAAGAGCCAAACTGAAAAAACATGTCCAAAAGAAACCTCAAAGTCCCCTCCTGCCCCAAAAACTGAATTAATGTCATAGTTTCCAAAAGCAGTAACCACAGAACCTTTCAAGAAGGAGAGAGACATATGAGAGTATACTAGCAAAAAGTCAAACTTTACCAGCACATACTTTAAACTCAAACAGTAAGTAGTCTATGGTCTTCAAACTAAGAAGTGCTGTCAGATTTGGACAGTGTTAATTTTATTGTTTGTGTCCTATAGTTATCTACTTAGAGAAAATTTTGCTTTTTCTGCCTTTTGTGGAGACAAATTTTCAGTCATCTATAGTCTCTGTTGTAAATTGTGCAGTAAAACTTTATTCCCTGGTTGTCTGCAATTAGTAAGACTGGTTGCAATGACCAAGGTGGTCCTTTCCAGGTGTCTTCATAGGTGGAGGTCTGTGTTGTTTATTTTGCAGGTAAGCCATTTACAATTTGGAATGTATCTGACTTCCTTTAAATTTCACTATTTTCACCTTTTTAGTACTACTGATAAAATGTAACCCTGAAGAATCACATGAAAAAATGAAATCAGTAAAATCACAAGTACTTATATTCAAACTTTGCCCATAGTGTGTTTTAGTTTTAAGCTTTACTTTATCCTTGGTCTGTCTTTGATGCTTTTATGATTTGCCTATTTCTTTGGCAAGAGAGGAAGCAAATTTGCTCTGTAATGTAATATATTATGTATAAATCCCAATGTTGGCATAAAATCTTGATAAGTTTCCTACTGCTGAAAGATAAAACCACAATATTCCTTGAATAACAAAGCCAAATTGAATGAGCTGAAGTTTTCGGTGTATTTAATTACATTGATGTGTTCCATGCAAGAGGTCAAATGAAGAATATTTACTCCATTAAAGGTACTAAGTGACTAGATGTTATTGATGAACTGGTCAGCATGTCCGCAGGAATTATGGATGTGCGTTTGTGTGGCCTCAAATGGAAGTTACATTACCTATCAGAAAGGTGAATTCTTTGGGATAACCTCTGTCCTTTGCTTTGATAAGCCTTTCCCTGTGTTGATGCACAAATCCAAACATGAATATATCTCTCTAATACCAATCTATCAGTTGGTAATCTCAGGATTCTTTCCTTATACAACGTTTTCTTTGTTTGCTTTGCTTTGTTGGTAGGAGACGTACACAGAGATAGCTGGAATGCAGAGGTTTGGGGCTTTCTACATGGATTACTTGTACACAATGGAAAGCACCAGTGGCAAAGGTACCTTTTTTTTTTCCGTTTGTTTACCCTGATAAATAATAGAAACAAAGACTTTTCATGCTCAGATGGTCCTTGACCAACTGTCCTCTAACTTACCTTAGATATACCATCAGGATCATCATTAAAATGCTTTCATCTTCATTGATGTCTTTGAGGTTGGTTGTTTTGGTTAGCTGTTGATTGTTGGTATTCTTCCTTTTTTATTTTTCTTTTCCTGCATAAGTAATCATAATGATATTTTTTATAGCCACTTACTAAACTGAAAGTAGTACAGTTTAGCAACTGGCTATAAAACACTATGAAACACTTGTAGCGGTGGTGGAATTAATAAAGTATGATGTCTTTTTTTTTAAGTTGTTAATATTGACTTTGCATGTAAAAAATATCTTCTGAGAAATCCTGGTTGAAGAGTGAGATTGATCATAAACTTGGCAAAAGAAAATGAAAAGGACTATTGTTTTTCTTCTATGAAGGAAAATACAAGGATGCAAGATAGTGTGAATAGTTAATCTCCAAATATATGTATCTAAGCAATTTTGTGAGCAAATATTAGCCTAAGCCATGTGCACATAGATATTGGCAATTCTAAATAGTTTTTGAGATTCCCATCAATTCTTTTTTAAGTCTAAGAAGTGGATTTAATGCAGTAAGTATATCTAGTTTTGTGAGTCTCAAAACTTTTGTCACAAAAGCTGGGACAAAGGAGTTAATCTATGAGCAAGTAATAGGTATATATTTTTACACAGATATTCTTATCGCTAATTGTAATTTCCCCCTAACTCTGCTGAACTCTGTCACTTGCAGCTGCTGCTCTGCAGATTTTTTGTCAAATTAATAATACTTTCTTCCCCATCTGTGTATTTATTATTGTGAATACTATTTCTATGGATATCTGCCGGGAATTTCTTGCTGTTTTGTGACTGAATATTTATCTGTTCTTGCTGCATAGTCCAACTCAACTGGTTTGGTTTTTTGTTTTGTTTTGTTTTTTGTTTGGTTTGGGTTTTTTTGTTTGTTTTGGTGGGGTTTTTTTGTTTGGTTTTTTTTTTCCCCATTCCTATTTCTGTGTAAGAGAAATCACAGCTCCTAATGTTCGATTTTGTTTTCTGGGCTTGGTGGACATTAAATCTAAAAGGAGCAGGAAAGAAACTTCCAGCTTCCTTAGAGGATGGATAATGAAAAACTTACAAAAATAAATAAATGGTTCTATTGCCTTTGGTAGTTAAGGCCTACATCAGGAAATTTAACAGTTCTTTCCTGACTCTGAGGCTTTCCTCTCTACCATGAGTATGGTGTGAAGCTCTGAAAATGTACAAATAAGTCAAGCTTCTACTGCAGTCTTCTTTGGGTTTTAATAAAGATATAAATGTTCAATTGCACATTGAACTCTTACATAGAGAAGCTGAAAACCTCAAGTAAGCTTTATCTCCTGTTTGAATCTTGGTATAGAAGTTTAAAAATGCACAAACTATGTACATTATGAAGAAAAATTGATTTTGTGGAGTATTTTCTCTTGTTTCTCTGAATGCATAAGGAATATTGTGATCACATCTCTTCCTGACTTTTAACTAACCCTTTTAAGAAATGACTGAACTCAGGAACACTCTTCTCTTTTCCTCAGTACCAGGCTACTTGTATTTTCTGACTAAATTTTTCCCTCCTTAGCTTCTCTTCTTTTTCTTTCAGAATGCTTTCTCAGAGCCTTGGCTTCTATTTTCTCCATCAGTCACTATGAAAACACCTCACAAAATGTTGCTTGGCTTCCTATCAAGTCTTACTGTGGACTTTTATTTCAGTATTACTGCTTTAATTTCAGCCATCTGGCTACACAAAATAATGGAATAATTAATTTTTGAATTGTTTAAATGTTTGGTGTTTCTCTAGAGCCAAGAACTTAAAATCTTAAATTTTCAGATAATTTTGTTTCTCAGAAAAACAAATGTGATGTTTTCTGCTAGTTGTTTTCTAGCTATTTTTTTCATATTTTGGGTTAAATGCATAGTTGTTAAATAGCACATAAACAAATAAGTGTAAAATATTTATTTTAAATGAGATATAGTAACCTGAAGATTTTGAAAATAATATAAATCTGCTGTATTTTTAATGTGTTGTTTATATGAAAGTTTGCATTTTACTATTTCTTACTTTGGCATAACTGTTTTTAGTTACAATTAGTGCACACCACATATCATAAAAAAAACTAACCCAACTTAAGTTATAGGAGGCAGTTACTGTGATTGTAAGATTTTTATCTGTCGAGGCAATTTTGGTTTGACACATTCTTTGCACCTTTAACCTTTCCTGAAGCATAGGATTACTGATTAAACCACAAGTGCCTCTTGGATAACATTAACCCTCAGGAGTTTCATCTGTCACTTACAGAAGTGCATTAATCAATTTCAGTATTTTGAATGAATGCAAGATAGTCATGCACAGTAGTCTTACTTGGAATTCTGCCTGTCTTCTCCTTCCTTTATTTTTCTGGTTTTTTGCTTTGTATTTTAGTGCAAAACAATTTCTCTGAAACATTATGTAGCCTGCTAGTTTCCTGATCACTGATTTGCCTGACCTACAGACCTAGCAGGGTGTGCTGTTGAAGATATCTTTTGTTTGTAATGTGTACCTCTGTATTTTGCTGGCAACTTTATTACTGCAGCAGTCACTTTGATATTTTTGTCACTTAGAATTAGACATATGATTTACAGAGAGCTTGAAAACTTGGTGATTGAAAATTGGTTTTCTCTCTGTGTCCATGAAGTTTCAGGTCACTTGAAAACTTCAAGTAGGTGTGATCACCTACTTATGTAGAACCAATAAGTTTTTTTTCCCATTCTCTGCACATATTTTGAATTAAATGGAACTGTTCCAGAAAGTGGTTTGTATAAATTCTGTCACTTAGATATGTTATTCATATACATACAATATATACAAGCAAGTCTGGTTTTTCCTCTTTGAAAAGGTGGCTGTTACTACCTCTGGCCTTATTATTTTTGGACTTATTATTTTTATGTGATGTTATGGGTTTTTACACTTTTTGGTCGTGTTCATCTGAACTGAATACTGTATAGAGTTTGAAGGATGAAAGTATGTGTGCTAACTGCCTATAAATAAGTGCAGAAGTCTGTATGCTGGGTATTAAAAAAAATATTTTTCAGGATTTAGTCAAAAGGCTGTAACTCAGTTCCAGCTTAAGATTTGAACAGGTTTTATAAGGTAGTATCCTTCTGTCCTTTTATCTTTCTTTTATTGTTCTTTTTCTTCTCTGAAAAACAGCAAACCAAGGGAAGCAGAGGCTATAAATGCTCTCGGCATCAACTTCTGTTGGGCTCTTAAGGATAAAGTTAATTCTTCTGCTGAATGTATAAGCCTGTAAAGGCCTGCAGAGCATTAGCCCAGCTGTGCATCAAGTTTGGCATAGTCTTATTTGGGGACCTTTTTCCTCACCAATGCTTAGAAGCAACAAGGTTTTATAGAGTATGATTTAAACATAACGGAAAAAAAACCCCTCTCCTTGCTTCCTTTTCCACCAAGCTGAACTTCCCTCAATATAAAGACTGTTTTGAATGAGTGCAGTTAAGAGTGCAGTAAAGGAGGAAGATGAGTATAAATGACAGGGTTTCTCTTGGGCAGCCAGAAATCATAGAATTGTTAAGGTTGGAAGAGAACTCTTAAGTCATTGTGTCCAACCATTAACCCAGCACTGCCATGTTCACCACTAAACTGTGTCCTGAAGTGCCACACTCATATATTTTCTGAACACTTCTGGGGATGGTGGTTACAATGCTTCCCTTGGCAGCTTGTGCCAGTGCCTGTAGCCAATTTCAATGAAGAAATTTTTCCCAGTATCCTATTGAAACCTTGCCTGGTACAGCTTGAGGCCTCTAATCCTGTAACTTCTTACTTGGGAGAAGAGACTGACCTGCCCTTGCTACACCCACCTTCCAGGTAGATGTAGTGAGCAGTAAGGTCTTCCCTGAGCTCCCTCTCTCCAGGCTAAATAACTCCATCTCCCTCAGCTGCTCCTCATGAAGTGCTCCAGGCACTTCACCAGCTCCATTGCCCTTCTGTAGTCTCAGAATCCATTTCATCTTGATGCTTATTTTGTCAGACTGTTCATTTATGTGATGGTCAGCAATAGATTCAATGTTTAGCGCTTGTGTTAGTCATGAGGACACTGTGAAAGTGATGATCTGTTAGGAAAAAAAAATCAGAGTGAAGTTCTGCAAACTAGCTATGTTAGGGGTGTATTTTGACGAGTCATATGTAACAGGAAAATTTGAGCTTCTGAAATCTGCATGATTTACCTGAAGAATTTCCATGATAATGTTTAGAGGAATAGTCATGCTGTTTGGTAGCTGAAGAGTAGCCTGTATAGAGCGAATGTGTGATTTTGGTCTACCTTATTACCCTTTACTAAACTACTCTTTTATCTCTGTTGGCTCATAAAAAAGCCAGTCTGAGACATAATGATTAAAGAAATTTTCCTTCTCACTGCCCATACATCAGTGAATGGTGGTAAATGTGAATGGAAGAGAGGCTTTATCTTAGTAGTCAGTCTGATTCTTCTAGCTTTGTCAATGCAGCTAAGCTTTCAAGGGCCCAGATCTGTCATGCACACCTTTTCCTTGATTATTGGGGATGGATATCTTTGTGAGAAGCTGTAGAAAGTTTTGAGCACCGCAGCAGTCATTGACACGTAGGGTTAAGTTGCAATTGAAGTTTAGACACCTCCAAAGAGTTCCAAATTTGAGAAATAGAACGTTCTGGAAGAGTTCCTAAGTTGTATTCTGCTTGGAGGGAAGACAGAAATTTGCCCTGTTTGCTCTGCATTCACCATGAGTAATTTTGTTAAAACCTGTTAAACCAGTCATTGTATGTTTGTATGTTATATTTGCATTGTTATATTTTTCTGTATATTTGAAGTCTGTGATCACAGAATTTAAAACGGAAGTAGCTGATAAAAAATGTTAAGTCCAATGGTTTTGTGTAACTTGTTATTTATAAAACTTCTTGTAGTTTCTGGGAATCAGCAAGACCTTTCTTCAGTAAAGAGTGAAGATTTTGGAAATGTTCAGGAGATGTCTACCAAAAGCCTTATTGTGGGTCCACTCAATCTGCGGTTGGATAGCAGCGCAGTGCACCGGATAATGAAAATGATAGTCTGTGCTCTGGAACATGAGTATGAACCCTACAGCAGAACAAAGCCAGGTTTGCTCCTATTGCATATACACAAATATACAGAATTAAACCAGACTACATTTAGTGCCTTTGAAGTTGTAGCTTTCAAATAGTTAGAACTACAAACCTGTCAAGAATTTTATGAGTCTAAAGAGCAAAATGTAAAATGAAGGTAAAATTAATCACAGTGTCCCCATCAGTGATGGATATACTTCTGAAATCATTTCAGACACTTTGAAAGCCATTTGTTTTAACCATAAGCCTCGTGTTGAATGACTTATTTCACTGTCTACTCTAGCTTTATTTTAGAGTCTTAGAGAAGAAAGTATTTCCACAGGTATTTATTAGTTTGAAATAATAGTCATACAGGATGAAAATGAATGGAAGCAACTTATGGTAAACCGTTGAGTTTCTGAGAGGAATACAGATTTCAAGTATGGACAATCCAGTTATTATTGCATTTAGCCTTAGTAGAACCAGTGCTGAATAACATTATTAACTACGAAGGGGTGGGGGGGGGAAGCTTTGCATTTTTTGCTAGTCTCTAGGCATTTCTGAAACATCAACTGTAGGACACATTTTATATATTTTAGTGAAACATATGTAATCTTGATTTATTGTAGATATTATGGATGGAAATAGAACTGTGCCAAGCTCAGAAGAAATAGCGTCACTGGAGGAATACATTCCCACTCGACTTACAACATTCACTGTTCTTAAGTGTACAATTATAATTCCTGTGGCAGAATTCAATTTACTAGACCACTTGCTGCCCATAATCATGGGTGAGAAGGTATGTATGCACAGATAATTATTTAGTCTTTTATATCAGCATGTGCTATTCCATATAAATATTCTTACTGGCCTGTTACTCCATGTGCTGGATGTATCACTGAGTTCTGAATTAGTTTGGTGCCCATGAGCCTTAACTTCAGATAACTAAGATAAGTGATGTCTGGCTAGTTAGACTTGGAAACTAAAGATGTTGTGTATGGATAGGAAAAATAACTATGAATAAAAAAGGTTTTAAAGCATGAAGTAACTGAAAAAGCAGTAGCTGATCTTTTGAGCAGAAGATTACCTGTTTTGTGTGTCTTCACATACTTGGTAAAGCCTGAAATCTTTTAATACATAGGCTCAGTAGACACTACATAGATGCTAACAGCTGACTCTGTGTGTGCTAGGTCCAGACAGGATGACAGCAGGTCTTGGGCATTTAACTGCTGAATGACTAGCTCAGAGAGACAGAAATTTCATAACAGCCTTAATTTTGTTTTATCTCTTGGATATGTGTAGAATAATGCCAGCTAAAGAATCTTACACTGGTTTTATTCTTATAGGTCTCCTCCTTCAATGCATAAAGCTGAGGTTCCATAGGGATGAATCTGTGGCTTGTAATGAAAACTTGCAGTAGGTTTATCTCTTGTGCCAGAAACTGGCAGGTGTTTTATGGATAACGGAAGGAGTGGGAAGAAGAGCAAATCCCATGAATGCTTGAGTTAAATTTCTAGGCATTTTTGTCCAATAGTTCATCTGCTAGGCTGAGAGAGCTGTGGTAACTCATCCTGATGAACAAAATGCTTTGAGGACATCTCATTGTGTCCTGTACCTGAAGGAGGCTTCTAAAAAGGAGAAAAAGGGAGTTTTGTACAATTAGATAATGACAGAACAAGGGACAATGGTTTTAAACCAAGAGAGATCAGATTTAGTTTAGATGTTAAGAAGAAATTCTTTATTCAGAGGGTGTCGAAGCACTGGAACAGGTTGCTCATTGATGTTTTTTCCTTTTTAGCACTTTTTAATACATTGCACTCTATAATGCAATGGTTTGTGGTGTTTTTCACCTTATGAACATAGGTAGATGGTATTTTTATAATGGGAGAACAGTCCCGTGTTTGTTGGAGGTTTGAGGCAAAGAAGTTGAATTCCAGTGAACTTTTTGATTGGTGTAGTTGTTACTTGGAGTCTCAATTTACATTTCTTGAATGAAGCCAAGCATATTTAAAACAATATTTTTGAATTTTAGATGGAAAATCATATATATGTCAACTTACTGTCCTGTTTTGATGCAAATTTAAAAGAAATTTTAGATCTATAGTGTAATTTGGATTGGAAGATATGTTTGGAGGTGTTCTCTAGGGGTTCAAGATCCTGGTGAAAGCAAGAGCAGGTTGCTCCCGGGGTTGTTCTGTCAAGTGCTGAATTAGCACCTCTTCTGTCTCCCTCTTCTCTGTACCCTCCCAGTAGGTAGCAGTAGACAGCAGTAGGATCCTGCTCTGGCCTGCTCCAGACTGAATGACTTCAATTGTCTCTGTTTCTCCTGAGACAGAGCTCATGTGCTCCAACCCCATAAGCGCTTTGTTTCCGACAAACTTACTCTGGTATGCCCATGTCCAGCCTGTGCTGGATGCAGTACTCCATTTTTATAGGTACAATAAAAAATAGACTTGGGTGTCTAAAATTGTAGTACTTATTTTCTATGGAATGGCATCTTCTTTTGCTGGGATATCTGGCATGACTGTGAATACATAAAAGATGACAGTGTAAAGGCTAGATCAGCATGAGATTATTATGGTGATAGTGCTTTGGAGTGATAAAAATGTAAACAAATATTTTATAGGACGAAATATTTTGACTTTGCATATCTTGTAGTGGGTTGACCTCAGCCAACTGCCAGATGCTTACCCAGCTGTTCTCACTCCCCCTCCTCAACAGAGCAGGGGGGAGAGAATGGGACTGGTCAGGGTAGAGGGGGAGATCACTTACCAATTACCAGTATGAGCAAAACAAACTTGACTTGGGGCAATTAATCTAGCTTACTGCTAACAATCCAAATAACATATATCCCCTATCCCCCTTCCCCTCCCACCGCTGACTCAATTTCTCTCTTTCATTCCTTGACTCTCCTACCTCCCACCCTGCAACAGAGGGGGATGAGAAATGGAATACAGGGGTCAGTCTGTAACAGCTGATTTCTGCCACTCCCTCATTCCTGCAACTGTTCTGCCTCAGTGCAAGTCCTGCCTGCAGGCTGCAGTCCTTGAGGGAAAATCTGCTCTAGTGTGGGCTCTCCTCAAGGCTGCAGTGCCCTTCCGGGCATATCCACCTGCTCCAGCATAGGACCTCCATGGGCTGCAGTGTGGATGTCTGCTATTGTGTTGTCTCTTTAATGGGCTGGAAGAGAATCTCTTCTCTGCTGCCTGGAGCACCACTGCCTCCCCCTCCTTCTCTGACCTCACTTTTCATATTGCTGTTTCTCACTTCTCCGAGTCTGTGCAGCCTGTGTGGTGTTTTTGCCCATTCTTGAATCTATTTGCATGGAGATGCCTCCAGCTTGGCTGAGGTGTTCTGCTGTACCCTGTGGTGGGGCTGTTGGAGCACTGGCTAGAACGGGCTGAACCTGTCCCTTCACAGAGGCTGTCCCTGCACTGCCAGCACCTGGACACCTGCACCCAAGATAATTCTGGATAAAAAGTTGAATATTTTGAACTTCAAAGAAAATACTTTGGAAAGATTTGAGGATTCATAGTGTCATGCCATGGTATCTGTAAATAGTTTATTACATGTAGATTTGCTAGTGTGTGCAGGTAAGAACAAGCAGATATGATAAATAATACATCTGCAGTATAATTATTACATGACTTTTTCCTCTTTCCCCTAGAACTTAAGTGGACTGTTAAGTGCTGCAAGTTTCCAGCCCCTTCGGCCTTTACCTGCCATTCGAATTTTGGTGGATAAGGTTAACCTGGAGCACTCAGTGCCAATGTATGCTGAGCAACTGGTGCATGTGGTCAGCAGCCTCGGGCAGCCGTCTGACAATCTGCTTCATTACTGTTACTCACACTGCTATCTGAAGGTAAATGAGAGCTCGACATGTGTTTGTTACTGCAGTGTGCTCAGAAAAAGATCATATATGTGTAGTTAATCCAAAGTGTTAGTAGGTTTCCTGTAAGAATGTTCTCAGCTAATCTACAAGGCCATAGAGTAAACACATTTCACAGAATATTGTAGTTTGGGATTGCTGCTTCTGACTTGAGCCAAGTATTTTGTAATATGCACAGAGAACTTCATATTAGGAAACTGCAAACTGAAGCCCCAAGGTCCTTGTGACAAGATTGAATTAAAATAATTCAGGAAAAACCTTTTTTCTCATACGATATGTGGATTGCTGCAATATACACTTAGAGACTTGGTGGGAAGTTAGGAGGAAAAACCATCACTACTTGTAGTATTGATAGAACAAAACCATCATAGTGAAGATATGCAATCAAAAACTGTTAAACAATTCAATTGTTTTTCATTATAAGAGGACTGATCTCTGAATGTTCTCGAAGGTGCATTATATGACAGGAATTCTTATTGTGAGGCTGGAGGAAGCTTAAGATATGGAAAACTGTTTTGAGATTGTTCAGTTGTCATCTGCTCTGAGGAGGAGTTTTAAAATAGGCTTTTCCAGCCTTTTAGGATGTGCTTAGGCAGTTTAGTAGCACCTTCTGGGTGCTACTAAAATATAAATTTTTATTACTACTACAGTTAATTATACTCAATTTCTCAGTTATCTGTTTACTTCCATGCTGATATCTTTGCAAGAATTAATTATTTAAACTTTATTATCTACATACAAGAAACTGTGTTCCAGAATTGTGTGGCAAGCTCTAAGTTTTCTGGGTGACATATTTACCTTCTGTCACATTTAAAGTGATTGGAAGTGGAGTACTGCAAGTCATCTGTATGTTTTCCAGTTTGAGAGGATTTTTTTTCTCTTCAGAAAACTGTTTAGAAACAGAATTTGCACATCAGCTTTGAGTTTTAAAGGGTTTATTTGCTAGCTTTAATGTTGACTGAAGTGCTCTTGTGAATGGTGGTACAGCATGTTAAAAGGCAACTCTACGACAGTTTGTTTGCCATATTGAACAGGATAAAATAATAAAGAATTCTTTTGATGAATCTTTCTTTAGATAGGCTCTTGCTAAGAAAAAAGGCTTTGAAGGGAAGCTTATAATTTCCTTAAATACCACTCTTTCCTACCAGTGTTGTTTTAATTACTCGGTGATTTTACTTTATATGAAAGGTGGTATGTAATTTGCAAGTTTAAAGAATATAGACTAAAATTTTAATTGAAAAATTGTAGTTCAGCATTTTTTAAAATTCATCAGAGCCTAGTTAACACCTTTTGAGTATAGAAAATATTTTGGTATATGTTCCTGTTAGGGCATTACTTGAGGCAGATTTTTGTAGCTATATTTGTTTTTGGGGAAAAGGAGTTATCTAAAAATAATGCACAGTTTTAGTATTTACTGAGTGTATTTATAAATACATTCATTATTTTATAGAATATCTTGAAATTAATTTAATCGTGTGATGATATACCATTTGACAAACTGAATTTGTTCCAGATATTTGGTTTTCAAGCAGCACTGACTTCTTTGGACAGTAAAGGATTGTACTGCATTCCTGTTCCAGTTATCCCCTCATTCAGTACTGCTGTTTATGGCAAGCTGATCAAGTTCCCCAAATACTGGTGAGCATTAAGCCTGTACAGTGTATTTGTCATGTGCACAATTACTTTTGCATTTTTAATGAGTGATTTTAAAAATGCCAAGCTTTCTATTTATCCCTAAACTTCTCTGTCTCTTCTATCATATTCTGCTGTTACATCTGTTATTGTTAATAACTCTGTAAGGATAGCTGTCAACAAACATTTTAGACCCTTGTTTGGCTGAGAGAACTGTAGCATGGTGCTAATAATGCTAAGGTCACGAGTTCAATCCTTGGATGGGCCATTCAGCTAAGATCAATGATCCTTGTGGGTCTCTTCCAACTCAGCATATTCTGTGGTACAGAAGCCCTCTAGTAAATGGCTTTCTTCTGGACCTCGTAGGTTTCTGGAACCAGTTACCATTCTCAAGCTGCTACAAAAGCTGAAGTTACATCCTGGTGGCAAGCTTGATGTTTTTAACTAAATAGGTCAGCTTTTCCTTTTTTAAACTCAACCAAATAAAAAGCAACAAGTTGGGGGGGTAAAACCCCCAAAATCTCAACCCCACAGTGTTTCTACTACACTTTTACTTGTTTCTCATTATAGGTTGAAATGTTTCAATGTTGTGATCAGATATTTAAACTGTTTGTAGTAGTTCAGATGTTAAATACAAATATTTTTCTTCTGAGAATAGTTCTGTACTTTTCTATAGCTCATTTCATAATAATTTTTTTAGCCTTAAATGCCATGGAAATTCAGTATTTAAATGTATCTCTACAGTTCAAATCTTGTGATCATAAATATCAGTGTGTAATAGTTCATATTAATAGGTTGCATTTATGAAAACTATTTTCAGGGAAATGCATTTTGGCAGTACTTTGGACTAGGTATTATTTTTCTTTATCTCACATTTTGAGCAATAGCTGTTTGTAATATTACTTTATTACTAAATCCATGCAAAAAAACCCCATAAAATGACAACATAATAAAAAAGCACGTTAATAGGTTAAATACTTTGGCTTCAAACATTGTGTTGTATGATTTGTGCTAATTTGTAAGGTACATTTGTTTGTGAAACTATAATGGATTATGCCACAAAGGACTACATCTGTGATTGTTCTTGGTGTCATGTAAAGAATATTGCAATTTTTCTCTCACAAGTTGTGATGCTGTGTTAAATGTAAATGGGTTCTAGCATTATAAGCACACCACCAGGTGGTAGCAGCCTAACTGACTTTGTCATATTTTGTATCAATAGTTTACAGAAGTGTTAATGACTTGAAATTAATTGCAGTTGTGTTGTAACATTTTGCTAAAAAATGAATGTTTCCAGGATACCCCATGATCACCAGTAATCAGAGTACTTCAGGGCTTTACAACTGACAGCCTTTCCTTACATTATCTGACATTTAACACTAAGCTCTAGTTAGTAATCTTGGTTAGCAAACTATAGGAGTAAATTAGTGTTGAATAGCAAACTTATATTTCTTTACTGTATTATAAACCCTAGGTTTAGTTGTGCAAAATAAAAAAAAATATTTTACAGATTAATTTTTGATTAAATGTGTCATCTGACAAGTTGATAGTGTTCAAGTGCTGCTGCTTTCTCCTTAGTGTGCTTGTGCTCTTTGTGTGTGCTTAAGCTCGCTGTGCTCCATCTCTTGTGTGCTCATGTTTGGTTTCTTGTGCTTTTCCTCATGCACTGTTTCACACTTGCACTTCATAAAATCTGGCTCTCTCATGTTCTTTGTCTCTTTGTTTTAAAAATGTGTTGTATTACAATGCATGCCCAGCTGGAAAGAGCTGTAGTTTTGGGGAGTGGAGACAGGGGAATGGTCCTGCCTTAAAACAGCAAACTGTCTATTGGCATTTATTAGAAGATAGTGTTAGACCAACACTTATTGTGGTCTAGTGTGTTTTAATAGTTTTCTCACTTTTTTTCCTGTGATACGATCTCTTTCTATGGCTTACTTATTTATTAATGAAATAAAGTGACTTTATAAAATGAACTTATTCCAACAATTTATCTAAACTAAGCAACACCAATTTGTGAGTAATAAAGTAGAAAAACAAATGAGTACAGCAGCAGCCTGGTTAAATGAAGTGTAGTTTGAAGTGAATAAAACTCCAGATGAAATGCATCAAATAGCACTTCAACTAAATCGAAATCAGCATGAGGACTGAGAGCTTCATTGAAGTCATGCAGTGAGTGAGAATTAGTCTGGTAGGATAACCTGGTAATGTCATTAAACTTAAATTCAGTCCTCCCTACCAAATTATACCACCTGCTTTATTTGGATTTGTGGATTTCACATTCCAGAGTTTCTTAAAGTACACACATCTGATGCTACATGTGTTCTTCTATTTCTTTGTAGAAAATATATACCACAGACCATACCTTTTAAAAACAAAGACATTTTATGAACTGTTATGGAATCCCTTAGGTAGTATGTTTTGAGTTAGCAGTGAAAATCTCAACTTTATTTCTGACATAAATCAGTAGAAGAGGTTTCTTTTCTAGTTTCAGCACAATAATCTCAAAATGTTGTATACAGTGTATTAAATACTGTAGTAATATTAATTTTTTAAGACTTGTTGATAAACATCAGCACAATGTTTTAACAGATAAAATTTCAGCAATGTCAGCCCAGTAAAGTCCAGTAAATAACCATAAATGGTCATGAAGTGCTATTTTGGTTACCTATTAGATTGATGTCTTTTTTAATTTCAGTTAATACACTTTCTTAGAAGTGTATAAAAGAAATATGCTCAAACTCACTAGTTAACTAAGTCTTGGACATCTTTTAAATTGCATAGCTAATCTGTTTTTATTGAAAAGTGCAAACCATCTGGTCTTTTGGTTTTGTCAAGAGTAACAAGATGCAAAATACAATGTTAATGTCAATATTTTACAACTGCTTTATGTAGTGTTGCATGCCAGATTGTAAAGCAGCTTTCAGGAGGATGTCTAAAACCAACTGAGAATTAGCAGAATATGGTTAAAAGCCTAGAGTGAATGACAAGAATGTTTATTGCCAAACAGAAATCTTGAGAGGAATTAGCTGGTTTTCTTTTATTCTTTTGGCTACAATGTCTGTGGTAACAGATGAGGTAGTCTGGTGTGACAAACTTTAGTGTTCTAATCTTCTATCACTTGTAAAATACCACTTTATTGTACTTCTGAAGAATGCTTAATTAACATTGCAGAATATAGATTTTTTTTAATGGCCTTCCTTTTATTTTTCTGGTATCCGATTGACAGTGAAGTGTCCTTTGTAAATTTTAAGCTAGGTATTAGTCTAATTATGTGTGTTACTTTATTGCTTTTCTTAACCTGTCTTCTCTAAATAAGTGTTCCAGACTCCTGTTTTTCTTGATCAGGTAGGAGGGTTTTCACTTACTGTCTCTGCCTGTGACAGATTTTGAGTCTCTGAGCTCTGGTAGAATAAGTTTATAAATGATGATGACATGATTATCCAGTATTCCTTTGTATTTGGCTATTTGGTCCTGGAGTCTACTTTCAGGAGATCTGTTTCCTTGATAGTGGATCCCCTCTTTATTATTTTGAGACCAGAGCAACAGCTGTTGGTTTGCTGTCTTCAAGGAAACACCAGTACAGACCTGACTAATAGCTAGTCATGTTGAGTGTGTGAATTAACCTTTTAAAAAGAGGTTGAGGACCTGCTGGGTAAATTATTATCTAGAACTTCATGGCCTGCACTTGAATTATTAGAGAGTACAGAGCATTTAATTGATTGTTCTTGAGTTTTTACTGTATCAGAACAAAAATCTTGAACAGACAATTGCAATTAGATCTCAATAATTATTGGTAAACAAAAACCAGTCTTTGAGATACTAAACAGATACAACTTCTGTGAAGATACTTTTTTTTTTGAGCCATTCTCTGCAGACTGTGTTAAGAAATAAATTTCAGCTTAAATGCATGCCACATGCTAATCTCCATGAAATTCATCTTTTTGATGAAGAATTGGTTTTGGTAACAGATTTGATTTGTGTTGACATTGTAGTTTCATTTCTTCAGTGCTCTTATTGAAGTGCTAATCATTATTGACAAAAGCTGACGAAGGTATAAAATTTTCTCTGCTGTTAAAGGCAGCCACATGTATCATATGCTGGGTACCTCAACTGTCCAGAGATCTGTCACTTGTTTCACTTGTGAAAGCTGAGAATTACAGACCTGATAGTTATTTTATTAATATCTGCACTTGTAGTTCTTCAAGACCACTTCAGAAATTTAGATGCAGTGCTCTTCACATGGAATAAATATGTGCATTTTCTGAACGCTCTTTTTAATTAACTCTTAACGTTTATATAGTGTAGCTGTTCTTAATATTTTAACACGGGTTTAACTGTAAAGGTAAACATTTACTGTATCCTTAGAATCTGCTACTTTTACAGTAGATTGGCATGTAGGATTATAACTGCATTTTGCCTATTATACAAAGATTGTGAGAAATATACTTTGCCACCAGCCTGAACATGTTGATGTTCGTGTTGATCTGCAAGCAGAGTGGTAGATGAAGATCTTGCTCCTTACACAGTAAGAAGTTATTTAGCAAGGGAGTTAAGTTCTGCTGACATGGACTTTGCCAACAAGGTACTACTGTGATGGCAGTAGGAGGTCTTAGGATTTGCTTCTCACCAAAGAGGGGATTAAAAGTATGTAGTGGGGGATCAGGTGAACTATTGTTTTTGTTACTTTTTTGATTAAAACATCTTTGCAGGGCGTGTCCAGTGGAGTAATCTGTTTAGAACTAGAAATCACAGTACATTTGTGACCTTGGGGGTCACAAGATGTAGCTGTCATGAGATTCAGTGCAGTTGTGCTAGTAAGAGGCAAGCAGAGCATACTGGCACGTAACACAGAGCTAAATATCCACAAACTGTGAGCATTAGATCATAAATCTAGGAGGTTTTCCAATAAATTGGCACTTGGATCTTGATTTTGGCAGTCTGTTTTATTGGCTAGTCACAATAGATCAAGAGTAATGTCAATTTAGATTGGGTGTGGATTGCATTTCATGTGGGCAGTTGAGGGGCATACTCATTTCTTTGGTCAGAAGCAGAAACAGGTTGAGAACACATGAAACTGATTTTGTAGCATTCAGTTGTAACTATTAGTTATGTCAGTAATTGATTTAATTGCTGGATGAAAATTCAGGGTATTCTTCAAAACAGAAAAGATCTGGAGTTGAATGCCTGAACAGATGCATTCAGTGTATGGGACAGCAGAGTTTCAGCCACTTCAGCATTGTGCCACTTGGATCTGGCACATATTAAAACCTGTTTGAACTATTGGGATATGCCAGTGATAGGGGCTGTGCAAACGCAGAGCACAACAGTCCTTCTTTTGGGTTCTGCAGATGTGGTTGTGTAGTGCTGCCTCACATGTGAACAGTCAATCTAGGGAGTGTGCTGGATTGCTTCAGCATTGTCCACTTCTCTGCCATTGCCTAGAAAAGGCATCAAAGAACATCCTACTAAATCAGATTTTTAAAATTTAATTTGTTGGTAGCTGGTTTTGGTAGGACATTAGGTGAGCAGTGACTGATACTTTCAGAAGCTTGATTTACTATGCATCTTAGTGTTTGAGGAGTAAGTATGTCAATATAAGTATAGCATATTGTGAACAATAACGTAGGGTGATTTAACAGAAGGACTTTTCATTGATTTAATGGCTATTGCTTTATAAAAGTTCAAGGGGGTCACACTTGTGTATAAGGATGGAGACACTTAAAGAACTTGTGTGGAACATTTCTAATCTGCAGTGATATTAACATTTTAAGTTTCAACAAGAACATTTTGGGGCACTTTTCAACTGGACTTTTCTGGAAGGAGCTGTTGTTGGTTACCAAGAAAAGCACTTGGAACAGGAGGGGATTTGCATTCTGAGTACATGACTTGCAGCTTGATTAGTGTGACAACAAATTAACTTCAGTTGCAAACCTCTAGTTTAATTTTTTTTAAAAATCAAGTCCAGATCATATGTTACTGTTTCTCAGCAGATGTGGCAGACAGCATTCAGCAAATCTGTTAAAAGTGCACTTTTAATCAACATAAATTGAAAGCAGTTGTATTGTTCAGTATTGTCCATGAGGAGGAAATTCAGCAGAGTTGACAGTAAAGTGTAGTCATTGGGAGTGTTTCCAGTGTAGTTATTTAGACTAACTAATTTTCAAGTCTCTTCAGTGAAAGTAAATTAAGCTTATTAACTAATATCTGTCCAGGGAAAGTAATTGCGCATGGTGAATAGTTAATGCTGGTTTTTGTAACTGTTGCCTTCAGTATTTGCTGGCATTTGTACTAGAAACAAGTAAATGGTATTTAAAAATATGAAGGATTTTCAGTGTTGAAGCCACATTTTGGCTAGAGACTGATGAAAGGTATCAAAAACCCCCTCTTAAAGCTGAAATGCTGTTAAGTAGCTTAGATCCTAAAGAAAAACTGAATCCCTAATAGATATTCCTTTTGCAGTGGATGTATTTAGAAATTCTGTTTCTCTTAGTGGTAACACTCTCTGTATAAAAGGATCTGGTTAGGATTTTCAGGATATTCTCTGCTGTGAGGTATTACCTATGGAGACTCTTAACTAGATAGATGCCCTGGTGGCAGTTCTTTGCACAAAGTTTGTCCTTTGTTTCTCCAGAGTCTTATCTACAATTTGGTGCCTTTTTTTTTCCACTTTTAAGTGTATCTCTGAATTATAAAGAGAAATACGGTCTCTGGGTTTGCTCCTCTACTGCTAAATAACACATTGCTAGAAACTCATCTGTGAGCACGAGGCTCGGTGTTTTCTCATGTCTGAGTTCATATACACATACCTACTGCAGCTTTCCCTTCCAATCCCTAAAGGTGGGAAAAAAATAAAATTAGATCTAAGAAGGATGTATGGTCAGGCTTCAGACTGAGGACAGCTTCTGACATGCTTGGTCCCTTCAGCATTGTATGTGAAAGTGCCAACTGCCCTGGCCTGAGGCTGAGGGAGAGCAAGCAAACAGGTCTAGAGTAGGCACAGCACTGACCATTACTGGAGGCAGCACTCAGCCTCCAGAGCTGCCAGGAGGCTATGGAGGCTGGGCGCTTGAAAGGGGTGCTTGAAACTTGCACCCTGAAACTGATTGTGATGTCATTCTGCTACCCAGCCCCGTTCAAATGTTGGTTATTACACAGAATTCGGAAGAACTGTACTTTAGTGTTGCAGTTGTTCTCTTACCTTTCACCTTTTTCATTCCATCTTCTTTTAAGCACTGTTTTAAGAATCTGTAGTCACTAAATATAATAAGTTGAAGGGAAAAAAAGCCTTTTCATTCATTAGAGGATAAAATAATTCTACAGGGAACTATATTAGACTGTTCACTTTGTGTACCAAATAATCCACCTTCACCAAAGGTGTGTGTTTAAAGGCTTTTTGAATAAGCTAGATACTTATTAAGCTATATAGAATTGCTGATTTTGTTTATTTTTTTATGGTTACCTTCATTATGCTCATGGAGCATTGCAAAGTTGCTGGCCAAGCTGTAGCATATCCTTTTGTGACCCTATGCTTCACTCTCAAGTGGTAGGCATTACTTCCACCTGAAGTGAGATACCAGAAACCAGTCTTAAATTGTGCACCTACTCTTACAAGCATATTAATGTGACTCTCAGTTGAAGCTGATAACCATGATAAATGGTGGCTGAAAACATTTTATTTTAAAAAAAGCTGTATTTATGTTGACTCAAACAACCCAAATATGAAGGTTCATGTGGATGTTCAGCTGTCCATAATACCTTAGCATCTTTACTGCATCTGTGTTCATCACCAGGTGGAAGAAACATACTGTCCTGTGTCCAGTGTAATTTCTTTGCTATATTCTCCTCGTGCTTGTTCCCTCTGCAACCCAGAGGTGCTTTTTCTTTTTTATAGGAATAGTCCTTCTCATAGATCAGGGTCTCTGGTTCTAAGCTAAGTGTTTGTTTCATTACACTCAAACAATATGCATTCTCAGCATTTTCCTCAAGTACCTCTGTCCTAGTTGTTTATAGGTTCATATTTTTTAATGCTATTTCTTTAGCAATGCCTTTTAAAGGAAGTTAAAGTAACCTGTCAGGTGTGTGTACTGAGGAAGAGGTGCTATATTGAATGCTTGTGAACATTTGGACCTCCATTTGGGCCTGTATATTTGGTAAAGATTGTCTAGTTTTCATTATGTTTTAATGTTCTAAATGGCACCAGCTCCCAGTTTCTGAACTAGATTTTTTAGCATGCCATGCTTTGGATGAGAACATTACAGGGCCACTTGAACAAACAGCAAAAAAGAGAACAAGTCAGGCTCAGGTGGGATATGAAGCTCTTAAACTGTAAACTATGAGAACAAAACCGGTTTGTCAGATTTGGATAAATCTGTGGCAGATACTTGTAATATCAGTGCAAGAAATGGAAAGGATTGTTAGTTCAGACACCAGTACAAAAATTGTGTATTCATTTTTCAATTGATCAGATCTCTTTCCTTCATTATAACATGGATGTTTTTAAAACAAAAGCCAATACGATTTTTTTCTTTGCTGATGTTTAACTAGTTTTTTCTTTGAGTTTAATGGCTGATTCCAAAATGAACAATTGACTAGAAGAAAATATTTGGTAAACATGATTACAATATTTATTTGATAGTGAAGAAATGTCCACAGAGAATGACAGAATTAAGAATCTGACTTTTGTATTTTAAATGAGCAAATGGAAATGGAACTTTTATGTCACTGACTTAGTCTGTTGCTCTGAAAGTACTTGTATAACTTTGATTTTGCATACATGTTGGATTTGGCTGTGCATGTATATAATGCAAGAAAGTCTGTGTTTTACTGGTAGTATCTTTTCTTCGTTACGTGTGTATGTGATAATTTTGATGGTTTGGAAGACTCAAGGGCTTGTGGAGTTTTTAATTAATTAAATAGATGTTATGAGACACAGTCAATAGACCAAAACTGAACACATGAAAACTATATCCATAGAATCTGATTCAAAGTTTGCATTATTTTTGAGAAATTAATGATGTCAAGTAATGCTGGAATCAGTACTTAAAGGTGGTAAATATAGATTTAACAATAATTGTAGTCTTTGAAGTATGAAGTCTAATGCATTTACTGAGATTTAATGTTTTGCTTTAAATAGCTTTTGATAGCCTTTAAAATTCTTTTGAGGTTGGTACTTAATAAGGCCACAAAATAATAATTGTAAAGTCTTTATACTTTTTCTACAGTTACGCAGAGTATACTTGTGAACCATTAGCACACCTTGTCCATTCATGTCCCTGCTGTTGAAGACACCCTTGATCCATCCTTTGCTATATTAAAGGCTTTTCTGGTAATCAGAAAAAACATGCTTCCCTGTTTCCAGCAACTTATTTTTGATCCTGTAACTTCTCTCTTAAAAGATAGTGGAATTGGCTTTTGAGGAACTGTAAGGCAAAGAGTGGAGTTAAGTCCTTTTATTTATAGCAGCGAGGTTGGATTTAAAGGATCTCCCTTCCACCCCAAAACATTGTGATTTATCTTTTTGGATTTGACAGAATTCAGCGGTTGCTAGTGAATACAGAAGTACAGCTTTGTTTCTTTTAGTCTTGTGTATTTTGTTTGTGACACCTCCATTTAAGGCAATAATTTTGTTCAAATACTAATTTTGTTTTGCTAATGCAGACATGCACATTCTTACTTCTCTGACTAGCTATAAAAAATTTGCAAGAATTTCAAGTAACATTTTTATTTCTCAATATAAATGTGTCCCTTTTTCCCATCAAAGTATTTTATCTATTTATGAAAGAAAATAAATGGCATGCAAAAATTTTTAGTAGAAATACACAGGCGCCCCCAGATCATAACCCACTTACCTTCCTGGACAGTATTTTTACTGAGATCAGTTGTTAGTGTTTACTTGAAGCTGGGATTGTGTTCAGCTCTTAAATCTTTAGCAAGGAATTTGAAACTGTGTTAGTTCCCAAGAAGACCTTTGAACTGGGTTTGTCAGTGCAGTTTTCTTCACTGAGCACCAGCATGTTTGAGCCCTTCTGGCTCCCTGTTTTACCTGCTAATGGTAACCAAATGGTTCTGTGTGGCAGATTTAGAGGATTGATTTAATGGCTGTTTCTGCTGCTTCTGGGATTGTGTGAAGGGGGAAGGAGGAGAGGGAAAGGGAGAGGATGGGGTTACTTCCCTAGACAGTAAAGCAGGCTGCACTGTGGGAAGCCAGTTCCCCAAACCCTGTACCACCCTTGTGGCCATTGAGATTGGACACACTGTGGTATCCAAAACAATGGTACTGGATTTATAAAAGCTATAAAAAAGAGTAATGCTTGCTTTGCTTTAATAAATGGATCTTTGAGGTTTGGAGGTTTATGTCCACTGGCAACTTTTACCTGGTCACTTCTGATGGTTTTGGTCATCTGCAGCTCTTTAGTTAAAGCATCAGCAAGTTTGAGCTGATTCCTTCCTGTCCCCCACACAGCTAACATTTACCTACAAGATAAATGATAATGATGGCATTTACTTTGGCATTGCTGCTTTTTCAGGTAGGATCTCTTTCTCACAAAAATGTGCAAGGCACAATTAAAATGTAGGTGTTGTAATACATTTTGATTTCTTGCTGCTATAATGAATACTGATTTTTCTCATGGCCCTCGTATTTGGATCTTGTTGAACACAATACAGCTAAATGTTATATCTCTTCTCTTGTTCTCACTAATACCCACCATCAGCAACAGGAAGATTCCTAGATCCAAGTCAGAAAGTTAGACCTTCTTGTAGAAGTAAAGAAAGATGGGTTGTTTAAAGTGTAAGTTATTTTAAAATAACTCCTGTATTAGCATATTAGCATTGAGGGTATTCCATGAGGGAAGTTTCTTATTCCTTTTTTTTTTTTAACTTCTCCTCCTCACACCTGGTGGGGATCTGAAGATGCATTTCTTTAAAGATGTAACTTTGTGCATAATATATGTCGTTTACACACATCAAACAGCTTAAGTACATAAAGAAGACTGAGGTCTGCTTGTTATCTCCTCAGAGCAAGGGACTTGTAATTTTATAGATTGCTCATACCACTTTAATGATTCTTTCTGGAGACAAGTATTAACTAGTGCTTAGAAAAAGAGTTGTTTGCAAAGAAAGAAATAGCAATTAGTCACTGATGTCCGCTTGCAATTTGCTGGGAGTTCAGACCTCTAGCATCAGTCCAATTGGTGAGCCAGTAAGCTGAATTTAATCCAAACATCCTAAATATGTTTCTCTAATGCAGCTGGAGGTTTAACATGTTCCTACATTACAATTTCAGCAGCCACCTTAGTTTATCATGTTTCCAAAAATAAGACTGGAAACCCCCAATCCCTTTTTGGTATCAAGAGATTTTTAGTTCAGATCTATTGTATTTTGAGGCACATAGGCAATGACCTAGCTAGAAATGATCATAGATTGCTCTTTTGCCTGTTTTCTGAAACATTTAGTCCACAGGTAAAAAGACTCATCTGATGCTTAGTAAGGCTCGAATCATATTGCAGGAAATGAGGTCTTTCCTACCCTCACATTCCAGGTGTTTGTATTTTCTAGCACACTTCTTTTTCATGGTGTCTCATAGCTGTTACAATACAGGTCACTGTTTCTCACTTCCTTGCTGCTTCATTAACCAGTGTTATTATTTGCATGTAAAAATCATAATTTTTAATCTAATGGTCATAACTTTTAATGTCCAGATGGGACAAAGTGAATAAAATTATTTCAAAAACAACCCAAGTTTAGAGCTTCTAACATATATGTCCAGAGTTGTGCATTCTTTGCTTAAAAGGGATTCTTTTTTGAAAGGTTTCTTCCTTTTAGGTGTTTTTTTGATTTTATGGTTTTTCTTCTTGTAATATGCATTCATTTGGCTTTGCTGTATAAAGCTGAATTTTATTGTTCCATTAAAACACACACTGTCCTGAGAATTGAGAATGGATAACCTCTGTTAATTTCCTAAGCCATATTAAAGTTTGTACTCTGCCTGTGCTGTTTTGTTTTCACAATTTTTGGAAGGGAATCTGTGGGGTTTTTTTCTTGAAGTTCACATATGACTGAACACTTTGCAGAAGTTTTTTCATCACTGACAATTTATGTTTCAGAGCTGATGTTAAAAAAATCTATGCAGAAGTCTGTTTCAATATTATAGAATTCTTCTCTGCTAATGCCATATCCAAATCTTTTGAGAAATACCAAGTTAATGTTTTGACTTACTGAAAAAAAATAAAAATATGGTTAACCTTTAAGTTAATTATTTTCTCCCTGTAATAAATTGTATGATTAACAGTGTTTCCTACAAATAAGAGGTCAGGGCAGCTGCAGCTCCTGAAAATTCCCCTATGTGAGAGATGATGTAAGATATCAGGCAGCCTTTAGTGAAGTCTGTAGAACAGCAGAAATTCCAAAGACATCAATCTTGGAGATGTTTTCGGAATGAAGTGTTCTAAAGCACTTTAATTGTTTGAGGGTTTTTTTAATAGTAATTAACTTGATGCTCTAGCATGAATAATTGTATTTTGCTCTCTGAATACTGAAAATTGTGCTAGTATATGTGGGTATGTGATATGTTTTGGTTTTTTTGTGAGTAGCAGTGACTTCACTTATAGATTTCAAACAATAATAATTCTGGTTCCCTTCCCACATGTTCCCTTCAGAGGTTTGATATTTGTCATTAGGTAGCTAGACATTGTTTCCTTTACAATAATAGTAGTTACTTAAATGTTAAGAAAAAGGATCAAAATTTTCATTTTTTTAAAAAGTCAATATGAAACATCAGATTAAGTAGAAATGCAGGTTTGTTGTAGATATGTAGATGAAGCCTTTGCTCATGTCATATAAACTCAGCATACACTTTCTGGTTGCCTAAGAGGAAAGGTGTGCAAATGCTGACTGCAATTATTTATGCATTTAATTTACATTCATTTTCTTCTAAGGTACAGTTGCTAGGTTCTAGTAGCAGGTTACTGGTTTTGTTATTTTGGAAAAAATGAACTAATCGTATTTTACTGTAGAGGATATGAGTAATAACAAAATCAAATTTTTTCAAACATTTTGCAGGTTCCAGCTTTGCAGTTGGGGACTCTGTGTAAACCTCTGGACCCAGCTGTTCACCACTATATTCTTTCAATCACTCTGAGGTGTTGATTTTACAAGAATGAGTTGCTGTTCCTAAAGTCTACAAACTGAAAATATTTCATAACGGGCCTGTGAACTTACATGGATTGGTTATATTGGTGCATATGCATGCTTTATAATAAGGACCAATTCATACTTTTGTTCAAAAACAGCAAAGAAAACTATTTTCTTTAATGGTACGCCAGATTTATTCAAATATTTCAGCAAGTCTGTATTACAGTTTGTCAGCAAACTGGGTACAACCAAAGTGTATTTAAAAATCATTTAATTAGGACAGATTCATTTTCACTCCATGCCACTACACAGCAAGACTTGCTTGTTCATATTTCCTTAAATTTATTCTGGAACTTGTCCAAGTTCAGCTTTAATGAGTAGCCTATCCTGCTAGTTACATTAGGATTTATTTTCCCCTAGAGAAGAGTGTTTGAATTGGTAGTTTTTTAACCTGTTCAGTTAAATGAACATATGTTCAGAACTGCATCTTAACTCTTGAGTGTAAAGACTTGAGAAATAATTATTTCTATTGTTGTTGTGGTTTTAGACCCAAACTATGTGCCACAGCTTTTTTAATATAGTGAAGAGTTTTGATACAAAGTTGCTTAAGCAAATTTAATGATACAGTATAGAAACATGGATCTTACTTGATTTACTGAAAAAAATTATTTGTACTTGTATTTTCACTTATTATTTGAATATATCTCTTGGGTCATAAAACTTGGTTAAATATAGCTCAATACCTTATTAATGATGTATTTTCCATATTAACAGGTGCAGGTTGGTGGCAAATGTACATTTTAAGATATTTTAAATGCATTATTTGTGTTTCAAAACTATTATAATAAATCCTGAATTATAATTTTCCTCACTAGCTGAGGAACTTTCCTCACTAGCTGAGTCTAGTTAAAATTTGCTTTAAGCAACATTTGCTGCACACATGGTTCAATGCTTCCCCTGCCTTGATTTCTTTTTCTATAAAAAGGATTTATTTTCAACTTCCCATTCCTGTAAACTTATCTTATAAGGACCAAAAGACTTTATTCCTATGGGATTTTTAAAGTACAGTAAGTGTAGAATTTGCATATTGTTAAAAAACATACACTGTTATTACTCCTAAGGGACAATTTTATGTGAAACTTTTAAGTTTTGAATGTAGCATAGGTCATTACAGTAGCTGTAGTATGTATTAGTTGAATAGTCAGACTTTTCAAGGGAAATCTTTTGCACTGCTATATTGTGTGCTGTGATTGTCACACCTCTTTAGTTTCCCTCTGAAATACATTAATTTTTTAATAAAAATGTGTTTGATGGACTTATTGCAGAGTCATGTTCATTCTGAATTTTGCTGAAAAAATGTTTTCTACCTTCTTTGTTCCTTCCCAATTTTACATTAGGAAACCCACCTTTTGAAATATTCAGACACTGTGTTCTAAAATACTTAGTTTTAATCCTGCAAAACACTAATCAGAACTAAGAGGGGGAAAATAGAGAAAATGTTGTCTGAAAGGATAACAAAAGGAAAAATTACCAAAAAGGAAAAATGTAACAGTGCACTTTTGCAGTGAGATAAATGGTAAAGGATTACAATACGTGGCTCAAAAGAAAAGAAATAAAATACCAGGAAGCATTCTCACGTCACTGTGCATTACATTTCTTTCCAGGTAATGCCTGCAAAAGTTTTCCTAACATGCATAGCTAGTTTTCCAACTTCATTTCTCTGTAAAAGACATGGGTTATGCTGTCTGGTTAATCTTAGCTTCTAAAAGAAATTATTTATTATGTATACCATTTTGTTTCACAGGAGTGGATTTTCCTAAGTACAGAATTGCCTTTTATACTCCTTCGCTTATGCACGCCTATTCCACTTAAATTGATAAATTACCAAGCTTAGATTTAAACTCTAGGAAATTTTCGGAAAACAAATTCCAGTTCTAACTTGGGATGAACATCAGAAAAGGTTGCAGAATTGTAGTCTCCACCTGTGCCTTTCACAGTACCCAGAGCTTTTCTGTGAGTGGCTACAGGCATATGTGTACATTTGCACAGGGCATTGTTTCTGTATCTGAGGAGCTGAAATGGGACACATGTTTGATCTAATTGTACCCACAAGACAGTGGTCATGTGTCCTCTTGTGCACGTTGGGTGGTAGAAATGGTCAGAATATGTTCCAGGCTCTTTATTCCTTTTGGGTGTCTGAGTCAAAGTGTTTTTCTATAGTGGTGTTTGTTTTTCTTGGTTTTTTTTTTTTTTTAAACCAGGCAGCATCTGTCTCTTTTTGCCTGACTTAATATTGGTATTATTTTCAGGTTTTGTTTCATCTCTCCTTAAAATAGTTCTAATTTTCAGACTAGGTAGTTTTCTGATGTTTCGAAAAATTAAAAAAAAAAAAAAATTCTTACACAACTGATTTTAAATATGTTTGGATGCATTTTTTTCTATGATTTGTACTTTTTGGGAGAAGAGCTTTGTCAGGAGAGGTTTGCAGTGTGTTCAAACTTCAAACTAAAACAGGAAGAGCTTCATTAGTTTTGTACAGGTATTTCTTGTCCTTGTGGTGACCTACTGTGATGCAGCTGATAGAAATGTGTCTGGAATGTGTTCTGGTCAGGTACTCCAGAAAGATCTGTACCTGGCTGTCAGCAGATGAGGCAGGTAGGAGATGCACAGTTCCCCAAACAGGTCCTAGGTAGCTTCTGTGTTCTAGCTCACTGTTTGGTGTCCGTGACTCCTATTGAAACAAACAAAATTCAAACAAACAAGGCTTAAAACAAGATCTCTTCTTCAAATGGATCTAATGAGTTTTGAATTTTCTAGCAACAAAGGCTGTACCTATAGGTAGGTTCAAACTCCAGAGACAAATAGCTTTATTAAAGCAGTAGACCACTCTTTTTGTGGGGATGTTGTGGGGCATGATGTGTATTCATGTGAAAGAAATTACTGCTAACAGACGCAAGGCTGAGTTCTCCCATATAAACATGAAATGTTTTTCCTTCATCCATGTTTTTTTCTGCAAATGGCATTTGAAGCTGGCAGCATAATTGTGCCATTAGCTTCAAATGACTTGCAAGTCAGAGGCAGTCTTTTTGCTAGTTTCCTCCCCCTTCTCAGCATTTTTGTGACAGGTAATCTTGATTCCAAGCTTTGTGACGTTGGAAAATCTCACTCTAAAGAATACTGATTGCTATTACAGAAGGTTACAACATCTGTTTTTGTTTGTTCTTTGTCCTTCATCTGTATTTACATGCATTTATTGAGAAATTTTTATGAGTATCTTCTTTCATAAGAATCAGTTTTTCTTTTATTTTCATGTTTTTATTTTTAGTGCGGAGCAATGGCTGTTGTGAATGGGCTTTGTCTGACACTTTGGTCTGTGGTGTAGACATCCACAGCTGAGAAGTATTGTAATGTTCCTTTATAAGCATTGGGCAGAAACAGTGACCTGCAGAGACATTTAATGTAATCCTCAGATCTAGAAAGAATGGATTTATGTTATTTCTATATGTGCTGTTTTCTTTCAATTTACCTTAAAAGGTTCTAGACCACAGTCTTAGGCATGGATATTTGTTTATACTGTAGGTATCTAACACTGAGCTTAATTCTTCTTCTTCCAGAGAAAATGGCTTTCATGTAGCTGTTTTCTGGTGTTGACAAGGAATTCACGGAGGAGCTCTGTTTGGGACTTAAAGTGAATGCTTGTGTGTCCAAGTCTAAATTCAAAGTGATGATGTTATCTTTAGCTGTACCACTGTGTCAACATAGTAGTTGAAAGATGTCTTCAGATGTTCAGAATGCTCATTTCCAAACCATGCTTCATAAGTCATGTCTGCAGCTTATGGGCCAAAAGTGTTAGCAGCAGAATATTTTATTACTCTGCTGCTTCATCTAGAGCACAGTGATCCTGGGCCTGAGAAGTGATTAAGTATTTTTCTCTTCATGATTGTCTTGGTGAAGGCCCACTCTCCCAATCAGATGCAGAATGTTCAAGAAGTCTACTTATTACCAGAATTTTGTGTCATTTCATGCTGCTAAAGGTTTTAGAACTTGAGCATCGGGAATGGCCTGCTTCTGAATTCAGGGAGCCTCCTGCAGAGTCTCTACTTGTAGTACTATCTCATATATGTGAGGTCATACAGCTGCTAGCATTTTCTTTTGGACCCAGATAGTAGATGTGGTGTATTATGGCTGCTTCTGAGCGTTCCTTGGAAGGTTTTGATTTTGTTGATCTGAAGAGTCATTGAGTGTCTGCACGTCTTTACATTTTCAGTCACTGAGCATTTTGGTAAAATACAATTTTTTTTCCAGGGCCAGTGGATTTTGTGTGCAGCTTCAGCAGCTTTGCCTCATTTTGAGGTTCTGATTCCCAGTGGAACATTAACCTACTATTTATTTTTAAGGGGCTGTAAACATGTCCCTAAAATTTTCTAATGGAAGAGATTCTCCAGAATGAGAATGAGCCAATATGTGCATCAGTGACTATATTTCATGGAGTCCTAGAATCGTGGAATGGTTAGGATTTGGTACAACCTTAAAGATCATCTAGTTCCAACCTTCCTGCCATGTGGGACATAAGAGAAAATAATGCTAAATAGCAGAAAAAGTACATTTCAGTGATGGAGTGAGAGGTGATTGAGGCAAGAATGGTAATGTTGAAAACATACTACAGGAAAATGCTCCAAATTGAGAGGGCTAAAGAACCCTTACATTTTTGTTGAGTGTAGCAAATCAGTCTGTTGCTTTATTTCAGGTAATAGTGTGTATATTGTGAAGAAAAAGTAATTTACTGACTTTGCTATAGTTTTTGTAAAGCATTCTAGTTGACAGTGGATTATATTGTCACAGAGGAATGTATTTCCCAAGCAAATGTCCTTTACTTTGCCCTACCAAATGCCTGTCCCCTCCTGTTGCTCCTCCCAGTTGAAAAGTAAAAGGTATTGAAAAACAGTGGAATCACTTAGTGAGCTCTGTCAGCAGAATATGCAATGTGGGCTTGTTTGTATTGTGATGTATGAATATTGTCTACATGTTTTTTGGGTCACTGGCCATGTGTCAATTAGTGATTCACTCTAAGCTTTGTAAATAAAAAAATTTAGAACATTCAATTTTTGAACACATGTTTTCTGTGGTTTTAATATCTGCGTGATTTTGAGTAGCTCTGATTTTGATGGGAGCACATGGAATCACTTTATTAAATATTTTGAAACTAAGAGATAATTAGATAAAAATATATTATTTTTTCCTGTCATGTTGTGGAGTGAGATATAAAATTAAATCATGTAACAAGTCCCAATTATGTTTAATTTCAGTGTAAGCAGATTCAGCTCTTACAAGAAGAAATCCAGTAGGCACACAGTTCCAACCTACCAACTAACAGCTTGTACTCTGATATTCTGTAACTAAGTTTTAAAATTATTATTTTTATGCACCAAAGTAATGATTTTCCTTTTTTTCTTTTATTATTTTAAACAGGACAAAGCGAGCTCATGTCCCACTAACAGAATGCATTTTTGAGCTCCCTAATTTGACAGTTCAAGCAACAAGAGCTCAAACCCTTCTGCTTCAAACTATTTATCAGAGCTGGTGTCATCCTGTTGGAAACGTCAGTTCAGTGGTGGTAAATGAAGCTTTACTGAATGAGGTTTTCCAAACTTCAGGTAAATAATCAATGTTTTTGGTTATTTATTGTGGTAGAGAACACTGTTAGTGAGTGTGCATACAATTATATCCTTTAAATCTAGGTTTTTACCTATAGTATCTAACAGACAGAGTTTGTTTGGGTATTTTTTGTGTGTATATGGGTATTTATAGCTTTTATTTAAAATCCAGGATGTAAGCTAAGCCACCCAGCTTCACTCCTTGGCACCAATTTCTGGATGCATTTAATTTTCCTGTACAGGATAATTTTTCCATGCTTCCCTCATCTGAAACATCCACTTTTGCTGCCTTATATGGTACAATGTTATTACTGCAGGATCATTCAGAGGTGAAACTGGATTATTAAGGGCTTTATTAATCAATGGCATACACTGAATTCTTTAGGAAGGCTGCAGATGTTTCTCATTATTTCATAAATAAATGTTACTTAACTGTTGTGAAATTGCTGAAGATATGCAAGTGTTGGTGATGATTACATAAATAATGGAACTTGTTATCTGTTGTCCTTTTGCAAAACACCCATTTTTGCAAAATGGATTTTGGGAATAAATGAAGGATTTTGAACAATTTATAGAGGAAACCAGAGTTTTCAAGTGCATAAAGGTCATCCAGAAAATGGGTTTTTTTTGTTTTTCTTCAATTTCTATGCAGGCTAGAATAATTTAGTGCTGTTATTGTTTATTTGTTGTGAGTAAACCCATAACAAAAATAACAGATATTTTGGAATATCCATCATTGCCAGTCTTGGAGAATGTGTTAGGATAATGATTGAGGTGTAGATAATCTTTCTTTGAAGCAGAGTGGTGGATTAGACTACTGCAAGTCTTTTAGCCCTGCTTTTCTCAATCCTATCCTTGTTTTTCACTCCTCCTATTTATTGAAGTTAAATCTGTGTTGATCTAATGTTGCAAAAGAACTGTTGTATTTTCATGTAACTCTTGGAATAACTGTTTCAAGTGTTTAGGTTTTCCTTCTTTCATAGAAGTCACTTTTGTCTTTATTCCTTCATTCTGTGTGGCTCACCTAAGGATGGGATTGTGACGTTTTATTTTCAGGTTCTGGTACTTGTGAAGTTAGCGGGTTTACAATCCACACCATGAGAAATCTGAAAATATGGTTGTTTGATCACTTCAGATACTCTTAGGGTTTGCACAGTTTCAAACTGACCTGTTCTATTATGTAACATGTTTCAGTCCATCAGTTCAATGGACTGTGAAACAACTCTGCAAACAGTATCTTTGCAGAATAGAAATCTGGAGCACACATTTTAAATACTTCAAATAAAGTCAATGAACAATGTAATACACTTGTTTTGATCTTCTCTCGTTCATAGCTTAACGCTTCACCTGGTAAATTTTACACTTCTGTAGTTGTACTTGGCATTAACTAGATTGAAGGCAGCTTTGTGTTCAAGGCTATGAAGTGATTGCTGTCAATCCTTTTGTCCTGATTTTTGGCTTGGTTGATTCTGTAAGCCTGCCACCTTTTGTTGAGATACTGTTGTGCAAAATTTAGTATCATGCCTTGTTGAAAGTCATCCTTGTAATTAGGATCAGATTGCACATACTTTAACCTCTATGTGTATAAGCCTCTAAATATGTTTGCACAGGGAAGTTGAAATTTCAGCTTTTCTTTTGTCATTTTTCTTTTTTCTTTCTTTTTTTCCTTTTTTTTTTTTTTTTTTGTTTTAGCTATGAGGATAATGCCATCAGTAAGGAACTTGTCAGTAAACAAGGCACATCTGTTAAACACTTTTACTTACATTCAGCTTAGTTTCTTCAATGTAAAACAAAAGCTGATGAATGTTTCTTGAATCCTTGTTTTGAGTTCCTGCCTGCCACTGCATACCCTTGGGTTTGTACAGAGTGGACTTACACAGCTCGTGTGCTGGGCCTGGCAGTAGCCTGACAAGGTATTTGGGCTCTCCCTCCTGCCACTGTGTCTCCAAGAATCCTTGTGGGTGAACAGATGAGCTTTTCTTGTGTAACCTAAACTCTCAAGAAAAAAAATTGCCTTTTTTCGATGGTATTGTGTTTTCCATCTGACCACAACTCGTTTTTGGCTATGCAAATAAGTAATATTTCAAGAAAATAGCTTTCCATCCTCATGGTGTTGTGGATTGATTGTTTCTTTGATCAATTTAGTACAAATAATGGAAGTATAAACACTTTTTTTTTTATTGCTCTTTGCTTTTCTTCCTTGTCTTTTTCTGATTATGTTTATATTAAAATGTAGTGTTCTTGCAGGAAAAATCAACAGTATGCTCAAAGATTCCCTTTCCTTCACTTTGTCCTATTTTTAAGGGAATCTTTTTCTCAAAATTAATTACTTACATTCTGCTGTTGCAAAGAACCATAAACTATGTGTTTCATGAATTCAGCAGCCTAAATTTTCTTCTGTGTTTATGTTTTCAAACTTCTAAAAGCTGTCTTTCTAACTAATTAGAAATATAGCAGGACAAACAGCTATGTCTCTATCCAGTTTTTTTATCCCCTGTTAAAATTAAATAAAAAAGCCCTCCCTATACATGACATTATTCTGGCAAAAAGGGGAAAAAAAAAAGGGCGTATGTAATTTGTCTTCTGTTTTTAATGATCTGCTGTTATCCTGAGGTTTCCAGCAAATCTGCCAGCTACAAGCAGGATCACAGGATTTTATGCATTCTTGATACTCAGTGCAACAACATGCATCTGTGAATGAAATGTGTCCTCCTATAGAAATGGTCTAGTTACTAGCTACCCGCCCAGATCTGTTCTACCAGTTTTGAAATATAGTGAGACTTGAAATTTTTCTTCTCTAGGTAGCTCCTTGCACATAGTTAGTCTCAAATGTGTTTGCCATTTGTTTGCATAGCTTACTACTTTCTCAACTGCCTATGCTTGTATTGCCACTCTTTGTGTGTGATTGAACAGTATTATCAGACTGAAACAGTTGTTGCTGAGCTCTTTATGTCTTTGTTAGGCTTTGTGCCAGGTGCTGTTGAGAGTGTTTGGCTTCCTTAACATATCAGTTCAGTATTACTTGAACTCAAAAGGGATACTGCAAACCTTTGTAACTCCTCAGCAAAGATATTTTTTAGCAGGAATTATGCTAAAAGCATAGTTGTATGCTTTTTCCAACACAGCCATCTCTTCCAGTTTTAAAACTTTATCACTGAAACTTACAGCATGGTCTTAGATGCTCTGTAGGAGAGGACAGATAAATTAGGGGAATAAAGAAATAAAAAATGAAAAGGAAGAAAAACATGAGAATGAGTATCATGTAATAAAATGGGAAGAGAACTGCAGAGGAAGATAAAACAAGAAGAAGCAGGTAGAGAGAGTTAAAGTAGAAAAGTAGTATAAAAGGTAAGAAAACCAAAAATTAACAGGAAGACAAGTACAGATAGGTAAGTTGTAGGAGGGGGGAGAGTCCAGAGAAGAACACATGAGCAATGGCCCTTTCACCTGCTGTGGAGAGGCTGACAAGGTACAAAGACCCCTTTGGTAACCTGTTAGCCAGGTAATGGCTGGAAGACATTTATGGATCTAGTTTTAAAAGGGAGCTCTACACTGTGTGTTTCCACAAACATACGAACAGAATTTATTGCTAGTAGCTGGGGTTCTGCCCTAAATTTTCATGTGGAGCAGAAATGTGTTCTTGCTCCAAAACGTCTTTCAAAGATTATTGAGGCTGAAGTTGGTCTCGGGATTCAGAACATCCTCTCTTAGCTCTATCCTCTACAAATTCTTCTTGGTAATAGATTAATGGAATACCAGAAAGGGCAGATTGCTTGAAGATTAACACTCTTCTGTCCCTGATCTACTTTACTCCCCTTGCTCTTCCGAAACCTTTTCCCACTGGGAGAAAGACATTTTGCTCAAATATTTACTAGTTTGTTACTAGATTGCTGTCTTCGTAAGATTATCTGAGATTTTGTCTTTTAATTAACTTGCCCAAAGGCAGGCTGTCTGAAAAAAAGAATAAAATTTGAAGGCTCAAAAGCAAGTTGTGTGTGTTTGGTTTCTGACAGAATTTAAAAATGAAGTGCCTGTGCTACCTAAAATTTGTATTTGTCATACATATTAGTAAGGTCTCTTATCTTAAAGCTTCCAGTAAATGATGCATACAGTACTGTGATTGATTGAGCTCAGAACTCGTGGAGCACAGACAAAATGAGTATGTCAAGAAAGGTGCATGATTTTTAGACTAGAAATTTTTTATAAACATGTTTAAATATTATGTCTGTCTTAGCTTGAGATGATTTAATTCTGCTAAGAGTGAGATTTTAATTATAAAATGTATAGAATTTAATGGAATTTCTGAAAGCACTTAATTCCCTTTGTTGCAATTAGACCTTTTGTAATCCATATATTTTTATGCCTAGTTGGTAAAAATTCTTTTTAGGGTTCTTAGAAGCCAAGATAGTTAAAAAAAAAGATAATATAAACAATTCAACTTACTACTTGAATAAATTGACTTTTTCATTCAAGTACAAGCTTGATGCATACTGCTTGAAATAGTTGTGCAAGAACAAAAAGAATAGAAAACTTAAAATAGATGGGAATACGAGTGACAAAATGCAGCATAACAGACGGAAAGCAAAACAGCTGCAAACAGCTTTTTGGTCCTCTTCATGGGTCAAGAAAAAGCATTACTAACTTTTTAATGCATTACATCTAAAATAAAAAAAAATAGCACAAAAGCAGTCTTCAAACCACATGTACCTCTTTGGAAATTCATGTTTTGGTTTAATTTTATAATCCTTTTGGTATACAAGCACAACAGCATGTTACATGTCAGTTAAATATTAGATCTTATGCTTGTAAAACATCCTGATTTTGCATTTCAATAGCTATAAATGTGAAAAAGAATGATTTGAAATACATCATGCTTTCTTCATTGTTGCATGTATAGATGTTAATATTATTACAATTATTATTATACAACTTTTAAAGTGAAAGTAAGTGTACAAAATACCAAAATATTAGGTAAAGGGTACCAGTTAAGATCTTTCAAAGGTTGAGTATGATTAATCCTATAGAGTAATTTTACTGGGTATTTTTTCCATTATTTGTTAGTAAGTACCTGAAGCACTCAGTTTCTAACCATTTCAGCCTGCCAAGAAAATACATACACAGTCACACATGGCTTTAGTTTACTCTGGAAAACTGGAACTTGCTACCACTTTTTCCTTGTCCTATTCAGGTAGTTCATTATTTTGTTGACAGTTCGGTTCCATTAATCTGGTATTTTTGGGAAAATTGCTTGCAGACCTTACATTTCTCTACTGAAGGTGATCAAATAGGCATTGAATCCCTCATGTAAATGATGTCTTAAAGTTAAAATAAAATCTATTTTCCAGAAAGTAACTGTAAAACTATTTTATGCAAGATTTCATGTGGGATACCTTAATGGTTGAATAATAAATTTTACCTCATAAAAATGAAATTCAATAATACAGTAGCTTTCTCAGCGCAGTAGCATCTGGTTGAATCTCATGAGAGCCAATATTTTCCAACTCATTAGGATCATGTCGTTCTGTATGTCGTCAACATTGACTTAGCCAAGCTACCTTTACTTACATAACCGCCAAACTATTAAATAGGTCTCTTGTGGAGTGAAGTCAAATATTCCTCTTATTTTGCTTTTGCCTTGGAAGAAGAGAAGAAAATGTACATACTGTAGCATTTAAACATCTGGTCTAAACCACATCAGGGTAACAGTGAGGAAAGTAACAGGATTCAGTATTCTTCCCAGGTGTACATATAAAAAAGGGTTGTGGAGCTGCTGCATAGTTCTTTTAACCACTTAGGAAAAAGACTAAAATAAGTTACTTGCCTTTCTAATACCCCTGTTTTTAAAACTAATTTTTCCTCTTGTCTGCTCCCTTGCCACCAAACTCCAAAACACAAAAGCCAGCAAATCCCAGCATTTCAAAGTTTAGCGGTAATGCAGGTTGTTCAGCTCTAATCACCTCCTTGCAACATACTGGTATTTAATCTCTGTTCCATATAACATGGTCAGTTTGGCATTCATTTTGAGGGGTATGAACTGAAATTTCTGTCTAAAATTGAAGTGTTAGAGTGTATTCTCTTAATTGCTTGGGAGTGGCAGGACACAGCTGTATGAAACTTCCGCAGTATAAACAGTGTAGTGTCTTGTGTGGGTGATTACCCACATGTGTCCTCATCCATCATGAGGATGGCCCAGAATGCAGTGTGTAAATAGTATTATTGTTATATTTTGTGCATTTCTGTGAAACTCTGGTAGATTATCAACTCTAATTTCAGATGGAAAAACAGCATGGATAAGTAACCTAAGCACAATTTCTTTTTTAGCTTAATTCTTTAAGCTTAATATAGTTGTGTATAAGGTTTTATTTCATCTTATGGTAAACATTTTCAGTGATATTCTTAAGTCGTGAACTGACTTGCACTGAAAGGAGATAGGTGGGACATTTTATTGTTTCAGTACATAATCAGTGACATTTCTCTTGTTGAGTATCTGAATAAATCCCCTGCCAGAAGCAGTGGTTCTTTTGTGGCCTGAACTGAGGAACTGTCATGGAAAGTATGCACTGAAACTAGTAATTATGATTGCTTTTTTGTTTTTTCCTGATCTAATTAGTATACACTAGTAAGGTTTGAAATTGAACCATACAGTATTCTCTTCAAAGAATGGGAGTAGGCATACTTAATGCATTCGTAGGAGCGTAACTTTGATATGTAATGTTGTGCTAAAGAATCTAATGTACTTAAAAATCCACATGAGACTTTTTAAATGTCTGTTGTGTTAAAAGTGAATATATACATACTGTCAACAGCACAGTGAAGAAAAAGAAAAGATTAAAAAAAAAATCAGTAAGTTGTGAAAGGAATACCTGCATGCATGAAATCCATAGCTGTACATAAATGTACATAAGTTTCTTAAGTTAAATTGTTTCAGAATTGCAGGAAAGCTCAGTTTGGCGTGTATGCTGAAATTAACAACAAACTCTTGAATATGTTGGTGGGCTACCAAAAATCCAAGACACCTAAGCTTAGAGCTATAAATCATGCCCTTGCTCCAGAGTCTGTAGTTTATTTGCACAAATAGCAATGGAAGCTGTGACTGAGAGCACCTGTTTTGTTTGTTCAGCTGCTAGTTTGATGTTATTTCTTGTTCTTGCATAGCAGGGAGGTAGGCTGCCTTTTTTGCCTTGTTCTAGCTGCTAGGTAGTGCATCAGGTGAAAAACTACAGGAAGGTTGAGAGAGTGGCTTCTTTTCTAAGAACAATAGAGTATGTTGAGCCTAAACTACTGGAACTCAGTGTTATGACAAGAAGGCTAGGAAGAACATAAGTCTAGAATCTGCTGCATAATAGGAACTGGGAATTTCTGAGAAGTGTTCAGAGCACACACAAAAGAAAACTTCAGAGATAACAGAAGGAAAGGTTATTTTTTTGTGGAAAGGCCCAGAGTACTTGTCAAATTTAGAATGAACCTGGTAACCATAAGTGGTGCTGAGACAAGAATAAATCACGAATGAGAAGGCCATAGCATTTTCTTGACATCTGTGTTTTTTAAGAAAAAGGTTAGTGCAGAGGTTCTGCAGAAGAAGTATTGATGCCAATCACTGCCATTTCCTGAACACTGCTCTTCAGAAGAGCAGAAGGAAGCTATTTCTTTGTACCTGGCAAAAAAATAATAGGGTTGTCAGGAAATTCAAGTTGGAAGTGTCTACAGGAAGTCTCTGCAGTTCAGTCTTCTGCTAAAATCCAAGTCAATTATGGGATCAGAATAAGTTCTTTAGGGCTGTACTCAGTCAGGTCTTGAAAATCTCCAGGGGTAAAAACACCCCATCTCTCTGTGCAACCTGTGCCACTGCTTGACTGTTCTCAAGGTGAAAAAGCTTTTCGTCCATTGCAGGCAGAACCTTTAATATTTCAGTATATGAAAGTCTTTCATCCTACTACTGTGCACCTCTGTTTAGAGCCTTCATCACAGGCTTTTCATACATATGGGAAGGCTCTAATATGTCAAGTGTGTCACTGTTGTTTGACCTTATTAAACATTAAAACAAAACTACAACTGAGAAATCCTAACTGGTATTAAGAGTCTGTGATGCTGACTCTGAAATTCTTTTCCTGTTCTAATTCTCATGCCAACTAGATTTAAGCTGAGTGTTGATGTATCAGCTCATACAAAATCGATCATGCTATTGTCTGATTAGTGAGTATACCATGGCATGATATATGGCATGACTTAATTCCAGCTCAGAATATAACTCTGTGCTTGTTTGACCTTTTTTGAAATTCCAGAAGTCACTATCTTTCCTTTCCCCCTTCAGATTAAAGAATCCTATTTTGTAGGATTTTAGTTTATTTAGTGAGATATTCTGAGAGGGAATGAAAATGCATACAGGTGCTACAGCACAAAGAAATTATCTGTGGTTTATGTCCATTATGGTATAATGTTTTCTGTTCATGGTTTTATTGGACTTTTTTTTTATTATGTTTACTTATTTATTTTTATTTATTGAAAAAACTTAAATCACTTTAAAAGAATTTAGAATGCCTGATATCACCTGTCTTCCTCCTTTTTCTTCAGAACGAGACATTTCACAGTTTGGAAAGTAACAGACTAATTAGAGGTTTTGATCTTGATAAGGCAAGAAATATCAACAAGGAAATTTTTAATGGAATAGATTATTAAGGAATGTGAATTAAAGGAGAAAATAGTAAAGATAAAATTGAAATATTCCTGTGAGGAACTTATTGTAGTAAAAATGTGTTTATTGTAGTAGTACTGTAGTAGTAGTAATAATCTTTAGGGAAAAAACCCCCAAGGCATACTCAAAAGTAGATAGGCTTAAAAATAAACATCAATTAAACATGGTAGAAGCATGTTTTCTGTTTGCAAATATGTAGTATTGATGGCTGATCTTGAGTATTAAGTTTATGTAGTATGTATAGTCTTGATCAAATAAAAGTTGTACTGAGTTGAAGTCATGGGACAGATTCCAAGTGTTGGACTGCTGCTTAAAACTTATTAGTGTCTACAATACTAAGAGTTAAAAAGTACTAGTATTCTCTAAAGTTACTTTTATGTAATGAACTCTAGTGAGTGGTATGGAAAACTGCTTTCCATTTGTGAGAGTACTTTGTTTCTGTGGCAAGGTAAGATGATAAATACCAATGGTATTCTTGCCATGGAGATACCATAGCATTATGTACTGCAATAGTGATTTTTAGTCTGATGTCCCATGTGATTTCTTACTATATTAAATCAGGCTTTTAAAAAAGATACATACCTTGTAATTATTTTAAACTTAGCTATTATAGATCCAAAACCCATTTTTTAATTGCATGGATATTCAAGAAAAATACATTCTTCTCCAGGAATGTATCATGTGGGAGAGTTGTTAAGCTGTTAAAAGTGCAGACTGTATGAGGAGTAATTATTGTGTTTCTTGCAGTCAAGAATAATGTTTTTCCTACGTGTCTCGTCCACCTCACAGTCATGGAATATAATTAATACAAGGTTCATGTAATAAGGTAATGGTAAGGACAGAAAGTGTATTTTTACTGGAAAATACTGAGCTACAATTATAGCAGCTCTTTGCCCATTAATTTTGCAGTTAGTGTTATGTCTCTAAAGGCAGGCAGGTTTTTTGGAGAAAAATTCTACCAGAGGTAGAAATATACAGTAACATAAAAAGGTAGTAATGATAAGGCAGACAAAGTCAATGAAACATTGGCTTCTCAGGAAACTACAGTAAACAAGAAAACTCTTAAATTAACATTCTGCAATTCTGATTTTGCTATTGGAAAGTAATTATTAAGGAACTAACGTAGAACAGGATGCATTCTGTTACAGTGTAATGTAATGGTATTCAGTGAATGTCCCTTCTGTTTGTGTAAAGCATAATAGAAAAATTAAAAATGGCACGAGCAGATGCAGCTGCTTTGATCTTGCTTTGAATTGTTGTATTACCGTAGGCACGTACTCCTTACTGTGTGGTATTATAAAGATATGTATCACACTATGTGAAACATTAATGAAAATCTTGGAGTCTAAGGAGATGTCAGAGGTTTATGTATAACCACAGCTCCTGGATTTTGATATCTTTGTCTTAAGAGAAATAACAGCTCTTATATCTGCTTAACATTCTCCAAAAAATACTTTGTAATAGGTCTGCTGGATAGTCAAGGAAAGTATTCAGAACTATTTCCAGAAACACTTTTTTTTTTTCCTTTTTTTTTTTTTCTGCTTTGTTTTGTGTGTAGCATGCTGAACGTATCCAGCTATTACACTGCCTTATGCTGATTTCACCCAGTGTGAGGCCATGGCTTTGTTGCTGTGTCTTGCTCATGCTCTTTTCCTACTTTTACGGTATTTTTGTCAAATCCTGTGATAGTCAATCATTTTCTTTATTGAACATCTTGGTTCCAGTCTTTATCCACTGTCCTTTTGATTTGCCTTTTTTTTTTTCTTTAATAAACTGCAGGGGACCTTATCAGTTAGGTATGGATAGGTAGAATTCTCTCTTGCATGGTAGTTTCAAATGTTTTTCTCATTAACAATGCTTTCTCTGAACTGCGGTTTATGGTAAGCATTTTCCCTTCCTCCCATCAGTTATTGCAGGACAGGGGAGTGACTAGAAAATACAGAAATTAAGAAGTGCAAGTCTCAGCTAGTGTTATAGAAATGTTTTAAATCTTGACTGCTGGAAAGGGTGTTTTGAACTATTCCAGTCGTTATTCAAATTTTCTGATTTAAAAACATGGACTTTTTTTCCCTCCACCTGCTGTTGGAAGAAGAAAAGCTGAGTTGCTCTAAGGGGTCTGATCTTGTTGAGAAGCTACATTTAGTTCTTCAAATAAATTGTCACCATAGTGGGATTATATTGTAGTCTGTTTGTGGTTTCTGTGCTAAGTGAATACTGGATGATTTAGAGTGAAATGCAAGAATTCCAGCATTATAGAAGACAGCTATATTAATACCTCTGATGAGACTTGGAGTTCCCTTCATATGATAATTTGGGTTTTACCTGGCTTGTGTGACATACCGCAGCTGGATATAGCACTTCTGTTATGTCAACTGCTTTATTCTTTTATTAGTTATCATTTTCATTCTCCTGTATGTAAACCCAAATTTTTAATGTAGCCAAATACCAGGTATTTTAGTAATTGGAATTAGCACAGAAAGTTTTCAAAGTAGTAATGATTAAAAATACTAATTAATCACTTGCTTTACTCCAAGGCAAGAAGCCCAATGAGAGTTTTCAAACTGACTGAAAGCTTTACTAACTATTTTAGGAAGTCAAGGAGTCCATAAGATTTCCATTTTCATCTATCTCCCCGAATATTTTCCTTTCCTTTTTCTGTCTTTTCAAAGAAAATGTTTTAGGAAAAATCAATTTTTTGCTGTCGCAGTATCAGCCTATTTAGAGTAAGCTCAGTGGACTGTACTCAGAAGTTATCTGATGTCTTTCGGTTTCTGTTTGGATAGCAAAAAATCCATTCTCTGAATGTGGATGTGCCTGTTGTTTGGTAGATGGGTCCATTCAGCTTTCTTACTTTGTGTTTTCTGATATTTTCGGTTTTGATAGACTACACTAAATTCTGTTCCTCTCCTTGAACGATTGTGTCAGCTCAGAAACTCAAACCTCAATTAAATTTTGAGATGCAGAATTACTCTTTTTTCAGTACCTTCAGATTTGTGTAAAATAAATCATTCATCTACAGTGAGTTCAACAAAAGAAGTTAAATAAGAACTTGATTTAATTGTTTGCTTGATAAAATGGAAATTTTCAAATTTCTACATGTCCAGAGGATGCCTAGAGTTAAAGAATAAAATAGGAGTTTTGTCAGAGGGACTTTGGATATCACAAGAGTCTGTTGTGATTTTTGTGATCAGATGTGAGTCCATTTTTACCCTGTAGAATGGAGAAGAGTGGCAGCCCTGCCTTCCAGGGGAACACTTACCTTCCATCAAAATAGTGCAAAAGCAAAATGATTTCTTTTGTTATGGTCTGTTACAAGCAAAGGAATTGGGAAGAGGGATGATGACTTATTTTATCTGTGTATTTATTTTTTAAACTAATCATATTTATACTTCCCAGGGTTTAAATGCAATTTTTAGTAGGTGCTTGACAATGAATATTGCTGTTGTAAGTGGTTATGACTGTGCTTGGTACACTCTGTCAGTAAGTGTCTGACTGGCAGGTTTAGAACTGTAATGTATACAATGTAAAACACCTGTCAGATACCTGTTATACTTAATCTTTTTGCAGATTCTTTTAGAGTCCTTCTTGGCTATTTAAAAACATAGTTTCTGTGTGTATTCAAGAGCTTTTCAAATGCAGTGGAATTGTGTTATAACAAAGATAATGTACAGTTCAGAGGGGTGAATGGCACTATTCTGGGCACAGTCTGAGGAAATTGCATCTAAAAATATACTGTTAGTGCCAACAAACCAGATCACTTCAGAGTCATTAAGAGTCCATAGATATTTATGTCTACTCATTTTAATCTGAGTGTAAGCTTTAAAGCAAAGCTTTGAGGCACTGACATAATGGCATTTGCAGTTCTGTTGAAAGCTCCTATGATTGTGTCTTGCTATAGCTCTCATAGCTCCTGGTTTCATCAGTTAACTCTGTATTCCGTTCACTGGGCTTAGATGAGGTGGTTGTGATCACCAAAGTGCTAAGCACTTGATCTTCTGTCTTTCAAGAGAGCTTTTTATAAAACTTGCTTTGATGTGTACTTCGTGTCCAGGCTACTTTCCCAGTGGGATTGCTTTTATGCCTCTGTCTATTCGTATGTTGCAGTATCCCATATGTTATCAATGAAACACAGCTTGCCAGCAGATTTTGAGCTTATCACCAAGGAAGTACCTCTACCATACTCAGCAATAAGAAAAACTACTTCTTTAATTCATAAAACTTGCCTTCTGTAAATTTGCACAAAGTCTTGAAAAATTCTCTTTACAGGTTCAGAATTTTTCCTAAATGCAAGGAAAAAACTATCTGAAAAAGGGAATAGTAGTGGACCAAACTATAGTCATGACCTCAATCTTCGCATCTCATGCCCTCCCACTTCCTTTGCTGCCTTCATTTGAATGATTTGCTGAGTTTGAATGTAAGCCTTTAGGCAAGTTACTTTCTAACAATGTCAGTAGAAAGCTGTTCTAACTTAAAAACTGGACAGGAAAATGATCAACAGAAAAGAGCTGGTGATTTTTACAGCATTGTAGTAAGTGCTAAAAAGTCCACATGCATGGTTATGAGATGAAATAAAGAAATGTGGTGCAGAGCATTCACTGAAAACATTTTTTTTTCTAATATTTTGTCTGTCAGGCATTCGGTCACATGCTGCATTTGCTATGGTAGCATTTGATGGGAAAATTGAGCTGCAGCAAAAGAAGCTGTGGATTTTATAACAGAATACCTTGAAGTGTGCATGCAAATAAAATGGATGATTTTCTGGAGAACTGAATTTGTGTATTTCTCTCCCTGTTATACACTGAAGCTGGTATAAGTTATGAAGGTTGTCATTTAGGTTTCTCTAATACTGTCCAATCTCTTTCTGGAACACATCAAACTGCACACGTGCTTCCAGGGTGAACATGAGACTATATTATTGTACCAGGTGGCTTTGTTCTTAAACTTTCAAAATGCCGTATCTATAGATTAATTAGATGGGTTTTTTTAGATTTTTTACAATTTTGAAATTCTTGTTTGCTGTAATGCTATAAGATTTATGTCTGTAGAATAAAAATTTCTCTCTGTGTCACATTCCTTAATGTCCTTTGCAGTTTGAAAGACCACTTCTACTGCTGTTTGTATATAATTGCACATGTTAATATAATTGAACATATTCTTATAATGTGTTTATTTCCTATGCATATATAGTACTTAAGACAGTTCTGTTGCAAAGAATGGAGAAACTTGAAGCTTTAATATGCCAGTCTGTGTTCATACGGCTATGAACTACAGTGTAAATTTTTTAACCAACTCTGGCTTTGCTTTGCTGCTGTTTTGAAACTGTTTTCATTATACTAAGTTGTAGTCTGTTAAGTCTTCTCATAATCTAAAGGGAAAAGATATGCCCTTCATTTCTGTAAAACCCACTTCAATTTTTTTCTATACACAGGAGTCATGCTGTATTTCATTGAGCTTTCTTGTTTTAGCAATTAGAAAGGTACTTAGTGCAGTTGCACTTGAAATCGCAGTTCAGAGCTTAAGTACCCTTATGGGTGCTTCCCTCTGTGAGTACTGCTTGCCAGGTGGTGTTCAGGAACCTGCTGACCATAGTGTCAGGATGCTTTCTTCTTTTTGTAAGCCATAATATCTGTCGTTCACTTTTTCTTTCACCTATATTACATACAAATATAACCTCCTGGCCAAGTCTTTGTGTTCAAGTGCAGAATCTATTTTGTTCTTTTCCTTTTTTTGTCTTCACTTTCCCAAATTTTAAGCACATAAACAAAAAGAGCATGAAATTGAGAAACGACTCCTGGGTGGTTCTACTTCAGATTAATGCTCTATGTTGTCTTGTCCTCCCAGAAATGTCAAAGAACAACTTGACTTCCAACTGCTGCTCAAGTCATTCTTTAGGAAGGCCACTGATTGTCTTAAGGTTTGTGTGGACTTTGGAGTGGGAGATGAGACTCATAACAGAAATTGCATTCAAACCTGAAAAAATTTCTTTGTAAGAGGCAAATCTGCTTGTATTTCATTCAACTGCATTATCTATTCAAAATGTGTCTTTCTGTCTTAGCAAAATGAGACACAAAATCTTCTGTTATCCAAAATAAATTCCATTTAAGAAGGTGCTTTTTTTTTTTTTTTTTGACAATAGTTCCTGACTGTAACAACTTTGTGAGACTGCAGGGGTTTTTTGATAGATTCATGCTGGTCTTTAGTTACAGAGGTGAAATCCTGTGGCCTGTATTTTAAAAGAATCAAGGCTGGATGATCACAAAGTTTCCTTCTTTTCCTGTTCATGTTGTGGTACTTGATGGCCCAGAAATTTTCTGTTTGAAATGTTTTCTAATTAAGGCCAGCTGATTTCTGAACTATCCTCTTGTTCAGGCTGTTTAGTGCAGTTTGCCTTTTTTAGGTTCTAGCTGAAGTATATTTTGCAATTTGTTTTTATTTTTCTTTACTAGCTCCTTTAAATGCAAGATATTAAATATTGGTAGGCTAACCTTCAGGAAAATTTTGTTATTTTATGGCAAATTGATTTGAAGTTAAAGAAGAATAATATAATTTCCTGATGATTGTCATGACATTAATCAGTGTAATCTTTAAAATGAAAAAAAGAAACCAAAAACTGAAACATCAAACATTCTGTTTTACTGTGACTTACCTATTTCATATGCTAGTGGAAATATAGCCTTCTCAGGAACTTATCAAGCAGCAGCTATCAAATAATCATCTTTATGTATTGCTGGTAATTGAGATATGTTGTGATTTTAGACATTGGCAAGAATTAACCTCTCTTTTTAATTGAAGATAATTGGTATTCTTTGTAAGACATTTATATTTAGCTGACTACCTCAGATATTTTTTGGTTTTCATAATTTCTTTTTGGCAAGGCAATCTTTCCTGTGACAAGGGGGAAAACACTACATATAAAAATGTGTCAGCAGCATTCTGCTTGCTCAAGGTGTTCTGTGGAGGAGATGGCTTGGGTTTGTATGATATCATTATTTCTAACAGAGCTGTTCATACTGTTCCCTTGCTACAAAACTTAGTGGTTTATGGGCTGCCATGTAATGTGGATAGAAGCCTTTTGACTGTTCAACTATCCTTGCTGTTGGGTTTGAAATGCGATTTTGTGGCACTGAAACCTTTGATGTCAGGAAGGTTAGATAACTTCTTTGCTTTCTGTCCTTGATGTGGACCATCAGCTTTATTAGCCTTGGAATCTGTGTTAGATGAATTCCTTAAGGCTACTGTGAGTTCCACGGGTTTTATCCTGCTTTTCACAGTGCAACACAATGTTGTGCAGTGCTACTCTTCTTAAGCTTTTACTTCCACACCTGTTTCTTTGTTGAAAAAAAAAAAGGCTTCCAGAATGTATAAGTGCAATAGAGTTCTCCTTTATATCATTCTCATCTGTGTTAAGAACTTTTTGATATTTCAGTTGTAGGACTCTGTTTCCCAACAAAAGTCATGTGACATCAGCAGTGAGGTGCAATAAGAGCTCTCTTAGGATTACTTAAAATAGAATGGAAGACTTTGATTATATAAGGTTGTGTGGCCTTGAACGTGATTTTTATTTGATATATGAGCTGTGACATAGCTATTGCATGACTGAGATGTGCCTGTAAGCGATGTAGTGTACAGATGGGGTTTCTCTGAAACAAAGCCAGCGACTAAATCTGAATGTGCTCATTTAAAGGGTAAAGAATACTTCATAAAACATATGGAAACATTTCTATGTTTTTTCATTAAGAAGGCTTCTTACTCCTTATGCATTTTTTATGATTGTTCATGCTAATGTGTAATTTACCTGAATCAAGGCTGCCTATGCACCAGTTCAGTTTAGTGACATTTGTATAGTGGTGTGAATATTTTATTTAAAAACCTACTAAATATACTTTTATTCCAAATACTGTTATTCCAAAGCTTTTCATCATTTCAAAGGTGAAATAGTCCTTTTCTCAGAATTGTTGGAAAAAACTCGCTATTGTGTATTGCAAAACACTTTTTTAGGAACAATATCAAACAATAGTAAAGGGGTTGTTGCACAGTAGGATTTGAATTAAATGGTTATTGGAATCCACTGGAATAAAATCCATAATTACATAAATTTGAACAAGAAATGCACACCAAATTTGTAAAAGAGGATCTCACTACTCAAAAGTATGGATGCTGAAAATGTGCAGGGACCATAGCAGCCCACAACTCAGCAACGGTTTTCTATGTCATGCTATGTCAATAGCAGAATTGAGCATCCAAAGCATCTGAGCTTCTGTGGTCTGTAATTACTTACAAGAACCTTGTGGAAGAAATACGTGATATTAATTTTTGTCATTTTGCGGGAAAAAAGAAAATCCAAAATTTCTAAACTCTAATTGCTAATTTTATCTACTCAGTTTATTGACAGGGATGTGAGGTGGAAATTGCAAAAAAGAAATTTTTCAATTCTGTGCTGCCACCTTATTTCCCTGATTAGACTGTGCTTTAAATTCAAAACATGCTTTAGCAATATGTATAGCATCTAAGATATTATGCAATGAACTTTTTTTCTACTATGATGTCAAATCTGTAGTGGGTTTTAACATTAAAATGTATTAAATTAATGTAGTGATGGCATTCATAGCTGCCTCATGTTTTCTTTGCAATTGTCATGTCTCTTTTATAATGGATTAAGAGTTTTTCTTTGTGCCCCGTCTGACCCATAATTACAGTGGGTTTGAGCCAGATTATTTTTACCTATTTTTTTAGTCCATCCATACCCCAATGGAAGGCACTAAGGTTCAAGAAACAAATACGTAAGACTTGAATCTAGCTCTTATGAAGTTATAGATAGTCTTACAGAAACTTCTGGCACCTGTTATTCTTGTACACCCTCTTGCAGTGCTTTGGTGCCAGATTTTGATTTGTAGACATGTTTATAAGGTTAGGAGGGTTTTAAAACCTCATCTGTCCTGTCTTATAAAGGATGTGATTTCCTTTCATTTTTAGGATACAGGACCGTACTGCTGTGTATAGGGGTGACACTCCCTTGATCTCCTGACAGCAGCTTTCCCACATGTATAGTCAAGCAGGTATATGAGCAGTTCATTCAGCTTGTAGGTGCAGTTGGAAGTTGTTCTTTCTGAGGGTTATTTTTCAGGCATTTTAGCCATTTTTCTGGTTTAAAATGTGCCCACATGAGCATGAGAGGCAACTCAAGGCAGAGGGGATCATGGCATTGCCCCAGTAGAAAGTGCCTCAAAGCTGAATGAATTTATAAGCTAAACTTGGTATCACTCTCTGCAGCAATCTCAAGCTCATATTTTAATGCATCAGATTCTTTTTCTTTATGAAGGATGTACAGTCTTGTAGGTTAAGATAATTTACATTCTTAGTGTGTTTAATATAATTATTAATACTGGCATTTTACTGTTTGCACTGAACTTCGGTAAATTGCACAGGATTATTTGTACTTCATCTATTAATGCTGAAATCCATGGTGTCTCAATGAAAAGGATGTCAAAGTTGATGAAATTTTACGTTCTGCTGTGCTGTAATGTACTTCTAGCGTTGTGCCAAAAATACTTCGTGTGTTACTTGGAGAGGTAAAACAGCTTCTCATGAATTTTTTCTTATTTACATCCCTACACTGAAAATTCACAAAGCAGAAATCTGCAGTCAGTGTGTAGGTGGGATCTAGTCTCTCAATTTTGAAGGAGGAACTTTTCATAATGCAGAGTTTTCTATACTGCTACTATTTGGTGGTCATTTCAGAAGACGTCACTACTTAGCCCCTCTTGTATGGTGAAATTTCTGCATATATACTGTTGTAAAAATTTAATCTGGTTTTTTTTTTTATCATAAAGAGAGGGGAAAATATCAACAGTGCAAGGCTGTCATCTATTTTGGAGATGTAAGAGGAGAAATTGGAAGTAGGAGTGGAGAAAAGAAATTTTTGATTGTAGAAAGGTACGGATGGAGATTGTATTTGCAAAGGGATACTGAGTTGTGAGCAGCTGTGAAGCAAGCCTCTGTACAGCTGCAGGGGTATGCACTGCATAGAAAACTGCTAATCCTATCTAAAACTATGCTAAGCATTAATATTACCCACGGTATAAAACCAGTTTAAATATTTTTAGTAAGACCTGCCATGCCTGGCAGTTTGGTTAACAAGATGATTCTTGGCTAACAAGAACAGTCCTTCTTGTATGGTGTTACTGGAACAAATATGAATTTATTGTATTATTTGGTTTTTTGCAGATGGTGCTGGGGTTAGTTTGGTTTCCTCTGTGTTTGTGCAAATAGGCCACATGCATCTCCTTCAAGTCTATCAGACATTTAATTCCTTCTAATTAAATAATTTACTTCAATGTACAAAAATCTTCTGTACCTTAGGCTGTATGGCTGTATTCTGTGCAGTTTCTTACTAAAATAAGTAAATCCATTACCTCATCTCTTGATTGCCCAGGTATGTCACTGATGATCCAATCCTTACAGCGTAAAGCTGCTGCTGTTGAAGCTCAGCCAAACTCCAGGGACCTCTCTGTAATATGCTGCTGTAGGCAATTCTCAGGGTATAGAGACAAACACCTTTTTCCCTTGGTTTCATTTCCACTTTCATTTGCAGTGGGATTTTTATTTCCTGTGGAAGATTGACATTTTAGACACTTGAATATGTAAACGATCTACATATTTTCTCATCACTGGGTGCAATTAGAGTATCTTTGTTTTCATCTTTGTTTCTTTCTGTTTCCTCTTGAATATGTAATATATTTGTAAGCAAAGTAACTGATCAGCAATACTGCTGAGATTGTTTAGGTGGTGTTCTTCTAAGATCCTTATCATTCCTTTCTTTTTGTTTGCTTCTAATTTCTCAGTTTATACAATTGCAGCAGAAATGTTGTAGACTTTGCTAATCTTTAAGAACTGTTGCAGAAATGTTAGCTTATGTGCTGCTGGAAAGCAGCTTAATGAATTGCCATACTGTGGTGTTTAGTTAAAACCAAAGAAAACCCAAAACATTATCTGTACAAAGGCTGGAGTAATTCTAAATTAGTAAGTTTCGAAAACTGCCAGCAGCCTCCATTTTTAACATTAACAACTGTCTTCTGGAGAGACAAAATTTGATCATCAGCAAGAGTATTCTTAATCTTTCTTTGGCCTTACACTACATTGATGATGTGCTTAGCAGAAGAAATAATTTCTTGTACAAGGAATTTATTTCCTATGTCTTGTCTGGGGTTTTTTTTATGCATTGCATTTATGTGTGTCCATATCAGTATGGGCGTATTAAGATTCAAATGCCATTTAAAGAAATGTTAGGGTAGTATGTGTGCTATTAGGGTAGTTTTACTTTGTTAGAAACATTTAAATTTCCTTTTATTTGAATCACTGTTTGGGATAACCTGTCTTTCACAAATCATGTTAACATCTCTTTCCTTGATGTCCTGTTGTAAATATTTTATGTCTTTTGTGTGTTTTCTCCTGTTGGCAGTGCATTTTTTTGTGTTGGCAAGATAATCCAAATCATTCCACCTGTGAATATAATGGCATATGTGTCATTTCCTGTGACTGAATGAAGCGTATTGAAAGCTAGTGTTCAACATCAGCTGTGATTCCATCTAGCTGATCTACACATCGCTTCTGTGTACTCTGGGAAAAGTTTATTAGTTACTATTTCCTCTAGGAATTAATTTGAAACATATGTCTGATTAGTAATTATGCATTCTGGTTGGTGTGTTGAAAAAATTTATTTCCTGTATTTATTGACATTGTCTGAAGACCTGGGATCTAAACTATAAAATGTTATGTAACTGCTCCAAGTAGTAGCTAATGCACTGTGATGTAAATGGAGAAGCTACACATTAGAATATTTTATTTATTCTGTGATATAAATGAACTTAAAGAGGATTTTCCCCTTGCTCCCTTGCTTATATGCATGTCATTTGAAGTTTCATTACTGTGGTTTATTATGTATTTGCAGAGTAGGGGCTTCTTAGCACTGCAAAGGCAATTTCCATTCCTGTGTTCTGTGGTAGCATAATGGAAAGTCCTGAAGTAAGGTGAAAGAGCTTAATTTAACACACTGTGTTTGATTGTTGGGTAGAGTGTCACTTAGCTCTACTTACCTTTATTTCTTTGGTGACTTCTCATAAGTCTATACCTAGATACCCTGTTTATTTAGAGAAGATAATCAAGTTCTCCATAGTGAAGGGTTTATTAGTTGAGCTCAATTTGCCATCCTGAGAAGAACCACAGGCTTGCCTCTGGAAGTAATGATTACAAACAAGCAAGAATACCTCTGCTACAGATGCAATAATTTTAGTTTTGTTCCATAAACAATCATCCTCAGAGCAGAATTAACTTGAGTGTGGACAACCCAGATACAGACTAGGGAAGCATTTGATCCTCTCCAAAAGTCAATTAGTGTTCTTGCATGGACCCCCTAGCTCCAACTTCTGCAATGCTAGCATATGTGTAGTTTAGATATGTATATCCATTAAGTGTAGGCTTATATTTTTGTTTGTGGGGAAAGAATCTCACAAGGAGAAATACTATGTGGGGTGTGTGTGTGTGTTTCTTTCTGGGAAGTGGCTGGAGACTATTGAGCAGGAATAGTTAATGTGAGGTCTGTGAAAATGCATGGTGAAGATTCCATGTTAGAATACAGTGTTCTAGACATGAATGTAATCTTTCCACAGTTGTAGTAGTGTATGCTTGTGCCTATAGGACAAAATTAAGGCAAATGAAATAACAAACATCCTTATAGTATTTATTACGTTCCAATTTTTCTGCATTATAAAGGAAGGAGATTTTTTTTGTCTGTGACATGCTAAATATTGAATTAATTTCCAAAGGAATGTCTGCTTTTCATTTTTAAGATGGTATTGTATTTAATGCATTCTAGGCATGTGAAAATGGTTATGGAAATCAGGGTATGTGATCTGAACTTCATTGCCACTTGGGTGTGCAGTGTAACTTGTGTTAAAGGCCAGTGTTATTCAACACTTCTGCTAATAAGGCCAGTTCTTAGTTAAGCACAATAATCCCATTTTATTTCTCTTTAAGATACTTCTTTTTCAATAGATACAGAAATTATATTCTCAATATTCGAAGTTGCATTGAGAGCTTCATTGTTGATTTTTAATGGTTTTATGTGGGAAAAGTGATTTGTCTGAAAAGAAGTTCCATTAATGGAAGGCCCCATGTCTTTATTTCCTCATTACACCAACCCACCTGCTAGTATCAGAGTTCTAATTTTATATCAGCATTTTATAAGCATTTTTCCAAATACTTAGTAAAGTGTTTGTAAGTAGCAAACAGAAGACAGTAGTTCTTCTGATTTGGATTAGTAGAAGGGCTGTTGCCATTTGTCTTTTCTCTTATGGGTTGTTTTTGATGCTATTTCATTACTAATCTCTCACATATAAATCTTCTCACTGCTGATGACTATAACTAGCAAAATTGTGGCATGATAGTCCCTCTGGAAGATTAGTAGTGGCTTCTTATGGTGGTTAAATGTAAAAATTACTTGAACTATTGACCATTTCTCAGTTTACTGTTAACTAATTATGCTAATTGGAAAAGTTTATTAGTTAACATGGCTCAGTCATAAATTAACTTCTAAAATACAGTGTGTGAAGAGCTGCATTTGGACAGTTTAAAAGGCTTAGGAGAATTGAGTTCTTAGTTAAGACAACAGCTGGTTGGACTACTAGAAAGAAATTAATTTTTGCCTGTGAGCTCTTTGTCTGAAAGTCCAGGGGCAAAGCACTAGTTTTCATAGTTTTATTCATGTATATAGGAGAATATGCAATGTGTTTTTATATAATAGAGAAACGTAGTTGTCTTTAAGGATTTAATTTAGCTGGGCTTTAACCACAGATTCATAGTTAATGTGTAAATACTTAGCAGTGCTGGAGAAGTAAATGGGTTTTTAAGATTAATTATCTGGTTCTTCAATAATAGAGGATAATAGAGGACAAACAGTGTTTAATTTTGGTTAATAAATGTCTTCATTTCTTTGAAAAATTGTACGTGAGTGGAGTTAAAGCTTCAGAAATGTATTTCACCAAAATATCTGCAAGAACAATTTATTTTTCTCTCAAGAAAGCATTACATGAAATCCACATTTTATGGGTATGTTATGTAAGGAAACTATTTATCAATGCACATCTGATACAAGTAGGTAGTATGCGAATACTTTATCCTCTTTTCTTCACAGAAATCTTTTCCCTAGATCTTTGAGTAAGGAACAGGAAGTTAGAATTTCATTTTAATGTGGAAACAAAAAAGAACATGTAGTTTATTTATCAAGTTATTTTGCCTTAAATAGTATTGTAAAATACAAAACAGTGGTAGTCGCTTACTGATTTAATTAGCAGTAGATGTAAGAGATAAAATTTACTGCCAAAAAAAAAGTTAAATCTCAAAGATGAAGCAGTTGTGTAGTTTCCAAGCAAGTAATACAGGACACATTTTAAAAACATAAGAAATGGTTTAATTTCATTAACTGTGGTCTAATATGTTGTGCATCCCACTCTTGGTAAACCACAGCGGCATTTACTGGCTATTGCTTCAAAGCACTACTGGTTTTCATCCCTTTTCATTGGCCAAATGTGTCATAAGAGCATTAACTGAAGTCTGGAAAACAGTTCTCATGGATTTTGCTTTAATGATAAATCTAGCATATAGTACACTTGCTGATATAATCAAGTGAATGGAATTTCCAAAATCTTGACTTAATGTCTTTTAAGTATGAAGCAATAATGTTTTTATGAAGTAACTTTTAAATGGCATTTGTTGAAGTGGAGAGCAGCTGGATTAGAAGGGTCTGTTTCTAACTGCAATCAGCAATGATCATAGTATCATATTACAGTCACCCTATAAAATAGCTTGTATTTTAAGAAAAATGGGGGGGAAAAGGGAAGGTAGAAATGGAGAGAAAAGCAAGCATGGTCTGTGTGATGCCCGAAGGAGTCTGGAATTGGTTACAGTTGGGTAATGTTGCTTCAGCTGTTTGGGCAACAATAGTGTAGTTCTCAATATAGGAAGGTCTTTATCAATTGTTAGGTTTTAAAATGTTTTGGAGATACAGTCAATATGCATTTCTCAAGTATTTTAAAATGTAGGGTGACTTTCCAATTCTAATGTTTACCAGGAAAAGATTTAACTAAAATAATGATCATAATTATAGAACTGTTTGCAGTTACTCCCTGTGTTTCTGTGTAATACAAAATATTTTTTACTGCTTTTGCATTTGTATCCATTTAGGTAAATGGAATGTATCTCTGCGTAGTTCTTTTTTTCCAATTGATAGGCTTTTTGGACAGGGAAAATATTTTCTTCTGTTTCTTACAGAACATTAAATTTGCTAGTGGTGGTGTATTCTAAAATTTGTCACTACTGAGTCTCAAACTTTAATTTAGGAAACCACTGTATCCTTCCAGTAATTGTTTATCATTCTCTTTAATGTGTAACATCCATGAATTAGCTGCAAGAATTTTCTGTTGTTGCTGTTTCAATAATAGCTTGTATTTTTCCTGCAGTAGGCAAGGTGTATCTACTTCACTAAATTATCAAGGTCTGCTGGCTTAGCATTACACAGGAATGTCTGCATAATAAATGCATAAGAATTTTGGAAATACGACATGGTATTACTCAGCAGTGCTGTTGACCCATATTCTTGAATACTTCCCAAGTGTGGCTCTTCTATATTTTAATTTTTACTAATTTAATTTTTAAAAAATGGTATGCTATCTGCAACAGAAAATGAATTTCAAAAATTACTTTATTTTCCTAGAGTTTTGGGGTTTTATTTGTTTCTAAAGGGTTTGATACAGTCTTAGGCAGGATCTGATTAAGAGATACATAAATAACTGTACCTAAAATGCCAGCCAGCTAAGGCAGGCAAATATTTGAATTTGAGTTTTAAATTGAAAGAAAGCAAAAGTATAGATGACTTGATTGTGGAAAAATTCTAAATATGGTTTGACTTGTGCAAGCAAAAATAATATTGTCATCCCTGCCATGTAGCTGTATGGACACATCCTTCATCATAAGACTGTATTTCCCTATCCATTAGTTCAAATAAGTTCATTTTTCTACCTGGAAAAGACCTCTTGTTGAAAGTGCTTCGCTACCTGAGATCTCTAAACAAAGAAGAGGGTCTATGGCTTGATGTGGTTGTATTGGAATGCAGTTCTTCAAGACATGGGAACAGTCTAAGGGAAGGTTGCATCATGATGTGCTTAGACCTTTAAATTTAATTTTTTTAATTGGGATGGGTTATCATGGAGGGCTCAGACCACATTCAAATCCATACCTACAACAAGGCTAAGCCAAGTTCCACATTTAGTCTGCTCAGGGAAGTAGGTCGTGGTGTTCTGCTGGCTTTTATGGACTTCCTCTTTTGCAGAGCTCTACTACTATGAGAGTGTTCAGGGCTCTCCCTCCTTGTCTTCTCTCTTACTAGGATGTTCCACCCCTGAAATATCCCCTTGTCCTTCTCCTTGCTCTCTTTCCCTCTTAAATTTATATTCTCTTATAGTTCACTGCATAATAGTAGTACGTAAAACCGAAAATTCCTCTTTTAGTTTTTTTTGTAACATTCACAAAACCACTTTCTTAAAGATGTCCTGAGAAGTCACATTTCTGAAAGGGCAGTTTTGCTTTATGGGCATCACATTATTTTGCTCTATAATACTGTGATCATCTTTAGCTGTTTTTAAGAAAGATACTTTAGTTTTCTATCTGAAGTAGGGCCAGTTGATTTCTTGGAAGCTCTTATTAAGATTGTAGGTAATTTTAATAAAGCAATTATTATTCTTTTGAATATAGTTTTTTCATCAGTGATATACTGTGCTATTAAATCTTGAAAACTTTGCCTTCAAACCATCAGTCAGTTTCTGCCATATTCCATTTGTTATTGTATTTTTGATATGGATTTTGCCTTCAGTTTACCAGAGTAGTAATTCCATTTTTAAAGCTTTATGCGTGTATTTTGTAGGCTCTAGATCCAAGATAGGTGCAAAATATGTATCCCCGAAGTTACAGATTTTCTGTTTTGATTTGGAAAGATAGTTGTTTGAATGAAAAGGAATAATTATGTTTGCCTTTTATGTTTACCCTATGTTGGAAGAAAAGGGTTAAAAGTGGAAGAATGGTTAGGAGGATAGTAAATTTGCTCAAGTGACCTTGCTGCTGGGAATGCTTAGAATACCAGGGTGGGAAAACTCCATTTCTTATGCCTAATGCTGTTCATCCTCTGTTTTGAGAAGTGGAATTCCTGGGTAGAGATAACACTCTCTAACAGACATACCTGAGCTTCCTGCTGGGACAGAGTGAGAGAGCAAAAGCTAAGAGATCATAAAAGCACAGCCGTGTGATAAACTACACATGCATGAAGCCCTTTGGTATATTGGGGCAGGAAGTGGCCCTTCCCACTGTCTGCTGGGATGAGCTGAGCCTGACAGAGCCTGTGTCCCCCTGTGTCTGCCTCTGGGATGAGCTGAGCCTGACAGAGCCTGTGTCCCCCTGTGTCTGCCTCTGGGATGAGCTGAGTGACTCCAATGGCACTTGTGTCCTTATGTACCTCTGCCACCTGGCATTATTAGTAAGGAAATGAAATCAATCTACTCTGCGTTTCAACTGTGGTTTGGTGGTTGCCCTGGTTACCTATGTGTGTTGATTCATACCCCCTATATTCTGAATAACCATTTTTTGTTTTGAAATGTTTTGTTTTGCTTTTGTTATGACATGTTTTAGTGGATGTATACTGAATATGGCTGAGTACCATTCATCTGAGTCTGGTGCCTTTTCAGCATTTGCTACAACCTGTTTGGCTTAAAAAACCAGCTACCTTTACCAACATGAGGAAATGACTATGTTGTTGTTAGTTACGTATCGGTAATTATAATGATTAGATCTTATGTTACCATAATATTAACATAACCTTCATGTACCTTTCTGAGCCACCAGTAGTGATATTCCTGGTGGATGACACATACGTTGTCTTGAAATGTCATTAGGTCATGTTTAGGAAAGAGCCCTTTAGGGAGCCCCTTCTCTTCTTTCTTGAAATGATGTAATTAACTTAATGAAGCAGGGGCAGTTGGGAATGGATTCCTGCTCATAGTGTTCCCAGGTGCTGCCAAGCCCTGTTCTATGCAAGGAAAAATGTGGTTATGTTCTCATTGCCAGTCGATGTCTACTGTACCAATGTGTCAAATTGACATCTTCCTCTCAGCATGTGGAATCTGAAAGAGCTGTTATGAGTGTGTAAATCTATCACTATCAGAAAACAGAGCAATTTGTAAGGCCTGGTAAATTTCTGTTTCCAAACAATTACCAAAGAGAAGCAAGCACAGGTGCCTGCATATTTGAACTCAAAGTTCAATGGATGAAATTAGTCTAGGATTAGTCCTGATGGTGTTCATAGTTTCTCATCTTTTCTGAGGCAATTTTTAAATACATACCTGAAATACATACCATACAGTGACCATTCTGAATAAATAGGTGACAAATGGTTAAAAAAAATTTATTTCATTTTATTCGTGCTATGCATGCCTTTATTCTTGCTTTTGACATAGGAAGTTTCTTAAAGGAAACTTGCATAAAATTAAGCTTACTTCTTTTTCTGGTTGATTAAAATATTTTTAACATTTGTATGACCACCATGAAATTCTGTGGATGCTGATGTCTTCTAAACAGTACTGAGAGAAAGTAATGTTAGTTGAGTTTTAAAATTTATTAGAATCAGTTTAAATAAGCAAGTTAATCTCAGTAAAGTTCATTCTGCCATTCTCTTTATCAAGCATTGTTAGGAATTCACCTGTGATCTAAGTAGTTACAGCAAAAAAGAAATAGAAAAATCCTATGTAGCTGTAGTAAATGTGACAAAGCATAATATATATCTAGTAAGAAACTTTGATATACTAACTATAATTTATTCCAGTGATTTGTCTGTTAAAGCCAATGCAAATACTTGTAACATCTGTCAAAAACTAACCACTAGCATGAAAACCTTTTAACATTTTGCACTTAATAAACTATTTTATACATAAACTACCTTATTGTTTATATTAAAAACTAAAAAATATTCGATCTGTTCCAGCCATTCTAACAAAAACTTTAATAAGTAGACATTGCATAAAAATGACACAATCCAGCAGTTATTTGGTAAGGCCAGCATAATCATAAATTTACCATCCATGGTTTTCCAAAAATACTAACCCATATTGTTCTCTCTGGACCTGTTGCAGGGATGACTAATCCAGCTGCTGAGGTCTCCCTTTATGCGTTTGATGGAACACTTGGCTTGCTAGACTACAGCTGTGTGTTTATGTGCAGTGCACACCTGCAGGGGCCTGACAAATAGCTGTAGTATGCAGAGTATACAAAATTACCCTGGCAGTGCTGCAAATAAGGAAGTTTCTGTTTTGAAGTCCATATGTGTGTGAGCTTGAGATGCCAGCTGGGGTATTTATGTTGCATTGCACAGATGTAAAACTGCCAACTGATTTTATACCAAATAAAGGCTAATCTTTTTATACATACTTGGTGTCAGAGTTATGAAGTGGTACATAAGAATGTTCTCACGATTTAGCTCCTTTAAAATAAAAGCTGACATTAAAAACGCTCCAATGCACAATATGCATAGATGCTAAACATAAAAACATGCTGTATTTACTTAGGTATCTGCTGTAGCATGGCATCTTAAAGGTTTTATTATTAGTGATGTATAGGTTTTAGCTGCACATAATCAGGACTTGATTTATAGTATGCATATCCACTATGCTATATATTATTTTTTCCAGGAAGTCACTTCAGCTCTGTGGTGAATCCAGTTTATGGGTTCTGAAATGTGAAAGCCCAGTTTATATAGCTACTTAACTTGAAAGCTTTCCTTTCCTATTTTCAAATGTGTTTGAGCACAGTGATAAATTTTTGATCAAATACGTATTTTGAAAATTATCGTTGTTAGTGAACCTTGTTTGTAAAGATTTTAAAGGTTATTCCTGCTTCTAAATACTAAAGAAATTAAAATGAAGTACTAATTTCATTTGCTAAAGCTAACATATAGCACAGATATGAGTTCTGATAGTTTGATGATTTCAGTCAGTAGCTTGGCTTTTGGTGTGAAGTGGTTGTAAAGACAACAAGGTGAAATTATTAGTTTGTTTTGGGTGCTTAAGTACTGCATGCTTAATCCTTTTTAAATGCCTGAAATGAAGGCTTAGGGGGGAGAGAGAGTTAATGTGCAGATCTGAAAGTGGACAACTTTAGTGCTTTTGACTACTCACTTGAAGTTCTCTAAGCACTTAGTTACTTTTTTAGGCTTAACATACTTTTCCTTCAATTATTTTTTTTTTCACTACTGTGTGAAGCAATTTTAGTAATGCCTTTAATTTGTTGTTTGTTCTGGGCTACTAAAACATTTGAAGATGTGCAGAATTCTGCTTTGGCTTTTGTCACAAGGTATTCTTGAAATGCATCTATGCTATGTGTGTAAGAACAAAGAAAATGGGAGCAGCATTAAATTATATCACTGTAGAATCTGTCCAAAGGACGTTGGAATTTATTTTGCTAAATGTAGTGCACAGCTTAGAACTGACTAGCCATCACACACAGCTCACCAGGCTGGTGGAGTTTTTTTAAAGCAAAAGAATTTCATACATATGCACATATGCATGCACATGCTCACCCTCGGAGAGCAGTCTTGGGCTTCTTGTGCTTAAAATGAACATCTGCAAGCATCCCCCAGAAGCTCAAACATTATCCAGGTTCACATGGCTTAGGAATACAGTTTTTGATGATTGAATTTTAGAACATAAACCTCAGGCCTTACTATTAGTTAGCTGAAGAGTTAAGCTGTACCCCCATAATACTGCCAAGGCATGTCCTCTTGGCTAACATAGTAAGTGTGCCTGTGAGATGCTCAGGCTAGCAATAACTGCTGAAAACTAGCCTGTAGAGCAGAGAGGGCTGGGAAACAACACAGAATGCCAAATCTCAGTGAAAAATGGAAACACTTCAAAAGAAGTTATGTCTGCTAGATGAGTATAGGAAGTCTTAATTGTTGTTATATCATCTATTTAGGAGGTGTATTTAAGACTGAAAGAGCAGAATTCTGTTGGTGGGTGAAGAAATATGTTGCAAAGATGGTTCAGTTATTTTGTGGCAGGACCAGCTCTCTTACAGAAGGATATCACTTCAAACAGATTGCCGCCACTGCAGGTTGCAAACACACAACTGAGGGCTTCTAGTTCTCAGCTCATGCACAGATGTCTTTCAATAAGTTTAGCCAGTAATTTCTTCAAATTGCTCAGTTTATCAGCAGCACATGTCATCAATCCTGGAGTGGTTGCTCAAGTCAAACTGCAGAATCCTTAGCTTACAGACACAGCTGCAAACAGGTGAACAGGCAGAAAGTAATTTGTGCAGCTTGGTGGCTGTCAGACAAAAGACAGACAATCTGTGTTTAAAACAGATTGCAGGCCTTGCATGAGCCAGACAAAAGGGATTTCTACAACTGCAAATAATTCCAAGGTTAACATATTTTCCTTTCTGCCATTAGGTGATTTGTTAAAATTGGAAACAATGAGCATTATAAATCTACACAGAAACTAGAGATAAGATGAAAGAGAAAAACAGATCGCTAAATAAGTTTACATCCTTCTGTTGAAAAGCATACAACTGGTATTCATATAGCACTCCTTTTTATAAACCAAGCCAAGTTATAATACCTATAAGGACATTTAATACAGATTTTTAATTATGATAAGGATGTCTAATTGGGAAAAGAAACTGCATTGTAAAAACAGTAAGCTTGTAGTGCTGTTCCTCTGTCTTAAAAATTTGACTTTTTTTTTTTCTTTTCAAAATCTCCTTTGCTTATCATTCAAAGATACTGTGAAGATTTAGCAGGATTTAATTTTAACTTTGAAGTCCTCTCTTCCTCAAATATTTTAATATTGGGTAGCTTTATCAGGATTTACTGTACCAAGTACATCAGAGTGAAAATTTGTAGCAAACAAGCTTTTACTGTGGTGCTAACCAAATTACAGTAAGTTAAAAAATATGTACTTGCCCAATCACAGATATTACCTCTGATGTGTGACTACAGAATATCTATTCCTTCCACTTCTAATGGGCTCTGTAAACTTGCCTTGACCTCAAAACTTCTGCAGCCTTCCATGAGGTACTAATCAAGCTAATGTAATATAGCCCTTCTTCCTGTTTAGTTCAGTGAGTAAGTACTTAGTGCAATAATATTGATGGGTAATTCTATGCCTAGTTCAAGTTCTGGCAAATTTATTTTCCATGTTACTTAAAACTTGAGAGAGCTTGTGGGTGGAAGAAGATGCGAAAAGTAACTGTCTAAAGTAGCATCTGCTTTTCTGATGATGTGATTCTGTGCATAGGGGATAAATAATTCTGCTGAGGACACTTTGAAATGCATTGAAATCAATGTACTTTGTGTGTAATATAGTGATATATATTATGATAAATTCATGAATACAATGTATAATCATGCGAAAGTGTTTACAAAACTTATTTTAATTATCACATCAAAAGCCACTGTTGTTTTCTTAATGAAAAAATTAAAATATGTTTGTTACAATCATGCCTACATGGCATACTTGTAAGTATTGTCATAATTGAAGTCTACTGTTGTTAGTCTATTTTAAGTTCATACTGTTATTAAAACATGATACTAAATTCTGAAGGGAAACCTGATGCTGAGTCTGAATTGAAAAATTCTTTAAGTTTCTCAATTATAAAGATATCGCAAGCATGTGCTTTAATAAGCTATAGAATGGGAATACCCTTTTTGTTTTCTGACAAAATGCAAATTCCAAGATAAAATTGTGTCTTTAATATATGCTATGTTACAGGACTCCTTGCATTTGGATTTTCTTCTACTTTTTGTGTTAAAATGGACACTCAGGTTTTTAGCATTTCAAAAATTATTCACACTAATGGAGATTTTCTATTTTTTGGCCAGGAAAGATTATATACTAGGTTCTCTCTTTGTAATGCTGACAGCACATGTTTTGCTTGTTGGTTGTGCAGGGTGTATGCTGCAGATTATAGCTTGACATTGCCATGGTGTTCCATGCATGGCTTCATGTATTCACTGGGAAGGTGAGATCATCATCTTTAAAGGATGGTTTTAATTTGTGTTGGTGAATCAAGTGGATACTGTATTTAAGGAAGGGGAAAAAAGTGTATTCATGCAGGTTGCTGTCTGCAGTCCAAATTGCTGATCAGAGGGTCTTTATACACATCGGTAATGTGCTGTGCAATATAAGCTGAAATATATTCCACAAGGGAGGAAAACGGAATAGGTTACATACGCTGTTCCTAAGTGCAATGAATATAAAACTCCATTACTCACTTTAAGCAGGTGCTTTTTATATGAGGCTTTAAAGAAATATAAAACTGCTGGTGAAATGATTGGTTTGTACAGACACAACTTAACTTCCAGTACTTTGACCAGATAAAGAGGCTAAAAATATTTCTACAAACATTTTTTTAATGATTTCAAGGATTAAAGGTTAATATCCTCCCAGTTTAAGAAACTACCATTCCAGAAACTAAATGTACTGTTTTTCTTCAAGTCCTCAGGAGTTGCATAGATTCTTTGAGAGAAAACGCAAACATGTTTGTCAAACTTAGAGTACTGTGTTTTTAAGTTGATACCCTAAACAAACTATATTAAATTGCTTGAAGGAATGCAGTGATACAAAGAAATACAGTGTGATATAGAAAATTGTGATGAAGAATGATAGTCCAATTAGAAACAAAACTCATCTTTAATGAAAGTGAAATCTTGCAATCTATATGCGTGGAAAACCACATGCAAACGGACAACCTCAGATCATTTATTGAAAGCATCATATACTCTATAAGAAGGAGAATCATGGGAAGATTTTTCATTATGACTGATATGCTGTATTTTAAACTTTCCATATAATCACCATCATATTTTAGTTACCCGCCCTGTCTGAATTACTGTCTTCTTGCCATTTACTACTCTTCTAGAGTCAGTGATTGTAGCAGCAATTTCTGTGTCCATCTTTCAATCATGTGTGACTGTGGGCTTTCTTCACTTCCCAACTGAGGGATGTTAACATTCTCTTTTGCTCCCCCCATGCCTAGCAACTCAGGAAAGTAACTGTTAATGATTACACCTTTGATGTTCTTTATTTTTTGATAATACTGTTACTGAACACATCTGACCTTCTTTTGAATTTTTATGAACCTTTGCAGTTTCTTTATTACTTAAAGGAGTACTATGTCTATCCTCTAGAATCCTCATTTTGTTTACCTTTTAACTGGTCTGTAACTGTGCTGTCCTATATTCAATTAGCTCCAACTGAGCCTGTGAGAGATTTCAGCCATTGGATATTCTGTTTGACAGCAAACAGGTGACCAGGTGTCATGTGTGTTACAGGGAAGCTCACAATCATATGTAGGTCCAGGTGAGATCTGGCACTTCTTGTCTTTTGCGTTGTAGGTATGTTACATAACACTGTAAGGTTTGCATCTGTTCTGGTGAATGGGGCTTTTAAAAGGCAGTACAAACTCATGGAAATGTTTATTGATTTCATTAGTCGCCAAATAGCTTATTTGAGTAGATGTGCCTTAGAGAAAGGAGCTCCACAGGAGGAACAGAGGGTGATAAGGTCTGAGATGAGCCATGATTTGTCTGAGAATTTGTTCTTTTGTCTTAAAATTTGCTGTCCTAGAAAGCTTTTCTTTAGTTGCTACCCATCTTTTTACTAAAAGAGTTATAAAATGCAGGCTTTAATCCAGAGTCGAAGATAAATTGCATTTTTTGCTTAGTGTGTTTGAAGGTAAGCCATTTGAACTGCTACTGGATTGAGGTTGAACTAGGCTAGATAGAAAATATGTTTCAGATTTTTTGAGCTCATTTTAGGATTTATTAATGAGTAAAAGTGTTTTCATATATTTTACATATTGTCATTTGGCATGAGCTATTGTTTCATGATGCTACTGCTTCATGAAGCTATTGCTTCAGATGAAGCAATAATGTGTTTGAAATGGATAGGAGGGTTGTACAACTGAGATGGTAGCAACCAGTTGAAAGTGCATGGCTTCCAACCAAAGGGTGTATTACTGAGGATGGAAACTGTGAGCTCTTTTGTCCATCCATCTGTTTGTCTTTGTCTTGTTCAGGATCTTGCTTCAAATACTTTACTGTGCAAGTTTCTCAACTTCTTATTTGTATCCTGGAAGCATTTGTGTCCATGTCACTTTCAGCATTTGTCTACTGACAACACATAGGTATGCAGATTGATAGGACATGCTTTTCTAGAGTTAAAATACAGATTTTGGTAGGGTTTTTTTTCCATTCTCTTGGAAGACAAAAGTTTTTTTAATGCATCAACTTTGGCTTCTACCATTTGTCTCAAATGATACAGAATATCTGAAATGCAGCTGTTGAATTGGGAAGGAAAATCAGTCCTTTTCTTTTTGAACCTCTGTTTACAACAGCGGGAACAGTAGCACTAAAGCTGCTTTAATCCTGTGTCCTGACCAGTGTCATATTGCCAAATCCAAAATAATGGCTTCAATTAGGTGTGCTTACAATTGGTGATGCCCAAATAACCTGAATATTAGCTGTAATGAGGTTAATAAGTTGCCCAAAGCTACACTTTTCACAGCAAGCTTTTAGAGCTATTTAGGACACTATTTATGTTTAAAGATGGAAAATGGTTGCTCATGGCAGAGGGGGCAGAGGGGTTTGTGATTGTCCATGTTGCCAGTCCTGGCCTCCTCTGACATGTGGCATGCCAGGGGCAGCTGCTTGCTGCTCCATAGCCCCACCTTGGCTCGCAGGTGTACTCCCTGTTCTCTGGGCTGCCGTGGTTAGTTGCTGCCTGCAGTTGCTGAGGTAGAGCTGTTCCCACCTCGTTCCCCTGCTCTCACAGCACTCAGCACCAATTTTGTGCCTCTGCCAACTGCAGTACAGTTTTTTGCGGCAGATTTCTCTCACAGAGCGATTGCCACTAGTGTGATTCACATCTTCCCCCCCCGCCTTTTCTATCCTGACAAAACTTAGCAAATACTACATACTAGTAGGTTAAATAAATATTACTAATCACACGTGAAGCTTAGCAGTCAGTGTGCAACACTTGCAAATTGTTGTCCAGCTGTTCTCCAGTCAGTGTTAGTACCATCGTATGTGGAAACAGCACACTGGGAGTTTTGGTAGGTCTACAAGGAAATGTTTCTATTACTAGAAGGGAGTATTTTAACATGGTTAAAATTTTCACCCTTATCTTCACTAACATCACCTCCAGCTGCACTGTAAAAAACACCTGGAGAAGGGTGTTTGGTCATCATTACTTCTTTTGGGGAACTTGGCAGTGTTAAGTTTGCAGTTGGACTTGATGATGTTAAAGGTCTTTTCCAATGTAAATGATTGTATGATTCAGAAATTCTGTGCATTTCAGTGGTAGCTGTTCAATTCTTCTATGAGTATGCAAAATTAAAAACAGATTTTACCTGACTGGATAATCACTTAAACCAGATTATCAATAAGGAATAAAGGTGCTTCTTACCTAGAATGCCTTAAACATATTATTCCAAATGTTCTTTGTTTTCTTCAATATGGGTTTTCAGTTTTTGAGCCACAGGTTTCTTATTTACCTCTCCACTTGAGGTGGGATTTTAGAAAAATCAAGAGGCTCTTGGATTAAGGCAGATGAGGACCTGTATGAAGGCCATTGTGTGGGGAGTCTTGAAACAGGAATGTGGCAACAGGGCTTTGCCTTTTTTAAGTGACTCTCCTTGCAGGTTTTACTAAGCTGGAAAATATTTAGCAATATGTAAACCTCTGTTTATAATGATGGTCCTGCATCTTGTTTAGTGTTTAGGCAATGGAGAAACCTTAGTTGGTTTACAGTCAATTCAAGGATTTAAGTGGTTAGTTAGAGAGATTTTAACATGTGCTTTTTGCAGCTTGTGTTCTGATGAAGAGAATGGTAGATACTTGGATTAATAAGTATTTCATCATTGTTGCCCAAGAACAAAGCAGCTTGACCTTCTTTAGGGAGTATTTCAGTCCTATCATTAAATTCCACTGTTTCATGCATTTACTTTTTCTTTTAGTATCGTGGTTGAAGAGAAAATAAAAGCTGAGCTATTTTTTGTACAGGGTTCCCTTATGTGTGGAGCTCTGGCACAGAAGCTCAAGACACTAGAAAGTCCATCCAGTTCACAACACATCAAAGGCAAGACAAGTCTACCATAATCCTTTTGTTAGTGCCCTCTTAAGTCTTGGGAGTGGGTGGGGATAAAATAATAGTTGCTTAGAATATTATATGTGTAGACTGAAAACTGGTTGACACGGTAACACAGAAATAAATAACTATGATAATCAGAATAGAAAATATGATGTTAAATGAGTTAGAAAAAAAACCCTGACAATTGTACTGTGACAGCTCCTTTGAATAAACTGCCTGAATTACTGTTTTGAAGAAGAAAGAAAATAGTAGCCTGTGACTATGTGCATTTGGGTTGCACATAGTGCATATATATAGTGCAAATATGGTCTGTAGACTATGATGACAGATTAAAAACGTGCAATTATGAACACAGTAAAGATGCTTGAGGTACTTCAGAAAAAACCCAGGAAGTACTTACACCCCAACTTCTACATTTTAGAAGAACTTTTATTTTTCTCTGTTTTCCAGTTAAAAAAAGGGGAGGGAGGGGGGAGGAGGGAACGCCAAACACAACCCCCCAGTATTTTCTCTTGAGGTGATTTGTGTGAAGAAGCAGAATGATTGAAAGAGATGTTGAAGTTCCTATGCTGCTGCTGTTTTATTGCAAAGAAAAACGTGAAAGCTTTATGCTATCCCAATGCTTTGAACGTGAGAAATAGGGCTGGTGCCAGTTAGAGCTGGTCTTTGTGGCTTCTATTATGTTCGTTCTGGAAGGAGGAAGGAATTAAATTTGGGTTTAGCTTCGAGTTCCTCAGAAGTGCCATCTCTCTAACCACGTCCAGTACAGACTTTCAGAAGTACTCACAGAGCACTGCCTAAGCAGAGACTGAACACAGATGAGTATCTCTCAGGAAAGAAATGAGATTTCTCTTATGCTCCAATTTGTTTACTAGCTTTCCTGTGTTAGTAATGTAAAACCTGAATATATGTTTCTGTGAAAATAATTTGACATTTTTTGTCATGATTCCAGCAAGACTTGTGCTTCGATGTTATTTCATTTAGTTAATAGCTCCTTACTTTTATTCATGGATTGATCTTTTTACTGTTTGAAATAATTTTGACAAGTATGTGACAGTCTTTTACTCTATATCATGTTGCCAAACCATAGTTTATTGGCACTTAATGCTTTAAATATTGAAATTTTTCCTTCTGAGGCCACAGCCTAAATGTGGGGAGGATTCATGTGGAGTTGCTTCTAGAAGTTTGTCATGCCTTACTCATTTCCAATTTCATATTTTGCCGTTCTTTCTTTTATGATCTTTCAAAAGAATTGTATTTCAGGGATTTGGTGGCACACAGTCCTGACTGTTGTCCTTGCAATCAGTAACTTACCTCTTTTGCTAGTTTCCTGTCCTTTTATTGATCAGTTTAGATTTTGTTTCTTGGTTTGCCAGTTAGCATTGCAAATTCATTTTATCACAAATTGGTTGGTAAGAGATGCTCATTGGTAAAATCACTAATTAGGTAATGTTTTTAAACATTAAATTAAATGATTAAATGATTGCTAGATTTCTAGGCTTATTAGCAGAATTCCTGAGCTGATCTGTAAAGACATATTTGTGACCTGCCTTTAGGTATTTGCTTCCCCCCTGCTTGCACATGGAATGACACTGAATGTGGGAACTTGGGGCAAGCTGTGTGGTTGGGTTCTGTCCATGGAATAGACCAAAGCTGTACCCAGAAAAGTTGGAGGGAGGATGTGAATATCTGTTTCAAAGTGTGCAAAAATCTTTCTTGATGGTACAATATTTCTGCACGTGTATTTGGAACAGAATGTCTCTTCAGGCTTGGAGTTATAATTAAAGTGGTTAGTGTGCTCAAAACGTAAATTGTCAAGGTGTAGTAGGTTTTAAATTAGAAAAATTTTCTGCCTATATTTGGGTTCTGCAGTGTGGAAAGAACAGCTTTTTAAGTCTTTGGTGATGTGATATATTCTGTGTATCTGAATCAGCTCAAAGAGGCTATGCCTGATCACCAAGTAGACACATGGCTACGTATTGGGAAGGAAACACTTGATTTTTACTGCAAATTATTCTACAACGGGCAAGATGTTTCCAGGAAAGAAAAGATCACACATCTAGAAAGTTTAGCTGGAAGGAGTCCTAAGTTATATTTGATGGAGAGTGGCATATGTATCTCTCCATCAAATCTTTGATTTCCCTGTTCCTGGTTAAAATAATACATTAACTGAAGAAAAAGTGATTTGTACTAAAAAAAACCCCTGTTGCTCAAATTTGACTCCACTGAGCAACAAAGTGAAGTAAGTCAGAGTGATGATTTTGCAGGTGTGATTCCAGAAGAATGAGTAAAGCACAAGTTCTACTCTCTTGTTTTGCACCTTGGAAATAAGCCTTTCTCATACTTCATTTGCAGGATGTTGAATTTACATAATATTTGTTGTTGAAAAAGATATAGATTTGGTTTTCCTAGTTTCTCTTCAAATTTGTGTTCAATGTCTTAATTGAAATGTTGTGGTGTGTTTGTCTCCGTACAAAATTCGAGTTAGTACTTAGAGGCATGGAGCATTTCATGGAGCACTCTAGGAGTTTGAACATCTTTCTGCTCAATCAATCCCTTAAAACACTACTTCAAAAAAGTTCATAAACATTGAGGGGAGGGAAGGAAGCCCTTGTCTTTGCTTGCTTAAACATTTGTTTGCTGAAATAGGTATTTAAAGAATATTTTAGTTATGTGAGCAACTGTTGAGACTTTGATTTTATAATGATGTATCACCATGAAGGAAATAAGGAGACTATTTGGGAGGAGCTAAAGTTGCAGGGATGGAAACTTTGTCAGAGGCATATGTAGGAAACAAGGCTTCTTTCTTCTCTATAGAGCAGCTTGCCAGTTTCACGAGTTTATGAGAGATGGTTCATAATTTCCAAAAATTTTCAGAGACTGCAGAAAATGGGCTCCTGTATTAAACCAGTTAATTAGAAATGGTTCACTATAAGTCTCTACTTGAAAAAGATTGTAACTTGGCAAGGGGAGTCACCTTAGGTTTAGGTGATTTTTGTCTTTGTGATGAAAGTCTAGTTTGACATTCTAAGTTTCTTATTGTATTCTCTGTATAGGATTTCAGTAATTAATAAATAGGTTTTTTGAGCATCCATCAGTCCAGAGCTATGAAACCTGTGTGGAGTTTTTTTTCTGGCAACTTCTTGATTACTGTGGTGTGCTGTGGTTACCAGGTGTTGAGCTGAAAGCAGGTTGCCATTTGACGTGAAAGCAACACAGAAAAGGAAGACCATGAGTATGCTTTGTTTTCCTAATACTTATCTATTTTCTTTTTGAATAGTTCAAAACAATGGACCAAGTGTTTATCATATCCCTGTAACAGAAAAAAAAATAGCTTATTACTGCTACCAGTTACTTCTTCATATATATTAAAATATAACTATTAATTATATACAACCATGTATTAAGGGTTTGTGGGTTTCTTTAAGGCCAGGCCATTAAGCTTTCCTGGCTTTCCATTGTGATCCTTAACTGCTGGCTGTGTGAAAAGCAGCTCATTGGCTTGTTTGAGTAGCACTTTGCTGCCTGTCATGAATATGATGACTGGTCAGTTAACAGGGCAAACCCAGTCATGTTTTCATGAAGATTATGGAAAATAAATGCCTTTGATAATGCTGTCATATCTTGATGAAATTCAGTAAGTCCAGAAGTTACTTGGTGAGGAACTAGGAGTGAACAGAAACAACTAAGGAGCATGATCACACTAAACTTGGTTCCTTTTTTGCCAAATAGGATACTAAGCTAAAATGTAAGTTATGCATGGAAGTAACATGGAAAGTTTTAGTCTCAATGCAAAGAAGTTATCCAAGGTAATACATCTAAAAGTGGACTCCACTATGGAAATTATTTAGTTTTAAAAGTACTTGGTCTTCCATGGTGAAGTGAGAGAAGAGTATTGGACATCACACCTTGTATTTTGATTCTTAAAAAGTTGCTGAAAAATGAAAACAGCAAGAAGCTATCAGTTTTAAGAGGGCTTAAAAGATGGGGGTCAAATTGTGACCTCAATTTGATTTGCTTTAACTGTAATATTGGCTGCTACCAACAGTATTTAATAATCGTTGTTTTGGAATCTGCAGAAGATTGAGAAAACAATTTTTTCTTTTTTTTTTTCCCCTTATTTGAACACAATGGCCTCTATCTCCCACATGTTTATAGGATATGAGGAGGCAGAAATGCCTGCAGATACCCTACTTTCTTTTGATAAATCCATGCATTGTGTCAGATACAGTGCTTTAGATCAAAGGGCATTTGCAGCTTTAAAAGAGGCTTATGCTGGACAAAAATGGGAACGAGGGCCTATTCACAAGACAAACTGGTAGTTGTTCTTTCAGACTGAGAACTGATGGGATGTTGGAGTGGAAGGAACACAAATTAGTTTCAGTCAGTATTCTTTGAGCCTGAAGCCTTCCTGAGTCACAAATTAGGAAAAGTCTGGACATATTTTGAAGACAGAAGACATGTTAAATTTTGATAAGAAAGTGTACCTGGAGTGTGGAACCCACTTTCAGATGGCAGTCTGCTTTACCAAGTGCTGTGTGTCCCTTTTTTCTGCTGCTTCTTTCTTTCTATCATAGAAAATACTTTTTAATTCAAAGATTATTTTAATGTCTTACCAGAAAAAAAACTTGAATATATGTCAAGAAGACTGCTTGCTAAATGATTTTGGATGCACCATGAAATATTCTTCAATGTTTAGGAACTGGAATAGGCACAGTGAACTAAGCATAATTACCAAGTTTAATCTGAAATTTTCTGTTTGCTATAATTTTTTTTTCTAGCACTTTTTCCTTACTAGTTAATTAAAGATTGTTCTTTGGGTTAAGTCTTTGAAAGATTTTTGTAAAAAATCTAATTAGTTAATTCTGTAGATAATATATTAAATTTCTTTAATGCATGCAATAATCTTGAAATATATATAAAAATGCTTTTTTTACCTGATACTCCATAATACTTTCCTTGCATAATTATGGATTTTGGAACAAATTCTATGTTACATACATGAGGAAATGGTTCCATAATTACACTAATGTTTGCATAATTAACGAGCTGCTTGCCAGTTGTAACTGACAAATTCCAAGTCGCTTCTGCATGAGGGGAAGAAAGAACCATAAAAAAAGGGCAACTTCTGTTAGTTTTTCCTTTCATACTTCTTACAGGTGTTGAAACTATTTATTTCTAATTTGCAAGTGGATTTATGTGTTTTTTTCTGATAGGCAGTGCTGTTCAGAACTGGAGGGCTGGCTTCCTCCCCATGTGCTCTGGGGCTGTTTTGGGGAGCTGCCCTCAAGCTCTGCCAACATATCTGAGTCCTGGCTTGTATGATCCCCTGCTGCTTCTGCCACAGTTCTAGGCAGCTCTTCAGAAGTGACTGCCAATAGCACTGACTTCTTCCAAGTGGTGCAGTAGTTTTCTTATTCACAAATGGGGGCTGAGGAAAGACCACCAAAACTTATTTCCACTTGTGACCCAAGGCAAGGTTTGAACTCTGGTTTCCGCTGAAAAATGGCAAGTGTGCCGTTGGCCTTCTGTACTGCTCAGCTGCATGGATTTAATGCTTTACATAGCTACTGAGTAAAATGTTGTTGTCTAAATACAAGCTGAAAACACTTAGTCATTTTAAGATCCTGAAATTAAATGGTTGTAATAAAAACATGAAGGAGAATAGTTGACGTGGCACTTATAAAGTGAAAACAAAAGTTTATCTGTGTATATATGCATATTTATTATTTCAATTTCTAAGTGGTCTTACGTGTTTTCCTCACAGTATCTATATATATTTCATGCATAACTGTTTGTATTAAAAAACTCATATGCAGCTTTCTTTCACTTTCATTTTAAAACTGTGAATCACAACAAAAATGCTGTAAGAACATCTAAGGTAGATAATTAAAATATAATTAAGTTTAAACGCCTTGGTGAAGGAATATAAAAATATTTAAATTCAACAGGCTAGTACATTTGCAGTTTTCTTTTATTAGGTGTGAAATCTAAGAATCCCCTGCCAACTCTTGAGGGCTCAATCCAGAATGTTGAATTGAAGTACTGCGGCACATCATTGGTCAAATGTGCCTCTGGGACCGTGGGATCAATAAAAATTTGTGCCAAAGCCCCAGGTATGTGCAGCTGGACCATGTAAAACTTTATTGCCTGTATAGGAGAATTGGCCTTGCTTTTTACAAGGGGAGTTACTGAAACAAGAATTTACTCATTGTTCCTATGAATCAGAGAGGGGTTTTTGTGTTCTGTTTTGGGGGCTTTTTTTTTTGTTATTATTAAGTATGTCATGATGATCCAGTCTTGCCTCAGTTTAGTAAATTTTTACACTGAATAAAAAAAATATTTTCTGCTGAGACAAATATTAATCTAGAAGCATTCAAGAAATAGGAAAAATACAAAATGCTTTCACCTAGCTTTTTTCTTAGCATAGTTTTGATGTATTCTCTTGATTGTTTAATGCCTCATTTTCCATTAATGCTACAAGTATGTATTTTGCTTGTAAAGTTTTTGAGTGCTCTGTGATGGTTTTTTTACTTCTTTAATAGAATTTTTCTTGAAGACCATGTGGCAACTTATCAATGTGTAGGATGTCTTCATGTATAAAAGCAGCTAATGTCAAGAACATTAAAAATTGAGTCTTAAAACTGAGTTCATGGTAATTAAGTAGATTATTTTAGGAAATTGGGAAGGAAATTAGTATCTTAGAGGTAATTGATTACTTTATTTGAAATCCTCCTGTATGTCAAGGCATTTACAGGATAAACATTAAGTAGGTTGTTCAATATTTTATATGACACTGCTCTATTTCCTCTTTTAATTCTGTATCCACAATGTTAATTAATAGATGTTCTCTTTGGACTCATGAATGTTTGTCTTGAAAATTTGTCTTGTTACACTAAAAGCTGTAAAAAGTCTGATCTTTATCTTAGGTGATGGTGGAAAAGAGAAGCTGATTCCTTTAATTCAAGGCCCTTCTGACACCAGAGACTTACACAGCAGTAAATGGCTCAATGAAAGTAGAAAGCCAGAATCTCTCTTAGCTCCAGATTTGGTAGCCTTTACAATCCAAATTCCACAGTATATGGACTACTGCCATAATTCTGGTAAGTACAAAACTCTTATTAAGCTGGTATCCCATTACATTTTCCCTATCCAATGTGATTTTCAAAAGAAGAGCTTGATATAAAATGTGCCAAATGTCAATGTATCTTTTGTACGCACTGCACACATTATTACTTTAGCTCACTGTGAGACAAAACAACTGAAAGCTGAATTTTGATGTATGTCTTCTTCAATAAGGAATGCTTCATTAACTTTGATTGCCTTATAAATAATTATATGGTAACTTTTGTAAACTGTAGGAGGGGAGGGAGGAGAGGCAGGATCCATGTTGAAAATATTAGTTTTGTTCTTTCTTCCTGGTACTGGGTTGGGCTTCTTACACAGAAGTTGACATACTGAATTCTAAATGGTTCATATAAATTCGCAGCATAATTTCTTATTAAGAATTTGTTTATCATAAAATTTGTTAACAATAAAAAAGGGATTTTTAAAATACTATGGGGCACACATCTGACCTCATCAAATTTGGTGTTGTGGTGGACTTAAATGAGAAATTTAATAATTTGTGAGAGTTGTTTGGATAAATTTAAGGGTGGTGTTGACTTTGTGGGCATAAATACTTTTACCTGACATTCTTATGGTTTCTGTGGTCTTTAAACAAAACATTGGTCTGTTTTAAGCATTACTGACAATTTTAAAATGTGTCTAGTTTAAAATAGCTCATAAAGGTTGTGAAATACACATGGAACTAGGTTTTGCTGTCAGTGTGGTGCTTCTTAAAAACCATGTTTTCATGTTTTTCCAAGATTATTCTGTTGCCATGCTAGGCATAGAATGAAATGGGGGGGAAAAACCAATCTCAGAAGTATCTAGGTTAAGGAAAGCAGAAGAATTAGCTGACCCCAATATTACAAAACACAGAAGTAACTTGAACACTTCACATGTGCTTTTTTTCTCTATTTTTTTCTGTGCAATGATTCTTGAATGTCATTAGTCTGAAAAGTAACAATTTATTACTGTCATTGCAATTTTTATGTGCATATGTAAGCAACATTTGATTCTTATGCAGAGTAAATATTTGTAAACACTGTGTACTCCAGCAGTTGTTAGGTTATTTTTTTTGTTAATTGTACTTCTATGTTTCTTGGAGAGCATCATATTGGAAATGTTTACAGCAGTGTTTTTGTAACAATTATCTTCACTTCCTGCTCCTAAAACATTGCCAAACAGCAGTTCAAGATTCAATAATATCTGAATTACTCAGATCCATTTTTAAACAGAAGCTAAAATCTGTTGCACCTGTTGTCTCACATAAATACCTTTTAAATTTTCGTAACAACAGTATTTATTGCTATGATAAATAGTTGCATTTCTTGCCTTTTTTGAGGATTTTTTTGGTTTAATTTTCTGATTTCTGTTTTAGGCTGTTAATTATATTTTAAAGTATCTGTGGATACCTATACTGTAGAATTAGTTCTTTTGTTACAGGTCACAAGGATCACATACATCTTTGCTCATCAGTATTGTAGAGTCCAGTTAGATGGTTGAGAGTCCTTGATGGGTTGTGACAGGAGAATGAGGGCACTGACAGATGAAGTGCTGGCCAGACTCACGTGCAGGGACTTTGAGAGGAAAACATTTTTTTATGAATGGACATACATTAAAAATACTAAGATTTGAGACTTGAAAATGTACTGGACACTTCATCTACTGCCTCAGTGTCTCAGGAAAGTTGTAGTGGTTCTGTGTACTCAATGGCAGTCACTAACCTGCATGTCCAGGCTCTAGCACTGCTCCTCTAGATCTGTAAGATGCTACTTGCAAGGAGTGACAAATGAGAGGAAAAACCTGACTGATTTGCCAAAGTTTTTGTCTCAGTCAACAGGAAGAATGGCATACTGCAAATTATATATTTTTTTAACATAAATTAAACTGGGAGTAATTAATGTTTCAATTGTCTCAGTTTCTATACAAAGGATCAGCAAAATAAAAGCCTTTCCTCTCAAAGGCTTGCTTAAGAAACTGGAGCAATTTAATACAGGAGATATGGCTATAATTTTCATTATGACTGTGAAAATTACATGTAGGGAAAACATGAAATGCTTTGAGAGCATAAAAATGCATTTGCTGTCAGTTGCAGTCACTTCTGGGAGTTCAAAAAGCTATACTGGGTAATTTCACAGAAAAAACTCATCCCCTGGGAATAAAATGTTTTTTTAAAGCTGTACTACTGGAGGTGATTGTACAGTACTGAAGTTGTGCTGTTTGTGAAATATTTCCTAATAATGCTATATGTAATGTTCTGAAATAGGAGTTTGGACTAATTAATTAAATTTAATGGAACTCAACTTTAGTCAAAAGTCAAAGCAGCTCTTTGGATATAAAATGCTAAGGAGGAGGCTGTGCGAATGGCATGAGCTTCTTGAATAAATCAGGGTATGTTTACCTGCAGAAACGGTAGGGAACTGTTCTTCCTCCTCTCCTTGTTGCATCAGCAACTGTCTACTGTCTTGTATCACTTGAATCATACAGTCTGGGGTGATCAGGGTGGCTGTGCAACTTCCTTCTACTGCTTGTTTTGATATGGTCCCACAAAGTTTGAGGATGTATTTACAATTTAAGGGATAAAGCATTTGACACTAGTATCTTCCTTTTTGCTATTTCACTTGAGCTGTTGAGAGGAAGAGGAAAAACAAAAGGGTTCTTGTAGTACCATACTGTATTAAGTACAACCATCAAAGGAAAAAGCTGTACTTTCTTAATGCATGTGATGTGTAGCATGCACAATGTATAACAAGTATAAAACAAGTGCATATACTGATGATTACCCATCAGGAGTGTTTAACTGTTTGACGTATAAAATGTCATTATCACATTGGAAAACTGCTCCACCTATGGCAAAGGAAGTATTTAGGGACAAGAATGTAAATATAATTTTGTTTAGTCCTTAAATACAAGTCTGAATGCTGGTGATTTTAATTTTGCATACTTCTGTTGCATGAAAAGCTGTCCTAGGTATCTCTGTGCATACTTGTAAAAATCAGTGGATATGCTCCTCAGTCTTTCAACTGCAGCATGTAAAATAAATACAAGAGAGGAGATTATTCCATTACCCCAGGGCTTGGGAAGGTCTTCTTACTCTTTCTCTGAAATAACCCTGGCTTTATTAACCCTGGGAGCAAGCTGCAGACCTTGTTTTTTTCACCTGGCCTTTGAGAGAAGAGGGAGATTTCAAAATGAATGCTGGTGTTAGTGGTTAATTATGAACAGCTGTTGAATAGATGAGGTGAGCTGATTATGCTCTATTTGGTTTGCCATATTGAATAATTGGGAGTGCGTGCACAGCCAGTGTATGGACAGCTTTATTACATATAAATCAAGAGGAATGAAAATAAAAAATACAATTAATAAAGTTTTCTCTGAGATCAGCTTAAATAGTCAATAATGCAGCAGTGAAATAAGGGAGTAAACAGAAGTACCTGTATTAATATAATGCTCACATGTGTTAAATTTATACACCCAGCGGAGCAAAGCAAGAGTGGGAAGGCTTCACTAATTTGTTAAAGATGCATAAAGGCTGAAGAGCAAACATTCACCCTTATAGAAGTTGGTATTTCTTGTTTAAGTAATATGTTTCTCAAACTTCCAAAAACTTTTGAATTCTGTTTTCCCTCTGTCAGTATTTTGATTTCAATAAGTTCACTCCATTCACCCCCTTCCCACGCCAGAGGGAACAAATAACTAAAGAAATAATATCTTCATGTATGAAAAAAATTCCATAGAAGTTGTACCAGCAGGAACATAAGCATTTTTTTTAATTGTAAACCATCTGCTTTTTATCTGTTAGAACGTATTCTAGGAGAAAGGAGGTGAGAGATTATAGATATGTTTGGTTTTATGCATATACACCTACATATGCCCCCAATGTCCCCTTTTTTGCAGTTAAAAAAGCATGTAATTAACATATTTTTTTATTTAATTTTGACTGCTTGGACTAGGGATATTAGTCTGGATTTTGAAGCTGGAACAATTATATTTATGTTCTCATCTAATGTAACTGAGTCTTTGTGCTAGTAAGTAAATAAAAAAATGCCAGTAAAAGAGAATTCATAGACTAATTTGAAGTATTTTGGAACGATTTAACACAATGAATGAATAAAAATGCTTAGTATATTGGAGTAATTAAAGACAATTCACGTTTGTGGTTTGGACATAAATGTGTAAAAATTATACCCATCTATCTTATTACATTTCCTTTTCTCTCCCTGAGGATTTCACTATGTACTTTATCTGTAATTGTTGCCAGTTTTCTATCAAGTTCCCACTGGGCTTCTGGTGCAAAAAATCTTATCCTCTCGATGACAGAGCTTGCCTGAATGATTTCATGCTCTTAGCATTTTTGTTCACGGGAATTAGGGGGAGAATGTAACTGCAGCTGAACATAGCATCTATTTTTGTAATTTTGAAGTTTAGGCTCTGTTATTGGAACTAAATGAAGAGATGCAGGTGTTCTCCAGTTCAAGTCCTTTGGGATTTTTTGATGGTAGATGCTTGAAAAGAAAATGCATGTGTTTCCAGAGTCAAACAGCAGCTGTGGACAAGGATTTATGTTTTTCTCAGAACTTTGGGATTTCAAAATGTTACATTTAATCACATGCACAGAAAGGAGAGCAAATGTTAAAGATGTTACATATAAAACTAGGAGACTGATCTTTTTACCATACCAACTAGTTGTGGGAATAGAGGAACAAAGTGATCTTTAATCTTAATATGCACAATTTCAAAAGGATTATGATACTTGCCAGGACTCTGGTCTTTTGAGAACTGTGCTCATGCAGTGCACAGCATTTATATCTTCTTAATTGCTTTTAAAGTCTGGTTTATTCTTATATTTTTCCTTGGAAAAATATGGATGTTAATAGTATGAGTTACTGAAAACACAGTATTCATGTAGGCTTATTTTGGAGGGTGGATTTAAATTCGGATAAGTATACATTTTTAGAAGAAATTTTTTGGCAATGTCCTGCAGTTTTCAAAATTTGATTCAAAATAGCAGTTTAACTGCCCAAACTGCAAGGCTAAATTTGAAAGTTTTCTTTCTGACAGAATTTGTGGGCAAAAGTATTTTGTGGTAATGCAATTTCTCCTTCCCTTTGTCTCTGGGGATTTTGCAATTAGTTGATTGTAGCAAACAACATATCTGACATCTTAACTTTAGCCAAAATTCAGGCAAGGGCAGCAGATGGTGATACTGCTGAGCAATTCAGGAAGAGAGAACGGTGTGGGCAAGAGCAGGTTGGTAACAATTGTAAATGCTGAGTTACTTAATACCAAGGAAGAGAAAGTAAAAGCCTCTTTTAACATTCACCAGTTCACATGTGCTCCATCCTCTCCCATTACCCTCACAACCTCAGTATGCTGAGCACTACAGCCATGTTAAATCAAATATTTTTTCAGACTTGGATCACCATTGCATCTACTGTCTTACAAAGATCCAGCACTTAGTACTTATTCTAAGAGAGAAGCAAACTTGTCCTCAAGTGCAGTCTGTTCCTCTGCTGGCTTCCGTTGTAGATTTTGTGTCCATGGGAGTAGCAGCAGGGAGGAACATACTACACTATGCTAACTAGATTAAGACTGCTTCCAGTGAGTTGCATAAATCTGGCAAGTGGCAGTAAGTTCTGGTTATAGAAAAGTAATTGCACAATGCAGAAATAAGACAGCTTGTTCAACTTTCCCTCAAGTAATTCTGCAAATCCTCTTGGGGAAGAGGTGTTTTCATCTCTCTGCTTATGTTGCGGTCAGTTTCTCTCAATATGCCATAAATCCTTCAGCAATACATATATTCTAGAATTCTGAAATTGTGACTTAATAGGATCCTGAGATTTGTAAAATCTTGCTTTAAAATTTTGTATTTAAAAAAAAAACCAAACGAGAAAACCTGCACTGTCATTTGAGTTGTTAGGAAGTTAGCCTCTGTAGTTAAATTCCCTGAAAATATTTCTGGTTTTCTTTCAGCCCTGACTGACTTTGAGATGTGCTGTTCAGCTGCACTGTGGAAGTCGAGTAATATCTTTAGTCAAATAAGCACTTTTGCCTTTTTCCATTTTTTTTTTCTTAATAGCATCACTTAAGATTAAGAGCTTGGCAATAGGGCAAAATAAGAACAAATGCACAGTGAAGATGGGGACTCAACTCCAAATGGCAGGAGCTGTAGACATCGCACTGGGAAATCTGTTGACTGCAGGAACTGGAAAGCCTGCATCTTGTCTGGATTTATACCTTTTTCTGTAAAAACTCATTGACTGACTTTCACTTTTCTTTTAACTCAGGATAACAGTGTTCTGCCTGTAGATAATGTGGTTTATCTTGTACTTCTTGGCAACTAAACTTCTATTGGCAACTAAAGATTTGAGCTCCTGAGTGGTGGATAGTATGAGGTATGCATGCTTTAAAGTACATAAAGGAAATCTCTCCACCGTCTCTTTAAACAGCTCATAACCTAGAAAATTCTGTAAGAGTAACTAAAAAAAAGTTAAAAAAACCTCTTATTTTTCAAACTTTAAGATCATTAAATGTGTAGAAGTTAGGGAATGGCAGATATGAGATGATTTCTGCTACCTTTATTTTGTGTGTGTGCACATGTGTTCCATAGGATTTCTGTTCACTTTACAATCTGGCAGTATCAAAGTGTTCCATATGGCCACCAAAGTAATACTTAACACTTCTGTTATTGAAAAAAAAAAATCTGCATGTGAGGTTCAAATGATAATTTCTATTTTCATAACAGTAGAGGCTGATGTATCTGTGCTTCATTTATTTATGAAAATACATTCACCTTTTCCACTTATGGGATCTGGAAAAGCATTATTCAGCAAGGTGACTAGATACTTATTGTTGGTTTGGAGTGTTTTGAAAACGTGACAGGTACAGGCTTCCAGCAATTGCTGACACATAGCTTTGGACATTGAAATCTGGTTTTAATTGAGAAAATATATGTTGGCCAGCATATTGGGATAGTTCCCTCCCATTTTGAAAAAATTCCATGGGATCTTTAACTTCCATTTGGACGCTTCCCAGACATGGGCATAAGGGACTGTAACTGTTTATTTTCAAATAGTGTTTAAACTACTTCCAGGTTTTGTAATTGAATTATATTGCTCTCAGTGTCTCTTTAGTGATGTAAATGATTCATATAAGATGGCTACTTTTTTTGTAATGAAATGCTGAATAGATATGACTGAAAATCAGTACACTCTTGGTGGTAAATTGCAAATTCATTTTGACTAGGCCAACTCCTGTTTTTTATAAATTTTAGCAACAAGTAATTAAATAACATCATAGCATATTTGATAGGAAGCAGCACTGAAGGAAGTATCTTATTCTTGATCTAAATTTTTTTCAGTAGTTTTCATGGTTCAGCTCTGTAGCACGTCAAAAAAAAGCTACAGGTCACTCCCAAGATTCCAATGTTCTGGTTTAATACAAATGTACCAATAGTCTCATTTTTATGATTTAGGATGCAGTCAGAGTGAATATTCAACCACATTGTCTTTCTACCCAAACATTACGGTTCAGAAGTTCCCACAGAAGCTCCTACCTATGATGTTACAAATAGCCAGTTGTGGTCAGCAATTAAAGTTGGGCCATTACCAAGTGACTTAATAGTTAGTTTTATGTAGAAAGCAGCAGCTCACATTCAGGATTAGACAAAGTGGGTTAGAATTTTAGCAGTATTTTATTTTTTTAAATTCAACTAGCTAACCTCTGGGATGACTCCCAGACTAGGACAGACTCCTATAGCTGACCAAACTGAAATGATCTTGAACAGACAGATGATCTTCAAGGTGTCCAACTTTGGAAACATTTAAATTAGTTCTGTTTTTTTCTGTGTGAAGCTTTTCAAAGTCAATCTCTAATGTTACCAGAAATTTGCAAACAGTATAAAAATTAGTACTGCAGGAGCTATTATTAATTTTTAACCTTTAGACCATTTAATCACTCCTGTGCTGTATGACCTGATTTCATTTTATCTGTGCACTCAAATAGAACTAATATGTTTCAGATACATAATGTGTGCTTGTGTAATGTGGCAGAAGTACTTAAAATGGACATGAGAAAAACGGTGCACTGGCTACTGGTTCTAGTTAACAGCTACAATTAGCTTATCTAAATGAGAGCCTTTAGTGTTGAGTATCTCTATATAACAGATTTTAAATGCAGCAACTTCAAACACAAATATGGTATATTTGAGGTTATCCTGACATTCTCGGTATCATGTGGAAGGCTAAATCTATTTGAGAAATGCAGTGATAGGATTAGAGTGGATATATAGTTCAATTAATTAGCTAAATATTTTTAATTCTTAATTTTAATCTGACTCATGCTCTTCAGCAGAGGAAAAGATGTTTTGAAAAGGAAAAAAACCAAACATTTGGTTTTGGAAGTCATGTCTGAAAGAGAAGATTCTAGGTGTTGCCCTGGTCTTGCAGCCAGTTCAGTTAAGACAAACATATGCTGGAGGAAAGTGATTTGCTGACCTGACTCCTGAGTTTCTGTCCAAACACGTTTCTGCTGCTAATTGTTGATACTGAGTTCCACTTGCAGCACAACATATTAGTGCCTGGTCTGACTTTCCGAAGTGTTTTTCTAATTCCTGATGTATTTTCAAGTAGATGGATCTGGAAAAAAAAGTGATTTTTCCCCCAGGAGATTTAGAAAAATGGATATTTTCGGAATAATAAATCCTTTTGGGGTTCTGCTTTCTGAGTTTAAGAGAACATTTCATGGTTATGCAATGAATGGGTTCTCTGATAATGTGAATGGAAGGGATGGGGAGTTCCAAACATTTCAGCTCTTAGAGTAAGAGTTTGCCTGCATCTACCAACTCTTACGCTTTTTGCCTGTTTTCACCATCTGTCACTGTACAGCTTTTGGGGCTGCTGGTCTGAGATTTGTGCCAAGCTGAAGAAATATCTTTGATTGTGTTGCCTCATGTCCAGAAATCTTGGAAAAATAGAACTCTGCTTTTGGGAGGGTGGACATGAAAGCAGTCACACTGACCAGAGTTTGAGCCATGTCTTTTTGAGTTTTAGTATTGATAACTGTTGTGCCAGTGGAAAAAAAAACTCCATGTTCTAATAATATGATACAAACAATAAATGAAAATAAAGTTTAATTTGAAAATTAATGGTAGATATCTGAATAATAATCTGAATAGTGGCTGACTATCTCTTCCTATCTCCTGCTGCCCTCAAAAGTACCTATGATTGTTTTACTTTTGGAATAAAAAGAATTAAACCATAAAGAAATATTATGTAAATACAATAGAAAGTATAATATTAGAACTTGTTTGGCTATCACAGGAATTTTTCCCCCTTAAATTGGGGCAAATAATAGAAATTTTGTAAATAGAAACATAACTTTGAAAAATAAGAGAATATATGATTGAATATAAGAAATTATTAAATACAGCATCTGGCTTGACATTAGTGAACAGGATTATGGAGCACATATGATGATGGATCACCACTTCTGGATAGTATGCTTTTCTCTTCTGTATATCCATGGCATAGATGTAATCATACAGATGTCCAGTTTATGTAAAAGTTGATAAAGCACATATTTTATGCAATGGGCTTTGCATGAATTATATGTACATCTTATTTCTTTTTTTTAGTGTAACTATGTTCATGTTTGATCATCATTCAATAGAAATAAATTAATGAAATGAGAATATGAATTCTCTTCTTTACTTTTGAGCTCTCTTATGTCCCTGAGGGGATAAGAGAAAAAGAATTCAGTATTGAGCAAATCTTTCAGGTTGTGTCTTGAAGATTTATAAAAGAAAATGAAATATGTTCAAACTGTCATTGTAGTAGTTGAAAGATGTATTAGCCCAAGCCCTGGATTAATATTTTTCAGGCAGTAAAATTATTGCAAAAGACTTCTTTCATACATGTTTCATAATAAAATTCATTATTAAATGATAAGCTTAAAATGAAACTATTATATTAAAAGTGTAGTTTTTAACCAACTTTTGGAAAATCTTGCAGATAGAATGTAATTTTCTGAAAACAGATGTGTATTTTCAAGGGCACATATCAGTCCTTTAAGCAGTTGCATGTCTAAACTAATGAAATGAAACTTCAATGCAAGTTGCAGTCAGTTGATTAAACCATTTTTAATTAAAAATGAAATAATTAAGGCATATTCATTTTCTCGTAACAGGTGTAATAAAATATAACAATCATAATACTAATTATGTTTAGTGTAAACACTTTTATAATAATTTGAAGCCAATAATGCTGCTTTTTTTCTTCACTGGTGAAAAGGATGACTTAACACAACTGTTGATGCACTTTGGCTGAAACATCTTTATCAAGTTAATACAAGAAGCAGTCATGCCCTACTTGAATTACTCATTTATAATGGCTGAACAGCAGCCTGGATGTGGACTTTGAAATCCTGGGAAAATAAGATGCATGCAGGCATCCAAATGTCTAGAGTCTTTAAAGCAGCTGTAAAATGTTGAAGTGAGATGTCAGCTACTAACTGCTGTCTACATTTTTAGCCTGAAGGGAGGTGTGATCATTTAATTGCTAACCAAGGTTAATATTATTGTACTCATTACATCCTCAGTTCAAAACTTTCTATTTTCTAGAGCCATTGGAACATATATAGGACTGAAGAATCAGAATATTTATCTGCTTTTTTGCATACTTTTATTGCCAGATTATTCCCAACTTTATCTGAATATCTTTTTTGCTTTGCTAAAATACATAGATTATTCTCTAATTTTATTGTGCTGATAATGAGGGAATAATAATCTCAGGCATGTTTAAAATATCAAAATAAAGCAGGTGCAGGTAGCAATTCCGAAAATGCTACCTTTGTGCTCAGTAAGGACATTAGTATGATAGCTGGTAAAAGTCATATATTAAAAGGATCTCTGTCTCTTCGTACTGTTGGGATGTTGCTGTTTGCACAGTCCTTTGAAGGTGATGGCATTGCCATCTTCCTTGTCTTCACAGCTTGATTTTATGTTTTCTTTGAAAAGACAGACATGTAGGAAATTAGCTGTTCAACTTTAATTTTTTTTTCAAATTTTTGCACAATTCCAAAGAGCATGCATCCCATTATACTTGAAACAGAGATTTTTGATTAGAAGTGCCAGATGTTTCTCAAGTATCCTCACACTTCCCAAGTCAACAATATAGAAGTAAACCCTCTTCTTTTTACTGCAAAACTTGTACAAGTTCCTATGACAAGAAGTGAGTGAGAGCAGGAGCATCCAGTTTTGGTTGTTGGAACGTCTGTAAGGCACTGTGAACTTTGTGTTGCAATTTGGAGACAGACAATAAAGTCCATGTTGTATCTATCCAGGAATATTCATAATCATCTTGTAGCAGTTGGTGAGACTGCAAGAGTGCTTAATTAAGGATCATTCAGGAATTGGTCAAGTAGTTTGTTTCTTCTTTCTTTTACAAGTAGAATTAAGATGACTTGTACTTTCAGTCTGTTTCCTTGAAAAATCACTATTGCAAAATCATGATGGAAGGAGAATCTGTTTTGTACACAATGGCAGCAAATTAAGCCACCAGCTCAGACATTGTGCCTTCCTTCCTGCTACTGGGAAAATGGAAAGGCAAGAATAATCCACCTTAAAGGCAGAAGTAGGATAGTTAAAAATCTTCATTCATACTTTTTCCAAGGCAGCCCCACTAGAGTTATTTGATATAGCTCTTATGAAAGAGCTTTTTACTAGGTTTGAAGGAGGAAAGGAATAAAACCAGGTGTACTGCAGATAAACCTGGGGGTAGTATGCCACTGTCTGAGGGATGCTGTGGTAGCAAGGTCCTTTGGTCTGCCACCTTAGTGAAGGAAGGGGATGGAAATCCAAGTGGCAGCAAAGACACAAGGGTTATTGAATTTTTAGTAGTCATGGAAAAACACCTGAGAATGGTTACATAGGAATTTACAGCTTGTCGCCCCCACAAAGCAGTAATGAATAGTCCAACTGAAGTGCATTTACACCAATGTGGACAGCAGGGGCAGCAAGCAGGAGGAACTGAAAGCCATTGTGCTGCAGGAAAACGATGACATAATTGCCATCATGGAAACATGGTGGAATGACTTGCTCAACTGGAGTGTGGAATTGGATTGTCATAAACCCTTCACAAGGGTTAGGCAAGGAAGGAGAAGTGTTGGAGTAGCTGTGGATGTTGGGGAGTGTTTTGATTGTGTAGTGCTTAATGATGGTCACAGTCAGGTGAGTGTTTATGTTAAGAGTCAGAGAGAAGGACAAGGGCTTGGTGGGAGTCTGCTATACACCTCCCAAGCAGAATGAAGAGGCAGATGAAATATTCAAGTAGCAGCTGGGAGAAGTCTCAAAATTGCTGGCCCTTGTTCTCATGAGGGACTTCAACTTACTAGATGTCTGCTGGAAATGCAGTACAGCAGAGAGGAAACAGCCTAGGTGGTTCCTGGAGTGTGGAAGTGAACTTCTTGACACAGCTGGTGAGTAAATGAGCTATGAAAGGCACAGGCTGGACCTGCTGTTTGTGAACAGGGACAGGCTGGTGGGTGATGTGATGGCTGGAGGCCTCTTGGGCACAGCAATCATGAAATTACTGGCTCTTGAAGAAGTGAGGGGGTGGGGGAGCAGCAGAGCTCCAACGTTCGACTTGCAAGAGCATACTTTGGCCTGCTTAGGAGGCTGGTTGAAAGAGTTCCTTGGGAGGCAGTCCTGAAGGACAAAGGAGTTCAGGAAGGCTGAACATAATTTAAAAAGGAAATCTTAAAGGTATAGCAGGCTGTACCCATGTGCTGAAAAAGATGAGCTGACAGGGAAGTGTCTAACATGGCTGAACAGAAAGCTTTGGCTGGAAATCAGGAAAAAAGGAGAGTTCACGACCTTTGGAAGAAGGGGTGGAAAATTCACAAGGACTGCAAAGATGTTGTGAGATAATGAAGGGAGAAAATTAGAAAGGTCAAAGCCCAATTAGAACTTAATCTCGCTACTGCCATAATAGACAATGAAAAATGTTTCTGTTAATACATCAGCAACTAAATCCATTATTGGATGCAGGGGCAAACATAATGTCAAAAGATGAAGAAAAAACTGGGGTACTTATTGTCCTAATGCCTCAGTCTTTAATGACAAGACCAGCTGTTCTTTGGGTTCCCAGGCCCCTGACCTGGAAGACAGGGTTGGGAGCAGAATGAAGTCCCCATAATCCAGAGGGAAATGGTCAATGACCTTCCATACAATTTAGACAATAGGCAAGTCTGTGGAGCTAGATGGGGTCCATCCAAGGGTGTTGGGGGAGCTCACAGAAGAGCTCACTGAGCCATCTTCAATCATTTACCAGTGGTCCTGGCTGACTGGGGAGGTCCTGAGTGACTGGGAATTTTCAATAGTGCCCTCCATCTATAAAAAGCGCCAAGATGAGGATTTGGGCAATTACAGGCCTGTCAGCCTGACCTTGGTGCTGGGCAATGTTATGCAGCAGATCATCTTGAGTATCACATGGTACATGCAGGACAACCAGAGGGGTCAGGTCCAGCCAGTGTGAGATTGGAAAGGCAGGTCCTGCTTGTTCAACCTGATATTCTTCAATGAGAGGAGAGGGGAAAGGATGTGAATGGGTGAGGGAAAGCATGTGAATGTCATCTACCTGTGCATTAGTAAAGCCTTTGATACCATTTCCCATAGCAGACTTTTGGAGAAACTGGTTTTTCATGGTGTGGATGAGTGTATTCTTGACTAGGTAGGAAACTGGCTGGTTGGGCAGACCCTGAGAGTTGTGGTGAATGAAACTAAATGCATTCGGTGGCCAGTCACTAATGGGGTTCCCTGGGACTTAGTGCTGGGGCCAGTCTGCTTCATATCTTTACTGAGGACCTGGACAAGGGGATTGAGTGCACTTTCAGTCAGTTTGCAGAGGACATCAAGTCGGGTGGGAGTGTTCATCTGCTGGATGGTAGGAAGGTCTGCGGAGGCATCTGGACAGGCTGGATTGATGTGCTGAGACCGATGGTATGAGGTTAGACAAAGTAAAGTGCTGGGTCCTGCACTTGTGTCACAACAACCCCATGCAGTGCTACAGACTTGGGGCAGAGTGGCTGGAAAGGACCTAGAGGCGCTGGTCAGCAGTGACTATATGTGAGCCCATGTGTGCTCAGGTTGCCAAGAAGGCCAGTGGCATCCTGGCCTGTGTCAGGAATAGTGTCACCAGCAGGACCAGGGCAATTGTCCCCCTGTACTCAGCACTGGTGAGGCTGCACCTTAAGTGCTGTGTCCAGTTCTGGGCCTCTCAATTCAGGTAGGACATCAAGGTGCTGGAGCAAGTTCCGAGAAGGGCAATGGAGCTGGGGAAGGGTCTAGAGGGTAGGTGACAGTAGGAGTGGATGAAGGAGCTGGAGTTGTTTAGCCTGGAGAAAAGGAGGCTCGGGGGAGACCTTATTTCTGTCTACAGCTGCCTGAAAGAAGTTTGTGGCCAGGTGGGGGTTGATCTCTTCTCACAAATAACATGCAATAGGACAAGAGGAAATGGCTTCAAGTTGTGCTAGAAGAGGTTTCAATTGGTTATTAGGAAAAATTTATTCACTGAAAAGATGGTCAGGCATTGGAATACGCTGCCCAGGGAAGTGGTTGAGTCACTGTCCCTGACAGCATTGAAAAGATGTCTAGATGTGGAATTTAGGGACCTGGTTTAGTGGTAGACTTGGCAGTGCCAGATAGATGGTTGGACTCTGATCTTAAAGGCCTTTTCCAACCTAAATGATTCCATGATTTTATATAACCAGGGAGGACAATATTTTATCTTACACTGTTGTGTAAAGGGGAGCATTTTGGAATGATTTGCATTGCTGTTTTCCACTAAGGTTCTCTATTGGGCTGCTGCAAGAGTATGGTGGAGGTTTGTTTGCAGTAAGAATGCACCAAACCTTGTCACCTTTACTGTAGCTTGGTTCTATTTGGATTTAGCTGCTGCAGTTTTTCACCCCTTCTCAAATGGCAGCAGCTCAGCTAGCTCCAGTAAAAGGTTTCTCTATTTTGAGATGTGAATTAACTCTAGCAAGTTACTCCAGAACACTTGTTCTTAAGAGCAAAGAAATTAGTAATTAAGAAGCATACTTGTACAAAAGTAGCATGAGGTAATGCTCAGGGAACAAGATGTTTTTCATTCATTTTCTGTGAGGTCCCCCCATAGTGAAACACCTGCAAATGAATGCTGCTATATTGGGAGCCTGTACAACTCAGACTCAGTTAAAGCAACATTTTGGACCTGGCTTTGAGGAAATAAAGCAACATCTGAATTCCTGCCATGCTTACCAGCGTGGGACAAGCAAAGTTCTTCCACATCTATGTAGTAGAGGTACCTCTGCATGTTCTTTTTCCTTAATTCTCTTGCTAGGGATGGTTATTGGTCATACATAGCAGCCAGCGTGGAGGACTGCTGTTGGTGTGTTCCTTATCCTTGGACCAAGTCTTTGGGGATGGTTGGTTGGAGTTCGCACCTCACAGGGCTGTGACTCCCACCACCATTGGAGCATTAGATGCCTTTCTAGGATTGCTGCTTCAGAGAAATAGAAACAGTGTAACAACTAATAACAAGAATTAAAAAAAAGTAGTAAAAACGTGAGACTAACCCAGCTTGCAGTCCTACTTATTTACATTTTTCAGTGAATTTTATTTTTTTTTTTAAGAGACAAAGCCCTCTTCTTTTCTTAAACTGGAATGCCACAATAAGAATTTGAAAGGGCCAGAGTCAGTAATTATTTCTTAATTAGGTTTGGAAAAAGTGGGAATATATAATTACTTACCAGACAGTTTGTTTAATTTTCCTAAACATTTTTATGTTTAGCTATACATGTCTATAAGTACAAGGAGATAAAATATGTATTTTCATTGTATCTGTGAATAAGATATTCTGAATATTGTTGAGATTTGGAAGGAAAGCTCAGAAAAAGGATAGTATAATCCATGGTGCATTGTGAAACGTAGCCTTATAAATGTATCAGAGAGCTACAATTTGAGAGAAAATATAAATCTTTTTAGCTGTAGATGTTCTTGTTTCCCAGAGGATTATTAGTGGAACAGGAGGCCATAACTCAGTCCCTTTGGAAAATCTCCAGTTGGTTCTTCATACCCCAGGATGAATACTAGCCAAACACTTGTTGTTTTTTGACAAATTCTACCTTGTTGCTGTCAGTACCAGGGCAATGTGATCAACATTTTTTTAGGGAAATGCAGACAAACTCTCCTTAATATATGTGGGATGTAATATATATGTGTGTATGTGTATGTGTATATATATATGTATATGTGTGTGTATTTTAGTACGTGTGTATATTTTACTTTCCACTAATTTTCCTTCATAAGATAGGATAATAATAAAAAATCTTACAATCTCATGGTTTTTCGTGGCTCTTTTAGGAAGTCCACCTGGCCTTGTCCTGTCATGACGATTTCACATGTGCAACACTTTTAAGTGAACTTTGCATGCCAAATTATCTTTTATGTAATAGATCTTTTAGTTTATATAACCAGTATCAATGTTATCAACACAACTTTAGAGAAAATAAGTATTTTTAGCATTATATGACTTCTTCATTAAATTCTTACTGTGCTTTTATAAATTAAATTATCTTCCAAACAAATAGGCTGTACCTAATAAAGTACATGTTATCCCAGTAAAAATTCTAAACAAAAGCTATTGTATGGCAACTTGAAATATGTCCAAGGCAGCTAGCATTACTGCTTTTAGTAGTTTCAGAATAACATTACACCTACTTAGAACAGCAGAATGTGCCTTCCATGTCATTGTGCCAATGCAAATAATATTCAGAATTTTCTAAGTCTTTCTACTATGTTTCTTCTGTGAAGTGCAGTTTAATATTTAGTAACTGATAGTGTCCATTATTATTGTTATGCTTTGGATCAGTGAAAAGATAAAATAGTCTGAATTACAAAGCATTCTGCCCAAGGAATAACAAAAAGTAGCAGACTGAAGTTCAAATTTATATGGTGAATAAGTTTGAGTAGTTTTCTGTGCCATTAGCGGAACAAATTAAACTTTTGCTGCTTGAGTGCATATACCTAAACAGTGTAGTGTGGGAGGATTATCAGCCAGTTAGTCTTATTGGTTTATTGGCAGTAGAGCAGATTTAAACGAAATTTTCCCATGGCAGAGGTACTGTATCAGCGATCCCAGAAGTTTTGCTAAGAAATTTATGAAGTGGTATGAAAGTAAATTACTGAAGAGCCATCAAAGCAAGTATGTTATTAATTGACAATTTATTGACTTCATCCTTACTGCTAGTTAAAAGAAAAAAAAAAGGATTAGGATTCCCACTACACTTTGAAAGCTGCGTGAGGTCTTTTGTATGACATTTCAGTTAACCTGTAATTAATTAACTTAATTAAACAAATATTAGTAAAAGAGTAAAAGCACACTTATTCTGATGGATCTATAAAAATAGTCATAAGATCAATGTAAATAAGTAATGGAAAGTGTGAATCTGGGTCTGGTTGGGACAGAGTGTAACACCAGTTATCTTTGATGTTCTGAGAAACTTAGTCCTTGCTCAAGGAAATCTCCCATAAACATCACTGACTAATTGCTAAAGAACTACTGGGTCTTTACCCTTCAGTTTACCCTATGGTCAAAAATATATTGTTGTTTATTATACTGGACCATTTTTTCTGTTCCTAGCTTCAGCACACTTAATTCAAACAGATTGCAACTTGATTTTGTTGTTTATTATTTCACCTATATTCAAAGAGTGGGATAATGATTAAAGTAGAAGTGATCTCTTTATTTCAGTTTGTTCTACGAACTTGCTGCTTCTGGCTTATTATTTAACTTCTCTGTGTATCATTTCATATGCAAAAATACATACTACCATCCCTGTGAAATGCTCTGGGAATTGCCATAAGAGTATTTTGAGACTCTTAGTTGGAAGGTGTTACGTGAAGACTGGAATCTTGTAGTGATAGTAATTAGGTATTAGTGAGCATGCTGTAGGTTTTGTAAACATCTAATATTTGAAATAGAAATTTAATTCCGACTAATAATTGGAAGTGAAGGTCTCCTTAAAAAAAATATCTAAAGCTGTTTTTTCCAGATCATTCATGTACATTTTAAATTAATAGGTTTTTTTAATGTCAGTCTTAATTAAGACATATAGATTTAACAACAGGAATATTTTCCCTATTACTAATAATACCTAAAGCCTGCTGCATATAAAACACATGAATTCGCTCCTCTTCTGCCTCTTTCTGACACCTATGAACTTTTCCTGTTGCTTTCAATGGCTGATAAATTGTTTGCCGGGTAGAAGGGAGAATGCTTGACTTTGACTCACAGTTTAATTTCTTGAGAAAATACCATTCTGAGCCGTGTGTCCACAACAGAAGCTATTACAGAATATTCTTCTTCACTATCAGGTTTTTTGGCCAGTTTACCCCTGAAAGCAGTCTCCTGGAAATCTGCTTAACCAGTAATACTGTTTTGAAAACAAACATTTTGTAAGGATCTGTCCTTTTTCATTAACAGCTGCAAACATAAATAAATCTAAGTAAATTTTTTTCAGTCACTCATGATATGCTTCCCTTCTTTGATATTGTCAGTTTTACCTACTTTGTTCATGGTACTTCAACTTTGATCTGGGCTAATTGCCATTAAATTCACACCGCTCACTGACTTGGCAAGCCAGAGCAAGTTAATGCTATTCATCATCCGGAGACCAGTTACTTTCTTCTGTCCCCTCTAGGCATGTGCTTGTTTGTTTAACAGCAAAATGATTTGAGCAGTTTTACATATGCTGCTCATACATTTTCCATATGAAAGTCAATAGCAGAATTCTACAATTGAATTCTACAATTGAGGGCTTTTAAATGTGTTTATTGCTTAAGACATAGGTGTATTTAAAGATTTTTTTTCCTTGCTGCAGCAAGATTTCACAAGAGGTATTTGGAGCTTGTCCTTGGCTCAAGGAAGGATTTTTGTCTGTTTGGTGCTGCTTTACTTTTCAGAATACAGATTGCTGTTGCCTGCTAAAGCTATTAAAATACGTTTAAATGAGATAAATACAGGCTTCTTTTCTAGGGCTGCTTTTCCCCTCCTCAAGTGTCACAGGCTGTCTGATCTTGGGAGAAGACAGAATGTCCCAAGCCAATGTCTGCCTTGGACTTGCTCATTGTCTTTCCTGGGCTGATGTGGTAGCTTCTGGGTACTGCATAATTTACCAATTTTAATGCTGATAGGAATGACTTACTTTATTAAATAAGTATATTTATTAATTTTAAGCATTTAAAATACTAAAATTATATTTTAAATATAAAACAGTTCTGATGAAGCAAGTATATTGTATCAATTTCATATATATGAACTTGGGGTTTTTTCCTCAAAAAGGAGGAGGATTGCATTTAGTGGAAAATGAGACAGTGGTTATTTTTAAATCCCTAGTGCAACACTACCCTCAAGAATCATCTATTGACCAATAATAGTTCATTCCTTCTCCCAGGGAATGTAATGAATTGAGGCAAGGTGTAACATCTAACACATTAATAATAAGATAAGAATAAATAAAAGCATGAAGTAGGTTTTTATATTGTGTGGTGGTAAATTGACTCAATTTGAAACTGATGAAAAACTTGTTTAGCAGCTTATTGCTAAATCCTCCTGAAGACAGCTTGGAATGATAATAATAGTTGAAGCATTTGCTGGTGTGTTTCTTGAATCTTTCATAGCTCTCTGACCTTCATTAATAATAATTTTTCTTCACCGTGTAAAGAATCATTTTTATATATTCATCTCTGTTTAAAAAAAAAGACGGGGAAGTACATTTTAAAATTCAGAACATATTTTTGATTGTAGAAAAAAAAGTAGCAATGCTGCTTCCTGCTTGCCTCCCATTCAAATTGACATTTCTCAATTGATCAAAGTTATTTGAGGTTTGGTTGTTTTTTTTTTTTAAATGAGTGTCCCGAGTTATTTTCAGTTTGTTTTGGTTATTTATCGTTCATTATTTCCAGTTACTGGTACCATCTAGTGTTTCTAGTGTTTTTCGGTGTCTGCCTTAAGTCTGAAAAATAAATGTTAGTGGAAAATTCTTTAAATTTTCATCTACTTAGACTTTGCAATGAATGCTTACATCACTGTGTGGAACTATTGAACTGTCTCCTGCAAAATTTTATGAATTTTGATAATGAAGATAATGAAATTATCTTTAATTTTTCATGTCAAATATAAGTAATGAATAAGAACATGTGAAGGGCAAAAAATGTAACACTGCTGTGATGGGAAAAATGAAGGAGAAAACTGAGTGTGCAATAGGACCCAGCAAAAGCAATTGAACAACAATTCAACAGTTCTCAGTTGGGAAGTACTGAAAAGCAAGTGTTGTGGTGAACTGCATCCAGCTGCAGTGCTGTCATTCTCTATTAGTGGGATAAATGTGAGGATTTGGTACTTGGTTCACTTCCTTCTGTTGTTCTTTTTCTGGATAGTAGCAGTCTTAGGAATCAGTTTTAAAAGAAATGCTTCATCATGCCATCATTGTTCAAATAAGTTCACACCGCAGCAGATTGCCTGTCAAGTGCAGGATGACAATCAAAGCAGAGCTCAGCCAGCTGCCAGAAGCAATGTAGCCAACTGTGGAAGTATCAGCCTCACCTGCACTGACTCGCTCTCTTCCTTCTTACATCCCACACTAATAGGGAAAAAATTATGCTCACAACAGTTCTTCTGTCAGGTGGATATGTTAGAAATTGTGGTGGGAGAGTATGAATAGTAGCCTTAATGTTTAAAGATTTCAAACTACTGTGCAGATGTTGTATTCAGGATTGTTTTGGGTCCTTAGGGTCCTTCATCTCATTTTGGAATGATGTAGTGTAAAAGCTTGTTTGTTTGGTTTGGTTTTGTGATACAGTTTTCCCATAAGACTTGTGTTAATGTTCAGGAAGCAAGATTTAAATAAAGAGACTGTTTCTTGTTTTAGTAAAGTTTGAATTCTTTCTCCAGAAGAATAAAATGTGATGTGAGACAGTTAAATACAGTAAAAACTGAAATAAGCTGTCCAAGCTGAACTCACTAGACCACCCAGGTCTTGGACCACCCAAGGGACCAACAACAAGCAATTGCCTGAAAGAGGTGGCCTTTTACTGGGGCTCGAGCATGTTGTATTGCAGACCTTGGATATATTTGGTAGTGATTTCTTAATGCAGTTGGCTGCCTACTGGACATGGTCCTTATTCTAAGGTCCCGCTGTATCAGTAATGTCCCTGTAAAAATGTCATATCTTATTTACTTCTGACCTTAACAATTTTTTTTTCTTTTTAGAGCAAAACCAAAATTAGCAACTTAGCAATGTGTTGATACTAAGTAGAGATTTCAAGTTGCTGTAGAGTTGTGTAGTGTCACATATAATAAGATTTTTTGAATGGGGCATATTTGATCAGTGCCATTGGTAGGATTTGCAATGAAAATTAAGTCAGAAGCACTCATGTAAATATTATATGAACCATCTTCACTGTGCTTCTGTTCATGAGAAATGGTACAATATGAAACCAGCTACTTCAACGTTAGAATTTGTCTCTTTTTGAAAGACAGGTGTTTGCCAGGGAAGGTGGGAACCTCCCTTGGAATGGAGGACATGCCCCCCCCCCTTCCCTCTGAATTTGAAATCAAGAGTCTTTCAGGCAAAGATATGGGAAAAGGAATAACAGCTCTTTACTGGCGTTTATAACAAGGCAGACAGGCAACAACAGTAGCGACAGCAAACAAAACCAGCCAGCCCGGTGGCAGCTCGCGCTGGGCGGGCACACACCCTGCCTTCGGTGCAGTGCCGCTCACAGCCGGCAGGGGCGCTGTTGGCTCCCAGCCGGCAGGGCAGTGCGATGATTCCCCGCGCCTGCAGGGGGCGCTGTGGTGCGAGCCCAGGCAAGTCTCCCTCAGGCGGTGATGGCGGGCGGGCTGGATGGCAGCACAGGCTGCAGCAGGGAGCTCAGAGCAGCAAGCTGGAATGGCGGGGCTGGCTCGCTGCGGGTAGCAAGCAAGAGACAGCAGAACCTCCGCAGCAACGATGGCTGGTCCCTGGGTCAGGGTGTGCGGGGGAGCTCCCGGCAGGGGATTGAGTACCCGGGTCCCAGCGCAGCACATGCTGGCTCTGGGCTGCCAAACAGCAGAGAGGCAGAGGAACGAGCCCAGTCACAGTGCCCAAGGAGAGAGAAACAAAACAAGAAACAGGCAAATTCAGGTGCAACAGTATCTCCGCTCAGAGAGACGCTGCTGCCCTGGCTGCCCCAAACCCGAGCGGCAGGGAAGAGGGTGGAGCTGCCCTTCTGTCTCCCCAGTTCCTGCAGGAAATGCCGGGCCAGCTCCCGTCTGCGGTGAGATTCTGGGTTTCCTGTGGCAACCATAATTTCAAGATGGTTTCCCATTCTGTTATTTTAAAAATTTTTTAGATAAAGTGTAACTCATCTAGCTTAACCACCCCAAATCAACATTTTAATGTACATGCTTTTGCAATAGTAGTTTTAATCTAGTAATGGTAACTTAAAGATATAGAAGATACAAGTAGGGTTTGCTGAGATGTAAGTAACTGTGAAGTGAGTTAAAAATCCCTCCATCGTGTATCAGTAAAATCTTATATTCTCATAATCTTGTTTTAGTAGCTAGAGAAAATAGCTACTAAAAGTAAACCAGCTGTATCTTATGCAAACCTTAAGTATATCACTTTATTTTATTAACATTCTTTTCCACTGTTTTATTTAACATCTAATTTTCTGATTTTTCATTTATCCTAGGTGTAATATATATATATGTTTCACATATATGTGTATTAATACTAATTTTGATCTGTGCATTAATAATAGTTTAATTATCAAAATAATGTTAATCATATATAAGTTTCACAACTTCTGCTTTGTAGTTTCATAGAATGGTTTGGGTTGGCAGGGGCGTTAAAGGTCATCAAGTTCCAGCCTCACCTTCCACTAAACCAGTTTGCTCAAAGCCCCATTCAGTCTGACCCTTCTTTATTTCATTATGTTAAATAACGATGAGGCAGACCCCAGAAAAACATACCCAGATTGATTTTTTCTAATATTAATTTATGTGTATGGAGTATGAGAATATGGATAGACTTGAGTCATCCACATCGTGAAATTAATTACAGGTGCCAATGTAATAATAATTTTACGTCAGAACAGTTGACAAAACATCAGTTCGCATATCCTACAAGCCATAAAGCCTTTTCCTTTTACCACTTTATAGCCAACTGAGTAAAACAAACAAGTTCTGAGAGAAAATAATGTATTAATTGTTTTAAATTTCATTTAATAAGTGATATGATGAAATAGTAGTAATGATGAAAAAAATGTATTATTTACAGGTATAGAGATAAGTCTTGTATTCTTATCACCAACCTTTCTACTTTTCCTCCAGTTCTATAATGCTAATAAGTCATTTCAAATCCATGTAAACAGACTCCTGATGAACAGTTTTTTACTGAGGGGAATGTTCTCGGCAGGGCTTTGTTAACCTGATGTTCTGTGGTTTCGCCTCGTAAAACCAGCAAAGGGCTCTCTGCATGGAATGTTAATGGGGTGAAGTAATGAATGCAGGATGGGATGTAGGATTCAAACATGCATAAAGTTGGGAGGTTGGAGGAGATCCTTCCAGACAGTAGCAAAGATAAAAGCATTGGATTTTTTTTGTTTGTTTGTTTTAAGCCAACAGTTAGATCTCTGCTGGAAAACTGGCTTTGAAGTAAGAACACAAGAAAGGAATTAGAAGTTAAGCTACATAAATTTCTTTTATTTGCTCTTGGTGAAAGAAACGAAGTTGAGGGTCATCCCTGTGGTTTTAACACAGTTTTAAAAATTATTCTTGTTTCAAAACATTCTTATAAATTACTTACTTTTTAGTTCTGCATCAAGAGATTTTCTCGTAAGAGGAAGGTTGCTTGTGCCATACCTTTGCTTTCTTTTCGGAAGTGTACTTTGAGAAACATGCAACTGTACTAATTTCAGCTCCTGGAATTTGTAATTGCTTTTGTGGGGAAAATGTATTCAATACTTTATAGTTCCTGAGGAATCAAGCAGTTGAAATTTTTATATAAGTGCAGTGCTAATTAGCCACATTGTTCAGGCATGACCTTATCTTGAATTTGTTGTCCAGGGAATGGAAGCACCTATGGATGAGTTGTTCTTGCTCTGTGTGAGTGATGTTTGTTGGTTGAGGGCCCAGATCAGGTCTGGTGAGGCAGGTGTATTTAGTTTTGGTACAGTAAAGTCCACTCATAACTGCCAATCTGAGGATGGTGATCAGATCATCTCTCCTTAATGACTTGGTCACTTCATCCTCTCATTACTCAGTGTGCAAGTTCTGCTGCGTCAGAATGGCTAGCCTAAAGGGCTTTAACCTTGCCCTGTAAATTTATTAGGAACATGACAGCAAGAAAAGATGTGTAACTGTGATTTGAAACAGATATATTTTATTTTTTTTAGAGTGGGGGGGTTGTATTTTTTTCTCCACAAGACAGTTTTTGTATTTCTGATTGAAATGCAAACAAGCCAGCTGCATAAGATTTCCCAAAATGGAATAACAAGTGTTGATGCTGTAGAGAATTGCTACAGCTTGTTTTGAGAATAACTACTGCTCCAGATTTGACTAAATAGTAATGACCACTAAACATTGACAGTGGAGGGTGTGATAAACTAAGCACTGTGAAAACTGCTTGCTAGGTAATTTTAAAAGTAGATAGTCTTAGCTGTTTGATAGTAGACAAGACGTGGTAAAAGTCAAATTTGACTGTTTGCTGGCCTTTGCATTCCCACATTTGCAGCTAAGTTAAATGAAGAAAGGGTGGTGGATCAAGCTGGATTATTACTCTCAATTTTTACCAAGTTTTGAAAAAACAATTTTGTAGCACTGGAAAAAATACTGGTGTTGGGTTTTTCTGGAGGTAGGGGCTTAAGAAGAGGAAGGATTGAGACAGTATAGCCTTTGTAGTACTAGCATTGCTGGCAGATACCAGTTATAGATAAATTATGGAATATGTGAATGGAGTTCAGTAAAAATGGTCATGAGAGAAAGTGGAGATGCTTACCTCTGTCAGTCAAATGTTGTTAGAATGAACATTGGCACAATCAATATCATGTTGTAATGATTTATGTGAGCTTGTGTAATTTACCTGCTTTAAACAATGAAGTGTCTACGCTTATTCTTAAAAAGGTAGTTAAGAGATAGCTTTATAAATTGTGCATATTGATAAGGAAACAGGCTTTTGAAGCTGTTCAGAATCAAATGAGATTGAAAGATGATTACGAAACAATTTAAACTCAAGAGTTGTGTACTGTAATTATCAGAACAATTTAGGAAGGATGATCAATGTATTCTCTAATACAGGTAATGATAAAACCAAATGCGAGCTTTTTCAGAAGTTCAAGTACAGCTATGTTTGAAGTCTAATTGAGGGAAGTCCTACCACTTGCTTTTCAGTAGAATTAATTAATTACGTGGATGGATCTTGGATCTTGACTTACTGCTGTCTCTCACTTAGCACGTAGTACTGATAGACTCCTATAATAGAAATCCTACCTGATAAGTTAACAAATATTGAGCAATTACCACTCTTTTTCAGAGTTTTTTGCTAACTTCTTGATCTGTAGAATTCTGTAGTACTTGCTGTGAAGAAAAAGCTTTAAAAGTAGTATGCAACTTAATGCCAACAATTTTCTTGGGCATTGTTTGACATACTAAATACAAGCAAGATATGTCATGGAGACTAAAATTGCAGCTGGCCTCTCTCTTTTAGGCTCTCAGTTGTACTCTTAGGAAGATGCACAATGCTTGTTTCTGGTCATTTGGGTTACTTCAAAAGGATGGGTTGTTTTCTCCTGTTTGATAGCAAAAGTTAGAAGAGTTTTTTTGAATGAAGGCTTGAAATATCTGAATTTTAACCATCTGTTGAATATGTTGTATACTGGTTCATGGAACACTGATTGTATTGCAGTGATGGCACCCAGCTGCATGTGTCTCCATTGATAAGTGCCTTTGTCAGTGCCTAATGAAGATATAGAATTTGGATGAGAAGTTGGCTCACAGCCATACAAGATGTGTTGATGGCAGTGTTATGAGAGAAGCATCCTGGAGGAACCCTCAGAGGTTATGTTATTTTTTGATGGAATGCAACCAATATTAATTCTTGGAACACAGAAAGTTTACTGACTTAAGTGCTCATTCTTTCAAACTAGTTTAGTTTCTGTTCTTTCCTCAACCAAAGAAGGGGGAAGTGGGCTTAACAGGACAACTTTTGCTGACCATTATGTAAGAGGATTATAGTTTCGGAAATTAAGAAGATGTAGTGACAACTCCATGTATTGTACAGCCAGGTCTTAGAATCCCAAGTGAAAATCAGAGTATTCTTATGGTTATTCAATTTTTCTTTAATTAATTTTCTTTTTCATATTTGTGTATTTTGAATATAAATGAATTTTCAGTCATTGAAATGTGGAGTGACTCTTTAACCAAGTTCACTTTTACTTCATAATTATAAAATGCAGGACACTGAACCTCTTTTTAATTTTCAATAGAGTGATGCATCAAGCATCTGTTGAGGCTCTAAGTTTGCAAGATTGCTTAATTAGAATGTTTTTATTACTAATAAGAATTTATCTGTATAATTTTCTTTTAATGTAATTTTGAAGTAAAACTTTAGATAGTTACTTTTAAATGACAATTAAGAATGGAATAAGCAGATATGGATCATGCATTTTGCCATCTCTTTTGAAGAACTACTCCATGCACTCCTTAGGAAAAGCAAAAAATAATAATCATGGATGAAACTTTGAGAAGCTGTGCTTCACATTTTTTTAGAAAGGTATATTTATTGTTTGAATTTTGCCAAAACAGAAGAAAAATATAAATTGCATAACTGAAATCTTTTATCAAAGGGTCAGTGATATTTCAGTTTTTCAAAACAGAATCATAAAATGTAAGTTGCTGCATGACTAAGATGCAAGCAGACAATATTTACTTTATATATTTACTTCTACCTCACTGGAATGAAAGAAGTCACTTTTGACTGGTAAAACATATAAAGCTTCAGCTAGTATGACTTTTTAATGTCTGTCCAGGATTCAAAGTTGTGTAGTCTGGTTTAAAACAGCATGATAAGCATGTTGTGAGAGTAGAAGCCTGAAAGCACAAATCAGTCAAAAGCTGATTAATGGCCAATAGTCACATTTAATTCTGTTCTAAGTGTGGTATTTACTAATAAAGCCACTCTGGCAAATCTTGAGTGATTTGTGGTAATAGTTTCACTCACATGAAATTTAACAGGTGATTTGGATAGTGTTGCATCATTTGCAAAAAAGAGCTGCTTATAAATCTGTTCCATTTAAAAAAAAAAAAGCAAATAACTTGATTCGTAAGCAGTGTTACAGTATCTCTCCACTCTGTCAAGTTTAGGGTTCTTGATTCACAATCTCCATTGCCATCAGCACATGGATTTGACCCACACCACAGTCGTGGGAAGCTTTTAGAAATCTTAGAGCTCACACACTCTCCTGAGCACTAGGACTTGGAGAAGACCCAGGCAGTCCCTACATAGGCACTCCAAGACTCAGGAATGAATTATTTTCCAAGAAACTAAACATTGGTTCTTCATCTGTTCTTAGCAAGAGCCTTTCTTCAATATTTTTAAACTTTTCAACAGGGTTATTTTATGCCAATACTAGTAAAACTTGTATTTGTTTGCTGAGAAGGTCATGAACCTGGTAGGATTTGGGGTCAGAACAGAGCATAGGAAGGCTAATGATAGTAGGGGTTGGATGACTAGCTCAACAAAAGCCAGATTAGTCTGCACGTGGTGCCAGGAACTTCATAAAAGGAATGTATTCAGTATTTTACCTTTTTCTACTGTGCTATCCCTTTCTGCTCCCTTAAGCGAAATGATCACGATATCTTTACCTGATGGGCATCAAATATACCTTTTAAAAAGAAAATAAATGTATTAGAAGGTATTAAAAAGACTTTGGGTTAGCAAGAAACTTGCAGAAACTGTCAAGTTATATTACCTCTGAAATGTAGGAAGCGAACACTGAAAATTAATTGCCTGAATCCTCAAGCTTGGGCAGTTAGAGTAAAGTTGTGACAAATATTTCATGTTGTGACTGCCATTTGAAGAGTTTAATGTATTTAGATTATTTATACAGATCTGCTCCAATGTTTTGTTTAAAAGAGCATGAATTTCTGGAAGGCATTTGTTGCTTAATCACATGAACTATGACTGTGGTATCATAGGAGCAAAATTATCATTCTTCCATAAATATTTAATCTTAAAATGTGGATTAAAAAAATAGCTCAGCTGCTTTTCTTTATCCTTTTAGTGAAGTAGAGATTCCGTGAAGTGTCTTTCAAAATCTTGGTTTATTTTTGCTTGTTTTGTTTCCTGCAAAGGAAAAGATGCAGGAAACTAGAACTGAAACAATTATTTTTTAGATTGTTAGAATTCAGGGACTCTTCTCACATATTGCATGTTTGACAGAGAATTTAACTTAAAGCTTAGACCTAACGTACTGATTTGTAGGTTCTTTTTCCCATTTTTTTAAATTGGAAAACTCCTAAATCTTTCTTAAGATAGTACTTCTCTACCACAATCCCATAATTCAAACATTAAGAAAGAAGAAATAGTTGGGTTCTGTGAAGCTGTTATCACTCAACTGTATGTGGCTGCTGGTGAAAAGGTCAGCTATCTGCAGGTTGGTTTGCTCTCTCTGGCTTCTTGGTCTGATAACCCAAATCAGAATAATTCTACTTCCTTAAAATGTCAAAGACCTAGATCTGTCTTCACCTGATAAAGAACAGGCATTAGGGCTTTAGAGCTGTCACTGCAGTCTCATTAGGTTATGCTGCTAATTTATAGATTTGTCTGTGGCGCAGCTCCTTGACAGCTATGTCCTTTGTTAACACCTTTCTTATCAAGCTTTGCTTTCTCTGCTGCATATTTATTTGTTTCTTCTTCTGTGAGGTCTGGCAAGGAGAAAGTACTTGGCTTTCTGTTGCTGTGTGGAGGAGTGCAATCAGTAGCTGCAGTGATAGCATTAGCAGGGTTAGGGCAGTGCTTTAAATTGGTGACAGGAGAGTAAGTTTTGGATAGAGGAATGAGTTTGTCATACTTTGCCGAAATTAGAAAGTGATTGCATCCTCCTGAGCACAACACTAGACATCATTGTCTTGAGAGGTCTCCTCAGGAGTTGTTTAGTTGATTAATTTGAACAATTTGCTACTTTAGGCTGCTTGTGCTCCTGCAGGACGGCGATGGAGAGAATCGTAAGTACATGCAGTAAAGAAAACAGAGTGAAAAGAGAATGATCTAAAAATAAATGAAGTTCTCTAGTAACAGTCTTACTGTCATAAGGAGAAATGTTTTATGTAATTGAAATACCCTCTTTTGGAAAAGGGGAGAAAAAGGAAGTTATATTTAGCTGGTAGGGAATCCACTGGTGAAATTACTGTGTGTACTAGAAGTGAAGACTGTAGGGCCGGCTCCTTTCAGTATTTTGGCAATACTGGGAAATGGCAATCATGGAATGGTTTGGCTTGGAAGGGATCTTAAAGATCATCTAGTTCCAACCCCCCTGCTGTGGGCAGGGAGACCTTTCACTAGATCAAGTTGCTCAGCGTGCCATCCAACCTGGCCTTGAATGCTTCTGGGGATGGGCCATCCACAACTTCTCTGGGCAACCTGTTCCAGTGCCTCACCACACTCAGAGCAAAGAATTCCCTTCTTGTACCTAACCTAAACCTACTCTTTTAAAATTTTAATCCATTCCCCCTTGTCCTGTTACTACAGGCCCTTGTAAAAAATGCCACTCCATCTTTCTTGTAGACTTCCTTCAGGTACTAGAAATCTACAATTAGGTCACCTTCAATCCTTCTCTTCTCCAGGCTGAACAAACCCAATTCTCTCTGTATTTCTTTATATGAGAAGTACTCCATCCTGTGGGGGTGCGGCGGCCCGATGCTGCGGATCCCGAGTCCCCGAGGCCGGCGGTCGGTGTAACCCACGGGGACGCTGCCGAGGATGCCATCGCCTGGGACTCGGAGGAGGCCGGGCCGTAAACCGCTCTCTCCCTCCCCTGGAAAGTTTTTCCTAAGCTTATTGGTTTAAAGTCCGCTTCCCCGCCCCTAGCACCGCCCCCGCTGCTTGCCCTCACTAGAATGTTCTGTTGCCGGGCTTCCCCCATGAGTTGCTTGTAATCCCCTCCCTACTTATACTTCATTTGCTCCCCCGCTTGTCCCTCATGTTGTCCCGGAGCCCCGTTGGCTCCGCCCCTGTTGTTCCTCCCCGGGAAACCCCGTATTTCCCCCTAAAAACCCCCTCCCTTTGTTCTCTCGGCGTGGTGTGGCCGCGACCCCAGCCCCGCCGGGTTCTGCGCCCGGCAGCTGCGTGGACCGCCCCGCCCGAGAGCCCCCAGTGTGCCTCCCCCGCGCCGCTTCTCCTTTAATAAACTGCACACTGCTGACTCTCAGCTCGTCGCCCTTTCTTTATCACGGGAAGCGACCAGCGACTCCACGGCGTTCCTGCCCGGCAGGCACCCGCCTCCGCCGCGTGGTCCCTGCCGCTCCAAGGAGCGAGCCTGGGAACACTGAGGCTGACCGTAGCAGCCTCTGGGACAGAGCTGAACAGCCGGGAGAGCTGAGAGCTTGGGCCCAGGTGAGGCCCCCGAGGTCTCCCGAAGCCCCGGACCTCGTTGGGGCCAGGCGGCCGGACCCCGCCGGACCCCTACAACTTCACCATCCCTCTCATCATCTTGGTGTCCCTCCTATGGACTTGCTGCAGCAGGTCCATGTCCTTCCTGTGCTGAAGACCCCAGAGTTGAGTGCAGTGCTACAGGTGGGGTCTCACCAGAGAAGAGTAAAGCGGCAGAATCCCCTCCCTCGCCCTGTTGCCCATGCTGCTTTGGATACAGCTCCGGACATGTTTGGCTTTCTGGGGTGCAAGATCACATTGCTGGGTCATGTCCAGCTTCTCACCCACTGGCAGTCCCAGGTCCTTCTTGGCAGGGCTGCTCTCGATCTGTTCATCCCGAGCACGTTGGTATTGGGGGTTGCCCCAGCCCTGATGCATCAACTCTTGGTCTTGTTAAACCTCATGAGATTTCCATGGACCTTCTTCTCAAACCTGCCCAGGTCCCTCTGGATGAATCCCATCCTTCAGGTGTGTCAATCTCACCACTCAGCTTGGTGTCATCTGCAAATTTGCTGAGGGTGCACTTGATCCCTTCATCTGTGTCATTAATGAAGATATTGAGTGACACTGGCCCTAATACCACTTGTCATGATATCCACTAGGTCTCAGAGCCATTGACCACTGCCCTCTGGATGCAACTGTCCATCCACTTCCTTATCCATCTAGCAGTGCACTCATCAAATCCATCTCTCTCCGATTTAGAGAGGAGGATGTCAAAGGCTTTACAGAAGTCCAGATAAATGACACCTGTAGCCCTTCCCGTATCCATTGATGTATTCAATCAATCATGGAAACATCTTCCACTAGTTTGGTCAGGTAGAACTTGCCCTTGGTGAAGCTGTACTGGCTATCGCTTGTTGTCTATGTGCCTTAGCACAGCTTCTAGAAGGATCTGTCCCATGATCTCCCCTGGAACAGAGGTGAGCGACAGATCAGTAGTTCCCAGGGGGTCCTCCTTTCTGCCCTTTCTAAAGATAAGTACAATGTTTCCCTTTTTCTATCCACGGGGACTTGGTCTGACTGCCATGACTTTTTGCATATGATGAGAGTGCCTTGGCAGCTACATTAGCCAATTCCCTCAGGACTCTGGGATGCATCTCATCAGGTCCCATAGATTTGCATACATTCAAGTTATAAATATTTAGATTATCATACTATATTTATAACAAAATATTAAAAACCTGATTACATTAATGCAACAGGCTACTTTCCCTGACCACAACTTTTATTGGAAAAGAATGGGGATGCTGAACATAACTTACTTCCTGTAAAATTTTAATTTGCTCACTGGAAGTATGAACCCACCCTCACCCTGCTTTGTCTTAAGTAGTAATGGCAACAAACTCTTAATTGTTATAGTATTATTGGAAAGCATTGTTACAACTTGCAAATGGATTTCAAACTTGCCATCTATTATTTTGCTGAATTGCTCTGAAAGTTAATTCATTATGATAATGGAAAACTCAACAATTATTAACTCTCTCTATATATAAACCCCTACATGTTTTTCACTCAAGAAGTGTTTCATGAGATTGCAACTAGTGAATATTTTTTTGATAGTAATAGTATTTAAAAGATGTATTTTGGTTTTTCTGCTGCTAACAAGGTGTTCAAAAGGCAAAAAAAAAAGATCGTTTTCTTTGAATTGACAAAGACTGGCCAATCTCCTATGTGTCTTTTGTTTTCAATCATTTCTTTATTCTTCTTACATTGTCACTGTGCATTGCATTTCCCCATCTCCATTGAAACTCCTCCTCAAAAGCTCTTTTGTTGACCTAACAGCTATCACAGGGGCAAGAATTGGAAAAGGGTTTGTTAGGTCACCCAGTCAGCCTTGCTGCTGGTGCAGTGAGGAGAGGTCAGCAAACAGGGTTGGTTTAGTCTCCTCTGATATATTTTCAAGTAATTACTGGCATATTCAGAGTAAAGCCCAGCAATCATCTGGTGTTTTCTGCTTAGTACTAAAGGACTTGGTCCACGTAACCATGGTGTTTCAAACATCACATTATGGAAAAGTTTTGGGTTTTAGTACTGAATCTGAGATCTTCAAAAGAAACTAAATGTTGATTTAGCCAGTGTCTGTGTGTAGATAATGTATATATAGTGTGTATGCATGTGTTCCTGTTGCTAAGGCAGGAAAACCTCTTGTCCATACATGCTATTTGAAGAGGCAGGAGTAGTGTCTTACAGCTGCTTGATATCTAAGATGATAGCCAACCTGACTGCAAAAAAAAAATAAAATAAATAAAGCAATCTGGGGTGCTCAGAAAGAAAATCAAGCCTAAATAAATAAACGATATGATACATAATTATCTGACCTGAGTAATGGATTTCATCTGTAACTCTGAAGCCTGAAAAGGCTCTGCTCTACAGATAAAAGGTAATGCCATCTGAACTGGTAGTTTGATGCCAGTGAAATCTTTTCATGTCTTTTGGGATGTATGTAATTGTTTAACTATGTAATAAAAAACAGGTGGATACTAGACTGATTTAATGGGGGATGATGAAGAAGTAGAGGAGACAAAAAGTTTGACTAAGTACATATATGACCATATGTATGCATGTATATAAGTATTTATATACAGATGCTATTTTCTCTCTGTCCTGAACTTTATATTGGATATTTCATTTGAAGAGAATAGTCAGGTTAGTATATAGTACCACAGATTTGTTGTTGGGCTCAGTTGATGTGATTAGTTGTCAGTGAACAGCTGATGCTCTCCTTACTCTGAATATTAGAGGCGCTGTGGTTATGAGCAGACAGGTCAGTGTCAGAACAGTCTTAAGCTGACTTAAATGTATATGTGACGTGATAGGATAATTAGCAAAATTAAAGGTAGTTTAATCCTATCTCTTTAAGAGAGTGGAAACCCTCTATGTCTTCTAAAATAAATAGCAATGTCTGACAAGGATCAGAGGCGAAAGAATCACACTGTGTTCTACTGTGTTAGGTTGTAAATTTTATAATAGCCTGATTTACAGCCTGTGGAGTTCAGGATTGATTTATTTGCTGCAGTGTGCTTACAATTGTTGTTAAACTCTGACTATGCTGTCATTTAGGTAACAGCAAGCTTTTCAACCCAGTAGGGAAAAATGGGTAATGTGTGTCAGTTTCTTGTAGTCAGGGAACCAGACTACAAGACTTAATGACTTTAACTCAATGACTTAAAAAGTAAATGTGCTGAAGTATTTTATTTTTACCTTTTTCATTTTTTTCCCTCAATTTTTTTGTTTTCATTTCTTAGTCCTGGCAACAGCTACTAACAGAAACACAAGAGCAGTACCTGGAAACTGTTTTTACATTTCTCTGTTACCTAAAGAGAACACAATATCTTATTGATTTTGGTGGAGAAGTTAGTGCCCCTGAGTTTTTACCAGGAACCTCATACGCACATGAGGATTAATATATATTGAGATTTCTTTCTTTCAGTATGAACTTGTGCACCAGGGATGTTTCATGTTTGTTTTTCAAAACTAAAACCTTTCAGCATGTCTTTTCATAAGTAGAATTAGAATTGCTAGTGTCAAATCCAAAATGTTTATCTGAGAAATCCTGATTGAAAAGGACAAACAAATGTCTGGGGAAAAATTTTATCTGATACAGTAGCTCTGTAGTCTAGATCTCTGTGGGTATTCTGGTCAGAAGTGCAATTAAGACAGTTGTTAGCATTCTCTCTCTTTGTACAGGTTCTTAGCATTAACAACCAAGATCTTTCTCAAATGGCCAGGAAAATCCATCTGCCTTAAGAGGAAACTCCCTGTTAGTTCCAAATTATGAAGAAAGCTGATATCTTTGCAGCCATAAAGTCAGCTTCATGTGTAATGCACCCCACAATTCCCCCAGCTGTCAGCTGGCATGATAGCCATCAGCATAATCACTAGACATGCTCTGTGGCTCTGACCCTTTGCTGCCCTTTATATAGGAAAGTGTCTGTTCCATGAGCTAATGATCAGACACAGATAATAAGGTTTCCCTTACCTCAGAAAACTACTTCAAGGCTGTCATGCTCTTCTAAGTAAGGGTTTCTTTAGTCCTAATACAGCCCTTGCTTCCCTCAGAAGTAGCAGAACTTTGAAGCTTCACTGCTGCTTTAAAAACCGCAAGTCAAGAGTTCTTGACCAGTTACTCCAGAAGTGACATGAGGCTATTGCATCTCCAAAATGACTAGCTGGCTCCAATATACTTACAGTTATGTTTAAAGCCTTCTCTCATCTTGTTAGCCATTTTCATGTCTTCTAACTTTTAAAAGGGTTATGCATTACAGTTGTTGGATAACATGGCCAGTTGTAAATATTTCTGTAGTACAGTAAGAAATTATGTAATTTTTTGCTAATTTTCCTTTTAATTTATTACAGAAGTCACAGACATTCTAATATGTCCTTAATAAAGAAAAAGGCAAATATAAGCTATCACTATCATCATCAAATTCACTTTCTATGGGGACTGAATTACAACTAAAGGGTTGTAGTACTGCATGTCATTTTGCAGACCTCATTAGAATTTTTCAGATCTGGGTTTCAAGCTTTGGCTTCTGAGTTCATGTGTAGGGGAGTAAATTATTCTCTTTTTCAAAGTCACTGGGAGCTCAGCAGGCACATCTTGTTGATACCAAAATGTTTTATGCAATTGCTTCAGATTTGTATCAACTACTGTATTGCTTTGTAGAATATGTCTGCATGTTTCCTGGTGTAGCGGGACTTCAGTGTTTTTTGGGATTTTGAGTCCTGAGAAGAAATTAATATTTACAAATAACTGTGATTTTCTTTCATGGAATCATTCTTGAACTCAGATTTTTATTTCTAATTTTACAGTTCAAAGTACTCATTTTCAGTTACTTTCCTGTTTCCTTCCACTCTGTTTATTTTGTGAGAAAAAACAGAAGTAAAGTCTGTGAACAAATGTTTGTGAAATGTTGATGAATAGTGGTTGGATGAGCTGCAGGAGAGAATGGTGAAGATTGTGAAGAGATGAGAAAGCTGGCCTTGGGAAATTCAGAGTGAGGGAGAAACAGGTTTGCTGTCAGTGAAGGGTAATGGGAATGATTGATTTCATCCTGAAATGTGTATGCACAGTTGGAGGCAAGGAGGCTTCCACTCAGTCTTGCAGAATTAGATGCAAACATCATACACTTTGGCAGCTTTTCTTACAGCTGCTGAACCTGGATTCGCGGAAGCTCAGTCTTGTCAGGCCCTGAAGGGAGCTCACGAGCGAGTCCGCAGGCAGCGCAGAGCTTCTCGGACTGAACGTGGCAGTGGAAGGCACAGGCGCAGACAAAACAGGAGATGTAGGCTCTTTGGTGAAGGCTCCAGTAGGTTTATTTAGGGAAAAGGAACAAGACGAGGGGATGGAGAAGGGCTGGACGCGTCTACCCAAGAGCCTCGAGAAGGGTTGTCCTACAGTTTTTTAACCGACACTGAAAGGGGTTGTTCAATGGGTTTTAACAGACACTGAGAGGGGAGGGGTTTTTGGCTCGCAGGCCAATAGGATTACTAGTAGGGGAAATTGACAACTGTAGCATCAAATGAACTTTACTCGGGGGAGGGGAGAACATTAGACTGAACCAATTGTAGTTAACTTAACCTCAGAACAAAGACGAACATTCTAGAAATGAACCAAATAGGGAGCTGGGTAGGAGGGGAGGTGGGTAGCCAATCAGGTGTTGCAAAGGCACATAGATACCGCAACAATACACTTTGGACATTAAATGGTGGTGTTTAGGATATGTTGGGGTTTATGGTAATCATATGATTCTTATTGAGTAGACCAAAAATGTTATATCACCTTGGATGATGGCATTTAGAGTCAACTAAATATCATTGTTATTTTATAACCTGCTTATATAATCTTCATCTCCAAGTAGCTGTTTACAGTGGTTTGGAGTTCTGTTGATATGATTAATTTATGAATGTTTTTTTCTGTTTTAGTTATTAAGAAGTTGTTACTGAATCTTCAACACAAAAGAAACTTCATATTTATTTCTTTTTGATTGCATTGCAGCTTGTGTTAAACTTCTGGATTTTCAAACTTGTGTGTGGTGTGGAGCCTGCTTCATTGCAAAGGGGTTGTTTTCACACAGGTGCCACCCCCAAGCCTTTTACCACAAAAGAGGGAAAGCTGTTGTGTTGGGAAAGTCAGAAGGCTCTTTGAGGGTCTGTAATGGGAAGTTTTAGTGAGGGGAACAGGGTAATGATCACTTTATGTCTGGCATATTTTTTGGGTTTTGATTTTTGTTGGGGGATTTTCTATGGAACATTGTAAACATTTATGCTTCCATAGCCCATTCCTGCTTGCTCTCTTCTAATAAATTATAGAGCTGTTTGCTGTGTTACTACAGCCTTTCACCTAACACTAAATGACTTTGTTCCTGTATATTACCAGTATATTCAGGAAGCCATTGAATAATTGGTGGTGATTTAATCTAGTTTTGTGGGAAAGTTGGGGAAGAACTGGCTTTTTGCAGAGGCACTGGTGATGATGGGTTTTTGTAGCTAGTTTAGGAAAGTCTGCCTGAGGAGTGCAGAATGAAGGTTGAAAGGATATTCATCTGTCAGTCTGATAGGGCTGTTGATTCAGGCCAACTTCAATTTAATGGAGGAGTTGCTGGTCTGAATGTCCAGGCAGAGGTCATCCTGCCAAGATTCCAGCTGCTCCATGGAGGGGAATGGCAGCTGCCCTGATAGAATAATTTACATTGAGGTAAAGTTCTAATCCTGGAAGTGTTACTCTGGTGAGAATCCATAGTGCCTGTTTTAGCATCTTGTGTCTTCAAACATGATGGATAAATTTCCCCATCTCTCTTGGGACAGTGCTGCACTGTAGGTATTGCTTTAGATTGAGTAACTATAATGCAAAAATAGTAGCAGATTAGTGATAATATGGGTGATGAAATACACCAACAAATAGATTCAGGCTCTGGATGAGATTGTTAGTATCCTATTGAGAACCTTGTGTTTAAGGAATTGTCAGTGAACAAATTAATTATGGTGACTGCTTTAGGGTGTTTTATTTTCTTTAACATTACTGCCCCCATATGGATAGAGTCAGAACACACAGTGGAGCTAGGGAAGGCATTTTGTATATAAAGCAGTTTTAATTTTTTTTTGGTCAACTCTGAGGTCTTGGAGTTCAACTTCTTGTTACTTGCTTGGTACTCAAACAAAACGATTTATGGCAAGGTAGGTCCTGATGATCTTATACAGATAATTTGAAAAGAAATGCACTTTTAGAGTAATTATAACTCATAATTTTGCAAATGCACCTGTAGTCCACAGGTTTGCTAGAAATTCATCTTCCTGCCAAGTAGAAATTCAACACTTGATTTGTAAGTGAGTTCCTATATAAGTGTAGGTGCAAACTTTTAAAATTCGTTTGAATATTTTAAAGTTTGACATGTTACCTCTAACTTTTGAATAAAGTCATGAAGCTGGTATGTGCAAGTGAATTAAAGGTGATATTTGTTAAAGCTCAGCATGGTAATCTGGAAGAAATACATGTGTGCATTTAGTTTATATAACTGTCACTTAAGTTAATTTTATTGCTAGAGTTCACTGGTTTCTATGAACAAGTACGTTAAAAAAAAACAAAACAGAATCGAACTCATCTTTATTTCCGTAATTTTGTGTGGTTCACTATAAAGTATTAAATTTTCAGTCCTGAACTGGTTGGATTGAAAGTTTATTTTTAACAAGCCCCACACAGTAAAATCCAAAAATAAGGAATTAATAAAGGTTTGCTATTGCCTCAGCAGCATTTTTTTAAATGGCCATTTCCAGGCAACTAAGGGAACAGTTAAAACATTTTTTAATCAGCTAAAGTGTTACAGTGTTGAGTGTTCTTTATTTATTCCAAGTAGCTCATTCAGTAAATTCTTTGAATGTCCCAAAGGGCTCTGTGTGGAAAGGATGTTTACAAGTACAAAGTCAGTGTTGTAGTTACACTATATGCTTGCTTAAGGCCAGTTTGTTTTAAACACGCTGATACAGGTTAGCACTTGCAACGTTAACTTTGTTAAGCACAGAGTGACAACACGTTGAAATCTTTTAAATATAGCCAGTAGTGGTTTGATTTGTTTTATTTTGATGTAAATATGTTTTCTGATTTCTTCTGCATTTTGAGACCATTAAAATGGTACTGAACAACAATTTTTGCTGCATACAGTATTATCTTCCCCAGACTAACATCAAGGAAATCTTTCAATCTCTTCAGCTGTATGTATGTAATTTGATAAAACTAATTTTTCAAATGAAAAAACACTATCTTGCCTCTGAATTATGAATTTATTTGGGATAGTGTTTGTTCATTGTCTGTAGGAGAAGGAGTGGGGGATATGTAGGCATTTACATACTTTTATATCTGCAGTAAACGTTTTGTAAATACTGCTGAGTTATCTTTTTTGTAACTTGTTGATTTTTCAGATCTATCGTAAGACTGAGGCTTTCATTTGCAATATTGGAATTAAACTATCCCAAAAGAACATGAAGACCAAATGAATAAATTACAAATGTCCCCTTATTGTAAGAATAGCAAGCTGTGCATGATTATCTGTTAGCAATAGAAGTGTTTGTTCTGTTGAAATGTTTAGCGATTTGCCTTTCAAACAGGCAGTGCTGCAAAGTGGCACAAAGATCAGCAAGTCATGTGCGTGACAGCATACGCTGCTTTCACTGTGAGGAACAGAAGAAGAATGGAAACATTTTAAGCTATGGGAAATGAAACAGAAGCTCAGCAACATATTATTCATGCCCTAATAACCTATTGATAATTAGGATATAATATGGTTTAGTGGGAGTGACAGTATTTTAGGAAGGAAATTAGGTTAAAAGAATGTTTACTTCTGACCCCACTTTGCAGCCAGATAAGAATTAAAGTCATGCTCAGTGGTAATGCATCTGCTGCTCTTCTGTGCCATTTTAGGGCAGATGTAAAAGCCAATTGCACAGGAGATAGTAGTAAAATGACTACAGAGAAAAATTAGCTGACATAGAATGGAATGGAAGAACAGCTGTTGAAGTGGAGCTGAGTGACACACTCCTTGTCTTGTGCTTTATTTTCCTTAAGGGAAAATGCAAGATCCACATGGTCTGAGTTAACTGATTGTTCTGCAACACCATTCCAGTGAATTTCTGAAGTGAGAATGCAAAATATGTAGAAGATTCTTGTTCTATTACCTTAACATTTATTAAAATTAAAAAATAAAAAAACAACCAACAAACTACTGTCTTAAAGTTTTATTCATTTTCCCTTTGCTGTTTTTTAATTTCTTTTCATTTATGTTTTGGTTAAATCTGTTCAACTGAAGAATATATTCAAAAGGCTGTTATCACATTTTGCTTATGGTATCAAAATGTATGCAAGACATCAAATCTGTTTTATTGATAATTTTTGTGTAAATTAGAAATAGAAATAATGCTGACCTAGTAGGAACTTTACAGATGATAATTATTTGCTTATATGAGACCTATATTTAGTGATTGTCATAAAACTTTAGTTACCAAAATTGAGTTACAAATCAGATTGCTCTAAAATATTTGCCACACTGTAAAAGTAAATGGTACCTTCAAAAAAATTAATTGTATTACAGGTTCAGAAAACTCAGTATAGTCAAGAAACAAAACCAAAAGGCTAAGTGTAGGACAACAGGTCTGTAAGAGTATAGGGTATGTTGATGGGTCAAAAGTGAAAATACTGCATGTTCTTGAGGGGCACATTTGAAGAAAAAAAAGGTGCAGATCAGAATAAAGATATTTGGTGTGTTGGAATAATATGGAGTTGCAAAAGAACGAGACAGATGGAAGGAAGCTATTGCATAACAGAATGGATGGAAAGAAAATTGAAACTCAGAGTAATTTTGATTAAAGTTAAAAAAATATGAAACACAAGCTATTATATCAGTATATAAAGAACATAAATTGGTTAGGCCTGAAGAACATATTTTTGAACTTTGATTTGGGAAAACCAACCTGTAGATGTTGCCATATAGTTAAACGTTTTGAGTGGGTTTTGAATACTTGATTTCCACGAAGGCCAACAATGTTGCCTGAGTTTCCTATGCTATCATTTTCCATTGATTCTCCCAAACTTATCAAAGGACCAAAAGGTAGTGCCAGTCTCTGCTCCATTTAGTTCATTTCAGTCATTTTACTCTACCATGTTCTTGTGGGAACCTGCTATGTTCCTGTGGGGAATCTTGTACGTAACTTTAAAAGAAATAAAAGGCCCCCAAGCAAGCAAGAAAACACATGCCTCTTCTGTTGTTTCATCCTCCAAAACTGCTGTGTTTAGTGCTGTCTTCTTTAGTGTCACCAAAGGACTGACAACTTGCAACAAGTATATCAGACACAATGCATGTTGGTGCTTTTTTGTCCCCAAATTAAGATAAAATTTTTATTTGCTCCAACAAAGTAAATATTGTAGCAGAATTTTTTCAGCACAGTGCAAATATATGCAGCTTGGATATGTTCCTTTGTAATTCCCCAGTAGAGGTGAAAGAGTCCTTCTCCTTCATCTGGAGCTTCTGCAGGGGCACTGTGGGGTCCATTTTTCTGCCCATGTAGCACCACTGAATTTGACCTGAATCACCAGAGGGCACTGCTGGGTCTCTTTAGGGGCTCATAGTGTCAGCCTATGCCTGGGATGGTGTTGATGATTATAGAGGAAGCTATATTTTTTCATAGTTTATTCTCTGATAATACCTTTTTTCCTTCTTGACCCAATAAAACATCTAGAAAAAAAAAAATTATAGAAGATGCACCTGCTGAGTTTTGGTGTGAGCTTGTTTCTTCTTCCTCTCCCTTCCATTTTATCATGGGAGCATGTGTCATGCATTCCTTCTTCAGGCACCTAAGGTGTAATTCATGGGCTGTCATTTAGGATCTGCAGTATCCTGCTAATCAATAATCATGGACTTATGTGTGTCAACTCAATGCTTCCGCTGGAAAACTTGAAAATTGGGATGCCTGTAAAAAAAAGAATATATTTGTAAAGGGAGACTATGGCTTCTCTCAGTATTAAAAGTTACTTTTTCATTTTACTCTATATGCTCACTTTGTAGTGACAGAATAATGAGGGAAGGATTCTTCAAAAAAGGCCATCTGTTTGAGTTTTCAGCTTAGAGAACATTTACAAACATTTTAGAGTAATGGAAAATACTCAAAAGACACTCAGAACTGTAGGCTATTTCTGAATGTGGCGGTAGTGACAGGAGAGTAAACTTTGATGTAATGCTGATGTACGTTACATTTGAACTTTGTTATTTGACTCTGCTATACTGAAGCTTGAGTACCATTAAGTTCATGGCTAGAATAAATGGTTTTTTTCTAATTCACTGGGAGATATCTAGCATGATAGAATTCTTGCATATCCTGTGAAAGTAAGTTTGTATCTTCCCTTCAAACAGCTATCCTGAGGGTAGGGCTGGTTTGGGGTAATCTGCCGTGGACACTTTGCAGGCAGCTTATCAATTATGTGTGTGTCAGCTGCTGGTACTTGAGAGGGAAAGATCCTGCATGGTTAGTCTGTGCCAGCCAGCATTCCCTGATGGAGCTGGGGCTTGGGAGTTGAGGGCATACCCAGACTAGTCAGAGAGAATGGGCTAGTTCTGCTGGAGGGTGCTGGGAACTGTGTGTATTAGCTCTTCAAGTGGCATCCATGGGGGATTCTCATTCCTTTTTTGAATGTGATCTCTTGTCACAAAAGTCTTTGCTAAGGCTCTTTGCATATCCCGTGAGAATGGGGATATATATATGTGTGTACATTATATATATATATATATATATATAATATATATATGTATATATATGTATATATGTATATATGTATATATATAATTTTGGAGGAGTGTTTTAAATAGAGTTATCTCTTCATTTATAAAAACAAAGGAAGAATCCAAAAAAAGTCTGTATCTCAACATTTCTAGATATTCCAGTAATACTGGTATCTCTTGCATTAAAAATCTGTCTGTAGAATACATTAGAGGAGTTAATGCTAAGTGGTATTGTGATATTGGGAAGAAACTATTGTTCTTCTATAGGATAATACAAGTCTGAATTAATTTGTGAATTTTTATTAGTAGATGTTTATTCATTTGTAAATAGGGTATGGTTATCTCCATAGTGTTATTATAATAATCACATTGTTTTATTGTATAAAATGTGCTGCACATGAAATACCTGTTGTTCAAAATACCAGCTTTAAAATACTGTTTTCTTTTCAGTGCCTGCAACTGCTTCACTAACCACTACAGCTGGAGAGTATAAGATATGGGCACAACTACAAAAAGTCAGATTAGATCCACAGATGATCTATTAATTAATTTGCTTTATTCTGCTTAAGTGAACAAGACTTATCCAATAAGGAAGTGTACAGTAGATTCTTTGATGTTTAAACCACTCATCTTTCATGTTTGAGAACCCTTTTTTGCCTTGATTTTTAAGCACAATTAGTATTCATTATGTTGTTGTCTGACAAAAAATTATGTTTAAAACAGGTTATTTTTAAGTGGTGCATTACTTTTCTACCATACTTCAGAGACAGGAGATTTACAACTTTCATACACTATCTGTTTTATATTTAAAAATATTTGACTTGATTGCAGCTTATGAATATGCGCCTAGGACAGATACAGAAAAGTCACAATTGAAATGGGGTTAATCTTGTCATCCACATTTAATTTAAATTGTCATCTTTTGAAATTGGATACATTTGCTTTCTCACAAAGCAGTTTCATTCATGTTTAAATACTGCTTTTATGTTTTCTTTCACTCTTTCTGTGCTTCTGTGATAGAATTACATCTACTGTAGTATTTCTTTTTCATAATTGTTAGAATTATTTTAAATATGGAGCATCTTTTTCTTAGCGTCTGGGAGATTTAATGAAATTCAGGTTTAGCCTGTTTTAATTATAAGCATCCACTGAAATCTGTTACCCTGCTCTTCTGTAGCTGAATGTATTGACAAATGAGAAGAACTAAACTATTCAAAAATATAAATCCTCTAGACTGTTAAATAATCTTTCTTGTAAGTTTGTAAACATGCTACAAATTGTTGAAACAGAAAATCAAAATTCAGCTTGTGCTTAAGATTTGGTACTGTGCAGGAAGATGTTCTGAATTGTGTGGTTGTGTGAAAAGGATTAATGTAGAATTTGGCATAAAATCATCTGCATTAGAAAGAATGTGTAAGGGTGTTAGGAACAGGTGCTTTTAATGAAATAACTGAGGACGCTGTCAGGTCTTCTGAGGTTTGGCAGATGCAGACAAAATGTAAACATGCTCTCGTGACCATGAAGCAGTACAAGCAGCATGAAAAGGTGCTTGCTTACTCAGTGTACTTTGCTAATTTCGTGACAATCCAGATAGGAGCATTCTAGCTGACAGAACAAGAATTTAGAGCAAATTCTGTTAAATAATGTGCTTCCAATATGTTCATAACTGTAGCAGACTGCTGTTGTGAGTCTCCCTAAAGGTATACTGCAAACACAACCAGATTGATATGAACAGAAGTTAGTTTCCATGAATTAAGGAGGTACTCAAGTTAGTTAGTGTGTAAAAACAACTTGGATATTCCTAGCTATCAAGGACATGAAATTATTTTCCGACAAATTCTCTGGATCATAAGAAAAGAAAATTATTTTCTTTACATGTATCTGTGAAATAAGAAGATGAAATAAAAAACTTCCGAGGTTGTCATATTCACTTTTCATCTGCTTTTCTCTGAGACTGGAAAGAGCTAAGTAAACAGAGTTTTTCTGAGCTATCTTGTCATGTTTTTCAGTTGGACATTGTTTAGCATGTAGCTATTCATTCTGGAGACAGCTGAGCATAGACTAATATATACTGAAAATGTATGTGTTTTAAATAGCCTTTGGATTTGCTATAAATTTACATAAAAGGAGAAAGCAGCTACGCAGCAACAGTATCAAAGCAGATAAAGTTTATTTCACGTGAAATTCATGATGTGGGAAGGAGGAAGAAGCAACTGAAACACAGCAGGTATGGTACTGCTTCTTCTGTTAGCAGTGTATATCAGCTGGTTTTCTCTTAAATTCATGACTTAAGGAAGCTTTAAAGCTTAGTGCATGAACTAAGAGTTTTGTTTGAATGAGAACTGCATACTTCAAATGCATATACTTCAGTCACTTTTTAAACGGCTTTTAAATGTTCTCACAATTCTCCACTCAAAATCCCAACTCAAATACCAAGTATCCACTTAGTATCACCAAATAGAAAGCTGTAAACAGGCACAGGACTTCATAAACATCTGTAGTTTATTCCAGAATTCTGGTTTCTACATGCAGAGTTATAATCATAATAAAGGACTATGAGCTTAATGAGCTGGGGAAGAAGCAGCTGGTCAGAATTATATCCCGTAATAACTAGAAAAGATGAGGTAAAATCCTCTAGATTTTTTTCTTTTCCAGGTACAGAAACACCATAGTATGCTCGCTGCTATGTTCACCTCTTGGTTTTAGAACTGGCACCTCTCCAGCCCCAACATAGAGATACAGCTCTGACATATCTGGATTAGCGAATGATTTGTTTAGATAGTGCTATGGTTACATGGTAGGGACCCCATAGGGCCCCAACATGTGGTGTCAGGCAGAAAATTTAAAATTGCAGGGCGTATCCAAAGCATGGCTATAAGTAAGTATTCCTTTTAATGTTTCATTACTTAGAACTCTCTAAACTTATTTTCTTGCTGGTTTTACCTGATTGAATTTCTTTTTTATTAGTTTTAGTAGTCTGACTTGTGCATTAAAAAATGCAGGAAAACTTGATCTAAATAGTTTTAACAGGTATGTTTTTTGCTTATCTGTAAAATATGACGCAAGAGCACATACTGCTCTTTTGGAGCACATCCCCAAAAGATCTGCTTAGAAAATTAGTATTCTGAAGACAACATGATATATTGTTAGCCATCTGCAGTAATATTTGCTTTGTAAATAAACTCAGTGTTCTTATAATGCTTGTGCAGATGTTTTATGCAGTTTACTTAACACTTCTTTTGCTAAAAATCTTAAATGAGGTTTGCAAAATCATAAAGCTGCAGTGTTCAGCTTACTGCCAAAATAATACAAAAGGTTACATGTTTCTGTTTATTTGTAACATCTCTTGCAGAAGATACTGTAAAAATGTGAAAGCTGGTTTCACTCAAAAATCAGTTTTTCAAGACAACATATTTAAAAACTCCCACTTAATGTGTGACAGCTTTCTACACTTCTAATAGTTAAGAGATGCAGTTTTGTAATTTTCCTTACCTGTGATTTTCCAGTGCCCGTGTTGGAGAAGTTTTTGTACTTTTTAAAAACAATAATAACTTTTTTAAAATAAGAGCCAACTAGACAGTGTTGTTGATATTTTGAAAGAAGAGAACCATTCACGCAAGCCCAAAAGTGAAAGTGAAATTCCTGTTCTCCATCTAGCTAAGCATGGATTTAAAACACTGCCTTAATTAAACAACATTTTGGATTTAATAATCAAAATGTATGTAATCAATTACACTTTACCTTCTTTCAATTTTTTTTAAAAAGCTTAGCAGTGGTGAAACCAGTTAAAATGGATTTGAAAACAGGCATGTTTACATAATACAATGAATGCATTAATATATATGAAGCATAGTTAATGTAATACAGATTTTCTATAATTCAGAAATATTAGTTAGCCTGTCTTAGATCCACATGAGTGAGAAGATACTGTTCATAAGTCTTAACACCATTTAAGAATGTGTAATTAAGCTTAAAAGAAAACAAGTTTGTTATACTAGGTGTTTCATTGTTTTGGATGCATCATGTCTAGCTCTTCTGAGTCTTTATAAACATTTATCTTAACAGCTGACTTTAAATGTATGTTCCAAATGGTTCACAAACATGATGGTATTGAGAAGAATAGCTTCTACATCAACTAAATGATGATTTTGAAAAAATAGTTAAAGTTAGACAACCATCTCCCTGTTCACTGCGAGTAGAAATGATCTGCACAAACTTTCGCTTTGTTTGCATTTTTATGCATTAATTTCTGATGTGAAAAGACAAAGTTACTTTTTCTGCTGGCTGTGTTGGAGCTCACAGCATTGTTTCAGGAAAAGAAAAAAGCAGTTTTTATAATAAACTAGTTTGGCAATCTGGATATCTTTTAGGATGTTCTGAATGTTATCTTTCATTGATTTTTTACAAAATAATAATACTTTACGAAATTTATACTGTACTGTGCCATGAAGATTTAAACATCATCTTTAATTTAATCCTTTGGTTTTTTTGCTCTTTGTATGGACTTTAAAGACATGTTTATTATTTATCTGTTGGTGATCATGGTGACATTATATTACTGAGAAAATAACTGCAGTAATTCAGAATTTGTATTACATTTTCCTGGGAATCTTTGTCAATTGAAAGATTATTTCAGTTTATAAAAGAACTTTAAAAATACTTCAGAAATCCCTCAGTCATAAAGGCAGGACGATCAATAGTCTTCTCCAGTATTACTTGTGTTGATGCTTTGTGTTGGTTTTTTTGCTTCTCTGGCATTTTTAACATTAATTGCTTAAACTCTGTAAAAGAGCTGTGGTGGGCTTTCCTCTACCCAACTAAGATAGTTTTTTAATCTGTATCTGCAGCATTCATAGTGACCATCACCATTGTCTATATAGTCTGAATTACTGCACATTCCAGTAGCATAAATGCTAATTCAGGGAATTACCAAATAATTAGAGAATATCTGATATAAATTCCTCATTGTAGTCAGTAAATATGATGGTATTCCAGAAGGGGATGAAATTGATACCAGTAAAACCATGGTTTTGTATTTAATGTAGACATGACAGAATCTGGGATTAATACATAATTGTCTGGTTCTAGATTTTGTTTCTTTACAAGAAGATTTTACAAAAGAAAGCTATTTTATTCTGATGAGTTCACTAGCATCCCAGATGAATGTTAGAGAAGTAACAGACTAAACTGCAAGTGAGGAATACAGATTGTGCTCTATGCATTGAATGTGCTCATAGGTAAATTTAATCAGAATTTTAGAGAATTTCACAATATGCAGCAACAGGGCATTTTTTCTTGGTATTTATGCTGTGTGGGCATTTTTTAGTTAATAGTACACTGTATATATCGAAAGGAACCTCCAATATGTGATGTAGTTAAGTTGAAATCTTCTTTCTGAAATCTCTTGAAACTGCAATACATTCCCACAACTTTCTGAAGCTGGCTTCCTTTTTGTAGGTGTGAAAAGAATTATTTCCACATTTCAGATGTCAGTTGGTACATGCCTGTTTGTATCTTAGTACAACCATTTCAGTGTACATGGAGATGCTCATCTGTTCTCTCTCCTTTCTTACATGTAGGTTTCATACATTAATGAAGGCTTTTTGGTTTTACGTGACAGGTGTAAGTCTATCAAAGTGGTACTGTAAATCTCAAAATCAAATTATCTTTAATAGACTTGTGGCATTTCATTCAAATTTGGAATTAAGTTAACATGATATTAATAAGTTGCCTCTAAAATGTAAACGGCCTTATTTATGTGAACTGAGTACACATTTGATGAAAAATCTTTTTGATGTGTGCCTACTGTAATTCACAAATACTTTTGAAAGTATTGCCTACACAGATAGCAACTGCAAAAAGGGCAAGGATTGACTGTCCTTTAGAAAATTTGCCCATTTTATGTTTGCAGTATCTGAGACCTGTATACCTTCCCCACTGAGTAACTAAGCACTACAAATTTCTTACTTTTCAAAGTTGTTGTTTTTTTTGAAGAAAGCATTTGCTTTCAACTTGAGCCCTGTGTATCAAGTTTCTGTTGATGGGCTCATATTAAAAAAAGAAAAGAAAAAAAGGTTTATGGTTGAGCTGCCTGTGTAACTTTACCTATCTTTCAGTGTCATGACTTCAGCAGTATAACACACTGTAGCTATTTTTATTCAGGCTTATTGTTTCACAGCTCATTTATATGCGATCTATTACAGTCCTGAATCACTGATACATGAAGATCATGAAGTCTTAAGCAATAGAAAGGAATAAATTAATTAATTAGGACTTTCCGTTTAGAAGATATGTAGAGTTTTTTGTTCTTCCTTTACTTACATTATAGCTACAGAAAGGTGTAACCTTATGTGGAATTTCTACTATAAATCTTGCTTGCCTTTCTAAATTACTTTCGTTTTCCTCAGCCTCTGTGCTGGTGGGTGCATTGTTTTCATTGAGCACCTCAGAAATTATATGAAATCATCTATGTGTTTTCTGTTGCCTCTGAGAAGCTGCAATGTTTAAGAAAAAAGGAAACAGAAACCACAGCTGTATATTATTCAAATTACTTTTAAAAGGAGGCACATGAGGCATCTACTGCTGAAAAGTTTTCAGTTTTACAACTTATAGTGCAAGACCAGTTGGTATCCATAGTCACAACACTACAAATGTTCAACTGTTGAAGAAGGAATGAAAATAGCTCCCTTGGTGCCCTGTTGCCATAGGGGAAGAATCCTGTTGTAATTCCCAAAAGCATACTGCAATAAGAAATTGCACAATACAGTTTTGGCAGATGATAGTGAGGTGTTTATAAATGTAGAAGCTGAACTGTATTAAAACACTTGGCAGTTTTCAGAGAATTTTCTGGTTTTAGTTTAAAATTCGTATTTTAAAAATATATAACAGAACATTGTATTGAAAATCACTTAGAAGGAGATCTATTGAGGCATTACTCATTTTAACTAGATCGTTAGCTCCTAATCCTCTTATATTGTTGTGTCACAATTGAAGGAGTGGTAGCAATCTACTAATCCAGTCATAGAGAGAGGGAGGATGCAATTCTGTTATCAGCGTGCTTACATATATTGTGGTGCACAGTTAACTGCCTAAAGGTCATAAAAATGATAGTCTGTAAATTTAGTAAAGCTTTACTCTGCTTTGCTCACTGTTTTTTGTAGTAGAAAACTTGAGTGAGATTATTAGGCATTCTCACAGCTTAGTTAAGAGTAATACATTTGGATCTTGACTAATATTATTCTCTGCATTAATAGAGGTGATGGTATGTAGTCCTCTCTTCCCTGCTGGCTCATGGGTGATATCAAGTATTTCAGCAAATATCTATTTCCCATTATTTCAGAGCCTTAGAGCAGACCTCAGCTATTTTCTGCCTATTATATCTGATATAGATATACAGTCTATATATAGAATGGTTCTGTATGACTAATTCTTTCAAACCTAGCCATTTAAGATAGCTTTGAGACTTCTGCTCTGTCAAAATATTGTTCCACTCACTCACTTGAAAGAGGTTCTTGTCCACTGACACGTGTTTTCTCAGTGGCTCGCCTCTCCATGGACTTTTGGCCTTCAGCTGAAGCTCTCTGTGCAGAAATTTGCATGGAATTTGGAGGGGTTTTAATAAATTGTTCTGCAGAATTGTCTACAGTGATTGGAACTTGTTAGTTGTATATGTGTAGACTCCAGTATCTTCATCAGTTATGTCTGTCTAAACAGCCTGTAAAATGCAGCTTCTGGTGGTACTTACTGAATTGTACTCACCCTTACCTAGAATAATGCAATGATAAAAACCTACAAATAATATTGCCTTTATAAGATGTTCTGACATTGCAGCTTCTCTCTGAGGTGAGAGAAGCACATCTAGGTGGTTTGGACCTGGAGGTTTTCAAAACCCATTTGCTTTGGAGTTGACTGTAGTAAATAGGCAATCTTTAAAAATGATGAAGAGAAAATTGTTTAACCGGTACATGTGTATACTTTTTTATTTCTGTGCTTTCTGCTCTGGGATTTGGAGAATGTATAATGCATTTGGCATGGACCATAGAGTGAATCAGGGAGGATAAATACTGAATAAATGGTATTGTGCAACAGAAGTTTTCAGGTTTGAATGCTTAAAGCTGACCCTTTTGGCTGACCGGAGCTGGATGCAGAGTGCTCTGTATCTGTGCACACAATGCATTTATGGAGTGGCATGGGTGATATTTTCTGTTTTATTGCATGTTCCTTCCTTCCTTCCTACTGAACATTGATCTAACGCTTTTCCAGAATAAACAGAAACATTGTTTTCTTAGGCAAAGTAGTCAGCTCAGTTATCATTTACATGTGAAGTTAAGATATGAGGCAACAACACCAGTAGGAAAAGTGTGTTTATGTGTATTGAATCAGGTGGTATATTTTGGAGTTCTTGGGTCAGCATTGTTCCTGGTAACTCTGTATAGCTCAGCAGAGCTGGTCACCACACTGATCTCCTGTAATGGCTTGGGCATCTCAGGTCCCTGCAGGGCTCTGCCTTCTTCCATAGGGAAAATTACCATGCGTGCCTATGACTGTTTCTTTTCTCCTAAATAATTTACCCTAACTCAGACCAGTGACAGGACTTGAGGAAACAGCATGAAGCTGAGGCAGGGGTGGTGTAGATTGTACATCAGGAAAAGGTTCTTCACCCAGAGGGTGGCTGGGCACTGGAATAGCTCCCTAGGGAAGTGGTCACAGCACCAAGCCTGACAGAGCTCAAGAAACATCTGGACAATGTTCTCAGGCACATGATGTGATTCTTGGGGTGTCCTGTGCAGGGCCAGGAGTTGGGATTTGATGGCCCTTGTAGATCCCTTCCAGCTCAGCATATTCTATGATTTATCTACTTAAATTTCTTTCTTATCCTGTATAGATAGCCTAGTTTCTTTAAAAGCCGGTGATTTAAACACTTTGTGGAATTTGTGTAAGGAATTACAGTAGAAAACGTAATTAAATCTGCTTTGTACTTGTTGGTTCTCTAGGAGAACACCAGGTTTGAGCCATCGTATATCTTATTTTATCACTAAATTTGTTCACAATTTTTTGCAGCATAGAAAAAATCATATCATCCAAAAGTCATACTTGACTCCTGAGATTAAATGGAAGAAGGGTTTGTTGCCTGACTCCTCTAATTTCTAGTTTCAGTCCATTAAATAAAGGAATTAGCAAAATTCTTGTTAAATAAAAAACATCCATGTGAAGATTTTGTTTCTAATCTGCTTGAGAACATGTCTGTTTTCAGTACTTCATCCATTTCTTTGAATTACTTTATTTTACAGGTGAGATTAAAAATCTTTGTAACCTGATAAAATAGCCGCAACAGCCTTCAAATTGAAACTGAGGAGGTCTCAGCTGGGTAGAGCAAACAAAAAATTAGGAAAATTGCATCATGGTTTCTTCAGAGCTCCAAACAACTTCTTACTTTAATGGAATGTAGTCTCTTCTTGATCCATAAGAGTAACTGTAAGTGGTACTGGTTCCATACAGAAAATTGAAAGGAACAGCCTTGACATTGCAACACATACCTGAATTCATTTGTCAGAGAGCTAAACAAGCTAGAATTCTCAAACCTTTGTTAGCATTTTGAAAACCTGGTCAGGAATTGTTAAGTCTAAGAACTGAATCAGGCTGATGATCAGATTTGTAACAGTGACTATTAGATAGTTTTCTGGGGGGACTTCAGGAGGAAAAGACAAGGGGACTAGATTTTGGTAGAAACTTTTGAAAACTGCTAGTTTGTGTTACTGAGTCTGAATACCTTCTTTCATAGCACTGTGCCCAGTAACAGCCTCTGCTTCGAGTCAGTTTGGGCCATCCTGCAGTTTCTGACTGGAAACACAGCTCTCTGGACAACTCAAATGTTGTATTTCTCCATATTCTGTCATGAATAAAAGAAGCACTGTTGTAAACACTTCATGTTTTTGAAAGCATTTGAATTTTCTTTGCTCACTGACAATATGGTTTTGAAGTCCTTGTAGTATATCCTTGTATTCTGCCTGTTTAATCCTTTCTATCAGTTGAATTTAGAGTTCCTCATTCTTCCTATATTTTCAGAATAGTAAATGTTATGGTTAAATATATATACAGGACCTAATAGTGAACAGGAGGAAATGATACTTGAATGAGACATTCTTGCAGTAAAACTGTGGAATTAAGGAAGAGGTGCTATGCAACTCAGTATAGGAATATTGCAATTACATTTTCATTAAGGTGATTCAATAATCATTTAAATAAAGCTGATATCTCTGTATACTACAGCTGCCTACATATTTTTGGTTTTTCTTGATCTTTACTGCCTATTAAACTGTTTCCCTGAACCCACCTCACCATATTCTCTAAAGAAAATTAAGGTTTTGCTCAAATGATTTTGGAAAACAAAGCAGCCTTTCAAAATTTTTTTCTTTTTGTTTCAAAAACATCCAGCACACAACTTAAATATGAATATTCTATATTTTTTGTGAAAACTTCCATCTCTTCATTTCACGAAGTTTTTCCTCAGTAAGAAAGACAAAATGCTAAATCGGCTTAGTTTCATTCTTAACATCTGAGATGATATGAAATAACTGAAGGTTGTTGTCCATACTTGATTTGGCTTGCTTCATATCAATTTTCAGAAATGTGGCTTCTTGTACTTTAGAAAAATTATGCCTTATATACAGCGCTTTGTGTTAACCAGTGTATCCAGCAGTTTTGTGTTTTGCCTCATTATGTTACATCTTTGAGAATACTTCTATGTCATAATTCTATAATTCAGCATCTGTGAGCACTTGGGTATGTATACTGCTAAAGACAGGATATTTTTTTCTTTAAAAATATGATGATGGCTTATCAGAACATTCAATTGAAATGAGGCTTGTCTGATTTAGTTATGAATAAGAAAAGAAGTACTTGTAAATTTATTTTTTTCTAGTAGGTACAGTAGGCACTTAGCTGTGGCATATAAATTTAACATCTGAAGTCTATCCATGGGCCCTGCTGTGTGATTTAATAACTGCAGTTCTCTGCCTCACTTTCCCTGTTTCTGGAATAAAATAATGATGTTGACCACTTTTGTTTTTTTTAATGGTTTTCTGCTATAAACCACAGTAGGAATTAGACCATGATAGCAGTAGAAGTGTGTTCTTACTGAATGTTTCTGATATCAAAAGCCTTTTTAATTAAAAAAAGAATAGTGTTAAAATATTGTGGGGTATGTATTCTTGGGTAAAGAGTAACTTGTATGAGGGAACTGGTTTTGATATTACAGACCAAATGGCTTATTTTATGGGAAAGTGTTACCCACTACTTATGGGAAAGCGTTACCCACTATTCTCGTTTTAGTGAAATATTCTAATATTGGTCAAAGCGGCTAAACTAATTTATCTCAGTGTTATTCTAAGCCCTTCGTGAATGTAAAACTCTACACAAGTACAGTGGACTTGTAGGTTTTTTCTGAGATAAACCTGGGATAATGTTTACATCTGTAGTCATTCAAGTCAACCTTGAATGGAGAGACATGCAGACATACTTCAGTAGTTAGACAAAATTTATTAACTTACTGTAGGAGCTATAATGTAAAAATAATTTTTCACAGTCACGTAAACTTTGATGTGGCTTGAAGTATCTGTTTCCCTTGTCTGACTCAGCAATTCAGGATGAAATGCAGGACAGTGTCTCTTAGATAAGTTGATTATTTTGCAAGACAATCATAACTGGCTTTGTCCTTGATATTCCAAAGTAGGCCAAAGTTGTATGATTAATTTTTATGCTGTGTAACTGCAATTTTGAACTCTTCAGCTCTCATTCTTCATTTTGGGATGTTACACTGGTGCCACAGGACAGCTAATTGGTAAAGCCTGTTTGGAATGTGGATAAGCAAGCCATACTGTCAGTAAGCAGAGTAGTAAAGAGGAGTCTTTTTCCGTTAGTTAACTCCCAGGCTAAAATTAAACAGACTTAGATATTTCCACATTTAGGGATTTACAATGCACTTGCTTTGACTCAGTTAGAAGAAAGAATTAGTAACCTATATCCTTTTATAAAATAGAACTCTTCATTTGGGTGTAATATGCAGATCTGCATTTTTATAGTATGCCTTAGTGAAAATGCCCTTCAAAACAGTAAGACAAAAAAGGTAGAAAAAATTTCTTCTCTCAGGTATCATTTAAAACAATTGGCTAATAAATTCATGATGCTACCTCAACCTGTTATCATCTATGTATCATTCGTGTGTCCTGAGACATCTTGGAGTCATGAGTGCTCAATGCTAAAATAATTCATGGTGCAGTTTCTATGGCAAGATGGTGTAATATTTAAGTTAGTTACTAAAAAGACACAAAGCTTGTCAGAATTAGTTTTTATTGTAGGTCATTCCATCTGTTCATATTTGTGATCCTTCCCCTATGGAAAATATACATTAACTCAAACTTCAGTTTCCTGTAGATGTTTTTCTGTTTATTTTATAGGGGGATTTCTGAAATGTGTTACTGAAAGTTTTTACTGGAAATAACATTAAGGTGTGTTTGAGTACTGCATACACACAGAGAAGAATTTGGAAAAAATTCTTCAAAGGGTGATCCTTTACTGTTGCAAAAATTAATTTTCAGGTGCATAAATTGCAAGACTGCCGCTCAATATCTCGTGCATCGTGATATGTTACTGTTATGTTGAATGTGTAGTTTCCTTAAAAAAACATGACTGATCTGTTGTTGTCTGTTCTTCCTAGTAATTTTTGTTTCTCCAAATTGTTGGAAGTGACTCAGTAATGCAGTTTACTTTTTCACAAGGTTTGTGCATTTTCAAAAGGCAATTTTTACTGAGGGTTGCCATCTCCCTTCTTCTTCCCAAAGTGCTCATTCACTTCCACATTTCTCTTCCACTGTCCGGCTCCCTTCATCCTTTTCTTGTGTCTCTTTGAGGTCCTTTCCTGTTTTGTGATGACTGAGCATTCCTCAGCTGCACAACTCTACTGCTGGACTCTGCCATATTTCACCTATGCTGCCTTTACTTCTGGCCTCTGTTGTCTGCAGCTGTGTCCCCAGGGTGGGTGTCCTCTTCCACCTCACCAGAAGTGTACCACATTCCCTTTTCTCCCCACTTGGTGTTTCCCCCGACTTCCTATGGAGAGAGCCCTAGGCTAGTGACCTCTCTCCTCCCTGCTTCTGCAGCAGCCTAAGCTCAGCCCTCCAAGTGGGAGGATGAAGCAGCAGGGCCAAGCCAAGCAGGAGGCCCCAGCTATCTTCTGCAGGCCCCCTGTTCCTCGGGAAGAAAAGTGCTGTTGTTGCAGCTGTCATCATCCAAGGAGACTTGTCAAGAAGCTCATCCACAGGATGAGTGCCAAGCATCGCTGTGCTCTGCTGCATTCTGTTTGTCATCCTCCTCTGCCCTCCTGCAGGCTCCCTGTCTTTTGTTCCTTCAGGAGAGAGTGGGAATTTGTCAAGGAAGGAAATTTGCCCAAGCTGAGCCTGGCAAATGACACCATGACTCAGGAAATTCTCAAACGTTAAAGATTACAGGGTGTTTGGTCCAATACTTATTTTTCAAATCTGTTACTGGACAGATGTAATAGATAACTCTGGCCAGAACGGAGATCTGGAAAAGAAGCTCTAGTATGCTATGGGACTAAGATCTGTTTTTTTCTGAAATGTAACTTTAATTAAAAGGAGGAAAGGGGAGGGGAAGAAAAGAAAATTCTCCACAATCTTAATGAAATCCAGGAAACGCAAGCATTGCATTTTAACGGAGACAAAATAGCAACTAATTTTTTTTTAAGTGTGTGGGGAGTCTGCTGCCAGCTTCAAGCTTGATCCTCAAATCAGTGAGAACTTCCTTAAAAACTGAGGAGGATTCTTATTTCTTGGCATGAAAACAGGAGGCAAATCTGAGAAACTTTTTTACTAGATACTGATTTTGAAGAAAGCTGTTACACAGAAAACGACTTTACCTAGGTGATTAAACTGCCCTTACATGTAGTGGCCAAGCAGCAAACACAGCAGTAAATTTTAGTAATTTAGTTGTGACAGAAGTAGCTTAGTAGGAAGCTGAAGTTCCTGACAGTCAAATTGAAAGGCAAATAACATAATTGCTTATCTGAGCACTTCTACTGGTTTTTTTGTTTGCTTGTCTTAGTATTTTTATATCCCAGACACAAGCTATCAAAAGACAACTGGAAAAAATATTGACTATTTGTGCTGCCTTACTGTAGAATTTTATGGGATTGTGCTAGTGCTTAATTGAAAGGAAATAGAGTTTCAGTTCAAAGCTTCACTTAATTGTATTGAACTTCTTAGTTGTAGCCATTTTTTTCAGTAATCAAGCAACTACGTTATTAGAATTATGTGCTACAGTAACACCATCTTTTTCTTTTCAGGAGTCTGTTAGAATTGTGGGATTTTCTGTTGACTTTGTCTGTAGGCTGACTTTATGCCGCACTCATTGGGAGGTCTGACTCCCACTTGTCATATCACATATACATTAAACCTTTCATTAAGTATTGCTGACAACAGGCAGTGTCTCTTAAAGATGCAGAATTATTTTACTTTGGCATATAAGTATCATATAAAAGATAATGACTGTAGCATATATTTTATCAATCCTGTGTTACCTTCTGCTTCCTTTTTCTAGTTTCCTCCACATCCTGCCACAAGAAGTATTCACTACTCTTACTGGCATGTTACCCCTTTATGCTTGACATTAGCTTTTCCTTTAACTGCAGATTTATTTCCAAGGTTTATTACTGACATTTAAAACCTTCAGCTCGCATGGACTAGTCTGTGTATAGGAGTTCCTCACAGTGTGTGTTCCAACTCCATGCCTGTGCTAGGCAGATGATTTATTTTTGTGTATTTCTTGACTGCCATTTTCCCATTGTGCTCATCAGGCGTTGCTTGTGTTGCCCCAGGTTGGTGGCTCTTCTGCCATTGGAATTCAGCTGGTTTTAAGATTTTGTTATATACAATAAACTCATAACTTATGTTTTTTGAATTAATTTCCCATTTACAATTTTGCTGATGTGTCTTTTGAGGCACATGTTTTTACTGCTTTTTGGAAAGTACATTGAAATGTGTGTCAAGCTTTCTGAATGTATTTGAATTTATTATTAAATTCAGATTGCTGCATAATTACATTGTATACCACAGAGTAAATGTAGTATATATTGCTTTAAGAACTATGATTCTTGGTACTATAGAACTGCTGTAATTCTGTGGAATTCCGTGCTGGGATCTTCCAGTAACCAGGATTTCTGTTTTAAATATATTTTGTTATTTATTTAATTATTTCATTTATGAATTTATGGTAAAATTGCAAAGCTTATGTGAAAAGATAACTGCCTACTACTACTTGTCGCGCCTTTTCAATATAATTGATACCTTTGTATTACATTAACCCATTTGATTCTGAATTGTACAGCTCTGTAATTATGTTCTGCTGCAATAGATACATTGTCTGTAGTATTAGAAAAAAAAGGCTTACCAGTGTATGATCAGATTTTTAATGCAGGTTTAATGGAGATAGTGCTTCATAAATTGTGTTTTAGTGTGCATGGTTTGATGTGTGTGCTAACATTTCTGAGTACTGAGGTAGTTTTTCTGCTATTTTGAGCCTAACCATTTTCTGTATAAGTTTTTCTTCACAAACATAAGAAAACTATAAGTTTACTTTTAAGAAATACAGTATCCCTGTCTTGTAATCCTAGGTCTTAGAAAGTAATATTTAAAGAAAATAAGATATATTGTGAAGCTTAGGAAAATCCTAAGAGCTCACAGTATGGAGGTTGCCAATGTTATCAGAATTAAAAAATTTGCCTTATTTTGCCTAACTTATCCTCTAACGAGTATTCATGACCATATTTATGTGAAAAATGTTTGTCCTGAGCTTTGGACTGAGCACTAGCATAAAGTAGGCCTGCCTTTCTTCAAAGAACCCACTGTCCTAAACCATGGAGTTTTTTATATTGAGGTTGTGGAGAGTCATGCATTAAATTATTCCCTTTCTGTCAAGGGTCTTATTGACTCATTTTTTGCAGAGTGTTAATGTGGGCTGAGAATTTGAGGAAAGGTTTTGTGTGTATTAAGTTACACAAGCAACTTTGTGAAAATGAGCATTTTTCTTGACTAAAAATTGTAATAAGCAAAATCAAAATCCAAGTTGCTGCATTTTTTTTTGTGCGTACACATCCATAACACTAGTGGTGCTGGTAAGTTTCTCACTTTCAAGAAGTTACTGAAGTTTATGCTTTATTATTATTTATTATACATGTAAGTTCAAGCCAAACAAAAGTCTGCATTAAAGATGATTTGTGTGCAAGAAAACTGAGTATATACATGGAGATTCTTGAGCAGATAGTTTACATTTTTTTCTCTTTTCTATGGTGTGCAGGTGCTGTTCTCTTGTCCAGTGTACAAGGATTAGCAATTAATGTTGATCCAGTCCTGTATACTTGGCTTATCTACCAACCTCAGAAACGAGTTAGTAGGCACATTCAGCAGGTATGTATTTTTGCAGGAAAAGGGATGGGGAGAAGGGAAGTTTTCACTTCTGTACATGCCAGTAGTGCGTTCTTTTTCCAAGTAATTGTAGTTTGTTACCTCTTCCTTGTACTTTTTTGTGCATACTGTTGATCTTATTTTGAATTACTCAAAATGTGAAGTTGGGGTATTAAAATTTTGATTTCATAACATTTTCACTTTTAATGAAAATAACAAAGATAGTTTTGTGATCACTGTTTAGGATCAATATTTTGCAACTAATTTTAATTACCGAGACCTCATAAGACTTGAGTGTAAATAGTACATCACAATTTAAATAAGGGGTGATCTATCAAATAATTACATAACTGGTTACAAGGTACCACTCTTATTAAACCCCATTTTAATAGGAGATGAGCCATACAGTTCAAAACTTGACAAAAGTGAATGCTGTAGCAGATTCTGTATATCATGTCAAAATACACATTTGCATATCAAGTGCTTGAAAAAGATAGAAGACAAGGCTCTAGGTCTGCATGGTGCAGTGTTTTCCTTGACGTATTCTTAACACTAGTTTTCATGCCACATACTTCTGACCTGAAAAGAGCATTGGATTTGCCTTATACTAAACATATAACTGTTGTTTGACAGAATTTTTTAGAACTTAAATTTGCTATAACTGATCAAACTGGTGGTTTACGTCACTTGATGTTCTGTCTCACTTATAATGGTCAGTTATCAACAGTGACAAATGTAAAAATCTTTCGATATTTGTCTCATAACTATAGGACACTGTGCACATCAGCCAAGTTTCATGGTGGGCCTCTGAAGTGAAAAGATAAACATGACTTGTAAACATTTGTTTCTTGTGTGCAAATCACCTTGTTAGGTAGTAATTGTCAAACATTAATTTGAGTCTTATTAAGCTCCTTCTGCACCAGCATCTGAAAAACTTCACTTGTGATAGTGAAGTTTTGTTATTGTTTTAGTGAATTAACTCTGTTTTAAAATACATTGAGTTGTTCATTCCTGCATCATAACTGGAGCAGCGCATTACCTGGTATATCTTTTGCAAAACAATCCATTTATCTACTTTTTACTGTTAAGTACCTTTCCAAAATGTAATCGATCCTGCTTATCCTGCTTATTTCAAATGTTTGTGTAAAAGTCTGTCTTTAACATCAGTGTATTTAATCAGCTGTTAGTCATTGCTTTATCTTTTGATACTGAGTGACTAGACGGGTTAAGTGACTGCCTTAGGAAACTTGTTTGTTCCTGGTTTTGATCATCAGTGGCAAAATGTTTAGCCAAATTTTGTTTAAGTATTTATTTTGTAACTTGTGTCATAACCTTATACAGCCTTCTAAATTTTTTAATGATCTATTTCAGATTAAAATTACTGTATCACAATTCTAATGTTACTAGCATTTAGAATGTCCTAGTAATTTGAAATTATTTAAAATATGAGTTTATAAACCCAGCTGTCAATGTCATACTATTTTCATCATTAACATAACTGTGGTAATGGACTGCATGTAATAATACAAATTAAAGTGTCTGTAGCAGTCAAGGAGAAACTTTATTTGAAAAGAAAACTATACCTGTATTAAATTATCCTTAACCACAGACTTTTTTCTTTATGTAATGCTGTAATTATCCTAAAATAAGGATTCTAGTCAAAGTTAGGCCTTGTGCAATATTTATTGGAAAATTAATGTTGTTGCTATAGTCTAGTTAGTATAACCAAACAATAAGGCTCTATAAAACCTTCCTAATTTTTGAACTTTTAACAGAACGACCATAAGATATGATACTTTCAAGCAAGTTATGGTCAAGGTGTTGTTGATTGGTAAAGCTCTTTTCTTCCTCTGTTGTAACTGTCAGTCTTATACAATTGCAACAGGAAAAAAAGTAAATACTTTCTTTAGAAGTTCCTTGTATGATTCAGAAATCTTAAATATTAAGATGTTTTAAGTTTTAATGTCTACTTGATACAATGTTTTTGGTCTGTCATTTTGAGTAAGTCAAAGTTGTGACTTCTATCTGAAAACACATAGTTAGAAAACCTTTCAGTACATTTGGCCCTGTGTACACATTGAACTCATAATGTTAGTACTTGATACAGTAAGTTGAATGAAAGTATTAATTTTTTTCGGGGTACAAGTAAACTTCTGATTACAGGACAGGACTGGGATTGCCTGGCTCCCCACAGAGACAGGGACACCTTTACATACCAGGTGTATGTAAACATACTTCTTCATGTTTGTTTGCCTTTTAACTATTATTCTGGGATTTTAGGTTTAGGTTTATAATGCCAGTTTGGTAGTACATGTATTTTATATCTACTGAAATACTCATCATCTCTGTTGTAACTGGTTTTAACCAAAAGCATGAAAAGTTAGAAATATGAAACATAATAAGCTGCATTTTTTTACAAAACTCATAACATTTAAATTTCTTTTTCAAAAAGCGATGCTGTGTCTTCTTTAAGATTAATATGATGAAGCCACCAAGAAATGTAATTCTTTTTGGACTCACTGAGATTTTATTCAGCTGTAATAGAACAATGACTGACTGCTGTGCTGGGATGTGTGGGTACATGCAGCCCAGTGAGGATCACCCCTCTTCATTCATTACTGTTGGACGATTGCTAGACAGAGCTCTGTTTGCATCTTGCTGCCCAGCAGCTAATAATTGTATACTGGTGTGATAACCGAGGCCATTATGTTGCTTGGTTGGTACAGATGTTACTTCTTTACATTTTCTCTCCTCCTTTACATAGTGTGTCTACTTTGTACAACTAAGTTATAAACTCTTTAACTGTGTTTATGTAGTATCTAGGACACTGTCATGGGTACTCAGATGGTGTCTGAAAAATGTGATGAATGATACATGAGGATTTTAAAGGTCTGACTGAACTTAAACACTAAAAGACAAGAGAAACTATTTAAATGAAAAATTATGTTTGGCGCAATAATCAGTGAGTATAAACAGGTTCCTTATATATTTAGGCTAGAAGTAGATTTCAAAATCTTTAGTATTAAGACTATAGTAAAGTTTTTTTCTGGCCTATTCCTTTATGGAATTTTATGTCTTTAGGAACAATATGTATAACAGCTGTTTGCAGAAGAAGGAGATTGGAGGGGACTACTCTTTATTGAAAATTTCAGAATTTGAAAATTCACTTAATGTAGAACCCTTGCATGTAAGCTTTCTTTCTGTATGGTGTGCAAGTTAACATTATATATTTTAGGCTAACTCACAAAAAAGAAAAATCTGGAAATAGTCTCTAAGACTTCTACATTATTTTTAAAACAGAATGGAATATTGGTGCTAGATGTTTTCAGTGCAAGGCATTGTAATGCATTACCTTTTCGTTATGAAGTGACAATGCATGCCCAAATGTGTCTGCTGGTACATATTTGAATGATGAGCTGTGTGGATACTGTTCTGGCTATAAAGTCAGTGCTCTAGGGTAAATGAATGCATATATAACTTATTTTTCTCTGTCCATTCTGGATTCCAACATACATCTGTAACTTTCCCATTGTCCCCTTTGAAGCACTGTAACAAGGAGAACATTGCAGAATAAAATTCCATGAGGCTCGGTGCTTGAACAAACCTCCATATTGCTTTTGAATTTCTCTCATGGCTACTAGAAGTATGGGGTGTAGTTCTTACATTTCTTTGTTGAAATGGAAGTCTCATGTAAAATAAGCCTCCTCTGTAGCTACAATCTTGTCTGTTATCACCTTTGATCTACTTGGTGATGTTGGACATAGGTAAGAATAATGCCAGTCTGAGGGATATGGCTGGATTTTAATCATGAGTTATTGGTTAGGCAAATTTGGTTAGGCAAAAATGAAATAATAACTATAAATATAAAACATAAACAATCACAGAGCTTTTGTTGCACGCATTTGATATCCTTATTTTAATATGTTTATGGCAAGTTTTGAATTTGTAAATTTTCCAAATAATAATAGGGGAAACTACTGAAACAGTGTGTAGTAAGAAGTTCTGCTGTCTGATTGTGTGCTGTACGGTATACTTTGCAGCGTGTTTTCTTTAAAAGGTGATGTGGCAAAGCCAGTTCTGCTTATGTTTATATTGGTCAGAAATAAAATTAACATCTCTCTTTGAACTGCATTTGAGGAAAACTACTGAGTTTTCTTATGTGTGAAGTCTGCAAAAACCTCTTAGTTATTAGAGAAGTTGTTATGAGGTCTTGCTGAGTCAAGAGCCTATTCCAGTGCTCACGCACCCTCACAGTAAAAATATGCTTCTTTCACATTCAGAGGGAACCCCTTGTGTTTCAGTCTGTGCCCATTTCCTCTGCTCCTTTCACTGGGCACAACTGAGAAGATCCTGGCTCCATCTTCTTTTCACCCTTCCATGAGGTATATTTATACATTGAGAAGGTCCACTGTAAACCTTCTCTCCAGGCAGAACAATCCCAGCCCCCTCAGCCTTTCCTCATATGTAAGATTCTCTAGTACCTTAATCATCTTTGTGGCCCTTTGCTTGACTCTCTCCAGTTTGCTGATGTCTGTCACATACTGGGGATTCCAGAACTAGACCCAGCACTGGGTAGAGAGAAATGATCACTTCCCTCAACTTGCTGGCAATACCTTGTGTAATGCAGCCCAGGATACCACTCACCTTCTTTGCAGCAAGAGCACTTTGCTGGCTCTTCTTCAACCTGGTGTCCACCAGGACCTTTTCTGCAGAGCAGCTTTCCAGATGGGCAGCCCCAGCATATAATGGCACATCCAAAGGCTTAATTTTTATGTTAAAAGGGAGGGAATTTTTCATGCCATCTTGTCATTAACCTGTCATGTGATGCTTATAGTTGTCAATGGATTGAGATTTAGCTTTCTAGTATTTAATATGACAAGAAGATATTCAAAAGTTCACTTTCAGGTTTTGCTCTCCTTTAGTTCCAAACCTGAAGAATAAGTGAAAAGTATTCTGGAAGAAGTTATTTAATGGTAATTTTATTTTGGTTTTGTACCGACATTTGTTGTGTTACAACTATGAAATAGAATCACAGAATAGTCTGTGTTGGAAAGGACTCAGAACGGTCATGGAGTCCAACTCTGAAGTGAATGGCCCATGTGGGGATCAAACCCACTACCTTGGTGTCACTAGCGCCATGCTCTGGCCGACTGAGCTAATCTTAGGGTCAAACACTACTGAGAGTGTGAAGATGTCTACATACATAAAGACTGTTGTGCTGGACACATGGATAATTTTTTGAAAGTAAATGTTCTATTCATCTCTATGTTTCCAGAATTAATACATTAATAAGTAATCTGGTAAAAATGTAATTATTCTGCTTTATATGCAGTCCGTGTGACTACTCAAAGGAAGATTACTGTAAGCCAGATACATTGCACTCCCATCCATATATCCTACATCAAAATCACATATTTTATTATCTGGGCGTTACATATCACATTTCTGGTTCCCTGAATTTCCTAGACCTCTATGAAATATGCTTGTTACCACCATTTCTTTCAGTAAGGGTTAATAATCCATGAAGTTGCAGCAGCAAACTCAAAATATGTCGTGTCCTGCCTGGTGATTAATAAACCTATGCTAGATTTTAAGCAAGGTTTAAATTGACACAGAAATTTGCATGGGTTTTGTTTTTAAATGTTATTCTATGTGTCAGCCAAAATTGGTGTTCATTTTTAAGAATACTGTAGTCTGTATGGATTGTTTTTGTAAAATGAGCTGTAAGTGTAGTAACACTCAGTGTGGGAGTAGTTTGTGCACCAGTTGCTCATCTGCTTAATCCACTTGTGTTTCTATAACCTGAACGCCCCATTGAGAAGGTACATTCTTTATAAACGTGTTATGAAAGGTTAATTTGCAAAGAATTTGGCAAAGATACCACTACAGAGTCCATGCTGTTTGCAACTTGTTAACATCGCCTCCCAAATAAAAAGTTAAACAAAGCCAAGTTTAGAGGCCTTGTTTCCAGTAATTTAATATGTTATTTTGACATTTTTGAAGAGTTTTTAGGTGAGTCTTGTGGCTGCAAGGCCTTGTTTCTAGAGATTTTTAGCTATTTTTAAAATATTTTATTATGACTATATTTAAGGCTTTTTCAGCTGTGGCTTGTTTTATTTTTGTAAGCCAATGCTATTTTTTGTACATTTGCTCTCTTGTAAAAGCCCATACTTAGCTTTGCAAGTTAAAAACTTGAAGAGTTTCTTTTCCTTGATAAGCAGCCTTAGCTACTTTGCTACGAGACAGTCAGTATGTGTGGCACTTTTTGCAATAAATTTATGAGTGAGTGCCTGTCATCTTTCTCAAATGCACATTACTGTAAAGCCTTCATAACTTGTCAATACTTTTCTTACATTATTGATTTTTATGAGGTAAAATGAGTAATTTTAGAGAAGACTGAATTATCAGAAATATGAACGCATCGATGTGTATTATAAATCTGTTTGGCTCATATTTCTGTCCTTTTTTTTGAGTGTTCCATACAGTACGTGTATATGTACATGTAACACACATGGACGTGTGTTACTACCTAATTTAAGGAGTATTTCAGTAAGGAATAGATCTAAATCCAAGAGGTCAGGGTGAGCATTCTTAGTCATATACAGAAATAACTAAGAAAAAGACATTGCATCTTTTCCAGATTAATCATGCTTTGAAACACTGGAATGTAATACACCTACCTGTTTTCAGAATCCAGATTCCTCCCTCTTTTCAAGAACATCTGCACCTTGGAAGACTGTGTATCCCAATTCAAACCCAAGAATTTTTCCTCAGCTGTGTAGGTAGATTAAAAAATCAGTCATTAACAATTCAATTTAATCCATCTTTTTTTCTTCAACTCTGCTTTTTCTCTGCTCATTTTCTCTTTTCTCTAACATTATCTTAGGAATTTTACTGTCTTATAAAGACCATTCACTGCTTTATGGAAAGTTCATTGTGAACTGAGGGTATTATCAATCTTTATGTTGTACTTTGGGTAGTACTTAATTCAGAAGTCTGCACCAGAGATCTCCCTGGAATTTTTGGCTAGGTAAAATAATTTTATCATCCTGACTTCATCAGTAGACATTTGTAGAGCAAGTCAGTCCTTCAAATGGTTCTGTCTTAGGATGACTTTTGGATTGTTGCACATCCTTGATGCTTTAAGAACCAAATGTTTCTGATAATGAATGGCAGTGAATAAATGGCACAATGTAAGAGGAAGTTTCAGTACCCAAACTTAGGACTTTTCCATGTTGCAGCAAAGTTGGCTTTTGAGGGCAGAGATGTGTTGCCTCATTTTTCTCTTCTACCTTGATAAATAGCTGGAAAGGCTTTGATAGAAGAAGCATGTTTCTATAGTAAATATGATTATGTTCTTAGTGAGACTTCTAAAATTATAATAAATTTTGATTTCTGATGCTGCTTGCAGGTCAGAAGCACTGTATTTATCCTTATCAGGATCTATCACCTCTTATCCCATGGAAGGCATTTAAGTTTCTGAGGGACACTGAAATGAAGTTGCTGCTTGCTTAAGGAACTAAAGCTGTGTGGGACTCAAATCTTGTATCTTCTGCTTTCAGAGGCGCCTTGATGAAAGCATTCCTTCAGCAGTTTCAGTTTGTGACAATGAGGGGGTTCTTGGCTGACATACGTCCATCACATAAGTTTGGAAACATTGCAGCTAATCAGTGATAAGTCTTTTATCTCAACAGAGCACTTTTCCAATACCTGAAATACCTACCTGAAGCAGTCATAGAATTCCATCTGAATTAGCAAGTCCACCTGCCAGGAGAGAAGGTGGTTTTGTGAGCTCCAGGGGTTAAGCTTACCTAATCTTTTTATTTAGCAATTAATTTTAATTAGTGCAATTTTATTCATTCATTTTAATTGGGAACTAGGCCTAATGTCTTGATTCATTTGAACTCTCTGACACTATTTAGGTGTACTAATAATCCTAGAAATCAAGGCAATTAAATGTAACTTGGTAGTCAAGCAGTGATTGCATTTTCATGACATTAGAACTTGGTGCAAGGTGGGCAGGGTTGGATCCTCCTTGCTGTCACAGCTCATTCTGGTACAGTTAGGACAGTCTTGAAAGCAAAGGTATATATTCTTCTCTGAGCTAGATAGTGATTGCATGACAGTGATCTTAGATGTTCAACAAACACCATGTCTTGAGCAGAGCTGCCATCTGTCCCCACTCCAAAGACTTTGTTGATTTTTCTTCCTGCTTGCCGGTTGCAAGTTACTGCACCGTGTGCGCGTCGGTTTGTGTGCATACAGCATCCACTACGTGGGATATCTGGGTTTAGTACCGTCTCAAATATAGCAACCCATGTCTGTGCTGATGCTTTTGAATTTGACATTTCACAAGCCAGTGCTTAATTTTTTCCTTTACTAATAATATTTAAGTTCCTATCTTGGAATATTCTTTTGCCTTTGGTTTGTTATCAGAGAGGTGACTGTATAGGCATCCCTCAAATGAAAGTTGCTTTTCTGCTCAGTCATTTTCTGTAAAACTCATTTCTCATGTTCCCAGATCTACCTACAGTCTCTTCAGCCTCACATTTGTGGGAAATTATAGTTTGGAAATAAAATATTTAATTATCAAAAACCCAAGAAAAATAAAATATTAATTCACGTAGGGCAAATATCCACTAGTCCTCTTTACAGGATATTTTAGCTCTAGTTAGTTGGCATGTCTCCACATAAATCAGGAAATAATTGGGCCTTAGTATTTTTGGCAGTCTGTTTTTTAGCTATTATTTTTCTGCGCCTTTCTCTGATTTTAGATCTTTATCATTTCCAAAGTCACGTTGACCACACAGTGTGAAAAAAAAATCTAAAAAATTAAAAATTGGTATTTATTGATCCATTTGCATGCTTAAATGGCATATGTGTGTGTGTTTTGTGTACACATATTTAACATGGTATGTAATGTCTCAGATTATTTGTGCCAATAAAAATTAAATTCAGAAAAGGATTGCTTTTCTGTAGATTTTCAGCCACTGCTTAAAAATTTAATTGTAATAATTATATTTCAAAAGTAGTAACCTTTCTTACTTTGAATTCCATGAATTGTTATTATTTTAGTATTCTGTATATAATTGCCACAAAATAATATTTCATCGATAAAACTCTCAGTATTCTAGAATAGAATCTGATTTTTACTTTGTGTCAACAAAACAGCCTAACATAAATGCTGCTGTAGTTCCAGAACTTCGTTACATGCTCTTTATCTTCTCTAACACTACCAATTAGTAACCATAAAGCTTAATCCCAAGTAGGTGTACTTAAGCTTTACTACATACTACTTTATAGCTGGCTTTTTGGATTCTTGTGATGAAATCCTTATGATAACACTTGCCTGCAATGTCTCCTTTCCCATCAGATTCATCTTCTCCTACAGCTGTGGGGCTCTTGTCATCTGCTATTTCCCAAGCCACAATTTCCTCATCAGTTTGTGGCTAAACCCCAAATCTTGATGATCCTTTTCCATCTAGTTCAACACGGATCTTTCATCTTCTGGATTCTTTTAACCAGAAATCATTTGCCAAAAACCTGACAAGATTGTACTGGGCGTCTGCAGCAGCAACAGCAGGCTTGATTTCTGTGAGCAAAGATAAAACAGTTGTTTCATTGTCCAGATCAGCACTCAAGCACTCAATATTTGGTCATAATTTTTTCCAGCTTTATCTGGCTGTGATAGCCTTGATGTTTTTCACTCTTTGACTAGTGGTGTGACTTATTATATTTTGCTGATCCATTTCTTCAGTGCTTCAGAAATAGATACAGCTTCTTCAGGCAGTATTTCCATCCCATTGTCTTTCGTACTGTCCTGTATTGTCTGCATTCATTCTTCAGAAATTCTTGCTTCACTTTGGCAAGTCAATGTTCTTACAATGTTACATCCAGAACTGCCAAATCATGGCTCAACAGTTGCTGTCGTGGGAAAGCTGCAGATGGCTGTGCCTTATGAAAGGTTGTATGAGATAAATTTCAAGATTTTGAAAATAAATTATGTAAAATGTCTGATGAAAGTTAGCAAAACTTCAGTTCCTCTCCCTGTATGCATGCAGGAAGTCTTTCTGTGGTGTAAAGGTTGTCTTTTCAAAGCTGATGGGGATTTTTGTTGTTGTTATAACTAGAGGGGACACCAAGGTGGCATCTTATTGTATTCCAGAAAAACTTTTTAGTGCTTTTGGAGACAAAGGTAATGACTGTACATTCAGAGGGAGGAGCAGAGATGAGAGTTCTGTTTGTCATTGACATCAGTGTTTTCTATTAACTTTGCATACCACTGTATGTATAAATTGATAGTTTTCACTGGAGTAGGATTAAATAGTTGATTGTCTTATTTTAATTTACTTTTATAGTGGAAAATGGTGAAGGCGTTTGGAAGTCATTCTCCTTCAATTAAATGATTTTTCTGTTTGTTTTGGGGTTTTGTATGTGTGCACATATTGCACACTGCTTGATTCAGTGATCTGTTTTCTATTGGAGAAAATTTACAAGCACATTGCCTGCCTCACACGAATTTGTTTCCCACAGAGATTCCTAATGCAATGTGTGAGGTTTCTTATTACGCAGTTATATGGATTACATTTTCACTCCAATACAAACAAAATTAAATTACACAAAAATTAAGATGCGTGTAATCCTAATGTCTGATCTTTAGAAAAAAACTTTGTCATCTTTAAATGATAACCTTCTGCAAACTCAGTGGTAGAAATATACTGGTTTTGTCAACTGGGATGCATCTGCAATTTACATGGCAGCTGATGTTACAGCAAAATGTTAAGACTGAACTGTACAGCAACACTGAGGATCAAATTGTTTTTAATAATTTTGTCTTTCCTAGCTTGTATTAATAAAAAAGTAACAACAAAGCCAATAGACTCTATTCATTTGTTCCTGAACCCATGTGGATTAATACAAATCACTCTTTTCTAATCTTGAAATAATGATGCAGTCCTTCAAACTTGGTTTTAATGGCTTCAGTTTTACATAGCAGTTTCACATTTTGAGCACGTTCTCATTTATTGATATGCTTGAAAGGCACAAAGTTCAAAATCAGTAGCAGTCAGTTAATTTTTTTATTTAAAATGTTAGGAAGAAACACAATAATGTAGAAATATCAATGCATCCTATATTTCGAAGTTTAATGAAGGTTATTAAATTTCTTTGGGTCTTCATATCTGGCTAGAATTTTCCAGTTTCCATTAAACATTTAGATAATTATTTTACTTTGGTCATCAACCAAATTAATTAATATGCTTTTTGGTTGGCTAACAACCATGATACTTTAATTTAGTTTTATTTCATTTTTTTGTTTTTATAGAGCTTTTTCTCAGACTAACAGGACTGAAATAAAGAACTACAAGCACAAGTCTGAATGTGGCATTTAATTTTTATTTGTTTCCAAAATAATTGTGCTGCAATCAGTGTTTCAAATTGTCTTCTATACATTTCAAAACATGTAGTTTTAAACATTTTACTCATGACAATGCCAAAATTCAATATTAATGTGCTTTGGTTTTTAGTGGCTCACAAGGTACTTCTTTTTCTAGCAGTCTGTAGGAGCTGTTCCGCTGGGTGTGCCAGTAACTCGAAAGAAAGAGGATGAAGCATCAATTGGAAGTGCACCTTTGGCAAGGCAGCAGTCAAATCAAGCCTCTGAGTATGCCAGCAGTCCTGTCAAAACAAAAACAGTAACAGGTATATCACTTAATTGAAAATACCCATTCTGCACTTGCAGCCTCCCTCAGTTACATGCCTCCGCAACTGAGCAGCATCGCTGTGCAAATACTGTGGAACAACTTCCAGCTTCAGAGAAATTAAAAGTTTTTGAATTAAAGATGATCAAATGTGTAATTTTCAAATACATGTTTATTTTTATTCTCATTTTTGTTTAGTGATGTCTTTGGGGCCCTGATAGTCTCATATACCACATTTTGTAAAATGAGATAAAGGAGATCTGCTTTCAGTATAATATCTACTATTTGCTTTGATATTTAGTCCATAATTTTCTTAAACTTCACACTGTGATTAATCTCTAATTTCAGTCTGTTTACATTGCTCAAAGTCTGGCATCTGTGGAAGTCAGGATTTATGCATAAACAGTTAAAATTCACTGTTTTCAAAATCACTCACCCATAGACAGTGCATTCGTTGGCACTTGGGCTTATGGAGTTCAAGAAATAATTTATTTTAGGAGTATTTTCTGGCCACTTAAGAGTGTAAAGTGAAATATCATTACCACTAATCAAGATAATATGATTTTCTTGGAATTTCTAGTGTGTTTATCCATATGGTACTGTCTGCAAGTAGTAAAGTAGGTGATCATCAAAAAAAAATTACTATCCAGCTGAGACTTCTAGTGATCCTTCTGAAATACACTGAACAAATTCTCTTTTGCTTTGCATTGATGTTTATTTCCAGATTATCATGAGACACTTCAAGATGTTGTCTGCTGAAACTAAGATTATCCTTGTTCATTAATGGTAGAGTTAAGTACTATTTTGAGATTAAAAGGGGCTAACCTAGAAAATCTGTTTGCTGAATATTAGTGGGTTGTCATGTTGTCACTGGTAGTAAAACAGCAGATTAATTTCTAGGACTTCCATTTCATTCATGGGTATCCTTCATTTTTACCATTTATCCATTTATTTTAAAAATTAATTGATGCATTTCCTTTATTTCTGGCTGTGATGAAATGACTGTACCAAGCATATTCTTCTTTTAACTGTATTTTATCATCTGTTCTGCTTTATCAAAATCATTAATTTTCAGCTGTTAAAATTGTTGAAAAATGCTACTAAAGTAAAAATTAAAAAATGAATGTCAAAGAGCAAATGCCTTGCTAAGTAATGAAATTAATTAAAGAGATGCTTTCTGTCTGCTTCAGTAGACCACATGAATTTCCATTAATTAAAAGGAGTCATGTAATGCTGCAGTGCCATGCAGATTTGTTTTATGTGTAGTCTCCTGAAACTTCATATGGTGTTGGAGTATTTTCCTGTAGAGTTTTCTTGTGCCAGGTTTGTCAGAATTGGCTCTGTATGGAAGAGTCAGGGGACAGTAAAAGCTAACACATTTTGTGTCACCAAAATAAAAGGTCTCTGATTACTAAGCCACCAGTTACAGAGGTTAGAAAAGATTGAATAGATGCAAATGTGAAAGGTGAGATCTCATTCTCAAAAAGGTTTCAGTGGATTCTTTCTTTCAAAATTTGTTTCTTTACAGCTATATAATTTGTTGGAACATGATGAATGAGTTACCTTGGTTTGTTAAACTAAAAATAGAGTGCCTGTGATTCTACTCCTTTCTAATTTTTCTGGGTCCCTTGCTCCCACCATCTCTCTCTTTATTTTCTCTCTTTTTATTTCACCTACTTTCTGTCTGAGTTTTCTTTCATTATTTGTGTCACCTTTTTAAAGCAGGAATACTACACTGATTATAGATCTAGGACATACAATGCTACCAATTCTACAAAAGCATTCTAGGTAAAGAGACAGTGATCTTTGTAAGCCTCATATTTATTAATCATCAGGGCTATAGCTACACATGTTCTAAGTTGTCAGAAAACTGAGATCCTGATAATATGTACATATGCATAGTCTTTGCAGATTGAAAGAGATTTTGTCTTAAAATCATGCTATTCAGGTGGTGATTTTGAATTAATTATTTTCAACTCTAGCATGATCTCTGCAGTCACTCCCTTGAGAACTGCTAGGAACCAACCCTATATATTGAATGAAAGCAGTTTGTAATCACAGCTGTAAAATTATTTAAAACATTGATCTAGTGTTCAGTTTATAAGTTAATGGCTGCTGACACCTTGCCAAGAATAAAGCATGGGAAAAGAGCAAAACTACTGTCTATATGTTATCTGTCTGTGAAAATCCAGGGTTTCTCTTCTTAAGTCTCAAATTGTAGTTACTTAAAAATCTCCGTAACCACAGAGGCTTCACAACCAGAGGAAGATAATAGAATATATGGTTTAAATCTGGTATGATGTGATTGTAAACAAGTAAAGTGATAAAGACTATTAAAAAAAGTTTACTTCTGTTTGTCTGTGCACCCACTTCTCCTCCCATTCTCAGCAGTTGAGCAGTTCAGTGTTAGTTCAGTGATTAGTGATTTCCAGACCTGTACCTGTGCATAGAGGTAGAGCTCTCATGTCTGGATAGAGACAAAATAATTGTTATATATGTGTGTAATTATGTAATATATGTAACATACTCATGTAGAAAGATAGTATGGGCTGCAGAAGATGAACAGGGCAATCTTTGAAAGCTGTCTTGGGCACATTATGGAATAATGGTTTAAGCCCAAGTGTCTGTTTTCACGCATTCAAAATGTGTCCTTGTTCATTACTAAAATAATCTGTAATTTTAATTCATATTTATAAAATATTACAATTATTTTCACTGTATTTGAAAAATATATAATTTTCCATGATCAAAGATTAAATTGGATGTGGGGTTTTTGTGGTTTGTACTTTTTACTGCCTTCTGGTGAGGTATTTTTGTTTAGTCATTACAGTGAAATTTGATTTCACTAATATCTACAACATTTATCAGTTTGGATTGATAAATTGTCATTTATGAATGACATCCAACATTTATCAGTTTGGAAGTAACCATGATATCACAGATACAAATTTGACACTATTTTATGAGATAATAACCCAGACTTTGGCACCTAATTTTTCAGTATCAATAACACATACTCTTAGTATGAAGAACGCCTTTAATGAAAGAGGCTACTTTAGAGACGCTGAAAAGGGTATTAATTTTTTACTCAGAATCCTGAAAGTTGGCTTTTCTTATAGCTAGAGAGCAGAGAGGTAAATGGAATTAAATGTATCTTCTAAGAAGTCATGATGAACTTTGTGGTTGGAGTAAGCTCCACAACCTGTTATGAAAGCATCTGAAAACTGAATGCCTTGTCCCGTGACTGAACATAAACTTGTCAAACAAAATTTTGCTGATCCCTGTTATGCAACAGCGAGATGTTTCCACATGGTACAAGTGGTGACTGCATTTCAGCCATGTCATGAGTGTACATTAGTCCTGAAAAAGTGCACAGGTTTTTCATTGCTATGTCTAGTACCTGACTGCTGCATTTTATTGTCTAGTGGACAGACTGGAAGAGCATTTGCAAAAAAGAATTAAACAACGGTGGGTTTTTGAGGCAGCGTTTTTATAGACCAGTTCTGCACTTCACACAGCAAATTGGTCTTTTAATTTCACTACAAATTCAACAGGTTTTTTACGTCCAGTTTTAAAGCTGAGAAGAGATTCCAGAATCAAACTGCAGTAAGTGTAGATGTGTTGCATAAGAATATGTGTGTAGAGAAGAATAAAAGGAGAGGATATAAAAGCATTGTATTTTGGAAAAATCTCTTTTGTTTCTGAAGCACTGATAGTTTGTTCTTTGGAATTATGTTTTTACAGAGAAATAATTATAGAGTTTGAAAGCTTTATACATGCTGTTACATCTAGTCTACTATTTGTATTTCAAGCAGATTGAGGATGGTGTCATAATAAGAAAATTGAGAATTCTTGTCTTAGATAGCTTTTATGTTTTATGCCATGTACAAATCACCTGAATTCCAATAAAGACAGAGACCCTGTTGCGGATTTCTAGCTGGTGTACCCTGCTTACTTAGTTTCCCAGAACTTGTAGAAAAATAGTATCTTTGAAATATTTATCCTTTCGAATTTGACCAGCAAATACCTAAGGAATTACAGGACAAGCAAATGAATTGTGTGCATATTAGGGAATATAGGATTGCATAAGCCTTCTTTCCACAGGAAACCAGGCAAAGAAAGATCCTAATCTTTCCTTTCAATCACTTCCTAATACTTGATGATGTAGATATAATAAAACTTAAGATGTTTGTTAGATACTTCCTATAGCTGGAATTTCTTGGTGCTTATGGCAAGTGTTAGTAATTAGATTTTGGAAGTTTTACTAAAGTAATTCTTAAAATTCCTTTAAAGTATATATGAGATATTTCTGAACCACTCTTAAATACTTAAGAAAGGACAAGGCTTTAAATTGAGACACGTCTCTATTTTATTTAGACCATCTTATACCAGACAAACTGATGTTTTTATCTGAGATTTTGTCTCAAGTTAATAAAATTTCTACTGAAAAGATTCAGTGTAGCAGAATAGGACCTGTACTTAGCAAAACTTGATGCAGTTCCTGATTTTTGTTTTCCTTAAAGTACAACTAGAATGCATAGTTAGATTCCTGCTAAAATGAGTTGTTGGAATGCAAAAAACTGGCAAATATGAGAGAAGTCTGACTTGTGAGAAATCAATGGATTATCTGAAGTATTTAAACTAGTAGGTCACTATTTCTGCTCAATGAACTGAATGATTATCGTTTATTCATGCCTACCATGAAGTGTATGACTGATGATTAAGTTGGGAAGATGAATGAAATTAAATAGATGCTAAATAGGTTTAGTAAAATACTTGAAGGAATAAGTAAAATCAGGAATTTAAATCTGATGCACATTTATCTAGGGTGCATGAAAATACTAGGATTTTTATAAATGGGCTTTAGTTCTTGGATTATTTAAAAGGAAGGCATCCAGGCACAGGTGATTTATAGAAAATTTTAAGTGGCTGGACAGTCACATATCTATTCAAAATTAATTGTTCTGAGTTTTGTGAGCTAGTAAAATGTTTAACATTTTTGTTATGGTGGTGTGACTTCTCCAGTTCACTGTGAGGATTTCAGAAATCTTAGTAACTCTAAGCCAATGTAGTATATCAGACATTCTTTCTGCATGAAGAAATTCAATGTTGAGAGAGAACAAATGGTTGTTTATTTTTACATTATGTTTATAAGACTAAGGAACTTTCTGTGTATTTTTAAAAAGGCAGACTAATAGGCAGAATTCCACGTTTATCAGTATTTATTGCAGATCCAAAGGCTGCAATCCAAAGGCTTCATTATATAAGTTGTATTTGCAATTGTAAGTGATATATTAAGATAAAGATAAATTTAGGTGTGGACTTCATGACAGAACACACAAATATCACATTTTTGTAATTACTAATCTAGTAGCTCAGTTTGGCCTCTGAATGGCTGGTTTTGATTTGTACAAAAGCATCAGTCCTCTTTTATTTTTGTTCCCAGAACTAAATAGGTGTTTTTTGCCAGAAATAGTGCAGCAATCATTAAGAATTTACTGGGAGAAAACGCTGACCATAGCCATTCCCTAGCCAACATACACTTTCACACAGAAAGATCCTTTCTGGTTGCACAACAACATTAAAATCACATTTGTCTTTGTTTATTGACATATGTTAAAAGCCTCTCTGTTTTAACACTTATTCTGCTAACTCATTGGCGACCATACAAATTCAGCCACTACGTCTCTCTGCTGCCATTTCCTTGCATATAAAGAACTCACTCTCATGAGTTTTCAGGGATTGTGGGGCTCAATTATTATCTTGATAAAAGTAGTGTATTATCTGCATTGCTAGTAAAGTAGAATGCAAAAATGCTCAAAGGCCAGTAAAGAAATTATTTCTGCAAAGACTACTCAATATGCTGGCAAATATATCACGTATTTTTATAAGCTTAAAAGGACTCCTGCTGTCATTTAAGTACTGCTTTTATTCTCAAACATTCTGATAGAGAGTGCAAACTTCAAAAAGTAACTAACATAGTCTATTCTTAGGGAAAAAAATAACAGTTACATGAATAATTCAGGTATCACTCATCCAGGAATGGGAGTGTGGGGAAAAAATAGTCTTATGACATCTCAAAAATAAAATGTGAATATTTGTGAAAGACTTCTGAATGGTTCAGAAAATATTGGTAAATGCTTCAAAAAAGCTCGAAAGGTTTGAGCTTCTCTGCATGGCTTCAGTGAGCCTGCTACTTTGATTAACTTTTAAATTGAATGGTAGGAAAAACAGTGCATTAAGATAGGAAGTATTTTAACAAGATACTCCTCTGTGCCTTTGCAGTTCCTTGTATATGTAAAATGTTTTAGTATTAAATCATAGAACAAAATTATTTAATGGAAGTGCATTATACTGGGAACAGAATTTCTTTGGCTGTCATATATATTTACACAAAAGTGTGGGTGCTTTGCAATGCCTTCAAATATCTTTATAAACACATATGTTTAGTTCTGTTGTGTTGCAAGTACAAAAACATAGAGACATATGAGAAAAATTGGCAGGCAAACCTAAGGACAAACAAGCTTTTATGTAACATGTTTCACTGAAGTTTTATTTTTATATAGTATTACACAGAAAGCCAAAAACCTGCTGATTTACAGAAAATTGCAGTGTTTTAGAAGGTGGTGGTTGTTTGGGGTTTAATTAGAGGGGTATTTTCTGGGGTGTTTTACATATGAAGAAAAAAGTTCATCATATATATATATATATCTATCTATCTATCTGTAGGCCATTTTGATTTTTTAGGGTTGTTTAAAGTTTGAATTTTCTCCTCCACTGCATTTTGATCTCATTTCTAATCCTTCAGACCTCTTGATCAGTTCCTTAGAGTGTCGCATTTGTTGCAAACACCTTAGTATTTTTGGTTTTATTTTTTTTTATGGAAAGACATATCTAATGCATGAAACCAAATACCTGTTAAAGAAATCCCAATGAGTACTTTGACTCTATGCAGACAGCTTCCAGTTTTAGTAGAGGAAAAATCTTCCAAGGAAAAGAGCCATGTAGTAGGAGTACACTTTCCTCTGATTGCTTTTTTCCTTTAATGTGTTTTGCTGTCGTGGCCTCTTGGTAACTGTGGTCAGTTTGTAACAGCATTTTCCTCTTCTTAGCTCCCTTCTGGTGTGTGAGAAGCTGTGTTACAGATGATGTGATGTTGGAAGGAAAGCTTTCCCAGCTTGTTGAGGTCATGGGACAGACACATTTTGAGTACAGTCATTAGATGTGACTGGGGAGAGAGTCCTGCTGCCTGGGTGTCTGTCTGTGGACCTGTCCTGAAGCACGAGCTCTCTGAGCTTTTGGGCATCAGTGGAAGTGTGGGTTTGCCTGCAGCAGGATAACCTTTTCCAGCCGGAAAGACGCTACTGCCTTCTTAATGCATGAGGTATCTGAGGTACACAGTGGGACAGGAAACTGAGTCTGTCTTGTGCCACAGAGATTGAGAGCTGATAGGTCTGTACCATGTAGAAATCAGGAATAAGGTGCCTCCCATTAGTTTAATTGCTAGCTCTAAAGAGAGAGGAAAGCATGAGGCCAGCAGTGACTACAGATTATCAGTATTCTTCAACCCAGTAGTGGAAGTCTCTGATATGTGTTTTTTTTCTGCATTGAGTTATTTGAGGAAATGTCCATTTGTCCCAAATCACACCTCAGAAGTTTTCTCTCCCCCCTTCTATTTCTTAAGTCACTGAATATTAATAACACACAGTGGTGTCATTTTCACAAAAGTTCTTTTTATTTTCAAAACTTACATATTTTCTGAATCTGAGTTCTAAAGAACTCATTCCCAGTAGGCTAAAAAACACAAAGAAGGAGACATAAGTCTATATAAGAAAGACACCTTTAGTTAGAATTTATACCTATAAGTCTTGCTTGGTTGCATCTCCTACCAAGTGAGTACTTTAATGATTAATTTTGCAAGATTGCTACTTGGAACTCCCTTTGTACTTTAACCAGAAATTGTGAAATTAGTTAGGAAAACTACTTCGATGAGTCCTTTTTTAAAAAACAGTCTGTTCATTACCAATGTGATCTGAAGTTAGTAAGCATGGCAGCTGCTCTGTGATTGTGTGGTGTATATGTTTGCACAAATACCAAACAATGAGGGACTAAAAGACAAAGAGTGGGAGCCTTTTATGTTCCTGTACACTGGTTTTCTTAAAAATTCAACTTCAAAAGTCCACTATGGTGGACGTTTTTTTTCGCCTTATCAGTATGGAAGTGTTTCATACAAATCATATTTTCCATCTGGCTATTGCTGACTGGCATCTGGGTTCAACACAAGACTGACAATTCCTGACAAACATTGCCAGGAAATGTTTCAAGGTTTTCAGTTCAGCAGTAGCTAAGTAGCCTAATTATCTTGGGAAATTAACCTTCGCACACACAGATGAGGCTGATCCAGTCTACATGTATACTGTAGAGGACTAGCCAAACACACATGGTAGCCACACCTGACAGTGTCTTAGCAAGTGTCATCTACTGATGATCTTGCCTGCCGGGGAATTAAGACACTTCTTTCCCAGCATCTCTTCAGGAGTTACTTCTTTGCTTGTTTCGTCTTTCCACTCTGATATACTATTTATCCCTTTGGTTCCTTATCTGTCTGTTGGGGTTTTTTTTTTGTTTTTTTTTTTTGTTTGTTTTGTTTTGTTTTGTTTTGTTTTTAATCTCTTTGAGCATGAAGGGTTATAGAGAAGCTGGTTTTTATTGTGGATATTCCTGGAATTTTGCAAATTTGAGCTACATGTATATGAAGAAAAACAAGAGATGTTTCAGTCAGCTAATTTTATTTTTAATTCACAGGTTGTTGTTTCTGGCTATTCCTTTAATTGAGAGAGAATTAGCAGTGTTTGTTTTCTTGTAAATAACATATGGGAGATTTGAACAAAACCTAGCTTTAAATGCCACTCATGAGGGATGCACTTGTTAAGCGATGGAGGATGTTGATAATCCGTACTGAATGCATTTTAGGATATGTAGTTTTACACTGCATTTATCTACTCATCCTGAACTGAAGCATCTTACCTGGGAAATTCAGTCTCACAGTGGCTTTGTATGTCGTTCACACCCTTACCCACACTTCTGTTCTAGAGTTCTATGCTTCATTGACTCTTTTAATATTTCTTGATGCTCAAGCTGTTCCTAATTCTTACCTTGTAGTGTATGTGTAATATAGGCCCTGACTGCACAGAAGATGGTGTGAATTGAGGGGTGGGGGTAAGAAGTTAAAGGAGAACAACTATTCCTTGATTAATCTCTTAGTTTTAACTTAATCCATTCATAACGTGGATGGAAGACATATTGCATGGCATAAAACTGTCCGTGTGAGAAGATGTTGTAAAACAGCTATTGCACACTGCTTCTCCAGATGAATAATTTACATGTTTGTCTCTCCAGAGCAGCTGAACAACAAGCAATCCTGAAATGTCACGCTTTTTACACTCTCACGATCCAGTTTTCATTCTTTATCCTTCTAACAGATTCATAATTGGAGCCAGGAATCTCTGAGAGCATTAATTATACTGCAGCCATAAAAGTTCTCTTTCACTCTTTTGACCACCTCTCTTTTTGAATCTTTGGTTTCTCCATCAGTTTAATAAAACGAACATTTCTCTTTAGGATGATTAAGAATTCTATTTGTTGAGGGATTTTTTCTGATAATGTTATTGAACTCTAGCCTTGATGGGGAAAACGTCACAAATTAATTCTTCCAGTGACGTTAACATTTCATGCTCTTGGCAGAAATTCACCTCATAGATGTTTCAGTTTTAAATATTTGCATGTTTCATTGCATTACTGAAGAATCAGTGATGCATGTCAAGGAGCATATATTTTTGTTTACCTTAGTTCGGTTGATAGCATAATTTTGTCTTAAGAATTTTTCTGTAATTTTCATGCCACAGATTTCTCCTAGCTGTAAAATTGGTAGACATAAATTGTCACACACTGATTTCAATTTGGTTTAAATCTAAGTCATGAAGTCTTCATAATTTATTCCTCCAGATTTGTCAGCTCAACAGCATGTAGGCCAAAGCTGGAAATTTTAGCTAAGCTGCCAATAGTTCAGTGGGTATCCCAAAACACAAGGAGGAACATATTCTGTAAAACATGTCAAAAGGAACTATGCACCACTCACGGTCCTCTTTTGAAGTTCTAGTGTGCTTTTATTCAGGTTAATGTTTCTGTTATCTAAAATATTTTCATGTTCATGTTATTAAATAATTAACAGTTAAGGGAATGTCTTTTTTACTAGAAGACATTGAATTTTGCTGAAATACTTCGTACTTTATTACCTTAAAAGTTGACAAAGTAAGAAAGTAGTTTAATTTTTATGCCTTTTTTTGGAAGCATACTCAAGTTTTTTAAGGGAATTTTTCAAAGAAAACAAATTAAAGGCTATTATTTAATGTGGTCTGTCATTTCTTACAATTTTAGAAAGGTGAAACCTTTAGATGACCATGGCAGCAATGTATGTGAAAACCTCTTGGATTTCTATTGCATTGTCAAATAGGTTATCACACTTTGGAAACTGTCTTAATTTGTTTAGGTCAAACATTCTTCATAATATTTTCTTAGCAGTTCATGTTAAAAAAAGTTTTTACATTTAATTTTACTGTGTTTGTATTTCTCACAAGGCTTTACTGGTGTAGCTGTATTGACAAGTTTAAAACTAATGTAGACACATTATTATTTTGTCCATAGTGAGATATACACAGTGAGAGAAAGACTCTTTTATAGTGTAAAGTAACTCTTTTTCTTTGCCATCAGTAAGTATATTATTTACTTAGATATTCTTTTTGTAACTGAGTTTTTTTGGTTGCATTAGAATCTCGTCCTTTGTCGCTCCCTGTGAAAACCATGCTGAACCCATCTGAAAGCTGCAGAAGTCCTGAGGAAAGAATGAAGGAATTTATTGGAATAGTGTGGAATGCAGTTAAGTGCCTTACACTTCAGGTAAGATGAAAAGGAAGTGAAAAAACTCTATGTGTTTCCAAACTTTATGATACTTTTTATGCATCCTAGTGCTTTTTATTGGAGAGGTTTTAAAGGAGCTCCCAAGTTTTATTGTCTGATTTCAGTAATTTCAAAGTCTGAGTGAATGAAAAATAAAGTACAGATTTTGGGGAAATTAAATAAAGAATACTTTGGTTTTAAAATATTAGGTTTTGAAATACTGTTTTGTATTTTAAGGGAAAGATTATTCAAAAATTATATTAATAAAAATTGCTTGTCACTTTTCTGTATTATAAACATAACTATACACCTTTGTATCTGTAGTTAGATGTGCAGAATGCCTTCTTTTCTAAAACTATTTGAGGAAAGTGTGTATGATAAGTACTTTCTTGAGGTATATGATACAATATGCTGTTACACAGTGAAGGCTCACTTCACTTTTTCATGCAGGACAAGTAGATGGCTGCTTGGATTAAAGCATTTTGGTTTATACTGCTCCAGATTGTAGTTGCTGATCAGTAAAAGCAGAGTTTTCATGTAGCAGTGTAGATGCCATGCTAGGAATCCAGTGTTAAGATTGCAATAACAAATATTAGATGGCTTAGAAGTGCTAGAATTAGGACTATGTTATTCCCAATACTTACAGAGAGCCTAGTGGGAAATTATCCTAACTTAGAGTTATTATATCCTGTGCCTCTTGAGCCCTACATTCTTGGAGATCAGTATTTTATGGTACACCAGGATATAGTAGCAAAAATTGTTGATTTTGTTTTAGTTAAGAAAAAAAGAATCAAAAAAATTCTGCCAGCATTACAGAAAGTAATTGTTGAATGCCTGCTCCTTCTTCCTATCAAGAAATATATTTAATAATATACACACTCATCCCAGAATGTGTGTGTGTTACTCCTCTTTCATGTAAAAATTACTTAGAATTCGCAGTTTTAGAAAGTTTTAAAAGTTTTTAGAAAGTTTTTAGAACTTTAGAAAGTTTTAGAAAGTTTTGCCTGAGCAAGAACTTGGGACTTGTGACCTGGTTGCAGAATAAAGTAAAGTTGAGAATAGAATGCTTGCTATTAAACTTATCTATTTAGTTTTCAGCCTTCTCTTTCATCATTGTTTCACGAGTATATTGCTTATTTTCCTTTCTTTTTTAATGTTCTCACCACTGTAGATTAAAATGTCTAGATAAGAGAGAGAATTTGTAATCTCTTTGAAGGAAGCAGTGTATTTTTGTTATGTGTCTGAGTGGTACTTAGCACAGTGAGACTCCCTATATAAATGAGGCTTACAGTTTGAGTCATAATAAAAGTAATAATATAATAACAACGATGAGCTGGGTCCTCTATAAAGGAGTAAAACTGAATCAGGACTATCATACTCTGCTCATACATTTTTCATGGTATGATTTTTTGTGAGCAACCAGCAAATTGAATTTGTTTTGAAGAATGGTTAAAATACCAACCATGAAGTTTGCACATTACTAGATAGGAAAAAAGGTAGTGTTTATTTCTGTGTAAATGAAAACTGGTGACAGTGATAGGCATGGGTTTTCTCAAAGAGTAATTCATAAATACGTTGCTTCTCTGACCCAACACAGAGAAAAGAGCTCATACTGGCAGAGGATTTTTTGTGTTGGGTACTTTCTCTGGTTCTTGAGGTTCTAGATTTATTTACTCTTTACAGGCTTTTTTTGGTAGAGTACTCATGCTTTCTATTTTCGTAATTGTGACTGTGAAATTATAATTTTGGTTTTTATATATGTTGAAATTAAACACCCCTATGAATTCATACAGCAGCTTACACACTTTGTTTCATACTTGTAGTTTAACTGTACTTGGTGAAGTATTTGCCAGTATCTTCCTAGAAGTTGTCATGTTATCAGCAAAACATTTCAACAGACTCCAATGAAGCACTACAGGAAAATTCAAGAATGTGCTTCCACACAAATACGCAATAGTCCTTCCTTGTGAAATATGAAGTATTTATAGATATATTTTCTGTTCTTTTTATTACTACTAGTAGTTCTTATGGTTAATTTATTTAAATATGTTTTTCAAGACATAAATGCCATATATATAGCTTGTTTCTTTCAATACCAGCCAAAATGGGAAATTTGTTCAAGACAATGTATAGAGGGTACAAAAATGAGAATTATGACTCTGTTTTTCAATTCAAGTACATATATTTATTTTGTTATACATAATGTGCATTTTATTGAACATATATAACTATCTTTGAATGTTAAAGTCATACAGATTTTCTGTATTATTATTTGGCATGAAAAAGGGAAACTTCTAGAATAATTTGTCTGGTTAAATGCTGGAGCACTTATGCTCTGTGGGGTTTTTTTCTAAAGCTAATTTTCATTTTCCTGGATCTTTTAGTAACACCATTGTAGAACAGAAAAGTCTAGTTGTCGTCAGATAAAACTGAACTTCATAACTTAAAATCATCAAAGGATTAGTGGAAGTTAGAGTAAGTAAATGTGTTTGGAACTGAAGTAACTGGAAAGTTTATTTTGGATCCAAAGATGGTACTTGCTTAGCCCTGGCCCTGGCTTGCTTCTGATAGAATATTGCTTGAAGATTTTGTGCATCGGAGTTGTGGTGAGCTATTAGTATTAAAGTGAAAAGATTTTCATATTTTATATAAAAAGTTGGTTTATTATTTAGTTGTTGTAGGATTTTATATGCAGCCTTGAAGTCTTTTTGGCAGTTACACTGTGTAGGAGGGTAATACTCATTTTTTACATGTTCCTCATACTAATAGTTGCTAAAATTGTGAAGCAGTATAAACACAATTATTTTTAATTGGCTGTTAATGCTAAATTCCACTGAGAACAATGTAGGATCTGTATTATAGGTAAATTAATTAATGAGTAATGTTGTAACGAGTGCCAACTATATAAGGTTGTAATTGTTACATATAAAACTTAGGTATGTCATGTCTTAAATATCCCTGACTTTATTTGTAAAAAAGAAATCCTTTTCCTAAAACTATTGAAAATTATATTTTTATTAAGGCATATAACTTATAAAAATTTTTGACAAAGTAAAATTGAAAGGTAAGAAAGGGAAGGACAGAAATGATAAGAGTTTCTGTTACTTGAATTGTGTTGTTATCTAGGGGTCAGGAAGAGATTCTGTGACTTGTAATTTAGCAGTTATAGCTCTCAGCAGTTATTTGGCAATTATGAGATAGGGTTATTTTTTAATTTGGTTACTTATCAAAAACCAACAAAAATTTGGGTTTTCCATGACTAAATAAAAACTTTTTAAACCGTTAAAAGCTTTCTTAGAAAAGAACAGCAATACTATGAAGCACAATGACACTGTGTTTTAAGTGGTCAAAGAAAATGTATCTGATCCTTATTATGGTCATTTTTATGTACAGGTAGTGTGCTCTCTTAGTTCTTTTACTTATGTGTTCTGCTTTCCATTTATAACATTTTTACTTTTGTCTACCTTCAAAACATGAACTTCTGTTCTGCCCTTCGAAAGTGTAACGAACAGTGCATGTCAGGCTCAACTGCAGATGGTCTAAATGGGTAGAATGAATTTGGATATTGGAGGCTGAACTATGGTGTTACAATACTGAGTACCCCAGAACCTGCACATGAGATGTGAGAGCAGGGGTTCTTTGCAGTTTGGGGAGTCATTGCAAGATGATACTCTGTACCAAAAAAAACATGTTACCTTTCTGCTGAGAGCATATGAGGGTTGAAGACTAATGCAGAGAGAGCCAACTTCCCAGGAGAGAGACCTACATGTAAGTGTCACCCTGAAGCAAATCTGTAGTGCCTCTAATTGATTTATGTAGCTGTAAAATGTGAGTTATGAAAGGGAATCTCCTTATGGTATCACTATCATGAAACCTGTAAAGATTTGAACAACCTATCCCTCTTCATTGGACTTGGTGGGTCACTTGTTTTGTTTTCTTCCCTCCAACCCACCCTCCTCAGTTAGGAGGACCTAATTTTTTTCTGCAGTATTTATTTCACTCTTCTCTCTAATGAGCAACATTATCATTTTATAAAATAAGCATTAAAAATACTCCAGTAATTTCATACTTTTCCTTTTTATACAAGAGTCATTGGACATTTTTTGGCTTATATGTTTGTAAAAGCTTAGAGTGTAGAGTTATGCTTTGCATAATGTTTTAGAAGTAGAAGGGAAAATACTGCTTGCTTCATTGGTTTATCATTAGTGTACATTATTTAGCATATATAGGCCTTGACATAACAGAAATGAAAATAGGGGGTGATCCTGTTTCAAGAATGTAATAATTCCTTCTCTTTAACACATGAATGTGTTCAGTATTGGCAAACGAACATGTTGCTACCAAAACTGAAATCAGATCCTTGAAACAGAAAGGATGTTGCCATGGAAAAATGAAGTAACACTCAGTGCAGCTGCGAAGCATTAATGAATAGGATATTTTTTTAAAAGATCATTTGTGTTTGGTGTGGCTTGGAGGGTCCCAACCAGATGGTTTCCATGAACAGGATCTGACCCCCAGCTTGAGGACTTCTTACTGGCAGATTACTTCATTTTCTTTCCCTTGGATTGTCAGATCCTTACATTAATGCAAGATTTACTGCTGCAGATTTATATTCAGTTACATAAATCAGTCACATCTTACATTAAATTCACAATTTTAGGCACACAGTTTAACAGTTATTTAAAAAGTGTAAAAAGATTTATATGATAGCTGTAATATATGCTATTGATGTAGTTTAATTTTAAGAATTTGGATTACATATATTTTGAAACACTTTCTGATTGGTGAAGCAATCTGTAGCACACATTCTCGCTTTTGTCCAGCATATAATTGCATCATTTTTGATGCACTCTTCCATTCCTTCACTGGAACTTGTGAGTAGGCAGATCTCCAGATTCTGTGAGTTAAATGTACACATATTCCATTGAAGTTGATAGTTGTGTTAATAGTTGTGAATCTGCCTCCAAGAAGTTCAACAGGTGCAACTCAATTTTGCACTTACTGGGCCCTTGTGCGTTCAAATTGGTAATTTCTTGTGTGATCATAATAACTGCATTATTTGCTTTAAAATGTGGAGTTTTGCCATATATTCATTGTGTTTGCCTTTCAAATCCTGCAGTAATATATTGCAAAATTTGTTATTTATATAAAACTTTAAATGAAACACAGGTAAGCAAACCATGTCTGTAAGCAATTCTGTAATATTACATATTGTCAATTATTTGCAAATCCAGATTTAGGATCCTGCTGACTGCACCAATTTGTCCTAAATGAGTTGTTTAGATTAACTTACATAATCATCATCAAAGGCATTAGCAAAGGTGATTTTAATATGATTTCATAAAGGTGCAACTTGGCGAAGTTCAATAGCAAGGTTCTCTCTTATCATTTACTACATGGTTGAAACATACAAAGAAAAATAGAGTAAATTTGGTGTTATTTACATGGAGACTAAAGATGGAAAAGGGTAAGGTAACCCAAATGTTGAGTCATGAAATTTAGACCAGACCTCCTTGCTTGCCAAACCCCTGATGTGTCTTAGGTGCAGCTGGATCTGGTCTGGACAACAGTTTATATCTAACAGAAGAAATATAAAGAGTAAGAAAGTCCTTCCATTGAGTCATGAGGTTCAGAGTAGACCAACCCCCTTGCTTTCTAAACTCCAGATGGAGCTTAGGTCCAATCCAGGTCTGAGACTTTGACAACAGTCTGTCTGAAGGAACTAACTACATGGATTTAAATAGTTTTAATTTAGCATGCTATCAGCAGCTTACTGAGGATCTATTGCAAATAAGGGTTCTTTCTGCCTTAGGTTACAGAAAGGTCACTCAGTCTCAGGAGAAGGAATCCCAAATGCTGGAAGGCATCCCAGCACAAGGGGAGAGTCATTGGTGTGCAGTCCAGGTACAATTTAGAGAAAACTTAAATTGAACTCATTCAGAGATCTGTCTTTACTAGAAAGACCTCTCTGCCTCTAGGAAAAATCTTGAAAGCATCCCAGCTCAAGGGGAGATCACTGCTGTGCAGCCATCCTGCCTGGCAGGGAGAGCTCAAAGGCAGTTCACTTAGGCTGTCATTGGCTTGTAGTCAAATTGCATACAATGGGAGGGGTGGGCAAGAGACTCCTTGTACTCACGGCTTTCCTTGTTCCTTGTTAAGTGAGTCTTGGAAAAAACACATTCAAGTGTTAATCACATGATCAGGCATGACACTTGTTGGGTCACTCTGCTCTTTGTGGGTTTCCTGGAAGAGTTCTTGACCCAGCTACAGCTCAGGCCTTTACCTCATTTGGAGCTTGTACTGAGCTACTGCTGGTCTGGTTAAGGGGGCTGAGTTTATCCATCACACATATGGAGGCCTGATGCTATGTTGAGCCCACCACACTTCATGCTCCAACTCACATTTTCTTGTTTGAAAATGAGTAACAAAGAGCTGCCTGTGTAAAAAAGGAATTTCCATCAGGAATTTAAAGGGGTGAAAGTGTTGTGCTTCTACTTCAGTATTCTTGATACAGCAAAGTAAAATAAAACAAATGTGATCTGAAGAACTTTTCTTCAGTACAAAGCTGCACTGAGCTGTAAATGAAGTGCAAAACCTCTACTAAGTAATGAGATCTCTTCTTGAGAATGCTTTGTAAAACATGTCCTGTAGATCCTGCTGCTAGCAATGGGATGAGGCATAGTATCCTTCAAGTTGGTGGAATTTTTGGATTATTATTACCACATGGTTTGTATATCCAGGCAACATTTGATGTTAATCGTCATAGATATGTGTGTGTGTGTGTGTGCGTGCGTGTGTGTGTGTGTGTGTGTGAAGAATGGGTGATTTTTAATAAACTGTTTACTCAGCAAATGCACAGAAAAAACTATACTTATACTGATCATAAGTTCTTTTGTCATCTATTTATCATTATTCCACAATGGCTTGACCTACTACTAATAGACCAGAAAACGATCTAATGTGTCACTGTAAAAATCTTTGCAAATTGACACAATGACTAATTTACAATTAAAAAAAAACCAAATGTATTACATCTGTAACAATACACTGTAGGTTTTCATCCAGTATAAATAAAGTACACTCTGCAACCTTGGATCAATAAACTACTTATCAAAGATGTAATTAGCTTCATTTTACAACTCAAACAGTTCTAAATCCAGAAACAAACACAGACTTCATGTACCAATGTATTTATTTTTGCAAAATTCTACTTATATTTTTCTGCAGTGAATTCTTGTCAGTTTGTCTAAGCAAAAGGGCACAAAAAAGCTGAAATAAAGATGAATATCTGTGTACTCACTAGGCTGGCAAAGTACATACAGTGCTGCAGAATTCCAGCTTTATTACAAATCACTATTGTGGTCTTGAAGGCCTAATACCCTTGAGGGGAAAGTATGAAGTACAAATCTTGCTTATTGCTTTTAAGCTGTGCTGTCTTTAATGATGTCAGATCGAAAGAGTGTTACGTAAGTTTGCAGGTAACAACTGTATTTATGACAGCTACAAATAATATCTTGTCCAACAATGTGTATGCTAGGCTTTTCCAAGCAATGTGAAGAAATTAACTGAATCATAGCTTGTATTTGCTTAATAAAGCATTCAAGTGTGCAGGCTGTTGGAGCTATTTGATATCCAGGTGCCAGAATGCTAAGAGCCAAGGAAGACTGACAGCCTGCAGCTTACATCACCTCTGAGCTAACAAGTTGTGATGAGTTGAGTTCTGGTTTGGACTCGCTCAGCCTCGCTAGAAGCTCCTAAGAAGTTGGCAAAATGGTCTGACAAGTTTCAGGGTAACAACACTGTTTGAAAATAAAGAACAAAAATGCTATTTTGTATGAAACCATACGTGCTGCTTCTGATTTGCAATGAAAACTGGATAAAAGTTGTATAAACTTTGTCAGCTTCATTACTTTCTCCTTTTCTTTGTTTATATGTGCATCTCTCCATTTGTTTAAAAGTCAGTCGGTTTTTCTCTAAAGTTTGTATTTTTCCCAGTTTTTCTGATGATTAACTTTTTTGTACATGCTCATTACTGTTGCCTATTAAGTAAAGGCAAATTTTTCACTGAAACAGTTCTTTATAGAAAGTAACAGCATATAAAATGTTGGCTAGTTCTAGAGGCTTAGTTATTGCTAACAAAAGCTAATGAGTGGCAAAAAGTGGAGTGCTTTCTCAGCTTTATTGTGAGAACATTTTCTGACTCAATTGCACTTGTAAAAAGCTGTTGAAATGTAGATATATATGTATGTTCACCTTATGTGGCAACACCTTTCTGATCAATTTACAGAGCAAAAACATCCTTCTTCTTTCTCCCCTCCCATAATCATAATTTAGAAGCATATAGTATTTTCCAGCATTTTGCATCATCTTTTTTTCTTAATTCAACTAAAAGTTAAGACTCTTTTCAGTCAACTGTGATGGATGAATAACTTCAGATTTTGTACCAAGATCCATGCTCCACAGTGACAGGGAAAATAATCTGTTTCTGAGAATCTTTCTTGGCTTTGTTTTTTCAGCTTGAAGTGCAGTCTTGTTGTGTATTCCTTCCGAATGATAGCCTGCCTTCTCCAAGTACTATTGTGTCAGGTGACATTCCTGGGACTGTGAGAAACTGGTACCATGGGCAGGCCAGTATGCCTGGCACACTTGTCATCTGCTTGCCCCAGATAAAGATTATGAGTGCTGGACACAAACACATGGAACCATTGCAAGAAATCCCATTTGTTGTGCTGAGACCCATCCTTGAAGAAGGTAATGTTATTAAACTCAAAAAGCCTTACTCTTTAGTTTCCATTTCTAACTGTTAAGAAAATTATCTTCATTTTATTTTAAAAAATTCTTGTTTGGCACTGCTTTTTTTGCAGAACGCTGTTATGTATTATTGATGTCTGGAAATACTAATTAAAAGGTCAGCGCCTTGAAAATCAACATGAAACTCATCATCAAAGAGCTAGTTCTGTGATGTTTTGTATATTTGAAACAAAACTAATTCAAAGATTCAATTTTTACCTTCACTGGTTTTGTTATTCAAGTTATTGTGTAGCCAATGATTTTGACACAACAGGAAGTGACAGTAAATTGTGAGTTCCAAGACAGAATGGAGACAGGTTGGGAAAAACTTCTCATCCCACCAAGGTCTTGGGTGCAGCATTCAGACTGGACATTAGTAAAACATTCTTCACCGAGAGGGTGGTTGGTCTCTGAAACAAGTTTCATAGGAAAGGGGTTGTGGCACTAAGCCTGTCAGAGTTCTGGATGTATCTGTACAAGGCTTTTAGTCTTATGACTTAATCTTAGGTAGTCCTGGAAAGAGCAGGGAGTTGCACTCCATGATCCTTATGGGTCCCATCCAACTTGAGATACTCTGTGATTCAATATAAAATGAGAAGAGTTTGTAAGTATAGCAGACTGTCAAAAGAAAAGAATGAGACTTTAATGGTCATCATGATAGGCCACAGTTGTGTTCTGTGTTGTGCTTTTCTTAGGGATTGTAGCAAGGATTTTGTAGGTGTTTGAAGAAAAAGTTGGTCAGGTTGAGGAAAAGTATGGTAGATCTTAATTGAACAGCTAATATTTAATAAGGGTTTGAGTTGCAGACCAGTTTGAGGGAAGAATCAACTTTTAACATTCTCCAACTGATCAGGAAATGAAAGGAGGAGATAAGCTGTAAAGGACCTAGCAAGTGAAGACAAGTTGCCTATGTTCAGTATTTGTTTGTTGTGTTTGGTTTTGGTTTTTTTCTTGAGCCCTTAGAAATGATCAGAGGAAGTGGTAAATGGACTTGCAGAAGTATTCTGAAGAAATACTGATGTAAATTTATATGAAAATATTTATATATTTATATGAAAAAATGTGTACTGGAAATAGATGAGGTAAATATCCTGAACTGTCTTGAGTCTTGGGTTCTAGGTTTATTTTAATGACCTCCATGACAGCTGGGCTTACAGCCAACTCTTGGAATTAATGGAAATGCCAGTATTTGTGGTTTAACCCCAGCTGGCAGCTCTGGCTGCACACAACCCCTCACTCCTCCACCCTGGTTGGAATGGTGGAGAGAATCAGAAGGATAAAAGGGAGAAGACTTAGGGGTTGAGATAAAGGCAGCTGAATAGGTAAAGTAAAGCTGCTGGTCTAAGCAAAGCAAAATAACAAATTAATTTCTTACTTGCTGTCAGTAGGCATGTGTTCCAGCCTTTCTGTTTCGTTGGTTTCTTTGGTTATTTGGGGTCAGCTGCCCAGGCTGTGTCCCCTCCCAACTCCTTGTGCACCCCCGGTTTACTTGCTGGTGGAGCAGTGTGAGAAGCAGGAAACATCTTAAGCACTGTTCAGCAATAATTAGAGCATACCCATATTATCCACAGTTTTCAGCACAAATTCAAAACAGCAGCATGCCAACCACCATATAGAAAATTAAGTCTATCCCAGACAAAAAAAGAACATTAGTGTACAGTTAGTTCATCATTGTATTCTCAAACTGTATTATTTAGAAATAATTCTTGCTGGTTTGTGTATTCATTCTAAGATGAAGAGAGGGAGATGCAGCAAAAGCAAAAAACATTGCTTTTGTGATGGGATTTTCTGAGAAAATTATTCTGTTTTCTGCCTACTGACTGCTGAAGTACAAACAGTTTGAAGGGTATGAAAAATTAAGTCAAAATCACATTCAGGAGCTAGTATTGTTCCTGCCATCTGAAATTTGTTCAGATTTATAACATTGTGTTTCTTCTCTCTTTGATCTGCCACTTACATTGGACCCTTCTCCTTTCTGTATTTTACCGTAACTCATGGCAACTGAAATAAAATTTCTGGTTTTAATATTGAAAGTCATATTAGAGATGCTGCCAAATGAAAAGAAAAAAAAAGTTTAAATGAGAGAGAGAAAGGTATATTTGTTTTTCCTAGTAACTTTCAGTAGGAATTATCTAATTTGTTAATCATAGTGACAGATAGAAGATAAATTTAACTGAAGCCTTTTGTTGGTTTTAAACTGGTTATGTGATTTAAACCATTTATGAAATTAAGAAGTCATTTGAATTTTGTCAGACCTAGATTTGAAGGAGAGATCCTAGTGAGAGAAAAGAATCTCCCTGGTTGGGATAAAGTCTATAGTAAGGAATTTATTTGTGTGTGGCTTTGTGCTCTGGGAATAATGCCAAACAGAAGTTCTCACAATCTTGATATTTTTGATTCTCTAATGGAACCATTGCCTCCCCTCATGCCAAGACTCCCTCTTAAATAGTTTATTTAGAAGTTTTTTCAAGTCACCTCCTTTATTTCTTCCTCTGTAGAGGTAAATAATTTTTATAGAGTTGTATTGTGAAAGTCTCTTAATTTGCTTTCTGTCTTTGAACAAGACCTAAGGGACATAGGCATGTCATTCTTAAGACATGCTACCATCTCTTGGAAATTATATTTAGTCAACCTTGCTTTTCCATTCCAATTCCATTCCATTCCAAAGAAAAGAATCATTCCTTCTTTTATAAAGAAGATATAAGTAAAAGTCTTGTTCACAAGGATGTGTTGTCACCTTCAAGAAAGCTGTGTGCTCTTATTACTTATTACTTATTATTACATGATAGACTAAATTAGGACAAAAAGGAAACATATTCCTATTGTCATTTGGGAATATTTCAGCCTACTCAGAGATACTTACTGACCTCAGGATGTCAACATACTGTAAAAATAGCTCATGCACTATCCCACAGTCAGGTCTTTCCATTTGTTTTCAGAGTTTTGCTGCATCTCTGAGGTAATTTTATTGTGTAGGAATGCTTGTTCCTCTTTGGAGGAACAGTAAATAGCAGTAAATTTTATGAATCCATCTTTGTAAAAATGTTTGCCTGGGTCGGATACATTACGATATGGATCTTTAGGTAAGACACAGTAAAATACTTCTAGAAAGTAGTGTTCAAAAATATCTTTAAGTTGTTGTTGATATTGCTGGTAATCATATTCACATTTTCAGATGGATAGCCATATACTGACAGTCATGTGAATCACTGTATTCCAAATATTTAAATTAGCGAGATAGCTTTTGTTTGTGAAATAAGACAGATGATATATCTTCACAGAATTTTGTAACATATGTTTAAACTCAATAATTTGTCAAGTGACTTGCAGGGAAATAGGAAATTAGGGCTTCTCATTCAGTGTAAATTAATTACAATGAAATGTATTGGTCATAAACTACTACAATATAATTACATAGATTTCAACCTGAAAACAGCAGTTAAATGTTTAAAGTAGCACAGCAGCATGTTTAAAGTAGCACAGAAGTTATCATCTTGCATTAGATTTTTAAAAATGTTTACCTTTAAATTTACAGAAATAACTTTTACAGTTATTTAAGATAAATATTTGACACTAAAATAGTGTCCTGTTTCATAGAGGAGTTTGTGTGTGACCTTAAAGATCATCTATTTCCAACCCCCCTGCCAAGGGCAGGGACACTTTTCGCTAGACCAGATTGCTCAGAGCCCAACCATCCTGGCTCTGAGCACTTTCAGGGATGGGGAATCCACAACTTCCCTGGGCAACCTCTTCCAGTGTCTCTTACTGTCTCGTAGTGAATAATTTTGTCTTTATATCTAATCTAAATTTCCTTCTTTCAGTTTATTTGAATTTATATTCAATGCCACCATCTGTAATAGTAATTACTGTTTTTAACTCACCTGTTAGGGCAATGCCTTGTATAATTAGTTCTCATGTTTGAGAAGCTGGGTTTATGCAGACATAGAACTACTTCCCTGTTGCATGGCTGGGAGGAAGAACAAGTGACCTAACATAGTGATTGCATGTTTTTTTTTAACACTGCATGTCACATGAGAATGAGGGCTTTAGAAATCCATGTGAAGACCCCGTAGGGTGGTTACAGGAAGGAAAATGAAGACAGAGTGGTCAGGTTGCTCATTAGGGATTGCAAGGGATACTGCTAGTAAGCCTGGGAATAGATCCCAGAGCACATGCATGGTAAAGCTTTAATGATCTCTCTCCCACCATCACTGATTTTAAACAAACAAAATTTCTCTTTTGTAGAACTGTCAGCATCATATACACAATATTGTGTTCAAATGCCACATTTAGAATCTGGTTTTTAAAATGAAGATAAGTACTACATGAAAATGAGAACAAACAACAATTATTAGTAGTTAAGTACATTTATCAATATTACATGTCATGCAGATGCAAAGTCTTATTATGAGCATTAGTAATTAACTCTAGCAAAGAAACAAAGTGCATCAATAAATACCAGAGAAAGTGCTTGCGCATACCAAATTTTTTATTTATATATTGGAAAAAAATATCAAAAATTCTGTTGGAAAATAGCTGATAAATGCCAAATTTGAAAAATTGAAAATTGAAAAATTTGAAAATTGTCTGATGGTTGGGTCAGTCAACTGCCAAATACCTGAAAGAGGTATTTGTTAATTTAAGAAGTTATCAAAGCAGTTGAAATAGTTTGATAAATAGATTTCCAAATAAAAATCAGTGATGATGCTCTAAGAAGTTAAAAATAAGGATTTATGATAGCAGTTGATCAGAAATTAACCAGAATCTTCTACCACACTAGGGGTCTTTCATGTGTGTGTTTTATAATCTTGCCATAATAGATGTGGGGTGCACTATAGTTCCAATGAAGGCAATTCCAGTTTTTCCAATTTACTTAAAATATTTCCGATTAAAAGAATTACATCAATTAGGTGACAAAATAATAGTATACATAGATGGGAAGGTTAGATGTAGAGAAAATATCTGCTAAATGTGGCACTGACTTTTCCTTCCTACCAAGAAATAATTTTTTAAGTTATGGGAAAATCCTATAAGCAATGTTGCTTTTGATGTTTAGACACTTTGAATTAACATTTTTAATAGTTTCATAAAACAAATTTGTGAATGAGTGAAGGTATATTTTTTTTAAACACGACATAGGTACAAGAACAAAACAAGGATTTACTAGGTGGACAGTTTGAGTAAAGTGTTAGAACAGGCACACAGTGTATATGGAGCTGAAGAAGAGGTAATTGGTGACATTAGGGGGAATTTTATAGCTGTAAATTCACCGTATATTTACTACAGTGTTTTTTCAATCTACTGTGGTTTCTGTACATTGATAAAACTTGATCAGTGTTTTCTTTTAAAGGTACATAATGTATGCAGTCTACTAGAGTTACCATTAATTTTTTTCCTTAGATATTCTTTCTTTTTAATCCATGAAATATAAACTGAGTTAATTTACTGTGGTGATCACAGAGAAAAACAAAGTTCGTATGTAGTAATTAGAAACATGTCATTGGAGTTGACTTTGAATTTTTTCAATATATTAAAATTATTTTTTTTAATTTCTTGGCTGACTGGACTTGGAAAAAAACACAAATTAACTGCTTCAAAACTTTTAATCTGCAAACCTTTTGAAAATATTTTCAAGTTACTTTGAGCTGAATTCTTCAGTATGTAATAGCTTCAAAATAAACTATTGAAATTTTCAGTTTGTTCTTAGGATGAGACACACAGAGTTTTCTGATACGTACTCCTGACCATACAAATTTATTGCTGATGCCACCTGTAGAAGAAACAATAGAAGTCATACTAAAATAATGTGGTAAAAAGGTGTTGGAATGAAACTTAATTTTAGTTTCAAAACCCTTCTAATTTCTTTAAATAATCACAGCTAACAGTTGGTGCTATTTCTCAGTGCTGTGATTTCTCAGCAGGACGGTACTGACTGCAGGCCACACCAAGCAGCAAACACACTTTTCAGATATTGTTTTGAAACACTGGTTTGTACTTCTTATTGTCCCATGAGACGCCAAGGGGCCCATCCCAGTGTACCTTTGTATTTGTCTGCCATTTTCTCCTCTGATTCTCAAGAGTGGCTCCCATGCTTCTGGGATATTAGATTAATTTGGACTCTTTTTATCCATGACTTCAGACACAAATTTTGAAGAATAAAACCTCATACCAAATAACTTTCTGAATTTTCATGTAGGAAGGAGAACTTTTCTCCATCTTTTTCTCCAGATGAATGTTCTCTGTACAAAGATGAATACTGTTTAAGGCAAGGCTGAGGTTTGTGGATGCTCACCAGCCTGGTGTGTTTGGATGTGACACAGCATCCAGGTGCTTTTATGTTACTTCATATTGGGACAGGCAGTTTCTCTTGGTGGATTGAAAATTCACATGCTGGGCACAGAATCTCTGTTATTCAAGTTGTGACCTGTTGTACCACAGCAGTGACCCAACTTCCTCAGTAGGAAATCTGATAAATGGGATGAAGACTTTCTTTAAAGAAAACAAAACCAAACAAAAGAAACCCTAAAGGCCCCCTGAAATATTGTTATGTTCTTATACCTTTGAAGAGCAAAAATCTGAATCTGTTTCAGGTAAAATTAGAATTACCAACATATCTTACATTGCCTTATTTCCCTCACTTCTTTTGAGCATTCTTTGGGTTTAGGTTCAGTGTTTCTCCCAGAGCCTAATTTTCTTTTTCTCTGACCTGATTATCACGCGTGAGAGTGGTTTACATGGAAAGGTTTTGGTAGCAGGGTGGACTGCAGAGCTGACATATGTGAGAACATTCCAAAAGCTTTCTTCATGTTCAACAGAGCCAGTTCCTACTAGCTTCAGATGGACTTTCCCAAGTTGAGTCTGTTCTGCCCGTGAACAGTAACAGGAGAATTGTTTCTCCCTGTCCATACGTCCACCCAGAAGCCTTTTGTTATATTTTCTCTCCCTAGTCCAGCTGAGTAAGGGGAGTGATAACAGCAGCTCTAGTGGGTTCCTGCCACTCAACCACGGTCAACCCACCACAGGCATTCTGTTTCGGGTAATCTGTGTGTTTAGTTTCTCTCAACTCTAGCTGATAGAGCTGTTGGAAATTTTCCTTCACTAAAATGAGTTCCTATTGGACCTTTAAAGAACTACCAGAATAATTCTGCGATCCTGCTTTGAAAACTTTTATGTTTCACCTATTGACTACCTAAAGAAAACAGATTGCACAGAAGCTGTAGGCATTTTGTTGTTCAGTTGTACACTGCCAATTCCCTTGCTGATTATTCTTGATAACAATTCCTGGTAAGATGCCAGGAACTTCTCTGGGTAGCCTTCCTCCTAAATATAAGAAATAAAGTGCTAAGTGTATGTCCATAATAAGTTGTTTTTAGAAAATTCATCACCATTCTGTTCCTAGGAAGTTAAGTGAGGTGGTGGAATGAGCTGCACTGTGAGCATTGGGATAGGCTTCACCCTGTGGCACCACTATGTTGAGATGCAACCTGTAGACTTTTTGACAAAAGAATTAGCTTTTTTTATTACAACCTGTAAATATGTATAATAGAAGGAACTGCCTCTGAACTGCATCCATATGCTGAAAAAAGTGGAGAGTAGTTTCTGGATATTCCTCAGTTTGAGGAAAATTATATGAAGCAAAAGGATTTTAAAGACTATGTTTTACATGTTTGTTCACAGTTTGGGGTTAAAATTCCCAAGGGATTTCAGTTTTTAAAAGTCGTGAAAAATGTATTGCTATTGTTTAGATTTTGAAATATAGCATGAAATTGGTGGTTGAATTATATTTGTGAGAGTTTGGGATCAGTTTAATTGTTGTTGACTGCATTTGCTGACTTCTAAGGTGGTTTAGAATAAGGCCTTTGCTAGTTGTGTAAAATTAATACCCTACTTTTAATTAAGCAATTGTTTAACTGTTTTCCCTTCTTTTTAATCACTAGGTGATGCTTTTCCCTGGACAATTAGTCTGCATCATTTCAGTATATACACTCTTCTTGGACAACAAATGACACTCAATTTGGTAGAACCAATGGGCTGTACTTCTACTTTAGCTGTGACTTCTCAGAAACTGCTTGCTTCGGGGCCGGAATCCAAACACTCGTTTGTCGTCTGCCTCCATGTTGACCTTGAGTCCCTTGAAATAAAATGCTCCAACCCCCAGGTTCGTCCATTTAATTGATTTATATGAAAGGAAATTAAAAATAACTTGATTTAAGTACGATTGATCTGCATTTTCATGAAGAGGGTCTCTATCTTAATTTTTTTTTTAACTGGGCCATCAAGATCAAGGTGCTTAGATTGAGATTTGCTTTGAAGCTCTCTCAACTTTTGTAATTTAAACTCTTCTCCAAATGTAATAGCTGTAGTATAAATGCGTCTTTTGGCTGATGGAGTGAAATGAATTGCAGATGTACCATTAAATGCTATGATAATGTTCTGCTGTCACTGTGGATTCTTGTATCGAAGTGGTCTAATGTAAATTTTTTTGCTACATATTCATAGAGCTAACATTTCTTTAAACATAAAATATTTTTTAGGCAAGCAATGGTATCCTACAGTAAAGGGAAGAAAAACCATATGAATACATGTAAACAAAAGTTACCACCTCATTTGTGTTTATTAAAAGGGAAAGGTGTTCTTAGATTTTTCAGAAAGTACACCTTTTATTTTAATGACTTGGACCTAGGTTGCTGTAATTTCAAATAGAGTAGGTGTTTAATAATATTAAAAGTAGAATGGCATTGTTATAAGTGCAAGTCTTGCCTAAATGTGAGTTGAGAATTAAAAAGAAAATTGAAAAATACTATATTTTTCAAGCATTCCTATTAAAGTGTAATCGAGTAATTTGTTTTGCAAACTGTAAGAAAATATTTCCACTAAAAAATTAAACTCTAAGCTCCATGTTAATCATATTATGAGCATAGTGCAATATTAAAATGAAGTTGTACTATGGAATATTAGATCAAATGTTATTGTCTTAAAGGATGTCCTTGTACACTGTGATGGTATTAATTTACTGAAGTATTCTAATGACTGAAAGGATGCAGACAAACTATCTGAGTTTATTAAAGGCTCTTGGATTGTCTTTTCTCCTTTACATATGCCTTACTTGTCCTTTCTACTTTACTTAGGCAAAAGGGAAGAAAAAAACCAATCAGTCTTCTTTAACCAGATGCTGAAAAATAGAACATGAAAAATAAAGTTACATAAACAGCATTTGATAGTTACAAATTCACAGTAGAGTAGCTACGAAATTTGATTCCTTACAATGACAGACTGTATTTCTTCTATAGATGACAGATTTAAACTGGGTGAAATTTGGTGGATTTGTTAAATGATAGCAAAGGTGAAGTATTATATTTATATGACTATCATGATTTAATATGAAACCATGTTCTGATGGTCGTAAAGTCCATAGATACTTCCAATGTGCAAAATTGCCAGGATATTGTCTTTGGTTGTAGTTTTCAATTTTGTGGTAATGTGTTATTTTTAAAGTATAAAATGCTGTAACATATTGAGCTTTACAGATTTTGCCAAGTAGTCAGTGGGGTCTCATTGAGTTATGTGGGGTTTTGCTGAGGAGGGGGTAGCCTTTTTTAATAAATACTAGCAGTTATTATTTTTGTCCTACCATTTTTCTTCTCTTAAATAGGGTGTTCTAATAATAATTATAATATATTAACTGTTATGCTCAAAAATACTTAGAGAGGAGGGAGGCCTTACACTTGCTCTAGCCCTTCTCATAAAATCAGAAATGGATTTGCAAAATATTGAGACTACACATTTGAAGACATGCAGCCAACAAAAGAAGTAGAAATCCTTCCATTTTAATCAGTAAAAACCAATGGAATAAAATAAAGTGTGTTAAAAAGTAAACAAAGATGTGACTTTATCTGAAGTTTTGAATTTTTTTTACATGTAGATATGTGCCATCTTTTTTGTTTTAATGAGGTTTTATTGTGGGGCTTTTTGGTATTTTTTACCTTTTAACATAATTCTATGAAAATCATCTCCCTCTAATCAAAGTGTGCTTTTTTGTTTGGTGAACTTACTTTGTCTTGAGTTTCAGAGCAGGATAGAGTATTTTTACCATACTACTTGGTTGGCTGGTTGCTGGTGATGTTCAGAAACATGGCTACTGCTGCCTGAAATAGCCACTGTTTCAGAGTGGCTGTAAAGATTCTAGCCTGAGCAATTTTTAAAAAATCTCCCTTACAAGATTAGTAATTATTAGCTTTAATGATTACAGCTACTGCAACCCCAGTAAGATTTAGACCCTTCAGTGTTGGATTAACTGATGACAAACCTGTTCACCTCATTATATGAACATATATGTAAACACAAGTTCCTTCTTTTGCATTACTTTGTGCCTTTAGGAACAGTAGCATAAATAATTTTCTGAAAACCCTGCTGCATTAAAACAAATATAGCTTAAGTTATCCTTTGGTTTCTTTAAAAAAATTGGGAAGGGGGAAATTGCAAGCATGTATGATTTGGATATCTGACTGTATCCTGTTAAATTTCTAGAGATACTTTTGCCAGCAAAGTGTCAACACCACTTAATGCTATATTAGTCAATCAATGGGGTGGACGTTGCATTAGATAGTTAGTTACATTAGGACATTAGTTGAGCTTCCTGCATTACATGGAAAAGACTTGGGAAAACACAGAAATTTTAATTTGATAATTTAAAGGTTACCAGTGCATATCAGGGTGCTACAGACACAAAATACTTTAAAGCATAACTGAAAGAGCTCTTCGTCACAACCAGAGTTGTTAGTCTGTAGTTTGCTCAGTGTATGAAGAAAAAAAATGTACTGGGAAGTTTATCTCCTCTAAGGAAAAATTCTGTCAAAAGATTATGTGACCTGCTCTGTGTAAACCTTGAAACTTCAAAAGAAAATCAAAGATGAATTAAGAAGGTTTTTTTTTAAAATTCCAGCATTTCACCTCTTAAGAAAGGATTGCAGCATGTACTTTGAGACTTCATCACACATTCTCACGCACAAAATCAAGTACTGTTTTATATCAAATCTAGATTGACAACAGTGTTTTTCTGCATCAGTTCTGCCCACATAAGAAGCCAGCTTCATAGAGTAAAGTGTCCTGAGGCTTAAAGTTTTTATAAATATGAGAATTTCAATTTTTTATAATGGCAAGTTGGGTATGGTATCCAGCTGTGAATCTGCTTATATATTATTTTCAGTTTTCTCTGAGCCTTTTTTATACAGTATATTCCAGAATGTTGTCATACAAGTTCCATGATTAATGCCTATTTACAAAAACTTGTGTAAATATCTTAGAACTGAGTGAAACAATCTGCAAGTTAAAAAGTGTGTTTCTGAATATTGGAATGACATATGCCAGGAGACTATTGAGTTTGGTAGTGAATATTATTCCAAAGCCGTATCAGTTTCACGTGCTGCATGGGATCATTATTGTAATACAATTTAAATGATTAATTTTTGCATTGTTAATATTTTATAAAGTATACATTTGCCTTTTGCTAGAGACAGTATCTATACATATGAAATATATGATAAATTATCTTTGCCTAATTGTTGAAATTTATGTTAGTAAAAGTTTTACAAGACCATGTTATTGGTTATGTATTTGAGCTATGTACCGTATGCTTACACAAAGCACAGACCATTTTTGTCAAAGTGACTATACTGTAACTGACGTTAATTATTTTATTTGCAGTGTAGTTGCTTATCAGATCATTATAAATGGTGAGAAGTTCAGTTCTGCTATATTGTAAGTCTCAGTGGAGGACATCAATGATTTTTTCTTCATCTCATTAAGAAAAGCTTCATCCTAAAATTAATTTTTTTTTCCTTTAGGTGCAGCTTCTATATGAACTGGCTGAGATCACAAGTAAAGTTTGGAATAAAATTCAGAGGAAAGGAGTTCTGTATCAATCTATATCTTCTGTCTATACTGAAACCATGACAGGACCTGCTCCTCCTAGTTCTCCAGTTAAAAGTAGTGTTGGTACCATTCCACCAGATACCAGCACATACAGTCCATCTGCTGACATTGGGACCACTACAGAGGTATTTTTATTTCTTAAAAAAGTGTGTTGTGTGAGTTCTGACCTATAAAGTGTGGTGGTGTGCAGTCAAGGAAGAATCAGCAAGATCAGAAAGAGCAGTAGAGTCCAGGTGGTAAGTAACTTTACCCCAATAAACTAATGAAGGATACTTTATTACTCATTTTGGTGGAACAAGAGAGAGAAAAAAAATTGCTGTATTGCTCCTACATTTATTATTTGTCTGTATTGTTTTTCTTTGAAGTGAATGCATATTTGCATGTTTCAGAAAACTATGGTTAGTGTGTTCAGATCAAGAAGCATAAGGCATTTTCCAAGTCCAGAATTAATAGAATAGTAAGTCTTGTTTTGAAAGTACCTGTAATACTTGTGCTGCTTGTGAGTAGTCAACCAGTCACCCTGATGCCTGGGTTAGCAGAGGGCTGACGTGTGCAAATTATATTGGCAGCCAGGAGAGGTGCCAGGGCTGTGAAGGCTACTCAGGCTGGCATTGCACCTGGCTGTGTGCTCACCCCACCTCCATCCAGCCACTGTTGAACTACTATGCCGTCTCTGAGCTACTGCTGAAGCTCAGTTCATTCCCCTCTCTCAGCTGCCCATGTCTCAGTAGTGCTTTTGTAGCTCAGTCATGTGAGCATTTGGGTATGCATTTTCAGATAAAAGATTGACCACTTGGTTTTATGGATTTCTGCTTCCTTAATTTACAACACTGTGAAACTGCCTGAAGCAATCTGGTACCTGATCGTAATGTCTGTGGTGTACCTAAGACTGTAAAATATTAGAGGAATAGGAAGTTCTGTGCTGTGCTGAGGAAAGCAGGCTAATTCTTTTATCAGCATTAATTCAGTGTTAAACTTCATCCATGAGTATCGTTAGCTCTAAGTCACCGGGTAGTTGGTATAGAGTAGAATAGGTGGTCACAAGAAGCTGTGCAACTGCACAGGCATAGTATTTGTGGCCTTCTCAGTGCCCAGTCAGGTTTACTAGTTAAAATAGTGAGTTGACCTTGTTTGTGCTCCAGGAGGAAGTCAGAAATGCCTAAGATGAGTTGAAGGTATACCAAGGTATCACATGTATGCAATGCTTTGTTTTTAACTTAAATCTATTAGAATGTGGGGAGACTTTTCTGAGAAAGTGGGTTTCAGTCTCAGGATAATCCCATCAGCTTTAGTAGCACCTCATGGAACAGTTCTGGAACACAGGCAGATACACAACAATTTGAATTCTGAGTGCAATTAATTATGCAAAGTTTGGCCAGGATTGCTTTAGCCCTATGTATAGTTTATATTTATTCCCAGGTTTGGAGAAAATGAAATGGTGATTCCTGGTGCTTATTTTTTATATGCATCATACATACACACAGAGAAGAGGCAACTGTCATTAAAAGGTGTTTGAGCTAGAGTTTCAGTTCCTAAGTTGTTTCACTAAAATGTTTCTAGAATATTTGAATAGCCTTGGTTTTGTTGTATTTCTATGTGTGCACGATCTCAATTGTGTAAAATTTTGCCATGGATACAGACTTGAAGGTAAGCAATAATAGTAAGAAAACAATATGGTCACAAAAATAGGATTTTTTCACCTACTCACATCAAATTAATTTCTCATTAAAATCAGAAACCACCAGCTTTATAAATAACAATTTGATTTTGATCCTCTATACAGACAGCAGTATTTGGAGTACATGCTGTACTTGGAGCATTAATTGAAACTGATTTGGTAATTGTTTTAATCCATATGTTACCAAGATTATTTTGGCAATATGGGTCTGAGTTCAGTGTTTATATCCTACCCTTTTGCAAACTGTTTTTCATAATTTATTTAATTTTCTTCCTATTCTCAACAAATGTTATGCACTAGCTAGATAATTTTTCTCCTAAAAATTCTAAATTATCTAAATGAAGTTTAGTGAATTAGTGATCAAGGGACAACATTAGAATAGAGTAATTAAATAGTAATATATATTTCTATAGGTTTGGCTGAGGGAAATTTTCCAGAAGTTTGTTTTTTATGAGACTGTGTATTTTGTTTATATATTTCTATAGTTTTGAGCCTTGAAATCTTAACATCTGTCAAACAAAAAATGCTTGGCTGCCATAGCTATGGTATTTTTTAAATTCAGAGATTTTATAGTCACTGTGTTTTGCTCGTGGGAGACACATGATTATTTTTAAAGCTTCTTTCAGCTGCAACAGACGTGCTATAAAAGAAGAAAGCAAACTTGCACAACTGTTTATATCAAATAGCAAAAAAAAGTAATTTGTTTATGTGATTTGTGAATGATTTATATTTTAAGCTGTGTCTAATTCTTTTCTTGCTGACAATTTGATGGTGAGCACCATGATCTGATGTGGATAAAGCTACCTAGGCTTACTGACTTTTAGCCTGGGTGGTGATAGAACAGGGAAACATGAGTGAGACACTTAAATACTGGAGGCTGGAAACAGTTAATCATTTTTACCATCCCTGCCTTGGAAAAGGTAAGGTAGTGCAGACTACAACAGGCCACTTGTTACTGTTTACTTAAGTACAAACAGTGGTAGAAGTGTTTAGTCCTTGGGGAAACACAGTGATTGAGCAAGAACGCAGAAGTTATTTTGATAAGGCATAGCATTAGTGTCGCCAAACTATGATCATCCCTGAGTTTTAGGCAGGCCAAGGATGAAGGCCTCATATGTTTGGATCTTCCTGATGAACAAAGATAAATTCTGGTAAGAAAATAAACTCAGTATATTGGTCAATTTGCTACAATTGGTAAAAGAATTAAATTGTATATTTTAGGACTTGGCATGAGAAGTTGTGGGAAAATAATTCAGGGTTTCTGACTCTGGCTTGATTTTTCAGTAGATCTGGAAACAGAACAGAAAATTAATGCATAAACATATTTAACAATAACATGCTGGGTGCTGAAAATCCAAAATGAAAATTGAAACTCCATGAGAAACAAGAGCACAGTCTTTCTTCCCACTTCAGTTTCTTAGCTTTTCACTGCAGAAGTTTTCTGTGAATTTGAGCTTATTTGGCGGGAGAAGATGTCAGCTACTGCACACCATCACTTTTCCAGGCCCTTTGGTTTCTGCCTAATGGTTGTGGTTACAGTACCATGAACAGAAGGCTAAGAAGAAATGCAATTTCTTCCCCTTTTTTTGCCTCCCAAAGGACAGTCAAACAACATGTTACATCTGTCTTCAGAGGAGCATCTCCCACTGACAAAGAGAATGGCCCAATTCAACTGTTTACACACGGTTTAATGGCAGAAAACACATAGGTAGTATGTTGATGTTAAACTGTTGAAGTAGGCAGAGGCAATGCTCTGTCACCTCTGACAGGGACAGGCTGTTGAGCAGCTGGAGATGTCTCTTGACAGGCTCTGCAGCTGCCATGGCTGCCATCAAGAGGTTATTGCTGAACGCCTCAGCTGAACCCAGTTTTAGCTACACTGACATGCTGCCAGTCCGAGGGGCAGGACAGAAAAGTGACCTGGAATACTGGGTGGGAATGCAGTAGCTGAAGCACAGAACTGTAGGGAAAGGCGAAGCCCAAGTGAGTGGAGGCCCTTGTCAGAACACCCAGGCTCTGTGGTAGAATGAATTCCAAACCCTGACGATCGCAGGTCCAGTTTCTAATGACACATGGGGTTGGTACCTGTAGCTCTGGGGTTTGTTTGTAAATACAATCACTTGGAAGCTGGTAGGGGCCACATTCCCTAAAATTCAGGATTTGCTTCTTTTAAATTTGGTTGCACATTTCTGGGTTAATTTGCTTTTAATATATGTCTGGATAAATGCACTTCTTCAAAAATCTCATAAATCTCACAAATACTGTTTTAAGTAACCTTGTGCCAAAGTTATCAACTGACTGATTCTCTGAGAGGCATTGTACGTAATTCAATATCTTTAAAAAAATAATCCTAAGGAAGTGTGGGAAAATTATAGCCTGACTTTTCTTCAGAAAAAAGTTATCTTTGTAGTCAAACCACTAAATAAAAATAGCTCTCTGTGGAAAAAAAAAAAAAAAGCAAAATGCATGAAACAGCTGAAAACATTAAAAGAACCCAATTATAGAATTCAAAAATTGCCATGGTGGAAGTACATATTTGCTGTTAAGTGTACCCCTTTAAGTTTAATCAGCTATTGTTTTCCTCTTTTTTAACTATCAGAAATGTAGAGATCTGCCAAAATTTTAGAACAAAGTTGATTTTCATTCAAATCCATTTTGGAACATGTTCAGTGGGAGAGTGAGGGTGTGTGTGGAAGACTAGAAGGAGACTGTCTCTCATTCCCACCCATTCCATCACAGTTTGTAAGTTACGGTTTGGCAAAATCAAGTGTGTTTATAGTACAAAAAGAACTTGAAAAATCTTTCCAATTAAAAAAAAAAAGAAAAAAAATTGCGTTCTATAGAATGCAAAAAATAGAGAGCCACAAATGGGTCCACGGATCATCAGCATTGGCTTGAACTTTGTCTTGAACTGTAAATAAACATGTAAGTACTGTTTTTCTCTTTCCTTACCTTAATTGGCATTTATTTCTTGATACTTTGTGAAATCCATCAGAAGATCTCAGCAAGGGAAGTTCTCTTTGGCTGGCTCCTTCCTTCAGAGCTGTCCTGCTGAAGGGATCCCCCTGATCCAAAGTGCTGTTGACTCCACCGTCATTCTAGAGCATGTGAGGTTTGATGAGAAGAGTCATCTCAGCCACAGTGAAACTCCAACACAGAAGCATCATCTTTTAGGGCAATCATTCAAAGGCAAATTATGAAGGTGTGCAAAGTTATTGGAAGGCAGAGTGCCAAAGGAGCCGTGTGGATGTTATACAAAAGGAACAAAAAGAAAGGAATTTATTTGCAGAAACTTAAAGGCAGAGAACTAATGCCTTTCTGATGACATGAAATCTCAAGTCATGAAATAGGTTGAGGCTTCTCTGATGTCCGAATGAGGACTTTGCAAATAAACGCTCATTAACATGGGAGATAGGATTCTCTAAGTATTGTGGGGCTTTTTGTTTTGGAAGGATACATTTTTCACTCCTATCTTTTATTGCTTTACAAGTGAGGAGCATAAATAGTTGAAGGGAAGCAGGCAAGTGTTTGCAGAGGGTTGACAGGGATAGTTGGAGGACAGCAAAATGGCTGAGTTGTCTCTGTCTTATTACGGGAGCCTGCCATTTCAGGAGAAGCAATAAGGACTAACGTTGGTTGGCACTGGAGAAGTGACTACTCTGCCTACATTGTTTCAGATGCTAGGGGACTTCCAGGCCTGACACTCTCCAAGGCTGCTTCCCCCATACTTTTTTATTCCAAGGACAGGTGCTGGCATCCTTGAAGAAAGAAAACTAAATTTTGTTTACAGTTTTGAGAAGATATTTACTTTCATGTTACTGTCAGTTAGTGCTACCTTGCAGGATAGTTAAGTGGCTCTGGAGAGAGTAGAGATCTTTGTGGACTCAGTAGGAAATGTCTTGCAAGGACATGACTGGCAAACAGTATTAAGAGATAAGAGTCTGGACAAAAAAGTCAGGGAAGAGGCAGGAAGGATTTTGCTGGAGAAGGAAATAGGAAGTACGAGTCTCAGTTTGGCAGAAAGAAGTTAACCTCTGCTCTGAACATGTTATTTAGCAGGTTCTACCACACCTTTTTTTTTTCCCTCATCTTGTTGGGTGCCATATGACCAATGTGCCACTCATATTTGGGAGCTAGGTGCATCATAGTGAACTGACATATCTGAGTTTTCCCTAATTAAATGTCCTGCTGTGGTAGGCATTAAATATTATTAGATACACAGCAGGACACAGGCCCTGCTATATTTAATAATTACATTTGCAGACAGTGTAAAACAGAAGAGGAAGAGTAAACAAACACTACAAGCAAGAGGGTCATGCTAAGTCCATGACTTGGAGAGAGATTTCAGGTGGGATTGTGTACAGAAGTTAGCTCGATTAAGACATGATAGGGAGCAAAGGCTTTTTGCACCTCTGGAATCTGTTTTTCAAAAGATGGTCACCTATGGCTCTCCTGGTAATCTGTTCAGAGCTTTAAGCAATAATGCCTTATATAAGAAATATAAAAATAAATAGAAATATACTTGTTTTCTTTCATGCATTTTGATTAATGCAAAGCCACTGTCACAGTAGATAATTGAAGGTGAACCAGATCTTCATTTTCATTTCAGCACTTTGTATTACATCTGTTGAGCTGGTCCAGGTATTACGGTCTCATGTTTAGATGTTATTTTCCAGAAACATGAATTGGTTAGTTGGACAAACTTTCCCTTCCTCCTATGAATGAGTATCTGGAATCCTAAGTTCTCTGTGTCAGCTATTGACAACGTAGATGGTTTCTAACCAGTTGCAGTATCACTGAGCTTTCAAGGGTAAAGGTTACTGTGCACAGATAAAGTACCTTTGCTGTTTCTCTCTGTGTCCTCTTAGGACTTAAAAAAACCTATCATTAAATTGTAGGCCTGAGTTGAATGAAAATACGATTTGTCAACATAAATGCTTCCATATGAGCCATGTCATTAGGTTTGGGATAGGTCCTACCCATCCAGAAAATAGATTGCTAACAGAACTTCCATGCTTGCCTTTTCCAGTCTTGGACTGCAGGAGGCAAGTACTGTCAGATTTTAATTTTGCTACTGAAAGTAAGCTTTCCTGGGACATCTGAAGCTGCAATGAGTGCATTCTGACTTCTTACTTGACAGGTTAAAATGGTTTCAGTCCAATTGTAGTGCTTACTGTGTAGAACTGATTTCCAGGGTGTCTTCCATAGAGATAATCTTGGCTTTTAATTATATAAATCTCAAATATGTTTTTCATCCTAATTTACAGTGCCTAATACCACAAACCTTCAATGAAAGATAACACTTTGGTTGTTTATTTGTCTGTTAATCTTAGAAACAACTTGGTCCTAATGGATCAAAGTAACTAAACCTTGTTCCTTTCTTTGTGCTTGAATAAAGAAAACTTAGAACACATGGTGGAGTTGTAAATGAAGATGCTCCTGGATATACAGTAGCTTCTGGATGACATTAGTGACTTATGTGTCCCTTGCATTCAGTTTAATAGGCTGTAAACACTAGAGGCTGATGAGCAATTATATGTTTGCATCTTTCTTTCCCTGTCTGGAGGCAGTAAGATCCACCAAAGGAGCAGGCTGAAGTCCTTTGGCTGATAAATATCATCAAAACATGCCTGCATTGTTCTAATAAGCCCAAATAATAGAATTTTCAGTATCACTTTTGTTTGTCATTTTCTTTTCCTAAAAACATTAACATTTGTGTCTTTTTTGTTGAGCCCTTCTAGGGAATGAACATAGATTATTGATGGCACAGAAGCTTTTACAAGCTCATTTGTCAACATTTCATACATTTAAGAATATTACAAGTGACAATCATTTTTTAAACAACAGAAGTATTTAGAAAGTATTAAATAAAATATTTCCAATTGTTATGAAAAGCTATTATTTTCTGAAATCTTTTTCAAGAAATTACAGGGAAGCATATAGAAGGGGAATTAAAAATAACCCAAACCCAGTGTATATATAGTGTGGGTGTTATGGCCTTACTGGGCAGCTCTTCATTTGGGACTTCCAATGATTCTTTCTTCCTTTGCCTTTCAGATAAGTGCAAGCCTCCATATCCCTTTTCCTATTGCATCTCCAAACTTTCCTATTAGCCTGTGTTTTAAATTGATGATAGTGTTTCCATAGTGTAGAGTTAGTAAGGAAAGTGCACTGTGCCAAGGAGACCTGTCACAAAACCTTACAGTGTTACCATTTAGTGTTTGCTGAAGTCTGTTATCTCTACTAGAGAAAAGGGAAAAATTCTTTGTTTATCTTTTCCTGGTGTTACAAGTGGCTTAATTCAAATATACTATTTGGGCATCTGTATTTCTATAGTTTGGGCATCTGTATCAGTTGAGATAGAAAAAAGAAAGAGAAGTGGTGAAAATCAGTACTTATTTTTCCTCAGATAATGCTTCTTTTTCATAGGGTGATTCTCTTCAGGGTGGTGATGATTCTCCATTCTCAGACTCCATTACATTGGAACAAACAACAAGTAATATTGGAGTCTCAAGTGGACGTGTCAGCCTATGGATGCAGTGGATGTTGCCAAAAATTACTGTGAAATTGTTTGCTCCTGATCCTAGAAATAATGGCACAGGTAATTCAGCATTTCCCCCCTAACATACTATTTTAAATTTCAAGCAGCACAGCATATTTTTACATTTTACTAATATAGTATTAGCTATTCAGAGCTTGTATCAACATTACTGAACTCTATAATGCAGAAATAATGGGTTGGAGCTGTATTTTAAATAACAGCTACAAATCAGTTGCTAATTTACTGCATGCAAATTAGAATTCAGTGTTGTTCTTTGGCATAAACTTCCCCCTTCATGTGGACAGACGATTAAGTTAAACTGGAAATAAATGGTTAATTTACTAAGAGTGTTGCATTTATTTCCTTAGAAAAAATATCTTTCATTTTTATATGATTTAGTTACATATTTTGTGTATGTCCATATATATTCCATTGTAGTTCCATATTGATCATTTCAAATTTCAATTTAATATAATCTCCATAATATAATCATTAAAGTCATAGGAAGTTTAATATGGAGTTCAGTGGAGAAGTTTCAGCTTCTGTGTTGTAAAGAAAAATATGTGTTGTACACAGCTTATCTTTTTTTTTTTTTTGAGATATAGTTGAATTATCATCTGACAGTAATTGTTTGAAAGAAACTCAGATTTCATAAACTGCAGGACTTCCATTTTATTTTTCTAGGAAATACTGCTGCTTAGCTGTTAACATTGTTGCCCATAGAAATGTGAAAAAACTAAGGTGACTAATTTTTAAGGCTAATTTTCAAGAGATGTACTTGAACCTTTGATTTTAAAAAACTAATTACACCGGGGAAAGAAAACAAGTATAATTAGAGTAAATATCTTGGCAAATATTTTTTCTTTTTTCCCTCCAGGAATTATGCTATAAATACCTAAACTAGAAACCCCATATATACATTTCTCAATACATTTGTATAAAAAGGTTTGGATTCTAGTGTGACACTTGAATCAAAAAGTGCTTTATGAGAAAACTCTGAGTAGAAGTAGCATCATCCTATTTACAAAATGTTGTGTCTCAGATATATTTCTTCCTTTAAATCCTTCAAGTTTCAGATTAATAACTAATTTTTATTGCCTTTGACTATTGCAGAAGTCTGTATTGTCAGTGAATTAGAGGATCTCAGTGCCTCTGTGGATATGCAGGATGTCTATACCAAAATCAAATGTAAAATAGAAAGCTTCAATATTGACCATTACAGAAACAGGTAATTCCTGTGAGTTGTTATACTTTAATTTTGGGATGAAAGATAAAGGGGGTGATTTTTTGTGTTTTTTTCTTCTTAATTCTTAACTTGAATTTAAGGTAGATATTAAATTTCAGTTAAATTATTTTAAGTAATAAAAATCCCAATTATGTTTCCTCAGAATTAGATCTAATTCTAAAGATATACATAAGGAATCATTGCAAGTTTAGGAGGGCATTTCTTTCACACTTGCTGATCTGTTGATCCATTAGACCAAAATAATTCCTTTTAGCTTAAATTTAACATGGGAAATTCCTGAGATATTGGTTCATGATGTGTTAGTGAGTGCCAGTATTTAATTATTTATGCTACTTCGTCATTATATGCTAAAAAGAAACAACTCAATTTTTTAGAAACTTCTATTGCTGTGGCAAAGCAGCACTTAATGTAATGCAGAGAGCTGAGCTGATGATCTATGTTATGTTTCACAGCCCAGTGTTGTGCAAAGACACCCAAGTAAAACTTCAGTAATTAATCTCAACCAGTATATCGTCAATACTATGTGTATTCAGGGTAGGTAGCTAGGCCTAGTCTGCCTTCCAGCTTTAGCAAGTCCTCTTGTCCGAATTTTCCTCCACCAACATGATGTGTCATTTGACACCCAGGCACATGGTTCTATAGACAGATTGCATGTTCCACCTTCTAATTTGTGTTGGCCATGAACACACTGGTCTTGACAAAGGGAGAGCCTGTGAAGTCTTTGTTTAACTAGGTTTGTGTTTGCCATTACAGATCAACAAATTCTATTGTGAATTAAGAGATTAAGAGAAAATAGAATATTTGTGTTACTCCTTGAGAGGAAAAACATAGTTAAAAGCTTCAGCACAGCTTTTGACATTGAAAATAACTAAAATATTTCGGAGTGCAAATAATTTTGACTTGGGAACTGATGTCTGCAAGGTCTTATTGGATGCTTATTGTTCCCTGTGTACAATAGGAAGGAGACTTAGTATCAATTTAACAACATTACCAACATTTCTTTATGATTTTTTTCCTAATGAGCTGTCTTAAAAAATATTTCAATTCCTGTCTTCTTGCCTAAGTTACAAATGCAGTTATTGTTTGTATATAATATTCTATTTACTAATTAAAATTGTACTTTATTTTTAAAAAGCTTTTAAAATCATGTCACGATGCAGGAGTGCCAAGAGTGTCCTGGGACACATCAGGCACAGCATTGCCAGGCAAGGGAGGGGATTGTTCTGCTCTGCTCTGCACTGGGGCAGCCTCACCTTGAATATTGTGCGGAGTTTTGGGCACCACAATATAAGAAAGTTACTAAACTACTAGAGAGCATCCAGAGGAAGGTCACAAGGATGGTGAAGGGTCTTGAGGGGAAGCCGAATGAGGATCAGCTGAGGTCACTTGTTCAGCCTGGAGAAGAGGACACTGAGGAGAGACCTCATTGCAGTTACAACTTCCTCCTGAGGGGAAAAGGAGAGACAGGCATTGATCTCTTCTCTGTGGTGCCCAGTGACAGGACCCAAGGGAATGGCCTGAAGTTGTGTTGAGGGGTTTAGGTTGGATATTGCAAAAAGGATCTTCACCCAGAGGGGGTGTTTGGCACTGGAAGAGCTCCCAGAGAAGCTGTCACAGCACCAAGCCTGATAGAGCTCAAGGAGCATTTGGACATGCTCTTAGGCACATGGTGTGACTCCTGGGCATGGTGCTGAGCAGTGCCAGGAGCTGGACTCAATGATCCTTGTGGGTCCCTTCCAACCCAGGATATTCTATGATTCTGTGAAACCTCAGTAGCCAGCTCCTCTTAACAAGCTTTTGGGGGGAAAAAAGCAAACCAAAACACCCCAAAAACCCAACTCACCCACCCACCAGCCCCACAAACCACCCCCAAAAACAAAAAAAAACACTACCACCAAAAATATCCAAGCAACAAAAAACTCTTAACAAACCCAAAACTTATTCCACTTGACAAAATTGTCACTGTTCTCATTTATATTTGTATTTTCTAATCTATTTGGACTACCTTTCCTATGTGTAAATCTCTGTGGACTAAAACTAAAAGCAGAGAATAGACAAGGTGACCTTTCTGTCTTCCAGGCCAGGGGGAGCTTGGCAGTCAGGACATTTTGAAGGAATTTTTCTACAGTGCAGAGAAAAAAATTTGGTGAGATTTCTTTAGTAAACTAAGGTGCTTACCTGAATAAATCTTCTTAAGCAACATACTTCACTTTATTCTTCTATATGTTAAACAGAATGATTACAAGAACTGTAGTACAAAGCACATTTTAGCACTTAAAAGCTAACTATTTCTAAAGAATACTGACTTTGTAACATATTAATACAGCTTTACATTCACAGTGTCTTTGTTCTTGTAATCTTTCTCCTCCTTGTTCTGTTAAAGCTGTCAGCTGAAAATCCAGGGTAAGTCCCTTTTCTACATGCAGGATTTTGCTATACTTATTCTTATGTGTCTTGACCTCTTGCTATAGGTTGTTCTTTCGCATAAAATTTGACATTTACCATTTTTAATCTCTTTTTTTTGTTTGATCTGATTCAATTTCAGCTTTTTAGGAAAAGGTATGGCACAGGTTTGTCTTGCAGTTACATCGAATCATGCAAGCTAAATGTAAACTATATTTTTGCTTATAGCAACTTTTTTGTTTCTTTGGTTTTTTTATCTTCCTATCTTCCATGCCTCGATCATTACCTCAAGCCTTGGGGAAGATTCTTGGTCTCTGGGGCAACATGGAGGTGTGTTCCTTTCCTGTACTGACAAGCTGAACAGACGTACCTTGTTGGTTCGACCTCTAAGCAAGCAAGATCCTTTCAGTAACTTCTCTGGCTTCTTTCCCTCTGTAAGAATCTTTTAAGATTTTTTTAATACAGAACTTTCACTAATAAATACTAGTAAAAAAAGAAAAAAAACCCCTTAATTTATTTTAATTTTTTTGTACTGAATATATTTCTAGCTTATATTGATTATATTACTTGTGTTATTTCCATCTTATCCTTTAGTAATAGTTGTCTTTTTTTAGTAGATAAGGGAATGAGGATTGATGGTTCACAACCTTGTCCATAACAACAGACCACTGAAGTCAGTGAGATTCATTTATATTAGAAATGAGAACATAGAATACATTTGAGGCCAAATATGTAAAAGCCAGAACTAAATGCTGCATTTTTTTAGTGTAATTCTGATATCTACTTAGGGATTTAAGTACTTGGTATTACTGCGGTATACCTTTATGCAGCCTTATAAAATTGTTTTGCTAATGAGGATAATGCAACAACTAATGATTTCATATTTGAGTCTTTCTTTTAAATGTTTGGAACATTACTTGCTGATTCACAGTGTCTCAGTGTGAGATATTTAAGCCGTTTCTTCTTGCCTCTTTATCCTTGAAGGACTGTATGTGTTATGACATTGGTCTCTTTATCTGTGAGTCTGTGGAATTGTTTTGTGTTAGTGAAAGTTCTGGATGGTCTGACTTATTTTCACTATGAATATTGATTTGGAATACTTTCTCTTATTCTGTTTGTTTCAGTTCTTATAGTAAATTAATTTACCAATTTGTTTTAATTCATTTAATTGTAAAAGCTTCCAGTTTTCCACGATTTAAGATATGTATCCTGTTTATTTAAGAAAGAGATGTTGTTCTTCTGTTAACAATGTTTAAACTAAATTAAATTTATTTCAGTCAAATTTAAGATGGCGAAATAAGCAACTACTGGCAAAATATAGTTACTTATGTTTGTGCTTACATGATTAAAGCTAATATTTAAATAAAGAATTCTGTCAACATGTTTATTACATTGTTGAAATAATGTTTTTTACATTTTTCCATCACTAACGATGACTAATAAACTTTCAAAGGATGGAAACTGTTTTATACATTTTGTGGGAGCTAAGTATTTAGTTGTCATCTTTAGCTAGACAAATCTGTCTTAAGGAATCTGCTATTTTTAAAGTACAATGCAATGTATCTTGAAATTATATGTTTTAGCATGTGGCACAGCTATTTTCTTTAAATACTCAGAGATGATGATGCAAAACCAGTTCAATACTTTAGTTGACTATGGGTGTTTATATACCCATGCTGAGGTGAGTGAAGCTATCTCAGCACCACAGTGAGATTTTTAATAGCAATGGTGTCTGCATGTACAGAAGGAACAATGCAAACAGAGTAAGATCTACAAATGTTTTAAATGAAGCCTCATTTATATAAAAATAAATAACTGTGTTAAAAAATATCAGAAAGATTTAGTAAATTTAGTTTCTTGAATATATGGGGGGTTTTTGGCTGATTAGATATGAGTTTGTGAAACATAAATAATTAGAAAAAAAAAAAAGTCCAGAAATTCATGGGTTTAGATGACCTGATACACAGAAGTGTAGACCTGATGCACAGAAGTGTGGACATGCTGTGGATTAACTGTACATTCAAAAAAATGAAAGTTGTGGGATTTTTTTTAACCATTAAATGACTGTTGAAAGCTGCTAGAAAATACAGAACCCTAAACATCATAAATAACTAGAAGTATGGTAATTGATGAATGTTGCATGTAGATTTTTGCAGCAGTTTATTTATTTATTTATTTTCCCTTGAAACAGACAACTGCAAAACTATTAGATGGTTCACACCAGCAACATGGATTTCTTTCCCTTACTTATACCAAAGCTGTGACAAAAAATGTCCGGCACAAGCTGATATCAAGAAATGAACGAAGAACGTTCCATAAGCTGTCAGAAGGTCACACTGATGGTTCTCCTCATTTTCTCCATGAGATCCTTCTCTCTGCTCAGGCTTTTGATGTGGTCCTCTGTTTTCCTTTGCTAAATGCAATTGCAAGCATTTTTCAAGCCAGGTTGCCAAGGAGTCAAAAGGAGAAAAGGAAGTCACCAGGCCAACCTATGAGGACTCATGCTCTGACTTCCCGCAACTTGCCTCTGATTTATATTAACACTGGTGTAATAAGAGTCTTCTTTCCCAAAAATGAGGAAGATCATCATATTGCAGAAGGTATGGTATTTTATGTTAGAGATTTCTTGCTCTTCAGTGTTGTAGACAAATACTTCTAGTTAAATCACTGACCATTGCTTCAGTGTTTAAGGTTGGAGCTAGGAAACATCTAACACTCATGCTACTTCTCTGCACATTTACTCAAAATTTCTTTTGGCAATTTACTTGATCATTGCTTTCCTGGTACCTACAGAGTTTGCATTTAAAATGTGTTTATAAAGAATGGTCAAGAATCGTGGCAAAAGAACTTCACCAAGTTCTACAGTGGTGATTTTGTGTCAGCTTTCATTACCCTGATGTCAGTGCAGTGTTCCATAGATAGCTGTTCCAGCAAGTAGGGAGCCTTAGTTCTTATGGACGTTGACACCTGGAAAACCGTGCAGTAGTAAAACAAGTAGATATTCTGGTTTAGTTTGAAAAATATTATTAAAATGTACCTTGTGGATGATGCCCAACAGATGATACAGCTGAGCATTTTAGTTGAAAATATTCCAGCTCTTGTGCAAGAGGCTTTCTGGTATTTGCAGAGTTTGGGTATGTAAGCTGTGCATAAATAGCTCTTCAATCAATAGATAATACTTGTTCTGTAAGATATTGTTTTCCCTTTGTATGTAAAAATATATTTCCATCCCTATTACAATCTTAATGCATAAATAGAGATGCTGATGTTAAAATTAGACCATATAACACCTAGTAGGAGTACATTCACTTCTCACAATTATTCTAGAGATTGAAAAAAAGTAGTGTTTTACTAGTGTCATGATATGTTTACATAAGTTCTGTAGGTATGGAGGATTTTTTTTTTACCATTATGTTCAACAACACATAATATAATCCTAAGAGTATAGTCTTTAGATTTTTCTCATAACCTAATTGTGAGAAGTGCACGCAGTGAGAATTTACATAGATCATTTTTTTGCCAGTATCCTCTACAATTTTCCAACTGGGAATGCTGAAAACACAGGAAGATAAAATTAGACTGGCTGTCTTGGCAAGAAAGAATTATGATTCTAGCTGGAAGGGAGTTCTAGGGCATGCTGTCAAGGAAATCTTTTTAAGAACTATGTTTTTGTAGCTCTGTAGCTGTATACATCATTAAAAAGGAATTATAAAAAAAATTCATCTTTTTGCTGTCTCTTGCTTAAAAATGCATGCGAGGAATAGAATTGCCATGGTTAAGCAGTCAACGTAGGAAGAAAAACTGTATGCTTTTAAAGCATAATGCTAAAGATTATCTTTACTAAGCTAGTAAGAAAGCCAGTTACCCTCTTCCACTGGAAAACTCTGAAACAGCATCACTGTGAAAATCGACATTGTTCTTTCATTTCTTCTTTCACCCCAGATTTTCCCAAAGTCTCATTTGTTTATAAACATGAAATATATTGCATCTCTCTTCTCCTGCTTGTTGTCTTCAAGAACAATAGAAATTAGAAACAATAAGGAGCAAGAGTTGAGTAAAACCCACATCTCTGGTGTGCTGGGTCAGAATGTGCCTCCATAAGACATTCATCATTTATTGACTAGGAGAGATTTTCAGTCCAGTAAGACTTGTGAGTTTCAATTTGTGATCACTGTAGTAAAAGTAGAAAAATTGTTTCAGTTTGTCTTCTAGTCAGTTGTCTGCTGGTCATACCTTGTGCATACTGATAGCTACAGAAACTACCCTTGTCCCAAAACCCACATGTAATTGTGACTTTACATGTACAGTGAAAAAGAAAAAGAAAAGGCATATCTGTTGTTACTCATGCAGTCCAAACCCAAACTTGCACAATGAACTGTGGTAGACAAACACTGAAATAATCAAAATCATGTTTTTTCTTCTAAGGAATTTGCATACGTGCATGCATGACTACACCCACGCAATTTTATAATATTTTAGTTTCATGGTTTTTGCAACAGCACCAAATTAACATTTCTTTTTTTGGTAGATTTGAGGGCAGCATTCTAACCTTGGCATTAATCAATGCTGCCTTCTCTGAGTTTGATTTGTTAATAAATCAGGTGGTGTTTCGAGCTCTGGCCAACAGCCCACACTTCACAATGAAGGAAAGATAACTAAATATATAAAAACAAGATATGACAAATAGGAACAAGAATTACTGCATAGCAGAAGACTATAAGTAAAAATTGTAAATTGCAAAAAACTGGTAAGTTGTAAAGAGAAAAAATCCACATCTGGCTGGTTTGAGGACAATAGCAACTCTTTTTTGTATGTACTAGGAGCATAATACCAGGAGTCACTATGAAGGACATGATAAATTTGTTGATAGTGAAAAAGAAAAGGCAGCATACTGAATAAATGTATGTCCTGTATTTGTAGAAGTGATATATTCTTGTCACATGAGCATGACTCTTTACTTTGAAGTCTGTCGTAACATATGGTCTGTAACATCCTCCTCACTTACTATTAAAGTTTCAAATCAGTCAGGCTGAGTAGATTGTGCTCAGGGATCTTAGTCTTCTGAGGTTAATTTTTAGCACACCTTGTAAGAACAGGTTTTACACAGCTGAAGGTACATCGAGTAAGATGAAAAGTGTGATCTTCCAATAAAATTAAGACAGGTAGTTTTATTGCTCTCCCTCAGAGAACATAAAGGAAAAAATATTACAGGATTCAGTTAATAAAGAATTACATATTTGTTACATGATAATAAATATGGTTTTATGGAACATTAGACTTTTAAAAAACATCTGATTTCCATTCTTCATTGTGGTTTCAATTCTTAGTTGATAAAATGTTTGCAAAGATTTGATATGCTTAGACTTTTCTAGAGACTTTGTGTCTCATAGGATTTAATGTAAATACATCCCCATACTGTATCTGTGGAAATCTTAAATTAATTAAAAATGAACCAGAAGTCTAAAAAAACCCCACAAAAACTCAACAATTGGAAATAATAAATGAAATTGATGTTTAATAGTTTGAAAGTAAATATAAAACCATTGCTGCTATCATCAGTGAATGTTGCAAAGAATTTCCTGAGGCCATGCATCTGGGTTTACATCACTGCTTGTAGAAAATATACTAAATCTTCTGAAGCTAAGGTTATAAATCAGGGAAACAGTTTACACAGTCTGGGTCTTCAGGATGGGAGAGGCTATCCTGAGAAACAGTGGCTGAAAACAGCTTGAGGGTCACAGTGGACTTAGGTGAAAAAAATAAGGGAGGTAGCTGTACTTCTGCATATGGCAGATGATGGAATATCATGTCCAGTTTGCCTTCTGTTATAAAACTGGGTATTGATAAAAGTAGAGAGGGTGCCAAAAAGTATCACAGATGTTAAGTGCTAGATGAGAAGGCTTGAAAGGAAGGATTAAAAGAGCATAATTTATTTAGCTCAGCAAAAAGATGACTGAGATGAGTGGATAAAACCAAATGAGATTATGAACAACATTATTACACTTCAGTCTGTCAGATTTTCCTAGACTGTACTTATATTGTAAGTATAAAGTAATATATGTACAATAGTATAAGTACACTTATAAGTATGTTCTTAAAATGTAGCATAGATGTTTTTCCCCTCACATTTTTTAATGTCTGCAATGACTATGATTGTTTACTGCCTTATTCCCATATTTTGAAAAGCATAGCTTAGTGAATGGAGGTATGAATTCATCTTATAAAGTCATATGACTATTTAGAAACCAGCTGAATATATTAATGCCTGTAAATATTTCTGATTTAAAATTGGCTTAATTTATTGACCTACAGTAAACTGTGTGCAAAAGGTCCATGCCCAGCCTTGAAAAACAAACTCCTAAAATACTTACACAGTAGAGACCGTTATGGGTAGTCCTGTGTTTATTTTACTTTGCTAAGTGTCAGAGACAGATAAAACATATCTTAGGCTAAGAATTTTAATTAAAAACCACTTCCCAAGAATAAGGCATTGGCCAACTAATTAAGTTGCATTTACAATCAGATGTATATTTAATACCTTCAGATTTATATTTAATACCTTTACTCCATTTTCATGGAAAGCAATATCAAACACCTAAGTGTACAGAGGCGGTATTCCGGCACTTAATACAATGCCTTACTAATTTTTGAAAGTATGAGTTCATATTTAGTCAAAAAAGATAGTTTTTCATCATCTTAACTTTAGTATCTTATTTCTGGCAACCAAAGCATCTGTAAATAATTTTATTTTGTTTTGGGGGGCTAAAGGATTTGTCTTTATTTTGTAAGTATATGAGATTCTTTTAAATAGATCACTTGTATGCTAATATACTTGTGTATCAGAACTTGTGTTCCCACTTTGCTACATATTTACTGGGGTATTCCCTACAATAGTTTCAAAATATCATATTAGAATTTCTGTAATTTCTGTGATTTCTTAGATCTGTCCAAAAATATACATTTTTCATACATACTTAGCTGCAAAGCATGGTATCTTTTTCACCAAGACATTAATGGGTCTGAAGAAGCCATTTTTTTAAACTTACAGATTTTTCTGGTTCTTGCCACATCAAGTATATTACACTTCAGTAAAATATTTAAACTATGTTCTTCTACTATAATCTTGTTTTCAAAACTCATGTATGAGAGTCTTGCAGAACTTCCTCGGATACGGGAGCAAGTGTGGTATCATTCCATACTTGTTGCGTCTCACACAGGTGTTGCAGTGAACCATTTCCCTTCAGATGATGAGATCTTTGAACTTGCATCACATGTGCTCCAGAGTTTCCTAGTTACTGTGGAGTCTTCTGAGCACAACCTTATCCAAATGCTTTGTCTGTGCCTGCTGACAGAGTTAGCTTTCTACAAAAAATGTGGTGCTGTTTTATTTCTGGGCAAAACTTTGCTTTTCTGTCTAATATGACCACTGTTTTTAAAACTGAGAAACTTTACATGTGGCTGAAATTTGAAAATTATGGAGATAAGTGGAAAGCTGAGATTTTTCTTCTTGGAGTAATTTTGTTACTGATGTGAAATTTACTGTCCAGTACTACATCTTTTTCTTTGTATATGTGTCAGATTTCAGATTCTCTTGTTTCAGTCCTTGTGTTTGAACTTTTCATGTGTGTTGCAGCCCCTTCCAAATGCTACCAGGATGGTTATATTGTGATATCCTGCAGTGTTTTACATCTAAAGCATCTAGGCCCATAATAAAAAGGGTGCACAATTCAGAGTGGTTTACATGCCGATATTTCAGTGAATAATTATTGGAGAAACAAACAGATCACAGAGAAGTCTGTGGTAAAATGTCTGAAGCATTTTTGGAATAAAACCCCCCAAGAAAGTATCAGAGAAAATGAGAAGTCACAGACCAGGATTTAGTGGTGTGATAAAACTCTGGGGAAATGAAATTACAATAGTTTTGTCTTTATGTATCACAGCAGGACTATTGATTTTATATTGCTTCTGTGCAAAATTGAATCCTTAACAAATACTCTTATGTGCATTTTTTTAAAGAAATTGTTTTTCAGTGTTCCTGCTATGTGCATTTGACTGTTAATCAAACACATGTTTTCTCTTATCCCAACTACAGCTAATCCAGCAATTAAAGAAGACACTTTGGTTCTCAAGATTGGATCTGTCTCTATGGCTCCTCAGGCTGACAACCCTCTCAGTAGAGCTGTGCTCAGAAAAGACATTTATCAGTAAGTGTCAGGGGAAGGGTTTGGCTTTTCATATATGGTCTCAGAAAAATTCATTCTGGGAGAAGTTAATTGATCAATAAAATGGGTACGTGCAGCCTGTAAAAATACTTTTGACATACAATCTTTTGATATTCAAAACCAGGTTTTTCTGATTTTCTTCACTTGTGGGCTTTCAAATCCATTTAGACAAATCAAGTTCTGCTGTGAAGTGCTGATGAATAACAGAATTTAAATGTCAAATCACTATGAAGTTTAATGTCACAGATGAGAACATTTTAAGAGGCTTTCTTTTATTCAGCTACTACTAAGTTCACCTTAGAGAAAAGGAAATTTTTTGTGACTACCAAAGTGTTCAGTAGCCGTATAGTGAGAAGGAGATAGATTCTAATAATATAAATGGTAAACATATATTCAAACTGTAGGATTCTTGATGTCATGTAGATCAAAGCTTAAAGGAACGCAAACTTCTAAGGAGCTCTTTCCCAGTAAACACATTTTCTGTGAAAATGTCATGCTCTGGATTGTGTCACTAAGTATGTGCAAACCACACTAATCATATATAGGCAGCAAAACTGGTGAACATATGTAATCAACATGATAAAAGTAATATATGATCCTCAGTAGAGTTGGCACTGTTGCCAGACATGAAAGTAGGGTTGCAAATAATACCAAGTGAGAAAAGTCACAGAAATACAGATGAACAAGTGTCTTATACTTCCCGTTGGTCTGTTTTTCAGATGTGGCAATATTTTTAACTACTTCATAGTGCTCTTCAATAGAAATTACAAACATCAAAATCTTTTCCCAGCAGTAAAACATTTACTGCCCAGAAAATGACAGCAAGTTTTACTTTTGTCAAGACTAGGATTTTTAGGAGACCATGAAATATCTCCAATTTCACTTCTGTTCACTTAGAAGTTGTAAGAGAGTCTTTTTCTTCATATTTCCATGTGGAAACATTTAAATTAATGGTTTTGCTTGTATGTTTAGCTATAGTAGTTTATCCTTCCTTTTTTCCCCCTTTTGTTTTTAAATGAGCATTGTATCTTTTGTATTATGGAGCTTTCACGAAAGAAGTCTTACAGCCTGGCACTAGTAATGGCTTTGGATGGCAGGGTCTGATCCATCTCTGTGTGCTCACAAATTAAGCAGATCTTCCAGACATTTGTACAGGCTCTTCCTGCTTCTTCCCTTTCTGTCTGACGAGACCCCCATCTGATACCTGCTTTAAGAGTTAGAGACCCAAATGTAGGTTCCACTCTCCTCACAGCCACAAAAAGTTTATCAGAAAAATACCTGATCATAAGGTGGAATGTGCAATTACCAGCTTCTGTAAGGCCATTTCACATTACAAACCAGTGAGTAAGCAACTAATTTAAACCTAAGATCAATGAAGCTATGCTAGGTACCATTTTTGAGCCTATGTCTTTGCATATGTGACTCTATCTGAAATGCTGAAAGACAGTGCTTTTCAAATCACTCAATTACTTAAAGGTTCTGATGCTATTTTGCATTATGGTCCTGTGGATCTTATGTACATAAATGTTCCAGACAAGATTTGTGCAGTGTATATTTGATTTTCATAGTTTTAATGCGTAGTTTTAATTCTCCAGTCCTTTAGAAATCGTGACACCAAATGGGTAAGGTAGAAATAAGCACTAGGCCAGAGACAGCTCTGACCTGACTGCTACTGCCAGTTTGTGACCAGTCTCCAAACATCATGCCTCCTATAGCTTTCTCTGAGTTTTCTGTCGTATTAAGTGATTTCCTCTGCTTCAATGACCACTTTCCTAATTTCTCATCGTGTGTCAAATGATTTGGTCTTTTCTTTCCTTCTTTAATCATCCAATCATAGTAGCTTTACTGTTTTTAAGACATATTGGAGCAGAGCATCAAGTTACTTTGCAGTGTTTTATGGGACAATATTGAAGTTGATAGTGGGTGGTCCTTTGGTTTTGGGAAGAAGGTGACTATTTTAATCTGTTTCAGTATGCTTCAACATTTTCAAACAATAAAAAATAATATTTTTAAAATTGGAAGTATTAAGATTCCTGTTTGGGGTTGAACTAGATCCATTTTCTAATAACAAATTCTTTGACCCAGAACAAAGTTCACTTACAGAAGTGTGGTTGAAGATATCTCTTCATTGTCTTATATGGCAGTCACTGCTGTTAGACCACTGGAGTTCTAGGAGAAGTTAATTTCACCATTTTTCAGGTTTTTTTAAAATAAAATAATACAAAGGGGTTTGTATACAAGGGGAAAAAATAGTGGGATTTTATTAACACATGATGTTAGGTCTAATGTTAGTATTTGTTTCTCCAAATATGAGTGTTCTTCTTACAAAGTATTTGCCCTTTTTAGTGTGCCCATGGTACATGGTGCTAGAAAAAAAACCTGGAGCTAATACAGAATACTTAAAAATTGAGTAGTAAAATGAACAAACCCACACAATGTGTAGTTCATGTACTTAGGTGAAAGATTTCATAGTAAATATTAACAGCAGTACAAGTAGTACATTATCCAGTGTAAGAGACTCTAAAAAATAAATTACAGCAGCCTGTTGGTTACTGTAGAATTAGCAGCTACAGCATTCTAATAATCCCAACATGTCATCTTCTGTCTTTTTCCAACCTCTCTTCTCTAATTTGACACTGCTGCTTTTAATAGAATAAAAGAAAATAAATTGTTGTCTGAACCACTGTCTTTACAGTGTTTCTGGAGTGGGGATACAAACTTAATTTGTGGTGTCACTTTGTTTTAAACAGTCTTCTGTTTAGGCCTGAACTCCAACCACATGCAATTAGTGTCACTTTTGTAGTGCTTCATGAGAAAGAAGAATTTTTGCTTCTCATTTAGAAACTGTTCTTTTAGGAAAGGCTGAGAAACATTTTCGTGGCTAGAGGCTGAATAGTATTTCCAAATATCTTTTGAATTTGTCCCATAAATTTGTACATGAAAAACTGAATGCGCTCATATGTCATTAGCAGAATGCCAGTATATGTAAGGTAAGTTGGGTATGGCTGCAGGTCATACTAAATAAACCAGACCACTTTTAGTCTGTAAGCTGAAGTGACTCCATCTATTATGTCTTAGGAAAAAGAGCTTACATGCTAACTTGGAGAGAGAACTAAACTGAAAATAGAATGCTGGAAAAACAACGTGCCTCAAACATTTGGGCACAAATATAATTTCAGGTGATTATTGGAAGTTGGAAAGAAATGTATTGACATAGTAACTTCAGTTTTCCTATACCATATAAAAATTAGCCTAAGAGTATTTCCTTCAGTAAAAAATGGACTAATTTAGTTTTGATTATTAATACGTAGTAATTAAAGATACATGCACTATAGCAACAAATTTAGGGCTCCTGAAAGAAGTAGGGTGACACACTTTTCTCTGGTGACAGTAAGAGACAATATCTCCTTTCCAATTTTTTTTTTTCTGCTAAATTGTAGGACTTCATTTGTTGGTTTTAATGATTCCTCATGATTCTCTGATTCTTAAACTTCAGCTCCAGCTGTATTTTCTTCCACAAATATGACCAGAGCTATACATTCCCATCAAGAAGCTGCCAGTTCTGTTGATTGGAAATCTGTAGATTATCAGAAAGCCTTAGGATGGGTCCAGGGAGCAGAATAAAGGAGATTTTTTATAAGAATGCATGTAAGGCAGCTGCCTAGCCTGGCTGAAGGGAGGGAAGAGCAGTTAATTGAAACTGTGAAGGAGTCAGTCAGAGTAAATGAAGTTTCTGCCAAGCAGTGAAGGAGAGAACTATATTTTCGTAGTCTTTAACTACCTGATGATATTAAACTTGGGCTTGGGAGTGAGGGAGACTGCAGAAATCAAGGTGATGTGGTCATTTACTGCTTGTGTGACTGTGCTGTGTGTGTCTGAACTTTTGAATCAGCCAAATGCATCGTCAAATATATTTGACAAAACAGAGAAAAGTCTAGCAGTTTTGGGGAGAAAGGATGTTGAAACTGGGAAATCATACTGATTTCCTGGTGCACAGAAAGTCAGACAATTATGTGATATTGGATAAATTACATTGGAGAGACATTTTATAAATGGTGTTAAGTAAAGGAAAAAACAAGCATGAAGGCAAAAAGTTTCCTTTTTCAGGCTTGACTTACTCTTGTTTGGCTCTCTGGTGTCTAGTATAAAAAATTTGTCTGAAGTTTCTTTCCTCAAGATCTTCATACAACTATCTCATCTATGGATTCTTTGGTACTTTGTATGAAATGAATGCTTCTGCTACAGTGTTAGTATAGTGGAAGTTAAAACTTAACTGCACAACTTTTAGCAGTTGTGTTTTTAACAATACTTTGTTTGCTTTGGATGACATCAGTTAAGATTTCTTATTTGCAGTAAGCACTTCTCTGAAAACTTAAGTGTATGATTTTATGTGGAAAGTGCTAAAAGGAGTTACATGGCTGATTCTGTTAAAAGAAGACTAAGGTAAGCATATAATCATGAAATAATTACAGTTGGAAGGGATGTCTCTAGTTCATCTAGTCCAGCCTCCTACTCAAAGCAGTTAGGTCAAGTTGTTTACATCTCTCTCCAGACAGAAAATCTAGCAGTTGATTTAGATATTTGATAATTACTTATCAAAAGAACAGACTTTTGATGACTATAATGGAACTCTGAAGGCACCAGGAAAGAAGATCCTTTTCCTGCATCTATGCATCTATGGAAATGGCTGCAGCAGAGTAGCATCTCTCAGGAAATTCAAAAAGCTGCATTTCCTTCTTTGTGTGTCTCATATGTTTTTCTTTTACCATTTCCTAAGTTCTTTCTATTTTAATAGAAGTGGCTAGTGTAGAATATCAGTGTGAATAAATTATAATGCTTTAAAAAAGTGATTAACCAGATGTGTATGTGGTCCCCTTGACCAGTTTTCTGCCCAATTGTCTCACATTCTAGGAGATAATTTTGTCACCATTTAGATTACAACAGTATTTTCCTCTGTGTACAAAGAATGTCTAGTATGATTAAGCTGTGCATGGTTGGAATCCTTGAACACTTCCAGTCAGTGGAAACCTGACATAAACACTTTAAAAATCTGTATGTTGGGGATATTAGCAGTGAACAGTACTAGTTGTGCTAAGCCACCAGCAGAACTGGGCACTTTGAATAGGAAAATGATTGAGAAAACTTCGTCACAAGACCCAGAAATTCTTTTTCTCTGAGTGAAAAAGTAAGAGGAAGTCAATGCATGGATATGCTTAAATTTGAAGCACCACAGAGCTAAAATTGAGGTGATATTTAGTTCTACTTCTGTATTGGGATAAGGGCCCTATTACACCAAATATTGTGCAAATGGTCGAGTGATTATATAGGTAATTGCTTATCAACCCTAACATGGTTATTTTTAGCAATCTGTCATGAAACATTAATTAATAGAGTTTTAGGGAGTCTCCATGAACAGCTAGAGTAAAATAACGTTGAGTTACAATATTGTTAATGCAGAAATGAAATTGCTGACAAAGAGCTTAGAGAGGCTGTTTAGAGGCTGTTGTGTAAAGGTCTTATTTATAAAGTCAGGAATAATACTGCTAAACTATCAAGTTCTGGGAGTTATATAAGCAGAATCTCAAGCTTTCCTCAGCTTGACCAATAGAGAACCTAATTATTGTCCACGCTCTGGATTCATCATTTTTGAGATCCAAGGATTTCATTAATGTCGTATATCAAAGCTTAATAGTCCAGGTCTGAGTGTTCCGTGGTCATTTTCATGTGTAGATCTTTCACAGATCAAAGCATAAAGCTGTCCCTAGACTGTTTCCAATTTGTGAATGTAAATGGAAATTCTTTAGACGTGCCACTCCCCCCAAAAAACATTACATGTAAAGAGTTTACTCATGAGAAGGTAGCTGTAGATTTTATTATTTTTTCATTAAATTGTTTATTAATACAAGCATTTTCTTATTATATTTTTTTATTTTTGCAGTTTTTCAAACATTTGCAAATAGCAAAACAGAGCTATTTTCCATACAGAATATCTGCTGTTTATCTTCACTTCAAAGAATTCTGTCTAGAACATGCTTGTAATAATCATATAATGCCCATAATTGGTTAACAAAAATCCTTCAGTGAAATAAGGAGTAATAAACAACTTTCTGTGTCTGTGCTGATAGTGCTGGAGTGAAAGGAAGGAAAAAATGATTCAAGGAATTTATGAAAGAAGCACATACATAGCCAGCAGTCTGTGTGGAAATCTGTTTTTTCTTTCAAATGTGGTTTGGAAAATCAAATGCTTTTCAAAACTTTTCAACAGCAACCACATCTGTAAGCATCTTCTCTTCAGAAATATTTTGACATGTTTGTATTTGGAAAACTATAGCTTGAAATTATTGTTACAAAAAGCCTAGATTTTCTATAACTTTATTATAAGTAAAAAGTTTAATTTTTGGTATTTTCCTTTTCAAAACAAATAACAATTTTAAAATGGGGGTTTTTTGCCTACAAATTAGCGTTAAGATAAATGTTTCCCAGAATATGGACTTAATACAAATAATTTTCTTTTAATATTTGTTTTTTTACAAAGGTACTATTAAGACTTATTTTCTATTTTACCTTTTTTAGTTTTTAATACTTCATTAGGGCTTATTTGGTAGGCAAACAAGGAATTAGCTAATGTTGACCAAATTTCTTTCTCTTTGAATAAAGGCAACAAAGATAATCAGTGAAAAAAAAATGTATGCACATAGTTCCCTGCTTGTTAAATTGTCCATATGTACCATAGGGAATTAGAAAAAGTAACAGCTTTATTATATTGCAAAATCTCTACTGCAGTTTTTTGTAAATTTCAAAATGGGTAAAACTGCAGAGGTAATATTGTGTAGGAAAAAAAACTTTTAAGAGAAGAAATTCTTAGTGTTTTAAAAAGTATTTATTTTATGGCATTGAAGTTGTGAAATAGGGTTGCATTAGCATCCTTTTCCGTTCTCATCTTCCTGTGTTAAGGAAAAAAAATTGTAAAAGCAAAGATTTTGAAATTGTTCCTATAATTTATTTACTAATTTTTTTCAGATTTCAAACCAGGATAGTTGTATTTCTCAAGATTTTTTTTTAACAGGATTCTTTCTACATACAATTTGAATATACACTCTTGTTTCTTTTTGCATTTAATAATCTTTAGATTTATTAATTGTTAAATTGGGGTGTAAACCAAAATATTCACACTAAATAGCAAGTTCTAAATATTGTTCTTTGCTATTGTACTTGAACTCATCTTTTTTAGCATAAAGTTGTCCAAAGACTTAGGAAAGTCATCTTTATCTTCCATAAGAATCCTATACTACTCTGGAGTAGGGCTTGGAAGTAAAGTCTTTTCCTGCTTTACTTTTCTCTCTTCTTCTATCTTTAGCAGAGAGGCAAAATAAAAAAAGTCTGCTTAGACCTTTTGCCCAGTAAAATATACATATATATGGATAGCATTACATGGGAACACCACTCTTAATTATCATTGGCATGTTTGAGGCTATTGCAGCAGTTACTAATTTAAAACTCTCAGTGGAAACTAATTGTAAAATAACAGCTGGAACTGCCCATTTAGTTTCAGAAATGTAGCTTGTTAATTATCTAATACCAAAAGCTATTCAAAGCTAAATTTATATTTGGAATTCGGCTTTAAAAATGTTCAGCTTTTAACTATGAACTTGTTTTTACTTGAAATGTCTTTGTGAGTTCTACAGGAATCTTTGACATAACTAAATTTCCTAAATTCATATCTTTGACGTACATTTCCTTATAATGTAGTTGTAAAAGTAAAATAAATGTTATAAGAAAATAATTTTTACAACTTTACTTTTCTCTTGAATTGATCAGTTTAATCATGTGTTCTCAATACACATACCGACTTTACATTTCTTCTCCACTTAGTAGCACAGAACCTGATTCTTACAATAATTTTTAATTTCTTTGGGCAATTCCTCATAGAAAGGAAATTGAAATATGCTTCATAGAAACATTCCTATCAAGGAGCAGAAGCATTATGTCATTTAAGCATCCATTTGTTGTTAATCAGGGCTGCATTTTTTTAAACCTTATAAAATGTGTTAGGGGGGAAAAGAAAACCAACTGTGTATCAATAAAGAATGAATTCAAAGGAATAACCAATTAATTTAAACAACTCAAAGCTGAAACTCATAGAATTGATAAGGATATTTTTAAAGTCCAGTAATTCTTAAACAGTGCATATATTACAAATATTTTAATATAAAAAATAATGTCCTTCCTCAAAGATTTATTGTTACTTTCAGCTTTGTTTTGAGGACTTTATATGCATTCTATCTGCAAAGCTCTTCCTTCCTTCCTGCTTCTGACTTGGCTGAGGTGTTTGCACAACTGTGTTCTTGTCACTAGCTGCATCCCAGTGCTTCTTGTGGAAGGGGTGGGGAGGAGGAATGAACTTGCTTTTATGGAGATTCAGAGAGATGTGTTTATGTATGGCCAAAAGCCCTGCTCTAGAGGCAGATGGAGATTTCCAAGAGCAGCTTCGTAAATCTCTCAAAACGGTTCAAGTTTGAACTGGAAGACTGTGGGAACTTGCTCATGTGTTTGGGAAGGGCTCTGGTGTTGAGGCATGGTGAGGAGAGCCACTGTGACCTCAGGCACCTTGTGGAGGTGTCTGCTCTTCAGCAGTGCAGGACAATGCAGTGGTCTCCCCTGGCTTTGTGGACCAGTTCAGTGGCAAATATGATGTGTGTGTGCAAGCCAGTCATAGTGCCTAATTTCCTAGTTAAGGCTCAAAGCATTTGAATTTACAGTGTGGTTACGATCATTTCGTTATTCAGGTATCATTTATTCTGTCACCTCTGTGTGATTTAGAACTAAATTGGGAATGGGTTTCCAGACTCCCTTTAAACTGGATATTGTGTTCAGATCATGAAATTCTCAGGTTAGACAGTTTAACTCTGAACTTGGGAACTAGGCATGAGGGATTCATCTCTTCAAAATTGAGTCTACAAAGTCTACATACTTTATATAATTTATTGTAGCAGGTATACCATTTCTTTGACTAATTATGACGCCATCATTGAACAGCTTAAAGTCAGAAGTAAATAGCAGTTGTAAAGTAAAATTTTCACAAGGGCATTGTTTGCATCTCTGCTTTGCTCATGTGCTATAGTTTGTTCTATAAAAAGATTTCTCAGCTGTGGGTGATCTTAATTACTGTATCTTCTGCAAAGTCAAGGCTAAGTTAGAGATACACAGCAGCCTGAAATCGGAGTTTCCTTGGTCTTCAGATACTTCTTGCTGTCTCAAATACTGTTTTAATACAGTTAATTGGTATTTTCAGTGTGGTATATGCAGAGCTTGGCATGTGACATTCATACAACCTCAGTTTTGAAATCTGCAATATGTTTATGGTGACTGAATGGAGGAGAGATTATGATTTCTTTCATTTGTGCTGGTTTGAGATGCTGTTTAACATGTGTTTTTTCCATTTCCCTTTTTTTCCAAAAAATGGCAATTCTGCTGTAATGAAGCCAGTCAAAATAAAATCAAACAAATCGTTTGGGTTTTGGGTTAGTTCTAATCCTTTTAAACTTTTCATTGTATTCTATATACTTGAATGCTCCGTTTCTTGAACTTCTTGCCTTGGTATTTCCTAGGCTTAAGATTCTAAATACTTCTTGTACATTGGGTGCTTTTTCTTGAGTCCTAAGGTTATTGCAGTTGTTCTCATCTTCTCCCTTCTCGTTTTTCCTTTTTTTTTTCTCTATGTTTTGCACATTTTGAATGGACCCCTCAGAAATCTCATGTCTTGATCTCTTTATCCAGCACTGAAATTTACCTCCTTCATTGAGATAAAGTCTGTAACTATTTGCTTCCCTTAACTGTAATAATGGCCCTTCCTCCCATTTGAAATATTTTCCATCCAAGCAAGTGATGTGCAGACCAGCCATGCCCAGTGAAGGGGCTAAAGGAGTAAAGTGTGGCCCTGGGTTTCCTTGGGGCACCAGATTGGGGTGAATGTAAAGTCATTTTTTTACCATTGCTTTACTCACAGTCATTGGGCAATGAGTTTTGTGCCCATTTAAATTGTAAATCTAAATTTGAACTCTTTTAAGATCTACGTCTCCATGGTGTTGCTGTTTGTACTTGTGGATAAGGAACTGGCTGAGGGTCCTGAAAGAAATAAAAAATTGTTGGGGCCATCAGGCAGTTGGTTTCAGTTAGGTTATTACCCTGACTGTATTTACTGTACATTCACACAAGGATTAGCCCTGGCAAAAAGGTGTATTTTATCAGCCTGGGCTTGGATCAGTTTAATCTGCCATCAGAAACAGCACGGAATGTGACACTATGTACTAAGAATTTCTCAAAACTTCTCAGATTCAGCATTAACATTATTCAATAGACTGTAACAGTTTAAAAAGGTAAACAAGAAAGGGCACAGACAAATAAAAAACACATTAAATACCACCTAAAAATCCCAGGATACCTTTCACAGTTTACATACTCAGCAACTTTATTGCAATGAAAAAATTTCAGATAAAACTGGGAAAATAAAGGGGATCTGAAAGATAGAGGGGTTTTTTTTATGTGAGTTGTGTTTTGTGTTTTATGTTTTATGTTATAAAGCAATATTATTGAAGCTTTTACATTTGTTCAAGTTACATCCCTTTAATCTTTCTTTTCCCCTTACCAAGAAGCTTTATATTGCGCCTGTTATTGTAAAATACAGGGGGGAATGACGGGAGGTGCTTGGGTTTCTGTTAATGTGGGAGAAAATGATTAGCTGGTTCTTAGAAATTAAGTTGGAGTAGTTCCTCTGTAAAATTACGTATATTGCTTTACTTTACACAAACTCCTGACAGTTTCTTCCCAGACTTTACTTTGTAGATTCTTAAAATATATGGTTAAATTCACATGTCAAGGTTGCTTTTCCGTCTTATATACTGAAAATTAACATCTAAAAGTCTTGGCTACAGCAAATAATTTATTCTAAAAGAATTGAGGAGAGCTTTTGAAACTTAATGTTCTATATAGTTTTCTTCTTAACTGTTTGTGAGTAAATATAACTTCCATCAGGTCTGGTTTCAACAAAAGCTTTTTGTCAAAAAGTATTTTCCAGTAATATATAAAGCAGACTTCTTTTCTTTGCAGCATTTTAAATTCTAACAGGATCTCAAGGTAAATATAATGCAGGTTGTGCGCTTCTGTTACTGAGAAAAGCGTATCCCGTTTGTAATGAAACATTTGTTAACTTCTGTATACAGATTGCGGTTCATTCCATAAATATTTGTGGGTTCTCTGATGTCCCTCACAGGGTTTTATCTATGACAAATTCATACCACAGTTCTTAAACTACATTTTGGATAGAAGATTTCTTTCTTTTTCTAAACTGTTTGCCAATGTCTTTCATTTAAGGCTTGTAAGTATTTCAACTTCAGTTTTCAATTATTTAACAAAAAGGATTATCAGAAATGTACAGAATGGTAACATGTTATTTTAGCATATTTCTCTATGGGATACTCTTCCAAGCTCCCATGGCAAAATTAAATCCATGTTACTCTTTTCCTGAGCAACTCAAATTGTACTGTTTAAGTGAGCATGGTTCCTAGCTCCTAACTGATTTTTCCAATATAACTTCACTTAGCTCAACCACCTTAAGTATGATCAAAAGTCATGCTTAAAGTTTGTTATGTTTAAGTTCTTACTGTACTATTAAACCTGATTATGCTGCAATTTAAAAAAAAATTAAAAGTCATGTACAATGGTTTTGTTGCAATTCAGAAGCTATTATTTTTTTTTTCCTTAAGAACAAAAAAACCCATAGCTTTTTTTAAGGGTTGGTTTGTAATCTTATGGGCTTTATTAGTTGCTGGACACAAAGATAAGTGTACCATTCTTCAGCCTCTCAGAACATTTTTCATGCCCACTGATATTTTTGTTTCTAGGGTTTGGGGTTTTTTCTGTGAGAAGACAGTGGCCAGCACTAGTGTGTTAATGGCTAAATCAAGTGCGTGTTGAGAGTAATAAAATACAGAGATAGTATCAGGCATCTCTGTTAAGTTCAATGTAAGTGATTGGCATAAATCACAGATACGCCAGTTTTCTGGCTTGGTATTGTGTGTTCTCCAGCACTAAAAAATAAATGGGTGGTACAAATAGAAAATAGAAGTATCTATAAATAGATATGCCCTGTACTTGCCGAATAGGAATAGAATAGAACATAGAATGAACTCTTTCAGATAACCAAAATTATTTAACTATTGATTAGTATTATTTAATCTTTATACGTGACAGTTTTTCAAGGAACAGGAAGAAACTTGTATATTAACAAATCCAGCTGCAAAGCAAATTTGAAGTTTTTCTGTTTCCCAGTTTAAGGTTGGAAGTGTATATATCTGTGCATATATGTCTTCAAAGAAAAATACAGAGGAATACAGTTCTCTGTCATGTTGTTTTTGACCCACTTTATTCAGACAGCTTGCAATGGTTGATTTTTTCCATGTTTTTGGCATAGTAAAAAAATGCTTGATATATTATGTAACTGCAAGTGTTGTTGAAGTTGTTTTCTAAAAATAATTTTTTAAATCTACATATTTTATTCTTCACACATTGCAGCTTATGAGAGTGTAACTGATTATATTTACTAAACTGGACTCAAATTACAGATGATGGAATTTGCTGTTTCCCAAATGGACAGTGTATTTGTTTGTGTGTTTGTATCTGCACAGTGTCCTTGCAATTCGTTTTTTAGCTCCAGGCAGTCAGTTCATCTTAAGTTTCTTTTTAACCACCACCATTTAAGTGTTTTGGCTGTGTCATGGAGTCACTGAACTACCTGACATTGGAATCTGTAGTTTTCATGGCTGATGGTGTGAGTACACAGGGCTATTTTGAGTAGATTTGCATCTTTTTTGTTTCTCTCTTTGCTCTTCTTCAAATTCATATTTAGAAGTAAAACTCCCCTTCAATGTATTTTGTTAGGCATAGATTCATACTGACTTTGGAAGTGCCATTAACAATAGTCTAATGTGGGTTTAAGGAAGAAAAAATACTGGCTAACATGACAGGTAATATATTTCGTAATTAATATGGAGTGAGTTTTTATATCAGGAGAATATTCAAGGGATATTGAAAAAGACAAAGTAGTGCCAGGACTTCGGGAAAGGTGAATTAAAGGAAGGTTATTTTCAATACTGTGTTATGGACATACTTTACAATGCCATATATAGTATTTCAAAAATAGTTCCAGCTTGCCATTATGAATATGATGATTCTGTAAGAAGAAGAAGAAAATGCAAGTGGCATCTTGAGAAACTAATGTGATCAGTGCCAAGATAAATGTGAATTGACTTGGAAAGTTAAATATTAATGTTTTCGAGTAGCTTGTTGCATTACCCATGCTACAAATATTATCTATTGGAGTAGACATGTGCTGAAAGTGTGCATTAATAGACACTGTTTAATGTAAAGGAAAAGATGGTATGTATGTATTTATTTATCATGTTCTTTTCTGCTTCAGATACAATTTGATTGATGTCCAGGTATGAGTTAGATATACTGACCCAGCAGCAAAAAGAAATCCTGTCCCATATCAGCTTATCAAACACACTGAGGACAGTTTGCTTTCCAGCCTGTACCTTTGTACCATGTTGTACTGCACCATTCAGAGAAATTCCAGGCATCAAATATGAAGGCTGTGTTCTGTGAAACTTCACCTAGGTATTTCCAGGTGAATTTATAGAACATCTGGAAAGACTGAGGTATTGTACCACTTAACTGGATTAATCAATTTAACCAAAGTAAAATGCAGGCTGGAAAACAATGGGAAAATCACAAGATTTTTTATCTTAGTCATGTGGTAAAACAAATAGACACAACATTAAAAATTGAAATGAAAGCTCCTTTGACTGCCAAACAGCATTAAGTTTTGAGATAAAATTATTTCTACCATAAAACAAAAGCATAAAAGTCTTTGGGTTATGTTGTATTTTGGCATTTTTTCTTAGTCCCCTCCTCAGACTTATACTATTTAGAGAGACTCTATTCCACTTGTTTTTTTCCAAGGAACATTTGGCATCCAAAAATATCATACAGACCTTCCTTTGGAATTGTGCATACTTACCATTTATACAGTCTGTCAAGTGTATATTTATACAGTGCTCCCTGAATTTGGGTGAATGCTTCAAAAGTATAAAGAGATTCCTCAAACTGTCTAAACATTGAACAATATAAAAATGAAAAACTGATTTTTAAATGTTCAGACTTTCTCATACTGTTATTTTTGCTGAGGAATTTAAACAATAAAATTACAGAAGTAATTAAACAGATGACATCTAAGTGCACAGCTGCAAACTTCAGCTTTGTTTCATTTTAGACTTCTTTTGAGAGAGACCAAAATTACTTCATAGTTTGCTAATATCATACCTTATTGTCGTAGAGTCATTCATACTGTGTTCCAGAGACAACTCTAGAAGACAACTGCAGAAGTTCTTCAGCTTCTTCGCAGAGCCTTTGTAACAAGGGACTACTTTTAAATGTTTGGTCACCTCACAGGATATGTAGAGCATTTCCTGCCCGTAGGACTAAGAAAGGAAGCATAGGGCCAAATTGTTTGATGTGTGATCTACTGTAATTCCTTTCATGTGTTTAGTAGTTTTTATATGATCAATGCGCTGCTACCAGTCCTGACCTTGGTGTGGCCCAGTTCACTGAAATCTGACCTTCCTAAATGGATAGCAAATGGAATTATAGTAGCACCCACCTTGCACCACCACTTTAATTAATGAGTGTGAGGTGGTGTTTCTATTTTTTTTCTCTGAATAGGTACTATAAGGTTTCAAATATATATCATATAAATATAAATAGAAAATATAAATATAAATAGTCATATAAATAGAAAAAATAATAGTACATCAATAAAAATTGCAGTTGTTAATTTTTATCCATATTTTCTATCTTTGTATTCTCAGAGCACTCTATATCAAATATCTCAAAATTTTTTCTATGCAATTAGTTATATTCACAAAATCATTTTGGTTTTGTGCTCACAGTATAAATTAGACCGATGAAGAGGTAGACGTTGTTTAGAGACACATAGTAAGCAAGATTAGAGAGAACAGGAATTAAACCTGCATCTCCTATTTTCCTTTGGCATATTCTAGCCTTGCAAAGAGGGAGTCATGTCCTGTAGGCCCATGCAGGGCTGGCCAAAGGGTCTGCTTAGTCCCAAACATTCTTGTGCACAACACATGGAGACCTGGCAGACTCTGCTCTTCTACATGTCCATGCATCCAGTTGGACTTGTCAACTCAAATTCTGAGACAGTGTTTTCTGTCCCATTTGAGAAGGTGTCAACCACACATGCAAAATAGGCCCAAACCATTGAATTCCATTCACCAGATTTCTTCTTCTGTGTTTGAAACCAAATCTCTCTCCTCTTGCATTTTGATAGCTCAATGGATGTCAGTCCTTTTATAAAAGGATTGGGATTAAATAAATACCTCCATGAGTCAGTAGCTGCAGTTGGTGAAATTGGTCAAGTAGAGGACACACAGTATTTAGAGAAAAGTTATTGTAATGTTGTGGTTTTTCATCTCTGAGCAATTTGTTTGAGAACTGTGGGATTTTTTTTTTCTGTGTTGTCTGGTTTTAAGAAAAGGCTTACAAAGCAAGGGAAGACCTTTCTGCTTCAGCTTGGCAAGAAAAACCTTTGCTGAAAAGTATTAGTAAAAGAAAATAGTATATTTGGGTATTTTAGAAAAATTTTGATTATTGCTATCATTATTTTCTATAGAAGAGTTATTGCTGCAAAACTAGAAAATTCTAGAAGCAGAGAGGAGATAAGTCTGTGTTTCTGACTATCCCATATACATGTCTCAAATGTGACTATTTAACAGGGATACAGCTGTAGGTAGAATACTGTGACGGCTTTGTTGAAGATCCTGAATACCTTCTCTTAATGTCATCCTTTGTCAGAAGCCATGATTATCATAGTAGATTCTGTACTGTGCTTGAAGTCTCTAGAAGCTCAGAGTGAATTCAAGTAGCAGAATTCAAGCACCTTTTTGAAGGCTGAATTTTCTAAACATGTATCTAACATGTCATTATTCCAGACTCTGACACAGTGGAGGCTTAAAGACATGCAACAACAATCAGCTAAAAGCTTAGTGCAATTTTATATGATTAAGTGTTCTAGATGATAATGTGTAGATGACTTGTTCAATACATGCATTTTTTTTTTCGCCAGGCACTTTTTCATTCATGTATTGAATCATGTTTTAGGGCATTCTAATCCATAATTGCATCTTTTTGGGGGGGTTGTTTAAAAGTACTGAGTTCCATATGCATATCCTTGTGTTACTTAATGATCTTTATAGCTATTTGTTGTCTCATCCTCTTTAGCTTTTTTAACACTTAAACCAGTTCCTCTCTTCTCAGTGATGCTTATCTCTGTAGGTATACAGAGCAAAAACAGGACCAGTGCCCAAGAGATAGAAGTCAGACATTTATCCAACATTAATTAGGAAAAGAGGAAAGTTATTTGTTACACTTGTATTTTTGCATCCCTGTATCAATTGTTTGAAGCAGTCTAGTGCAATCAGAAGAAAATTTTGCATATGTTTCAGTCACTGGTCTTTCTGTTTTCATCACACTAATTGTGCAAGTAACCTAACTCTCAGCTGGTTTATGTGTACGTACAAAAATGATAAACACTACAAATCATTATAAAGTTAGGACTTATGAGTGTTGTTGTCTACAAAACATATTCAGTTAGAATACAATTAATAACTTTTTCCTTTGCATTAGTGATGTGATGTGTTTTTCCACTATGTAATTGTTAAGAAGTGGTCAGTCATTTTTATTTTGCTCATAGAGCTATCACTGATATTTTCTTTTTACAAGAGTCCTACATGTGTGGAGATGAGCCACTCTGACTTATAGAACATCTGCCATGTATTATCTTCTGTAGATAATGATGTATCTGGCTGTGCAGAACACAACACAAGGGCTAACCAGACAGAATGCAGTTTTCATTGTTAAACAGATTCCTGTAATCAATAGTACTGCTTGCTAATCAGTAAAGCATTAAGCAAACTAGCCTTATATTTTTATATTATATATGTATATATAGATATGTGTGTGTATATATATATATATATATATATTTCAGTTTATGTTTTCATTTAATAAAAATATGCTGGTACCCAATCCAGAGTATGCTGCCAGCAAATAAGGAGATGGGACAGTATTTGAGTTATTCTGAGGCTGAGCTGGAGATGGGAGAAGGAGCAGCTGCCAACAAAGCCAGTCATATGTGGCATAGTTCCTCGGGAAGAGAGGCAGAAACAGTGAGAATTGGAGTTTACTGCTGATTGCATTTGAAAGTCTGCTCTACTGATCCAGACTCAAATAAATGGTTTCCAACATCCTGGCAGTCATAAAATACTGTTTGTTAAACCAAAAGTAAGTCCCCCTATGGACAGATGGCAGGGTGGAAGAAGCAAAGCTGAGGTTCCCTTGTCCTAGAAGATATGTATATCACTCAGTATGGCAGAATATGTTCCCAGGATCATGTACAAAGTATTAGAAATTTGTGAGGACCTTCTTGCCTAAGGATATCTCCTTCTCTCTTCTTGCAATATTAGAATGTTCTTACCTGCTGCTTTTCTTTAATTTCAGCTTTAGTACCCTGATTCCATAATTCTTCCTTTTGCCCATTGGTCTCAGGTTTTTTTCTGCTTAACTTCTCATTCTTCTTTCCATCTTCCTCACAAATAAGTGGTTTCAATATCTCCAAATTTAGGCACATCCAAGACTTCCATCATGAGAAGTCATGCTACAGGATTTTTTAGTTCTAGAACTAAGATCATGTCTGTATATGTTGGGAGATGTTGGGGAAATTCTGTTCCTGCCCCAGGGGCTCAAGTGTTAACTTGTTTGTCTGTGACAAAAAGGCATATATTTGGTGTAATTAAAAAAAAAAAAGTTGCCTTTCCTTGAAAAGCTGATTCCTGTCTGAGGTTTTGCTTATAAAGCTTAGTATTCTCAAAGGTCATTGTTTTTGTCATAGATTCTCTAGGTTTACCACATTTTTGTTGTGTCCTTTTTAACAACTATAGCATCTCATTTGAGATGGAGTCCATTGTATCCCTAACAAACGCTTCAATTTCTCTATTTGGTACAATACATTCAATGGCTTTGTCAAGGAGGAAACTTTATTGAATTGAATTGGGGAAAAGACAGTTAAGGTGCATTAGGTCAGTGATAAATATTGCTGTGATTTCTACAGTATTCAGTCACATCTCATGCATCAGTGCGGACCTTTCGGACTATGTTTAACCTGGGACTCCACAAGCTTAAGCAGAAGAGGAAAGGGTCTTTTTGCATATGTGCCATGGGTTTTACCTGTATGAAATAGAGAGTAGATTTATCCAAGCTTTCTGTCTGCTTCCTTTTAAAATTAGAATAGGAAGGATCTTTTACCCCCAGACAAAACCTTTAATAATTGAAATTTGGGTAGATAGGTTTGTCATCTCTGTACCTAGAAGCAGAAATCAGTGCACACAGAGATCCAGTGAGAACTAAGAAAAATTAGCTGTTGTGTATAAAGTCTGTGAATATTTCTTAATTATTAAATAATATGTAGTCTTTAACTGCCATTTTCCTGGCTTGTTTAGCTTTTTGTAGGTCTCAGATGAGCTGTAAGTGAATAAATTTAACTTCTTTACAGTGGGTCTCAGAATTGTGCTTTTTCAGCAGCATGTAGTAACTGGTTCAACATGAACTGCTTCTTAAATAAACATACAAAAAGCCTGACCCAGACTAAATCAATTTTAAAAAAGAAAAACTTTAAACCTGTGTTTCCTGTTACATGCTTATGATTGTCTTTGATTGCTTGTGATTGTACTACATTGCTGACCAACTGTTGGGTTCTACACTGCCTGCCGAAAGGTTCAGATGAGATAGTGAAGTTGTTTTCAGAAGAGGGAAGCAATTAAAATCATAACCCCTACAGTACATTTCAGCTGATAAACATCACTTACGCTGGAGATAGAGATGTCATGAATTTGGCTTACTCTGTTTTTCTGATTTTATTTGCTGCAAGGATTTCAAAGGCTGCAGAGTTCATACGAAGCATGTATACTTAAGATCAGGCCAGTTCTGCTGTGGTTTAACATACTTTCATCCTTCCAGGAAGTACACAACTAATAAATTGGAGGAAAATTGTTGTTATGGAAAACCAGAAATGAGGGCTTATGTAAATACCTGTATATATATTTCTTACTTGGGAAAAAGGGAAAATTTTGATCCTTGTATGAAACTGGCATGATGTACTTTCTGAAAGTCATAATGAGCTTAGTCAAAACATCAAGCCATTAATTACTAATCCGTGTGTTTTACACGTATGTGTAAAATATGTGTTTCTTGAAATGGGTCACCTACAGAAACTCTGTTTGCTTGGGTTTCAGAAGTGTATCTAAAGTATCAGAAGAAGAGTTTTATATATAGGAGATTGTTAATAGTAGGAACAGAATGCAAATGTGAATTTTTATATCAGCATGAAAATATTGAAATATTAGGCTGTAATATCCCAAAGTAGATTAAAGAAAGGAAAGATACAGTGGACAAATATTATAATAGCAATGCAATACAGTAGTATCTTGTGTTTAAATAATACCCTTGTATATTTTGCTGCACCTAGAATTTTTTATCAAAGAGTGATTTTGTTGTGGTTTATGTTTAAATCAGTAAATTTAGGCGGATAAGAAAGCTATTGTCACTATGGGGAGTTTCAGATTAAAGCACACAGACACATTGTACTCTAGGAATTTGGTTCACAAGGTCATGGTTATGCTGAATGAGTCTAAGGAATATCTAGGTGAGCCTATTGCAAGTTATCAAACTGCTCATAAAAGAAGAAATGAAAAATGTTCACTGTGAAGTACAGGAGAGAACAATCCATTATGCACATGAAATTAGTATCATATTATGTTTTATATACATGAGCAGATTTCCCAAAATATGTAATTTGGTGCTTTATTTTCAGTAATAATTCACAAAACATATATTCCAATATTTACTTGTATTAGACAAAGTATGTAAATAGACATTGGATCATACAGTAATCTGCTGCGTTGAGTTTTTATATTTTTTTTAAACTGCATTCATGTTGATGAAATAATGCCTTAGAAAGAATAATAAAAGGCACAGTGGTTGTGGTTAGGTCTCTCTGTGTGGAAAGTTGACAAACACATTCTTGATTTTTTTTAAACCACATTTAATTTTGAAATGCCACTACTGACATAACAGATTTTCAGTGTGTTTCTACTAAGCACTTAAGAAAGTTATAGGGACTACTGAAACAGTGCCATCACACTGCCTCACCAGGAATGACTTGATCAAAATGGCTTTCCTGTCATCCACATGCCTCTGTGGGTACATATGATTAATTACTTAATTTTCTTAATTGCTAACATACTCCATTGGTGACAGTGGCAGTGTATTAGCAGTTTCAACTGTGTTTGGATTTGGGCGCCATTGGGATTGCACTTTGAAACAGATAAACTGTAAACCTATAGTTTGCACACCTGTACTCTGAGTTTGCAATTTGGGATATGCTACTTTAATAGATATTTATTTTTAGATTATTAGCATTAAGTTCTGCACAAATTGCAGAATTACTAACTTCTCTGTGAAGACCACAGCTGTATACTAAATCATTCTGGCATGGGACAGCAACCTTGAACAGAACAGTAGATTGGATGTCATATGCAAATAAGAAGGTTAAGCTTCAGTGCAGATGTTTGAAATCGATAAAAACGGACTATATTTTGTGATCATAGGTTGACAGAGAAAAAATTAAGATACCCTTTCTCCCTTTACTGGCTTATTTTTAAATGCAGTGATAATATAATGATGAATTTTTATTATAATATCAAATGAGCAATGCACAAAAGGCTGTAATAAAGTGTAGAAAGTGTAGAAAGAGCAAGATAATTTTTTTTAGTATTTCCCACCCAGTGCTTATTAGCAGAAGACAGATGATTGTAGAAGACTCCTCTGTTAGTGGTCACTGGTAAAAAATAGTCTCAGCAGCCCCCACTCATTTAATAGCTCTTGAATGTTTTGTTGAAGTTGAGCCTGACTGTTTCTGAAACTCAGCTCAAGACTGAAATACTTTGTAAAATCTAGTGTAGTAGAATTTAGAAGAACCCACAAGGAATGTGGTTCACTTAAAAATGCTTTTTTCTCATTTGTCAGAAGAATTTTATTTTAAAACCACTGTGATGAAATACAGTGGTAAAATGATTGTTTTTCCATCATCTTGGAATATGCTTTTTAATTTTTGTTCTTTAATAAATTTGAACAGTGGGACAATTGTCTCACAATGAATTTCTTGGTTATACTGATGTGTAGCTGGTTTTTTTTGAGGACTTGAATGTGACATCCTTAATCCATGCAGTACATATGAATCAGTCCTACTTCCCCACAAGGCTTCTCGTATGGACCTAATTGGAAGTGCAATGAAGTCAATGCATTGATCTCATATCAACTTTGGTTGAGCTGGCTAAATTGAGGAATATATTCATTTGCGGATCTTCCACTGAATTACGTAGGAGAGAGGCAGATGGGTATTTTTCAAGATTTTAAATGAAAATAGTGGTTAGTATAGACAATAATGGCAGAATTTATACCTTAATTTTGTTAATTTGGATCTTAATGAATATCTAGTTGGTCTGATTTTGACCTTTATTGATTTATTTTCCTTTTTTTGACATTACAGGAGAGCACTAAATCTGGGAATTCTTCGAGACCCTGGATCAGAGGTTGAAGACAGACAATATCAAATAGATCTTCAATCTATCAACATCGGTACTGCTTATTGGAATCAGTTGAAACCAGAAAAGGAAAATGGAAAAGGAGGAGTTTTGACAGAGAGTGAGAGAAATTCTCAAAATCCAGCACTTGAATGGAACATGGCTAGTAGGTAGGGATATTTTAAAAAACTTACTCTTTTCTGAAATTACACAGCACAAACACTGCAGAGAGCATGCACAGTATACCTGAATCAAATAATTCAATACTGGTTTTGCTTTACATTACAAGCCCATTTCCATGGAGTTTTGGATTACACATTTGAAATGCATATTACTGTTGTTACACTGTAGTTACTGTGTGCCTTTACTTCCATTATAAGCTCTTCTCTGAGTGACTTACTGTCTGTCCATAAAAATAATTCCAGGGCTGAGACTTCAGCTTCTCAGTCTCTATAAGCAATGGGAGGTTCTGTTTTGGGGTTTTTTTGGGGGTGTAGGGTGTTTTTTTGGTCATGGTGGTGTGGTTTTTTCTCTTTTTTTTTTTTAATTTCTTTTGTTTGTATTTTTGCAAAGCTTGAGCAAAACCAGCTTAGACATTTCTAAATTAGAGAGGGATAAAGTAGAACATTTCCTATTGATTCTGAACTGGATTTTGCACTTCTATAACTAAGTCCAGATGAATTTGGAGAATGAGATATTTCAACTAAGTCTCCTTTATTGGGTATTGTATATGTGCACACAAAGCCCCACCCTCTGGTTAAACAGGGTTGAAAGACAAAGCATGCATACACTTGCCTATGATTTTAAATTTTAAAGTTTTCAAATATAAAATTAGGGCAGGGTTAATTGGTAATTTGTGAAAATTTGAAATTTTTATTTTAGTTTTAATATGCTTTTTCATACTTAAAATTTCATACATGTAGTTTAAAACTAAATTTTTACAGGCTGTGTAGCAGTCAGATTTCACTTTTCAAACTGGCAGGAATAAGGTCTGATGGCCAAAAGCAAGCTTTCAAAAGGAATTTTTGTGGATTTAGAAGCATTTCTGCTACGAGGTGCCTCTTTGCCTGTATGTTTAGCTATTTACTTTTATTTAAAATTCCTTTATATCTAATTTATGCAGAAACAATCTGATTTTTGTGAAATGTGTGCATAATTTTATGGTTCTTAAGAAGTGATTCCTAACTGAATTTAGGGCTGAGTTCCTAAAGGGGTTATAGAAAAACAGGCAGAACTATCTGGAAAAAACTATTTTTGGTTTAATTTTCAGAAAAATGGGAGAAGAGAGGATTCCAATTTTTCTGAAAGTAAGGCAAGTTATAGCAAAGGCTACATGAGGATGGCACACAGACTGAGCTTTGTAAGTGATGTATTGATGAAAGGCCAAGAGGGCAGATAAGCTCACTCTGGAGGAGAGCATGCAGGAAAAAGATGTGATCAATAATAAATTCCAGTTTATCATTGAAAAATAGATGGCAGGAAAAGCAGTTCTAACCAAAGAAATGATAAAACAACAAGGAGTCACAGGAGTACAGATAAAAATTTTAACACAAGAATAGATTCTGTTTTTCATTTATAAGATCACATGGCTCTTTCCTGTCTTTTAATTTTTTTTTTAAACTCATATAATTCCATAGCTGTTTTTTATTTTAAATTCTTAGATTCTTAGCCTTTAAAAAGTGTATAACTTTCTAGTTGGGCCTTGATGTTGGACAAGTTTCCTGTGAAGTTCTTTGTCACAAAATTACATGTCCACTGGAATATCTTGAAAAATAAGATTATGTTAATCTTATTTTTGTTAAAGGACAAATTGTTAATTTTATGTTAAAGGACTTGCAGCCAATTTGCAATTTATGCTAACATAGCAAAAGCAGCCACTGAGAGATTGGCTTTCCTTTTCCTTTCCATTGGTGACTGAAATCCTACTGCCAGCACACTTTGGGTCTGAGCTTTATGGTTATAGATTTAGATAGGAAATTTGGTGGGATTCCTGAAAAGCTAATAAGACAAGGGAAGCAGCTATTACAGATAATCTTGAGTTCTCTTTTTTTGTTATAACTGCTTGGACATGCTTCCTCAGCAGACTTCCAAAATAAAGTTTTATTAGAATATAAATAAGTATGTTTGGTTTAAAATTGCTTTTGAATGGATCTTCTACTTGGGTTTTAATTTAAATCAGTTATAATTAAATACATTAGGTTTTCCTTTCTGGTGTGCAACTACAGTATTTTAATTCCAGCTTCAATTTGTTTTCAAGAAAAAGTATGAATGCTTACTTATCCTTTTGGTTTTAAATTTTACACATTTGCTAGTTTTTTTCAGGATCTTTGTAATTTTGGTTTTTAGCTGGCAGTCAGTTTTGCTGTATCTGGGTTTATTTTATGGCCTGTGGAAGTGATGTGCTGAGAACTGGGAGAGCCTGCACTGAACTCTGCCATCCACAGCACTATTTCCAGCATGAGCCAAGAGGGTGGCGCACGATGTTTTACATGGTGCTTAGTGTTTCCAGGGTTAAGTTTATCTTAATATTTACTGCAAATACCACAAAAGCTTTATGCTTTAACTTGTGTTACCATTTCTTGAAATTCTTGAGATTTCTTAGACATGTTTAACCTAGAACATAATGAATTTTTTTTTTGCTGACTTATTTTAGGGTTAATTTCTTTATTTGGTTTTAATATACTTCTGTTTGGTTTTACCTGGTGTTATGGTATAATAGAATCACTGGGTTTAAAGATTCTTCTTTGAAATCTGTTTCCCTTATTTTTGTAATTCTTGAGTGCTGTGTGGGGCACTACAGAATCCAACCTATATCCAGGTTTTTCATAGTTACTTTACAGAAAACTTCAGCATAGATAGCAGCCATTCCTTTTCCATTCCCATTTGTAAAAGCAATTCTGAATAATTTCAAAATGAAATTGCAGAAATTTTGAAAAACTTATAATTTAATCTACTAGGTTGAAACTTGGTCTGGTTTTAAAAATTTGCATGAAAAACAGACCACTGTGAGTAGGAGGTCTATGGATATCACACAAAGAAATATCTGAAGGCTTTTGACATAATTTATCATTTAAGTGCTGTAGCAATCTTTACACTGAAAGTAGATCCTTCGAATTTTCCCCCTACTCTTTTCTGGAGTTCAGTTCTGCTGGTATTTAGTATGTCATGGGGTTGATTTTTCCCCCTGCCCCCAACCTTTACATTGCAGTTTAGAAAGCAGGCTGTCACACTCTAAATTGTTGAATACTTACAGGTGTTTAAAGTTCTTCAAGAGGAGCTATAGGGAAATGCTGGTGTGATGCCTCCTGTGTCTCTGCAGGTCACCCCAAGGAGAATGGGGGAACTGAAACACTCTGGTAGAGTGGATGCAGCCTTGCAGAAAAATGCTGTCTAGATGCTGTGCTGTACTGAGGATCAGGGATCATAACTCTTTCCGTTATGAAATGTTTATACTTCACTATAGATGTTATAAAAAGCTCCCTAATGGTGTAATATATAAAAAGAATACTGGAAACAGTCAGACAGTTCTAATAAGGTTATGTACAAATGAAACCTGTCCACATTTATTCCCTTTACCAAACAGCATGTGGGGAACTGGGAATACTTAACCAAAAGAAGTTTTTTTGATTGAAAACTGCTTTTTCAGCTTGCAGATCTCCTCCTCCCTCTCCCTCCACTCAATGGAAAAAACAACAGCCCTGAAGGAAATAAAGAAATATATCCTCTCTTGAGGCCTCGCCCCCATCCCTGTGCAATCCTTCTACAGCTCCCAGCAGCAACTTCTGCTTCCTGCAGCCTGAATAAACTTTGTTTAAAAAAAAATAATTGAGCTTAAAAGCATTACTTCTCTGTGTGGTAATGAATTGAGTGTGGCAATATACTGCGTTACAGTTTTGTCCTTGGCATATCACCATCTGGAACAGCTCTCTGTGACTCTCATGGAGTACATCAGGGAGCCAATGATCTGTTGTACAAAACTGAACAAAATACCACTGCAAGGATCCTCAGAAAGGTTTCCTGCAGATTTTTCTTTGAGTAGTTTTCATTTTCATGCTTTTTTGGAAAGTTCTTGGCAGCTTGCCAAGTTCTAATAAGAAAGACCAGAAAAAATTGCTCTGTAGAGCCTTGTGTAGGGAAGTAGGGGCATTTCTCTTGAATCTCTTGGAATAAAATGCAATGCATTTTTATTCAGTAATTTATTTTAGTTGCTGTTTTTGTTGTACCTGAAGTTCTGCTTGTATTCCAACTGTACAAAGCCTTTCTCGATTAGATGGGGTGGTTTTTTTTTTAATTAATCCACAGTAAAGAAATGCTGCACAGCATTCTTCATAAGATAAAAATCAGCGTTAATGAGGTATTATAATATGAAAATAGTAATTCTTTACAGCCAGGTGGTGTACATTTGTTCATTGTCTAATTTTGGTTATTAGATGGTTCTCAAAATGTTGCCATACTGTTTTACTGCTGTGTGACATGTCTCTGCAACACCTCAGGGAGCTGAAAGGATGTGAATTAGCCATTAGTAGTTAAATATCCTAATACATTCCTAATAGATTTGTATATCAGGGATTAGCTGATTTAAACAGCTACATGGGAAGCCTGCAAGAGAAAAATCTTTCGTAATTCTCAAGTTAACATGCTGTCTTAAATAACATCTTTCAACCTTTTGAGTGCCTCAAGACTACTAGAGAACACTTTAATTATGTGGCCTATTTCATGCTAATATGTTTTTTAATTTTTCACATCATGAAATTCTCCACGAGAACTCATCTTTCTGTAGCTAGTAGAATTACATGGTGCGAATGTGCTTTTGATTGTTATTCATACATTGAATGTATACAAGTTTCTTCCTGAGCTATGAATTTTAAAGTATATAAGGGCTCCAAGTCTAGATTCAATAAGGTATTATTAAGAAAAAAGTATAATTAACAATAAAGTAAACATTTCCAAATTTCACATCTAAGTTATGTTTAGCTGTTACTCGCCAAAATTTTTACTGTTTGTTTTGATTAGTGTTTTCCACATGAGAGTCGTAGTAGTAGGACTTAGTGCATTTCTACTTGTGCATTTTCTTAGCTTATCCAGTCTCACATCATCGCATCTTCCTAATTAGGGCAACATCATCTCTTTGGCAGTCCTTCCTCCTCGTATAAATTCAACGTGCTTCTTACTGGATATAATCAAACACTGATGATTTGATTTGATTTAATCAAATGTTGTTGCTTCCATTGCAAAATTCCGTTCTTCATATTTTTTTCTTCTTCCCACAACATTTTTGTCATATTAATCATTAGATACATCTTTGCTTTCACGGTACTTCCAGACCCCCTGTCTATCCATTTCCCTTTACATGTCTTCTTTCATTTGCTTTGACACATCTACACTCCCTGCTCATCAGACCTCATCATATCAGTTACCAAGACTGATGCATTCAGTTTTTCGAAGAAGCAATTCCATGCTCACTCCTATGGGATATAAAGGTGTTTCCTGTGAACATTCCCATAGTTATTTCAATGTTTTATTTAAAATCCTTCCAAAAAATTAATTTCTATTATATTGTAATATAAAAACCATAAGACAGGTTGCCACTATGTGGATATCATTACCTGTGCTGCTGTTAGTAGCTTACGTTTACTTCCCTGTCTGTAGGTGTGTTTTTCTTATACTTGAATTGTAAGCCTTTGAGGACAGAGACCATTTTCATTCTGTGATTTTGCGATGTGGATCTGTGGTCCATAACCAGAGTTTATATTTTTGTGCATATAAAGCCCAAATTCTGCGCTACGGCTCCTCCAAACCTTATCACAGTTGTTTAACTGCCTTGTTCCTTTGCGTTAGCATATGGTCTTTCAAATGCACTTACTTTTAAGTGTACATGATCAACTGCTTTAACATCTCTAAAAATACTAGCTTTTCCTTTTTTTTCCAAGACAAATATATAACAGATGCATAAATGAACCACGGAATGAATGTGCTGCAGACATAGAGCCATCATTACGCTCTTCACAATCAAGTTTTTTCATAAGCTCATGTGGCGTACACCTGTGTTAAGTTAACATTGCACTTAGGTGCAGTGTGGAAGACTCAATAATTCAAAGTGGAACTTGTTTCTTTGTTCCTTTTGTGCTCTTTCTCATATCCTCTCCCTTCATTATTTACTGTGCTCTGTTTGCCTTCTGTTTGTACTTACAATTATTTTGCTAATACTTGATTTGGCTGAGGTTCAAATTCACCTACAAGAAATTCAGAAAGTAGTAAGTTGAGCAGGGCAGGAATAGCACATAAGGATGATTTTCAAAATAAAATAAAGCAGTAATCAATATATATTACAAAATGTCCTTTAAGATGTGATGTACTGGGTATCTACTAGAATAAAGTAAGAAAATTAAGAAATGGGAATATGCAGGAGCTGAAAAATCATTTGAACAGTGATTGAAGAGAGCCAGTTGAGGGTTTGAAATTCAACAAATTATTTGCTTTCACAGCTCTGTTTCATATTTTAATATCATACTTACTGGCATTTCAAGAAACTTCAAGTAGAAGTTTTCTAATGTATAGCTGCATGTTCTTTCATCGATTTGTTTTACTACTTAGCTCTTTCACTGTCCTAAAAAAAAAAAAAAAGGCATTTCTTCTCAACCCATTGAGAAGGGGAAATAGGAACTGGGTACAAAACTATTTGGTTTAAATCTAAAATGAAGGTGATGGCACGGAGAAAAACAATTGTAGAACTCCGAAATCTAAGACCATTTTCTCAAGTTGAAGATATTTACTAACTATTAACAAGTCTGATTTCTAATATGGGGATCTAATGAGACTAATCTTGCTTTAAAAGCCAGCATTAGAGATCAACAGAGCTATAGCTGGCCAAATGCTAAAGCTTTTAAGGTAAGATAGTAGTTTTCTCCACTCACTAATTGGCTTACACTTAAGCAAATGGCACACTCATATGGTAGTGTGCAGCCTCCTCTGCAGTGAGGGTCCCTTGAGGCAAAAGTTTCTTAGAGTTGTGCTCTACCAATACCACCTCTGTGGCAACTGCTGTCAACCTCTCTATACTGTTGTCCTAAATAAATTTTAAAGCTTTAAGGCCTACCCCCACTGTATAATTTATATTCCCTTATGGGTCACCATTCTGCCTAGATGTTTTGAAGACACTTATAAAAATTATTAGCGGAATTTGAAGCATCAAAATTGAAATAGGCTAAGCAGTAAAATGAATTTTGTATCTTTTGTGATGAACTGAATTCCACCTCAGGTTGTGATAGCTATTTAATTTATTTCCAGCCCAACTCCTAGCTTACAAACCATCAGCATTTGAGATTGTTTGCTTTTCTACAGAATCTATTACAGAACCATTACTAGAATATGCATCTCAGTACCCCTTCTTAAGACATTTCAATACCTGTTCCACATTCAATCAAGCAATTTCTGCATGGACAGGCATATAACCATACTGGTTAATAATATGACCATGGATAACTCTAGCTGATGGTAGGGACTAATTCTTTACTGCCTAGTTCATGTGTCTGGCTCACTTGTGTGGTTTGTGCTGGTGCCTGAACTGCCACATCTCCATGAGAGATGGCAGAATTAAAGGTGTAATACAGGGAAATGTAACTGACATGCTGATGAAAAGTCCTGCATGGATCTGTTTACTTCTTCTCTAAGGCAATGTAGTTTGATCTTTAACCTTGCATCATTTCATAGTTCCTAATTTTCTATTTTATAAGCATAGGAAAACTTACCTCAGACCTATAACTTTATGATGATTTTTCGAATTATCCTAGTTGAAATGCAGGTATTTGATGTTTCGACAAATGATAATAGGTAAAAAGAATTATCAAAAACTGTCTTGATGGAAAGAGTCTCCCTGGAATTTGAAGTGTTTCCTCTTTTAGAGGCTGAACACCATCTTGATCCCATTACATTTTTTTCCCCTCATCAGAGGCTCTCAGATGGCATTTTGTGGCAATAGTTTATTTGACCTGACCCAGCAGATTCTGGCTATTTGGAATGTGTTGTCATAAGCTATTAGTGATCTATCTATAACAGAGTTGTGCTTCTAGGCTTACTATTTAGTTAAAGGGGGAAAAAACTCAACAAAAAGCCCAAAACTTAACACCCAGCTGGAAAACAAATGCAATTACCAAGTTTAGTGACACAAATATTCTTGGTAAGTAAATGTTGATATTTAGCTGATAAAGCACCAAGAACAACTAGTGACAGAAGGAGTGGAGGAAGACTGACATCTCTGCCTTTTCAAATCAATTTAAACATCTTGGACAATAGTTACTAATTTCATGTGGGAGCCCTAGTGTTGCATGGGATTTACTAGTTTAATTTTTCATGTGTTTCTTTTTTGTGTCAGTTTTGTGCATATTTCTTCAACACGGGCTTTTAATGCACAAATTCAAATATTACACAAGCTTCAGAGCAGCTATTTATAAATTGAAGGGCATCCACAGACAAGTTTTAAAAATACTGAAAATAAAGATTGCGTCTTTTTTTAAATTACTGTGTATAGTGCATCAAACAGGAAAAGAAGCAATGTCAAGTGTCAAACTTGTCTACCTGGAGGCAGGTTGAAGAGTCAAATATTTAGACATGCTTTTCCTATTAAATGAAGATAGAAGTCTGCCTTCAGGATTGGAATTATTATGATTTATAATAGTGATATTTAATGATTATTAAGGTAGCAATCAAATGCCAAACTGCTATTGAAGAAGTTCTTTGCTATGTGCTGGATGTAAAGAATAATATGGAAATTTTTTGCCTCTCAATAATTAATAATGTAATTTCATCTTTTCTTTCTCTTTGTTTCCTAGCATAAGGCGGCATCAGGAAAGGAAAGCTATTTTAACTCCAATTTTAACAGATTTCACTGTTCGAATAACTGCAGCTCCTGCCATTATTTTTACAAAAATTGATGCTGCGGAGAATTTACACCCAGAGGTTAGTACAAAATTTCAACAGAAATAGCATTTTTTTTTAATATCTGGATAATCTTAATATTTTACCATTTCACCATTTGAAGTCTTCAGGTGTGTTTTCAAATTGCCAACTGGAAAAAGGTCATGAGCTGAAATGTTCTTACTCTGCTGGATAATGTTTGTATAGCATTTGATATTAAAGGCAGTCTGTCCAGAGCTGATTTTCAGTCCCAAAAATGGGAATTGTTCAATGATTTTCAACAATATTTTTTAAAAGTTTGTGATGGAAAGGTGTTGAGAAGAGGTACAACCTTACAAAACATTGTATTTACAAGCTTCTCGTAAAGAAACCTGAAAATGCAATCTATAGACCATCTATAATAGGAAAGTTAAGCTGAGTTCTCTTAGCCAGATTTCCAAGATCCCAAATTACCTCTAAGCATCCACTTCCCTACCTTCCCTACCTTTGCTACCTTTGCTACTTCCAGGTACTCAGATTTAACAATCACTTTTGCTGATCTTGTTGCTCAGCTTGTTAACAATAAATCTTGTTGCTCAGCTGTTAACAATAAATCTGTGAAGCAAGTTACACACAAAAGGTATTGGCTCCCTTTTTGGCATTAGTTTGTAGCTCAAGAACATTTCATATAGGGGAAGGATAAAAAAATTTTTGTCAGCTCATAGGGATGATTTCTCTTAAAAGCTACCTCCTTGGAAGAGCAAAATTGGTTTTTTATTGTAAAGGATGCTAGATGTGTATTGCAATATGCGGTGGATGTACATTGTTGGAAAATAAGAGCTAGTGGGCATAGAAAGAAGAAATCAACAGTTTCATATTTTGTGTAAAGGGTCATCAAAAGGGCAGATGGAAAACTGTTTAATGTAAAAATAAAGCCTTGGTATGACTAGGATGCATAGAAGTTACGCAATTTTAAAAAATTCCGAGCTTTGCTAATGCTTTTGTTAAAGAATTTCAGTGTTTTCTGTACATACATTCTTCTTGTTATCTATTCCCTGGATGACATTCCATCATGAAGGGAGAGGTTTAGTTTAGATTAGAGCTTGAGCATTGTGCAAACTTCTCATGAGACAGAGCAGTTCTTCGACCCTTCTGCATTGGTTCTGTTTTTCATCTCTTTATTGCTTGCCAACAGTGGTGAAGATCTTTATTTGTGCGAGACAACACCAATAAAACAGTGGCTACCCAGCTAGTGTTGCCAAGGTATTAAGAATGGCTTACAGGGAAAGAGAAATCAATTAGATTGGCTATCAGTGAGTTCCAACACATGATTCCATTATAAATCAAGCAGGGTTTGTGTTTAAATTTAAAAAAAAAAAGTACATCCTTTTCTTGGAAGAAAAGGATAATTGGAATCATTGCCAAGAGCACTCTTGACAGCCCACTGATGCTAGCAAGAGATGGAAACAAGACTTTGTGCATGAGATGCTTTTCTTGCAAAGTTTGCCTTAAGTTATGCTATTGAAAGCCATGCAAAGAATAAGCCACATCCTTTAGAAGTCTGACACACCAGTTTCTCCTAAAAAGACCAAATTTATACTATATGTTATGTTATATATAATATTAAGTATTGGTTACAGCAGAGAACCACAATACAGTCATATAGAAGCTGAAAATTATTTCCCTAGTAGCTGTTACCTGGTATTTTCCCTTAATTTGTTCACAGGAAATTTTGGTCTGTGGTCATTCTTTGGAAGTGAATGTGACAACAAATTTGGACTTCTTCCTCAGTGTGGCTCAAGTACAACTTCTTCAGCATCTGGTACAAGCTAATATGGTTGGACTGGAACCTTCCAGTAGCACCACTGAGGTAGGTTTTTTCCCTGGTTTGCAACTGGATTTTTAAAAACTCTATCTGCAAAGTACTGAGCTCTGAGCAGGTGTACTGAGCTCTGAGCAGTACCACCTAGAAAAAAATTATGCATAAATGAAATACGTTTTATTGTTGTTCGTATGGTCTGTTTCAAAATGCATTCTGACATTGATTTAAGAATAGAATGAGTGTTATTTTAACAGTAATACTATTCAGTAAATGCTATTATTCACTGTAGTGGTTCTGCAACATCTTATGTACAAGGAGAATTATCTTATGTAAGAGATGAAGGAAACAAATTTTGAAGTAGGTTTTTGAGATTATTTGGTGTTGAACTGTCATCAAATCTTTGGTATTTTCTTGTTAGTTCACATGTGTTCAGTACACTGTACAGTACACATGGACTGTACATTGTCCTTCATTAAAGCTAGTAAACTATAGAATTTTCTCTATGCCTAGTAACCACTTCTCACATTAACCGTCTTCACTCAAGTCCCTAAGATTCAATGCACCTCAGAATATTTTCATACTTCTTTAGCAAGAATGTTGGTGGGTACCTCATGAGGAAGCCTTCATCTGAACAGTTAATCTCCTTTTTGCCTGGAATATTAGTGATCAGCAGCCATCTTTTGAATTTTGGCATTCTTTTTTACTGGGACTTGATACCTCAGTTTGTGTTGAAAGCCAATCACTGTGACAGACTGGTAAGTTTAAATTTTACATTTCTGGGCTGATATTTAAAAAAAAAGCAGAAGAAAATATAGGGAAAACTTTGGCCCTAAGAAAAATATGTGTTTCTTCTTATTTTCAAAACCAGGAATCTAGTCAGGCTGACAGCATCTTTAAGACAGTAGGAGTTACTACATGAGAAAACACTAATTCCACTGGAGTGGCTGTTGGAGCTATTGAGGTGCCTTCACAAATAAGAACAAGAGTTAGGGAAAGAGTTATAGGGCAAGACACAGTTGACTATTCCAAGAATCAGGCTAATGGGAGACCTGGAGAAGATTTTCTCCTTCCTTTCCTGAATCTCACAGTTTCAGCACTGCACATGAGTCTGTGAAACTCAAGGTGGAAGCAAGGAATGCTTTAGAGCAGCCAAACTATTTACATTCCTCTCTCTTCACCCTGTTACAACCCCAGAAGTTGTTTGTTTGTGCTAATCTAGGCATCACATCACTCCCTACTCTTTTATCCCTTCCCAATGATAGAGAGAAATAAAGGGCATTGTTTCGTTAACATTTGGAAACATTTTAGATGAAGAAAAGAAATGCAGTGTATTTTTCTTTTCCTTGGATACTTTGCAGACACAGGGCCTCTTTTGGAGATGAATACTGTAAATTACATATAGAAATATCTTCAATAAATTATTTGTAGATCACAGTTTTCCCATTGTCAGTGGAATGGACAGAATCAGAAGATTTGAATGGATGCCAAGAATTTAAATTTTGAGTTGGCTTTGTGCAGAAGTACTGCATGACTTACTTGGACCACACAAACTTGAAAGGAATTTGCTACAAAATTTCAGAAAGCCTTTTGTTGGCTACATTCTGAGATACTTATTTGTCCTTCTTTGGTATTCTCCCTTGCATCACTGAGGTCTCCTGTAATGAGTAATGGGAATATTTCTGGCTCAAGGTGTTTGCCTTCTCTCCAGTAAGTCATAGAAGTACTTCTGGATTTACTGTATTGGAAATGTAAATCCATTGGTTGGTTACTTTTTGTCCAGTTCTTCTTCTGTATCGTGTAGCTCTATGTGCATAAATGAAGCCACCCCACTTTCTAATATGTGCACATTTATTATTATTCTCATTGTTTTTCTTTAGTCAGCAGAAAGAAACTTAATACACTGCTTGTATGCTGCAGTTTTTATCTCAGTGAATGAAATCAGGACTTTGCACATAGCTTTTCATACTTCACACCTGCATATTATTTCATTGCAGAATCAAAACATAATTTAGGTTGGATGACACTTCTGGAACCCATTCCTTTGCTCAAAAGAAGACTAATGTCCAAGCTAGATTAGGTTTTTCAGCATGTTGTTCAGTCAAATCTTTCTTTAGCTCAGAGAAATGACCATCTGGATAATTGTCCTTTGCTTGATGACCCTTGCTTAGACATATTTTTGTCTTTAAGTTCATTCAGAATTTTGCTTGATGAAACTTTCAGTCATTGCCTGTCAGCATTTCACAATACATTTCCAAGAACAGTCTGACTCAATCTTCTTCACAGCCCTACTTTAAGTAACTGGAAACACTAATGTGATGCCCCACCATCATCCTTATCCTTCTCTTTTTCTGTCTGAAAAAACATAGCTCTCTCACCCTCTTTTATAAATTCTGTGCTTTAACCTTTAATCCTCTTGATCCCCTGCCCATTCAGGTTTGTCAATCTTTTTCTTTTGCTATTGAGCTCAAAGCTAAAGGCAGTACTCTGGTTGTTGACCCGCAAGTATCTCATCTCACCTCTGATCTAGTGGTTGTGCTGCTGCTAATGCTTCCCTGTAAATAAATGCTCAATCCCCCACACTACAGGGACATCCTCCTATCACATGTTCAAGTTGTTGGCCACCAGGACTCATGGGTTCATTTCTGCAAAGCTATTTCAGTAGCACTGGCCTCCAGATAGTTTTTGGTTTGGGATTTCACCATCTCACAGATTCACAGAATCATTTAGGTTGGAGAAGACCTCCGAGGTCATTGAGTCCAATCTTTGACTGATCATCACCTTGTCTGCTAGACCATGACAAGTGCTACATCTAGGTCCAAGACTCTGTGTTTACCTTTGTCCTTCATGAGGTGTCTGTTAAACCATTTCTCCATTTCATCAATTCCCCTCTGAATAGTAGCCCTACCCCTCAGTGTATCATCAATTCCCCCCAATTTGGTGTCATCTTTCTTTGGATATGTTTTGTGTCATTGCCAAGGTCTTCAATAAAGACATTAAACATGATCAAGCCTTGATGAATGTCAGTCAGTATCTGGAGTTTAGCTATACTTTGGAACATTGACCATTACTTTCTGATTTTAGTGGTCCAGTGTGATTTTTACCCACCTCATAGTCCATTCAGTTCTGCACTTAAGTGTTTGAATAAAAGTCAGCTTTGGAAAGACTGCCTAAACTTGGCCAACTTTGCTAAGGGCAGAGGATACAGAATCTAGTACTCTATCCTCCAAATCAATCATCTCATCACAGGAGACAGTCAGACTGGGGTAAGGCATGACAGTCATCAAAGAAGTAACCCCTTGTTTAAACGTTAAAGGTGTGATGATTTCCAATGGACTATATTTGGTGGTTTACAGGGCAATGCCATAAAGATTAGCACAGACAAAAAAAAAAAAAAGAGTGATGATTTATGTGTAAATCTTTTTTTCTTTAAGTGTTTTGATATTCTGTAAAAAGTTTCATGCCAGGTCTCCAGTGTGGTGTTTTTGCTTTTTATAAGCCCTAGCTTTATACTGTTCTATAAATCTTTGATGTTCAGTGGACCTAATGTACTGACTTCTTCATAAGTCTATTATTGCAAAGAATATTGCTTTGATCTGCTTGACAGCTTTAGAGTAAGGACACATATGTGGTGTTTGATAGATTACCTGAGGGGCAAAGAATGTTGCTGCCTTTTTGTAATTATTCACTTTTTCAAAATTAATATATGCCAAATTCTGAGGAGAAGAACATATAATACCTACATGTGGAGAACAAAAACAGAAGTGCTAGGAAACGAAATGCAAATGTAAGAGTGAAGGGCAGTTAATGTCCTGATTTTGTTCAGTGATACATCTAATATTACAGGTGAAATATTAATAAAAGGGCCAGATTTCCTCATCCTTAGAAAAAAATTTAATATTCTGGTAAAGGTATTTCCAGTATAAATGACAACTAGTTTTACTGCTGATCAGTGATAAAACAGGTGAATTTTCAAGTTCATTTCTTCATCTGGCAAATCTATTTCCTGGTGTCCATCACTTACCACCTGGAGACTTTTGGCAAGACTTATTTGTCATACTATCATTTAGAAGTGGAAAACACAAGAACTGCTCTTTGAAAAAGAAATTAAATACAAACCAACACACATCTTGGTCTGCTGTTGACCATGTAGGAATGCACAGATAACATACCTTACTGGAAGTCAGTGAATGTTACACTCCTCAAATATGGCTATTGTGAGGTCATTACCAACTTTTCTTTTACTTCCCAATAAGATTGAGATTAAGGCTAGTCTTTTGGAAAAAAAGATTGATTTATACACAAATAATTTAAATTTTTCTTAAAGAATGTTCCTGTCTAATAACTATCTACACTGAAGGCATTGAATGCAAAGAACAGTTACTTTGTATCTTCTTTAAAGAACATAAAAAGTACTTTGAAATGCTTAGTTTTTCTTCACAATGTCTCTATGAGGATTATGGCTCTAGATGGAGAGAAGATGATTGCTTTTGAAGTTCTTGAAACATCTGAAATATTTTCCAGAGGATGTCATCAAACGCCTTCACTCACTTTCTGTTTCCTATGGTATATATCTTCTTATCCCCTCCATCAGAGAATCAATCACAGGATGGGTAAGGTTAGAAGGGAGCACAGTGGATCTTCTGGTTCAACCCTGCTTGAGCAGAGTCCTCCAGAGCACATGGTAGAGGACTGTGGTCAGATGGTTCTTGAATATCTCCAGTGAGGGAGACTCCACACCCTCTCTGGGCAATCTGTTCCAGTGCTCAGTCACACACTGAGTAAAGAAGTTCCTCCTCGTGTTCAGGTAGAACTTCCTGTGCATCACTTTCTGCCCACTGCCTTTTGTTGTAGTGCTCAGCAGCACTAGGAAAAGCCTGGCTTCATCCTCTTGAAATCTTCACTTCTGCTACTGATAGACATTGATAAAGTCCCTTCTCAGTTGTCTCTTCTCTAAGTCATTCTTCAACAGGCCCAGTTCCTCAGCCCTTCCTCATAGCAGAGGTTGCCCTCATCATCTTCATAACATTCCATTGGACACACTCCAGGAGCTCCACATCTCTCATGTACTGAGGAGCCCAGAACTGGACACAGCACTCCAAGTGAGGCCTCGCCAGAGCTGAGTAGAGGGACAGGATCACCTCCCTCAACCTGCTGGCAATGCTTTTCGTAATGTACCCCAGGATACCTTTTGCATTTTTGGCTACAAGGATATAGTGCTGGTTCATGGACATTTCATTGTCCACCAGGACCTCCACGTCCTTCTCCGCAGAGCTCTTTTCCAGCAGGTTGACCTCCATCCTGTACTGGTGCCTGGGGAATATTATTCCTCCCCAGATGCATTTGCTGTTTTTGAATTTCAGATGGTTCTTCTCTGCCCATCTCTTCAACCTGTCAAGGTCCTTCTGAAGGGCTACAGAGCCCCCTGGGGTATCAGCCACTCCTCCCAGCTTTATGTCATCAGGGAACTTGCTGAGGAGTCATCTGCCCATTCATCTGAGTCAGAGATGAAAAGCTAAACAAGACTGGATCCAGTATGATCCCTTGGGAGACACCACTAGCTAAAGGCCTCCAACTACACTCTGTGACACTGATCACAGCCCTCTGGTACCTGCCATTCAGCCAGTGCTCACTTTGCCTCATCCCTGTTTCTCAGGTTATATGGTCTTGTTTGTTTGTTTATTTGCTGTTAGCCCAAGTGCATGTTTCCATAGGCTACAAGTCCACAGCTATTCTAGACAGTCTGAAATTCAGATAGGTAGATTGACTACTAATAAAAATAGCAGAAGCTCTTTCTTAAAAGAATGCTCGCCAAACTCATCATCTTTTCCTTTAATCATGTTTATTCACAAGTTTTTAACTGCAGTGAGGAATGTAGCACTCAAAAATCAGTTTTTGAAAATATGGAAATATTTTCTCACAGTTTAAATAGAAATGAAAAAATTGTCGCTGTTTTGTTCCTGGCATTCTTTTATTTCTGCCTAAGCAATGAACAAACCCTTCAAAGTTCTTCAATGTATTTGCTATTATTGTGTCTATGTATTGCTAGCCTTTAGAATACAGTAGTTCCTGCACAAATTTGATGCTTAAGAAGTTACTTTTCCCCCCAAAATACATGAAAAAAGAATCTTCTTGTTAAAGTGCTGGAGCAACTGTGTTTTACAATTGAGCTGATGAAGTATGGACTCACATGTGCTGGCAAAATGGTCCCACAAAGAATGAGCTGGGACTTGAAGTGTCAGATTGGAATTTTCCTTCATAGCTGATACATATTTCAAGCATGATTTGCAGTCAGAGCCAATAAGCAATGGGCACAAGCTGTCATTCACCTGGGAGAAGTGTTGAGCAAAATTGGGGAAACCTGATGTGGGCAAATCCTTGTTTTCTTTCAGAAATTCTAGGCGTGACTAGAATTTCTGGCTGAAATTCTAATTTCTGGCCAGAAAATGCTGGCTAATGTTTTCTGCAGTGTTAAGACCTGCTCTTAGTTATTTGACCTTTGAGCACTCTGCCTAGGCTGCTAAAGCACTGGCTGCAGCAGCGTGTGTCAGCTTGGCACATGATATTCTGCTTCTAGACCTGGCTCATGGCCAATCCCAGAGTAAACCTCACCAGCAGGTGTGACATGTTCCATAGGGCAAACCCCTGTGTTCTGATAAATTGCAGCAACAACCCACCAGCTTCCTGAATAAATGATATTAATACTAGTGGGGACCAAAAGTCGTGTCAACTTCGGCATGTTGTTATTTTACCACAAAAATTATATTTGGAGTCTAACTAATATAAATATAAGATATTTCAAAGTGAGTAGCACGTTACTTGTATTCATCCCAATAATGGGAAGGGCTGGGGGAAGTACAGCTCCTATCTGCTCAGATACCCAAACAAATTAAGCAAATGCTTGAGTGAATAGATGAGTGCATAGAAAACTCATCTATAGCAGCTGATTCCTTCCTAGCCTGGCTGAATCCAACTGTGTACTGATTTGTCACATTAGACACTCTGCAATAATATTTGCAGAAGGTGTAAGTCATTTTCTATTGCTGCAGATAAGGCTTTAAAAGGCTTTTCTAATAATTCATAAAGCCCTGTAATATGTTGGCTCAGGAAGTCTGGAAGAGTATGCTGAAGAAGTATTTCTCTGTGCTTTCTTTAATTATGGGTTTTTTTTTTTTCTCAAAGCATCCACTTATGTCTGCTTTTAGAGAGCAGGAGTCTAAAAGGATCTTCGTTCTAACTCAGTAGGACTGTTATGTTCTCCTGTAGTTTATTTCTGTTCATGGCAATCTCATCAACCTTCTGTTGTTGCTATAACTTCAAGATAAAGAACATGGTCAGCAGGATATACGTACAAAAGTGCTGTTACAGTTGCATTACACATAAAATTTGAAGGAATGATGGCTATTGGAGTTTATAGCATTTTTTTCTTTCTGATCATACTTTAGCAGAGCAAACTCTTGAGTGATGAGCAATTTAATTACATTTTAGTCAAGGCTATTAATTACTTGTGTGAAGAATGAAAAAAATTTTTTGTTGAAAACAAGCATAAATTTGTTTTCCATTTATATTTTGCTTAGAAAAAATAACAGTCAGAAAACTGGTAAAACAAGTTCCAGATAATACTACTTAAGAAGCCAGACAGTCAAAGTGTGAAATGGCAGATGCACATGTTGCACAGATGTTGCGTTGACTGGTTAGTATTCTTATGGAAAGCTTGTGTAATTGGAAGTATTTTTAGTATGTTGAAACTTTGAGAAGTTGGCATTCCCTTTTTGCAAGTTTCTTTTGAAGAAGCTGTTTCTCTTTTGTCTTTTAATTACTGAAATCTAAGATAATCAATGTTAAAAATGCCAAAACAGTCTTGGGTTTTGTATTTTATATAAACCAGTTGAATTTAGGTATGTCTTGATATCCTAAAATGTGCTGGCACATTAAAAAAGCTGATACTGTGTAAAGATAAATTCCTGAGGGTTTAAAAACTTTTTTCATTATGCATTTGATATTTGTTGTAATGACTGAAAGCAGAGCAAACTTACTCTATGGTATTAGTAATGTCCCAGAAACAGTAGATATTGAAATGGGAACCAATAAAATATTTCTCAGAGAATTTTGTTTTTCTTGTAGCTTGCACAATTACTGATCAGGTCTTGTGTACCTGCTCAGTTCTGCCCACGTTTTAGAGCTTTGAATTTTCATTCCAGGGAATAGCAGGTCACACAGCATGTAGTGCCATAACTTTGATATCCTGGGCTATGAGATGCTTTCTGGTGGATCTTGACCATCATAATTGAAGAATCACAAGTTTATTGCAGCTGGAATTAATATGTTTAGTTTATTGATAAAATTCTTAGCACCTATTCCATGACCTGGGATGTTTGAACTGCATTTTTATATGAATAATCAGTAAATGTAGCTTCCTTTTTTTAATGATTGTACATTTCAAAGAGTGAGCTCTTATAAAACTTCTAATTAGTTTTATAATTAGTTTTACATTAGTAAAATGTAAAGTTTCAGATACCAGAAACAAAGTAAAGAGAAAATAACAAGATTTGGTTTATTTAGATTTGAAACACTTAGATACTCAAGCAATTTGACAAGGTTTAGCTTAAAATTAGGCTTGGTTATTCTCACTGTGTTTGTTTTACGGATTTGGAAACAATGGAATATATCCAGAGAAGCATTTTCACAGATGAGAAGGATTGTGGAAAGCTGTAGTTTCTAAGTGCACACCACAACTAGATCCCCAAAGTAGCTCTAATTTGTCTCACTGGAGCTGGGAAATTACTTATACTTTCATTCCTGCATAGTGAGGCCTCTTCTGTGTGCTTCAAATTGAGACTGTGCCTTCTGCATACCAAATGAATTTGTGAAAGACAACAACTTCCATTACCTAAAAGCTCACAAAGTTTTGATAAGGAAGAATTGCATTTCATGTCAATCTGTGTAATGTCCTTAGAATGTGAAAAGGGAAAATTAAGGAGACAAAGGAAAATCTCTTTTGCTGTAAAGATGTGACTTTTAGTTTCTCTCCTAGAATTACAAGGGAAAAAAGAATGTTTCAAACTGATTGTTGCAATGAAAATGGCTCTTTGAAAGACCTTCATGCTTAGATTCTGCAAATACAAAATTAAAGCGGAAAAAAGTGCTTATAGTCTCTCTTTGACATATATAGTTAGGAAAATTTTTATCTTGCAATGAAATGTCTCTTCAGTAAGCATTTGAACTTACATAGTTGAGAAAGATCAACAAACATGTTAAATAAGATAGATATTAAACTTACAAGGTAAAGAATTCTTAGTATAGTAAAACCAGACTTGAAATTACAGATTCAAAGTGTACTTTTTTTTTGCTAGGAAGAAACTCTTTTTTCCTGCTGATTTTTCATGTCCACAAGCAAACAATATGTGGGGGAAAAAATGGAAAGATGTATCCCATAGCTGTTTAAGCACTTCAAGACCAATTTCTATGACATTTTCTTAAATGTTTTCTATGACCACTTACATTAAGGTGATAAGATGTTCATGCATATCAAGACTTCACATAAAATATAGCTGGGGAGGAATTTACACAATACAATAATCTGCAAAGAAGCGCATAAATAGAATTCTTCCAAAACTTCCTTGCTTCAACACAAAAGGATATTTAATGAAAGGAAAAATACAAGTGTTTCACTAGAGTACCTTGAAGCCTCATATCAACAGTGCTTTAAGACTCCCATGCTGGAACAAATCTAGTGAGAAAACACCTCATAGGGATTGTTGTTATTTTCTGGGGAAAAAAAATTATAAAAGCAAACAAAAATCTCAAAGCATTGGTTTTTGTCTGTGTTCTCATGAATACTAATTGATGGCAAAAAGTTTAGGGTTTGTTTCTTTTCTCTTTTTGTATTTTTCCAAGTGTTTTAAGATAGAGGTTCATGAGATAGAACAATTTTTACATGAGTTTTAAGTGCAAGTGAGGGTTCAGTCCACTTTTTTTTTTAGCCTACAGTACTTGATCATCTGAACCAGACCTTCTTGTCTCTGCTTAATGAATTGCGTTTTTTCGGTTTCATACTACCCTTAGTGAAATAGTCTAAAAGACATAAACATTCTGCCCAATCTCTGTATTGCCCTGTGTGGCAATATTTTGAAGATAACTGATGAATTATTTTTATTTTCATTACCTTCAATATCATTGTGCTTTCTTTTCCAAGTAAAATAATAACTAAATGGTATGTAAAGTTAATTTAAAACTTCACCATTTCCGATCACTTAATGTATTGACCAAAATAATCTGAAGTGTTCATTACAGAGATTATAAAAATATTGCCATTAAAAAGGTCCAAAATTCAAACTGTTGTTTAGATTAGAATGGGTGGAAGAAATCATATTGGTTCATTTTTTGGGGAAAAAAAACTGGAAAATGACAAACTGTGTAAGAATTATTATAAATTTGCCATAAATTGCAAGTATAGTTGATTGTTGACGTATATGCAGGACAAAATCACTGAAGACAAGGTGGTGGCTCAAACTCACCCTAAAGAGAAGTAGTGTGAGAGGACACGTGCTTGGACTTTCTCACAGTGTGGACATTGGATGTGTCACAGTGATGACTTGCTAAATCGTCTGATGAGGAGACAAAAGTTCGAGTGTTAGGTCACACCATGTGAGACTGAGGGCTCTGCATTCTTTGATCTTGACTAATCTTCTGAGTCATCTAATGCTTGTGTACAGTGGAGTTTGATGCTGTGGCAACATCACCTTTAGACAGCACCAGTTACAGTTTCTTCCCTGCATGGAACCTCACCTGTTAGGTAGTGTGGAAAACTTGATTCTTGACAGCAAATATAAACACAGAGATTCTGTAATTTCCTCCGTTTTAAAGCAAAATAAGATATTTTTTTTCCTTAAAGAGAAAAATGAGAAATATAAAAGGGAGAGGATAGTTGAAGCCAGTAAAGAATTAATTGAAGGTATTGTAAGTGGGCAGTGAGCATTTTAGATTCGAACTTCCCTGGTTTTTTTGTGGAAAGAATCTTCACTATTTTTTCCCTGGCATTCTCTCACAAGAAACAATTTTTCCATGGATTTTAACCTATTTTTAGAAATAAATAAAGCTGATACACTCACTCTGTATGTCAGTCTTCTTTAAATAGTTTGTAATATTTTGTGTTCTCAGCCAAATTAGTAGAAGTCTCAATATTAATTTGTTTTATCTGTTTTGTAAAAAACAGGAAATGTGTGGTGACAAACCAGAACAGGTATTGTCACTGAGGGAAAGCCATTATTCAGAAGCAGGCAGTAGTCACTGTTCAGTCACTTGTGTGGCTTGTGAGCATCTGGGTGATCACCTATGGATAAATATGCTGCTTAGTTTCATATTGATCTTCTTTAGGACAGAACTTTACTTTTGTACGATCCTGTTTGTTAAGCAATGAGACATAATTTTCAGCGTGTACTGCTGGTGATTATATTGCCTGCCATCATGATTTTTCAATTTTTCTCGCCAGCTATAGTCTGTTTTCAGATTCAGGTAATGTTGTATTATCTGAGACTGTCTAGTAGAATGATATATCATGTAATTCATGCCTGAGATTTTGTGAGGAAACAAATATGGCTATGTTCTCACAAATTCATCTGTCTGTTCTATCAGAAATTCATGAGTTTTTCATATTGTTTGAAGAGTGACAAGAATACTTGCATGAACAAATTTTCTTATGATTAGTAGTCAGTTTAAACACAAAAGAGCATAGCCTTTTCTGTGTATAAAATCAAATGGATCAAAGCTGTCCAGGGGTCCAAGTTGTACTATTGGACAGAGTTAAGTGGTTCCTGTTTCCTCTGAAATTACTTTGCATGAGTCTGAGCTGCAACAGTGTCCTTGTGCCATTTACAAGCAGTTGCATGCTGAGCAGGATTAGCTATAATTATTTTATAGTTTAGCTATTCTATAATGTTTGAAACTTAAAAACAAAAGAACAGCCAATCTATGATCAGAATTTTTTATTCATTATACCTTAGTGAAAGAATGGCATCTGAATCAGTTTCACCTAAGCCTGAAAATCTATGTTCCGTGGCACCTTTGTAAGATGGTGAATGTTTAATTGTAAGGTGTAACATTTTCTATTTCTATTAATGTTAAAGGCCTAAAGTCTTGACGTGTCAAAGGAAGCTACACAATTTAATTAGTGGGGTTTTTTTTTCAAATATATATAGTAACATGAAGACGTGTAAAAAAAGTTAGCTCATGTAACACATACATGTGCATAGAGTTGATGGACAAAATTTGCAGCATGCATAACTTCATTTTCTTAGTAAAGATCATTGCACAGATTAATCTAATCCACTTAGATAGTAAGTAGACTTGCTAGATTTAATTGCTTTTAATGGAGTAGTTAAAATTTGTGGAATGGCTAAATCTTTTGAAAGGTGTATGACAATAATAGTCTTCTGATAATTTTTACCATTGAACTGTTCATATGTTTTAAACATAATCTTGTAGCTCAATAATGTCAGAGAGAGTGCCAAAAGTATAACTTTTTGAGAATGCCAATAAAAACCCTTAGCTGGAATAGCTGAATAATACTTGCATCATTTTCCTGGTAGCTTTACCAGTACTTGGATTCCCACATAGCCACTTGTCGGATGTTTTCCTGAAAATAAAGATCTTTTGGTTAGTTCAAGGACACTATCAAAATAAAGTCCTTGCCAGTATCTTGAGTCATTGCCATACCCTGTTTCCGTTCTTAGGAAGCTTTGTCTCATCATTTGATTTTATTGCCAAAACCAGCAGGGACTTTTTGAAGGATTGTGCACTACTTCTTGATACTTCGTATGAGCAAACAGTCTCATTCCAGTGGAAACCTAGATGATATTCTTATATTGGGAAAATGGATGTGGTTTTTCTAAGAGTCTTCAAAGCAGAAATCTTGCTTTTCATTTAAAAGAAAAGAAAAAAAGAAGAGAGAAAAAAATACACACTGAAGTAGAAGGCCTCAAGAGGAGGGGTCCATTTTCCAGACATGAAGGCAAAACACATGATTACTCAAAAGGACATAAGCATGTATGTGGATGCAAGCACATGCACAGAGGTTTCACACAGCGAAAACCTCTCATAACAAAAGATCTGAGTTCTGTGTTTACCTGGAATTTTTAGAAATGCACAATTTAGTTTTACACTTCAAATCTAAGTAAGTGGTGGTTTTTAACACTTTGAATTGCCTTGCACTTTCATTCAACCCCTTGCAATGCTGCGCAAGTTGCGTCTGTGAGAATTCTGAGATACCTGAATTAAAATTAGATATTTTGAATGGAAGTGTATCATTTGAACTTTACACTTAAGTTGAGATTTCCGTAGGTAGGCAATAGTTTCTGAATGTTAATATCCTTCCCCTGATCATCAACATCAAATTCTGGGATTATGTGGGCTTCTGAACCTCTCTGAATCCAAATAATTCATTTTGTTCTGTGTCTTGCTTAGAGGGAAGTTCACTTGCATCAGTAATAATTTTACACTTGTCTTGAGCATTTGACTATTGCATTGAGCTTTGACTGAGTGGGGCAGAGAAAGTAGCAGTGTTTCTTCTTGGACACACAGTGTTCAGAGTGGAAGGATGATAAAGAGCCTAGCTGTATTTCATTTCTTTTTAATATGTTCGAAGTATTCTGCTACCTATCACAAAAGCCAATCTAGTAAAATTACAGTGAACTAATTTTTAGTGCAGTGTCACACATTGGTGACAGGGCTACAAAGTACATGCATAGGGTCTGTGGCTTTGATAAGTATGATACAATCTGGTGGTGTTTATACTCCCATTTAGATAAAGAGGTACTTTTCACACTGACTTGCACTGCCGAGTGTTTCTCATGAGTATGGAGGAGATTAAAGAGCAGGACAATACTTCCATTTTTATAGCTAGCTTCAGTCTGATTTACTGGTTGCTATATCAAATGGTGAAATCATAGATTATGATTGTGATAAAAGATTGGCATGAGTCATGCGTACGATGCTAATGACATGTACTGAACCAAATTCAGGTTTGCAGCCATTTCTAATTTCTCTGAACTTATTTCTGCAGATAATTGGCTGCCAGTGCCTTTTTAGAGAGAAGACATTGTAAAGTCCTCAGTTGTTTATACATAATATGCAGCTTCAGTGTTTCTGCTGGGCTTAATGGGTTTGCTTAATAAGCTTACATATTAACACTTTTTTTCCTCAGTGCATGCTCCTAGGCAATATTTCCAGCTCTTCACTTCACTGAGACTGTACCTTCCCCCCAGATTACCTGTGACTCATTGTATGAATCAAGACTGGAAGTTTCATTCTTGACTCATCCTAAGTAAAGGTTTCCACTAATTTTAACTTTCTCCATCAAAACACTGGAGGAATAATGACTTAGTAAGGTATTCTCAGAAATTAGCAGTGGCAATTATTTCAAACTACTGGAGAGTTGTTTGAATTAGAGAAACCCTAAAGCTGAAAATCTTTTCGTTTTACTGAGTAGGGATCCTGTCTACAAGTCTGATAAAACTGGTATTTGTCTAAAGACCAGTGTTTTAAGACATTATTTTAGAAACTCAGTCTTTTTTTTTCTTTACAGAGCTAAAGGGATAATTATGTCTGTGTGTTTGCATTAGTTCAGCTGTCTTCTTGCAGTAGATTGTATGTCTTTTTTGCTTTTCTGCTATAATATGCTATCTGGTCTCTGCAGATCATCCTTTTCTGCTGATTCTTTGCCTTCCAAAACGGGAACAGAAGAGAGTAGGAGAGATTCAGAATCACAAATAAATTACCTGCCAAACTATTACTTTTTTCAGTGGGAGATGGACACTTAACTGATCTATGTGCTCTTGATGAAGTTCATTATAAAGGCAGTAGTGACTTCTCCACACAAGATAAGTGTTCATTACACATTGAGCATTTGGAAGTTGTACCCATTGTATTGAATCATTGCTGTACAATGCTGTACACCTATTGAGTCATTGCTGTACAATGTAATTTCTGAGTTGAGTGCTTCATTGGGTCATTTTCCAGATTTGTCTGTGAGCAAGCCCACCATAGCAAATGAATTTATGCCCAGTTTAAAAATCATACTTAGAATAATATTTAGGAAAGTATTTTGATAACATTCAACAACTAAGAAAAGAAAAACCAAAAAAAAAAAAAAGAGTTGTTAGTGAACCAACAGGAACTTCATGGCCCAAAATTGGAAAAACATTTTTATGGAAAAACAGTATATGTAAATGATACTCAGTAATGTCTACAATCTTGTTGCATCTTTAATGTAATACATCATAGAAATACCATGTAGAAGCATGTAAAGGTCAGAAGTGTTTTTCTTAAAGAAGTAAACTTGTGTTTGGGCCCACTAATGGAATTCAATGTTGTTATCAGCCCACAATTTGAATGGCTCCAACGGAATCGTAGCACTGCAGATAAAAGCTTTGAAAATGTGAGACTGCAGCAGGATGTGTTTCACAAGAGTTCTCCATTGATTTTCCAGTAAGGCATAAAGTCAAGTCTCAGCATGATTTGAGTGCTGGGTGCTTTGAAGCATCGAGAGACTGAGGTGACTGGAAAACTGCCAGGGCTGATCATCAGAGAAGCCTGAAGATGCAGCTCCGTGTGTCCCCTGCTCCTGAAGAGTGCTTGCAGAGGTCCTCTCTGTGACCTTTCACTCCTGCTCCAATGCCATGATTCTTTTCTTTATGTTAATTATTTTAAACAAGTTCAGAGGGCATGATTTAGGATGCAATTTTGAGGCTTTTTAGGTTAATCCAAGATGAGCTGCCATGGTCTGTACTTTTCCTTCACTGCTTTATATTGTACAATGAACCAGTGAAGGAAACAGAACAAGCCAAAAAAACAAGTACATGTTTTCTCAGGTTTGTGGTTGGTTAGTTTGTTTTTTTTCTTCCTGGGATTATTATTTTTAGATGCTTCAATACCCTGAACTGGCTGTTTTACTGTCATATAAGGCACAAGTGAGGAGACACAAATTCAGTCTGGCGTGGAATTGTACACCAAAGCTGAGACAAGCAACTTGCTAAAAATGGAGATATTTTGTGATGGCTGTGTTACCAAAAATAACTGTATTCTGGAATTCCTAATTTTTTAGTTCACATGCCATTTTATTTGCTTTACTTCCTCAAGTAGTCTTTAAAATATTCTCAGCACATTGAAATATGATTTGGTCAAAGATCAGGTTAGGTACAAGCTTATTTGGCTTGATGCAGGTGAGATGTAGTAACAAAAAAAACAAAAAAAAAAAAAAGGCAGTAAGGTACAGAAAAGTAGTTTTCCAGACATCTAGCAGCTTTAAAACCTGAGGCACTCAAGTTCCCAGTACATGTTTCAATGAGCAGTCGTGTGCCAGCAGTTGGGTATTTCTCACTGGAGACTCCTGCACTGTGGATTTTTTTGTTTGTGGCATGTAGTCTGACTCAGTCTGACTTAGATTACTGGAAATAATGTAGAATGAAGTTTGTTTAGTTGGGAAGCATCTGTACATGATATCTTTTAATCTGCTGTGGATTTAGTTATTTTAATTGCCTTTAAAATGCTCAAGACAAAGTATCTAACATATATTAAGAAAAAGATTGTACCATTTGATTCTGGGAATACTTCATTTAACTGTACAGTTACTCATTTAGGTGGCTGAAGATAGAGACTGTATTATGAAAGTCAAGCACCAAGTTACTTTACCACATTACAATAATGACTTTTTATTGTTCATACATTCATTCATCATTTCCTAGAAAATGATGCCTAAATTTGTCTTCTGAGGCTTTGTTGAATTCTTCTTTAAATCATTGCCAGGGTGTTTGGCATTTTCCTTCTGCATCTTTTAATTTATTTTACAGAAGGCTAAATATTAGTCAATGGGAGAATATTCCAACTTACTCTAATGGGAGTAAATAACTTTGTTAAATTTCTCATGTTCAGAAGTCATAACAGGGAATGATATTTCTGATATTTCTGTATTTAATATTATTAAATTATTTAAACTGCATGAAAATATGACCCAAAACTGAGACTGGTGCAATTAGTCTGATACTGAAATCTTGATAGTGAAATGTTAGAGAATGTCGTAGAGTCATAGAATCAGTAAGGTTGGAAAAGACCTCCAAGATCATTGAGTCCAACCTTTGACTGAGCACCACCATGCCAGCTAAACGATAGTGCTAAGTACCATGTCCAGCTGTTTCTCGAGCATCTCTGGGGATGGTGACTGCTGTTTCCCTGGGCAGCTCATTCCAGAGCTTAAGCACAGTTTCAGTGGAGAAATTCTTCCTGAAGTTTAAACTGAACCTCCTCTGGCACAGCTTGAGACTGTGTTCTCTTGCACTTTCACTATTTGCCTGGGAGAAGAGGCTGACCTCCACCTCGATACAATCCCTTTAGGCAGTTGCAGAGAGAGATAGGGTCTCCCCTGAACCCCTGCTTCTCCAGACTAAACAAACCCACCTTCTTCAGCCACTCCCTGTATGATTTACTGTCTAGATCCTTCACCAGCTCTGTTGCCCTTCTCTGGACAGACTCCAGCACCTCGGTGTCTTCTTGCACCTTGGTGGCCAGGTAGACTACATCAACAACCTTCACCTCACCAACTGGGCAGGTCATGAAAGGAGATCAGCTTGGTCAGGCAGGATCTGCTTTTCCTAAACCTGGAAAGGCCTGATCCCCTGGTTGTCCTGTACATGTCATATATACATGTGCAAAATCAAGGTGTTACTTTTGAAAATGTCCAAATGAAATATGCAAGCAGACTCCCATGGAAAAGCGCTTTCTCTTGGCTTTAACCAGAAAAAAACCCCACAAAAACCCCAACCAAAACAACAACAACCACCACCACTACTACCACCAAAAAAACCACAACAGAAAACCAACCAAATAAACAAAACATAAGACCCCAAACAAACAAAAAAACCAAAACAAAAAACCAAAACAACCAAAAAGCCAGAAAAGAATATGCAAAATTGAGCAAACCCTCACTATGTCTAAAATAAATAGGCATGTGTGTTTTAATCCAATATTTTTTGTATAAAAGCAAAGATACAAATTTAAAATTTGAATTTAAATTTGAAAAATAACACCAAAAAAGCTAATGCTTTTTGTAAAAATATGAATAAAAATACTGTAGAAAAAGAGCTCTGCCAGATTTCAGCCTGGTCTTTTTAAATTGAAAGCCTTTATTTGGAAAGAAAAAATAAATTGAACACAAGTTTCTTACTGGCCTTCATAGGGTAGCAAAATAAACATATTGTTTGTATTAAGATGAAAAAAAATAATTTTGTTGGCCTTAGAAAGGATTTAGCACTTGCATATATCCATGTTACAATTGGAACATTTAACACAACTTTGATTTATGGATATTTGCATCAGTGTTTAACAGAATGTAGCCTCATACTCTACTTTTGAAGAGCTGGGAAAACATTGCACAAAGAAGCTGAGTTTGTATTCCTCCTTGGCATCACAACTTTCATATAATTCCTGCAGTATTGTGAAAACTGCAATTCCCATCTGAAGTAATTCTGTAGGTCCAGGAGTTCATACACACAATTACACTTCAAATTGGCATCATTTGTTTTGCAACAACTTCTGCTTAAAAAGAAAATTCCTTTGAGGAAAAAACCCATTTGACTTTTATATGAAATAAACTACTTCAGACATTTCTGCTATTTTTGTTGCCTCATTTTGGCTTGATTTAGTAGTTCCCTTATGGAGGACAGCTTTAGATTAATTTTAAAGGACGCTTTCTGCAGTTGGATTGATAGAAGTAGAAGCAATCTGTCTAGATTTAATAGTAGGACTAAAGTTTTAATTTGGAACTTTATTAGACTGGAAGTCATAATTTAGCAGTCAAATATGTTTGTATGTGTGTCTTTCATTTTATTTTCCATGTGAAATTAATATGTCAATTTACAAAATAATTTTAATAATGGTCACAATTAAATTCAATCTTATAACTCATATGTAAAACATAATAAAATTGTTTTAGTTGGAGTGTTCAGTAGAGCAATGTGACAAACAACGGTCCTTTAGATAACAATGATACATTAACTAAATTTCTAAACTGTTGGAAACTTTTCAATGCAGTAGATGAAGTACTTAGAACAAAGGAAGAAATTATCCAGTGTTTTCTTTGTTATTCCAGTTTAAGCACAACAGAAAACAAAAATGGATCATATTCCTTTTCTGTAATTTACTTTTTCCAGGAGGAAAGATTTTTATTTCCTTGTAAATATTAATACTTTATAGCAAAAGGAATAAAACTAGGTCACATGCAACAGTGATGTAGCAGATGTGATTGGCACTTTGATTTTGTGGTTTCACCCTTGTGAGTCTTTCTATAACTTACGTAATGTGAAGCATGAGCTCATGATTGGCTGAAGGGTTTTGATCAGACTTAAGAAATGACTAGAAATTTTACTTCAATAGTGTCATTATATAACCATAATTAATATGAGAAGCTGGAAAAAAAATACGCAGATGTAGATGCTTTTCCTCTAGAGCGGCTGCACTTCCAAAGATTATATTGTTTACAGTTATTTTATTAATTAAAGAATTATTCTGTCAAGTACCAGGAAAAGGAACATAAAAATGTTTATAGTGAAATTTGCACATGCTTACATTTGTTATTGTTGAAAATTCTTGAGACATTAAGAAATACAATGTGGCAATTCTGCCAATTGTTGTAAAATGCCTCTCTTTGATTTGGAAAATGTGTTGATTATTGGTCTAAAGTATTAGGTTGTGTGTTTACCTTGATGATTTTATTCCTGCTCTTTACAGAGTGAAAACTTTGAAGACATCTCTACCATCTAAATACCATGGCCAGAAATGGAAAATAAATAAGACTTACCTAGTTAAAATTGCAGTGACCTTAGATGGGACTGCTTGCAAATGTTGACAAGCAAATCTATGTATTGATCCTTGATTTTATGATATACTTGTCCGTGTGTGTTCTACAGGACATGCCATTTCCATGCCCATTCTCTTGATAGATATATGTGCCATATGCCCTATTGAACTCAAGAGGTTAAGCTAGTCAAGTTACCTATCTCAACACATGAAAAGGAAGAATTAACCACAGTTCCCCAGCTACTAGTGTAGCTTTCAACACCTTTTCTGTGGTGTGTAGTATTGATAGGATATATAACTGTGAAAGGACAAGAAAATGCACTGCAGTGATCTAAGTAAACTATCATCTTGATGTGTTTTTTCTAGCTATTGAAAACCTTTCCATATTGCAACTTACTCTGACAGTGTAACTGTAGAATACCTCTGATTTAAGTACCATCTGGTTATGCTCAAAGCTTTAAAGCTATTATCTCAGCTTAAAATTTCAGCATCCTATACTTTTTTCTTCACCAAACTATCCATTTTTAAGCCACAAATATTTTTCCAGTCCTTTCAGATTTTGTCTAAAAGTATATTTTAACAGTATTTAAATAGTTCTTAAACAATAACAATTTATCTTGATAGATGACATGCTGTGTTTTTTCATTTTATTTTAATTAGCCATTGTGGAACTAAATTCCCTTTTGTTTTATTCCTTTGAATACTGTTTAATTATAGTTATCATGCCAAATATCTTAAAGGTTATTTTACCAATACAGTTTCATTTAACATAAGCCATGTGGAATCAATAGTCCTGTTTCCTAAAGTGAATGCTTGGAAAATCTTACATTCATATGTTAAGAGTACACATCCTTTCCTCATTAGCTGGAAAGTACAGGGATTTTGGCACAGGTTCTGTGTGGAAGCATTGCGCAGCTTTTATATGGATTTTGTTTTTAGCCTTTGATGACACTGTTTAGAATAGGAAGTATCTAATAAGTAAAGCATTCTGTCTAATGTGCTGCCAGTGTGTTTAATATATGCCTGGAGGTCTGAAACATTATCTTCTCCACTATAGTAATATGCATTTAATTCTCTGAAAGCAGAAGGTCGAACTTTTAAAAGGGACTCAAAGTACATTTTCAACTAAAATAATTTAAAACACATGGGATAGGGGACCAGAGTAATGTACGGTTGGTTTTTATGGTTTAATCATGATCATGTTAATGCACACCAGTAGCTAATTAAAGAAAACTTTTATTGTTCATTTTAAATGGGTTATGTAAAGAGTAAGAGAATTGATATAATACAGCCCAATGACAAATGTTATCATTACAATTGCTAACAGCAAGATGATATTGCTGTTCTTGACATCTTTAAAGTATTGGCCCATTTGTTCAATAATACAGCAAAAAATCTTTTTAGAGTTGGTTTTTTTTTTGAGTTGTTATACTGAGAGTCATTCCCTCTTATCTCCTTATCCTGCTAGAGGAATACCTAAATGCTTGCCAAGTTTATTACTAGGTGTACCTTCAGGTTACCTGTGAAATGTTGATGGAAAGCTTGATGCTCTATTGAGCTGAAATTGATGCAAGAAGTTCCAGTGATACGTCTGCACTTTTATTTTGTACCCAGTTGTGTTACATACAACTGTCTTGCAAATCATTACTCACGTATTTCAGCCTTTGTAATATATGTGGTAAGACCATACATAAGTCAAAGTTTCATTGTGGAACCGGGTGGCATGGAAAACTGTAATAGGATATGGTGTCTTTCACCTTTTGGGCACTGGTTCATATTCCATACTGCTTAATACTGAGCAGAAATTGCCTTCTGTGTGCTGTTCAGTGACCTTCATGAATTGATTTGGGGGTCTCAGTAAAGTTTCTGTAGTTGAATGTCCGCATAACAGGAAACTCAGCAGTTGGGACCAATTAGCACCCTTGCAGCAGTCTGCACAGAGAAGCTGTAGTCTGACTGGGGATGGAGGCAGACCTACTTACCTTCCTAGAAGTGCTTTGCATGGACCAGAACATTTAATAAATAATTATAAAAAGAGGCAGAGGAAAAGAACTAAGCTTGAATTCTAATCTGTTTAGTTATGAGAAGAGAGGATCCATTCAGAAACAAGAAGTGTTGTGATTTCTCCCTCCACTTGGTCACACACATACAATGCTTTTCTCCCTAGAAGGTTGTCACTTAGTGGATGACACTATTTTCATTTCTTCTGGTCAAGTCATGCATAATGTGAATGTCAGGTAGCTGCTAGAGGAGAACAAGAGAATACCATGTAGTTACTATAAGAGTGTCATTCACCTCTGAATCATGCTTTCTGAAAACATTTTTCATCACACTCAATTGGTATCTATGTAGCAATTAAAAATTGCTGGGTTTAGCAGCATATGCCTTCAACTTCATTTCAGGCAGCATTTCCATGAAATGATACAGCAAGATTTTTTCACAGCTCCATCCTTTCTGCCTTCTGTGTGCTCTCAGTGAGCAATTAAACCATCTGTACCAATTTTGAAAGTGCCATCAGGATATGGGTAAAGCACTTTATAGTTTACCAGGCAGAGAGGCTGAGGTGTAAATAGCCCAACTTTGCTAGGATGTCAGAAGGAATGAGAATTTCTTGGCTCACAATGTAGTGATTCATTAAAATGGTCTCTAGTTATTTTTACAGAGGCTGCATTAAAAGTGGTATCACATTTACAACTCAGTGATATGAGTCTGCCATAGAAAACAGCCGCAAAGAATTTTATTGGTTATTTGAAAAATATGTACATGAGTGAATCTGAAAAGATTGTAACCAGAGCTGGCAAAAACCTTTTCAAAGAAAATCTCAGCTAGTTAATGGTTCTGTTTTAGGATTTCCTTTGTAATACTTTTTCTAGTATGTTCATTCCTTTAAAGAAAAGCAGAGGGGATTGCTCTCTTTGTTCCACAAAGCACAATATAATAGAAGGTTTAAAAAGCCTGCTTTTCTTTACCTCCTTCATAACCCAATTTCTGCAGTACATGTAAAATCTAATATTTTACATGTATAAAGACCACAGAAATTTGAAGAAATTAAGTATTTTACTGCCCTTCATTCCTATAGTTAAGTTGCTGTTAAATTATTTATTTTTAATTCATTATTTATATTTATATTTATTTATAAAATTATAAAATAATTATTTTTAATTCATTATTCTCTTTTGAAGAGGACATTAAGATAGTATTTGCCCTAGTTCATATTTCACTTTTTTAAGATTCATTAGGGTGGAGAAGATAAGAAATTATTTAAATATAGGTCCTGGAATGAAGAAATTAAATAATTGAGTCAATTTGCAGTGTCAGCCAAAAAAACCCAACAAAATACTGGACATCACGTTGGAGAATGAGAAAAAGACAGAAGGCATGATTTCACTTCTACAGAGAACTGTAGTGATTCCACTTCTTGGGTGCTTTGTTAAGTCCTCAAAGAAGTGCACAGTGGAATTACAGAAGTAGAGAAGGGAAGTTAAAAAGATTAAAGGTGCTGGGGCACCTACTTTGTGAGGAGAGACTAAAAAGGGTGGGATTTCTATATCTGAAGAGGAGAAGGCTGAGGGGGGCTGCGATCACAGTTTACAAAGTCATAACAGCACTAATAAATCTGAATGTGGACCTGGACAATTCATATACTTCAAAACATCAGGGGAAAGCAATGTTACTAGAAGGAGATGGTTTAAAGCAATTTTTAAAAAAATAATTGTAACTTGTTGCTCCTGAAGGCTGAGGAGAACAGACACTGTCAGTGTGTTCAGAAGGGAAGTGGATGAATTCTTGAACAGGAAGCCCAGAAACGGTTACTGAAACAACCACACAAACTTGTACCCCTGACATCCTACATGCAACAGCTGTGGATGCCTGGGGAGGAGGAGAGGAACAGATTGCAGGAAGTGGCCAGAGTTTGTGGTATCTCTTAACAGAGTTTCCTCCTGGTGCTATCGAAACCAGTGGACTGGGCTGGATGGGTCACAAGTCCTACTGGGTTGGGCATTTCTTGCGTTAGCTCTTGTACAGAGCAGAGCAGAACCTCTTCTGCAGCAGCACAGATGGAAGTGTTAGTTATGCTGTGGAAGCTATACAGGGTGAATATGTGACTCTAACCTTCATATGAATCTAAGGAATTAGTCATACATCAGTTATTACAGATTTTTTGCAGATTTGTTTGGCCACATATTTTAGTATATGCTCCCCACCTTGTCCTCAAGCTTCTGATAGGATTTCTACTTGTTTCATGAGCAATGTTGAAAGTGGGTTTTCCTGAAGTGCTTTTTGTCTTGGGATGTCTCTGTCTTTTGAGCTAAGACTATAAGGTCTCTGGGCACAACCTTACAACAGTTTGTTTCACTCTTACATTTTGTGTGATAGAAGGAACACTCTTTATGCTTGTCAGTGGTGTATGTTTTCTTTTTGAAATATTTCTGTATGCAATGATTTCTCATGTGAAACCCTGTGAATGTCACGTCCAATATCATATGTGGTCTTGGTAAGCTAAGAACTCATACACATCACTGAGACAGTCTTTAGATAGTCCTGATGTTTCCTTTAACTTTGATGTTTTATATAAGGCAGCTGCCATTTCCATGACTCTTGAGAAAAATATTTTTCTACAATATATTTTTATACATCTCAGTTTATAATTTCCATTTAGCCCTTTTATGATTATGTAGTGGATTAATATTACGTTCCACTTCATCTAATCACAGTAAAATATTTTAATGACACAGGTGACTTTCTGAACATCAGTGCTCAAAACTGGAAAACAGTTCTAACTAGGCTTTATATTTACAATACATTATTTCACAGATATATGGGTTTATATTAATCCATAAATTCTTCAGAGTTTAAATAAAGAGTTTAAATTTTTTTAAATGTTGTTTAAGCCTAGAAATCCTTACTGCTTACTTTTTTTTAATTTCTCATATTTTTTGGCTCTTCAGATATTGTGAGTCTTCATTTCATTGGAACAGACACCTGCTGTGTTTTTATGAGTGATTACTGTGTTAAAGTTAACTTGGCAGGCTTTTTTTTTTTTAAATTCTCTTTTTTGACATCATGTTTATGTAGTGATATTTTGCTGTGACTGAAATGGAAATAGTTGGGATATGGATATAGAAGTTAATATATCATTTTCCTTTACAGGTTTCCAAACAAGAGCAGAAGAAGGTGGATGTGGCTGATGGGGGAACAGTTGAGACTTCCTCCCGTTACAGCGGGGCACAGGACAGCGGAATTGGCAGCGACAGCGTTAAGATCAGAATCATTCAGATCGAGCAGCACAGTGGCACCAGCCAGCACCGCATTGCCCGTCCTTCCCGCCAGTCCTCCATCGTGAAGAATCTCAATTTCATTCCCTTTGACATTTTTGTTACAGCAAGTCGAATCTCATTGATGACTTACTCGTGCACTGCTTCACCTAAATCAAAATCAGGGCAAGATCAGAAAGATGGTGAGAAGATAAGTAAAAGCTCCTTGAACCTTCCAGAAACAGTCTCAGGCAGCAGCCATGACACCACGAAGCCAAATCAGCCATGCATCTCCTCTGTCACAGCAGATGATCTCTTGAACAGTAATGTTCCCCTGTCTGCTGGGAGAAAAACAGGTCTTTTGTCACTGGAAAGTCTGCATGCTTCCACAAGGTCATCTGCTCGACAAGCCCTGGGTATAACTATTGTCCGGCAGCCTGGTCGTAGGGGAACTGGCGACATAGAGCTACAGCCATTTCTCTACCTTATTGTATCACAGCCCTCTGTGCTCCTCAGCTGCCACCACAGAAAGCAAAAAGTAGAAATATCAGTGTTCGACGCTGGCCTTAAAGGAGTCGCCTCAGACTACAAGTGTACAGGTAAGAGCATTTAACATTCAGTCCTGGTTATAGCTGTGAAAATGATTGCACGTCTCAAAGTGACAAAGCAGGGTGGGAAACAGCTGAGAAAACTTCAGGATGTCTTTAAATATCAATCGCTAAATTTACATATTTTTAGGATTATACTTCACAGCTGAATCAAGTTAAGTGTGTAAAAAGTTTGAAATTAATTAAGATCTAACCTTTCAGCCACCAGTTCTTCCTGTTTCTTAATATTACTTTCTCATTACCAGATTGTGATAGGGATTTTTGCATTACTGTAACTTCTCAAAGTTTTCTAAGGAAGTAAGAGTTGTAAGCCAAGGTCATTTCATAAAGAGCATTTTTTATGACTGAATGTCACAGTATTTTCCTATACTAGCCTACCGATAAAATGTAAATATAAACACTGTAGAAGCACCTGGTGTTTTGGACATAAGCTGTAAAAAAATAGTGATCTTTCAAATGACATTAAGTGATGTCACGTATTTTAAGTTTTTATTCAATTGAGCAATGGGGTTTTGCGAGAAATTCGATCTCTTAATGCCTTTTTTCTTTTAATTCCATGTGCAAAGCTTATAATGAGGGATGTCAAAATAGCTGTTCAGTTGAAAATATTCTGAAATCTATTTTTTCTGCCTTATCTGTACTGCTGAAGAGAAAAATGAAATGATTACATTTCATTTGTCTAGTAGTCAGTACTAGGTATAATGGTTTCATTAGATATGTCATTATGAAGTGCTACCCCAAAAAAGTGTGAGTATGAGTATCCAGAGATCCAAGTGAACAAATGATATGAGGTTTCGAATTACTCTCTGAATGAGAGCTGTAGGTATTGCTAGTTTTTCCTTGACACTATTCACACAGCACAGCAGTTGTGTAAATTAGTATACTTTTTTGTGCAGCTTTACCAAATCTTTGCCGAATGAGATTTCAAAAAATTTGAGATTGCATTTTTTGAAAATTAGCATTAAAATAACGTGCTTATGCAAAAGACTGAAAATGCAATCTTAACTGTTCTCAGAAATCTGAATTGTGGTGGAACTTTTAAGAGAGATTAAACAGTGCAGAAGATTAGACAGTGGGAGAGAAGATATTTAAAACAGGGAGATTTGTTCTCTGCTACATTTTTTTTAATCCTTCTTCTGTTTTCATCTTTCTCTCTGCTGTTCCTGTCCCATCCTGCCTTGAACAAAACATCCGTGTCATGAATTTGATTTACTCCAGATTCCCATGTGTATTTATGAAATACTATGTAAAATATGGTCATTGCAGCAATTGATATGAAGAGAATTCACAAAGCAAAGCTTGAAGGAAGCTTGGAGTAGGTCTAAGTTTAGGATCACATCTTCATTAAGTTAGTGCTATGGAAAGATTCAATAGAACTTCTTCATTTCTCATGTCTGAGGCATCCAAGTACGTCCTTGTACAAGCTGCCACCACCAATCAACTAAGCAAAGTTCTGTCCATTCTGCTTCTGCAATTAACTCCCGAAGTCTTTCACCATCTTCAGGTCTATGGGAGCAATTCTAGACAACACAAGATGTGATAAAGTCTTCTTATAAATTGAGAGTGGATCAGAGAGCACAGAAGCATGGCAAGAATTTTAAACAATAAAAATAGTAGGAACATACAGCCTGAAAGCCCCTCAGTCACCATGGGTTGCTCAGTTGAGAGACCGAAGATCAGCCATACATGTTTCTTACCCTTTTCTTTGGCTTTATATCTCTATGGTAGGCAAATATAAAAAAGTGTGGAGGCAGGACTCAGATATTATGTGAAGGTAGAAGTTCTGGTCTCATCCTGCTGCCTTTGTGGGCAGTAGTAAGTACCATCCTCATGTATCACACAGAATTCTTTCCTTGCTGCTAAAGCAGTAGTGCTCTTTCCAAAAGAGTTTTAGAGGTGGGTGCCAAAGTTCTAGTGCCTAAAAATACCATCCTAAAGGTATTAATAAATTAATAAAATTAAGCCACACTTCAAATTACACACTAATTCACTCAGCAAAATAGGTAGTATAAAGTTTTTATTGCCTTTTGTTTAGGTAGACCTGCTGTACTTGTAATTGCATCATTTAAGATTAATGTTGTCATTCTGCTGTAGTAACATGTTAGTTTTGGAAATTTCTATTTTCCATTTCTAACATGTATTAGAGGGAAAGTAGTCATGAACTAGATGATTTATATATGTGTGTGTCTACATGTTACACACACTCTGTGTATTGCATATCATATAATTCAGAATAAGGAGATCTTTGTGGCAATTTTTTGTGCTGCTGTTGATGATTTCATCAATCATGCCAACTTTGCTTGATATTGTGACTATTTGCTAGAAGTTTTGTCTGAAAGAGATGAATCATCCATATGAAGAACAATATAGAGTTTATTTGAAAGAACCAGGTTAGCTTCTCTCTCTCTGTACAATACACATGCACTATATTCCTGTATTTCTCTGTGTATCAAGGACTGGAGAGTGGGAAGAAATCATAAATGATGTTTAATTTACAGTGAATGTTGCTAAGCAATATTTCCAGTTAGCCTCTCTAGAAGACTGCCCTTGTGTGTGTATGAATGCATGCAACTAACTCTCCATTATCTAACGCAGAATGGGGAGGATAACACAAGCTAAACATAAATGATTTATTTTAACTAGATTATAAGAAATGAGGGAGCATATTCCCCCTTGAAAACAAAACAAAACAAAACAAAAAAGCAACCTACCAAATCATAGGCCTGATGAAAATATTGTGTGCATTGCTCTCTGCGATAGGCAGATAGGCAACAGCACAGCAGCCACTCAGAAATTCAGGCCTATAACATTGCAAATGTTGATCACAAGCTCAAAATTGAGACTTGTCTGGGCAAAAGTAAGAATACATTGTTATAAAGTTTTGTTGGTAATCCTGTGGGGGTGGTTTCTCAATACTTAAAATAGTATGGTTAAACTTATGGAGTTAAGCTATCTATGAAATATTTACATTACGTTCAAAACATGCTAATAAAATCTCTCCCATTTAAAATCATTCTATGTATTATACATCATATACACTGCATAAGATTATTTTAGGAGTGATTTAAAGCATTTGGAAAAATTGTATCAATTTTGATGTGAAATTCTGAAGACTTAGACAGTGTTAGTTCAATAGCAGTAGATTCAGGTCTTTGAAATGCTGTGCCATTTCTTACAGCTTTTCTAAGAGAGAAAATCTACAGTTCAGAAACAACTATAAAATTTTTGCAAGGCAGAAGCAAATAAAAAATTCTGTGAAACTAGGAAGGTCTTCTTTTTTGGTTGACATTAGTTACACAAACAAACTTTCGGGTAAAGAAAAGCTGGTAATAGTCTGGATCTAGTTGTTCTTTTCATCCCTCACATCCCATTAGTGTACTTCTAAGAAATATGTTGTTTAGTTGTTAGTCAACAAAAATTGTCTAGACTTTAGAAATGCTTCTAACAGGTAATTTGATGGCAGTCTGTTTTATGAGCCTTTGTATAACAACAGGGAAATTATCCTTTAAAACTGTACCACCATGAATTTTAAAGAGAATAATAGTTTGTCCCAGGCTGGTGACAGAATTAAGGGTTACTGCTTCATGATGGTTTACTGCTTTGAACATTGTGTAGAAATGAAGATTTTATACTGTTATGAAGCCATATGTATTTTATTTGGGACAAGGGTTTTGTTGTTAGTTTTGAATAGAGCATAAAATTCACAATCTTGCACATTAAACTATCACTCCTTTTGTGAGACAGGGCATTGTACAGTGGCCGAAACAACAAATTTCATCCAAAGAACTTGGCTCCTCTGTCACTAGCTGTGTTATTTATTTTTCGCTTAATTTCTGAAACATGAAAGAAATAAGAATGAAATCAGAGGAATTAAGCTATTTAAGAGTTAAATATTCTTAGTTTATTAATTAGCAGTTGGTAGAGGCACATTTCCATTGGACCAGTGTCTATGTGGGAGCATTTTCTTGCCTGGGAGCTAAAGACCCAATGGTTGTGCTTCCTCCATCCTTCTCTACATCCAAGCCCACTGGTAAATCAGGTTGTAGAAGCAGGAGACTTTGTAGGTTGTTGAAGTGTTAGCTCAGTTTTATTATGGTTGTGCTAAACTACTTCATTTGTGTTTTGTAATTGTGCAGCTTGATTGCAATTACCCTACTGCAAAGTATAGGAACTTGAAATCAAAGTACATAAATTAATGGATTAAATTTTAACTCCTTAATAAGTGGCACTAAGAAGACTAGCTGCTCCTTGAGTTTACTTGTGAGATTCTGTAAAAATTGACTGAAGGATACCATAAAATGACCCTTTTTATTAAATGCTCATCCTATATTTAACAGAAAGGCATCTGCTAACTGTTAGTTTTTGCAAACAGAGTTTTGGCCTTTTTTACTTAAATAAAAGTGGGTGCAATTGTTTTTAATGTAATCTTATAAGCTGCTTTTATAAATATTTTTTTTACATCTTTATTTGCTTTGTTTCAGGTAATGTAATCCAGATACAAAATTGCCTCATTTCCTGACCACTGTGCTCTGGGCATTCTTGAAAAATCTTTTTTCTATTTGTTTGTTTGTTTACTTTCAAAGAGGAGGTTGTGGTGCTTGGTTGTTTCAAGGGAGAGAAATTTCTCAGTAAATATCTGTTATGCATGGAATTTCTTCAACTTCCGCCAACGACTCATTTGCAAAAAACAGTCATTGTGAGGCCATCCAGAATTATTCTTGATTTTTATTTTATTTTATTTTATTTGACACCCACGCCTTTGATGGCAGGGGGTCCATGAAGAGCAGATGCAGTAGCTAAGACCACATGTAACCTCTGATCTAATGGAAAGCCTTTTCCAGGGTTTTGCATGAAGAGCAGCTCAGGCTGGCTCTGGCGGGAAGTCTGATTCACTGCCTCTGTGTCAGCCTGTGCTTCCTACATGGCAGAGAGGGGATTTAAGGCTGTTTCCTAGAGTAGCATTGAGGGAGTTCTGCTGGAGTGTCACCTGTTCTCCTCTGAGTATATTTATTGTTTAGTACATCTGCAGTCATGGATGAGGGGGGAACAGTGCAGCCCCCATCCATAAAACCAAATTGGCCGGGGAATGTGCATTCCTCAGGTTACTGTAAGTGCTCATTTTTGAACTTCCTGACGCAGCACTTGTGAGTATGCTAGCAGAAATGTTTTTCCACTTGTGTTCTTTAAATTCCAGTGGAAACCGTTTTGAAAACAGGACCAAACGTTCCACTTCAGAGTTTCAAATGCAGAGATGATTGCAGCATCATACTGGCTTTTAAAATTGACTGCAGACCAAAATATGATTCATCCATTGAAATCAAAGCACATTGCAGCTCTGGTTTGGGCTGGGTAGAGTTCCATAGGCACAGGCCAGGCTGCTGTCCTGCACACACACTCGGTAGTCCTGTCCCCTGCCTGGGGCTCACAGGGGGCTCTGGGGCGCTCAGCCCCTCCCCATTAAAGCCTTCCACAGCCTGTGTCCCCTGAGCTGGCCTGTTTTCAGCTACAAAGAGGAACAAAGGCAATTTGGAGAATGAAAATCTTCAAGACGTGACATTTCTCCTGCCTTCCTCATTCCCTCTTCCCTTACTCCCTGTTCTCTTCATAAGTCTGGGTTTTGCTGTCTGCTGTTGACAGAAGACCAAGCAGTGAAATCAAAAGCTTGCAAATTCAAATCAAGTTAAGGAAGATATTTCATTAACAGAAGTTTGAACCTGAGGTCTGGATCTCAACAAGGCTCAAAGTGGCTTCGGATGTTCACATGAATTCAAAAATAGCAAGAGTTTTTTGTTTGCTTTTTTTAGAGGTGAAGGAGGAAGGTAAAAGGTAAATGCAGACCTGTTGAAGGCCTCAGCTTCTCAGTCTTACAGATTTTAAATTACAGTCTTGTAATTTAAAGTCTTGTCGATCTGTGATAGTTGTCTCACCATTTTTCTTTTGCTGCCACAGACAAATTTTTCTCATGGTGTAGAGGATAAAATTTCTGGCTGTCTTCACTGCTCCTCGCTTCTCAGTCCTTTCTTTTCTCTCTCTTGGCTTGCTGTGGAGTAATTCTAGCCTCTCCTTTTACTTATATATGCATCCCCTGGGTTTTCTCCAGCATTTTCTTTATACAAATAACTGCAAATTTAAGTGTTGATTTTTGGGAGAATCATAGAAAATGGAAATGGAAATGACCTATTATAATACATTATTCAGACCAGTTCCCTGCTGATGCGTAATTGTTCCCAATTGTATATTTTATAGTGTTCTGTCAAGTGTATTTTTAAACATTCTGAATGTTTCCATCATTTCCTTGAGAGACAAGAGTCCTTTTTCTCCTCATCATGAATTCCTCACTTTTCATTCTAAAATGCCTTTCTTTTCATTGAATTGCTTCTCTGATGTTTCCTATGCTTTTGGCATAGGGTTGATTGACTGATACTGGTTTATTCCTTTCCTTATCCTTGATCCTAAGAAAATGCATTTGCTATTTTCTACCTTAGAAGATATTTTAATAGGGATACACATCTTTTGGTTGTTTGACCTTTGATGTATACATATTTGTCTTACCCTCATCTATTTTATTTGGAACTCCCCTCAAGTTTTAGATATACACAAGCATAGTCAGTTTTGAAACCTCTGGATTTCAGCTTTCTTATCATTGCATAAAAACTTAAAACTGGCATATTTGGCTGGACAGCCAAGTCTGTTACCCACGTTCCAAATAAACTATATGCCCTGGGCTTGGAAGCACTCAAGCTGTGTTTTTGCATGGCCCTTTGATTTAATGCTGATGCAAAATTGTCAATGCAATACTCTTGCTTCCAGAATTAGCTCAGTTTTGCTGGAACTCAATAAGACCACTTCTGGGTTACAAGTAATATATTTTGGACTCGGACTAATTTTGTGCATTGACGTTTCTTCATGTTGTGTTCCTCATATGTGAATTTTGGATTCCTTATCATTATTCACTTATCCCAGGCCTGCAGTGCCCAAGGTGATGAAGAGATGACAGTGCTGCACTCCTTGGAGAGCAAAACAATCTCCTGAGAGTCCCATGGTTGCTTTATGTTTTGGTTCTGTGTTTAAGTTGCAGTTCCCAGTGACCTGAGGGCAGTTTGTTTAGTTAATATAATATGTCAGGGATTTTCTGCTATGTAAGTTCTTTTCATCAGAGATATTTTCAACTTTAAAGAGCTACAACTTTGAAATAATTATTAGGCATTTTATAACATAAACACATCTTAGGATAATAAGATTACCTCTAAGTATATTTTACAAAAGAAATGTTCAACTGAATTTAGTGGATTTTCTGAAAAAGTGGTGGAAGATATAGGTTGCTATATACAGTATAGGATGATATCTTCCAGAAACGAGGCAAAATATTGGCATATTGCAATGTTTTGTGTCATATTGGTACAACTAAATGTTTATATTAATACTTACAGAGGAACAGTAATACAGAGATTGATTTAATCCATTCAGTGATGTTCATTGAGCAATATTCAGTAATTTTTAGAATACTTTACACTATGTATTCTGAGAAACATCAGAATGTTTGTTGTTTACTATGATCTACCAGCACAAAACAGGATATTATTTTACAGATCCGAGTCAGAGATAACATCCTTGTTCAGAACAGCTACAAATCTGTGTTTTGGAAAAAATGTGTACCTTGGTGGTAAAGAGGGTGATGATGATGATGAGCAGCGGTAGTAGTGGTAGTATTTTCAGTATACTAGACAAATGCTAGACACAAGATGTTCTCTAAAGCAGTTAGTACAGAAAAGGGAGTGTGCCACACCACTCTGGTTATTGTAATTAAAGGAGAGGGTTAAGAACCATAAAAACATAGAAATTCTCATGGAAAATATACAAATCTGTTGTATGCAGTGACAGCTCTTAAATAATTATTGAGAGCTGACTTTATAAATGTATAGCAGGAGTTGAGGGAAGAAAAGGCTGTAATGTATATGCCATACAGTACAAATACTGCTGTAAAGTCATTGCCTGAAAATTGATCAAATAAAAACAAAAGAATGTGCTAACTTTTGATCTTTTCCATATAGATCTAAAGTCATGATCAATTGGTTTCAGTAGGTTCTTTGAAATCACATAAGGGTTCATATGTGCCAAGTTTTATATGAATCACATGATAAGGTCAAGAAACACAAATTCCAAAGCTGACTTTATATACCCAGTCAACATATGACTATGATACCACAATACCATATGTTGGCTATAATAGTGAGTATGTAAATCCTGTTCCTGAAAGGAATTAATTCAGTAAAACTCGAAGCAATTGTAGCAGTTTTTAATTGACTGAAAAGGAGAGAATAACTTCAATAAAATCTCCTTAAGTTGCTAAGGATGAGAAAGATATTCAATAATCAACATAGCAGACTCAATAATAAACAATGATTGATTATTTATCCTTATTTATCATTTAAGACCATAATGCCAGAATCGAGAACTCTCATAATAAGTGTCATGAGTCCCTAAAGATTAAAAAGCCTTCTTACACTACTGTTTTTGACATGTATGGTATGTGGAAAATGAAGACAAGAGCAAGATTTGGATGGATATAATTTTAATGTACTTTTGTAGGATTACAGGCTGATCAAAGGAACATGATTCAAGGTGGTACCCAAGAATAGCTACTGATTAACTACTGAGTGAAACTCCAAAGAGAATGATACAGCTGCACTGTTGTCATGCTCTGTTCCTGAGATCTCATAGCCTTCTGGTCTTTTTGCCTTTATAATTTACCTTTCCATTATTTTTTTCTCTACTGAGCAATCTCTACTACAATACAATCTAGTAGCAGGTTTTGAGCACACATTCTTTTGTAAGGAGTCCTTAAGTGTCATTCCTTAATCTTTAATTTAAAAACTAAAATTGTGTGCTATTTATAGTCATCTTGCTTTATTGATGTATTTTACTCATATTTTACTTGGTATTTTTGTGTGTTTTCTAAATTTTGTGTAATTAGAGCTTTACCCTCTTGCCCATGTGTGCATGCATTATTGTACACATGCATCTGTCTGTAAACCAGTCATATTAGGTATATTTTTTACCATATTACCTTTAAAACTTTTTCATTTTGTCTAATCAATTTTGTATGTAGCATTTTGTTATATTTCATATTCCTAGAATATAATTAACAACTATGATGATTATCATCTGTAGATCCTGGGAAGACTCTGCCAGAAGCTCTGGATTATTGCAAGATTTGGTTGCAGACAGTAGCAGGAGAGGTAGATGCTAAAAGTGGTATTCCACCTCCTCTTATCACTGTGCAAATTAAAGACTTCCTTAATGGACCAGGTAAGCACTGCACTTTAATCTCTCTCTTCTAATGTAATCTGTTTGTAGATATGCACACACAGACACAGGATGGGGCCCTGAGCAACCTGATCTAGTGGAAGGTGTCCCTGTCCATGGCAGGGAAGTTTAAATTAGATCAGCATTAGGATGCCTTTCAACCCTAATTATTTTATGATTCAATGATACTAGATAATCAGAAAAGTATTTCTTGCTCATGAATGTGAAATTTACCTCCATCAATTACCCTGAATTAAAGTGAAAATTGGGGAATGGGCAGTTCTGGACCAGTCATTGGTTTAAGGTCTAATTATTAATTTTCTTCCCACAATAAATTTAGAAAGGCTGAATTTGTCAGATTTACAGCAGAATGAAACCCACCTGCCTCTAGCCCTAGAAAACCTGAAATTTTATTGCAGTTATGTATAGAAAAGATTACTTTTATAGTGTGTCTGAAGATGTTTCCAAGCCATCTTCTCTTGGGTTCTTTGAAGTCTGGATACCTGGCGCTGGAAATTCCAATCACCCAACATGTTGATATTGTAAAATTTAAAAATTAGTGATATAGCGTATCTTTGATTCATGTAAGTGATGTGGTATAAAGGTTTGTTAGCATTTATATACCATAATATGACTTGAAGTTCCACTCCTAGAGCATCAGAAACTCCTGCAAGTTGCATACTCTATGTCATGAAGTATGTGTTTATAGCTACATTGTAGTGTGGAATAATTGAAGTTACAGTGAAAGTAAAGTTAGACAATACATCATAACTATTTTCTCAATTGCATATTTGTTATAATTTGTCCAATTGTTTAACTTATTTTTTTACCCTGAATATCCTTACTTCACACAACACAGAGTGAGCTGTTATCAGTCATTTAGTGAGCAGCTCTTCTGTACTGGATTTTCCTGTTCATTCAGTTACCTATTCATACAGTCTTACAGCCCACTATCTATTCCTGGATCTACAGCAGGATTACCTTTGTATTCCTTACTGCTGTAGCATCTGAGAACCACAGAAATACTGATTTACCTGCACAATCCTCACATGGATGATGGAATACTATGCCCTTGACATTTCACAAAAGACAACTGAGGCACAGGGATATTAAAAGTTTTCTCATATTAAGGTTAGCAATTTCAAACAAACCATTTAGTTTTCCAAAGTGCATAAAAATATAGAATTTTATGTTGGAAACACAGCTCATATTATCTTTGGGTGAAACAGTAATCACTTCTGAATATCAGAGCCCAAGACATCAAATTGAGTAACCAGTGAATGAGACACACATATTTGACCCCTGACTATAAATACTGTGGTTAAGTAGCTTGAAAAAAACTATTTTTATGCACAGACAGAAATCTCAAGGAAAGAGTAAAGTATGTGAACAACCTTATTATTGCCCCTTTTTTATTATTTTCCATGCTTGCTTAAAGTCATCATTTTAGAGAAGTCTTCTAAAACTACTTGACAATGCAGAGCTTTTGTTACATTGGTCCATATTTGGCTACATTTATAGGCCTTTGAACCTTCAGACCTCCTGCATGTTCTGCTGCTATTTGAGGAAAAAAAAGGTTAATTGATAGTAACAATGGCTTTTCATTCTAATCAGGAAGAGCACAGGAGGGGTAAAGATATCTACTCTCAGGAACCTTTTGATCACCGCTGTCAGAATGATTCTCTTTTATCCTTTTTCCCCCAGTTCTTGTATGTCCTCTGTCCCCATGTTTGTTAGATTTCCATATTCCCAGACCCTTCATCTGTGCATTCCACTTCTCTCAAGGTTCTCATTGTAGTTTCCTGGCACAGCCTTTGTATTTAATTTATTACACACCTGAGGGTGTTTCCCTGATGCTGTCCTGTCAGTAGGACAGATTCCTAATTAAACCAACAAACATGGAAGTTGGTACCAGCTTGCAAAGTATATATTCACAAGTAGTGGAAGTGTCCACCCCAATTTCAACCATTCAGTTGTATCTTGCATTAGCGTTAAATCTCTCCCCTCCATAGTGTTTGGCTGAATAGGGAACTGGAAAACCATAAATTAATGCATGATAATCTTCATTCTATTTATTCTTGCAAAACATTTAAAACTTCAGAGATTTCTTCCAGGATCTATTCTTAGCCAAAAGGCATTTTTTCATCATCTTTTTGCTGCAAATTGAAAATATCATTACACATGACTCAATGGTAATTTCTCTGAATTTTAATGAAGTGTTTGCCAGCATAGTATAACAAAGCAGCTCCGCCTTCCCTTGCAGATTATTCTAACCTCAGCTGTTGCCACTATGAGATCCTCTTCAAATAAACTAACCTTTACCAAGAAACCTTCCTTGGGGGATGGAAGTTTCATTGGATGAGTAATGGAAGGCTCTGCATGTGATTGCGTCAGAACAGCACATGCAGAGAGTTACAAGAGCTTGTCAGCTCCTCAGCAGGCTACTGGAAAATGAGTTACTAACTCCCCTGTGGGACAAGAAGTCCCCTAACCACAGCTTCTTCCAGGGTGAGGTAGCTTGGCCGTCAGCAGGCCTGGAGAAAGTGTTACACCACCAGATCCTAACTCAGCTGGCAGCTGTTCTTTGAGGACAAGAACCTCAGCAAAACTCCCAAGAGCTCTTGCAAGGGCAACAAACAGTATGTGTGATGGGAGACAGCTTAGCTAATAAATTGAATAAATAAAGGCACCGCTGGAGTAGAGTTATGTTGCAGGCTTTGAAGGCTGTTCTTTTTTGGTGAATATCTGGCAAAGAATGCTCTACTAAGTGACCTATTTTGTAATGACATAGTGTGTGTGTTTTCACAGTCATTTATGTATATGTGGTTTTTTTAGCTGCAGTAAGTAAATTGCTGAATTGCACTCAATGTTCTAGTAGGTGCTGCCTGTTGGTTATAGATGATCAACTGTTCTGAAAGGTCAGCACATTGTTGAAAGCTGCACCTATGCAGACAAAAATCTGGTGTAGCAGTTGGGATAATCATACAGTTTTCTGTGTAGATTTTAAGTGTTCAAAGTTCAGTGCTTTAATTGTAATGCCATTTTTCTTTCAAAATACATCGTTGGTGTGCTGAGGTTAAATTTCAAATATAAGAATCAAGCATGCCTGTATTTTATAATGCAAAATACCATTGAGTAATTAAGAGAAAAAATTCTGCAAGTGGTTCCCAGTATTTGCTGTGTTAGATAAAACCAGTACTCCTTGCAAATAGTTTGTCAGCTGAAGTAGATAAGTAGATAGTGTTCCACAGAAAAATCATGTGGTTTCACCACACAGGAAATCAGGTTGTCAGTCTATATTAGCTTGGAGATCAAAAAACTACAGCAAGTAGCTAAACTTGGAAACCACTAATTAAATGAGAATAACAGGATACATTAATGCACTTCTTGCCACATGAGTTGATTATTTTGTACATTTTTGGCAACTAAAGAAAAATTATATTTCTTCCAGACTTAAGGTAATAGGATCCTAAGAGAAATAAGCATTCATCATCAGGCCTGTGGGAACAGACCTCAACTTTAACCCCACAATGTATTAAAGGACTATTCTTTCTCTTTCTACAGAAACTAATTTTTTAAAATTTTTTAAATTCTATTTACATCACTTTATATGACCCTCTATCTTTCCTATTCAGTCTGTTACTGGATTGTACATCTAATTATTGTCTGATACAAGGAAGTGAACTATTTGTTGCTCCAGCATTAGATATAATTCATTAGGTGAGGAACAAATATGACCATCTTGTTTCAACAGATTTTGAAAAATTATTGTCTTTACCTTATAGTCCTTTTTCTGGATTTTTTTTTAATCACCTTTCTTAGCTATAAAAGCTGTCTTTTTGATGTAGTCTTTCTGGATGCAAATGATACAAAACACGCTTATTAAGTACAGCTTCATACAAATTGCCTTAAAATAATTAAACATGCAAATGATAGTGCTTTTTACTGAAACCCTCTTTCCCCAGTAGTTTCTTGGGAAGGCATTGGGTTAGATGTGAAGTAATGTAATAATTCACTTTTATAAATAATTTCTGCAGAAGAGAATATCCAAACAAAGAAATGTCATGTCCCACTGAAAGATTAAGTGAGGACTAGGGACCTGGAGGGTTTCTCTTTCATGCCAGTCCCTCTGCTCATGATTTGGGCAGCACGAGAGGCATGGCAGGGGATCTAGGCTTAGTCATAAAAAGCCACGATCAGAACTGCACCATGCCACTCTCTCCAGCCTTTTTTCCCCACTGTTTGCAGAGGCAAAAATTGTATCCATTACCAAGGTCACTGGTTTGGAGAAACCTGGAAAATAGCAGCTACCAGAAACCCACTAGCATAATATCTCCAGCAGGTGATAGATTAGTTGGAACAAATTGGAACCATTGCACTTCAGCAATCCTGGTTTCTTTCAAGCTGTTTTAAAAATGTCGTCATTTTAATACACAATATCAGCCCTGCGGAACAGTCCACAGCAGGTTAATTTGAATCATATGATGTATCACTGCCCTCAGCTGACATGAGCTCCGTTCCATGTGTGAAGCCATAATAAATCCATTCCCAACCGAGGCAAATTCCCTGTGAGAAGGTGAACTAATCCAGGCCTCACACTGGCATGTTAGCCCTCCGTAATTGAAAGCAGGGCCACCTGTTCCCAGCACAGTTAGCCTATAGAGAGAAAATTAGCATTAGATCAGATACTTAATATATTGAAAAATCATTCATACTACTTGCAAGTTCAGCTGTGGGCTGCTTAGCATGACATCATATATAAACCTAGGAATGTGCCCACTTGATCCCAGTTTAACAGTTTTGTTAACCATGGTGTTTGTTAACTTTGAAAGGAGAATTTTTTGATTTAATGAGAGCTGACACGTGAGAAGGGGAACTAGCCAGGGTGCAGACTTTTCTAATTAACTCTGGGTCATTTGCAAAACTTTTGAGCTTTCGAGTAGGTTTTTTTTTCCCTTTGCTCTTTTACAAACACGTTTTTAAAGCAGACACTGTAGCCATGAAATTATATTTATTTGATTAAGAGGGCAAAGAGAAATATTCCAAACAGGTGTACCAGGCTGTAGGTATTGCTTTGGATTTGACACATCTATTGTCTGTAATATCAGTGCAATAACGAGTAAAATTATCAAAGTACCTTTCTAAAAGCAGTGTCTACAACACTTATTTAAAATTTCATTTCTTATAAACCTAAGTACTGAAAATGAAAACTGCACACTGAAGCCACAGGATAAGTTGTAAAATACTTTCTTACAATCTTTTTCAGTGTATTGGCATTCTTTTGACGCTTACTTCAAACATTTGCTCCATTTTCTGAAACTATTTTTTTCCATGTGTGTCCTAATATAGCTGTATTTATTCAGCAGCTAAACAGAAAATAAAGAGTTAGAATTTACGGGATCTTGTCTTTTCCACAAACGTGCTCCATGACCTGGAACAATTTATTTCGTCTCACTGTATTGTGCTTCATCTTCTCTGACTCTCTGTTGAGAGAGTTAATGTTTCCCTTAGCAAGGGAAACATTATCCTTTCATGATAGAGAATCCCTATGTCCCCATTATAGTTTCTGGCCTCACCATGCAGCCTTGACACACTTCTGAGTTGTATTTGGTGGCTGCATGGTTGCTTAATTTCAGTCAGCATCTACTCAATAGCAGAAACCCCACCTTGTTTATTAATGGTATCTTTGGTCGTCTTGACCTGCAACAATTTATCTCGGTTTACTTGTGACAGTTTTAAAAAATGAATAGAATTGTATCACTCTGAGCCTTGTCTGAAATCTCAAAGCTGGGCACTGGCTAGCTAGAGGTGTTAATGTCTAAGTGTCACCTTCATGTAATGTCAATGCCATAGTAGATCATGGCAGTAGGTGTTACTGCTGGGGAGCTCCTGGTGTGGCTGGTTCAGCTTGCTGGAGATTGGAGTTTGCCATATTGGCTTAGAGAGGGTCCTGCTTCTGTGGGGCTGCAGCACACAGACTGCAGGAGGTAGAAATTCCAAGCAGTGGCTACCAGTCTCCTCTAAACTAACTGGCATCTGTCTCACAGAAGCAGAATGCGAGATGGACTGCAGATGGCCTCTGAAGCCTTGTCTCAAGTTTCTTCCTCATTTTCCCTTGATCCAAATTGGGAATGACGAATTAGAGGATAAAAACAATTCGTTTGGATTCTTCTTGCTTTTCAATTTCTCTTAATTTGTGTTGCTTTTGATGCCTGACCAGAGACAATTGAGAACAGTACAACTAGTCTTTTCTTTACATGTCTCTTTCCTATTTTTATAAATTTAATTTTTGCAATTCAGCCATTGCCCTGCTGCTGAAGGGCCACCCTGACTCCAAATCAGAATCAGGGCTCAAGATTACCTTTACCTTCCTCAGATTTCCTCTGTTTAAACTCCCTACATCAGGATGGGAGAAGGAATATCACTGTTGGTAAAATGTTTCATGTCACATCTGCTCCTCTTCTGTTTAGGATGAGGAAATTAAATCATCTTACGATTTTAGGATGAATAGTAGTTTCTTCTGCAAAAGTGCTGTATATTAAGAAGTTTAATATTTTACAGCCTTCTTGGGGTAGGGGAGAGCGAGATCCATGTCCAACCTCAAGGAGAAAGACTTGGCCTTTTCTATAATAGCAATGAGAAATAAAAGATCCACTGCTGAATGAGGGTTATGGAAAATGAACAAATTCCTAGAAAATGGCATTTTTTTCTCTCTCACACTTCAACATTTCTCAGTCTTATAAATGATAGAATCATTAAGGTTGGAAAAGACCTCCGAGATCATCAAGTCCAACCTTTGACCGAGCACCACCATGGCAGCTAAACCATAGCATTAAACGCCATGTCTGGTCATTTCTTGAACACTTCAAGGGATGGTGACTCTACCAGCTCTCTGGGCAGCCTATTCCAATGCCTGACCACCCTTTCAGTGAAAAAATTCTTCCTGGTGTCCAACATGAACTTCTCCTGGCATAGTTTGAGACCATTTCCTCTTGTCCAGTTGCTGGTTGCCTGGGAGAAGAGGCCAATTCCCATCTGGTTCCAATCTCCCTTCAGGAAGTTGTAGAGAACCATAAGGTCCCCCCTGAGCCTCCTTTTCTCCAGGCTAAACAACCCCAGCTCCCTCAGCTGCCATGCTCAAGATTTATTCTCCAGACCCTTCACCAGCTCCATTGCCCTTCTCTGGACATGCTCCAGCACCTCAATGTCCTTTTTCTGGTGAGGGGCTCAGAACTGGACACAGCACTCAAGGTGTGGCCTCACCAATGCCCAGTACAGGGGGACAATCCCTGCCCTGGTCCTGCTGGCCACACTATTGCTGATCCAGGCCAGGATGCCATTGGCCTTCTTGGCCACCTGGGCACACACTGGCTCATGTTCAGCTGCTGTCAGCCAGCACCCCTGGGTCCTTTTCCAAGAAAGAGCTTTCCAGACACCCTTCCCCCAGCCTGTAGCACTGTATGGGATTGTTGTGACACAAGTGTAGGACTCACATTTTGGCTCATTGAACCTCATATTCTTGGCCCATTGATCCAGCCATATTCAGCTTATGACTAATTTCCATGGCATTTACTTTCTGGTATTTAAGATTAAGAAAATACAGTGGTAATTTATTAGTCATAGAAGTAGTAACATTGTGTACATTAACTTATGGCATAAATTAGAATAAGCCCACTGACTTCAGTAAGAGCTGGAATTTATCTGGAGTTACATGCTAGGAGCTCTTGTTATTTTTGTGTTATTTATTCATCCTTAGCCCTCTGAATAAAAACTCCTTGTGAGTAATATCACTATCCCAAGTTCACAGATGCAAATTATATCTTCCCAATACAAATTTGAATGTTATGGAGAACAAGGGTAAAATACTCATAACCCTGAAATTTTTTATCTGAAGCTCTAAGTAATAAAATGACAAAGAGAGAAATTGTTTCAGACAGAAGTTTCAGAATGCTGCTCATAGGTTTTCTTTTATAGTTGTTATGATTTAGTTCAAACAGGCCATATTGAATCCATTGGGTTTTTTGTAATAGATTTCAAAATACATAATAAATGTAAGTAATATGATGACTAATGGGTCAAGTGAAGTTGGAACTTTTTAAATGAGAAAATAGCTGGAAACGGTTTTCAGGAAACTATTCCAGTTGATTTTTGGTCCCCCACAAGGTGTACATTAACATAAAACTCCGTAGAATCGCCTCTGGGACCTGAATTCCCTCTCTGATTTCATTATTCCAAAGTGTTTCTTTTTACTCCACTGTTAAGTCATCTCCTGGTGTGGTGGGAGCATATAATAAGTGTAATTTATTTCTATTTATCTAATCTCCTTTTAACTCACTAATTATTTGATCATTCTGTTTCCTAGTAGCTGTTCAGAAAGTTGTAAAGGCTAATTAGAAACTAATAATTGAAATACATGGATTTACTGGGTAATATAAAGAGATGTAGTGAAGAAATTGAGGGAGAGAAACAGCAACTCAAATTCTACACTCAAATGCTATACTGTAATTAAAAATCGCTTTGATACCATGTAGTTCAGTTTGATTTAAACATAACAGAAATAACTCAGTTCATGTAATCTATTTGCAAGCACAGTAATTTTTTCAGTTATCTATTTACTGTAAATAGATAACACCTACCAAAACAAGTTATTGCTAATAAGTCTTAAATCTGAAGCATGCATTGGGTTATTATTTTGGTAGCGAGTCATTAGTAAGCAAAGGAGACGCTGATGTAACTGAGGAGTTAAAGGTGCCTTAGAGCTTCCTTTTGCTCTGTCTTGATTGTGATGTCATTTTGGACAATTCAAAGAGTTAGTTGAGTTACAGGAAGACTGTGCTTTCCTATGGGTACAGAATCTGCACAGTGTTATGTGCTGTTCTTCCCAAGGTGTTTAAAATAATCTAAAAAAACTGTTACACTTGGATTTTGCACCCCGTTTGAATTTTATTCCATTTGAATCTGGGTGACTCTTAAATTTTAAATCTCTTTTTAGCCCATTTTGAGTGTCTGGTGAAGCTGCTGAACATCTATCTTAATCAACTTCTATAAATAGCTCTTCATATTTCATCAGTTTCATTGTCCTGTCCATCACTTAAATGTATTTTCCTTAGAAGGAATGTTAAAGTTTCTTGTATGTTGCTAAGGATAAAGTGTAAAAGAGGTCAAAGACAAAAGATTGCTCAATTGTGGGGTTTTTTTTTCCTTTTTGAATGTTTTACTTAAAGTGCCAAAGAATCTCTTTGCATAATCTTTAACCAGTTGTAAAAATAACCTATATCATTATGAGATAGTTAAAATATTTGCAGTGAAGGTTCCAAAGTTACATTTTCTGCAATTATGCTTCTGGCTGCCATCACATTCTGTCAGGGCTGATTTACTGGATAATAATAACTTCATGCAAAACTTTGTCAAGTTATCAGTCATGACAGGATTTTTCTGTGTGATCTGTACAGTTTCCAAACAGAAAAGAGGGAAGTCATTTGCATTTCTCTGGTGTCATGGTGTCCCTTTTTTTACTGCCTTCTTGGATTAGTGGCCAAGAGCAGTGATAAAGCAAGTGCCAAGTATGTTCCACCACTGAGCTGCCCCAGTGCCCTGTGTCTTCTCTGCCCTGGCCTGAGGAAGCCCCAAAAAGAGCCTCTGCCTTTGTGTTCATCTCCTTTTCAATCTTTCGCATTCAATTTGTTCTTTGGGTTAAGCCTTTGACACCTGTTGTGTCAACTTATGTCTAAGCAGTTTTTGGGTTCCAAGGAGATTTGTTGGATTTTTCCCTCTTCTGGGCTATATTACCATAGAAGAGTGTTGGCAATTAGATGTGCATTTTAGACAAAGCAGTTAGATGTGAAAACTGCCATACCAATGAGTAAGGGTCCTCCTTTACTAACTTAGAAACTTAATTATTTAGCAGAAGCAATAAATAACATCTATTCTATTTTACTCCTTTATTACTACGTTACTAAGGGAGAAATTTAAGTTGATAAGGCAGTTGTTTGGTTGTTTTTTTAACATTTCATTTATAAACCACTCCTTTTCATTTGAGTATTGAAAGTAAATTAATGTCATAATGTCACATGGATCTCTACTTTCTTCCTTACTCCTTTCTCTATTCAAAGGACGGAGAAGCCCAGTGATGTCTGCAAAAAAGGCAGGCAAATCTTGGGATATTCCTAGTGCCAAGAAGTGTGGGGAGTTTTTCCAAAGTGTTATGACATTTTTCTTCCCATGGTTTTAATTAGAAATGTCAGTGCATAAGTATTTTGAAAAATCTTCCAAGTTGATCTTGTGTGGTTTTGGATGCCCGAAAATCTTCACAGAATCATTGAGGTTGGAAAAGACCTCTAAGGTCATCAAGTCCAACCTTTGACTGATCAGCATCATGTTAAACAGACCCTGGAACTAAGTGCCACATCCAGTTGTTTGTTGAACATCTCCACCTTCCTGGGCAGCCCATTCCAGTGTTCAACAGCCCTTTCCAATCCTGCTGTCTTCTAATGCCCAGCTTCCTAGCTTTGGTACTTGCCTTTCTACTAAGTTCACATATTAGGTGTTTTGCCAGTTCCTATTTCAGTGTGGAAGGCTTTCAGTGCAAGAGAAAGCATTTTCAGAAAGCCATTAATTAAAATTCTAAGTTATGGTTAAAAATAGTTTTTCAGTTTTAAATTTCAGTTAGCTGTAGCTTGTGGAGTATTTCAGACATTTTTCTAAGATTATTTTGATTTTTTTAAATTCAGCTATGACAGATCTTACACAGCCATTAATAAATTTCTCTTATCTTTGTAGGAAATGTGCCAGATATTTTTGGGGGAAGGGGATCAAAAAAGTACTTTGTCATGTGCGTCTGAGTCTCTGAAGTCAGTATAAACCTATGCTTAAAAGCAGCTCTGAAACTGTGCCCATGCAGCCCTTTACTGTTGGTATAAAAATTAAACTAAAGAATGGGAGAAACGAGCTCATAGTTTGCATCAGTGTTAAGAGCAAGATGTGATCCCGGAGAACTTGAAACTAGTTTTGATGAAATATTCATTAATCTGTGTAAAATATTCAACAAACAGTGTTTCCTGTATATATTTAAAATGAAACTTTAGCCTACGTAGTGCTGTTTGAATGTTCTATCTGGTTTAGATATATGCACAGAATTTTAATCACTTTTGGTTCATGGGGCTGGGGCAGTGGCAATCATACAGCAAAGGGAAAAGCACACTTTTCCCTCTAACCAGAATAGCTATCTCATTACTGGTCAAAAAATGAATTTGAAATGAAAAATCCTAGCAACTAAGTTCAAAGCTGGATTTCTGTAGGAATTGTTATGTACTCATACTGCAGCACAGAAGTAAGTTTCAGCCCTCATAAAATCCTGCTTCCTGTCTGTGAAATGATCTTGGTAATTCCTATATCTCAACTACTAAGATACCACTATTTACAGTGTTGTTCATATTAATTGTGATTCCTGAAAATTTTGTGAATCTTTTAGTAGTCTGAGAAATACCAATATCCTTTTTGGTAAGGAGACTAAAAATATTTTTTTTAATAATCGTGATTTGTTTTTAAATTTAAAAACAATAAATTATTCCAATCTCCCTGGAAAATTAAAAAATCTGAACATACCTCAGTTTTTGTATTTGCGTTTTGTTTCACATTTCATCTTGAAAATGAATTGAGGACTGCTGCATATGAGCTGTGTAGGAAACAACAGAATACACATGTTATTCACTCATTTAAATGTGTTGAAAGTGTTCGCTGTTGGCTTTGGAGTTTAGTCAAATAGTTCTTTTGGATATAAAACTCAAGAGAATGTGAAGTATATTTTTATTCTGACACAAAAGAACTAATGTATCTACCCTCCTACACACTGAAATACGTTGTATGTCTTTGAGATAGCTGGGGTGATCCCTGCAAAAAACAAGGAGATAAGATCTACATTGTACAATGTTTTTTCCTTTGAAAGTGTACATATTGAAGGTTGCTTATAATGTTTTTCATTATATTTTAATTCATATTTATTCCTAGAAATATTGTTTTGTTAAGTTTTGACATTGACTCAGTCCTTTTAATGAAACATGGTGGAAATATGGTGGAAAAACTATTTCCACTCAATGCCTAATATTTGTACACAGCTTGAATAATTGCACTATAGCTTCTCATATTTCTTTCTCCAATTCTCCCCTACAGCTGACATAAATGTGGATATATCAAAACCTTTGAAAGCAAATCTCAGTTTTGCCAGACTTGACCAAATAAACCTGTTCTTGAAGAAAATCATAACCACAAATGATTATGAGCCCAGGACGGAGGCTGCTCCATCAGCTGGCATTATTCCAGATGAGGATGGCACTTTGATATCCAGACACCCCAGTACAAAGGACTTTCTATCTGCAGTGCACACCAACGCTGTGCAAAAGGCTTCAATGCAAGAAAACCTGTGGCAAGCCCTTTCCTGCTTCCAGAAAATTTCCATTCACACCGTTCAAGTGGTTGTTTTGATGGAAACAATCCCACATCCCAGTAAACCTTGTTTGTTAGTCTCTTTCTCAAACCTCGGTGGGAGCCTGAATATTAAAAGTGGACATAAAACTGCAGGTAAGAGCATTTTTTTAAAGTTGGAAGTGCTACTGGTTTGTCCAAGTGTTGGTCTAGTGACTGTTTCAAAGTGTGGGGCATTGCAGGGAACTGCTCTAGCCAACATCATAAATCTACAACAGAAAATATCAAATCCTGATAGACTTTATTACCTGAGCTTTCCTTTCAGTGAGGCAGCACCCAAGAATGATTGATTTTGTAGTTAATATCCCCTATATTGTAATAACTAATTTACTGATGGAATTCTGGCAGAAATAGTGGTTATGAGAACCACTCCTCTGGTATTTTTATAATTTAGCCTGTAATTCAAATGGTGAAATTTTGACAGTTTTCACTCTATAACTAGATTTTCTTGTTAGGACCTCTGATTCTGTCTTTAAAAAATAGTAAAAATAACTATTCAGAGCCCTGACAGGTGCAACTAGGTAAATACTGGGTCATAATGTTACTTTCCTCCAGACATATGAAGTTTTCAATCTTTACATGTTTCCTCTGCACACCTGAGAGTCACACAGGGAAAACAGGCACTCTGGCCTCATTACTGAAGCACTGCAAGGAAACTTTACACCTTGGGTACAATTAACCAGATACCAGAGACTCATTTAAAATGAAGGTACTTTGAGTGTCATTGTAAACTGTTGTATTAGTATTTCAATAAAATTAATAAAATGAGATATTTCTGTGGTGTGGAGATGGGCCAGATGTAGGTAGTTGGCAGAGTAGCTCGTGAGGTAAAATGTAGCTGAGAGGAGCAAGTTGTTGGCCAAGTGAGGTGGTGATTTATTCCTTTTTCATCAGAAATATTTTTCCTCAGGCCATCAAGTTTCAGTTGTTCTTTATTGTTTTAAAAGTTAAAAAATGAAGAATTTAAGGTTCATAAGACATGAAAACCTGTGAAAGTGCCGGGGCCTGAGACTTTTGATTTATCCATAAATAAACAGCAGTGCAAGCAGGAGCAGTGCCTGTGTTCCCATGCTTTTCCATTCAGATCACAACTCCAGCACAGAAGGCACTACAACTGACTAAAAGCCCTTATAACGTGCTTTAAATAGTGTTAGTTTTGTTTCTGTGTAATAATCCTCTTCCCTTCCATCAGCTCCCCTCTATCATCTATGCATTATCTGTCCCGTGGTACATTAGGCTGTCCACATCATGCTTCGATATATCAAAGCCGGACCGCTCTGTCACTGTTCTGTAAAGCAATTTGGCAAAGTAAGCACTGTATATCACTTACCCTGGAGTTTTTCATCCTCCCAAAAGGAGGACGTACCTTGCCTTGCATGTTAAGCCTCAGAAAGATTTTCAGCTGCAAAGTTCTGTTTCTTAATTCTTCTGGCAGTCTAAGGAAATCAATCTTTATTTTATGCATTATAAGCTATACATGAATCTTCAGTATGGTCATACTCTGGCAGGCATTCTGAAATAAAGCAATGCTGATGTTGAATCTAATGAAAATGGACATTAGTTATTCTATATAAAGGAATTTCATAACCAGACAATTAATAGACATAAACAGAAACTTTTCACATTTCTTTCCAGTCAAAATTGCTTTATCTCTACTTTATAAAAAGAAAAATACATCTGCATGAGGTTAGGCATACTGTTGTGATGGTGCAGTAAATTAATTTTAAGTTTTAATAAGCGCAAAAGACACACTTCCACAAAACTGATTGAAATTGTCAAAAAATCTTTTAAGAAATTGCTTGGGTTTTTATTTACAACTACTAATCTGAATTTTAGGTGCTGATAGAAACCAAAGTGGAAATTAGAACTTGAGGAGAGAAGATAAAATACTCAGTGTGGGGGAAATGGTATTATAACCTTGTATAAAAAATACTTTAGAAGAATACCACAGTTACTAACTAGATTTGTTTTATTATTACGAAGAAATTATGCAAGCAAACTCAATTTAAAAAGGTTTGTAGCTGTGTCTTGAGAGGAAGGAGCATTTAAATATCTCAGTTCTTCTCTACTTTTCTTTTTATAAAATCTGTTATAGATACACCTTTCTAGCTGAGCAGGGTTAATGTCAATTTTTTTTTATAGAATGAAACTAATACGTGAATACTTCACTGTGTCTTTGATTTTACAGTCAAATAACTATTGTGACCATCTGCAGCAGCTGCATTTTACGAATTATTTGCTGAACCAAGCTAAGCGCAATGACAAAAGTAGTCATCTCAGATGTACTGTTAAAAGAGAGGAAGAAAAAGGAGCGTTGCTTGCCTTTTGTACAGTATGGCCATCTGCTGTACAGATGTTATTATATAGAATGACTTCAGATACAATAATTGTAGAAAATTTTCATTAAAACCTCAACAATTTGCACTTGTTTACTTGAATCTGCATAACTCCCCAGTGAGACAACACAATACGCTTGGGGTTTCTTTGGCTCTCACTAGCTTACTCTTTGATCCTTTTTGATGTGCTGACTTTAATAAACATAGTTAAAAACACTGTTCAAAAACATCATGGAAAAAACTACAAAGGAACAATTATAGCAGTAGAAACTACTCTAATCCCTTACTTACACAAGCTATTTTTAGTGAAATATGGTTTTTTACACATTTTATGTGGCAGTGTTTTATAAACAGTGTAAACGACCCCTTTTCCAGATGAGTTTTAAAGCGGGAGATGAAGTTGGTTTTGTAAGGAATCCTATTTGCTAGGAATTATTGTGCAAAAAAAAACCTCACAAGAATATATATATATTGTCGGCATTTTTCCTCCCTTATAGGGGTAAAATAAAAGTGCATGACCTTGTGCATTGCTTTCATTTCTTTTTAGCTGAAATTAGGAAAAAAGCTTGCTATCCAACTTTCTTTTTAATTATCAGTTTTCCCTCTAGCCTTTACTGGTTTCATTATGGAAACTAAAGGCATTCTGGTTTCATTTTTCTTCTTAATTTCTTATGAAACTAAAAGGTTTTGGCTTCTGAAAAACAGAGGGGCTAATTAGTTGAATGATTTCACTTCTAACAAAATTAATTTTAAGTGTTGAACACTCACACTGCAGTTGGATCAAACTAAAACACCTCTATTTCTATATATCCTGCTGCGCTGTTGTACAACCCCAAACCTTTAGTGTGTCAAGGGACTTCATTTTTTGGACATTTTTCAGGTTTTAGTACAACAGTTACTTATAACAACATGATTACTGTTAGAATACTTACGTTCCCCTCTGAACTCATGGTTAAATACTGAGTATTTTGGTTTTAGCAAAGTAATACTATTGTAGACTGTGTTGCAGTGTACAGGCACAAAGAGAAAAATTATAAAACAAACCAAAATGCCTTTAAAAATTATTTTAAAAGATATTACCACTATAGTTTTCTTGATACCTTTAAGGGTAGGACTTTATTGTACTGATATTCAATAAAACTATCTCTAGTCATTCTATATTTTATGGCTTGGAGTAACAAGTTAAAACTTGTACCCATTTTATACAAGTAAATACCAAACACTTAGTTTGGCAGCTTATTTGTCCTGTTGATGGAAACCCCAACTCCATCTGTTGTTAGACCTGGTTCAGTGATTTTTGTCCTCTGAAGTATGTGGCATCTTCTACAAAGTGGTTAGAGCTCGAGTCCCATGTACTCAGTTATTAGATCTGAGATCACTTGGTAGTGTGCTTGAGGTGTGTCACTCACTCCAGAACTGCCACATGACATTCAAATTGAAATAATTTTTAGCCAGAAAAACTAAAAAATAGAATGCAATTCTAAACATATGGTTTTCAGTTAGTTTAGGTTTGTTGTTGAAATTAGCACTACCTACCTGCCAAAAGAGCAGATAAATTAAGAGAAGTTGAGGACCACTCTTTCCCCAAAGTGAATGACAGCAAGAAGCCTATAGCCTCTCAGTGGGGCCTTATTTTACTCTGGCTGGACACAGGAGGGAAGTCTTGCTGTTCAGCATCTGAACTGAGAGAGTTACAGACATAAAATATTCCAAAGATCATACGCAGAATTCCTCAGCCCTTTGTCCCATATGTAGAGATGATTACTTTAGCATATAAATAAGAGGGAAAAAATAAACACTAGTTGAGCCTATGATAATCACAAGTATTTTTACTAAACCTGAAAATAATTACATACTTGAAATACTTTACAGAACTATTAGAAATTAAATGCAGATATGAATTGATACAGAGCAAAGACCAAACTTCATTTTGGAGTTAACTAACTCTCTCGAGAAAACTCTGCTAAGGCGTTGTCATAGCCTTTGGATGCTGCAGATATGCAAGTTAGCCCATGGGGAAATAAAACTTTAAATTAGATATGACTACCTAAAATAATATGTAGCAGTAACAAGCCATTTACAACACCCAGAAGGCATTTGTTACTTTTAGAAAGAAATATAAATTCTTTCCAACACTTGAACAATAGGAAATTAATTCTCTGTCAGTAAAAGCCAGAGGACAAACTAAATATTTAAATGGCCACTGAGGATTGAGGTGGAAGTGCAGCTTGTAGACAGCTATACAAATCACTACCAAACCTTAATGAATATTGGGTGTGGGCATCAGGATCCTGTCAGATTTGACACCGTGTCCCAAGTAGCTTAAACCCAACACTCAAGGAAAGGTGGAGACCTCATCAGGTCTCTAACATCTGGGATTTTATTTGTCATTTTGGCATATCCTGCAAGCGCAAAAGAAAGAGTAAAAGGGGATTATCTTGACAATGAAATGAGTTACTGAATCTTGTGATAATGAAAAGCAGAAGAATTCTAATTCCTTTCTATAGTCCCCGAGGTGGAGGTGCGTTTATAGTTCTGCAGGAATATAATGTAGTGTAGGAGGGAGGAACAGATGGCCTAAAATCCATGAAACAAGACGCCATCTAATCCCAGGACTGAGTACCGCTATTAATCCTGGTCAGATTCCCTACTGATACTTTGTAATAGGGTTCCGAATTGCTACTGATGAACTAGCACGTTAACTCGAGGGAGTAAAAAAAAAAGAATAAAAAGTTCTTTGTAGGTTGTTTATTCAAGACAGGGTGCACTAATTTTGTAGAACTGCATTTGCAGTTTCAGTTACTCAGCTTTAGAAGTATTTCAGATGAAATTTCATTCAGAACAAATATGGTTGGGTTTTTAATCTCTTCAACTGTTATTGTGAAATCAATTACGTAATTTTTGAGACTGGAATTTCTTTTGATAGTGGGATCCCAGTGCTGTATGTGACAGTAATAGGTGATACAGTATTTATGTTGAAGTCAATTTTATAGACTGTTTTCATTCATGAGAAAATAGATATAACAGTGAATGCTGGATGTTTTCTTCATACATTTTATGCATTCGGTGATGTTCTTGCAGTTCAATCTTCATTTTTCAGTGTGAGGTACAGAACACAGAGGTTAGACATTATTGCCAGTCTTAGGAACCATTTCCTTAAGATGTTGAAATTGTTGACATGCTGACATGTTTCTTCTTTTCCTATGTCAAAAATATTTTTATGGGGTGGAATCACCAGCTTGCTGCCCAAGGTGCAATTTCTTAGGAAATTCAGCTTACTGTAGCCACACATTTTCACACTCTACCTTGTGCTAGCTTGGTTACTCAGGTAGCTGTTCGCTGGGTTGAGTCAGGGCACTCATTTGTCTGAAAACTAACCCAACAATAAAGAAAAGTTTGCAACAAGACTGACTCCTTCAGCTGGCTCACTGGACAGGTACACTTTAATGACCATGCTGGCAAAAAAGAGAATACAAGGAAATATACAAAGGAGGAAGGATTGAAGGGAGAAGACTGGAATAAGCCTGGACCTGGACTGTCCTTGGTCCTCAGGAGCCACATCCCAGGAATGCATGGAAACCTGTTTGGTTTGTGTGGCCTGGGTGTGTCTGTCAAGCCTTGGAATTCCACAAGCATGATTGCCTGGGTTATAGGGGCTAAGACAGCTCAGCTGCTGCCAGGCACTATCTTCAGGATGGTATATGTATAAAGAAAAGTTACCCTCTAGTTCATGGACTATTTAATTCACTAAAGCAGTTGAAATACACTGAATCAACTGCAGAGCCAGAGGAGCAAGACATCGAAACCATAACTCTAAATCAACTTTGTGGTGATTATCTTGGGCTACATTTTGAGTGGCATCTCCTATTTTGTAATGCTTCATGTGCAACCATTCAATATCTGATTTTTCAGTTGTGCTAAGTATTTACAATTTTAAAAATTGGTGCCATTTGTAGGTACCAGCTATCTCCTAAAAATAAACCAAAGTTTTCAGCCAGCAAAATAAAGCTAAGATGTGAAAATACAGAGTTTTTTCTACATTGAAGAACACTTTCATGCCTATCTGTAGAGCTGGAGTAAGAATGTTTAGCTGCTTTTCTGAAACCTGCTGATATCTGAAAATAAGATGTTTATGATAAAAGAACCAAGTACTACTCATATCAATATAGCACTCTGTTTTGAAAGCTGGACTCGGAGATGCAAAATTAACACTATTTTTTTTTCTTGTTTATATTATGCATTTTTCTCCACTTACTTGGAATAATGTAAGACAGTATAGAGCTTTAGAAATATATTCTAAGTTGTACTCCAAAGACAGCCTTGACCAATAACTAAAATCCCTTTGGATCTAAACTTTAGTATGCCCTCTCTGATCAGGCATCACAAAACCCAAAATTACCGCATCACCAAGTGAATTGAGATTTTTCAGTTATTTAGTATGCAGTAGTGTAATGAACATTATGTACCTGCCCAGTTCTTCTTTAAGGGAGATGAGCTCATTTCAAATAGATAACCATCTTTGACTTCTCTTCTGATTCATCACTGACCTGAACTCCATTTGAACCTTGTTAGACACAAAACAAGCGGATTCCTGGCCTGGGCTATAAAATATAATTAAGCCCTTTTGAAATGGTGTGTAAAAGAACATAGCTTTACCCCCACTGTAACTACTACCACCACCACAACCAATAAAGTTAAATCAAGCACTGCCTGTAATGGATTAAAATAATAAATGTTCCTGGATTTTAGTGTTTGAAGTACTTGAAGAAAACAGACTCCCAGCAGCCAGTACCGCTGAATGCATGGGGACATTTATTAGTGATGAATTCAAGGGTTTGGCCTGTTTAAGATCATTACTTTCTGTTTACCGTGTGTTACACATCTCATGTTTTTACAGAGCCCATATGTGTCCCAATGTAATGCTGAGAAACTCTCTTTCACTAAAGAATAGCTAATTGGTAACGTGTAAGTATTGTTCTCATGGGGAGAATGAACCATCATAAGATTCAGCTCGACACTAATGAGAAATCCAGTGCGGTCAGTGGATTGTTAACTAAATCTCTCCTGGAAAATTGTTCTTTACTATGCCTCACCATTTGCTTGCTACTGCTGTTTCCAGACTTGAGTAAATTCTCTGGCTCTTAAATTTTCTGCAGAATTTGCCCTGTAATTATTTTCATAGCTTTGTTACCCTTTCTTCTCAGAAGGTAAGCTTGTCAAGGATACCTGTCAACAGAGCGTTGTAACTGTAGTGTAACTATTCAGTACAAGATGTATCTGCAGTTTCCTTAAGAGGAAAAAATTGTGTAGGTAGTTGTATCAATACGTTAGATATAATGGCATATCTACATTTTCATAGCTGTCTTAATGTCATTGACAGTCTGAAATGTGAAGAGTGAATGCTCAGAAGCAAATATCACAGATTATCACTTTAGTAGAAGGTACTAAGGAAAACCACTTGCTAATTAACCTTCAGCAGACAGATTGTATCTCTGCCACCCAGGCATGGAGGACCTGTAGGAGAGCCTGGGCTTCTTCCTTCAGAGGGTACCACGATCACTTGGGTGGGAATACTACAGGCAGGAGGCTGCTGCTGTTGGTGAGACCACATTGCGCAGATGCAGCTGAACTAGCATGGCTGGATCCGTGCTCTGGGACACACTCTTGCTTCTGAGCTGCCCCGCACTCAGAAAAGCAATTTTTTTCATAGTGCTATTGTTTGTAGCAAAGCTACTGTCTTTTCAAAAGAGGGCTTAGTGCCAGTTCAGTGCCTTTTTCTACCTTTATTAAAATACATGTGTTTTCATTTTCTTAAAACTCTTGTCCCCTGTTGAAGTTTGCCAAGTAAAATCATGCTCTATGTTGCATATTAGGTGACAGTGCAGTAAGTCAAACAGCATTTGCAGCTAAGGAAGAACAAATGCATAGGGAATAACAGAAGGAAAAAGGTTCCTTCTACATTTCTACTCATTTTGTTTGAATTCAATTCAAATATCAGCATTGAGATGTTTTTGGAAACAGAAAGTCCATAGTATATGTCAAAACATTGTCTTTCCCTTTGTTAACCAGGAAAATAAACAGAGCTGTTTCTTAACACCTGTATTGCTTAAACCCTAAGTGATCGTTACTGTAGGGCAAGGATTGTTTTTATATATTTGCTGCATCAATTAAAATGGGCCAGCTCTTTCTTTTTCTATACACACAAATGGATTTATGCACACATGGCATAAACAAGCATGGAACCTCCTACTGACAAATGCTAATGCAACTCTGCTGTAACCATATATAAGCCCTAATCTAACTATAAATAAAACTATATTGGGGGTACTCAGATTCTGTGACATGTCTTTGTAAATCCTACCATAAATCAGGTATCTTCTGATTAAAAAAAGCTGTTAGAACATCAAAGTAAATGTCTTTATGTAATTATTTTTTTTTCTTTTCACTATTCTGTTGTAATGATCTCCACCTTTAATTTTGGAGCAAGTTATTTTCTTGAACGTGACAAGCAAATGCTAGCTATTTTTCAAACCCTCTTATGCTATATCCAACCATATAAAAATACCTGGATATTCCTCTTGAGCATATGTCATCATAAAGGTAATCCTTCCAATAGCACACAGAAGCCTGGTCTAAGTTCTCTTTTGCTCTGTTACTGTAGATGCATTTTGTGGTGCTATTGTGTTCCTGGCTGGAGTCTGACAGGGGAGGGCTGGCAGCATTTTTTAAGCACTGTCCAAAGCAAGTGCTTCATATTTATTAGTCTCTTGGAGGAGTTTTTTAAAGTCATGAAACTATTTGTTCCTAAAAGTAAATTATTGCACGTACTGAAAAGTGCCTTGGTGTCCATGAGCCATAATCCAAACAGCACAAGTTAACTTCTACATATCACAGCAGTCATTTATAAAGATACATTGCTTCTGTGTGCTGCCATCTCAAGTTCACTTTAAATGGAGACTGGTTTAATCTATTTAAACTGAAGGTAGACTTCTGCAATAGATGTTTGTGAGAGAGGCATTGAAGGACTGACTGAAAATAATGTGTGGGAGGGCAAAGCCAGGAAAATTATTTTGCATCTTTACTTTTCTGTGGTGATTGCTTTAGTCATGGGAAAACACTTCACTGGCTGAACATGTACTTTTAGGATTTCCATAGAAATAGCATCCTATTGAAACTTCTCTCAGACACAGAGATCTCTTTGTTTACTATTGCTTTTTAAGGTTCATGCATACTTGTTCTTAATTTGTTTTCTTCAAGTTTCCTCAAAACATCTCTTCTTGCAAATTTGCCTGAATGCTCTCTGCATTATATTTTTTTAACAGTGAACAGTGGCTTTTATACTGAATCACTTCATCCCTGAAAGAACATGTAGATAAAACTGCTAGAAGGGGCGAGGGTGTGATTCTTGTCTACACAAGAGCAATCTGGGTCACAGCAAGAAAAATAAAAATCTCTTACTGAGTTCCTGAGCTTTTCCTGGTATTTGTAGGACACAATCCATGGATGTGTCTGGTAATATTTCATGTATTGAAAGCTAACCAACACTTCCTTATTCTTAATTGTTTCTTCATTTCTCATTGTTTGCTTAGCATTTGAGAAAGGCAGTGCTGATCTTCTACCAGCAGTATTATGTGCTGAATGCTCAGTTCTGCTTCTAAGCTGTTGGATATTGTGTTTTCTTTGTACTTTCTGGAGCTGAGATGACAACACAAAGGGACTGCAAAGCATAATCCTTCCAAGTGTAATCCCAGTGAAAGAAAACATAAATAAAACCACTTGTATTCTGGCATTCCTTTTCCCCTTTTGTTATTTCTGCAATTTGGCACATATTCCCATAAAACTATAGAAAGAACATTTCTCTGTATTGAAGAATTGTGCAATAGTTACCAAGAATGTCTTCTCTTCAAATTCAACATTCCATATAGAATATGAAAAAAAATTTCCAAATATTGTAGTGCCTCTTAAAATAACTAAGCATTAGCAGGGTGTCAGTAGGTGTTGATGCCAGTTTTCTTATCACTGAAATTCAGTGTCAAAAATCACCTTGGAACGATTTCTGTCCCATAAGCCTGTTACCCATGAGAGCAGATTCAGGATTTCAGAAGCTTGCCTAGATAAAAAATGTCAAAGTTGGAATTCCTTTCCCAGTCAGTGGCAACAGTCCTGTTGATTGGCAAGGGACAATGGCTTGTTTGAGCCCTTGATCATTCTCACTAAACTCCAGCTGCTCAAGGGAGAGATGGCTTAGGTTTGTGGTTCCTACTCAGGTTGGACACAATGCACTGCCATATTACTATGGGGACTGTTGGACCACCTTCCTGGTGGTTGCTGGTTTAAGAAAAATCCAATGTATTTCCTTCCATTACAAAAACTAGTTCTTTGTATTATGAAATCATAACCATTAGGATGCAGACTTCTTCCTTGGATCCTAGGAGAGATTCACAGGAAAAGTTTTACTGCATGTATTCAAAACAGTGAGTTGTGGTTTTGGGGTATTTTTCTACCAGCAAAGTTACATAAATATAAAATGAAACTGTACCTTGTAACACCTTTGTGTAAGTCTTAGTTTTTTTTTAATCTTTTGCCTTTTGTAAATGTCTAGTTTCATTAGAAAAATAAACTGTGTGCATTATAATGTATGGTGACATCCAATACTCAGTGTGTTGAGTCCAAGTATTAGCACCAAATGAGATAAAATTTAAGCCAACCTCAGATGTAGTACTTTCCATGTAAATATACAAAAGAAATAGAGATATTAAGTAAGGTTTGTTTTATTAAACAGTGATTTGCAGTAAGTTAAATTCACAAGAGCTGGGGTATTCCTAGATGGTGTTTCTATAGTCAAAATGTTTATGTCTTTAATGAGAGTATGTAAGTTTTGTTGTAAATATAATCTGCCATTATCATTTTTAGGTTTTATGAAGCTATGTAAAGTACAAATGGTTATGATGTGAAAAGTTTAAACTGTTTTCTCAGGAAATACGCATTATATATTTTGAGATAAGCATTTGTTTTGAATTATTTGAATTCAAACAGTACCCTTCTTCTCCTCCTAAGCACTCCAAAGTCTAGCAAGGTTCTGTGTTATAGTAATTAACCTGGACAAAAGCAGAGAATCGTTCAAAATCCCTATTTCCTATCAGTTTGAAATATAATCAAGTGAAGCAGCTGTTCTTGTTCTTAATAGAATTTTCTGAAAAAAATATTTAATAGTTTAATGAAAAATGTCTCTTCTCATAAACCTTAAAATACTCACAATGCAAAAAGTCATAATGTTTTGGCAAATGGTTCTTTGAAAGGAATGTGGATGAAACATACTTGTGCCTTAACTGCTACCTGGTATAAAGCCTGGTTGGTAGTGTGGGAAGAGCAAGCTAAATAAAAAATAGGAAATTTTTTTAAAAGTTACAAATCTTGTTGCCCAACTGTGATGCCCTTGCATGGAGAGGAGAGTGATTGTCTGCACAAATATTTCCATGAAGGTCAGTGGGACTACTAGTGTGATTGCTTGTGGGCAGGGATTCCCAAGGCTCATGGTAAAGTGAATTCAGGAAATAAGCACATAAATGTTGGGACAATAACTACCAGTGGGATTAAATTGCTCTCTCTCTTTTTTTAGGAATCCATGGATCATCTTTAGTCCTTGACATAAAGGATTTCTTACTTAAAACAAGTCTCAAAGAAAGAGCCAAACCTCTGATAGGCCCTTTTTGCTGCTCTGTTAATGTGGAAGCCAAGTGGTGTAAGCACAGTGGTGATCCTGGCCCGGAGCAATCTATTCCAAAAATCTACATTGATTTGAGAGGAGGACTGCTGCAGGTCTGTATGAGATGCCTATGGCTCTGGTGTTGAGCTGGACTGGCTTTGGGCAATTGAGATTTCATAAATAAATTGCATGAAAGCCTGTAAAGATTTGCATCCTAGAACTGGTCTTTAGGTTGGAGGATGCATTATTTTACCTTATAAAATAAGCATCTATGGTTTCATGTAAACTGTTGATTGAAAAATTGTGTTCAGTGTTTTGGGTTTGATTTTTTTTTTAACTACTGCTTAAGCCCTTTATTGTAGCTGTATGTGTGTGTTCCTTAAAGCTACTGGATCAAATTACTAACACTTAATATCTAGGGCCATATTCTGATGGGTGTGTGTTTGTCTGTCCATGATCTATGTGTCTGTAATGCCTAGGGGTAGATTTAAGAAGTACATATCCTTTCTTTTTAAACTGACATGAATTTCTGAGGGGAGTAATTGCAAACGGTTGTTTGTAGCAATTAATACTCAGTTTTCCGTGCTATCCTCTCCTTTTTGGAAGTGCCCACAACTTGAAATCAGTCCAGGAAACATGGGAGTTCTTGAAATGAAAAATAGATTCTGTGGGGCTTAAACAAGTGGGCTTTAAGATATGTCTTGTTTTAATTATTTTTATTATAGTATCTATACACACCAAATGTTTTAAAATAAATACATAAATCAAGCATATAAAACACGAAAAGGAAATTTTGACATTTAATTGTGTCATTAAGTTTTTTCCCAGAACTGGCATTAGAAGTTTTTAGAACCACAGCACTGGGAATAGGGTTAATCGGGTAAAATGAATTTAGAAAAAAATATATCTTAATGAATAAATAAAGTTACTTTTTTCCTTTGCTCCTTTTTTAGTTTGTTTTTCACAGGTACTTAGCTGACTACCTCTATGTGTTGGTAATAAAATAATTATTTTGTTTTTTTCTTCCAAAAACTTGGGGTTTTGGCAAGTACCAAAATAAAATCTGTAAATCTTGGAAAGCCATTTATTATTAGAGTGTAATTAGGGACAATTAGCTTTTGAAGAAGATAATTAAGTGTTTGGCCTGGCAGAATAGATTTGAGAATGCTAACGGAATTGTTAGCAGTTCTGTTTCAAATTAATTTATTTATGGCTAATGATTTTACCAGTTCTGAACGTGACCTCATCTATCACTGTTAATTTGTATTGCAGCAGAACCTTGAGACCTTATGTAAAAATTGTGCTTCATCCCTGAATGTTGTAGTAGGAGTTCCATGCCCTGGAGTTCCTAGCTGCCTAAAAATAAAATTATTAAAAATGTGAGGGGAAAAAACCATTCATCCCTCCTTTATCAGTGAGGAGCAGGGGCCTCTGAGATTGGCTTTAGGTGACAGAGAGCTCCTTTGAGGTTGTGCTAGACTCAGTGTGGGACCCTCAGACCATAGGTGCTCTGTAGCACTGTAGAAATTTTAGGGGGATAAGCTGCTTAGGCTGGGAATGTTTAGCTCAGGCTTGGCACTGGCTGTGTTTCAAGGCTGTGTTTCTCTGGGCTCACTTGTAGATGCAGGGCAAGGAAAACCTGCCTTCTTGACAGCTGTACTATGTGGCTAGCACAGACCTTTCCCATGGGAACCTTTTCTCTCTTCTTCCTGTGTTTTATAAACAAAGATAAAGTTTGGATGTTATTAAAAACAGTTTCTCGGATGTGGACAGTTCAGGCCTGGCCAGTCAGGCTTAGGGGGAGCCTTCGAACTGACCAATCTGGGTGATCTTTGAAAAGTCTATATAAGATGGAATTAAATAATAAAACTTTCTTCTGGATACCATCTTTGAACCCGGGCCTTCTTACTCTGCTAGCAGTTCAACAGCGACAGTACTACACTCTCTTTAGGCACCTTTTGATTTTCTTTTCGCTTTCAAAAGTTGGTATTTATTTGTACTACTCTTTATGTGCACACCTGACTTGTTTACTTTATTCACACCTTTACCCTGGACTGTTAAAATATTGTCTGGGGATTTTGATTTCATCCCACACTGGTTACAAGTCTAATTTCTGTATTAATTGCTAGTTGCTTCCTTGTCTTCCATGTTGCTTCAAGGCCTGCTTCTGCGCATGAAGTCTGAAGGGCTTGTCCCTATTAATAAGATTCTCTCAAATGAGAGCTTGATTTGAATAAAGCAGCAATGCTTGTCAAAGCTGGGAGAAAGCAATGTCTTCTTGCCTTTTATTTTGCTACAAAGTGTGTGAATCTTCTGGGCTTTGCATGCCTTGTTTTATAAGATATTTGTCTGCATTTCTGTTTTAAACTTCAAAAAACTTTGAACTTTTTAACCACACTCAGAGGAGTTACAGAACACCCAATTCATATGTATCAATTTTGTGCTTAAGATGATCTCTCATGTGTCTTTCGAGTCACTTTTTTGCTGAGTCACTTAGTTTTTAATGTATTACAGAATTCCAGTTTTGGAGCAACAAGCTCTTTGAACAGTTTAAACTTTGTATCTCTAAGAGTTTTTTGTCATATCTCAAACTGAGAAACCTGTGACCAGCCCTAGCATTACATACTGTTCTTGACTATAACTTCTGAGATCTGTGGTCTTCCAGGCAGCATCACTATGAATGTTCAGTGGTAGGAATTAATGCCTTCCTTCAGATAATGAAAAGAACAAATTTGACAAATGGTTTTAGAAAGCTTTTTATGTTGCTTCTCTTCTTTATTTGAACATTAAGATCACTTGCAAGCAATTAAGGTATAAATAGAGCAGACTCAAAGCTGTATAAAGGTGGACGAGGGTTTGGGGGTTTGGGGGTTTTGAGGGTTTGGGGAGGTGTTTTTTCCTTCAAAACTGACTGAATGTTTGTATGTAACTTTTTCGTCTTCTCTGTTCTTGTTTTTTCGGGTTTTTTTAAGGTTTTCTGGGGTCAAGAGCATTTGAACTGTTTAGTTCTTCTCCAGGAGCTTCTGTGGCAGTACCTTACTAAAAAGGGCAGTGTATCAGAGACATTGATACCTGAACACACATACCCCACTTGTTTTTCTGCGGAGAGGAATCAGGCCTCCAAAACTGAGCATACCTCAGATGATCTGAGAACAGGCCTGTTCCAGTATATACAAGATGCAGGTAAGAAGGGTATCATTTGGGCTCTCTTTTTTTTCCTTCTTCTTTTCTAGATTATAAAGTAAAAACAGTAGTAACCAATTAGACATTCCTTGCCTCTCACAATGAATAACTTTATACTTTTTGGAAAAGCAGTTGAAAAGACATCTGCTATAATTAAAGAGAAATTCTTTAAATTACCTTTTCGATTTCTTTCCATTAAGCTGTAATGTTTTAAAAGTCAGGGAAATTGCTTTTTTGCTTTCTCTCCTTTTGATTCCAAGGGATTTATTTTTAATCACTTTGGTTTCATAAACCAGCATGTTTCTTTCTAGAAATTGTGTAACAGATTATATCTTTCTTTCATTTAACAGAAGCACAAAAGCTGCCCAGTGCCTATGAAGTTGTGTTTTACAATGAAACTGAGGATAGTCCAGGAATGATGCTGTGGAGATATCCAGAACCCAGAGTGCTCACTCTTGTGAGAATTAACCCTGTTCCTTTTAATACCACTGAAGACCCAGATATTAGCACTGCTGACCTTGGAGATGTTCTTCAGGTGGGTAATGAGTTTTCTAGTTTCAGTAACAAATGAAAATGTTACTGCTGCAAAGTGAAAGTTTTCAAACTCAGATTTATTAAAAACGAGCACAAAACAAATGTCAGGAGCTCTATAAAACCAATATGAGGTACATTCCACAGCCTGAGCATATCTTTAGTTTTAAAACTACTTGTATAAACATTTTACCCACTTACCTCTAAAGTTTTTATGTTGCATAATAAGCTGTAGCCAAGTCTATCAGTTCTAGTTTGCGAGCATACAGTTTTTATTTTGACTTTTTATTATTTCATCCATCGGTCTTTGCTTAAAGACTTCATTTGGTTTGAAACTGAAACATGAGAGGAAAGACATGGTCTGAAATTTCCAAGATCTAGTGGAATCATTGAAGTAAAATTTCCAATCTGGCCATTCTCTCCTGTTTCTGTGATGGCAGATGGCTGTGCTGCTTCTAGAAAGATCCACAGGGTAAAGGCTCTGCTTTCTCTTGTTTTGCTTTGAGAGGGTTGAAGTGGATGGTGCAGTTTGACTGTGTGAGATCATGGAACTTCTCTTTGAAGGAGGGCTGAGTGCTGCAGTCTCTGTGCCCCAAAAACAGACCATACCTCACAATTACACTGATCCTTAATGCTCTGGAATTTTTGCTTTCTAACATATACATTCAGGTCATTACATTTACTCCTATCTAGTGTAATTCTTTATAAATTCCTTATATGCATTTTTTTATTTTAGCTCAATTTTAATTCTGTTAATCTCAGTTTCCCTTTTGTATTACAAATTGGACCTGTCATTATATTTTTAATTTCAGTCTGGTTGTTAATCAGAATAGTGTTGTGAGTCAAGGGAAATAAATATCTCCCAGTTCTTCCTATTTGTTCAAAAATGTTGAATTATATTTCATTATTGCTATGATGTTAAAAATTGCTTTTAAAATTGAATTATTCACCAATATGCTTTGAGTTATGAATAAGTAGGATAATCTTCCTCAAAAAAATGGTATAATATTATTACCATGCACATACTGTTGGTGAGATCATGTAAATGTCCTGCCAATTTCTTTGCCCTCTAGACAGCCAAATGTCAGCTCCTTTCAGTTACATGAAAATTAAAATTAAATGGAAAAAAGTCAGCTCCACTTGGCATGAGGTTTGAATCAAGGATCAAAATTGTGTTATTGCAGGCTGTCTTGATGACCCTATTAGGTTGCTATGAAAGCCAGCATTTGGCTTCTTTCAGGCTGGTATTTTTGGAGCACAGCACACCAAGTTTTTGGTATAATTACATTACACTCCCGTTATAGATAACAGACATCATGAACCATAATGTATGTGCTTGGGTAATAATATGACCTTGTCCAAGGGGAATATCAATTCATCTTCAAGTGGGCATACACAGCTGGACTTTCAGTAGCACACACATTCTGCTTTGTGCTTCCATACAATACTCTAGAGAAGAAAAGGTCCAATCTACTCTGATTGCCTCCGATAGTGAGAAGAACTCACCTACCACTGATCTGGTTCTCTCAGCTTCTACTGGTGTTCATGTAATTCTTCAGATTTCTACCACAAGAAAAAAGATTAAAGATATCAGCCAAATTAGGAGACATCTAGGTAAATGTTGGGGAAGATGAAATAGGAAAGCCTTATAGATATGATTACCTTGCAAAAGATGCTGAAAATATGGAATATATAAGCAAGATTAAGATGAAGACAAGTTTTGAGTTGATGAATAGCTAGGAAACATTGGTATGGCCACTGAAGGTAATCCCCCTTCTTGACAGAACAATGCCCTCTGCCTGTAGGCAGGTCCAAAGGTCAGAGCAGACCCTGCCTGCCTGGTAGCGGTTCCAAAAAGCAGTTTTTTAAGGTTTGAAATATAACCCCGTATGGTAATGCGATGATTCTTATAGGTTGTATGTAAATGTTGTACAGTTTGTAGCTCGTCTTAGATTGGTTAAAGAGAATCAGAATATTCAACACAGAAGATGATTTATTGTACTGTAGACGGCAAATCGCTCTCTTTTTTTGCCCCTCTCGCCCTCTCTCTCTTGCCTCTCTGACCTGCTTTGAGTTGCGTCTTGCAGCCTAGCAGGCCTCTCACACCCACTCTCTTTTCACAATAAACCCCCATGCTCTAAAACCCAGCTTTAGAGATCTCGTTTCTATTCCATCCTCATAACCAAATCCCGCAGAGTTAAATCCTAGAGGTAAAAACTCTGCTCTTGGGCACGTGATGTGCAGAAATGCCTACAAGAAGATCCACATTTTGATTGTGGGCCATTAACTGTTGCCTGGCTCAAGGTGGTAATTTATCACATGTTCCAGAAATGGCCACACACCTGATGAACAGACATTTTAAACATGGACAGTGTGCATGTTTTTATTAATCTAATGGAGGTATGTGGGTCCATTAGATTAATGTGGGTCCAGAGTAAATGTTTAATTTTTTTAGGTAAACTGCATTTACTAAATACTCATCTCAAACTTCAGATTCTAATTTAAGTTAATCATGAGGCCTTTCATCAGATCCACTTTTCCCCCTGTATAGATATACGTTAATCAATACACTGCAGATTTAGTGCATATGGAAAATTCATTAAATACAAAGAGAAAAAAGATAAAACAACATTTATTTTATTCAGTTTTTTAAATGAGACATTGGAGAAAGATCTGCAAGCCAAAGACATCAGCTTTTTTGAAAAAAAAATCTAAATTTAAAGACAATAATGATATCAAGCTATATTAAAATATATTTTAAAAACTTTCCCAGGATTGTGTATATGTTCAAATACAAGGAGGACCCATAATGTCACCAGCTGTGTTTCCAGGCTCCCTTAATCCTCTGCTTCACAAAGATACAGTCAAAGGTGCATTTCTGTAGTCTGTCTTGAATTCAAAGCTTGCCAGTTGCATGTTCTTTCTTTCTGAGTTGCTATGACATTTCATATAGCTTTCTGTCTTTGTTAAATTTGTAGCATATCGTTTTAATCATGGGTGGGTTTTAGAAGTCTCTATTTTTATAGCTATTATTCAAATTCCTGGAACTTGGAAAAGCTTTACCATAAAGAGAATTTTCCTAAATATTGAAGGTACGTGTTATCTGCTACAGCCAAAGGATAGAGAACAGCTTCAGATTTTAAGAGTTGATATGAGCTATATTGTTCCTGTTGAACCTTACCTTGCTGCTATTTCTAGATTGCCTCAAGAGCTATTTTCTTGTGCTTTGTGTTGTTGCAAAGGTAAGCAATTTCACTGGTAAAGTTTCCAATACTTTGTTTTCACAGTCCAAATGTTGTTGCTTTTATTTGTGGAGGGAACAGGAAGAACTGATGTCTCTGCCATAGCATAGCATGTTGCATTTTCTTCAGCAATTTGAAATACAAGTTTGATCTAATTGTTTGAAGGAAGTGAGAATCCCAGATCTGATTGCAAGAAATTGTATCAGGATTGTATCAGGATTTCTTTGGGGAGATTGAAAGCATCTGAATTTGTTGTTCTTCCTTTTTAACAGACATTGCAAACACTTTCTATTTAATCTTTAAGCCCTCATCATCCCATTTTCAAATGCTACAAATATTCTTTGGCTCTGTGTGATTTACAATTAACTTTCAGTTAACTAGTATTTGAGGAAAAACCTTTCAAAGGTGCAGACTGGTGTTGATGTGAGAACCATATTCCCACCTCAAGACTAGAGTAAAATCCAAACTTGGAAAAATTTCACAAAATTAATTCAAAGAGTGAAGCAAGATGAAGTAGCAATGCCATAATTTTTAAAATATTGAAGACTGATAAATTGGTAAGTCAAAAAAAAGGGATGCTTTCTAAGACTTTCTCAGTTATAACAAATCATTCAAGTAGATTGCTGGTAAGAGGAAGTCTTGTGGTTAAAGATATGTGGATGAGCAAATTTGAAAGCTCTTTTTATCTTGTGCTTAAAGAAAATATGTACACAAAACCAGAGAGAAAAAGCCTACTGTTCTTGCTCAAAAAATTTAGTTACTGCTACATTTAGGTCACTCTCATGTGCAGATAATTTCTATAGTAAAAGTTGTGCAGTTGTTTATAAATTTCTATCAGCATGTATTCATGTGTGAAAACTTAAGGTGTGCCTCAGTTTCCCAGTTTAACATTAAACTACATTCTACAAGGCAACCAGCTCATCATCACAGGGCAACGGTCTTCTGTTTGCTCTGTGATGGTCTTGCTGCATGGCAGTTAAAGTTGGAATCTGTGGGCAGTGATGATTCTCATTCCTATGAAATCTGACCATAAGAGGTCTTTCACTACGGAGTTTGAAGCTTGGTAATAGCCTTCAAGCAGATTTTTGTTTAGAATGAATGCAGAAATGTCTCCTGCAGAGAGAATTGTGGAAGATACACAAGCGCTGTGGGAACAAGAATGGGCTAGACAGTCTAAATTTCAGAGTAAGGGCTTCATAGTGTCTCTCTTCATCTCCCTGACGATGAGGACATTGGCTGGAGGTGGCTACTAGGACAGTTGAAAGAGAATTTGTGGCAATTTCCTCCATCGTGATTTTTCTGGTTGCCTTGGAAGTGGCATTAGGAAAAAAGGAGTAACAGCAATTTCTAATTCCAGACAATAGTTTCTGATTATGCATATAATTCCACTGTCCCAGAAGATAAAGAATAATTGAAGAATATATTCCACATCATAACAAAGTGCTGTATTTCAGAAGTGTTGTGTGATGCTAAATTCAAGCATGCTTGTACAGTTCCTTGGATCTGTCAAGTCCAGTATTAAAGGGACTTGAAGGGACATGTCTTCTTCATTTCTGTGATATTTTTAAAATTCAAAGGAGGGAATTGCAGAAAAAAAAACCTGTTACTGATTTAGTAGTGACTTTCACATTGTGCAGATACAATATGAAGCTAGCTACATTTAGACATTTAACCTCCAAGAAAGTTCTGTTGAATATTTTTGCTGTGGGGCTTAGAACTGTACTTGCACTGTGTCTAGTTTCCCCAGTGTCTTCTCGTGTCTTCCTGCAATCTTGAGAATCTCAGATTATGTTTATCTTTGCCTGTGATGTTGTTTTACCATTCTGATTTAATCTGGTTTATATCATTATATCATTTGTCTTTACCAAGAACGATGTTGACAAGTTTAGGTTGGCAGGGGAGAGAGCAAAGATTGGGAGGGGCTCACCAAGGTAGGAAAACAGTCCGTATGCCATCAGGGAAATATTCTGCTTTTCTGTGCAAGCAGGTGAGCAGGACACACAAATTATTTGCTGAACAGCTGGAGGCCTATTTTATCTACTGAACCTTTTACAGAGATTCTCACTGATTGCCTTCCATTGTAGAGTTCTCTTTCCAATAAGGGATGTTGCTGACACTGCCTCATATCTCAAACAAAAAGCTATGTATTGTCACAAGAGCATTTACCCAAGTGGCATAGATTTAAAAGCAGGAGAAAACCAGATTTGTCTAATCAAAGTACTCATACAATGTGTAGTTCTCCAAATTCTGAGTTCTCTGATTTATTTAAGATGCATCACTAACATAGACTTAAAATTCTTTCTCCTGGATTGTCATCCAGTGAGAGATGCAAGCTGTTAAACAAAAGAAAGTTAAACTATGGCATTTGCTCATTTCTCCATATGAAGTTAAAATAAAATATCTACTGAACTCTAACCCTGGCAGGTTTTTGCATTTGAGGATGTTTCCCTTGTGTACCTGCCAGGATTCCTGTTGCATGCAAGTGTAGTCAGCATTATAACAGCTGATGAAAAGATGAATGTGTGCTGAGGTCTCCTTTTTTGGCCTTTCTCCTTTATATAGTGTCCTAAGAAAGAGAGCACAGTTTAGAAAAGTGGTGATTAAATTAATCAAATCTCAAGGTCTACTGAAGAAAATTTTAGGGCAGTGAGTATAGTTCTGAGCTTGCAAGGGCTTAACTGGGATTTAATAAGGAAAGACTACGTAAATAAAACTACTATGGTAAAAGTCACACAGAGCATTTCCAAAGGTGGTGAAATCTCATTTGGAAGAACATAAAATATTTCCAACTTCAAAAGGCAGGGATTCAAGAAATTGTCTGTTGCATAGCCTTACATGCATGTGCTATTTAAATAAAGCATTTGCAAACTTGCTAGTCTGGAATCTGATTTTTTTCAACTCTGTCAGCCAATAAATAGTCATTTTCTAACACCTTGTGGCTGTTTAAACAGTGGCTTAAGGAAGCATGAGTTTAAGAATGACTGACATTAGACCTACTGTAAGTCATTATTTCAGGAAGGATTTGACATGACAGTCAACAGGAAAAGAATTATGATCAATGTCAAAGACATTCATTTTTCCTTTTTACAGAGAATACCTCATTTTTGGCTGGCTCTACTTCCTTTTTACTTTTCATTCCCTGTTGGGGCTACAATATTCAGCTGGGCATTTGAGAGTCTGGGAAAAGTGCTTTCTGGGAAACCACAAATTTTATCCATGTTTGATTTATTTCTTATATTCCCAAAGCAACAACTATTTTGGAAATCCAGATGATTTGTGTGTGACAGGTTAGTGATTTAAGTTCATGCTGTTACTAGATAATAAACTGTAAAGTTCAACCATGCTTCTTCATAAACCTGTTAGTTTGCAAATTATTGAATCTACTGCCACACAGTTCAGTACTGTCTTCAAATAATGAGACTTTTTAGATGGGTGGAGAAATAATTTGTCTGGCTGTTTTGAATTACACAGAAGGCAAATTTGGTGCTTTGTCTGCATTTTAAAACTTAAATTTCTTGTTAATTCTACCTTTGGATGTTATTCAAAATTACTGGAATAGTCACACTACACTACTATATGAGGACTCTATACAGTGTTTTTATTATCTCTCTACTGTGTGAAGAGTTGCAACAAGCTTGAAAAGAAACAATAATTATTTAACATACCTGATCATGAAATAGAAGCATAACAAATGCCATTTATTCTAATGCAGGGAACCTCTTTCTCAGCAGTAGACATTGTGTTTCCATTCATGCATGAGTACAACAATGGATGCAGCTCCTCACGTAAACAGCTGGTCTGTGTAAGAGGTTTGCTTGTAGCTTGAGCCACTTACACTTGATGATCTGCCTGTGAGCAAATTTTCTGATCCTGAGCAGAGTTTTGCACATGTTTTCCAAAGTTATGATTCTGACTATTAATTATAAGTATTGTCTTCATTTTCTTGCAAAGAAGGAAATAGGAACTAAAGAAGTTGGAGACTTAAGCAGATGTTGAAACAGAGCCCATTCTCTTTGGGAATTCCAGCTTTAAACATTATTTGTGAAGTTCCTTGCCTGAGAGTAAGATTATCTCAGACTTTACTATTTTGTTACTGGTTTGTGTGTGTATAATCTTAATTATTTTGCTGTGTGATCTTAGTGTTCCCTGCATCAAGATGAGACTATATCGTTTGCCCTGGAGTTTCTGTGCAGTCTGCAGGGAGTTAAGCGTAACTTGTTGGGAATGTTAATGGAAGTTGTGCATAATTTGCCTGTGCATCACAGTGAAATTTACCCTTAGGGGTTACTGAGCCAGTGAAAATTCTACCGGGTGCCAGAGGACTGACGAAACCATCAGATTATCTTAATGACAGATTTACACTCTCCTCGTGTTCTGTACTCTTCAGATTTTGTGACTCTGATTTATGAAACTTTGCAAACCCAAGTCCTTCCGGCTGTACACTGATTTTGTGGTACTTCTTGTACGAGTCAGGCTTTACTGTGGTGAGAATATGTAGTCAAAATAGGTCATATACTGAAAGTTATAAGGTACTTTATGTATTAATAGACTGCTAACTTCGATTCCAGAGGTGACTACATTTCAGCAGCATAGTGCTTATATTATTAAAAAATACTGAAGCTTAGAAAATTAAAAACCTGAAGTGAAACATAGTTCCTGTATCAGAAAGAGAGAATAAAGAGTATTGCAAGAAGTAGGTGTGTCCATAATGTAAGATCTCCAGTCTGTATACTTTTGTTTCTCAATACTCGCAACAATGCATGAAGAACTAATAAATTTAGAAAAATTGTTGCTTTTGCTATTCAAAAGGGAAGCGATCATCACACAAACTCAGTCTCAAGATAAATGACAATTAGTAGAAAAGTTTGACACTTAGCAGTACATAATTTTCCTGTTTAAAGTCCTGCAGAAATCTCAGTTATAACCCACAACTATTCTGTGCTTTCTTAACAAAAGCTGTTAGTGTGTTTAGAGTAATTTTTCCATAAAGAAAAAAGCCAGTATCTGTGACAGATTACATTACTCCACACACCTGCATTTGCTCTGAACCTGCTAGCCTGATAAATTAATGTTGGTCACATGTTGTTTTAAAAAGGCAAAGAACATAGCTCCTAATAAAAGAATGCTACATATTTCTTCTGAAAGGTTAAAAAGCATTTCTCAGGGCTCTTAAATTACCATATTCTGATACCAAGGGAAAATAAAACCTGGGCTTAGAGTCTTGTTTGTACTTAGAGGGCTTTCCGGACAGGAAGGCAATCTTGATGCAATTCAGTAAGCCACAATACCAGTGGGGCATTACAGGTGAAAAAATTGCAGCTGTACCCCTCACCACAATGTATTACAACTGTACAGTGGAATATTTCCTGTACAGAAATAGGTCTTGGTTAACTTTGTTTCCCAAGAGTAGATCACATTAAAATGTTATAAAATCATGATTTCCTGCATTTGAATACTTGTGGTTTCTCAACTGGTTCCAATCTTACAAAAGGTTTTTTTATAGCTTCTATTAGTTGAAGATGTATAGAAGCTTTTTCCAAAGTCAGCTAAAAGGCAGTTACATATTTTTAAAGAACAATTTTTCTCAGAAGACAAGAGTTTTCTTTCCCATCTCTTTGTTATAACTCTGTTTGATATTATTTTATAGACTGCAGGACAGATGTTCATTTAAATAAAATGAAGAAAGTATGCTAATAGCACTATTGCTGTATATGTTGAATGGAGTAGAAAGAGGCATGGTTTATGTTGTTACTCAGATAGCAAACTAGTTCTTTTCATTAGTCAGCCAAAGATCTCACTATGGATAGAGGAAAAAATTAAATTAAGCAGATATTGCATATTAAATTTTGAAGTGAGTATTTGTAATTTAAATGCCCTAGCTTTCGCACCAAACTTATTTTAAAAAATTCAAAGAGAAGTAAAACAATTTGGTGAAGAAATTATATGCCATAATTTGAAAAACATCTCCAGTTGGGGTGTCTGGTTATTCCAGAGTGTTGAAAATTGAGAGTGTGCCGTAGTGGAATAGCTTTTACTGCCTGAAATATACAGGTATGTAACACTTCAAACTGCTGTCAAAGTACAGAAAACCATAATGAAAATGCAAAGATGTTTGAGGTGGGTGGAACAACAAATACTTTGTGCAACTAAATTATTTTAATCCCAGTACTACTGCTAATCCTACTACTAATATGAGGCTATATTTTCACCTCACTGTAAGCCATCACTTTTTTTTGTGTGTGTTTTTTTTTCCTTCATGAAATAGGAATATTGGTGGTCTGTAGCTGTGCCAGGAGAATCTGTTTTCCACACAGATACGATACCATCTTAGCTCTGAGGAAGGTTAAAAAAAATTATCCAACAGTGTCAATCACACAAGTTAAACAGGAATGTGGATGTTGAAGTATCCTACATTTGTCCAAAATGGTGTTCCACTGGTCAGATTGAATTGAGTATGTTGTGTGAACAGGCATATTACAAAGTTCTATTCTATTTAATATTATTTTTCTTTTGGGCATATTTTCTACATATTGTATTTTTCTAGAGTTCTTTTACTACTTTTATATAAATAATACTTCAAAATTAAATTTAAAAGTAATGTTTCTGGTAGTTATTGCCAAGAATTTTTCCCTTATAAAAGTCTGAATAAAACTTTTTATTTCCTGCTACTGCAACTTCTGTTCACCTAATGAGAGAATTGTATTTTTAAGACAGTTGGCCCTAAGCCAGCAAAATATCTTAATAACAGAATAGCTTTACTACAGAGCAATCAGTTTATTCATGCTCAGGAAGCTGAAGTCAAAATCTCAGTATGGGTTGGTGTGTGAGTCAGAGTGCTAGTTTGTGTTGTGTTCTGCCTCATTCACTGAGGTGGCCCTGCTTGAAGAAGATAAAACACACACACACTTCCTGTCTTCTGTGTGCATTTTTTTGTACAGTAGTAGTTTCTGGACCAAGAATAGCCTAATTTCAAAGAGGAAGCGCCCACGATCTGAGGGACTGAGATTCAAGAAATTAATATTTCTTCTGTTAAAGCTTATCTTCTAACAAATACATGAATCAAAAGGAACTATCACTGAAAGAAACATTAGGCACATCCTGTAACACAGCTGTTAATATCTATCTTTCTCAGCTGGACAGTATGTATTTTGCAGTCTAAGAAATCTCCATGTATGTAGTTTAAAAGTTCATTATACTATATTGAGTTTTAAAATTATACACTTCAGTGTTTACATAATGAGGCATAATACTTTTATATATCCTTCATTCATCAACCTTAAAGAAGTAGGCTAATGGCTGTAGCTTTCCCTTAGGACAAAAAGGATGTCTGTGAAAAAAGATGGGATTAGCTAAGAAATGGAGACACTTCAATTATTTCTATCCTAGTTGTAAATTATGTCCATGTCTGAGACCTGTTAGCATTCTGACAAAATGCTTAGTAAATGATAGGTGTGATCATTTCTGGTAACATGACAGGTTGTGGAAGTGCTCTGGTGTTGGCTCTCTGCTCAGCTAAAGAAATATACCTGTAGACAGATATGTGGTGTGCACCCAGCACTTTTCAAGTCCAACTTAGCCAAGTAGTCTAAAGCTGGGAGGAAAACGTCAGCTCACCGGAAAATATAGAAGCATGTTGTGATCTTGAAATTCTTTAAAAAGCACTTGTGGGTCAACAGTCATTTCTCTATCAAGTCTTAATATTACACATAAGCAGGAGTGGGAATGAGGAGTATCTGTCTATAAAACACAAGGATGAAATTAATAACGTGGCATTAAGAGACTGTGTAGCATTTCTTGAGCCCCTAGTTTCCACGTAGGAATTCAATTATTCTGGTACAGATAATATGTGACACAACATATGATTAATAAGAAAAAACACAGTCTCTCATATTGTAATGCATTAGTGGGAGTACTTCTTGTTGGTTACTAACACAATACTGGCTTGCTGATGGGTTGACAAGTGTGAAGGAAATTGCTAGAATAATGCAGGATTTTAAGAGGATTTTCAGGTTTCTCGTTATTTGGCTTTTTTTCATGAATGTGTATGTTGGAGGTTTCAGCTCTGTTCAAATCAGAGATGCTTCTCGTATGTGTTAGTGTAATGTACATGAAAAATTTTGTCTTAAAATAAAGTGAAATGAGATTCAGAGAAAACAGGAATCTGTTCTAATTCTGAAGATTTCTGCTCCAAGGCAACTATTTCCAAACAGTTGTTTGTGTGCTGTACTTGCAGGGGGCAGGACTGGATTTGTCATCTGGAGACAACTACTTTCCTTCTAGTCAGATTTTGTCAATACACCATTTTCCTTCTTCTTCCAGACACTGCCATGCAATTTTCAGATCTCCAATGTCTATAGTCCACAGGCGTAGACTGTGTGGAAAGCACAGAAAATGAAGGTGCCTTCAATTTCTCTGCTTAGAATTTAGGCTCTTTTCATGCAGCTTTTCATTTCCGCTTCTAATTTCTGTTGTTAATGCTGCTGAAAAATCAGGCATTTGACTGTGATTTTACTCCCTATTGCCGTAATCATCCTTCTAAATAAGTGTGTGTGCCATAGTGTGTGGTTTTCTAGCAAAACAGAGTTTGGAGACTCTTGGTTGAATCTGAGCTCATATTTAAATAATAGTTTTGTGCACACACAAGTGACAGGTGAATAAAATCATTGCAGTTAAAACTGTGTTTGAGAGCTATGGAGGAAGACAAAGCTGCAGGGAAGTGTCTGTTGGAGCAGCAAGCTTGTTGTTTAGCAAAAAAATTAAATATGCTTTGTGCTTGCTTTTATAGAGGCAGCCCTAGTGGTCACATTTTCTAAGCGGTAACAATTATCTGAATTATAGCTTAAGTTTTATTCATATATTTTAAGGTAAAAGCACCATACTTAATTCAACATGTGGGGAATTTTTTGTTGCAGTTAGTTCACTTATTCCCACTGCTAATGACTCAGTTCTGGCATTTTAGCCCCTTTCCAGGCTTTCACAACTATTATTTTTGGCAGCTGATATTGCCCAGAGCTACCATCTTTCCTTAAACTTATCCAGATCAGGCATTAGTAATAAACCCCCTAGAACAAATAAAGCTAGATATGTAGAAATCAAAGATTCTAAGTCAACTAAGTCTTTTGCAAGCTTCAAACTAGAAAGCTTACAGTTTGCATAGTTCTAAAGCAGGAGCTGCATTTTGTATAGGCAATCACATAACATGTCTTTGATTTCTTACTTCTAAGGTGCAGATGACACTTTGAAACATACTATCTCTTGCTCTGGTAGATTTCTTGATGTATTACAACATAGTTAGAAAAAATTGTAAACAAAAATAAAGAGGAATAATCTTTTCAACTTGCTGACCAGTCTGCTTTAACTGTTTAGTGATATGTTTTTTCTGGCTACTCATACTGCTGAGTTCAGCAATCATTCCTGTGCCTTTCCAAATTTTTCATAATTCACGTTAGAGGTTGGCATGAAGTATAAAAAATCACAGAATGGGTAAGGCTGCAAGGGACCACAGTGGATCCTCTCGTCCAACTTCCCTGTTCAAGCAGGGTCATCCCAGAGCACATGGCACAGGATTGTGTCCAGTGGTTCTTGAACATCTCCAGTGAAGGAGACTCCACAATCTGAGTCACTCACACAGTAAAGAAGTTCTTCCTCATATTCAGGTGAAACTTCCACTGTGTTAATTTATACCACAGACCACAGCCTGAGGAGGAGTTATAAAGTTCATACTTCTTTATGGCATAATCATTGTTTTCATCATTTTGCTTTACCATCTTTTCCTCAAAATGTTTCAATGTATCCACTACCTGTTGAGTGGGTGGAAATACTGAAGTATCTACTTTTACTTCTTTTTTTTGTTATTAACAGTATATATGAAATCCAGTTTGGGTTTTTTCAAGTATTGCTCTGCCTTTATTTTGAATCTTTATTTAGAGGAAAACATTGTTTTCCTCTATCCTTACTGATAGTTTTATGGTTTTTTTAATGGCAGTGCCACTTAAGAAATTCTCTTAGTGTACTCTTTAACTTGTTCTTCCAGCTCATTAATCTTAGTGGGAATAGAACTCATCACCTTGTTTAGCCTCTTTTGAAATGCCCATTACTTTCTATTCTAATCCAATTTTGTGATTCTCATTAGGGAGACTTGCATACTTAAAAAGAGTTTGGTTTTGAGATGTAATCTAAGATAAATAAATGTGCTAAATGTGCTAAATGTGATAGCCTTGGGGTCTTTTGTTGCAAGCATGTTACTCAATAACACTGATAAAAATAGGTAACTTAGATGCTAATAGACATTAGGAAGCACAAGACCAAAACAAGTATTCAAATATATTTAATCAGGTTCCTAAAAGAGTGTCAAGGTATTTTAGGGACTGAAATTTAAAAGTGTGCAAAAATAAATACTGCTGTAGGTAAAGTATCTATGCAGGCATGAAAGGCTGCAGCTTTTTGTCAGAAATGAAAGAGATCCTTTATTAATTATATAATTCCAAGAAATTATGCTATAGGAAATATGCCAAGTACTACAATGTTTAAATAATGTTTTATCACCCGTGGAGACTAAGGTTTAAAAAAAGAAGTATGTGAGTCTGAATGGCTTCACAATGTAGTATAAAAGACAGCAGATGATGGAAGTTGCTCTTTATGTTGTTCATAGTTAACATAGGGAGTTCTTTAGATGTATCCATAAATGCAAGGTAGGAACATTGCTGTGGTAGTGTAGCAATCCTGAGCGTTTGTCCACAGGCATTAAACATTCAAATAATTTAACACTGAGAAGTTCTGAAAAAAATCTAAAACTCTAATGACACAGAGAGCAAAAGGGATCCATTTAGTGTGACTTTGGAATATGGCTACAAATATAATGTGATATTTCTTATTGCTGCTGTTGTGCACAGCACTAGTGTAGCGTTAGCAACAGAGAGCCAAGAAAGATGTTTTCTGGGTCATCAAGTACAGCCTCCTTCCGTTGGGGCAATGCTTGTTATTTTCTCCATCTAATTAACAAATCAAGCTTTTAAAAGCAGCTGTCATGAGCACCAAGGCTGTCCTTGCACCTCCCCATCTTTTTCTGTGCAGTTTCTAGCCTTATACTTTATTCATAAGGCAACTCAGTTTTGACACAAAATTTCTATAGACTTTTCCTCTAGTAAATGTTTCTCTCCTGAGGTGTCTGGATGGAGAAATTATGTTCCTGTCGTTCAGGACTAAATTTCATTTCGTCCTTAACTCTCCACAGCAAGAGTTAATGCAGTTTTAAGATGAAGAATTGGAAACATGACGTACTCCAGAAGAGTCCCCACTCATGTCCTATACAAATCAATTAATATTTGTCCCTCACTTTTGGAAATACCTCACCTGATGTCTCTCAAGATGGTGTTTGCTTTTTCCAGGTATCGTCATATTGCCTCACAATTTTCCAAATGACATTTACAGATCCTCACCCTTTCCATTTGAATATGCAGCTTATAAACAAATATGTTGCTATCTTTATGCATATAACATGTGGGTTTTGATGTTAAATCAATCCCTTTTTCCCGGACTCTAGTCTTTGAAATTAAATCAGCTCTCCTGATTGATATTGCTGTGGTAATCTGTTTATACATTACTGGCATCAGAGTTTCACTGACAGTTATCAGATAGCTTGGTTTTATTTGTCCTTCATCTTGAACTAAAAAAAATTTAGTAACTGTGATTGCTTTTTTCAGTCTTCACATATCATTGAGACTTGACAGCTGTAGTAAAAATCCACCTTTCAGGCTCTGCAGTTCCACATGTTAATTCCTCCAGAATTCTTTGGTGGTTATTTATGTTCCTTTGCCCTCCTCAGCTTGAGCCATTGAGCTCCCTGAATTTTCCTTCTTAACCTTCATTCCTGTTAATTAATCACCTTGCTGTCTCCTCCATCCGCATTGTAATCTTTACTGAATAACAAGGAAGAATACTTGCAAAGCTTTTTCTAAATTTACTTGCATCTCTGCCACATTCTTACTTTTTTCCTGGTAGTTGATATATGTAGGTCTATGCACAGGTGCACAGGGATAAATCAGGTAATAGCACATACATCTGCAATTTTTGCTTACTATTTGCTTTATGGAGGCATGACTTTTACTAATTCTTAATTTATTACAATTGGTTTTCTATTGCCTACAACATTCTCTCCAGTTCAGTGATTCATCCAGAAATAATCCAAGTCAATTATTTACAGATTTAAAATTTAATTAAAGATGTAATTAAAGAGAGCCCACTATGTATTTATTTGGTTTCATTTGCATTTATTGTCTAAATATTCCTTGAAAAAAAAGATCATATTTAAAAGTACTTCATTATTTCACTCAGGATTTTTAGCAATGTGCTGGCCCACCACAAGGCATTGTCTTGCCTATTATAATCTTTTCTCTGCATCATTGAATATTTTAATTTTTTTATGTAATAAAACTAAAACAGCGAGTTTAAGAAAAAAAATAAGGATGACTAGTATGTCTTTGATACAATGATGTGTAGACATCTCATGGATTTTTTGACTGCATAATACAAATAATAGTTAGATGAATTGTCTTTGTTACTCATGGTTTCCTGTGGAACAAGTAGCCATTTTTGTACAGAGGAAGAGAAAGTTGGAAGTGTTAGAACATCATCTGCAATGATGTTCTTAAAACATTCTCATTTAAGTCAAGACAACACAGGATCTGAGTAATGGTTACAGTTATGATTTTCTGTCGCTGTTGAGCCGCTAGCAGAGAAGGAAAGCCCCGATTCTCAGCGTGGCATAGAAAAAAGTACTTTATTGTTTGAATCCAACATATATATAGAGTTTTCAAAGGTCACCCAGATTGGTCAGCCAGAAACCTCCCCCTAGGCCTGACTGGCCAGGCCTGCACTGTCCAAATCTTGAGACACTGTTTTTAATAACATCCAAACTTTATCTTTGTTTATAAAACACAAAAAGAATTCTCATGGGAAAGACCTGTGCTAGCCACGGCTTTATATATGACCATTTACTTTTATTTAGTTTAATTAGTTTTGCACTTTTAGTGCATAGAGGAAAATGCATTATATTTGCAATCAAGCATAAAATGATTATGTCTTCTCCCTTTTATCACAGGTTCCTTGCAGCTTGGAGTACTGGGATGAGCTTCAGAAATCATTTGTTGCATTCCGTGAATTCAGTCTGTCAGAAAGCAAAGTCTGTGAACTCCAGCTGCCCAGTATCCACCTTGTGAACGACCAGAAAGAGCTCATAGCCTCTGATCTGTGGAGGATTGTCCTCAACAGCAGCCAGAACGTGGCCGATGACCAAAGGTAATTTTAATGGAGGAGGGAAAAAGACATCTAATGCTACACCCCTGAGGAGTCTATTTCGAGAGACTTAGAAATTAAGATTCTGTTTTCAAATGTGGTAAGAGTGGTTAGTCCTGCATGGGCTTCAGACTGTGGTTCATCTTCACACAAGGACATGGAGTGTGCACAAAAAGGGCTTTCCTTTAGGCTCATAACCATCCATTTTCTGAATACAAGGCTTACTGCAAAGTGACAAACAGGTCCTGAAACCTCTTAGCTTCTGCAAGGCAGTAAAATCAGCCAATTAACCAAAGAAGGTTTAGGTGCAATCTATTCTATAATATAGTAGTCAATATTCTTCTGTGCAATACTTGTACATCACCTTGATTCTCACCTCAGTGCAAGTCAATGACTATTTTAAGTATATTGAACAACACGTTATTATTTCAATAGCATTGGATTATTATTCACAGATTGCTTACTATGCTAACAGTAAAAAAAAAATCAATCCATGTTTTTAAACACTGGGAATCCATTTTTTGTTATGTTTATGACTGGAAACAGTGTGCAATGACAGATATTTACTCTGTTTGCATTCATTCAGTGTTATGATTAATATGGTTAATATGTAGAGCAAAATAAATGAGTAAAAGCTCTGTCCAGAAAAAGCTGTGCAATTGCTTTCAAAGACCTTCTTGACATTTTATATTTAGAGCTGGAAATCCAAAATTACTCTCTTCGATCATTGGTATTTGCTTATTCTTGCTGCGTGTGTATGAGCACATGCTTCAATGAGTATGTAGCATCCTCATATGTGTTGAACGAAGCTACAGAATTCAGAGAAATCAGGAAATATGAGCATGGCTAACAAAATCAATGAAGAAAATTAAACATCTGGTTTCCATTAATACTATCAGGTTGGAAATGATTTCTTGATGTTAATTGTGAAAGAATGCATTTTCATCATTGAGAAGTTAAGTGTTTTAGACAAGGTTAATTCCTCTGAATGTGGGACCCTGGCAGAATTGCCTTCCTGGTCAGCTTAACACCACAGAAATGTGAACTCGGTGGGAACTGGAAATGATGTAGTCAAATTTAGTAGATTTTTTCACCAAGGCATTTAGCACTGTAGTCATGTTTATTGTTTTCTGCTTGAATAGGGTTTATCACTATATGCAATGTTTCATTCAGGGAGCTCTGATAAACTAATGAGCTCTAATTGTTCAGAAAGAGCAGGAATTAAACTGAAGCATTTGCAGTTCACTGCACAAGGATGGCAGGAGAGGAAAGAAGGCAGCAGAAAACTTTTACCACACTACTGAAGCATTTGAAATTAAAAAAACAGAAGACGGAAGTCAAAGGAAAGTGCCTTGAACTGACACCTACCTGTCCAGAGATGGCAGAATCACTACTCCTGATACTTTTGTTGGCCTGGGGAATTCATAATAGTTTTAAGAAGTGCAATTCGTACCTGCCAGATGTAACAGTAGACTGGAAATTTAGAGATTTGTATAGGTCAGGGTGAACTCCAGAAGCCAGAAACCTGAGAGATTTACAAGGAAACACTTTTATTTCAATCAGAGAAGAGAAAAAGTTATATTCCCTGCCTTGGCCAAGGTTTTAGTTTGGAGGCATGGGTTTGCTCTCCTGAGAACACACGTGGAGTACTGTGTCCAGCTCTTGAGACCCCAATCAAGAGGGATGTGGACCTACTGGAATGATTCCAGAGAAGAGCCACAAAGATTATCAGAGGGCTGGAGCACCTCTCCTGTGAACATAGACTGAGAGATTTGAGGTTTTTCAGTCTGAGGAAAAGACACCTCTGAGGAGATCTTAGAGCAGCCTTTCAGAACCTAAAGAAAGCTGAAGAGGGACTTTTTACAAGGACATGTAGACATAAGGGGGGGTTGGATTTAAGCTGAAGAGTACAGGTTTAGATTAGATATTAGGAAGAAATTCTTCTCCATGAGGGTGGTGAGGCACTGGAATAGGTTGTCCAGAGAAGTTGTGGATGTCCCATCCCTGGAAGTGTTCAAGGCCAGGCTGGATGGGACTTTGACCAACTTGGTCTAGTGTAAGTTGTCCCTGCCTTTGGCAGGGGTGTTGCAGCTATGATCCTTAAGGTCCCTTCCAACCCAACCCATTTCTGTGGTTCTATGATAGAAATTCAAAGTGATTTCTCTAAACTAACTTCAAACAAAGTTGCACTTTCTTAAGGATGGCTACAGGAAGGACTGATGTGGAAGACCTAGTCCTGACCAGTCTGGAGGGATCCTTCTCAGAAAAACTTAATGGGTCAGAACAAGAGCAGCTTTTCCTCAGAAATGAGGCTTTGACTTACAGTGTTTGAGGCACACTGGCACATTTTTGGAGACAAAGCAAACAAGCCAGTCACATGTCACTGACCTGGAGGTTTTGAGACAGTGCACAAGCACTGAAATACATATGGTTATGGCTGCAGAACAAATTGAAGGTAATGGTTAAGCCCTAAAGGATCATGTTCTGTTAAACAGAAGCCATGTGTAGGAGGTGGTGACAGAAACTGTGGACCTGCAGAGAAGGTGAACCTTTCTAGATGTCTAGTGGCTTATAGGAGGTCTATGTTGGCAGTAACTTTGCTGAAACTGTGGCTTCATCAAGCATACTGCTACTGGTATGGATAATTCTTGTCACCAAGCACTCTAAAATACGTTCTAGATTCTACTTAATCAAAAAATGCCAAACTTTCTTGGGTTTGAGAGAGAGACAGTGCCCATGTTGTGGTAAATTTCAATGTTAGTCTTGTTCCTAAAGCAAGCATTTAACATGAGATTTTGCAGATTTGTGGGAAGAGCCACAAGGTTTAAAACTAGTGCTGAGTGTTAAACCAGGGAATTCTAACACTGAGGGATCTGTGAGAACAAGAAGCAAAGACTGTATAAAAGTTGAGCCTCAGCTTTCCTTTAGACTCATGATGATTTGACATTAATTACATGCTGCAAGTGTATGAGTGATTAGCAATTATAATACACTATTACTTGTAAAGTGTAGAAATGCTTAGTCTTGTTGAAGTTTATTTTCTTAGTTTGATGCTGTATTTTGGGTCAGACTCTAACCACTGCCATATGCATGCAGCTGCTGCTCTGTGATAATATTTTCGTCCTTAAAATTCTGCTGGGTTTTTTTTTTTGGTGGTAACTTCTATGATATGCTAATTATTAATATGAGAGAGAGGTAATCCCTTGTGGTTTTAGTACTTTATTACTGATTCCTAACATCAGTTATAAGGTATGAAGCTTAGATGTCTCATGTGACAGGAAAACAGCAAGGTTTGTGAGAAGATGTGGATTCAGCTGATACGATGAGCAGTAGCTGGCAGGCTGAAGTGTATCAACCAGTAATGCGTATGGGAATTTGCAAAGATGTCATGATTCAAATCCTGTGGTATGCATGCAAGCTCTTTTGAGATCGATCAGGAACTAATTGGAAGTATAAAAATCAAAGAGCTATCTGGTGAAGGGCATAATATATATGTGAATGTTGTTTATTTTTGAGAATTTTGTATCCTATTCATTGCTTCTATATATATATAAGGTTTACATGAACATTTATGAAAGTTTATTCAATGAATGAACACACTTAAAGTCCTAAGTGAAATAATTTACCATCTCTTTAGGGATGTAGTACAGTGTTTATGAAAAAAATCATATATGGCATAAATGACTGTTCATGGAAGACCTTAAAACAGAGGATTACAAGGAAATTATCACAGACTAAGTTATTTTTATGGGTTGCATTTGCCTGTTGCAGGGCTAACAAATCATAATTGAAATTACTTGTTAAGTTCTGTTTGGTTGGTGAGACACTAAAGCCCCTTCCTGCTTTGGTTGGGAATGATTTATAATTTTTTGTTTAAATGAGTTACATAACAAGATGTTTTAAACATTTGTGTATCTTCTCTGTAATTTAAACAGTATTTTTATAATTACTGTCATACTAATGTAGAATAGTAATTGAAAATGCCTTAAGATACATACCATGAAACAAGTACAAAACTATTTAAATATGCCTCAAATTGCTACTTTTTAAAAATTCAAGTGAGGAATCATGATGATGTTTCTTGCTAATTGTTTCAGCTTTTATTCAAAGTAAATGATGTACTGGATTTTGACCTCTAACAATTTGAGTTCAGACCAGCATTTGAGTCATAAATTAAATGAGTTAAGTGGTCTCTTTCTTCTTCCCAGTGGATATTTTCCCATGTTGTAGTTTCATCACAAATGGCAGTTTTGGTTTAAATATTCCACTCTTAAAATAACAAGAATAATGCAGGTCATTGCTAAGTCATTGGTCTCAGTTCCTATATATTTAACTTGAGCTGATTTGCATGATGTGAAATATCATCATTTATATGGCTTCAAATGTAGGTATTTTCCATTTCAAATATTCTGATATTTGCAAGCACTTAGAGAAAAAAAAAGAAAGAAGGTAAAAAAGAATAAAAAAATCTGGTATTAAAGTCAGGTCAATTTTATTTATGATTTCCTCTGATTCTGCCACATCCATCCCTCAGCATGATGTGCCAAACACAAAGCAGTGCAATCTGGTTCTTCCTTTTCTTTGCAACTGAAGAATTGTGGACAGTCCACACTGCATTTTGTAGTCCCAAGGCAGCCAAGAAATGTGCAGTTATTTTTATATTGTATTCTCTTGATGCACAAATTTTGGTTTCACAATCACATCTATTTCTGATGTTGCTGCTCCTACTGTCATTCACTAAGACTTAATAGAAATTTTCCTGTATTTTCAGTTAACACTGCTTTGTTTGCTCTTTGTGCACAGCATGTGATAAAGGGCTGTTTTTTATTTCTGTGCTCTCTGCAAGGTCAAAGGAGAAAGTGGCAGTGCTACAAGTCTGATGAAAGCCTACCTAAGAAAAAAGTTTAAATGAGATTTAATTTAAAATCACTGGATCATGGTAGTGACTACAGTCCGTCTCTAAAAACTGTTCATTTATATTATTACTTTTTATTACAGTTGGGTTTTTTAAAGAAAATACTACATTAGTTTGATTGTTGCTTTTAGTATATTTTGTACTGTAGCTGGTTTATACTGTTAATGTATTCTTATTTTCATAATGACATCGGGGCCATAATTCTGGATATGGTTTCTGGTTGTGTAAAAATCAAATTGACTCATTCACTGATAAATCAACTGCACTTCAAAAAAAGTCTGGGCAGATGGGAAAACAGTGATGAAAGATCCTTATTGCATTTCTTTTCAAGTGGTTTCTAGATTATTTGCTCTCTGTAGAGTGACTTTACTGTCTAAATCAGGTTTTTAAGCATGGGGCTGGAGTCTGAATTTTGCAGGGAATTGTTTCAGTGGTGGGCCTGTTTGTTTTCTAAGGTGACTCCATCAGGAAACGAAAAGCAGCTTTGAAACCTTTTGCTCCCAGTGTTTTAAATTGCAGAGTATTACCTTTGTGTGGTAATTGCAGGGCAGAAAAGTTGGAGAAAAATATGGCTAAATGCTTTACATTATCTCCCTGATGTGAAGGTCCTGCCACATTTCCTTCTGCATCAAGCATGTCATGTTGCTCTGTCATCATGATGTTCAGGAGTGAGAAATGACAAAAGTTTCACCACAGTAAAATGCTCAATGAATAAAAAGGAAATATAAAATACGACTAAATAAGAAATTGGAAATTTTTGTTTGGTTTTTATTCTATGAAAATATGCATCTCCAAAACATATCAAAAGAAATAAAAATGCTCAGTCACTGATAGGTGAGTCAAGAAATAGGTTTCTGAGGAAAAGAAATATATATTTTCAGAATAAACCTCAAATATCAGAAATAAATGTCCTTCCTTTTTACTGCAGTGTTACAGCTGTTCATGTGAATTAAGTCTTAATGAAGAATATCAAGGTGCAATTAGTTTTTTTTTAAGTTCTTCATAGTCTGGTTAACATTTGTTTGCACTCATCTACCCTTTTTCTGTTTTCATTTCATATGTTCCTGAATTTCTGTTTCTAATCAAAATGCAATGAGCAAAAAAATCTGAAAGTATTAATAGTTACTTTGAGAGAACTAGCCAGTTTCACAGATTCAAAAGTACTTAGTTGTCTCAATCAGCATATGAATTTTTGTTCTTTTGGATTTGCTTCCTTGCTTTGTTCCAGCAATCTAAGAAATATGCATGGCAGAGCAAAGTAAAGCATCTAATTTCTCTGGCTGCGGCCCAGTCCCATAGATATTTTATCATGTGAACACACAGAATAATTGTATTTCCAAAGATGCCAGTTCTCAAAAGGCCTACAACACCGTTTTTGGAATGTAAACAAACAATTCAAACAAGTAAAGAAGCACAGGAAAGCAGCTAAAATTCTGATTAAGTCATTGATGTTTCATCCTTTACCGACTTAATCCATTCTTAATCTCTTGTCATGATTCTTTCATAATTAGCTAATCTTAGCCAAGTTTTACTGCTGCATAAGTATTTTATGTCCACATGTCTTAAGTTGGATTTATAAATAAATGCTATACTAGATAGTTTTTGTAACACAAAATAATACTGATAAATTTACCTGTCCATGGAATTCCATGCATTTGCAGCTGAACATTTTGAGTACCTACTATATTTGTGCATAATTTTGAAGTAAAACACATTACATAATGAAAAATCTGGTCCTAAAAGCAAAGATGGAAAAGTCATTTTCATGGAAAAGCTTGGAAAATCATTGTTCAAATTTAAACTTATGTTTGAATTTAAAATATCTTTAAAACATCAGTGGAAATATATTTGTGGTGCTTTATAAAAACTAATTACCTTCTTACAAAAATATTAAGTTGACCTTAGTTCATCTTTCATTAAATTTTATTTTAAAAATAAAGACAGTATTTGACTGAGGATGCAGTTGTAATTCTCTTGAATAAAGTCAAAACTTTTAAACTAAAACTCTTGAGAGGCAGACTTCAAAGGGAGTGAGAATAAGGAACATTAAGGATAGTTTTGGCTTAAATTAGAAAGTTTATTTGTACTTCTGTGGTGTCTTAGCAGCCTGTAGAATTGGTATGTAATGTTCTCTCAAGAGACTGAAAGATAATGCTTGGAAATTCATGGTGTTAGGAGCACAGCTATGAAAAATCATCAGTGGGGTGGCACTTTAAATGTAGTTAATATGTTGTAATAGATGCTAGTAAAGGACTCCAGGCTGAGCTTATAACACTTGGAGATTCTTTTTGAATTATGAATGTAGAGTGAGAAGGGCAAAGGAAGTAAAGCTTACATGGACAAGGGGTTCATACGTAGAAGTTTGATGGTTGCAAGTTGGTTTCCTTAAAATCAAATTTTAAAAAACCCATTCTCTTGACCAGATGACTTTCAGCTTATTCTTATAGCTTTATTAATGATCATGTACTCTGCTTAGCTGTTTCAACAATTAAAGGTACCTGGCATATTTTGATTTTATTTTCTGCAAATAGGCTTTGGTTTTGCAGTTCAAGTGTTTGTAAATTGAAAGTAGTTTGATAAAAGTATGGACGGATTGCAATCTTGTCTGTTACGTTCTGCTATGGAAAAAGTGCAGGCATTGACATCAGCAATTAAAATAAAACCAAGATGCTGTCTGTGTCAGAAAATGAGCATGGTATGTCATCAAATCCTCCTGTAAAGCCGTAAAATCCTGGAAGTGCTGAAATGCTACTTTGTTATCTTCCTTCTGCAGCTCAGAAAGTGAATCTGGCTCCCAAAGTGCGTGTGATCAGCTTGTGACCCCCACAGCATTAGCAGCTTGTACCAGGGTTGACTCCTGTTTTACTCCTTGGTTTGTACCATCACTAAGTGTGTTGATCCAATTTACTTGTTTGGAAGTCCACCTATGCCATCATCTTGATCAGCTCGGCACAGGTATGTACTGCTTTATGTGGAATAAGAAAAACACATAGTTCATAGATACTGCTTAACTCCTCTTTTGCTCTGTGTAGTCCCCATTTCCTCATACCAACATTCAGGCATTCCTGAAATAAGCTCTCACAGACAGCCACCAGTGGCACAGGCTTCAGGGAAACAGCACTGAGCTGTGTGCACTGAGTCAGTGCACGGTCGGCAGTGAGGCTGGATGAGCAGCTCCTTCCTGCCTCCGGAACGGGTAACTGTAGAAGCCGTCTGGTTTTCATAGTCTGATTAGGGACAGCAGGTGCCACTTCACTTTTGAGCCATCTTAGTGAATGAATTTGATCTTTTGCATTTTCCAGCGTATTAACAGTACTATTAAAATATTTGAAGATTTTGCAACCCCCTTAGTAAGAATTCCTTGGAAGAGCTCTGAGAACTGCAGATTTAAGTTATTTCAGTTATGATCACTTTTGGAGCTACATCTGGTTTTGTTCAGTGCTCTCTGTCATTGCATTAATGGCAAATACATTCCAAGAGATCTTTAGATTATTGTCTGATTTTCAAATGCCAGGAATGCTTTCTATAGAAGATGGGCAAACGTCTTGGATAATTTTGACAGGGGCAGCTTTCTTTGTGAGTAGCTTTTATGTTTCTGCAAGTATTAAAATTTATTCATTATCAAATCATACCGACATTCAATGACTAGCAAAAAATTTCTTCTCTAGCAGCTATCTCTATCAGTACACAATCTTCCACACTATTATACTCCAATTCCAGATGCTCAGTCTTTAAAATTACATATACTGGAAAAGGCAAAAATCAGATTAAAATCAAACACAGCTGTTTTATTTCTCACCAACGACTGAGTTGATGCTGTTGTTACTGCTGTTATAGCATCTAAAGGCCTTAAGTTTTGGGGCTTCTTTGTGCTATGTTATACACAAAGGGAGCACAAAACTTGTTGTATCCATTATACTTTTGTACAATAACAGGGCTTGATCCTGGATAGGGATGAGTGTTTTGGTTCCAAATCTGTAGAGCACTAGAGCATATGCTAATTTTAAGCATGTGAGTAGTTCCAGCAACATAAATAATAACATCAATGGAAATATTCTTATGCTTAATGTTACACAAGGGGTGTACGTGACTTGCAGTGTCTGCTGCCTCAGTGCTCAGCACTTTGCACAACTGAGATTTCAGCGAACACGATAAAATCTTTTTTGTGATACATTTCTCATGCTTTAGTCTCAGGATACTGTTGTGTTTCATTTCTAGTATTATGGGGTAGTATGTCACATTTCAGTGGGTTTGTGGTCTTGAACTGTCCATAATTGCAGCAAAGACAACTTCCAATGCAAGCCTGTTGGCTTGCACAGCCTCATGTCAGCAAATACTATATTGCTAATTTTATTGTGTTTGTAATGTGCTATGTGTGGAATATCATATACACCTACCATAGCAAAAATTCTCACAGAAATATGGCATCTGTTCCAAATAGGTTGAAATCTGAAGCATTGAGCCATGTGTAGATAAAGCAGTTTTGCTGTCTGGTCTATTTACCATGAAAAGATTTTGGTTTGCAAATACTTTTTGTTTGCAGTTGCTATTAATTATGATACTGTTTTACATCTAATGAACAGTGAACAGGCTTCATTTCAGATTTCAGAAATGTCAGCTCTTTAATGAATTTTACTTGTTTTCATCTTATGTACAAGCAGTAAAAACACAATTTACAAAAACATACAGAATGCAGCAATGGTGATATTTTAGTCTTGTTTGTTCTTTTACTTTTCAGCATCACCGAAGTTTCTTCAGCCATTTTTGTCTGATAAGAACATGCCATCTGAACTAGAATACATGATAGTTTCCTTTGATGAGCCTCATATATATCTTCGTCAGTGGAATGATGAGTCAATGTTCCAGGAGATCCAGTTTTCAACTCAAGCTAACTGTAGGCTTCTGGAGTGTCGAAATGTGACCATGCAGAGTGTTGTGAAACCTTTTAAAATCTGGGGGCAGATTGCTATTTCCAGCAGCACAGCAGGAAGGCTGTTGGACTGCACAATAATGGTTGACCCTATTTTCATCATGTTTGGCCAATATGCACTGCATTCTCTAAACACAGCAATTCAAGCTTGGCAACAGGTATGTAAATATAATAATGAGAAAAATAATAACTATTTCAATTAATTTAATAGGAAATTGTAATATCAACTGCTTTTATTAAAAATATTCCAAGATACAAATGCTCTATAAATTTTTTTCAGAAAAACTTACTGAAAATGGTTTTTCCTAATAAACATTAATTTCTGTGATAACAATGAAGGTTAGGAAAAAAATATGTAAAGGCAAATGTAGCCAGAACTGCCTGAGTTGCAGTGAAATTACATGGATTTATATCAGAAAAATCAAAATCCTGGTTTTGAAATGCAAAATATACCATTAATTTATGAAAAGGTGAGTGCCACGTGATGCATCAGCTCAGCTCTGTCTGAGCAGCAGAGCATATTGTTTCCAGCTACTGCTTCCATCCTTACTGAAGTTCAACACTAGTTTCACGTTACATTCTGTGCAAGCAGCATTAATGGCTGAAACCAGTCCCAGTATAAGAAACTTGCTTCTGCAATGACCCCTCAAAGGCCTGTAATTCCCTTACTCCACTATAGCCTTGAAATCAAATCATTCTCTTCATCTGCCTGAAGACCTATGTGGAGCCTGGGAATTAATTACCTATCATGGCACTACAATAACAAAGCCCCCAAAAAAGGATAAAACATCTGGTTTATATCAAAAAATTCTTTTTTAAGGGCATTCCATGGTTTTCTTGTTGCAAAAGGACATTCATAAAACAAGATCTAGTGTGATTTAAATCTTTACAGCTGGCTCAAATATCAATGTGAACAAAAATCTTTGTAGCTCCAATTTCTGTTTTTTGTCATATTTTGAACAATGCTTTTAATAAAAAACAAACATAGAAAGTATAAGAGAGTCCTTGGTAGGCTGTTTAAACCCAAAATATTTCTGACTTAGTACTAGTCCCTCATCTAAGACATGTGTGGCAACTACTGCAAAATGGCTTCAGAAAGGTCAGTTTCCTCTTAGGATGGGGGAAAAAAAAAGATCTCTCAGACATAGCTATACATATAAATAAAATATGGTGCATAAATATTTAAATGTTTTAAACCACATCACAGTGTGAATGACTGACTGACTACTCTGTGCCTTGAAGGAATATTCTGAGTTGAAAAAATGGAATTGTATATTTGATTAAGTAGAGCCATATGTCTCACAGTATATTGCTGACAGGTACATTCTATGAATAGTTGGTACTGATTTATACATGGATTTGGCAATGTTAACATGAGCCACAGGAGGATATACTTCTGTAATTGTTGCTGTAATTTTCTCGTTTCCTCTCATGTCAGGGGTACTTGCCACCATGTTCTGATGTGGTGGGTATCTAGCCCTGAGTATTTGAGATTAAAAACTTGCATTGCTTTGAAATTAGGGAACAGTTAACACGCAAGTGGGTCCAAAATGGCTTATTAAATTACTTGTTGCTGAGATGTTTTTTTATGTGACTTTACCTCCAGTTTGGGAGGCTTAGCATGCACTACATGGGGAGGGAATAAATTTCCCAATAATAAGCATTGTTTGATGTTTGCTGTTCACACAAAATGCAATATAAATGCTACAGCTAGAAGGAAAGGTTATTTGAATTCTCCACATATTTTTTTACTGGATTAAAATCTGCAACAAGAGACGTTGGAGTCAATAGACAGACAGATGAAGCATGAAACAATTTGGCTATGCACCTTTAGGTCAGGAGTTCAGAATTAAAAGAAGCCTCTGTCAGTTTCTTTGTTTCCTAAATATGGACTGATTTGTTGTTGTTGTGGTGGTTGTTGTTTTTGTTGTTTGGTTTTTTGGTTTATTTGGTTTTGGTATTTTTTTATTAAGTAATGGTGAACATTTTGAAAGTAGATTAAACCTAAAAAATACCAGGCTTTATACTTCTAAGTCACATGCTGAAAATCTGAGAGGATTAGCACTTTTTAAAAACAGTTTCCCCTTTTGACATATTTCACTGTCTACTTTGAAATCCCTGTTTAACTGCAAGCACTAACTGGCTAATGCACATCTAAATGCAAAGCTAGAGTTATGGGTTTAATAATTTAGGACCTGGGCAAGGAACTTCAAGATTATTATTAATTTAGTTTTATTATTTAATAATAACACACAGACTATCAAGTGAAATCAAAAATGCAAAAATCACGTTTCCTGTGAATATACATGTGGCGGAGAGTGTGGTGTCTTTTGCCCTTTATTTGGGCATTTAAGCCTTCACAAATTGTTTTACAGCCTTAGTGCTTTGAGATATCTAGAGACAGAGGGTCAGCTGAGAAAACAGCTCCCCAGGTGTGGTACTAAGTGTTATTCCTGGGGAAAAGCTTTTCCTTTGTGGTCTTGCATTGCAACTGCTTTCCTAAACTCCTCAGAAGTTAGAAAAGCTCCTGTTTTAAACCTGTTTTAAAGCTCTAGAACTTCTTTTCCTCAAAGTCTGCATGGTGTTTAACCTTTCTGTTGGCAGTTGCATAAGTTTTCTTAATGAGCTGGGATCAGTCAAAATGACATCTGTGATCACAGTAGTTTTCCCATCTTTCTACCACAAGCACAAAGGGAAAAGTATACAGAAAGTTTCTAGCTGATAATGTCAGGACATTGCTATGAGAGTGAAGTTTAAAGAATCCTAGGGAAAATGTTCTTTTCTCTTAGAAGGGCTTCAAGGAAAATGAAAAATTACTAAAGGCTTTGTCAAGAAAACTTTACTAGGTGGTAGAGTGTGTTTTTGTGTGTGTTTGTGTGTGTTTGTGTGTGTTTATGTGTGTGTGTGTGTGTGTGTGTGTGAGAGAGAGAGAGAGAGAGAGAGAGGGAGAGAAAAAGCTTGCACAGGTCTTCAGTAGCTTGTGAAGCACAAAGAAAATAACTTTGTGCATATAAAGAGGCCTAGGCTTTTATGGTGTGGTTTCTTTCCAGATCCAGAAATGCTTTGAAATAGCTGTGAGCTAAGACACGAGCAGAAAGTCCTGAGACAGGGAAAGCCTGGTGACTCGTATTATGTGGGATGTTTTTCCCCCTCTCTGAATAGAATTCACAAAATATTTGAAAGCCCAATAAAGAAGAGACACTTTCCAGGCCTCTCTGAGGGAAAAGAACAGCTGAAAAATTATCCAAAGAGGGGCAGGAAATTGTTCCCCAAGAGCTGACCCTAATCTGTATCTGATTCAGGCTGTTAATCTCTTGCTGATTCTTTTGATTTGCTGTTTTAATTCAGAGAAGGAATTTTTTTCCTAATCCCTGCTTAGGTGTTTTCAGCTCCTGGAGTCATCATTCAGCCCTTCAGCATCATTGCCACACAAATGGCCCAGTTCTGTTTGGTTTTATTATGCCTGGTTTCTCTAGCCATTCTTTTATCAATCAAGATTTCTTCACTCCATCCTTTTGCTGACTATTTTTTTTCCATTTTCTGCTTATTCTAGAAGCTTCTACTTTCAGACTTCAGCAGCAGTGTGGGATCCAGTTCCCTGTGGTGGGTGCAGGGTGCTGCTGCAAATCCCTAAGGACAAAGAAGCATGGGTGTCCAGTACATAGTTGCCACACTGAGCTAAAGCATCCTCATGCTTCTTTGATATTCCTTCAGTCATCTGTTACTATCAAGACTGGAGGCATCAGTAGCTTTCTCTTAAGCCTGGCAGCACAGACCAATGCCTTGTTATGCAACTCTTGGTGTTTCCTTGGTTAAAACCTTGGAATTACTATAAAATGGAGCCTAAAATACCTCTTTCACTTAACTTTGAGAAGTGTTGCTGTTAAAAGCATTGGATTCTAGTAGCAAATCTAGCTTTCAAGACTAATGATTAATGGCAGTCATTCATCAGCACCAAAATTTGTGCAAGTCTATTAATAATTCCTGATAGGATAACATTCCCCCAGCAAAATATAGAAGTTCTGTGCATGCCAAAAACTTGCTGGATTCTCTTTTCCCTCTGGAAACTATAAGAACCTAAAGTTTGTGTTTACTTACTTGAAACTATGTTAGCTAGTAAGGTAAAAAGAAGGAAATTCATCATCTTATGGCATTGTTCTTTCAATCTCTGTGTAATCAGCAAGCAAATGTATTGGAGTGAAAAAAAAGCTTTTCCTAAATTCCCCTGGTGTTGTGTATAGGTTTGACTCTAACAACATGCTGAGCTCTGCGGATAGTAAATCCTCCCTTTTAAAAAGAACATTTTGCAAAGCTGTAACAGGAAAATATATATATTTGCGGTAGACTTATGGGTATGTGGGTATGTCAACTTGACAGTAAAAAGTCATAGATCCTCCACTAGAAATGCCAAAATAAACTCTGTACTCTGAAGGGGCACTGTAAATGTCAGCCTTTAGCACACCCAGATCTGCTACTGAATGTGATACAGACATACTGCTCTGCAATGAGTTTTGCTGCTTGGAAGTAGTGCAGTTTTGGTTATGCTCACCTGACTCCTGTTTCACAAAAGATACCTAATCTTATGCAGAAGAAGTCATGAGATTTGGGAAGAAGTTTTAACCCAAATATTCTCATGCTTAAATATTCCTAGGGTGAATAGTATTTGCACAAACATTCATTTACGAAGGAATTACAACCTGCCTTAATTAAGGACAAGAAGCAATGGACACACACTGAAGCACAGGAAGTTCATCTGAGCATCATGAGAAACATCTTTACTGTGATGGTGACCAATAACTGGAACAGATTGCCCAGAGAGGTTGTGGAGTCTCCTTCTTTGGAGATATTCAAAAGCTGTCTGTATGGGATCCTGTGCAGCTTGCTATTTCCAGCTTCTGGAAACTTTTCAGCAGTGCTTTAGCAGGCTCATTGGACTAGGTGATCTCCAGAGGTCTCTTCTAGCCCCAGACATCCTGTGATGCTGCCTGTAGATGTACCTGAGGTTGTTCTGGAGTAACCAGTAGTGAATATACATTCAAGGACACTAAATTGAACATACCTTGCACACTTCTCAGAAAAACTTCCATGTACATCACCCAGTAATGTTACTAAAAGCAGTGTACCAAACTGGTTTTCATGGATAACTGAGGCTACCTAGGGATCTAGGAGGAAATATTTCTCTGCCTCTTGTTTGATCTCTGAATTTCTGCAGGCTTCCAGGCACATTCTTATCAAAGAATTAAGGGACCCATATGATTAGAGGTAGGGAAGGTGCTGGCTTTGTTATGTCTGTTTAAAAGGTCTACTGAGAGCAAGGAGGGGAAGCAGAATCAGCTCTCAAAAACAATGGAGGTTCCATAAGTTAGAGAAAACATCATGGGAAGAAAGGATGAGAAAAGAGTTGCTGTGCTATGTTGTGAAGAGAGAAACTAACCAACAGAAAAATATTGTTATAAGCATGTGCTAGGAAAGATGGGTCAAACAGAGGTAACAAAAACCACAAGAAGATGAATTCTTTGTGTTAGAACCATTAAACTGCATAAAGACTATCCAAATGTTGGTTTCTTCAAATAATTGTTATGGTTGCTGGATAGCTGCTTGTAAGTGGAAGGCACCAGCCTACTGGTGACTGGGGCAGAAATATATTAGAGATGATCTCCAAATCAAATTGTCAGTCACACTTCGGCCTCTCCCATACAGGGGATTGTAGTTTGTGCCTTCAGAGGTGGAAGACCTGTAGCTGTGGCAATTTTTATGACTATCGTGTAGTCTCATTGTGTCAACAGACTGACAAACAGCCAGACAAAAAGCAGAAGGAGAGGGATGGAAAGATGCTAGAGAAAAAATACTGTAAAATCTAAAATACTTTTAAAAACAGTGATGGTTTTTATTTTTTCCTGTTAAGTGGCATGATGTGTTTTCAAACTAGCCTCATGGAGCTGTGAAAATACTCTCCCCATATCTCCTTGTTTTTTCTTTAGCTGTCTTTTCAAGTGTTGTGATATCAGGAAAGAGAGTCTACTGCTGATCCACAGCAATGTTCAAAGTAGAAGCAGAAGCTGGCAAAGAGGAATTGTAATCTGTTGGCCTGAGTGCTCAGTTTTCAAGTTCCTCTTCATGCCTCTCTTCTCAGCCTGTTGTACCCTGTCTGCCCTATGTAACATGTAATTTCCCACAGAATATAATGTTGTTGAAGTTTTTTACCCAAATTAGAAAATTTAGCTTTTATTGTAGTTTTAAATCTTTAAGGTTTGCATCACAGAAGCATTAACTAAAATATTTTTAGTCTTAAGATATATTTTGTCAACGTAAAATCTAGATTTTGCAGGGAGTACTATGAGGCCAAAGCTAAGGGAAGAGATCTTGCATTGCTGTGTTGTAACAGTCGCCACTGGGCAGGCAGCTGCCAAATGTCCTGCAACTGACATTGATTCTTACTGGCTTTCACATCCTTTTCCTTTCAGAACCAATGCCCTGAGGCAGAGGAGTTTGTCTTCAGCCATTTCGTGATCTGTAATGACACACAGGAGACGCTGCGGTTTGGCCAGGTGGACACTGATGAGAATATTTTGCTGGCTACTCTCCACAGTCACCAGTACAGCTGGCGCTCACACAAGTCCCCACAGGTATGTGAGAAACAGCCCTTCCAGGGCAGCAGTTGCTAAAGCTGATGGTGGCTTTATGCAGTGATTGTTTGGTTTTCTCTGTGGTCTCAACTATCTCTAAAGCTCCAGTTCCTTCAGGAGTCACACACTGGGGCTGCAACACAGAGAATAGGTAAACAAAGTGTGAGGAAAGCCAGAACTCTTTAAAAATTACTCAAGGGTAGAACTGGATGTGCACTTTTTGTAAAGCCAAGCAGTTGTGTGAAGCTTCTGAAAAAAGGAAAGACAGCTTGCCAGGTTTCTCTAACTAAGCGATCAGTGTCTGTTTTCTGAGATGCACATTAGAGGTTTGGGGAATTTTTTTAATGAATTGTTTTTACCAGAAGCATCTGTTCACTGAAATTGTTTGCAGAACGGGGTCAAACTGGACAAAGCTCTCAACTTAGTGCTTGCCTTAAAGAAGATTTGAAATTGTCAGGAACACCCCACTTACATAGTTTAAATAATACAGTTTCTGGGTTATTGGGGTTTTTTAAGGGATAAACACTGAAACTGAAATAAAATATTTTTAAATATTTTAGCAGGAAGTATTTCAATGAAACTATAGAATCTTTTAAGTTGGAAAGACCTTTAAAATCATTGAGTCCTACCCAGCACTGCCAAGTCCACCACTGAACCATGTCCCTAAGTGCCACATCCACACATCTTTTAAAGACTTTCAGACTCAGCCATTGCCTGGGCAGCATGTTCCAATGCTTAACAACCCTTACCGTGAAGCAACTTTTCCTAATATCCAATCTAAACCTTCCTGGCACAACTTGAGGCCATTTCCTCTTGTCCTATTACTTGTTACGTGGGAGAGGAGACTTACACTTGGGTGGTGGTGAAAAATAGACTTCTCATCTTAATTCAAGACAGGGCAAGAACTTAAATCTAATAAAAAAGTGTTTATGAAACAGCAAAACCATTTCTTCTCTTTTCTTAGTATATACCCAGCTCCTGCTGAGGAGGAAGCAAGAGACTTGTGCCACCCCATTTGCCAAGTAGTAGTCCTGCCCTGAAACGTTATTAAAATATTTACAGATCCTAGGAGGAATGTAGTGAATGGGAGTTCCTAACTCCTCTAGAGCCCTAGAAAATGCCAGTCTTAGCATGTGAGAAAGTTAGAATTTTAAATGGTAATTCTAAACAGGAGTTGTGCCCATTTTCACTGCTGGCAAGTTTCAAGTTACGCTAGGAGGCAGAGATGGCAAATTTGCTCTGGTTTTTGTTCATATGTCATCTGGTGGATATGCAAAACTACTGAATTTTACATGAATGTGGTAATCTGTGCAGAGCAAATTCTGCCAGAGTAAACAGTTGCAGTTGACACCAAAGTCAAGGCGTAAGTTAAGAGGAAGCCAGGCTAATAAAGGACCATCTTAGCCCAGCAACAGAGGAGCTGTTACAAAAAGTGTGTGCTGGTGTAATAGTGACAGAGAGAGGCCTTTGGAGGCTTAGAGACTCTGGAGTACTGTATCTCCCTTTCCATGTTTTAAAAAAAGACATGTATTTTCATCCACAAAATGCCCGTGATGCCTCATCCCACAGGCAATCCAACCAAATGGTGACTGTGCTCTGTGCAACTGGGCACATGTCAGTGTGAGACAGGATCCCCACTCATCAGGGGACATAGGATTACAGTTGTAATTCCCTTTGGTTGTGTGAGGGAGAAAGAAAGCTAGCTAAGTGTGACCTATATTTCATAAGCAATTATCACTTGTATTTGTAGCAACCAGCCAAAATTGCATTTAAACCTTTTCATAAATACATGGAAGAAGAAGGAAATATTTAAAGCAACTGTAAATAAACCCTGAACTAAGTGAGGCTTTCCTCTTAAAAATTTGTTATATCCATTTTCTGGTTACTTACATAAAATTATTCCATTTTGAAAATCCTTGTATTAGGTAGATCTACTAAAGATGCAGTTCTGATTATCGTGTATATTCAGTAGTGGTGCAAACTGGAAAGAGTTTTAAAAATGAAGATTATCACAAGCAAGTGAAAAGTTGAAGAGTTAAAATGACAGCTCATCATTGATACTTTCTCTTAGTTGCAGCTGAACTTCTTAGGACCACCAGCAGAATATATGGCATTAGCCTTCTAACACCTAGAAAACTTAAACTGTGCTTTCAGTCACAGACTTGACCTGTGCAAAGCATTCCATTTACATGGCTGCTATGTAAGTTTCTTATTAAATTAAAAAATAAAAGTGCAGGATGGAAGATGGGAAAGTCCATCAGAAAACCAAATAACAAATAAGGGAGTGGGTGAGGTGACAGTAGGAGCTTTGGATTCATTTTTCAAATATTCATTTTTCAACTGACAGTTGGTGATGTCAAAGGGTTTCCCTATTCTGTTTTGCTCTGACCAGATTTAGATTCACTGAAGAATTGGGCTGATAAATAGTCAGGAGTGTCATGATGGATTCCCATGTCCCAGGAGATGGCAAAGCTAACAGCTCACTCCTGACTCAGCCACGCTGCTGGCCAGCAGGCTCTTCTAGTAGGGAGCTTATACCTTCCTTGTCCCAACCTTTGGAATAATTTCAAGACGATTTCTGCTCTCTTAACGTTTTTAAACAGCTATCTCTTGCTGGGAAATTTAGAGACTAAAAAACAGCACTGAGGTAATTTCACTGAAACTATATGGAAGCACAGGCTTTCTACATGCTGTTTAGATAGAAACAAATTTTCTTTACGAAGATCTTGTAGAGAGAGGGCCTTGGCATTCCCCTATAAGCTTATTCATTTGGTTATTGCCAATACAAATAATTGTAAATACAGCATGCTTCAGAATGGCGGTTCATCTAAACAGTACAATCCTTTGTCATTTTAAATGATACAAAACAAGTTTGTTTAAATATTATAATAAATGTTGTCCTGTATATTCTTTTAATGATTAATACAAATCCTTGAAATGAAAACAACAACGCAATCAAGACATCAGGTTGTCCCTGTTATACTACGGCACTTTTCTAATTGTTTCCATGCAAAACTATCTAGCAGCTTGTTATCCAAAGGTCAGAATAATGCCCAAGCATGGACAAAGCCTCTGAGTGTCATATTCGTGGAATGCTAGATGACTTCATAGTTATGAAATTATTTCATTTCTCATGATAATTCCTGACTTGCCAAGTTAGTGAATTTTAAGAACTCTGAGAGCAGATTGTAAGATAAATGTGAAATAATCCATACTTCTGGACTCAGGGACTTCCCTCCAGGCATTAGTTCATACTTGACTTACTTGACTTACTCTTGGGGATAAAATGAGTTAGGACAAGGTCTTAGATACCACATTCTCTTACTGGGAAAGAAAACCAACTTGCACAACTTTGGCTGGCTCATGTTTCTTGTTACACAGGCACTAAGAAGCAGCGGTTGCCATGAAATACTTTATTTAACCTCTGCAAAATGTTTTTTTTAGTATGGCAAGGCAGTTCAGTTAAACGAAAATAAATAGTTTTAAAAGGATTGTATTTCTTTTACATTCACATCAATAAAATTCCCCATTTTTCTTTTGCTAATTAAGCCTAGAGATGCGGTAATTGCCCATTTAAATAATTTAACACAATTAAATATTTTAGCAGATAGTTTTATAATGCTTTATTTACATTTAGAATTAATTTTATTATTAATGAAACTATAGGCCATAATTTAAAAAAATTCAACTTTTTAATGTTACTAAAACAGCTATAGCACACCAAGGATTTGGATTTATCAGCTCTTGATGGTGTCCCTCCAACTGTTTGGCTTAACTTAAAGCTCCTTGCTTCCTTCCGTTTTTCGCTGCCCGGATCCTTTACATTTCAGGGAACGTAACTTTTCCCTTTTAACTTTCACTGTGATTCCTGCAAGTCTCGCTAGTTTGGCTAATATTTCAGTAATAAGTCTGAGGTCCAATGCTCACTCTTCTACGCCACTCCATCCCCCACATTTTCCTCAGATTTCATGAGGGTTTTGCCTTCCTGAGGGATAAGACACCCCCAACTAAATAGTCCCTTTCAGAGTTGGGGTAGGTCCAAAACTGGTGATATTTGAGGCTTTAAGCAATTCTATCTAAAGCTGCCAGATTTTGTGAGTTCCTTTTGCAGATTTTAATGAAAGTTAGAGGTCTGTTAGATATCATTAAAAGGGAAGAGAAGATACATCATTCCTGTGCTCTACAGACAACACTGGCTCCTACATTATTATTGGATCCAGTCTGCACTCCTTATCTTGATCTTCACATTGCTTTGTGGGATGGGCCCCAGTTACATCAAAAGTCATGTTTGTCTCCAAGACAGCTGTGTTTTTTAGATGTACTGGAGCATATGATACATAGGGTGAAACGCTGAAGTTAGAAGAGATCAGATCTTCCTAGCAATTTACTCAGGGTTAAGGAATTTTGTCTTGCAAGACAGTAGGCAATTGGAGGGTCCCACTAGTGATCACAGCAAATGTAAAATCTAGATATTCATGTGAAAGTCCCCTGAATGTATTCTACAGAGATTGTTTGCTTGTGAATAGACAGCAAAAATTGTCTATAAACATGCTAGTTACTATTAGTTGTTTTCCCCACACTCACATTTCAGCAGAGTCCTCTGAGGAAGCACAGAGTGATGGATTTCAGTTTATTAGTTTGATTTCTGTGTAAATCATAATGTTGCATAGAAGTAGCAGCTCAAACCTTTCTGCAGTCTCCTCCCAGGGTTACAGTAACAGTCCATTTTCACTTTTCACTATTTTTAACTTGAAGCAGCAGATGTAATGGATAAAAATCAGTTCCTATGTTGAATCGGGCAAATACTTCAATGAGAATATGGTTATAAATAAAATATATCTATTTCTTATCAAAGTAAGTAAATATGCCTGAAACTGTGTCATTTTATTGCTATTTACATAGAATTTGAAGGAAAATATATCTATCACTTACTTTTCTTATCATACATTTACAAAGTCTTGAGCAGATATTAGTACTGGTTAGTATATTATTAATACCTTCGCTTGAACACGTTTAAAATTTTCCTTATTTCAAATAGTGTGTCTATGAACACAAATTCTGATCAAATTTTATGAACATATTTTTTAAAGGCTACTGTAGTTTTACAAATAGCAAATTTGCTATATAAGAACCTCCGCCTCATTGTCCTACCAAAAAAAGACTGACAACAAATTTTGATTCTTGTTGCATGTCCAGCAGGTTCACAGTTCATTGTTATTTATTTCCAAGTTGCAGTTCTTTCAGATACTGGGTTATATAATGTGTAAAATTATATGTAGTTCTATGTGGGCTCAAACTTAGAAACTGTAACTTATATATCCAGTTGTTGTTGGGATATTTTCCCGTTTTACTATTTAGGAATGTTACAGGTTCTCTGAACAATCTGTTGTACTTTACATAATCCTCCCCAGGTCATTTAGAGAACAACATCAGGCAAAAAAGTTTTATGTTATTTTACACTGTTCAAGTAGTGAGGCAAGTGCTACGGCTTTTATTTGGGGTCCTGCATTCTAAATCAATGGTTAAACCATATTAGATGAAACTGACTTTCTAGATAAAAGCTGGGGCAGATAAGGATTAATATTATCCATAAACCCTCATAATTTGGTTACTGTTCCTTAACTAAAAGACTCTGCTGCAGTGTGTAGAGTCACTTTGTACCTGTGAGGTTCAGGTCTGCTTTGCAGGTTATGTTGAGGCTCACAAAATCTTCAGGAGCCCCCAAGGTCACAGTTAATCTGCCAAGTGTGACCTTTTTTCTATTAGCCATCATGGGGTGTTGGAAATTGCCTTTTTCCATGCTCTGTATTGGCCTTCTGTCTTACAAGGTCCGCTGGCATAGAACCAGCCAGATCTCCCAGGTCACATGAGGAAATGAAGCCAAAGTGAAATTCAAGCTGTTTGGTGACCACTGCAGGTGATAACGTACAGAATAAATATTTCATTCACTGTTTTCTAAATACTGTTTGGTTTTATTGTTGTGAATCCTAATCCAAGAACCACCCTGTAATGTGAAAACACAGTAAAAAATACAAATCAAGGTTCTCCTTTAATTTTTCAATTGGAAATTGCTTTAGCTTCAAGTCTCAGGATTCAGCTCCCATCTCTAGCGCTACATTTCCTCCATGCTGCTGTGTCATCACAGCTTTTACTGTCTTCTGTCTTTTAAAATAACAACTGCTTCCATACCATTAACCAGGTCCTCACTTTATTCCTTTCAAACTCTCACAGTTCATTGCAATTACCCTTGTTCCCCCCAAAAAAGCATTTTCTAGTTTGACTTAGAAGACAAATACAATCTAAAGAACCTTATTGAAACCAAGTTAAATCTGGTGAATATACAAGCAAAGTAGAAATCAAATTTGCATCACTAAGCATTTTGAGGGCTCAAGCTTTAAATTACTTATACAACTGGAAATTGATGCCTTTTCTGGACAGGCTCCCTTCTTAGCCTCACTTTTAATCCCCCATTTTAGTCCTCATGCCTTGTCATATGACACTCAGCTTTATTTACTCAGATCGTATCCTTCACTCACACATCTAGCTGAAAACCTAAGTCAATTCTGAGGAGTGCATAGAAACATTCTGTGAAGAGGCATGATAAAGGTATTCTTTATTTTAAAGATAAAGCTATTCTAGCCATTTACTCCAGTAGGAGCAGCTTCATCTTAGTGTGCCTCCCTGAAGTAATTTCTTTCCCTCTCAAAACACAAGTCCATAATGGCTCAGAATTAAAAATCCAAACCCCAGCAAAGTCTAGTCAAAACGAAACTCTCTGGGTTATCTGCTGGTATATTTCCCTGAGAGAAAATGCAGAAATCAAATATTTACATGAATGAGTGCCTATCTTATACAATAGATGTACAATATACAATAGATAGTCTGTTTAAATTCTCTCTTAAGCTACACATTTTCACTTATCACTGGATTGTATTTGTCAGAATGCTTTGAAGTACATTGAAAATTTTTTGTACCTTTATGCAATGATTTCTCTTTTCTCCTAATATATGTCTCTTACCTAGTTATATTTAACTCTTTTTGAGCAGCATGTCTAATAAATTCTTAGAATTAGCATAAAGCTTGATAAATAAAAGGGAGTTAATGGCAATTATTGCAAATCTGTAGTATCAGGTCAGTTTGATACCTATTTGGTCAGATCGTGGTGCAAATAACACCAAGGTTGTGGGTTCAGTCCTTGTATGGGCCAGTCACTGAAGAGCTGGACTCGATGAACCTTGTGAATCCCTTCCAACATAAAAAATTCTGTGAATTTGTTTTCTGCTAAAATAATGCTATCATCTGTTACTTAATTCTCTAAAATCACTTCCATTTTTATTTCCTGCCATATATCTCTGCATCGCTTAGTGTCATTTGCTGATTATTTCTAGCCATCTTTTCCAGAAATCTCACATTTAAATAACTTAATCATCCAGAGATCCTTTTTTGTATTCACGGGATGCAGTTTCTTGGCTCAAAAGTAAATGTATACAGTGCCCAATTCTTATGCAGTTAGGTCATTAATACAAATATGTCAGATAGCTTTCAAGTAAATTATGAAGGCTGTATGCTTTGCGTTTACCACTATGCAAATTGTATGTTTGTAAAACAGGAAAATGCCAATATATGATAATACCTCTTCTTTATTTTTCTTTCTGAACCTTGAAGTTAAATGCAGACAAAGAAAATTAGTAAGGCAGCATTTGGGAGCTAATGACTGCTCAGGGAAAGCTGACAGCATGTTCCTTGGGAGCATTCAACTCATGAGCAAAGCTGTTTATACAGGGTGGGAGACATCCTAATGTTGTAGCTACATGCAATTACTAATCGTCAATTATGGCATTTACATGACATCTATCTTTGGAGCACACTGTATTTTGTGGTCCTGCTAGCTGAGACTGACCACTTAAGTACCTTTTCTCATTATTTGGCTGTCATTTCCAGCTACCATTCTCTCCAAAGTAAACAGCTTTCTTGTTTCTCCTAATTTTCATATGTGATGAGATTTATTCCCAGCTGCCTCTGTAAGAAACTGAATGGATTCCAGCCACTGCAGTTGGATTTTTTTTTATATTGTTTTCTTTATCCTTTTCTGTAACTAATACTTAGGAATTGAAGTGACATGTTTGTTTATGAGTTTGACTATCCTAGTGTATAGCCTCCCTCAACATAACCATGAATATAAAGCTGTGCCCATGCGTGTGCACATCCAGATCCTGCCCTTGCACACATGGGCACATATCAGCCTTTGTACTTCCAGCACAGAGCTCATTTGAATCTGAATGCAACAGTCATCACTCTTGCAAATTCAAAAGCCACCCACTGAATGGATGTTATTGTTCTGTGTGTAACTTGTGCTGAGGATACCACAAATTGCAAACAGGCTACTGAGTTGTAATATCTTTGAAAGTTACTGCTGTGGTTGTTTCTTAAAACAATGAAGAAAACTCCAACATTCAGCCCTTCACTAAGTCTGACTGACCAGACCCATGGTGAGTGCTATCTCTTCCTGAAAACCAATTATGGAAGAACACAGTATTTACAAGTTTCGGTTTTTGCTAGTGTAAATAATCGATCTTGGGGCCTGATCCTGTTCTCAATTGCTTAAATTAATTAATAACAGATGTCCAAAACCAGAGTGAAATTCAACCCTCAAGAGAGAATTCCCACAAGGCCTTCATATGACTATTTTAAAGAACTTAAGTGATGCTTAGGCTCTGTGCTGGCCCTCTGCAAAGAATAAATTTTACCCAGAATGCTTATTGCTTTGATCCCTTATATATAGCTCACATCCTTAAGTTTGCACAGCCACAAAAGATCTATACACAGCTAAATAGCCAGATCTTCAGCTGGTGTAAATTTATGTAACTTCATTGACCTACATGGAACAGTACCAATTTTCACTACTCTGGCTTAAAGAATCTCCATGGGACAGAGGTAAGTGCGTATGGTGGGTAAATGGATGAAAGGCCCTTCAAATGATGAAAGACTATATTGCTCTGGAAGTGATTTAAGTTAAACTGGAAAAAAGCCACTCCTTTTCCGGAATAAATCACATAGGGAGTATAATTATGCAGTTAAATTTCTTCTCATGCAGTCAAGCTTGAACTTACCACCACATTTGTGTAAGAAATGAAATGTTTCCCATCTCTCAGCAATATACCACATTCTGCATTTAACACACACATATATGCAAGCTCTACAAGTCCTTCTTTATTTTGAAGGGAAGGATATTTGTAATTTTCTGTCCTGTTCTGAAGGCAAAAAATCTGGCATGGACCTGCATTCTGTATCACCTTGCTGGTAATAGCGTGGGTTTCTAGAACAATTTCAAAGGCAGCAAAGAAAATCTCTTATTTCCTGGTTTATGCTGTCTAGTCTGCTAGCCCTTTTTTTTCTGAACAGTTGTGTGCTAAATATACTGTTAAAGCAGGTAATTTTTAGAAACGCATTATTCAGAGCCATTTTATGGTATTGTTGCTTCTTCTGATTGTGTCTGAAATCACAGAATTAAAGACTGAATGGATCATTCTGACAACTGGTGTGCTTAGCATTGCTGAGATTTCAAACCAAGAATATTTCTCTGTCATGGGAATTTATATCCTTCTGGAAGACACTTTTTTTTTCCTGGTTTTGTATTGAAGTAGTAATTTCTTTCTTTCCAGCTGTTGCACATCTGTATTGAAGGCTGGGGAAACTGGCGGTGGTCTGAACCATTCAGTGTGGATAATACAGGGACCTTCATTCGCACCATTCAGTACAAGGGCCGGACAGCATCACTTATCATCAAGGTTCAGCAGCTCAGTGGAGTGCAGAAGCAAGTAAGGATTGGATACAGTTAGGAAAAAATAGCATGAGTAATTTAAACTTACCTATTCATGAATTAGTCACTTTGTTATTTATTCTCTCCTACTGGGACCTGCAAAAAACAAGTATAGCAGTCTTTTGGGGATATTTTTGGGAATTTTTACAACTTTTTTCTTCACTTTGACGTGGATCTTAGCATTTAAAAGCTCGGTTACCAACACATATTTTATATGCTCCAGTAAACATCCCTTTGCATGATTCCTAAGTTCTGACAGTGCTAAATTACACAATCTCTTATATATTTTAATCTCTTGAGAAACAAATATTTTTCTTAATTTTTTTTAAGAAACTGTTCATAATATATTCTGGGTTGTAATTCAGGCCTTCATATTTCTTAAAGAAAAAGAATTACCAAATTAACATTTGAAAATGAGCTGCTGTGCAATAACTTCCCTTTTGCTACCTTTGTAAAGAGATCTGCAATGGCACTGCAGCCATTCTGCCTGCATTGGCAGAAGCCAGAGCATGTGGTGGACATAACATGCTCAGCTCATGGTTGAGGCAGAGTCCCTTGTGCTGTATTGCCAAACAGTAGCACTGCTGACCAGACAGGAGCAGTGCCTGGTGGCACTGGAAGCCCTGCTGAGATTTCACTTGGTGAGCTGTAGCTATGGTGTGTGCCCTCATTCATGAAAAAAGAAATGATGATGGTCGTACAGGGATACACGTGGAATGATGTTCCCTGGTATAGCTTGGAAAAAGTCAGATATATTTCTACAATAAACTATTCATGCATGATGGACAGCAACAACGCCGAGTCTAATTTGGTCGTTTTCTAGGTGGGTGCACTTAAATACAAAAACATGTTACAGTCATTTAATGAAATTATAAGCTTTAAAACAGCAGACATACTGTGACAGGTCTGGATCATTGGCTTGTGATGGGAATATGAGTTATCAGTAGAAACCTTTCTGAAGTACATCGCTGTGACTGCTCAGAAAGGTCTCAGCATTCCGAGACGATCACAGAACTCTTAAAATCCAAGCTAGAACTGTCAGCTATGGGCAGTACTGCTGAGTCAGTACGCAGGAAAGTAGATATTTACGTGTTTTTTTCAAACCTGGATACTGCCTTAGCAATATTTCAAGTATTTTAATGCCTAGATTTCTATGAAATTGCACATACGTTTGGCCAATAAAAATAATATTTTACCATTCACTACCTTCAGCAGTGCTTCCTAAAATCTAAAGCAGGGAGATTATTCTTCTACAGGTTTTCACTCTCTAATTCAATTTTCACCTTTTTTTTCCACAATTGTTTATATATGAGCTGCATTTTTTGTGTGTTTTAGATCCTAATCTGCGGACGGCAGACAGTCTGTAGTTACCTGTCTGAAAGTATTGAACTGAAAGTTGTTCAGCATTACATTAGTCAAGACGGACAGGCTGTTGTTAAAGAACACATCAACTGCCTTGCAGCCAAGCAGAAATTGCCTTCATATATCCTAGAAAACAATGAGCTCACTGAGCTGAGTGTGAAATCTCCAGGAGATGAAGACTGGTCCCAAGATGTATGTCTAAGTTCTAAGCACACAGAACACAGCACTGTCATTCAGGTATGACTAGAAATGGGTATATGGAGTACAGCATTAAAAATGTCTGAGAGAACTGGGTACTTGGCATTTAGACTTCTGTTTGATATAATGAAATAGTGAACGTTATCATCCTGAAATAATATTAGTGTAATGCTGATCTTTCTGCAAACAGGTACCATCTTCAAAGAGTTCAATAACATATGTGTGGTGCACAATTTTGACTTTAGAGCCCAATTCACATGTGCAACAGCGATTAGTAAGTACATTTAAAGTCTCTGAAATCTAAATGTTTATGCCTTACATGTCATACCATAAATTGTATGGTCAGAATAAAGGTCAGAATGATGCACTGTAAATATTTATTAATACTACTATTTTATTCTTAATTATTATTTTAATTTATTTTAATTAATTTTAAATAAATGTATTTATTAATATTTATTAATAGTTTGTTTCAACAGCTGTATGACTGAAATAAAATTAACTTTAAATCAATGTATTCTTTTCTTTTTGTAGATTGTTTTCAGCCCTCTTTTCATTGTAAGGAGCCATCTTCCAGACCCTATTATCATCCATATAGAGAAAAGAAGTCTGGGACTGAATGAAACACAAGTGATTCCAGGAAAAGGACAAGAGAAAGCACTGCAAAATATAGAGCCTGATCTTACACACCACCTGACTTTTCAAGCCAGGTAAAATACTAATTTTCCTTGAAAATGGTTCATTTGTGTGGAAAAGAGTGAATAATTTACACCTTAACTTCTACTGCATTTTTTCCAAAAGTATGCCATGTGCAGAGGGGATATCACAGAGCAACCATATGTGGCTTGAAATGTTATCATGGGAAATAATAAATTTGGTGTAACTATCGTAAGCACACTGGCATTTGTTTGGTTAAGCAGTCCATGTTCTTGTGTTTTAAAAAATTAGTTTGTGAATGCTCTTGAAATGTTTTTTTGTGAATACTGAAGAATTTTTAGGGTCATTACAGTGTCATAACACATCCATGCATGTCAGTAAATTCTCAGGAACTTGTAAGACGTCATAACTTGATTCATCCACAATTACCTTGAGAGTGTTCTCGCTGCAGAGTACCCTTGGGAAGCTTCATTAGAGAAAATGTTAGTGCTGCTAATGCTTGGTCTTGTTGTGTGACTGAGTTTGTTTTCAATGACAGGGAGGAAGATGATCCATCAGAGTGCGCAGTCCCTATCTCAACCACACTGATTAAACAAATAGCAACTAAATCCCATCCAGGTGGCAACGTCAGCCAAGTGCTCTCCGAGTTCTATGGCACCACAAGTCCTCCTCAGCCTGCATGGCCCTATAATAGAAAGGATTCAGACAGGTAATTCCTTGCTAAACCTTCTTCATGGCTGTTGCATTGCCTTACCAAATAAACTGAAATCATGTTCTAGAAGCCTGTATGTGATGAACACTGAATATATTTTCAGCAATTACATTATTCCTGCTGGTAATCTACAGAATCTGTGGCAGGTGGGGAAAAAAATGAGGTCAGCCTCAGGGCTGCCCTTGTTTACACTGAGAAGATTGCATCAGTACAGATTTTTAAAAAATGGAACCATTTTTTGTGAATGCATTTTCTTTACTGCAGCTCTGGAGGCTGTTGTTTATTCAGCTGCTGTTTGTTTCAGTACAGAAACAGAGAGTTGCTGTAGAAATCGTTGTTGGGGAATAAAAGGAAATGTGATTTGATGACTGCAAAAGTCACAGGTTTAGCTCTGAAGGACAGTGGCAACTCTATTAAGGCATTTATTAATTGACTAAATTTATGTTGAGCTTGTGGATTTAAAATTTTGCCTTTATAGCCTACTTGTATCTAGATCTGTCTGACAGCACCTCTGTGTGTTCCCGAATGATAAGGTAAGAAGAGATAGTTTTTCTATTTCACAATCAGAAAAGCCTTGCAAATTTATGAAATGATGCCTTATCATGTGTAACCTTGAATTCATTATTCCTTTGACTTTATGTTTTTGCTTATTTGTTTTTGGCAGCAGTGAACAACTCTCCCAATGGGATAGTCCAATGAGGGTAAAGCTGTCAGTGTGGAAACCGTGTGTTAAAACTCTACTGATTGAACTCCTGCCCTGGGCATTGCTTATCAATCAGTCCAAGTGGGACCTCTGGCTGTTTGAAGGAGAGAAGATTGTTCTTCAAGTACCTAGTGGGAAAGTAATTATACCTCCCAACTTTGAGGTAACTTTGCTATTCACGTTAGCAGGCACAGTTCTGCTGAACACACTGATGCTGAAGAATGGTTATTACTCCAGATGATTCCCACTTTGCAGTCACTTGTCTGTTAGTCATGTGATGAGGAGTAGCAATAGCAATAGGAATTTATCATACTGACTGAGTCACCTAGTGGGTAGCACAACATACTTGATAGCAATGTTTGAAAAACATCTTAAAGATGGAGAGTCACATATTATCTGAAAGACACTCTAGGAAGAAGGCCTTCATTCCACCAGCAGCTTTCTCACCTTCCTCTCAGCTCAGTCAAACAATCTGTAATGTGGGTGTAATGTAGCAGCCCAAGAAAACTGTTGTAAAGGCCAAGTAAAGACTTTTGCCCCTGCTGTGCAATTTGTCGCTTGGGAAATGGTTGACTGCAGTAGCAACGTTGACAGCCTGAAAAGAATGTTTGGTTTGAGAGAGCATTATGTTATGTTTCTTCGTAGCTTTTCATGTCTCCAAGAAAGTTGATGATGACATAAGATGAATTACAATAGAGGAAGATTTTTTAGAATGCCTGCCTTCCTTAATTCAGAGTTTTGTGTAACTGATCTTCCCACATATCTTGACTATGCACATTCCTTTTTTTATTATAACTCTGATATTCTTCAGTTTTGAAATAATTGAAATAATTTGACATAGCAGCTTGTCAATTCCAATTGAGCAATCTGATACTTCTTGTTTATTTTGTCTTCATTTTTCCCCCATGTACCACACAGAAAGAATCAGAGGGAGAAAGGCAAGAAATTATATTCACTGTCTACTGCATTTAGAAATGTAGTAGAGGTGTATCAAATTGTCAACAACTGATAATCAGTCATTTTTCTCTTGCAGGAAGCTTTTCAGGTTGGAATATATTGGGCAAACACTAATACTGTGCACAAATCAGTGGCAATTAAGCTGGTTCATAACGTGACCTCCCCAAAATGGAAGGATGCCGATAATGGGGAAGTAGTAACATTGGATGAAGAAGGTTTTGTTGAAGCTGAAATAAAACTTGGTGCTTTTCCAGGTCATCAAAAGGTTTGAAGAAAATTATAATGATTTGTAACTTTATCATGTTAAAACAAAGTCATATAGCAGATAAAACAATCAAATGTATGCAGTGTGAAAGCTTCTCCCTAATTATGTTAATATATGTTCAACATAAAGAGAGTATAAACAATGTATGAAATGTAATTTGAAGAATTAGATTGCCAAAAACATACTGTGCAACCCTAAAGATAATACAATTTCTCCTAGAAAAAAAAGTAATGAATTCTCAGTCTTGTTTGGATAACATTGACAGATGCAACTTCAAAAGTACTTGGTGTGGCTCCAGTTACGAAGTGCATGAATATAGACAGGGTTTCTGTGGTTAGAAAGAAAGCAGAAGTTCTATTGCTGCATTTCACTACATTTTGTGGGGTTTTTTTAATTCATCACAATTTTCATTATCTTACAGTTGTGTGAATTCTGCATTTCTTCCATGGTTCGACAAGGTATACAAATTCTACAGATAGAAGATAAGACAACAATAATCAATGCTACATCATATCAAATCTATTATAGGCCACAGCTTTTTATTTCCAAACCCCACTCAGGAGAAGAGGTAAAGCACTGTTGATACTGTTTCTGGTTGTCATCTGTAGAAAATGGTTGTTTAGATCTGTACCTGTATTTAGATGAGCTGCATATAGCAGAGCTTGGAATAGAAATCTTCAGACATAATAATCATAAAGTAATTTATATCATTTAGAATACTGAATCCTGGGTAAATTCAACTCCAGTAATTAACTGTAATCAGAAATCTGTGCAAGCAGCAAATTCTTGCACATTGCAGAATTAGTTCTGCCTGTTCTCCATCTGTTCAGGCACTAATGGCCATTTCTGTAAAATAGGCAGCGTAATCCATAGTAGCTGTTGAAAATGTTCTCAGAATTTTTACTGAGTTTGCGTGTAAGAGAGGTATATTGGCCTGGCAGGCTGAAACTTTTTGTTATCCTTTTGGGAAGATTCCAGTTATCTGAACAAAGCTGCAGAACTAGAGACGTGCCCAAAGTTTATGTATTTCATAAACTGCATCGAATTGTGAATATCAGTTTTCTAATAACCTCACAGAATATTTAAGAACTAGCTTGCAGGAACCAAAATGTATGCATGGTCAATATATTTTAATCAACCATGTATACATATTTATTGAAGATTACATTTATAGTAAAATATGTGGAAAGAATTCTCAGGGTCAAACTTACCAGAAGAGTTGGCAGATCAACAAATTTTTAAAGTTCCTGTTTCTGTGTTGTTTTCCTTCTGCTTTAGTTTTCTTCACATCAGTGTCTACAGTCGTGCATCACACATTTTGTGGAAATCTTACAGGATGGGGAATTGGAAGAATGTTGAAGCTAAAATCCATTCTTAGTTTTGTAGCCTTTTATAAATGGATTTTGTTCACACAGTTGTGTTAAAGTACTGTAACTGGCTTTTGGTAGAGCTGTGTTGTGCTACTGAGAGCCGACTGTAGGTCACAGAATTGCAGAATCATGGAAGGGCTTGGGTTGAAAGGGACCTTAAAGATCATCCAGTTCCAAACCCCCCAGCTTGGACAGGGATATCTTCCACTAGACCCAGTTGCTCATGACCCCCAGATGGCTGTGCTGCAAACCTATACCTGAAGACAGAATTTGGCCAAATAGCCTTTAATGCAATGTACTTAGTGCAGCCTCTAGTTAGTTGTGGTCATTGGCTGCTTGAGAGGGTTTTGTGCTAAATCAACATGAATACACTTCCATTTAGGAGCCAGCATGCCATTCTACCACCACCTTTTTTGTTTCCAGGACTTTCACTTACCTGACAGTGCGGTGTTCAGCGTGGGCCCGGCTGGGACAGGCTCTGGTGAGGCACTGAGTGCTGTGCCCTGCTGGGACCTGCTGTCAGAGCCAGGTCCCTCGGCAGTGGGCACAGCTGGCAGTGCCAGGCGCATGGTGCTGAGCTTCAGCCCTGGCTGCAGCGCCGGGAGCCGCGAGCTGTGGAGCCTGCCAGCCATCATCAGCGCCGAGTTCGCCCGGCAGAGCGTGGCAGTGCCCACGGCTGTCTGCAGTGACAGTGGATTCTGTTCCAGGTACTGTGCTGAGCAATCACCAGTAGTAAACTTGGCTTGGTGCTGTAAAGCCTCAGCTAGTCAGAAATCCTAAGAGACTAATGCAAAAGTTGAAGTAACACATGCCCCCCATACGTAAAGGCAAGTCTTACCTAATTAAAACATTGTTATCTTCTGAAGGTTTTGATGCTTTTATTGTAAATGGTTTAGTGATACGATCATGTACAAGTTGTACAATTTTTATAATGTATGGTCTGCTATTTTTTTATATGTATGCAAATAAGAGCATGAAATGCTTATATTGGGGAATTAAGGTCTTTTTTTAATTTGTGGGCAACAATTGAGGAGTTCAAGAACAGTGTGTGATAATACAATACAAAAATTTAGGTTTTGTTTATCAAAGGTAGACGTATTTTTGTAAGCATAATAAGAGGATAAAGGAAACTCAAAAGGGATGAAACTATTTTGAGATTACAGGAAGGAAAAATTCCAAGTTTTAAAGCTTGAAGTATGCAGTTGGGCATTCTACTTACAAACTTATGCATCCAGCTAGTTAAAAACAACAGTCTAGTGACTTGTCACATGACCAGCTTAATTTCTTGAACCTGATATCTGAATCTATTCATACTTATCCTAGTACAAACAAGAAACAATCTGCTGAAATTAGAGAAGCTACATCAGTATATATTACCAGTGATGTGATCTTTCTCTTGCCTGAAGTGCTTTGCGTCATTCAAACCCTCGTACAGTTTGTCTGCAGAGTCTAAGAGGTGTCATTGCGGATACTAAAGATTCTTATACAAACTTCAGATTTTAAAAAAATTTAATGGAAAGAATAAAAAAGGATTCCTTACCATTCTGCCACAGGCATAGAGAATCTCATGTTCCTAATCCAATTTTCAAACTTTGGATTTCTTAAAATCACCATGAGGTGATATTTTTTTAGCAATAGCCAATAAATTTGCCCAAGAAAAAAAAAGAATTTATGTTTATGCATGAAGGTATTTTATGTAGCTAATGAGTAAAACTAAATTCATTTAATTTCATTGTGGAAAATGATGTAGTGATGATCCGTAACATTAACATTTAAAAGACCAATATCATTGTGGATCATTCCAGGGGAGCATCAGTTACAGATTTATGTATTTGTTCTAACATCTTTCATGTGTATCAAAGAAGTATCCATGCAAGTTCTTCTGGAAAATTTTAAAGATTTATGTTGAAAATTTAGGCCTACAATCTCATGTTTTTAATTTAATATAAATCTCTGCTGGCTAGGGCTCTCATCTTGTGGACACACATGTTCAGTTTAACTCTTGAGTACTCTCCATGAAGTGATTTCTTCTCTCATGTTTTTTAGGCTATTTCCATGTGTTCTCCTGTTGAAGTGGAGATATGTACTTGCCTAAGTACATAGATAAATATCGATGGACTTGGAACTTGGTCATAAAGAGTCTTACAGATGCTAGTTTTGAATATTTTTAATTGTTCAGGAAAATAATATGTAAAGATTTCATCCAAAATATGTGTAATCCAATATATCTGCTTCTGTTTTAGAGCTATAGCACTGACTTATCAAGAGCATCTTGGCGTGACGTACCTAACGCTTACAGAAGATCCCAGTCCTCGTATAATTATCCACAATAGGTGCTCCATTCCATTGCTTGTAAAAGAGAATTTCAAAGGTAGGTACTATGCAATAATTAAAAGCAGTGCACTGTTGTAGTATAACTTATTTTACTGTATCTCCAGTACAAAATTGAGTTCAATATGTGTTTTAGTTATAACAAGAACTTGATGCCCTTGTAAAGATCTGTCTCAAAGTGAGAGATTCTGGAAGCTATTGGAGCTAATTGTGAGGTCAGGAGTAGGAACTTAAATGTCTCCAGGCTTTTGGGTCTCTCTGGTACCAGCTGTCAAGGTGACTCAGCTGTAGGAAATTCATAGGCAGTGGAGTTTTGTTGACATCAGTTCAATCCCATGGAACATTTATATTTCCTCAGATTTGCAAATGTAACACAAAACATACTGTCAAAATTCTGGTTACAGTATGTTAATGTAACGATCAAGGGAACATTATTTATGTAAAACTTAATGAAATAGAAAGGGGAAAGAAAAAAACCCAAACGTAACATTCTAACCAATAGAAAAGCAATGTTTTTATTTATTTAATATTTCAGACAGGAACTTTCTCATATATGTAAGCATAGATGAGTTTTGATTTCATACAATTTTTAGAAAGCCCCGATCTTCTGTGTTTTATAAAATTTCAGATACACCAAAGTTTGAAGTTTACTGTAGAAAGATTCCAGCTGAATGTTCAGTTCATCACGAACTTTACCATCAAGTCTCCAGCTATCCAGATTGCAAAACAAGAGATTTATTGCCCAGTATTCTTCTGAAAGTGATGTCTTCTGATGAATTAGTAAATGAATGGAGTGATTTTGTGGACATCAACAACCAAGGAACACAAGTAAATTATTATAATCTGCTTCCTAGTTCACAGCATAAATGGTTGTCTTCCTGACCTGCACAGTGCATTGTTCCTCTGCAATAAGTGTATCTTTTCTGTTGGTTTATGGGGGTTTTATTTAGATCGTGGGAACTCTCCTGCTTAAGCCCCTTCCTGTGGAAGTTTTGGAACACAGACTGTCTTCTTCACTGTCTCTTTTTTATATAGCTAGATTGAAAATACAGGCTTTACAACACTGAATTTTTTTTTTTAACTTCTTTTTAATCAACCTGGTGTTGCATGGAAAAATCAATCCTGAAAATTTCTGGGCTCTGTAAGCAAAGAATGCCACAGGATCTGGGAAAGTCCTTCTATTTGGTGACTTAATTATCATGGGATTTTTATCTTTACATCTTGTAGGAATCATCACTGTCATTCTCCCTCTGTGTCTTTACAGAAGCTAGTCATGCCTTTCTAAAACAAAACAACCCCTCCTTTATCTTTCCTTCTGTTATTTTTCTGTGGGTCTTGAGGTAAATGAAAGCTTCCTTGACTGGAGCAATTCTTTTTGATGGGAATTTTTTTCATCTTTGAAGTCATTAGTTTACATGGAATCAACATAAACTGCTTGGCTCTTTGAAAGAAATACTGGTTTCAGATGTTTTCCCTGGGCACCAATCACAAAATGCTCTTGATTATTGAGTGTTATGTTATATAGCAAGTAGTTCAGTTCCATTCAGCAAGCCAGTCAAGCAATGCAAGGTTTCAAATTTCAGTCATTAATGTTATGCCAGACCAGGGTTCTTTATAAGTATCTGGCTCCTAGAAGGAATTAGATGCTAAGACAACATTTGGGGATCATTGTCTACTTGAAGAGCTCTCAAAAGAAAATGTGTAGTCTTCTGTTATTGAAGTTTTAGAATGTACATGTTGAAAATTTTCTCAGGATTTCTGTCTGTTTTTCTCTTAGAAAACTATGAATATAAGTGAATAAGGAATATACTAATAGTGCCACATACAATTCAGTTCAGATTGTGAAATAACTGGGATTTGGAGGATCTTAGGTAATTTGTATCTCTTCTATGTAGTCATAGATAGGTACTTCTTTTTCTATTAGAAAGTAAATTAAAAACTACTTAAAACTAATACCTTAATAAATAGTGAAGTATTTATCCTCAGAAACATCTGAAATTGGAATTAAAATGACCGATTATCAAGATCAGTGAAGGTTTATTGAGAATAATCGGAGTTTTGAAAATTCTGTCAATGTCCTTTTTTCTCCAATTCCATGTAGGGTTGTGAATCTCTTCCAGACAAGCAAAAGATTCAAACTGACATGTCAAAATTAGAAATTCTCTTATATGTAATTCTCAGAAGAATAAGAAATTTGATTAATGAAATTTAATTATCTGGACAAGGTTATTACGAATAGTCCAACAAGACTATTCACATAATAAGCACAAGACTGTTCACAAATATGCACATCTTGCTTATTTCTGGAGAAGTGCCTTATTAAAATGTATTCAGTTATACAGTTGAAGGAGGAGGAGCAAATTTCATCTCCGTGTACAACTGAAATAATTAAAGTATCAGAGTAGTTATTTTCTGAATTTCTGAAATCTGACTTTTTTCCTGAACAGTATCCTGATTTGAGTAAAAGATCTCAACCAGAAGGCATTAATAGTATTAATTTAATTTATGACATTAAAAATAGTAATTTTCATTACCTTCCATGGGTTTCTAACTCTTTCCTCTAGATTGTGTTCTTAACTGGCTTTGGCTGTGTTTATGTGGACGTTGCCCATCGCTGTGGAACTATAGTCATAACCTTGGCCCCAGAAGGAAGAGCAGTACCCACCGAGATCAACCTCAACAGGTACATAAGGCATGTAAAAGATGATAAAAAGCATTGTCAAACAGTGCTGGCAGGTCAGTCAACTTTCCAAGTGTTAGCTGACTTAGAAACTTTGGCTTCACTGTTTGTTTTGTTTGATACTGGTGCATGCTCTGTAGCATATGTTTAGACCAAATGGCTTTGTATATCACTGTTAAAAAGGACAATCTAACATCAAAAGTCATGTCACTTTAGGGTTAACACTAGATGAGTGGTACAGAAAGAGGACCTGATTTTTTCATTTAAAAAGAAGACATTTTTCCATCATAATTAATATTGAGTGTGTTCATCAGTTTAAAATTAATTTAGCCAGGTCCTGCCATCTGTAACCTTACAACCTCCCAAGGAAACTTAATATGCAAGGGCTGTAGAAATTAATTACAGTTAGTAATTAATTGTACTTGATAATACCACCCTTCTTTAGAAGATTTCTCCACTTCCATAATACACCACAATCTGGTCCTCAGCTTCATTCAAGTACAATTATAATACTACCTATTTCCAAGCTGCAGAATGCCTGGCCTCCAGCAATCCTGGTACAATTAGAGTGAAATTTGTTGTACCGTTTTTATTTGCATTGTAATTAAGTATTAATCCCCAGGCAACTGGTCATCAGCAGTACATAATAGTACACTTGCTAGTTAAACTTGGCAATGGGCAGTTTACATTGCAGGGGGGAGGCCCTCAATGCTGTCAGTATAAAAATACTGCAGTGGCTTCACTGGAGAGTACTCACTGCATGTGATGTAAAATGATTATCCATAGAGTAACCTCAGTGAAGCATCTGAGGCTGTTCATGAGTTATCAGAAAATTGTATTTGTTGTGTCTTTTAACATCTGTCTCTGTAGCAAATGTAATGGGGAATTACTGTGTAGAGATGTTCCTGTCCAAACTACCCTGTTGATTGATAAAAAAGACAGACAGCCCTGGTGTAAATGTATACTGTCCCATTTCTTAGAAGACCTCCTGGGTAGTACCCACTGTGGTGACTGAAGTTGCCAAATCCCATTAATGTTACCAGGACTTGCACAATGAGTTTCCCATGTGTTACAGAGAATGTCTCTCTTGATAGCTCTTTGAGCAAGCAAGATGCCAGGTGAACTCAAAACACAGGAAGTAATAAAACTGCTTTTCCCTCCTGTCTAGAAGTCAAGAGCAGACCCTGTCACTGAAAATGTTCATCAGTCAGTTAAGTCTTGCTGCATTTGATGATATTACAAACCACAAAGTGTCATCTGAGCTGCTGCGTCTCACAGCAGACAACGTTTTCCTCCACATGGCCCCAGCCACCAGCTCCCTGTCACAGGAGCTGCAGCAGGACTCTGTGGAAGGCCTCCCACAATTTCACAGTCTACAAGTGTACTGTGAAGACTTGCAACTGGACAATCAGTTGTACAGCAAATCCAATTTCCATTTTGCAGTCCTGCTGTGCCAAGAAGAGAAAAATGAAACCGTGCAGTGGTCAAGAGTGAACAATCTCATTGTTTGTAACAAAGATTTGGAAAGCTATAAGGAAAACTGCTTTATAAAACTCTCTATTGCTTTTTCTGAGGAAGAGAATTTCATGTTTCATGTGAATGACCTCAGCTTTGAGCTCAAACCAGCTAGGCTGTATGTGGAAGACACCTTTGTTTACTACATTAAGACTTTGTTTGATACGTATCTTCCAGAAAACAAAACTGCTCGTAAATCCATGAATGCTTCAGATACTACCCTGATAGTGCCTGAACAAGTGAGAGAGCATGCAAGAGCTTTAGTCAAGCCAGTGAAGTTAAGAAAATTAAAAATACAACCTGTTAATCTCCTTGTCAGTATTCATGCTTCATTGAAGCTGTATATAGCCTCAGATCACACCCCTCTCTCCTTCTCTGTGTTTGAGCGAGGACCGATCTTCACCACTGCCAGGCAACTTGTCCATGCCTTGGCCATGCATTACGCTGCTGGAGCACTTTTCAGAGCAGGTCAGTACTTTTCCTGAACAAGTAACATTTTCATTGGGTACCAGGATTCTGTCACTGCTGCTCAAGATGAGTAACCTAGATGTGAGCTGTACAATATTTGTTTTCCTCAGACACCGTTTGATAACGATATTTTCAGACACCTTTCAGGTCCTGTCATACAACAGAAGGGATATAAAATCACTGAACAGACAACAGTGAAGGTTTGCAATGTTGTGCTAAACATTAGGCAGCCACCTGAAGGCTTTAGCCACCTGAAACCCTACACACAGCATAAAAATATGTTCTAGCTGGCTTAGGTTTTGTCATTTTATATTACAGCACTAGTCAGAAATAACCCACATTCCTTATGTAAACTCCCCAAAATGCTATTTAATCAAATTATTCGGCATGTTGCTCTGCATTCAGAAGTAAATTACAGACCTGAATGTTGTTTTGTTGTTAAAACTCCTTTTGGCTGCAGTTTATGATTAGAAATCTGTCTTTCTTCATACAGCCTTCAATCTAAACTGGCACACAGATGTTTTTTTGTCCTTTGATCCAAGAACTATGAAGTTTGCTGTTACTAACTTTTTCCCATATAGGATCAGTAGCAAGCAATTAGTGTTTTTAAGTTATCAGGTACATCTTGTTTTCCATAAATATTAAAGTAGAAATAATGAAATCTGGTCTCTGACACATCTGGGTGAGGCAGAGAATTTGTCCCTGAGACAGGAGGAAGCTGCTTCAGGATCACACACAAGTAACATACTCCACACTGAACCGTGGGATTTATTTTTCTGCAATACTAATGGTCAGATTTTCTGAGATCTTAATGCTTCCATTTGGCCTGCAAGCATAGCTGCAACCTGATTTCTGTGCACGGTTTCCAAAACTGTACACATGCATTTCAGCTATTTATAGATACTGACCTTGTCTTTCCCTGTGTGGATACCTGACTGGCATTGCTGATTGTGACAACAGTATATACACAATTGTGCACCAGAACAGTGTGTACCAATTCATTCTTTCCTTGCAATATCATGCTTTCAAAATTTGCATGTTTTTCTTTTTGCTACATGTTTGGATTTCTTTTGCAATTAAACCTCATAGTACAGAAGGGCAGATCTAGTTGCTGGGTAATTAAGAGTGAAACTGTAGCCAAATATGGTCCACAGGGTAAATGCTTCTCCCCTATGACTGGCTCTTTCCTTCTGTGCTACCCTTGCAGTGCAAAGACCATCACTTTTTCTGGGCTCACTGATGTACCTGAATCAAGCAGATTTAAGTATTAAGAAATGAGGTTTGCTTTGGTGGAACTTCTCTTCAGGAAAATACATATGCATATATACTTAAATTCCACTAACAGCACTAAAACAAAAATGTATTGTTTGAAAGGTGCCGCCGTGATTAAAATGGTGAATTGTACTGATTAATGTTTGCTTTAGCAATGAAGATGTTTTATGCTGAAGACTTTGTGACACTTGTCAAAAAAGCTGACTGCAAAGTTGAAAAGGAAGGGGAAAAATCAAGCAAAAACCTTATATGATCTGCACACCCTGAGGCTTTTTCTCACCATCAGCACAATCAGTCTCTTATGGAAGAAGACCTCGTGCTCCTGCATTTATGTAGTTTAACTGCATTAAACTACATAAACCCATTCTTTTCTAATTAAGTTGTCCTCTATTTAAAAGTTAATAAAATTCTATTAAAACAATATCACTGGTAACAGCCAGAACTGACCCTATAGTTGCCTATAAAGAAAATTCAGTGGCTCTCTGGTAATACAGTCATATTTATTTCATGTCAGTGGATATAATTGCTAAATATAAGTGGGAAATGGTAACCTGACATGATACTGTATTTCTGCAAAGTAAAATGCCACACAAAGCTTGTGAATAGAGGGATTGTTCCTGGTTCCTCAATACCTATTCCTGACTCACTCCCACACCTTCCTCCTTGGGTTGGATGGTCCAAGCTGGTAGTGAGGAGCCATTGGATTCACTCTGAGCATTGGCCAAAGAGGGTCACCTGTGCTGCAGGTTGCACATTATTCCCATGCACTCTCCAAGGGTGAGCACAATCCATCCAGAGCTTCCCAAACCTGACAGGCAGGGACAGATTACAACAAATCGTCCCTGGGAAGCCAGGCAACCCCTGAGTTTCATGTTTAACTTTCTTTATTCCTGGTTTTTATCTGTTTTCATTCCTGAACGTGCTGGGTAGCCCAGCAGGTGAGTGGAGTTGGGAGTCCCCCATGTCCCAGCCTGGTGGTGCTTGCTGGGGATGTTGCAGGGCACCAAGGCACTAAGCTGCAGTGTCCTGTAGCCACTTTCCATCACACCACCACGTAGGACACGGAATGTCAAGAATATTTAGGGGGAAAAAAAACTCTAAGGAATTATTGCAATAATATTGATCAGAAAAAGCAGAAAGAACATCTCTTCCATCTGTACTCACCTCCGCACCCCTTCAGCTTCTCAGCACTTCACACAGTGGCAAAGATAATTTATTAAAAATCGTGCAGTGAGGGAATTGCAGGCCCAGCCTGGAGCTCTGGCTTCCCGCGGTTCCGGCAGGAAAGCACTGCCAGGGGATGCTCCTTTCCAGGACAGCAGGGCCACAGTGTGTGTTGCTGCTCTGTTCATCGCATTGCCAGTAGCACTTGGTTTTTGTAGTCCATCCCACCCTCTCTGTTATGTCCACTCTGGTTCCCATTTTTTATATTACATATACTGGAGTTCTCAACCTGCCAGAACTGAAATGTTGGACAGATTCAGCAAGAATAATAGATTTTCCAGGAGCTTAGAATGATAGTATGAGATTAATTCATTTCATATGAGTAACATTTTCTCTTCTGTTCAGTTTCATGATTCAGCCTTCCACAGGAATGACTGGGAGGGGTTAAAAGAAAACAAGAAAAGCATCTGGCTAGCAGGAGTTTTTGATGATGAGATGGGAATGAAGAGGGCAGAAGGCAGATCAAGGGCCCTCATGGGAGAGCAGGAAGCCAGTCTGTCCATCCTTCAGTCTCCTGGCCCTGTCACACCTTGTGCCACTCTCACAGTGCCAGCTGAAATTCGTGGTACCGGGGCTCAAAGACCAAACATTTCCTGTTTCACATTTACTGCCATTTCTGAATTGCTCTCTCTGGGCTGCCAAAAAAAGAGTTATGCAGCACTATTTCCCTAATAAATCTGCTGCCTACCAGCCTGAGAAAGACAAGACCTGCAAATAGCTTTCCAGCAACAGATTGCTGTGTGCTCAGCCATCCAGCAAGCTGCTGGCAACCCTGCGTTTATATAGGAAACCAGATCTGCAGATACCTCTCCTGGGATATGCATAAGGAATACTCCCCTATGAGTAACCTAATCAGCATGTAGATGTCATTGCTGTTTACACAACTGTACTGAGCAGAAGACATTTGTCTGGCTTTCACTGCACTCGGAAAGAAAATGATCAGCTTAGAAGGGTTGGGGTGGATTTAAAATAACTTCTTAAGCACTTGTCAAAAATCTGCATCCCTTTTCCTAACACTCCATCAAGCAATTGACCTGCACACTCCCGTAAAGCAGTACATTGTATCAGTGTAAACTCCCTGTCACAATTCTATCACACAAGGATGTGAAATCACAACGCTGCCTTATAGTGTCTAAAACCAACCCACCATCTGAGCTTGCAGTCCTGTTCCTCTGTAGCTGTGAGGCTCTCCCATCCGCCTCCCTCACACACTTTTAGCAGAAATACGGGAAGCTCCTGGAAGGAAGTAATTCTAAAGCTATTTGTGAGTTTGCCAAAAGGATTTCTTTGATTTACGAAGTATGAAAGATTGCCATTTCTGAATTCATAGTGGATGAGTTATTTCCTGTGTTTTGCTCAAAGGAAGTTCATAATGCAATGAATTCTAGTGTGAAAAAGATAATTAAGGAATAACCTTTTCACAACTGCTTCTTCTGCAGTTTTTGCAGCTGTAACATGTGTCTTGTTTCTCCACACAGGCTGGGTTGTTGGATCGTTGGAAATTCTTGGAAGCCCGGCTAGTCTGGTGAGAAGCATAGGGAATGGCATAGCTGATTTCTTTAGGCTCCCATATGAGGGGCTGACCAGAGGCCCAGGAGCATTTGTCAGTGGAGTTTCCAGAGGAACAACATCATTTGTAAAACACATTTCCAAAGGTAGAGCTTTCACTTTATTACTCAACCTATTGCTTTGTTGTCATGTGTTGTAAAAGTTTTAATCAAGAAAGCCTGTCCATCCTTCAGTCTCCTGGCCCTGCCATATCTTGTGCTGCTCTGACAGCGCCAGTTGAAATTCATGGCATCAGGGCTCAATGACCAAGCAGTTCCCATTTAACTAAGCTGAGAGGGTAACAAGCTCACATGTAATGTCTCATGTATTAAACAGATCACCACTTTACTGCAGTGCTTGAGAATGTTTCAGAAACTTCAGAATTTTAAACCTCCCAGTGGGAAATAGATATTCACTCTGCAAGTATTTCATGTGATAACTGCAGAAGTGTTAAAGGTGTTCTGCACTTCTGCTAGCCATCAGAAATTCTACACTTGGTTGCCTCATCATATTTATTATTAAAAAAAAAAAAAGTAGATACAGTTGTCATAACTGTGTGGGTAGGTGGATAGGATTTGACAGTGGGGCTGGCCTGTTCCCATGGCAGGAGGAGCTTTTCCTTTGCAAAGCCTGTACAAACAGTGCCATCGCGTGGCTCCAGCCGCCGGAGAGACGCAGCGGCTGCCCCAGCGCTGGCTGCTGCTCCAAGCCTCTGCTCCAGCCTCCCGCCGGACACGGCCTCACGGCTCCTTCTGTAAATATTTGTTTACCTTTCCATCATCCCCCTCTCCATTTAGATTAGCCTTACACAAGTCAGGGAGCTGGGGAAGGATGTTCAGAGGAGTTTCTGTTCGCACCAGCGAGGCAAACCTGGAGCAGGCTGATGTAAAAGGCGTGACACGGACCGTAGCAGCGGCGTGGTGATGCTGAACAAATAGTAAAGCATGTTACACATGGGTGACTGTTCAGTTGACTTGCTGTTCTGCTCATAAGCTCAGTATTGCAGTGAGGCATACAACCTCTCCATGTTTTAAATTAAAGCATTTTGATCCAGACCCAAATGTATATCTCCATGCATTTAGGTACACTGACGTCAATTACCAATCTGGCAACAAGTCTTGCTCGGAATATGGATAGGCTGTCACTGGATGAGGAGCATTACAACAGACAAGAAGAATGGAGAAGGCAGCTTCCAGAGAGCCTGGGAGAAGGACTGAGACAGGGGCTCTCTCGTTTAGGCATTAGCCTTCTAGGTAATGTACTATTAAATATCAAGTTGAGTGATAATACGGTTTTCTAATCTGTTCACTAGACTTTTCTAACTGTGAGCTGTAATTCCACATTCGGGGGAGGGTTGTTGTCTTGTCAAAAAGCCTCACAGTACTAGAATTAATGACTTTTGTATATGATTTTTACTGATAAAATAATTGCAGATATAGAATGAGTTTGCACTTCCTTTGTGAAAGAATATTTTCATTGGTGCATAATGTAGATCTGAGGAGAAAAAAAAAAGAATAATTCTGCATCAGGCAGGGTGGCTTGTAACTAATTCAGCACAAAGATGTCATCATGCTGATGTTTACTTTCCAATGATTTATAGGAATGCCTTCTGAACCTGCTTGTTTTTGCAGCACTGTAGATATCAGGGATTCTTGGGTTTGTTTGAAAACCACTTGAACTTAGTGCAGATGTTAAGTAAGCTTTGATGAGGAATCCTGCTTTTACAAAGAGACCCATATCATCCTGATTCAGTGTAATTTTATTCATCGAGCAGCCAAGTGATTTGGTTAGAAGTGAAGATTACTCTAGCCATTTCAAAATAGTTCCTAAAAATTTGAAAACTAACCTGCAGTGGAAAAAATGTCTGTGAGAAGTTTTGCAGTAAGGGGCTGGATTTTCTAGGTTACTTCGACTTGTCACACAGCAAAGGAATGCAGAACTGTATTGTTTGGCAGAGTTCCTCAGTATGTATTAAACAGTATGAATCTCTAAGAGATCAAAGTGACCAAAAGCAATCCAGTGCAAAAGGTTAGAAGAGTTGAAGCTTGAAAGGATTTGTCCTGTTTCCTAATCTTCAGTAGTGTACACAACTCCTACATTTGCAACCGCAACCCTGAAAGCCCCAAAGAGGAAGTGGTAAAAATGTTACAAGTTTGGGTTAAGTTGCTGGGAATTATTTTAAGCAATAACATTAGATGATGTGAAGCACTGTCATTTGATAATGCCTGTAAACCGGCAAGCGAGTGTCCTGGGAGAAATGTGCATAAAGGAGAAATTCTGTGTATTAGTAGCCACTGTCCCAATAGTCAGCTCTTACTGGTGTTGCAAATCGAAGGCAGTTTGGAGGAGGTTTTATTTTTCCCTCTTGTTTTATTGGGCTAAGGGCAGTCAGGTTGAGTTGCTGGATGAAAGATTATACTTTTAGAAGCACTGTGTCAGCCTGGTGTCTGTGTGCTGCTGGAATGGTTTGGTGATTTTGGCTCAGTTATTAATAAAACAGCGAGGTAACGTGGTGTCTGTATCCCCTTCGCTGACACACCAGAGCCCTTCAGAGCTGAAAACATCAGCTGAACAGCCCGAAGTAAAGAGCAAAACCTTGTAGCTTTGGCAGTAACAAGGCAAAGTTTCTGCTGTTCAGGAAAGCCAGGAACTCGGCACATACATGCACGAATACGCTGTTCCTGCGCCTCCCTGCGCACAAGGATTCTGTGGTTTGCAGGAGTACACCAGGGTTAAAAGCAAAGCAAAAAAATAGAGCTAGAATTTCAATGTCCCTGATTTCCTAAAAAATCAGACTTCATGTTAGAAACTTAGAGCTTCATATTAAGATTTAAGCAGTGCTCCTCCACAAGCTGAGGTCTTGTTCTCATTCCCGGTGTTATTATTTAGAGATGCCTCCCTGCTAAATACCTCTTTTCTTAGCAGTTGAGACAGTGAAGCACCCAGATAAGTAGCTACAGTTCCTGTATAGCTGAACATGAGAAGTATGGAACTCTCACTAAGGGAGAGATCAGAAATACTCCCCTTATTTTTTATCAGTTTTTTATTGAAACCTAATTTTTAAAAAGCATGTTTCCTCTGTATAAGCAGCAGCATTCTTATAAATTTTGTCAAGACCTAAATTATGAATAGACCTACGTTTCAGTTTTTACAAACATGTCAGAAAGCTGTTTCTGTCCTAACCATTTAGTTTAAAGAATATTGTGGCTTCCCCAAGAAAAACCCAGTCATAATGGAAAGGAAGGTGTCACTAGGCTGTTTTTTTTCTCCAGGATGTTCAGAATAAACATGAACATGCTTACTCAAAAAACACTTGAGGTTCTTCATACATAACAAAGCAAAGTGAAGCTGTAGTTATTTTCTTTCACAAGGATGAAAAGTTTGATGAGGACAGAAATGCAAAAAGCATAGCTATTTGAAGCCGTCATTTCTATGACTTTCTAATTGTAAAACTGAAAAATGTGAAGGAGATTTCTAGGATAGTCACAATACTCTCATGTTCGTAAAAGCCATCTGACCCGTGCAGGCAGCTAAGACAATTACAAATGCAGATTTTGTGCCTAGGTGAAATCATGTAAGAGCCCTCAGTTCACCAATAAGTTGTGGTATCTACCCAGAAAGTAGAGTTGCCTTTCTGATTTTTCTGAAAATCTGGCTCGTGGTGGCCCTGATTCAGCAGAGCACTTAAGCATGTGCTTAAGAGCTTTGCTGAATCAGGGCCAAAATCATGTACTCTTGTCTCCTCCTCAGTGCAAGTTGTTCCCTGTGGTACATTCTTAAGTGCTTTGTCCTGTCTCATTTTAAATGACTCAAGCACTGTCAGGGTGTTGTTTGATTTGATTGTTATCTTTGGCCAGCTGTTGTCTTCTTTTCTAGTTTGGGGGAGATTTCTGGGTCATTTTAGCAACATTTGTGCATGAAAAGAAGCAACAGCTTCTGATATGTGTGTTTTTTTCTTTTATATGTTTAGACAAAAATGCAGTGAAATTGATTGTAAAATATTTGGATGATTGACTCCCCACCAAGGAACTATCTTCTGCATTTTTCATGATGAGGTCAAACTTAAAATAATAACTTATGAGCATGTAAAAGCAACTATTGAAACCATAGGCTGTATTTTCAACTACTGATCCTAGTGAAAAATATTATATTGAAGTGGCTGCCTTTAGGAAGCTGAGCATATCTGAATAACCAAAAAGCTGAGAACTATTCAAAATGCAATTTTTCACAGTAGTAGAAGTACTCAACATTTCAGTTCCTCATTTTTTTGGGGAAAGTGAATTGAGTCATACTGACTGCCAGTTTCACTGTCCTGGTGGAGAAGGCAGAGCCTGGGTTTCAGAGGCTCAGATTTTTGTTATTACGGGTGGTGGTGGCTGTTCTTGCTGTGCACTATCATTGTCAGGGCCACTCTATGTTTGCCTAACTACAACATGAGATACCACGAGCCAGCGCTAATCCTGAAATTGTGTGCTATTCCCCACAATAATTATGCAAATACATTAATGCATGGCAACATGTGTTCTTTTTCTTGAGCTGTATTTTATGTGATGTTTGCCATGATGAGACTACGCTTCAGCCCTGGTTTTGGTGTGAAACACTCGGGGCAGCCCTGAAGGACAGCAGAGGAAAGGAAGCAAAATGGTTTCAGCTTGGCCACCTTCCAGCCTCATGGCAAAACATGGACAGTTTCTCTTAGTGGGGGATTTTTTCCAGTTATGTCTTGCTCTGAAAGAGTTTGTCACAAGCAATCCAATCTTTGCCAAGTCCTGTAAGCTGTGCTGCATTCACCAAACTTTGTCGGTCTGCACACGAACCATAATCAAATTCTTCTTGAAGTAATCCAGTGATATACTCTGAACTATCTGAATTTTGTAGCTATCAAAGTAACTTCTTTATTGTTACTGAGCAACATGTATTAACCAGAGTGCACCCCATCTGATGTTTAGCAGATGTTATGTTGTTGCTGGAGCCTCTTTGGTCCAGTAATGGAAGAATATGTTTTTGTTTTGTTGCTTTGGTGTTTAATTTTATTGAGGTTTTCTTTATACATGCATAATCTGTGTGTACATATGTGGACATGCATATAAAATCGAATGCCTAGGGTAAGGAAAAAAAGAAAAATAGAGAATGGTTTCATTTAATAAAAAAAAATAAATGGTGAAGGGACATTACTGAGAAAGGACAGGGACAGCAGTAGGACAAGGGAGGAACCACTACATGTGGTTCGTTGCTCTATTTTCCAGATACCCAACTGAAATCTGTCAGGGAGACTTTCCATGGTAAGTCAATCCTTCATGGTGCTTCTGCCAAGAACTCTTGTTAGAAGGCAAGAAGCCGCACAGGCATGGGGAAGATGTGCTTTGCACAGTTTCTGGTGTGAGGAGGTGCCCTGAACCTTCAGTGTGTCACCACTGTCTCACTGCTCTTGGGGTTTGAGGTTGCTCAGGCTTTGGCATGCATTTTTTCCTTTACCCACACATGATGCACACAGGAAAGGAGCTGGAGCTGGATTCCCCACAACGGTGGTAGGACCACCCACTTCTCAATGAAAGGAGTAAGGGTATAGTTTATTTTGTGATTTGTGGACATGGCCACGACACATAAATGAGTTAGGGCAGTGAGTTGCAATTCGAGATAAGGAATTACAGAGGAAGAGAAGATCATTGGTTATATTTTTTGCAGCTAGAACAAGAAGTCTTGCAAAAGGAGGTACCTTTGAGGTACAAGAGGGCAATGTCTTCACAGACAAATTCAGAGCATGCATAAAATGCCAGAGCAACAGATAGTGTGGAATTACTTAACAGCTGGCTAATTAAGCTATATATTATTTGGGCCACTATATAAATAATCTTATATAACACAGTCACTGCAGTTTCCATTCTGTTTCCTTGTCCTCTGAGCCTAATTCCAGCTGAGAAGTGCCTGGAGCATACCACAGGTCCTTTGGAGTAGGCTCTTATTTATTATTACCTTATAACTTTGCTCAAGTGTATTGCAGTAAATAATTTACTAGTGCTAGGACTTAGGTGGATTACATTTTATAAGGCAATAACTTCTGTTCTGAAAGTGCAGTTGTTGTGGATGACCTCAATAGATAGGGTGAAAGAGGTCACAGCGTAGTATAATATTTTAACTTAGCAGAACACCAAGCGTTGTTTTATGCCTTCAAATGCATCCCAATTGCACAAAAGAATAGACTGGACAAACAATCCCAATTGTGTAGTGTCATGTTGGGATATTATTTTAGTCAAGCAGCAGGAGCAGCTGGTAAGTACTAATGAATTGAAAATTGTATCGTTTCAATGGCATGGCATTAAGGAAAAACTTCATGGCCTTTGTGGTACAAAAGGTGAATGTTCAGCTGCACACTCAGCTTCAGTGAGTGACCTCAGTTAAAACCAGGCATCACTTCAAAGGTAGACCAGCATTTTCAGTGGAAATACTATACATTTCTCAAAAGGCTATTCATACAGAAGTTGGAAGAAGTCTCTCTAAAAGGAGAGGAAGGCATTTATGGGGGTGCAAGTTTCTTGAATTACTGATAGTATCCCAGAGACAACGATCTGGGGAAATGTGTGCTGCTTCTCATCCTTTTCTTTGGACAGAAAAATGTGCACAAGTACAATATTAGTTCTTGGTGTTCAAAGTCAGCAATTTCTTCATTTATCCAGTTATGGTAACTAAAACCATGTGAAAACCAGTTAGCAGCTCACTGCCTAGTGCATGACACACTGGTAAACACATGGGGCGAAATACCTCAGTTGCGATTGTCCGAATCTGTGGAATTATGCCTGGATTTCCTTCCACATACAAAGCAGAACCTTCAAAGATGTCTAGGTTGCAGTGAAAATGCCTGGTTACCAGGGTGACACTCAGCCCTTAAATAATTGTTTTGACACTCACTCCTTAAATAATTGTTTTATCTTGATATTTGCAGCTGCAGGTGCAAACTGAGAGCTAGCCAAGGAGCCTGCAAACTTGCTTTTCCCTGAGCAAAGCACCTCAGATCAGGCAGACCGTGTCGCTTTGTCCATTCCTTGTACCCTTAGTGACTTACAAATAGCTTATCTAGCAAAATTACAACAGCTAGAGACACTGTGGTTAAGTGGCTAGCATAAGCTCAAGATCAAAGAAATGTATCACCTCACATACCTGTTTACATTTAGGAAGATTTAAGTTGAAGTTCTCTGTTGATAGTAAAAGCTGGGAAGGTCACTGTGTCACTTGTAAAAGTTTGACCCATGTGCATTAAAGTAAAATATGATGGTTTTCACCAAAAAAGTAACAAAAAGTCTCAAAGTCTAATTCTGCTAATCTTAGTAATATATCAAAGGTTGCATTAGCTTATGAACATTTCTGGCAGTGGAAGAGGATATAAAAATGATCTATTGAATACAAGCAGTTTTTATTCTCATGAAGTCAATCTCACACTTACATGAAAATCTCATTTCCATAGTCGTTCAAGTTGTCTAAAACTGGAGGATTATATTCCTAGCCCAGCATTTTCAGAATTGTGACACAGAATGAGCCAAATTAAACTAACTCAGCAAAAGCATTTAGCATAAGTAGTTGAAGGAGGAAAACATACTGTAAGGTTAGGTCATCTAAATGGTTTTTTTTTTTTTTAAAGGGTTAAGATTTAACTTAACTGAAGCTAAGGCAGTGTTTAACTAATTGGTCACATGCTAAATAGCTGTATAAGAATGGGGTACAGTCTCTAATCCAAACAATATTCAGGTCCAGTAGTAAGATTTCCTCTTATTCTGGAATATTAATCTTCACTACTTACTGGCAACTCTTGTTTTTCCAGGTGCAATTGCTGGGATTGTGGATCAGCCAATGCAGAATTTTCAGCGAGTGTCTGAGGCCCAAGCTTCAGCTGGGCATAAAGCCAGAGGGGTCATCTCGGGTGTGGGGAAGGGAATCATGGGCGTCTTCACAAAGCCCATTGGAGGGGCAGCTGAGCTCGTCTCCCAGACAGGTTACGGTGAGTTTTATAATTCAGCCATCTCTGTTTAAATTTTAAAATGCTCTTCAGATACAACATGCTGTGTCTTACTTATTCAGCTCAGTATTGTGTGACTGAAAGGTTTAGAAATGCCGCTGCTAAATATTTACAAATGCTGTGCTGCTTTCCTGAAACGCCGTGTTGTGCTTTTCTGTTGTGTTACTGATCAGCGATGTACAGCCACAGAAACACAGAGTGCAGAAAGCATGAAGTAATTCTTGGAATACAGTAGAATTAGTTACAGAAACATATGTGCTTGCAAAATAGTTTTTGACATAAAAGGATTAGAGCAACACTATGTCCAATTAGAGCGTTATTTTGAGATTGCTTTGTTATGGCAGGGAAAGGGTTGTGCTATCCCTACACAAAGAGTGAGTTATGTTCCTGGGAGAAAGAAGTGAGTCATGTAGTAGAAGCATCCCCTTTAAACTGGAGATTCATGAGAACACAGTCCTGTTTTCAGATGCATGGGTAACCTTTCAGCAACCACTGGTGGGTTTTCCAGCTAGACTTAGCACTTAGTGGCAGTGGTGCTAAATCCTTTCAAACTGATGGGAACAATTCTGGACAAACAAAAAGTGTAAAAGATAAAAATAAAATATCAAAATACACTCATTTTTGCTTCCAGTATCAATAAATCAAAGATGTTGGTTTGAATATTTATGAAAAAATGGGGGCTGGAGGGAGTCAGGGAAGAGAAGCAGGAAGACCCATTGATAAGAAGGACCATGTGTCAATAATTTCACCTCATCAATTATACCAGACAAATCTTGAATATTAAGACTTTAAACACTAGCAATATTTATGCTTGTGAATGTGTTGATTAGAATATGAGTAGTTCTCGTAGGGCTTAAGTTTAGGATGCTTCCCATAGCATTCACAACTCATTCCATCTAGTTAAAGAAATAATGAAACAATTATTAGAATTCTTTCAAATTAACTTTATCTTGTTTGTATAAGCAGAAATAATAACTTTTCTCCTGAATTATACATCCCATAGGTGTAAAACCTGTAGCAGTAAATCAGTTTTTTTCTGTTGTCGGCTGTCTGTGTGTTGGCTTTGCTGCCCAGGGCATTATTATTTCTAGATTTAATTCTGCTGCCATCTTTATCAAGAAACTCATAGTAGTAGAGGGACACTTTTCATTGCATATGATATATAAGGCATCATGTTTTCCATGACCATATGACAAAAAGAGTAGCCAGGAAAAAACATAAAAACTATATCAATAATAACTGACAGTGCGTGAGAGGAAAATACACAAGAGTTCAAATAACTCTTACCCACAACTGGATTGGAAGTGGGACTGTGCCTCTTGGGGGGGACCAAGGGGTGGGGGACCACACAGAAATAAACACATGTTCTCTCTGTCTCCATCTGTAAATAACATTTTCACTCACATAATGCTGAGAACCTTGGTAAGCCAACTGTTACAACTGGGATGCTGCTTTTAAGTATTACCATCAACATGTGTGCTAAAAATTAAAGGGTTTTTTTCATCGCTGATGTTTTGTTTAAATTATTATCCATTGTGTAAGAAGGAATCTAAGTTATTGACACCCTTATGCAAAAATGCCTTTGGAATGCTTAGACAAAAGAAAATCTCTTCATTTATTTGTAAAGAAGTATATTTGTAAAAGAGTGGTTTTGCACCAAACCATGTAACTACAGTGCTTGCTGCATAACATACTTCGTGTCTGTCATGTAAAAATTTTTAAAATTACTTAATTTGTGAATTTCTTTGCAACCCACTCATTCTTTCTGGTGACCATACCTCATCATTAAAAGTTTACAAGCCATCTGAAATCATACATACTGTATCATCTTCAGCTTTGGAGAGTCTCTTTAGAAACCTGCTTAACTGCTGCTTGTAGTCTCCATTCGGTGCTGGCACTAAGAATTCACAATAAACCAAATGCCCCAGGAGAGCTCATAAATGTATATGGATCTGTGTTTAACAGCTGGATTAAGTAACTGAACATTTAAATACAGCATCTAGGCAAACTTGCCTTCTAATTTGTACCAATGGTGACATATATATGAAAGCATTTTAATATTAAGCAAGAAAGTTAACAATGGTCTTGATTTTTTCTCCGTAAATGCTAAGTGATGTGTCCGATCCTGCTCTGAAGGGATGACTCTCAGGAGTGTTATGTTTCTCTTGATTGCAAGTGTACAGCTGATTCATAGAACACACAGTGGGGGTTTTTTTGTTTCTTGCTAATGCAAGATCACGGGGGTTAAGTGCACAACTCCTGCATTGTAGTATTTAATGAATTATCTTGACTGCAGCTTCCAGAGATGTGACTTCATTTTGGATCTGCACTATTTTATGAATTGCTTTAAACAGATGACGTCACTGCAGTACGTAACTGCTTTGTAGAAAACAACTGCTAAAAACCCTGAATTCTCTTACCACAGGTATTTTGCACGGAGCTGGACTTTCTCAGCTTCCCAAGCAGCGCTCTCATCCAAATGATCAACATGTTGAGCAGGCTCCAAACAGCCACGTCAAATATGTCTGGTAACGTTACTTAGACAATTGCTCATTTTTACATCCACATTGTTTATTAATAGTTTTGGCCTGTGGTCAAGTTAACAGGCTGCATCCCTAGGAAAGGCTGAGTTATGGCAGTTTGTTTAGGAACACTAAACACAAAGGTAGTGCATAGAAACCCAATCTGCAAATGATGGGCTGCTGATCTGCATCCAGCTTTGAAACTACAGAGCTGATCTTTATTTAATGGCATTCAGTGAGTTCTTATTTATCATTGCACTGAGCCCAAGAAAAATACTGCACATCTCCAGAAACAGCTGTTAGTGAAGATAGCTTTATTTTCTGCACTGAATTTCTAAGCCACTTCTTAGGGTAATTTTTCTATTATCAAGGAAATAGGATGGGAAATAGGCTAACCTAGCACAGATATTAGGCCAATCTTGTGGTGAGTGATTAAGGGGTTTTGATAAGTAACAATTTCACATTCATTCTTTAAATCTGAAGTCTTACATCTTTCAGTAATGGAGCTTTGGAGTACACTCCCTGGCTTATTTTACATGTGTAGGTGATAGCTACAGGCTTAAGTAAAAGCATAGTGACCAAAAGAAGCCCTGGAGGATCCAATGCACTACACTGACTAGTTCTTTTTTGTCTTTGTTTTCTTTTTTTACCCTGATAATGCAGGAAAATGCTGCAATCTCTAGGAAGGCCAGAGGTTCATATGGCCTTAGATGTCATGATTGTGAGTGGATCAGGCCAGCAGCATGAAGGCTGCTTACTGCTCACCTCAGAGGTGCTCTTTGTTGTGAGCATTAGTGAAGACACTCAGCAGCAGGCATTCCCTGTGACTGAAATCGATTGTGTGGAAGATGATCAGCAAAAAGATCTGCTGAAGGTGCAGCTAAAACAACAGAGAGTGCCTTCTGACTTGGAGGTAAAGACTTGAGTATGTTTTTCATTCAGAGATAAAGTTACACTGATGATGGTGCTTTTGGCAATGGGGATATTCACCTTTGGGCTGGGAGGCCAGAGGTGGAAGTGCCAGACCAGGAGCCCTGCACCTCATAGTTGGCTGTGTTGCCCTTTGGGTGAAAGGGATTTGTCTCGTCCCTTCTATGCTCTTGTTGATTATGATATACCATATCTATGACAGAAATTTTCTGAGGAAAAAAGTAGAGGAAGTCTGGGTTCTTGGTAAGCACCACCTCTTTTCTGGAAAGGTTCTCATGGCTACATATGCAACAGGTGTTTATTGTTTGGCAAGTCAGCATTGCGCCCTGTGCCTACCAAGTCCCAGCAAAAGCAGTTCCTTTTATTCTGTGAATTCCATTCACAGTTCAGTGGTGCTGATGCTCCTTTCTAGGCGTGTTTTTATCTTGTCTCTTCTAGCACAGTGGTCTTGCTTGGCTGTATTTACTTCCTTAGATCTTCATCTGCAAATGCTAGCTTTAAACTGGATTAGTTCTTCTCTGAGATTGGATGCACCATGTGTTTGCCAGTAAGAGCATAAACCCTTCATCTTCATGTTGAAATATCTCTAAGCCATTTGAATACTGAGGTTTTTTGATTAATGATCTTCTTTTAATGGCAGAAGAATGTTATATTTTTATACTTTCAGGAAACAATGTTTATTGTATTAAAATCTCAAGTAGAATCATATGAGAGAGCAATTCAAAAACAAACATGCATGTCCCAGTTTTTACAAAAGTGTGCCAGGTAGCTCATAGACTGCTTTACCAGAAATTCATGTTTCAAATATAAGAAAAGGACATGTAAAAACCTGCAAAGTATGAGGTGTGACAAAAAGTAGGAGCACCTTCAGCCAAATCCTAACTTTGCTGAAGTCACTGAAGAGTTTTGCCATCAGTTTCAGCAAGGACTTCATCTGTGTCGTGACAGCACTTGAATGTTTTTGTGAAAGCTTTCTTTAGTGCTGAATTCTCTATTTATATTTATTGTCTTTCCACTAACCTCAGTCTCACAGAGAACTGTTGACTGAAGTTGCCTTCTCTCACCACAAAGCTACATGAGGGATTACTTAAATTGAAAAGCAAGGAGGCAAAGCTCAGCTTTTTTTGTCCCTGAGTGCTGAGTGGTTGGTGGAGGGACACATCAAACAATCAGAATCCAGACTGTCCTGCTCAGTCCTGGGCTTTGGTCCTGGAGGAGAGAAGACAAGTTGTTCTCACTAGGGCACTGGATGCACTCAACCTATCCTAACCCTAACTTTAGCACCAGCCCAGATTGGTTTTTTATTGGATTGGAGTGTGATGGCTTTTGTCTTTGCATCTGATTATCCAGGGGGTGAGGAGCAGGCTGCTGCTGGGGGGAAGGGCAGCTTGCCCAAAGGCTGCTGCAAGGGGGTGATGAAAGGTGCAGAGGGTCTGCCTGTTTGGGAGAAGGGAAGGTGAGGGACAGGGAACCTAATTCTGGTCCCCACAGCAGCTGCAACTGGGAATGTTTAGGATTTATAGGCAAGTGGTTGCCCTGAATGCACAGAGCAATCCTGTGTGACGTGCAGTGCTGTGTTCCCACATACACACGTTCATTACACTCTCCTTTGGAGATACTGGACCAAATACATCAGTTTTTTTCTGAAGTTCTGGACGGAAATATGAGAGTCCTACTCAAGTGGTGCAGCAATGCAGCTCTAGGAGCTCTAAGCCTTGAGCCTCCCAGTCTCAGTACAGCATCTCTTTTGCTGACACAGGCTCTTGAGAATGCAATGAAAATGTATAGCATGGGAAAAGTGCCTGTGTCCCAGTTGGAGGCAAATCAGTGATGGCAAGACAGCAAAAGTGGAGTGATGTACAAACAGACCTGGCAAAATATTCCTTCAGAATGCAGATGCTTGTACTGAAATTCTTGTAAAAATTTAAGGACATGTGCTATAAGGTAGAGCAGTTGAAAGAAACAGAGAATAAAAAAGTTTGAATTTTTTTATGTTAAGGCAGCTAAGGCAGCTACACAATAAAATATTCCAGAAAGCTTCATATACAGTTTTAATAATTACTTAGAGTCTTTAGTAGTTAATATTTGCTATTTTTTTAGTGGATTGGGAGAGCTTATACTTGGTGATTTCCTTTCTGCTGCTGATTCTGTGGTCCTTGAGGTGTCCTATGCAGCTCTGTGACAAGAGCTTCTACAAATTCTTCAGATGTGATTAGGAAAAGAAACCTTAGGAGGAACAGAAGAGCAGCCTCTGAGCTGTGATACCTAAACAGGCACAGCTCCTCAGTATAAATAGTAGCCATTGTGTTGCACTGAAGGTGTCCTCAGCTGAAGTGCAGACACATCTGTGCATGATGACATTTGCAAAAATAGCCACAATTTTTAGCTGGAAAATGCCCAGTCAGGTCAACTAAAATATTATTATGAGTTTAGCAAAGCAGAGTTAATGTTACCAAATGTAAGTAATCGCTATTTTTCTGATTAATTTAGTCAAAGATGCTAGAAATAATACAACAAATTGAAACATTTCATTTCAAGGCTATAAAAATCCACTTCTTTGCATTACTGCTCACAAAAACAGTTGCCAAAAGTTTTGTTTCAGCTCTGTACAAAACAGTTTCTTCCATCCCCTCTCCTCAGCTTCTTGGAACAGTTGAGAAACAAAACATGAGTTACTCTACAGCTGTAATCACCAGAGATGTTATAGAGCATATTTTGACTCCTTCAGCAATAGGTTTGCCTGATGCCTTGTTCGCCTCCACAATATATAACTTAATCCATCTGGCTAGGAATAGCCTGGATGGATTCTTGAAAACTCTGGCACTGACAAGGTTGTTATTGAAAGGGAAGCATTAATTTATTTGGATTATCTTCCAAAGTAATTGAGACACTGCTTGTTTCCAGACAGATGTCAAACTCAACAGGCCTGCTCTTCCAGCTGCTCTTGCTATAGCTCATAACATCAAGAAGGCAACAAAAAATTGAAGGGCCTGGAATTTCAGATATTCCAGATTTTTTTTTTTTGTGGTAATCTGCAACAGGGTGTTCATGATAGTCCTTCATGTTATCATCTTTGGATCTGAAAACCAATCTTTGGATTTCTGAAATCAATGGCAAAAAAAATCTTAAAGAGCTGGATCTCCTTAGTGTGCACAGAGGAGCCCATCAGTGCTGTGCACATCTGGATTGTGCAGCACAGGTGTTGTAGCTGCTGTGGAGTTAACATTATTGAAGGCTTATTCTTTATAAGCCGTAATGGGAGGAATTCTGGAGCAATACTGGAGTTCTTAACCCAAAAGTATGGCCTTGTAGTACAAAGGGACATGATAGCTGTAATATTCCTCTAAGAGGTACATTAAGCAAGCCTTGATAAAGTTTTGAATCCTTGAATGATCTGCATATTAACATGACAGTTGTTCAAAGCAGTGGGTGAGGGTACTTAGTGACAATACTTGGTCCTATTTCAGAACAAATGTAGAATAACATCAATTCCAATTTTTTCTTTCTTGGCAATACAAGCCAAACTGAAACTGGCTGCAGAAGCACGCAGCTACAGATGAAGTCATCTAGAAGCAAGCAGGGTCCCAGTTACTTTGGAAGATCAGTCCAAATTGTTAATATTTCCTCCTTAATAATTATGCTGTATCTGTGGAAAATAGCCTGGGGCTGAATGAAGAAGGGGTTCACAGGAATAGCTGAGTGGGATGCCAGCACCATTTCCATCTCCTTTGGTAAGCTGGATCTTCTGATCAATGTGGAGGCAGAACCCAGCTACCCCTGGGCTTACCTCCCTAGGAGAAATTAGGAAAAAGTGTGAAACCACCTGCATGCAGGATTTACCCTATAACTTAAAATCCAGTTTATGTAGGTGGTACTTCAGCATATTTCTCTTCTTTCAACTGCTGAAACACTGACTGCTGAGATAGTTTTACTGAGCCACCAGACTGAAGATGTGGTTCAGACACCATTCTGCACTGTAAGCTGCGAGTCTGCTGCAGCAGTCTGCCTTCTGATTTTTCCCTCCCTTAAGGTCGTTCATGGAAACAATCCTTCCCTCTGCCCATTTCATCATTTCCGCTGTTTCTAGGCTTAGGCTTCAACCTTAAACTTCTGAGTTTGTTCATGAGCCTGCTTCCTTTAGCAATTTTGTGATGATGATTGAAAACAGGAGTGTTTCTACTCACTGAGCAAATCCATCTCCAAAGGCACAGTAAAAAAAGAGGGGACTGTTTTCATGTGAATGTGACACTTGTCACTATCTATCAATCATATTAATTTTTCCTTCAAATAAGCAACAGAGTATTTAAAATGAGTCTTGCTGTCCAGAAACAGGGCAAGATATTGATTGTGGATGTTAAATTGAATCCAATGGCACTGTTTGAAAATATCATACTATCTAGCAAGACCTGTAAAACTCCCTGAAAGACAGGCAGAAGATAGCAGTCTTTGAATCCTTAGCATGATGTTCAGCAAAGACATTTTAAGTCCTACAAAAATTAAACTGGTCAGCAGTTCTCCAAGTGTAAAATAAGGAAGCCTCAAAGCCTAGCCCTAGGATAGCTGCTGCCTTTTTCTTCATTGTGCGATTTTGGAAATAACTTCTATTCTGAATGACCTAGCTGGTCATACTACTGTAGCATCTATGGTGATATTTCTGAAATATTGGTTTTTTGAAACCATGCAACCAGCTTGATGCCTGCTTGCTTGCTTTCCCTTCTCAGGCTAGTCACAATCATCTTCAACTTCTCCACAAATAAGGGCACAGCAGATTGATCCTCCAAAGCCAGGTTAGCTCATAGCTTTTCATCTAATACTTTATCTGGTTGGAACCATATGATAGATGACAGTATTTGATTCACTGTACCTTTTTTCCCTCTAGGTAGGTCACTTGCATCCCTCTTGCTAGGATCTTAAATCTCTACCTATTTCAGCCTGTAAAGCAAAGATCCCTTAATGTCTTCTCCAGAAACAAAATACCCAAATCATCTGTAGTAAAACCCTTTTGTTTAGAAAAATGTCTTTGTGTGATTGGGTTTTTTTGGTAACCAGAAATTAATATATCCTACACAGAACATTCACCTGGAAGGTAGCCTCTAGTCTTCATTTTGAATCAAGTAAGTTAAAGACAAAATGTTTTAGCTAAGTAGAATTTCTGTATGATAAGCATTGCCAAGAGTTACAGGCATTTTTCTAAAGTTGATCTGTTACAAGGTTCTACTCTTGACCAATTCTCAAAAGATACTGCTTAAATTTTCTGCGGCAGAGTTAGAGCTTCTCAGAAGTCCAAAACAGCAGAGAGAGGACTAATTCACCAAGGAGTCAACTGTGGGAGAACATTCATGACTAAAAAAATCCCTTAAACAATTGTAAGATTCCAGGCAGGAAGATTTTTATCAGAGTAATGTGGAAGTTATTGTCCTTACTACTCAGCTCAGTTACTGTCAAGTACTCAGTAACTATTTTATCTTCTCTGATTTCAGGCCGAGGGAGCCAGAGAGAGACTGTCAGAGCAGCAGTACAACCGTCTTGTGGAGTACATCACCAAGACATCTTACCACCTCGCTCCCAGTGCTGCCACCGCGCCAGCTCCACAAACTGTGCCTACTGAACAGCCCCCAACTATAACAAAAACCTATCAGTATGTAGTTGATCCAAATTTTGCCCAAGTATTCATTAGCAAATTCACCATGGTGAAAAATAAGGCCTTGAGGAAAGGATTTTATTAATAGTTATTTGTGGTGAGCATAGTAATACCATACCAGTTTGAAAGCAATGCTTTCTCTGCAGTAACCTACTCCAAGTAGAGATGCATATAATTTTTGAGGAGGTAGAAATTGATAACAAAGCCCAATAGCTTTTCTAATCTTGACAACATTCCTGCTCCCTAGCCAGAATACTAGTGCTGGAAGGAAAGTGTTCTGGCAAATGAATAAAGTGAGAAGGAACAGCCCTGGACTATAGCTCAATCAAAATCCTTTTTCTTTTTGATAACCAAAAATTAGAGAATAGGGAAAAATTGCATGCATACGGACGTTTTTACCACACACAGAAATGTGTATCAATACCTCTATATCATATTTTAGGGTCTGCCAGTTTCTGTTATAAACCAGGTTTATAACTCAGCTGTAAAAACTTGCTCAAGGCTGAGCCTTTCCCCCCACACCCACACTCCCCCAACATGTGCGTCCTGAGGCAAAACATTTTCCCCCACTAAATCTGAAAAACCCAGTGTGGCTGTTTTAAGTTACTAGTGACAGCTGGTTTTTAGCACCACTTTAACCTTAAAATAGCTTCCTTTATTTGACTGAAGTTTTGCAGGACATTAGTCCATAATGTAAACTAGTGCCTTTGTGTGGTTTGGAGAACAAAACATGAGCTACAACATGACTTTATTTTTAAAACTCTCTGTATACAGAAACTTTATTTTATCCATCGAATTTTCAGAAATACTTTCAATGTATGTATGACTGTGCATTGTCTGTTCATTAGCTGGAAGCCAGTAACATGCAGTTCAAAAATTCAAGAAACAGAGCTGTCTCCTTAAAATCCCTAAGCTCAATGTAACCCAGATGTGCAGGTGCTAAGTACAGCCTTGTGGGGTCTTGGTAATTTCTGATCTGCCACCACTACATTGTATTTGCTCCCTTCAGCCCTAATTCATTTTATGTTTATTATCTTCGAACTGATTAAAAAAGGGGTATTTAGAAATGTGACCTTTCAAATATGTACTAAGTGAGATTTTTTTTTCAAGTTGATTGAAAACGATGGGCCCACAGGTACCAATTACATTAACAGTTAATGATGCCACCACAATACACTTATGAATATATGTTAAACACCTGTATTTCTTGTAGTAGACAAGAAAACAGTCTCTGGGCACAATTATATGACTTGATAAACAAAATCTAGCTATGGCAGTTTTATTTTAAAACCAGAAGTTTACTTGGTTTCCAACTATGTGTGTTAACTTTTCTCCCTTTTTTTATGTGTTTATGAAAATTAATTTTGTGTGGAGATTCCTAACATGGCTGGAATTGGAGTAAAGAACTGGAATAAAGTCTGATCCCTCACCATTTGGAGCATATGCTTTATAGTTAATAACTTCTATGCATAATTGATATGACCAAATACACAGTAAATAAGAATGTAGTAACTGCAATGTTTTTCTTGTGAGTTCTGTTTTGTTAAAAGGTATTTCTAAAAGCTGTGTCTCTCATCTACTACTGAGAATAAAGGAGGCTTGGGTCTGCATTGTCCTTTTCTGACTGTGAAATAAGCCTATCCATTACCAACATTTCATACAATGATTTAACTTATGTCATTGTTTAAAAAACACTGTTTAAAAAATGTATATGTATATACACACATGCGCTTCATTCCTGAATATTTTATGGAAGTTGTTTAATACTTCTAATTTTGCATATTGATGGATAAATTGTAATATAATCAAATTGTTTAAAGATAATAAAGCTATTCCTGTAATACTTGTTTTTGTGAGCAGTTTACTCATTCATTTACAAGGTGTAGGACAATGACAAGACTGATGTAGAAGCTTCATGAGGGTCCCATTAGATCCCAGTTGGTCATTGGACTTTGTAGTGTACCAGAAAATGCAGTAGGATCATAATACTTTGGAAGTCAAAACTGATGACTAGCTTGCCAAAAATGTGCGCTGAAAAGTTTTATGCTTTTGTGACTAACTGAATCAAAACAGCACTGTAGTCACCATTTGAATTAGACTAATCTGTTCCTTATTTATGTAGTACACAGGCAAGCCAAGAGGATGCAAACACACCTGTAAAAAATGAGGAACAGCAGTTTCATTTCTAAAAGTTTGTAGATTTCAGCCATTGTTTAAGATACATTTGTGTTTTTCCTAAATTACATTCTCCTGAAATAAACACTTGCTTAAATTACACTTTTCTTCAGTGAATTGAGCTGCATCTTTACTGCATTAGGCAGGTTCTTTCTCCCCCTTCTGACCACATGTATGGAAACGAGTGGAGAAGGCACATAAATCAACCTCTCCTACATATGAGCTGTGTGAACTATGAAAACAAAGTTGTCCAAAGAGCAGCTGCCTGTACTTAGCTGCTAAAGCAGTGCAATGTGTACTCTTAAAACATGCCTACTCTCATAACACTCTTTAGACCTGGAGAGCTCACAACTTCAAATCTATCTTTTTAGTTTGCTTCCAGAACAATCAATCACTCCTCAAACACTCGAGAATAAAGCAAGCTAGCCAAAAAATCTGAAGGCATAGTCAGGCCTTTCCCAAAGTAGTTCAGGTCAAACAATTCTTTATATATCATTTCATACATAAATATACCAAAAACCTTCAGACACTTGGGATAGTCTCAGAGAGGAGCCAAGCGTGTTTTTCAGCTCTGCATCTCCTAGAAACAGCACACCAGACCCTGTAACAAGCAACCGATTAGGGTCTAACTCACAGGTCTTGTACTATGCAATGTCCCACTCCAATTCTTTGTATGATAGAATTAGCTGAACTCTTGCTGGCAAAGGCAAAAGAATTTAAACAATTTTTTTTAAAAATACAAAATTTAAGAAATTGAAAACTGGTGGGCTGGTGCTGATTTCAGAAAAGCAGGTTAGGTACCCAGCTTTGCTCTCCCTTCCTACTCCAGAGGAAAGCAAGCTGTGGGTTAGTCAGCTTTGCCTGCTTAAGGGAAGTACTTGCCTTGCATCCAGTGTGAAACCAGAATGCATACAGAAATCAACAGTTGCAGCCTGCAGACTCTCAAAGCATAACCACAGAAGTTAGAACTCACCTTTTTTTGTTAAATACATTTAGCCAGAGACAACTCTGAGCTCTGCTACATCTGCCAAAAACTCTATTCGGTCACAAAACTCATTTCTTTAAATCACGTGCTGGTAGCTGAAGGAACACACTACAACTGCTGCTGGCTACAAGAGTTTAGAAGAAATAAAGACTTTAACAATAAACTAATTCATAGCAACTGGGAATATAGGGCCTAGAACCACAAGTCATGTCTATTAGCCTGCACACCTGGCAGTAGCAAGTTTCTTTGCCTCTGAAGCTGTCAGTAACTCTGAAGACCCTTGGCTATTTAAATCTGCAGACAGGCCTGAGAAAATGTTAGTCAGTACTTAATGGCATACACTGTTTATACTGTACATTGGGAAGATAAATGGGTATCGTTTGCTATTGTTAAGATCTGGTTTACATTTATAGGAGCTGGGGTATTTTGATTACTAGATGGCTTCCCCTGCATCACTAATGTCAAATTCCTTGTTTGCTTAAAAGGAAGCACTGCCTGCATGGGAAGTTTAAAGAAAATCCCATGTTGCTCTACAAAATGTTCTGGATCACATACATTATTTTATGTGCTTTCATTAGTCCAAATGTTGTTCAAGGATACCTATTAAGTGTTAAGTAGTTAATGATCCATGTAAAATAATAAGTTACTCCAAACAGGATTTGAACCAAAGACCTTCAAATACAACACAGATGGCCTAATTTGTCATGCTGCTTCATACAAAGACTTCCTTCCTTTCATGCAGTCAGCTTTTGCTTGCTCTCTTAGTAGCCACATTCAGCAAACAAAAGCTGCAGTGCTGGTACCTTCTTCATCCTGAGAACAGGCAATGACAAAGCCTGTTCTCACTGACAGGTATCATGGCACAAGACAGAGCACCATGTCTCCGACTGCACAGAATGTAGCAGAGATTCAAGCTATGCTTAGCTGAGTACTTCCAGATATCAAAAAGATGATACATGTTTAAAAGCAGCATGCCAAGATTTTCATTACCGTAATATCCTAAAATATTTACTTTCTCTCTTCTTGTATATCAAATATATGTGAACATACCTGCAGCTTAGAGTCATCTTTCAGTTCGAGTAACTAATATACCATGTATAGAAATAGACATTTGCACAGTCTGTAAGTCTTGCTGTAACAGTTTGCTGCTGTAAGGAAGGCAATACAGTGATGACAGCAGAAAAAGACACAGAGGTTGGCTGGTGTATTTCCAGAATTCCTCTCCAAATACTTTCCTCTCAAGGTCACCTCACCTTGTGAAGCCAGAGGTAACACAGACCTCTCCAGAAACCCATCCTCTCCCTTCCTGCAACATCTGTCCTCTTGCACATTCCCATAAGCAGCTGGGACAGACTAGCTGTCACTGCTTAGAGATATACTGTGCTATCAAATGTGGAATTTGGCCAAAAAAGAGATGCAAATAACTCCTGGAGGAAAGATAGACTTAGTCACCTTGAACAAGTTCTGAAGACCTTCCTCCACTCTACTCACCATCTGAGCCTTTAAGCATTTCTACATTAATGAAGACAACTAAATGTCACTGACATATGTATTTTATTTATTGAGTTGCATTAGAACATGCCATGCACTGAAGTGCTTTGCACTTTACACTTCAGTGAACAAATAAGGTTCGGTTATCAAGTCTCCTCGAACTGAAGGGGATCTGCAAGATAAAAAAAAAAAACATTAAGTTATGATGGACAAACTTCATGTTTAAGAAAACATGTTAGTATGTATGAATGCAAAGCATCAGAGAGAAATGTTTATGCAGTAGTTTAGTCTAGAGGAATTCCCTGTTATTTCCTGATGGTTGAAGATTCACACACCCTTCATGTGGCAAACAGAAGTGAAACATGGAACAAATCAAGAGCTGGAACAACACTGCACAGCACATCAGATTCACTATATATGCTGCACTGGTAACTGAATCAATCTTGCTGAAGGCCTGCAGGAGAAAGGAATGCAGCTTTCAGATAGGAGCCAGAGAGGAAACAAGTGGTGCAGGCAGCCTACCAAGGAAGGAAGAAAACCAAATTCAAATTGCTTCTCCCCATTATATTGAACACAATCCAAGACCAGCTGTGCTCCATGACAAGAGTCATGCAAGTGGTTAGCAGCAAACTCTGAGCTTCCTCCTTTATTCTACAGCTGAGCACACAGCAGAGGCAGGATACTCCTCACATTTATACCTGAACTTAATTTCCATAGTCAGTATCACCACCAGAGTCCACACCAAGTAGATGGCACAGTGTGAATTCACAGGGAGATACCAAGGTGCCTCCACACCGAGCAGGAACAAGCTTGGTGCACAGTGCCATGCTACCACCTTAACTAATGAACTCTCCTTCCTGCCTACCCGACCCTTTCCTCAGTTCTGGGGCTAAGTACTGATTCCACGGTGAGTATTCAGTGAGGTTAAGCCACTGCATTTACTGCCACAAACAGGACACATTCCAATAAAATGGGAGATGTAGATCACTGCACCCTTTAGGTAACTATACCAAAAATGGCTTCAAACTCAGAATAGCTAAGATTCAAACTTCTGAGGCAAATGAAAATGTCTTCCATCTGCTCTGGGTACTTGTCCTTATTTTGCAGCCTTTACAGAACATTTGAAACACTGGCATTGTTTTCCCCTTCCTCTATTTTTGTACTAATGTGCAGGCACAACAAAAACCAACCTCCTTCTACTATGAAGGAGTGAAAGGATAGCTGTTCTTATATAAATAAGCTAAGGAATAAGAAGCATCAGCAATTCAAACAAAATCACAAAAGATGATTTGTCTTCCACATTTTCTTTTGAGCCAGTACAATTAAGAAATGGAAGAATTGTTTAGGAAACATTTAATTTTAACAGGTGCACAAAACGTGCAACTTCTTTTTCTAAGCTGCCAATGGGAACACAGGCTGAGAGTGGAGTTCTCTTTGCACTATATAAAAATAATATCATGAGCAGGAAATAAATCCTGCTCATGATTCCAGTTAAATATTCAACATGCACCCTTGTTGACAGTGTTTGTTTCAAATGATTTTACCACCAGATGGCCCTTCAGAATACACTGATGAAGGCCACCTGACTAAAGAATGCAATTCCAGTGTCTAAAGAAGTTTAAAAGTGACTATATATCAGCAAGAGAACTGAACCAGGGGCAGAATTTCCAAGATTTAAACCAGGTGAATTTATAACTTCATTATTTTATTTTTGTTGCAATCATAGCTAAAGAAGAACAGCAGCATCCCACTCTCACAAAAAACAAACAACCAACAACAAAAAAACCACCCTACCAAAAGCTGGGACTGACACAAGATTTTTTACCCTTTTTCTAATTTTTAGAAGAGATTTAGATTTCTAGAAGAGCCCTGAGTTTTTTTATGCAATTGTGTAATGCCAGATATCTGAAACCAGATAGTTGCAGATTGTCATAAAACACCATTTAGTATTCATAGTGTTAAGCACAAATCTTTTATTCAATCTTGCTGCTTCATGCAAACAGGCTGAGAAAATCCAGCTGGCCAGGATAATTAAAGCCACAGATTATCACGTAACGATCACAATATGAAAACATTCCAAAAGAATGAAAAACTATCATTCTAGATTAGCCTGAAGTCATTTTAGGAGAAGCAGAGAACTCAATGTAAAAAATCTGCACCAAATGGGGATGAACTCTTTACTGAGTTGTCACATCAGCTTGTGCAGTTTAATGAGTGTAGTTATTAATAACTATAACGCAGTGGAAATCAAGACCTTTTTCCTGGTGTTACTAGCAAGGGAGAACAAAGTTGTATAGTTTTCACAGAAAAGGCAGTGTCAAGTGCTAAAAAAATAGTATTGTGAACGAAGTTCTATTCAAGCTTCATACAATATGGCAAAAATGTGATTATTAGCACTTAAGCTGTATGCCACTTAGATATATATATATATGTGTGTGTGTGTGTGTGTGTGTGTACATGGATGTATTTCCCCTCATGACTAGTTATCTTCCCCATCTCACCAACCTCCAAATACAAAATGATGTGCAGAAGCTGTCTCTGTTTCTTACATTAAGATGCATGCTATGAGAGAGAAACAGCCTCTCCATTTTCTCACTCACTGTACCACCACAAGTATGTAAGCAGAAGATACAGAAAGCCCCAAGTTAAGCAGTTCAAGATGTGACAGCATCAACCTAACTGTGGAATCAGGCAAGTCCTGCAGTTTCACATCAGAGCTTTGTCTCCTCTCTGCAGTTACATGAGGGGGGCAAAGGCCTGGCATCATCACTGTCTCCTCTATCACACAAGTTAAACCGATTACCCAAAAGGTATTCATTCAGGAGTTTCTATCCTGCCCTTACACCTCAGTGCCCAGTTCTCCTGTTTCTTCACATGTTTATTACACAGAGGTTTCTTGAGTGCAATTTGTATCCTTACTCTTTGGAAACCCCTTTCCATTTGAAAAAAAAAGGAAGAACCCCCAAGCAGAAGCACAACATCCCACTGAAATAATCTCACTCCTGTTCTAACACAGAGCAGCTCACTACCTGCAGATGCAGCTTACCATCACTTGTGCGCTGCACACTCAAGCACACCAGCTGCTTTCATGGCTTCAAAGTCCTTCATGGGATCATAGCTTTTATAGAACTGTGCATAAGCTTGTTTTCTGGGTTCAGCAACTCCAAACTGGAAAGTAACACACAGAAAATTAAAGTTTGCCAAGGTTTATGAACAGGTTTTTTTTCCTGTTAGTTGTATAATTTCTATCAGCAGATATTAGTCTAAAAGGCTTTTCACTCCAATTATTAAGCATTACTTTGTTCCTATTACAACCTACAGCTCAGGCTACCTGATCATTGGTCAGGAGGACAAATGTCTGAAGTAAAACCTTAAAAAGAAAGTTTGTTACAAGGTAGCATATCACATCTTCAAGATCCAAAACTACTCTATCTATACTGATATTCTCATGTGCCTAACACCCTCCCTGCTAATAGTTTTATACATAAAACATGTCATAATGGCAAGTTTTGTGCCTGTGGGCAGCTGCAAAACTCTAACTCTGGATAAAACGGCATCCTAAACTGAAGGACTGTACTTGAGCTACACTGTAAGTCCATTACATCAGGTAAGATTTTATAAGACTGCCAAGCCACTCATAGCTCACCAACATAAAAAGATACAGTCCTCATTCCTTGGAAACTAATTCACCTGAAGCACAGGGACATACTCAAAAAGCTCTCACAAATGTGGAAAAAAAATCCAAGGTGGGTTTGTACAACAGCATTTAACATGGAACAAAGTAAATCACTACTGAGATGTGTTGTTCTAAATCTGAGCTGCTACCTTACCAGAGTATTAACATGAGGGTGCCAAACAAGGAATAGACTCAGAGACTACTAAAAATTATATTCTAAGGGACCACAAACAAGCTTGTCTACTTCTTAAGAGATGTGTTAAGTACATGTGTGAGCTTACTGTTTCGGATAGATGTTTGTGGCTCTGAGAATTAACTTCTTTTCTAGTCACTTTTATCAACAGCTTCCTGAGCACTCTAATTATGCCAATAGTATATGCATGAATTCAATGGGCAAGCAAGACCCAGTTCTTCCACAAGAATTCACACTGTGTTGTTTGTTTTGTGCATGAGATCCCAAAATTTTTTAGCAAGAGCACACAATAACTACTACTGTTCTTATCTTTATCAGAAGTCAAACCTGTAAGTGTGTTTTTCTGGAACTGTAATGCTCCATTTCCACATGATACTTCAAAAGCAAGAACAGAAAGACCCACATTAGGTTTTCCCACACTGATATCTTCAGTGTGAAGGATAAGTTTTCCAAATGGCTTAAGAGCAAGTTTCCTGAAGTCAGTCAAGAGATAAAGTAAGACTTGTACAACTCTCCCAAGTCTTAGAAACTGTGGCAGACTGAACTACCTAAAGTTGATGAGCATCAACTGTGAATGGTCAAGAGCAGTCTGGGACTAGGAGACTCAAGGTCAAGCTGTCACGAATTGCGTGATCTCAAACACACATCATAAAGCATCAGATTATTCGTATCACTTCTTCAAATGAAGATTAGTAAGATTTATTTGTGCTTTGGAAACATGCTTACAAAAATACATTACGAAACCTTTCTGATGAGCAGCTCAACTCAATCTCAACAGAAAAATATTATGAATTCTTAAAATACTCCAATGAGCCCAGTCTATAATTGCATGACTACAGAGCTCACCTTGTATAAAGTCGCACACCCCATAGATAACAGAAATGCCCCAAGGAGGTGAAGCTTCATCCGCTTGGCCAAAAGGCGACGCATCTGTGGCTTTGGCAACAGTGCGGCCGACATGGTGACTGTATTTCCTGAAAGAAAAAAAGAAATAAGAGGATTGTGGGAGAAGCTCTACTTAAAATAATTTTATGTACTACACAAAGATCATTATTTTTGTATTGTGTAATAATCGTCTTCATAATATAAGCAACAATAGTCCTGTTTGGCGTTCCACTGAGAATATTTAAGGGACAAAACTCAAGGACAACCTATTTATGACACAAATTTCTTTTAAGCCCTTACACTCCTTACACCCAGTATTTGTGGAGAAGACTGGCCTTCGCTGTTGGCACTAAATCCTGCGCTCGCCGCACGGTCTTCTCTCCCAGGCCTGCTGTCCTGCTATTTACGTCAGAAGATATTCTAAGTGGTACTGGGGCCAGGCTGGGAAGAGCCCCGCTCCCTTCCCCGCACCAAGGGCACCTCAGCACCGCGCTGCTGCTGCCGCCGCTGTGCCCGCACGGACGCTGTGCCCGCAGGGACGCTGTGCCCGCACGGACGCCGGGCCCGCACGAAAGCTGGGTCCGCACGAAAGCTGGGTCCGCACGAAAGCTGGGTCCGCAGCGATGCTGGGCCCGCAGGGACGCTGTGCCCGCAGGGACGCTGTGCCCGCAGGGACGCTGTGCCCGCACGGACGCTGGGCCCGCAGGGACGCTGGGCCCGCAGGGACGCTGTGCCCGCACGGACGCTGGGCCCTCAGGGACGCTGTGCCCGCACGGACGCTGGGCCCGCAGCGATGCTGGGCCCGCACGGACGCTGGGCTCTCAGGGACGCTGTGCCCGCACGGACGCTGGGCCCGCAGCGATGCTGGGCCCGCACGGACGCTGTGCCCGCACGGACGCTGAGCCCTCAGGGACGCTGGGCCCGCAGGGACGCTGTGCCCGCACGGACGCCGGGCCCGCAGCGATGCTGGGCCCGCAGGGACGCTGGGCTCTCAGGGACGCTGTGCCCGCACGGACGCTGAGCCCTCAGGGACGCTGGGCCCGCAGGGACGCTGTGCCCGCACGGACGCTGGGCCCGCACGGACGCTGGGCCCGCAGGGACGCTGTGCCCGCACGGACGCCGGGCCCGCACGGACGCTGGGCTCTCAGGGACGCTGTGCCCTCAGGGACGCTGTGCCCGCACGGACGCTGAGCCCTCAGGGACGCTGTGCCCGCACGGACGCTGGGCTCGCACGGACGCTGTGCCCGCAGCGATGCTGTGCCCGCACGGACGCTGGGCCCGCACGGACGCTGGGCCCGCACGGACGCTGGGCCCGCCGCCACCCTCAGGGACGCGCAGAGGTCACGGCACTGTCGCGGGGCCGCGGCCGAGCGGGGAGCGGCGGCTGGCGGCCATAGGGATGGGAATGATGAGGGAAGGCAGGGGGAATGGGGGGAGGCAGAGGGAACGGCGGGAGCACGGCGGAGCAGCGAGCAGCGAGCAGCGCCTCACCTCAGCTCCACCAAGGTCCTTCCGCGCCGCCAGCCCCGCTCCGCTCAGCCGCGGCTGCGCTACTCCGCATGCGCGGGGCGGCGGCGTACGGCGGGCGGCGCGGGTCAAGCGCGGCCGCGCAGCGTTCGGGCCGTGTGGGGACAAAGCCCAGGGTCGGTGCGGGTGGAAAAGGCCTTGCAGATCATCGAGTCCAACCTGGGATCGAACAGCACAGTGTCAAACACACCCTGGCGCTGAGCGTCATGTGCAGTGTTTCCTTAAACACCCTCAGGGACGATGACTCCCTGGCAGCACATTCCGATGTTTAATCATCTTTGCTGTGAAGAAATTCCTCCTAAAGTCCAAGCCCGACAACCCCTGGCACAAATTGAGGTGGTGTCTTCTTGTCCTGTCACTTGTTACCTGGGAAAGGAGCCCAACCCTCCCCGGCTACAGCCTCCTGTCTGTAGGAGAGAGGAGAGCTGCAGAGAGCCATGAGGTCACCCTGAGCCTCCTCCAGGGCAGACAGCCGCAGCTCCTGTCCCGCAGTGCTCCTCACAGGACTTGTGCTCCAGACCCTTCTCCAGCTCCCTGGCCCTTCTCTGGACTTGCTCCAGCACCTCAATGTCCTTTCTGAACTGAGGGGCCCTGAAATGGATACAGCACTCGAGGTGCAGCCTCACCAGTGCTGAGTCCAGGGGGACAATCACTGCCCTGGTCCTGCTGGCCACACAACTTCTGATACAGGCCAGGATGCCACTGGCCTTCTTGGCCACCTGGGCACATGCTGACTCATGTTTAGGTCCCCTCTTTTGTCTTTAATGTCCCTTCCAACCCAAACCATTTTGTGATTCTATTAAGAGCCATGGGAGAAAACAAAGTCGCCCCATGGAAGGATGCCTGGGATGACACTAGTGTGCCGACGGGCTCAGGCCTTTATAGAGAGAGTTTGCCATGAATTACTGGCCTAGCCTAGAAAGAAATTTGTCGCTGTTGAGCAGCTAGCAGAGTAATGAATGCATCGGTTCTCAGTGGCAAGAAGGAATGACCTTTATTGTTTTGATTTCATCACATATATAGAGTTCTCAAAAGTCACCCAGATTGGTCAGTCAGAAGTCTTCCCCCAGGCCTGATTGGCCAGGCCTGCACTGCCCAAGTTCTGGGACACTGTTCCAACAACATCCAAACTTTATCTTTATTTATAAAACACAAGACAATTTCTCATGGGAAAACCTGTGCTAGCCACAGAAATTAAGCCATCTGTAATCTTTTCTAGCTGTCTCTTAGCCAGTTTTTGTACCTTTCTTGGAAATAAGGCACATGTGCTTTGCCCATGATTTCCACTTAATCACCACCTGCACGTGGAGTTGTCATTTTTTTCTTCCTAGGGAGTCTCTCTGGGATTTACACTGAATGCTATAAATTCCTGCCTTGAAAAAACAAGTCCCTCCTGTGCACTGAGGTATTCATTCAAGCCTTTTGCTCATTTGCCAAAGCCAGCAGATCCTGACATCAAAAGACAGAGATGGACCCATAAAACTGAAGAGGAGTTGCTTTTCCTATAACGGAATTGAGAAAAGTGTCAGTAGAAAATTGCAGAGGGAAATCATCCAGCTGTGGCTACAAGCTGGGAGAATGGTCTTTGCAACAGCAGTTTGAATAGATGCAATTTGGACAATGTTTTCTCAAACTGAAGAAAAGTTTGTTACAATAGTTGAGACCAAAGTGAAGAAAGTCTGCCCAAGAATTTTTCCCATGTGGATTAACACAAAACCCCCAAATGTTAATGATGTCATGCAGAAAGAATGGCAAAATATATCACCAAGGGTGAATCGTGCCTGACAGATTTGGTGGCCTCCTATAACAGGGTCACAGCATTGGTGGATGAGGGCTGAGTGACTGATATCTTCTACCTGGACTTGTGCAAAGCGTTTGACATGGTCCTGCATGACATCCATGTCTCTATATGGATCTGATGGATGAACCACTTGGTGAATAAGGAACTAAGGAATTGGCTGGGTGGTTGCACTCAAAAATTGTGGTCAAGAGCTCAATGTTCAAGGGTAGACCAGTGAAGAGTGTGTTCCTCAGGGGTCAGTATTGGGACCAGCACTGTTTAATGTCTTGGTTGGTGGCATGGATAGTGGGATTGAGTGCACCCTCAGCACTGTCCACTCCAAGCTGTGTGGTGACGTCAGCACGCTGGAGGGAAGGGATGCCATCCAGAGGGACCTAGACAGGCTTGAGAGGTGGGGCTGTGCAAACCTCATGAAGTTCAGCAAGGCCAAGTGCATAATCCTGCACCTGGGCTGGGGTGATCCCAAACACAAATACAGGCTGGGCAGGGAATGAGAAGGGACACTTGAGGGTGTTTGTGGACAAGAAGCTCCACATAAACGAACAATCAATGTGTGCTCACAGCCCAGAAAACCAACTACATCTGGGTAGCATCAAAAGCAGCATGGCCAGCAGGTCGAAGAAGATGATTTTGCCCCTCTACTTTGCACTTGGTGAGACCCCACCTGGAGTGCTGTGTCCAGCTCTGGAGCACTGCATCCAGCTCTGGAGCCCCAGCACAAGAAAGACATGGAACTGTTGGAGTGAGCCCAGAGGAGGGTCACAATGATGATTAGAGGGCTGGAACACCTCCTGTCACCTGTGGAGAGAAGTTGGGGTTTTTCACCCTAAAGAAGGCTCTGAGAAGAGCTTAGAGCAACCTTCCAGTGTCCAAACAGGGCTTACAAGAAAGCTGGAGAGGGACTTTTTACATGGGACAAATAGTGAAAGGACAGGGTAGTGGCTTTCAACTGAAAGATTTAGATTAGATATAAGAAAGAAATTTGTTACTGAACTCACTCTCATGAAAAGAACAATACAAAATTAATTGGAATAAAAGCATGGCAGGTTTCATGACTACTGTCATCATAGATTAAATATGAGTAATTTTCCTATAAACATCAGTCTTGTGGAGACAGAATATTTTGGTGAATGGAACTAGGTCTGTAAATAAAATCTTGATTGCTGTTTTCAATAGCTTCCTTCATGGCTGGCCAGGTCATTAAATTCTTTTCTGTGTGGCCAGTTTCCCCATGTGCCTGAGATACTGCTGGCTAGGCATCTTTGTGTTATAGTTAAGATGCTAAATGAAGTGCTAATTGTTATCATCCTTTGATGTCATTACTGTGGAATATACAACCAATTCCTTATTGTTCTGTGTAAAGGGCAGTTCGGGACTGTGCAAAAAAAGAGATAGCAGTTTCTGAATGGATTATAGGGCTAAGTGTGGTTTGGACCTGAGTAGACTCTGTGCATCCAAATGCATGAAAGTAAATAAACCTTCTGGAAACAAGAAGGCGTATGATACAGAGACAGCAGCAGTTGTTTCCTTCCCAGTCCACCCACTCCCTGGGGGTTCTGACACCTACTCCAGTTGTCTTTGGAACATAAATATTAGGACTGTTCACTCAAAAGGTGCTACAGCTATGAAAGTAGAATAGTCAATCCGTTTTTTCCTCTCCAAAATACTCTAGAGCCAGTAACAGTTTACACTTCTACATTGTGTCTTTGAAAGGGATCATCTTTTGAATGAGTGAAGGAAGGCATTAATGCTAAATCATTTCTTGCTTGTGCTCCATTGGCACTGAAAGTAAAATTTACCTCTGAATTTAGTGAGAGAAAATTTAGTCACTGAATCCTTGTCTCTTCCACAAAGAATACAAGCTGTGATACTTAGGACTGTACTTTCCGTGGTGTGTACTGATGCCAGCTAGGACTGTGACAATCAAGTGATTTTGCATATGCCACAAGATGTCTTTAGATAATCATAATCTGGATCAAATTAGAACCAAAACTCTACTGGAAAAAGATCACATGGGACATCAGCAATCCCCTGAGCCAGATGCATTCCCAAATAGTTTTAATATAAAATCTACCTGTCATAAAAGAATCAAGTTAAACAATGCCATGTGCCATAAATTAAAATGCATTCATTTGGGCTCATCCTCCCCTTTCTGTGCCAGAAATTAGCTGATTAAATACCTTCTTGCCACAGCTGTGTCTACATCAACCAATGATGCTGTGGAATATGGTGGCACAAAAAGGTTTTTTTAACAGAATTGGAATGGCAGCTGTACAAAAAAATGAGGGTGAATCAATGATTCCTAAATGGAAAAGGTCAAAATTAGTAGGGGAAAGAAAAATATTTTTATACTTCCAAAAGAGCACTATAAACAAAGGAGAAAAAAAGAAAAGTTCAAATCACAATAAATGGAGGAGACAGGGATTTCACAAGCCTTTGTTGATTTTATGCAAGTTTCTGAAATAGAAAAATCTAAAAAAAAAGTTATTTATTAAGTTTTATTCCACTTGTAAAGAGAAAGATTTTGGTATATTGAATACATATGAAATAATTATGGGAATGATCCTGTGTTTAATACCACCATGGGTTAAAATGTTAAAAAAGAGGTATTTCCCAAGTTCCCAACTTGCAGTCAAGACATGCCTGATGTGTGTATTCAGCCCCATAACCAGAAAATACACCAGGTTTTTTTTTTTGACACTGTTTTGTGGAGTATGGTTCTGCATTAATTGTTCTCACTCTGAAGTCCTCTGGGTTCAGGGGGGTCTATCTGAAACAAATACACTTTATTTTAGCAACAGGAGACCCTTGGTTAAATAAATTGGGGTTTTAAACAAGTAAAGCTCTGTATGTGTCATTCTTACTGAGAAGTTTAACTTAGACAAATGTAACTTCATTATTCATTGCCATTATGTTCTACATTACCCTCTGATTTCTTAGAAAAAAACAAAACCACACCCACAACACCTCCTTCCAGTCCCTGTTCCTTGCTCAAAGCCCTTTAAATTATGCCAAGATTCTTCTGTCTTTTGCGGTTTTAAATGTTATGTAGCTTGTCTGCAATGGAAATAAAGTCATCAAAGACAACATTTTTATACTGTTTGTTTACTCCTCTGTATTTGAGTAGAGGTGCCTTACTCTGAGCAAGTTTTTCATTCTTAATCCTTGTTTTCCCAGGAACATGTGGAACCACCTTTACAGACAAACACTCCAATCTAAAATTTAACCAGTCAACACATAAAATTGTTACAGGTAATTCAGTCTTTATGGTCTCTACAGGCCCATCTCAGCAAGTGACAGCCCATCCAATGTAGGCCACAAGCATTCCTAGTCTGCATCCAGCTCCAGGTGTCCTAGGTAAGAACAGGATGGGAGCAGAGCTATTCCCTTAAAAAATGAAAGCAGAGACCACAACATGAGGGCAAAAGGCCAAGTTTTCACACTCCTGTTCAAAGCACAGTTTGACTGATGTGCTGTGACATGGTTTAGTTCCACACAAGGCAAAATTCTCTAGCTCTAGACATCATCTATGATATGGAAACTATTGTCTGGCAGACAATGCTTGTATGATCTGCCCAGCAATCCTGGTGAATCCCTACATGCACCTGGTACATTTGCCAGTGCTCTCCTCCGTGATCATGGATGTGTTACTGTAAGCCTGAGCAGCAGATTCACATGGGTACCCTTCAGTAGTCCAAAGCCATTTGAACAAGGAATGTTCTTCATGCACTGATAGAGTTTAGGCCAGACCCTTTGTTAACTTGTATTTTATGCAGATGTGACCAGTGACCATCAGACCTCCAGGAAAGCAGAAAGTGGCCGACTGCTGCTGTTGACAGCGCTGTAATTTTGCTCAAGGAATTAATTCTCACAGAAAATTACACACCAACTTCCCTGTGAGTGGAAAACAGTGGCTGTGAAGTGGGAAAGTCTCTTTCAAACAGAAGATCACTCACTCTCCACAAGGCATAACATTTGTGCCTTCCTTGGTTAGGCTCAAGGTACTTGCTCTGGGCAGCTCTTGGAGGAGCAAGCTGCACAGAGAGGAGAAGGGGCCTTGCTCAGGCTGGGGACAGAACCCTGCAATGGTGACATCTAAAAACTTGCGGCATTAGGATTTAACTTAGAGATACCTTTGCTGTTTATTCAATTTACCTAGTACAATACAGAGCTCATTCTGACAGAAAAAGATTGGCCCACATTTTATATAAAGATGATTTTGCAATTGGTTCTTATGGCAATTTTTAGACTTTTCCTCATAGATTTGTGAACATCTCATTTTAGTCTGTTTTAATTCACACTGAGGTGATGACATGGTAAGTGTTACGAGATGTTGGCAAGTTTTCCTTTCTGTGCCTGAAATTAGAGTCTAGAAGGAGTGAAGGGTGTCTCAGATTTGTTGTGACTTGTATCATCATAGTGCAGTCGCATCAACCAAATCATGTTCGTTTATGAAAAGAGAGTTCATGAACACAATTAAAAAAAATAAAAAGTACTCCAGAGATGATGTATTTCTTGACCTCTTTATGATCTGGTGAACTAATTGTGAGCATGAAATTTTATTCATTGTTTCCAATTACATTACCTGGTCTAGTAAAAGATTCTTCCTTAAAAAATGCCATTGCTTTTGTTTATTTTGCTATTGGAAGAATCTGCCAATTTAGGATTGCTATGTTTTGCAAAGGTTCCATAATTTCTGTTCACTACTTGATGGTATTGCAAATAGAATAGATTTTCTTTATAATCATAACCTTGGGAACATTTTAAGTCCCCAGAGTCAGGGAATCTCTGACTTCAAAATCCCCAGACGAGCTAAAATCCATCTCAGATTGTGGTCCCAAGTTTGAAAAGTGAGGCACAGTCAGACATGTGAGACTTCTAGAAAGTAGTCAAATCATCTGTTCATGGTTTTTTAACAAACTTGTTATTGGCATAAACTTTTTAAAATATCTATACTTGAAGCAGCCTGTTTTAACTTTACTGTTTCGTTTGAAATAATCTAATTAGGAAATGATGAGTCTCAGTTTTCTACTGCATTGAAACTTCTGAGCTTTATGATTAACAAAAATGGCAATAGATAACAGTATAAGCAACCTTAAATATATTTTGGTCAAATGAGCTCAGGATACATTTTCCTGAAACAAATTTGGCCATGTTCAATACGGCATTACATGTAAACGTCTGGAAAAATTGCAGTGTTTTTCCAAGCAGGAGGCATGAGATTGCTATAATCCATAGCCCCCACCACAGTATTAATTAGCGTGGCTCACTAACCAGGGACATAATATTTGTAAATGAAACTCTAGAAGGGCATCAGTAAGGAACAGGATGTTGAAGCCAAATGGAAAACATGAACCAATAAAAAGGCTGAACTAGCTAGAAGTGCAAGCTCAGCCTTTGAAGTTAGTTCAAGTACTGCATGCTTTAATTTTGGTGTAATCGTATGATGGAGGTACAAACAAGAACTCAGAAACAGATTTTGTAACATTTGGCCCAATTGTAGATGAATCAGTTTGTTGATGGTTACCAACAATTGCACAGCCAGAGAAGCTGTGGTCTTTGTTAAATTAGATTGAATAATTGGCTTCAGTGGGAGTTTCAGGTGCAGAGCAAATGAAGTGTCACGGCCCTTGACTCTCATAAGATTCCTTAGCAGAGGCTAAGCTTTTGCCTTCAGAACAACCTGAATATGGATTCAGAGAAAATAAGTCCCTCAAGGGTTCATCTACTGACTCCCCTACCCCAGTATGGGTCTGAACATACTTAGTCATTCCTGGCAGATGTGCATACCTTATCTGTTTTTAGAGCCCCTCTGATGACAATAAGGATATCAAAAGCTCTCTGGGCAGTGTGTTTCCAATGCTTAACTATTGTCTTGGAATACAATCTTTGATTAGTACTACATTACCTTGGCAAGCCCAACTAAGCCTATGTATTTCTGTGTTTTGATTTTGTTTTGCTTTGTTATTTTTTAATATACCTCCATGTGGAACTGCAGTGACAAAGCTGTGCTTTCCTGGTGTTTCACTCCAAAAAAGTTCACTTTTTTTGTGCTTTGGACAGCTCTAGGAAGGCCTACTATTGCCAGGTGCTGAGCACCTCTGGAGACATGAATTAAGAGAACGAATTTCAATACATTCAGCAAATTACAAAATCAGGCAGCCAGGAGTTAAGATGATCTTTGAACTGGAAGGTCATAACTGGAAAATGAACATAATCATACACATTCTCCTTTTTTAGATCAAGCATTCACTTCATTAGCTTGGAAATAGTAAATAATTTATTGTAGTCCTTAGTGAATAGCCCAACACATGCTGTTAATTACGTTCTCATTTGGGAGAAAAAGCACAGCAAAAGTTAATATTTTTTCCCTTCATATGCTTTCTAGAAGAAAAAAAACTCCCCAAAAATGCATTTATTTCTCTTTTCAGCAGCCATGGAGACCTGTAGAAGTAGTCATATTCCTCAACAAAGCAATGTAATGGCTCTGTTTCTCAAATGCAAGTGACTACAAACCCAAACATTGTAATGAAACAAAGACTTCAATTAAAAAAAAAAAAGAACACAGAGGAAAATTGTTGAAATATCGTATTAGGAAAAAAATTATATACAACAAATTTAAACCCTATATGATTATGACAGTAAAACAGTTTACCAAACAAGGTAATTTTAACATATGTTGGATTGTGGGTGTATGAATATATATATACACACACCCCTGTATACGTGCCTGTAAATACATATGCACGTACAAAACTGTAAAGGTGTAGATTATTCTAGAGATGTGATAGATTCAATTCCCATAGTACCATTTTCAGGAATGAGTGGCCTCCAAGCCAGTCAGAGTCTGGGGTTAGCAAACTCAGTACTGATCAGTTGGTTTTTGCAGCTGGGATGAAATCCATTGAGTTGCCTACTAGTGAAAACGACTAAGAATGCTATAAGCTTGTTGATTGCATTTTACTGAGCTATAGTCACCATGGCCTAGTGTAGTGAATAATTCCAAGGAAATCTCTGTATTTACTGACTTAGTCAGATGGGGAATATTGCATAAGCTATTGTGTGCCTGTGCATTCCTTGAGTGTGATGCTGTGGTTTTTTTCTTGCTTGCCTTGTCATTTGTTTCATTTAACTTTCTCATTAATGGCACAATTGCTTTGCTTTGTTCAAAAATCCTATTCTGAGAAGCAAGTATTACTTTCTTCTTTAACTTCTTGCCAACAAAAGATTTTCAAATGCATGTGGTACAGAGGAATCATACAAGATTGTTTGAGAGCAAAAAGAAATATCTAAAATTAAAAGCACAAATCCACTTACTACATTCCTGTTTTTCCTTTGACATGAAATGAAATCTTAACGTGAGAAATGCAGACAGTTCATCAGCATACTCTGAGCAAATACATAATTAACATGTGGAATAAGCAAAGCTGTTGTCAACGCTTTCACATATGTTACCACAAAACTAAGATATTTTAATTAGTAGAGAAATAGAGGAAAATCCAAGTAAATATAGCCCATGCTTGACATAAAAATTAGCTTGACTCTATGAGTATTAAAAGTAAGAGAATCTCATCTCTACCTTAACTACCCTTACCATACTAGGACAGCCTAGTGGGTTCTGCATAATTCAAGTCTGCTCCAGTGTTCTGATAAATAATTACTTAGTGGAGGAGTTTCCATCATGGCCATTGTGCAAATGCTTTACTAAATCATTGGTAGAAATCAAAATGTTCAACAGCAGGTAGGTAGAAAGTGTAGACTTTGGTGTTTTGTAATAATCCAATTTGCTGGACTGACAAAACCTTATTTGAAGTCTATGTTATAAGAGGAAAAAAAGGAAACTACATAGCAATACCATGTGGCTTCTGATTTGGGAACTACAATTTAGCCTATTAGACATGGACCTGTTCCAAAAGTGCATATTCAAACAATCATGCATGAAGGAGTTTGAAACACAGATGTGAATTATAACTCTCTGAAATCCTGGGAATGCTCCAAATTAGGTGGGTTTGAACTGTAAGTACAGATCCAGATCTAAAGTTTTTTGTTCAAACCTGTCTTTCCCTAACATTTTTACAGCAACAACTGAATGTATTAAAACCAACAATGTTCCATAAGTTTAAAAAAAAAATACCAGTTAACCTCATCTTAGCTGTATTCAGACATGATTCACAATGGTTGGCTAAAAACATTTCTATAAAAAGGCAGTAACAAAAATCACCAGTTGAATGTAATGGGACAATTTAAATCAGTCAAATTTGAGTCAGATTACTGTGGCTCCATTGGCCACAGACAGCTTCACAGTGATCACTCTGACCCAATATTTAACATTAGAAACATAAGGAATTTAAGGATTTTCTTCTCCAAGTTTGGGACAAAACTTTGAAACATCTGTTCTCTTTTCAGTCCTTTTTACAAACCCACACTTAAGCCAATGTTTTTTACTAGAGCAATAGTGTTGGTTGGGACTGGGGGCTGGCCATTTCACAAGCACACAAGTGGTAAAGGATAGAAAATGAACCCTGTAACACTGTGTAGGACTAAAGGCACAGAAGGAGCAATGAAGGAACACCTGCCATTTTTCAGTGCTCTCAATAGCAGGGAACTGAGGGTCCCAAATTGATGCAAATACCCAGTTCACTGATGCTTTTATCTGTAGACTTCATTACTGCAGGTTTCTCTTTTTCAAAGTCAAACATATTTGCAAAGTGAATCACAATGATTCTTCTCATGTATATTATGTATAATGTGTGGCACAAATCAGTCTGGCTTTGGCAACCCCATACTGTATAGTAAGAGAAACTGGGTCTGCTGAATCAGGTCTACTGATCTGCAAAACACCTCTCTCCATTGCTGCTCTCAATATCTGATGACTAAAACTAGATTTTCACACCTTGAAGGAGACAAATGAACCCACAGTTCATGGTCTAAGACAGTTCCCCATTATGGTCTAAGACAGTTCCCCATTATGGTCTAAGACAGTTCCCCATTTACAGTATTTTAAGAAACAGCCATTAAAAAGGGATCATGTACAGAGGTAAATGGTAGAGCAGCATTGCACAGACACAAATGAAAAAGCATTTTGCCCCTTTTAAATGGCCTGGTGATGGCCACTACCACTCTTGTAAACTGATGCAGGAGTGCACCTTAGTAATATAATGCAGCACTACATAGTTTCAGGAATTTGTCTCATAGTCCTGATGCCTTAAATGCTGATAAAAATTTGAGACACAGACACAGTACAGGAAAAGGGTATTACCTTGGTTTAATAGGATTCCAGGTGCACCATGATGACTCGAGCCCCAATGATATCCCCCATATACAATTTATGGACCCCCTAGATTAGCATACTTATCTAAAAGTCTCCAATGAGAAGTCTAACAAATGAAGTAATTGCCCCCTTATTAAAATTACCTCCCCCCAAAAAGGTTACAACTTGGTTTACAAAAACAGGTCTCAGTGATGGGGCTCTGTTCAAGGTTGGTGCCTCATGTTCTTGAGATTGTGGGGATGTTTCGTCTTCCCCAAAGAATTCTGAGCAGGGCAAGGGTACAAGGGTTATAAACATGTAGGGTTGAGATACAGGGAGTAAGAAGTACAGGAATGGGGAAGGGTAAAAGGATATATAAAAAGAGTGTAGAAGTATAATGAAAGAGGACAAAAAACCCATCAGGCATCAGTCCGATATTCTGTGTCGAGCAGCAACACAAGTCAAAGCAAAATGTACAAAGCCCCTTCCAAAGCACGTAATCACAGCTAGTGTTGATATCAAAAGTATTTGAATGAGCAATTTCAGGACTGCACTGTCAAAAATTGTAAATTGTTTTAATAAAAATGTCAGGTCCAATGACAGAAAAGTGAAATACATAGTAATAGCATCTTAATGTAAACATTTATGAATCTAAATTACACCTTAAAAAAATTCAAAATATTCCTACTGCTATTACAGTCCATTAACAGGGACTAAACATCAAAACTAACTCTGAATGAGTATGATTGGATTGTGTATTTGACACCACTAGAGCCTAAGTCTATCCAGAAAAGTTTTCTAGGTTTGCAAGTTTCTGAAAAAGATAATTGGTTTTATTGTCTGTAGCAGCAAACTTCACAGAAGACTGTTGTTCTGCTGTAGAGACTTCTGGAAGCCCCAGAGTATAACTACTTAAAATAAATAAGGAATAAATTTTAATTGTCTGAGAGGTGCTAGGGTTGTTGAGAAAAACATTTCTAGCTCTTTAAAACTGCTGAGCTCACACAGGTGGTAAATCATGAACCTGAGAGAGAACAGATCTCAAGAACAAGACAAAAAGACAATAGTAGTACAAGTGTTCTGAGGTTATATAGAATCACCATTCAGAGCAATATTTAGTCAGTTCTCAGGTTCTCTGCTGGAACTGGTCCCTCTGGATGAGACTTAACCCCCTATTTCATTTCAGGTACATCACCAAATAGCAGTTCTGGGGTATCTGCTATTGCATGAGGTTAGATCCAGTAACCCAGAAATTTAAGTGTCCCTGTCTCTTAATATATTTCCTGTTCAACTGCCCAATATTCCTTTAAAATGGACACATAAAATGAAAATAATGATATGACATGTAGTTTTAGCATTACTAATACATGTGATCCTTCCCAGTTGCATGCTAAAGACATGGCCTTTGGCACCAAGACACTATGTGTGTGTACATACACTCATATATATCCCTATAAATTTCAGCTAACACAGAAACAGAACTGCAAACTAGATTGAGACAAACCTTCAGTTTGCAGAACTTTGAGTGAATAGTTTGCAAAGTTATGTTCACTAGTTAAGTACATGAAGTACTTTTTTAAAGTTTGATAGACATGTATGGTATTAATGATCATAACTGTCTGGGGCAATAGTTTTTGCATGAGGTAAATTTGCTGGTAAATTTTTGTTAACTATTTGGCAAGGCTGGAACATTCACAAGGAGTTTTATCATTTGTGACAAATATCTGGGTAATATTTTTAATTTTTGAAGTAATCCAAGTGTTAATCATGTCAGAACTACAAGCATAAGATAAGCAATGTCTACATGCTATTTAACTGCCTCCAAATTCCATGAAGGCAAGAATACAGCAAAACAGAAACTGCCTGCCATGCTCCAGCATTTGGTTGCATGCACTGTACTGACCACAGCAGTAGAAGGTGGCCTTCCATGTACTTTTTATGGTGACATACATCACTGCATTTATGCCATTTTATGATTCTTCTTTGCCTTTCACATTAATGAGTGGTAGGCCACACAGTACCACATGTGCTCTGCTCACTACAAGATGCTGCATTCCATCCTCCTCAGATATACTGAACATTAAAGTTTACTACATTTATGATATTTGGGAGAACATAAAAACCAGGGAAAGTATTTTGTGTTTTACTTCCTTGTAGCTTCCACCAAAACCATCTTTCTTAGGTAACCCAAATACAGGAGTGCAGACAAGCATGAAACAAACTCTGAACCATGGGGAAAGCAGGAACCAAATTATTGATCTCCCTTGCTCCTTCTGTGAGAATATATGAGCAGGGCAACTACATCCATAAAGAAAGTGTATTTCTTCCCTGCCAGCCTGTCTGAAGCAACACCCAATGGAAATCCCTTACAATTCTTGGTCATTGTGTCAAGAGTGAAGAAGACTGTTAGTTGTCCTTAGCCACCACTCCACACTGAGGAGGAAACCACTCTTGGATGTTCCTTAACAGCATGATCTGAGAGCTCCAACTGAAGAACCTTTACTTCTGACAAAGAAGGCAGGGCTACATGGCTCATTCTCCCTATTCACAGGGTCGGGACAAGAAGCAGAAGACAGTCCCATCCCTAACTCAGGGCTAGTCCTCAGGAACTTGGCTCACTGGAGCTCGCTGATCAGCCTTTTACATACGTTACACACATGTAGAGAAGAATGGAGCCAACAGCTTTGTGGCTGGGGACTGGTGTTTGAAGTGGTCTGAAAAATGTGGAGAGGTCTAGTATCATCCTGTCTCTTGCCTAGCAGTTAATTCTTCCCCTGCCCTCTCTTAATTTCCCAATTAATCCTTGGTCCTTAGTCCCCACATCAACTGTGTCCCAAGTATTTTTAGAACTTTTTAAAAGTAGGGAGAGCTACACAAGAGATATGAGTTCCTGCAACCTTCTGTTGAGTAATGCCTTGGGACTAATGATATTTTATAGAAGTTCTCAATCCCATCTCTGTCCTGATAGATTTTAAGCCTTTCGTGTTGATCAAAACTCAGAAATTAGACAGAAGTTGAACTTTGGGACAGGAATCAGACTGAACTGGGAGCATCAACAACAGCATTTGACTTTATAATAATTCACAGACCTCATGAGTTATCCTTGATAACAGAAGTTGTGTTAATTGCATAGTGAGAGCACTGTGTGCCAAAATACACTTCTTCAGGGCTGTCAGTTCAAGGCAGTGTTTTACTTATTCATTAGCTCAAGCACTGGAGAACTGGGCTTGATTATAAGACCTGTAAGACAGAGTCCACCTAGCAGTTTGTGCCATACATAGTTCAGTGGAATCTTAAGGTGATTTGAGCCTCAATGTGTATTATTAAATTATTAACACAAGAGTCAGTCACAATCAGATTGACATGGGACACATTGGAAGATGTTTATTTTCTACCCTTGATCCCATGGTTCTTAATAACCAAGTCATCAACTTTGCTGTAGAACTGTAAGAACAAACCTTGTATGCATATTACATTTGTGTCTCCTGGCCACCTCCACAGAATGTCTCTGCATTCCCTTCCTCAGAGAGATTTTAATGTGCCTGAAAAGGTAACAAAATGTCACTGCTGTGTTCAGCCAGTTGAAATAATCAGAACAGTTCTTCAATAAATGCGTCAACTCAAATTGGTGAAATTAATTTATTGCCAATTAGAATAAATCATTACTGATTCAGGTAGTGGGGGAGAGAGGGAAAGAAAAAAAGAACATTTACACACTTAGAGAAAACACTTTTCCTCCACATTTCCCAGGTTCAAGTTCACTCCAAGCACTTCTCCTCCCCTGCTTCTTATCACCACAGGTTGCACTATGTTCCTTTGGTGAGGCACTGGGAAGCCCCTTCTTCCTGCTCACTATTTTCCTCAGCTGCAGCATCGGTCCTTCACAGGGTGCAGACAATATCTGCTCCACCATAGAGCACCTCCTCCTCCTCCTCCTCAACTTCCTCCTCAGCCTCTTGCTCTTACACCTCCTCCTCTGCCCTTGGGTGTTCCCTCTGTTGTTTATCACTGCTTTTATTCCTTCCTCCACTCTGACTTTCTTTGCTCTTTCTGTTTCCCCAGCGTGCCACTGTGTTGGCTGAGGGATCAGCCTTGTCCTGTGATGGGTCCACTGGTGGCAACTTGGACTGGCTGTCCTCAGCACAGGATAGCCTTTGCCTCCCTCACAGGCCTCCTGCTTCCAGCCTTGCCATTTATCCCCAGTAGATAAGGTGTGACCTGCCCTTTTACAACGTGGAGGGAAGATGCCCCATCAAGAGCACTGATGTCTTGTGTAGCTATCTCACCCTACCAGCAGAGTGGTCAGATCACTATAGGATAATGGCAGGCAAATTTCCTGTGGCGTTAGAGAGAGGGCTACACTGAAGCTGGTGGAAGAATCACTCGGGACCTCAACTTTCTCATTGCATTAGCCTGTACCACAGCCTGATGCCTGGCAGGAATGCAGTTCTCAGGTTTGGAATAACACGGCGGGCCAGAGACCAGGCTGGGCTGGACTGCAGCAAGGGGTACAGGTGCTTTTGTGGGCCCTATGGCCACTGGGCCCAGCTGGCAGTTTCTCAGCCATGGAGAAGGAGCAAAGGCTCTGTGCCAGACTCCCCATAATGATACAGCTCCATGGGGAGCAGAACAGTGGTGCAGAAGGCAAAGATGTATGGAATACAGTCACACCTGAGAGGTACATGAGGTCCTAGGTGGCTGGATTACTTTAACTGCAACTATAGGACATGATAAGAGGGCAGAAAGACAATGTGAGAGAAGACCAAGGAATGCTGCTGTTTTCTCTGAAGTCATTTATAGAAAATGCTGCCACAGCAAAATCATATTCAGACACTAGGAATTTTAGGACTAGTGAGGGCAGGACACCAATTTGCGTAAAACAGCAGTTTTGAGTTTAGAATTAGAAGAGGAAGGAGGAGCAGAGATGGAAGGGAGCAATATTCCAAGTTCTATTAATTTTTCTAAGTCCACCTAATTTCAACATAGGCTTAAAAATACCAAAACAAAACCTCCAGAGGAGTCTTCCTTCTAGGAATTCAAACTTTGAAGCAAAATCTGGTTTTCTGTCTTTATCAGATTTTTTTGCTGTCCCACTTCTTTCTCTCAGTCTAATATTTAATTGGCTTTGGCAGAGATGATCTAGTGCTAGTTCTGTGTCAAGTTCTTGACAGTAACTTCACAGAGTCTGAAATTTCTCCAGTCATCTCACGTTCCTGTTCAAAATATCTTAACTGGAAAGCTTAGATAACCTAATTTCAGAGACTGACATTTTGCAACAAAATTCCATCTGGTCAACATTAGATACACTAACCATGGCTGGAGTGAAAAATAAGCTTGTCTTCACATGGAGGCTGTACAGCTTCAGTTAAACATTATTTGGAATGGGATAACTTGCTCCTAATGAGCATCAGCACTGGCAGCAGGAAAATGGGCTTTTAAGATTTCACATTTCAAAGCACACTTGTTGGCAGTCTGGTACTCACTTCCAGCTACTTGGGAAGTTTCGAGAGTTTACGCTTTGTAGGAATGGTGGCTTTCACTGAACTTTCAGGCTTCAGGGAGGGTATAGACAAGAAATCTGCATATGGAGAAAAAAATTAAAATTATGTGAAACTGAAGGAATTGAATATTACATAGTGCTATTGCTAGCCCAACTGCTAAATGGATATTTTTAATAAATAAGCAGGTCATAATATCCTCAGCAAAGACCTACGAGGATATTCACAGCTGTAACAAGGATGAAGAAACGCCTCTCACATCCACCAAAAGCATACTGACAAACTATGAGAAAGAGGTTTCAGTATCTGCTTGACTGTAAGTTGATGAACCTCAAGAAGCCAGGGAGGTGAAATCTGTATGTGATTGCCATGTCACTGCAGAATGAAGAAATGGCTTTATTGCTCTCTGCAGTAGGACCTGTGCAGTAAAGGCAGTGCTGATACCCTGCAACTTTTACTTTTCCTTTTTTAGAAAATATATCACTCACAAGTACAGCACAGAGAGCAACTCCCCTACAGACAGGAAAAGAGAGGCAAAGGTTTCTGTACATAACTCAAAACAAGAGCAAGCAAAGCCCTTGTACTGAGAGAATTTCACCTGAGCTATAAGCTTGTCCTGCTAAACTATAGAGCTTGGTTAATAACCTGCAGGGAATGATGATGAGGTTTTCTCCAGATCTTCTTGCCTTTTAATGAGTATTCTCTCCTGCTCCAAGGCTTCTATGTACTTGGAATAGGACCAGGAAGCCTGCAAGAACCATTAAAAACCATCAGCTTCCAGGTCATATCACTGTAGCTTCCGATCTATTCCAACAGTAAGATAAAAAACTTGTTCATGTTATCTCCCTATTACTGGATAATTACAAATATTAAGAAGGTTTCTTTTCATTACAATATTGGAATAATGGGGAAAACAGTATTGCTGTAAATAAGTAAATCTCAAAACACCATGATTTAAGCAAGTTTGACTGACATAATGTTTGTATTTATTCTCCATCCCTGGTCTGAGTCTTATTCTCTCTCCTTTCATCTTCAAAAACTAAACAGCAGATCGTTCCCCTCCCAAAATACCATCTGTGCTATCAAGGACTCGATTTTACCTCTGTGCTACACCTTTAGAATATGCCCTTTCACTGAAGGTCTGATAAGCCTCACAGCTCCTTCTGCCTGCCCTCTCCAGCAGAATACTGCTACCACTAGAGGCAGATCAACTGGAGATGCCATCCTTTCCTTTTCTAAGGATAAAATACTGCTTTTAAAGGCAACAACCATAGTTACAATTGCATGTAAATAATAGACTGCTCTCTCAAAACAGTACGAGAACTGCACTTTTATTTGGCCTGGTTTTTATCTTACAGCATTAGAAGTTTGGAGCCAATTTGTCATGTCATCATTCAGTAAGAACTTCTAGCACCTTCCTATAGTAGAAAAGGGCTTGCAGAAGAAAGAAGGAACTGCCCTTTAAAAGGTGATTGTTCATTCTGCCTATTCTTGAGGGGCTTAAGCATATGCCAGAGATACACTGGCTTGCTCAACTCATTTTTTTTAACTGGTATGAACAAAAATAAAAGGGTCCAATCAAGGGATAAGAATGTAAGCTTATCTATGCAGATAAGCTTAGAAACCACAATTCACGCTGTGGTTTCATATTTTGGGGGTATTTCACACTGCCTTTTTCTATGTTCTGCTCTTCGCTAACATAATGCCATGGGTAGAGCTCTGTGGAACATAAGCAGTGGCCAAGTGTGATGCATTCCTGATTGATATGACATATCTAAGATAATGTGGTTGCACAGGTTCCGTGTTATTTTCTGGCAGTGCCAACTCAGCCATGAATGATCCCTTGATACACTCAATGTAGTATGTCTGTTTTTCCCATTTCCCAATAAAATAACTGTTACCTTTTCACTACAGATTTGATGTATAGTCATGAGTTGTTACAGAAGTTCTTAAGTGGTATTTGCTATCAGATTTTCAAATACCTAGATTTCCTAAAGGAGTTCAGCTTCAGTTTTTGACATATCACCAGAACAGGACTCTAGCCTAAACCAAACTCTTTCAGGATATGAATTTCACAAATAATGAAAAGCTTCTTATTCCAGAACTGAACTATTTTTATTCAATTTATCTTTAAATATTCTTTTTTAATCCACACACCATAAGAGCTTAACATTCTGCTAAATGTTAATACTACTCAGAACCTACATTAAAAAAAAAGACAAAAAAAAATCACCTGTAAGGTAGGTAAACTTACAACATCAAACATAATTTTAGAAGAATGAACAGTTATTTAAGAATCATGTGACAACAGTATTCAAAACCAAACTCCCCCCATCCCTTTTCCCAAGATCATTTTATCTCTCTTGAATGACATCTGTAGAAACATGTATTATTTACCTTCCTCCCATTTCCATCTGTAGGTGCTAAAGCTGTTGCTGCTCCTCTCTTCGCATCAAGCCTATCTACCAAAGCACTCCTTGGCAGTTGAGTCAAGGACTCAAGCTGAGTCAAGGGCCCAGGCTTGGACTTAAGTTGAGTCAATGCCTGAAGTTGAGTCAAGTTGATGGGTTTTCTCCCAGCTTCTTTACCCTGCCAGTACTAAAAACTCGTAATTAGATGTGAACAATAGGTACAGAGCTAAAGTAAAAAGCAAAGTCTGAAGAAATAAAATTGTCATTGGAAATGAGATAGTGTCATTTGCAGTAATGTTTTGTAATGCTCAGTTTCATAATGCTTCATGTTGACCATATTAAAAAATAGCAGAAGATACTGGGTTTTTTAAGCATGTCTTTGTTCTAGTTTATGTTTCCTGGCCTCTACACTCCTGCAGACCATCTACCTTTCAGATTCAACACCTGCTTCAAAATATAGCTAGATGACAGGGCAGATCTGCAACAGAATGTATTTTAAGGACAGAGAGGACATTGTGAGCCTTTAATTTAGCCTCAGGTATAAGCATAGAATGTAGGATTTGTTGTGATTAATTCCAGCTTGGTCCAGTAGCTGTGTACTAACTACAGTACACAAGTATGGAAAACTGGCAAGCTGATTTAAAACATTTACAGTGAAGAACAAGGCATTGTAACCCTTGGCAGACTACTCTGGTGATTAACTATTTGTCATTTTCATGTTGTTTTGTTTCACCTTTGCACATTCTGTCTGATGATCCCAAAACTCTTTATAAACATTAATCACTGTTCATATGTGACCTATCATAGTTAACCTCACAACATCTCCAAGCTGAGTAATATAACCCTGCCATGTTCCAAGTGAGAAAGTGAGAAAAAAAGAGAGATCAAATGGTTCCCAAAGTCACTTAGTAAGTGCCTGAAAGATCTAGAAAAGGATCAAACTATCTTGTTTTCTTGCTCCCAAAGTGCCTTTTCCGCCCTCATCATCCCCACTGTGCTATCAACCCATCAACAGTAAAGTGAGTTTTGGGTACAGAACTGCCCAAGCAGTGTGATGCTCATCTTCTCTCCAGAAACACGCTCAGTAACTTCTGTGGCACACTCCGTTGGTGGAACAGGGATGCCAACGCAAACACAGAGGCAGCATGAATACTGCTGCACTGCAGTTTATGTTTGCTGGCTTTCTCAATGAGAATGGTGAATTAAGCCAGGACTTTAAAAATGACTTCTCACAGTAAATTAAGCAGTGTTATAGTGAATGTAAATCCCATGCCGTGACACCACTTACTAGCAAATAAGCTTATTGCTAAGAGAGACGGCAGAAACATGGAAAAGGAAAATAATGTTTATGGCTTTCTTTGCTAAGGTCATGGAAAGAGTAAGTAGAAATATAGTGTGTAAGCTAAAGCTATTTTGTGCAAATGTTGCTATTTCTAAAAGCAAAAAAATCCAAAATCTATTTTGTAGATAAAATGCAATGATGTATACAACCAATTACTAGTACTGGCCTCAAGGCAGTCTGCAAGAAGTGACGAATGTGGCATGTGCATCTAGTAGTTAACAAAGGAACAAGTCCATTGCCAGGATGCCTTTAATAGAATTTGCCCCATAAATAACAAATAGGCACACACAAAAACCATTGAGATAGTCAAATAATACCAAGTTATGCATCATTGCATATGCTCCTTGAAAAACTCCTTGTTGGCCCATTTTTTCCAGTATACTACGTAAAAGCCCAACTCTTCTCTGTTCAGTTCTGAAACTGAGGTGAGCCCAGGTAGATTCAGTGCCCCAGGGACACATTTGTAAAGGAAGGAGAAAGCAAATTCTTCCCCTAGGACTATGATTGCTCTGTTTGACATAAACCCAAAATAGCAACTGATTTGTGGGGTGGAGAGGAGATAAATATAAGAAAAGCTGTTTCTAACCCTTGCCAGAGCTTTCCTCTTGTTCAATGAGCCTGGTGGGGCAGAGGAACATAGTCCTTCTTTTCATTGCCAAAAAATCATCACCTTCCACAAGCCAACAAGTAACCTGCTATTGCTCATGTTAGATGAACCTTATCTCAGAATCCTTCAGGGATACTGAATCATTTGAATAGTTATGTTGTCACCGAGAGGACAGAAATCTCAGGCAAGAGAACACGAACTGGCAAATTATTTAAACCATAACAGAAAGGGAAAAGGATTTCAAAAGTATTTGAAAAATTTATCTGTTCCACCTATTGTTTCAAGAAACTTTAAAAGATAACTGGTTTACTGATTTTTTTTTTTGTGAGAAGAATAGTCTACAAACTGTTCACTGTTTAGAGCTGCATTCTCTGCCTCTTATTTTATAAAATTTCTTACTCTATTTCCCTGCTTAGAAGGATAATTCACTTCTCCCACTTGTTCTCCATAAAAGCTAGGCTTTTGCCCTCCTGCCCAAGATTTGCTCTTTTTCCCTTGATCTTTATCAGAAATCTCATAGACAGGCAACAAACAGATGGAAAAAAGACTGTGAAAAGGCAAAAGTGCATTACTTTGAAATACTGTATTCTTGCACTTTAGTATTGCCAATGGCCTTGGCAGACAAGTGTATATGGAGACAATGTGCTTTGGAGAAAGGAACATGAGTTCTTGGATTTTAGACTTCCCTTGACGTTGGTGTGTGGCCTTGAGTAATGCTTCACTGGTCCTCAGCTTTCATGTGCCTAAAAGAGGATAACAATGTGTACATGTTCTTATGGGCCTATAACTTTATCTGTCCAGATACCTGCGTGGTTCTTATCATGAGTAACATCTCAACACATGTACATGGTATTTAAAATATGTAAAGGTCTTTGTAATGCTACTTATGGTAGTTTGCAAGTCCAGTCATTTCTCTGCCCTTAAAAGAATGTTCTCTCCTCAAAGCTTGCCAAACAATTGTATTTAATAAAAAATAAACTTTTTCAAAGCCTATAATCAATAGAAAAAGAAATCCATTATATTTTAATTTTAAAAATCCAAGAAAAACAATTTTACAAGCAAGCATTCCACTGTAGAGGTCACAGTTCTGTTAATGCACTGGAACTGTCTGGAAGCTCACTGTGAGCAGTCTTACAATTTCATTTTCAAAGCTGAGAAATATTCAAGAAAAGGCAAAGATTATGCAGAGCAATGGCCATACAAATATTTTTTACAATAATGTGCAGGATTTTCAAATGGTCCTTCTGGAAAATAGATACGAAATCAGTTTTGGTTTGGGTTTGGTTTGATTTCAGTTGTGATCCAGAATGTAAATTCTAATATAAGACAATACATCATGAAAGTGTGAACAGGCTGCAGTAGCTCACAGTACACGTGGACTGTACAAAGATTTATTTTTATTAATTCAGCCTTCATTTTTGCTCTTCTCTTGGCACAAAAGGTGACTAAAATACTTTTTTTCCAGTGGTTAATGAAAGGAGTATTCCACTGACTCATCTGCTTCTAGTTAAACATATGTATATGCATTGGCAAAATTGGGAACTAATCATCTTAGGACTGGGTTGCATATAACGCTTGAAATCTAACAAGAATATCTGGTAGCTTTGGATCAGGCTGAGAAAGGGATATTTTAATGTATGTGTCTTTGCTCATGTTATTCAGTTCATCAGCTGTCACTTGAAACTTTATGAGCCTTACCTTTGCTGTTATCCCTTCCTTCTTTCGCATCTTTTCTTCCCTTTTTTTCTCCAAGGCAACTAGAATTTTGTCACTATCCGGATTGCTTTGTAACTTAGAAAATTCTGGCCAAAATTTAAACAGAAGAGCAAAAGTACTCATCTGCGCAGGAAGAAAATAAAGTCAATCTTGACCATATTAAGAAAACAGTTTACTGTAAAATAAAATGCAGAATGAGATAACTATTTTTTCTGAACACAGAGCTTGTTCCTCCCACGTACTTTGTCCTGACATTTCAGCCCAGCTTTTTTCGGCACATGCTTTTCATCAGTGTGTTTATTACTGGTGAGAAATCTTCCTAAACCACAGTTAAAAGGCACTTTCTTTTTTTATATTTCCCTAAACAATTGTTTGCATTAATGAAAACATCCATCACTTTTTACAAGTATTCTTGATAAAATATACACCAGTAGAATTGCTTTTGCACCACTGTTCTGCTCAAGTATTTCAAATATTCAGTTCATTAGGGAGAGGGCTTTCTTCCCCTCCTTAAGAGAAAGGAAATACTTTTTTGCCTCTGGAAAGGCTCTTAAACCACATTACAGATCTATGAGCAAATATTGGATAATTTTTAAATGATATAATCTCTCACAGGGTCGTTTTTGAACTAGAATAAGAAAAACAATTTTAGAAAAGCAAACAGAGGGGCTCAGTGAATTCTGTTGCTGCACGTACTAAGGCTCACATTTTTCAATTTATTTAGATGTTTAATTTGCATTGAGAAACTTGGCTTCAAATGAGCCAAGCATGCTCAGCACCTCACTGCTTCTGGCTCAACAGGCTTGAAAATGACATGTGAGTCACTGTAAGGTTCCAGTCACAGCTTTTTGGCCTAGTTCTTCCTTTGGTTTTGTGCCACATTTCTGGAGTTCACTGGGTTTTACACAGGCTGAAATGGGACATATCTTTCTCTTAGGACCTATATGAACCCTTTTCTCTGACAAATCATTCCTCTTTTGTCATCCAAACACTTTATGGACTCACAGCTGATGTCTAAGGGTGTCAGTGGCAATTTTACAGGAAAAGAAGAGCAGCTACTTTTCTTGTTCTTAGATTATAAGACAGACAAGGCAGTATCAAGGGATAAGAAAATAATAAGTCTGTAGTAAATGTTCAAAAATTGGTGTTCAACCTGATTAATAGAAAGATCAGTGAGAAAATTGTCTACAGCCATTTGATACACACTTTCTGTAATAAAGAAATTAAAGACATTTGGCAAGTTAAGCTGTCTTTGTGCTTTACTCACATCTGCATTTTTCATAAAATATGAAAACCACAAACTTTCTAACTAAAAATTACTTCTCTGACATTAACCAAGTGGCAAAGAACAGGCAGTTAAGAACATAGACAGAATTCGTTTCTACTGCCAGAATTCCTAACATAGACCTGGATAACACCTTTCCACGATCACCTAGCTGTCAGAGACTTTCTTTATTGAGCAGGATATATCTAAAGCCTCTTTTTCATCTCCACCATACATTGAAATATGTCTCATTGAAATATATTACTACAGCACTCTCCTTCAAGCTCAGGCTTATGTGTGGAGTCCTAACTGTCACATAAGCAACAAAGACTGCTCTTAAAATCAGGCACACAGTTTCTAGCCAGACCTATTACAGAGATTTGCCCAGCTTCTTACCTGTGCCTCTCTAAAAATGTAAGGTCCTAGTTCCTTCCTGTGCTCCACAATCTTCTTTGCTTGTTCAGGTGGGATGTCAATCTGCAAAGCTGGGGGTATGGCAGAATTAATAAAGCAGTCAATAATAGCTGTGATCTTTTTCTGAACTATGGCATCACCACAATGAGAATGGCACAAGTCCTGAAAGATGAAAAATAGCATTTTCAGTCAATGGAGACAGACACACACAAGAAACGTTACAGGGGCCCAGTGATCAAAGAGCAACAGTCATACAAAAATAATAATACAATAAATTCCTTCAGTATGCAGGGCAAAATTCTTTTAGTAAATGTGCATGGTCAAAACCATACTTAATACAGGAATGGGGCTTCTGGTTTGCAAATGCAAATACAGAGTAATCATTGCTTTTAAGTGATAATCTCTGCCTGCATGTTCTGATGGAACAGGACAGTTTTTAAGTGCATTACTGGCAAATAGACAGTTCTGAAAAGAGAAACACATCTACAAGTGTGAAATGCACTGATTTTCACAATGGGCCTTCTATGACATGCATAGCTATGGTAATTTACAGATAAAGAAATGCTTTAAGTGCTCCAACAAAAGAGAGGAAATATTTAGAGGGTGAAAGATATTCTAACCAGGAATGTTGTCACAAGAGCGGACAATTTAAGCTACCAGTACAATCTTCCATTTACTGAAATCCTCTGTTTTCACCATTCATTAGGATTTTCTAGGTTCCCAAAACCTCAGGGTTTGAAATAACTGTACAGTATAGAATACAAAACAAAACTGAACTTACAGGAGTGAGATGTCAAAGGAGCACTAGAGTTTTCTGCTTTTTTAATGTGATCCTATTGTTCTTGTAAAACCTGTAATTACTGCGTTCTGACATCCTGACAATGCCACCATTGGATTTTGACATGAAAGAAAAATAATTCAAAGAGTGTCCTTCCAACACTTTGATACATAACTTTCCCTTTATCCATATATATCAAGAAATTTATATAGCACTAGGTGACTATCACATGTATCTACTAGAGACACAATGAGCACTCTAGAGTTTTCAGGAAGAGAGCTCTTTAAATTAAGAATCTGAATTTAGTTTTGGTATAGAAGGCTAGATATTTACTTTACAAAGAAATTAAAACCATGGCTTTTAACCAGAAATGTGGTATGTGAAAGAGTCGGCTTGCTTTATTATGAATACTTTTCATTTTGAAAAGGAAAAAGAAATGGTAACAACTGTAACAAAGAAAGTAAGGCAATGCAAAAACATATTTAATATATCCTAAGAATATATATTATGGCTTCTTTGCTCATCTAGCATAAAAAGCAGAGAGCTGTAGTAAGAGGGAAGACAAACAAGCCATATGATGTGAAGAGAGATGAGACCAAGCATAGATGAACAGATGGAAATGATCCACAGAGTTATGTTTCTTCATATTTGTTTTATAAAAAAATCTTAGTTTTGGATTGTCCCAAGATGTGCCGCCAGCCTGATGGGTTATGGGGAGCGATGCAGTCATTGACTCCTAAAGGGAGTTCTCTCTAAACTGATGGCATGATAGGGCTCAGACAATACAAGTATGCTCTGTGCAGAGTGCTGCCCACGCCTTTGGCAATATTCCTGCAGTTCAGCCTGACCCACAACACTCCTACTAATCAGCCTTTTGCTTCTACAAAGAGCATCAACTGCCAACTGTGACAAATCACATGCATGGAGAAATATGGTCAGATTGTACTTTTTCTTGATAATAAGACAAATAAAATTAACATAAATGCGGGGTGGGGGTGAACAAAAAACAATGAAGGCTTTCCTCAGAGAGCAGTTCTACAAAGAAAAGAGTCTAGACTACAGTCGACATTATTTTGCAGAAAGTTTCCGTGTCCTCCCTAATACAGCAATAAAGAGTCACAAATCTGAACAAACTTCAAATATCTAGAAAAGGATTTATGTCATGGAACACCAGGTGCCTTCATGCCAAGGGTTTTATCTAAGCTAGTCACTCTGTAACCAAGAGAGAGACAGCAGCATCCCAACAGAGCATTTCAGCCAGTGAGTGATTCCTTGCTTGGGGATCAGAGCCTTTGAGAGAAAAAGAGACTGACTCCTGGAAACAGAGAAGCTTCACCTTTTAAAGCAGACACCAAATTTGAATTCATAAAATTAAACAGTGAAAATACACCCACATGCCTGCAGAGGAACTGCAAGTGCTACTGCAGCATCAACTATGTTTACATCCCAGTTTCTGAGCATGTTAGCTAATCTCACGCTCCGTGCCTGCCATGTGCACACAGGCTATGTTCAGGAGCCCAGGAGACGTTCTGCACTCTGGTAGCATTTTGTGTCAGGAATATCCCAGAGGCAAAAGGAATGAGGAACACATGAAAGATCTGTGGTGAGAGATTCAATCCATAGTGTTCCTAAGAGGCTGCAGTGTGATTTAAAGTTTCACTCCAGAGGTTTTCCATTGCGTTTCAACCCACGCAGCAGCAATTTCACAAAACTACATATATTTGGAAGAGAGGTAATCCCTGCTGACCTTTCCCATCACATTTCACTTTGGTCCCAAGCTCAGCTCAAGTCAAATTTGATTCTACAAAGTGCAAGGGAGCTGGGGTCTGCAATGTACATAGAGTTTTCTTTGGTAGGTACCATTTTTACATCTGTAGATTCAACTTAATTTAAAAGTTGTCTCTGATTTTTGAGAAAAATACCAAATTCAGATAGCAGCTATAAAGACAGAATGAACACTTTAACACTTGCATATTTTTTAATGCTCGACAGATGTACACCAAACTCTGGGCGTTAGTGAGTTAGTAGCGTTCCTTTAGAAAATCAGAAGAATGTTAAAGTTTGAAGAAGCAAAAAGAAATACAGGGTTAATGCACTGGAATCAAAAATAGCTACCCTTGAGAAGTGAGGATTTTCCCTGAAGATAAAAACAGTTTAAACAGTGAAAGAGGCTTTACTATGAACAACAGAATGCCTATAGATATTCTTGTTAAAATTCTAATACACAAGAATGGATGCACTTGCTTACAAATTGAATGCTATTCCCTTTGCTCTGTTTTACCACCATACCTTATACTTTTGCACCTCTTGCCAAAAGAGCACTCCATTCCCCAGTAGGTCTCCTTCCAGTGACACAAAGCGTTGAAACAGATTTGATGTCACTGGATCCAACAGTGCTTTACGGAAAGCGATTACTTCATTAGATGAAGAAACACACTTATTGTCCACATGCTGTCAAAAGAAGAAATAGATGCACCAAATAAACTTTGTTTCAAAAAGCAATAAGAAAAGCATTAGTTAGTGTAAACTGTCTGATTCTTATCTTTGCAATGACCCTAACTTTCAGTAGTTTGTGAGTTTATGACATCGATACAATAAAATGTGGCAAGGTTTCATTTCTTCCTTTCCTTTTTTTTTTTCCAGTTTGGTTTGGAGAACATTTTTTGGAAGATGTGATGGGAGAGGAAATTACTGACAATGATTTAGACCATATGACACACTACAAAGTATAGAAACAGCTATTGTTATTGATTACGACAACGGGCTACTTTTCTAGAGAACAGTTTGAGTTTTATGCAAACAAACAACAAAGAAAAAGGAACACACAAACCACATAGCTTAAAATTGTAAAATGCTTCTGACAGGGATCTCATCAACAAAATGAAGTTTGAAATGTGTTGCCATGATCACCAACAGAAGCCAGAGAGTTTGCTCTCTGTGAAATAAAGCTACCAATCGTAAAATAGAATTCCAAGTCATCAGGACATTTTGGAAATCCTCATGCTGCCAAGCACAGAACAGTAGGCAGCCAGGAATGGGTGGAGAAAGAAAGATGGCTTATGCAGGGACAGTTTGTTTGAACTGAAGTTCATGCTGGCCTGCCTTCCTGAACAAACAGTTCTCTTGCTGTTGCTGAGGAGCAAGCCAAACAACCCCCTTTTGTTATCAGATGGATGAATGAAAACCATCTTCTAAAAATGGTTTAAAACTCTTGAAGTCCTGGAGGCGTGGAGTGCTGTTCAATGGTGAGCATGGGACAGAAACATTTCTAGTTGTTGCCAACAGTCCTGGAAATCTAACCTAATCCTAAACTGAAAGGGTTTCTGCAGTTTATCTTGCAAACAAGGGTTATGCTCAGTGTCCTGTTGCAGAGCCTGCCAGGGGTGAGAGCATACCCTGGCGAGAAGGAGGCTGTCTGGAGGGTCCTTTGGTTAAAATAATGCCAGCTCAGTTTAGGGAGTAGGGTCGGATCTTCTCAACTCTTCTCCAATTCTCCAAACATGTTCTATTCCCTGTGACCAGGATTTAGGGAACTTTTGGGAAAAATTATTTCTAAGGCATATTCATGAAGCAAAGAATAAAACATTGTTTCCATCCCTATACCAATATATAAACTCCTTATTTTATGGGTCAATAACCTTGAAGCAGAACATGGAAAATAACCATCTTCCTGACAAACAGACAAAGGGAAAAGTCAGTTAACAGAACCCACATGCACTTAGGATCCCTTTTGTGCTGATGGTTTGCATGGATAATTGTGACCGGGTCTCTAGTTTGATATCAACAGACAATAAAAGTTCAACTGAGCAAATGTACACAACTTGTATGTTGGCGATCACAAAAAGTTCACTGCTCTTCAAGACGAAAAAACTGGCAAACGTCTGATGAAATGTATTATTACAAAGGTTTAAGAAGTTTAAATTTGATATTATCTCAGTTCTGTGAGATTAAAATACAATTCTAAATGAAACAGATACTGTGAGATATGATTAAACCTGCTGTCCTAGGTTGCAATATTGATGTAGTTAAGTATTCTATTACCACCAGCTGTGGGCCATTAGCTGCTATCACCCACTCCGGATGACAGGCAATGGGCCATCCGTTAGCTATTATCAGCTGCTAATGACCCACCCCGCATGACAGGCAATGGGCCATCAGAGACCCACCGTGTGACTCATGGACTTATCTCATCCCATTGTGAGATGCTCTGCCGAGGAGGGAGGAGCCAGGTGTTCCCACCTGGATATAACCTAGCTCTGGAACTGCCTGAGCTAACCCTGTCTACTGGGTTCCCAGAGGACCAGAGCTACTACTGGATCTTCAGCTGGAGACTAGACCTTCACAGGATCACCGCTTCAACTGGACTACTTCAGTTGGACTGCTACTACCACCCTAACAGGGTGTTAGGTTGTATCTGACTTTGTCAGTGCTTTTCCTTGTATTATTTCACTTATTTTTAATTTCAATCTTGACTTGTGATCTCCCACTGGTTTGTTTTCAAACCATCACATATTTTGGCGCCCAACGTGGGGCTCGACCTGGGGAAACTCAAAAAATCATATCACCATGATGCTCAGCCTGTCTATGTGGGTAATGTATCTTACCCTTTATATTTTCCCTCAAATGGGAAACTATCTACCCGTTGCATTGCTCCTGTTGCGACCAGGGAATGGCATGAGAATTGCTGTATTGATTTATTATGCCTATTGCATGGTAACCTGTGAGGCGATGAATACCATTCGGAATATATACTCGACTTTGTCTGCCTGGCCTAACCTGAGCTGCTTCGTCTGAGACCTACTCAGCAATCGCACCCACCCTCTGGGGCTAGGAGGAGAGAGTAGTTTCTTCCAGCATTTCAGGCCAGGCACAGCCATCTTTGATAACATTGAGTTCTCTCTGGATGCTAAGGATGGCATAATCTTCCTGTTAGTTCTGTTTTCTTTCTTCTCTGCGACCAGCACAGTGTACCTCATGCTGAGAAACAGAACAATACTTGGTGTTGTACAGCGTCTTCTCGAAGAGGAGAAGAAAAGAAACAAGTCAGCAAGCACCACATCCACGGAAACTGCCACCAAGAGGAAAGGAACCAAACGAGCAGTCAATGTGTCAACACAGACCATTGCCGAATCAGAACAGCCAAAGCCAGTAGCGGTTGCCCCTGTCCAGAAAAAGAAATCCAAGAGCAAGTCAGTCCGCACAGCGACTGATGAGGATGCGGCAGGACCATCTCACCAAGCAGAAGAGACAGAGCCGGAGATCATCACTCGCTCTCTATCCCTGGGGGAGCTGCGTGACCTACGGAGGGAATTCACCCGGCAGGCAAATGAGTCCATCTTGACCTGGCTGCTCCGTATCTGGGACGCTGCAGCTAACGACACTATTCTGGATAGAAGTGAGGCCAGACAACTGAGATCCCTGTCTCAAGATGTGGTCATTGACCAGGGGATTGGGAAAACCCAAGAAACTCTCAGCCTCTGGCGGCGATTGCTGCTGAGTGTACGGGACAGATACCTGTGCAAAGAAGACCTCCAGATGCACCAAAGGAAATGGAACACAATAGAACAAGGTATCCGATGCCTGAGGGAATTGGCCGTGCTAGAGATCATTTTCTCAGACAACGAGAGATTCCCCAAGAGCCCAGATAATGTCCGGTGCACTTCACAAATGTGGCTAAGATTCGCACGGCTCGGACCAGAGATATACTCTCGTTACCTGGCAACATTGCAGTGGAGGGAAGGTGAAGACCAGGTGGGCGTGTTAGCAAACAAACTGAAAATTTATGAGGACACTGTCACTGCCCCACTACGCACCCAGGTCTCATCGGTAGAAACAAACCTGGCCGAGCAAGTCCGGAGATTGATTGAAGAGAGCCATCAGAAACTAAAGAAAGAGCTCACAGAAAGATTTTTCCATGCCACACCAAAACCAACCCGAGTCTCTGCCATCAGGAGCAGACGTACTCCAGTCAGGGAAAGAAAACAAACTCCACGACGTGACCTCTGGTTTTTCCTTCAAGAGCATGGGGAAGACATGAGGAAGTGGGATAGGAAACCCACCTCCACCTTAGCAGCCCGGGTACGTGAATTGAAAAAAGAAACATCCACTTCAGGAAGCTCATCTAAGTACAACACTACCCCAGTCTCTTGTGGACAGAACTCCAAACAGAATGAAAATGATAATATGACTAATCCTCTTGAAAAAACCTCAGGAACACATTTACAGGAGAAGAACATCGTGCACCAAAAACAGGATTAGAGGAACCCTGCCTCTAGCCAGGTAGAAGAAAAGGATAATCGAATCTATTGGACTGTGTGAATCCAATAGCCTGGCACGTCTGACCCACAAAGATACACGGCTTTAGTTGACACCGGCGCTCAGTGCACCCTGATGCCATCCAGGTATGTGGGGACCGAATCCATTTCTATTTCCGGGGTGACAGGAGGATCCCAGCAGCTGACTGTACTAGAAGCTGAAGTGAGTTTAACTGAGAATGAGTGGCAGAAACACCCCATTGTGACTGATCCAGACGCCCCATGCATCCTCGGCATCGATTATCTCAGGAGTGGATATTTCAAAGACCCGAAGGGACATCGCTAGGCTTTTGAGATAGCAGCCGTAGAGACAGAAGACATAAGACAACTGAATACCCTGCCTGGTCTCTCAGATAACCCGTCTGCTGTAAGACTACTAAGAATTGAAAAACAGCGAGTACCAATTGCTACAGCAACAGTGCACCGCCAGCAATACCGCACTGACAGAGACTCTGTGGCCCCCATCCATAAGATGATTCGAGATCTAGAGAGCCAAGGAGTAGTCAGTAAAGCTCACTCACCCTTTAACAGCCCTATATGGCCGGTGCGTAAGTCCAGTGAAGAATAGAGACTGACGGTAGATTACCGTGGCCTGAATGAAGTCACACCACCACTGAGTGCTGCTGTACCAGACATGTTGAAACTTCAGTACGAGCTGGAATCCAAGGCAGCAAAGTGGTATGCAACCATCGACATTGCCAATGCCTTTTTCTCCATTCCTCTGGCAGCAGAGTGCAGGCCTCAGTTTACTTTCACCTAGAGAGGTGTGCAGTACACGTGAAACCGACTGCCCCAGGGGTGGAAGCACAGTCCCACCATCTGCCATGGACTGATCCAGGCTGCACTAGAAAAGGGTGAGGCTCCAGAACATCTGCAATATATTGATGACATCATTGTGTGGGGGGACACAGCAACGAAAGTATTTGAGAAAGGAGAGAAAATCATCAGAATTCTCCTGGAGGCCGGTTTTGCCATCAAGAAGAGCAAAGTCAAGGAGCCTGCCCGAGAGATCCAGTTCCTGGGAGTAAAGTGGCAAGATAGACGGCGTCAGATTCCTTCTGAAGTCATCAATAAGATCATCGCGATGTCTCCACCAACCAACAAGAAAGAGACACAAGCTTTCCTAGGCGCCATAGGCTTTTAGAAAATGCACATCCCTGAGTACAGCCAGATCGTGAGTCCTCTCTACCTCATAACCCGCAAGAAGAACGATTTCCACTAGAACCCTGAACAGCAGCAAGCCTTCACCCAGATCAAACAGGAGATTGCTCATGCGGTAGCCCTGGGACCAGTCAGGACAAGACCAGAAGTAAAGAATGTGCTTTACTCTGCAGCCGGGAGCCATGGTCTGTCCTGGAGCCTTTGGCAGAAGGTGCCTGGCGAGACCCGAGGTCGACCACTGGGATTCTAGAGTCGAAGTTACAGAGAGTCTGAAGTCAACTACACTCCCACCGAGAAAGAAATCTTAGCAGCTTACGAAGGAGTCCAAGCCGCCTCAGAGGTGATCGGCACAGAAACACAACTTCTCCTTGCACCCCGATTGCCAGTGCTAGAGTAGATGTTCAAGGGAAAAGTTCCCTCTACTCACCATGCCACTGATGCCACGTGGAGCAAATAGATTGCCCTCATCACGCAGCGCGCCCGTATTGGAAACCCGAATCGCCCTGAAATTCTAGAAATTATAACAAACTAGCCTGAAGGTGAGACTTTTAAATTATCTTCAGAAGAAGCAGAGGAGCAAGTAGCACGTGCCGAAGAAGCACCCCCGTATAACGAGCTGCCGGAGAGTGAAAGACGCTATGCCCTCTTCACCGATGGTTCCTGCCGAATTGTAGGCGCAGATCGAAAATGAAAAGCTGCAGTATGGAGCCCCACACGACAAGCTGTACAGGCTACCGAGGGACAAGGTGGATCGAGTCAGGTTACAGAGCTTAAAGCCATCCAGCTGGCTTTGAATATTGCTGAACGAGAGAAATGGCCAAAGCTCTATCTCTACACCGACTCCTAGATGGTAGCCAATGCACTGTGGGGATGGTTAGATCGCTGGAGAAAGGCTAACTAGCAGCGCAGAGGAAAACCCATCTGGGCCGCTAAGATTTGGCAGGACATCGCCGCCCGGGCAGAAAAGCTGACTGTGAAAGTTCGACATGTGGATGCACATGTACCCAAGAGTCGGGCTAATAAAGAGCATCGTAACAACGAGCAGGTAGACCGAGCTGCCAAGGTGGAAGTGTCACAGGTAGATCTAGACTGGCAACACAAAAGAGAATTATTTCTAGCTCGTTAGGCCCATGATGCCTCTGGTCATCAAGAGAGAGATGCGACATACAGGTGGGCTCGTGACCGAGGGGTGGACTTGACCATAGACAACATCTCACAGGTCATCCACAGCTGTGAGACTTGCGCTGCAATCAAACAAGCCAAGCAGGTAAAGCCTCTGTGGTACGGTGGACGATGGTCAAAATACAAGTATGGGGAAGTATGGCAAGTTGACTACATCACACTTCCCCAAACCCGCCAAAGAAAGCGCTACGTACTGACCATGGTAGAAGCAACCACGGGATGGTTAAAAACCTACCCTGTGCCTCATGCTACTGCCCGGAACACCATCTTGGGTCTGGAAAAGCAAGTCCTGTAGAAACATGGTACCCCTGAGAGAATCGAGTCTGACAATGAAACCCATTTCAAGAATAGCCTCATAAGCACCTGGGCTAGAGAGCACGGAATTGAATAGATATACCACATCCCCTATCATGCACCAGCTGCCGGGAAAGTTGAACGGTGCAATGAACTACTGAAAACAACTTTGAAAGCACTTGGCGGGGGAACCTTCAAAAATTAAGAACTGAACTTAACAAAGGCCACCTAGATGATTAACACAAAGAGTTCTATCAATCGAGCCAGTCCTGCCGAGTCCGAACCTTTGCACACAGTAGATAGAGATAAAGTCCCTGTAATACACGTAAAAGGTTTTTTAAAAAAGACTGTTTAGATTAGTCCCACCTCAGGCAAAGGCAAGCCCATCCGTGGAGTTGTTTTTGCCCAAGAACCTAGTTATACTTGGTGGGTGATGCAGGCAGATGGAAAAACCCGTTGTGTCCCACAAAGAGACCTTATCTTAAGTGAGAACTGTGTAGATAGTAATAGAATAAGGGGTGGATAATGTCCTAGGTTGCAATATTGATGTAGTTAAGTATTCTATTACCACCAGCTGTGGGCCATTAGCTGCTATCACCCACTCCGGATGACAGGCAATGGGCCATCCGTTAGCTATTATCAGTTGCTAATGACCCACCCCGCATGACAGGCAATGGGCCATCAGGGACCCACCGTGTGACTCATGGACTTATCTCATCCCATTGTGAGATGCTCTGCCGAGGAGGGAGGAGCCAGGTGTTCCCACCTGGATATAACCTAGCTCTGGAACTGCCTGAGCTAACCCTGTCTACTGGGTTCCCAGAGGACCAGAGCTACTACTGGATCTTCAGCTAGAAACTAGACCTTCACAGAATCACCGCTTCAACTAGACTACTTCAGTTGGACTGCTACTACCACCCTAACAGGGTGTTAGGTTGTATCTGACTTTGTCAGTGCTTTTCCTTGTATTATTTCACTTATTTTTAATTTCAATCTTGACTTGTGATCTCCCACTGGTTTGTTTTCAAACCATCACACCTGCCCACTCCACTGCATATTTCACATTCCCTTTTGTGTCTGCACGTAATCCACTTGCAATAATAAATAAACTACCAGATGCTGGAATGAACAGCTTGTCCAAATAAGTCCACTGCATGCAAAATACAGATAAATGTGAATTAAAGGTACAATATCAGTTTGAGGAGTGTTAATAGTGCTCCAAAGCCCTGACAAGAGACCTTTATTGTCAAGTATGACCTCTCCAGACAGAAACAGGGGAGAAATTTACCATGCACATCCAGCAGGGAGCTAAATTCAGGAGTAATGTGAGTAATCAGTCCATTGTAACCAGAACAATCATGATTGCTTTTAACAGCATTACATTTGGGTCTCACACTGTCAACAGGGAAATTGTGAAGAATATGCAAGGTCCAACAGAAAAAGACCATGGAACTGCAGACACAAGAGACACAGTAAATTGCACTTGCCTTCCACATCCCAGTTCTCTTTTGCTGGTCTTTGCATGAAAAATCTTCAGTTATGTCCTTTACCTATGGTTGAACAAAAGATTATTATTTTATTTTTTAAATACTCTTGTTTCTTGTTCAGCCCTCTAATGATGAAGATTATTCATCTACAGTGGTAGAATAGGTCATATGTCTTCCTATGGATTTTATGTCTGAAACCTGTGGACCCACACAACATGCTGTCCCTTCTTCAGCAATAAATGAGCACCTGCTCATTAAAACTGAGGAATTAGAGATGACAAGAGGCAACAGCAGTCAAGCTGTGCACTCCACTGGTTTACTTTACCCATAATGTTCTGAGGCAACACTTATGTGAGGAATAAATTTTGGGGTTGATTTTTTTTTTTTTTTTAGTATGAGATGTTTTTAGTTCCTTTGGACAGCTGTATCAGGAATACAGACTTGATCCTGCAACTTCTTTGTAGCAAAATAACACCTCAAATCAAGGGCAGGTTTTCTGAATAAGGACTACATAGCAAGCCCACACTGTTTTGTCACTGTGAAATATGAAGCCAGTGGAGAATGTCATCTGGTTTCACTTCTTCTAAAATACTTTCTTCAAAGAACCTTTTCATCCTCTGAATGTTCAATAACAGAAAAGAGCAGTCAGACATAAATGGAGTTAGGAAAAGACTAAAAGCTCATTAGAAGTATGTATTTCCTGTAAACTGTTTATTTGAGTTGAATACAGCATTTTCTAAACTACTTGGGCTAATCTCCCTGCCAGCACAGTGCAGCAGGTGCAAAAGGAGGCATGAGTTAGCTTCCTGACCTGGAAGCAGCTTAGTCTCATTGCTTGGTCTTGCGCCAGTGCTTGAAAAGGAGGCAGAATTCAGCTAAAAATGGCAAAGGCTTAGGATTTTTTTATTGAATTAAGATAATAATTATTAAAATTACAATTTCTCTTATCAGAACCTATACTTTTCAAATTGCTTAGTGCTCTGAATCAATGGAGGGGACTCAGTGCACTTCTGACAACACTTCTGACAATCTTCTTGATGTTATAAAGATGATAGAAAACAAGTTTTATTAATCAATGCAGTTGCATATGTGTCTGCTTGGTGGAACTGTGAAGTTTCCTTCTGCTAGGACACTCACATGTCAGAGCTGTTGTGGAAGTGCAAAACACCAAGTCTCTTTCCATCTGTCACCAGCAGGATGATCCCCTTATACAGACCACAGCCACACAGGCACTCATAAAAGGCAGATGTTAGCTCTGCCCATTCCTCAGTCTTTCTAATGAACCAGCAGGAGTGAAAGGCTCCTCACTACCAGTTTTTTGGCAACTTTCTGAAATAACCAATTGGAACAAGGCTTGTAGCAGTTAACCTCCCCACTCAGCAGAATGTCACAAGTCCTGAAGTCATTTCTACAGACATTGCAGCTCCAGATGGGAGAATGCAGACAGCACAAGAGAAAGAATTACGGCATGGGAAGCCCACTCATTTGCTTGTGTTCTGGTCCCCTTAGGCAAATCCTTTACACGAAGCAGTATTTCTTCAGTGGGCAACTGCATGGCTAAGGCAAAAGGGCATTCAAATAGTGTAGCACTACAGCAAAGATTAGTTCACTCTCCTGGCAGCCTGGATGGCAGCACAGCTAACACCAGCTCCTTCAGATTTAGGATCTAACAATAATACTGTCAGCTAAGCTCAGCCTTCAGATGAACTGCCTTTACACTTATCAAGATGAATGTTTCAACCTGTACATACTACAGCATCTATTTCAATGTAAACTGAAAGTAAGTTGTGGGCTGCTTTTCCTCTGAACCTTTTTATCCCAATGGCAAATTATCAGCCAAACAAAAAACAATGCCTGTCTGTGTTGCTGTTGTTAAAAATTACCTTTGCTCGTCCCTCCGCCCCATGGTGTTCATCTGCCAGGAACAATGGCAGCCATTGTTTTTCTAATCTCTTCTGGACACATTGCTGAACTTCGAGCAGAACCGCTGCTGAAAGTTGATCATGAAGGATTTGTCCTCTTCCTCCACCTGAATGCATTAGCTAAGCAATCCAAATACAATAACAGATGACATAAACCTTGGTGTATACCAAAAGTCCTTTATCTCTCTACATCCTTGATTTAGCAAAGCATGAGCTTAACTGTAAGCAAAGCACTTAATGCATGCTTACCCAAGGCTCACATGTACTTTTCATAAAAGGGAACAGATTATATTTGTCCCTACCTATAATAGGATACAGACTCCAGCAAATAATACCCCAGCTTGACCAAGTAAATTGCCTAAGTATCAAGATATAACAGAGTACCCCAGCTCAGACTTGCTGTCTGTGGCTTTGCTGGCATACTAAAACAGAAAGCTGGAACAAGTCACTGTGCCTGAAAGTCATTTTTACACTTTTTCTGAGCTGTCTTGTGCATGCTCTGGCCATGGCCTGAGATCACAGTTTAAGAGAGATGTTCTGTAAGGGGTAGGGGGGAAAAGCCTAAGGTGGAATGAAGGGACCCATACAATCAGAACAGAACAAGATTTCTGGCCAAAAATATAAGTAAGATTTGAGGAGATAGGTTGGGGAAAAGCTAGAGCAAAGCTGCTTGTGGATTTTTATCTGTTACATTCACAGTAATTGCTCTTCATGAATGGTTTTGTAACTGCTACCTTTTCTTGTTGTTCTCTGGTAGCTGGGCTGTTGGGTCCAAAGAAGTATTTGTCGTTTAAGTACTTTTTTTTAATGTCCTTAGATTTTTCATCACTTTTTTCTTTATCCTTGGGAAGCATCTTTCTGAACTCTTCAATGTCTAGCCAGCACATGAGATCCATGCTACAAACAAATTTAAACAGAAGGCTATTTCAATATCGAGTTAATTTCATCAACATTCTAGGGAGTTATTAGTTTAACCACAAGCCACCAAAGTATTCAAGAGCCAAATACCAGGTCAGATTGGGCTGGAATTTTATGTCGTTTTTTCTTTGCTAGTATCATCTGCTGAGACCATGGCACTTCCTGAACATACAGATCAAACATACATCTTAAAGATCTCACTTGGGGTGCCATATGGGGTATCCTGAAAGGAGTAACCTCCTCAATATGCCACTGCTAAATCCAGCAGGGACTGTGAACCAGAACCATAGTGCAGTGCTCACAGAGAGAATGAAAAATGACACAGATGAGAATTCAAACCAGTATTGAGGCTGCGAGCCACTGAGATGAGTTGACACCTCCTGTACTGCTTCCTTGTTATATTGCCCGAGAAAGGAACAGGGATGACAGCTGGGAACATCAGCCCAAGAAATCAACCCCTTTCCTGCCCTGTGTGAAGTGCTAGAGTTTAAGTCAGTCTGCAGTTAAGCAGATAAAAACAATTAATGGTAGAATTTGTTTCTAGGGCTTTTTGTGGGCTGCTTTATCATAAATTACTGATTCTACCACTTATTTAATTAGTCAAAGTCAGTGACAAATAACTTCAATGATGCAATCCTCAATCAATTGTTCATAATATTTGTGTGTACACTATAAATTTAAGTTTGTTTTCATAGGATCATATAATTGTTTTGTTCTTTAAACCAGATGACAGAATAAATGACATATCTACAATTTCAGTTTAGTTTATAAGATTGTTTTCTGACAGTATTTTAATAGCTGAAGTTCTGTGAGCATTTTAGTGAATACATTCACTGTATTTGCAACAGGAAATATGAAACAATGAATTCAGACAAATCTGTTTCAGTTTTCCATTTGGTTAATAACTGGCTTTTTCAAAATATTAATCTAAGAGTAAAACTTTCAAAAGCATCTGACTGATTTAAGAACAGATGTTCTCCTTTCAAAAGTCTTTTGAGATCCTTACAGACTTAAGTTCTATTCAGACTGAAATTCTTTCATTTGCTCGTTCATCACAACATGAGTAAGTTCACCCAAATGCAAGTGATCCAAATTACTGTGGTTTATGGAGTAACTCCTTGGCATCTACCTATGACAACCGACCAAATATGTGCATCTTATTTAAAAAGTAAAATATATAACCTTCGAGTGTGGTTCAATATATAACCATTTAGTGGTGGCTTATCCTGGCATATTGCACTTTTCCTTTTCAAGGGATCAGGAGCACATCTATACTCAATTATCCTATTGAGACCAACAAGTGGTAATTCACTAACCTGAAGTAACATAAATTGTCCTGCAATTGTGTAAATACAGCCTATATTTTCAACAAAGTATTAATTACTGGAGCCTTGTTTAGTTTCTTACCAGAATTTGTATGCAGGTAATCAGCAGCCTGTCCTTCCTGAAACTTGGATCACTTACAATTGGACATTATCAGAACCTTAAGTTTTCATGAAGAGGCAAATGACATGTTTGTTGGTTTTTTTCTGAAATTTTCTAGACTGCATTAGTTCTAGGATCCCTTATAGTACCATTAAACACCTTTATTGTAGTGTGCCAGCTGGCCTTAAAACACTTCTGTGAGACTTTTTCAAATATTTTTCTTCATTATGAAATTTTATAAAAAGAAGGGGAAAAATAAGCTCCATAAAGTAAACATTTCTCTGTCTGGCTCTACCACTTAAGATGGGACTTGTCTGTGATTAACAAAGAAGGAGTAAATACCAGAGGCAATTCAGCATACCTGTCCAGGACCTGCTATTTGCTGATTGCTACCATTTCCCCAGTTAGAGAGGAACCCAAGACCAGTCATCTCCCAACTGCAGTGGGTGAAAGGGATGTGCAAGACCATTGTTGAGGGCAAGAAGAAAATATTAGAACTTTAGAAGCACATGTATAAAAAAATTTATGTAAAATGTACAAAGTAAAAAAATTTGTAAAAAATATATATACCTATATATACTAGGGTTCCATGCTCAAAAGCATGGAACCCTACTGATTTTACTGATGAGATGCATGAGCAAAAAAGTTTGGAGACCACTGCTCTAGAGAACTAACTCAGAAGTCACTTGGCTATAGGCACCTACAGCATGAGAATATCCATCTGAACTCATTACCCACAGTCCGTTTGTAGTCAGTAAGAAAAAATAACCATCTTAGGAATGTTCCATCCAATATGGTTTTAGATGTTACCTTCAGAATTAGGAGTATTGTGTCCAGAAGTGTGTACTTCTCTCTCTGACTACAAAGGGAACCTATTATGTGACAATAAGCAGAAGTGATGACATTGGGTCTTGGCCAGAGGAGGTTTGTGCCAGATGCCCCTTTCTGGGCACTTCTGAAAAAGATGACCAATATCCAGCATAAAGCTATATCAGTGCTTGACTAGAAGCAATAGCCAATACACAAAGCATCAACTCATGGAACCCCAATTAAAAGAAGAAAGTGACAATTTAAGGACAAAAGAAAAGTGTCAGCTTCTGTTTAGATCTTACTTTTTAAACAAATAGGCTCACTTTTTCAACGACCCTGCCTAAGACTGCATCTGCCACAAGCTAGTACTTAAATCTGTTCAGCAAGTACAAAACTGTGGTTGCTGTCACACGGTGACAATAACATGCCTGTGTTCTATTTGTACATTTTTATAATAACCAGTTTTAATTCTTAAAATGTACTAAATTAAATCTGTACTAAAAAAGAGAAAATTTTACTCATTATAGGCTAATTGTTCTGCTCAGAGGTTTGCCACTAATCAAAGCAGAAACTGAAAGCAGAACTGTAATACAAATATGTTCTGACAGGAGAATTTTTACCCAAAAATGTTAAGACAATTCAGTTGTCTGAACAATGTGTGTGTGTATTTCATAAATATGCAAACACATTTTTAAAAAGACTAAAATCTGTCAACATTTAGATAGCCAAGATCTTCAGCAAAGATTTCTTCTGAACTTAGAAACAGGTAAAATAATAATAATGAAGAAACGTACCCAGCAGAATGCTCATTAAGAAAAGCCCGGAACCGTTCTAACTTCTCTTTGTCACAAATCAGGCCAGATAGATTAGAACCTGCCAATTCTTTGGGAACTTGATGCAAGTGCTGATCTTCTTTGAGAGCCCCAGTGTCAGCAACAGTACTCTAAGGGGAGAAATTATTTTGCTTGCATAACTGCTTTTTTCACCTCTGTATTTTGCTCAGTCTAATAATCCTTGCATTAGATAACCCGTCTCTGTAAAATAGCTTTTTGATTGCTGAGAAAATAAATTAAGGCTCCAGCTCCTCGTAAGCTTTACTTTTATGTTTGCTTTAAACAGATCAGTGTGTGCAGGTTCCATAATCAAATAATCCAATATATACCTGTAATTCCCTTGAAATTTGACGTATTTATTCAAGAGTAGGGGCCCAAAATACATTCCACAGACTTTAATTTGTAATTGACAGAAGACCTGTATATTTAATTAACAGAATGGAGGTCAATCAGTCCCCAAAATGAATGGTAGAAGTCAGACTATTTGCTTCTCCAAACTAGCATCTGGTCAGCTTTTCATTGCTGATATTCAAAGTGTTAACCCTCTCTGATAAAGGGTTTGTTTTTGTTAGTAGGTTCTAGTCTTACCTCATCCTTCTTGGAACTACTCACTTGATGCAAAGCCTGGAGATTTTCGAAGTACTCGGAGTCCAGCTGTTGAGTTTCTTCCACCAACTCCACCTAATAAAAATAATATCTTATATCACCCCTACAGTACACATTATAGAAAGATGGAGAACTACATGGGCACTTTGCCAGTGACAGTGGATATAAAAGAATACATTTGCCAGTAATGAGACTGATGTTTAAAAGAGACAACAAGTCACATTCTTGTGACAATTCTACCAAAAGTTCTGGTAAAACAAACTTTTCCCATCAGCATAGGATCCGATGCAGATTTCTACAGAATAGCACTAAATAACTTAACTACATCTTTAAGCAAATAACTTTCTATTTAAAAAATTGCTAAATTATATTATGTACATAATATATTGTGTATATGTTATATTGTGTATATTGGATCAGACTTACCATCAAATTGTATGTCAAAGTGCCACTGAGAAGCAGGAAAACAGTTCTTAAAACTAGGAATCTCAATGGGAAATGTAAAAAAGACAGAGTGCCACAGATTTGGAGAAACAGAAATTTAAGATGAGAAAGATGTTTAAATATCTAAACAATGAAGGTGAAAGCTTTCTGACTTTCAGTCTTGTCTCCTTCCCTAAATAATTAACTGTGTGTGATTTGAATTCATGAAGTATCAACATATTTTAACGTAATTAGAAGCTGCATGTCTATGTATGTAACTAAAGCAGTTCTCCATGTTATGTACAAACAATCAGTAACTGCACAAGAGATATTTGGTGACCGTCCTGACTGACTAAACCATTTGAATGCAGATTTTAAGATATTCAGCAAAATCGAGACAATGCCTTACACTGATTTGCATGTCCATTATGAAGATTAGAAAGCTGTGATTATCTTATACAAGTGCTTATGTTTAGATTAATATTCATTACACTTTCATCTAAATGTGAATACTACACCAATCGTGTTATATGAATGTCTTCAGGCTCAGTGTAACTTTATTCCATTGTTATAAAGTGCTTTGGGCTATTCTTTCCCTTAAAAGAAAACAGTTGAAAAGTAAATAGTAAAATTATGCAGAGCATTTTTTGTAAAGTTTAAAGAGAAAGCAGATAGAGGCAGGATGATAATCAACAGTAAAAAGAAACTCTCCTGATTTCATGTTTCATTTAAAGAAAAATGTAGATAAATATACTGAACGTGTCCCAAATAAACAGTTTTGGACTCACCTAATTCGTGATAAAATATCTTGTTTCATTATGGGCCAAATATGTCCTGCTATAGAGTAGAACAAAGGAGAAGAGGAGAGCCAGGGACTGAACAAAATACAAAGCAGACCTTGTCTTTGTGCTTGGGAAGGAGTGTGTCTAAGTATCAGCCTGCACCTAGTACAAAGAGACTCTAGTGCCTCCTAGAACAGGTCATTTTATTTCTGTGTATTGTAACTCTTCACAAATGCATGTATTGCACAGTCAAAAGAACTTGGTTGTTTTTTGTGCTCTGATTAAGATGTCTGTGTTATTAGAGCACTGAGAAATCTGCACATAACTACACTTACAAAGCAAAGCATCCTCTAATCTGAAAGGTCAATAGATTATCCATTGGTTAACTCAAGGAGATATAAACTGACACACATATTACCTGAAAGGAAAAGTATATCTCTTCAATTTTTACTTTGGAGGAATCTTTCCATCACGAGAAGCATAGTATAAAAACACAGTATTCAGAGAGCTCAAAAGCAGACTCCTTTTTATGCAAAAACAATGTGTAAAACCCTCAGCTGTGCCGATGACTTGACTCAGTGAGGGCCAGCAAAAGACACTAGACAACTGGTACAGATAGTACACATGGAAAATACAGTTACAAAAGACTAAAACTAGTCTGATAGTACATAAAATTTCAGATTCATGGAAAGTATCAATCAATTCCAAGGTGCACTGCAGGTCATAAAGAATTATAGTTGGAATAGCTTTGAAAAAATAGTTTATCTGAAAGGTTAGAAAAGATGTTGAAAAGCATAGAAAATATTTTACAGATGTGTTTGGATTAGTATATTTCATTTTACTAAGTTTTTCAAACTTTCAGAGTTTCTAAAGGATATTATGTTATCACAGGATAAGAGGGAAGGTCCCCTTGTGAATTAATTAGAAGGTAGAAAATCAAAACCAAAGAAATGAATAACTTCCATTATGGGGTGGGGTTCCTATTGGAGTCTCACAGGGATCGGCACTGTGGTTGTTTTTTAAACATGCAGAAACTATCTGGAAAAGGAGGTGAGTGAGGAGACAACAAAGTTTGCAAAATGATTCCACAGAGCAAAAAATTAAATTGACTGTGAAAAGCTGCAGGATATCAGGACACTTTAGCATCTGCATGATAAAAGGCCAGCTGAATTCAATGATAATAAACATTAAGTCATTCCAGTGAGCTCCAAATTAGGGCTTTCCATTAGTAGTTATTACTTGGGAAGGAAATCTTGGAAGAATTGCAGATGGCTATTAGCTTACATTTTGCACATCCACTCGAAGTTCACCAGGAGTCAAAAGGCAATTAGAATGATAGAAACAATTAGCAACTGAGAAAAGAGCACAACAGAAAACATGGTTCTGCCACTGGATAATCCTTAGTGAATCCAGACTTTGAGTACTGCTTGCATCTCATCAAAAGCATATAAAATAACACATACAGATGGGGCAATAAGTGCAACAAAGGAATGGAACACCTTCTGCAGGAGGAGAGGTCAAAGTGTCTAGGATTCTTGAGCTTCAAGAAGACCTAATTGAATTGAGATACAACAGAAACTTGAAAAAGCATAACATTGAGACTGGGACAAGATAACAATTGTTCATTTCTTCCATATACAAAACTAGGGCACCAGGTGAAATTATCAGGGAGGGGCTTGCAAACAAATCAAGATAGGCATTTTTTTCTCCTATTGCATGACTAAACCACGAAACTCACTTCTACAGTGAGGCTGAAGATATATCACTCAGGATACATTTTACAGAAACCCATGGAGAGCAAAAAAACTCATCAAAGGCTATTAAAATCAAAAATGTGGATAAGACCTCTGTTCCATGAGCTTCCTTGGTTGCAAAGTGCTGGATATGGCTTTATGTTTCTTTTCTGTTCTTATACTCGATTCTTAAATGTTTAATACTGGCTACCACCTAACAGGCTTAGAAGATCATTCTCAACTTTGATGTTAGGTATCTATTCACCTGGTTGTTCTTGCATGTATGTAACAGAATCAAAAATATAATGTACTACAAAACTGTGAAAGGATTTCAAAATATTGTGTAGGGGGCAATGTAGGCATGTTATTACAAGCTGACAGAGTATCAGCAGTAAGTGATATTTCCTATAAACTGGAGATGCTTCATCTAAGGTCACAGTGAAGAAAAACTGAAACAAGAGCTAACTTCCTGCCCTCCTGATTCCCCACTGTAAGTTTCTCCTTCCATATCAAAGAGAGAGATGCTAAACACTCAGAAATCATAGAATCTATGACTGCTATGACTGCTTTCCTGGGAGCTGTTCCAGTGCCCAGCCACCCTCTGGGTGAAGAACCTTTTTGTAATATCCAACCTGAACTCCTCTAACACAACTTCAGGCCATTCCCTCAGATCCTGGGCACTGTCACTGGGCACCACAGAGAAGAGACTGGTGCCTGCAGACCATTTTGTCTCCCCTCAGTCTCTTCCTCTCCAGGCTGTACAAGTCACTCCTCATAGGCTTCCCCTCAAGGCCCTGCACCATCTTCATAGCCCTCCTCTGGACACTTTCCAATAGCTTTTTATCCTTCTCATACTGTGGCTCCCAGAAGGAGTTTGACCTACAGCTAGCAACTTGTAGTAAGTTTACAAAGAACAGAAAGCCACCACTGTCATCACCATTTCTTGTTCTTATTTGTCAAATGCAGAGTCAGGATTGACGCCATCTCCTCTGAGCTCCATGAGCATACTCAATTCAAGCTTTCAGAGCATTCTGGGATTAGAACTGATTCACCTCTGATCCACTTATTTAGAGCAGCAATCTAAAAAGTGTTTGGGGCAAGTACAGCTGGATCACCATATTACATTTCGTCTATGCTAAGCAGTAGCTGCACTTAAATTCTAAACACCAGAAATGCCTACTGTCACTGCACTGACACTCTAGAAAACCACCTTGTTGTGTGCTTATCATTAAGAATATAGACTACTTGTGGGCAATCCATCATAAAAAAATTACTTCTGATCAATGATACGATTGCAGAAACATGAGACTTCCTGAGTGCAAAGAGAAGTTTTACCAGCAAGATGTGTTCTTCCCTAATTCACAGGCCAAGAAGTCTATGAAGCCCACACCTTCCTTTCACATGAGAAGTGTGCCCTCCACAAGAAGCTCAGCCGATTTCCATATATTAGGATAGAAAGGAGTGAGTAAGTAAAACATCTTGTAATACTTGTCCCTTCCTGAATATAAATACAAGAGTCACATATGAATGCTCTTGTGATTTTCTTCCCTGAAATAAGAATTTTTCATGGTGTCATCCAGATATTACCTTTTCATAAGTATATTTGTCTGCTTCCATCATCTTCATCCATGGTTCCAGCAGAATAGTGAGGATGTGCTCTTCTGCTAGGTCAAAAAGGTCCTCAAAAGCTGGGTCAATTTTCTGATAAATCATATTTTTCTTATCCTGATGAAGTCCAATGTCCATACAGGCAGATGGAGCAATGTAAGTTGCATAAACGAACTACAATAGAACAGAAGAAAACTGTTTCTCAGGCATCATCCATTTCAGTGGTCACAGACCCTTGAAGGAGAGAATTAATGCATATTTGTCCCCCACTGCCCTGCTGTATGTTCTGAACATATATCTAATTACAGCTACCTTATTTTTACTAGTATTAGTACTTTGTCCACAATTCAGTTACTGACATAACAGATCCCCCTACCATTTTTACTCTTACTTGTTAAAATGGTTAGATCACAAAGTAACATTTAATGCAATTTCACTTGGATATATCTGGCTGATACTTAGATTCAGATAACTACAATTATTACAGCAACTGCACTCTTCATGAAGTCACTTTTGTTTTGCAGAATATGTGCTGGGCCAATTAGTGAAGACATCTTACTTCTTCTAAGAGATGCAATTTGTAAATTTGAGGTTAAAGCTCATAAAAAATGATACCATTTCATTCTGTGTGGAGGTTCTCTCATATAGTTTTTTGACAATGGTGAGACTCTTATCACAGTATAGCATCCATGCAGGAGATGCCACTGCACAACTAAGGTCTAAGCCCTTACCAAAGCAAGAATTACAATATGCTTCTTATCTGAAGCACACAGAGTTTGCCATTCAACATGTACAAAGAGCAGAAAACTGAACCTGGAGAATGTTTCCTTCTCCCTAACAGCTCATTCTTGAAGCAGAGTCATGTTTTTATTTATTTCCATTTTTTTATACAATCCCCTATGAAAATTCTTATTTTCTAAATGTTTCATAAACTGTGCTATGAAAATGAACATCAAAAACTCAGAATAAAACACCTTTTTAATAGTAATATCTTGGAAGAGGATATTCCAGAATATCTTTCTAAACTTCATGATTCTGACTGCAGCTAGGAACTCAAATGAAAAAGATGCTGCCAAAATATATTTCATAAACCTATAAATATTTTCTCTTATAAATATTTTCTCTTCTTCATATTGTTAAACTCTAACTAAATTTCAAACATACAGTTAGGGACCAGATTAGTAGCATAAATCAGAATTTCTCTCTAGGATAGCACTGACAAGCCCATTTTCACTATTTATTATCACACAGGTTTGACAACGAAGAGTTCAGGATTCCAATAATTCTCATCTTCCCTATGTTGCTAAAATCCAGCTGTAACTAGCAGATGTAAAAAGCAATAGAAGAGAAGAAAATAAACGTTTACTCTGTGTTTAAGCAGTAATAAAAAACTGGTGTGCTTAGGTTTCAAGCACAAGGGGAGAATGTTTGACTACATTAAATAACAAAGTTTCTGTTTGTTTTAAATTAAATGCTGATTTATCAGACTCCTTCTTTCAAACAGCAACAGTAATAGAGTATATCCCCATTATTTTGGACCATTACAATTTGAAACAAACCTTTTAGATTCTCCCGGTATTAGATCACTGAGGAATATAGAGCTAGGATGGCTGACATCCATGCCTCAATTAGCTCTTGTTATGATTACTGTATGTATTGTGTATGCAGGATTCTACACTCTTTCTACGTTTCTACATTTTCACTCAAAGATTGTTTGTGTCTACTGTGGTCCGTGTCATCAGTGCAATAATGATATGCAGCTGCAAGGTGTTAAGGTCAGAGAAAGAGGGCATCCATAGGAAGAGGCCTAGCTAAAAACAAGACCACATTTATCCTAAATTAAACCCTTCTCAGTAAATCCCTATGTACATTTAAATTTAATAGCTTTAATTAGATTCACAAGGATTTCAAAAGCTGAAAGTTATTTTGAAGAGCCCTAACAGTAGGAAAGTTTCAGTTAAATAATGTTAAGTCTGATCCAAAATATTTAATGTATAAAATTAGCCAAATTAGAAGGGACAAGTCCAATTATATAAAGATGTGGTATCTTTAAAAACGGCCTTTTTAAAGCAGGGTTAACCATTTCAGTTGTCATTAGGACCATATTGCTCCACATGTTATGACTTATCACACAAGGGATCTGTAAATTGGTAAAAAGCTTCAAAAAGAGGTCTTCACTATTTTAACACAAATTAACCTGGTTCCTTATATGAGTGATTATTTGAGCATAGTTTTAATAAAATAAAAACAAACACACCACTTTTTTCTTGGGTGGAATTCCTTTACTCCATGATTTTGTACAAAATAGCTTAACTTGAGTATATTTGCTACTCTTCTTTAGAGCTGGCAAAAAGTATCAGCCTACCCAGTCAGAAATTGCCCAGACTAAGGAAGTGTTGACCAAAAGCTCTGACAATCTGCTCACATAAACACTGTTGTAATATATTGCCACATTAGGTACTCCCTTTTCAGGCTGCTCTGCCTGCAGAACTGCCCCCAGTTCTGTATAATTTCACATGCAAAACCAGAACATAATGAAGTTGGATATTTTTCTCTAGAACCTATAGTTAGGGCTGGCAATACACATGAAGCAAAAATTCAGATGTGGCTAAGCTAGCTAAAAGAATGCACTTTTCCAAACTCAATGAACCAGACCCTCAGTGGTATAACCATTATGGTCTCTTCACTTTTGAAGGATGCATATTTACAGTGTCTGAGGATTTGGCATCCTTTTACTTGAATTCTTGTATGAATCCATTGCTATATGATTTGACCAAGTAAGTGAATACATGCACTTGCAGATAGGAGAGAAATGAGAAATAGTTTTCATTCCTGTGTCCCTTGCACAGGGTTGAGGTGCACCTGTAGATCTGCACATATTTGATTGCAAGGACTGCAGGAAAACTAACTGAGAAGAGTTCTAGATATGTCAAAAAAGAGGAGAAGTGTCTGTGTTCACAGCCTTCAACACTGAGCAATGCAGTTTGCAAGACACATTTTATAAAAAGTAATAATCATAACTTTTTTTTATTCCCATGTCATGGAATTCTTGAGGTTTTCTCATGGAACATTGAAACTGTTATATTGGTCAATCTCCTAAGGGATCAGCTGTAAAAATTACATTAAATGAACTTACAAGTTAACAAATTCATACAAAAATCTGAAGTATATCACATCAAATGTGTATCAAACTTCATTGATTCATTGTTTTGTTCCTATTGAAAAACACAGAATTTTTCTACCTGCCAGCTATAAAATTCTCCTATAAATGTGAATATGTGGTGGATTAAACTCAAAACCTTATCTGGAAATTGGTCAGTTTGCATATTGGAATTACTTACAATTGCACAAACCTGATTATAAAAAATGCTCAGAAAATTCAGATTAAGACTTTGGCCTTATTTATGACTTTCCAAATCAGAGATTGTACAGGCCTTGGATTTTGGTGTGAATTCATCCCCAGATGAGAAGGCTTTGATAAGGAATTTCAGAATGACTGAAGTGAAGTAAGAAATGCGAGAAAGATTTAAGTCCGAGTGCTTTGTACTGCTGCCCAAAAGCTCTGATCTAAATGAGGGGCTTGTGCAGCTGCTTGGCAGAATCATATGATGGAAGAATGCAATGCACTGGCTGATCTTAAACACAGAGACTAAACTGCCTTAACCTCCATCATCACTTCCCACTAACATAAATCTTGTATCTGACCCTAAAAGTTCACAGTAATGAGGATTCGCATTATCTAAACTGATTCTAGCGTTAAAATATTGTACTTCCCATAACTGTATTAAATTTTCTAATTCTAAATAACTTTTTTTTAATTAAAACCCAACATTACACATTTATTTATTGGTTTTAGTTTCAATTTTTTTTTACACTCCTGTGCATATGTTTATAGCGCATAGCCATGTATGTTCCTGGATGAATACAGGTACTTGTCATTATTCTTATCCATCAGATTTCATTCTCACTGTCATTCCTTTCTCCGGGTGAAGGCATATATACCTTGGAAAGCATTTTATTACTCTATCGTAAAGCTGAGACAACAATGTCTAACAAATAACACAATGAGGAGCAGATACACAGCAATCAAGGTTTGTTCTTGTTTTTAACAGGAAACAGGCAGCACACATATGGAATACTCTGCGTGTCTCTGTATGTCTCCTTCTGTAATAAATGGTAAAATATATATGACAATGTGTCATGCCAATCTGATTCACATTCTCTTAGGAGTACTTGGAGTGACTGTCTTCTTATGCCAAAGGTGAGTGCAGCATTTGGGAAAGCATCCTTTCCATAAGCAGACTCCATAGACTGGTTGCAGCTTGACTCTTTAATGTGTTCCAATGAAAACAAGTATAATTCTTCTGCAGCCTTAAAAGGCAAGCTGCAGAATGATACCAAATGTTGCAGCACATGTGTTGATTTGTTATGTTACATTTCAGCTGTTAGTTATGCTAATGGAACAGTTTCACATATTTCGTTTTGATGTATTTACTTTAATGGCTATGTGTATGTACTGTCTGCAATTGCCTGGTAACACTGATTGCACGATGTTCTGCTGTCACCACCAGGCCAACACTGGAAATAAGATTAGTAAAAAAGGCCTGGGCCTTCAATTTTCAGCCAGGCAACCACTGCAGAAAGAATCTAAACTGGTGTGAAATGAAACCAAAATGAAAACCGCCAGGGACCATAAGCTAAGCTTTGGCCTGCAACAAAACACATGAGAAAATGGTGACACAGACTAGATATGATCAACTTGTGTATCTGCTGTGAGGAGGTTTCCAGGCACACACAGGCCTGGACAGATGCAGGACACAGGTCAGTCTTAAGAGGACATTCAGCTGCCCACAGCCTTAGGCCATTAAAAGAGCAGGAGGGGAAAACAACTAAATAGGGTAGCAGTTCAGTTTACCCAGTAAGAGACAGGTGAGAGGGAGGAATCCATGCCTTGGCCTCTGCTTGGAGTTTCTGTACAAATAAGACTTATTCAGATGAGAATTCTGGACAAATATGCAAAATTCTGTCATTTGCCCAGTAAAACCTCTAAGAAGGAAAAGAAGACAAATTCAAGGATGTCCAGATGCTCAGTAGCATGTTATATAAAGAGACTATTCTCACCTGCTCTCTACAAATATTTATTCCAATGATATGTGAAGCAGCTTTGCTCTATTACAGTATATATTGAAATATGTAGATAGGATATACCCTTACACAAGGTTTACAGAGGAAAATCAGACAGAAGTTTCACAAAGTGATTTTAAAAGTTCCTTGGAGTTTTTCTAACGATATCACACTGTTGCAGTTTCTTTTCCTGATGGAATCAGTCTACTCTGCCATCAGCACCACTGTGGTCTAAGTGCATGCTCAATTAGAATACTCATTTATAGGAAGTATCAGTTCCACTTAACATTAAATGACGATCTAAAGATCTATTAGGGGGCTGATAATCATGGTAAAGGTAATAATGAAGCCCTGACAATCATAAAAATTAAACAGGGCTGAAAAAGACCCATTTTCATTACTAAGGTCTGATGTCTGTACTATGAGATCTGCAATTCTAACCCACACAGGAGATGGAAGGAAAGGAACAGCACAATTAGATGGTTTAGAAAAAATACTATCTCTGATGTTAACACTAAGCAGACAGTTTCCAAATATGATGCAGTGTAGCAAAGGGGAGTTTAGGTAAACTGAGTATGCTAGATAAAACTGGGAACAGGCTGCAAAGCCTGGAAATCAAGCTATGCATGTTTAACATTTGAATCAAGAAATTCCATGGAAACAATCCAAAGAGCTTCTTTTATTCTTCACAACACAGATATACTTTGGTGTGGGTTGTCAAGATTTAGAAACTTTTCTATCTTCTTTTCAGTCTTTACACTGAACAAATGCATTTGTGAAAGGAATGAACAAATGTATTTTTGAAGGAAAGACATTATTTACAACTTACTTGAGCTTGCTTGCATATTGGAGGAGGTTGAAGGGTTTCTCGGCAAAATAGCTGATGATAAGCCTGTACGTCGAACCAAAAGTACACACAGTTCTTCCACAACTAGAGATGAAAAATATTGTAAGTTATTGCTACCCAAATATCCCAATTTTTTATTAAGTTGACCTTCCAATGCAAGCAATTATTTAGCTCCTTGGGGTCATCATAAATCAAGCTCAATTTAAGATGGATTTAATCTTCTGTTGCATACTGGCAGAAGGACAACATATTTAACAGCATTGTCACAGTGATACTCTATCTTTTATTGTATCCTTTATGCATAATTGGCCATTAAAATCATTAACATTGTAGTTAACATTTGAAGAGTAACCACTTTTCAGTGGCATAAAGCCAGCGGTAAAGAAGAGATGCTGATAATGGCCACAAAGAGTTTGTCCCATGGTAAAATAGCATTTTGCAGCAATAACCAAAACAATTAAATACTGTGTACTTGACATATGTTACTGGGACTATCATTACATTTTTATTACACACAATTCTGAGACACAGAGTCATGGCTTCATTTCATAAATTCAAACAGCAAAAGATTTTTCAGAAGGAGTCTAGATATTTCCCCAAGTCCACTTTTTTAATCATGTCTTTGTGGGGTTCAGACCTTAAAAATAGCCTGAAACCTCCATCACTAACCAATAAAGAAAGTGTTCCAAAAACATAGGGGTGGAGAACTTTATTCCAGAAACTGTAGCCTTCCAGACCTGAAACATGACTGAAATAGGCTTCACAGCCGAAGAGAAAACTTTAGGCAAATAATTTTGAAAGGAGTCTGGCACCTGTAAAGGCTAAAAACATGTGGGTGGATGCCTATCTCCAATATAAGTTTCTTGTGTTTTGATTTCTATCTATACACATTTAGCATTTTTAGCTGAAGGTATTCAGCTTTGGAAACATTGGATCCTGATTTCTAGAAGCCAGAGACATTTCTAGCTACTGCTGCTGGATTCTGTGTTGTGCCAGCGGTGAAACAGATGTCCATCTTGATTGCATTCAAACCTCCCCTAAAGACTCCATTTTTCTACAAAGCTACTAAACACTAACTCAATATTCATAACTTGTTCCAATCCACTCCAATCCTCAATTTACACCCAGCAATGAATGATAGATCTGCTGACTACATAGAAGAAACAGTGTTATGTTTCTCAGAAATCCAAGGAGTTTCATGGAAGCATAAGGACATTTTTAAAATATTGAAGATTTTGGACATCACTAACCCAAAAAGTAAGAAGAAAGCAGATTACCGTGAGCAATAGCACAGCAGATTTTCCATCTTTTTCAAAAATGTTTTTTTGTGGGTTAAGACCTCATTTTTTCCCACCACGTTAGGGTTAGTTTTTAAAAATTATTAGTCTTTTTTTTATCCCTGATGGTACAATAATAATTCCAATAGGTTTGAGACAGTAAGAATCTGACAGCTTGGTTAAGACCTGTCATTAGTTTGCATATATACATTAACAGTTTATTGTTGTTAAGGGATTGAAGTCTCACAAGTAATAATTCATCCAGTCATCAATCTTTCTTTCTTCATTTTTTCAGTCTGGTTGCCCTCTATAACTTGGCATTCAGTCAATTGCGGACTAAATTATCACAGGGTAGGAAAATATTCATACCTTATTCCCTGAATTCTCGCAGAATTGTGTAAAGTAGTAGCCTGCTCTGTTCTCCAAATAAAGAGACTGTAGCATGCGTTCCATTCCTGATCCCCTGAAGACAACCCTGCCAGCAGCACTTTTTCCCTGGACAAATAAAACATAGTTTTACAAGGAATAACAGGCTTTCATTATTTTCAAATGTCAGTACATTGCAATGGAGGGCCATGAAGTGTATTCATCCCAAGGAAGTATACTCCACTTTCTACTACATAGGCAATTGATCAAAGCCCTCCATACCATTTTGCCACTAAATATTCACATCCAATGGAATAAATCTGATGACTGAAGACATGCAGAGTAGCTAAGTGATCATAGCATCCCTTAGGTGGTTCCTCAATACTTAAAACAGAAAAAAAAACCTGGCCTTAATTCTGTCATTAAGTCTTTAGCTCTGGGGAATTCCAGTGATAGCTGTCGAGAGCTGTCTCAGCTCAGACTACTACCTTTTGAATTAAGAGAAGTTAAGAGATGGTTATTTGGTCACGATTCAGAACGTTTAACTATCATGGAACTAAAGATATGTCTTCTGGGGTTACACCACTGACATGAGCAACAGAATCATGATCAATTGAGGGAACAAGGAATCCATGCTCATTACTGCGGCTAGCTCATAGAGCATTTGAGGAAGAATACATCCATTTTGTCAGTGCCCACAGAGAAGCCAGAAGAGGCTTCTGTAAGTAGTAAATTAGTCTCTGATGATCACAAGTGAGGAATTACAGCTGACATGCAGTCTCTGATAGCAGAAGTGAAAGCAGATGAGTATGGTGGCTGGCAATCAACTTCATTCCAAATAGTAACAGGCATGGAGAAGGGTAGGAGGAAACCAGACTTTTGAACCAGAGTAGGAAGATCTCCCTCCCCAGTATGAAATTAAACTATGAATCCCTGCATTGCCCTTTGCATCATATTTGTGATGGCAGATTAGGGGGTCTTGACTGCAGGTTCCAGTTTAACCCTGTAAGTGTAAATGTAGAGTATTTTCCTCCCTCAGTAAGAGGAAAACTGCATGTGACAATGTAGAAAGACTGATAATTCATGGTGTGAAGTTTTGCTGAATATACATTTCTAACTGCAAATGTCCCCTAATTGCAAAGACTAAACTTTTTTCTGTCAAAAAATAAAAATAAAATGATTGCAGTGAAGTTATAAACAAAGTGTGATTTTTATGTGCAAAACAAACAAGCATGTGCTCAAGTGCTCAGCAAGCCCCATGCACATGTGAGTGGGCTCAGATTTCTTAACATGTTTTTTTCTTTTAGTTGTAAGGCTATGGGTATCAATGCCTCCATGAAACAGCAGGCTGTTTTAAGACCATTCCACAAATGAGAAAGGTTTTGGATATATTTTAGATTGCCAGACATTGACATCTCACATGTTTGATTTGTCAGCACTTTAATAGTTATTGAGAAAAGGCTCATCTATGCAGCATTTCTCTCCTAAGGTTTGCTCAACAGAAGATCTGCTTAGCAGGCAATAATTCAAGAAAAAAAAGAATGAAGGACACAAGCAATAAAGAGGGATTGTACAAATGAAACATTTTTCCTCTTATGAATGTTACGATTTTAATGACTTTCTAAGGCAGATTTAGTTTTCACTGTAAGTCTGATATACTTTCCTAGGCAATGACTTCACTGAAGCATTTATCCAGAGAGTTTTCCATAATAGCCTACTGAACACATGGTCACTATGGAGAAGATCAACACTTTCTAGTGAAAATAAACCTCTGTATGTGCCATGGTTTCCTATCAAATAAGTGACAGATACAACAGAGAAAATGCTGACATTCTAATTATACTTCTGCATAAAGCATTGACACTCCTAAAATTAAACCAATTTCTCTCCATTGCTGACTACTTCATGCTGCAGAATAAAGTGTTTTAAGCCATGATTCAAGACAACTAGTATTTTCAAGCAGTACTTACACGGAGCAGCTCAGCATAGGTGTACTTTCTATGACTCTGGTACTCTGGGCCTTTCGTACCATCCAAAGCTAAGCTATGAATCATGTCTGTGCTCACTGACGTTGGCCTGGATCACAAACAAAAAATTTTTCAATACATATTTAAGAAAAATCTCAGACTGCTTATAGAATAAATAAGAAGAGGCAAAAAAGTGATGTAACGACATAGTGAATAGTAGAGGAAAAAGTACACAGAGTTCAAATTTACAATAAAAAACATGTAGAGGAATACTTTTTTCATGTGGCCCTGAGGAAGTCATTGGCACTGCATGATTTTGAGGGTTAGCATTTGAGACAGGTTAAAAGAGTATTAACGTAGAGAATATCGACTATTATATAAGAGAAAACACTTGCATTTGGGGAAAAAAACCCTTTTGTGTTGTGGCATAAACAAGAGAGAAACTAAGCAGCCAGGAAGGAATTCTCCATGCAAACAATCTGTACCATAACTGTGCTTCACTAAGCAGATAATTGTATTACTGAAAAGTACACATGAAAAGAGTAGAATCTAAAATACTTTCATAAATATTTGAGGTATATTGGTGTGCAGAAAGATACGCAAGGGATTTCAGTACTTACCACATTCTACTGCTAGAAATATCCCTTCCAAGAATCTGACTTTCTGTGAGAGTAGATGGTAATCTTGATGATCTCTTCAAAGAGAAATTTGGTTTAGCTAGTTTTAATAAAGTCGATTGTGAGTTTGTTCTACTTTTCTAGAAGACATTACAGAAACATAAAGCAATTCTGATTATTTTTCCACCTTTGTGTTTTCTTAACGTGTTCTCAGTAACTGCTCAAAAACAGTCAACGGCTTTCAGGACTTGGAAAGGATTCTTCCTTGTCAATCACAATATGTAAAATGGCAAGTTGCAAAAATCTCTGAATATTTTTCAAGATTTTTCAGCCTACTTAAATAACCATTACAGCTTAAAAATCCATTTTAACAGGTAGAAGTGTGTTACAAGCACATTGTACAGAACTACATGGAATGTCAGGTGAAGACCATGTGAATATGTTTTGTGAAACTTTAGCAATATTATCTTAAGTCAGCTCACACTAGGATACATACAATCACTCAGACTGGGAGAGAAGGGGGTGATTCTGTCACACCATCAGTGATTATTTTAACAAAATCCTGCTATGACCTTTTGGAGATGCCAATTGCATTGAGTGCCCTCAGATATTCACCCAGAGCTGCTGCTCTTTGTAAGCTCTTGCAAGGCCAGTGTAGCTAGAACATTCAAAAGTCCATATTTCTTATGAAAAAAAAGGAAAAAAAACCCAAAAAACCCAAAAAACCCAAAAAAAACCCCCCACCAAACCAAAAAAACCCACCAAGAGCAAGAAATGGGGCCATCAGATGACTCTGTGATGTTCATGGTACCAGGTCATAATTTTTGTCAAATTCAACAGGGACTGGAAAACCTGCAGGTTCCTGTCTGCATGACCTACAGCTAGTCCTGGGTCATTAGCACACCCTATGAAATGGTCACTGTAAGACACAGGTGCTTCTTGCTCCCATTCCTGCCATAATCAACAGCAATCTGGCTTCGGAACCCAGTTTCTTCTAAATAGGGAACCTGCACCACTGTTTTCCTCCATTATCTCCATTAATTATATTTCAAAGTAAGTAACTGTAGCCCAAAACTATCCAACTTTAAGTAACAGAGGTGTGTGCTAACAAATCTGTGGTATAGCCTATACAGTTTTTGATACTGGAACCACAGTTTCAATCCACATTCTCCAAGTACCATGTGTCCTGAGGCTTAACACTGTATTGCTGAAAACCTGTAGCTTTCAATGCAGTTACCTCTCACATTTAGGCTTGCAAGGAAGAAGAGTCAAAACTGAACTGGCCACCTGCAAGGTACAACTGTGAAAAAGTCTGGTGAGTGGCTCATGGCCCTCCGTAGAAAGCAAAAACCACATGTAGCTGATTGAAGGGCTGTAGTGACAGAAAATGAACAGAATTCTGCCCATTTTACAGACATGAGGAATAGATCCAGGTTAACTGCAGTGAAGTTGTAAGAATTACTCTGGATTAAGACAAGGGTGAGTGGCAGAATCTGCATTGCTAGAGACTTAATTCTGCAGTTCTGAGAGCTTCCAGCTGAAATTTCTATCCAAAAGACTTAGGAAATATCCAGTGTAACTGAGAAGATAATTTGACTCAATTTATAACAACTTGCTGCATAAAGTATAATGAAATTTTATTGCATTTTTATACATAACCATCTTCAATATACCAGCTTGCTAAATCTTGTTTCCAAAAAAAACAAGTCTCTTGTTCTTTTTCCATTGAATTCAAGGAGATTTGTCATTATTTTTGATGGGATAAAGCTTTGTTTTTCACTGTTCTGATCCTACTTACCTGAAGAAGGGGAGGTGGCATGCCAGAGTTTTGAGTCAATGGTAACAGTGATACTATTTGTGGGAAAGGATCAATGTCCACCCTCGGTCTCTCTCGACATGTGTGCCAGAACTTCAGTTTTGCACTGGCAGCATTTACTGCTGTTGAATGAGTAACACAAAACCTGGGACCCCTAGGGAGAAAGAATCTAATAAGAAGAACTTTCCAAAATAATGAAACACTGGGCTTTTTGGCTTCTTCTTTTTTTTTCCAGTGATGTTTTTAATTGTACCAAAATATGGTGCTATATGCACCAAGAATTAAAAATCAATTAGTGTTAAAGATATGTTTAAATATTGCATGCTTCCAAATCTAAAACCAAACTGCACGTAAGTAAACTTAGGTTGGAAATCCTGCACCATTACACAGCTGCCTTTCTATCAGTCTGCAGGAAGTATGCCCCATCCATCCTACAGCAAAGCATAGGAAAGGATTGTAGCCCACAGAACAGAGTCCACAAGTCATGTGAGAATCCACAGCAAAGTTCACAGCTGCAGGTATTTGTTTATGACTGCCATTTTCTGAACCCCCTTGGGGAGGAGAGAACACCTTCAAAAATTAGCCTATATTTTGGAAATAGGTTAGATTTTATATCCTCACTTAAGCTGCTAATATGTAAAAGGCATTTTGTATGACCAGCATTGAACGGTAAAGTCCAGGGTCAAATCCCACAAAGACATATACATAGAGCATCCTCAGAAAGCAGGAAGGGTAGTATGGGGAACAGGTTAGTACAGAATTAACCTCCCATGCCTGTAGAGGCTTCCCTATCCTGAAGACTAAAGTTTAGTTGAACATTATCCAAGGCAGAGATCCACAAAGCAGCCCAGATGCTCTGGTAGAAAAATAACAAGGGTTCAGTAAGGCAGATCTGGCTTCTCAGCAGATTGCAGTGTAGTTTAGGCTCAATTAAAAATTCATGTGCTAGTACTTATGATGACATTGTTACTAGTAACTGCAATGGGGTAAGTGGCATGAAATAACAGGCTTATCAAAGAAAATGGAAATTTATTAAACAATAGAATTTTATTTCACATCCATTTTTTCATACCAGTAAAGAAGGAGTGGTTTCACTACTTCAGGCTGAATCCGTTTTAAATGCATTATATTCCACTGATCTCCATGCCGTAGTTCAAGTCTGAGTAACACTTCTGAACCGAGGAAATAGTCTCCACTGCTCAGCAGGTACAGTTTTTTCATCTTACTGAGCTGTCTGCAGTCAACAAAAATAGTCACATAAGCACGAAACAAATGCTGTACAGAACCAACTACAGTTCATCCTACTGTTTAAACTGCTGCCATGCAACATATTTTTAATTGCAAATGGCAGAAGCCAAAATAATTTTTCCACAAATTAGAGACAGGTTGTGTACAAGACAAAATGTACAGTGCTGTAGAACAGACAGTCTGAATCCAGCAGGATCTTTCATTAAAACACTTTGGCATACCAATGCCCTACTTGTGAATTTAATTTCTTTTATTCTTTATTTTCTTTCTGTTGCCATCTGTTTTCCAAATCTCTTTCTAACACAGCCTTTGTAATATGACAATTCTGACTTCACATAACCTTTGGAAACATGACTCCACAAAAAAAGGTTTTATCAGCTTCAGTAGAGTCATTCTGAACTTTGTCAGGACACACATTTAACTGTGTCTGTTTATCCAGACATCACAATCTACTCTGAAATTTCAAAACCTGCATTAATCTATCCAGGTTACAAGAATTAAAGCAATGGGAGTAACTGTTAAATAAAGGGAAGTACCTTTGTTGCCTTGTAGTGTTCTTAAGAGCCTTTAGTCTTTCAATATCCATCCAGAGCCACCAGTACCTCTCCCCAAGTGTTCCTTTAATAAACTTCTTGAATCTTTCAAACTCGTGTCTGTTGCCTGTGTCATAAGTCTTGTGACTAATACACCAGGCAGCCCTGCTGTCTGGCCCACCACTTTCAGAACTTGAACTTAAGCTTACTTGTTCAGGATCTTGTTTTCTTAGCTCTCCCTTGTAGTCCAAGGCTGTAAGTGGAGAAGAAGTTTGGTTAAAGAGTGACTCTGCAGTACCATGGGCAAATTCATTATTTGCTAACTTGTGTGTTAACACTTCAGGCTGTTTTGTGGAACTTCATATTACTTTCCATGTCAGCAGCTGGCTGGTGGGTCAGTTCTGAAATTATGTCTGATGTATGAAAAGGTGTGCTTTCCTGTTCATGTCCTTCCTTTGCTGCACTGTCCCGTGCTGGGTCTAGATAAACTGTTAACTGCGTGTGGGAAGGAGGTTCAGCAATGGCCACAGAACAGCCCTCCGCAGCCTCTCTGGATCGCTCACTCGTAACATTGGCTTTTGCAGATGCCGTCCCTGAAGGGGAAAAGAAACTCTGTTAGTGGCATTGCTTAGACAGGTAACCTGCTTCTGCATTAACTCAGAAGAGAACATTGAACACCTTTTGATTCAGGACTGTTCTTCTGCATATCAATATTGCCAAATTAAAAATTGCAACATATTTATATTTTGCTGCAGATAGATGAACCATGTTATTCGGCAAAGTAGGGAATAGCAGAGGTGCTTCTGCTGGTGCTATCTGCCTAGAAACTCAGACCCAGGACTCAGAAACTCATTCAGGAGCAGCTGCTTGTGGAGTCAATTGCCCTGTTTATTTAGCTAAGCATCCCAGCTCCTCACCACCAGTTAAGCCATGTTGTGCTGCAAAGCCTGGTTCCTTCCTGAGTATTTGATCAGTTTGATCAAAGTCATAGAATGTAGCAGAATTGGTTTTTGTTTTGGCTTGAGGAAGCTAATAAGTGATAATTCTTTGTTGACTTAGGTTGGTTATTGCAAAAGGCTAAAACATCAAATACCTCTGTCAGTAGGGTAAAAACTTGACAGGCATAGAAGGACTAGCAAACAAATTATTATGTCAAGAGCTCTGGAAACATTTAACACTCCTGCAGTCCAGTCTGCCACCCAGAAAGGGCTTCTTTCAATTTAGAGATATTTTATAACTAACAAGTTCAGAACAGTGACCAGCCCTGGTTTTTTTTTGTTTACATTTCTCTTCTTAATTCCTTTTACCCAATTCTTCATCATCCCTGTGCCATTAAGCATGCCCTGCAACCCTGGTCTATTGAAAGAGAAACTTACTGCTTTAACTTCCTCAAATATCTTTTCTACTTCTGCCAAACTGCTAACAAACCAATTTTTTTCTGGAGCATGTTAGCAAAGATGACCTTGACTATACATACTGCTTATCTAGCTTAATGCTGCTGTCACTGTACAAGTCAGTCCTGCAAAACTGAGCAGAATAACTACAGATATTGGGAACAGCAGCAGAATCTAAGTGAAAGTAAGAAAAAACAATGCTGTAATTCAACTGAGACTCTAGAATAACTTCATGTCAATCTATCAATGCAATGTGTAAAGTACAGAGCAATCTGCACCTTCTGTATTTCACTAAAGTTAAGCTGTAGGTTTTCATGTTCCATTGTGTAACTAAGGCAAAAGTAAGCAGCCAGTAAGGAGACTGCTACAACCTCTGAGCACATGCCCTACAAGAGGCTGTAACAATAAGAGGCTAAATCTCTCAGATCCACTAAATTCACCTTCATAATGTTATTAGCCTGTGTTATCACCCTCTATGGTGGCCTAGATGGCAATGACAGTTAGGCATTCCTTTCACCCTCCTCTAAAAACAAGGTATGTCTAACCAGTGCTGGCCACTGTCACAGACAGACACTTGGATTAGGAAAATGGCATAGAGATCCCCTGCTCTGCACTTACATAATTTCCTAAGTACATATGTGTTGATAAGTAAGTACATAAGTACACTAAGTACACAATGTGTTGAAATTAACACAAAGATCAGCATGATTTAAAATATTTTTTAATTCTAAACGATTTCAAATGTTTTCACTCGACAAAGAAAAATTATAGCCTCTCAACACAGGTCTGTGAAATGGAAACATGGAGAATCATTTCACAGGACCTGAGGTAATCAGGTGGAGAGATACATCTCTTAGAATGGAGAGAGAGCAAGCTCCTAAAGTATGAGCTGAGGCTTCTCTGTTCATCTTGCTGTGCGTAAAAAGCAGAAGCAAGGCTGTAAAATAAGGTATATGTCCATATGTGCATCTGTATGTTCTCTCCCAGAACGTTTGAAACCTGCTGAACAATTTCAAATAAATTTGAAGATAGATATGATTCCAAATCATTACATTTTACAGGATTCATAAAAATTGGCAGCCAAAAGACCTTTAAGTGCCCAATATAAACACCCTAAGAAGATGGCTGAAACACATCATACACGATCAAATACCCAAAGAATACAAACAAGAAAGTCTTTCAAAATGTATGCATTCTGGCCCCACCCCCAACCCCCCCAAAAACACCCTGAACAACTCAACTGACACTTACAGATTTCTATGAAATATGTAAAAAAAGAAGCTACAAATATCACAAAATTACTTGGCTACTAGCTCAAACTTTCACTTAATGTTGCTGCTATGGAAAGAAACAAATGCCTGTCTGAAGCCTCAGGTACCACGTGATACTCAGAAGGCAACAAGTGGAGTTAGCAACAATTCCTTAGAAGGCCTTTTCTTTCCACCTAGTCAGAGTTGTGTCATAAACAGAGGGCTGACCCCTTGTTACTTACCTTGAAGGGTATCTTTTGTCCTTAATGACTTGTCCCTTTCATGCTGCCCTGGCAAATGCTGAGTATCTTGAATTTTACTAGAAGCTATGGGATGTGTAGATGAATCTGTAGTTTTCACAGAATCACCGTGTTTTGCTAATGTAAACCATTCCTTCGCCTGAGAAACTGTAGCCTAGGAAAAGAAATTTAATAGAACAATTAAAATTTCTCTGTCTATTGCAGTATTTCTGAGAGCTACAGCTTACTGTCCATAGTAATTTTGTTCAGTCTGTTTGTGTAGATTTCTCTAAGGATAGTTCCCAGTGAAGAGAGCTGTATGACAGTAGCTGAGCATACTTGTAACACAGCTTTGTTTAAGTTGTATTACAATTCATTGACATTCTTGAATATAAAAACTATTCAGAGAATCAGAGAATCAGACAATGTTTTAGATTGAAATGGACCCTGAAGATCATCTATTTCCAACCCTCCTGCCACACACAGGGAACCTTGCACTAGACTAGGTTTCTCAAGAGTCAGCTGTCCCATTAGGTTGTGACCTCAGTTACAATAATTTTACCCATTGCATTCAATCTGTCTTGATGTTACACCCACTAAACATGTTTATTTTACCTCGCCAAGTGATACATAGAATTCCTTCATAGTCAATGAAGTGTCATCCTCCTCAGGAGAGGGAGAACGTGGGCCTTGCTTCCTTATCCAGGGAGAGTAGTCACTATCTATAATGAAATTAATGCCAGTCTTGCTCCATTCTACCTGTGATATCAATTTAGCTAGTCTGAAATTAAATGTTGAGAAAGAAGAAGAAAATAATTAACTTTAGCGTTTAATCCGAGAAATTTCTGAAAAAATCAGAATCACAGTTGATTTTTCCATAGAATTGGTAATTAAAAAAAAATTTACCTACAAAAAATTGCTGACAAGAACTTAATGATCTGCTTTATTCATAGAATAATGGAATTATAGAATATCCTCATTTGGAAGGGACCCACATGGATCACTGAGTCCAGTGAAGTATTATTTAAGCCTCCACTAGCTGTCACATATGTAAATACCAGTACTACCATTGCATAGCTCACCAGCTTTACAGATAGTGCCCTGCTTGGCATTACCAAGCTTTACCAGTAGAAATTACTTCTTTCAGGATGATTTTGTGTGTATCTCAGAAGTCTCATGCCCTGCCAAGAATCTCTTAACATTTTGTTCATTAAAATTGAACCATTCTCCCAGACTGCAGAAGCCCTGTATCACTACCAGCTACTACATCTCCAGTTCCTGACACAAGCAATCTTCCAGCAGTAATACCACAGCACTGATCACACTAATCTAACTTGCAGATGATAACAAGACAGCTGCCTCTCTCATGTCCAGCTGGCTGCTGTATGAGGATTTCATAGGACTGAACAGTACTCCAGTGCTTCTTTGTGTTAGCGTGAACCTTGTAATGTTCAGGAAAGGCAATCTTAGAACCACACAACAATAGTGAGGATGCTCTGGGCTCAAGAACTGAGGCAGAATTTAGTTAAGTTAGAAAGAAGTACAAAGCCAACCAAGTCACATGTGAAGGAAAGATGAAGCCTACATTTGAGCCTACAACCAAGTGAATATTCAGTTTTATCTGTGCCCATTATTGGAGGTCAACTAGGATTTAATTCTAGGGTTAGGGTGTCTTCATCTTTAAAAGCCAGTTTCCCTTTTAGCATCTGAACTGATCTTGATTGTGATTCAGAAAAGCCTCTTGAACTACTCATGTCAATTGAAATTAAGTACATGCCTTAAGTTAGTTTTATGCAAGTCTCTTGGTTACTCTGCTTCATCAAACAGTTTGCTATAGCAGAAGATCAGTTATTGTTTCATGAGGCCCAGATATGTGTGAAGCAGGCTGTTAATAAATGTAAAATTCAAGACTCTCACAGTTTGCTTGTTCTTTGCACACCTTTCCCCCTTGAACTTAAGTGCAGTCTCCAGGTTACCAAAAATAAAAAACATTTTTAATTTTTTAACTGTAGAAGTCTATACTCTAGAAACCACTCTGCCATAACAATCAGCAAACATGAGTTTTGTGAACCATACTGCCAGGCTGTCTCTCCTTTTGGGCCCCTGAAACATGAGACAATTATCTGCATCTAGACACAGCCTTTAACGATGTAGAGGTAGATCCTTCCAAAAAAGCATACTGGATCTCTTGAACATCTGCTGAAGGGACATGTGGAAAAACACTCCAAGTTTATAACATATAAACTTAAATCATCCAGCTATGCCATGACATCCCACAGAGAACTTTGCTAAAGGAACTCTGACAGCAGGCCCAAAGACACAAAACCAGTAATTGAAATAAAAAGTCTTGCTGGTTTTTTCCAAATTCATTTCATGGATTCATAACTTCTGCTTATATGGCTTACATATTGATTAGTGAAAGATGCATTGCTACCATGATATCGCTGAGGAACAGAGATTTAGAAATCAGTAAATCCCATTCTTACTCTCTTTGTAATGGTGTATTATAGGATGTAATCCATGGTCAAGGAAAATTAAAGAATGATGAGTGAAAAAAGTCACTGACTTTACTTTATCCAGATCACTAAAAAGCTACAATAAAGCAAACAGGACAAGATGGGGGCAAAACCACTCTAAGAATACCACCTAGATTAATTAAATAGAAGAGCAAAACGTACAAATTTAAAACTGAAAGACAGCATAAAAGATTGCATACCTGTATTCAAAGTAACAGTCACTTTCTAGAAACGCTGGAAGCCTTTCTTTCTTAATCCACTGAATTGCTTGCTCTTGATCAAGTTGCTATTAAAAAAGAAATGCCAAAGGTTTGCAGTATTCTTGACTTTCTTGTTTTACTTGCCATGTAACTGATTCTCTCCATCCCCCTTCTACAGAAGCATTGTCTCAGGAAAACAAATATAGAGTGAACATCGCATTTATGCTGGAAATTACTTGCCTATTAAAAGCTAAAAAGGTCTAAATCTGACTTCACCTAGCAGAATAAAACTTTTGTAATAAATCATGAATGTTTTTTCTTCAGAAATAATGTGTGTATGAATAATTGTTTTACTGTACAATTTCAAATTAAAATTAGATGCACAAAAATTTTCTGCAATAGGAAACTACTAGTTTTTCTGACTTTAACACATTTAATAAATAAGAGCTATTGTATTTTTCCTCAAGAATTTGAAGAGTAAGGAGCCCTTCAGTTATACTTACAGAATGAGAGAGCTGTGGATATTAAAACCAAAATTGAACAAATAGAAATCAAATTAGTTATCACTTCTCATTCTTTCATATTGGACCACTGCATAGCTGCATTGCACACCGTAATTCTCATAGTGGTAACCTACATGTGTTATGGCTTGATGCCACAATAAATCTCTGCTCAGGCAGTCTCAGCCTCAGTGCCTCATTGAAGCAGAAAGAGAGGTGCCCTCAATGAGTGGTTTGGGGGGTGAAAGGGAAATGTTGAGCAGCAAGCCACACAGAGACAGCTAACACAAATTCTATGCATAGATTCTTACTCAGGGAGTAAGACCTCTGACTATGGACCACAATGATCCATAGTTGTTTCCCTTAGGAATTACACACAGCACTTTCTAATTTTTTTTCCTTTTAAATAGTGTACTTTTTCCACTCTTAGGGGATGATGTATTTTACTCATCTGAGATGCATTTTTCTTTTTAGTGAGATTAATGATTTTGAAGAATGCAGTAACTACCCTTGTCCATAAAAACAGGTGAAGTTTGGGCAAGGATGGATACTACTTGTTATATCGAGTAATCAGTTCATGTAGATCACAGCTTAAATTTTCTTTCCATGAGCTAATATTCCATTTGGGGCAAGGGTTATTTCTGCCTCACATGTATCTGCAGGGGATTAAAAAAATCTGAATTACTCAGAAAGTGGGTGGTTTCATTTAGAGAGAAGAAAATATTTCAAAATAGGGAAAGCTTATGTTGGCAGTGGTTCATACAATGTAATTTGTGGAGATGGAGACTAATTACTCCCAACCACACAGTGTATGCTTCTTTTTGGCAATTGACAAGTTCTTTTGAAATACAGAAGATAGTCTCTTTCTTTTGGTATTTAATATTTATGCATTTACTGACTTACAGCCCAGTTCTTTATCTGAATCATTCGTAACATGCTCACATCTATACATGGCTGGTACACAAAATCATACATCATATCAGATGGAAAGATTCTTTCCTCTATTCTTTCCCTGTCCCCAGAGAAAGATGCTACATTTAATCTGATGGGGTTTGTTACCTTGGTTAACTTCCTTAACCAATCAGCCTTAGGCCTCCCTAGGACACAATCCAGCAAAGCTTTTAGCACGTGTTTAAGTTTAAGCATGTGTTTAACTTCCCTTGATTAAAGTTAAAAACATTCTTAAGTGCTTTGCTGAACTGGGGTTTCTCTGAAGTAAGGTATGTGGGATGCCAGCCAGTTTCTTTCCATAACTGTGATCAATTCTATACAAGTCCACAGAATTTTTTCCCAACATACTTTACACCATTGATATTGACTATCGGTAGAAGACACTTCCATATAAATGATTTGCAAATGTGCAAACACACATGAAGAGAACTTTTTCTTATCTGTAAATTTGTAACAATCTGAGAGGGAAGTAAAATACAGAGTAAAATACAATTGCATGTATTTCTTACTCAAGGTGTGTTTGAATTCGGGCTGTAGCCTGAAAGGCCTACTAGGATTTTCCAGTCATAAATCCTTTTCCTAAGTCATCTGCCACTGATGATCACTCAAGGTGACCTTTTGTAAGCTTTGTAACATTCAAAACGACTGTCAATCTCTTTAGTCAGTGTGAAGGCAGCCAAAGCAAAGCAAAGCAGGCAGCATCACCTGATGACTGAAAAATGAAATCCTATTTGATTTGAACATAACTACTTGATAGAGTTGATCTGGGGTGGCTTCTCCTGGTTCAGCTCAGACTTGAGATGAACCAGCTGAACTGGATGAGGTATCTATGTTACCCATCCAGTAATGGAGGAATCAAAAATTTGAATAAATATTACCCTTTCCCCCCAAAAGGAAGAGTACTGAGGCATATTGCTCCTCAAAAGGCTACTATGCTTCCCGTCTATGGAAAACACCCCAGGGGAAAAAATGAAATCTTAAATAATACGGAAGCCCAGTTTCTCCAGACCACATGAAGGAAGAAAGTAACAGTGAAATGGCTTTGCATTTCTCAAGAAAGGTCATCCACAATGATAATGATGGGAGGTTAGCCCAGAGAGCAATGTTAGCCACACTTGCACAAACACACAGCATTTCCTCAGTTTAATACTGAGAGCAAATAAGAAATCAAGAATATCTCTTCTGCTTTGGTGCTCTCAAGTAAAGTATTTGTGAAAATTATTATTTAACATGGTAGTGATGTCCGTGGGCCTTGTCCTTTTGTAGCATTTGTCCTGTTTAAATGCAGATAATTGCAATATCATATTAGTATCGTTTTCTTATACATCATTGCCTTTTGACCCCTCTCAACACTGTTTTATTTTCTGAAAATCATTAATCTTATACTGGGAAATAAAGAAGTCTGTTACAATTCCCTGCTTTTCTCTCAGCTTTCCAGGTATGACATCATTTTGAGCAGCCACTGCAAAAAATGTAGCAAGACCTTAGACTGGCCTTGAATAAAATGGAGTCACATCAGTCACATCCATGCAAAATAAGCAAGAAAGGAATAAACCAAGCATCCCAGTGAAATACTTTTTGTCCTTGAAACCTGTTGTTTAAAGGTAAAATCCCACATCCAATTATACTGACTTGTACTCTCTCGGGTGTGTAAGATGCTTCTACTCCTGATTTTAACCTGCCTATTTTGGTGCTGAAGATGGCCCTGGAAGGAGGCAGGTAAAAATACCAAAATTAAAACTATCTAAGCAAGTCTGAAATCAGATTTTTTTTTCGAAATTCCAACCCATCTTTCCATTAATTTAGCTTTCTTCTTGCCAAAGATTATTTTTTCTGGCCATTTCAATTGACGCTAACCATGTAAATCCTTTAGGAATTAATGGAAGAGAGACTTATGTGTTGCCAGACCACAGATGAGCTCATAGCCACACAAGGAAATTAATTAATAAGGAAAGACTGAGCTGCATTAGTTTCAGTCAATTTGCACATTCCAGAGATCACTAGTAAAGTAACTGTTGTCATAATATTTTTTCTTTTAATATTAAAAAGTATTCAGACCACACAGCTGAACCCTGCCCTACAGAATCTTCAAAATTCTGTGCTACAGGATGTGCATCTGTAATTCCATTCACTTGTCTGCTAGACACATGTGCGTTACAGGGCATAATCTGGCCCATCATTATGTTTTCCTAACATAAATTAACATTTTTCCCAAGCTACCAAGCCAAACACAACAATAACTATTGCCAGTATCTCGACAGTAAGACCTAAATATAAACTCAGGGGCTATAAGATGCTTACCATAGTGTGGTAATTTGGATCAATACTGAAGGCTGGAGAAGCACTGTGCATTTTGGAGAGCTGCCCATCACACTTTGCTTTCCTTAGACCATCATAAATGGGGCTTGGAGGTTTCTGATCATGTAGAATATTTTTTGACTGGCTTTCCAGGCGTCGTGGGGCATAATTAACTACTTCAAAAGCCCCAACATCAGAGTTAAACTTCACTGGCTGGGCAAAAGTCTACAAAAGAAGTTTGGAAAGTTTATGGTATTGTAATAAGGCAACTGTCATTAAACAAAGGTATTTTTTAGCATATAGAAGCATCCTAAAGAATACAAACTTGTTTTATCAGGCTTCTTTCTCCTGGGGCCTGAAACAGTAATTTTTCTGCATACTGGTTTTTGCTGTGTAGGTTTCCAAAGCATTCTTACTTTTGTATCTCAGCAATGCTTAATTGTCAAGAATTGAATTCATTCTAGATCACAGACCATTCTCCTTCACATGCAAATAATAGATCCAGTACATTGATGTCTAGCATATATAATTAACTGTGAATTTAGTAACTGTCCTACAGAGATGTACTCACTACAGAATCAGATCTCCAGTATTATTCTCCCATTTATTATTATCTACAATCAAGGCTTGAAAATATTAGCAATGAAACTGACCTTTTAAATGCGAGATGCATTTGAGGAGGATGAATCTGAAGATTTTCATATGTAGGAAAGGCTTTTCACCATATTGTTACTTGTAGGTCAAACAACTACCAAAACCCATGTCCTGTAGTATATTTTATTATACATCAGTAGTTCAGTCAGATATTGTATAATAGATGAGATACACCAAACTCCAATTTTGGCCATGTAATTGTGACTTTTGTCAATTCACAAAACCCCAAGACAGAGCCATCTTTCATCTTTTAAACTCTCACATTAGGTATTTCCTTAAAATACTATCTTTCAAATTCTCTTACTTGAAGAGGAAAAATATGGATGGATTTTATAGAAGTCATAGGGGATACCCACAACAATTACAAATAGGAAATTATATAGAACTGTAGTATATACGCATCTCTGCACTCAGCTGGACAACAAGGCATGTTGTATTTAGTACATTAGTACTCAGGAAACTATTGACCACACCTAGACCCAGTGCCAAAATTCATTTTGGCTTTGTTCCAGACAGGATCCCACCTGGTGTTTGTACAGTTGTCATTCCCCTGCACTTAATAAGAATATTTTATTTGTACAAGCACTGTATTTTTAATTTCCCTGAACTTTTTCATATATCACATAGACATAATTCATAGACATTCTACATATGCTAAATATATGCTACACATAACATAGAAATGCATTACAGCACAATTTGATTGTTCTGCACACCTGTACAAGCCCAAAGTAATGATGTTAGTGTCACCTATTTTGTAACTTTTGTTTGAAGCCCCCTTGTTGATCAATGTCTTGTAGAGCAATGCCCAGAATCAAACCATGTGGCTGCAACATGTGGTTTCAACATTCCCTACTTATCCCATAATGTCTCACTGTGGAGGCTCAGCCTGGCAAAGCACACAGCATGTGAGAGCTTTAAGTGCATGATTAGTGCCTATGACATCAGACCGTCACTGCTCAGGGCCATGCATTGAATCGCATGAGTCTGTTGGTTACCTAACTTCAGCTGAAATCATGGATTGGTTTTTGTTCTCTGACACCTTGTGCCTCTTTTGGCATTAATTTTCTCCAGGGCGCTCTGCAGGTTTTAATGCTTTTTTTTTCCAGATGTATCAAACAGTATCTAAAAAACCTTTTATATGTAGTAGATTTCTCTACATTCAGACCTCCTCCCAATTTGCTATGTGTACATTTCGTTTGCTTTCAAACCTAATTTGGGCTGCTACCAGCTTTTAAGTGACTAACTGTGCAACCTTAATAGCCTTCAAATGTATTCCTCCTTATATATTCCTTCATGTTTTAAAAAAAGAAACACAAGAAAGTACACTAAGAAACAAAGTACTTCGGTCTCTTAGGATTTGAAATGCTCTTGCTTGTGGAACGAAAGCAAACAAAATGCAAATTTCCTAATAAAGGTCTATGTAACTAGGCATGACAAGATTAGTTTAGTTCCATGTTTTTCAAATTGAAAAGTAAGCAAACACATTAGTAGTTTATCACATATATCTACTTTTATATAATAATTTGCAACTTACTCTAGATCTAGGGTTTTTTCAATATATATTCTATTTAGCTGAACAGAAAACTACGGCAACTTTAATGTAGTGAAATAGATGCTAGTGAAAATTTTTAAAATGTAAAGTGTATTGCTGTTTTGGGAATCTAATTACCAATAATTTATAAGACAAATATACTAATGAAGCAAAAGAACATGCACTGATGGGATAGGAAGATTTAGACTTCATCCACATACTTGACTAAAAAAGTGGGTTCTAGTCCAGACTTTTGGGGTTTGGATGTAGTTACACATCCTCAGGGACATCAAAAGGCATGCATACTTCTTCTGTCAGTCACAGAGTAGCCACTAGACTTCACACAGTAAGGATGCATCTGGGATACTACTGCATCCAGTTTTGGATCCCCTGTACAAGGAGGATATTCACATACTTGATCAAGTCCATCAGAAGACCACCAAGATGGTCAGATGCTGGACCACTTGCCCTTGAAGGCCAAGCTCTGGGAGAACTAGCAGCAGCCTTACAGTATTTACAAGGAGACTACTGAACAGAAAAACCAGGCTTTTTATGGAGCTGAATGGTGGAAGGACAAGAGACCACTTATCTGAAACAACTGAGGTCTCAACTGGATTACAAGAAAAAAGATAATTGTGAGATGATTAGCACTGGAACAGGTTGTCCTGAGAGGAATTAGCTTTTGGAAGTTTTCATGACCAACTGAAAAAAGGGCCAAGGAACATGGTGTCAGCACTGAAGCACTGACCCTGCTCTGAGTAGGAAGCCATACTCCAGACCTCCTCAAAGTCCCTTCCAGACAGTAATCTATGATTCTGCACAAATCCCAAATTCCCAATAGAGCATTGCTCTATCTCTCAAACTATCATATAAAAGCATTTTAGAATAGTTCAAGCATTTCTGGAGAAGCTTGCTTACTTAAGAAAACTAAAATGATAAATCAGAATGTTTTTATAAGCACAATAAGAGAAGAGATAATTCCTCATCTTCTTAACTCACCACCATAAAAATAAAAATTATAATGTCATGAGAAAAATCAAATGGGAACACACAAAAAAACCCACCAGCACCTGATTTCTTGTAGGAAACATTTTCCCAGGTACCATACAGGAGAGCAGATCAGTCAATCCATTTTCCTTTCAGTATGCGAAAAACTCTGGGGCAAAACACACAATCTAACCATTCCCACACATTACAAGCCACAAAAAAAATGTACCAAGAAACTGTTCAATACCTGTAGCAAACTTAAAATTTTTCCAATGGGAGTCAAGTACTGTAAAATCCTGTAACATTGCACAGGACAATAATGAGAGAGGTTTATGGCAACACCAATATTCCATCATTGCAATAATGAGGAATCTCTTCAGTGAAGATGCCTATGTTAAGGAGTGGATGATAGGCTACACTATGAAGCAAAGGGAAAAATTATCCAAGGCAATCTAATATACTAAGAAATGTCTTTCTTACCCCACATTTGGCAAGTGCTTTGGCTTTTTACAGACAAGTAAAATACATTAACCAAAGACTAAGTGTATAATTTTCTTAAGTCTGAGCCAATTTTTAGTGTTTTGAAGATAGAAAGGGAAATCTCCAGAGAAATTATACCTCAACATGTTAAAAAAAAATAAATCAGGTTTGGCAGGAGCCTTGAAGCTTGGGGTTCATACATTATCAATTTAGCACAATGAATAAGATGAAGGGCTTGAGAATACCAACAAATAAGAAGTCTACAGACTTTGCAAAGTGTTTCACTCACAGGCAATTCTCCCCCCAAAGCCAGTATGACCAATGTAACTCAGTGTAGCAAATTCAGCTTCAGAAAAAATCTCTGAGCAAAGAACCTTTGAAAAATCTCTGAGCAAAGAAGCTTAAAAAAAAGCTGTTTTCAGATTGTGGTACAGCAATACTACTAAATAAATAAACAATTGCATGTACTTTTTTGACAGCAAAGAAATTTCTTAGCTGTCAATTGCACATTGAATATCATTTTCAGCTGAAAAATAAACAGAATACATAATTCTAAAACCTGAAGTTATACACTTAACTGAAGGGAAGACAAATTTCTCTCAGTCCTCCCATAACAGAAACCAAAACAGGATCCATCACCATGTTGCCAGGATATCAGACATATAAATCTCACTGTTCTCTGTCTTAACGGTTTTCAGATACACTCAAGCTTCAGATACAATTAACAAATGTGTAAATATTCTCACATCCCAGACCCAAATAACGTAGTTTGATCCCAAGAGAAACAGAATGACCACAGTTTGGCTGCTTCTTAGGTTAAGGGTGGGAGTGAACAGAGATCTCATCCAGGAGTGCTGCCAAAACTTCCTTAAGAAGGGTATGTGTATATAATAAATAAATGTCAGTGAGAGTCCACACCAGAAGAGAAGTCAAGCAGCTCTATGAAGTGTCTGGAAAAATTCACACTACACATGGTCAATGCAAAATCTGCCATTGACTTTAATGAGTCCAGGATTTCCCTTCTGTTGATGCATAAGACAAAATTCACAATCACATATCCCAGTCTAACTAAGAGAGAAGAATATTTAGAGTAAACACACTATCAATAAGGAATGTAGTCAGGAATGCTTTATTTGCTTCCTTCAGTGTCAAAAGACATGATGCAAGTTTTAGTTCTGCATAAGTCTTAATGTAACCTGCATGTATGGCCTTACTTCTGTCAAAGCCTTTCTAAGGGAGATTATATTGGCAACTGCAGCCTCCCTCCTCACACCTGGAAAAGACAAGAGGAAACTAGTGAGCATGCACTGATGCCTTGAATCGATGATTTGATGTATGGAGTTATTCAAAGTCATCTTTAAAGAAGTGAAAGGCCTGAACTGTGCAGCAGAGTGGATTGATTTTTTGCTTTCTGCCCTTTCTGTAATCTGCTACTCAAATCAAGCAAGATTTTATTCTTTTCAGGTTTTCAGGACCATTCTGTCTTCAGAAAGACTGGTCAGCCCCAGCATTGTTACTTGGGCTTTAACTTTTTTCAGAATCATCACCTGCATCAAATGCTGGAACCCAGACTACTTGGCAGAGAGCTTTTACAGTGAGAACAATGTTCAAAATAAATATTCTTCAAATCTAAAGTTGATAAAATTATGGTCACTTAGTAGATTTCTGCTGCAACCGAAACCAACAACCAGGGACTCATCATCAAAGCACATCTCCTGAATGTGCTTCAGTTGAGGCACAAGGTAGTACTTTTTTCTCGAGAGCTACTCCCTGAGGTTGCAAAGAGGAACCTCAGGATCACTGGTAACTGGGAAATGACAGGGAAGACCCAGCATAGACTTGGGATGGAAGTAGTAGCAGGCAGCTTGCAGACTGCAGGAGAAAGAAGTTGACATTACTGTGCTTGCCTTCAACACTGAGCGGGATGGCAATTTCTGGCTTCTGAATTTTCATTCCTGACTAAATATATCCTTGGATGTTTTTAATACATGGCTCAGAGAATCAAATTCTAGCCTGAATGCCTAGAAATAGAAATGTATCCAGGCCAGTGTTTCCCTTAAATCTTTCATTTTACATTAGTTACTAAGGAAGGTGTAACTCGTTTGTGTGTCATGTAATTGGTTTCTGCTACTGTGAAATCACTGTACTACTGGCAACAAGTGCTCTCCCGAGGTTTTTCATATTATATATTTCAGAAATTCTTTCTGTAAATTACACTTTATTACAGTATATAGCTCTTTGGAGTACCTAGATATTTATGTCAGATTACAGTGAATGTCATTATAACAAGACGATCACATAAGGGATACACAGTAAATCAAAGCAAAAAAAACCCCACATTAAAAACCTGTTGCTGCTATAGCAAATCCCCAGTGGTACAATTTTCCATCTGCTAATGGTGCATTATAAATCAATGCAGAGGCACTCTCTTAAAATAAGCACATGCTCCCCCTGACTTCTTGTATCAAGTCTCACAATATTTTCAGTTTAACTTGTTGCCTAACTACTAGCACACCTGGGTAATACTGTTCCCAGGCAACAGTGTATAAGCACAACAAGAATAAAGCAATGGAAATTTCAATGTGCTGTTTTAGTAGAAGCCTTCTGAGAAGGAGAAGGAAATCAGGAATGTAAGGTATTCAAACCACAGACCTGAAGGCATTAGTAGAACTTAATCCTGAAGAGGGTAAATCCTTAGGAAAAGATCAAAGACGAAATAAAACCAATTATGAGAACATTACAGTTAAAAATAGCTAACAGAGCATCTGTTTTCATGAAGATGTGTAAACATGTAGAAGAGAGACCATACGTCATCTTAGAAACCTACCAAGATTACCAGCGTAAAACAGTGTTTACTCAGGAGTGACTGTGAACTCTTTTCTGTGGGCTTCCAGAGCTGTCAGGAGTGCCTGGACAATTGCTGCAGTTCAGAGCTGCTGAGCTGCGCCAGGACTTGGGGCTGAGGAGCCTTCTGAGGCCAAGGAGAATTTTGGCCTCTAAAAGATGTCTTGAAATTTGTGCATGTCCAAGGAGATCAAGAGACTAAAAAGGCTGAACTTCTTACCCACTCCATCCTCTCCAATTTGGGGAAAACTTGAAGCATAATTTCCAAATAAGCAGCAAAGGCATGAAGGACAGTATTCCTGTGCTAAGAGCAATCTGGCACATGGAAGAAGGCCTGGGTTTAAAACTTAAGTAGTTAGGCTTGGATTTAGGCAGATATCCTAAGGCAGATGCGGGAGAACTCAGGGGAGTGGAGGTGTTGGAGAAATAAAAAACCCAGCCCTCTCACCACATGTTTTGTTCCATCTGTGTCTCTCTAGCTTTGTATACTCTTCAGAATCTTGCAGTGTGGTGAAAGCATGTAATGACTGAGCTCCTAAATAAGTCAGTATTGGTGCTGTGCACAAAACCCATACCTGACATAGAGTTAATACCTCCAGATTCTATGTTAGGATTAAAAATTGGCATGAGGAGCCCATTCTACCTTCCTCAGTAGTGCAATTTCCATGCTGTGTACCTTTACACAAATCTATGATGTGGCTTAGAGAGAGAGACAGCTGTGTCTGGTTCAATTTAGTGAGCCAAATCATTCAGTTATGAATCACAACTAAACTTACTTCATTACTGGCTTCACTGAAGTCTGAGATCCAATGAGCATCAAGAAATATTCTGCCCTCTCCTAACGCTGGCAGCGGTTCCTACCAAGCAAGTTGAATTAGTATGTGCTCTTGTAGTGTAGCCTGTTGGACTGCAGTGCCTGAGGAAGGGAACAGGGTGCAGGGCAGCTCTGTGACACTGTGGAAAGGCCTGTGCCACCCAGCAAGTGACTCTGGGTGTAAGGTGTGGGGATGGAGAGGGTGGAGACAGTCAAGGCCAAGACTACTAAGATGAAGCCAGATGAGGTTGCCACACTGAAGCAGGACTGTACATGTGACTCTCAGTAGAGTGTGGGGAGGCAGGGCTGGTGAGAGGCAAAAGGAGCAAAATATAGGAGAACTGGTTCAACACAGGGTACTGGGTATGACGGTCTAACTGTAACTGCATCAGCACTCAATACAGTGGAAGGCTGCATCCTTCTAGCTGTAAATGGGAGAGGAAGAAGAGCGGAGTGCCAGCTTTGAAACCTTCAGAGCCATGAAGAGAAGGAGCTGGTTCTTGAGCTTAAATGTTTATTAATAATCACTGAATGCATTGCCATAAAAGTGTAAAAGGACAAACATTTTTTGTCATGTCATGACATTGTAATAGAAGTGGACACTTTTAAAATAAGTATTTATGTGTCTTTTTAATCTCTATATTATTTTAGTGCACTGTGATTTAAATACATAAATAATTAATTACATTAATTTAAATACATAAATCACCTAGGGGTCCTGGTGGACAACAAGCTGTCCATGAGCCAGCAGTGTGTCCCTGTAGCCAAGAAGGCCTGGTGTACATTAGTAAGAGCACTGCCAGCAGGTCGAGGGCTCCTCAGTACATGAGAAACATGGAGCTACTGGAGCAGGTCCAGTAAAGGGCTACAAAAATGATTAAGGGACTGGAGCAACTCTCTCATACTCTCTCATGAGGAAAGGCTGAGGGAGCTGCGCACATTCAGCCTCAAGAAGAGACAAATAAGTGGGGCCCTCATCAATGTCTATCAGTATCTGAAGGGAGGATGATGCCAGGCTCTGCTCAGTGGTGCTAAGCAACAGGACAAGAAGCAATGGGTAGAAACTGACACACAGGAAGTTCCACCTGAACACAGGGAAGAACTTTACTACATGGGAGACTGAGCACTGGAACAGGCTGCCCAAAGAGGTTGTGAAGTCCCCCTCACCAGAAATAGTCAAGAACCATTTGGACACAATCCAGTGCCATGTGCTCTGGGATGACCCTGCTTGAGCAGGGAGGTTGGATCAGACGACCCCACTGTGCTCACCTCCAACCTGACCCATTCTGTGGTTCTGTAGAATAGCAAGATAACATCTGTCCCCAGAAGTCCAGACACTGTGCTATTTTTCCTGATACTAAGACTGAGAAGGAAGAGTAGCTACCATTAAATTATGGATATATTGTAAAAGTCATTTAAGTAGCAAGTTGCAAAATATAAAATTTTCTAAGATGCATTAAGTTAATCCTAGTAAAGTATTTCTCATATTTTGCAAGGGATTTTGGTAAGGTACTTACCGGAAGACGCAAAAATTCATTAAAGTAATCCACAAGCACATCATCAGAGGCTAAGAATTCTTCCTACAGAGAGACAAAACCACAAAGCATGGCTTGTAATAATCTGTGCTAACATGGTTTGAATGCACTATTGCCTCAAACAATATTTTTTCCATGAGATATGACAAGGAAGCTCTTGCAAAAGATTATTTCCCATCTTTGAGAATATAGTAATTGCATCACTGTTATATTCTAGCCATTGCACACCAAGGTCCTTAGCAATTTAAAGAACACATATGAAGGTAAATCCTTTGCCAGCAAATTTACAGATAAACCCTTCATATACCAAACAGCTTCTAGATGCTGAAAATCTGCATATTTATTTTTGAAAAAATGTGCATAAGCTAACAGTCTAAAAATTCTCCACATTGTAGCTTTCTCTCTTGCACTTGGGAAGAAAGAATATAGTATTTCACCAGGGCCACCTTCTGCTCTCACACTGCTGCTTGGGGATGTTTTAGGGGATGTCTGGGGAATAAAAGAGAGTTCACTGACCTATAATTTGGCTCAGCAAGCAAGCACTGTATGCCATAGTTTGAATCTGACAGAACTGGGAGCCTTCCTGTTGACCTCATCAGAAGTAAGGACTACATCTGCAGGTGTTTTTGCATCCTTTCTGACCCCTGCATTTTAAATCCTGCTAACATGAATCAAAAACTGTAACTAGAAATTGAATCTTTTTGCTGTTGACAAATCCAAAAGTGTGGCTCCAAGTCTTACTTTTACTGTACTCAGTATCTCCACCATCCCCATTTCAATTCAACAGAGGGTAAAACTGGAACATTATTCCATTGGTCTTCAGATATCGGTCTTCACACATAATGAGAAACAAATAATTTTTAATAGTTTCATTTTTCCTGAATATTCTATAATTTCAGCCTTGCAAGACAAAGAGAATACACTTAAATCTAATGTATTTGCCAATAGCAGCAAAGGTGCTGTAACACAAATCTTTTCTCTCGTTCTTAAGTTTCTTAAGCATTGAACTGTGCTGGTGAGGAATAGCATTAAAGAGAGGTTATGCACAATGTACATGGTATCACATGTAGGCAGGCAGCATCTTGATCCAGCAGACTTGATCCAGCAGTCTAACTTAAATAAGAGACAGCTTGTGCTAGATAAGGAAAAAATCTGAGATAACATGCATGACAAGTCAGGACTAGACCTGATGGTGTTTGTCTGGCCCTAGTCTGCCGGCATTTATTCCTTAGCGCTTGTGGTTGCTGTTGTGACTGATACAGGACAGGCAAGGTAGCTCACGTTCATTCCTAGAAAATGCTGACAGTGCTGAAAGCAAGGCTTTCGTGCTTTTTTTGGATCACAGGCCCATGGCCCACTGCAAGTGCAGTGCCACGGTCCTAGAGATGTTTGGGCACTGATTAAACAGGAGAATTTACCAAAGTGTCTAACCCATTTTGAAATCAACAGAGAATCCTCTCACTAATGTCGATAGGCAATGAGATCCAGAAACAAGTCTTAACACAGTTAAGAAAAGAAATCAATTAGAAACTTGCTATAGTTAGCCTCATGTTTGGTTTGACAATGACAAGGATAAATCTCGAGATAGGCCTAGATATGACAATATTGCATGAATATTGAAACAATTTTATTTTTTCAAAGGATTTAGTCAAAACAATTGATTTAGTATTGCCCGAAGTATAAGCTCTTTAGCAGTATGCAGGTAACATGTTCTTAATTTCCTAAGGATATAATTCTCTGTGGTCCCATAAATCAGCAAGAAATGTAAACACAGTGCTTGATAAATAGATATTAATGTTTATGATCTTATTAATGCCAGCTTTATTGCTAAGTGATCTTACTGCATCTATACATAATAAATTTTCCTCTGGTTTTTGTAGGGTTTTTTGCAGACAGTCTTCATTTGAAATCATAGTTGCCCTTTCGTATGTGCACATTATAGGTTATGGACTTGCATGTACAATACTATAGCTTAGATTTTTGTGTCAGAAAGCATTTGGTTTCATTCTTTCCTGTGCCATCACTCCTGCTGCACAGTCCAAATTATGACTAGAAAAGCTACCTTAGAACTGTAGGTTAAGGTGTGCTAAAATTTCGTCCAAAACATATGCTTATGTTGGTTCTGTTTATGGTAATAAACATTATAAATAAAATAGTATCTACAAGTTCCCAAAAGCAGTAACAACACATTTATATATTAAAATACACAGTGACAAAGGCATCCAAAACAGGGAATAGGCAAACATTACCTGAGCTGCAAAATTTAAGGTGTAATTTCATTTGAGGTAACATATATATTGAGGACACGCATATATACCTTTCAAACAAGACAATCAAGGAAATCCTACAATGAGCTATGAGGAAAAGGCAGAAAAGGTAAAGTAAGGAGATACTCAAACTTGTCACGTTGAACCTTCCAGTTGTTTGTTTCGTTCCTTAATCCTAGTTCACTTTCATTTCCATCTTTATTCTCCATAGTATCCTGTTACTTTTTTTTTTCTAATTATCTTCAAACTAAGTATTTTGCCGGACAAAATTTTAAGAAAATACTCAGTACTGCATACTTTAAGAGGAAAGAAATGAGAGAACAGATAACCATTTCCAAAATGGGTTTTTGCTTTTTTTGCTCTATAGCTGCATGATGAAAATAATTACCAAGGCTTATAAGGCATACTTACAAACATTTCTTCTGTTATACATGGAGGTTCTGAAAAAAAGATAGTAAATATCATATGTTATCCAAGTAATACAATCAAGCTGGTTCAACTACAACTACAATACAGAAACAAAAAGTAGTGAGGCATGACAACCATCCTGGGAGTTCTGGAACAAAATAACTTACTCTGAAGAAATAAAATAAACTCAGAATATGCAGTAATGTTGACCTGTGCATGAAAAGGTTAACCATCACAAGAATTATTTAAACATAATTCAAGTATTATTTAACTACTATTTATCATACATATCAGTTAACTTTGTATCAGCTTTCCTTTGCAAAATCGATTGCCAGAAGCTTGGTGCACCATTTAATGAAAATACAGATTTGTATGAGACTCTCAAAGCTTTGAACAGCAAATATTACAAACCACGTGATAAAATAAAAAAGATGCAATTGTGTTCCCGAATAATCAAATCTCATTCATTCTAGGAGACTATCTTGTCTTTAGAGATGCCATTTGAAGGGAGCAAAGTTCTCTCTTCGGAGTGCTGAATTCTGCCGGGCAAGTTTAAACCTGCCAGTTCAAAACGCCCCTTTACTGTCACCGTCTCTGTACCTGCGGCCGCCACCGTGGGCTCCGAGCCCCCGAGCGGCACGGAGCCAGCCCAGCACCTGAGAGGACGTACCGGTGGTCAGCCTCTTGGAGCGCATCCTGCGGCCACCAGCCGCACCCCGAGCGGCCCACGCCGCCTGCGGAGATGGAATCCCGGCGAGCGGCGGCAGCAGCTCCGGGGCCGCCGGGCCCGGCTGGGCCTGTGGCCACCTCGGCCTGTGGCCGCCTCGCCCGGCTGGGCCTGTGGCCGCCTCGGCCTGTGGCCGCCTCGCCCGGCTGGGCCTCCGGGCGCCGCGCCGTTGCCATGGCGCTGCAAACAGGCCCCGGGCAGCGCCCGCCGCGCTCCCTCAGGGGTGGCACAGTCCCAGAGGAGGTGCCTGAGAACCAGCCAGCTGAGGAAACTTGTGCCCAGAAATGAAACGAGACAGTCCCAGAATGTCAATTTCTGCCTTGGCTGCAGCATGTAAGAAAAAATCATGTTTCTGATGTGGTCAGCGAAAGCTGTGTGCAAAGAAGGAATTCAGGCTCCTATATGAGGATTTCAGTGGGATTTAGGTGTTTCACAACTGGAATCTGAAAACCATCCTACCTAGCAAGTACCTTATCCTACAACTGCATAAATCCTTCAGGATATTTTGGCAGGAAAGTTTACTCCAAGGTTCTCTGTTGCTGTGTATTTCCAGACCAGCACTGCTTTAAGTAGCTTGGCAAAAATCCCACTGGGATAAATTGTGGAAGTTGTCATGTATGCAAAGTACACGAAGGGCTCCTTTGAGAAGCCTAATCCATCAGCCCTACACGGGAAGTGCCCAAAAGGCACCGAGACCTTCCCATTCCCAGCACACTATCATTTGTGTCCCCTCTCACTGAACAGAGCTGTAAACCAGGTCGTACTGCTCAGCTGTGGAAACAAAGTCTTATTTTAACTCATACGTGACTTTGGTGGAACCCATGATTAAGTAAAAACAGAAAACATGCACGTGGCTCAGGGACTGCAGCTTCAAGTCCAGGAATTGATGATTGGTAATAATGAGCAAGCAGCAAATCTGTTATCAAAGAGGCAGGGAAAATGGCTTCATCTCCTAGAAACACATGATGTTTTGCACCCTCTACTCCAGATGTGCATCCCCACTCCTGGGGATGCCTGCCTAAATACAATCACTGATCTAATTTGTACATGCCAGAATAATACTTCTAATTGTCTTAATGGAATATTGTTGGTTGGTTGATTAGCTTTTTAGGGCAGTTTGGATCGGGGCAGGGGGTATCCCCCTTACAGGGACTATAGTATTCCCAAAGACCTGAGAGATAAGCTGAATAATGTACTATTCAAGACATAAATTTCAGCCAAAAGTTTCATATAGATATATATATATATTCATATATATATATATATTCTATATATATATATAAATTCATATATATATATGAAGAGCATATTCAACAGAAGCAAAGAATAAAATATAAAGTTCAAACAGGTGAACTATGAAAAATTTAAATATCAATATTCTGATTAAGTATTAACTATTCTTACATTCTCTGTATGCAGATTCTATTCCATAAGACATGACAAACAGTAAGTTAACATTGACTTTCCTAGTGCCATGTATCAGGACATATTCTATTGTCACTGTGAAATATTTCAAATTTATTAGTATATCTTTCAAAGGTATTCTTAATGTATACATAACAGAATATGCATAAGAGCCCATAAAATGCAAAGTTAAACCTTTCCAACAGGTAGAGGAATTGCACTCCATTGTATTATGAGCCTGGATTGTCTCATAACCAAACTACTTAATATAATTTTAAATGTTTAAGCTAATGTTCATTCCACTTATTTTCTCCCTGCCCCTCCTTCTTTCCAATGTAGGTATAAACATAGTCTGCAGTGTATAACTTTCGCCTAAACTTTCCTAATTGCTTGCAATTCTTGAAGAAAAAACAACAGAAACATGATGAATGAGCTTTTTTTTTTTTTTTTTAATTAGAAGTGGAAGCTACAAGACAGCTCAGAAACAGCTGAAGTCTGGAAATGAGTCAATTAAAGAAAATAATAAAGGTCCTTTGCCTATCCATCTGTCATCACTGTATTTTGATGTAAAACTCTTAGGTCTTTGTGCTGTTTCAATGTGCTTCAGGGATTACATTTAGAATTAAGCTAATCTGAAAATACACATTGTCTCTCATGGAGAATCTATTAGCAGTCATCATCACTTTCTCATTATCTTAGTTAACAACACACATTTAGGTCAAGTACTTTGTGTGTGTGCATTTCAGTCCTGAAAAGCCAGTTAAAAATTCACCAGCTATTGAAGCTGAGATATAAAAATCAAGCTCATTTTCCTCCTTTATCACATTTCTGTCTTTCCATGCTCTTATTTTGTTTTAATTTTTATTATTATTATTTAGGTTAGCAGACTTGCAGGCCTACAGGATGTTTCATAAATATATTCAAAGCCATGATTTATCCTAAAACCCATCTTATCTTGTAGTAAAGATGAATGGCTAAATAGGCTGGAGAATAAGTTCTAAAAAATGTGATCCTAGTAAAATATTAGACAAAAGAAAGCAAAAATACTAAAAGTGGGCTTTAAATTGTTAGAAATTTTAGAAGATGGCGATCTGGCAGAAGGCCATCACAAGAAGAGATCTGCACTGGAAGATTAATGGAAGGAAAACATAAGTTGGTCCACTTCATACCTGCTGGAATTTCCCTCTTCTACTTATTACTGAAGAACTATTTGGAGGGGTGTGTTGAGAGCTGGCTTGTAGAAAAGGGACATGCAGACTTAGACAAGCTGCTTCTTAACACTTAGACAAGCTGTTTCTTAACAATAGCCGTACTCAGCTAGCTAATGCCCAGATGCCAACTCTCTGGCCAATAAGCAACTTAGAGCACAGTGACCTTCCCTGCAACATTGGGATAAGACTGCTGATGTGATGACAGAGATGTGGAAGAACCAATAAGAATATAGAAAACTGGACAAAGTTAGTATGTATCCATACATAGGGCAAATAGCCAGACTTAGGGTGCTGAAGCAAATAACCAATAATAATATGCGGTTACAGAATATGCATTACCTAATTAACCACACTATAAGTATGTATGCTGAAACTCAATAAACCGAAGCTTGCTGTAAAAACTCATATTGAGTTGTCAAGTTTTTCTTTAAATCTCGGCAGGGGTGAACTTTCAGTCAAGACTTTAATCTGTCCTCCACAAATCTCTGAAAATTATGCTTGCAGCCATTTATCAGGGTAAGTATTTCAAAGTATTACCCAGGCAAAGCAGATCAAAACTGCTGAGACAACTGCCCTCAAAGAACCACGTGTATAAGCTATGCCAGCTTGCTGGATGAACAAGTCTTCTTGGGACTTGCTCAGGTAAAGACAAAACATAAACTGGATTGCTTTATTAAATCTAAATGCACACTTGTGCATGTAGGTGCTAACCTGTGCTTGATTCCTGATAGTGGTCATAGTAAAGTCATGGATTTTCACATAATTAATTATGTATTCAAAAGGTAGCAAATGCTAATAACAAAAATGCAGATACACTTCTAGAGATACTCAGGGGCAGCTATTGATTTTCCATAGAAATGCCCCATCTCAGATATAAGTGGGCATTTCTTCCTTTGGTATCTTTGATACCTAAATATTTTTACAGAAATCAGACATTAATTAAATATAACTGCTGTTTCAGATAAATACCAGACAGATTTTAGTCTTGCATCTGAAAGCTGCAATCACATACACTGAAAACAGGTTCTAGGAAACCTATTTAAATATTGACTGCAGAAGAGCCAAAGTGGGAGTCAGATTGTGAGAGGGAAGTACAAATCCAGTGTCAGATAATTGGCCCTTAAATGCCTTAAATTATTCTGTTGGCAAAAACACAGAGGCTGCCTGGGGTGGTGGTACAGCCTCTGTATTGAATCTGATAGTCCCAGTTTACAGGCACAGTTTAATGCAATTCTGTGGCTGTCAGAAGAAATTAGTGCAAACACCTGAGGAAACAGTTATTGGGAATATGAGCAGTCAAAAGAATTTGAAAATGAGAAAAATAATATTCCTGAAGATAGTCTAGGTGAAGAGCAAAAAAGCAAGTGCTTAAAAATAAAATAGGATGGGTCAATAGCCTCCTGGTTTGTATGGGGAATAGTGTGGCCAGCAGAACCAGAGCAGCAATTGTCTTTCTGTACTTGGCAGTGATGAGGCCACATCTTGAGTGCTGTGTCCAGTTCTGGGCCCCTCACTACAAGAAGGACATTGAGGTGCTGGAGCATGTCCAGAGCAGGACAATGAAGCTGGTGAATGGTTTAGAGCATGAGTCCTTTGAGGAGCAGCTTAGGGTGCTGGGGTCATTTAGCCTGGAGCAAAGAAGGCTCAGGGGAAACCTTATCACTCTCTATAACTGCCTGAAAGGAGGTTGTAGTAAGTGAGGATTGGTCTCTTCTCCCAGGTATCAGGCGATAGGACAAGAGGAAATGGCCTCAAGTTGTGCCAGAGGAGTTTTAGATTGGCTGTTAGGAAAAAATTCTTCACCAAAAGGATTGTCAAGCACTGGAACAGGCTACACAACGAAGTGGTTGAGTCACTATCCCTGAAGGTATTTAAGGGACTTGTGGCTGTGGCACTTAGGAACATGGTTTAGTGGTGGACCCCAAAGTGCCAGGTTAATGGTTGGGCTCAATGATCTTAGAGGTCTTTTTCAACCTAAAAAATTCTATGATTCTAGAAACAGTAAAGGAAGAAATGTGACTTAGCTTTGGGCTATCAACATTAGAAACCTTTAACTACTGGAGGAGACTTTTAGAGGGAAGTCCAAAGAGCTTTACGTCTACAGAAGTCTTTATTCACATAGTCACTGAAGAATATTTCTTGACTTGTCCATGCTGCCAATGGTCCAAGGATTCCTATAACAATCTTATTCTATCAGGACAATGTAGAGGTGTCTTATCAAATTTAAAAGCTATAAGTAAGGCTTGATTTCCATTTGCTTAATATGGTTCTTGAAAAACATAAGGGGAATACAGAGACATACCTGGAAAATGAACTGGAATTTGGAAGGACCACTTAGCAATTTGTGATATACATTTGTCCTCTTGCTACCTCCTACATGCCAAGTAGCATGTGTACCTCCTGCATACACACCTGCAGTCATCTGATTCCTTCATAAATTTCTATTAGTGTCTTAAGGCATAACTCCTAGAGCTTTAGGAGAATTTTACACTACCTTTTCTAATTTTGGAAAGGAGCATTAAGACTTAATGGAAAACTATTTAGCAAGATTATTAAATAAAATTATTACAAATAATAATAGAAATAAAGATAATATTTAGAAATTATTATTAGAAATAAAGTGTTAGAAATAAAGTAATTCTGCAAAGACGGGATGAAAATCAGGAAAGAATTACTAGAGCCACAGCTGTCAAACAGCATACAAGATAAAAATATTGGCATGGTGCCTAAGTCTATAGCAAGGCAGAGATTTTTTTGCTAGCAGCTCTACTACAGTTAATGTAGCATATCTTTCAGCTGAGATGTAGATACAGATCAGAAGAACCTGTGACAGTTATTTCTCACAGAGATTTCACTATCAGGGGATGTATCCAAAGTTTTGGCACTATGTACAAAAGATTGCATTGTTACCGTCTATTATCTGTTTTCCATGTAGATAAACTGGAGCCATGGTTTGTAATACCTTTTGGCTGTGTTAAGTTTTTCAAATTTACTACCACTCCTACTTTTAGTTGCAAAAGTAAACGTTATGACTTTTTTTACCTGGGGTTACTTGCAGCTTGATTTATGTCAGGTCAGTTTCTTGATCATGGCTTAACAAGCATTCCAGACCACCAAAGGTCCAATGCAAGAGGCATAATAAAGCTTCAGTAGATAGGAATAGCATGTGCCAATAATGTGAAGTAGATCCTTTAGTAAGTCATCTCGCAGCAGTAAGTGTCAAACACCAACAAGAAACACTAAACACATGGATGTCTTCCCCATCTTGCTATCAAGCAGGTGTCAACAGCAGTCCCCAAACTCAGGATTCCCTGAGTTATCCAAGTGAAATATTACTGATGCATCAAGTCTGGATGGCAGCAGGGCAGTTTGAGACAAAACATCCCTCTGACCACCAGCTTCCACATTTTTGTTACACTGCTGTGGATGCTTTAGAGTTCTATAAAGAAATAGATTGGGAGACTGATCAAGCAGAACAAAAGAATCAGGAGGAAAAAAAAGAAGACTATTTCATGTTCCTCCAATTCAAGGACACAGCAGTGTCTACTCAAAGGTGCTGAGAATTGTGTGAGAATCCATAACTAATAGGTGCTCCTTAAGATTTCAATAATGCTTCAGAAAAGGATCCAAAATTACAGCTGCCTTATTTTGTAGGTGTTTAACTTTCCTAATTACCTATTGCTCTCCTAGACTCCAGGAATGCCTAGTTAAAAAATAAAGAACACATTATCAGTTTTTACCCAACTTTCATTTAACAGACTACATCTAAAAGAAAAAAAAAATAAAGAATGCCGTCATTCTGACATAGTTTAAAATATGTTACATTGGAATACTTAGTCTTTTCCAATTTGAGTTTAAAAAGTTAATGCTTTCCCTTTCTTGTTTACTAAAGCCTTCAGAGCATCAGTTAAGTATGAATAAAATGCATACAATACTTTTCCTGTGATCATTTCAAAATCATGGTAGAGGAAGCACTTGTACAGTATTCATACTTCATAAAACCATATTCAATTTTATGATCTAATATATTTTCTGTACTTGGGGAATAAAGTCCAGAGCGTGCAGCTCCTGAAACTACCAATTCTCAAATACTTCAACTGCAACACTTCCATGAAAGAATTATGTTTTGTACTCTAGACTGGCATGGAGACTGCTGGATAATCCAAGTCTGTGGCTGAGAGAGGAACTGAGCCAGGAGGCACTGTTCAGGCCAGTCTATAATTCTATGATCTTGCCTGGTTGCTGTAGGACCTGGCTGTGTGCCCAGCACAGCACACCTTCACCTTGTAAAGGAGGCCCCCAAGGAGTAATACTATCTGAATTGCTTCCCAGGATGCCCACTCCTCTTGTAGATTTTGGTATGCAGCTCCCAGGGGCAGAAATTATGGCCACCATTTCTTTAAGTGGTTCAAAATATTTTGCATTTGTAATGTTGAATTAGTATATATGGGTTAAAGAGGGGAGGAAAACTAGAGTTCTGTTCTGTAAGAAAAATCTTTGGTGCCCCCTTGTGATATTTTTCATCAGCATTTGAAATTAAGGGCTATTTTCAGTGAGGAAAGCAGTTCAACATTAAGATAGTTTCACATTTAAATAAGTTAATTGAGCAAAGCATATCAAGAATTATTTTGTTTTATTGGTATCCATTCAATGTTGTATGACATTCTCCCATGACTACTTTATGACAATTATTTAAGTGAAGGAAAAAGTCCAGAACAGGAAGTTAAACAGTGCCCCCATAAGCATTTCTGTTTGGAGCAGAAAATGGGACCCATCATACTTTCTCATGCCTATTTGTGATACAGAGTCTTGAACAATTTCTTAAGAGAAACACTTTCAGCAGAAAGGCTGAAAGGTAACATCCCAGTAATAGTTTTTGTACATCACAATGGTGTACACAAGGGAAAAAGAATAAAGGAAAATAAAGACTAAAATTGCAATATTCAGGGGAGTGCTGCTTTTGTACAAATCTTTTCAAAAGAGGAGGGAATATTTGCAACACAAGCAGAACTAATTTTTAAAATCCAAAGATGTTGCTATAGCCACAATCTCCATAGCATCTAATATATCAAAATATGCACCAGGAAAACGTGATGTATTTATACCAGAGGAAAATTTCATTTTGTATCGCAATGATCTACATAGAGGCTGGGTACTGTGGTACTCATTCCTGGCAGAAAGCACTTGTAGGACATGTGTTCTTCAGGCACCTAATAATGTATTATACTCAGTTCAGAACTTTAGGAACTTCAGTGTCTGCTCAGTGAACATGAGTTAGGAGTCCTCCATTTAGGCACAAGCAACGCTTTAGGATGATAATTAACATTTTTGTTAAAGTGGAAGACCACTGCACAACTGCTGAGTAATTCAGCAATAATCCTGCAGCTTCAAACTAAGATAAACATAGTAATGCTTGGTAAAAGTTATCTAGGGTAATACTGCTTCCCACCTAGCTGTCCCTCTTTTCCCAGAGTTACTATCCTTCTACCACTTAAGCTGATTCTAGTCATAACACAATATCTAAGATTAAATAGTTTATAGAAATAGGTTTTTTACTGAGTCCAGAGTGAAAAGCTGCAGCTGAAATACATGGACAGTTTTCCACATCCCGTTTGCTTACAGGGAGATGAAAGGTGCCCACAGAACTAAGACACAAGCAGTGTTGCAGAACTGCTTTCAGAATGAGTATTAAAGCACAGAGGGGTAAAATTAGAGGAGCTTTTAACACTTGAACTCCAGTCTTCAAGTCAGAAATCTACTTTTGTGTGAAACTTCCAGTGTTCAACAGTGCTTAGAGGCTCATCAAAAATGTAATGCCATCAATACTTTCAGCTGAAGAGTTGGTTTCATTACTACTCATCCATTAGCACCCAGCTCAATAAGGTCTTACTAGTATTTAGGGTTCCAACAAGTTTGGCTAAGTTCTAACACTCTCCAGAAGTTTGTCAAAGAGAAAAAATGTGTTAAGGCTTTTTGTAATGGCTCAGAAAATAAGAAAGTGAAAACAATCTTTGATTTTGTTTAACTAAAAATAAATATATCATTCCCAAGAAGCAGTCAGATTTTGCTATGGCATCTGACAAGTGATAACAGAACCTGCTAGATGTTTTGCATCAAAAAATTCTGTAAGGTTCAGTACAGACAAAAAATTTGCAACTGTAAAAATATAATATAATCACATCAAATACTAAATCATCACAAGACTGAAACAAAGAAAGGGAAAAGCCGACACATTTAAGGTTCAGTAGAAATTAATGGGAAAAATTTGGGTCTTTTCAAAATTTGCGAGAAGAATATGGGAGTGTTATACCCAGTGACTGAACTGTGAATGTGGAGAAGACCTATAAAAGGTTTATCTTATCATGCATTGGTCAAAGTATTTCTTGTAGAGAAAAAAAGGCATAACAAATAATATTCAACATCTTAAGGAGGTTTTACTTGGAATACTGATTGAATTGATTTAAAGAATAGATTCCAATGGAAACAGTGAGGAGTTGTTAGACACAACATCTGTTGTTGGATTTTCTTAAGAGATGAGACTAAACTCAGAGGATTTTTGTCAGTGAAAGAACAATCATAATATTGGGGAATAAAGTCTAAGGGGAGAATATATATTCTATACATACAGGATATTTATTTTAATAGCAAGCTAAAAAAAGGCAACAGGTTAAGTAGAGCAATCTGGAATAAGTCACCAACATGGTCATGGGACAGTATTCTATTCTGTTTTAAGACAGGACTTGATGAGTTGACATAAAAGCCTGGCACTAGACTCCAGGAATCCTTTTCTAATCTGACACTGCCATGTTTCTTTATGAGCCTAAGAAAACAGAAATAATAATAATAAAAAAGTACTTCTTGTATTAAAATTAACCAACATGGCCTCAATTGCCTAAGTTGTTCCAAAGAATAACCAATATATGAAATAGGGAAATGATCCGACATATGCTGTAGAGCTCCTTAATTTAATGAACAAAAATTTTTAATCATTTTTGGCTAGTTAGTGATGAAATATACTAACTTTCTCTAGTCTATAAACAATTCCAAAGATTTATAACCATTTTTTGCCTAAGCTCTTCCATACTTGTCACCAAGGAAAGAATGATCAGAGACTTAAGTAATTTCAATTTCCTTCTCACAAACCACTTGAGGTTTATGGTTGCTGCTCCAAAAAAAGAGATTTATGAAGTAAAATTCTTGCAGCAACATCTGTCAGCAGCAAAAGGTTACTTCCAATAATTCTGTTTTAGAATTTAAACCCACAGCTGTGGCTCAAACTATCATGGTCAGGAAACTAAATTCATTCCCTGGGCATTTGTAGGCAATGTAACTCCTCCCACTATAGATCATGTCTGTCTGAAGGCAAATAAGGATTGCAAAAATAAAGTTTTCAACAGCCCAATACTAACCCAAATATTATCTTGAACATTACCCCCATGTTCCAGAGTGAAAGACAGTTCACTCGTCCCTTTCCAACAATCTATTATCAGTTGTAAGAAGAAATCTTGAGCTGGAGAATAACCACAAACAGGATATTTTACAATACCCTTGATCATAGTCGTTTCTACTCCAGGAGCACTTTTGCATCCTTCTTATCTGTGCTAGCACCTGACCTCAAGTCTCCAAGAATTAATTCAGCCCCATGGAAAAAGATACTAGATGCAAATCCCTAGATTCCCTGATACTTGCAAGCTGTTTTCTGTTTGAGTTTTTTTGTTTTGTTGGAAGAGAGGTGGGGTAGGGTAGGGGATCATATTGGGGGTTTAGAGGTGGTGTTTGTGTGCTGGGGTGGATTGTTTGGTTTTGTGTTGGGTGTTTGTTTTTTTCTGAAGTACAAACTTACATTCTTGTTTGCTGTTTCATCGAAGTTCAGACTCATATAGCTTTGTGATATGTGATGGAGACTAATTGAAGGATACAGTGTAGAGGAAAAAGCAGACTAAAAGGGACTCTTTACTTCCACTCTCCTACCCCAAATACTTAATTTCTGTCAATAAAGCAATGACATAATGAAATAATTTTGATTCCTTTCACCCAAACTATTGGAGACTGTTAGTTATCATATACCTGGTGTTCTATTAGGATACACTTCATGTGGAGGTAAAGAATAACATATCACTATTTTATTTCTCCCTTGTGTCAAGGCATAAAGCTAATTTTTAAATAAATCTTAAAAAAAAAAAAAGCAAATAAACTCCCCAAAAAACCCAACACACACACACACACACACCAAAAAAAAAAATCACTATCATAGAGAGAAGTCTGGCTTTCTCACTTCCTCCACCTCTGGTATAGCAGTGATGACCACAGAGAACACATTTCACCCAGACATGAGAGCATAGTTACATTCGTGATAGACCCAACTGAGCAAGAGACATGTGATTCAAGAAGACATTTTTGTGAGACAGATTTAGAAGAAGAAAAAAAAAACCTAAGAAACTTCTAAATATGCCAAAAGAAGAGAAAAATGTTTAAAATTGTGAAATAGGATTTAAGTATTTTTCCTTTCAAGCTACTCTTTGTTGAATGCACACTGTAGACAAAGATACTACATTTAAAAACAAATAATGCCTGTACCATAACCAATTTACTCCCTCTATTGTCCCTAAATTATTCTGATATTAGCAAAAGCAAACTCTTTGGAAAAGGTAACACAGCTCTTTACCAAATTTTTTCAAATTGAGAATATACTGAATAACTGATTCTTAAACTGAGAACTGAGCTCCTATACGGTTTTCCACTCAAAGGTGCACCTATTTCAGTAATACTTTCAGAACTATTGAACCCCACGTATTTCTTGATTGTACTGCAACACTCCACACCAGAAGGCAAGCTAGATACTCTCACTGCCTATCATAACTTTCCCAGAAATTTCAAGAATGCATGTAAAGCTTTTTCTTAATTAAGACATTTAATTGAGACATCCCCTGCTTTATCTGGTAATTCAACAGCAAGAAACCAAACTAATCCAAATTATTATAAAGATAAATGACATATATTCAGATTCTAGTGCAATATAACTTCCTGTCTAAAAAGCTGTTCATTTTAACCTTTAATAGAAAGTATTAAACATTTCTAAAAACAATGTAGTTACTTACTATATACCTAAGCAATAAAGAACAAATCCAATGGTTCTTTGAACTTCATTAACTTTTAAGTAGACCTTGAACACCTGGAGTTCCAAACAATTAGAGAAATCCAAATATTAAACAAGTCAAGTCATTCAACTATTGTCCCATTTCAGTCTCCTCCTCTGTAATGAATGCCATTCTTCCTGAACCAAACCTCTGTATTCCCTAGCTTGCCCCCAAAATCCTTCACCTCAATTGTTCCCTTAGAATAGACAAAGGGGTCTTCAAGATCAAGCTGCTACCAGTCTGACCTAAGAACAAGGCAAAGGCTCAGCAAACACAAAGTACACAATTAAAGTGCTGATACTTATGTTCATGCAATAAGCATGATCTTCTGGCAGATACCTTGGCTTGACTCCTTCTTTAATGATAACATCTAGTTAATAGAGTTAGTGCTAAAATTTCTATACCATTTTATTAATTATGTTGTCTCTCCTCCTTCAAAATGCTATGTGAAACTACTGTTCCAAAAATCAAGAATAGTAAAAGTACTAACCAAATTACAGATCACAACAGGTAGAGATGATAAATAAGAAGTGATGTCTCTAGAACATCCTGAAGTGAATTATCATGGTTCATTTGGCCTAAACATCCACATATTGTGTAAAAAGAAATAAAGAAATTTAAAAGAAGAAAAAATCTTAGAGGTTATTTGCAGTTTTTAGACAGTAAAAATACAGAGATATGTGAATAAATATTAAGAGGCAAATATGAAGATTATGGTTTACTTGAAAGCTCTTTTTAGTTTGTTTTTTATCAGACTTTTTAAAATAGCTCAGCGTTAAGACTTACCTACAAATACACGCAGTAAAATAACATCATCAAAAATATAACACAAAAGACAACATCAGAGGGAGAGTGGGAAATAAACACCAGCTGACTACAAGTGTTCTGCAAGATGCTTGTGGCAAATAAACTCTTTGAAAGGACAAGCAGGAGAATATCAATTGTAGAAGTACTCTGTGCATTTCTGTCACCTGTATTTCAAGCTGTTTGTAATTGCTAGGATGCAAACCAAAACCACACAATCGTTTGAGGTCCAAGAGGAAGACTGAGTTAGTTTTTTATAGAGGACCAGCATATGCAGTTCAAGAGAAAAATAAGTGAATTCCCTTAATTAAATCTAGAGATAGAGAAAGAGTAATTTCCAACTGTAGGTAATCCTTTAGCTCAAGTAGCAGTGTGAAGATGATCTGGTATCTGGGAGCTGAAATCAAGTTAGATTAAACAAAGGTAAGTTCACATCACAAAGAAGATGCCACAGCATTTTTAGATATGTGAATAGATACAGTATCACCTGAATTTTTCGAGACAAAAATATGTAAAACTTAGTACAACAGAATATCTACACAGCATCAATTTAGTTTATAAATTACTATTCTATTTACTTCTGTTATAGAGGCTAAGAGAACAACAAATCAAGTATTCTGATAAATTCAGACAACTAATATATTGGTTTTAACATATCACCATTTATACAAATAAAAGTATTTTTTGCAAATGTACATAGTGTCCCACTTTGAGATATTTTTAAAACAGTTACTGTAATTTAAAGTGAATAAATAAATCCAACTTCAAAGACTTTAGAAATAATTTTCTTTAATTTGTCTTTAAGACAAGAATCACATTTTTAAAAGTCTATGAAGTGCTGTAAGCTAAATATTGAAGACTACATTTAAGACACTTTATTTAAAAATTAAGATGTTAGTAAGTTCCTACCTACTACACAACAAATAAAACAAGACATAAAATATTTTTAAATGTTCATTTTTTAAAAAACAAAAATATACTATGATAATTAAGATATATACATGAGAAGTTGCCTTGGTAAGTCAGCAAGAACAAATGGGATGACACTTTCAAAATGCATACCTTTAGGAAGAATAGAATGAGATTAGGAATTTAGGGGAAGGGGAAAAGGAATTAAATGTGAGGAGTTACATGCCTTACAAATTTAGAGTCTTTTTAAATTTCTTTTGCTTTGGGCACTTCCTGGTGGAGCATCTTTTTTATTCTTCCGTTTTGCAGATAAACTATTACATTCTTTTGACCCATGGAATGCATGCAGACATAAAATACAGAACTCAAATGCACATGCCTCTCTGCTACATAGTCCCCGTTTCTTTACCAATTGATATTTAGCAGGATATTGACATCTTGGGCAGGGTTTTAGGGCTTCGTCAGTGAACAGAGTTTTAGCAACCTGTAGCAAGAGGAGAGAGGAAAGAGCTATTTAGTCTTGTAAATGAAAACTTTCTAAAAACAGAAAGTGAAGCATTTCTTAGATACCTACTTTCATGTACTCTTCCTGCCTACTAGTTGAGTGGGGAACAGAACTGCATCTCCTAGGTGTAAGATCACTGTATGAAGGTGGTGTCTGTAAAACAGGAGTTCTGGCTTGAGCTTGAACAGGCCTTAGAGCAGATCTGTTGAGAATATTAAGTCTTGTAGCAGCATCTTCAGCCTTCAATAAATATTCCTGTTCATTTATAGAAAGAAAAAAAAGAGACCAAATGAGGATTTTATTTCATTTGGGATTTGCAGCTGGATTTTACTTGTTTGGGGTTTTTTTCCCTCTGCAACAACACATAAGAAAACTAGATATACTGCAAGTATTAACCATTAAATGTTTGTATTTAGCAAGGGATCAAGAGAGATCCCTAAAAACCAAGTCCCACGGGCAGGGTAACAAGCCAACTGTCTTTTAGCGCACTCTGCTGGTGCTCATGTCAATAGCAACGGTGCATGTATCATGGAAGATCTGCAAAAATATACTGCTAATATGCTCACTTTTCTAGATGCCCCTTAAAAATTTTTCTATATTTCCTTGTGATGTTCACAAATACACTATGACACTGTGACAGAAGCAGTCCTGAAAATAATCAGGAAGTAGTTTAGAGCAGGCCCTATAGCACTGCAGACTAGAGTGAAACGGACCATGAAGAACAGCATGGCATGATGGTATGAACAGAGTTTAAAAACTAAAGCTAGAATTAGGCAAGGAAGAGATCCTACAGGATTCTCAAGAAATGGCAGGAGGGTCTAAATAACAGTCTTACGTGGTTGAAAGACTAGTACTCAGAGTGCAGTCTGAGCCGTTACATCCTCCTGTTAGACTCCATCACCTACTCATTTTGGAACTCTCTCTGTCAGCTGCCTTTCTGTAGCTTTCCAAGATGTTTCCTCTTTCCTTTGATCTGTCTTTTTTCACACTTGGGGGGGGGGGGGGAATCACTTTTCAGAACCACCTTACCCGAGCTTCTTCTTTCAGCTGTTTTGTGTACAACTTTCTCCTCTTATCTGCACTTCTGTCTTGTACAATGATTTCACGCCAGCTGTTGCTTACTTTCCAAATGCTGGAACAAATAAAAAAATTATCCACTTGCAAATTTTTTCAAGTAGTGCAGAAGTTATGATAGCAAGACTACCTGGTAAGGATTTTTGCATGGTTTTATATACTCTTGGTCATTTTAACGACTGCTGCTGTAGACTAGTTCATGATACTGTTATGAAACACAGATCTTGTACTTTACATTTCACTGTATAACAGAAGAGCCTAAAAAACGATAGCGATATAAATAGCGCAGCATGTCTTTGACTTAAAAAATAAATTAGTTTCTTTGTCTATGTAAGCCACTTACCAGGATTATTTCTATTCAAATTTGTGTTAAGAGTTCTGAAAACATCTGTGCCTTTACACTTTCACCTATTTGCCCATTCCCTTTGTAATTAACAACAAAGAAATCAAAAGTGCTGTGTGAAATATAACAGTTGCTATTGATTAGAAATTAATCTAGAAGATTACTGTGGATCAAAATTCTTTGAGTATCCTTGTGCTTAGAAATAACTGAGGAAATAAAATACACAAGAAAAATTATAGAAAATGTGTTTTGAGTGCTATGCACTATTGGGAACTTGTAATGAGAATAAATTGCTTTCTGGGCTTAAAGGAATTTCGAATATATTTTAAAATTTCCAGGTAGTGTGATTTAGTTTTGAGTTTACTAATTTTCCATGTTTGTTTAGCTTTATAATTGCCCTATTTTTAGATCTACACAGAAAGACCTACTTAACTAATGGTGACAAAACTTTTCAACTTTCTCAGGCGCAAACAAATTTTATTGACAACACGCAGTATCTCAGAAGTTATTCTAATTCATTTGCAGAAGCTCATTTTTTTCCCTTTTTGTGTGTGTGTGAAGCAATAGTACTTACCTGCATAGACTTTCCACTGTCAAAGCATCTAAAACTATAGCAAGAACGTGTTTTAAATTCCTATCTTTTAATTCTGTTAAAATATCTAATTTTTCAAGGCCCATTTTCTTGCCAATAAGTCCAGGAAGAACATGATCTAATGCAAATACTTCTGTTCCATCAGTATTCTCTGATATTTGCTTTTGGTGCGATCTTTGTCTTTGCAAGCAAATTTCATGGACTATTTTCAGAGCTGGAGTTTTTGAGAGATCTCCATGACTTACAACCAGGTCTCCACTAGGCTTTTCTTTTAGAACTAACTCATGATCTTCACTGACAAAGTTTCTTTCTTTTGTTAATATATGCGTTGAAGTAGGACTGCCATGATTATCTTCTGCCTCTGACTGGGAGCCTAGTTCCCGAAGAGTGGATAACCTTCGGACTCGTTCAAGTTTTCTTGTCTTTCTTTTACTGTCTAAAGTTTTGGAATCTTCTTTATGCTTTTGGAGGAGCTCTTGGAAAGATCCCTCATAATCTGACAGTGAGTCTCCTGATTTGTCCAAAGGAAGTGAATTATATCCGCTATCCTCAGGTGTTAAAAGATCTGGGTAATTTGCCACCTTAACAGGAGGAGAGTTTATATCACTTAGTCCAAAGTTTGAGTTCTCTACAGTACTGGTGATAGAAGTCAGGAATTTACCCTCACTGGCTTCAGGTGACACATTGTAAGTAGGAGTCCTAAGCACCCCATCACTAACACTCATAAGAACATGTTCATGACTAACAGTGACATCCTTACACTGAATTGGAGATAAACTTTCTGATTCTAGCAATAAAGGGTCCTTACACTGGGACTCATCTAGCGTAGAAGTCCTTTGTTGTGAAAAGGAAAGCCTCTGTTTTGGAGAATCAGGGATAGAGTCCTCAGGTTCTGAAGTGCTAGTTGTCAGAGGTTTGTAACTTTTATCTTTTGGAGAATCTGCAGCAGTTTGTGAAAGCTTTTCTTCAGAGCTCAAAACACAAGAGAATATTTTTCTCCTGATGCTTCCTGAAGGACTAGGTTGTCTTTCACAGCATCCTACAGTTGCGCCAGCTTTGACAGTCTTGGGTAAAAGCAGCCTTCTGCGTAGTGAGGAGCCTTTTCTACTTGATTTAGGAGTTTCAAAAAAATCTGCACTTCTATTTGCTTCTCTTTCTTCTGATAAGGAGGTAGAATTCAACTCTTTTTCAGTAGGTGATGACATGGGAAAGAAGTCATTTGGATGATTGTGCTCTGAATGCTCTTGTAGCAATGATGCACTTGTTACACTCGGTGCTTCTTCACATTCTGCATCAGGATCTTTCACTGATTCATTGCATCTGCTGTCCAGAAATGCTGAAGTGCAACACGTGTCTTTAAAATTTGAGTATTTAAAATTGCTGCTGGGAGGTGTTAATCTATTTCTTTTAAGGATATTGAACCTCACTGGATGACTGTCTGACATCTTCTGCTTGACACTTCGACTGTGTAAATGAAGATATCACTGTTATTTCTGAAATAAACAATAAAAGTAGTCACCAAACCCCACTCAGATTAGTGAGAAGGCCTAGTGTAAGTCTATCAAGATAGCAGTCATGACAAAAATATTTTCATTAGTCTCAGTAGAAACAGTGCTTATACATGAGCACAAATGTAGATGGTTAGCATGAGTGATTAAAATGCATATTATACTGTGAGGCAAATCAAACATATATCCAGTTAGCTAATTGACCTAGGAGTCCTCATCTGTGGAAAAACACTTCAAATAAGCAACACAGAAACTAGAGGCTCATTGGTGCTGAAAACTCCTCATCATTCCAGTAGGGCCAAGATTTTTATTAGCACTGTGTTACTGGTTCATCCAGCAACTAACAGTTAGTCCTCAAGAATGAGCAGAAGTTTTGGTAGTGGGTGAATTTAGACAAAAGGCATTTTCTCCTTAAGTGCAATGAGAGGATTAATCATGAAGTCACAAGTCTACAAGTCTCCCTATTACTTAGATTCCTGCAGTCCCCAGAGGGAATAAATTTGGCCTCTAGTTACAAAGTGAAAAATTCTTTATCCGCCTTAACATGTAAAAGTTACTTTGTAAAGAAGCTCACTGCTTTTGCTCATCTCTGTGGGTAAACTGAGTGTTTTGAAGGCTTACATTTTAAAGAAAATTACTGACCATACACACACAGATACATAGAAATTAAGAGCTACTAAATATTTTCCTAGAAAAGTTAGAAATGGCTGATGCACACATTCAAATAAAAGATGTGTGGAAGCATCTTACTTTTACCATTCATACACTGCAGAGTTTCTCCAGCCTAACCATAGTGGCTTTAGGTCACTGCTTTCTATGCACAGTAACTGTACAAAAGGTGTTATAAGTAATGCAGTAAGAGGACTGTTCTCACAGACGCCAAAGTAGTTCACATCAGTGTTGCAAGACTCAAGAGTCTGAATCAGCACCTTTTACTAGGGGTATGTTACTGGCCTGTAGAACTGATATTCTGGAACATAAACCCTAGAAATAGTAATTTTCAAAACAGACAGAAGTAGGAATCTTTAAAGGTGGCTTAAACACCAAATGCTAAGACATTGCTAATATCCCACCAGTCCTGTCTTGATCTAGCCCTAGGCCACTAAATACAAGCAGTGGGAACCCAAGCTGCCTGAGAGAAGCAAGGCAGAACTATTCTTCGATTATCTTGGGCCATTAATTAGCATTTTTTGACCCATACTGATGGCACTTTTTAAGGTTATTGCAATATAAAAAAATGCTTTGTTTTGTTTTCTACTGTAAGGACACAGCAACAAGAGAGGTTCAAAGGAAAAGTATGTTAAACAGCAAAATGAGATCTTGGCACAAAGACATAAACAGTCTTGCTAATATCAGTATGAAATCAAACACGCTTAAAAGAAACAAACAAAATCCACACACATAACTGAGAAAAACCACTTCCAGGAAAGACAGGTACATGAAAATAATTTCAAGACAACAACAAACTCTGAAGTCTGGCCTGCTTCCTTTCCTTCTCCCATTTACAAGTACCTTACTTTTCCATTATTTTCCATTGCTCCTTTTTCCATATTCCACTTTACACAGTGAAATAAGTGACAGAGCAAATAGGAAACACAAGGGCACAGATTTAAGCTTGTGTTTAATGAATTAGGGATTACTTTGCTATTACTTCTTTGCTGTTGCAGGACCAACTCCAAATAGCATTTAATGTTTCATCTGCATCACTTATCAATTTTTTAGTAGATCTGTAAGTCCCCCAGCGGTTGATTCTGGGCCCAATATGGTTCGATTTATTCAACTGTCACTTGGGTGAATGGGCAGATGCCTCCTCAGCAAGTTCACTGATGGCACAAAGCTGGGAGTAATGGCTGATAGATACCCCAGAGTGCTGTGCAGCCCTTCAGAAGGGCCTTGACAGGTTGGAGAAATGGGCAGAGAAGAACCTTCTGAAATTCAACAACAGCAAATGCAGCTCCTGCTCCTGGGGAGGAATAACCCCAAGCACCAGTACAGACTGGGGCCTGACCTGTTGGAAAGCAGCTCTGCAGAGAAGGACCTGTGGGTCCTGGTGAACAGCAAGCTGCCCATGAGCCAGCAATGTGCCCAAGAAGGCTAAAGGTAGCCTGGGCTACATTAGGAAAAGCATTGCCAGCAAAGGGGTGTAAATCCTGTCCATCAGCTCAGCCCTGGTGAGGCCTCAGCTGGAGTGCTGTATCTGGTTCAGAGCTCTCCAGTTCAAGAAAGACAAGGAAGTACTGGAGAGAGTCCAGTGGAACTATGGAGATGATTAGGGGAGTGGGACACCTCATTTATGAGGAAAGACTGAGGAAGCTGGGCCCATTTAGCCTGGAGAAGGGAAGACTAAGAGGGGACCTCATCAATAACTACAAGTATCTGAAGGGAAGGGGTCAAAAGGATGGAGCCAGGCTCTTCCCAGTGATGCCAAGGGATACAACAAAAGGCAGTGGGCAGAAACTGACACACAGAAAGTTCCACCTGAACATGAGGAAAAAGTTCTTTACTGCGAGGGTGACAGAGCACTGAAACAGGCTACCCAGAGAGGTTGTGAAGTCTCCTTCTCTGGAGATATTCAAAAGCTGCTTGGACACAATCCTGTGTAATGTGCTCTGAGGACTTTGCTCAAGCAAGAAAGTTAGACTAGATGATCTCCAGTGGTCCCTTCCAATCTTACACATCCAATGCTGCGATTCCATGGTTTTAGGCAATAGGCTGAAAATGCTTTGTTATGAACCAGAAAATAACTTTTTCCCTTTATTTTTAAAGGTATGAAATCTCTGTGCAGCACACTGTTGTACTTCAACTATGATCCATGCTATGAGCAAAGGATCACATGAGTGTAGCTCTTTTTGTAAGAAGAGAAAGACCTATAAGAAACATGTCACAACAATAGGGCATCTTCAAGTAGTCTACAAAAAGAATAGAGGCTTCATTTTTATGCTGAATTTTGGTGAACTACAGTTAGTTAATGTTGCCAGTAGATATTACTTCCAAAAATGCTGATGGACAGAGATTTAAACTGAATGCTGCGCAGAGACAGCTGTTCAAAATCTCAATCCCACCAAAAGAAAAAAAATACCCACACTTACCTTTGAAAATGTTAGTATTTCCCTTAAACAGAGTCAAACTAATCAAACAGCCCAAAGGCTTCCAGACTTAGAAAATTAATTTTCAGGCAGCATGCTGAAGAAACAACAAAAGGAAAACCTCATGCTTGCAGTTTCATTCTCAGGCATTCTATGGGACAACTGAGAACTGAGAATAGAAAAAAAATAAAATACAATATAAAAGAAGTTAAGCAAACTCGTGTTTCAAGTAACATAAAAACCACAGTAAAACAAGGTTTTGCAGCTACGAAGGAAGTCCGAATAGTAGAGTTAAAGCAATGTGGTAACTTAAGTAAAAGCCGAATATATGCCGTGCAGGGGCCAGCGTCCGGCAGGGGGAGACTGTGAGCTCACTGCATTGATCTGACTGTGTTAGGAACTATTACAGGATTATATAAATAAAATTGCCACTGGCACCAAGTGAACAATGTCTGTCCATTAAGCCTAACTTCACCTCTTTTTTATACTTCATTCTATACCTCTCCATTCATTCATACTTTTTTGTAATTTTTATTTATTTATCCCCTACTCTACGCTTGTGAGATCCCACCTGGAGTATTACCTTCAGCCCTGAGGCCCCCACAATAAGAACATAGACATGTTGGAGCAAGTCCAGAAGAGGAACATGAAAATAATCAGAGGGTTGGAGCACCTCCGCTCTGAAGACATCCTGAGAAAAGGGGGCTGCTCAGCCTGGAGAAGACAAGGCTTCCGGGAAACATTATTGTAGCTTTTCAGTACCTAATGAGGGCCATCAAGAAAGCTAGAGAGGGTCATTTTCCAAGAGTATTTAGTGATAATACAAGGCAAAAAGGCTTTAAACTGAAGAAGGAAAGTTTAGGTTAGATGCTAGGAAGAAATTCCTCACTATGAAAGCAATGAGACACAGGAAGAGGTTGCCCTGAGAAGCTGTGGATGCTCCAATGCTGCAGTGTTCAAGGTCACAGAGGATGTGGCTTGGAGCAGCCTAGTCTAGTAAAAGGCATCCTTGCCCATGGAAGGGGTGTGGAACTAGATGATCTTTAACATCCCTTACAACCAAGACCATTCTATGATTTACAGCAAACCCCAGTATACACATCAAGCTTGTGTATGCATTTTTTGCCAAAATGTATTACCTGTACACACTAAGATTTAATTTAACACAAGGTCTCAATTGACAAATACAGCAGGAAAGCCTTTTCAGATGTGCTGAACAAGATTCTACTTATATTCATAAGAGATGACTAATAAAACCTCTTATAACAACGACTTTCTGTAAGCTTATCATGAGAAAAATTTCACCTACTAAGTTTGATACATAACACCACCCCTTTTTCATTTGGAGATCTTTAATTAGTTTCTGAAAGTTTTCTTAACCTTGTCTTAAATGTCATCAAACAGATGTGCAGGGAAGAAAACGCTAGTCACACCACAAGTCAGTTATAGAGGAAGTAACAAAATCCATATCTACTAAGTGCAGATTTATGTGCTCTGTGCATTTCTCATATCTATTATTAATTTTGCAGTTCTCAAATCAATTTACAAATCAACTCCAAACCTTCTGGGAGTTTACTGGACAAAATAATTCATATTCAGAGACCCGAACTAAATTCAGAACAGGATTCACAGACTAGGAATAATTTCTAGCAAGTTTAGTCTTACCAAGCACCCTAAAGAGGTAAGAATGTTGGTTACTAGAAGGCAATGTAAATGGTGGCTCCAACCTAGACATCAGTTCTAGGATGGAGTCACACCTGTTCCTAGTAATTGACATTCCTCAGTAACCCACATGGAACATTTATACATTGAACAAGATGGTTTCTGCCTTTTTTTCAATCACTGTTCACCACTGCTAACAAAACAGATAAAGACACAGTTTTGGTGATACAGAAGTATTTTCTCTGTAATTTAAACAGATATGGTATCTGCAGAAAAACAGACTCTGCTCTTTGACCCCTCCCCCCGGAGAAAAGTCATTGATACCTCCAAAGTTATGAATACTGAAGATGATATAGCCAACTCCTATCCACACGATGTGGGTCACTTACTCTAGTCTGTGAAGCAAATCAAGATCTTCCAATGCAAAGGTGCTGCATTCAAAGTATTGCTTACACCTAGTGATAACCTGAAGTGAGAAAGTACGTGGAGAGAAAAGAGATGCAAGAGAAACATTATCAAGCTGAGACAGTTTTCAGTCGACATATGTATGTTTTAACTGCAATACCTAATTACCAGCGATGAAGATAATTGAGGTGCAGCTGGGGACCAGCACCCGAGGGTCTGTCTGTCACCTGGGATGCCGGACCCGAGCAGAGCAACCGCTTCACCCCCTCGGATGGCAAATCCCCTCGTCGGGCGCAGGAGCAGAGCCTGGAGGCCGCCCTGTCCCTGGGTGCGGCTGAGGCGGCGGCGGGGCTGTCCAAGCAGGGCTGAAGGCGAGGAGCAGGAGTGGAGGCGGGCTGGAGTGTGAGGGGACGGTGCCGCTTCAGCAGCTCTCGCCGCCCAGCCCTGGGCCCGTTGCCCTTGGCGAGGAGCCGCTTCGCCTCTCCCCACCCACACCGGCCCCTCGCGTGCGGCCGCCGCCGCTTTCCCTCGCTCGGGTTTGAACTACCCGCCCTCACCAACCGCTGCCTCCCCGCCCCCTCCGCGCTCGGCCCCGGCTGGGAGCCTGAGGAGACCGGCCGAGCCTAGCCTGCTCCTCAGGCTTTATACTTCAGCCCCGCGGCCCCCGCCGCACGCAGCCCGCTGTTAAAGCGCCCCTGAGGCGCTCCTGCCCCTGCTTTGCTTCTCCTCAGGCGCCCAGTGAGGGTGAGGTTTTCCCGCCTCTGCCAGAGCCCGCTCCGCTCCCTACGGCGGAGGGCAAGGAGGGGCGGGGGCGCTGAGGGGCGGCTCGGGAGTGCCTGAGGCATTCACAGATAACAATCCTTAGGCGCACTGCAGCCTTTAAATTTGGATTATAAGGGTGCTAGTTAATTTGAGTTAATTAGCACCTTTTTACCCGACAGCCCAGGACCAAAACAGCCACAGAGCGTTTGTGAAGTACGTTGCCTTTAAAGCAGTACCGTGTGGAGGATCCCCGACTCCAGAACCGCGCGGGTCGTCCTCCAGTCCCTTCAGCTACTTTTTGCCAGCGATTCCGGGAAGGACCTTACTCCCTGGCTACAGTGTAGAGCATATTTTTCACACGTTGTCCTGTAGTGAATGGCCTATGGGCTACTCCTGTTTAATTTGTTAAAAAGCTTGTAGTTATTCAGAACCTGGGGTTTGTTGTGGTTTTAGTTTTAATGTATACTAAAAAAAAAAAAACCCAAAACCAAAAAACACCCAAACAAAAAACCGACCCACACCAAACAAATAAATACAAGCCCGCCAAAACTAAGACTACGTGGATGCCTCTTTTTCCTGGGCTCGGTAAGAATAACGTGAGGCTGTACACACTCGCCTATCTGCTAGCTTCACACCGGCGGGATGGGGAATGTCAGACCTGAACGAGAGACCTACAAACGAGTCTAAAAGCAATACCTGCATTTAAATAAGTAAACTCCAGGCTTTCCAAAGAAACGCAGAAATTAAGTAACGTAGTCCCTGTACGTGGGGTCTGGCAAGTTGTCAGCCTCCCACTGTGACAAGTGCGCTCCTCCAGCCTCTCCTGCATCCTGCATCCCTCCTGGCGTGGGGCAGCCTGAGAGGGGCCGAGGAAACACGGGCTTGAAAGTTCCCAACCCAGAGCCGAAGGAAACGGACATTTTTAGGGAAAGAATATCGGTTTATTTTACTACAATGCAACAGTTATGGCTAAAAAGAGAAGGGTTCTTGGGATATCTCTCCATTCCTTTTAAGAATGAACAAACAATAGAAACTTTCCTTAATGTAATAGAACTTTTCTGAAAGTGCTTTCTGTAGCACCGTCTGTTTTGCAGGAACTGAATAAAATTGTTTTTCAAATATTTGTATTTATTTATAAAATACCTTCTCAGTAAAACTGGCAGCTTACTATTGGAACACAGCAGGTGCAAGCTCTGCCTCCATCACTCAAACCTGGATGGACTTCTGCGATCAAAAATATCCAAGAAATGTAACAAGTCATAACTGTGACATTTTATGCAATACACAGAAACGTCACAGTAGAAAGTGTGATTTAACCAAAAAGATGTCCCTCTCCCAAAAACCCACCCCAACAAAAAAACAAGCAAAAAACCCAAAAATCCCCGACCAAAACCTGAGAACGTTACTTCTAACAAATGAAAACAGGTAAGACATTCTGCAGCATCCGCACTGCTCTCGGTTACGGCTACATTTCCTTCCCATGTTAAAAGTACCTGTACTCCTGTGCCCTCCTCATCTCGTCACACAAGCCTTTCCTCTCACTTGCCTACCAATTCCACAAGAACTGTTTCACTTTCGGGACAGTGCGAGTCTCCCGCATAGTCTCAACACTTTCTGCTACTTTAAATCCAAAGGAGGATCTTTAGGGCTAGAATTTAGCAGCCCAAGGGAGCGAGAGTTAGTAAAGCGCACTTCTCGTTAGGGGCGGGTTTTATCGGAAACGGCTGAAGTAAGGGAAGCTTTAAGATCTGGTAAAGCATCCTGTTTTTCCAAGGGAATGGTTAAAAGATTCCAATAATCAAGCAATTACATAAATTCTCTCTTAGTAATGGTGACATTATTTTCACAGAATTAAATTTTTTTCCTTGAGGTACTTTTAGTAAGTCCTTTTAAATTTATCGGTTTGACAAATGCATTTTTAAAATACTAACGAGCCTAGAGAAATAAAACCTTTTTTTTTTTTTTTAAATTTTCCTATTTTGGGGTTGGTAATTTCTTAGCATGAGTTTACCAGGAAAGATAGAGTTCAGGCTGTTTTTCTCCTCTGTTTCAACCTCTTCGTACCCATCCACGCCCGCGGCTCCGTGGCGGACTAGAGGATGCAAGTAGTAACCTATAATAATACTTCTGCCTTTTACAAACCGTTTTTCTTGCCCGTGCTTTATTCTGGCACTCCAAAAGTTATATTTAGCTTTATTCTTACACAGCAGTGGGAAGAAGCAAGTCTAAAGTCATTACTGTGATTTGATTACGCTTGCTTTAAACACAAAATTAGGAAAAGCAGAACTATTTATTATCACCCGAGTTCATTTTAGATAAGCTACAAGTCATATATGAAGGGGATTTTCTGGTAGGAAAAGATCAATGAATTACAACTGATAAAATCTCGTCCGTATTAGTTTGGGTGCTTAGGAAACAATTTTTATTCAGTATTCAGAAACAGAGATCCTTTCTTAAACTAGAGAACTTTTGAATGACCTAGTAGTTTAAATTGGCATATTCACAAAACATAGAATTTGTTAAACATTTTTATTTCGGGAATAAAGCAAAGATACCTAATTCTACAAAATGCGAATCGAAGTTTCAAAATTCCTACCGCCAGCGAGGTGGAGGCAGTGACAAATAGCAACCGGTGTCGTTTCAAACCTTGCATACACTGTTTTAGCTCAGTACATCGGGAAACGCCGACATATGAACTTCTTTCATAAGAGGACCTTACACTTAAAATGTGTAATATGTATGTTTGTAGTATGTAAGTTTGGCTTCACGTGGGTACATATGATACCGACCACAACATCAAAATATCAAGCTGAGGGATTTATCCACGAATTTTAGGTAAAATGCTTCTGAAAACAGAGAGGAGCTTGAGGTAAAACACCTCGGCGGTTTAAAACTCCGCAGCCATATGCCCAGACGTGGCGCGGGGCATTCTGCATCCCGAGTATGTTGGGTACAGCCAAAAAAGAGAATAAAACCACCGTACACCTTGGGGCTGATTTTACCCAACCACGTAGCTGCCTACTTTCTTCATTAGAAATTGACACTGCTATTCATATGGAAGTTTGTCTCTTAAAAGGGTCTGTGTGCTTTCCCCCCCCGCGGCTTCTGGTGGGTAACACCCATAACTGAATATTCATTACTTTCTCAACCTAATTACTATTCATGGCGAGAGGCCGGAGCTGACGGCGGGGCGAAGCACGGCCCGCCTCCGCCGGCGCCCGGCGGTTCGTCATCATCGTGCGCCGGGGCGGCGGAGCTGCGTGAGCAGGCGAGCGGCACCGGGGCTCCTCCGGGCTTTTGGGTGTTCCCTTCGCTGCTGGGCGGCGGTCGTGGCCGTGTCGGGCAAGGAAAGGTCGGGACCAGCCTGGTGGGCTTCGCTCCTGCCTGCCAGTCCCGCGGGGCGGTGGGGGAGGTCGGAATTGGGGCGGCATGGGGAGCCTGGGGCCCGTGGGCTGTGAGGATTGTCTGCCCTTCTCCTTCGTGGGCTCTGCGGGATGTGAAAGAGCGGGCTGGCCTTTCTTACGGGTGCATAAGAGATGCTCTGAGAGGGGACCTCATTCATATGTAAAAATATCTGAAGGGGGGGCTGCCAAGAAGTTAAAGCCAGGCTCCTCTTGGTGGTGCCAAGCACTAAGACAATAGGCAGCAGGTGGAAACCGATGCACAGGAAGTTCTGTCTGAATATGAAGAAGAACTTCGTTACTGTGCGGGTGACTGCACATTGGAACATTGTTCAGAGAGGTCGCGGAGTCCCCCTCACTGGAGATACCCAAGAACCATCTGGGTGCAATCCTGCATCATGTGCTTTAGAATAATCCCGCTTAAGTAGGGAGGCTGGACCACATGACCCGCTGTGGTGCCTTCCAGCCTTACCCATTCTGTGATTTGGTGTGGTGCTCTTGGCACATGGAGCCCCCCACGTCTCCACAATGGATTCTGGGTGCACCCAACACATGTTGGTGCATCGCTGTGCCTGTTGGCTCTGTCAGCTTGGTGACACTTAGGGTTGCATGGCATGTGAAGGCCAGCTAGGCCATGGCACCTCCCTGCAAAATACATAACTGTAGTTCACCGCTGCCCTTAGCAGGGGTATAATTGTGCTGCACAAGCAGCACTATCTTATTTAGCTACAACTGTGATCCACCTTAGTTCAGCTCTGTCTTTTAGAAGAGTGTGCTGTTTTCCGGCGCTAATGGGTGACTGCTTATATCTTAACTGCCACGTGTGGACACAAAAAAACTGTAGCACATGTGAGTTAAGATGCCACTACGGTTATGGTGTAGCATATTTGAGAGCTTTAGAGTTTAATGAATTCTTTCCAGTTCTCTTAAATGGAGTGACATAGTGGGAGTTTTAACAAGGTGGTTTGTCAAGTGTTGATCAGACTCTTAGAGTATGACCCGTTTCTGTCCTTCAGTTTTCAGTATCACAGTTTTCCCAGTTGAATTTTACTGAAATAAACTCCGAAGATCAGGGAACTAACCTTTGCTGTAATATTAAGCAAAAGCATCTGAGAGCCATTCTCATAAAGAAGCATCAAGAAGGCTATTCACTGGCATAAGGGTTAGGAATTCTTGTTTTGTATGTCAGACAGAACAGCAATACAGAAAACACCAGCCTCAAAAAACCTACAAGGAAATACTCATATTCTTGCCTAGACTTGCACTGGGCGGGAAAAAAAAGTGTTTATCTATGTACAGTAGCCACCTTAAAATTCATGGTTGCAAGCACATTTCCATGTTAGGATAGGATTACTTAAAACTTGGTAAAGTGTTTGTGGAATATATGTAACTTTTTAGTCTGATGCTGTGAAGAAATACTTGTCCTCAAATAAGTCTGAACAATCAAGTCCATTATAGGGCATTAAGAGGTGTTTGAAGAATAGTGTTATCACTCTTGCTTTGGTAGGATTTAAAGGGAGGAATTTCTTCTCTCTGGCCCCTCATTGTTTGGGCTTGTTTTGCTTTTTAATTCCTGTTATTCCTCTACCCGCAGTCTGTTCCCAGGATTTGTAATGCCTTAGATCAATGTGAAGTATATTAGGTTAGCTAGTGTATCAGAGGGTGAGGAAAGATAAGGCTTATCTTCTTTGTTAGCACCATTGTGACATGAGTAATACATAAGTAATTTTTGAATTTTGTGTTTCCAGCAAGGAAATTCTTAATATTGGCAGGAAGGAGGAAAATTTTATTTAATGAGCTTTAATGGTTAAAAAAGACTGTTAAATAGAAAAGTCTGTGCTTTCTTCATGTTTGGAGGTTTTCTATACTGGATTGGTAAAGCTATGTGAAACCTGATGTTACTTTACTTTTAAGATGTTGAACTAGATGACTTTCTGAAGTCTCTTTCAACCTGAATTAACCCATGTCCTGTGTATCAAATATAGATGGAATTAATATGTATTGACTTTTAAGGAAGTGACTTCTTCTGTTAGCTTTAGATTGAGATATTGAAGTGATTATGTATGCTTTGAAAAAAAAACAACAAACAAACCAAAAAACCCCAGACCCAAGCTAATATGCATGTTATGTTTTTTTGTTCAGAATATGGATTCACAGAAGGATGTTCAGCCTCCAAAGCAGCAGCCAATGATTTACATTTGTGGAGGTAAAGACATTAGTGATTTTTTTATTACTTGTTATTGGAGATTGGGTGTTTTAATAATGAATAATGTTTAGTCATTATACTGAAGGGTACATAGATACAAATAGCTGCATTGTCTATCCTGATGATCTTTAAAGTTTTATGCATTGATGATAACGCATCTATGGGGTACATATGCAGTGTTGTGGAAGTAATTCCCTAGAGCTTGTGTTGCTGTGTGGAGCACCTCCATCTCTGCATGTTTTATTGACAGGGCTATAAGGGCACTCAGCTTTCACTGAAGTACAGTAGTCAAATTTACCTATAGATAAATCAACAACTTAAAAATTGGTGATTTTCAGGAATCCCTGGAATATTTTGTTTTTTAAGGAAACAGACTCTGGGCTTTGGAGTGTTGAGCTGAAATTTTCATTAGTAGACAGTCTAGTATCAAGTGTGGAATATGTTCTATGCAGTAATATTTGGGTGATTTTTAGCAAGATTCTCTTTTATCTTAATGTAAGTGAAGCTCGCTTTTTATTTTCTCTTTGTCTTTTTCTCATGATATCTTGTCATCGAGCTCTTGATACAGATTCACTACACTTGCTATTTAAGTTTGCCACAAATACGAATTTGACTATCATGACTTGTCAGAGTAATCTGTTCATTAACAATGCTGTTTTTCTTTGCCCACTTTGTCTTCCTCCATAACATCAGAATGTCACACAGAAAATGAAATAAAGGCAAGAGATCCTATCAGGTGCAGAGAATGTGGCTACAGAATAATGTACAAGAAAAGGACAAAAAGATGTATCCTTTTACAAGTGCACTTGAATGCATTTGGGAAGCTGTGGAGGGAGACAAGGGGAAACAGAATGGAAGAGTGAAGTAATTACATAACAATCCTTCGGGGTCAAAAATAATATAGTAGAGCAAACTATTATAGCACAATCTCTGCAGTGTGATTTGGCACCTTGGTTTCTTTCCTGGCACTTTCTCTTTTTTTTTTTCCCCCCCTCCATTTTCTGTGCACGATATATTAAGTTGTGATAGTCTGCTGGGTGATGTACTGTGAATTGTTGATATTATTCGGCCTCTTATTAAAGATGGCTTTTTAAATACTTTATGTAGATAGTTGTGACTTTAGATTTAGAAAGCCTCTCCCTTTTATTCCTCTCCTCTATCTTTTTTCAACCACAACATATTTTTTTTCTTTAACTGCATTATTCCAGTGGTTGTTTTTGATGCCCGATGATGTCTGCTGAAGATAGTGACTTCATTACGTAACCTTTCTGATAACTTTGCTCTGTAAAACTGTTTGTGTACAAATGCGTGCTCTTATTTGTGTTTTAAGAGATTGACATATTAAAGTTTACTGTAATACTAAATTTTGTCTATATTGTCTTCCAGCAATAGATTCCTAAAGCTGTTGTTTTAAATTGTAGTCCGAATATTTTTAAAGTTCAGTGATACTGTACTCTCTTTTAGTTAGCCTTGTTTTCATTACTCTTTTCTAAACTTTGTTTACATTTTTATTTTGCTAAACATTCTTTGGACTCCTGTGAACTGCATAAAATAACTGTGGTTTGAATAAATTCCACTGAAAATAAATAGAAGGCTACAGAAGGCTAGGTTTGAAACAGATCTGGATTTCAAAAGAGAATCTTAAAGGACTTCAGACAAAGGTCCCAACTCTGCCACCCAGTTGTGGATGTGTCAAAAGTATGGATGTCTGGAAGTGTCAAAAATAATTTCTCCCAAAAGAAGAGGGAGAGGTGGGCAAGGTAAACACTAAGAAGCAGTGCGGAAACAGAAGTTCCCAAAGTGCTGCTTGACTTGTTTGTATTTGAGGAAAGAATTAGATCTATGTCACAAAGATAATTTGGGTAGCACCTCTAAAATGGCAACCTGTTTTGCTTTTCAGATGACTTCTCAGAGGCTGTAACAAGTGGTGGGTTTGTGATAATGAGCCAAAACTTTTTGCATCTGTTCGGAATGTGTGTTACGTAATACCACAGAAGTGTGCTGCAACATACTGCTGAACTGTGTGTGCCTGATCTCAATTCTGATGGTGCTAATGGTGCTGTTGAGATAACATCCTTAGGATAAGTCATCACTGTAATAATATCTTTTTTAAGGTCTGCATGGCTGTGTGCTGGCTTATAAATGAACTGCAATGGCTTGTTAAAGAGGATAAAAAAGCATTCTGAGATGCTCTTTTGGAGCTGTTTGGTTAAGATTTTGTTAGAAATCTGATCTTTGCTATTAAGATGAGTTTTTTCCCTGTACACCAGATATACTCGGGTATAAATGGTAACCTTTTATACTTCACTGTTGCTATCAGTTCACTAGCCCGGCCTGCACAGGGTGCATCTTATGCCTGCATGCCAGAAAGAAGGGGTGGGCTACTGACACGGCTGCTCTAGGGTGAGCACGAGCGGGCAGGAGCAGCGCTGTCGAAGGTCGCCAAGGGCAAACGGAGGAGGGTTTGGTCCCTCTGCGGGCACGCGGGGTGCCTCTGGCTGCCGGACAAAAGGCGGCGAAGAGCCCTCGCTGCCCTCGGGAAGGGGCACGGACCTGCTTCGGACAGCAGCGCTGACCGGCTGGTGTGGGCGCTTGGGGACACCGGCTTTGGGCGAGGCACCGCCTGCTCTCCACTCAGTAAAATGCTACACTGAAACCACACGGGTGATTGCTTGTTGGAGCTGCACCCCCGAGTGCAGTGTTTCTGCCCGCCCTCGGCAGGCGCTCCCCTCAGCCCCGATCCCCGCCCTGGCCCCAGCCGCGCCTGCGCGGCCTGAGCGGGGCTCGGGCGGCCCCCGGCTGCGGCGGCGATCGGGCCGCGTCCGTGTCCCGGAGACAGCGCCGCACCGGGCAGGTGGGTGCCGAAGAACCACGGGCGACGCCGGTGTGGCTGCTGGAGCCAGCCGGGGCTCTGCGGGAGCCTCGCCGGGGCGTCCGTGGGGAGGGCAGGGCCGCTGCTGGCCGCCATGCTGTACATAGCAACAGTCGCTAGGCACTGCCGGCCGCGCTGCGCGGCTCTGCTCGGCGGTGCTGAGGGAGCCTCGGGTGCCGTGGAGGTAAATGCTGCCCGCGGCCCGGGGATGTGTGCGGCACAGGCATTGCAGGGGCGCCGGGCTGTGGCGGGGCTGTGCTCCCAGCAGCTGCGGAGTCCTGCTAGCTGGGCAGCTCCCTCCCGTCCGTGGGAATAAACGGGAAAAAACGCCGCTGGTGATGAGCTTTTTATTGGTCTTCAGTTATTTCCTGCATTTGTTCCTCTTTCCACGTGTGTTGTTCCTTTTCCACTACTCAGACTGTGAAGTCTTGGGGCAGAATCTCTATGCAACACTTAATTATGACCAGTTGCTATGTAAGTGATACCGAGTTGTAAACATTTTTATGTAACTACAAATTGATATGTGTAATATGCAAGACGTTAGAACACAATTATTTTAATTTGGTTTATAACTACACAGAGTTGTTATCACGTACTAGCGAGTTGCCCTTATTGTATTTCTTAAAAATAACTGTTCAATGCACTATATAAAAGGGGAAAAAGAGAAGAGTTTCTGCTCCATAGAGCTGGTGATCAGAATAGAAAATGATGCAGATGAGCAGATCAAAGGTACAGGGAGACAGAAATGTCCCATTTGAATCCCTCACTTCATCAGTTTCAGGCTTACTGGAAAAGATTCAGATTAGTTCTGTAATGTAATCAGAGACCCAGAAAACGCAGTTGGTGAGGAGAGAAAATGGAATTTATTTTGGCTACAGAGAAGCCAAAGCTTTTCATTCCTTTAGGTACACTGCACTGATTAACATCTTCCCTCTGAAACAAGGAATCTTGTTGAAACGACATGTCTTGTCCTTTGTGCTTATCATACTTGCTTAAAACAGGTGTGTGTTAAAAAAACAGAGAATGTGGGAGGCAAGAATTGGCCATTTTTCTTTAAGTGGTCTTTCTGAATTGTTCTGCAGAAGCAGTAGAGTAGAGTAGCACATACTGTTAGAACCATATCTCATACTTCTGTCAGTAAACCTCTGTCAAGGACAGTTCATGTGATCAGGCCTTCAAATCTGATATTTTTTCTTTTATAGGTCTGCTTGCATGAGAGAGTTGAGCATGAGCAGGTTTATTCCTTAAATTTGCATTACTTCAAAATAACTAAATGTTTACAGAATCACTATTTTTTTTTTTAATATTTAGCTATGGGTGATGAGTCAGTACCATTGTTGCTGGGTGAAGGAACCACTAAAACATATCAAATACCTATTAGTCATCTGGACTACAAATTCATTGAAAAATGCACCGATGTTAAGCACCTGGAAAAGATTCTCAAGGTATTAAGGTAAATGTATTTTTTGAACTTCATAAATAATTATATTCCTGTTCTGTAAAACTGGAGGGAACCCTTTTCTCTATACTCTTATTTGTCTGAACCTGCTTGTGACTTTCTAATTTAAAAATTAAAATACAAAGTTAAGGTAATCATGCTAAAAGTGTCCCAATGATAACACTAGAAATGCAAGTCCTGATTTAACCATCCAAAAAGTTTGAGTTAACTCAATGCCAGGTTTTTCTCAAATGCTGCTACTCTCTTTTGGTTCTCTCATGACCCATGTTGCCTGACTGGTAATTTCAGATGCCACGCCTGTTTTACTTTTGCTGTAAAGGACACAAGCTTCTTTTTTATGAGCACTGTGGCAATAATTTTGAACTGTGTAGGAGGGTATTGGAAAATGGTTGAAGGTTAACCGGAATTTTCTAATAAAAATATTATATGCTAGTAAAATTGGGTTGTAACAGGAAAATAGTCCTCTGCAGTCACTGTAGTGACTGCACATGGAGGGAAACATGGATGTGGTGCAGTTTAGTTATTTTTTGTTAATATTTATATCTTTGCACTTTAAAGATCTGGTGAAGAGGGATATTATCCTGAACTTACTTCGGTTTGTGAAAAGCGTATTGAGTGTTTAGATCCAAGGAGCAGAGCTCTGAGAAAAGATAAGCCTGCAGCCACAGCTTCTGATTTCACAGCTGAAGAATGGAAAACAATTAATAGTGAACTGATGGTACAGTATCTAATTTATAATGATCCATAATATAATCACTGTGATGTATCAGTCTTCTTCTTGTGCCTAAGTAGAATGTAATTATTTGGTTAAAAGAGGAAATGATCAAAGGACTATTTTGGGGTTTTTAAATTATTTTCTTGTGTTAATGTCACTGAACCTTTAGTGCCCATTTTAACTCTACTATTGCTTTTTGTTTTAACTGCTTTTCCCCATTAAGAGCAGTGCTTTGTAAGGATAATTGCTCTACTGCCTTAAGGTACAAGTATGTATTTCTTTTCAGAGCTGGCTGACAGAAATGAATGAAGATGATAAAAAATCACAGTTCCTGAGAACGGACACACCAAATGAAAGACAAGACAACTTGCCTCCCGTTCGTTGTTCCAGCGGCTGCCTTCCCACTAATCAGGTAGCTCCAGTTTTTTGTGTTAATTATAGGTTTTTCTAGAACTGGGAGGTTTTATATGTACAAACTTCTAATCATTGTGCCTTTCTTACTAGATTTATTTTGTTAACCAGAAAGTAAAAACCTTTAGGCTCCCTTGCAAGAGGCCAGTGCTAAAAATGTTTTCTTGGTACTAGCATGAGTATTGTAAAATTTCAGTTCTGATCAAGATGTCACTGCCAAAGCAGATCTCCTTGAACACCCTTTTATGTTCTTCGATTGATATTTGAAAGTACTGTTTAAGCATGTGAACTAGGCTCCTTATGAATGAAATTGCGCCAGGAGATTTTCTCCAGCTGCCAGTAGGCTTTTGTTCCATGGGGCCACTGAGGAGCTAGTCCAAAATAAACACCCTGGAACACATACAGTGTGAACATTAGACCCTCTGCAGCAATTCTTTTACTCTATAGCCATTTCTGTATTGGGTAGTGCTGGTGTGTGTGTAGCCTTTGATTCCCCTTATTTTATACCTTGAGTTGGTATTCCCACTGCAGTCATACATCATACTTCCTAATTTAGCCCTTAAGCAGACTTAACAAATCGTCATAATTATAAAAGAAATATTTACTTTTTTTCCCTGGGTATTAGTTTCTTTACCTTTTTGGGGTCTTTTTTATTTATTTATCTGGCTGATGTCAGTTTTTTTCTGACCAACTTTTCTTCCTAATATTAAATACAGTGCTGCTGAAGGGATTGGCAGACAAGTAGGCGTGGATGGGATTTTTCTTAATTGTCAGATATTGTCATGGATCACTTCAGTATGATTCTCAAAATTTTTTTCGAAATTCTGGGACACTGCTGTAAGAAATTCGTTAAGCATCGTTCTTTTTGGAAGTTTGTGAGTCAGAAATGTTATGAAGGGATCCTTACAGGTCATGTGACATTTCTTATTAATTGCTGTTTTTATTGAATAATTATATAACAGAAAATGCCTGATTTGTGTTCCTGTGTTGTCAGAAACTACATATTGTCAGGTGGTACATAGGTGTTGGACCAAGATATTTGAGATAGCTAGGCACTCTCTGTTATGTGGTATACAAAGAGGCTGGGAATTCCAGTGAATGTTTTATAAGTGGTTAGTATTGAGACTAAGGTGTGCTTTGGTTTGGTTTGTGTTTTGGTTTTTGGTTTTTTTTTCAAATTAATGTGTACTCTTTCATATTTTGCAATGTATGTTCCTCTTGACTATCCTATTTTGCTGATATGAAGAGTGGCACTATAGTTTTATCCCTGATTCATGTCTTGTGTAACTGTTTGCTAGACCAGAAAACAGTATAATACTACGTGAACTCAGTAAATCCAGATTAGAATGTAAGCATAAAATGATGGAAAGTGTCTTGAAATCTAGGATACACAGTGTTACTAAAGAGGATGTGTTCTCCATTCAAAGACAAAATATTTATTCACTTTTTTTTTCCCATTCAAAGACAAAATATTTATTCACTTTTTTTTTCCATTCAAAGACAAAATATTTATTCACCTTTTTTTTTTCTCTGTTAAACCATGCAACAATCTTCAGGTCAAATTTTGTTCTTTTGTTCTTCAGCTTTTGTTCTCCGTACAAGGTTTAGGTGTTAGAATTATTACCTAGGAATGCCAGATATAGTTTTATGCTTTACCTGTAGTATGTGATTTCCATTTCTTTTGTCTGAGCAGATGGCCTCTGAAGGAATTGTAACCTGCCCTGGAAGAGAGAAGGGAAGCTTGAAACATTTTATGCAGAAGTACAGTTATATCACTAGTAGATCCTTAGTGAATAAAAAGCTGTTTGTATAGCATACACTAAATTTATACCTGTAACATGAAATCTCAAAAAAACCCCCATAATAAGAATAATATACATAATCAGCTTTTCTTTCTTTTCTTTCTTTCTGATAAAGCTGTATGTCATATTACAATTTCTAAACATGTTTTGCTAATCAGTTAGACTATAATTATTTTTCAGACTAGCATAATACAATTTTGTAAGTGGTGTGAAGTTTAAAGTTGGTGTGATAAATTTATCCTCTCTGCTAGAAAGAAATGCTCAAAGCCTGCCATAATTTTATGTTGTTACTTGGTTGGAGACTGTTCATCTGATCTGATGCATAAAAAGTTCAGCATTTTCAATTAATCCAATTCTCAAAATCATTATTTACCCTAAACCAGTGCATTGCACTAATGGGTACAAATTTGGTAAGCAGAAGTATCTTGTCTTGTCTGTAATCAGATTTTCTTGCTGATACTATATGTAGGTATAGTTTTAATTCAGTACTGATAATTTATAACTCTATACAGTGTTTATTTTTATTGGTGTGAATGGGGGGGTGGGGGGGGATTTTCCAAAAATGGACAGAAGAAGAGTTAAGTTTATGCAATATCTCCCTTTATAACACAATGTGAAAATTTCTGTCTTAGACCCCTGTTTTCCTATCACACTGCCAGAACTGTTTTAACTGTCCAGATTGCATAATTATTATTTTTGCTGCCTCATTTTGTCCAGGAGAGAACTAAAGCATGTATTTAAATTTATTCACATTCAAAAGACTGTATTGATGGGATTTCAGCTTAGGTTCTCTTGCCAAACATGGTTTTCTAATACTATTCCAGAAATATTTCTTTTCTCAGATAACTCCTCATGGTAAAGCCCAGGTCATGCAAAATACATTCCAAGTTCTATGTTATAAAAATCCACTGTGATAGGATCTACATAGCCTTCATGTTATTTCTGATACTCTGTCCTAAAAAAGAACACTGGTTAGCTGATACAGAATAGTAACGTCTTAGGGCAGCACACAGGGGCCCAGAGAACCAATGCCAAATTGTGTCACCTGTCTTGAAGCCAATCCATGTGTTGATCTTTGGTCCAGAAAATGCTCACTGGGCTTCAAACCTGGTGGGATTCATGCATTGTGAGTTATGGCACCAAAGATGACAGGCACAGGTATTTTTTTCCCCCGACGTCCACAGCACGAAAGTGTACATTTTTCATCAAAACCTCTTGGATAAGATGCTCTGAAATATTACTGATCGAGAAATTCCTGACTCTGTTGGAACCACAACTTGATTACAATTATTTAAAAAATATGAGACTTAGAATTTTTAAAACTGTGGATTTTTGAGTCAAAGTTTCTGCCTTATTCCTTAAATGTACATGCAACAGTTCTCCCCCTAAGTTGGAGTTGCATCAGTGTAAGTACCATTTGAGTTTTCTTCTGAGAGTTTCAATATTTTTGCTAATTTAAATTAAGGACTTCTGGTTTGAAAGAAATATTTTATGTTTATTAAATCAGTACATTTGTAATTTACACAAGGATGCAACTATAATGATAACTCATGTTTCAGGAAGGCATATTTAGGAGTTCCCTCCTCTAAACATGTGCTGATCACTAAACATATTTGTCATTTTGTCTAGCTTCCTGAAAGACATGACATTAAGAGTAATTCTGAAGTTACATACTACAAAAGTTCATGTAACCTAACATTATAGATAGTCAGAAGTGTTTACAGGAAGGATCACATTTGCTTTATGTAAATTGTGTGTTTACATCCAGCTGCAGAAGTATGTCCTTGTTACAGTGTCACCACTGGTAAAGCGAGTTTAAGAGGCTTCTGGTCATTTCTTTGTTCCAGTTTATCACATGCTGAATTGAACTGGTACAGGTATTTGGGGACTGTACTGTGATCGCTATCAGATTGTTTGTTTAAACCCAGAGAATTGTAAATCTGCAATTCTACAAAGAATTACACTGGTCTAACTCAGTGAATGGTGGATTGCAAGGTAAGAGGAGGATTGAATGGCCAAGATAGGGTAGATGGGAGTATTTTGAACTGGCTGTTCCACTGTGAAATACCTGTTTGGAACCACACCTTGTTATTAAGTATTTTGAAGTCAACAAGCAGGGAGGGACATAGAAGAAGTATATGACAGAGGTAAAAGAGATTCCAAAGGTAACAGCTATGGAACTAGACTCCATTAGTGTAGGAGATGGGTTGAGATACAAAGCAGTCAAATCTGATAGTCAGAACTGATGGTTGCAGGCAGGTTCTCAAGATAAATTTTAGGTAAGGCAAGCCTCAATGATATAGCTTGTCTAAAATCTAGAATGAATGTAAATAATCTTGTAATTTGCTTTAGTGAAGTGAAAAATAGTAAAAAGAAGTCCAGACACTACTTTGAAGTCATTTATTTGTAGGTTTGTTGTGAGGGTTCTGGGGACTACCAAAATCTGTGCATTGAATTCTCCCGGCAAAGGGAAGCCTAAAACCAAGTTACTGATTCAATCTCAGTGTCAAACACCTGATCACAAGGCTCGGTTTTCCCAAGACTGAATTCTCTCTTGCTGCATTGAAAGGATGGCTGGGAGGATGGCATCTCAAGATAACTAATTCGAAAGTTTTTCTCAGTGCCTCTGTGATGCATAACAGGACAACACACAGAAACTGTGAGACTCAAGAGTTCCTCAGATTACAATAATATGTGAAATGCATGAAGATTTTTTTAAAGCAAGGCGAATTACATTTTCAAGACTGAGCTGAGATTAGTCATGAATCGTGTTGGTTACTTGGAAAATATGTACTGCAGAAACAAAACCAAAAAAACCCCTGTGAATTCCACTGCAAAAAATTGTCTTACAGGCTGGTTGTTTGTTTCTCTTTTAGAACAAAAAATTGCAAAACAAACAAAGAAACAAGAAAAACATACCACGGGATTACAGTGAATGGGACAAGTATGTTAAATCCTTTATATATAAGTTTTTAATAAATCTTATTTATTTGTTGAACTAGGGAACATACTTGATGTATTTTACAGAAACACAGTTTTAAGTTTAGCATTTTAGGGAACTGTAACACAGATGAAACTTTGTTTTTTTCTTAATAAATATTCTGTTAAAATGCAAATGATGAATTGTGTTACTAACAGTTGAGAACAAGTTAGTCTATACTTTTGTACAAGCTGTGTGAAATACCACAAGTCAGCAGAAAAATAAATAAAAATCTATTATTTAATTGATGTGATTTTTGAAAGCAGTTCAAGGGTTTTTTAACATGGACTTATCAATTTGGTCTTCTCTATATTGAAAGCCACAGTTCTTAATTGAAAACAAAACTGATGTATACTTACTCCTGCACTGAACCCCACTAACCTCAAAGAATGAGCTTCAGGCAAGTGCATCAGTTTACTCAGATGCAATTACACATAATAGAGGTTTAGACAGTAACTATTTTTAGAATGGATGGAGCCCTGATACAAAGACAATCTGCATCATGTAATGGTGGAATATTGCTCTCCCAAGTTATGTGGCAGATTGACGCCCAGATTGTTGAACACAGAAAGGGAAAAGCATATACTTCTCTGTTTTACATGGTGGAAGCTTTTCTATAGTACCTGAAATCTGGAATATGATGCTGTAGAATCAGAGTGAGGAGGCACAAGTTTCCAGTGCAGTAGATGGGGAGCTAAATCTAGATATTGTGGGGTTTGGGTAATGCAAGTATACCCCAAGGCCCCTACAAACCCCCATTCTGCGTAAGTTTTGCATATCAGTTATTTTCATGCATGTGTATTTCAGAAATTGGTGTCTTCCTGCTGAAATGTGGACAAAGAAAATAGGTTATAAAATAATTTCTGCTACAATTTATTCTTTTGTTTATTCTTGCTGCTGTATCTTTCCAAAGCAATGATGTGCAGATTTTGTTTACACTTTTATGTACACAATCTTTAAGTGCTTTAGCATGCTCTGTGCATTTTCCCATAGAAAATGTTTGTGCATTTTCCCATAGAGTGTATTTATTTTGGATTATGAGTATACTGAAACAGAAGCATATCATGTTTTTAAAACATTCTGAGCATAATTTCCAAACTTTGAAATAATTGTTTAGGCAATTTCTGAACAAAATGTTTTGCTTCTTATTTTAAAAACATTTATTTGAGATGTGGTTAATTTATAATAAATAGGTGAAAGTAAGCTAGCAGAATATCAGATTCAAAATGGAGAACAATTAGCCTTCTGTGAAAAGGTTTTGAATTGGATAAATTTCCAAAATAGTATCTCAGTTTCAGGAAGAAGTTATTCATACTGTCAAGATTATTGTGAAAAGGCTATTTTTCATTACAGCCTATACAAAAAAGCAGTGAGAATAATGTTTCTACATAGTGTAGGAATTTATTATTACTGTATTTGTTTTACAGTACTACAGCAGCAATATTTATTTGATATATATTCCTAAACACTGTTTTCAAAAGCAGCTTCAGAGTACCTTTGGAAGTATCTGAGACTATTTATCTCAGGTTTACTGTGTAAATTGCTTTGAAGCTGTTCCTTAGTTATTTTGGCAAAGGTTGATAGAAATCTTTGGTCGGGCTGGGACTGAGCCTGATGATGCTGTTTCTTAAATTTTATCTGTCTTTTTTTGGGGGAGATGGTGCGGAGCTGAGGCAGAGATTTTTTTTTGTCACCAATAGTTGAACACATCCTGTATTTCCTTTCCTTTGGTTCATAATGGAAATACAGTATACCTTTCTATCAGTTGAGGAGCTTTGCCATGCAATGCTATTAAACTTGTCATATTTATTAATTAAAGGTTCGATGTGGAAAAGGAATGTTCTAAAATTGATGAAGACTGTGAAGAAAGTAATTCAAAAGCAAGATTTTTCAGTAGGCCAAGTCTACCTGTAATTGAAAAGAAAATTGACACAACTGGTAATGTCTTAAAAACATAATTTGTCTTTAGTTGTAATACTGTGTTGTAGAGTATGAATACAAATGGATGAAGTGTGTCATAAAGTGCCTTCATTTTTCAGCCCCCAGAGAAGCTAAAAGTTATTAGATTGTCACCTGTTTGAAAAAAGTCTAGTCTTGCTTAATAAACAGTAAGAATGTTTATGTTTAATTGAGAGCACTAGGTAAATAAGTAAAGCATAAATCTGGTATTATAAATGAATGGTGGAGGTTATCCAACTGCTTTTTTCTTGGACTCTGAATTGTATGCCTATCAGAAGAATTTAGTGTTTTATTAGAAAATAAAATACAAGTTTATCTTTTAGTAAGCCATGTGCTTTTAAAAAAAATGCAGACTATTACATTCAGAGTATTTCATCTGACTGTTTTGATTACATCTGTGCAAGTTGCTAGTTCTTGTTGTGTAAAATTTTTTTTTTGCTAGGAATGACAAAGACAGAGAAAATTTTTATTGCTACTCGTGAAAAAGAAAAGGGCAATGAAGCCTTTGCCATTGGCGATTATGTGGAAGCAGTGATATATTACACTCGGTGAGTAAATACTATGGTGTTCTTTTATTTTAATGACTCTTATTTGTGAATGTTGTTTTTAGACCAATGTAATTGAAGCAACTTCTTACTGAAACAACAATTAGAAGTGACAATTAGATTATTTTCAAAAGGGCGAAAAGATTTGACAGAAGAACATTTAAAGCACTGATGCATCCTGATATTAATTTTTATTTATCAGGAAGAGAAGGGGCTAGATAGTGATGGAATGCAATCTGCAGGTGTCACAAATTCTTCAGATTTTTCAAACCATTGAGATTCAAGGGCATCTTTATAAAAATAAAAGAATAAGCAGAGTATTGAGAAACTGAATTAGTTACAAATGTAATTTAACTCTATGCTTTGAAATGGTAAGGACTTAAAAAAACCAGAATGCAGAAGTGTCAAAGTTGTCATTCAGAAACTTAGAGTACATACAAATCCTGGGGTATTAATTACCAGTGTAAACTGAGGGTAATGATATGACACTAGTGTGAGATGAGATGTGAAGATAATTCATGGGCTATGATATTATAGTGGGATAACCTTGAAAAAAGTAGGAGAATGGTAATGCATTTGTGGTCAGTGCAGACAAGTATGGAGAAAATAATTAATAGAAACAGTGTGGAACAGCAATAAAATAAATATTTAACAGATTTATGTTTATGACAATATCATTCATACTGTCACAGAAGGAGGCAGGGTTTTGTAGAACAGCTTATGAAAGTTAGCGTGGAGGTTGCTGATACATATAGATAGATATGTATATAATCTTTCTTGTTTTGTTTGGGTTTTTTACACAAAGATAAGAAAGTCTAGCTGTACTGTACATTCCATGTACAGTAAATAAAATGCAAATACATAAGATAAAAACAAGTAAAAATGTCTGCTTTTCAAAGATAAATAAGGTACTAATTACTAAGGATAGGCAGAATCCTTTCTAATGGAGATTTTTTCCATATTTGACCCCCATGGGGCATTGTATGCCTTTTGAAATGTATGATATTGGCACCATGCTGTTCTAACTAGTCACTTTTCTAATCCTGTCTGAAATCTCCTATATTTAAAAACATTTAAGTAAAATATTTTGGAGTGAATTGTTAATAATCTGAAGGGATTATCAGTATATGGCTAAAATGGAAAACATAAAGTCTGACCTCTTATTCTTACTCACTGGCTCTCTTGACCAGCTTGTCAGACTCCTGCCTGTTCCAAGACAAACTTTCACACATTTAATTGCTGCTTAGACTAGAATGCATCTCCTCTTCTTCCTCACCCTCCCAGTCTTTCTTCTAAAGAGCATGCACAGATTATCCCACCATATCTGTCATCCCACTGGGATCATAGCTGCACAGACCTTTTATCCTTTTTTTGTTTCCCATGCATTGTGCATTTGTGGACAAGCACTTGAGAGTGCACTTAACCATGTTTTTTTCACAAGAAAAGTGTGAGTCTATTGCAGTGTGCTGTCCCCCAGGCACTTACTTCCATTGCTGCTCTCTCCAGTGAACACAGTTTAGGATTGTCCTTGCTACATTAGCAAGGTTGTTGGCAAAGATTCCCTTACACCATTTTGTTGTCTGCATCCTAGCTGTCCTTGCTCCTCAGAGATGATCCTGTTGTTACCGTAGGTAAAGTCCTACCTATGCTACCAGCCAGACATTGACCTGGACAGTTCATCCACTGCTACCTAAGTCTTTCCATTCTACAAGCAAGATCAAGGAGAATCCCATGTGTTCTCCTCTTCCCCGCCTCATGATCATCTTAACCCCCAGAGCTGTGTAGTTACTCTTCATATTCTCAAAGGTTTCATTTGGCAGTTTTGTTGGAGTCTACATGGATGGCAGGAAGAGGTAGTAGTGTTAAGTGATGAGCCATGGCATCTTCTCTGCAACATCTCAGGCCTAGGCCCTGGCAAGCAACAGACCTCTGAAGACAGTAAATCTAATTGGTGGGTGGTTGCCTGTGGTCTCAGAGGAGGGAGTTTCTAACCACTACTGTGGTTAGAATACCAGTATTAATATTGCTATAATAGTGTTTTCAGCTTCCAGTAGTGAAATGTTTCTAGATTCAGGTTTTCTAGCTATGAGTCTAACATGGTCAATATTCCCTTTCTTTTAGGAGTATATCAGTAATACCAACTGCAGCTGCATATAATAACAGAGCTCAAGCAGAAATCAAACTTCAGGACTGGGACAGTGCTTTGCAGGATTGTGAGAAGGTACTGGATATGGAACCTGGCAACATAAAAGGTAAAGTAGAAAATAAAATTGCTATTCAATGTGTTTTTTTTATTTCTAGCAATAAAATGGTACATGTAGTTAGTTGACTTAACTGAGCTTTAGATCAGGTCTAAGTACAAATAAGGAAATAGTGTAGCTCCCCAAACCAATTTTAATGGTTCTTTGGGGGTTAGCAAAGTTTTATGCTGTTCATCCTGTTGATCTGTAATGGGAATTCTTACATGGCAGCATGTTTTTCATATAACTATAAGCCCTCCTGTATTCGTGCAGTGCAGTGTTTCCATAAAGCCCATACTGAATTACAAATTAGTTAGAAGCGACATGGAAACAATCAAAGTTGCTGATTTATTCCTTTCTGAAGTCAAGGACTTGAATGCAGCTAGCTGTGTTTGCCTGGGCGGAGGGGGAAAATTTGAAAACTATGAAAAGGTGCTTCACAATTCTTGATTGCTGTCTCAAAGGATGTAATGTGAAATTGCATCAGTAAAAATTAGCAAGAGAACAGTTAATGTAAAAGTAAGTGCAGAATTTTAAAGCTGCATAATTACACTTAGTATGTCTAGAAAAAATAGTGTACTTTTATTCACTTCATACTTTAAATACATAAATAGTACACTTTGTTCTTTTGTAGCTTTGATGCGTCGTGCCACTGTACACAGTCAGCTGCAGAATTACCAGACAGCTATAGAGGATCTGAATAAAGTGTTGTCTGTGGAACCAGAAAACTCTATAGCTAAGGTAAAGATCAGTGAGTTGAATACGGCTAGAAAGACATTGTATGCAGTTGTAGCGTAAATTGAGTACAGTTTATGTTGTTTGATTTAACTGTGAGTTTTGAGGACACACTCAAGCTGCTTTGCCATTGATCTGTTTACCAAGACCACATCTGGTGGAAATTAGGTACTTAAATTTGGCCAGATCTTCTGTTCAGGACTTAATTGCAAGGAAAAATCTTCTCTATTAACGTAATTTAGGTGCCTAAAATTTTTTTCTGCTGAATATGCTTACAGTATTAGTGTTTTAGCTGATCAAAGCTATTTGGAAATTTCACTTGAAAAGGTCCATTGGGATAGGTGCATTTAAGTTTGACACATAATGAAAAGAAAAATTCAACAGTGATGCTAAGCTTTTGTTGTTGTAGTGGTAAAGTTGACCCAAAAGGAGAGGAGCTGGTTTCTGTCATTGCTTCAGAATGGTGTTACAAATCCTCATTTCTCATCTCCAGGGTAGAATGAAAAGCCTTTCATACCTTCTGGTAAATCTGGACCCTTCATAATCAATTTTGGATCAAAGAAAACCCGATGCTTTCTTTGAAAATCAAGGTCAGGATGTGGTCCTTGTACTACTAGTACTTCTGTTTAGGAGAGGATTGGTTTATGTCCTTTCACTGGTGTCTTAGGGGTGTTTTGCAGGTTAGAACAGTCCTTGCATTTCGACTCTGTATGTCCTGAGAATCTTCAGTACTGGGCAGTTTTGATAGTAAACTGCCCTTTATGTGTTAATTATGAGTCTGTCATACTACTACCCTCCCAATTTTTTTACATATGACTTGTGGATGCTGTGCAATTGTCTCACCCTTGGAAATCTGTCCAGCTCTTGCTGGTGGCATATTGTAAGCTACTAGCAGCTTGCTGATCACTGCTTCTTTCCATGGAGTTACTTGATCACCGCTATTGCTTGAACCAGTGAAAGTGGTACAAGCCTCGTGTCAAATTCACCACATACAGCATTTATCCCTTTTAGGGTCTTCCTAGAGGTAAATTCCTGTCCAGAATAGTTCCTAAATTTCACATCAGCCAAGGAATTACAATGTCTCTAGATCTGAGTTCTAAAAGAAATTTTGGTCGTCTTTTTTTCTGTTTATAAGACTGAATCGCTAAATAGCGTGTGAGTCTGTGATGACAAAATCTACAATAGTTGTGAAAAGGTGTTTCAAATAGGCTGTGCTGAGACTTCTTATGATACCAGACATAGTTAGTCATTTTGAGTACACTCTTCCAGTAGTTGCTTTGCTGAGAAGTGCTTTTGTAGCTGAAAGCAGATGTCTGTACTTTGTCCATATCCATGCCAGCTATTATGCCTTGTCTGGCACATCTGGAAATGACAAGTGCTTGGCAGGGCATTTTTTCAAGTTTCTTATTGCATGGAGGATCTTCAAAATCCTCTTGTGCTAAATATGAATATATGGAAGATAAGCAGAGTGCATGTTTATATCCAGAATCACTAATATAAAAGTGAATTGGTTGTCAGTAACTGCAATTCAAGGTATTTTGTCCATGTGAATCTTTGCTTGGTTGTGTTCTTTATCTTGAGACAGGAAGTTCTGAGATGGCACTTCCTTGCACAGTGTTGAGCTACATTTGGAATAGCTCATCATGTTGGGTGTGCCTTACTCTGCTCTGACAGTCTAAAGTGGTTAAGTGGTTTATAGGTTACAGTGATAGTGCTGGGTTAACAGTTGGACTTGGTCTTAAAGGTCTCTTCCAACCTTTATGATTCTAAGTGCAGTTAAAGGTGTTTTTTTGAGTAATGGAAAAATGTTATGGAATGAGAAGCTGTTTGATCAGCTAATTGCAGCTCTTACAAAAGGAGCAAAGCTTATTATTCAACAGTGTCCTTCTGCTACACTGTTAAGAGACTGTTTTCTCTTGGTTCTGGTTCTCTCAGTTATGTTTCTTGGTCAGATGTCCATCTGACATCAGATTCTCCATAGCATAAATTTTGATTTTGATTTTAGGCGTTTTTGGAGATTCTCCACAGAACCTGTTTTCCATGTTTCTTCTTAGTAGATCATGCCAGATCTCACAATGATACATCTACATTTTTTTCCTTTCAGTTTAGGTTTGTGGGTTTTTTGTTGTTGGTTTGGGTTTTTTTTGTTTGTGTTTTTTTGCTTAAGCAGTGCATTCAAGAAAAGTATTTATTTATTTGTGTGGTATCTTCGCACAAAGATGGGAAGATATCTTGTGTCTATCTCTTGTGAGAGGGACAGAAATTGACCACTAGTCTTGGTTTGATGCTGACTCTTGGAAAGTTCACATTTATTTACCCTCTTTTTATATTGGCACTTAGCTTGATAGATCTTCGAGATCTTACATGGATTATTTAACAGAATATATTTGCTGTATATAAATTGTAATTTATGTACATAATAAAAAAGGCTTCTGCTATTGCTCTTTCTTTCTCTTCTGTAGAAAAGTCTGCTAGAGGCTGAAGAGAAACTGAAAGGTTTAAAGCATGGATCTGAGCCTCAAGGCAAAGGAAAAAGAATACTTATTCAAGAGCTAGAGGATTCAGAAAGTAGTGAAGAAAGAAGGGAAAATTCAGAAGAATGTGAAAGACGTGGTGGAGATAAAAGTAATGTCATATCATTTTCTATTTTATTTTAACCTTAGGGAAAAAATTGCTGTCTTTGAGATTGTAATGTTAATTCACACAATTCATCCATATTTTCTTGCAAAGAATTTTGCCTGTTTGAAGCCTAAAATTACATTGACTACTGAGTATGAAATCTAGAATCCAGTTTTACTACACATTTTTGTAATTCCTTCTAAAATGGGCATAAGAGAGACAAATGGAACTGTTGCTATAAATCACCTACTTTCCTGTGCCCTGTGTAATTTTACACCTGTCCTTTGCTGTGGACCCAGTTAAAAATTTCTTCTGGTGTTAGAGAACATTTTGTGTTCCTGAGATCTTTCTCTCCCATGGCTTTCCTGCCTTCCCACCAGCACGTTTTTCTTCTGCATTTTTCTTCCCATGCTTGCACCAAAGGGTGTAAAAATGATCAAGTGTAATTAGTTTCCAAAACAAAAATTACAGATGTTAACAAACATTCACTATTGTTTTTTATTCTAAGAGGTAATCTCTGTCCTCTGACAGTTTATATTAGAGGTGAACAACATGTAATTCTTGTACTGTATGTAGTTTACAAGCAGTTGAAGAGTATCTCCCATTCCTGGATTAGTGTGTGACTAACTGCAGGGCTGCTGAGATGAAGCTACTAGCATAATCAGAATCCCTGGTTTGCAGGAGGAAGTGAGGCAGCAGGGGCTATGAAGGCTTGCATTGGCACGTTGTTTTTAGATTCAGCTGCATGTCTGGGTTCCAACCTGCAACAGACTAATATCCCTAGGTTGGTTTCAGCCTTCTCCTTTCTGTTGGTTCTGTTGGTTCTTTAAGGTGTCGTGGCATCACAGCTGCGACTTTTATGTCTTCTGTATTTTACCTTGAAATTTAATCAGTCTGTGGGTTTTCCAGCTTAGTCGTGAATTTTGGACTGTATATGTGTGATACAATAACTTATTATTTGCACACAAGATTAGGGAAAATACATTTTTCCAAATCTCCTTTGCTAAAGCCTTGGAAGAAAGGGTGCAACATGTCCTTAGTCTTAAATATCAGTTAATTTGGAGTTGTTTTCCATTGTGAGCATTCAGATGACTGTGTGCCTTCTAGCTCCATAGGAAGACTCTCATTCTGTTGATGAAAGGTTAGGCTTTTAAACATAGGGAAGATTGTCAACTGACACCAATGGCATCTGTGTTCCTGTGATATACATAAGCATTTCTGAGATTTAAGTGGTAAGCATTTTCATAGATTACTCTGCATTTTCTTGTACAACTGGAAACAAATATTAATTCAGTTCAATTAATGAAAAAAAGTGTTCTTTGAACCTAACAGCAATAAGTTAGACTAAACTTTTTATGTCTTCTATATACATCTAGTCCTGTAGTCACAGGCAGTCCAGTAGTCCATGTAGTCCAGTCATGTAGTCACATTTATTCCCCATTCTAGTTGGTAAGCCTAATGCATTCCTACTAAACCCACAATTTAGAGATTGGGAAAAAAATCAAAATACTTTTTGTTTTCTTTAGCTCTGAAGAGTTGAGTTTTCTTTAAGTAAAGTTCAGAAGTGTTGGGGTTTTTTTTAGCCCAGAATACTGCTTTCATGAATACATTTTTCTGTAGAGACCAATACAGGAACATTGTTTATAAACACTGAAACTAAAGGACAATGAGAATTACATTTGAGAAGTATATCTGTACAATGTTTTGCATGCTGTTTACTCAGACCTGAAATATTTAACCAATTAGCACTACCCAGCAGCTAAACCAGGTAACTATCAGTATTCTTATAGTCATGGGGACTCCAGACTCCAAATGCTATAAATATTTCCTGTTTAATCTGGGACTGGTGCTGTGCACCTCATCTTGAGGAAATTTCCTCCCATATTCAGGAAGTGATGTTCGCATTAATGAGATTCACATCACATATTATGTGCCTGCCTTGCTTTTGCTTTGTCTCTAGAAGTTAAGATGCTCTTTGAGAGTATTTCTATGTTTTGTGAAAGCTTGTCCTATCAATCTGTTTGTCTGTGGCATTTAATTTTTTTTTTTTTCTGTTTTGGTGTATGTAAAGTGAAAGTATTTTGGCATGTATTTTAAGGAAGCTGTTGATACACTGCTGTCTTCATTCATCTGCCCAGCAAGCCTTTTACCACCAGTCTCTGTATCAAATAGACTTTAAAACTTTTTGGCATATTTGGCACCACCAATTGGTATTTCAAAACAGGGACCATGGTTAGGTGGAGGTTGGAGCTTTTTCTCTGTTAGGCACTAGAGGATCTGTTGTTTCTACAAATCTTATGCTTTCCCATCCTGTTCAGTTTGATTTCAGTAACATTTTGTGTGTTTCAAAAAAGTATTTATTTCATTTGGAACCTCTGGAGTTCATCCATATTGACTCAGCTTCAGATGTTTTGTTAAAGTCAATCGAAAGTATCACTCCAAGATATGAAAAAATTCTGTTGGGTAGATAAATCCATCAAGTTAAGGGAAGGACAAGGTAACATCTTCATAGTACTAAAAGACAGTTGTCTTTCTGTGACCAGTAGTATCACGAGTGTGGCTCTGCAGAAATCTGTATTTGAATACTGCAGTCGTAATCTGCTAGGAATTCAGCTGAATAAGGAATATAGAGATGTTATTGTCTAATACCTTTATCCTGTGATTTTTCCAGAATAAATTTGTAATAGATAAAAGTGGAAGTTGAATGATCACAAGTATACATAAAAGGATTTTTTACATGCTTAAATGAAGTCTTCTTGAGGAAGATTTTTAACCTTTTTCCCGCCTATTCTATGCTATATTTGAGGAGAGTTTTGAAGTGTCTAACGCTATTGGTTTGTTAGCTTGTGATCTACTTTTAACATGCAAGCAATCTTGATTTGGTCACGGCAAATCAAAGTGTCCGTTTTGTACTAGGCGGTGTGTAAAGAGTTAATGTCAAGGTGAGCTCTGTACCATTCTGACACCTCAGGACAGGGGTTCTCTGTGCCCAGCAAGGAGCAATGAGCTTTCATAGGAATCCCTTCTCAATAACAATTGCAAGTTACTTTTAAGCAGGAACTTTTTGTGTCCCGCGAAGTGTTTTCTGAGGCAGCTAATCCCTCCTAGCGCTGGGATTTGTGCAGCCCTGGGTCGGTGTCCCCGTGCGGCACCCCCCTGTCGCGGCGGGCCGATAGTTCGCTCTGATGATGCGGTTCTAACCAGGCTCATTAACGCCCTGCAGCCTCCGCCGCGCCAGCAGCGCAGGCGGCAGCCGGGGAGCCCGCGATGGGCAACGCGCACAGAAAGTCCCACGGCAAGGGCGGCAAGGGGCACGACAGAGAGGCACACAAGAACAAGGAGTCCTCTGAGAGCGGAGCGAAAAAAGGCGCGGCAGAGAAGAAATCAGGGAAGCATTTGTCAGACCGTGAGGGTGAAGTTAATGGCTATGTACGCAGTGATGAGAAGAGTGAAAGCTCCGAAGCTGAGGAGATTTCCAGATCGCATGGAGAAGGGTCTCAGGCGGCTGGTGGTGGCAGTTCCACTTCACTTCCTCCTACTGCAGCGAAACTGAAAAGTGAAGGAAACGAGTTATTTAAGAGTGGGCAGTTTGGAGAAGCTGTGCTCAGATACTCGGAAGCAATTGAATGTGTCATTGGTCTTGGTGAGTGTAATACCTTTTACCTCAATGTAGAGCTGTTCAGATGATTTAAAAGAACTGGAAGTGAACTAATTCAGCCTGCCATGGATTTTTGACAGGCGTTACTGCACGGTAAATCTTCTGTCGTTTCAGTAGACAGCAATTCACGTGACAGAAAATATAGGAGAATGGGTGAAAAAATACTTTAATTTTCTTGGGGTAGAGCTGTTGGTATTTATTTATGTTTGAATACTTACATATTCTAGGTGACATGATAAAAGAAAGCTCTTTACGGCTTTGCAGCGTCAGCAAGCTGCATCACCACAGTGCAACTTGGAGTATGCAAGTCTTTAATTCTTGAGTGTAATTTTAGTAATGCTACTTGATTTTAATTGTAACTTCTTTTAGGAGAACAAAGTCCAGAGGATTTAAGTATCTTGTACTCAAACAGAGCAGCGTGTTACCTCAAAGAAGGGAACTGCAGTGACTGCATTCAGGATTGTAACAGGTAAATTGAAACCTCACCTCGTATGTAGAACAACATTCCTGGTGATGATTAAACAATTTAACTGATATATTGCTAGTGCTGTGTGACTCAGAGCAGTACCAATAAAGTCTGATTCCCTGTTGAAATGACAGATACCTTTGTTTCTTATGTAAACAATCGTATGGAAACTAGGAAATTAATAAATTCTAACTTACCGTCTTACTGTGTAAGGGCAGTTTTTAAGCTTATTGCGTACATAGAAATGCGTAGCAGGATTCGAATTTTTAATACAAAAGCAGGCTTACAATGGTGTTCTGCAGTAACTCATATGTAAAAGCTTTGTTAAGCCAAGTGCTTATCACAGTACTGAAAACTGCTTTTGAGCACGTGTATGGTGTATGTGTGTGTGTTCTGTGTTTGGTTTGTTGTTTTGGCTTGGGGTTTTTTAATATATACTTAGCATAGTTATAAACAGTAATTACAGTTGTTTAGGAATTGAGCCAAAATCCTTTCTGCTTATTGTGGCTTTTAAGGATACAGGAGTTAGAGGAGATCAGACACCTTCAGTAACTTCCAAACACAGTATCCCACTAAATTATTACAGTATTTCTGATGGTTTGGGTTTTTTTTAATATTTTCATAGATTTAGTTTGTAATGTGCTTACAGGCTTAAGGTGCAAAGGTGCAAAAAAGTACCTTAAAAGCATTAGAAATCATATTAATCCGTTGAGCTTTTTGTACAGCAGAAGCCAGCTGTTAAAAAAGCCCTCCAAAACTAAAAATAAAATATGCACGTTCCTTTATAGTAACAAGACATTTAACTTAGTGTATATATTCTACCTGATAGAATAAGTTTTCTAAAAAAAAAAGACTCATTAACAGTATTTTGTTTAAGTAGATGCAGGACCACAGACAGCTGGCCAGGATGGCGTACTTAAGAGCCATCACATTTTTCTGTTTAGGAAGTTTGAAGTATGTAAGACTTCAGCTGAAATCAGAAATACAAAGATTTTAGGTTTTGTATTCTTACCAGTTAGAAGCTTTTTTTTCCTTAGTACTTAATGATAGTGTTCTTAATGTCATGCATATTTCCTGGATGCACAAGGACCTGTGATGCTTAGTGGTATAAATAATACAGAGGTAGAAATCATTTAGGAACTTCTGGGAAGCAGAACTGCAAACCTGAAAACACATGTAAATTAGGCAATGTCAAATAATTCTTTCATAGGCAACACAATATAATGGATTATTTACAAATAGGTTACTTAATTTCAAAGTAGAAAATTATGTAGTGTTAATATTTGTGTTAGAAAATAAGCATTGGAGATTTATCTTTTATTAAGTTTTAGCTATTTGGGGCATAGAAGTGTATGTTCTCAAAACTGTGATTTGGAGTACCTTTGATTCTTGTTACAGAGAGGGAAAGAAGTGCCCCTATGCACTAATGTTAATTTATTAAGGACTGTAGTGTGGTATCGTCCCTTGCTGTGTTGTCTTTGCATCCTGCCCTGGAAATGTGATTTTCCATTCCCACTGATACTGTTCTTCAAGCAGAGTTGTCTTTCCCTATGTTTGTTTATGGTTGTTTTTTTCCTTCATTCTTGGGGTTAGGAACCTGAAAGTATGTTAATATTCTTCTGAGTTACAGAATGTCAAGCATTTTTGCAGACGTTTTGTAGGGATTATGATGTTGTGCGCAGTTGTATTTTTCAAATGCAGTCAGCAACATCAAGAGATACTGAAAATTTAAAGTATTTATTACTGCAGATTGGAAGTGTTTAGTCTAGAAATCATAATTCCTCTAGCTTTAGGAGGAGTAATGGTGCAAAGCCAATTTAGAGCTGAGAAGTCCAGCCTGCTGGGCATATAAACAGAAGCACAGCCAGTGGGTTGAAGGAAGGGAATATCCCCTCATACTCCATACTTCTTAGACAACACTGTGATAAACTGTTGGTTTTCAGCCTCCCATACAAGAAAGACAGGGATCACTTGGAGTGAGTTCAGTGAAGTGTTACAGAGGTGGTTGTGAACTCTGGAGCACTAACTTGGAGAGGAGAGGCTGAGGGAGCTGGGTTTGTTCAGCTTAAAGGAGAACAGCTTCCAGGGATCCTAACAGCAGCCTGCCAGCATCTATGAGGAGATTATCTGGAGGATGGATCCTGGCTCACTCAGGCAGTGAACTGTGGGACACAAAAGGCAACAGATGAAAATAGAACCACACAACGTTTGGAATGGTGTATTAGGAGAAACGTTCTCCCCATGAACAGTGCTTGGCATTGCAACAGGTTGCCCAGAGATGATGGACAGAGATTCCCTTGGAGGTTTTCAAGGCCTAGCTGTGTCCAGCTCCGAGCAGCCTTGTCTGATCTTGGAGCTGACCCTACCTGTAACAGAAAGTTGGATCAGGGACATCTCAGTCTGGATTGCTTAATGACATCGTGAAATCAAATTGTCTAGACTCCTCTTAATTTCACTACTTCAAAAGTTTGTCTCTCTTTAGCGAGAATCATTGATTGAAAAAAAAAGTAGTCTTTGAGAAATAAAATAAGGCCTTGGTGGACTGCTTCATATTGCTGGGAAAGTGCATGGTATTGGGAAGGAGTTCTGATTGGACAGTGTTGAGCTTGGTGTTTACCAGGTAGACAATCAGAAATGTAAACAGACAAAAGACAGGCAAAACCCTAAAGTCCAGAGAAAGACAGGTGTATATTCATGTCCTCCTGAAGAGGTCTTTTAAGTGCATACTTTTATTTAAGGAAGAAGAACTGAAAGTCGTGTAAGCAAAAGCTCCATATACTTGAAATCCTGGTAGATCTAGGCATGACTTAAGAAAAATAGCTTTTGCTCTTAAGGAAGTGCCATTACATTAATCATACTTAGGTGATGAGAGCAGTGTAGAAGCACTAACAGTTTCAAAACTGAGTGTAATTTAGGGTGTTAATATGAACCACTTAGACCCATTTTCCTTAGCTATTTTACTGTAAGTGCCATCTGAAATCACAAAGTTAGATATAGTTGTGTATATTGTAAAATAGTTTTATTGCTATTATTATTCCAGTTACTCTTTTTCAGTCCTGCATTTTTTTTGTTTTCTCCAGAGCTCTAGAGCTTCAGCCATTTTCCCTTAAGCCTCTTCTACGTCGGGCAATGGCAAATGAGTCAATGGAGCGATATCGACAGGCCTACATTGATTATAAAACAGTCCTGCAAATAGACAGCAGCATCCAAGCAGCAAACGATAGTGCTAACAGGTAACTCCGCTTGGAAATTTTCTGGTAACAGTCAATATTGAAAAGTAGAATTCAATTTTGTTTGTTTTACATGCTCCCTCTATTCTGCATCCTCAGAGTTGTCACACACGTAGTGCATTATAGCTAGAGGATTGGCTGTTCATTTAGTTGTTTTCCCATAATTCAAGTTTTTCTCTCCTAGCAGTCGATCCATTTTCTGGTTTTTTAAAATGTAGTAATTTAAATACTTCAAGGTTGGTTTTTTTACTAGTGCTTCTGTTTGTTCTCTTTCCTGACTTTTGTTTTATACTATTGAAGGTAATAATTCAAGGTCCATGCCTTTTCTGTGACATTCCTGTTTCCTTTTCATATTAACAGTCTTTCTGTGGCAGTTGCAGATTTATGTTGTGTGAATCCTTCTGTATGATGCATTTGTGGAAATACTGAAGTAGCTTGATGCAGTGGTTGGCTATAAAGCTTAGAGGTGTAAAAAATATAATTGAATATTATTTTCAAGTATTAATACTTTCAACATTAATTCTTTCTGCTTAACAGACATTTGAATTTCTGTAATTATATTTTAATAGTATAAAGTTAGTGTATACATACTATGGTAATTGTGTTCTGATTAACATAAAGTACTTAAGTGTATGAATGATAGGATTTTTACATTTCCTTTCCTTTTTTCTTTTACTGAACAAAAAAAAAAGTATATGTCAAAACAGAACAGCCATTACTCACTGAGCAGGAACCCACATGCATGTGACTTTTACAATGGAATCTAGTGCAGGTTTTTCCTTCCTAAGGCAAGGCCATGAGCACTTGCATTAGTCATTAAAAAGTTCATAGTATCTTTCTTTAAATTCTGCTTATTTGACCGGAGGAAATGATGATCTCTTAGAAGTCCTATTTTTTTGATAACACAACAGATCATTACTTATCTTCTGTATCTGTGGTGATAATAGAGCACTTGGATTGGTGGAATAACTGCTTTTCCTGTTACCTGTGTAATCATTACACTTTTTAAAAGTGGCTTATTTTATCTTCAGATACTCTTTTCTTATTTCTCCTTGACTTGGAACTTGCTTGGTAATAAGCTTATTTCCCTTTTCCCCTTAACACTCTTCCTTTTCTCCTCTCTAGGCCTTCCTTATGTTTTTAGCTTCACTGCTCATTACTCTTTCCTCCCTGGCAACCCATCACCTTATTTCAGCTGCTTCTTCCTTCTTCTCTTCTGCTGGTAATTCATTTTTGCTTGCAAATTTATTAGTTTCTAAACCACTGACCTCCTGCATAATTGAACTTTAACTATACTTTTTAAAAAACACTTTATCATTTGTAAATTCAGCTGAAACTGTTTACTAAAGCATTCATTTTCATTTCTAAAGTAAGAGGCCTTTCCAAAATAGAATTTTAAAAAAACATGACTACCTTTTATTTCAAAGGGACAATCCCAAATGTAATATTTGTTTTGGTTTTGTTTTTGGGGTTTTTTTTTTAATATTAGGAAGATCAGGTCTTAACAACCTTCTTTTATTGGAGGATTTCTTGTTTTTTAATTTTCTGTGGGAAGCTGGATAGTGATGCTGTAGGATACTGGCAGAAAGAACTCATCCTACTTTGTGTCTGAGGGTGGGTTTGATAAACCATGTTGAAGCTTGTCTCTCTGTGCTTCCATAGCTAAGCAGACTTTCCAAAAACCTTAGAATCAATTGCATATTTTTAATACTCCCATAAAAGACAAGAATTTTTAATATCAAGCCTTTACCTGATAATTTTGCAATCAAAAGGAAATAATTAAGAGTTTAGGTACATAACGCAAACAAGTATAAACAGTTATTTGACTGTTTATCATGTTGATTAGATGATGTTGAATTGTGTCTTTTGTCAGTTCCTGAGGTGATTTTTTAGATAAACTGGAAGGACTGTCTCTTTTAATGGTATGTGCCAAATAACTGGAAATTGCATTTCAAGCTTGCTTTTAATTAGTGGCATTTTTCTAGCTTTGTGAACATCAATGGATTTCCTACTTTGTGTATTTTAACTTCCTCTTGAGTGTTTCATTATTTGCTTTTCTCTGTTAGAAATACAGAAGCTCTAATGTGTGGGAATATATTTATGCATTTCCCCTTACTAAATTGAAATTTCATTCCAGTTTTCTCAATTCCTTTAGTATCAGTGAGCAAATTGCATGAAATAGCTTGGGAGCTGTTTTTACAAGGTCCCAGATGAGTACTGTACTGCAGAAAGTATTTAGTGAACAACTCAGAACTTCAGGATTGTTGGGTCGAGTCTGGGTGGTGTTGGTGGGAAATGAGTGTATTTGTCCCAGCATTTTCATGAGACACCTGTGCTTTTTAAACTAATCATGGCACACAGGTATGCATTTTTGCAAAAGACTGTGCTTGCATCATGATATGACTAGAAGTCAGTTGATAGTCAGAGAGTGCAGGATTCTTTCTCTGGATTTTGATGATTTTGATTGGATTTTTAAGCCCACATGCTAAATGAAAAAACAAATTAAACAGGAAGTCAAAATTACTCTGGTTTCCTGTAGAATTAGTCCCTTACTTTCTGTGGGAAATACCTAAATGTAATAATTAATTCACATGTTAATATGAAGTGTGTTGTTTTGTTGTCTAATAAAGCAACCTGAGTAAGTCTTTGGGCTGTTCAGTTTATGGTGGTGTGCAAAATCTTTTCATAGCAGTTGAGTTCAGGGTATCACAAAATCCTAAAGTTTTAGTAAAATTTGAGCAAAGCAGTACTTGGACAAGCCACATTGTTGGTATGTCTTATAAAATACTTCAGAATGGTACAGGCCAAGGAGAGGCCCTGCAAGGGCATATGCAGTTAACACACATTAAAATAGTCTTTTTGATCACTTAGAAAACAAATAAAGCAACTACATTATACTATGGAATGTGATATTCTGTGAAGGAAAAAAATTACTTTCAAGTGAAAAATACATGGGTTTTATGCGGTGCTTGTAAGACATAAACTCACTCATTATACAGCTCTACAAACAGATTTTTTAGTCTCTATCATTCTTTAAAATATTTTGGTAATTTCTGTTTTACATAAAGGAGATTGGAACGGCTGGTGCTGCTTTATTGTATTAGGTTTTGATCAAACCCCATAGTGGGAGAAGAATATGGTCTTGAGAGCTCTGACTCTGTTGCCAAGCTATTAACTGATGCTTAAAAAAAAAAATAGTTACTCAAATACTTTAAAAAGCCAGAAGTAAATAAGAAAATTCCATTGGGTAATTTACGTTCATTCTGTGTTGTTCTTCATGTCACTTTCAAGGTGTTCTTAAGTTATTTTTTTTTAATGTGTATTCGTGTAGTATGTTTTTTACACCTGTGTTAGATGGAAATGCACCTGATATAAAAAACTTAGTTTTATTTACTATAGTATCAATGTGACTTGCTTTGCTACTCAATTCAGAATTTTCTTTTGTTAAGTACAAATTAGACTGATTACCAGTTGGACTTGATTCTTAAACCCATTTTGAGGTAGGAGATGTTTATCTCACTGTTACTCTCATAATGAATAATTTATTAAAAAAACCAACCAACCAAAACAAGAAAACCAAAACAAACCAACCAACCAACAACAACAACAAAAAACTAACCAAAAACCCAAACAACAGCAAAAAACCCCACAAAACCAAACAAAACACCCAAAACGCACTACAGAATTTGTAAAGGAACCATGAAATCTTACATGGCTTCACTTACTATGTCTACTTAGGCCTTTCTCCAAAAGAAAAAAGGCAGTGGGAAACTCCCACTTCAGTGGGATTTGGATTGAACCTCTCATATATGGAAATAGTTGACATATATATATGTGTTGGTTTAAGAAGAACTAAACAGTTTTTTATATCTAATTAAAGTATTTTAAATGGGGTTTGACTGATACATTTCTGACTATAAAACTATAAAATGCAGCTTAATGCAGACTACTTTGTGACCTGCATCATTTTTTCTAGATAATTGTTGCAGAAGAGGTTTCATTCGAAATTTGCAAATCCGAGTACTGCATTTTGCCTGAGAATATTGTAATCTACACTTACTACAAATAATATCTATTAACTGAGCTGAGAAGAGTACACAAATACATGGATTTTTTTTTTGTATTTCTTTACTGGATGTGGTAGGCAGCATTTAGAGCTTAGTTGCGCAGTCAGTCATTGGCGTAACTATTTACAGATCATGCTGACGTCAGCTTGTCTTCTAAATGCCAGCATAGAACTCTAAAAAAGTGGAAAAAGTCTAATTCTTAAATGGATGCAATATTGTTGATAGCTGTGACAAAGTGTTTTGAATTAGTCCTAAGGATAATTGTTCCATTTTTTAAATTGGAACATAGCATTATTTAATTTGATTTTAATTTATTGAAGTGTAAGTTAGGTATATTAAAAGTCATGTTGTGGGGCTGTTCTTTTTCAGAATAACAAAGACTTTAATAGAACAGGATGGACCCAGTTGGAGGGAGAAGCTGCCACCAATTCCAGTTGTTCCAGTTGCTGCTCAACTACACAAGTGGGATGGAGGAAATCTCACTCCAGAGAATACGCCAAGTACTACAGACATCAACAGAGAAGAACAATTGCAGATGAATCGTATGTATAGCTAATGCAAATATATATTCAGAAAAAAAAAACCTAATTAGAAAATGGAATTCATTTTAACAATGTCAAAGTAAGTGCTTTAGAAAATACTTACTAGAGACCTTTATGAAAAGCCAAAGTAGATGACTATCATGTACATGATTGAGTTTTATGTGTTTTGTGGAACACAGTTATGGTAATTTTTTTTAACTAAGTGATGTGGTTTGCAGCATGTAATTTCTGAAGTTTTATAAAATCAGCAGAAGTACTCACTGGCAAAATACCAGGATCCCCAAAGCCCAGCTCCTGGCCCTGCACAGGACACCTCAAATATCACACAATGTGCCTGAGAGCATTGTCCAAATCCTTCTTGAGCTCTGTCAGCCTTGGTGCTGTAACCAGTTCCCTGGGGAGCTGTTCCAGTGCCCAGCCACCCCCTGGGTGAGAAAACTTTGTGTGATACCCAGCCTAAACCTCCCCTTGCTCGGCTTCCTTGAGTCCTGTCACTGGTCACGAGAGTGAAGAGATCATGCCTTCCCCTCTGCTCACTGTCGTGAGGATGTTGAAGACCTCAGAGAGATCTCCCCTCAGCCTCCTCCAGGCTGAGCAGACCAAGTGACCTCAGCTGCCCCTCATACGGCTTCCCCTCAATGCCCTTCACCATGCTCAGGGCCCTCCTTTGGATGCTCTCTAATGGCCTGATGTCTTTCTCACATTGTGGTGCCCAAAACTATCCTCAAGACTGGAGGTGATGCTGCCCCAGTGCAGAGCAGAGTGGGACAATCCCCTCCCTTGCCCGGCGGGTGATGTTGTGCCTGATGACCCCCAGGACACACGTATCAGTGGTTTCCCTGACATCAACACCCAACTTTAGCGGAAGACATTTAGGAGACACCTTTCAAAGATGTTCTGGACTTACCTATACATAATCAATGAGTGCTGAACTCCAGGAAACTAAATTCCTTCCTGGCTTTTTTTCCCTTCATTGCAGTTCCCATTTTTCTTCTTCAGTAAATAAGGTGAAGGAAGTTCTCTGATTCTGTTGTCCCTGACATTAAACGTTCTTTTTGCAAAGGCTTTAACCCTATGATTTTTTATTCAAGTACTAATGGGTTTCCCTGTGAGTTTATTTCAATATACAGTAGTATTGAAGATAATCTCCCCTTGATTAACACAGTGGTGACTGTAGTTTGTAACTGCGCTGTTGGCCAAATATGTAACAGTGATGGGGTTATCTGTCTATAATGCATTACTGCAATACTGAATGTCCTCCGAGTGCTTGGCAGCATTTTGATGCAAAACCTGTCTCAATCTATTTGAAACAGAGCAGGCTTTGGTTAGGCTTTGTTTTTAGAAAACTAAGCAATGATTGTGTAACTGTTTTCTTCACTGAAGGCTGACTCTTAGGGCCTCTGCTGCATCAGTGAGACCTGACAGTGATAGCTGGTACTGGAAGCCTGCCAGCAATATGTTCAGTCAGTATTTAAACCTCACTGTTGACTGACACTTTTTTGCAACAATTGTGTGTTTTTCTTTGTGTTTTACAACTTGAGTTATAATTTAGTTGTGTGTTTCATGTAGGGATTTTTTTCCCCACGTCCACATGTAGTTTTCAGAAATCAGTGAGTTTAATTATTGGTTAAAATTGTTGGTTATATACAGTGTTGAAAACCTGAAGCTTGGCAAGAGGCTCATATTCTTTAGCAGGGTGCAAAATGTAGATTATTTCATTATTATTTACTTAGAGCTATGTTGCTAATTAGTTTGCTCACCACTGAGACATGAAGCTGCAGTCAGGATCAGTTTTTCACTGCAAACACAGCTAAAATTGTAGCCTAACCCAAAAGTGTATGCAGCAAATGATGTGGCATTAAGAAGGAAAAGGCAATTACGGAATAAAACAGTATTAGTAAAAAAAGTGTAGTTAGGTGTTTCCAGGTTCCTCACTACATCTTTTATAAATAGTTATTAACAGAATATTACTGATGTATCCCTAACTCCAACTGATGTGATTTGTTTGTCGTTGTCAGTTTAGCGTAGTAATTGTGGTAGTTGATTGCAAAGAGAGTATTAGATCAAATTATGGCCACCTTGGTGTGATGGTGGAGATCTGGAAGGCTTTTAATCCTGCTGATTAAATCTCCACCACTGTAAGTAAAAGCAGGATCTCAGTGGAGACAGCTGGGCTCTCTCTACCGTGCAAAATGTGAAAGTTTAGAGTTGTCTGTTGCACTCCCATTATTTTCAGCAAAGTAGTTATGCTACTTTGGTGGATGGGGAAGTATGTGTTGAGGCAGATGTAGATCTGGTAGTTTATGCCTTTGTTAGAGCACCAGTGGAGGCTGGGGACAGCAATGGCCCTGTGCAGACTGACAGAGATCCTCCAGTTGCTAGGCGTTAATCCTTAGTCTGCACAGATTATTCATCTGCCCTTAATGAACTGACTTTATGTAACACTGTGATCCTTCTGTGATGTAGGTGAGGAAGCCATGGAGAAGTTCAAGAGATTGAAAAATGAAGGGAATGATTTTGTAAAAATGGGGGAATATGAAGAAGCTGCAAATAAATACAGTGAGTGCATGAAGTTAAATACTGAGGAATGTACTGTCTACACTAACAGGTAAAGATCCAAAATCCAACGCTGCTTTGTGGGATAACAATCGTTGTATTTTGTAACTGCAAACAGAGATTTTGCATCCCTTCACTCACCATTTTGGAAAAGGGATTTTTTTCCCTACTTGGTAAGTGTTTATAATAACAAAATGGATTTTTTTGTAAAACAACATTTTTCAGGGGGAGCAAGTATTAATGTCACTGATATGTATTTTAAAATCTTCTACATAAATAGAGTGAGCAGGTAAGAGTTGAAATTAGCATAGCATTTTGCAGCATTTTTTGAGATTTTTTTGAGAATACTGGTATGATTTGAATTGAAAAGTTAACGTGCAGTAGCAGTATCTCAGATACAAAGAGTAATAATTCCAAGAAAATGGACATTCTGCGAACATAAAAGTAAGAACACAGTCATACATCAGCATTATTTTAAAGGTTGACCTAATTCAGCAGTATAATTCTTTATGCTGTAATCTTATCAGCTTTTACAAACTAAGAAGGATTTGATTAACCAGTACTTGAATAGCAGAGTTCCAAGTAATACTTAGGTACAGAGAGCAGTGTTGTTTATTTAACCCAGAGCACTTCTTCACCCGGAATGGCTGTATGAAATCCATATTACATTAACCACTATACCACCATATTATAGTAACATAGGCTCTGCTTCTAAAATGCTTGAATATCTGCTTAACTTCAAGCATTAGTCATACTTGAATTTTGAGTTCTGTTGAAGGAATTGGCCTTCTCTAAATCCATCCAGTGATGTTCTTGATAGTTAATGGTTTTATGTACTTTAAAAAATATCATAGTGAGACTGAATTGTGTGAAGTATTGTAATTAACATTTGCAAGTGAGATAATGTTGGCACTACAGAACTGTAGAATTTACTTATATTGCAGTATATTCTGTTTTTCTGTGTTAGAGCTCTCTGTTACTTGAAACTGTATAAATATGAAGAGGCTAAGCAGGATTGTGATCATGTTCTTCAGATAGAAGATTCTAATATTAAAGCTTTTTATAGAAGAGCACTAGCGTACAAAGGATTACAGGTGAGGAAAAAGAACATGGCAGGTATTCTTAAGCACTTCTAAACTTGCTTATCCTCTTCAAAGGCAATGAGGTAGTTGCTGTCAGTGGGTGAATACCAAGTACTCCATACAAGGATTTATTATTTTGTAGAGCATTAGACATACATAAAACATTACATAAATACTTTTGCTACATAAAAACCTGCATGTTGATGTACTAACTTGAGAAAATACAAGAATATCATAATAAATAAGATTTGACTGGAGATTGGTTAAGCAAGAACAAATCTGTTTTGATGTTCCAGTATTCCACTTCTGGGTATCCCGGTCTGTTTTATTTGTCAAGGAGTTTACTGTAACTTTGCTGATGACAAATGGATTCTCTCCAAGACTCTCTTCATCTGTCCAAACTGAAATCTCCAGCTGTCTTGGCATCTGCTCATGTTTAAGTGCCTGTCATGTTAAACCAGGGTTTTAATTATCGTTGTTTTCTCTCTATTTCTTTCCCAAATGCGTTATGACCATTTGTCAGTACTGTACTTTCTCACTATGTGCCAATGTCAGTACTCAAACTTTTCCATCTGCATGGTGGTGGTGTCTCTACAGTGCTCATCTTACATGCAGTTTTTAGAGTATCCTTTTACCTGATCATCAGAAATGCAGACACATTGTTCATATCCATCCTGCACATGACTTCCAATCTCATGTTCCATCACTGGAGCCATGTTGTTCCTTTTGTCTCTGCCTCTGGTGGTTCCCCATCTTCAGGGATGTTAAATTGGCCTCTACACTCCATAATTCTCCCAAAGCAATCTGTGTTCTACCCCTCAGCTCTTACTTGGTATTGAATTTCCAGCTTCTCACTTCTGTAGGGTCATGATGGCAGCTCTCATCACCTGCTTTGTATTAAATTTACAAGTGTCTTCAAACAAGCATCTGAAGTGCTTTCTTCCATATTGCAGGAGTGGACTGGAGATCCACCAAGTTTTGCCATCATTCTTCAAATGAATGGGCACTTACCTCAGATCTCCATTACGTTTGATGGCTTAACAAAAAATTGCCTGATGGTGTCTCAGCTTACAAATCACCTGAGAACCTGTTCATGCTTAGCAGCATACCGGCCTATTCTCATCCCATGTTACAATTCCAAATGCAAGTCCTAGGAACATGATATATTTGTTCCTCTGTTGCAGTAGCTATGACACTTTGAAAGTGTGAAAAGTCCTAAGTTTGTGTAATATTTTTTTCTGTAACTGTGCTAGCTACCTGGTATTAATAATCTCTAACCTTGCGTTGTTGAAGTTGATAAAAAGTCAGTATAAATATGAGTACATAGTGATTCTACCACTCAGGAAAAAAGGGTATTACAAACTTATGAAGGTTGAGAATTAGAGAAATAACTGCTTTTTTGCATAATCTAGAAAAAAAGTGCTATTTTTTTATTATTGAAGGAAACCTGAAACACAGTGTTCATTATCTCCTTCAGAACAGTCTGAGCTGGGGACTCTCAAAATGTTTTGTTGTGATTGGATTTAATGCCTTCATTATTGCTAATATCAGGGATGAGAGTAATAGGTAAAACCAGACAATGACAAAAGTGATCTGAAGTTGACAAATGATTCTGTAATGAAAAACAGTATGAGCTAAAGGCATGTAGTTTGGCAAAAACCTAGGTAAGGTGGGAAGTGTTATTTGTATGTGAATAGCCAGACATTTAACCACAGAAGCTGCAGTGGAATTTAATATAGTAAATGGGGGTTTTTTTTCACAGATTTACCAAGATGTAGTTAAAGGAAGATCAGGAAAAAGTGTTTTATGAGATGCATTAGGCCTGTGACATAGGGCACAGGACCCTAAACAGTATCTCCTACAGCTGGTAGCCCACTCTATTGCTTTGGGTATATAGTCCTCTTGTGTGATTTTTGTTGGGCAGTCTGGCAGGCTGCAGTTTTAAATTCAGTAGAGTTGGTTGCTGACCCTTGTTACTGGTTTCAGAAGTCTGTTGCAGAATCTCATTTCTTTATAGCTGTGAATCTTCACATCTGTAATTCAAATGGTTAAACTTAATTAGTAGTGGATTTCTGATGAAAGCAACCTGGCCCCTTTGTGCATTCCTTTGTTAGGGGTACATAATTCTCATTCCCTCACTCTTCCTTCATGACCTAGCAGGCCACCAGTATGGAACAAAATAGAGACTCTGTGTGCAAAAGAGTATGAGTGAGTTGTACACTGGCTCTTTAATTACAGTTAAGGTGCAGAGGAAGTACCTCAGGTGCTACATGAGAATTTTTTTTTCTGTGATAATACAAATGATGCAGTAGTAACCTTGTGATACTGCTTAGGAACAGAAGAAATACCAGACCACTCACACAAGAAATTGTGGTCAAGAAATTTTATTGTCTGCATGGTCTTTTACTGTTTGCTTCTATGTTTCATCTTTATTTTTGATACTCCAGCCCTTGGGATATCTTGAATTTTCCCTGTAATAATTCCATTCTTGCTCAGAATTGATACTATTATCTTCGTCTCTCCAGAAAATACAGTCTGAAAAAGTGTAATTTATACAGTAAAAAACAGAAATTAAAGCATTAAACAGATTACAGGACTGATTATTGAAGAACTGTGTCCTAATGCCACTCTGTCACTGTGTTTGTACTAATCTTGTTTATCCTAGAGTTCATAACATAATCCTAGTCTTCTCAGGTATTAGCAAAATTTCACTGTAAAAGATGATCTCTTGGATTGAAGCCCATGAAGATTAGATACATCTTTAATCAAAGCTCAGTTTAACTGTATTTTATTGGCAAAGCAAACTTGCTGCACTCACATTATATTAATTGTGAAGCAGTGTTACACTGTAAGCAATTATGTTTAAAAGCAGCAAACTTTAATAATTTGTTCTCTGATACAGGGAATAAGTTTCTGAGAATAATTTAATTTCATACTACATATTTATTTGGAAGTATTTAGCCACAGAGTATTAAGTCAAACTCAGTTTCCTTTTCTCCTCTAATGAAATCACACTATCAATATTTAGATTAACTTTGTCTATTTAATGGCCATATCCCAGTATTTTTACCTTTCTTACTTGTAAAGGACAGAATGGTAGTTCAGATTTATTTTTGTAGTGATTTGCTTATGAGAAAAATATTTTCTTCTACTTGCAGAATTATCAAGCCAGTGTTGATGATTTCAACAAGGTACTTCTAATAGATCCAAATGTTCTTGAAGCACAAAGGGAATTAGAGGAGGTAACCCAACTGCTTCACCTTGACAGCAGCGCTGGAGCTGGTGGTCTGCAAAAGCAAAGGAACAAAATAACCATACAAGAGGTAGGATATCTGGTCATTTTTTAAAAGCAAGCACAGCAGAAGCTACGCTTTGGAAGAGATAATATTAAAGCTTTTGTTCTGCCCATCTTGAACCTACATTTGTGGGGGGATGGGGTTGATTTTTCACATTATTTTGAGGGTACATTGGAGGATTTTTACATATGACAAAGTAAAGCTTGGACTGCTCTGAAGTGGATTCAGAACTACAGCAGGAAGGGAAATAATTCATTTAGATGGCACAAAACTTGAGGATATGCTCCTTGTAAACAAAAGCTGCTTAAACTTCGAAATACATGTTTTACAGAATGCAGCTGTGAAATAGCAGTTCTGCTTTTGAAGTATGTGCTACTTGGGCAGGCTCTGGTAGAGGTCTGTGGTCAGCAGATGTGCTGGTTGCTCCTGTGCTGGTCCTAAAGTTATGGGTCTGAAAAATGAAATCCGACCCTACAGAGCAAAAGTAAAACAGCTGTAGGATCTTACAAAAGTAACACAGGATGTAATGTTACGTACAGGATCAAAATGTTAGCTTTGCACAGTTCTGGGTAGAATTAGGTGATGAAAGGATTTTCTCAGTCATCTGATATTTTTGGATTGTAGCTTTGCTGGTTGTTTAAGAATTCTTTCTCCCCTTTTCATTTAAAAATGTATAGTTAAAATGCATAGTTACCAGTCTGTACAGTGATACTGTACAGTAATTTGATAACGTGATTTCAGAATGGTGGTATAGTAGAAGCTGCAGTTAATACAGGAAAAAAATCTGTTCTTGAAGTACTTCAGATTGTCACGAGCTCATGGGATTTTATGTAACTGGCATAAGCTGGTATAGTGTTAGTTAAGCTCTGAGTTGTGACAAACAAAGGGACCTGGAAAGTGTTCAGAGGAGGTTTGGGAAGTGACCACATTGTTTAGAGACTAGCTAACTACATTACTGGCACTGGTGATTTTTTTAGGGGTGATGCAGGAAGCATTTATGTTTGCTGTCATAATTACAACTGCCCCTGTGGAGAGCCTCCTGTTTTGCCTGCTGTAGCACAAGGTAGTTCCATGAAAACAGACTGTAAAGAAAAGTAAAGAAAATTAGAAAAATAATTTATCACCATTATTCCATGTTAATCAGGCTAATATGAAAAGACAGTCAAGGTTTCTCCCCTGCTTCTAAGGATTTTTGAAAAATAGAGCAAAATGCCTATAAGCCAAATGCAGTATTTTCCAAAAAATACTGATCCCCTGTACTATGCAGTACAGTATCTTCAGGCTTTTCAAAATACTTGGCACTGAGAAACCCTGTTCAGTAAGGTTTAGTCAGGTTATACTAATCTCACAACTCTTGATGGTTTAAAGTAGATCTTAGCAAATGTAGTTGGCCCCATAGTTAATTTTCTAGTGACTGAATCATGAAACGGGATGGAGGCTGCAATCTCAGAAGTTAAGTGGATAGTGAGGCAGTTTATCCATGCTGAGCTTTCTCCATCTGTGGAGACTCAAAACAACAACCTGATAGAGCTGCCATGTGCCTGTACTGGCCTGGAGGCACAGCAGAGAAATGAAACATGGGTGTCTGCTGCCTTGACTCCAGTTCTCCTTGCCTTCTGGAACTTCACATTTAATATATGCATGGAGTCCTCCTTTCTCCTACAGCTCTCCTTTCTCCTGGTGCTCTCCAGGTGTGATTCCACAGTGCAGTGCCCAGTGGTGAAAGACACTGGGAAAAGACACACTTTTGACTGTGATCCTGCAAAGGTAAATTAGAGAGCTTCTGTTCCTGGGGGACAGTAGGACATGGAAGAACATGGGTGCCTTTCTTTTATGAAGAGTAGAATGCCAGCTTTAATCCTGTGGTATGATAGATATATGCAATCTACAAAGCTTCAGGTTACCTCTATGTCCACATTAAAGTGATCAGTTGCCACTTTCTTTGTGAAGGTGACTGAACCTGATGAACAGGAAGAGAGACAGTTTGCTACATCAGAAGATGTTGAGACTCATCATGTTCCTGCTAAGGAAGCTGTTCCAAAGCTTGTGCCACAGAAGTCCTCTGAGAAACTCCGTGTTTCGGAACCATCCACTGCTTATGACTTCGGTCAGATTACAAATGCAGTGAATGCCAGTAAGGATAAAGCTGCTTGTGCAGATCTTTTAACAATTACTGATCCAAAAAAAATGCCAGTGCTGCTAAGTAACAAACTCGAAGGAGAAATCCTTTTGATTTTTATCCAGTCATTGGAACATTATGTAGCTAGAAAAGATCCTGGCCTTGCGTATCAACATCTTTTCTACTTGAGCAAAGCAGAAAGATTTAAGGTAAGAACCTAGATTGAATGTGTATTAAATTGCACAGAAATCTACAGGAAATTTTTATATCTTAAAAGGAAACACACTGATCTTTGTATCTCTGTCAGATACTGTGATTTTTAGTCAACCTGTGCTAATTATAAAATAATTTGTTGGGGTTTCTTTTCAGGTGGTGGTGGCCCTTCTTAGCAAAAATGAAAAAGAAGAAGTGCAGAAACTGTTTGACTTACTTTCAGAAAGCCGGAGTGATCAGTACTCATTGGAAGATCTTGAGAGCCTTAAAAAGGTTTATGAAATTTAGGAAGTTAAAGTTTATTGGCTGCATGCATGTAGTTCGTGTATAAGATGAATAAATGAACTCTGCAGACTTGCCTAGGTTCAAGTGGGTCTTTACCTGGACTGTGGAATTCTATTTTGTTTTGACAGCATATGCACATTTAAAACTTGCTGCTCTTCTTTTCCTGTAGTTGTTTACATCTCTAGAATTTAATGCCTGTGTTCAGCCCATAGAGTTCATTTCATTTGGCATACTGATTTTATTTAGACTGTTAATTATACACAGAAAAATATATTTTACATAATACCTTGATGGTACGATAGGTAAATACAGTTTCAGTCATCACTTGTTACATCATCTTGTGAGTTCTGTGTTCTTGTGATAAAGAAGTGTCTTCAAGATAAACTGGTCAGTTAGCAGTAACTTTGCTAAAATGAGTTTACAAGAAGTATTTTTCAGAAAACTGCTATAGGCCATCTGTTTGGTCTCTATTCCTGGTGTGTACAAAAGAGATTTAAATATTTTGGTTCAATACATCTTAACAACAAAGGTGAATGAATTATACATTAGCCTGTCATGGAAACAGTTATTAAATGGATGGGTATGTTTTTAACAAGTGAGTAACTTTTAGTGCACAGATAATTACTTCTTTCCTGTGTGTGCAGGAGCATGGCTGTATTTCTGACTTTTTTTGGCAGTGACAGAAGAACTAGTGGCTGCACTTCACAATAGAATATTTAACTCTGAGTTTTGTAATCAGATTATTTAAAATACCAGCTATTTCTGTTTACAGATACATTCATAAAACTAAAACAATTTTTGGACCAGTATGATTTTTTTTATTTCAGGCATTATTTACGTTTTATATTTGATTCTGACAAAGTTCCTTCAAAGGTGAAGCTTTTAAATTTTTCAAATACCCCAATGCCTTCTTTGCACAGTTGATATAAATGTATATCAGACTCACTTAGCACTGCAGAATTATCATTAAGAATGTTGTTCTTATGAAAATTTTTCTCAGGTGTATAATAATAAAGTTTTTTCTTGAAAAGTACAATTATGGATTCTCTTTTCCAGTGCAGTACTCATTAGGTTTATAATTCTGATGTATGGATTAGAGTTTCATCTTGGACTGTCAAGAATAAGGCTTTTAATTCCTAAAACATCCTCAGTACAACAGCTATTAGCAATTAATGGGTTTTCACTTTGTGTGTGTGTGATCTCATTAGGTTAAGGCAGACCCTAAACTTTGGCTAGTCGAGGATGTAAAACACCAGCATTGCCTGCAGTCATTTTGGTGATAATCCTGCCTCATTCAGGTTTCACTGAGATTGGCTAATTTTTCTGACAGCATTGGGGAGGGAGGGCCTGATGGACAGGCAGAACAATTTCTAAAGACACAGAACGTGAAAAAAGATTGAATCAAACACAGGTAAGGGACTATACTGCTGATTTGGCCCAAGCAGCTCAAGTCGAGGTCACCAGTCTTCAAAACTGAGGGGGCAGCATTAGACCACTGGAAGTCATTTTGGGGGCACAGGGTGCAGAATGGAATATCTTTAGGTGTGGATTTCACACCACCATTTGCTTGACAGGTAAGGGCTTTCTAAGTCTGTTCCTCTTGCCTTAGTCTGGGAAACTGCCTCAGGGCCAGCAGGAGAAATCTCTGCAGCCCCAGTCACAGCTGAACAGACAACAAAAAAACAACAAACAGACAATGTCCTTGGCCAGGTGAGGCCGAGTGGCCTCTGCACAGATGTGGCTGCAGCACCCAGGTGTGGCACTGGAGCAGCTGCTGACCAAAATCAGCTACTTGCTCATCATGGGACCTGCTGCAAAATGCATTTTGTGTCTGTCCTGTCTGTGGAATGGTCAGCAGGAGAAGCCACAGAGCTGCTCAGTTATTGCTTTCCTCACTGCTGGGCTAGGAGCTCATCTCTCCCTGGGCCGTCCCCATCCCTGACCGTTTTCTTCTTTTTTTGTATACTCCCGTATTTTAAATCTTGTTTCTGCTCTGTGCTCAGCCTTTATTTATGCTGCTTTTTTGTCTCACTCTGCCCTCCATAAATAAACATAATCTCTTCTGCAGCTTTTGCTGCTCTGCCAGGCCAAGGTAAGACTGTAGCTGCCACCTCAGTACTGCAGTGTGTGGCCTCAGCGTGGACACAGTGCCCAGAAACAACTGTGGGCAAGAGACCCCCAACTGTCTTAACTTTGTGGCAGGGAGACCCAAATCCACACTCTTGGCTTGTCACTCACCCCATCAGTGTTAATATCCACCTTTGTAAAAACCAACCAAGCAAAGGCCAGCAGCAGGACAAAAGCAGGAGGAGAGTGCTGGTTGTGCAGGTGATGGCTGCAGGTGAGCAAGTGTGACCCCACGGTGGCAGTGATGCAGCCACTCTACTCCCAGGATGTGTCCTGTACAGCCCAGGTAGCCTGGCCTGCAGAGACCCATCTGTTATGGACACACATCCCTGCTTTTGACAAGAGAGAAAAAGATTCCTCCTGTAACCACCACAAACGTGGTCAGTGGCTAGGGGAAAAGCATAGGAACAGGGGTTCATAGAGTTGTTACTTTGGTTTTTCTAAGTAATTTTGGTGTTTTTCAAGAAGCTAGCTCCAGGCTGAACAGGTGCTGTCACCCACAGGGCAGAGGTGCTACCAAGGGCTGACTGTCAGCAGGGCTGGGTTGCGTCCTTGGCCAAAAAGCTGATGTCCTACTGGGCCACCACTCTTTTCACACTCTCTGTGTAGGCAGGCAGTGGTGAGAGCCCAGTTACTGGCAGACCACAGTCCTTGCCCTTACGTGGGATGTATTGCCACTCATCAGAACCTGCTCTGCTTTACATAATCCAGTTGCACAAATACAGGGCTACACCCGTGGTTGCCTTCAGACTTGTTCATTACAACAAACAAAATAGCACAGTTTTAAACAGCATGGAACAAAGCTTCCCCATTGTAAATAAAGACTTATGACCCAAGTCAGTGTAACTCTGCTCAGCACCTGCGAGCTGCAGCCACCCAAGGGACAAAGGGCTGGCAGCTCAGAGCAGGGGATCACCCCAGCTGGCTGGCCAAAGAGGGATGAAATATCACCTACCCATGTGTCCTCCCTTATTCCCTGGGTGCCTGCCTGGGTCCTTCCCTTGGGGATGTAACACATTTCATGGGAGACGCAGCCTCCAGCTGTGGCAGTGCCATTTCCTCGCACCCCAGTTGCTCCTTGCTAAATGCCACCCTCGTAAATACAGTCAGCGACATGAGAGTGATTTTCCTTGTAAGCAAGAGGGATTATAAGGGGATAAACTGCCCATCAGAGAGAATGCTGTGCTCAGAAATGTCTTGAGAATGCAGCCTGTGAGGAAAGGGAAGCTCGAGCTCCTGCAGCCCCATCAGCACCGGTCTGGTGCCTAAACACAACCTCTCCAATTTAGGCTGCTGGGAATTTTAACGTCCTTATTGTTGGGAAGGAAGCAATAACAGTCCTTTTATCAAGCCAGCTCACCAGGACCTGGTTCAAGGAGAGCTGTGCCTTGCAGCTTGCTGGGTTTGCTGCCAGAGGCTTCCTGCAGGTAGCTGTGTGCAGGAGGTGCTGAGACACTCACATCGCAAGGATACTCAGCTGGCCTGCCACACCAGTGAGAAGCGACAGAAGATTCATCTCCAGAGGCATCTGCTAAGACCTGGGGTTGTGTTCAGCACAGAAGTTCAGTGCCACCCATGAGGCTGCGGATCAAACAACTCCTTTTCTTCCAGACCAGCTCCCTGATTATCAAGTACCTGATGGCCACTTCTCTGTTTCTCCTACCCTTTGAGGCTGAAGGTAACCAAGACATTCTCTGCAGTCTGGGACTGTGCTTCTCACCAAGATCAGGCCTGGGGGGTTCTTCAGCCCTCACGGTGAAAACATTTTTCTCCCACAGCAACACCAGATTATTCCATCTGGGAAAACCAGTGTGTCACCTTTGGGACTGGCAGGAGCAGTCAAGGTGGTAATGGTGCTCTTCAGATCTTTGTCATTTCAGAAAGTCATTCCAAATACATTTCAATGTCATTCCAAAGTTTCTGCTCAAGACTGCCATAATTTCACCTGAATTAGAATATTAATGGATTTTAAAGTCATTAATTCTAGTATTTTTCAACCTTTTGCTTGATTATCCTTATAATGCATTATTATCCATGAGAGCAGTGGCATTACTAAGTAGGCAACTATTTAGAAATCAATCTGAATGACTGGAATAGATGTAAGACAGTCAAAAAATCTTTATGAAACAGTAATAAGTAATTAGCTCATACATGCAAAACTTTGTGACATTGATTGAATGAAAGGATGGATGTACCAGTCTAGATACTTCCCTTCAAAAAAGATATGCAAACATGATGATGAAACCTTTTATGATGGCTTTTATCTATTTAATGTTGTAACTATCTCAAATATTCCCAGATACAGCAGATACTAAAATTAATTTTCACAAGATCCACAATCTGATATGAGTTAGTCTGATTGGCCAGGAATTGTGAAAAAAAATTTCTGAGAAAAAAACCACTGTGCTGGGAGATCAGATGTAAGCTTCATCTTTCCTGTGATTTATTTCAGTGAAAAAAAGTTTTGCTTTATTGAATTTTTACAATAGATCTATAAATAAGAAAAGCATCTTCTGCATTAGTGTACTAATGGAAGTGTATCCTTCACTTTTTTATAGACCCAAAATTTTGTGCTGCATTAAATTTATTAGTGCTGTCTAGACTGCCTTACATATGAAGTATTAACTGAGTTTAAAAAAGAATATTACAAAAATAATCAGCAAAACAGTTTTCTGCTAAAAACTTATCTCCCAAAAAAACCCCTGTATTTCAACATGTTACCCCTTAACGCGACACATAAAATTATCAGATGATTTCTGAAAATAATGGTATTGTTTGATAAAACTTACTTACAAGAGTAAACCATATTTCCAGTTATCTGCATAGCAGAAGCGAGGTCCTGAAAAATTAAGAGGTAGGTTTAAATTTGCTGAAATAGCTCTTCCATCTGACAGAAGGTTAACTTACAAATGGGTTTGGGATGAGGCAATCGAGCCCAGGTTTCTGTAATGCATCCCCATTGGTTTTAGTTTCTTACTTCCCCAGCCTCTCAAGATGCGGGTGAGAAAATGAGCCTAATGAACAGGCAGTTCTGCTGAGCAAAAACCAGGTCTGGCCAATCTGGGGTGTTTCAGAATGAACTCTGTGCAGGCCATGTGAACTGAGAAGAGAATCACTTTAGATAGAGAAAGCAGCATTTGAGTTTAGCTCAGTGATCTGACTTGTGCCAAGATGGTGCAGTTTTGTTCAAAGAGCTCATGCCAGAGCCATATCCCTCTCACAAAACCATTTACCATCCTGTCTGCCAGAGAGGCAGCTCAGATTTCTTTTAATCTTAGAGAAGGCTGAAGTCTCATACAAAATGCAACTGACTTTTGATCTTACATTTCCGAGAATCAGAGCACTCGACTTCCAAAGCACACCTAATCGAATAAAAATATTTAAAGGCAGCAAGAGGTAAGAGCAGTCAGCACCTTACAGGATAAAAGGCTCTCTAGGAACATACACATTTTCACAGGGCTGATCAGCACATTAAACAACAGACCACTAGAAGTCAGTATTTAGACATTTATTTCAGATATGCAGTGTACACGCATATTATTGAGCAAAACCGAATTGCAAATATACAAATACTGGAACAAGCATTACCAAATAACGTAACTGGCACTAGTGTTATAAGCTATTACTGAAACTGGTGAGGATAAGTCATGGAAGAGGACTGCAGCTCATGGCATTCTTTTCATCCAACCAAACTTCCAGTAGCACCATAATGGCAATACATGAAACACAAGACAGAACATTGTTAACTGTTATTCTAAGATTCACAATTTTTTTTTTCCCGTTTTAGTGAATTACTTAGCAAAAAAATGTTAACAGTGCAGGCGCTTTGGCCAACTTCAGCTTGTGTTCAGCTGTACATCTTCCATATGCAAAAGAAAAAGAAAAAAGCCAGCATATTTGGAACCCATCTTTGCACTTGGGCAGTCTTTGCACTGCACTTAAGATTCTGGGACTGAAGACAGGCATGTCTTGCAAAGAGATGTCAAGTCCACTAAAGCCTGAGTGAGTCTTTGGTAGGCCAATACCTCATTATTGTATCTATGATAGTCATTTTATTCACTAGGATTTTCTTTTGTGATCCAAGGTGGCCAAAGAGGACATTCTGGAAAACATTACAGTAAAATCCTCAAACGACCAGGCACTTCAAACCCAGTCTTTTCCAAAGGCACCAAGAATGGATGGGGCACCAATTTTCCCCCTAATGAAAGGTGACTGCATCTGCTTTTCTACAATGCTTATAAATCACTGGATTGTTATTTTACAGTTTTTATACACTATATAGTAGCAGTATCTGCTGCATGATTGGTTGCATGAATAAATAGGTAACCCCACTGTTCTACACAGGTGATGTCTCCATTCCACCATATATTAAGTACCAATTTCTTATGTTTTGAAATTATGTAAAAGCCATAACCCTGCTCAAAGTGTACACACATACAAACACTTCTGACACAGGCTACATCCATCTGAAAATATGCAGTTCATTCTACATGCATTCTAAATACAGTGTGTCCAGTTATGAAACAAAATTATCATTCTGAATATTCACTGTTGAAGTATGTTTGTATAGGTCTCTGCAGGTTTTTGCTTCCCTTAAATTTAAGAGTTCACACAAGAATGGTTTTAAGTCACTAATGCTCAGCTAACATCCTTTATCCCAAACCTCATATTTTCCAAGTGAACAGTGCAGGACATATTATTCATTTCAGCATTTAACATATTAAGAATTTACCAATTTTTATCTAAATACACCAAGTATACGCTTTCAAGCAAAGTTGTGGCAAAAATACAAAACATGGACGTATTTGTACTGCTGTAATGCACTTAGTTAAAGCCTTCATGTCTCTTCACACAGGTCGAAGATCCATATGAAGTATTTTGCCTTATCAGACAAGTATATAGAAAATGCAGTTTTATCAAAACCTTGCTTCTGCTGGTCACCTGAAACTTCTGGAAGTCGCATGTGATTCAACCAGCTTTCAGACAAGGCTCTTTAGTGGCAAATGTATTTCTGCAGCACTTATAGACTTAAATTTCAGTCTGAATAGCAGTGCTTAATTCCACACCATGCTGTGAGTGGTTGTTGTTTGTTTCTTTCAGTGTTTCACCAACACCTAAATCTACATCTGTCGAAGATCCATTATTAATGCTTTCCTCAGCAATGTAACTCAGCTGTGGAACATCAGTGCTTGGGGCTGTTGGAACAGGCACAGGGATTCCACTTGGCTGTGGAGAGTTTTCCAAGCGATCATTTTCCACCTCGGGGAGAACACTGACTGTGGTAAAGCGAGTGTGATAGTCGCTGGAACCATGGCTACAGGAGGTTTTCATACTTTCCATATCTGAGCAACTGAACTCGGAGAAATGGCTGGAGTGGGAATCTGCTACGGATGGAATACTATCGCTCAGAGAGGGAGAGTCAAATTCACTGGAGTTTGTGCTTTGCTGTTCCAACAGCTGAGCATCCATGTCCTCTCTCGTCTCATTAATCTTCATGCTACTCTTCTTTCTCAGCTTACCTTTGCACTTCTTGCCCGCCGTGGTGTCCTTGGACCACTTGGTGGCGCCGGCTTTGCCGTCGGGCGGGCCGGAGCAGCCGGCGGAGCCGCGCCCGGCAGCGCTGCCATCCTCCACGCTGCTGCTCCCGCTGTGGTGCCGGAACTTGGCTGGCTTGGACTCGATATCCACCTGCACTTCCAGGCTGTTGCCTTCCCTAGAACAAGGGAGAATCCGTCAGTGGAAATGGTCAGCGGAGGGCAGAAAAAAAGTCTTGCGGCTTTGCAGCATATACAGAGAGAGTGAGAGGGATGTATCACGTTTTAGAGAAATGTTTAACCAAATAAACAGCCCAAAGGAAAAGCAAAGTCTGAAAGACCAAACGCTTTACTGAGCTACAGAAATGGTGTTCCTGTTGGGAAATAACCCTGGCAAAATGTAAGCAGTCACATGTAATTCCAGTTGTAACAAAATTTGCAGTTTCAAAGTGTAATCTTGAATGTAGAACAGCTGAGTCATGCTTAGAACATCCTTTAAGAAGCAAGGCTTATTAATACTCTATTTTCACCACATTTGTCTTACCTGTCCAAAGGGATGTAGGAGTTCAGAATGGATCCTGCCATTGCTTTGGTACTGGCATTGTCACTAACTGTTCCCAAGCTAACTGTGCCAGATTCTCCACTCAGACTGTATCGTTCTTTCTGCACATCTGCTTGTACTTCCAGTCTTTGAAAGAAAGAGAGAGAATTGCACATAAAGCCACAACAGTTACAGCACACTAGCTGAAAATCAGTGTCACCTTGTAGACGGTAGTAAGTAAATAAATCAATCATAAATATCCTGAGTCACTCCAGTACAGATGTGCTTATTTACTCTACTGACACATGTTCTCCATTCCCACTGTCAATAATGACTATTTTTTTATTATAAACAAGCAAACAAAAACACCTCAAATCAAAACCAGATTAATTTCCTAAAAGCTTTAACCAAAAGTTCTGGATTCTTTCCCTCCTGAGATTTACAAGGACAACTCCAGATTCAGCTACAGTTCTTTTGCAGATAATGCACTATACTCTAAAAATGGTAAAAACTATCAGAAGGGTACATAAATTCAAGGCATGATAGTTCCCATGTTTCTCCTGACGCAAATTACTACAAATCAGTGGCAGAGAACTGTGTTCTGTACTCTGTACTTTATACTGTATTGTTACCAACTGCAACAGGAGTAAGAGAAACCTGAGCAATCTAAATTGGGCTCAGCAGACAAGCCAGAAATCAAATTACAGATTTTCCAAAACTCTTGTTTATCTGTGTTCTGACAGTGAAATTAAAGTGGTGTTTCTTGTTTTGTTTTTCACTCTCAGCTCTTTGAAGAAGAGCATATGTATACCTCACTCAGCAGTCACAGCTTCAAACACCTGTCCCAGCATAGGGGAACTCTTGATACTATCCTGCACTCTTTATTCTATATAGCCTGGACTCTCAAATTACTCAAAATGAGCAGTGCTGGCACCTGATTTAAGGAGCAAATTCCATCCTGAATCCTACATGCTAACAATCCTTTCTACACACTCCCTTTCTCTTCAGGGTGCAGGAGAGCCAACTATCAGAAAGGTCCAAATTCACAGAAGGCACTGAGCAAATAACAAGAAGCTGCCACCTTGGCAAGGCCAGGTGCTCATCTGCCTCCCCTCCTGCCTGAAGTCCATTTGGAATCCACACTCCCCCCAGCTGTTCTGAAGGCATAGCTTGGTGCCTGGAGAGGACTGAATGAGTCAGCAGTTCTGACTTTTGGGTGAGGTGCACCAGAGAACAAAACTGCCTTAGACACAAGTTGCCTCCCTCTGACCCTGGCTACAGGCAGCTCTCCTGGGGAAGCAGGAGAACAAGATCTCAGGCCCCACTTACCCTAAACAAAAACAAAATCTTGAGGATTGTGGTCAGGCAGGATCTCTTCAAAACCAGTAAGTTTGTCAGGGATGAACTGTTTATCTCCCAGAGACAGTTCCTTTTAATAGGAACCAATTTCAAAGACCAAAGACTGGAAAACTGAGGAGGTGTCACTGCCTGTGTGCAGAGCAGGACAGTGCAGGGCTGGAGCAGGTGCCTCACCTGTTGAAGCAGTTCACCATGGCACTCCCCGAGAGGCTCCCTGTGATGCTGGCCCCAGCCAGGGCCATGGTGCTGGCAGTCTCACTCAGGTTGTCTCGGATGGCTCCTATTCTGTCCATGTGGCTGCCGCTGGCGCTCAGGCTGCCCGTCAGCCCCCCGACACTTCCCTCCCCTATGCTGGGGTTGTGACGTGCCTCTGCCACAGAAGTGGTGTCTAGACAGAAACAAAGAAGGCTCCTCAGTTATGGAAGTGGCACTTAATTGTTTCTAGGATGTGACCATGGTAATTGTTTCTGAAATTATGCTGAGAAGAAGGATTTATAAAACATACTATCACAAAAAGAGAACTTCATTTAAAAAAAAAAAAACCAACAAAACCCGCAAACAACCAGAAAGAATCTAAAAAGACACCTTTACTGGAGCTGCTGCAATGCTTATGCCTCACATCACACACCTAAGATACCAAAAAATTAACCACAGACAGGACAGGAAACATGGAGTGAAGGAATAGAGAGAGACCCCATCACAAACGATAGTGCCATGTAATAAAAAAATTGAAGCATCAGACCAGTTTTTAGTTTGCCCTATTAAAAATAAAAAAGCTAACCAGCTTCCATAAACCAGGATTCTGAAAGAGCAACATTAATGCCATCTTCAAACTTTTACCTATGGGAAAGACTTGAGTCTGGCTTTGATTAAAACAGGCAAGAAAAGCTTTAATATCTGTATTACAGCCCAGCAAAAAATGACAGAGAAGCTCCTGTCACCTAAGAGGTGCAGTTTTGTCAATGAGCAGAAGCAGACCCGAACGCAAGTAACTACTCTAGTATCTAAGATAGCAAATACAAGTTACAAAGCCCACATTTATAGAAAATGGAACACTGAATTGTCTTACCTACAGCTGCATTTGTTCCACCAACATTTATATCATTTTCATCATCAAATTCTATCCTGACACCTTTTCCATTGCCAGCTGACACACCACAGCCTCCACTTCGGCAGAGGGAAATCGGAACAACTCCATACACATAAGCCAGCATAATAGGAACACCAATACCTAGAGAGGAAAGTACAACCTTTCATTAAAAGTGACTTTTATGTTAGAGCCTTTCATAAAGGCAATTTCATTTTCCATGATTACTTAATATTTGGTTAATATTACACTTCAAAGAGATCAGGAGGGAGCAAAATTAAGAAATATTGGTAAATCACTATGGTGACATGACAGGAAAGTACTTCCAGCTGGCAGAATGTCCTCTGTCAGCATTGGTAGGAAGAGAAGCTTGATTAATTAATACTTTCAGTGTGTCCATAACATATTTACAAACAAAATTAAAGTACTTTAAACATTCACAAAAGCTCCACTAGGGACTGTGATAATGTTCCACCTGAGAGGCAGAAATAGCAGAGATCTATTTCAAATGTTACTCAACTGAAAACATTAGTAGTTCTACTACTTTAATTAAGGGCTTCAATTTACATCCACTGAAGGCAGACATGGCTTTGATATCAATTTAATAGGACTTAACATTATTATAACTCTGGTATTTTTCAATATAAGTTTTCCTTAAAAGTAAACAATTTTGTGCAGCAGGATGGCAGGAATTAAGGAAAACCAGTTAAAGGAACTGTAGACTAAAGCACACACAGATACACACACATCCATCCCACCACTTCGAGTGGAGTGAAAGTTAGTCCTTTGGCATATGAATTAAATCCTCCTCTGGCTTTGCTGATGGAAGTATACAGAAGGTACAAAAACCAGCAGACTGTAAAATGTTAAGATGGCACATTCCGAAAAAGCCGGGACAGAAACAGACCTAATAGAAAGGCTCCTCAGTCTCACCAAAAAGAAGGGCTCCACTTATATGAGGTCCCCTTCACTAGAAATTTCTCACGTTTAAGGAGGAACTCCATGTTCTTATGGGCACTATTTTGGAAGCCATACAATGCCCTGAGACTGGAGGCCATGTGTTAATAGCCATGGGGCAAGAGCAAACTCCACGAAATAAAACCCAACTCTTTCCCTGAAAAGGCACATTTCATCTCCGTCCAGGAATAAGAAACAGCTTGAGAGAAATTAAGTAAGGCAGACCTATAAATACAACAATAAAACTTTGTGTCCCACCACCTCTTTAGCAGGGATCTGACACCACAGCCACATGAGAACAATGCAATGCAGACTAACACCAGTTTTATGGCTGGCACATCCTTATTAGCACAGTGGTCCACCACTGATAACAAGAAGTTTAAGCCACAGCTTCCTGGCCAATCTGAACCACCACTTGCTAAAAGTGGCCTTGTCTTCCGGAGGTTACTCAGTCCTCTCTGAGCATTGCTCCTGGCACAAGGAGAAACACTGCAGACAAAACTGTGTTCAGGGGCCTGATCCAGCTTAAAAGTAAATGGTGGGTCTCAGTGTGAGTCAGTTGTTCACAGCAGCTTATTGTGCAACTGCAAAGATGCCTGTGCTGCAACAGAGAAACAAAGGAGTGCCAGGCAAAACCCCTCCTTTCAAAAAAAATATGGGTTTACAGTAATCTTGAAATTACCTGGGAAGATGAGACAACTATTTTCTAAGGAACAGCAAGGTTCTCCTTAAATGCTATTGTCACCAATCACCATGAAGAGAGAGTGTGATGCAATTTGAACTGACTCCCACAGCCAAACAAGTGGTTTGTCAACTACTGCAATGTTAAATATAAGAGACTTTTTTTGTTCTGCACTGAGAAAGTTTCATATGAAGTTATTAAAATATTAATAGACTCTATGGCAATAGTATTTTTCTTGGTCATTTCAAAAACCTTTAAATACTTCAATCTTAAAAGACAGATATGACAACCTGGAAACTTTAATTTTCAGGATAAAAATTACTTTTAATTCTTCAGAAAATGCTGCATTAAAATTGAGTACTGTATTCTTGATTCTGCCCCAATAAATGCATAACCTCAGACTCCTCCTTGTCTTGGCTCCTTCACCTATTAAAGGAAGCTACAGCACTTATCTGAGCTCTGTTATTCATGAGTGCTTGCAGAGTTCTGGCTGCAAGGTGCTACCAAGACACAAAATACAAAATAGTAGTATTTGCTTACCTACAGTTACTGCAGCTACAACTGGAGAAACAATTACAGATAAGGTTACACCACCTGCTATAGCCAAGTTTCGCTTGTGCTTTGAAATGTCTTTGCCTTCGTATCGATTGTGAATCTTGAAAGAAGAAAAGAAAGGGAGTTTAGAGTATTATCAACATCAACAATACATTACTGCAAGAATGGAAGAACTGACATCGTTTGGAGCTGTACCCTGTTCTCTTCCAGAGAGACCACATTTTATGTCATGATTTCTTCCTTACCTCAAAGAAAATAAAATTTATACATATCCTAATTTTAGGCAACCTCTAATAAGTAAGAAGTCCTCCCATCCAGCAATTAAGCATTTATTCTCCATTTCAAGTTTGAAAAGCTAAGTAATTGAAGAGCTTTGCTTGTTTAATCATTATTCCAGCTTACATGCCTGGGAAAAGCAGACTAAATTTCAGGAGAAAAGAATTGCCAAATGTGATCAAACTGAGACACCTTATTTCCAGTCATCTTCTCCCTGAACAGTATGGAGTTAAAACGTTAACAGATTACTATATCTATGGAAAAAGGTTGGCATAACAGAGCCATGAGAGAGCCTTTACCAAACACAGCCTGGAAGGAGGCAAAAGCAAGAATTCTGTTGCTTCAGCACCCTCTTCACGACAAGCTGTTGAGACAGGAAATGTTTTTGCAAACCTGAGTCTTAGCTATGCTGCTGTTTAGTGAGGAATCTGTTACCCAAACCTCTTACTGATGGTTCCAGTCTGCAATAACTCTGAAATATGACTGCCTTAAATTTATCTGCCACAAGCCCCACATGAACCTGAATGGCCTTTAAAGATCACTGTTCTACAGAGATTTCCCACATTTGTGTGTTTCATTTACTTTCTCTAAGAACATGGTTTCTCAGAGATATGCACTACATCTGTCATCATTCTTGGCTAAGATATAATTACAAAGGAAAAACAGGTATCTTAATGGCTGTCACAAAGCCAAGTCAATCCTCACTCCATCTAAGGAAGAACACAAAAGATGAGTACCCAAGAAGATAATGATAGAAAAATGAGCTAGATGTCATGCTCTCCAAATGATCATGTTATTGAATGCTGTGCTTTCTCAAATATAATTTCAATTAGAGATCTGGTAGGGTTGTTCTCATTTTGGAATGAAGTCTTTGTTCAGGCAAGACAGGCAAGGAAAGGGCAGAGAAGGCACTGTGCTTTGTGCAAAGAGAATGCATTTACTTGCTCTGAGGTACATTACACAGAGAGACAAACACAGAGTGAGGGAGCACTTGAATACTGAACATGCCTTTGGATTGAAAAGGAAAAATTAAACATGCACACTCACAGTATGAGTGCGTAAGAACTACAAATTCAGAAAGATCAGGTTACATGGGGCTCTGAGCAATTAGCAGGATTGCCTCAGGCACTGGATTTTACTGTTGTGGACAATTATGACTCCCAAAACAAAAGGCATAATACAACAAACAGACATCCATAAAGACTACTGGGATTCCTTAAACATAAAGCAACAAAAAGGAATGGAAGGAAGAGGTTACAGAGTAGAAATGGATTGAAAACATCAAGATAGAAGGTTACACTAATATAAACTACTATGAAATAAGAAACTTCTGACTATTGACTAAATAATAAAGGATAACCAAACAAAAATACTAGGCCAGAAGAGGGATTTCAACAAACACAGAAAACTATTAGGTTACAAGACTTATCTATAAAACCAGAGCACTAGCACTTCCTCAAGGAAATTATCAAAGCAAAAGCACAAACACTTCCAATGCAGAGGACAGACAGAATGTTGAAAAAGAAAAATGAAGCTTCCTTTACCAAGGCAGCAGCAACATTAAGAAAATAGAAAGTAGGTCAGATTACTATGAACGGGTATAGAACAGCATGAGGGTGTTAGGCCAAAATCAGAAAAGTTAAAATAGGGGAGACAAACAGCAAGGGATATCAAAGTCAAGGAGAAATTATTCTACAAATATAGTGCTAGTAAGAGGAAGACCAAATTGGATCCATTTGCTGTTTAACAAAAATGAAAGACAGCCAGCAGATGAAACTGGAGACCTGTTCCTATTTTCCCTTCAGTTGTCACTGCAGATCAACTGTGAGCCAGATGACTGGTGACAAAGAAGATCTGTACAAATACAGCACATTGGAGCATATTTTCATGAGCTGATATGACAAATACCTTAACAGGCCCAATTTCAGAGTCACTAATAGTAATTTTTGAAAATTACTATTTGTAGATGTCTGAAAAAAAAATCCAGGAAAACTGGAAAAACTTAAATGGAAATGATGATCTTAAAAAAGGTACAAAACAAGAAGCTGAGGAAATAAAGACAACTGAATTGAACTTTCATTTCCTGAAAATTGGCAACCTGCAGACATCAGAGCAAAGGTAGGAAATAAAGAGGTCACACTGATTCTTTTCAAGTAGAAATCACGTCAATTTCACTTTCTCCTGTTAACAGATGACCTTGAGGATGGGGAGAAACAGATGTCACACACTGATTAATGAAGTTCTTACATTCTTGTATGACACTCAAGCAGGTTCTAATGGTCCAGACTGAAAAAAAGGGACGAGAGAAATCTACTAAGCTTCATGTGAAACTACAAAAAACATGTGAATAGTCATCAGGTTTTATAATACCCAAACTGAGACTCTTCACTCCATACTTTTTCCAAGAGATATGCCTTGGATCCAAGAGTATTGAACATTAATAAGAGTATTTTCATTAAAATGGAAGATGGAAGGAGAAGAATGTGTGTGTGGAAATTCAGGCCAATACAATCTGGCAAGGTTGCAAGAATGCCAGAATTCACTCCAGTCCTGAGAAGCTGAAGAAGTGGCCTGAAATGACCAAGATGCAGCTGAATGCCAATGAATTCAAGACTACCCTTTGGAAGAGGCCAATTGCCTAAATTACCAGTACAGTGGGAAAGCATATGTGTTTTAGAGTACACAAAATGAAAATAGCATGTTGTTGAGAAAGAGTAGTTACTGGCACAGGATCACCCTTTCATTTAACTCAGCAGTAGTAACACTGCAGCTTTGCTGCTGTATTCAAACTGGACAAAAGCAAAGGTGGCATGAACAACTACAAGGAAATCCAGAAGAGGAGAATCAGAACCTAAACCAGTGTGTTTTCTTGCCAGTTTGTCAAGAAAATGTGGAAGTTCTAGGTTTTTTAAGAATGGACTAAAAATACCATTAAATATGCAATGGCATATTGCAAAACAATAGGATTCTCTGTATCAGCTGAAAAATAGGGCAGTAAGAATTTAATGTAAATTCTCTTCCTATACCAATGTTAAAACCAATAAATTTTTCTAAGAAAACTAAGCCTGAAGGGCCTATGGGATCTCCACCATCAGATATTTTGAAGTGCAAACATGTGACAGGGGTAACAGAGAAATGACCACTAAGCACTGGGATACAACAGAAATTCTCATGAGGCTGCCCTCACAGACTAGTGCTCTGAGACTTTAATACACAAAAGGTGCTCAGTGATGGGGTCATACCTGAAAATATAATGAGAAAAGCTAAGCATCCAAATGTAATATGAAACAGGTAACTGCTGCCTTCTTCCTCTTCTCACTTAGAAGGTTCCAATGACTGTATAGGACTAAGCCATAACACAATAAAATGGTAAAAAACCAACTGTAGCAGAAAGTAGGGTACTTGCTTGGAAGAAAAATAAATACAGAGGAAAAACTGCACCCCTGAACTTTTAGTATAGCAGACACACTCCCCTTTTTGTCTTCCTTGTCCTCTAAATAGTGTTTAATTCTAAGGACACAAGGGGAACCAGAGATTGAAAACTGAGCGATCTTGAAAAAGCATGCAGGAGCTTTGATGACAAGATGAAGGAATTGGCAATTGTTTGCTGTTTTGCTCTGCATGTTTCAAGAAAAGCTAGATTCTTAGAAGCACTGTTTCCCCTTCCTGTACAACTGACACAAATATCCTTAAACAAAGCATGGTTGGTTTGGCTTTTTGGATATTGTTTGGTTTTTTAGCTGCCCACCTGAACACAGTATCACCCAAGCCATACAACAGAAGGTAAAACCTGAAGCATGTTGGGAGCTGAAGCACTTTTTACCTTACGTCCCACATACACAGGAATTCCAATAATCATAGCAGGAATAGCAATGCCAGCTATTAAGGCAATTCCTACAGGAGCTCCAACAAGTGTTCCTAGTTGCCACAGTATTTTCTTCTTACGGCTCCATGGTTTCTTCCCCCAAAATGTGCAACCTGATGGGCTAACAGAAAGAAATAAGAAAACTGTAAAGAAACTGCAAATAAATCAACATAGCTATACACTACTGAACATTTCCCAAGTTACCAAATTATTGTCCTTAGGTTCAAGTTACAGATGTTATGGATACCAAATCATCAGTTATTCCTTCAGATTTTTTTTTTTTTGCCTTGACAGCATATTTTGCTGTGTAAAGAGAGGCATACTGCATATTGCCACACACCAATCTATGGTTCACAGTAACTTATATAATCAGAGCTTTTGTATTGCCTAATACAAAGACAATAAAGCAGTATTAAGACATCAGTAAAAAGAGGGTGTATTAATCTAAAATACTTGATTTGTACTAAGAACATGTTGCATGCATAAAATTGAGAAAATATTTTAAAATAAAAAATAATAAAGCACTAATTTAAATACATATATTGAAAATTAACTTAATTCTCTGATATGGATACTTCTACTGTGATTCTCTACTCCAAGAGGAAGAAAGCCAAACTTACAGCACTTGGGAATCTCCTTCCGAATACTTTAGAAAACAAATTACCAACCACATAGAATTTTCTTTTCTTAAATGTACCTTAAATAATGTAAATCTGAGATCTCTTTCATACATAGCCAACAGAATTCACAGCCACAGACAGCACAAGTCATATGATTGCAGCTTCCATCATTCATTTTTATTATATAAGCAGCACAGCGTGGGCATGGCTTTATGTCATCAGCTGTTTAAAAATGAATATTAAAATCGTATCAGTTCCTTAGACAAGAAAATACAATCAAAACACAGACACACATTTGGGAAAACTGATTGAGCCATTGTTTGAAAAAAATGAGGAAGTTTTTTATAAGGTTGCTTTACAAATCTTCATTTGGTAATGACTTGGTATTGAATTTGTTTTTACCAACCTTGGACTGAGTAAAACCAATGAAAACAAGGTGTATTAGACCACATTCAAGTAATTGAATAGTTAATACATACTCTCTGTTCAAGCATTTTCTAAGCTTAATGAAATATATATTAGAGTCTGACATTAAATATGTATGCTAACACAGGACTGATAATATGGTCTCTTTAAATATAATCCTCTTTTACATTTCAAGCTGTTATGAATCTTATACTTGAATATTCAGTCTCCACTCTGTTAACTTATCTTAAATCCATCTCCCCATTCAGATTAATGTACTTCTTTGGTATTGCCAACCCCCTCTTGAGTCCTTTTCACAGCCCTACTTAAGTTTATACTTACTTAGTCCCTAGAAAAATATAATGTAGCAGAAGAAAACTCTGGAGAACCTCCTTGTTCCCCAGTCAGATGTGGAAAAATGAAGTTACGCGACCAGCTCTGTCAAACAATGGGTCATTGGGCAAGAGTGAAATTGTGTACTGAAACACCACAGTTGTGATCTTCATTCCTGGTTAGCACCTGCACTTTGGGACAAGCTATTTATTCACAGCAGCAGAAATACCTTGCAGCTCCTAGTGCAAAATTCCAAGTTTAGTGTTTTTCTGCTACTAGGTAGGACAAAGGGAAAAGAGAGCTCATACTTGATATAAAGAATACCTAAAGAGGTGCAGAACCAGCAGAAAAAAGTACCTCTACCAACTCCAGTGCAAAAAAAGGGTAAGAAGCTGACAGGATTCACTAGCTACTCCCACATGGAAGTGCATGCACAGCCTCCAGGGAAGTTAGTAAACTGAGAAAGTTCTTCAGCATAGGAAAGGCAGAGCTATTCCTGCTCAGGCTGGGAGGAATTGAAAGGGTAAGGAAAGGAGCTGGTGCGCTAATTTATTTAGCTTATTTTAAAATTTATTTGAAAGCTAGAATAAGACACCAGTTTTTGGGGCAAGATGGGACACATTGTTAAAATAAGCCAGACCAAACTACAAATTAGAGACTCTTAAGTCTAGAGCTGGATTGGAGAAAAACAGCTCCAACTACAAAGTGCAAGTGAGACCCTTTACCCCAAATATCTACCTTGCTTGTTCAGGCAGATACAAAAGCTGCCAAATAAATCGAAGTTTGGTGTAATTCAGAGCCAGTTCTTATCAACAGCAAACTGGAATCCTGATGTGCTAAATACTACTCTGAATAGTTTATCCTCTTTTTTAGGGAATTACAAAAAAGCTCAGCTTTAAGAGACTGAATTGTTTGCATTCTCGTAGACAAGACAGATGAGCATTTCCTAGAAAACCACAAATTAGTACTAACAAAGATGTCAAACATCAGAGCTGGCATCAGAGTAATAGTCTTTTTGAAAACAGAAAATCAGTGGTTACGAGTTTTAATTTTAACAGCTGGGAAATTTCACCTACAGTGGAGAAAACAAATGTACCAGTGTGTAAGTGATACAACCAAAGAAGTCAACATGCTAAACATGCGGGATGCCTTGCAGCAAGTTCATTTGATTTCACATTTTTCAACTACAAAGCAAGAATTTAAAATGATGACAAGCTTTTAAGACTTGAGTCAGATGTTCTGGTCACAGAGTACTTCAAAGTATAACATTTAAAATTTTAATTCAAATTTGGAATTGCTATTTTATGTTTCTGAAAGACAAAGCATCCAGTGTCTATCTACCATGTCACTATTCCATTCTTCCCTTACCTACGGTTAGCTGTGCAAATATACAAAAAAGATGTTTTACAGACACAGCACCCTAACCACAAATACCTGCTGCTCCAGATTCCTGGCTGTAACTAATAGATGAAGAACGAATTGTTCTCAGGCGCAGACTCTGAGCTCTCTCCTGGCGAGCAGCATCGCAGGTCTGGTTGGGATGCCAAATTTGCTTACAGTGGTAGCAGAACTCAGTTCCACAGCCTTCTCGGCCACACGTTAGCTTGGGGCAGCTGGCACATCCAAAGGCAATCACAGCATATCTGGAACGACCAAGAGGGGCAAAAGAGAATTTTGTTAATAAAACCAATTCAAAATATAGAACAAAGCTGACAAGATACAGCTGTCAGAGCAGCTGAAGCAGGTACAAAGGCAGTGGACATCAGGAGCTGACATTAGGTGGCCAGCACCACTTCCTGAACACCTCCTTCCACAGCTCTATTGCCACTGCATCAGACTAAAACTGTACAGAAATAATATAATCACTGCAACACTCACTCACCTTTATTCAGTGCAGTATTCAAATGTACTGTATTTAAAGCCAAATGAAATACTGTAAAGGTTTACAGTCACAGAGAAACCAGAGTTTAGAAGAGCGGGACAATAAACCCCAAAAAATGGTGTTTAACCAATTAGGAAAAGTTATATTTTCCAAAGTGACCCAGTCACTATGGGCATGTCTAAGCTTGACCCTACCTATAATGAGGAAGGATCCCTGCTAAGTGATCTGCAGTGTAACCTGTAGCTGCAACAACGTCTGATTTGGCACTGCAATACATTTTAGGATTTTATTAGGTGCCTTTCATCATGAATACCACTATTTACTTTAAATAGATGTTTGTTAACTCTTTATATTTTAAAATGTCAAAACCGCAAACCAAGTATTTTATAAATAGGATTTTGGTTTCTCAATAATTAAGGCATTTTTAAGAATACATTTCAAACTGTAAATGCAAGAATTGGTAAGAGTTCAGGTCCTTGCTGCCACCTTTACTCTGACAATACTACAGATCAAAAACCTCTAAGAATGTTGAGACTTACAAAACTGCTTTGTAATCAGACACTACATGAACAGTTCTATACAAAGAGAGTCATAGCATTAGACCTGCATTTCAAAGTTCACATGATAAAAACACAATGTGCTCATATTAACAGTATATACAAACATACATACATATGTTTCTTAATTCCTGCCCATTGTAGTTTTTTTGCAATGATTTTACACAATAGCTTTCTTTTAAGTATATAATACTAAGTCCACTGGTATAAACATTTAAAACAGATGTATGATTTTATTCACATGGAAAGTGTTCCCTAAATAGACTTCAAGAGATTTACAAATGCAACAAGATTGAAGCTTCTGTCTGTTCAAATGAACATAATTTTATTTTAAAAGACTGAATTGTTTTTTACCCCCTGTCCATTTTAAAGCAGTTGCCTAAATTAACTCAAAATATTCTTTATCAGTAATGATACTTAAAAAAATATTCTCACTTACATGCCAGCTTAAAATTTAGCTATTTTTATTTAAGAGTAGATTGATCTGAAGCTCTACAAAGTTAATTCAAATCTTATCCCTTTTATTATTGTTTTAAAACAGCAAGTCTGACGTTGTCCCCGAGAAATTCTGCAAACAAATAGGAGCTTTCAACCTTTAACTTACAGATGATGCAGTTACAAATGAGATACATGCTTGTCTGTTTGCAAATATTTCTTGCTTTCCAAGCAGAAATTTATTTCAATAATTAGTAGATTCTTCTATATTGCTGCCAAGTTAATCAGCTTCATTTTCCCCACTTTCTGCAAACTGAAGTGATAATTGCTTTGCATGTACACAAAGAAACTCTGATCCAAACGCTGCTTCAACATACAGGGATACATACATTCTAGGCTTGCTAACATTATATCAAAACAAACTCAAGCATAAGCCACAGAATAAAGCATCCATTTATACCCTGCCTCCTTCCTATTGCTAATAAAGCATGGGCACATCTCTGGAAACACTCCCTATTTGGGACTGATGTACTTGGTACACCTTTATAAAGTAACTTTTATACCAGAGTAAATCTCAGTTCAAACAGTAGAATATTACAGGTTTATTTTTAACATTTGTATTCTTTTTAAAGGAGATGTGAAAGCCAAAAGTCCTTGTTTAGTTTGAGAGAAGGGACAACCAACCAAATGCAAAGTAACACGCAGTAAAACAAAAACCAGGGGCAGTGAGCAATTAACTAGAGGCTGCACAGTGAAAAGATGGATGAAGAATTTGTATTCTATTGCATGATCTCCTTTTTGCTTGATAAAAATATGAAAATCTAGGAATCACTGCTCTCTTCTAATGATGTCAATAGAATCTCAGAGCAAAACCATTAAATAATTCAAACAGAAGAAAAGACAGAACACATTTGGAATATTGATTCAGTAATGCTTGTTAAAATGACACGGGAGAGCTGATATGAAAAACAGAATATAAAAATATTGGTCTAGGAGAAAGCTCAAGGGGTTTCCTTATCAGTGCTCCTTCCCTAGGGAAGGGTCACCTGTGTGACAGTGTCTCCTATCAAGCCACTGCTGGTAGGTTACAGCTGGTCCAGACTTTTACAGTGTTTCAGGTAACAACAAGGATCAGGATGTATTTGAGCTTGCAACAAAAGCTGAGGATGAAGCAGCCTAGGGTCAGAAAGTCTGTGATGCCAGTGGTATGAGCCATTCTGGCACCAGGCTGCTGTAGTGCAGGAGACCCCTGAGCTCCCAGGCAGCACATCCAGGGCAGAGCTAATGCTGCAGAGATTCTCCTCCAAGCTCATCTGAACTTCTGCTTTTGGAAATACAAGTCATTCTCCTCTGGGACAGAAGTAATACCAGTACACTTAGTCCTGCAGATAACTTTGTTTCAAGATCTGTTTGGTTCGTGTTTTGCTGTCCTCCCTAGGACTTGTTTTTACCCAAAGAGAGTGAAAGTGAGCAAAAAAAGAGTTATTTACGACTTAACTATTAATTGTTGTTTTCTTAGGAGATCAATGATGTAAAAAGCCCACCCAATGTTTTTTAACTGATCTAGTTTCCCTCAATTTTTTCATTTCAGGGATCAAAGTTTTTATAATTATTTGCTCATTATTTGGTCTGGATTTTTGACTTAGTGTGATGCCCAAACCCTGAAACAATATTACACGGGATGTTTGATCAGTGCTGAGTAGAGCTGAAGCACTGTTGTGCACCATCCATTTTTTACATATTTGTGCAGTAATTTTTTCCTACCAAAATGCTCCACTTTGCACCCATTTCCTATTTATTACAGTATTTGTTTCTAATCTTAAAGACCATGTCAGGAAATTATGCTACCCGCTGAACTTATTGCACCTTTCCTACTTCAGGATTAATTGCAAATTCAGTAAATGCTTTCCATCCAGCTCCTTCAGAAATATTTGATCCATGCTAAAAGGTCATAACCCTAAGGCATTCTGCCAGTACTACATTTCAAAAGCTGTTCAGAAAAAGAAAAAACCCTCAGCTTTAATTGCATATTGTACAGCTTGATTAGGTGCCAAAGCAATTAGAAACTGCGACTACTGTTGCACCACATAATTATTAAAGCAAATGTCTGCTGATCTGAAGTTTGTGTGTACTGTATGTCATGCATCATCTCTGAACAGTGTTTGTTAGCAAAGGCTCTTCTGTGAAAGTCTGAGTAGTGTTTGCTTCCCTAAACCTTACACCTGTGCAGTTCCTTCCTTCATCTTCCTTCTAAGCTCCACCACAGCATTAAACCCCTGTTATTACTTTCTATACCACTCCCACTTCTCCTTCCTACCTCCCTCTGTGTGCTTTCCCTCAGTTAGGCACATACAGACTTGTCAGACAATGCTGTGGTGGCTGCCTGAAAGGCAAATTTAAATTTTTAACTGGAGGATTCATACACAGGCATTACTCCTGCTGAAGGCACTACTGATGGTCTTTCTTTTGTTCAAGCAGTATGCTCTTTTCCCTAAACTTCTTAGATTAATTTTTGCTGAATGCTCAATCCCCACTGCCCAATATATCTAAGGGCCCTGAAGGTTTCAAATCAGGAGAAGGATGCGAAAAAGACAAAACATGATTGCAGGAGCTGTTGTTTCTTTAGGATGACAACCAGAAACAGTGATTCTCCAAAGAAGTACCCAAGTAACCAACTTTATTCCACTCTAAACTAGTAATGAGAATTCAGTGAGGAGGCACTATCTGTGCATTAAAAACAGAATTCATCTATCACTGTGAAGCACTACCCTGCCACTTTAAGTACATTAGGAAAAATCATGGTATCAAAAGTACAACATAAGGTTGCCCATGAAGTACTAGTTTGTTCCCTTCACACACTGGTAGAGTTTATCTGCCTGGCAATAATATACTGTGTTTACCACAGGACTCTACTCCCAGAGTATGGAGTATGTAACAAGGAGCTCTGGAGCAATGATTTAAATACTTGTGGCACACTAGTACATTGCTGTGCTCCCACATGATTGCATGGAACTTTAACTTTGCTCTGAAGACCCACTTTTTATTTTTATATTGGTGCTATCCATAGCAACTATCATCACAGTTTCTGACCATTGAAAGATACTTTGGAATTTTTTTAAAAAACAGATAGGAAAATTGATGCATAAAATCCAAAATAGGTTAAACAAACCTGCCTTAGTCTACTTAATAAAGTACTAAAAAAGTATCTGAAACACTAAAACATGGTTTAATAGAAAATAATTTAACAGTTCTTAAATGCTTCTCCTCAGCTAGAATAACAACTGTCTGTAGCACAAAAACTCTGGGCAAAGTATACTTTGCCTATCAAATAATACCTTCTAGTGGTTGTTTTCTTTTGCAGTATCAAAATATTAAGAGCAAGCTGTATTGGCTTTGTCCATATGACTTTGTTACAAGCTCATGCAAAAACAAAACATCCCTGAAGTTATTTTTCCTTCTGTCCTCAAACTGTGCCAGAGCAATGCCATACACTTTGGACCAGGTATGAAACTATCACCTTTCCAGTCCCTGCTTTTGACTTGCATTAGCAAATTCTCTTTTATTCAAAGTATGAAAGCAAAATTGTATTTGAAAGAAGTCCTAAACATTAAGCACCTGGTTATTAATACTGGAATATTTAATCTACCTAACAGTCAGTCCTATATTGCTTATTCTCTTGCAACATTCTTCCTTTTCTTCATTCTACTTATTGCTCATCTGTGAGGCTTTGAAACAGAGCTGTCATCCTGAGTTTTCAGTGTGCATTGCACATCTGGATTGCAGCCATGGCTATAATTGTTAAGAAGTATGATAACACAATCTCTAAAAAAGCAGCTTGCTGAAGAATGGCATTATGAGACACCAGCAGCAGACCAGCATGATGAGCTGCTCTGTAGTATTCAGCCTACTTAGAATTCAGCAGGGTTTCAGAACTGTTTAAAGTATTAAAACAAAGTTAAAACATTAAGTTCCCCAGATAATAAGCTGGAACAAGCTGATTATCTTACATCAGAATCCTGCTGACAGGCAACAAGTGCTGTCTCAACCAACCACAAGATGGAAGATATCTGAAGCAAGAGAGGCCTTTTAATTCAAAGAACAGCTTACATCATTTTTCACAGCTAAAAGCCAAAATACCCATTGTGCTTTAACAAACTAAGTCAAAAGTAGTCACCAAATTTTCACTTCTCTTTAGTTTGAGCTTTGCACCATTGCCTTGGCACTGCAACATCTAAATTTATTTTGCCTGCTGTAAATAAATAGCAGGCATCTACCAATAAAAGTTTCTTGACACTGCGGAAATTCTCTCTGTGCAGAAAAAAAGAAAAACCTACTTGAGAAAGTAATTTATCTCAGAAGGTGGCTGTGGCTTGGGGTAGTTTGTATTGTTGTTTTCATTTTCATTTGTTTTGTTTACTTGTCTTTTTTTTAAGAGAATTCTGCCTGCTACCTACTTGTACAACTGTAACAACATCCTAAGTAAAGCAAGTAACTTTTCAAAAATCATAATGCTATGAAAATGATGTATTTACACTGTCACTCTTTTTCGAATACAGGAAAAATACATACCCACAGTCTGGAGCTGGGCACCACCTACAATCGGGATCCGCAACCAGCCATCGCCTAAGCATAAACTCTTCATATTTCTCCATCAAGATGTCATCATTTAATATCAAACGAATATCATGAGGATTAAAACGTTCCGAGCATTCTGGGCAGCTAATATTAACTCTGCTCTCTGAGATTTCTATCCGGAGATACTGACGCAAGCAATCCACACAAGATCTATGGTGACAAGTCATTATCTCCGGGAACCTGTCCTTGGAGTGCCGCAAAAGGCACAAGGGGCACTCCATGAAGTCTCCACTTGGTTTGCTGCTAGAGGTTGTTCCGTTATCAGAAGAGGTACACGTGGAGAAAATAGAGTTCTTGTCTGTGCACATTTCTGAATGAATACTTTCAATACTTGCAATTCCATCAACACCTCCATTTAAATCCCTAGACTTGCGTTTTGTGTCTTTTTTTCTCCGAAAAAGTGAGCCCAACGAAATTCTTCTTTTCTTTGGTGCCTTTTTAACCGATGGCAAACTCACAGAGGAAGCAGAAGACTGGAGGTCCCGATCAGAGCCCATTTGCCGATGTAAACTCATGTCTAGGTCACTCATCAGAAAGGGGTTAAATTTCATATACAATTCTAATCATTTTTAAGGATCAGAGGCAGAGGATACAGGCATATTATTACATAATCCAGTTTGAGAGTCTTCACACAGAAAATTCACATGTATCTGCTTCCAGCAAATTCTTTAGAGGAATTCCCTGTATTAGGAGGAGAGATGAAAAAAAAGCAGGATTAGAATCACAACCATCACTACTGGTTCTGACAGGTCACAGCACTCTAGCAGCCTGTTTTTCCTATTACTACCATCTTTTCCTCACCGTCTGACCCAATACCTCTTTCTGTCAGCTTTTTCTACCCTTTACATCCTTCTTATCTTAACAAGCCTGAAATTTCCTTCTGGTTCAAGGACTATCTTTGTTACACTTAATGAGTGCAGAGCATGGCATCTGCACTCCACTGTTCCCTTAAGGGCAGCAGGGGTGTCTGTATGTCTATACATAAGTAGAAATTAACAAAACTCTAGGTGACAACTAAGTAAATGTGCAAGTTCTTCTATAAAGCTTAGCAACAGGCTTACAGCATTGGAAGCTTTTCTGTTTTCTCTACCTTACATTTTCTGCACATGTGATAAGGTCAAATACAAATCCAATACAGTTAATTAAAAGAAAGACTTCTCCTCTGTATGTTTTGAATCTATTTAGACTGACAGCAGAAATTAAATCACTGTGGCTAAACAACTCAAGATATTTTCAAAATCCGAGGGATCTCAGAGAAGTATGCATATTTATAACATAAGGCATCTGAATATTTCAGGGAGCAGAGCTGCAGAGGGAGTGACAGCCAACACTGCCTTGCCCTTCAACTTCTACATAATAAAGCAAAGACTACAGTTAAGGTGACATCATTTGAATTTTTTATCAGATTTATTTCTGTTATAAAAAAACCAAAACCAAAAAAAAAACCCCAAACCAGATTCCCATCACATATCAAGCTTCAGTTGTTACCTATGCACAAGATAACAGCAAGGATTTCCTTCTGTTCCCTGCTACTTAACTCACTGGCTCCAAGAGAGAGAAAGAAAGAACTTTTCCTATTTTCCTCAGACAGAGAAGACTGCTACAAAAAGCAGCAGATCATTTCCAATCAAAACCACTAACTTCTCCCCAAACATGCAAATATTCCACTTCTTGGAAGCTTGACTGTACAAGAGGAATTTTTTTTAACTTTTGGTGAACTGCTTCTGTAAAAGAAGAATGAGAAGGCATTTCTTATTGCGACACCAGTGTTCCATTTCTGCATGCAACTACTGCCAGCATCCTTTCTTTCCTGCGTTGCCCAAGTTACCTCCCAGAAAGGTGTGAATGGGTTTCTACGACTTTACCAAAGGATAAAATCAGAAACTGGATACTGAAACTAAGTTTCAGTATCAGCAAAGGTAGAAACAAAGGAATGTAGGGATGAATGACTCTGTTTACCAGAGCCAAGCAGTCTGCACTGCAGTTGGAGATGGGCACAAATCCAAACATGTGCTGTATGTCTCCAGAACAGGATCACTGAGCTGCCTGGGTCAAGACTAGGGAAGTTTCAGAGGGTGGCTGATCAGCAGCGGAAACAGGAATCCCTCTCCAAAGAGGAACTACAGAAATAGCCCACGGGCTGTCCATCTCACCAGAGCAATGTGTGCAGCAGACTCACTGCTGGACTCTCTTCAGACCACCACAGGAGCTGGTATGTTATGTTATGGATGAGAAGATAGCCAAGACAACAAAACTCAATTTAGACTACCATCCAGGATAGCACTACTCCACAAGAATACTACCTTCCTCAAGAGTAAAAATTAAAAAGAAAAGAGAAAAAAGGAAAAAAAAACCCAAACCAACCCCACATGAAAACCCCAACCAAAAACCCTGTACATCTCCTGTTTTTGATAAAAAGAGTTCTTTACATTTTGAGTCCCTACAGTTCTTTTAGAATTAAAAAAACCCCACACTATATTATATTTTTCAAATGCTGAATTATTACTGCTTTCTTCTTTTTTTTTTCCTAATAAAGGAAAATCTTACCACTGTGAACATATTTTTAAAAAATAATCTTAAGTTTACTCCCAGAGTCTAAAATAAAGAGTCTAAGTATTTCAAGAACATAACATACTCTTCCTTCCCTCCTAAGGGAACACTTTTAGTTAAAAAATCCAGTCAAAAGGAATCTTGGATGCTTTACCTGCTCCTGTTCCCAAAACAGATTTAATAATTTTGCAGCCGCTGTTTCTCATTAAATGTACTAAAACATTCCCATATCTAAAAAAAAGGGTGAAACAAAAAAAAAAAAAAATTCTCTGCTCCATAATTTTGACAGAAGACTACATCTTTCTCTCCAGGATCTTCGTATGATGTTATATCATAAATACACACAACTGCTAGATTATGTCTGAAATATAATACAGATACAGCCCATGGCTGACAATAAATTAAATTTATATGTTTAGAAGTGCAAGAATAACCTTAAAAGCATTATTATACTTGGATAATTACTAACACTGGTATGTTCACACAGGTACTACCACAGCAGTGGGAAAGTGCCATCCTCCTACACCAGGAGAGTTCATGAACAAAACGCCTCTCTTTTGCCTCTTTTCAGGCAAAAAGTTGTTTGTTGCTGGGTTTTTTGGGGTAGTTTTTTGGGTGTTTTTGTTTGTTTTTAAAAATAAAGTAGAAAAAGGTAGGAAGTAAACACAGTAACACAGCCAAGTCTATGACTACAAGCCTTCCCCTCCTCCCTTTCTCTGGAGAGGAAAGAATGTGTATTACAGCATTTCTGCCAGTTCCAACAGATGTACAAAATCATGAAATAGCAGCTCTGGTGATGAACCAGTTGTACTTTTTTTCTTTTTAAATAAACAAAGATTCTCCCATGCTGTAAAAAAAGAGACCAGTACGTCCCATCGTTCTCTTTGCGTAATGGGATCTGATAAGCAGTCTCTGTAAAATAGCAGATTGCTCTTCTAAGGAAAATAGTTAAACTTTGACAGGAAAAGTTGCCAGTTATTTCAGACAATCATCAATTATGCTCTCTAGATTTAAATGCATAAAACTAGTTTTAAAAGCCATGCTCTTCCTTATATAGTAATTCTGGACTGACATTTTAGTGACGTTCAAACATGACTTTGCTGAAGTGAAGATTCAGCAGATGATTTATTACAGGAAAAAATGAAGACAAATGTTACAATGCTAATAATGATCAGAACTGTACAAAATCATAAAAGCTTTACTAGTGCAATCTGGAGCACTGGCCAGTTCTCATGTTGCCCAACCCAACACAGCATCTGCATGTTTCTGCTGACAAAAAGAAGGAAAAAATACTTGATTCTGTACAGCCAGAGAACACAATGCCTGTATTATTCTAGTAACAATGGGTCCACATGAAGGGGATATGCTGTGTGCAAACTGAAGCTCTGAAATCCAACTACTTGAAATGAGCTAAGACACACAAACTGTGGTAAAATAAACAATCTCATTTCCAGGCAACATAGATTGAAAGTTTTGCACTACTCTCACTGACCAGTATAAACTCTGTCAACACACAGGAGAAACTAATATGGGCAACAGCAAAGGGACAGAAAAACCAGAGTGCAAATCCTAAAAATTTAAGTTTACAACTGTTCTCAGCATTTCCTCAAAAGCACCTACTTACTACAGAAAAACCATATTTCTGGCTTCCTGCCATGCCCAAAGCCCAAGCACAAATCCGAATTCCAGCTGTGCTTTGCATTCTGCCCGTGCCACAGTCTTACCACGGACACTAGTTGACACAGAACAAACACACCTTGTCATCTGAAGATGCCTAAATGACATTTACAGTTGCAACTCACCTAAAGCTCAGTATTAAACTGCTACTTGTTCCTTTTGCAACCCTGCCTAAACTGTTTGCTAGGGAAACTTAATGAGTATCCAGCTAATTTCCTTCAAGAGTTCTTTTCAACTATGCTCCTTTAAGTAAATGCTATTGCTAACCATGCAATGGAGGGGGAGGAAAAGGAAATGGGAATAATCTTGCAAAGGGAGAAGATTTCAACTCAGAGCTGACTGGGTGAGACGTATCATCTAATTGGCTCTCCATGGCACAATCCTTGCTTCTCTCATCAATTTCAAGATATTTTGGAAAACCCCTAGGGGCAGCTGAGAATAACCCTGCTGGCTTTGCAAGAAAAGAGTGACAAAGCCCTACCTCCATAAACCAGCTGCTAGGGGAGACTAGCTCCCTCATGCTCCTAACTGTCCTCCCAGCACATCAGAGGCACAAACTCAGCATGCTGCCTGCTCTTCCATTACATGTTCAACCTGGTGACCAGGGGCAAAAAATCAGTCTGCCATCAGAGCAGCTTCCTACATGTTTGCAAAACAAAGGCAGGCTTAAACATTTGCAGGAAAGGAGAAAACCCACTATAAACATGGATGTAGCTACATCCTCACTAAAACCCCTCAAATATTCCCTCATGTAATTGATGCTTAAATGGCAAATCTAGACTTTTCCTGTGCCAAACAAACTCTCTTCATCTTAGGCATTTGCTCCTCCAACGATTTAACCAAGCACCAACTCTGTTAGTGTACTGAAAGCTACTTCTTGATTAAAACTGACTACTAATAGCTTCCTTTCTGACATCTGCAATTCCTAACATCTATACTCGGTAGCTGCTTTTGGAAATGCACTGATCCAGCTTAAAGAGAGTTGTAAAAAAAATAACCTTCAGAGCTTGAATTCTAACCAACATCAGATAATTTCCAACCAGATAATTTCTGCTTCCCTCTTCCAATGAGCATCTCCTGTCAATCACACAGCGTCCTAGAATTTCTAAGCTGTGATGTTCTTAACATAGATGTGTCTCTAACCATCTAAAAGAGGAATCATAATCAAATTCTCCTTTTTATTTAATCTATGGTCTAAGAACTGTAAACATACTGGAATAAAACGTAAAACAAAAATATGCAAAAGCTGAAGCTACTAAATGAAATAGCAACAAACAGGACTTTGAAATGGCCAACAAGCACCTCATTTCAATGGCCATTCTTTAAATGTCAGTTCATTCCACAACAGGTTTAAAACTGGGGGGAATATACAAACACTTTTGCCTGGGGATTTCTAAAAGAATAAACCCCTAGTCACTTTACAAAGCGGCTCAGGTTCAACTATACACCTGGCATTGCTGAATTGAAAGAGTGAGGAACAGCCTGAAAACATTGAACAATTTTGACATCTATGTGCTTCTGCAACACTGTGTCCCATTAAAAACACCTCACCATAGTCATGTCAATGCACATGGTATCAGGGCATGTTAGGACTGTTACTTGGTTTTATTACAGATGATTTAGCACAAGCAGAACCACCACTTTGCAACTTGGGAGATGATGTTGAAATAACAATGGCTCTGGCAGAACCTTTATACGCACTAAGATGAAAAATAAAATCCTTTAATGGTAACATAATGCAGCACATTGTGTTAGGCAAATGCATATTGTGCAGGTGAAATGCTTAGCTGCAACAATTACCAGAGTGCCTTTAGGATTCCTTCAGTATATTTCCCTTAATAAACTAAAATCGAGATAGCAACATTTTCCATGTAATGTTTCAAAGATTGTAAAGATATTTCAGCATAGTTTGTATAGCATTTTTGATGTCTTCTAACTTGATTTCTAATAATCAAGTAATTTTCACTCTGGAAAGGATTTACTACCAGCAGGAGCAACTCCAGTAACTTTTGTAATGAGTGTTCGTCATGCTTTAAGAGCAGCATTCACATATGTGGCTCTTAGAACAAAGCAGGACAGAAAATAAAAGACACCTCCCTGCAAAAGTGTCTGAAAGGTAAGACTTACATTCATAAAATGTCAACTACCACATTGGTGCCCTTTTTTGAAGGAGAAAAGTCATAATGAACTAAAATTTACATGAGTATATATTTAAAGTAGTTTCATGCAGTTCAGTTTAAGTGAATTATTTAAGAGGTTTTGACAACTTTTTTTGCATCCTGTACATCATACTGTGACAAATCACTGTAAATGTTTGATAAGTATCTGTATATGTATGAGTTTGTGTTAGAAGCTTGAGAAATCTTCTGATACAAATCTTTTAACTTTCTTCTGTAGAATTAAATTTCAGTTTAGTCCAAACTTAACTATCAACCCTTCATTTGTAACCCAGGTACTATCAACCCTTTATTTCATCTTTTAAGTCAATTACATCTTATTTCTCTATGCTTACAACAGACCATTGATAGCTGCAGAGGCCATTATTTCAAAAACAAAGTCTCAAATCCACGACTAACCTGAGTTTTTCAAAACCTTTAGAAATCTGCCATGTCAAGCCTCAAATGTCACATATCATCTTTAAATGACAGAAGAACAGCTACAGTGAAATAATATCCCTTCTTCAGTTTATGTAAATTCAAAAGACTAGAAGCAGAGCTCCCAGCAAGTACCATACCAAGCATTCACTCACTCATTTCACACTGGAGCTCACAGTCGGCTCAGTGAAGGTACTGACAAGGTCTGGTACATGCTCAGATCAGCACAGAACTAATAAGCAGAATAGAGTAGGGCCCTTATCCCTAATTTGAGAGGAAGTTAAACCCTCTGGAACAAGCCAGTTTGGCATACGTAGGCCACTAGACCTGTGCCAAGTGAGGAACAAGGGGTCTTCCAGGAGGAAAATGTATTGGTTTAACATATGGAAGTTTCTACAATGCAGAGTCAGTTTACTTCAGGGAAAGTCTTCTCATAATTAGTCTCTCCTGACTTCTTATGGTGAGATTTAGATTAGATGTTAGGAAGAAATTCTTTACTCAGAGGACAGTGAGGCACTAGCACGGTTTGCCCAGAGAAGCTGAGGATGCTCCCAGGCCAGGTTGGATTGGGCTCTGATCAACCTCATCTAGTGGGTGGTATCCTGCCCATGCAGGGCAGGAGGGTTGGAACAAGATTATCTTTAACATCATTTTCAGCCCACATTATTCTATTATTCAACGTTGTTAAAAAAACCCTGACATTCATGGATACTATTAGACAAGAATTAAGAGAAAAGCATTTGTGAGGCAGAGATTAAATTATCACTACTGCACTGTTACCATGTCTCAGTTTGTTCTGACTGCACTTTATTTTTTCCTTAAGGTCCTGTGTCAATTATCTGGAAATTCTATTTTCACTTACAGAACAAAGCAATATTGTTTGTAAAACAATGACACAAACAGACTATGAACCCGCTTGGGCTCAAGGCCTGAGAGAGTCAGACTGACTGGGCACAAAAATCAAAAGATTGACAGTATTTAAAATAAAGAGAAGCCTAGAGAATTGCCAAATGTGAACTAATATACAATATTCTGTTTAAAAATTCACAATGGTATGTAGCACATGACAAACCAATCCTGACAGCTAGAAAAATCTTCAACAGCTTCTTAAAAAAAAAAGTTATGCTGCTTCTTTAGAAATTTATGAGCAATACATCCTGTATCATGTGTCCATGACAGCTGCTATTAAGAAAGGAAGTCTTGCAAGCTGCTCAACTCATTCTGAAAGTCTCTGAACAAATGACTGGCAACCTAAGCAAAACTGTTCCTCTTGCAGATAATGCCTGTAAAGAAGGGAGTACACTCAAAGTGCCTCTCCTTGTTGGTCAGGTGGCAAATGGAAAAGAATTCCTTAAATTCAAAAAATATCAATTTTCCAAACCAGCAGCATTAAATCTGGGTATATTGTGTGCTGTGGTAGACCAAAGCTAAGAACTCAGTGGAGAGATGCTTTCTATTCGTGTATCTGCAGGCCTGCATCTGTTGCAAATAAGACTATTTGCAATTTTCCCTTATCTAACTCAGCAGAGCAATCTTAGCTCAACCATGGACTCGCTTGCGTGTCAAAAGCTTCTCCTATGCACTGCAGTGCATTCTGCAAACAAATGAACACCAAACTCTGCCAACAGAAACCAAAGTCTTGGAAACATTGAGGGGGGGGGAAAAAACCCCAAAACCAAACAGGAAGCAAAGAAAAATCACCAAAATGTTTAACTGTTTTAATCCTTTAATCATTAAAATCCTCACACTAGGACAATGTTTTTCTTGCAAAAGTAATGGGAATGTATTCTCTTAGTGCAATGATATGCATATATTTTCACTTCTGACTATTGTGGAGAGATTTATTTTTATGTATCTGCATCTATATATAGATATATAACCAGTGCTCTAAAATATTTGACTAGCTAGTGGTCTGAAAAGTGAAAGCAACACTAAGGGATTTAAAAACTGCACAGGCTGCCTCTGCCTATGTACCAAAAAAAGAGGTTTAATCCAACTGTATTAATACTTTCATTCCTGCAATTGCTTTTTATTCTGCACTATACATTGCAAAATAATCAGTAAACACATACACACTAGTGAAATAACAAAAGAAAGTTTTGTTTCCTGCGGTGTCACTAATCCTGAAAGTGGAAAACATTGCAACACTCCTGAATGCTGAGATCATTCCTACAGAAAAATTGCTCCAAAATGAAAATAACTAATACTAACAAATTTCCAGAATAAGCAGATTTAATGTCAGGTCTGTAATTTTGCCTGGTCAAACAGTAATGGCTACATACTGAATTCTGACAAGCTTTTGTTTTCAAGAAGGCTTACAAGTTTGCCCCACTATGAGAACAAACCAAATAACGTGTACCAAGATTTAAGGTGGGACAAATAATGTAGCAGAGGGATCTGGAACCATGAACAGGAGTTCCAGAGAGAACACATAGATAGAATACCAGAGACAGCAGCTTGAGGGGATATCTAAGAGGTAACAGACCACAGTTCCTGGCTCCTAATGATTTTTAAATTCAGCAAGAGCCAGAGTTTCTGTCTTGCACTGAGGGAAGATATTATTGACTGTCTGACTGGCAGCATCTTCCAGCTCTGTTTTACCTCTGGGATAACCAAGCTCTATTTTGGAGGCAGGGGAGACAAAAAATAAAGAAAAACAGCCCACAAACACCAACATCCCCCCCACAGACTGATCTTGAAGTACCTTTGCCTCAAACTAAGAAATGCTGGAAGCTATTAATGGATTACTTTTTTAACATTTGGTGCTATTTTACAATTAAAGAAAAACCCCATATATACAGATATATGTTGCATAAAACTTTTAAAGTAAACTAATCAAAAGGGACCAAGTCAGTAAGAGTTTTAAATTCTTCCAACCACATCAAGTTAGGCTAATGAGACCTTACCATGGGGGGTAGGATAAGAACTTGGTCAGAGTTTCTGAAAGCCACTGTGACAACTCAGTAACTTACTTTGCTAGTATCTCAGCCCTTGAGAACTGAGTAACTGCCCTGTATTGGTCTCCTTTGATATGTCTCCTTACAGAGAACTAGTAATTCTGGCAAATGTAATTCAATATAAAACTTTCAGAAAAGCTTGGATGACTGAGTGAATAATCCATGCCTGTCTATCCTGGCAGAAGCAAGCTGAGGATACAGACAGAAACCATGACAGAGTTTTCTGAACTCTGTTATGGCTACTGCCACAACTTCTGAAACTGCCCTCAGGTCAGGTACGAAGTTGCACCAGCCTAACCAACTGCTCCTATTCACTCAAGAGGTGAGATTAGTGTGAAACCTAGCAAAACGTCCAATTCTCCTGCAGCCTGACCTATTAATTTATTATGCCAGTATGTTAACTGAAAAATCCTGCAAGGATGTATTTCAAATCACCAAATCAGTTTTTTTGTAATGATGGTTCTAAATTAACTGCTGCAATAGCAAATACAGCCCAAGATAAAAAGGAAAACAAACAAACAAACAAACAAACAAACAAAAAAAAAACCTGAAAGAAAAAGAGACAAAAACAAAGACAGGGAAAGGTCTAGCCAGGGAAACAAAAATACTCCATCCTGCCAGGAACACTGCTTGTAGCTTCCAGACAGGAAACTCACTGCCTCCAGAAAAACCATTGGCGTCAGGAAATGGCAGAAGTACCATGAAACTTATCTCACAGCTGAACCTAATGTAAAATGAAAGGAGAACATTAGAAAAGGAAGGTAAAGACAAACTGACTAGCCACAGATCTTTCTTTATGAATACACTAGGTGAAAATTTAAATCTTACTGATGTGTCTCTGAAGGAAAGAATGAAAAGTTTATTCTAGTCCTGCTGAAAATAAAAAAATTAGAAGGACCAGGTTGAAAAGATAGAGCCCATTCAGCACAACAGAAGGGGAATGATCTAGCAGCATTTACAGGCAGACTCCACTAGCATTGTAAATAGTGTAAACACTAGTTAAAAAGCACAAAGCAAGAAAAAGCTGAATGCCAGTCATTTAAAGTACGTCTGATGCTGTACCTATGCTGGAAATACAATACAGGCCAATAGGCGGAGTTATTCTGCCAGCACAATTATTCCACCTACAACAACATCAAACTATGCCAAAAAATATGCTATGTCAGCACACAGCAGGATTTAGCCAGGTTGATGAGAGTTTTTCCAAACATTTTTCACTGACATCAACACAGACTGAGGAGTAAGCAGAGTTTCTCCATGCAAAACAACTGCTGCACCAAATGGGAAGAAAAGTCACTAAAAACACACCCACGCATGGGTTTAAAGACTTAATCTTGTGAAACTTTCTTAGTCTCTATTGCCTTGTTGATGGTGTCCAAGCATGAGTCAACACAGGGGAGTTTGTGAATCCCCTGCAAGCCACTGCATTAGCCAGAGGCCTTATGTCAGGAGACACACAGGGTCACACAGTGCTGACCAGACCTTGGCAAAGCTGCCATGTTCTGCATTGTCAGAAAGCTGCACACCAAACTTTAAATAATAAAATTAAATATGCAAAGCTTCCCTGCTGTGCTTCATACATTTACCAACAGAATACAAAGTCAGAAAAAGCCACACAGGACCTACAGTGATGCTCCTCTGCCAGCTGAGGATGCTGCAGCAGTTCTTAGTGCTTACTGACACAAATGAGGGTGTGTCAAGATGTATCTGCACTGTTCCACTTGCTCCATTGCTTTTCATTTAGTGAGTTACACCTCCACTACCAGGTCTCACAACACAGTAAGTATTTCTGAAATACAACTCCCCTGCCCTCATGCTTTTGAGGAGGGATTGCAAAGCCTCTTCCCCTCCACACATGCAAACTCATGTACTCTTTCTGTGTTAGATGTTACTTTTTTCCTCCAAAGCATCATTTTAAACAGTTCTTTCTACATAATTATGGAAGCATCATTAGCTGGGCCCCTTTGTGCAACAGACTGTGACACATCATTTATTTCCAACAATTACAGGCAGAAAATACGAAGCAAGCATAATGCAATTCCTAGAAAAGCTACTGTGCTTATTTTCTCCATTGTTTAGAACAGCTAAACACCTCCTAATTATAGTCTCCAGACAAACTTGTATTATTTCAGGTTCTGAGGTAAGACCATACTCTGTGGTTTTTAAATACTAACACTGGTAATATGCCTTCAACTGTACCCCTTTTAGTAAATCTTAAAAAAACTCCAACACCTTAAGTCAGATTTTCAAGCTTCCTAGACCACAGAAACATCAGATTTGGTAAACTGAATTAGTACAGAAGATGCTGCCTCCAGCCATGAGTACTTGTTAGCCTAAACTTGAGATACGGCCCTCAAATGTCGAGATGATTTTTTCCATTAAAAAGCAGAGTAAATAATTTGCAAACACTACAAAAGCTTCTTGATTATTTTTAAAATCAGCTGCAATGCTACAGCTTGACTTTGAATCCTGTCACAGTGACATCCACAATTCTACTCTGATGGCCTTAAATATAGCTTTCCTGAGCTGTTTGCATCCAGATAAACCTTAGATGAAACAGGTATCTTAAACTGAATATAACACAGGGTTGCATATCTATTTTCAAGTCAAAGGTATTTGTTTAACCAGCAATAACAAAAGTCAAATCTCTGTTCATCTTAAAAATAAAATACCAGTTTCTCTAGTGAATCATAAATACACAGTGTCTTTAAGCCCTTGCTTTCTTTACACTCTCAAGTTAACCATTAAGAATTTCAAACTGCAGTAAATGATTACTGATTTATTTTCTTTTTGCTTATCTAAACCTAGTGTTAACACTGGGGGAAAAAACAGTCCTTGAGCAATACATTTAGTGTGCCTCTAAAAAATATCTTCACGTGAAACATCAGCAAAGAACTGTTACTGTAATCGCAGTTTAAAGAGCTAAAAGCAGTATCCTGCCAGCCAATAGTGACAGGCACAAATATTTATGGAATATTCTGAAACGCCTGTAATAAACAAATGGGACAATACAAAGCTTATCAAGTACATTTTCTACCCACAAAGATACACAGCGAGTAGCAGGCTCCAAGGACGACTCCCAGTGACACCCCAGACACTGTTTCCATTCCAGCATGCCATTATTCCAGAGCACAGCGACTGAATGTGCGCAAAGCAAAATCTCACCCCAACTTGGCTGACGTCAGAGGTTTCTTGCCAGCAGACGCTTTAGAAATAGTTACATTAAGTCTCCATTGTGCTGTGTAACTCAGAGGTTGCATTCCTGAATCGGAAAACGAATGCAAAAGAGCAGGAAGAGGGGGAGGACAAATTCAATTTTTCAGCCCGAGATTATAGCTGTATCTGGCACAGTCTGTCCATGTGACCGGCTCGCTTTGCAGGCTTCAGGTAAATTCTCTGTATCAGGCGGAGCAGGAAGGGAGCAGAGCGGGCAGAGGCAGGAGGTCAGCGCTGGCCGGAGAGCTGGGCAGGCAGAGGCGCAGCGCTGCCCGTGCTCATCCTCCCGGCACACCTTGTCCCTTCGGGCCACCGCCCGACCCAGACACAGCGAGGGCACACGGCAGTGCATCTGCCTTCTTCTCCACCTTCCAAAAACAAACCAGATGCCTCAAGTAAGAAACGTTTGAATTGTTCTAAAAGTAGAAACCGGAGCCAAAGCTAACAGTTTGTATACTCTGCAGATGGCTGAAGACTAAGGGATTGCTGAAACTGCCTGCAGACACTGCTCCGTGGTGGTGGCAGAATACCTCACACTGCCTGCTTGGGGAATGAACAATAATACTAAAAAGATCTCGAAAAGTAACTTAGAAGTCTCCCCTATTCACTCTTTTTTTTTTTTTTTACAGGGCTCGCCTTTGCTCCTATCCAACACCAGTAACATTCTGAATTTTTACTCAGAAATGTAGCATTCACTCTCAGCAAGCCACACAAAAACATGAAGGCACCTTCACAAGTGATCCCATGGCTCATGTCACAGATCCTGGCACTCGAATCTGTAAGCAAAAGGATCTTGCAACCATCTTCATGCCTTACTCTCAGCTACCCCCTACATTTATAACAAAAGGCGAGTGCTCACTTCAGTCAGAGCTTCTACCTGACATCCAGCAAGTGCCAGATGAAACAGAAGAACCCTCACTGGGGACAGCAGTTCTGAAACAGATTTGTAACATGGATCTTACAAACCTGCACTGAACACTCAAAGATAATGACAGTTTCCACGGCCCCGACAGAGTCTGTTCGTTAATGAAAATCATTTTGGGGAGAAAACTGAGCATCTGACAGAGACACCAGACAAACCAGAGATGATGACATCTGAATGGAAACCAAACACACAGAGCTTCAAGTTTCATATTCACAAAGGGCCACATCTGTCTCTAGATAACCTGGTGACACTATCAAACATTACTGAGTAGCTTACTAGGAGATCCTGTTCCAACTCAGTGGACTGTGATCTGGACAAACCTGTATTTGTATTTGCTATCTCCCAGAAAGACCAGATCAGTACAAAATACCTGGACATGATGCCAGCTGCTCTTTAAAATGCCCAAATATCACAGCTTTCTTCCCTTTAACTGTAAAGACTACTGCACAGGTATAACTCCTAGGCTCTAGTCTGAACTCAGATCTTTCTTCTGGCCATTGAATCAAATTTAAAAAATGTGGTATGTTTTCTCAGGGTGGGTGGGGAGGAAGAAACAGCCAGAGTAAACAAACTCTGAAAGTATTTAAGATTTCAAGAATGGAGTGTTACCACCAGTTCCATTCTTCAGACAGCACAGAAGTGCCTGATGTGATGTGAAATGCATCTGTGCAGGAGGTTTTTTTCTCTGCAAGTCTGCTTTATAATGCAGGGTGAAACTTCAATAGAATGAATAAATATCCTCGATGATTGTTTCATATTCAGTCTGAAATGTACTTCTCTAGCCTTGTTACACTGCAATATGTGTGTGGTTTCCTTGCTACAGCTAGCATGAGACAAAAATGAATCATACGCTGTACCAGTGCCAGAACGGAGAATAAAACAAGCGCAATCACTGTTATTGAGGAACCAAAGTCCCCTTCAAAAATGTCGGTTGCACATCTGTTTCCATTGTAGGAACAACTTTTTCAGTGACTTTGCCTGAGAAATAAGGCATATAAAATGTAAAAAAAGTTCTAGCAGTCTAGAAGTGAGACATTTTAATCAGATCATTTTAACATAGCTAAGTTGATAAAACATGAGTTTTTATGATGTAATAGTTATTTAGAAGCTTAGAGTCTATGACTGAAAACACTAAATAATAACAAATTCTATTCTGAAAAAAATGCGATTTCTTTAACATTTCTGGTGTATTGTTTGTTTTCAGCAAGGGGAGTTTTTCCTATTTTCTAAACCATTACACAACATGGCATTAAAAAAAGCCAAACCTGTAACTGAAAAGTTTTTCAGAAATTAATTCTGAAGTTCTTTTAGCTGTTCCTTTATTCACTTCTTTCATGCTCACATCTTGTAGGATCACCATTATGAACAAAGGTATTCATAACAATTCAATTTCTGTCCTCATTTCTGACCTTTCTGATTTGCTGTTCACAACTCATCCTCAAATAATTCCAGTGACAGAAAATTATCAAATACTGTATGAAAGAACATAAATGATTCCTCACTCTTTTAAAGTTGTGTGCAACTACAGAAGTACTCTGCTGCAAAGTTTTAGCCAGTATTATTAAAGAACCCTCCTCTGTTGTCACATTGCAGCTATCACAGTGGTACAACTGTGAGAGTCGTGTGATGGAACTTAAGGGAGCTGAAAGGCCAAGGCACATTTAAAAGGATTCAAACATCAAAACAGGTAAAGAATATGAATAATAAATATGAATAAACTACAAGAACCATCTACCAGGTCAACTCACGTGTCACAACACTATGTCCAAAAAGGTACTGTTTTAGTTCACATCACAAGACTTACACTATTTACTTATACTAGCAATCCTTAACTTAAAATTAAATGTAAGCTGAGTGCAGCCTTTTTAAATACCTGCTGGTCAGGCTGACTGTTCCATACTGGGAAAATAACAGCTACACTAAAAGACAGCATTTTGTTTAAATTTCAAATCTGAAATAAGTAGTTTATATCTCCCCACATTTCCCCATTAAAGAAGTTACAGCACCTTCAGCTGCATTTGAGGCTTTTCAATGAAGAGCAAAGCATTACTAAAACTTAACAGGTTTCCCTGTCTTGGTACAATCCCTCTCCTTTCTCTCCAAATGTCCAGTCAAATAGTAACCTCAGAAACCACAATCCTAGAAGACTGTTCTGCTGAGACAGAAGGGGGGAAAAGAAAAGTGAAGAAGAGAAAAGAAATATGAAATTGTGGAGTGAAAGTCAACCTACCAGAGAAGGTAAAAGTCTGTACAACTGACACACAGATGCAGTATTGATTGTTCACTAATTTGACCTCACCAAAACAGAATAAAAATATTGGGAGAAGGGAAAGAGGAGGGAGGATGTAACACAAATGGTTCTCAGGAAGAAAAAAGCCCCACAAATATCTAGAAGTTGCCCTCTCCAAATTAGGTACTCAGCCTGATGTAGAGTAGTTGTGTAAGTGACATTTACTCCTTCCTTAAGTTTGGCGTGGTAACAAAAAAGGAAATAAATGTAGAAGTTTAGATCATATCTGTGTTTCAGCATTCCTGACAATTCTGGTTTCTACTTTAACTTTCTACCTTAGTAAAAACACTTTTTCTAATCCTTTCTAGGTATTTGTCTACAGTATCAAGATCCACCAAGAAAACTGAGCTACCAAGTCTTTTTCTAGCAATGAGGACAATAGAACTGTTGTGTTAAATGACTTTTTCATAAAGAACCAAGGGTTTCCTATAGTGTACTTAATTACAGTACATAACAGTTCTACACAGCCATGCCATACCTGGCAAAAACAAGTGAAAGCTATTACAATCAGACCACTGCTAATGTGATTATAGAAGACAAAATTTTACCCTCCTTCTGCCCCCCAGAAAAGTCCTTTCCCCAATAAATAAATTATCTGCTTGTGATGTACAATATGATCAAATACTGTTCTCGTAACAGAGGCATGCAAAGCTACACGAAAAACTCTGAGTACATTTAACATTGCACACTTGAGTGCTCAAAAATTAAGGATTCCAGAAAGCAAGCTGTCTATAAAAACTAAATTCAGCATCCCATATCCAGCCAATTGACACTACAGCAGATGCACTGGAAGGCAATGCAAATGCTGGTCTAGTTTCAGCACCTATGATGGCTGTATGTGATATCTGATCCATGTCACCATTTCCAGGGACATGAGGACATCTCTTCCTCTGTCCACAACAACTCAACTACCAGGATAGGCAGACACAGATTAAGTGGGGCCAGCTGCTTCCCACCCAAGCAGTGGTGAGTATAGCACCAGGTAGGTGAGCTCCAGTAAGAGAAGCTGGAAGACTACTGCTTGATGCCACTTAGTGCTCTAGTAGTCATTTCTGGGCCTTGGGAAGATCCTAAAGGCTGTGTTCAGCTTCTGAACTTCCTCCAGAATCACAACATACTGATTTTTCTGCAGCTGGCTCCATTCTAGCAATGGCTTTTTCTTATTTCCCTGTTAAACGAGGCTTCCTATCTACATGTATATTTTTTGCTTTACAACAACATTATACACTGAATTCACAGATACTACACAAGTCCTTAAGATATTTTTACCAGACTAAAGGCTTCAAAAACATTAACAAATCAATCTTCAAAATAGTCCTTTGAAATCTTGACAGAAATTCTGGAATGGAAGATTATTTCTCTGAATTTGCAAAATGGTAAACAGACACCAAAGCTAATGCTGTCACCTTAAATGAGATTAAGATACTGTGGGCTGCCAAAGTTATATGACTGTATTTTGCATCAATACAGGACCATATATGTTCAAAACTTAGGCTGAGCACTGACAGCATTGACCTGCTGATCAACACCTGAATTTCTAAAGATGGGCATATAGGAAAACACCTAACTACTCCATAAGGGCCTTGTCCAACACCACAAACACTACAAATGAGGTGCCAGACTCCTTGTTTTAGCATTCCATCTTAAGTTTATACTCCAGCACTTTCCAAATAATGGGCCTGTTGTCTAATGTTTTAAACACCAATAGTATATTTTTTTATTGTCGGGGCATGTGAATGTTCTCTTACACATTTTCTGCAACTTAGAAATTTTCAGACACCAAGTGACAAGACTTTGCTAGCATTAACTAGAATCAGTTTCTCTTTGAAACTTCTACCCCCGTGACAGGTTTTATTAACACTGGCCAATGGGTTTCTAAAGAGGACAACAAACCTAGAAGAATACCTTCTCTCAAGGACACTACAGTTTGCTACAGCTTGTTTTGAACTAGGGGTTTTAGAATACATCTCAGTGGAGGAACCCTGTGAAATAAACCCATGCTCCTACAGCAGCAGTCACAGGAGATAGCTGAGAGGGCTGTGCATGGCCAAAGCTTTATTTAAATCTTTTCATGCCTCCTCCCCAGATGCTGGTCAATAATTAGCAGGGGTTAAGGACCTGTGAAGAGTCTTTTCTTTCCTTTTATAATTTTCTTTTGCAGGTGCTCAAGTTTGAGAGCAAAAATGTGTAATAGGGAAAGCTGTCATAAAAAGGGAGAGTTGTTTTAAAAGCAGCTGTTTCAGTCTACATCACCCTCAGTTCCTTCATACAAACTTTTCTTCCTGCTCTTCCTCACTTATCCCTTTTCTTTCTACCTCTTTCTTCTGCTGCCTCTACCCATCACATTTGCCTGTACCTCCTTTGAATTGAAGGTAGACACCTCCCACTTCATCTCAAGCCTGTCATGCTGGCAGAGAACCAAGGAGAAGGAAGCATTCCCCCTTCTCACTTGGGTCTCATTAGTGACTGGATGCCCGGCAGCTGTGATACAAAATTTAAGTATCTCACCACTTGCTACAATGGCTGAAAAAGTGTGGCTGTATGTGAAATGTTCAGAATTTTGATGCCACAGCAATCAGTCTTTAAAGAAAATGCTCAAAACCACTTTCTAAAAATTTGCCATCCCTTGCAAGTTTTCACATAAATAGAATAAAGACGGAGCAAGGTTTCTCTAACAAAATAAAAGCAAAAGAAAATTAAGAAACCCTCTGACCTCTGATCCAAAACTCAGACATTGTAACATTCTCAGACCAGTTGCACTGCAGTGTATTGTTAAACATTAAGAAACCTTTCCTCTGCATTCTCAGAAACAATATTTGGTGGGGCTTTTTTGTTTGTTTTAATATCCAAGTTGAGCTGCAAAATATAAATGCTTCAGACCGGCTATATTTTGAATGAATTATAACCCAAAAACTGAATGCCTGGTTTCATAATGTTAAGTATTAATCTTATTTATGTAAGATACTGTCAGTTCTAAGTGTTGTACACACAGTTGTATACACAATACTTGGAGTTCCTAACAAACTCCTAAAAAGAGGAATTCTTTGATATTTACTTCATGTAGTAGCCCCAGTCCAAATGAATACCTACCAAGACCATTTCCACTGTATCGTACACTTACAGCACGTGTGTTAGTGCATTTTTTTTGATATAATATAAATTCTAAAAACAAAACATGAAGAGAAAGGACATCACTCATTTTACAGATAGATGTTTGAAGCAGACAGATAATTTGACTTGCCAAACTCTCACAGAGACAATGCACAGAACAACTGACAATGAACAGAGGAGAATATGTCTTACCTTCCAGCCAGACTGGGATCACAGCAATGATCACTGAATCACCAGGTTGGAAGAGACCTTCAAGATCACCAAGGCCAACCCATGCCCTAATACCAACCTCACCCTCCTCTGAGCTGATAAGCATTAAGCAACAATAACTCCATAACTTGTACTCATTTGCTTGTACTCCAATATATGTAGTACACTCATCATCATGGGGTGTCCTTAAAAATACTTATAAATCCCACCGCCATTTGGAATAGAAATAAAGCATGTTTTTTCCTCCTTCATGTATAACTCATCATCTGTCTCAAATATCCACAAACTATGTGAGTACAAACAACTGTTTCTCCCTTTTATCCCCAGCTGACAGTACCGGAGAAAGACCTCTTACATTTTCCTTTGCTTGGCAAAATACATGGTCTGTAATGGTAGCCTGGAGGTATTTAATGCCATTCAACAGTACGCCTTTCTCATCCTTGAAGGAAAGACACACACATCTAGAAGGACATACATATCTAGAAGGAAAGACAAACACTTGATAAAAAAGGACAAAAACAATTTCAAAGAACTTAATGTGCTGGCTCCATAAATCGTAACAGAAAAGTGTTGATACCTTTAGAAGGAAAACTCATGATAAAGTGATTTCAAAAGCTTGAAGGCCTTGATTTGTTTCTCCTAAGTGAAGCAATCTTCCCTAACCAAGAAATAAGTATGTAAAAGGCCAAGCCAGCTATATTATCACTCAAACTAATTCAGAATATAAGTTCAAAAGGATTTCAATAATATACCACTGTAATCACAGATTTTATTTTAAAAAAGCTATTTAGGCAATTATTTAATTTGATTATGTTTTGTAAAAGAAACTGCAAACTTCCAACTGTCTCCTAATCTATAAATTTCCAAATTACAGCATGAACTACATCATGAAAAAAAAACTCTGTTGGAAGTGCTCAGGCACTTGATTGAAAGGGAAGGGATGTAGCTTTTGTGTAAGACATATTCTTCCAATATACCTTTAAAGGCCAATCTATATTTTACTCAAATGTAACTCATACAAGGAGAATGTCACAAAATGTTACAATTTAAAGAATTTTGAGGTATCAGTAACCGTGAAAAAAACACATGCTGTTGTTTAAATAAACCAGCATTCCCAACTAACCTCAAAGTTCACCAGAACAAAACAACAGCCACCCCGGATTTCATGAGTTCTGGATGCTGTCTCCAGCACATGTAAGACTCCACGGTGCAAATGACAGGTCAAACAAATCTTATATTGGTCCCATGCACTAAACACAAATTTTTAACTTGTCAGACTGGTTTCAGATTCAAAAAGTACATTTATCTCCCTGCCAGTATGTTCTACTACCTTCTATACTGCCGTCCATGTAAATACCAAATCTGTCTCTCACCACTGTGAATACTCAAGAAAATCTACGGCAATAAGCCCAACAGCCTAATGAAACACAGCTCAAAAAACTGCCCCTTCAAAAATCAGTATTTAATTTGCCACTAATCCAACAGAATATATTCTCACACTATAGTATGAGGATAGAAGTTCTAACTTATCCTCATCTTTCTCATAAAGGAACTGAATTTCTACCTGGAAATGGTGTGAGGCCTTGGAACAGCAGTGTTAGCCAGGGAAGCAAGTGCATAACTAGAGACGGACAGAGGGAAATACTATATAAATCTTTGCATTATTTAGAGCCAAACACAACCACCCATAATACAGTAAATTACATATTTTCTAGATTTACAAACAAACAGTTGGAGAACACTTGTTTCTGCTTTTGTCAGTGATTAGCAGAAAAACAGGAAATGAATCAGGCTGAAATAATAAATCTCGAGAAGAAACACCATGAAATTTTTTGGTCTTACATAAGATTCATTATCTTTTAAAGTGACAGGAACATCAACAGACAAACTGATCGAAAAATCACAGTTTTAACAGACAGCAGAATAACTATGGATTGTTCAGAAAAGGAAAACAAGTGTGGGTCTTCTTTCTCTTTTAATTACGTTATATCACAGGTGTCTTCCACAGTCTTTCTGATGCATCATGATCCATATACAAGTTTACTGACTGATGGAATACCAGCCAAGATAAGAAAGACGGGAAGGCAGCCAAACAAGCATCAGTGCCAAATTGCAGTGAACCCTTCATTTTCTTTCTAGCTTTGCCACACACCACGACAGGCTTTATTCCCAACAACTCTGGGCCTCTGTTTTACAGAAACGCTGTTGATAATGCATTTACATTTCCCTAGGACTTCCTTCAGTGAACTCTGAGAAGTAAGATATAATGGCAACAAGTCCTGAAACCACTTTCCCATGCAAGTGCAAAATCCTGTCATCTTTGAGCACCATTTCTTCTGGACTGTCCCATCTGTTATTTAAGAGGAGTGAAAAATAACCATGTTATTTAAAAAAAAAAAAAAAGTTAGCGTCCCTGTCTCTTAAGAGAATGATCAGGCTATAACCTCAACCAGAGACCACACTAATCGCTTCAATTTCAACTTTGCACCAAAATATTCTCCCCACCTCCCAGCACCCCCAGTCAAAACTAATCTATGGGGGAAGGAAATGAACAAAATCACATCCAGAGCAGGTACAGTTTTTGTCTTAATAAATTTTATGGTTAAACTGACAGCACATTTTTTTCTCATTTGTAAAGCATTATTAAAGGTGTGATGGAAATCACCCTGGACCATGCTGGATGTGTTTCAACTGGCACTAGTATCAGTTTCAGTGATTTAATCCCAGGCTGCAAAGTTCCCAGCCACCCAGAGGGATCAGAAACAAACTTGTCTCTCCAAACCAACGTATAATTTATGTCCTTTCCCAGTCTGGGCTAGAGGAAGGGACTTGGATTCAGATTGGTTTCATTTCAAAAGTGGAGGGCAAATTTTAACTCCTGTCAATCACTATATCAGCAACCAAAAAAAAGGAATATGGCAGGAGCATTCTGATCCTTCACATAGCACTGAACTTTCTTTGTTTTCCTTCACAGCACAGGGTGAAATAACTCCCTCCTATTTCTATATCTCCTTCTCATTACATGTAACATCTATAATAGCCCACACATTTTATCAAATTGATTGAATTTAAAAAAATCTAATATTGTAGGAGCAATCCAATTATTCAAAAGAATTATTTTTATTCCAAATCTTATTTTTCCTCATTATTTTAAATGCCTCAGAAATACATTAATTAGCTACATAATAGTCTGCAATCACAACTGGCAAGAAGGAAAATTTTTAAACTGATGTCTTGGATCTCAGATGTTCTAGTAACAATGTTTGACTTTTAAAAAGAGTGTCAGTATACAATTTTTGCTGAGGAACAAGCTGGTTTAAGTGTTAAACCACATATATAACCTTAAAGTTAAAATTTTATGGCCATATAAATATGCATTAGTCTTTCAGTTTTCCAACAAATGTGTTTTGTTTTGTTTTAAATTCTTCCCAGAACACTAAATACATGATGGAAAGCAATATATTATATTATGACGTAAGTGTACTAACTTATTCGAACCAATAAACAAGCTTGTGAAGAAAAGCTTCCTTAAAAAAGAATTAAAGTACCTTTATTGTAATGAATCAAAGTACAATCTTATCTAGCTGTGACAGGAATTTCTTCTGCCCAATAATTTCACAGTTTTGATGCAAACATTTAATATTATGCCCTGAATAAAGGCAGGAGGAAGTCAGACTAATTACTGAGCCAAGGAGAGCATTAGGCTTATAAAACACAGTCCTTGTATTCATATGTAGTTCACACCTGCTCTGGCTTGTCAACAAGAATAAAACATTTCACTAATCATGGACTTGATAAATGTTTCTCCAAAGCTACCAAAAAGCTGCAGTGAAATAGAGCTGAACTGGTAAAAATCTTGGAAATTACGTTATTTCCAGGAGACTGCTGAAAGCACTTTATTACAGAGCATAATATTAAAGGAGCACACTTTAATAAAGAGTTCTGGTAACAGACCAAAGCAAACAAAAAGCATCATGTTTTTTAAAATGCTAACCACACACTTATACAGACACAGCAAGAATATTAAACACATGGCATCTCAAGAGAATGCAGAGAAGCAGTCCTCACAGGTCAGATTTGCAGAAGAAATGAACTGGCAGTGAAATCTAAACATGACAATTTCAGGAGCATTCAATACTGTAGCTGAAAACCAATGGGTGTCCAACAGTTTTGCATATTTTTGTGCATTTGTGTGCATGTATCAGCTTATTTGAAAATCAAGTATGTGCGGACATCCTAATTAAACAACTTTTGCTAGTAAAAACTATTATATCCTAATTATATTCCTTAAGTAATGTCCTGGTTAAGCAGAGCGTGAGACTGATGCTATCTAGTCTGTTTATGGGATACTGTAGGTAAGGAGTCACTGAAGAAGAAAAAAACACTGCCCTGCAGCATCATTAAAAGAAAAAATTTATCTGTATTGCCTCTTTCAACCAGGGAGCTCATATCCATGGAAAACTTTTCTTTTTACACCACTGCAATAAAAATATGCAAAGTTAGAATAAGTCCAGAAAACCTTTTCCAGCACAAATGTACAGAATCAGTTATGTTGGAAAAGACACCCAAAATCATTGAGTCCAAGTGTCAACCTAACACTAAGTCCACCACTAAACCATGTCCCTAATATAATTTAATTTGAGGTGTCCTACAGCAATAGTTCTTTTCCTATGAAAGACTCAAGATGAAAATCCCTTCACATTTATACACATGAATAAAAAAATGTAAGATGGGAAGGTATGTTTGATTTTTATTTATTTAAGAAAGGAAAGTGAAGTTGTTTCACTTTTGAAGAAAGTACTTTGAAGTCAAGAGCTTCACTGTTTTCTTGAAACCATTTATTTCCCCCTACAGTTCCAAAGAAAACCGTTACACAAATACATTAGAGGAAGCAGGTGTATAATTTCATTGAAAAGCTATTTAAGCTTCTAAAAAATGAACTTTATGTCAGCACAGGAGATCTTTCAAGAATTTCCTAATGTTACCTGCTAGAACATATAATTTAATATTTATTTTGCTACTTTATTAAAAAGCAACCACAGGTTATTATTCCACAGTACTAGCAAGCACTGCTCTATGGCCCAAAGCACAAAATAAAATGATCACAGTGCCAGGAAAACACCAATGTCACGTTGAACTGTAAATATATGAAGAAAATCCTCAGCACCGCCAAAATAATATAGTAAAATACCTAGGGACATGACAATTAAAACAAACAAACAAACCCCCCCTTTAAGATAGATTGCATAATTCCATGAGATACTACATCACTTTTTTTCAGTTTTAATTCAAATATACTTCTCATTTTATAAATCAGTCATCACTAAAGTTACAGTAACATCTGGACTTGTTTAAGACTAATTAAGCTAAATATAGCTTTAAGAAATATATTTCAGCAGGAAAAAATAAATGTACAAAATTATATTAGTGTGCTATTAGGCAGCTTGCAGGTTTTTTGTATTTTAATATAATTTCTTCCAACAATGCACAAAGCAACTCAGTGTGGACAGAGACACAGCAGATCTGCATGAATGTAGGTAGATAGACAGATATGGATGCATTTTAAAATGTTAAAATATTTAAATACTAAAGAGAATACAACTTTTCCAATGTATAGAGCAAGAGGCTCTGGTATAGAGGGGCTTCATGCTCAGTCAGCTTCACCACGTATTTTCGGAATCCCACAGAAGCAGCCCCCACTGAATTAGCTTCAAAGGGTTAAATCAGTACAAGCAGTGGCCCATGTTGTTTCTTGTTGCAGGTTAACCCAGCCTGAAGCAGAAATTCATAACAGAACCACCTTTCACTCTTCAGAATGAGATCAGGTACTTGGTTTAAACTGCCTGTAATAGAGGTTGAAGCTAAATCTTTGGATCTGATAGGAGCAAGGACATTCACTGCATTACACTGATGGCTGTAGGTTAGTAAATTCCAAAAGAAAGGCATTAATAAATAGAAGGTGGTAACCAGCATAACATGTGAAATCACTGTGGTTATTTGCTAAATTAACAATGTCCTCTCAATTGCAGCCAAGTTTCCAAACTAGTAGTTTGTGGAATAATCTGTGGGACTAACTCCCAAAGGCAATCATTTACCAGAACTCACTCTGTACATGCCAGATACCAGCAGCACACAAAAGAGTACAGCAGTCCTACAAAAGGCAGCAGCAGGCTTTTAAAGCAAGGATGGATATAGCACCTCACGGTTAAACAGCAGATGTTATGGGGGAGGAGAATGTAAGCGCACACTCGGATTAGGTCAAATTGGAAAAATATAACCATGCTATTGAAAACAGAAAATAAAGTAGTAAGTTAAATGCACTGTGACCTCATTTTTACAGTTTAGCAAGTAATTTACTTCAAAAGACAGTAACTTCTTGTTAAAAGAAAGGCTAGTTATTATTATGACTGCCTGACACTTCCCACTCTAACATCCTATTTTCCAACATGCTTACAATCTTCTCAAGCAAACTGGGCTGAAAGTTATATACCAGAATCTTCTTCAGAACTCTTATTTCAACCGAAGTACTTAAGACAACAACAAAAAAAACTACCACAGCTCAAAAAACCACAACAATATAACGAAGAAAATCGTCCTGGAATAGAAAAAAAATCTAAAACTTGCAATATTTTCTCTAGAAAGGTTTAGCACTAGCAGACTTTCAAATTGGAATTTGAATTCTAGCCTGTGTATCTTGGAGGTACATTTTATCACCCTTCCAGCAATATGAATATATCCATGCTTGCAAGTTTTCAGGAATGTGAGAAAAAGATACCCAGTCTTCAACAAAGAGCATATATTTTATCTGCAAATATCTCACTTGATCCAGACTGGAACTGAATAGAATCTTCCTTTCACTTTCAGGTGAACAATATGCTGGATCAAAGTACCAGAAAATAAAGGTAGGAAGTTGACTTATCCTTTCTGATGTCCAACTAATAATTATTGTGGCAGCAAATGTAGAAGAAACTTCAACCAAACGTGGAGGGGGTGGGATTTCAATCTGAACCATGTTGCAATTCTAACAGTCTAAGTGGTGGCTGCCAGAAAGGACAGAAATCTGCACCAAACTGGAGGGCTGAACAGCAACTCCAGCAGAGCATGCCAAAGAGAAAAATATAAGAAAAAGAAAGGGGATTGCAGAGTGAGGAAACCAACAGTTGCTGTTTGGGGAAGTATTCTGTGAGCGTTAGCACAAGCAGTAAGAGATTATATATGAGAGACAGAATGGACCAGCTGATCACAAACAGTAGAGGAAAACAAGCTAACAAAGGCAAGAAAGAGATTCTACAGGGTAGATGAATAGGGAACAGAGAGGGAAAGCATCTCCAAGTCACAGAAGAGAAAAAACAAAGGTATCAGATTATGTATTGAAAAGGATATGATTTTAGATCAGCTAAGGTATCATCGTAACAAAAATCTGAACTGGCTAAATATGAATAGGATTTACATAAAACACTTAGTTATGCAGAAAGTAAAAGTTACATTGCTGGTGAGCAAATAAAAAAAAGCAGCAAAAGCAGCTTGTACTGTAAAAGCAAGCCTTCCTCTGCTGCCCATCCTCTAAAGCCCAAAGACATCCATAAAACACTCTACACAAGCACATGGATCATACTGTCTAGGGTCAATCCCTATAAAGCATGACAGAGTATTATTAGATACTACAAGCTCAAATAGCAGCAGTCTGCCGAGTGAGTAACTTCCAAACCTCCTGATATGACTGCAGTTATTATTTTTAACGGCTAGAAAACAACACACAAACTACATTAGAAATAATTCTCTTTACTTGATGAAGCTACATTTGGAAATAATTGCTGAAGTACATTATGGCAGTTTAACTGCATGGCTTTTATCCCTTCTCAACCCCATAGTATCTTTGCCTAATACACACTTAACAGGTCACTGGTCAGGATTTTGTTTGTTCTTAATCATTGTGTCTCCCATAAAAATAAACAAACAAATAAATAAATAACTACTGCATAATGCTACATTGAAAGTAGAAATTGATTTCCTTGTAAATCATTGCAGGGCAGCAACATGTAGGATTAATATTGCTGGAATAGTCAAAAAACATACTAATTCCACTGAAATAGCATGGTTATTATTCCTGTTAACAGATACAATATTGGAATGTGATTAATGATTCATTTATTTACCACTTCAGGTGCCTGACCTGAGATAGCCTAAACAAAACTAAGTTCTTGGGCATCTTACACAGCAAATTATATGTTCAAAGATACCTGCAGTATCAATTGTGTACACACATTGCCACTGCCACCAGGCATGGCCAAGATTCAGATGCCTTTATCAGACAAGATAAAAATCTTTCTTTGCTTTATTTGCATTACATCTCTTATTCAATGGAAATAACTGCCCTAGAGACCAGGTTTGCTTCTGCCCAGTGTAGATGGTCACCCCAGTAGACAGGGCAACTGCATCTTGAGGAACGCTTCTGCAGGGGAAGACAAAGCCAAAAAAACACAGCTGTATAATCAAGAACAATTAACTTAATAAAGGGAGGCGCAAAAGATAATACAGCTATGGTTGCTTTCCCAACTTTAATTCTGGCATTTCTTAACATTTAAGAATTTTACCTAAAAACTTAAAATTATAATGAACTGCAAGCAGTGGCAGAGCAAGTCTCACTTTTCATTTACATGTGCAATCCTTCATATTACAAAGCCTGGGCAAACAAGTTATGTAATTGCTGCAGAAGCCATACCTTGTTATTTCTAATATTCCTAGTGTACTCATTATCATGGTTTCTGAGAAACGCAGTTAAACTACCAACACCCTAAAGCTATCTTCCCTGTCTCTACAATGGACAGAGTTCTTGCATTCTATACACTATGAAAACCTCAGCCATTCTTCACCTACAAAATGCACTATTTTGCAGAATGTACATTAGGTTAAGGTAAAGTTGCTGCAAGTAGGTACTGACTTCGATAATACATACTCAAATCCATACTCTAGTCAACTGTTTTTATGATCTGACACTCATGATAACAAAGATAAAGCTAATAAATTCCCTTTTTTGAAGGAAATCAGATCACCAGAACAAGACTTCATTACCTAATATTCCAAAATTGCCATATTCAGGTACTAACCTACAGTAACACTGTACAAAGCACATATTTCAGAGATGAACTTTAAAGGTGAATAGCTCTAACTTCAAGAGGACTACATTTTACAGAGAGCTTCACTACCTACACTGCGCTTTTACAGATAAAAGCATCAATCTACCCAGGCTTCCCATAAAGTGTTGCATTTCTGTTCACTGTACTGCCAATTGGAAGCTCCTTCCTTTCAGGGTTCTAACTTATTCTCTCACTGAATGATTTTTAGCACAATAAAACTATTTGTCTGCATACTTAAGAGGTGCATTTTCACCATTTCATGAGGAATACCAACCATATCAAATATTCTTTATAACCATTTCATGAGGAATACCAACCATATCAAATATTCTTTATAACCAATGTTCTTTATTATTTTGATTTTTGTCCACCAGAGAGAAACAAATAGATGGTTAAGAGAATCCATCCTGCAAATGCAGCATATTGTGGCTTTACATTAATTGTGCATATGCAAGTTTCCATAAAGTGGCTTCAAAAAGCATACAGCAAAGATTCACACAGCTTGTGAAAGATAATTTAGGTTGTAACTGTCACTTACAAACTATCTGTTACTCTTAAAAGAGAAAGGTAATATTGTATGACCTTTGAGATAAGAACAAGGATATGACTGTATAGCCCTAATAAAAAAACAGCAATACCTCACACCTCAGAAACAAAACAGAAAAAAGAAACAATGAAAACAAACCCATGTCACCATCTTCATATTTTACTTAATCAACAGTTCTTGGTCTAGATCCAGCCACGATATTATGCTGATTAGCACAGGGTGTAGGAGGTAGGAAGAAACCATTTTCACTGCTTACTGTTTTAAAGAAAAAGCTGTAGCATTGCTGGTCAAGACCAAACAGGATGCTTCTATTTCTTAACTCATTTCCCAGTAAAAAACCACCTCCTGCAAAGCTTAAACTTATCTTTTGCTGTTGAATTAATCTGGCACATCATATACCTTATCTACTAACTAAATTAAACACTGAAAACAGGGAATTTTGTTCTTCCTGTCCCAGACATGCAGGCAGCATGTAATCCTAATAATCTAAATTCTTGCAAAGCAGAATATTTCCCTTTGTTTATCCTTGTTCTCTTTCTGTGAGTTAGTTAATCCATTACCTAATTCATCTTGGAATCATCTTTAATTGTTAATAATGGAAAGACTCAGGACTCCTGTGCTGTGTTTACAGGCTCTCTTCTATTCTTGCCCTGGCTGAATTTCTGCCTGGTGTCAGGTCACAGAAGGCGAAGTCTACTTTTCTGCAGCTATGCACAACCACCACAGACAAAGTCCAAACAAAGCATACTCACACATAAAAGGGAAAAAAAATGCAATAGCAAATAGGAACGAGAAGGTGAAGAAAAACAGAAGATAAAAATAAAAACCCAACAAACTAGTCACGTAGGAACTTTAAGAGGAAAAATCTTTGGGTCATTAGGTACGAAAACCCCTCAATCAAAATCCAGATGGCTTAAAACCTTGGTGGTGTGAAATGCAGAGTAAGTGTGCATGATAGCTTTGCAGGTTTCTCCTGTGTCGTCCCACAGATAAAATTTACACTGACTGTAAAATCTCACACTTCAGTAAAGCAACAGCTTGGTTTCAGAGACTATAAGCACTAAGGTTCCCTTTGCTTAAAAAGGAGCTAGAAGTTTGATACCTCTATCTGTGACCCTGAGTTAAAGGGCTCCTGGGTCTCCCAAGACATATTTTTAGCAGTATCATAAAGGAAAGCTTAACTTTTTCCTCTCTTGAAAAAGCAAAGTCAAACAAAAGTAAGTATCAGATACAGCTTCACAGGTAAAATCCAAGTGAAAAGGTAGCCACTCTTCTCAGTAAACTAAAGCAAGGTCTTCAACTCAGGAAAAAAAAGTAATTTAAAAGGCTCTATTCTGTTTACATTTGACTCAATAGTATAGCAGAACACAAAATCAGACTACCTCCATCAGGACACACAGTGGAGAAGACTTTGATTAAAGTTATTTTCCCAGTACACAATCTAAAAATAAAGTAACCTTGAACACACTCCACCTTCCAGACACATTTCTTTGCATTGATCATTGTATTAGATTGCTTATTACAGAAACATGAAAGGCAGACCCAGAGTAAGGTACTTCCTCATGGCTGACCATAAGAAAATTTTTCTTACCAGGCTTTACCTTTGCCAGTAGGATGATGTCACTACAATCACTATTTATTCCCATCCAAATGCTCTTCCACTAACAGAAGTCTGAGGGACACCTGGAAGTTCCCTACATAATACATTTTGATATGAAGGAGAAAAGCCAAACAGTATGTTGCAACAACCACTCTCTGTCAGCATCTTCAATTATTATACACAGTTCCTGTACAGACTAAAACATTTACTGTGAAAGTCCTATTAGATCTTGATACAAGGAAGAGTTGCAACACTGAATATGAGCTTGGCATATGGCCCCCAGATTTCAGGTCATAAAAAGCCCAAAGCACTCCTCAACTATCTAATTTAGACAAAATAAAAGTCTTTTAGTTCCTAAAAGAAAATATAAATGTTTCTTCCTGGTTGAGTTCTGAATGACAATACTGCAGAAGATCTGCCAAAACATCTCTCCCCTTGTCCAGTTTCACAGAAATATACAGTAAGATCAGAGCACCATGTACTTTTAGCAAAGGAAATGGATGAATGACGCATTTAGGCATGGAAACACCAATAATCTTTTCCTCTGGAATGCAACTGTTATGGTGCTAAGAAAGGCTCTTATTTGTCTAACAGCAGTTAACAAGGCTATTTTTTATAAATACTTAAAAATAAAAACAAGACACAGCAACACTAGTACTGTGGTGCTATCATATCCAAAACACTAGCCAGGCAGCACTGCGAAAGCCCCATGCCTCAACTGAATCCTTCAGTCTCACCTGAACCTCCACTGTTCAGAAGATCCCCCAAGATGCAAGACCACTTTGCACTCCCTAAAAACCATTTCTTGAAAACATGCACAAGGTAAATTTGTCTCAGCAGAAGTCATATACAATGCACTAGACACTACAGCTGGAACTGTCTGACAGATTAAGCATTTTAGGATAAAAATAGAACTTGATTACTTGATGTGGCTCACAGAGTTTGGTTTTATGTGAAAAATCTGATCCTTAACCAAGATACTTAAAAGTGATAATTTTATTTATTAAGGATATGCAGCATCAGTGAAACACAATGAGAACAGAGCACCATGATTCTTACTGCACACAATATCCCCAGAGTTAGTCCTTTTGCTGAAGCAGTTCTTCATCCACTAAATGGAACAACTGAAGGGGACAGCCAGGAGCTCCAATTTAGAGTAAGCTCTAATCTGCCTTATGGGAGCAGCTAAAGGACCTATGGAAAAATGTTTGTTTAACAGTAATTTGTCTCAACTATAAAAGGAAGCAGAACAGAACTGACACAGTCCCACAATGACAGTCTGTGCTGAACAATAACAGGATATTTGCATTAACAGAGTTGTGCTCTATAGAGGAAGCAAAAACAAGTGACTATACCAAACTTGATTGGTACAAATATTTATTTCTGTAAGATGCCCTTCAAATGCCTTGCTGAAGACATCATTAGAGGATATGCTGGCCTCTAAAGAGAGGAAGTTTTAATGCCTGAGGAAACACCTGTATATATGAAACTTTAAGCTCATTTCATTAGGTCATTTTGCAAAGTTGCTTTAGGTTAAAATAACTCTTATATCAGCTTTCCAGACTGGTGTAATTTGTCTAGATGCAAAGTGAATCTTTGGAAACTCGCCCTCCAAACAGGAAAAAAAAGAAAAAAGGCAATGACTATTCTCATCTTGTAAATGGCAATTACAGTTTTGGCTGCTTATCCAACAGGAGGCTACCAGTTGCCCAGCAGGTGTCTGACTTCAATCCACAGTTTAAAAGTGGAAAAGCCTACAGTAATCCTTCCATTACAAAAAAAGTAACCTAAAATGGAAGTACTCTTACATTTTCTTGTTCCACAGATAAGCCCCAAAGCATGGTTAATTCTTCTCAATAGTATGCTACAGCATCAATGAAGGTAAAGCAAAACAGACACTTCTCACTTGCCTTAATGACAAAAGACCTAAGGGTAGTATCACAAATGACATCTGGGCCTTTTCTTCCTTCTCCAAATTCTACTTTGAAGAACTCAAAGACCATTCTAAAGCTGGCATAAAACATGCTCACAACTTTGTGTAGAGCCCCGTAATGTTATAGTCCCACACAACATTTACAGCTCTTTTTAGATACCCATTGCTTTGGTTTGGATCCTTGAGTCAGTGCACAAAGAGAAAAAACACCAGAAAAAACAAACAACCCATGCCAAAGAAGGACCAGCAACCAAAATCAAGGCAAAACACAGTTATGAAGTGCCTGAGAACTACCAGAAATGTACAAGAAACAATCAAGATCACTGAAGAAAAGACTAAGCCACCTTAAGACTCAGATGAGCAAAGTCTCTTCCACAAAGTCTTTCATCAACTCAAAAATAAACAAGAAAATCTGCGGTGAGGTGAACATTAGTTTACAGAAGCTTGGAAGAAATCTGTCAATCCATAAATATCAGCAAGAGACTAAATACCTATTTGTTATCACAAAGCACCAAGAAAAAAAAAATTAGAAAAGTGCCTGAAGAAATCTGATGAAGTAATCCTTCAAGTGAATACCTAAGAGGGAAGAGTGTAATTCTACTTCAAATTCTACCTGAAGTTTCTTTCTGAGTTAAAAGTAGAGCACAACAGTATCTGAAATGTAATCTATTTACAATGCAAAAAGGTTCATGTTTTTCCTTAAAGATTATTTCATTTGTTAATTTAAAATACAAACTACTTGAAATTAACTAAAATTAGAATAAAACAGGGATAAAACTTCCACTTCAGAGACTCAGAAATAAAAGGAAGCCTCCTCTTGTGAAAAATAGTAACATTAAAAAAAACTCCAAACAACTGTTTTCAGAGGTACTGATACAGCCTCTTCCACAGTCTTCCTACTGGGGGAAAAAAACGGTACATTGCAACACTAATAAAAACAATCAGTTCTCTAAGACTCAGTGTAACTTTTTACCTTCCTGGTAGAAGTCTACCTCCAGGTGCAACTCACATGCTTTTTGCAGTAAAATCCAACACCATTCCCAGTCTCTTGAAGCTGTATTAGGTACACCAATTCATTCAGCTACACATCTCCCATCAGTTAACACAGAAGGCACAATGGAAACAGACCTGCAATAAAGATAAGACAAAAATCTGAAATCAGCTTCTTTATGGATAAGCCAGCATTAGAATTAATACTTTTATTAATCGTTCAAAGAGCTTTCGCTGACCCTCAAAGAATTGGACAGACGCACATCTCAGCTACAAACCAGAAATCACACTAAGAGTAAAACCTAAAACACGTATCCATCAACTCATTTAATTCGGGCATTAAAATTTATTCTACTAGGCTGGTGCATGGTGTTTACATACAATTCAAAAAACAAACCGCAAAGCTAATATGGATGTCTGACCATGGGCCAGAGTGAACTGACCCCATAATGGAGACCACCAAGCTTGGCTAAAGGCCATCAGATGACAGTAGTCCAGAGCAGTATAGTTGTACTTCAGAGCTCAAAGATCTTTCTTAGTGCTTCTAAACCAGGATTCAGAAGTCCTGTGAAAAGACTTAGGCATCCTACTTTGTCATCCTGGAAGGAAGGGGGTGGTGTGTGTGTTGGATCTTCGTAAGGAATACTTTAATAAGATGAAGCAAGATCAAAGATGCCCCAGTAAACAGAGGAAATACCCCTACATACTGGATTAGTTAGGAAGAATCACCTACCCACTGAAAAAATTCAATCTGAAGTTTTTCTCAGGAGGAATAGTAGCTAAATGCTGTTAATTAAGAATATGGGGGAAAAGAAGAGCTTATACCATATATTTTCCACCAAAAAGACTCTACCCAATTGCCAAAAGAATTCAAGGGCTTGTGTTCTTTCACAGGTTGATAATATTCACATAAAACAAGTTTTCCTAATGCATTTATTTATTAATGCTGACTGGGAATCCCATAGCTAAGGGAGTTTTAATGATTCATTTACTAATGGAGAGACCAGAATTTGTACACACTACGAAGGTAAACAAATACATCTGTCAAGCATCTTCTTTCCTCCTGAGCCTCAGCTAGCATAATTAATCAAAATCTGATGATTTCTCTGCATATGGAATGTGTCATTTGTCTGACAGATTTAAGGGGAAGGGGAGAGAAGAAAACCACACTTAAACATTTCAATGCCTTCTGTTAGAAATGATAATCTGATGTCCACAAACTCAAAAATAGTTGACAACATAAACCTAACAGCTAAAATTCAGGCTTTTACAAATGCTGAATTTGTAAAATTTTACAAGTGCTGAATTGTATAAAATGCAGTTGAAACTGGCATGCTTCAAGAAATATGAACACAGAAGAGTTAGGCATATGTAAGCCTTTTACTGAACTCGTTTTTAAGATCAGCATTTCTGTCATAATGCAAAAGTGAAACTTTCATTTTCTGGACAAGTAAGTTGAGTTCATATGCAATTAAAAAGTGCTTTCTCAGTTTTCTCAAAGTACAAGCATTTAAGTACAAGCATTTGTACAACAATCTTTAAGTACAAGCATTTAAATGTTTACAGTTAAATAAGTACCAGACTTTGTAAGCTGTTAAGTAAGGTTACACAGCCATCATTTCTAAGCATTCAAGCGAATTATGTTAGCTGGGCAGTTCAGAATTTTACTTCAGTCTGACCTGGATATTCAACTAAAAACATTCTTTTCCAATGTATTTAATAAGAAACATTTAAATGGACACTGAAATACAGTTCTTGATAAAAAATTATTAAAAAAGCACTGAGGGGAAAAATTAATTTTAAAAAACTAATTTCTGATTCGTTTTGTCTCCAGAATTAAACCCTGCAAGACACATTTCCCCAAACTGCCCTTAATAAAATAATGCTATCCTCGATGACAACTGAGATAAAGCACTAATCAGTACCAACGCCAACTACAGTATTTTAACAGAAACAAGATCTGTCGTGCTCCTCATGGAGAAACACAGGCACATATCCAATAAGCAACCACAAGGGCATGCAGGCTTCAAATCTTGATTTCTCTGCTCAGCAATAACAGCATTCTACCACTGTTGGTTTGGCGTAACCCCATAACTCCACTCCACTACTGCTCCTCTGCCAAAGCCCCATTTCTTTTTGTCAAGGGGCAGTACTGGAGCAGAAGGAGAAAGGCAAAAGGACGCCTTCCCTTTGCCAGCCATCACCTCTTCAGCTCACTTACATGCACGCTGGCTTTCACAGTTTGTTACCAGTTCTTCCCTATCTTTCGATCGTGCGCCTGCAGTAGCTGCTCTGTGTGTGTGTATAGCAAACTACCAGGTGGAAAACTCCCAGCTTTGCAGAAGGACCTGTGCAAGGAAAACACTCGGAGGGACGCGGGCTATTCCCACTGTTTGTCCCCCACCACCTTCACAGTCGAGATGCAGTATCCCTGCAAACTCCTCCGACCCACCGGATCCAGGGTGGCCGACAGAGCACAGAGAGGTCAGCTAGAAACTCTCAGGGGGAAGGGTGCGAACGCTGCCCCCGGGGTGCGCTGGAGGCCCGGGAACTGCTGGCGCTCCTCGCCCTGTGCCAGGTCTCGCCGTGCCCCGCAAGTTCAAGCGCCGGAGTTCCCAGGCCCCCGGCCCGAAGCCGCTGCCGGGCAGAGGGAGCGCCGGCCGAGGGGCCCCGCGGCCCACCCGGGCTGGCAGAGAGCGGCAGCTCCTCCCTGCACACCGCGCCCGCCGTGCCGGGGCCGAGCGGGACCCACCCGGAGCTCCCCGAGCCCTGGGGCCGGCCGAGCCCCCCGCCTCAGCCACGGGCCGCTCGCTCCGCCCGGGGGGAGACAATGGGCACGATGACTTCACCCTCCAGCAATGCGAGGAGCAGCGGGGGACGCCGCCGACTTCCCCCCGGCCCCCAGGACGCTCCCGGGCCCTATCCCCCCCCCCGACCTCGGGCTCCCGCCCAGAGGCGGCTCCGGCTCGGAGGTTCCGCTCCACCCCTCACCCGCCGCCACGCTCAGGGCGGCGGCCGCCGGCGGAGGCCCGAGCCGGGGAACGCCGCCACCGCCGGGCCCCTCGGCGCCCCCCGCCCCGCCGCGGACCCACCCCGGTACCTGCGAGTCGGCGGGAGGAAGCGGCGCCGCTCAGCCCGCCCGAGCCCGGCGCCGCGCAGGAAGCAGCTCCGTGCGTGTGTGTCCGTACGTGTGTGTGTATGTGTGTCTGTGTGTGTGTGAGTGAGGAACGGAGGGGGCGGCACCGCCCGGCCGAGGCGGGGCGGGGCGGCGCGGGGCCGGGGCCGGAGCCGGGGCCGGGGCTGCCCGCGGAGGGAGGCGGCGCCCGGCCGTCGGTTTCCGCGACGCGCTGAGCTCAACGCGCACGGCGGTGCCGCCCCTCGCCCGCCCCCGGCAGGGCGGCCCCGGCGGCAGGGAGCGCTGCGGACCCCGCGGTGGGCTGGGGGCGACTCTCCGTGCCGCCGCTCGCTGCCGCCCGCCGTGCGGGGATGCTCGGGACCGGCGGGATGGGTGCGGTGTCTCTGCCCCGTGGCGGGGGACGCTGCAGGGCTGCCAGCTGCAGCAGCCGCACAAGGTACAGCGTTATGTGTATGCACAATTACGTGGGCTTCACACCCATGGAAACGGAAAAGTGCGAGGCGAAGAACGAATTACCAGGGCGTTGCAATAGGGTTGTGGTGCTGAGCGCTGATTCAGTCGCCAGGATGACAAAACCCTGTTTCCGTGCTGTAGGATCCAGGTTTACCTTCTTTGCGCCCCCTTCGCCATTTGAAGCAGAAGTCGCCTCAGAATTTGCCCAGAAGCCCCCAGCTTTTCCTTCGTGGCATGGCCCTGTTGTGCATTTAGCTGCGGTCAGCCCGCGGTCCCTGGCGTCCAGCAGCCGCAGCCCGGGGCTGCCTCCGGCCGATCTGTATGGCTCACCCATCCCTGAGTTCGGGTTCTCCGTCTCCTTTTACTACCGACCTTCATGCAGTCTTCCACGGGATTCCCTCCCTCTGCAACCCTATCCTAGCTGCCGCCCTCTCCCACAGCCTGCTCGCTGCTCCTGACCTCCACTTCTGGCCCCATTCCGAATCTCCTCTGGCATGTCTGGAGAATAATGTATTCTCTGCATACATTATTATTACAATGGGTTTAAATCGTGTGCTTTTTTTTTTTTTTTTCCCTAGTTAATCATTCATACTGTCTCATGTCACCTCAGAATTCTGTGGAACTGGAGCTGGTCCTGTGCTTATGACTAGTGGTTCTTCTGTTAAGCTGGTATCAAACCTGAAAACTTACTCTGGAAAAAGTTATTAATCACCCAACCCGCATTTAACGTGTGTGAAGATAGTAAAATGCATAAAATGTACCATGCTTTTCCTGTGGGATTTGCAGTGTACCATGAGTTAAAGGCTTGCATGTATACTTACCTTTATTTATGTGCACAGTTCCGTTTAAGTCAATAGGTACTTCCAGTACATCACATTAAAAGTAAATACAAGTCATTTCATGGTGAGATACTTAATCTGAAATGACAGAATAGGCAGTTACAACAAACAGGGAGGGGAAGTGGAAAAGAAGGGTAACAGCAATGAGATTATACTGGAATTTTGGCATGTTGTGTACAAACCATGGCAGTTCCCTCTTTGCTTGTAAAAGCGAGTGGCTGGGTGAGTTATTCAGGCTCCAGTACTGCAAAATGTACCTGTTGCCTAGGGCATGTAAGTGGTGCCTTTGTGTTCAGCTGGATATGATACACAGAAGTTTATTACGTACAACCACTAGCAGAGTAAAATCTTGGATGCTTTGTTATGTATGGGATTTGATACGGAGAAAGGGTATTAGAGAAAGGGGGCTAGTTCATAAAACGAGAGGAGAGAAAGGAAAGAGAAGAATTGAGGTGCATGAGGGAGAGAAAATGCAGAGACAAACAAAAAGATTAGCATATAGAACAGCATGGTACGATAGTGAACAAATTTTGGAATAGCAGCATCACATCATTTTACCAGCTCAGATGTGCAGCTACCAATAAAACAAAAACCAGCCAGCAAAGCAATGCAGTAATATATTACTTTCTAAATGTCCAGAGGGATTCAGCAAATCAGTACAAATGTTCCAAAATCTCTTGGCTACTGCTGGAGAATAGGAGGGGAACGGAGCCCAGCTGTTTTAAAATTCTGCTCTGGGACATTGAGCAGTCACTGTGGTGGTCAGATGGTTTCTCCCTGAAGCTGATGAGGGACAAAGCAAACCTCCAGCCAGCCACCCTCCTGAGAGCTTGGCAGTACAGAGCCTGCAGCCAAGTAGGTGCATTTCATCAGAAGTATTCAAAATAGTCAATTAACAAAATACAGTAAGTATAGGAAAGAAAGAAAATCTTTTCTGTACAAGCTGTACACCAAAACTGACAGTTGTTTGTTTTGGTACGTAAGGAAGATACATTTGTTTATTTGCTTGCTAGCTTATTATTATAGAACAGGATGACAAAGAGGTATTAAGGAAAAGTAGGGACTACTCAAACTCTTTAGCAGAGAGGAAATACCTCATGCACACTGCATTTGATGAGGCATACAAGATTTAAGAATGCAAACTAGCCTGTCTTTCCAAAATACTTTGTGAAGAACATCTAGGATTTAACCTTTGTGGGTATTTAATTCAGTTGCTGACAGAAAAGTACAAAGTATTGTATCACAGTACAAAAATACTGCCCTCCAAGCAAAGTGTCTGGTGTTTTCTAAGGAGGCATAAGCACAAACATGGAAGGATAAAAATCATATCGGCATGAAGAGAGGTGAGCAAAGAGGGCTGAGGAAGGAAAGTGCTTTTTCTTAGTGGTGAGGAATGGAGAAAAGGGTATGACATGGACAACCTCATCTCAATTTTATATATCCTTCTCATAATCTCTGTTTATCTGGACTGCTGGCCTCACTGTAATTTCAATATTTACATATGAAATACCACTATCTCATATGGTAGTCTAAAATCAGCGCCTTGGGCCAGAATTTCATGTGTTGGTGGTCTTTTCTTTAAACTTATGTTGGAAGAGTATCAAATATGATGGGTTAATGTTTCCATGTCTCTGATCCCACATCTGAGTCTCCCTTTGAAATCTTTTATCTGAATACTCAACCATCATCTTCAACATAAAATTGGCATAGCCAAACTCTATTTTTGTATGGGTAATTTCATGTTTTCTGTCATCATCTGGTCTCCAGTACATCATTTTTAGGGAAAAACATGTCCTCAACCCTTCTCCTTTTGACACCCACCTTTGTGTCCTTGATCTTTCTTTCATCTTGTTCTGCAGAGCACCCTTTGTTGAAAGATTCACCACTCTTCTACATTTTCCAGTTCAACTGTCTCAACAATTTATTTTTTTTCCTGGAGACTTTATTTTAGGAAACCCCTGATTTTACTCATCTGTCTTACAGTGTTGCCCCACAGATGGCTGCATTTGCACAAAAAGCATTGCAGAAGATTGATGTGGCAGCAGGAGCAAGTGGCATAGGGAAGGAAGAGAGCTGTCTAGATCAATTTTGCCTCTGGAAAAAATGTAGTATGGAAATGCATTCTGACTTGCAACTAAAGAAGAAAGGATAAAAGCCTTTGATGAATTAAAATATTTGCAATACCCATGGATAGCAAAACAGAGATCAGGCATGCAAAAATAGGAACTATTAATAAATATCACTATATGATAAATATTATATATTAATACAGCTAAGAGACAAATCTCACAGGACAGGAATAAGTGTTGAATACCATCAGGTTTCTGTTTACCTATTGTGAAAGAATATTTGCCATGCACTGCTTGTCATCAGTTGTATTGAGTGCAGAAGATTTAAAAAAGGTGTACTATGGTGACAAGGCTAGAATAATGGATTAGTGACTAATAGAGCTATCTAATGTAGACACAGTCTCACTGATCCAAGTTACAAAGTGGCAAGATACCAGTAAATAATGTGCAAGCTGAGAACTTTCCAAACTTTTGGCATGTCATAAAACATTAAAGATGAAGGCTTCCATAGCCATTTCAAACATCTCAGATCTCTTAGAATTGCATCATATGATCTAATCAGTTTCTCTAGGAGTCAATAAACAAAAAGCAAAAGTAGAAAATTTATAATATATAGAACTACAGTCCCCAGAACATGTCTACTGCAAGAAAGAAAATCTGTTTAAATAAATAAAATAGGTTTATTTCCTGTCCCAATGACAGAGAGTAAAAATAGGTTGAGAAATCTGGGTGCCTGAATCCAAAAAGTGGTCCTAAATACATATGTCACTCAACTTACAAGATTCTGAAAGTCTGCAAAAGACTGCTTTTTGAGCTTAACATTTCTCAAGTGCCTAAAACTCTACACCTAGCTGTAACATTTAAGCTCTGGAAGGAGTTTCAGGATGCCCAAGTGATACCTGTGTGTTTTCTTGGAGTTAGCCATTTTTAAAGGTCAGTTGGCAATTAATGCCAGTATCCTTAGGGAACTTCAATTTGTTAGGAAAATAAATGAAAATCAAATAAGAGTTATACTGCAAAAAGCAGCAGACTATAATTTCTGTTGCACAACACTGTTTCCATTCTAGTCTCCCGAGCTTTTCTCTTCTGTTAGTCAGAACAGCCTGAAACTTCTGTTTTTCTGGGTTCAGAAGTTATGTGCTTATTCTCTGCCCAAAGGTGAAATTGTTTCTGGAGTGCTTGAGCAAGAATGTTTTTGCTGGGTTTAAATGTGAGAACAGTGGGGTAGGGGGAAATGTTGCATAAAGGTAAAAGTGCTTTAGGGTTTTCTAAGTAACTTTTTAATCACAATGAAGAGATGTGAAGAGATGAAAGTCATGTTGGAAATAATCCTGCTCAGGGAAGACCTATGCTTTCTCTAAAGTTGGTCTCAAATCAGTCCTTCAAGCAGCATATAGAGAGCTGTATATGCTCCATCTTTGTCAGAGCCAGGGAGCATTTAACTCTCTGGAGCCCTGAGAGGAAGGGCTCAAATTTAACTGTCCTTTGAGTCACAAATAGTTCCTCCATATTTTCATGGTGACACACTGACTGCACCCCAAAGTCCCATTACTGCCTAATTCTTCATAGGGTGGCTCATCTGCAGTGTATCTACAGGTTCCCTCACAAATGAACTGGGATCGGGGAGGCTGATGAGGGAGCGGCTTGATGCCCCCAGGGCTCCCACTTCAGTGCACACTGTGGCCACAGTCTGCTATTGGCGGTATAGGACCTCCAAATGTGTCCCAGTCTCTCTGCATGTCCTCGTGCCATAGTTCAGTCTCACTCATAGGCATATAAAAATATAAACCAATGTCTATGTGACAATGAGGGGCCTATGTCAACTGTCTGTGGGATGTGCAGAAGCAGAGTGTTTCTCCTTGAGAGCACTTTCCAATGTCTGCTGACCTGCCTCAAGTCCATGGCCAGGAGGTGTGTGGACCTGAAGGCAGCATGTGTTTGTAGCCAGCTGGGTACCAGCTGCCAGCCTGGACAGCAGAGGGAAGGGATTCTGGGCTGGCATGACACTACACAACCCATAGTCACATGGTGTCATGTGCAATCATGCTGGGTGTTCTATGTCCAGCAGGAGCATGCATTGGACAAAGACAGTGATCAAGGTGTCCTTCTTGACTGGATATGGAATGTACAACCTCTGATCCTTCTGTGACCACAACACCATCTTGTCAGGGAGCAACACAGGTCAGGGACTCCCCATGGCAGCTGGGCCAACCTGGCTGACAGGTCCTGTCCCACCATTCCAGCCCTAAGCCAGGCAGCTGGAGGGCACTGGGGCAGCTCCAGCCCTGGGTATTAGGCACCTCCCTGGGGACAGGCTGAGGCCAGGATGTGGCATGAGCCCATGGGTGTGCCTGGCTCAGTAGAACCAATTGTTGAGGCAGGGGCTGATGGCTCCAGAGGGGTGAAATGGGGTCCTGGGCCATGGGTGGGCACCTCAGGGTCCCAACACATCCTCGTGGAGAGACTCCATTGGTTTTGCCCCTGGCTGACTTCAAGAAGCGCTCCTGCAAGCAGAGCTCTGTCCAGGAGCATTGCTGTCCAGTCGCATTGGTGGATGAAAAGGACAGAGATGGTGAGGAGGGGTTGCCTTCAGCCCCTGCTTAGGGAACACATATTTTCTGATACAATGGTTAAGAGTGTGAGACCCAACAGCAAGCAGCAGTAGGACACAGGACCTCTGAGCACAGAGAGCTCTTTGGAAGTGTATCATCCCTCCTGGCCTCACCAGGGCAGATGAGCCATAAAAGAGAGTCACTTGCTCTATGTGGGGAGCTGCAAACACTTCTGCCAGATTGTCTGGCAATTTCCACTTACAATAAAGCATTCTTCAACCTCAGCCACTGCCAAGGGCAGAAGACATGAGCAGGGCACTCTGATGCAGGCTGGCTCTCCCCAGCATCGGCAGGGAATCCTACAACTCCAGTGCTCTCCTATACGCACTGAGGCCAGCACTGGAGTGGCCATTTTGCCATGAGTGTTGCGACCCCACCTTCCTTCCTGCCAATATCACTGGCAAGTTTGCTGTTTACTGTGATTTCTCTCAGCAAGACCCTCATGAAGCAGCAATTCTGGCCTTTCGCTCTTGCCCAGAAGTCTCCTCTGTTTTCTCTCCTTTCTCAGGCTAGCCAGAGGCAGGCCTTCTGGAAGTGTGAAACTCTTGCTTCCTTACATGAAGCTGACTGCAGACACAAATTAATAACAGCAATTTCCTGTGGTCAGGAGTACTCAATTCCAATACTCTCTCCAACTGTTTCCAAGACTTCAAGCCTCTTTTGGGGCATAGAGGGAGGGCACTGACTGCAGTGCTGTGAGCTTACACAGCAATAGCATGTAATTAAATCTTTGACAGAGAGCTCTAAATGGTTTTCATTCATGGTAGGCAGCATACCAGGACATGCCTAGATTGGCCATGATGCAATGTGACTGGAAGAGAACTGCTGGCCTCAACTGTCCTTTCCTCATGCAAGAGAAGTGTCTGAAGCAGCCAAAGAAGAGTCACACCATGTGCCTGAGACTATTGTCCAAATGCGTCTTGAACTCTGCCAGGCTTGGTGCTGTGACAGCTTCTGTGGGAGCTCTTCCAGTGCCCAGCCACCCTCTGGGTGAAGAACCATTTCCTGATATCCAACCTAAACCTTCCCTGACACAACTTCAGGCCATTCCCTTAGGTCGTCTCACTGAAACCACAGAGAAGAGATCAGTGTCTGCCCCTCCTCTTCCCATCATGAGGAAGTTGTAGACAGCAATGAGGTCTCCCCTCAACCTCCTCCAGGCTGAACAGACCAAGTGACTTCAGCCGCTCGTCATAAGGCTTCTCCTCAAGGCCCTACATGGGGGACTTTATGTGCATTTGCATTGATGTCAAAGTGAGGAAAAAGCTGTCATGTGTTTTCTTCTTCCTGCTGACCAACAAGGTCCCCAGCAGCTGGTACTCTATCTGGCTTCACCTCTGTCATGCTACAAATGGAGTGCTACAGCTCTTGGATGGTGTGCTGACTGTGCCTCTCCTTAAAAAGAATACAGAATTGATTTAAAATATATATAACATATATTTGAGGCCATAGTTGTTAATTTCTGGTACCAGAGCTAGCCTTTTTTATTTTCATTCTAGAATTTGCCTACTGTCCCAAAGTAATTAAGTCAGGAATCAGAGGATTTAGCTTCTCTGAGAACTCTGTCTGCCTCAAGTTCTACAGAAGGTACTCCGTGTGTTGGTGTTGCTTCCTTTTTTCCCATTTTTTTTCCCTTGGCTTGTCTTCAAAGGGTTTTTTCCCTTGATTCCTTTCTATTTTTGCATTAGATCAACTAAACACATGATACCTAAGACTACACTTACTGTGCCCCCTGCTCCACGCCCTGCACTCAGTTCTGGCCAAGATATACGGACAGAGATTTCCTCTCACCCAAGGGCAATGAGTCACAAAGTCTAGATGATTAGAAGGAAGGGTTAGGGTTTCACCTGCCTTTTGGGAGATCATTTTCTCCTTCAGATCCCATTCCTAATCCTGCAGTCACTGCAGATGCACTCCACTATAAGACCTGCAAAAGTGAGTCCTCCCTGAAGACTGCAGTGCTATTCATCGCTTTATGGAAGGTGTTTCTGCACCACATTTATCCCTAAAGGGTTAGAACTGACATTTGGTACTGAAACTTGTTTAATACTTTTTTGTTTGTTTCAAGTTTTGATAAAGTTTAACCACTGAGATAGTCCAGGTTTCTGTTTGAAGCAACAAAAGCAGCCACACTGCTCAGTGGGTGGCTGTCTGATGTCATCGTGGGGTTTATCTATAATGCAGGGTGTGTAGATGCATTTGAGCCAGTTCTACTTGGGTTCAGCTGGCTGTGCAAGCACACAGCTCAGTGAAGAACAACAGCTCACCAGCCAGCCTTCCAGGCTGTGAAGTGTTCTGTGTTGTTGCAGCATTAGTGCTGACACTGAGTTTGTTGAGATCTTGTGATCTTAGTCTTGCCACTGCTGCTTGATTTTTTTTAAATTTTTTTTTTCCCCTTCACTTCCCTATGGAATACTGAGATTATGAGATAAGGTACAAAATTATTCCCTATAACAATAACTGGCAACACACATCTCTGCTTATGTGGATGTCTTTCTGCAGTGCCAGGGCTGTTTGTTTTCACATACCTATTTATCTGTCAAGTCTGGGCCATGTAATGTAGAAGCTGAAGTTATTAGGGACTGGAATTCATTATTACACCCAGATACTTAGCTGACATATACAAAAGGCTGGATAAATTTATGATCAATAAGAATTTCATGTAACTACAGAGCTGAAGAAGACAACAAGCAAATGATGAGGTCTACTAACCAGTGACCTTCTGATGGAAGAATATGCACCTCCACATATGTATTCAGTCTTCATAGGAGAGCAGTTCCTCTGAAGCCTCTGATATTGCCTGCTACTGGAGATAGGGCTCAGTGGAGTAATTACCTTAGTCATGATGGCAGCTACTCCAATGACATCAGTGGAAATCCTTTTCATGGTGCTGAATTACAGCCTGACAGCAGCAATCTCATGACACACTTCTTCTGATTCCCCACCTGCGTCGTGACAACTGTATTGCTTGGTTACATGAAAACAATATCACTGCCTAAGGGGAAGACAAAATGGCAATAAATTTATTTTTATGAAATCTTTGGGTTCTTTGCCATCCCCTATCTGCTTTCTGTATTTTTCTGATTTTCATTTTTGCAGGATTCTACATTTATTGGGACAATCTTTTCACTGCTTGCAATTTCCCATTGCTCTGATGTGATTGCTTTCCTGTTTGCAATTTCTTTCTATGTGCTTCTAGAATTTAGAAATTAGTGTCACCATTAGGATTTTTCTAGGCTGCAATTGACACCAGTGAAACACGTCCCCATCCCAAAAGTGAGTTTAATGTAGTTTTCAAAGGTTTGGAGGGATTGTATTTTAGTTTTGTTGACAAAAAAAGGAAAAAAAATCTCACAAATTAGGTTTATATCATCTGTTATAAGTATATGTGAAGAATAATTTTTAATTTTTTTTACTTACCCTCTTAAGACAAAACACTTGAAACCTGGCCACTTGCAATTAGGACATGAAAGATGTACCATAGTGTTCTGAACACTGGAGATGCCTAAACAGTTTCTATTCTGATACTGAACACATAGGTTAGTGTAAACATTTTATCATATTTCCAAGGCAGGTCATTTTTGCATGACACAATGTAGCCTCTTGTCAGCTAGTCCTTGAAGAAGCTGTATGAATTACCTTCTGGCTTCATCTGTCTTTCTGCTTTCAGTGTAGAGAAAGCACAGATTATGATCTTAGGCTCAACCTTACCATTTGAATAGTTAAGGTTAGATAAGATGAACTCTGTCCTCAAATTAGCCAAATATCAGAAAATATATCGAATGTTCCTTTTTTCCTTCCTCCACAACATTACTGAAAATCTAGGTAGTGATTATTGCAGAATTATTTGATATAACAAATGCTCATACTTAAAAGCAAAGTGCTATGATTAGTCAGTGATGATATCTTACATAGTTTAATTTGCAAATAGACTCTTATCCTATTTCTCAGACCCTTAAACCAGTTTTTCCACAGCTGGAGGATTCTGTCAGCCAAATCACAACAGGCAACTGAAGGGAAGTAGTGAGAGATCCTCTTTGCAAGGATTTTTTTTCTGTGCAAAGATGTGAGCTAGCTAGTTGGTAGTTTTTATTCCTCTTTATTCCATATGAAACCTTGATTTAGTGCTTCTGCAGTACCACAGATGTGTAAGGGTCAAGCCACAGGACTTGTACAGCCAGGTCCCTCAGCCGCTGAGAGTGCCCCATGTGGGCTTAAAGTATGTCAGGACTAATGGAAGGTTAGAAGAAGTAGAATGAGAAAGTACAAGATCATAGGTCTTTGCACCATACTGAACTGTCATTTTTATGCTTTTCATAGAATCACCCTTATGCTTTTCACAGAATCACCCCTCCTAACCTATCTGTTAGGACAAACCCAGAGAGGACAGAGTTAACATCCTCTCAATGCTGTGCCTATGATGGCCTGCTTTCTTTTTGTCTTACTGCTAAGCAAAATACAGGATGCATAAATAGAAACACTGAATATAGACTGCAGGAGATTATTTTAGCACCGTATGAAGACATGATGCCATGAATCTGTAATTTGAATATATATTTTTGTTGCAAGATCTAGTGTTCTGTTTTACACATAGACACACACATGACAAGAGCAATGAGGCTGTCAGTTCTGGCCATCTCAATGGTATTGCAGAATTCTGAAGAAGATGACAAAACACTGCATTTCAATTGAGAAATCAATTTAAGCAGAATGCGTAGAGAAAATAGATTGTTATCTATAGAAAAGGGAAGTTAAGGGCAAGTGAAACTTTGCTTAAGTATGCTCTGTGTTGGAGAAAAGAGAGAAGTTCTATGCCGCAAATGGAGTTGAGCTTAATCAAGTCGAGCAATTAAACTTATTGAACTAGTTTAATTGCAAGAAAAATAATCAATTATATCTAAATATTAAATTTCCTGAAACTTAAATGAATACTAGCAGAATATAAGGTACTTATATACCAATGTCAAAGAAATAGCCACAATAATTCATATATAGAATTAAGTAGCAGGGCAACAAGAAAACCATGTGTAATATTTTAACAGGAGTTAGGCAAATCTTTGTGTGTCCAAACTGACTAGTGCTTGTGTAGCTAAAGAAAAGCATCTAGATGTATCTTCTGGGCATTTGCCATTTCCAAGTTCCTTCATCCATATTGCTTATGGATATCTTCACATTCTAACGTTTCAATTGACAGGTTTTTTTGATCAATAAATAAAACTGGTCATTTGGTGTATATCTAAACCTAGTGCCATTCTCTAGAGCCAGGCAAATGAAAGGCAGTTTAAAAATAGTTACATGGAAGAAAACTCTTTCCTTCCCTTCTTTCATAAGCACAGATAGGCTTGGAGGAGAGTGTTGATGACTTTTACTTTCCTTTGGGAAATACAGGGAGCTTTTCTAACTGGCTTGGCCAGAGTTTGCTGGAGCACAGCCCTGCTATGCACTCCCAGTTCTCCGCAGCTTGCTCACTTCCCCAACTCTTATGTACCTTCCAATTTAATGAGATTATTTTCCTTTGGTGTTTTGCAGGTTTTTCCTGTCCCTTCTTGTTTTTCAGTGGAGTAGTCATGCCTACTAATATCTTATCCAAAAGGCCAAGTCTTCAGTACAGCTTTGGAAATACTGCATGCTATGGATTTTCATTTGCCTGTTGTTCGTACCTGCCTTTAAACTAGTAATAGAAAAATTCAGAAAAATCTCACCATATTTTACACATATAATACTATACTAGAAATTTTTCCTGCCAAAACTAAAGATGATGTTGCAGTGTCAGTGCACAGAGCAATGGTGAGACCAATTTTTTTCAAACTGTCTAGAAATTTCCTACTGTGACTTATGGAGAGCTGTCTGGTGGTCCCCACAGACTTGTCTGATCACATTTTGCTGGTCCCTCATCTTTTCCAGCTGATAGCTTCTAGTAAAAGCAGGGGGGAAATGGTATTCCACAGAAGTAATGAATACAGCTGCCCCAGGGGCATTATGTGAATGTGTACCAGAGAAAAGATTATCTCCACAATCATGGAAGCAGAGGAGACAGAATTTGCAAGACACTCTCTCTGTTGACCTGTGGTCTACCATATGGAAAAATTGGACATTTGAGTGGGCTTTTAAAACCTAGTTTGATTAACCTCTTTGTAGTCATTCTTTACACTCATCTTCCTCCCCACAGTTACAATACACTATTCTGAAGTACTTCTCCTCCAAATCTAGATCCCTGGAATGTACATGTAGGATAAAATCCTTAGCTCCTGAGGCTAAGGATCTTATCCCACTACTCTGCCAAAGCAGGCCTTTTTAATAGTCCTACTCTTAATCTAATTACTTCTCCAGTCCAGTTTGAAATTTTCTCAGTCAATGTAGTATTCAAACAGAACTGTAGGCTGTATGAACAAGCCTAGCCAAATGGGAATTTGTTCTGACTAAAGGTCAGGTTTGGCCTCTGAAGAACTGTGTAGTAATGAGTGTTTGGTTCCCTTGAAAATTGCAATTGTATGGAAATGTCACAAAAATACATATATCTTTATTTAAAGAACTGGGTGTTTTTTCCTCTGGGTTGTTTAAAGCCATGTGACTGAGGTATTTTACAGAGCAGCTGTTACAGATGGCTCTGACATAATCTCCTTTACAATGAAATGGAAGCATGGAAAGTTAGAAATCTTCAGGTAAGAGAAAAATCTATTGAAACTGTGGTTAAGGCTTGTCATTTACTTTTTTCCAGAAGACTTCAGTCAATCCTGCCTTTGCAGCCCAAAGACTGTGCTGCAGGCTGGAGAGTTGAGAGGTTCAGCCTGCCTCCACACACAGGACTCTGAGGGGCTGCCTGGGGCTCTGCCTCCTGATACCCCCTTCACCTCTGAGCACTGAAGCCAGGGACAGCCTCTTTCGTACTGCAGCCCCTTTCACACTACTCAGTTGGTGTCCCATACCAAATTCAGGGTCCTATTTAATGAAATTCTCTCCTTATCTGTCTTTGGCTCTGGAACAAGTACTGACCCCGGTATTTCTTTAGGGTTACAAGAGATTTGTTTCAGCTAAAATAAAAGAGAGACTCAAGTACCTACTACTGATAAGCAAATAGCTTTTATTCCAAAAGAAAACATGATGTGAAAAAGTGTGCTTCGGACAGAAGGTTGCGGGGGCATACCAGTGGATGTTCACACTCAGCATGGCATTTGCTGTACCCTTTTGACAATTACCACCTCCGGTGTAACCCAGGGCTGCTAAGCTGCTACAGAGCTGGCTTTCCCATCACAGAGGATGCCAGTGAGGTTAAATGTACCACTGAAGGGGCAACGTCCTTCTGATGCATCACTGGAGCAGAGCTGTGGGCAGCCTCAGCCTCCTCTCAGTGCTGCTCTTCCCTCTCACGCCAGCAGCATTCTCCCTCCAGAGAGTCCCTCCCTCCATAAGCCCAACTTCTCACTATTCCTGAGCAGCAGATGCTTGTGATGCCAGTCCAAATGCTTGCTAACAGCATGAGCAGGTCCTATGAAACAGTCCTAGCTGCAGTGAAGGACACAGAGGGCACCTTACTGCAGTTAGAGCTTTTCCTTGTAAATAGCTGAGTAAAGAGGAGCCATTTGGGAAGGAAATGAAAGCAGCAAGGCAGATGGCCCAGGAGAGATGAGGGGTCAGAGAGGAAGAGGTGGTGGTGTATTATATCCTAGACAGAATGCAATTGAAACTTCTGGGAAGGAGCATGCTTCTGGCACATTGGTCTCTTCCTCCAAAGCGTGGTTGCGTGGGTGCAGCAGGAGTCAGCGATCTGCTCTGCTTATTGTCTGACTATTTGTTATTTCAACCCACCACAGACTCGAGGAAGAATTACCTAAACACTCAATATTCACACTTTGAAATATTCTTTTAATTCCAGAACCATAAGGACTAGAGATTTTATGGTTTTGAAAATGAAAGAGGACCATACAATAACTTGCAGACACACATAATAGCTTTTTACAAGAGACAATTTTCTGACTGCAGTTAATCTGTAATGAATGTAAAAAAACTCACACAAGCATGCAAGAAAGGGAGAAGGAAGATGAGAAAACATATTTACTTCTAAAGGCCTGTTGACAACTAATACAAGATCAAAATTTAGGTTTTGAAAAACAGTACATTTTACCAGGCAAAATCTAATGAAGTTGATTTTTAAACAACTTAGCACAATTACATTGATTGCAAGAGCAATTTGGGTAATTACTTGTGGAAATGACCATAATTAGCCAGAAATTAGCAAGAACCTTGCAAATGTTCCCATACACTAGATTTTCATCTTTCTATGAGATGTTCAGTGCTCAGTACAATATCCTTTCTTTAAGCCAATTAAAAGGTGTGGTGTCATATGTTCATAAATGATGTGTCATAATCTGGATATCCAAACACCCCAAACTTTGGGACAGTTCTGAATTGCTACATGTGATTGTTGGGATTTTTTGGATAAGATAGGTATCCATTGTTAAAGTAGCACTGCCCAGTGACACATGCAACTTCATTTTATTATGCAAATGTGGAGGGGGAGGAATCGTGCATTTTCTATAGAAGTTCTGCCAGGCATTTTGTCAAAAAGTTAATTTCAATATGGTAAGAAGAACAAAGAACAATTTTAGGAAGGGTTTGATATTTTATTCATATTTAGATTAGGTCCAGAGAAATGATGAGAATGTTAATTGGTCTCCTTGAAGAGACAGACGTTCCCACCGAGTAGAAAAATCATCTCAAGCAATTGGGTCTTTTTTATTCATTATTCTTTTTTTTCCCTTTTAATCTCCACTATGCAAAACTAAAGGGCAGTTGAAGAAAGCCAGGCTAAATGGCAAGAAAATGAGCACATGAACAGAAGAGACTTCAACTGATGAAGGGATTTCTGAATAGCAGGGACAATAGTCAAAGCAGGTCCTATCCTTCTGAATAGAAATGAGTTTGCTAGGACCTTTAATAATTGTTTATGACCTATTATTGTTGTTATCATCATAGATCTCTAGTGAAAGAGGAAAGTAGCTGATGGAAATTTATGGCAACTTTAGAGATAAAATGGTGACTCTGTAGAAACTTCTCCTGTTAAAAAGCAACATTAAATAGTTGTAAGAATCTTCTCTGCTTAACCTAATGGTCCTGCTGATAAAGACTTCCCAGCAGAATGCTCAAAATAACATTCTGAAGTGACAATCACCATAAAACTCAACATACTGCCTGAAGAGTTGTGTTTTTGACAAAACTCACCTCATTGTTTATCAACACAGTGAACTTTCTCTGTAAAACTCCATCCAGCTGGACAAGGCTTGTAAAACAAGTACAACAAAATAGATTAGCTCTTAAGCTCAAATCAAGAGGTGGCAAACCCATGGGTGACTGTGCTGAAGCCCTGTTTTTCAGCTCTGACAGGCTATCTCCTGGATTGATAGCAGTTTTCCAACGTTCAGTGTTATTTCAGTTGGCTATAGTACTCTTGTTTCCTGGTGTTGTTCCATCTCTGTTAATGTTTATATCTGTCTTTGGACATTTTTTTCCACTGAGCTCTCCTGCTTCATTAGCACTGCTGCTAAACATGACACAGGAGCATAACCTTTTGGGGACTGTTGATTTTGCTAGCACCTAATGTCCAGCTCTGTCCCACCACATCTGACTTGCCCTAGTCCTGGTAGCATGAGCAAGAAGAGTAGCCATGTCATAACCTACTGTGAAATACACCCATTTTTTATGATACCAGAGGGCAAACCAACCCCATGTGAGTAGGGTGAGTAGCAACACTACCTGCTCTTGTCATCTTGAGGTAGAGAAATTATGGACAAAAAAGGGACCAGGCAGGGGACTTGCTGCCCTCCCTGCTCACTGCTGACTTGGTGCAGAAAGGCATCAGTTGGGGCAGAGCAGTTTGCAGGGGCTAAGGAGGATATCTCTGACTAGCCTGCCCTAAGCACTGGGGGGTAGTGGCCATCTGGCTAAACAGGCCTCCACTGAGAGACGAGCTCCTCATCTGGGGCAGTGGAATGACTGCTTGTCTTTGGGGAGCTTTTTCTGCTCCTCAACTCTCCTGCCCAATAAATTCCTGTTTGGTTAAGTCCATCTGTTTGATTTTCCTTTGAAGATATGACGTGCTGGGTATTTGGGTGGGAAGAGGATGGTTTCCCTCAGAGGCTGACTGGAGGCTTGAGCTGATGTTTCCTTGATCAGTCCTGAGACTGAGCCTGGCAGATGGGTAGCATGATGCTAGTCGCTGAGATAGAAACGTTTCCAAAAGAATGATGTGTCGCAGAAGACTGAGTTTGATGGCGTCACAAGCTTAAGCCAGTAATGTATCCTTGTCCTGTCCTGTCCTGTCCTGTTCTCTCCTCTCCTCTCCTTTCCTATCCTACTCTGCTTCTTATGCTGTAGCTAACAGCACAGTTTCTGAAGAGGCAGAAAATGCAGCATTGTTGCTAGTGAGGAAGCAGTAAATTCCCTTGTGAATGTCTTGGGCTGTGATGATCCACAGACCAGCATAAATTTGGGCTTAATTTGGTTCTGGCTTTTGCTGTCAGGGGAGTGAGTTCAACTAAATTTTTCCATCTTGGTAGGACATGATAGCAGATGCGAGTTGTCTGTCTGTGGATACTACTTAAATGTATAATAAGCCAGAATGTAATACTCTGATCTAAGTTTAAAAAAAATGTTGACTTAATGCTTAGGTTTTAATTTCAGGGAGTGAGTGGATCAGAGCTTCACCTGGCCCATGACTGCATGACTCCCATCAAGGAGCTATTATGGTACATACCAAGAAAGGGGTTGGCTTCAGGGCTATGATTACTTTGGGCCCATATTATCTATTCTTACTTTGCAAATGAAATGAGTCTGCATGTAAACATCCATCATTCTCCATGAAAGACTTGGGAAACAATGATTCCTGTCTGAAATGAGCTCCCATATAGCTCAGTTTCATGTGTAGCTGTGAATAGCTCTTTCATGGGCTGCTTGGGATACATCAGACATATACAAGATATAATTATCTGCTTTTGTTAAAGTGCCACTGTGTCTGGCCCAGCTCTTTAAAACTAAAGCTCCTGTCCAGTCTACAGTGATCATTTTCATCATTTGCTTTAGCAAACTTTCATAACCTGGAGAGGTTCAACTGCAGTTAGCAGTAGTAGTGTGAAATTAATTACTTTTGTATATTCCTGTGCTGTAAGTACTGGGTGCAGCTACTGTGCTGTAATATTAGATTAAACTGAGTACATTATTAGCTTTATCAATGATTCATTACAATCTTAATGCCAACCAAAAGGACACAGAGTACCCATTTACCAGTGTGCCTCTAGCAAACACTGCAACACATACAGGCGCTTTTTTTGGAAGAGCCTTTATCAAGGAATATAAAGTAGCAGAAATTTCCTGAGTTCAGTACATGTGTTTCAAGTATATTATATCAGAAATGGGAAAAAAAAAACCCTGCTTTTAACACCAGACTTAAGGCAAAGTGCTCAAGATGAGACTCTGAGCCATGTGTTCCAGGCAGCCAGGATTAGTACAAAACCTGTGTGACAGCAGACAACTGTAGAGCAAGAGCTAGACCATTTGTGACACTGAGGGACAGTTTTGCTCGTGTCAGTCTGTGCGAAGGCTGGAGCAACTGAATGCAACTGTAAAATAAGCTCAAATGAAAAAAGAGGCTCACAAAGTCTCTCACAGGCATGTGGCACGTGAGCGATTGCCTCCTCTCAGCCATCCCTTCTTGCCTTCCCCCATGTTTTAGAAGGTGCTGTCTCCCTAATTCATTTGTCCATCCATTTCCTCCACTGAAAAGTCATTCCTCTAACACTCATCCCTTCACAGCAGGCCCTGAAGGAAGGGTGGGCACTTGGAGTGCTATTAATATGTAGAAAAATACTAACTAATAACAGAATAGGAGAACAAGGGATTTTTTTTCTTCCATTACCTCTTGGGCCAGAATGAGAAGGGTAATTTCAAAGAACAGACTTTAGCTGGTACAGATGTAATGCACAATGTCAAGGCTTCCCATTCTTTTTGAAAGCTGAGGGAGTGGCCTGTGATATGCACACTTGTCAACAACTGTATATTCACCACTGTGGGCTTGAATCAAATCCTACTACACCCTAGTTTGCCACTGGTATAACCACTGATTTCAGTTAAGTTAGTCTTTATTTACGCTGGTGAGAATGAAGAAAGGCAGGTTTGCTAAGTGCAGCAGATCACAGAAACCAGTCTTTTTCTTCAAGGGAGGCATTAGTCACCACTGCAGGCACTTTGATTTGTTAGTCTGTACACAGCACAAGCAGGCTTTCAAGAAAGCAAAAGAGTATTTGCATGGATTTCCTGGGATGTTCGGTGCTCTTGTAAGAGATGTGTTGGTTTTGGTAAGGTTGGTTAAAATAGGTAATTGCCTGCTTCAAAAATGAATCAGTGGAACTCCAGAAACAAACCTTAGCAGGGGTTAGAAGCCAGGGTTGCTATGTGTGAGCCTGACAGGTATTTCCTTTACCTGTGTCCCAGGTACAGCCCACAGATGTTTACAGGGCATCTCTATTAGTACCTGAAGGATGGGAGCAGTGCCATGTGTCTCAATACTCATGTAGGATTACTATTACTCATTGGTAGCTGTTTGAATGTGCCTTATAGAGCTCAAAGTCCTTCCAAGAAAATAAATAGTTATTAATGATAACAAATAGATTACTGGGGCCTTTTGGAGTCTTGCTGGGATTCTCTGACCCAGGACCAGGAGACTCAGTAAACCATGAGTAAGAAAATTAAACTTCCAGTGATTAGGTTTCATTTTACTGCAGATAAATCTGTATTTCTACTGGAAAACATTTAGAGTTTAATGACTCAAAAATAACTGAAGACTGCTGAATACCATTTTTGCCATTTGCAGATAGATGACAGTAAATGACATTATACAAATGAAAAATCTAAATCATCAGATTCAGATATTTAGCCCAAAGGAGCAGAATCACAGAGTGGTTGAGGCTGGCAGGGACCTCTGGAGGCCATCTAGTCCAACCCCCTTGCTCAGGCTCACTTTGAGCTGGTTTCCCAGGACTGTGTCCAGATGGTTTTGGAATGTCTCCAAGGATAGGGACTCTACAGACTCCCTCATAACCTGCACCAGTGTTCAGTCACCGTCACAGTGAAAAAGTGTTTCCTTATGTTAAAACTCATACATTAAATCTCAATTTTCATGTGATGCACATACAAATAATTTTGGAAAGCAAAAATATCAGGTTTTGTTCTTTCCCCTTCAAGACTGAGTAAGTAAAATGGACAATTTCTACAAAAGACAAGTAAATAGAAGAAATTGAAAAATAATTTCCCATTAAAATGCTGCTCCTTGCAGCCAAATCTAATTAGAAAGGCAATTTCCTGTAAGCTTTCAACATTTTTCCCATTCCTCTCACAAACATTTCTGCAGTATCACTACCCTTCACGTAATGCATGGAGCATGCCCCTGAAGAACTCTGGAAGGCCTTGTTGTTGATATGCCTCTCACAGCTTGCTGATGCTATGACAGCAGCAGGAAAACCAGTCACTGTATGTTATCTAGGGTACAAGGCAGCTCGGAAAGGCAGTGCTCCCTTACATACTCAAAATACAGATATAGATATAGATATATGCACATATATATACATATGCATATATAGTTCTGCAAATACTCTATGCGTATACATATATTAAAAATGCTGAGTATTTAAATCAGTACGTATGTGACATAAACATAGAGATGCAGTCTTGTGTATGTGTGTGTGCATTTATATACACACAACCATGCGTGTTTAAGCTTTATTTCTCCTTTATTCCCTTCCCCCTATACTGGTCTCCCTAGCCTGTAAGCCTTGTGGATCAGATGCTATGTCTGTACTGGTGCATCTTATCTTGAAGGGGAAATGAGGGGAATCCTGTAATATAAGTCACAGAATCACATACAAATATCAATTTATAACTAAAAATCTGTGTTCAAAGAATATTAAGGCTGCAAAGTCAAGCAGACAGAGGTAGGAAAGACCGGGACCAGGGAGTCCTTTGCCACTTTAATTCACTTTGCATACTGCTAATTACCTGATCATATATTCTGTTTTTAGCTTTTTCATCACCTCATTTAGTGTTTGAAATTTGCAGTTCCAACTTACTGAGCAACGAGGTAAAATTGGTTTTGCCCTGACTGTTCCACATGTGAATTCACCTCCTAGTTGCTGCATGCTGTTCAAATATTGCTACTGGAAAGAAATGATTGTTTCTACTCTTCTGTGGGGGTGATGTCCTTAACTAATGGCAAACTGAGCCAGACTAAGGGAAGGTAGTTTTGATTTGGCAAAACTGAGATAGATGAAAGTGAAAAATTCAAAATCTTAGGGGACACAATTTGAGATATATTTAATTTTTCACAGTATTCATTGCCAAATAATACTTATAATTTCAAAGCTTAGCTCCTGAAGCTAAGTTTGATGCTCAGCAGTTCTGAAAAATGAGCGCAGAGAGCACCCAGCCACCTTTAACTGCAGATCACAGCCCAAGCCACTGAGACATCTGAAACTAGATATGAACTTCTGTAGTTTTACCCAAGAAGTAGAAGAGAGCTCTCCAAGCTGTCGTGTGGTCCCCATACATTCTGTGGTGAGAAACATTGATACTGTGCTACTTCAGGTCAGCACACGTCAACAGAATCCACAAATGGAGTTTTGGAATGAATTAAATATGAAAATGAATAATGTACCTTGTGCACCATTCACGAGGAGACCTAGTTTGAGACCACATTTAATTTCATATTCATCTTAAATATTACATTGTCATTTCACTACAGAATGATAAAACAAAAGTCTCAGGCTATATCCCGAGACAAGCAGCGGAGGTTTTGGCAGTCAGGCAGGGAGAAACAGGAGTGCTGGCCCTTGGAAGGTAGCAGGAGCACTGAGAGCTACAGAACAGGTGAGCTGTCTGGATATTTCATGGAAGTCATCCCCTTTGACACCATTCCTTACCATCATTAAGTTTCAAAGTCAGTCTTGGGTGTATTTCTTTGGGACTGCCATTTCCCATAAAGTTTCTCCAGCTTTTCCCAGCCTCTGACATACTCGTATCTGTTTGCACTCACTTCAGGCTTGGAAACATTTCTCAATAGAAAGAGCAAGTCAGGTGAATTTTTCATAAAGAAAAGGTAGATTTCTTGAGCACAATTTGTTGGTATTGCAGGAAAAGCATGGTTTGTAAGAAATTTGTCTCCTTTCAAGCCTTTGGGCTGTCTTTTTCCCACAGGCTATGTGACTCTGGTGTCTGCTGTCTGCAAGGTGCTCCCAGCTCATCTGGCACAGCCAGACTTTGTGCGTGACTCCAATAGCTTCTGCATTTCTTGTGACCTTTGAATTCATTCCCATACACAGAGCAGTCCCCAAGCTGCTGTGTGCTGCCTCAGCTCCAGCCCTGAAGGGCTACCTGAGGTGCACTGCCAGCTGAAGGAAAACACCAAGGATGTTTTTGGGAACTGCCTACAACCACCCCATAAGTTTTCCTGCTTGTAATTCACAGAAGAGATGTGAACTGTATCTGAATGATATCCCATGCCTGTACCTTTCTGGTACTTTTCAGTCCCATATGACAGTACAAGCAAAGAGAGGGAGATGTAGGTATCAGTGTCACAGGGCTTGCTCTATTCTCACCTCTTTCAGATAATTTTTGGGCCATGGAGGTGGTGCTGCAACCAAATGCTCACCAGGGATGGGGAAGGCAGAAGTCTGAAAGTGCAGAACATTTCTGGGTACGAAGCTTGCAGGTGACCAGGTGAGCGACCAGGGATGCAAAGGATTGAAGGGCTCCGATGTGAGGCAGAGAGATGAGGGAGGACAGAGTCCTTGGCATGGGGCAGGCTGTAAAAGATGTGAAGCAGGGGATCCACTCTAGGAAACTGGCAACTGAGGAGTTTTGGAAGGGGTTGGGGGGCAGACCAAGATCAACAGATGTAGCTGGAGAAGCAACATGATATGACCTTCTTCACTTGTACAGCTCAGTGCTGAAGGCTGGGGAACAAGACTGCCAGGCCATTCAAAGGCTTTTCAGGGACACATGATAACCTCAGGGACTCTGACAAGCAGATGCACAGTGAGAAACACAGTGAGCTCACACGCACAGGCAGAGGGGCTGAACAGCCTGGCCTTCATGAGATATGCAGTGTCATGGGGCTGGGGTGCAAGGGCAAGGTGAGAATATCTCCTCTTGTCCTGTCTGAAAATTCATACTGGGAATTAAGATGCAGTGTTTGTGGCAGTCAAGATCTCAACTTGATAATCCCAGGAGCCCCTTCTATCCCTTTTTCTCTAGCCTGGGCATATATATTGCTGTGCAAGGCATCAACTGAGGGCATTTGGTTCATACAGCATGCATAGCATCCCTGCTGAGCCCAGACATAGGATTGTCCTCTAAAAATGCCCTTTCTGTGTCTTTTGCTAAAGCACATGTGTGGAGGGAGGTACACAGTTTTCCAATGTACATGCCTTCACCTTTCTGATGCCTGTACACTGGTTCTCATGACCAGGATCTGCACTGGAGCTAGTTCTCCTGATTATCAACAGAACTCCTGTTGGCTTTAAGAAGAGCAGGAGTGGATAGAAGAATCTGAAAATCTGAATTCATGTAAGAGGGATTCATATAACATACCACTAATTAGAAATAATTCAGCTACATGGGAAAATTAAAATATATTTAAGAAAACAATTCTTAACAATTCAGGAGGGAAGCAACTGACTTGAAACTGGACTTTTCTTCTATACTTTCCATTTGTCTATGGTTTAGAGAAAACAACCCTTCTAATTGGAGTTATCTGACTCCACAGCCACTGCAGTACATCATTGCACATCTTTTTCTGCCACGTCTGGTAAGGAACTGTAAATCTGTTACCTGGGTTTCAGATACCAGCCAGAAGCATGACATTTAGTCACCTGCTCCTCCCATTTGTGTGTGTTAGATCAGTGGTGTGGACCACTGTGGATTAATTGCTATTCCCTTTTATGTACTCTAGCCGGCTACAGCTGCTCAAGACACTTTTAAATATCCCGACAACTCCAGTATTGTTTGCTGACACTTTCTAAATTCTCTGCTCAGCATCTGGTTGTAGTGATAGCATCAAATGCCCTGCTTCACGTGGAGGCAGCCAGAGGCTTTGGTTAAGGGCCTGTGCAGGTGTTGCGGAAACAATCCAGGGCAATTTGAGTAGCATCTAAAAGCCATACTGTTTATTTTTCTGTTCACATGGGCTGCTTATCACAACCACCTGGAAAATTCCACACATGCAGCTACCCCAGAATGGGGCTTTCTGATAGTGCAAGAAAAATGGTTATTTCATCTGACTCACCGGCAGTAAGTCACCAGTTGGTAAAGCATTTTGGTGTAGAGTATGAAGGCAGAAAGCTGAGAGGGAGTTTTAAATGTAAAGGGAAGATTTGTTGATATGAAAGATCAACCCAAATTTCTGATGTTGGTGGCCAGAAACCTGCTCCCTTGCCATGGCCTCAGCTCCCACCATCAGCTTAGGCTTGTCTGGAGTTTTGTTGTGTGTAGGTTACAGCTGGGTGCCTTGGTGCCAGGGCTGTGTGTCAGAACTACTCGGTACACTGACAGTTTACACAGAAACACCCTCTCATGGGTGCAGAGCATTTGTTTTCTCTGCTGCTTTTCCTTCAGCTTGGCCAAGGTGGGAGCTCTGGCTCTGTGGAGACCCACAGGTGTGCTGGGGACAAGGAGGGTGCCTGTGGGGCTGGGAAGGGCAGGCAGAGCACGCCAAGAGAGCACCCAGGGCACAGGGTACCTGTGGACAGCCACAGCATCCAAAGGGCCCAAGGGTGTGCCAGGCTGAGCTGTCAGGGTCTGCCCACTCCAACTTTTCCATAATAACAAGCTGGAACACAAGGCAATAAATGAGGCTGAGATTAGGGTGAAGTGGCCTGTTCTGTGCCTGGAGCTTCATGTGGGGTCACTGTCTCAGAAACAGCATAAGCAAGAAACCATGAGCCAGGAAAGTAAAAGCTCTTCCCTGAACCTTGGTTTCTTCTAAGGTCACAGCAAGGTCCTCTTCACCTGTACCACATCACCTCTTGGTTCTGCTGAGGTGCTTTGGGGTGGCTGAAAAGACACTGTAACTAGTGACCTGCCTTTCACCCTCATTGCTAGAGCCGTGCAGTACTGTACCCAGCCTTTTCCTTCTTCCTCCACCTCAGTCTCCAGCCTTTTCTTGTGCAAATATGTGTAGGGTTGTAATCTGTGGCGGAAGTTGTGTGGCCATTCCTGGGTGACCTGGAGCATATACACCACACCAGCTGATGCTAATAAGGAATGGGGAAGCTGTGGCCCTTGTAGTTGTCCTTGTGATCCAGCCAATGGGGCGTGCATGGGGATTTACTCTCCTTGCTATATCCCTGGTACTGCACAAACAGTGTTAAAGAACTAATTTCTTTAAGGACACACACCACCACCACCCAGAGACAGTACAACCACATGGATGTCCAGGCTGAAAATCAGTGTACCAGGGAATCTAATGCAACACATTAATTAGTGAAATCACAGGTATCTTTGGAAGTTATGCCAAAACCATTTGGATGTCATGAGAGGGTGATTTCCCTGAAGATGTTCCAAACCCTCCCAAAGTGACTGGTGTGCTCATGGTAAAGCTTCCTGCACTAGCACCTAGATTTTACTTTTACTGTGCAGTGTAAACCTTTTTGCTCTGCTTGGGCTCTGCTGCTTCCTTTAACATATTGTCCATTTTTACAATTGATTCAGCAATTTCCTTCCCACAAACTATCACATCACTATTATCTTCCTTTTTAATAGTATCTGACATTCAATTGGCATACTTTACAACCTTATCAGTGAGATTTGTGTTCTCATTTGACCTCAGTCTGTCAGAGATGTGTGGGCAGGGAATCCTTGAAAGAGCCTCAGCCCAACAATAAATACTGAAGAGAAGAGGCATCTTTCTTGTGCCCTCTTGCTGTGTTCTGTAAGAAACCATGCCCCAGCCTCCTTATAGGCTGAGTGTACCCAATGCCACAGGATGCCTTGCCTTCAGTGGGTTCAGCAGGCATTACCACTGCCACACTGTGTAGTGCTTGATCGCCTGTTTCAATGCAAGGAATCAGATGCTTGTTTTTTCCCAGCTCTCTCCATTTTCTTGGTAGGGATGAGAAATGCATCCCAGACAATGCCTGCTGTAACTTTATAAGAAGCAAGAATTCCTCTGAAACTGCCCAGCCACCGCTCCTGTCAAGTCTCACTGGAAAACACGCAAGAGTGGTCTGCTACCTGAGGTTTCCAAAGGGATTCACAACAACACTGGAATTGTGTGTTTGTTTGTTTGTTTGTTTGTTTCAAATATGGCAAAATCTGAAAGACCTGCAGGTTAATGGAGACTAATCCACTACAAGACTAAGAGACTGCCCATCCTCATATTAACATCTCCTAGACTGTTGATTCCTCAGGGCAGAGAATCCCTTTTCTGTGCTTTGTAAACCAAAGCAGGCTTTTGTAGTGCTAGATATCTGCTGAGGGAAAGCTCAGGGCTCCTGGTCTCAAAGTGTTTAGCCAGGTAAGGCTTCTGCATAGCCTCTGCAAATGTTTTCCAATTCCAGAGAAAAAAGCAAAGCTTCAGGATTTAGCTTGTGGATTGTGGTTCTCATAGCACCCAAGGTTCCTGAGATTATTTAAACTAAAATTGTGTCAGGGAGCTCTCCTCCTGCTCATGTTCCTGGTGGAGCAATAGCCTTAATGTCTGTAGCTCTCATATGATTGCAACTTGTTGCACAAGAAGCAATTGCAGATGAAGTCTGAGCTGCCTGGCCTGTGGCTGCCTTCCTGGGTCTCGTTAGGCATCTGTGGATAACTGGATGGATGGGATGTGCTAACGAACATATTCCCCCAAACCAGGTTTGTCCTACTGCTTACGTCAGTCACATGGAGTGAGTTGCCTTTACCCTGGAGTAAGAGCAAATCAGGTGAGTTAGATAAAGGTCTCAAGTGTAGGATTGTCTCCAAACAGCAAATGCTGAGGTGCCTCACCCCTGCACAGAAGAACTTGGGGAGGGAGGGAAAGAGGGCTGGAATATAAGGAATATTTTCTATAGCTGTTCTGGGCAAGGCTACCTTGCAAGGGAAGCTTCTGGAAAGCTGAAGCTATGTTTCCTTACACTTTCCCAAAACACCATGAAACACTAGAGAAGATGCAAGACCAAGTGAAAATTGTCCAGGTGCCCTGGAAGGGGGAAGCAGGCTGAACTGACTGCAATGTGGTGTAGCCTACAAACCTAGCCCATGTACATGAGCTTGTCTTTGGTCTGGGGCATGCTGTACCCTCTTTTCTCAAGCCCATTGGTAGTTTTCCAGGATTTCTGTGAGGGTTATACAAATCTCACACAAGAGCTTTGTACTAAGTAGGTACTACTAGGCTGTCCTGGAAGGGGGGGCCATTAATATTTTTCCCTCCTGATGACACATTTTCTAAACCACAAAGCCACTTTGATCTGGTCAACATTAAGAGTCCTGCTGTGCTGTGGGTTTTCCCTTTAAACCTCTTGGCAATTATGCACACTAGCAACTATGCCTCCCCTGGAGGCCACTGCTCAGAGGTTCTCCAAATGGGCCATGCTCTTTCGTACAGCTCTGGACCTTTTTTCTTCCTGTGACCTTCATCCACAGAGATTTTTCTTGCTGTTGAGCCTTGGCTGCCCTGGGTGGCTGCAGCTGGAAACATGCTTGAGCTTAAACCCTCCACGTATACAAGAACTTGATCTGATGTGAGCCTCGCACTGCTGGCTTCTTCCTCACGTTCCTCCTCGGCAGCCAGACTAGTGCTCAGAGATTTTGCAATCTGGTGCTACTGTTTCATGACCCACGAAGACCAATTGTGAAAATTTGGCTCTGACGTGGAGTTCAGGGCAGCAAAAAGGTTAATTTTATCTTATGTGTGATGAGCCAGCATGGTGCTACTGTATGCGTCAGAGAAGTCATTCTTGGAGGTCTGCTTATTCAAATGATGAGTTTGGCTTTGGCTGACTTGGTTGTAATCAAGTTACTGACTGAAGGGCTGGATTGGGGTTGGATTCCAGTTTTTAGAGCAGATGGCATATGGGAGGCTGTGTGCTTGCTTCCTGCCTGCTTCTGCCTGCAGCTGGATGTGGTCCTGGAATATACTTTTGTTAATAACAAGGAGGCAGCAGTAGAGCCAAACCATTCTGCCTGGCAGCCTGTCTGGAAGGTTGTCCCTTCTGTCCAGCAAGGAGTTTGGAACATTTATGTAAAGACAGCAGCAGTAATCTGTTCCAGGGTGCCTATGGGACAGCAGGAAGGAGCCAAAATGATTTTCAGATACAAGAAACACAGCTTTTTGTGGTTTTGTTCTTGACCTCACTGGAAAGACGTTTTCAGCTGCCACCAGCTGTCGAATGCTTCGCAGAAGTGTAATTGGTGGTATCCATCTATTTCCCCATGGGCAGTCATCCATACAAAAGCTGTCACCAGTCACCTCCATAACCAGGATACCTGACAGCAGTCCTGGGATTCTTGATGGCAGGAGACTGCCTGATCACCACAGGCTGTGGTGTGCCTCACCACCTCTTTTAGGGGAGTGCCAAGGCCCTCTGTGCCATATTAGACATCTCCGAGCCAGAAGCAGCTCCCTGTCTGGGTTAGTGGCCAGGAAACCTGCCTGAGCCCTTACCTTTAGCACAGGCCATCAAGTACCAATCAAAGGACACTTCTAACAAGGACTTCAGCTCACTCTCTGAGAGCATGCTGGTGCTTCATGCATTGCTAATTCTCTCCACTCACCTCTCCTCACTTCAACTGCTCTTTGCTGCAGCTCTGGATAGAGGCAAAGTGAGCAACTTTTCTTTCTTTCTCCCATCCACTGAGTGCCTGCTCACACTCCAAAACATGCTTCCCCTTCCCTTTTATCTGATTCCTGATTCTCTGAGATCAGTTGCTTTCCTACCTCCTCTGCCCCTGCCTTTCTGGCCATGCTCAGCAACAAGTGTGAGCTATGCAAAATGCTTATCTTCCATGAGGTGTAACAGATATTCCCATCATTTCTGTCCAACTCCACTGCCAGTAATAAGGATGTAAATAATGCATGAGCTGGTGCTAGATGGGGATCAAATATGCACAGCTGTGAGTTATTATGTGGTACCCTGCTTTAAGGTCGGTGAAGAGAACCACTTTACAGCTACTTAGGATTTTTGTTTTCTCTTCCTAGGAACTTTCATCTGAATGTGCTCACAAGATAACATCTTAATTAGTCACAGTCCTTGTTTCAGCTTCTGCTTTGCTCGACTTTGTTGGTTAAACAGCTGAGCTCCCCTGGACCAGGGTCATAGCAAAGCCCATGGGAGGTGGAGATTTTTCACTGTAGGAGGGCAAGCAGAAAGGTAAAAGGGAAGGATAGTTTTGATCTCCTTGTCTCTCCCCTCACTTAGAGTAGCTCTGAATAATACAGCCAAAATCATCCCCATCCTGAGGCCCATGCAGACCTCCCACCTTTGACTATAGAATGGAGACATTTCACCTGAGGCAGGATGTTAGCCTGGGAAATGAAGCAGCCATTACCTCTCCAGAACATTTTGACTGTGTCTTATTTTCAGGTTTTCATATTATGTGAAATGACAGCAAATCAGGCACAACACAAGGCAAATTGTCTCTGAAGCTATCAAAATTGTCACTTTTGGACAGTTTTGTGTTCAGCTATTACAAGTAAGCTTTTCTAAATCTTTTCCTGTCTTTGTTGATGTTGCTGCTTGCTCACTGAGACACATCAAAAGGCTTGCCAAGTTCCTTTTTTCTCCTGCTCAAAAGGCACCTGTGCTCTCGCTGCCTCATGCTGATCCACTTCTAGCACACTTGACACACAAAGGTCAAACACTTTTTCTGATGTTTCTGAGCTTGTGCATTGTGAACCAGCTGATGCCTGCAAGTGTTCTTTTCACAGCCCCGGGAGGACAGGCAGTGTGGCAATGCAGCACCCAGAGCACAGTGGGCTCAGGTCAGGAAGGCTTTGCTTTGCAAATCATCTCACCAGGGATGACTCAATCCCATGTCAGGCATATGCTTAAATGGAGGGGGACTATCATGAAATTTCCATCCTTCCCAGGCTGGAAATGCAGGCAGCCAGAGTAGATGTCAGAGGATTAAAGACAGTGGAGATGCCAAAGGTCCAGGCTGCTTAAGGTTATAAATAAGGTATTTTAGGAACCGAGGAGGGTGAAAGGCCCACCCTTCTGGCTTGTCCTCATTCTTTCAAGCGTTGGGAGGCCAAATGGGGGACAAAGCAGGTCTCTTTGCCTCAGTGCACTGCTTCTCATGTGGGAGCAGAGGGCACGGCTGGGGCTGCCTGTGGGGCAGGAAAGGAGGCCTTGAGCAATGGGGTGAAGCTTGTGCACAGCACTTGTGTCATTCATGGCCCATCACAGTGTGCCTGGCCTTGGTGAAGGCATCTTGTGAAAGAAACGATGTGGGGAAAGACTATTGCAACACACAGAATTAAGCTGAGGCTATTGAGCACTTACTTTAGTTTTTTGGGTTATGTCACTTCGCAGTTTCTAACAAGTTTCATCTCATCTTCTTGTATGTGGCATATGACATTCGTCCACCACTAAGTCACTGCTTTGTTCCTAGTGGTAGCTGTAGGGTGTTGTCTCTCAGGAACTGTAACTAAATACAGTTTTTTCCTTTAAGTTAACATTCCTTATTGGTGAGTCGTTTTTTGTGAAGAGGTGAATTGTTGGCACTCGTGGTGCTGCTCTTTGTTGGAATATTTGAGTGCAGGCTAACACAGACATCAACTCGGGACCCAGGAAGGACAATCTCCACAATGGAGGGAAGAGGGAACAGCCCAGCCATACTTCTCTCCTCCAAACATAGGCACCACTGCTTGCCGGGGGGAGTACAGGGGTGGGCAGAGGGGACCTGTATGTCTCTTGCAATGAGTCTGCAAAGGAATCTACATTTTCTTCGGCTTTGCAAGGGGGAGAGGCTTCTAGCCTGACCATCTGCATCCAGGCTGCCTCTCAACACTTTGGAGGGCACTGTCTGGGGGAAAAAAAAGTCAAAAATCCAGACCAATAAAAGAAAAACAGTTGGAAAGATTATGACTTGCCAGTGTCCAAAGCCCAGGCAGAAGCAGAGCACACTAGCAAGCAGAGCTCTGATTGTCACTCAAGGAGGCAAAATCCCTCAGGGAGAGAGATACCCCTGAGGCTCAGAGCTGGGCGTATGAGAGCAGGAGAGAGATTTCAAAAAATAAATACATAAGAACTGCAAGATGTGCTGCTGGCCATTTTTTTGGCTGATTTTCCTCTGTATCACTTAGGGGACACCTTATTATGCCATCTCAGTAGCTAGAGGCATTACATGGATGCTATTTATCTGTGGTTATTAAAAATCCCTTTTTAACTTTGTTGAGAAAAACAATGATCCATCCAGCACCCGGCAGTTGTGCTTCACTTAGTGAAGCCACTGCATGCTTCTTTTGGCTGAAGGATTTTCAGAGGTGCTCAAAATTGTTATACATCCAGCACTCACACAGATTCCCTGGAGGATGTGTACCAGAATATTACACTGGGAATATCTGGAAATCCCAGCCAGGATTCTTTCTAGTTTGCTCTGCTCTGCGGTGCTGCAGTAAGCATTCCCAGCTGTACCCCTGGATGTGGTCACACACATCCCTCTCCTGTTTGCTGACATTTGGAATGGATAGCTAACAGCTTTATTGACATTTCTGTACAGGGTGCAACTGTCATAACAAAAAGATACCCAGGCATCCAATTTAGCTACAAATTTACCTCTGTCATGCCAACCCTAGACCTGCAGTTCTGAAATGTACTGCCATAACCAATACCAGATTTTTCCAGTATGGATATTAGCAACTTCACATATTCCCACACACTTCTTTGTCATCCTTTTTGGATCTCCTTTTCTGGTACAGCACATTTTCATATGAAGTGATACAGCCAATCAGTAATAAAGCACTCGGATGGCTTCTATATCAATGATCAAGAAAATAGTGTCAAAATTGGGGAATAAGGAGGGGAGCTGAAAGAAAGGAGGCTTTAAATTTCATTTAATGATGTCTACTAATACATTGTCAGAAGATGAAGCAACATCATCTACATCTGGATGAGAAAAGGAAATAGTCATAGTTCCATTTTCACATCCAAAAGCTTATGAAGTGACAAATGGTGTTTATCCTATCTGGAAAAAATGTTATCCTTAATTGTAATGCTGTCACTGCTGCCAGTTCTCACAGTTTCAGTGTGTGGCTCATGACAAATGGTGTCTTTTCAAGCCCTGTTTTGATTGTATAGGAATCTCAACAATGCTTTTTTTTTAAGCCTGAATGTTTCTCCTCGAGCAGAACCTGAAGACTGAAAGACATACAATTCACTATGTATTAATGTTTTTAAGTCTCATCATTTTTAAGGAAGTGTGATAATTCTTATTTTTCAGTTTTCCAAGTTAGTAATACCACTCTCTGGAAAAGGAAGGCATGATATACACAGGTAGACATACACACTTTTGTTGCCACAGTGTCTCTCTGCAGAGAACCACATTTATCAATGCAAGCCTTGTATTTTTACACACATAACAAATGCTTAAATATATAGAAGGTACAGGAATATGTAATTATACTTCTGTTTGTTCACTTGATTACATTTCCTAGACTCATCTAGGAAGATACATGCCATAATATCCTGAAGATTATCCATACTATAAGTTCACAAGGAGAAACTTTCTGGGAGAAATCTAACAATGTGGTTAAAAAAAAAAAGAACAACAAACCAAACCTGAAAAAACCCAGCTCATGTGTCATTAGGCACTAGATTTTTCACATTAAGAAATGTCAAAACCAGAAATGAAGAAAACTTTCATGAGATAATTTTCTGCAGTTGAAAATTGATGGGAATATGCAGGTAAATCCAATGCTTAGTTGAAGGCAGTTGGTGCACATATTTTACCATATGTATTTTTATTGGACATCAGAGAGTAATAAAAAGAGGAACTGCCCATCTCATAGTTCTCTGAAAGTGCTGGGCACTCATTCATGTGCAGAGCAGCAATGCTTCTTAGCTAGTGAGCCATCACTTACTGTGACTGGGCAGCACTTTTCAGAAACAAGGGGAAGATGCTGGAGCAGGAGAATCTTTTTATCTCCCAGACAGCAAGAGCCAGCTTTGCCCTGTCTCAGTCAGCTCGAGGGAATGCTGTTGTAGGATGCAGGAATGTCTGACTATGGGGTTTTGACTCTAAATAGATCTCGGTCCAGTCTGAATAAACATTTTAATGCTTAGCCACAGAAAGATGTTGTCAAGAGGATGGTTTCACATGCTGGATTTAGAATATTTCATGTCAACATCATCACAGCTTAGTTCCTTTGAACGTGGAGGTGCCTTGCCACAGGGGAACACAGTGTTTATGGCCATACTGACACTCTTCCTCTGGCAAACAGAACACCAAAAGCAACAAATGTGGTAAGATGAAGCCAGGCAGAGGGGACATGAGCTATGGGAGCAGCTGGGGGTACTGTGGAAGGTCACTGTTGAGATGGTGCTAATTTCCATCTATACAGAGCTTTAAGATTCTTGCTTGGACTATGCTGTGGAAGCATGACACCTTGTAGATAACAGTGCCCTCAGTGGAAAATTCAGCAGGAGCCTGGTCAGAGAAAGCCTTTGGAGTCACTGAAGGAGTCCCTCAATGCTGCCTGGTGCTCAGCAGCAGGGAGTGTGTAAATGAGCACACAGCTGCTCAACCCCTGTGCACTGGCAGACTGCCAGGGCAGGTATTCATTTGGGTCATCCCAAATCTTCTGGGGTTAAAAAGATCCCAATTATCAAGATGACAGACTATTTAAACTGAGTCATTTCACCCAGCTGATTCCAACAGAAAGACATTTGGGAGCAGTGTCACCAGCATGCTGAAGGGACAGCTGTCTCCACCAGAGATGAGCAGCAGGAACTATTATTTCGTTTGAGACTAGCAGGGTACCACACACTGTTCTGGAAACAACCATGGGATATGCAGAGGACAGGACAACTAGTTTCTTTCAGGGATTTCAAGCAAAGGCTTGGTGGTGGCCGTATTAACCAGGCAGATATTTACTGTGAAGTAGACAACACAGTTTTACAAAGACTGTGGGGTTGCTGTCAAAATGTGAGGATGCTGAGACACTGCTGTGTGGGATTCAGACCAGCACCCTTTGTTGCATTGCCAATCCCCCAATCCACACAAAGAAAAAGCAGAAAGAAATTCATGCATCCACCTGTCAAGTCAACTAGCTCTTGCTAGTCCTCTTTCCTGCCAGCACTGGCAACTGTGGGAGGTGTAGTAGGTGTAGTTGTGAGCACCACAACTGGTCAGACAGGGTGTGGAAGGAATGCTGTGCATGGTGGCAATGTGAGGGCAACGAATGGCCCTATTGTGGGAGGCACTGTGCTCCCAGCCTCTGCCCAAAGTAAGTAGATCCTTTCCTTTACACTTTTGGAATATCACAATGGAAGAAGTGGAGGCAATGGTCCTGTAATGTCTCTGGGTACAGTTTTGTTCCTGCTCCACCCTGGGCCTTTGTTTTGGAGTGATGCCTTCCCACTTACATAGATCTGCAGCAGGTGAAAACCAGCTGGATTGAAGGACAGAATGGGTGTAAGAACTTGGGCTGTACCTCTTGTTGCCAGCAGAACCCATCATTTTCTAGAGCAATTAATAGAAAATAGTAGATTCCCTTTGGACTTACACCAAAATAGGAAAGCAGAAGCTCCTGAGAAGTCCATGTTCCCAGAAGAGCTATGTACTTTATACAAAGCACACCCACCCTTTTCTCTGGCCTCTTTAGGATGACTCATGCAGATTTCTGCTTGCTGTTGCCTTCGATCACTCCAATGAGTCTGCTCTGATTCAGCCGTTCTCATTTTGAACTCCCTCAGAGGATTTAGTCAATCCCAGTTTACCAAGATCAGAAGCTAATGAAAACAACATGATACAATTTCCAGAGATGCCTGGTATGCTTGATGCTCAGCCACCTTTCTCTGCTGAATTGTCACACAGCTTCTCTGCAGGAGCACAATCAACTCTAACACTCATTGGGACAGCAGGCATGGGGATGTTTGCCACCATCTCCAGTGAATAGTTCACATTCCAACCAAGTATTTTTTACCACATGTTATGAAGAAAATATGATGTTACTCACACTAGAAATAGCTGGGAATAATATTTTACAGGGCCAGATTGTATAGGGCTGTCATTGTTGGCCTCAAGACTCATGTCTTTAAGAAGAGGATGTCCCATCTGAAACAGAAAGATGCAAAATTAGGAAGGGTCCATCTCCAAAGATGTTCAGCATGTGGAGCAGATGAGTCAGAAACTTCTCTGTTTAGACCTGGAAAGTTGAGAGGGGGTCACATCTGTGAGCTCAAGTACATGTTTGACTGGGCAAATAGATATAAAGAGGATCTTGAAAAAAACAGCAGATAGGGAGAACCAGAGAAATGTGTTTACAGATCAGCCTGTTTTTTTGCAGTAAACAATATAAATAGATACTTGAACAGGACAACAAGCTGCTCCAAGTGGGAAGAGATGAAGGAAAAGAAAAAAGATGGCCTTGTTGATTAGAAAGTTTCACTACATTTAGCAAAGGCCTGAAGGAATTATGGGATGAGGAGAGACTTGTTTTGGGGAAAGGTGCCAACTGAGCTGTGATGTTATTGTAAAAAAAATTATTTTGGTTCTTGCGCAAGTCTGGGGAGGCAGTTTCCTAAAATTCCAGGGAAAAGAGAAACCAAAGCAGCAAGATCAAGCGGAATCTCTTTCCTGTCTTCTTTTGTGAGCAATAACGACTCAAGTTACAAATGAAGATTATTTGTGTTCAGGATTCAGCATGCTACCTTTTAATTTCCAGTGCACATCTGCGAACCATCTAAGAATTTCTACAGCAAAAACAGGAAAGATGAATGAAGACATTACCCAGTGAAACAAATTAAGGCAAAAAAAAATCCAAAGACAACCAAAAAATCCTATTTGGAAGGAAACTCAAAACAAAGAGCTCCCCCCCGCCCCCCTTTTTAATATACTATACATAGCATAAAGGGCACACATATAATTTCTTTTCCTTTGGGACACAACTGCAAACCACATAATGGAAAAAAACACTCAAAACAAGTTGGCCAGAAGAATGGAGCAAATGCATGGCTCATATGGAAATACCTCAGCCCTGTTGCTGATCCCAGGACCTCTGCTTCTTCCCAAGTAAAAGCTCCAGCAGCACTGCACACCCACGGATTGGATCAGCCATTGGCTCAAGAGCGACAGAGCAAAAATTTGACTTCCTCTGGAACACAGGACATTGCCTAGCCATCTGCAGCGCCTCCTGGGCACAGGGTGTGAGATCAGAAGAGCAATCCTGGTCTTTGTGGCAAGTTGCTCTGAGGTACTACCAACACCATCAACAGAGACTTTTGTTTCCTGGAAACAAATGCAAGTTACTCCCTCCCTTCCAGGCGACCAGATTTCGCACCCACCTCTGTTCTTTGAAAGATAAGTTCATTAAAAAGTCATGATCACACCACACCCATCTCCTCTCTAATGTGAACAATCCTGGCTTTCCAGGCTTTCCTCTTGAGAAAGCTGATCCCTTTGTCCTTTTTTGGTTGCCCTTCTCTAACCAGCTGTATCTTTGTGATGCAAAGACCAAAGCCACACACACTACTCCAGACGTGGCTGCACCAAGCTGGAAGAGCCTCCCTGAAGATGTTCACCACTTTCCTGCCTTTCTGGATGCCACAGCACACTGAGCTGAGTTTTTAAGGCAATAGTCCATGGTGACTCCAAGAGCATTTTTTTTAGTGGTGGCTGCCAGTTGTGAGTTCAGAACCATGTAAATATGATTCAGATTATTCTACAGATTATTCTACCCAAGACATCACCTTGGTGAACACTGAAGTTCATGTGTCACTCTTCTGCCCCCTCCCTTGGCTTTGTTAAGTCCTTCTGGAGTTCTTCCCCTACAGCTCAGTTCACCAGACAATGAGCTTGCCATTGACTGCAAACCTGGGCATCCCAGACACACACCCTTGCTCCAGGCTGCTGGTGAGGATGTTGAGTAATACCAGAGTGACTTCTAGGGGTTCTGTTGCTGCTGCTTTTCCATCCTAAAAAAGTCACAGTTGAACCCAAACCTTTCCATTCTCAAATCACAAAAGGACATTTCATTCAGTCCATGATGACTTAGTATCTTTGCAGCGTCTCATGAGAAACTGCTAAAAGCTACCTGAAAATCTAAACACAATGTGTCCAGTATCTCTACATCCTTGTTACCACTCCTATGGACTTCCAGCAGACTGTTTGCAAGGCTGCCTCTTACAGAAATCATGTTGACTGCTTTCCTTGACATTACACTTCCCTGTGTGTACATGGTCTTTTGGCTCTGCTGTTGAAGGAGCGCACAGAGGCCACGTGTAATGGCAATTTACACACCTTGGGCCACCAGTTCTGCAGCTTCACATGTGAACTATTCTGTAAATGGTGCCTGCTCCTACTGGTTTACTGACCTCCAGCTTATCTGTTTGGTCTATTGTTTCCTGTGAATTCAATCAGGTTGCAGTAACTCCTCTGATGAATTGTTGTCAAGAATATGCTGGGTTTGGGGCTCTCTCATGTCTACAGCAGGAAAGACTGGAACATTAAACCCACTGAGCATTTCTGCTGTTTTCTTCCTCAAATGCCCTTTTACATATTTGTCCTCAAACTAGTTGGCTTTCTGCCTTTGCTAAGTAAAGAACTATTTACTATCAGTCTTTGCAAGGCTTAACACACATTATTTTTTAGCCATTTTAATTTCTGGTACATGGTTGACTTGCTTTTATGGGCTTTCCTGTTCTCCTAATTTGGGTAAGCTTCCCATTTTTTAAACATTAACTTATTGCTTGTGATAGCATCCTTAATGTACCTATTGAGCTGTGAAATGGCCTTTTTGGATCACATTGTTTTCTTTTCAAATTGTGTCAAAATTTTACCTGAGATTTTAATATAATATTTTTTAAACAGCATCCATGCTGCCCATTCCCTTCTGGCTTTTGGGCTGATCTATTTAAGACTTGCTTTCTTTCCTTTTCCTGCCCCCCTTTTTTCTTTTCTTTTTTTTTTTTAAATCTCCTTTTGATTAACCTCTCTCAAAAATTAATATCCACATACTGGATATGCTTGGATTGTTCTCTCCTGCAACACTGCCCTGACTGTACTGCGATTACTGACACAGAATTGCTATTCCAGCAACATCTGAAGTACATTCTGTGTGCCACCCAACACCAGCTCCAGAATAACATCTTTTTGTGGGTTCTATGGCTAGGTTTCATTTTGGTTTTTTTAAATAATCTTTTATTTATGTCTCTGCATCTCATGTTGATAAAGATACGAATGTGGATCATCCTATAACCTGCCTTAAAGATGTACCTTTAATCTCACTTAATAGTTCACAGAATCGGAGAATAGTTGAGGTTGGAAGATAACTCATCAACCCAGCCTTGCTCAAAGGAAGATCAGGCACAGCAGGTTGCTCAGGCCTGTGTTCACGTGTGTTTTGGGTATCTCCAAGGATGAAGGTTTCACAACCTCTCTAGCAAACTGTTCCAGTGTTAGACCACATGCACAGTGAGACCTCTTTTTCTTACAATTAAATAGATTTTCCTGTATTTCTGTTTGTGCCCATTGTCTCTCGTCTTTTCTTTAAATATCTTTGAGAAACCCCCTTTAAGTAATTGCAGTGACAGAGTTCTGAGAGAGCTCAGCACAGCCTGGCCAGGTTTTTAATTCACGACAGAGTTTTTCCTTGTAAGGATCCATGTAAAGATCCCCTCCGTTTAGTACTCACAAGACTGCATTTGCACTACTGTGTCCCCCCAAACTAGGAGTTTGGGGCTCCTAGTACAACACTGATAAACTGCAGAGTCCTGTAGAGGGTCCCCAAGATGGTTGTGGTGATGCAGCACTCCCTGTGGGAGCAGGGACTGAGAAAACTGGATTTGTTTAACCTGGAGAAGAGAAGGTTGAGGGAAGGTCTTTATGCTGCATACATCTTCCTTATAGGGAGTTACAGGAAAGACTGAGTTACATGCTGCTGGGATGTGCACAGCGAAAAGAGAGAAATTCCAGCTGAACATATGGAAAAAAAATTCATCAGAGTACTTAACCAGGGGAACAGGCTGCTCAGAATGGTGGTGGGATCTCCATACTTAGAGACACGCAATACCTGGCTGAACTAGGCCCTGAGAAACATGAAGTAGCTTAGAAATTAGTCATGTTTTGAGCAGTAATTCTTCCTCCACCCTTGCTTTTGGCATACCTTTTCCTGAAAGCTCACCTGTAACTTATGGCAAGATAATTGCCTTCTCTGGGCATAAGCATTTGTGAATGCCAGGCTTCATTCCCAGTCAGAGCAGAGAGCACATTTAATGACGCAGCTCTCTGGTAACAGAACACGTTTGGCATCTCCCAGTGCCTCACAGTGCCTGGAAGCATAAAGCTGAGTGCCCTCCAGGGCAGTGAGAGCAAGTCCAAGATGAATAACTCTTCCACTACAAGGCAAGACGGAAAAGACTCAGAACAGTCAAGAAAACATTGCTCCTTTGCAGGCAAACTTATCCTTGCTTTTCCATCCTTTCATGTAATCCACCCACCACAGAAAGTTGCTAACTAGGACTTGGAAAGTAAAATGTGCATTAAATGAATGGGTTTGGCAGAGGGAACATCTGTTTATGAGTAACTTCTTGTTCTCTACATATGATAATGGTTATGGATTAGTGTGCAGAATACTGAACTTGTTTACAGCTCCCAGGAACTGTATGTTTTGAATCATTAATAAGGAGCGTTTTCAAATACAGAATTTCTCATCAACACAAGCGTTGCTGTTTTTCCCCTCCCTCAGTAGGTGCAATTCAATTTGCAAATTAAATATCAGTGAGATTCACTTAATGTCACTCTTTAAGCAGCCGCAGAGATCAACATTTTTATTGTCACAGTCTGTTCCATTTAGTGTATTGATATTCATGACAGTTACGCGGCAAAAATAGAACCATTTTCACATGATCTCTAAAAGATATTCCAGTTTTAATCTGACATGACACCAAAGAAAGTAAGAAATATTTACTGGGAGGGAGTGGGTCTGCTTGATCAAAATAAACCTGGGAAACAAAGAATCTAAAACGAAATTATCTGGAGCTCAGAACATATATATTTACACTTCTTACAGAAGCGTAGTCCCTTCTAAGGGAGATGAGTTAACCACAAGATTAATGAGGAGGACTATGCATCTAGTGCTCTTCCTTAAAGAGTTTTTCATTATCTGACTTCTCACCTTTTTCAGCTCAGATGCTTCCTTCTCCTCTTGCTTTTCACTCTATTCTTTAGGCAGCGCATTCTCTTGTGGAGATACTGCCTTTAAAAGCAATAAAATAACTTTTCAGTAGAAGTACATGTGTGTAAATCCCAGTTAGGTGTTAGACTGACTTAAGCCCCGGCCAGTGTTAAACGCAGGTTTGTAGGGCTGCGGATTTGCTGAGCTCCCTACAGACAGCACATGGCTTTTGCTTGTTTCTCCTTCCCATTTTCATGTGGTATTGCCTCTGCCCTGATGCTTATTTTCTCTAAATTGCAACGTGAGCCTCCCGAATGCCACCACTAGTGTGTGACTGGGAGGTCTGCATTCCAGTTCCCCATCTGAGCTGGGGGCAGAGAATAGTCCATGACATATTCCAGTAGGAATGCTATTTTAAAAGAGCTTTTTGGCTGCACTCCAAACACAGCAAGTGCGGGATGAGGATCTGATTTCACCGCTAATGCAAGAAATATTCATGTGAAAACTTCTCTTCCACAGAAGAGATTACAACAACAATTAAAAGTTGTAATTAGTTTCAGTGTTATCTGATTTTGATGAGCTTGCACCACACCCTCCACAGCCACACTCACACCCTCGCCTAGGGAAACTGATCTGAAGGGAATCGGCTGCGTGTTTTTTCATGAGTCAGAAAAGATACTCAAAATGACTTGGGGATGGCTGGACAAGTTTATCAGACAAGATGACAAGAAAAAAGTATTAAATCATAAGAAAATTCACGTGACTCTATTTTGGAATTCTTATTACTACTTTGCCCAGTGCAGAATCTGAGGGAGGAAGACTCTAGCTGTGATGTGCAGTGGTCTCTGAGCAAGCAAGCCCAGGATCAATGCCCAGACAATCTTTAAACCAGCTACCCATGAGAGAACATTTTCATAAAACAGCTAACCCACTCTCTACTTGGCAGTTTTCAGGAAAGACCTACCAAAACTAAGCCCAGACAATAGTATTCACCTCTACTAGCTACTAAAAATCAGCAGACCAGCAGAGACGTTTGCTTCGTGTCATCCTGCAATGTTTCACACATCCTGTACGTGCTAATCCCTCACAATCCTCAGTGCTTCTTATCTTGCTGTATACCACCTCTCCCCTTACCACACCCTCTGTGGTCCATCGGCATTTTACCTTAGTGTATTAAAATTATTGCATGAAAAATAAACTGATCTCAAAGTGATTGTTCCTAATCAGTACCATGAAAATTGCAGCTTATCTCAGACCAATAATATAAGCTCGGTTGCCCAAAGACTTATGTATCGTTTTTGAGTGCATGGATAGGTTGGTCTCATGAAAAATGAGATCTACAGTCCTGTCCTCACTTGTGTCCTTAGACCTTCAGAGCTATTAGGATGATATGTAATGTCAGGGGCTGGACTTAGACACTTCCCATTATAACAGGAAGGCTTAGATTCCCTTCTGGAACCAAATCACTCATACAACAAAGATTTTGACTCACAACAAAGGCAGAGTGGCTCCTTTCCTATCTCTGGTGGTTTGTGTGAATGTTAAAGACATGCAGACACAGCAGAGAAAACAAATGTTAGTGACTATATGCAGACAAACACAGTCTTCATAGCAGGAAGAATCCCCCACCCTTGTACAGACTTTTGGCTGAAAGATAATGTCTTTGCTCCCAGCTCCAAGATGCTGTCACTCCAATTTGATTTCTTCTGCTCTAAAAGAAACAGACTTCTGCACATGCTTTGTAAATGAAAGGGATTGCATTGAAAAAATGTTTATTGTTGTATTTTTCTTCTTAACAGAAAGTGCCTGTGGGGTCCCTCCTTTCAGTCAATTGCTTGTCAGAAAGCATCAACAGTAACACTGAAGGTGTTTGATGTGTTACCTTCATCCTTATTAGCCATTATTGATCCAGAGGAAGGAGAAGCAAGTTGTACTGGATGGATGCTGGAGTCCCTGAGCACAGACTGTCTATATTGGAACTGATCAGATATTTGAGCTTTGATAACTTTGTTCATAAATGTTCCAACACATTGTTAAAGAGAGGATACCGCCTGTGGCAGATATGAGCCTGAGAGTTCCTCTTGAAAAGATTAAATCTACCACCTCTTCTAGGGAGATTTGCACCGTAAGGAAAAGTACAAACTTAAAAACATTCCACCTCATCTTCCATAAACAAGACCACATATCAAAATGTTATAATCTACTCATTTTTATATTTAAAACCACAAGTAATTTTAGAAGCTCAAGATTATTTCCATCTGAAAGCTGGAGAAGAATAAACCATCCATCTGGGTCTTGAATTGTTATATAGGTATATGTACTTATAGGTACAAAATGTGTAAGAATATAATAGGGTCTTTTGCAAGTCTGAAAATTCAAAAGTTAAACACCTTTAATAAACCATCTTTTCCAATGCTCAACACTGGATAATCTAAAAATACTATTAAGAACCCTAAATATCTTGAACTCTGCCTTACTCTTCACTGTATCACATTGATTTTTTTTCTCTTGTGAAGACCCCAGGATAATAGAGACATGAAAAAAGGCCATGGGGGACAACTGTGTGGGATATCATCTCCTGATGACAATTACCACGGTGGCTGTGCTGACTGTGGAAATGTAAGGTGCCATGGCAGTTAGGTGCCTGACTGCATCCCCTGGCTGTGAGCTATAAAAAAAAATCCTTTACTTAACTCTGGGGATCAGACTTCTTAGGTCTGTTGTCACAAGCTATCAGAAATACTGGTCTTATTACCATGACATAAAACTATTTATTAAAGCTAACAGAAGCTAATAGTTTCACAATTAACTCCCTCCTGCCAAATTGTGCATAACCTCCTGCCAAATTGTGCATAACTTCTCCCACACAGTGTCTTTCTAAACCTGAAGATTTATTAAAAGAGAAAAAAGAAGTGGAAATAGCAGAGTGGTGGAAAAAACCTGAACCCCCTTTAACTCAGTCACCCCTCAGAAAGCATCAGGGAGCACATTTTCTGTCGCCAGCCATAGCAGACTTCTTTTGTGACCATGCACTGTACTGAGAGTACAAACACAAGGTAAGAAGCTCTCCAAATGCAGAGGGCTGCAGCACTGCCTGCTGCAGCATCTTTCACTTCCAGCAAGCAGCGGAGAGCAGAGGGGTGAAGGAGGGGAAGCGTGACTATGCAGCTGGGACAGGGGCCTGTGATAAATTCTGGAAAACAAAAGGCTTTCCTGTACATGAAGAGCATTTTAAAAGCTTCCCCTCCTGGCCTGAGAGTTCACAGGCTTAGTAGACAGAGTCTACTAAAGCTATTTAAAAACTTTCCCTGCCTGATTTGAACACAGTGCCCCTGTTGAGGAAAGTGATGTTTTTCTCTGCAGATACATCCTGGCTAGGATGTGGTAAAGCATTTTTTGAGAAAAGCTTTGCTAGCAGTCTAGCAGGGACATCCTCCCCTTCCACACCCCCAAAAATGGGGAGTGGGAGTGGCAGTGGGCCAGTGCGAATGGCTGGGGCAGGAAATGAAGAACCAGGGAGAGGAGCAGGATGCAGGCATCAAAGCAAGGATCCAGGATCAGTATTCGAGCAGAACCAGAATCAAGACAGCAAATACGTTGTAACAAAAGACTTGCTGGGATTCCCAGGGTGTCTGTGGAAAGCCAAGTACTCTTAGGTTCCTTGGGAGCTCCCAAATATGCCTGTGGTGGCCAAAGGCATCTTGAAGTGTCCATAGGCCTCACCCAAGTACAAGCCAGTTACAAGTCAGGATGCTCAATTTTGGACCATCAAATCCATGAAGCATAACCTTCCCTATATTCACCAAGCAATTTGGGAACTGGATAAAGAGTCTTGTAACATTCAAGACAACACAGTATAACAGTGATAGCTGACAAACAGAGGGCAGTTTGGCTTTTGCTGCTCCACATGCTCTCTCCAAATGCCCTGTAGCTACCAACAGCATAAAAATAACCTCCTCCTGCTCCTCATTTTGCTATCACCATTTTCCACAGTGCAAGTGTGCCCACATCTGGATGGCTGGGGATAAGAATTACTCTATTGCAGCAGTGAGCAGGGGCCAGGAACTCGCCGTGGTAGGCACTGGTTACCCAGGCAGAGGCAAAGCCTACCTGAAAGAACTCAAGACTGCAATGGATGGTGAAAATGGAAAGAGGAAATATCGAATGTTCATCTGAATGCAGTCTGGATTGGGCTGAAGGAGAACGATCAGGGCCAGTTTTTCCCTACATTCACCTCTTCAGACCTGGTGGACAGCATGATGTCTAGGACACTGTCAGGCACATGAGAGCATTTTCCATCCATAATTAACCATCTCTGGCAAAAGAAGCAATGAAGAAGCAGGCAACAACGATTTTATGTGATACTTAGGACAGATTTACATCTCTGTACTGTCTGAATGATGCCAGGAAGATAAAAGCCGCTATCTTTATCACTGAAAGCATTTTAATCTTGCAGTTGATCATGAAGTCTGTTCCAAAACTGGTTAGCAGCACCCCTCTTGCCACATACAAAAGCACCACAGTCACAAGACACTGACAATCACATGAGCTCAAAGTCTGAAGTCTCATTCTTGGGGTTTTTTTCTGTGGGAAGTCCCTGTTTAGATCAAATACATCATTACTGTGGGAGACACAAAAGCAGGGCTCTATCATTTATGATTATAATCTATCTTGGGACATACTTTGCATTTCAGAGGTGTTAATCTCAAAATACTGGCCAACTTCTTTGTTTTCACATTTTCCTTCTATTTCAGAAATTACAATGGTTGCAGTGTGAGGAAGTTTCTTCTTTACTTTTTGTTTTAAAGTTGCTGTGTGGTCCTGCACTGTGAGAGCCCCATAGACCTGGTCAGAAATTTCTAACTAAATTATTTTCCCTGTAGAAATGCCTCACTTTCTCTTTTCAGAGCTACTTTTTCAGATAGAGTATATGCTGTGCCAGCAAAAGAGGAGGGAGGCTAACACTTTCTAGCCTGAAAGTCAGGGCACGCTTTCTGGATGAAAGAGCTTGAGGCTTAGTTACTATTTGATTACCAGACAAACATCTGATATTTTCTCATGTCCTTCTAGAGAAACAAAAACCAAAACTAAACTTTGAAAAGGCCTTGGTGTTGATCTGCTGTAATAATTTGAAAATTCTAAAATCTAAACAGTTCTCATGGGATGGCATGAGCTTTTCTTTTCACATCCCCCTCAACCAGTAAGTTTCATAACGGAAGAGATAGCTTTCAGTGGGACTTCCCCTCAGCAGCCCTTCCCCACAGAACTGGGGTCATTTAGATTGGAAGAGACCTTAGAAGTCATCTTGTCCCTCCTCCCATTAAACATTACTCCAGCAAGATCAGATGGCTCAATACCTTGTAAGTCAAGTTTTGAATGTCTGGAAATGACACAGCTTCTCTGGGCAGCCTGTTCTGGAAGGAACTCCCTTCATAGTGAAAATTATCTTCCTAACATCTGAATGAATTTCCCGTGCTGCAGTTGGTGCCCATTGCCTTTCACCCTATCAGTGCACCATGCAGAAGAGTCTGACTCACGTTACTGAGCTGGGGAGAGCAAAACCATCTCCCTTGGCCTTCTCTTCATGGGACTGGACAAAACCAGCTTTGGCTGCCTCTCTTCAAACATCATGTGCTCCTGCCCACTCACTGTCCTGGTGACTCTCTGCTTGCTCCAATTTGTCAATGAACTTCCTGAACAGGGGAAGAACTCCAGAGCAGACACAGTACCCCAGCTGTGGAATTCACAAGTGTGGAATACCAGAGCGGAATGGCTACTCTTGACCTGCTGGCTATATTCCTGCTAACACAGCCCAACATATGGTTGGTCTTTGCCAACGTATTACAGATCACAGAATAGTCTGAGTTGGAAGGGACCCAGAAGGATCATCAAGTGCAACCCTTAAATGAATAGCTCATACAGGGATTGAGCACACAACCTCAGTGCTGTTAGCACCATGCTCTGACCAGTTGAGATAATCTCACATCCAGCTTGAGGAGCACCAGGACACCCAGGCCCCTTTCTGTAAAGCTGCTCCCTAGACAATTGGCCAGGCTGAGATGTTGCACAAAGGTATTCTGTCCCATATGCAGCACTTGGCATTTGCCTTTGCTGATTGTCATGAGGCTCCTGTCAGTCCATTCCTCCCACTGTCAGGGTCCCTGTAAATAGCAGCCTTGCCCTTCAGAATATTAACCACATCCCTGCAATTTGGTATTATGCACAGGTTCTAGTTTACAACACACACATTAAAAAGTATTGGGCCAGTTCCAGTCCCAGAGGGACACCATCAGTTGTCACCTGCCACCAGATGAATTTTGTACTGCTGATCCCAACCTTCTGAGTCAGGCAGTCCACTCAATTTCTTGTCCACCTTACTGTCACTTATACAGTCCATATCTGGCCTTTTTACAGTGTTAATACGGGGCTCAAACCCTTTTAAATATTGGGGGATGTGCATGTGGGTATGTTAATATGTTGGTTTTTGTTTTGTTTTTGTTTTCCTGTTTTTTTCTGGTAGATGCTTTAAAATCCTATGGATGAAAGATACTGTAGGAACAGCTGTGAGTGATTTTCCTGACAAGTCTCACTCACTGCAGCTACAGTGACCAATATTATTAATGTTCTACTTTTGCACAAATCTTCTTCCTACAATAATGGATTATGTGGTTATTTGGGTTTCTCTCCATTTGCTGGTTGTTCCTCTCTGTGCTACCTGTAGTTCATGAAGACAGCCCTCCCAGCTGCAGCAGTCACTGCCTTCGATGGCACTGGCAATGGCAAAAGTACTTCGGGACCACCCCAGTCTTTCCCTCTGTCCCTTCCCTTCTCACATTACACCAGGCCATCCTTGCAACAGCAAAAAATTAGTTTCACTTACAGTGCTGAGAAACTTTGAACTCCATTTAAACAGATACTGAATTTACTTCACAACCAACACTGAATGGGACAGTGGTGGGGGTGGGGGGTGTGGAAAGATAGCATTTGAGAAGGGAAGGATTTTTTGCAAAGAAACAGAAGAAAACTTATTTAGAAAGCTCAGGACTCTTTACTGTACCAAAAAGGTAGACAGGGCTTTTGGCGACAACGCTAGTTGTCTTCCACAGATAAAACATCCACTTCTGAAGAAGAGGTTTCTGTGCTAGCGGCCTGGCTGCAGGCACTTTTGGCAGGTTTGGATGGTGGCAAGCCCTGCATGTCACAACAGACACACACCAAGAAGTTCTGGTGGGTCACACAGTGCAGTGGGTGCAGCTTGAGCACTGTCACTGCCTGCCAGGACTGAGTGTCACTGGCAGAGGAGCTATCCCAGAATTGTGTGCTTACTGCAGGCACTGGCTGGGAGATGGTCATGCAGACTGAAATTTCTGGTTTGCCTCTGCTTAGACGATGAGAGGAGCTCAGTGACAGCTTTCCAACAACCAACATTAGGGAACTATTCAAAGTCTAGAAAGCAGAAAAAGGAAATAACACACAAGTTCACAAAAAAACTATTTTGAGAAAAAAAAATCTCAGTCCTCCCACAGCAACTGCAACTGCTGAAACTATTCAGTAGCCCGATAAGTTGCTTGGGATATCTGGATGAAGATGGGTTTTATCTGAGGAAGGGAAGCTAGACCAAAAATAGCAGGAAGAAGAGTCTAGAGAGACTGATGCTTTCTTGTTGAAAAGTTCAACTGGAAAACAGGAACACAAGGCAACAGTGAGAGAACAAACCCCACTGGACACATGCGGGGCACAGTGCTTAAGGCAGTACTGGAATGCACTCAGAGATGATGGGGATGTGGCTAGTCATAAGAGCTGATGTAGAATGAAAGCTTTGTAAAATTTGGCTTTGCTGTAAGTTCAGATGGGTGCATCTCAGGGTGGAAAATAGTTTCTTGCTTTTGTCATTGAGTTTTCAGCATACATTGGGACACAGAGACCCAGGAGAGCAATGGCTTACCATGTTCTCACTCTGTGAGGACTATCCTCTCAGCAAGCCATGTACCTGATGGCTGGACAGTATGAGTGATGGTTACTATTTAATGCTAATGCAAATATTTTGGTGGTATTTTAAAAAAATAAATTAAAAAGTAATGGTATGCTTTAGAAGAAACCCCAAAGTTGATTGCAAATTAATGCTGTCAAAAAGAAACAGAATGAAGTAACTTTTGGGAAGAAAAATGACAATTTTCCTCTATGTAGCATAATGATGAATGCTCACGCTTGTCAGAGAGCGAGGAATACTAAGATCAGCTCAAATGGTCTGTGTTTTTCATTCTGTTTAGCATGAAAAGTGACAGCTCTGCTCAGGCACACTGTTGTCTACAGAAAATGTCTTGCTGACTTCTGCAGACTATGGCTCAAACTCTTATAATGTCAGCTGGTATCTCCCCAGAAGTAATTTATTTCTGATATGCCCTTGAAGATACAAAAACCCCATTATTATTACCAAGCTTTGCTATCAGCAGTCTCAGCTTAAGGGTACTGTGGTGATTAATACTTGGGGAATGTCTGAACAGGGTTTGCATGCTGTGGAGGAACAGGATGCTTGTGCCATACCTAACACAAACTGCTCTGGCTCTTAGTTGCAGAACACAAGGTTAGACATGATAAAGAACATGGGTACTCTTGGCAAAATGGTGAATCATGCTGTACTGACAGAAAGAGGTTATTTCAGGGCAAGAACTGGAAGACTGTGGAGAAGCATGAAGTCAGTGCTTCAGGGTAGATACAGCTTTCAGGTATACAGGTACTTACCTGAGTAACTCCATCAAGACAGAATCTACTTACTTTGTATTTGCCAAATTAGTTTGGTAGAATTGGTCCCTGATTTTCCATGCTGTACTTTCTTCATTTTTTCACTGCTTTCTTTTTTGCATCCTTTCTCAGCAGCAACTACCAGGCTTGCACTGGTTTAGTCTATTCCACTCACACCCACTCTTTCTCTACTTGCTCAGTTTTACTTGAATATAATACAGTGTCTTGGTTTGAAAGACAGGTGTCTGCCAAGAGAGGCTGAACTCTCCCCTAGAGCAGAGGATGTGATTTTCTTTCCCTTTCTCTCTCTGAATTATTTAATTTAATAAATCAAGGGCTTTCAGGCAAAGGTATGGGAAAAAAGGAGTATCAGTTCTTTACTAGTATCTATAAACAAACAATAACAATAATAGCAAGCCACAACTAGAACCAGAAAACCAAACAGCAGATAATGTGAGCTGCTGAACTTTCTCCCGTGTGGTGTAATCACGGTTGCAAGCAGCAGGGGCGCTGTTGAGCTCCCGGCTGGCCAGGGCAGGTGCAATGACTCCCGAGCGGCTGTAGGTGGCGCTGTGGCGCAGGGCCAGGTCACTGTCTGGCAACTGCAATGGCGACGGGCTGAGGAACACGCAGCGCAGCAGGAACAGCTCAGGGCAGCGAGGGAACAGGGCAGCAGGAGCGGGCGCTCTCTCTCTCTCTCCGGCCAGCGAGAATTTCTACAGTCACAGCAAACGCTGTGGTCTCATGCGGCAGAGGGCGGGGGCAGGCAGCAGAGGCAGCTGGACTCTCCCGGCAGTAGCCACGAGGGAAACGCAGCCCGGGGGGGGGGGGGGAAACGTGCCCTTCCCCGTGAGGAGAAAAGTTGAATCAAAGCTCACCCAGCCAGGAGGGAAGAGAAACAGGGCAGAGTTGGATCTCCTCTGGTAGCAGCTGGAAAGCCAGGAGGCAGCAGCCTCTCCCCTCAGCGTCCGAACCACGAGAGAGAGTGTTCTCCAGCAGGTTCTCCCTTACCTAGCCCTGCCCAAAACCTAGCCATTGTCTTTTACAAAAGGCTTGATCACTCTGAACATCGGACCATTTGTAACCTGGCAACAGGAATGGGAAAGAATTCTCAACCCCCAACATAATCTACCCCGAATTTTTTCTCATTCTAACACGTTACATTGAGCTTAAACATTTAGATTATATACACACATGCATTACTCTAATTATATACATATATATATACAGATATGGATACACGCACAGTGTTATGGATAATTCAACTCCAACTAAGGTCTCCCTGAGGTATGCATCGTACTTTTTCATTTTTTTGCATTACTCACCAGGTACACTCTGGACCCTGAGCGAAAACAACCCCACGGGTGGGTCTGTCTTTGCTTGAGGTAGAATCAATCTAAACAGTTTTCCCTAGCATGCCTCTCATGTGTACCACTGGAACTTTATTTTCGTCTGCTGTTTGCAGGGGTTCAGATTGAGCAGGGCCAGCTCGGTTGGTGGAACCTCGGGTGTTAACTAGCCAGGTGGCTTTGGCTAAATGTTGTTTCTAACCTTTAAAAGTCCCCCCGCCTAAAGCTTTCAAGGTGGTTTTTAGCAGACCATTGCATTGCTTCACTTTGCCAGCAGCAGGTGCATGATAAGGAATGTGGTACACCCACTCAATGTCATGTTCCCTAGCCCAGGTGTTTATGAGGCTATTTTTAAAATGAGTCTTGTTGTCTGATTCAATTCTCTCAGGGGTACTATGTCTCCACAGGACTTGATTTTCAAGGCCCAGGATGGTGTTACGGGCAGTGGCGTGAGGCACAGGGTAGGTTTCCAGCCACCCCGTGGTGGCTTCTACCATTGTGAGCACGTAGCGCTTGTCATGACGGGTTTGAGGCAGTGTGATGTAATCGATCTACCAGGCTTCTCCATACTTATATTTAGACTACCTTCCACCATACCACAGGGGTTTCACCCGCTTGGCTTGCTTGATGGCAGCACACGTCTCACAATTATGGATTACCTGGGAGATACAGTCCATGGTTAGATTTACCCCTCGGTCTCGTGCCCACTTATAGGTGGCATCTCTGCTCTGATGACTTGAGGCATCATGGGCCTAACGAGCTAGGAACAGCTCCCCCTTGTGTTGCCAATCCAAATCTATTTGTGACACTTTTATCTTTGTAGCTTTATCCACTTGTTCGTTGTTTCGGTGTTCCTCATTAGCTCGGCTCTTGGGGACATGGGCATCTACATGACGGACTTTCACAGGTAGTTTCTCCACCCTAGCGGCAATGTCCCGCCATTCATCAGCAGCCCAGATTGGTCTTTTTCTACGCTGCCAGCTGGCTTTCTTCCACTTTTCCAGCCAACCCCATAGAGCATTGGCTACTATCTATGAATCAGTGTAGAGGTAAAGCTTTGGCCACTTCTCTCTTTCAGCAATGTCTAGGGCCAGCTGAATGGCTTTGAGTTCAGCAAGTTGACTCGATCCCCCCTCTCCTTTTGTAGCCTCTGCGACCCGTCGGGTGGGGCTCCATACAGCTGCTTTCCACTTTCTATTTGCCCCCACAATACGACAGGAACCATCAGTGAACAGAGCGTAGCATGTTTCATCTGGTGGCAGTTGGTTGTAAGGTGGAGCTTCTTCTGCGCGAGTTACTTGTTCTTGCTCCTCTTCATCCGTGAGGCTAAAGTCTTCACCTTCGGGCCAATTTGTAATTATTTCTAAGATTTCAGGGCGATTTGGGTTTCTAATACGGGCGCGCTGTGTGATGAGAGCAATCTATTTGCTCCACGTGGTATCGGTGGCATGGTGGGTTGAGGGAACCTTTCCCTTGAACATCTACCCCAGCACTGGCAGTCGGGGTGCAAGGAGAAGTTGGGCTTCCGTACCAATTACCTCTGAGGCGGCTTGGACTCTTTCATAGGCTGCTAGGATTTCCTTTTCGGTGGGAGTATAGTTGGCTTCAGACCCTCTGTAACTTCGGCTCCAGAATCTCAGTGGTCGACCTCGAGTCTCGCTAGGCACTTTTTGCCACAGGCTCCAGGACAGACCATTTCCCCTGGCTGCAGAGTAGAGCACATTCTTCACTTCTGGTCCTGTCTTGACTGGGCCAAGGGCTACTGCATGAGCGATCTCCTGCTTGATCTGAGCAAAGGCTTGTTGCTGTTTAGGGCTTCAGTGGAAATCGTTCTTCTTGCGTGTCACCAGGTAGAGAGGACTCACAATTTGGCTGTACTCGGGGATATGCATTTTCCAGAAACTTATGGCGCTTAGGAAGGCTTGTGTCTCTTTTTTGTTGGTTGGTGGGGACATCGCTGTGATCTTGTTGATGACTTCGGTAGGAATCTGACGTCGGCCATCTTGCCACTTCACTCTTAGGAACTGGATCTTTTGGGCAGGTCTTTTGACTTTGCTCTTCTTGATGGCGAAGCCGGCTTCCAGGAGAATTTGGATGATTTTCTCTCCTTTCTCAAACACTTCTTTCGCTGTGCTCTCCCACACAATGATGTCGTCGATGTACTGCAGGTGTTCCGGAGCCTCACCTTTTTCCAGAGCGGCTTGGATCAGTCCATGGCAGATGGTGGGACTGTGCTTCCACCCCTGGGGCAGTCGGTTCCAGGTATATTGCACGCCCCTCCAGGTAAAAGCAAACTGAGGTCTGCACTCTGCTGCCAGAGGAATGGAGAAAAATGCATTTGCAATGTCAATAGTGGCATACCACTTTGCTGCCTTGGACTCTAGTTCATACTGGAGCTCTAGCATGTCTGGCACAGCAGCACTCAGAGGTGGAGTCACCTCATTTAAGGCACGATAGTCCACAGTCAATCTCCATTCTCCGTCAGATTTGCGCACAGGCCAGATGGGGCTGTTAAAGGATGAATGGGCCTTGCTGACCACCCCTTGGCTCTCCAGCTCACGGATCATCTTGTGGATGGGAACCACAGCATCTCGATTAGTCTTGTATTGCCGGCGGTGCACTGTCGAGGTGGCAATTGGTACTTTTTGGTCCTCTACCTTCAAAAGTTCGACTGCAGAAGGGTTCTCTGATAGACCAGGCAAGGTGTTCAATTGCCTCACACTCTCTGCCTCGACAGCAGCTATTCCAAAAGCCCACTTGAGTCCTTTCGGGTCTTTGAAATAGCCGTTACGGAGGAAGTTTATGCCCAGAATACATGGAGCCTCTGGACCAGTCACAATGGGATGTTTTTGCCACTCCCTCCCCGTCAGGCTTACTTCGGCTTCAACCAGGGTCAACTGCTGTGATCTTCCCGTAACCCCAGCAATAGAAATAGATTCTGCTCTCGTAAGTCCCGATGGCATTAGGGTACACTGCGCACCTGTATTAACTAGCGTTTCATATTTTTGTGGCTCTGATGCGCCAGGCCATCGAATCCACACAGTCTAAAAAACACGGTTTTCCCGTACCTCTACCTGGCTAGAGGCAGGGCCCCTCTAGCACTGGTCATCATTCTCTTCCTGATCATACATTTCAGAGGTTTCTTCAAGGGGATCTGACCCATCATCTTCCTTTCTATTGTACCTAGCAGGTCGGCCACGGGAAGCTGAGGCTACTTTCGCTTTAGCAGAACCCCCTTGGCCAGCATTTCTCTCCTTAAGCTGACGCACCCGTGCTGCCAGGGCAGTAGTGGGCTTCCCATCTCATTTCCTCATGTCTTCTCCATGGTCATGCAGAAAAAACCACAACTCAGCTCGTGGGGTGTACCCTCTCTCTCTAGCTGGGGGGCGTCGGGCTCTGGTATCGGGGCTTGTGACTCTCACTGGTGCCACATTAATCCTCCTCATCTCGTCCTTAATTTCTTCCTTCAGGTCCTTCATCTCCTCTTTAATTTCCTTCCTGAGGTCTTTAACCACAGCAGAGACCTGAGCTTGCATTGGGTCACTGATCACACTTGCATAATACCTGAGCCTGTCAACTACTGAACTCACCGTCTCTCGATTGCCAGCAACATTAATAGTTGCAAGGTAAGGGGCATGATGGTCTGGCCCTCGCCTTATAAAGTTCCACATCATTGGCGTGGTGCACTTGACTTTATCAGGGTCATTTTCGTGCTGTCCATCTCCCCCAAAGAGCATCTCCATTATGGCTGCTTCTCTCAGCCGTTGGATCCCTTCCTCAATGGTCTTCTAGGACAATTTACGGTAGGGATCATGCATTTGGTCTTTGTCGTCAAACTTCTCTCTTACACCCATTAAAAGCCTCTCTCAGAGAGAAAGGGGCCCTGTCTCCCTCGCGAACACTTTGTCAACAGCCGGGTCTTGGGCTAAGGGTCTCAAATTTTTTGCTTCATTATTATCCAGCTGCACTCCTCGGCTCATAAGGTCCCAAACCCGAAGTAACCAGGTTAGGAAAGCTTCGTGTGTTCGTCTCTTAACATCATCTCGCAGCTTACGGAGAGTATCAAAGTTGAAGGACTCAGTGATGATTATGGGCTCGGATTTTACTGCTGGTTGTGAGGGCAATGGCTCCCCATCATCATTAACTGGGCGTACTGATTTGGTCTTATACTTTGTACGCACCAGAGGGGCAACTTTGGCTGGCTGTGGCTGCTCTTGGGATTCAGCTGGAACCTGGATGGTTGTAACATCTGTAGGTTCCACTGCTGCACCATCAGACTCTTTCTCTTTGGGGCGAGAAGAGGGTTTTATACCTGCTAGGGAGATGTATTCCTTCAGCAGCTGGTGTATTCTGTGTATCATCTTCTCCACTAGCACCCCCACCCATTTTGGACGGTTTGTTTTTGAGGCAGGCTGTTGGACAGAGTCAGGCTGTGGGGTATCCCCAGGCTCTGCAACAGCCTTGGGCTCTGTGGCTGCATCCCTATTCCCTGGCACAGGTGTTGGAATGGTTACTCAGGGTATTTTCACCTTATCTCGGAATACAAGGTAGGATAAACCTATCAGCCACAGCAAAACCAGGTACTGTATGATATTATAAGCATTTAGAGAATTTCCAAACCTTTCGAGCATTAGTTGAGTAGGCTCAAAATAATGAATAAAAGGTTGAGAGGAACCTTCTCTTGGTGTTATCTCCTCACAAAAGGTACCATTACCAAATAAACTCCAAAAACATGTACTGACGGTGTCAAAACACTGTAGCCATGTGCTTGCCGTTAAAATGAACTGAAAGATCCAGAGGTTCTTCACTCTATTGGCCCATTGTGCAAACTGGATGACAGCCACAATAACCTTAGTTATAGGACCCATGTTTAGGTAGGGAGCTGCAAATGGGAAAAATGTGGTCACAATTATGTGCCAACTAAACTAGGGTATACTCAGCATAGTACCACTCAATGAGATTTTCATGTTCACCACACTAAAATAGGTCTCACAGAAACTGTTATTCTTTTTTCTTCTAATGCCTTCGTGCCCCACGTTGGGCGCCAAGATTTGTCTTGGTTTGAAAGACAGGTGTCTGCCAAGAGAGGCTGAACCCTCCCCTAGAGCAGAGGATGTGATTTTCTTTCCCTTTCTCTCTCCGAATTATTTAATTTAATAAATCAAGGGCTTTCAGGCAAAGGTATGGGAAAAAAGGAGTATCAGTTCTTTACTAGTATCTATAAACAAACAATAACAATAATAGCAAGCCACAACTAGAACCAGAAAACCAAACAGCAGATAATGTGAGCTGCTGAACTTTCTCCCGTGTGGTGTAATCACGGTTGCAAGCAGCAGGGGCGCTGTTGAGCTCCCGGCTGGCCAGGGCAGGTGCAATGACTCCCGAGCGGCTGTAGGTGGCGCTGTGGCGCAGGGCCAGGTCACTGTCTGGCAACTGCAATGGCGACGGGCTGAGGAACACGCAGCGCAGCAGGAACAGCTCAGGGCAGCGAGGGAACAGGGCAGCAGGAGCGGGCGCTCTCTCTCTCTCTCCGGCCAGCGAGAATTTCTACAGTCACAGCAAACGCTGTGGTCTCATGCGGCAGAGGGCGGGGGCAGGCAGCAGAGGCAGCTGGACTCTCCCGGCAGTAGCCACGAGGGAAACGCAGCCCGGGGGGGGGGGGGGAAACGTGCCCTTCCCCGTGAGGAGAAAAGTTGAATCAAAGCTCACCCAGCCAGGAGGGAAGAGAAACAGGGCAGAGTTGGATCTCCTCTGGTAGCAGCTGGAAAGCCAGGAGGCAGCAGCCTCTCCCCTCAGCGTCCGAACCACGAGAGAGAGTGTTCTCCAGCAGGTTCTCCCTTACCTAGCCCTGCCCAAAACCTAGCCATTGTCTTTTACAAAAGGCTTGATCACTCTGAACATCGGACCATTTGTAACCTGGCAACAGGAATGGGAAAGAATTCTCAACCCCCAAATACAGTAATGAACATTATAAAGCTTCATGTACACCTGTGACATCCCAAAGTAACTATGATGGTCCAAAAAAAAAGAGAGGGGTGCCATTTCAAACAAATTACACAATGAATTGGGGTGCCTTGGTGTGGTTTCTGACACCACTCATAGACAGTGGGCTGAATCTATTGCCCTGCAAGTCATCAATAGTCTTTCTGATAAATGCCAGTTCCTCTCAGGGATCCAGTACCTGAAAGGTCTCTGGAAATATTTAATGTGGTAATCTTATGCACATCAGCCTGTTTAGAACTACATTGCCTATGACTTAAAAAGGCTGTGCTGTGCTGGACTCTGTCCTTCATTGTTAGCACAAGGAGAAAAGACACTGGGTGCAAAAATTTTTTAAAGGATTTTTAAAATAGAATTTATTATTTCAATTTTTAATTCCCATGAAGCAATCATGGCAAGATAATATTGCTTTCTCACAAAAAGGCCTTCAGTGTAATATAAATTATGAATAAACATGGAAAGTAAAGAAAAAGCCACTGAAAACTCATGAGGCAGGGTACCATTTCAATGCAGTGAGTGAACTACAGCACTGAATCCTAATTTTATTTTAAAAAGAATTATATATCATTATTCCCAGTAAGAGAGTAGTTTTCCTTGCCTGAATCACATACCCTTTTATTTGGTGTAAGTTGCTCTCTACATAGAAAGACAATTCTAGTCTCATTCATTTTGTCTTTCTGTTTTCTACTTGGCTCAGATGTCTAACCAACTCTCCCTTCCCTATGCAGAGCTGGCTTTACCTTCCTTTGTTTTCCAATATGCTATTCAGAATAATTTTCCTGCTTTCAGGACTCGGTCTTCAAAGCACTTCATTATTAAAACTACAAGTTATCTATTATTATTTTTATTATTTTTCCCAACACAAAGAAAATGCACTCAGAGTTTAAAGCTAAAGATGATGCAAGCAGAGCCTAAACATCTTAATCAATATTTAATTTAGCTAGATTTGCTACTTAATACTGAGTAGCCAAGTTCCATGCATTAATAATTGCAGCTCTTGGTTTTACAAGAATTCTTTACCAATATAAGCATTGCTGCATCTGCAAGGACTGAGAGAACAAGCTAGAGGCTCACACTTTGCACTTATTATAGCCATTTATCTTAATATTGCTTAGAAAAGGATTAAGATAACTTGGCTGTAAAAGTACCACTTCCAAGCCTTAAGCTTATTTTGGTGTCACAGAGAGCTGGATGGACCTAAACTGAGAGAGCTTTCAGAAAGCCTCAGCTTTCTGCACAGTTCAACTGGAGGATTGACTCTGTCATCTACACTCACAAAAGCAGGCAAACGTCTCATCTTAGAGCTGGCTCATTAAAAAAACCTGAAAAAGACAACAACCCAGCTTTGGCAGAATAAAAGGAGTTTGTCTTCACCTGGAGAGTACAGCAAGGTGACGTGGGGACGCTCAGACTAAAATCTGCCCAACCTGCTGATTTGTAATAGCGAAGATATTTGTTTGTTTACAAATTGTAGCAACTCCTTGAAGAGTATTTGGCAATAGAAAACAGTTCATCTTGTCTTTAGAAGTTAATCTGGTCTTTAGAAGAGGAATCTACACTTTGCACAGGGTTTTAATGATGCTTAGAGTCTGTCAGTTGCAGCATTCTAGCAATGTCACTCGGCTGATCCATCTCTTCCCCCATTCCCACAGTAACTGTCAATCAATATTATCACCCTTTTGTGTTTCTATCATAAATTATAATCAGATATTTACATATCACTGAACTGCTAAGACAAAGTCCACTGCACAGATACTTACTTGTCCTAAGTAAGCTGCCCTGTTGAAGCATACCAGTATATCTGGTGAATGGATGAGCTGCCCGTATCCAAAAACACTTTTCTGGGCTTTCAATGGTTGGAAATTTGCCTGCAATTCACACAGCTGGAAAGAGTCACTATTGTTTTTTAGACAACTTTGTCAATCCCTACTGGAGATCTCTACAGTACAATGAGCTTCAAGACAATAAGACGGATAATTCTACAGTGGAAATCTGGAGCAATACCATTGCTTCAGTGGAGTTACTCTGGATTTACAGTGTGGAAAGTGAGATTGGAATCAGGACAACTAATAATGGGTCAGTGAATCCTTTTCCCACCTTTTTTTCCCTCCACAAGAAAGACAGTAAAGCTATTGAAAATGAAACTGGACCAAAGATAAAGTGAAGTGGCTGTTGCACAGTTAATGCTGCACCCAGTGTTCTCATAAAGAACAGGGAGTTTCCACATGGGAAATTCCCTTAAACTCTGTGTTTATCCTCATGGGAGATGAGCAAGCAGCCAAGTAAGAGAATGCAAAGGATTCAGCTGCTCCAAAAGAAGATGGATCTTAGATTGCAGAGGGAGAATCAGAACTGCTATTATTTTTAAATTTAACAATCAACGGATCTCTTAGTGGTCAATGCGGCTAACACAGGCTTCAACATGAACATCTAATGAGAAGTTTACACTTGATCTTGCCTCAGCCAAGTGCAATAAAATATGTGGTAAAGGATATTTTCTCAAGTACAACACAACAGAAAATAGAAACAACGCAGCTTACACAAGAGGTCTAAGACTGTTTAACTCATTTGTCTTGCAGCACTGAGAATATTTTTAGTCTGGCTGTCTTTGTACTAGACAAGTGTCTCTGATGTTAGTTATGTTGCACCAAGAGCCTCACCAAAGTTAGGGTGACACTTCAAGGCAGCTTTTCACAATGCAGCATCCTGACTACTGCTGTTCAACACTGTGCACAGTGGTGGTGAAAGCAACGAGTTTCACAGTCAAAATAAAGCCTTGCAAGCCAGCTATCAGTACCTTGAGTTCCGTTTACTCTTCCTCCCTCCTGTCTCTCAGTGGATTCCTGACTGCATTTACTTTTCTCTGTTCCCTTGAAATTTCCCAAACTTCTTCCTTCTGGATACCAGAGGGCAAGCTGGGCTCCAGCACTGAGAACAGACTGCTTGCTTCCTCTAATGCTGTGAGGAGTTTTGGCCTCTACTGCACAGGCCCAGGTGCTGGCAAGGGCTGCACGAGAATGGAGCAAGGCCTTTAAGATACAATCCTGTGTGACTGCCTGGACTGGAAACCCAGTGAGCAGAAAGGATGAGACTTGGAAATGCTATGGGAAATAAAGCAGCTCCTTTTTACAAACTCATCTTCACCCTGGGACTGGAGCAGTCTGAGCAAAGTAGCTCCACAGCTAGTCCAAGACACGGCTGGAGAGCATCCCCAGCTTCCTGCATTCACATATGCAGTGTGGCCTGACTTCTGAGACTGGATGCTAGATTTAGGACCTGGCCATCAAGTGCTGTCATTAAATGATGTGCTAAGAATGGAGAAATGTCACTGAAGACCTTCCAAAGCTCTGATTCCATAGCTCATACATCCTCTTGCTGCCAAACTTGTTTCCAGAATGAAAACTGATGCCCTGCTCAACAGGGAAATGTGAGACCCCCTACATCCACCAGAAAGAAGAAAGGGAAGTGTCTTGTTCACAATCCTTCCTACTCTGCTTACATTGAACCTCAGCCAGAGGCAGTGACACAGGGAATGAATTTCTTAGAAACTGTAGGAAATGGCAAACACCTGGCTCAGCTTCTCTGTTTTAGTCTTCTTTCATTTTCATTATGTCTAGCTGAAAACAGGCAGGTCTTCCATCCTTGGCCATGATTCTGGATCTAAATCTTCTCCAGACACCAATTACTTTTGCTCACAGCCACTGAAATCAATGGGACTTCACACACTGGTGCAAAAGTCTCAGCTGGAGAGTGATGATGTAAAATCAGAGCTTTTGTCTGCAATTCATGCATGCCTAAGAGTGCTAAAGAAATAATAGTTAACAACGAGATTATTAATTGACATATCAAGGAATTTATATTCCTTTGTCATTAATATATTGGGTAAAGTGAATGTAATTACACTGAGTAAAAAACCCACAGGCTATCAGTACCAGTAGTTAATTTTAAAGACCTTTTATGCATGTTAATGACAATATCACTCAAAGATCATAAGTTATGCTGATTTCACTGGCAGGAAAGCAGAGGTTAAGTAACTTTTTTAAGGCCACACAGCAAGTAAGTCCTTGGATTTATAACTCCCAAATCTGCCTTCTGCGCAGTCCTGCAGGTCATGCTGACTAACTGTGGAATGCATATTTCCAAAGAACTCTTAAAGGACGAGAGGAATCAGAAGGAACAAAAGGTACAGATAAAGTAAGCATTAATTCTAAAAAATAAATGTTTGCCACCATTCAAAAAACACAAGTCAACTTCTATGTAAGTTGTCATACCTCACCAGTGTATTAGCCAGGAACAGGAGCACTAGAAGAACATGAGGGAAATTGTCCTGACAGCATTTTTAACAAAACTGAAAGTATACACAACAGCTTTATATCATGGGATTTCCAATACAAAGGAAATCTAATATGTGTCTGAGATTTTAATCTAACTTTATGGAGGTTTTTCCCAACGTAGCTGTAAAGTTCAGAGAAGCCAGAATGGTTCCCTTCCACGCAGACCTTGGCAGCCATGAGACTGTAAGAAACAAGCAGTGACACTGTTATTTTAGCTTGTGGAAGACTATTTCTATGCTGCTGCTCTCTATTATGTAAGACTGCTCCTCATAGCTGGACCTGTCTGTATGTACTGGAATACTTAGAAAAAACAAACCTGTTTCAAGCAATTAAGAATTTAAATACTAATTTACTCATCTTAAAGATGAAATATTGTCAGAAAACTAAGAAAATTAAATGGAACTGACCCAGCAATTTCGAAGACCTTTTGTCAGACATTAACCAAGACAAGTGTGAAAGGAAGTGCTGATTACGTGACAATACTATAACCAGACCATCTGGAATCTGACTCTGGAGCAGGAATAATGAATTAATTTCCATTCCATCAAGAGTCTCCATCCATAAAAAGTTAATTTCGTTTTATAGGTAAACAAAAGGGAGTTGCCCATCCTGACACAGCTCCCTGAATAATCAGACAGGACATGTAGAGGCCTTAATGCACACAGTGGCTCAAGCTGCAAACTGCCTCGTCTGACTGCACCTCATTTATGCTTGCACACCTTGTGACATGGGACAAATCCCAACCTAGAGCTGGCAGATTAAAATTAAGTACTCATAACAATCTTTCTCACATACTGAAAGACAGGTAGGTACTGCGAGTCAAGTGACAAAGTCTCAACAAAAAACTCCTCAGAGATTACAGAACTGAATGGCCCTGTTTGAACTTGGCTTTGGTTAAAGTCAAGCAGCTGGAAATGCTCCTGATCCCATACTCACATGTAAAAAATAGATGGAGAAATCACATATTCTGATACTTAATTTAGAACCTGACATTCTAAACTTACTCTGTGGGTAGTTAAGTCAGAACCAGACACTACTCCTGCTATGCATTACTGTTTCAGAAACAGACTTCCGACACCCAGTATATAGAAACATCTTAAATAATGTTACTAATAAAATACACATTAAGAATCTTATACATTTTAGTCAAGAGGAGAAATTCCAATTCTGCTAATATTTCTTGTTACAAAACTAGAAGTATTTTGCTGACTTTGAGAGCTCTGGTAAAATTACACTTAGATTTCTGTAACTAGAAGAATGAAAATATTTCCCCCAAACTCTTCCTTTTGCCAGGAGTATGTCTGCGTCTGCCCAGTTTTCCTCAGAAACATCTGCAGTTTCTAAGGAAGTTGCTATCTCTCTCTGAATCTTTCTCCTTATTCTTTTTGATCCCTTACTTTCAACATTTCTCCTTCATGCGCCAAAAAGTCACATTGAAACTCAGATCCTAGTATTTGCCTATCCAAACCAGGGGAAGTTACTCTAAGGAAATATTTTTATGCAGAAAATATGATCTGTCCTCTGCACCAGTGGCTCTCATACACAGTTTGTGGCCTCCAAGCTGGCCATGCAGAGAGAGCAGACTGTGCAGCACTGACTCCACTTCCTCTCCTCCTCACCATGGCACTGGGTGCACATCCTTGTCTCATCTGTGAAGTGACAGGGCACAGCCAAAAATGCCATGGTATGTTCATGAAGTGTGGTAGGTGTGTGGCTGGTTCTGCCAGCTCACGGTGGTGACTGGGAACCACAGTGGTCTCACCCTTACCATCTGGTTTGGCCTCAACAGACTGTGTCCTACACCACTTGCAGCAGAAGGGGAGAGTCTGCAGTGCTGTGTGTCCACTCCAGAGGCTATTTCAGCATCCTCCATATTGTCTATCACAAAGCCATAGCTAAAAGGTGGTAAACCTGGGCCATCCCTGTATGCTGATCTGTGCTGCTGCTGCAAATGTCTAGAGCTACAACTAGACACTACAAATGTCCAGAGCCCACAACACCCTGTTCCATGGAGCAGAGAGTGGTCTCCATCCAGTCCCACTATCCAGTCTCAGAAGCAGTGCAAAGACTCTTCACATCCACTCTGACCTAAACCAAGTTTAGCTTGTTCAGAGGTCACATTTTGGACATATTCTGTTGACAGCTGAAGTAATCCACACACTCAATTTGATTTAATAAAAGTAATGAAAGAATTAACTACAGCATTAAAGACAGGAAGTAAAAACTGAAAAGACTCACACAACAAGGTTAGCTTCTTGTATCTTTATTACAGGAAAGTCTAAATTAAAAAGATGATTCCTACTGACAGCAGTGAACTAGTGAACTGGAGCCAACTGATAACCCTCTCTTCAGATACGTTCTCTTCCATCCCATAAAGGTCTTTCAGTCTAGATGAGCCTAGGCAAACAAAGATACCTTTGTTTGTCCTGTCCATTTCCCACTGGAAAGGACAATGGCTCAAGTAAGATGGGGCATAGTGTAAACAGTGAAAATGAAAAAATGGAAAGAAGTTACAGGGAAGCAGTTTTATGAGCAGAATCCTCAGTGCATATGAAATGGGGTAAATCTCAAGCCTAGGTGAAGTGTAACAGAGGCATGGAGTGGAGGACAGAAGATGAAATCACAAGGAGGGGCAGTTAGGAAGAATGCAGTGGGAGTGAGAGTAAATTTCTGTTAGGGCTACCTGACTCAGCTTCCCAGTTCAGGCCCTTGGGGTCTGATGCATTCAAGCACCAGTGCCAGGGCCAGGGCCAGGGCAAGGAAGCACACTGGGAATAAAGTAGCAAGTGTCTGGGTGCCAGCACGATGTGCAGTCTGTGGCTTTATACCCTTACGTTAGTTAAGATTTAAAAACTGACTTGCAGTTGAGATTGCTTTCTTGACTTAAAAATATGTATAAAGTATTCCTAATTGTTCTACTAGAACATAGCTTGTTTCTTGGAGGAAGACACAAGCTTTCAAACTACACCTTTGAATTTCAGAACATACATAATGACATAATGTTTCTACACAACTAGTGTACTTTGGGTAGAGTGACTCGGAATGCCCAGTGTCCTGGAAAGCCTGAAAATGCCATGAATAGACTACTTTCCAGCTTTATTGCTAGCCCATCTTTTAATTCTCCCAAGTGTTTGCTCCATCTCCAGAAGCTTTCTGGAGAATCGAGTTAAGCCAAGGACAAAAGTTCCTCTAACCAGCACTGAATTTCACACGAAAAATGGGACAAAATGACCAAGTTTTTAATTAAACAAACTGTACCACACTAGCAAATGAGTTTCTCGCTTTGCAAAACAGACAATGCAACTCTAAAAACCAAAGAGAATTGATATTTTGAAACTGAAGAATTCACTACTATCAAAGTAATGGTGCTTGGTGGGAGAAGCACATCTCTCAGAGGAAGGTAATGTCATCTACCCTTCCATCACCAGGACTAAGAAAATATTTCACTAAGTCAGCCCAACAAATAAAAACAGAGCTGGTAGTATATTAAATACCAATCTGATAACAAATGAAAAACACCAGAATTCCTTAAATTAGACTTATTTCAGACTTATCTCACTGGAGGCCTTGTTTGCTATTCCTAAACCTCCTTTTGGCAAGGGAGTGCACAGAGAAAGGACACCCACATGCTCATTATCTCTGCACATTTGCAGGCTGTAGTTCTAGTAAACATTAGATTTAAAAAAAAAAAAGTTCCTTGAACTTTGAAATAAAGAAATAAAGCTTTGACTGCTGTAATAATTACAAACTTTGAGAACAGCCTTCCGTTCAAGCCCTCTGTTCACCACTGGTGTTCACTGACTGACACAAGGGTTCAAATCAGTACCATAAATGGGAAAACCACCAGTTCTGTAAGGAACACATCTGGCAGGACTGTGCAGTCCACATACAAGCTGTCATGACTTTCAGAGGGTTACTCCATTATTCTTCATGTCGTCTACAGAAACTGGCCTTGCCAGCTTAAACCTGTCAATATCTACACACTCCATTTTTGTCATAAAATAGCTGTAGCCAAACAAACCAAGCCAGATGTTCAGCCTGCAATGAGACAATACGAGGATGAACATATGGCATTTCAATTATTACGTCCTAGCAAAAATCCACTCTATTACCTAGTTTAGTTTCAGTATGCACACTTCATTAAGCCAGACAGCCTTTAAATATTACTACCTTCACACCACTGGAAGGCTATGTCAGATTTTCTTTTAGAAAACTTACCTGCCAGAGGTTTTTCTCTTTGAAAAACCCCTCATACTAAGGAATTTGGCTCATTAGGGAATTCATATTCTACAGATCAAAACAAATTTACTGTGATTTTCTTCTTGCTTTGCATTAAGAGACTGTTATCTGTTATTTTTTCTTTGGCAAAGGAAAATGAGTTATTATTGCATATACTTAATCCTTCATCTGGATTCCTGCCTTCTGATATTTAGGTAAACATAACTTAATACACCAGAAATATTTAATGTTTTACAAAGAGCTTCTGTTCACATTTGGTAAAACTTCTTTTGCTAACCTACGTGCAGAGGGATCCTTGTATAAGAGGAACCAGTTCAGCTTCCACATGAGCAGCTGTTAATGTAGGCACACATTCAAACACGCAGTTGTCTGAAATAGCAGCACTCTAGACGTTGAAAGTCAAGAAGGGCCAGCTCAGGTTGCAGGGCTGCATGGCCACCCTGTGAGATGGTGTAATCACAAGCCAGTGAAATCCTTCTCCTGCTAGGAAGCTATTACTGGTCACTCCTCACACTGCTTACAAGCGCTGGGATTGGCATTTAAGCAGTGATTCATGAAGGTATCACACTGCTCTGCCTGCCGTGCTGCTGTCTTGGCTCACTGCAGTCACTTCCCTCCTGGTTTCTGCAAACCATACATAGCACACAACAAATTCCATTCCAAATGTCTCTCTCCCCATTTTTTCCTTATCCAGAAGGTAGTTTAAAATCACAAATGGAAACAATGTGTCACTTGAAGCCAAGATTTGACTTTTTCACACTTTGACTTTGTAAGATATTCCAATTTGTTGCTTTTTAGTTATGGCAAATTCCAGTAGATTCCCTGTTTCCTTGGCATTAATGAAGAACAACAGTTTTGTGTCATCACAGCCATTAGGAAATACTGGTTGCTCAATGCTTAGTTACAGGAGTGAATTACAAACTATAAATGCCTACAGCAGAGACACATTTTTCAGGGTTCTGCACACACAGACTGCTCAGCTGCAACACCAGAGCACTCGTCCTGCTTTGCGTAAGAGAACAGACACACCACATCACTGTCAGTCGGGGACTTCTAGCGTTCATCTCAGATTTCTCTGGCAGCATGACCCTGGGAACACTTCACTTCCCAGCAATAAATAGCAAAGAACTACCAATTAGTTGCATTTCTTTCCTAATACTGTATGTTTTTAAAGCATTCTCCCCTTGAAGCACTTGTTAGAGCAGTACAAAAAATGCCAGGGAACATAAAATTCAGTGAAGTACTTAGATACGATTAAGATAACAGGCACATCATACTACTCTGTGAGTGCATGTCCAGAATTATCTCTGTTGTCACCAGAAATGAATTTAATAATATGAATACACTTTCAAGATTCATGATTCAAAAGTATTTCAGCACTTAGAGAGTTCACAGAGAACTGCAGGTTATGAAACTGTGCAATGACATTTGCATTCTTCTAGAAAGCTGCAACACCACAGATGAAAAGTGCAGGAACAATTGGCAATGTTTTTGTAACACTTTGGATGACAGAGAAAATTTTACAATGTGTATTGCAAGTAACCAAGCTACAATGATTAATGTTGAAATGTAAAATAAAGAACAATGAATGAAGGAAAAGCATTCTGACCTAATTCTCACATCATTGAAGACTTATTTTAACCACCAATTCCAATATGAATTTAACAAAGAGCTGACTTCAGAATCAAGTTAATTTGTGTGTCTGCTGAGGAAGCTATCAGTTCTGTTAAACATCTGCTCTGGGTAACATTTAAATATATGCTATACTTTTGAAAATCCTGAATATGACAATAGACAATATTACCCTTTTTTTGAGTTTTCAGAGAAGTTATCACTTGCAGTTTGTACTTCTGAATAAATTACTTAATTTGCATTTCTGTCAGGAATTATGACCAAATATATTTTGACTAGAAAAAGAGCTATCTAGCTAACTAGCCAGAGCTGATAATTTTTACTTATTGAAGTTATTAAAAACAGCCTTAGAGATTAGTTGACTCATAGTATAATCAAACTTGCAATCAGCTGCAGACCCAGAAACTACCTAGATTATCTGTTCCAATATTTCAAAGTGAAACCATGTTCTTTCTCTCATAGGAGCTTTTCATGATGAAAAGCCTCACAGTGCCAGATTATGTCCAGTAATTAAATACCTGTTGTATTGTGGCAGCCAGAAACAATATGTACTCATGACAGTCACCCCATGAACATCCCCTGCTACAAAGCAAATTACCAACATGAGTGAAAACAGAGCCCTTGAAGATAAACAGATACGGTACACGAACAAGTTACTGTGAGGTAAGATAGGTGTAATCTTGCCATGGGATAAATGTGAGCACCAGGACAGCCCACAGCAGAGGACCTTATGTCTTTCCTTTTTACACTCCTTTATGTCTTTCCTTTTTACACTTGCTCTACCTTGTCTACCAAGTTGTTTCATGTCACTGGGGAAAAAGAAATCACTTCGTACCTCCATGTTTGTTTTCCCTCTCAATTCCTTATTCCATTTTGGCTCATTAGTCTAAGAAGAGCTTGAGACAATAATCTGTCTTGAAGAGTGACTGATCTTGAATCTGTATTAATATTATGAAATTAATTTCTGGTGACAGCAGGGATAATTCTGTACCTGCACTTACAGGATAGTATGATGCATGTTATGAAGTATGTTATCTTAATCATATTTAAGCACTTCAGCTAAACTTTGTGTTGCCTGGCACAAAAGTAAATACCTGGACCAAGGTACTGAGACACCACTGCAATAATAGTAATAAATCTTATTTACCTACAGATAACCCAAGATCTATAAAAGTCTTTATACTGAAATAGTAAAAACCCCTATGACAAGTAGGCTAAAGTTACAGGAGGTAAATTCATTCTTCGGAAGCAACCTTTGAAAAGGAAGACATTAGTGTTTGTAGATATACTGAAAGGCACAGCAGCCCTTTCCCAATAACAGAGGTATATACAGAACAAACTTCATTTTTATCAGACATTTATCATGTCCTTATTTCAAGGAGCAGCAGTCATTACATAGTGAAGTTCAAACAGTTTTCTGGATTTCTTTCTGGTTTAAAATGTGAAACATTTTAACTTGAAACACACAATTTTTCCAACCTTTTCAATGTGCAGTTCCTGTATGTGTGCTTATGCTTGAAACAGGAAAGGCTACTTACGGCTCAAGCTTGGTTTTCCTGGCTATGTTTTGTACCCCCTCATAGGTAATCTTAAATTTTGAGAGGCTTCTAGATCATATGTTCAATACCTGAAGTCTCCGAGAAGAGAGACAGCCAGACAGCAATTTCAATTTAGCACCAATACTGAAAATAAAACTGGCAAATCTACAGAAACTGTGCTCTAAAACCTCATTTATACCAACTGAATGGTTGCCATTTTCAGTAGGGAACCGCCCCACTTCTGAAATACTCATTATCAATGCATAACAAACTCAGTAAAATGGAGTGGCATTGTTACTGCTGCACTAATGTAATAATAAGCCAAAACATATTTACTACATGTATTTATTTGTGGCATTCGCCCATACTGAGTATACAATTACAAATTATGCAGATAATACACACTCAAAGACAATGTCATTAATCAAGATGCATGGTATTATTGACAGAAATGTACTTATTTAGACAAGTAAATGTAATTTAGGTATACGATGAGTTTATCTATTAGTGAACAATGGTACCATAATTGAAATACTCAGAGGAGGAATATGCTCTCATTTGGTTTTTTTTCTTAAGATGTTTTCTTTTCTGCAGTATTGTGCAGCTAAAAAAGCATTGTGTCATTTAACTTAAGAACTGAGATCAAGATTTATTCAGATGCAATTTAAAATGGCACCTAGCTCCAGTAAAAGCTATGTCACACATCAAAACAAAGACAACAACCCCCTTTATTCAAACTAATAAACAAGAAAGAAAAATATACAAGGTACCAGAACAGAACAATGTAGATCACTTCTATCAGTATTTATTATATGTAAAATAAATGTTTTATGCTATTTAGCAACAACTTAGGAATGGCTAAATAAAGAAATATAAATTGATTCCTTAGGCTCACCGAATGAATTTTGTTTGGGATTTTCAAGGCAATGGCAACAAAGAGAATTAGATGACTAATCAGCATGGGGAGAGAGAATCCACTTTCTCTGAAATGCCAACTTATTATACAATACTCTTCTAGCCTTCATAAAGGAATGTCTAATGGATTCGTATCCCTAGGTTATTTACAACAAAGGGTTTCACAGCAAAGTACAGAACGGAACAAGATTTAATTTCATACAAGGCTCCTAAATATTAGTATTTTAAATACTTTTACTGTGCATACTCAGAAAGTAATTTATAAGCATGTAGGTTTTGCCTGAAAACAACTGAAATGGAAAACAATTCTAGAAAGGAAATCTATTCAACCAATTTCTCTCCACAAACATGAAAACAACACAATTATATGGTTCAGTCTGATCCTTATGGGAGGAAGAAAAAGTTATCCTTCATGATATATTTCACAATGACCTTACAGAATTATTATATACATGGCAGAACAGCTAAATCACTTTTTAATTACCCTTGCAAAGAAAGGTTTGCTTAGCAACATTTCAACAAAAATGCAAAATTTTCAGCCCAAGGCTTTTTCCAAAGCACAACAAACAGTTTTGTTCTACAAAATTTACTTCAGGCAGGTATTAACAACATTAAATTCATCTGGGGAAGACACTACATTAACCTAATAAATAAAGGAGAGATCTATACATCAGAGACATAGTAAAACTTGAACAATTTCTCATTCTTTTTTTTAACTAGCAGATACGAAACTATGGAGAGGCATTAAAATAACTATGGAGTCGCAGCTTATTACTGTCTATATATCACAATGTGTTATTACATTATTTAGATTTCTTGAGGAGGACTTTTTAAAGAGTATTTTTCTTTCAACTGAAGCACATACAAAAAACTCCAACAATAGATTTACCTCTCTTCATAGGAAAAATAAACTAAATTTGGTTCTGTAATAGGATATATTTTTCATATGCAGGAATTTATATTCATAATGAAAGGCCTTTTAAAATGACAATATTTTATCAGAGAGGATTATCTTCACATCTTGCTTGCAAGTCAAGGTAAGTCAGAGGTAGCTTAGGAATGCTTTAGAATTTAGTGTTTTACTTGAAATTAATTAATCCCTCTTTCAAAGGGGTTAATAGTAAGTACAAAAGGCAAACAGTATATACAGCTGCCACTGTCTGCACCAAGAGAATAATTCCAAGAAGCTCCAAATAAGATTAGAACAGGGAAAAGGATACTGTACTTCTTTGCATTTGCTTCAGTGCACCAGTTCAGGCTGGTTTTCTACAAAAGGAAGCACCCCACTAACATAATATGCTATTCCAAGGGACAGAAGAGCGATGACAATGATGAGGAGCAGCACCCTCCAGAAGCCCAGGTCTTCCACAAACTCTTGCCATGTGGTGCGGAAACTGGAAAGAACTCCTTCACCTTGCTGTAGGTTTGGATTAAGAAGGGAATGGCTTTCCATTGCACTACAAAGGATTAAAGTTAAAAATACATCAGAGCAAAAGAACGCACCTTTAAGTATGACAGTAATCCTACTAAGGGCAACTGAAACATTCTAAATTAAAAATTAAACCCACCTACTGATTTATAGCATTGATGCTGCTAAATCAAGACAAATCAGATCAGGAAAACACTCCTAATTCTAAACTGACTTCATCTGAGAGGACATTTTATTAACCTGTGCAAAGAGAATGATATTTGCATATGTACAACTGCCCTGAATTTTCAGGCCTGCTACCTAGAAGTCTTCAAAGGTCAGTCCCTATAACTCCTACTATATATGGCTATTATATAGTAAAATATAATGAAGCATAAGTTAAAGCCTCAAGGAGCACACATTATTTGTTAATAAAACAAATTATGACTAAAAAAACACCTCTGAAGAATAAAATGGAAACTTTAACAAATATTAATTTAGATGCTGAATCCTGCTGTGACGTTTACTACTCTCCTGGATGTCTTTGCTATATGCCTCTTCTCTAGCATTAAAAAAAAAATCACAGAAATCAATAAATTTGGGTAACAAGCAGTTCAGAAACTTTCTGAAGAAGTTGGCATTGCTGTGTTTTCTGCCATATGGTGTTCAGTGACTGCTTTGATGTTTTAATATTTCACTACCAATCCATCAGGCCCCCTTAAACTGTCAGACTGTAATTTAGGGACTGGAATTCTCACTTTTAAATGAAAAACAACTATAAAATCAAAGTAAGGCAGTTTTCTTGACAATAGTTCACCTTTAGAAAAGAGGTAAGTTGTCGCATAACGCTGCCTGGCTTCTGGTGTAATTCTCCCAATTTTGCTGGTTTCACAATTATAACAGGAAACTCTGTTGCTTATGAAAAACCACATGAAGAATAGGAAAGCTTTCTCATAGCTTGATTTCATTTAAAATTTTGGCCATCTGCACAGTCTTACTACTTCTCACTTGACTTACACAGGTGTTTACAGGATCAGGCCTTGACAACCACAGAAAGGAAATGGTGGAATCAACCACATACTCAATTATGTCAACAGCAGAATGTAAGCAGAGGAAAAAAAAGTAATTCTTTTTCCTCCCTTTAAACTGCTTTCAGTTACCATATTCCTAGATATTTCTTACAGGATTAATAATAAAAATTTTTAAAAATCAGGGAAAAGTGACTTCCAAGTCAAAACTAATTGTGGAAATGCTGTTATTCTTTGTGAAAGAAATAAATTGACGAATTATGGTTATCAGAAAGAAGTCTCATTCATTAATCTCTCCTCTAAGATTACACCATGGGAAAACTTCACACTATTCATATGGTATTTTTTCTCAGGAAGTACAAACACCGAAGAACAATTAGCCTAAACTCCCAGGGCTTGCTCGAAGATTGCAGCATCACATGCACAAGATTTCAGGAATTGCCTATTAAAGAGCCTGTATTTTTGTTTTTTTAATATTTACCATGCTGTAAAGCTATTTTAGCTTGCCCATGGCTGCAGGATTTAGTCATCTTCCTTGCTTATGATGATTTCCCAAGCAAAACAAAGGGTTTAATAAAAAACAGCCCTTTGTGTAGAACAGAACTTCTTACTCACTAAGTACAAACTAGTTAATACATAACCACAGAGAGGTTAAATAAAGGTGCAATGCAATTTAAGTGAAAAGATCACATGCTTGCTCATTAAAAAGGGTACATAGAAAACATTTTTGCTATTTTATATTACGAGCCAATTAAAATCAATGTTATTCAAGATATTTTTTCTAAATACCAATTACAGCTGCAGAAGAACTGGTAATGCAGCAACACATCCTCAGAAGAGTTTGTGCCACCCAGCCCAGACAGATGTTCCCCTGTGCCCAACAGCAGGTGGGAGCTCACATTCGGACACGCTTGTGGCACAGGTCCTGCTGGGCTGTGCAGATGGACAGATGTCTGTGTGAGGGACAGAGCGAGCTCTGCCTCCTGGCAGCAGGGCCACTCCTCATTGGGAGGAGGGCAAAGCAAGCAAGAACAAATTTGACTTGGGAACAGAGCCCTGGCCTCTGCTTCCAGAGCAGCAGCAACTGCGTGTAACAAGGAGCAGAAAACTGAAGTCAGAGACTGTTTTTAGAAAGAGTATTATTTCTCCATAGGTTCATACATAATGTAAGAGTTCAGAGGGCAGAGAACAGAAGACATTAATCTAAGTGTCTCTAAAATGAGAAAATAATACTAAGAGGGAGAAGTGAAACTGTGGAGGTCTGAAAAGCCAACTGGTAAAAAGACATTATTTATTTACAAAGCAAACAGCACACCAGTTCATTTGCTTTGGCTCCTGTAGGCATCTGCTATTTGTTACTTTAAAAATAATGTATTTCAGACATTTTAAACACGTTCCCAAACAAGCTGGGTAGTGCACTGTTTATGTCTCTGTGCCTGTCCCCAAGGAGAGTTGCTGACTTCCTTGCCAAAGCAAACAATATAACGTTTATGAAGGTCAAATAGCAGAAAGGAAGCTATGTTCGTTAAAGGGACACCATCAAATCAAGAATCAGAATTCAAATGGGGCTGAGGTGATGGTCCATATGTTTAAACAAAATCAGCCTAAGTGCACTTCTGTGTGTCAAGAAACTTTCAATAAATTAGTAAAGTCAGAAAGGTAATATGTACTAATTCTTATAAAGTATAACCATGCAATTTTGAAAATAAAATTAATTTTCTGTTTCAGGTCTTAAAACAGTCTCTCTGAGAGATGGAGTCACCTGATGTATAAGAAAGAACTCAAAGTCTGCTCACTGGGAGTATTGGGCATGATTTCTGCAGTTTTGTTGGTTTCACCTTTCTGTTTGCTCAACTTAGATCTAACTCTATTTATACAGCTTTTTTTCTGTTTAAAGTACAGCCCGTCTACATTTTGACCCAAACTGAGCAACAGTTATGTGACAAAACTCCCTGTGTTTTGTGATGTAATGTTCCAGTAGTCATAGTTCATGGTCATCATTAGACAATATAAAAAAAGCCACAAGTTTTTTGAACCAGGGTAAACAGCATATTAAGACATACTAGAGAGCAGGAGTCATCATTGCTTTATACAACAGGTCTGAAAATTTTCTTTATGTAGTGAAAATACCTTGTTTCGTGCTTTGTAGGACTTCACTGCATTTTTCAGGGCAGCATTAACTCCTGAAACTGACTAATGCACCAAGCCTTTTCTCCTATACCTTTGTTTTCCACTGAAAAGGTTGTATTTTATGGCACACAGCTTTCAGTAATTAGAGCTGCATTTTGTGCTATTGAATCACAATTTACTCCTACTGATTTCCTCTCCCTTGTAACCCCAGGTTTTTGTCTATGCCATTCCAATTTTCCTCAAGGTTGCTTGTATTTTCCTTCTTGGTATCACTAATATGCTTCTATTTCTCATGCTTCTACTTTATTTAAGTAAGCACAGTCCCAGAACCAGACCTTCAGTAATTTATTAGTAACTTCCCTCTAACTCAGTACTTTCCCTGAAATGCTCAGCAATTTTCTTAAAATCTTCAGCTCTCCCTTAACTATCTTTTAGCAACCATGAAATTCTTATTCTCCATCTTTTCCAGGACTACTAAAGATAGAAATTTCACATACGGCACCATGTAAAATCTTTATTCAAGTTCAGATGGATGAAAAGTCTGCTACCTCTTCTTTGCATAGACAATCATCAAAAGCATGTCAGGTTAGCCTGTAATTCTGGCATTTTGCATTTCACACTCTTTTCTGCTTAGCTTTGTGATAAGTGGTATAATATTTATTTTTGTGACTCTGTAATGGAGAATTAAAATCTCAATAGAAGTTCTTTTTCTCCCTCACATTTGATCTGTTTAAAGAGACTTCTCAAAATTTAACACTGAATTTTCAATTTGTCTGATACTATCAGGCCAAATTTGATATTATCTGTTTTGAGGAATAAACAATCAAGTCAATCACAAAAACCTGAAAGCCATAAACATTATTTCTTTAGTAATTATTTTTGTTTGGTAAATACCTTTCACTTTCAGCCGTTTGCATTGTCTCCAGCTTTGAATGAGCTCCTCTGTTAAATCCTTTCACCTCTTGCTCCTCTAGAGATTCCAGCAGTCTAATCACATCTTTATTCACACCCCTTCGTTTGGCAAGAACAAGAGGTGTTGCACCTTGGTGGTTGCTAAAACAAGCCCATAAAAAGACATAAGAAAATTTTAATGTTGACATTTTGCAACAAGTCAACTCAGCACAACATATAACAATTTAGTAAGTCTTCAGAACTATTTTCTGTTTAATCAGACACTAATAAATTCCAATCTATTGGAAGCCAAGTTATGGCACAATTTGCCAAAGAAGAAAATCAGTATATTTAGGTTTAGGTTTGAAATTGCACAACTCTTTCCCCCCCTAAATAAAATCAAAATTCCTAGGACTCTAATCTAATTGGAATCTCTGGGTGTAATAGCAAAAAAAAAACCCAACCAGTAGATTTATGGCAATGTTCAAGTTTAAGCTCAATTTCAAGAAAGAATTGTGAAATCTGGCTCTTTATAGTTCCTTTTCCATGAGAATATTAGGACATCAGGCAAAAATGAAATAAAATACAGATGGTCCCTCTGCTGCTATTAAAATAATACTGAATAGGACCAGAGCTGCCTTTAGACCAGGAATTTCCACCAGAGCTGTTTGAAATGAGGGGAAAAAAATCCCAACCCACAACCCATAAATAATCTGGTCTACCAATAACTAGTTTTGCTGAGTTGAAAACATTAATGAGGGACAGGTAAAAAAGGGTCAGATTTAAAAACTCAAAGCTTTTGACATTACTCCTGGTTTTTGCACACATTGTGAATATGCAGAAAGTTCCACAAACAAAGTAATTCAGTACAGGAATGAAACAGCTAGTTATTTTGCAGCTTGAGAGCTTCCATCTGAGCACTGGCATCTGACAGCTGCTGGAAGCCAGAAGGAAAGAATATACAATATTCTGAGTCACAGACTTTGAGGGAGGGCAAAAACACTGAAAGGAAGCATTGTTAACAGAGGAGTATGGGAATGAACTGACACACACATTTACTGTATTTTCTTTGTCTTCCATAGTACAACAATAGAAACTGGGGTGGAGAAAATTCTTTTAAAGTAGTCAATGGGATTTTTTCTTTGGTGCCAACCACCCACACCTGGTTGTCTGGCCAAACCAGGGCAGCAATGTCATCAATGAGGCAGAATTAGATACAGCAGCCCACACCAGCAGCAGCAATTTTCATTTGCTTTGCTTGTTGCACAGACTAGCAGAAGTGGCCTTTTACTGTTTTCCTGCCTTTTTATTTTGGGGGGTTTTTTGTTTGTTTGGGTTTTTTTTAATTAAGTGGTATCTTTAAAAAGTGGAATTGCACCATATACAGCATTTCAACAACAGCAGATTTACAGCAAGGCTCAGGTGACAGAAAAGCAATATATTATAAAATACATACTGTAAAAAGTGACTTACCAAATATCAATTTTAAGTCCATTAGAAACTAGGAACTGGATGGTATCGACATGCCCACACAGGTGAAGGGCTGTGTTACCCTGGTAATCAGTGGCTAGTAGGTCAGCCCCAAATTTATGCAAGAGTTGACAGATGTCTACATTTCCTCTGGCTGCAGCCAGGTGAAGGCCTGTTCGGCCTCGGCTGTCACGAATATTTGGGTCGAAACCACTCTCTAACAGTCGTTTGGAATAGTTAAAATCTCCATCAATACACGCCTGCAGCAGTGGCACATTTGTCTGGGAGGAGTCGTTTACAAAAACGTAGGACATTGCTCTGATTCTCTCAGGAGAAGGTGACCAACCTGCAAGTAAAAGTGAAGAAATGATAGTGAAACCCGGCAAAAAACCACAATGTAAATAATCTGTAGAGTGCTCGTGTTCCCAAACAAGGATGCAAACTAGCTTATAGGCCAACTCTGAAATGTTCCTGTCATACACATTAACTTTGTGTGCTGCATTCCCTTTTGGTAACATGGAAAGAGCTCACATGTTTGGAAAGAGCAGCAAAGCTTTGTTGTTATGACAGAAAACTGGTAAGGTCTCTGCCACAAATGCAAGACAGGTGCTTCGTTTTCAACCTAGTAGGGAATCACTAGGTTGAAATTATAAAGGGCATTAAAGGTAAAACACCTTTGATATTAAAGGGTAGAACACCATAGACTGGGACAGAAAGGAAGAACCTTTCATAAATGGGGAAACTCACACAATTCAGCCCACTTGCACAGTGACACTAACTGCACTTTTAACCATCTGTAAGCAAAGCTGCTCCAATGGGATTTTCACCATCTGAATTTGAACTTCAATGCACTAAGTACAGTGCAGCTAAAAATGCTTGATTAATAAAAATACTAATTTCTTCATTCTGCAAGAAATCTGTTTTTCAACAGCCTTTGCAGAACATTATTTTTACAGTAGCAGAGATACACAAACTGCTGAACAAACAAGAACAGCAACACAGACCACAGAAAACGAAATGTATTAAGTGAAACTGCTCACCAAAAACTGGAAGTGGGTAAAAGGAACACAATAGTAAAATCAAGTACAGAGCTGCTGTGGGTTCAAATAAAACCTCAACATGGAGAAACACAAACGTACTTTCTCTGGCTTAATATGAAATAAGGGATTAAGTCCTTTTCTGTATCAGGATGTAAAAGAGGAAGATAAATGTTTCACCATGGATTACTTGATTTAGAATAATTAATGAACTATGATTTCAGTTTTGCAGGAGAATATTTTAAGGATGAGTCAAATAATGAGAGTATGATGACACTTATGTGCTTACGGGACACAGAAAAGATTACTTGAAAACAATAAGCAAAAAAGAGAATGATTTAGCAAGAGAATGGTAAAATGTTCATGAAGCAACTGTAAGAAGCTGAAAACATGAAACAATGAAAACATCTAGAAGACTGGACAACAGTCCTCTCTTTGCATGCCCTCAGAGTGGAGGCAAAAAAGAAAAAAAAAGTCATATAAACCACTAAAAATCCTTAGATGAAATCTCAATAGAGATGTGACAAAGTTCAAGTGACAGGACAGAAAAATTATTTTACTAGATAAGCTTTGAATAGAAAGTGAACTGAAACTTGACTTGAAACAGTATTTTTCAGTTGCCCAGGGTTTCTATTCTTGGCTTATGGTGTAGCAGTGTTCTGATTAACTATCTGAACCTCTTATTAAAACTGCTATACACAGCTTTAAATTTTCTCATCTATATAAGGTATCCTTCCACACCAGTGCACTCATTCAGCCAGGAGAATGGAAACATGGCCAGTAGCCAAAGAATTCAATTTAAAACCTCTCCTTTTTTGAGAGTTCATAATGTCTATATTTTATAGCTCTTCCCCCATGTTTTAGATCAAATTCAAGATCAAAGTATCTAGAGAAGTAATTTCAAAATGTTTACACACTGGTGTGAATAACAGCTGTAGCACTGGGGGGCTATTGAGATTAGTAAATCATACTTAAACTTCACTAGGTTGTGTTTCCTATCTGGACAAATTCTGCTACATGCATCAACACTGTCTAGTTCCCAATGCAGGAATGCACCTTTTTTTTTCTTTATTGGATGCTGAAGAGAAAGAGATAGAAATAAATTCTACGTCCTGATATCTGTATAAGGAATGATTTTAAGCAGAGTACATTCCTCTAGGCTGCAAGTATGTTTTTAAGCACATGATAGTACGTCACTGGCTCACGAACCCTTTTGCACAACCTTCTCCAATAGCAAGTGGCCAGTTCACACCATAAAGCTGAAAGATTGGTGTCATTTAGGGCACTAACAGCTTCCTCATAAGCCTATACAACAAGAAAGGACAATGTAATTACTTGCATTTTCAATTAATATTAGAACCCCCTGGATGCTACAAAGCTAGGATTCCCAGCTGACAGCAATTTTGATTTTTTTGCCCATTTTCCACCTAAATCATGAATGATACCAGAATTATTCTTCCTCTCTGCTTGTCCAATCTTTGCTGAGAAAAATAATGGGCCCACTTTCTCTGCAATCTGATTGTGACCTTTATATTCTGTGCTAAATCTTCCCTAAAGCAAGATCATAAATCATCATAAAACCTCCAATTATCAGCCCTAGTAGCAGCATATCAATAGCACAAACCCCTCCTTGCACTTGACAAAAAGATTGTGATTCACTTGTAAAATAATGCTTGAGTGTTTAAACCTGCTTAATAAAACAAGGCCTAACATAAGTCAACATAAGAATATTATACTGGAAGAGACTTAAGCTATTTGAGAAATAGCATGGCATGCCCTGTTAAATGTAAGCTAATGTTTGTATTTTCATACCAGACGTGTATGTCTGGTAAAGCCTTACAGAATTCCCCAACTGTGACATTTCCATGACTGAAACATTAGCTAATAATACCAAGAAAAAAATTCACCTCCCTATCTTCTCAGAAAAGAAAGCACGAAAACTAGCAGTTAACAGAAAGTGTAACTGGAAGTAATTCTGATTCAGAATTTAATATCACTAGAATCTTCTAGAACTGATCACTGATGTGTAGAAGACTAAATGTAAAACCCTAGTATTTCACAGCAAGAAAGACAAAGATGAAGCAAATCCTTCTTCCCAATACTTGAAGACTGTGCACTAAGCAAACACATTCACACACAAAAAAAAATCTGGACCATCTGGTTTGATTTATCTTTGTGATTAAAAAGATTTTTTCTACGAACACAATTCTATTTCACATATGGCTACCATACCTATGCCAAATACAAGCTGCATACAAAGCTGAACTATGCACCATCTTTAAAATGTCAGACCCCAAACGACATGTCCTCGCCTCAAATTAAACCCAACATCACAAAATTTCCTGTCTAACAAAACTCATTAAAAAATTGCAGGTCAGCTTAGTAAGGTATTTTTGATTAAACAAATGGTGGTTACATTTCTGTCCACAGTATCAAAACATTATTGTTGCAATGACTATCTAATACAACAGATTTAGGAACAAAATTTAGACACAAAACAGCATTGTCCATTCTCTTTAAATCACTCCTGAATCAGGTAACAACTCTGAATCTGTCCCTAAGCTGGTTCACTACCAGTGAGGACTGATTTCATAGTCAGCAACTAGGAAAAATAGACCTGCATTAGTAACAAGACACAAAATATTGCATAATTACGGTTCTGAACATCCCTAAAAATTACTAGTACTATATAAATAAATTTAAATTTTAAAGACTGAAGTAAATGACTGCTTGTAAAAATGCATCACTATCTACTGAAAATGTATCTGTTAAATTGTAATCTGTTTTAAAAAAGTTTTGCTTTTACTAACTTGGTACTTTGACAGAAAATTTGTTTAGTGAAAGAAAGTTAATTCAAAACATCCTCCCAAGCTAGAAGGATTCCCTTTAGGCATAATATAAGAATACATTTTCCCTAGATTTATATATTTATATAGCCTCAACACAGTGTACTTTTTAATTAGTAATTTTAGAAATTATGCTGTAAGCCTCTTCAATGACCCATGTGAGCTAGTACAGACTAAAAAAATTTAACCAAGCTGTTTTGTTTTCAAAATGAATGCTTATATTAAGCAATTCTGTAAAAATCATCTACTTTAATAGGAATCAGTTGTCTCTCACTATACTGGGTACAATGGTAACTCACTGTCCCACACTGATGTAGTGTTGGACATGTTCTTGGCTGCAGAAGCCAGGAGTGATCTTGAAAAATTCAAACCACAGAGCCAAATTCAAGTTCTGTCACTTCTTAAGCTAGTCCTAAAATTTGTGTTAACCATGTACAGTTTTATTTTACAGTAAATATATGCTGTTGTCTCTGCTTTCTCATTAAGTTCAACAGCTACAAAATAGCCCAGGAACAGGAGAGAATGGCTCCACAGGAGAAACAATCACTCATGGGTCCCGTCCCTCCACTACAGAAGTATTAATGGGCCTGCCAAGTTGGGATTAATCCCCCAGTCACTGCTCCACAGGATATACCAGCTCTGCAGAACTACAGTATTTTCCATTACATTCAGGAAAACGGAAGTTATTGTCCGTATTTTAAAACAACACATCAAGATAACAGAATAGTATCAGATTGCTCAATCCTTGAGACTTCTCAATATTAATATACACTTTGATATCTAGAACCTAGGCATGAGTAAGATTACCACTAGAGAGGCTGTCTCCACCAAGAAATGGAAACTAAAACAAAACCCAGGAAAAGCAACCTCCCATGCCAGCAAACACATGGTATGTGTTACTTGCAAAATTTGCATTTGTCAACTCCCTTGTGGTAAACAGCATCCTCTTTCTGTAAAGCACTTTGAAAGCACTTCAGTGGCAGTGGCTTGCAGAGCTTTTCCTCTTCATTATTTAAGTGAATGAAAAACATTCCAGTACTTCACTTAAAATGCTGAGGGAGAAATTCCTTGCCAAGTTTTCATGCACACATGTATTTATGTGTAAGCTACTAAGAAGTCGTTTAACTGAATAAATATTGTATTTAGCAAAAAATTATGTGATCAGGTCATTTCCATTTAGGAAAGAACTCCATTATGTACATCAAAATCCATTTAGAGTTCTGTATTTTCTATTAGAAACCTTTGTCTTTTCAGTACAACTGAAACAGAGTTTTATGACTCCACTAATATGGAACTGCTGCTAAAAGCAGCACCTCAGATTGACTACAGCATGATGCCTATTTTACACAATGCTGTATTTTGCAGCATTTGCCCTTTCTAACTTTAGTTATTTTTTTCACGGTTCCCGGACTTGAGGTATCACAGCAGATTCGTAACACCTACATCAGCTCTCATGTCCCTAGTCAGCCACATGGGTAGGTGATTATAGAACAACATTATTTATGCCATTTGTTTCCAATCATTCCCATTTCCTTATGCACACATGAGACACACAGGTGTGTTCTGATGTCAGGACCATCCTGCAAGTAGAAACTCTGGTGCACTGCATACACAAAGGGCTTCACAAGTACGGGCTACAAAGTACTTTATGAAAAAGTTTTAACACTTATTGCTGCTCTTATAGATCAGCAGATGATGGCATTGGGAAATGGGGAGCTTTGCTCATCACTGCCAGTATGTCAACATTGCAAGGTAAAAAATTTACAAGACCTCAAATGCCAATCCAGGGTTGCAGAATGCTTCCCCAGATAAAATAGTACAAGCTTTGAGTATTTATGTACACAAAACAAGGGAACAATAAGAAAGAGATCATTCTTTTAAAAGATCTTTATCAACAAGCAGATTCACAAACATTCTTGCTAAACTTAACTGGTAGCTCAGTTGCATTACGTGTTTCAGCACATTTAACTTCTATCAAATATACAGCTAAGTATTTTTTGAACATTGCTCATTTTTCATCTTCTGCATGAGAATTATTTAGGAAAAAAGACAATTTACGGATTTCTTCAAATAATCTGTAACTTTAATTCCCCACAAATGGCTCAGTTAAACCAGTATATAACTGCAGTACTTCTCTAATCATTGTGGCCAGTTTGAATACATCTGTTTTTACAGAAATTTATTGAATCATATTGTCATAATTATCACTCTTCACAAATCTTTATTCAAATTCCTTTTTTTGTCTCTGCTGGGAGCATGTGTATGCTGGTCAAGAAAATATTAAAGGTTAGTACCTATTGTTTAGTTGTTGGTTTATTTGTCTGGTTTTTAAAAGAGTAGAGAGAATTGATCCCACTCTTAATTGTTTGCGTTTAAACGTCCTGCAGACTCTGAAGTCTTCTGGAAAAGAAGACAACAGCGACAGAGGAACGAGGGATAGCTCTGGCTGGGCGCAGGCTGCCGAGGCAGGAGCAGCACTGGAGTCTGGATGGACACTGCCACCGCGTGGGCTGATGAATTCCTGTCCCACTGGAGGGACGCACAGAATCGTTTGAGTTGGGAAGGACCTTAAAAGGTCATCTGGCCCTGCCATGTGCAGGGACGCCTCGGACACCCACTAGACCAGGTTGCTCAAAGCCCCATCTAGCCTGCCCTTGAACACTTCCAGGGATGGGCATCCAAGTCTTTTCTGGGCAACGTGTTTCAGTTTTTCTTCACCCTCACAGGAAAGAATTTCACCCTTACATCCAGTCTAAACCTGTCCTGTGTCAGTTTAAAGCCACTCCCCCTTGCCCTAGCAAAAAGCCCCTCTCCAGCTTTCCTGTAAGTTCCCTTTAGGTACTGGTGTGGTGTGTAAGCCTGGACTCACACTTTTTCTACATTTGCAGTGTTTTCTATTTTCCTGGGAAGGAAATGGTGAAAGGCCTGAAAATAAGATTTTATGAAACTTGATTAAAAGATTCTGAAATCCAAACTGCTATTTCTTTGCAGTATAAACAGCATTCTCATTTAAGTTCTGATTCTCTATTAGTGAAATGAGGAGTTTGGTATGTTGCTTGAGTTCTGAAGACAAACGTATTTCATTTTAAGGAGTATGTATTTGCGCCTGTTTCTTATAAAACAAGCAAAACTAAATCCAAGCCCCACCCCCCAAAGCCCAGTCCTTTTAACTAGACAAACAGTAAGTCTGAGACAACACATTTACTAAGATGGGGAAAAACCTTGTGTCCAGCAGGAATCATCAGAAATCAGAACTTAATACGAGCAATAAAGCAAATTGATGCAGAGACCAGAACCACACATGCTAACCCAAATGTGGGGGCACCAGCTGCAGCAGCACAATGGTGCCCTCTGTCTTCTCACTGCCTCTCTGACGACAGTCACCACTTTTCTGCCTCTCTGGCTGCCATGGCACAATGAGCTTAGGTTTCCAGGGAACATTCAATGGTAACTCCAAGCACTTTTTCTTGAGTGGTGGCTGCCAGTTGTGAGTACAGCACCATGTAAGCATTATTCTGTCCAAGACATCATCTTACTTTGTATACACTAAAGCTCATGTGCCACCTTTTTGTCTCCTTCCTTTTTCTAGCACTTTCATTTTGCTTTCTTTATAATTTTTCAAGCCAGCCACTTCTGCATGGAAGAAACTTCTTTGATATTACAACCATCCAATCTCCTCAAAAGCCTCTGGTATGGTACTTTGTTTTAATGCTTCCTGAAAATCCACATCACCTGTATCTACAACCCTACTCAGTAACCCTGAGTAAAAGCTGATGAGCCTTGGACGTAGCAAACCTCTGAAGACATACCCAATCTCAGGCAGAGCAGGTCTCTAAGGTACTAACACATAACACGAACAGGCATATTCTTCTGTAGATAACAAATACTGAGGTGAAGAAGACAGACAAGCATTTTACACCATCCATGGGAAGCCCATGCACCAGAAGCCTTTCCTGAAATGTACTGCTGCCCTTTTTCTGTCACCATCCACTACTGCTGATCAGACATTCTAAGAGGTCCTGAGCATGCTGAAGAATATGACCCCATCAATGAGCATTACAGGATTTATGCCTTTATGTTATAAAATTCAGCTGATATAGCGGCATTGCTTGGATGTGAGAATTTGCTGAGTGACAAAACTGGTGTTTAAGCAGCTCTGTTCCACTCAGCCAACTGAAATTGTATCAATAAAGTGAAAGAAAAAATGTCACTTGGAAAAGTGGTTTTGATACATGAATGAAAGCCAGAATCAAAGTCCTGTAAGTACAGACATGGCTGCAGTGGGGGATTGCACAAGAGAAAACCATTTTCCCCCCACATATTTAGTAAGTATCATCTTTAAATGGCAAAGCAATCCATAACAAAGCCGACCATTTCACTGTCTGCACTCTTGACTTAGAAACACAATAAACTCCCACAGTGGAAATTTGGTGGAACGAGCCCATGCCTGCCACCTACTCTAACAGCATTCTATGGATGATCTGCAGAAAGCTCAATGCATCACGGATTGTGTATTTCACATAACATGTATAAACCAATGTCTTCTAAAATACCTTATGTGCTAATCAGTCTAGAAGTGGAACATCCACAACTTGAGATCATGTGGGAAGATATTAACTGACAGACAGATTGAAAGAAAAGAGTGGCAGTCCTCAAAATTCCAGCATACCCAAATGCCTAAAAGAGCCTCCAGTAGTAGTCCACTCCTTGGACAACCTTGTATCTCAGGTCCTGAGCTGCAGATGAGGACTTCAAGGCCCCATGTGTTCCAACATCAAGATCAAAAGAATGTGAGGTAATACAGTCAACTTAAAGCACTGCTTCAAATCTCTCACTCTTGCTGATGAGACAACTCTGACTTAGGGATACCAAAACCTGCTGAGGAAATGTGTCACTGCTTACAGATCAGAACTGATTTTGAGAGGCAAACTCACACTGCTCTGGTAAGAAGACAGCAGATGCACATACTACACTTCAGCCTTCAACTCATCTCGGCTTAACTCTTCACACCTTTTCTTCAACTTCAAAAAAGACAGCAATTAGCCAGCGTCATTTTCTGATTGTCACCAACCCTACTATACAGACTGCAAACATTACTATTAATATTTTTCTTATAAAAAACAATTGGACAAGTTATTGCTAATAACCTATTTCACAAATGACCAAAAAAGAAAAACTCATCTATAGACTACAGGTAACACTAAGATTAAGCCTCTGCTGCAGCAAACAAAGGCATTACTTTTACAAACCAGTCCTATTCCATCTAAACGGTGTTCAGATTTTGCTCTTCCTTGACTGTTTGGAAGGCTGGTCCTCAGTATCAGTGCTCTCTGACGGTTAGAAATTCTCATATATTATTAATCTTAAAATCTGTGTTAAACTATTCATGTATTAACATCATCCTTTAGCTCAGTTTATTCCCTTCATGGTGTTTACTTTGATGGTTCAATAGAAAGCAAAATTAAAATTATTCTGCAAAATTAAAAAAAGCCAACTGCCTCTTCCAACAGACTCCTACTTTCCCTAATTGACCTCAGCATATCTTCCTGTTTCTGTTCCACTTTTTTACTGAGAATGATTAACATTATACAAAGAATTCTAGAGTTCTGTTCATGGAAAACAGTAACTCCTTTAACTGGATCACTGTACTCACCATTTACCTCTTCCACAATTCAGTACCTAACATTCTTGGGTTCTGTGTTGCTTTCAAATGGTAGGAATTTCTTCTAAGAATTTTTTGCTTGGAATGTTACAACTGTAAATCCTCTTTCTTTAAATCGTTACTGTATTTATTTCACACCCTAGTTCTCAGGATCACCCAATTCTTTCTGTGTAGTATTATATCCCTCTTCTGCATTGCCAATGCCTCCCAGCTCTTCATCACTACCAAACTAAGACAGTAAAGTTTTAATTGCTACATCAAGAGCTCTATTAAATATTTAATAAGATTGGTCTCAGGACTGATCGTCAAAGAACTAATTTTAGACCCTTTGATACCCAGATTTGATGGATTCTCGATTCAGTATTACTCACTATAGCTTGTCTCTAGTTACTTCCCTGTCCACAATTCAGGTGTTATCCCTACCTTTTCACAATAACAGCGTGCAGCAGCCTTAGTGCGGTCTAGAAAACAATAAAGGGAACTACTCCATTTCCCTTAAAGACAGTTTTGAGAGCAGGTTAAAACACGTATTTCAGTTTCACGTATCTTCACTGTTTTCTCCTAGAAAGCACGATCAAGCCGCACGCTCCCCCCCGCCCCGACAGCCGGGCGGCCGCGCTCCCGGCCCCGCTGCCCTCCCGGGCATGGCACTGCTGCCGCTGCTCGCCCACCCAACGGCATCACAGCGCCCCACCGCCCCGGCTCCGGCCGGGCTCTGCCCAGGGCCCATCCGCGGCTCCTGCCCGGGCCCGGCACAGCCCTGGCGGGGTGAAAGCGCCCTGCCCTGCCCCGCCGTGCCCCGCCGTGCCCCCAGGCCGCCCGCTGCCGCCCGCCCCGCAGGCTCCCGGCCCCTCCGCCCTACCTGCGCGGGGCTCCCGGGGGCGCGCGGGGCCGGGCGGAGCGAGCGGCCGAGCGGCGGCGCGGGTGCGAGCTCCCCCTGCTGGGCGGAGGCCGCTGGCGGCGGGCGGTCCGTGCCCATCCGGCCCCTCGCAGCCGCGCCGGCCCGGCGCAGCGGGACGGGACAGAGCCGCGGTGCGCTGCTGGCCCGCCGGGAGCAGGAATCGGGAACAGGGTGGCCAGCAGGACCAGGGCGGTGATTGTCCCCCCGTGCTGGGCACTGGTGAGGCCTCACCTCGACTCCTGGGCTCAGTTCTGGGCCCCTCAATTCAGGAAGGACATGGAGATGCTGGATTGCGTCCAGAGAAGGGCAGCCGAGCTGCCGTGAAGGGCCTGGAGCGTGAGTCCTGGGAGGAGCAGCTGAGGGAGCTGGGGGTGCTTAGCCTGGAGAAAAGGAGGCTCAGGGGGGACCTTATGACTCTACAACTGCCTGAGAGGAGGCTACAGCCAGGTGGGGTTGGGCTCTTTTCCCAGGCAACCAGCGACAGGACGAGAAAACGTGGCCCTGAGCTGTGCCAGGGGTGGCTGGGGTTGGACATCAGGAGGAATTTCTTCACAGAAAGGGTGACTAGACATTGCAATGGTTTGCTCGGGGAGGCAGGGAAGTCACCAGCCGTGGAGGTGTTTAAGGAAAGACTGGACCATGGTGAGGTTGATATGGTGGTGTTCGGGCAGAGGTTGGACTCGATCTCAGAGGTCTTTTTCAACCTAATTGATTCTGTGATTATGCAATTTTGATGCTGCTGTGTATGCTACCCCTGTAACACCGCAAAAATCAGGCAAAAGTACAGTTCTTCTCTCCCCACATCTTTTTAGCACCAAGGTTCTCTAAGTGAATGGGGGTGAAAGGGAAGAAAGGATGGGGCCTGAAGTCATTTGACTTTCCCCAAAATATTACTGTAGCATCTTTTTTGGATGGATTATACCTCAAGCAAGTCAATAAGCAAGCTATAGTCTGTAGTCTGGTCTGCTTGGAAGGAGCAGAGGAAATGTGTGCCTTTCCCAGAAGATGCCTAGGCAATAGCCTGCTCAACCATCACACTAATTACAGGTACTCACAGAAACATTGTAAACTGATAATGTAAATACTTCTTCCTTTCTAACAGAGTAGCACCTTTTCCCGTCAACCCTTCCCCTTCTTTCTGCCCGACAGTTTCTGGGGAAAAACAAAACAATAAAGCAGAGTCTCAGCACCCATTCACACTGGTAATTACAGTTGTAAAAACTCTAAAGAACAGTGCACAGGCAAGGAATTACACTGAAGATGTTTTTTTCCCTTATAATTCAAGACTTCAACAATGGGTTTATTATTTTCGGACAACTCATTTTGAAAGACAGTGTCAAAAATAAATTACCAAGGTCGTCTTCTCTTATTTTGTCAAATACAGTTATCTGCATTTGGCCTAAGCAAAAATCTTTTCCTTGATATAAAACCCAAATGAACTACCTGCAGTGAAGCAAATAAACAGTTAGAAGGTCATATGCATTTCAATGGTAGATACAAATTACCTTTAGAAGCTAGAAAGTCTCACATAATACTGTTCAGGTTGATCTCTCAGATATTTCAGAGAGAACAAAATTTTTTTTCTGCTGGAATAGAACACAAGAACAGTTGTTTCTGCTCTGAGGCTTATTACAATGTATTATCTGTGGATTGAACAGCAATTCCAAATGTGCCAACATCAATGTTATTTGGCATTATAGTGATCCCAAGGACATATATGCATATATAGTTAAAGTACTGCCTAATAGGCCTTCTGAATTGGATTGACTGCTGTTAATCACACATTCTTTAACCATAACAACTGCATGAATCTCACCTTTCAACTCTACTTTTCCTAAAAGGTACCAAGTACTTTCTGAAGCTTCTGAATAGTGTATCATCTGGCAGGTATAAGCAGAAAAATTATATTATTTCGTTGCCTGTATCTGCAGCTTTCTGTTGTATTAGGAAAATCTATGGCACCAATTTTTCTTCTTGATATATGTTTGTATATTTAATGTCCTGAAAATCTTAATAGAAGTGTCTATCATGAAGCTATGGTAACCATGCTGCAATAACTAACATCGAGGCATGAGGAAGCTGCAACCAGGTTTTGCATACATTATCTCTGTAGAAGTTATTTCATGCCTGTTTCAAGATTTCTAAAAGACGTAACAGCAGAATTGCCTAGGTGCAGGCACTTCTACATCAAAGCCTCACTATCTGCAAAGTCCACCTATGCTTCTTCATTTTCCTATTAAATCTTACTGCTGCACTAGGCTGTATATCCAAACAAGAATTTTCAGGCTGTTATGCTAATCTAGCAGTATCAGTGTATTCCTACAGGATCAGAAACAAAAGAAAAGTTACGTTTTTCTTCTCATGAGTCGGCAGGAAATATTTGATGCAAGTTTGCAGAGTCAACAGCATCAGTGTAACTTTTCTCCAACTGAGAGGAAAGACTTGTAAGACTCTTGGGGATGCTAATGCCAAAATTATAAAGACCCAACTCAAACAACACTTTTTCAAATGAGAATGTATGAAACATAAACTTTTAATACATTTTTCATGCATCAGGCAAAGAAAAACAGAAAAATAGCAGAGGAAAGCCTTAAGAACCCTAACATTGCGATGCCAGCATTTAGATGGTAGCTCACCATGGTTTAAGATTTTACATTAATTGTCTAAAAACACAGCTTGGCGTATGAAGACCTAAGTCACCTCAAATTTGCTGTATAAAATGAGATACAGCATTCCATACTATCACTGTTTAATGTAAGAGCACACCTTGACTTGCTTTAACAGCTCTGTTCTAATAATTAGCTTTAATTTTCTTAGCTTGCTGAGCTTTGTATCAGCAGCCAGACACAGGTGATAAGCTCAGTGGTTTTCTGTTGCTCTGGCCAAGGCTGCTCTTCTCACAAAACATATATTTTAAATATGGTCAGGTCAGAGCAATGGCTTCAAGCTCAGAGTGCCACGCAACTTAGTCCTTGCTAAAGCTTCGCCACAGCAAAGCCACTGAACCACATCCTTAAGTCTCCAGCACAGGTGCAATTCTAGTCAGAAAATGTTGTCTCCCTTAACATCATTTGCAAGTTATTTGTGAATGCTGAAGGCCACACCTAACCTAGAATCTCATCTCCAGCAGTTACAAGTACAGAGCAGCTCAAAGAAATGGGCAAGAGAACCAACCACACAGTTTAATAAGTTTGCTTGTTGAAGAGCAGTTAGTGATTGGTTTTATGGTTTCTAAAGGTACAGCAACATCACTTTTTTCTGAACTCAGATAAAGTTTAGGATTTCTCTTCTAGAAATATTTTTCTTCAGCCAGTCACATGTTGTAATAGAGTTATTTATTTTAATTCATTTATATTATTCCCTTTCATTCAACAAATAACTTGAAAGAGCAACATCTTTTAGTAATTTAGCTGTTCAGGAACTATCAGCAATGGATACTGATTCCTGTTAATGAACTTGGAATTGCATCTTTTATGTGATGGCAATGCCTGTGTATGGATATGTAATGTCAAAATTTCCAAATGGGTATGATTCCCAACTAGAGGGAAAAACAAATGCATAAATAATCCTAGTGCAGAATCTAAATACGTCTGTAAAATGTATCAGCAGCTGCATGTGGATAAACATACTTGATCTCCATACATATTCTGTCTTTCTGTAAATTTCAATTATGTCATTCAGGAATACTTGAAATAAGCAAATAAAATGAAGCAAGTTGTGGAACCCATCAAGCTAGTTGTGGAACCCATCAACCTAAAATAATCTTTTTTATTCAGACTTTTTTTTTGCCCTCCTCTTCCTCCCACAGTTCAAGTTTTCCTCCTTTTCCCACCCAAAGAAATTCTCATTAAATTTTTTTGTTTACCTAACCAGAAAAACAGAGGTTGGGCTAAACAACACAAGCTAGAACGTGCCATATTTACATTTTGGAGACAATTTCTCACTCACTAATCTGTTTTTGTTGGATGCTGGATTTCTTACTATTTTTCATCTATTGAGGCATCTTGATCTCCAGAACAGATTGACAAATGTAAATGTAGAAGAAGCTGAAATGCTCTCCTAAGTACTGTAACAAATTATGCTGATCAAATCAGCCTTCAGTTACACCTAGCAGCAACAATGTAGGAAATGAACTGGCATAGTGGCTCTTCTCTCATAATTCTCTGGTTTAGTACAAGCTACTATCAATAGCTGACTAGTTACATAATGAGTGCTAATCTTTATAATTAAAAGTTTACTTCCATTACAAATAGACTTAGAAATAAAGAGATCCAATCTTTCCCAAGATTAAAATTGGTCTTTTCTTCTGAATCATTTACAGTCTAACGCTATGAAAAAACACGCTCTTCATTGTGTCACTGCTCACTCTAATCAGCATTGGCCTAGAAGATCACACATGGTCCTTTCTTTTTTCCTTGTCAGACATTTTCAGTTGGCAGACAAAGTCTTTAGATATCACAAGGTTAAACAAAGACATTACTAATGCTAGAAATTATTTTTAAAATATCGAATATCTTAACATACTTGCATCCTGAAAGGCCCACGCAAAAGACAGAAGTATTTTAGCTACAAATCAGATTTTTAGTTTATTAACACTTCTAAAATTTTCTTAGTATGAATGTCACAGATCTCAATTTGGTCTAACAATGCAGCAGATGGAGCAAGAAAGTGAAGTGGGGAAAAACTGAAAGCCAGAAATGGATACAACAGGGTAGTGCAGAACACACAAAAAATTACACGATCTATATCCTTTATCATACTCAGAAAAAGTTGAAGGAGAGAGAATGTAAAGCATATTATTAAAACTATGATGGTAAACCATCTCTAACATTCAGAATATTGTTTCAGTAAACTGAGCAAAGATGTGTTTTTTAGTCAATTAATTCTGTACTGGTATTTTGGAATGTGCAAGATATTTTCCTCAATGGTACTTCTCTCAGCACAGTTGTAAGAGTAATAGAGTAGCAGGCTTGTCTCATATTAAATACAAATTCCTAGGCCAAGACACATGCTCACCATTTCAGGGCCTTTGGCTGCCTTCATCCTCTGTTCTGATACAATCTTCTTCAAGCAGCTACTGAACACAAAGGTCTGAAGAGGGTAAACCAGATAACTCTCTGATTTCTTCTATTAAAAGACATACTTGACTCTTCCATTCTTTCTCCAGGAGAAAATTAGTCCCTAACTACTGAATTTTCATTTTCCTGACTCAGATAATTTTACTCTGTTCTTAACATCCTTATAGTGCACCAAACAAGCTGCAGTTCCTTATGGCCCTCCTCAGCATGACTAACCCTGTAAGATTACATTTTACTCTGATCCTTTCCTGAAAGGGTTGAGAAATAACCTGTTTTGTGTACAATATTATTATTCACTTTCATGTGCCTGAGTAATTGTACTCAAATCAGAGCTCCAGTGTGTCTTCTTTGCCGTCCTTTGTAGCACCCTGGAAAAACAAACAAGAAAAACCAAACAAAAACCCCCCAGCCAATGAACAGAAGGAGCAGCTAAAAACAGCACTAATATGTTCAACCTTAAATTGGAATCAGTCAATTAGGTTCATTTTATACAGTATACAAATAAAACAGCTGATATCTCTACCAGAACACTTTCCCTGTGGGAGGGAGGAAGTGGGAGGTAGGAAGGGGGAGTCTTTGCAAGCATAAAGCTGGCTAAAGCAGTTATTTGCTCCCACGCAAAACTCTTTCAACTCTACCTCCAAAAGGAAAGGAAAGGTAAAGTATGATATGGAATGCTAGGAAAGGAAGAAAATGGCAGAGTAAAGCTAGATTTACTGCTGTAAAGGCTGCCAAGAGAATATGTTTCAGACTAGGTTTGGAGGAGAATATGGGTAAGTGGAAGAGATCTAAAACACATCACCCCCTTCTCCCCAGGCCTTCCAACCTTATTTTTCATGAAGAGGAAGTGAATTTAGATACAAAGTCAGTGAAGTACTTACAAGAAAAGTAACCTGCCAAATTCTTAATCTGTTGATTTTAAAGCTGACCTCTTTGATTTGGTTAGTGGGCAGTATTATGCAGCAGCTAATCTCATCACTGCCAACATGGATGTCAGCTGAGCAGCTTTTTTCTGGATAGTCACAAATAAAAGGATCAAACATTAAGTTATACATACCATAGAACTGCATTTCTCGAATCTGCATCAGGAACTGCACCAAAAATACAGAACTGATGCAATTTGCTGTAACGGCACATAAGTCTAGTGATTTGGGAAAAAAAAAGGAAAAAAATAAAAGAAAAAGGGCTAAAAGGGCTATAAGACAAATGTTTAAAACTCCTAATATTCTTTCTTCTGGAAGGACACAGATTTACCACAATAGGTCAATGCTTGATTCAGAGAATAATGCTAATAGTCCAGTTAGAAACTTGATTTTTTTTAAAACAGGATATGATGAGCTGGGTATTTTGGATGATTATCAGATATGATGATAGTGAGACATAAAACTAACAAGTAAGCACTACTATGAGCAGCAGTCCCAGCAGTCTGAATTTTCATCTGGTTGCCTAAACTGGAAGACAAATTTTTGCACCTGAGTTTTTCAGAGAAGAATACCATTCAGTCAGAAACTTCTTGCTAGCTCATTCTGCTGGGATTTTTAAAAAATATTACCACAGATTGGAATCTTCTTTTCTATTTGTTGGTTCAGTATCTGACCAGGAGATGGGAGACCTGTGTCTCTAGTTCAAACCACTTCACAAAACCATGCTCTGTTTTTGAAGTCATAGCCTCTAGTATAATTTCTTAAAAAACCCACTCCTTTGATCTGTTTAAATTGTTTTTTAATGCTGTTTTACCTTTGCTTTGTTTACAATTTTTGTAGAAATTCAACTTCCTGCATCTGCTCTTCTGTTGGTTTAGCCCAATTCCTCTTAACTTCCTTGATTGCCTTAAAAGAATTTTAAAAAATAGCATAAAAAGTCAGCAAAAATATATTTCCTTTCTCACAAACATTAAGAAACACACACAGAAATAGAAACCTTGTGGTTGGTTTTGTTTTTTTTTTAAAGCCGCTGATTTTAGGACAAGTTCTACACTGTTCTTTCCTCATGAATTAATAGTTTCCAAAGCTCAGTGTAGATGTACAGCTCAACACACCTACAGTTCACCTACATGCTCCCATATCAGGACAGAGCGCCTACATATTAGGAACATACAGATACGTGTATCACCTTGAAAATACAGTAGATGGATACCTAAATACGTCCTTTTTCTGTAATATCTTTCCCATACACAAAACATAGATGAGTTAGAATCTCTAATACAAGGGTTTGAAGGAGGAAAAAACCCCAAAACACCAACAGGCCCACTATCAACATCTATAACCAGCATGTTAACTTGCTGTCACAAAGCAGTGCCAACAAGAACCATACATAAATACGTCAAGAATTTGTATAAAATTTAAACTTTTAAAATTACAAAGTCCTTTCAGTTTTACCTGCATGTGTAGCAAGTTCTGTGAAGCTCTACAGTCCATCAGCAGTGTATTAAGAGAAGAATCTATATAACTTTCCCAAGCCAAGGGGAAAAAAAGTAATAAAATATGAAGAAATGCTTCTATTGAATGGTGGTTTGATTTTTTCAGCTAAATAAAGTGGGAGCACAATCCAGAAAGATTTCATTCCTTACCAGATTAAAAAACACCAAACTAACCAACAGATGTAATATTGAAGTGTGTGCTGTACTCATTCTTTATACATTGTAGTAGAATGGAAATAAACTAGAGTCAGGTTGTCCAATCTCTCCACTTTGATTTTGGTGCTACCAAACATAAGAGTTACAATACAGAACTAACATTTTTTCCTCCTTTCCTCAAACAACTCTGGGTTTCTCTACACAGCAGTTGATAAGGGTCCTAGAGCAGTCACTGCCATGCTGCAGTGCTGGCATCCAAGACGTAGCCTGAAGCCAGCTAGATGCAGCACCAACAGCTGTGGAGCTGCGGCAGGCTGAGATCAGTGCAGCAGCAAAGCAAGTTGAACACTCAGTTATCCAACATGCCAGGGGGCACAGCTGGCCTGAGCCCGTTGGTTTAAAGCAGCCTGGGTAAATCTCCACAGCCGTACGACCGGAGCAGCGCACGCTCCACGGCCAGTACGGGCGTGTCACTCGCACTGCGCTGGGACACGGGTCCTGCAGACAGCCCCATTTCCTACCTCTGGGCTTGGAGCAGTGCTCCGTGGAGAAGTATCTGCTCAGACATTGTCATAGCTGAGCACCATGCCGTTCTTTCACTGGACTGCTAGTTCTGCACTTTGTAAGGGCACTTATAGGGAAACAGAGAAAGCTTTGTAGAGGCCAAGCTCTAACACAGTAGATTTAAACCAGACAAGTTACTAGAATCAAACAACAGGTTTCTGTGTACCTTCAAGCCAAGCAACCTTCCTCACTGCCACCAAGACATGGTCTGTTGTTCCTTTTCTGCTACAATCATTCATCTGCTGCAATCAATAAAATTCATTAAGCAAGCAAAAATAGATTTCTTTTTTTCTTTTTCCTTGTAGGAATACGTAGACCAGAGCACAGCTGCAGCAGGGAGCGATCAGACTGACCCTGCTATACTGCCTAAGTGCCCCTTCAGGGCACTCTGAAAAATGGGACCTTGGCACCAGGCTCCCAATCCCCACGGTTTATGCCCGCCCACAAGTCAGCATTACCATTTGCTGCACAGCAAACACAACCAGTGGACTGACTCAGGCCAAAAATAGGCCTTCAAAACCAAATAAAAAAATTTAAAGCCTGTATTTCTAGACCAGGTTAGCTTGCCAGTCCAGTTCACCACTGTTTGCCCACACAATTCCACCAGCATAACTGAGGAATAGCCCAAGGAACAAGCAAATGGAAGGGGAAGAGTGCTCTGCTGTTTAAGCCAGACCACTTACCAAAAGAAATGCTCAAGCTGTGGCCTCAGGTATTGTGTATATTAGTGTACAGAAATGAGCACTTCAGATAAAAAATAATCCATCTCTGCCCAGAGGGTCAGCTTGCAACTCAGAACTCAAAGCTCTCTTCTATATTGTTTACAGATATATTCTTATTTGTGGTCACTGCATTGTGCAGGTATAAATATTAGGAGGCAAGGAGCCACAAAACACCTCTCTACAGATTCTGAAATAGAGAGGGAATAAATACCTAGCTACAGTAAAGGACCTTTCAGGAATACTACAGTGCTAAAATTTAAAACATGCAGGGCCACAGAAACCAGTCAATTCCAATTAAAAATCGGCCTCAGAAAAAAGCCAAACAGTCAAGGTGCCGAAGCTTGAAGGCTTTGTAACTCAGTTATTCAAGGGATTTCTTTCTCTACTCATAGTAGTTTTCATGCATCTTAGTAGTTTTGCTTAAGCTTCTTGCTCACCACTTTCTGATCCCAAGCTTACAGTGCAACTCCTTCATGCTCTGAAGACTCACATAAGGAAATTCAAGTTCTGCCACTTTTTTCACCACTGGGGAAAGAAGGAAAACTACAGAGACATTTGGTGAAATCTAGTGAAATAGCCCAACTACTTTTGTGTATGAGTTATTGCTGGTTATCAACGTGCTTTTAGAGAAGAAAAACAAGAAATACAGATTCTGGAGTAAAGTTAGATGTCAAGGTAATTTTCTTCCTCACTTCTCTGAGTCTAAACTTACACAGCTCTGTTACAGAACATCCCTGCTCCCTGAGGCTATATGGTCTTATAGAATAGCTTTCACTCAAAACACAGCTAAGCATGATAGATGTTACAAGACACATAGATGAAAACTTCCAAGACTGGCACTATTCTGGAACAGAATACCAGATAAGATGTATGCAATGTCAATGTACAGCAAGAAAAGCATGTCACTCTTCAGGGATCACTACTTTTCTGCTTACTTTTTCAAAAAAATGTAAGTCTAAAGGCCCAAACCTGTAAACATTTAATTCTAAGCTGATAACATGATTCAGCAGAACACTTAAACATACCTTCTTAAGCTTGTGAGCATCTAAACATTTTTTGGCAGTGGAATGTGGGTTATATTTGAACTTGATGTATTTGTGAGGATTATCAAAGATGCATAGAAATGTAATCAACTGAAAAACCTTTCTATTCTCTTGTGTATCTGATCATATCACAATACAAGGAAAAAATAAATCCACCTGGAACTGCAGAAGAAGATACATTTGAGATGTAGTAACTGCCAACTGTGTACTCAGAAATATCTTTCACAGCCAGAATGAAGACGGCAAGGGAATAATAAATAAAAAAACCCACAGACTGTGAAGTTCCTACCTCACTAAGTAAGCCTGAGTTGCTTCCTAAGTCCAGTAGTAATAGGACCTTCATTTTAAAACATTCAGAAGAGCACCAACGTCTCTGTGCCAATAAAAAGACTGTGAAAAGATAAATGACTGTAATGGCTAACTTAAGTCCAGTCAACAGCAAAGACTGTTCACTGTCCTGGTGTGGCCTGAGCCGATCCCAGCCGTAAGCCTAGATCCCACTCATCCGTGTACCTGCCCACATGGGAAACAGGTCATCAGCAGGCCCATGAGGATGCAAAAGCCTCTTCACATTTTATCATCATAAAGAGACTCACAACCCTGATTTACAGCTTGTTTAATAAAACTGTGGTCAAACTTTATTTACTGGCAGTTAAGAAACATGTAATGATATAAAGGAAAGTAAGCTAGAGACATTGTTTATAAATATAACAAGAGAGCTTCCTGTCCCATTGTTAAACTCAGCATGTGATCTGTAAATTAAGAACAGTTTTATGTAGGTATGGCCATGCGATTAAATACCTACCCAGAATACACACCCAATAGTTCCCATGTGGTGAAGTTGCTACGTGACTTGTAAACTCAAAGGGATGATATTACATGTGAAAGTCTCACCCCTACACCCCACTCTCTCTTGCCATACTTTGTTCCTCACTACCAGACTTTCCAAGATGTAGGGGGAAAGAGCTTGAGGGAATTTGTCAGACCAGATGGGTCTTTTAACCTTAGCAGTCTCATGCAAACCTTGTTCAGATTTCAGGTTCAGTCACCGCAGCCAACAACAACAACATTTAAGGGAGGGCTAAGTTAAGCAGCTTGTAAAATTTACCAGAGGGAGCTTCATCATCACAACCTTGAAAGAAAAATGGGCTAAAATATTTTATAAATTCTTTTGACAGACCCACCTCACACATGTAACCTTTAAAATCAAAGAAGGTCAGAAGCTTTGCTATACATTAGCATGAATAAGGAAGAAGTGTTCAATACTTATTAATGTAACTTACCTGATTTTTTAATTTTCCCTTATGTCCCATTTAACTGCTCATTTAAAAGCAAATATAACCACTCCCATATTCCAGTATGTGAATTTGTGATGAGTTTTGTAAGTTTCAAAGCAATGTCAAAATGTTTTTACTACTGTCATGCATATAAGTATTCTCTAATTCAAAGCATCTGCCATGTTATTCCAGATCTTTACTACCAAAGCCTCAAGTCCTGTTGTACAGTGAGCACTGTGTACTCTAAGTTAACAATATTACTCATGAGTAACACAAATACGTATTTTTACAGGATTTGTGTATTTTCCAGGCTGATAGAGTTCTCTTATCAGATATTTCTTATAGGAAATACCTACATGTCCTGCCCCTTACTGAAAACACCAGTCTTTTAGGGCTCTGTATGAAGGTTTCTGACAAGAGCAGACTTGAGCTCTGTTGAGCTTTCATTATCAATAGCACATAAGGAGGAAAAACCCTATCTGGCTTGACATTTGGGTTGCTTTTTGCCGTGGCCTTTCTACATCTTCTCTGAAAGAGGGCAGAAGTAGCACCAACAGAAAATGTAGGAAATATTTGCACGACCAGCTGCACAATGAGATAGTGGGGACAGAAAAATCAGGCAGAGGTGAGCCCAGTAACCACTGAATCTGATTAAGGCTGTTGTCTTATTCTGGTTTAGGTTCTGAAAAATCAAAGCATAAGTTAAAACAGCCATCACCTAAAAGAATACAGTACCATTGAAGCATTCCTAAATTCCAGAGTTACCATAATGTCCTGAGTTTGCTCAGGAAAGTGGTGTGGCAGCTATAAGAAAACTCTTAAACCCTGAGAATACTAATGTCATAGTTCATCTGGCAGATTATGCAACCTCATGCTTTGGTCAGAGAGGCTGGATTTTCTTTGTTTGAGCATAAGGTGGAAGTGCAGGGTTTCAGTCTTCTTCCAAAAGGTGGCAATCCCAAAACATTTCAAGCTCTGTATTGCAGTGGCAGAATTGTAAACTCATCTTCACAGTTCAGAATGGTTTCCTCCAGCTGTATCAGTCTGTTTAAAAAGCAGACATGTTTTTGTGCATGGAAAAAAGGTAGACATCAAGCTATATATAGGTTAGAAAGATTGGTTCCAAGTTAAAATTAAAAAACACAGTAGTGAGGTTTTTCTTATCTCTATTCATATCTGGGCTGTTACCAGTGAGGGCAGCAGACCATAAAAATCACTTGTCTCACAGTCAATTCAGACACCAGGTATGATGGGAAGAAAGTTTCAGAAGTCCAAACACAGAAGAAAAAAAAAGTGAATATCACCTGTTATTCTATCTGCCACTGTGCTGTCCTCCCAAATTACTTAAATAAACTAGCCACAGACTAATGTGTTATCCCTTGGTAGTGTAATACTAAGCATATCAGATGGCATTTCCAAGGAATGACAAACACAGAGCGCAGACTTAGCAGGATTTTGACTGGTTTTATTTCTTGGATCAAAGCACAAACTGTTACATGCTGCCTGAGCACTAGAATATTAGGGAGTGACAGTTGTAAAACCCACCTCCACCACAAAACAAGAGTGAATGTGTCGCTGTTGAGCTGCTAGCAGAGTAAGAAGACCCAGGTTCAAAGTGGCATCAAGAAGAAGATTTTATTATTTCATTCCATCTTATATAGACTTTTCAAAGGTCACCAAGATTAGTCAGTTCGAAGCCTCCCCCTAGGCCTGATTGGCCAGGCCTGAACTGTCCACATCCTGAGAAACTGTTTTTAATAACATCCAAACTTTATCTATAAAACACAGGAAGAAGAGAGAGAAGGATTCTCACGGGAAAGGTCTGTGCTAGCCACATGAATGTAGTACCAATTTACAGTGACAGAAGAGAAATAATTCCCAAAAGTCCTATTTAATCTTTAAGGCCACAAGAGAAGAAATGGTGTCTGCAGCATTTTAAATGTCATTGTTTCTTCCCAGTGTCACATACATTAAACATAAATAAAAACAACATACAAAGCAATATACAACACCACTATCTGGCTTGGAAATTACCTTGACCCACTGCAAATTTACAGGTTTATCAAGCCCAAAATATTGTTGTTTTCTAAAGTATATTACATCCTTACTCAAGGCCCCTATACAAGTTTCTTGTCCAAAAATGTCTCCTTACTTCTTCCAACCTATTAGCACCTACTTTTCATTCCCCAGATCAGAATTCCTATCTCTCTGCCACCCCCAAGGCTTTTTGCCTTCAGCATCTCTCAAGTGTCCTGTTGTAGGGTCTAAGGCCAACTCTGACACTTAAGTTCCCCTTGAAGAACCGGTCCCAGCATTGCCTCAGGTGGTGCAAACCCCATGGCAGAACAAAGCCAGTAAGGGGTCACCTTGTGTTATCCAGTTTATGAATCCTGTGCACAGACAGTGTAAGTTCCGAGGCCAAGGCGGGACTAACACACATCAGCTCAACAGAGCACAGCAAACACGTGTTCAACTCCCTTGTACCTATGGCCAGTTGATAAATACCTTCACAAACTCATATTGCAAAGGCACAGCAGAAACACGGTACACACTTTTCTGTATGGTAAGAGGAAATTTCAGAATCCCATGACAAAGACCAGCGCCCATCTGACAGATGTATGCTTTGTTATTGCTTAGGAAATAGATTAGGAAATAAGGGCAACCAAGGAAGCCTAGCTCATGCACATGTACATGTGCAAATACACAAAATAGGCAGAGCCATTGCTGCTCCTCCTCTCCTGGCACAAGAAGGGAACTCCAGCTGAAAGTTTCAAACACAAACTAGCCAGTTGTGTAAACAATATTTGGTTGCTACTGGTTTCAAATTGTAGCTAGGAATTGTTTACTGTGTGCATTGCAACAGCTGTTACAGACATCCCAGAGCCAGTGCTAGAACTGCACCAACACTGCAGACTCACAGTTCCACAGAAAGCACCAAGGGACACAAAACAAGAGAAGCATGCAGAAAAAAAATGCATTAGTTGTGCACTCAGTTTTAACAGGAGCTGCTGTCCAAGACATAAATAAAGACTAGATAATTTCTGACTTCAGTGTTCAAGTACTTTCACCCACACTATGCCAAACCAAAAGTGGCTTAATTAAGAATGTGTCTCCATAAATTTTCTGATTTTATCACATGTGAAGGAAACCTGGACTTGACAGCTAAATGCCATAGAAGCAGAAGACCTAAACCATGAAGAAGTTAATTGTAGAAAAATCTAAGAACCAAAAAATCTCATCTGCAAAACCAGCCATTCCCCCCAGCCCTCTGGTACAATAAACTCCTGAAAGCCCACAGAAAATGCTCTTGTATGTCTTCAAATAGAGAGGTTTATCCTTTCCTAATTGAAATCATATTAATTTTTGCTTCTCACAAATAGAAACTTCCAACACAATTCTAGAAAGCCATTACCTGCAATATTCTTTCTGCAGTGTCTGATGTCTGGATATCAAGTCTAATATTGCTGCCATCAGCGAGGTAAACATCCAAAAAGGCTCTCTAGATTTGGATCTTAAACGTATTCTGTCAGGTAGAAATGGAACACTGTTTTATTGCTTTCCATATTGCAGAAATCCTTCTGAAGATGCTGATGCTCCATTCCCTATTTACTCAAGTAAAATAAACAATTGAGATTACCATTTAGTACACATAAAGTTACTAAAATTACTGTTAAAGCTTCCAGATGACAAAAAATAAATATGCAGAACAGCAAATGGGAAGATAACGAAAAATTGGAGGAGGGTCTTTTTGATGTTAAGTGACACAAGCTACCTGATGTCTCAATGTTTGTAGGCATGATGCAGTCGCTTTTTAGGAAGCAGAGATTCCAAAAAGATGAAGTGGATGCACAACTGCAGGTGAATATTCTAAGCCACAATCTTGCCAAAACAAAAAGGTGCTTCCCTGTACCTACACACAGGAAAGTGTCTGGTGAGAATTATGAGGCTACAGTATCTGAATAGACCAGACCCACTGCTACAGAATACTGTGCAGTGCCAGTGCCCAAGGTCCAAATCCCTGCACAATGAGAGGAGATATAAAGAAGAAACCTGAAAACATTTAGGTCATGAGAAAACAGGTCTGAAATAAGTGACCTCAGAGAACTGTCTTAGGTGTAGACACAATAAAGGAGTAATTTGCAATCTGGAAAACTAACGCACAGAAGCCAGATCCATTGGCTGTCAGCTGATGGTAGATGGAGTCAGACTAGTCGCAAAGCTCACATTTCTAACAGTGAGGTAGTGCACAGGAACGGGGTATTCTCCACTGGGTTTATATCAAGACTTTATGTGTCCCTAAAAGACTTTCCTGAGCTCAGATTCAGAAAGTGTCATGCCTTGCCCTGCATGAGAAGTCAGTTACTCATTTCAGGAAGATGGGGACTAGTTTGAGATCACCCTTGGGATTCCATCTGGATCAGGTAGCAGAAACTCATCACTGCACCTCCTCCTCCTGTTTACTGCCCTGGATCAGAAGACAGCAGTGGTCCTTCTGGCATTTTTATTTATTAAGAAGAGGTACTTCCCTTGATAATCATAGTAGAAGAAAATGCTGGAATTGTACATAACTGCATGCAACATTAAATTTTAGTTTCTTATATTCACCTTTGCTAGCCTGGCAGAAAATATGGGAGAGTTTCTGGGAACCCTTAGATTTCAAGTACTCTTGGTGTCTTTCTGCAGAGTCTTCATGGTGTCTGTGTATAAGATCATCTCCCAACTCCTGCAAGGTCAGCAAGAGCAAGGTTGCAGAGCTGACATTTATGCTGTGTACTCTATTACCCCTCTTTGGGTACCCTAGAGAACATCCTAGGATGTATGACTCCAATTAACTGACTCAGCTCAGATTGGTAACACTTTTTTTCAGTCAGAAAGACTATACTTTCTAGTAAATCTGACTAATTAAGAGGTGTTTCAAGGTAAGATCAAATACAAATAAAAAAATGTTGGTTTGGGGACTTTTCCCCACAACAGTTGAAAATTAAGAATCTGTTATAAAAGTTTGTAGAATGATATGTGGGGAATAGTTGAGGAAAACCAAATCAAAACAACCTTTTTTATTTAAACAGGGTTCTCACAGATTTTTCTGACACCCAGCATTTCACCTGTCTGCGTGCCCACACACCTGTTTGCACGTAGCAAGGAATAAATGGCTTTATTTTATCTTATTTGACTCTCCTGAACTACAAGCAAATCTTCACTTCATGGCACTGGGGACAAATTCACTACTTATCTCCAACTTTTGATTACTTTCCTTTTTAAAAGGACATGTAGTAATGGAACAAGGGAGAATTGTTTTAAGGTGAGGCTGGGTTTACATAGATATTAGGAAGAAAGTCTTTACTGTGAAGATGTTGAGCCACTCTATCACGTTGTCCAGAGAAGCTGTGGATGTCCTATTCCTGGAAGCATTTAAGGCCAGGCTGGGCAGGGCTCTGAGCACCCTGGTCTAGTGAAAGGTGTCCCCGCCCATGGCAAGAGGATTGGAACGAGAAGATCTTTGTGGTCCCTTCCAGCCCAAACCATTCTATGATTCTCTTCGTAAAGTTATGACACAGCAAACCAAAAATAAGAATAATTTTAAACTGTTGGGTTTGGGGATTTTTTCCCCTCCTCTTTATCACCTGCTTTTAATGCAGAAGGCAGAACTGTCCATGCCAGAAACTCCACACATTGTTCCATGTTATAAATATTTGTTTAGCCTCTTATCAGTGAAGTATTGTTGAGACCAAAGAAAATTACTTACATAATACAAAAGGAGGAAACAGTGCAGTCTGTAAGGCAGGAGAAGACAGTGTTAAGTGAAGAAATACAAATACAGACATGTCCCTAAAAAACCACAATAGAATCCAGCATAAGTTTAATACAAATACAATGTAAAAAACATTTACCAGTGTTAGCAATGATCCATTCAGTAAGTGCACATGCCAATCGTAACCACTTCCAAAATGGATGGAAAATTCTTTTGAAGTAAATTTGCAGCAAAATCTCTCCTTTTGACCCAAGCAACTATTTTAGTTTTGGAAAGAGAAGTAGAGTTTTATCTACTCAAAATAGGCACCAACATAAAAAAACCCTTCTGTTTTGGCAACAGTAGATGGTTAGTAGAACTACTCATGTTTCCTACACTTTTTCTCCTGAAATTCAGGAAACATGCCATGTAACTTGAACTGGGCACTTTCTTGTATCCCTTAATATTGTTTGAATATTACCTGTAGTAAAATCTCCTGAAGCATCTTGAACTGCTACCTACTACCCACTAACCTGCTGCTTCCTACTACCCACTAACCTGTCCCAGTAGCTTGAAGCACAGTCCAACCATTAACATAGGAATACAGAATAATACAGAGCTGGGAAGACATTTTCTTTGGGTTTTGGTTTTGATGAAAAAACAGTTTTCCTAAAGAAGGAAAAACGGAAACAAACAATAAACTAACAAAAATGGAAACAAACAGACATAAAAAAATGTATGTTATATAGCAAGAAAGATGTCTAGATATCTTTCTATTCCTCTCATTTTCCCTTTAGAGAACTTAAAGTTAAGTGATTTTGTTTTAACAAGAGTCAGCCAAACCTGAATCTTCAGCAAGCTCTCAGAGGATTTTTGCTCAGCTAAGAAGCATGGACCATAAAAGGAGAAAGGATGAGAATTAGGTCCTTATTACAACATATATGAAAAGAACAGCAGGTCAGGAGACTGAACTGTATCTTAACATCGAAACAAAAATAAACCAGACATCCTTGAATTAAAATTCTTTACAACTTTCTATGCCAGAAACCTTCCCCCTTGGCCAGCACACAAGTCTGAAATATAGGAACTTCCCACATGAAGTTCAGATGAAATTCAGTTCTGTGGCCATCTGTACTTTTGAAATAGAAGGTAATAAATAAGAAACACAACCTAGTTTGATATGAACAAATAACATCTTTAGAGCAGTGCTGAAATCTTAGATACTCTGTCTGACTTCTGTTCACTTACATACACATCCAAACACACTTGTGACTTACTAAGTGAGATCAGAGGAATGTTCCAATCATTCATTCTTTCATTGCTTGCATAAATGGTGTGTGGCAAGGTCAGGGGAGCAGAGATCACATGGTCAGAGACAGGGCCTCTAGCCAAGAAAGTGCAGCCCAGGATCAGAGCAGCTTTGATTCCTGCAGATTGAAATTTTGATTCCTTGAAACCTGCAGATTTCTGGGTCACATTTTACCTACATTTTCAATACCATACACACCACAACTCTCTTATGGTATTCAATCCTTGGCCTCATGCTTGCTTTTCAGAAAGAAAACCACCTTACATCAGACTCCTTTGGTGAAGAACCACATAAGAATGTTACTTTTTGGCTGTTAGGCTCTGCTCGTGTACTCTTGTACTCATGTACTATTTGCTCATGTACTCAAACTTTTCATCTGTTCTTTTATCAACACCTGAATATTTTTCTCATGTTAGAGGCTGCTGTTCAACACAGACTAGAAAAGGTCAGCCTCCTAGACTGCCGACTCCAAACCTCTGCTGCTTCAAGGAAACATCTCAATTCTCTTCAGAAGTGCATATTTACTGGCTGTCCTCACAGCTGCATCCTGAATACACCACATCATTCCATGGATGCCCAACACAGCCAGACCATAATCTCAGATTACATTAAAGGACATAGATGAATTGCATTAAAATGAGACTGATGAGGATATATGTACCTGCTCATACTCTCTTTCTCTTGATGGAAAAGGAGAAGACACAACATAGTCACAGCGTCTCCTCTTGTTAGTGGCTTCTTGCAAGAACCACAGAATTTGTATTAAGGAGCTGGAGAATTTGCAGAGTTTGAAAGAGTAGAAGGGCAGGGGTGTTACAGGTTAGGTCATTCAACTCTGTGTTCAACTCTACTACACTGTAGTGTTGGTAAATATTTTAGCAATGCTTGTGTTGAGCAAAACATCCATTCTGCTAAGCTTTCTCCTGTTGTGTTGTGTCCTGTTGTCCCCTGACAACTCCCCCCATGACATAAATTACTGGGGCAATAGCCAGACTATGCCTGCTGTAATCTATGCAGCAGGAAAAGATGGTGCCAGGCACCAGGAAAGCAGGGTTAGCCTGCATGGGCTTGTTCAAAACATGGAAAGTTATCCCTGTTAGATATGGTTGGGGGATACAGCTTGTTGGTGTGATGCTGAGTGAGACACAGCTGAGTCATGTTCAAAACTGTCAAGCAGCTGCAGAAAAGCCACGGTCTTTGCACAGCACTTCCATACCAGCACACACTTCACAACCCCATTCAGAAGAAACACAAGACAAGGACCAAACAAGTCTTAATTTCAGTTTGATTTTTCCCTTTGCATGTTGTATTTTGGTCAGTGACATATACAAATCCCTTCAGGTAGAAGCTTAAGTGTTGCTGTTTAGGACAAACCAAGAAAATGAAGTAAGTACTAACAGATTTTCTGAGAGAACAGCCCTATGCTCTCTCATAATAAAAGGTAGAAGTGAAGGTGAAAAAAAGTCAGCAGTAGAATTTTTAGGGAAAAAATATCCTACCCTAGCAAGCTCGTTGACATCTGATTTCCCACCTTATTGTTCTATTAAAAATGAAAGGTTCTATTATAAAAGCTGCACTGGTTTGACCTGCAGACATATCTGCTCAATAAATTGCTGTGGTGGCAGAAAAGAGACTGTTTCCTTTTCATCACCACTTGTGATGCAGTCCCTCTGCCACTTCTCCCACATCAGCTGCCAGGTTGCTTGTACTGCTATGTGCTAACTTGTTTCAGGTAGCCAAGGCTGACTACTCAAGGCCAGAGGCCAGTCTATGCCATTGCCAGAAAGGGAACATACTTTTTCATATTTTTAATTTTTTCCCACTAACCATCCCTCTTGTGATGTGACATGAGAAAGTTTGGGGTAATGCCTGGTTTTAACACTGAGTATCAGTAACACAGAAACACTCATTATGTTTTCCTTCCAGAGAAAAACGTAGGACACTAAGTGCTGCCTACGCATCTTCAACAACAGGGCAGAAAAGAACAATACAGAGGTGCTTTAAGAATGAACTTCACTCTGTGTCTTTCAATGCTATTACAGAAGTTTTGTCACTCTGCCGTAAAACATCTCTCAAGTCACAGTATGCTAATAAACACTAGAACATGCACAACAAGGCCAGTTTGTTGCGTGAGATTCTTTAATGGCCAAGATGAATACCTATTCAACTGTCAGTCACACCAATTAAAGACACTGTGCACAGGTAATGACAATGAATGCACTCATGTCTTTCACAGAGTTATTTGATCTCTATTTGGAGATTGTTCTTTACCAGAATGAAAGAACACACAAAGCACTACTGCTATTTATATTATGACACAGCATTTATGTAAGTACACCCATTTAAATTTTTAATTGTAAGCAAATGAAGGTGTAGAACTACTGTCTTTGCCAACCAGGAAATCTAAACATAATTTATTAAAATCCATTGTATTGTGGAACAGAAATTTGGGTTCATTTAATGTCTTGAGAACATACTGATCTTGCACCAACATTTAAGGAATAATTCAGTGCCTACCTTGACCTCTACAAAGTAACTGACTGCTTTTGGTAGCACAGTCATCACATGCCTTTATAAGCCTACATACATGTATACATAACCTGTAAAATTAGTACTACACTGTCACGAGTGGAAACTGAGGGTATATGGATTTTACCAGTTGCCTAGGCCTATGACAACTAGTGACCAAACCTATTCAGAGTGACCAGCACCCCAAAACCCAGTCTCACTCGTAAGTTCTTATAAAGACAGCCGATTTATGTCTAATGTAAAATAGATTATGGTTTATTAGACACAGGTGAGAACGGAACAAAGAACTAGACAAATTTTACTACACAAAACATGAAAAGCTATTCATAGCTAAAACAAACATATATATATATATATATGTGCCCAAAATAGGGAGATTAAAACAATACAGCGCTAAAAATGAAAAAGGTACCTATTAATATTATTGTAGCTAGCAAAGAGGAATACAATTCAGGAAACAGAATGCTTCTTACCAAATCCAATTCTTTGGAGCTGGGGATGCACCAGATCCGCTCTCAATCCCACGGGAAGTAACCGCACAGCTCGCGTCCAAGCTGAGGGGAGAAACTTTTCCTCACGCTCCAGTATCCATGTACAAAAGCTTCTGATTTTACTGAGTTTTGCGTGGTGTTTTATAGGGAAAAGAGTGTGTATTTTGCGGTCACTTGAAAATTACTCACATTCTCTCAGTGTCTCGCTCTGAGTTCCAGACGCCAGCATTGATAGTCAGGATTAAGCCATTGACTTAATCTGAGCCATCGATCTCGGCTAGCAATCAGGGAGAGAGAGAAGGGGGGGGGGGGGTGTCTGTCCTGCCACATACACATGTACTTATCAAGTCACCCCTCCTCACCAAAAGGGACTGCTATAAAAAAAAAATTAATATATGCTGTTTCTTCTGGTGTGCTAAGAGAAATCCACAATGTTGGCATGTCAAAAGACATCTTTAAACCCTGCAAACTGATATTTTGAAGAATTATTTCCTGCCAGAACTTTGTAGAAGAAAAGTCAGTTGGCAGTGTTTGAAGGCATATTGCAGGCATTCCTGATGGTTTTAACTTTCTTTAGCAGCCCTGTTATCAATCTCATCAAGATTAATTAAGACTCAGCAGTAATTACTGGGAGTCATCTGTAAGGCTATAGCAGGCATTGGATCAGAACTGAAGAGACTGCTTTTCACAAGAGAAATCAGATCTCATTCACTGTCTTTAGCACTTTGGTAAGTCTGAATTTAAGAGACTGTAAATAAACAGTGTCTTTTTATTTACAAAGTATGTAGGAAAAATCTTTCCAGAATTTTTTAGGGATACTTGTTCACACCATTTTCTATAGCCTTCCTGACCTCCCCTTACATGCCTTTATCACACATAACAAGCGAAGAGCTCTTGAGACACAAACCTCTTACCTGGTCCTTCAATACACACCCACTTCCCAGATCAGGGAAGCAAGGATTCACTTCAAGCAAGGTTACCACAGCACCCAAAGCACCTCCCAGAAAACTAAAACAGCATCCCCTCCCTAAAAATGCTGTGGTGTCATACTGCACCCACCTGCTCCAAAACACTACTATTCTCATTAGAACCAGCAACAGGAAAGAAGGAATGGAAAAGGACATATGGCAACTTGCAATAATCAGACACAAGCAAAAGTTATCGAGGCTCCAAGCCTGCCAGAGAAAGATCACATACGCCACGGACCACATTAAAATGGATTTGGAAAGTCATCTAGGCTACAACAACCCAAATATATGCCAGATTCTGCCCATCACTACAACTGCAAGATGAGAGAATACGACATTTTCCCAGCAGTCATCAATATACTTATCAGTGTAAACCACTGACACTATCAAAAAGCATTTACAATTGCAAAATCCAAGAATGTGTGTAATCCTTCTATTGAGCTCTCACAAAGACTTTCCTGTGAACTGTTTAGAGGCAAAAGATTCATCAGATATGCCACAGAATATGAAAACAAAGCATGCAGTTCTTTCCATGTGAGAAACAAGTTTGTACATGGAAAAAAAACCCCAATAGCAATACTATTATTATTATTGCCACCCAGGCTTCACAGACAGCACTCTGTCATTGGAACTTGCTGCTTTACAAGGCACACCAATATGCTAGGAACACAAGGAAAGGAAGATAGCAAAGGAAGTCTTGAACTTGGGAGGTAGGATAATATTTCAACTCTTTCATGTAACAAACTATTTGGCTGAAAAATTAAAAACTTACCTGCTGTAGCTTTCAAGAAAAATCTATGAAGACATCATTATTGGTAATATTTGAATCCAAAGTAACTAAAAAAAAAAGAGAGAAAAATGGGGAGGGAGGAAAACAAATGTAGCCAACAGATGAAAAACATGGCCAGTGTCTTAAAACATGACTGTTGGTTAAACAGTCAGTGTTACTTTATTAATCGTTTGGTTTCTGCACAACTACATTTGTCAGTCTGTTAAATCACTGAAGCTATGAGCAGGGTGAAACATGTAGAATGCTGCTCTTCTCCCAAAGCAAAACCTCAGTAAGGTTCTGGGCCATGTAACTCCATGGTCACTCATGGCCAGTAACTTCAAAATAAATGAATTCTCAAGTGAAAAAAGACAGAATAATCACTAAATAAAACTTTACAGACTGACCCTGAGTTTCTGTTTTGTAAGTCTTGGCACAAAATATCTGAGGCCAGAGGCTACAAAACCTCTTTAAGCTCATCCCCCTGCACCCCTTCTCAGGTAGGTGAAATGGATTTTTCTTTTTTCTTGGCTTACATGAAACATACAAGATCCATTCTAAGGATCCTGCAGATCCCTATCACACAACACATGGCACCGAGATTCAGTTTTTCTACAAACTCTTCCTATAATTCCCACAAGTCCTCTTGGAAACCCTTGAAGGGAGGAAGTTCATGTTACACTTCTACCTGTTCTGCCTGTCTTTTTTGTCTCTGTCTTTTACCCACTGGGTCCCACATCAGCTCTAGAAATTGTGGAGCAGCAGGGGTGGGTGGCTCCACTTACTGATTCATAGGGATAGAGAATGGACAGTCTACAGGCTGTTCAGTGTGAAACTGCACTCTTATGTTTTAGAAAAACTGCAGAAAGACAGCTTCTTCAGAAATAAGAGAAATATGATACCCTAATGTTCTAAACCCAGTGAACCAACAGCCAGGACAGAGCTGCAATATTTAGCCCCAGCCTTTTAAATACACCCTTACTCAGCTCAGTGTAGAAGGTAGAGCACCCTGCAGTCACAGTTGTAGACACAACCTTGAAGGTTTAAACCTGAAATATGAAAGTTGATCAGGTTTTTACAGCCAAACTTACCATTCTGAAGGCACTGCTCCAGCTGTGACTACCTCTCATCTGCCATTGGTTTGGACATTATCAGGTAAAACTTTGGAGGGAAAGCAGGCACAGCACTTCCAAAAAGCTGCCTCAGCTGCAAAACAAAGGGAAGCTCCACAACGATGAGGATGAATCCATAGTTTCAAAGGAGCTGTCAGTGCTCTCTCTGTCAGCAAGACATGATGTCCTGCAAAAGGCACAGGGCACCCACCCAGACCCTCCCTGATGGACCTCAGGGCCCACAGCGAGGGCAGAGCCTTTTTCAGGGCAGCCACCAGAAGACAGCCCAAGTGAGCAACCTCTTTTGGTGTGGAGTTCTCATTTTTACAATCTTACCACTCCTGAGCTCCTGCTCCAAGCCAGAAGAGTTAGTATTATATTAACCTTATCAGCTAGGTCTTATACACAAACAAGGTCTGGGTACAGATGTCTTCCCTTTCCAGTATGCCCATACAGGATTTCTTTGTTCTGTACCCACAGAACTATTTTTTTATGGGCTGGTAACTTCTGTCCTTGACTTGTGCTACTTCAGAGGCTTTTACTATTTTGTCTATGAGAGGTGATAAAAGTTATTAGATCATGTAATATTTACAAAGGAAAAAAAGACACAAAACCCAACCAAGCAGAAAAAAAACCCACCAAGAAAAACAACCCAAACCAAAAAATCTTTAATGAACACAAATTATCTGAAAGTTTGATTCTTCCTCCAGCTATTACAGCCAGATAATATGGGCATAATGTCTCTGTACATACCCTACGTCATCTATAAACAGACCTGGAAGTACTAGAAAACCACAATTACACTACTTTATAATTGACATAAGATGTCTCCAATAGGTTTGCACAGTATTTGGTCACTTGAAAGTATAAAAATTCTCTACTATAGGCAAACACTCTCAAGAGAAGGATAAGCTATGTTTACTTTCTCAAAATGCACATTACTAAACACAACAAAATACAGCAAGTTTGCTTGGAAACATTCTTTAACCTAAGTCAAAACAATGTGTCATCTGATCAGTAAAATGAGACTCCCTACAGTATGCTGAGACACTATTACTAATTAAATTTATGCACCAGTATTCAACTCAGCAATTAGTGTCATTAAATCATGTGAAAGATGACATTTTCCCCTCTGGCCCTTGCTGCCTAAGTCTTTCCCATGACTCCAGCAGCCGAAGTATGAAGGAAAAAATGTTTATTACTGCAAGAATTAGCAATACCTTTCCTTTTTTTGGCTAAAACCAGGAGTGAAGCATATTGTCACAATTCCACTTTCCCTACACTGGCAACACACCAGCATTTCCAAGGTCTTGATTTTTAGATATAATGTGTGAATTGCTCAGAGATACAGAGCATAAAAGCGTTAGATAACACTACATGCTTTGGTTTAATGTAAAGCTAACTGCAATAGTTAGTGTAGAGTGGTTTTTATCTTCAAAGCCCTTCACTTACGTGATTTGCCTCCAGGGAAAACTTATCTCTGCTTTACAGGCAGGCAAACTGAGGAGATAGAACAAGAAAATTTGCCAGGAGTCTGACAACAAGGTGGTCCTCTCCCTTCCCTCTGTGTTCAGGCCATGCCTCCCCTACACAAAGTGATGCTGTCTGTTATCATCATTTCACACAAACTGAGACTCTGGCCTACTTTAAAAATTAATTAATTCATCTCAGCGCTGGCTGCTGAGTAAGTTTCTTGAAATGCAATTGTGTGTCCTCAGGATTTGGGCTACAGAGGAGAGAGACTTCTTTCAACCAATTACATTTTTGCACATCCCAAAGAATTAAAGGAAAATTCCCATAAACTTTAAGTGTGTATTTGTGTATGATGCTGAAAACCCAGATAGGATGCTCCAGACTGGTGGAAGAAGTACTTAGTCTTCACCCAAGATTTCCATCTAAAATAGATAGCTTCCCTAAATATGACAATTTTAAGCTCTAAGAACTGTTATCTTCAAAAAGAGGAGTGAAGACACAGGACATAGTTGGTGCTGGTTTTTTCATCTTTCTGCAATAAATATTCCCCTCCACAGCAGGAGATGTAAGTTTCAAAGTGTGGTTGACCAAAATTAATTATTTCCTACTTAGTCTAGTCCCACAAGTTTGGCTTTTAGTGTCAGTCCTGCCTATGCTGCCTAGATCAGCCATTTCATCCGGGACCATGCTGGAGGTGTGCAGATCTCAAAGTCAGACAGAATAACAGAAACAAAAGTGCTAAACTGAAAAAATAGAGCAGCATTAAAACTATACAGCTATTATGTATGGATTAGATAGAGAAGGAACAGGCCTACGGGCATCTCCTTCTCAGACATTTTATTAAATATTAAAGAGGAAGGAGACACCATTCTAAGATAAAAATGCCTAAACATGTTTCATGTGAAAATAAAAATTTCTGTGTGCAGAAACTGTCAAACAATCAAAGGTATGAAGCCATTCTGGCACATGACTGACTAAATGAAACTTTAAAAAGACATTTCTGGTATTTAATTATTTTTTACCAATTGCTTTACCATGACTAACAGATTTTTTTAGAACTATTTCCACAACAGTAATTTATAGGAACCACAGATGCTAAGTGACTCACTCAAGGCTGGCATCATGACCAGAATCTGCCAGTGCTGCATTTCACTCTTAACCCTACAGAAGACACTTCCTATGTACTTAATCCCTGCCTTGAAGTAATCCCATGAATACTCCAACAATTGCAAGAAATAATCTGTTTCTTTCAGTCCTACAACAGAAGTAGCTTAATGATTATATTTCTTTAGTAGGTTAATGATTGTGGTATTTCTTTAGAGAGGGACCTGTTAAGCAGCTGCCAAACTGAAAAGCCAAATGCAAACATCACAACATCACAAAGGCAGAAACCAGGAAGGACCTGGATCTTCAGCAACTGTTTGATTTCAAAGAAATCCAGTGATATTTTTAAAGCACATGCCATTGTCCAGATGACCTCTATCCCCACTCTAGAAGCTTCTGTAACTTAGTCTTGCAAGAAAGCCTTACCTCTCCATAAGCAGAACAAATCCCCAGAGCTCTCTTAGGGGTGCTCTGGTCAGTGTGCAATCCCCAGAGAACTCAGGAGAGAGCATGACTACAGCACAAAGCACTGCCTGGCTGTCCTTGGTTAAATCTAGGGCCAAAGCTTAGATCCTTCAAATGCATGTCCATCTGTCATCAACATTCTAACTGAAGGTGTTCCCAGTCATTTGCAGAGAATGGCTGCACAAGTCTCAGTTCAGCAAATGCAAACAGCCCAACATGTGTGGGATTCATCCCAAGTGAAGGGAGACAGGTCCTTCAGCTCTCTTTCCTACTGCTAATACTTCATACCTAGATATCAAGACAGAACAGGAAATGCTAGAGCAGTTGAATGTTTTAGCTCCTAAAACAAGAGGCAAAAGGGGAGAATGTGGAGCCACCTCTGGACTCTCTTAGAACCAAAGCTCCATCTCCCAGAGGAAGGTCAAGGCTGTAAATCCTCATACCAAGACAAGCACCTTCTGTCAATCCACAGCCAAGTGTCTATGCAAGAGAAGAAGGGCTAGAGTTGCACCATTCTCCTCAGCATTTCTGCCAGCCCTGCCTAAGCAACACATTCTAAGCAATATCTCTTTTAATATATTGTAATTGGTTCATCACACTTCCCTCTATATGATTTTCCTTAGGTCCTCAGCTTAAGGCTGAGGTTCATTAGGAGGTGAGGAACCAAGTTGCTCCCAGTCAGTACATCTGCACCTCCCCAACAACTGTATGTCCAAAACATCATCTGTTCCATCACTACACAGTGCCTCTGAACAGCTGCTCCCTTCAGACTGTCCTTTTTAAGAGAACAACTGCTCTGGGAGACAGCGAGGACACAGAGTTTGGAAGTGTCAAACAGAAGTACTCTCAGACTATAAAGTGATGGGAAAGTGATGGGAAGCAGGAAGATGCACAGCAAGAGAAAAGGGGCAGATAAGGCACAGCATCACAAACAAGAATTATGTGTCCTTTGCATCACAAGTTAGGAGAGGAGCTTGTAGAGGTAGAATAGGAGAGCTTTGAAAATTACTACCCTGAAAGGGGCACAATTAGTTCAGTACCTCATCCAACAGATGCCACAGACAGACCCTCCACAATGGTATTCAAGAAATACCCTCAAGTACAGCAATGCAAAAATCTGTCCATGAGGGAAGTTTATTTCTAATTTACATCACAGAATTGTTGCATCTGTGGGACTTTGTGGTCATGACACGTGATCTGGTTGCATGTGGTGAAAATTACTGTATCCTGGAGTTTAAGGCTTCTCATCCATGTGCATTTTTCTACATTAACAGAGTATTTCAAGCAAAATAAGCAGAAAAGCATATAATAATTATAGACAAGCAACCTCATAGAAGAACAGGGAAGGCAATTAAGAGACAGGAGTGTAGCTGTAAACTTCAAGACCAAGTGTGGGAGCTACCAACAGCAGGAATGAAGGAGCTGAAAATAAAAATCAGCTAATAAGTTGTACAGCCCAGCACGAGGCAAACTCTCAGTTACTGGGGATGCAGAGAAGGGAGCAATTTTGCTGAGAGAACTAATTATGTTAAAACCTGTTGAGCAAGAAACAGTAAGCCCCTTAAAAAAGGAAGCAAATGCATCAATTGATTTATTAGTTCAGATAGGTTATCCAAAATGTTCCCTTAACCAAAGCAAAATACTACTGTGAGAGGTCCCACAGGGAACAGAATTGCAGAGCTGCGACTTCAAGGGCACACCTCTGCAAACATTGCTTCTCATGGCAGCCCTGCTGTGACTTAACTACCTTTTAGCTGTGCTATTCCAACTGCTTGTGCACTCACACAGAGTTGGGAGAGATGGATTGATACCCATCCAGGTTTACTGGCTTAAAAACTGCCTCAGAGTGGTTCTATCACTGCAATTGAGAGCACAGCAAGGATGTTGCCAAGAGAAGAAGCACACACCTAACCCACCACCATGAGAAGTGTCCACCAAAAAGGGCCCTAAATGGGGTTGTTGAGGTAAAATCATGCTGCTGAGAAAGGAGAACAGTGTGCACCCACACTTACGAAAAAGCTAGGGGAGAATTTGCTTAGAGCCAAGGACTGGCAAAGGTCAGCCAAAGAGCAAAGAGAAGGCTAGCAAAGAGGAGCTAGTGGCTGACAGCCACTCTGCTTTCTCAGAAAAGTTCAGCATCACATGCTCCCCTTTACTTTCCTAAGAAATCAAGAGCAAGGGTAGATGGGAAAAGGACAGAGGTAACTCAACAAGAAACTAAGCAAAAGTAGAGATAAACAGGCAGATTCACCCTGAAATCATCCACTTCTGCTGCCTGGGGCCATACATTATTCTCTGAGAATTGCTATTCCTTGAAATACTTCAAACCTGTGTTCCAGCTGTTTTGTAATTGTCTCTGTGGAAAGGGTCACTCCTGAGACTTAGGCAATTCGAGATCCAACACTTGGTTAACCCCCAGTTTATCAAAAAGAAATCCTACATTTGACTGTGCAATTTGCCTGGACTGACGTCTGTACACTTTTTAGAGTTGTTCATGGGATTAACGACCCAGTTTAAGCAGCTGCACCTCTCTCCCAGAAGCCAAGGAAAAGAGGCACTTGGAGCCAACAGTTGCTGCTGCTTGTCCAATGTTTCCCAATAAGCCCACTTACCATACCCTTCTGGCACAACCCTTGCCTTTTTTTTATTTGTCTCTCAGTCGCTGCTGGATTTTACCCTGCAAACGTGTGCTCCACACGCAGCACTCTGCCCCTCGGACAGGGCGGCACCAGGAGAACCAGGCGGGTGTGAGGGCCAGGAGGAAGGACCGGGCTCGGGGTGGTTCCAGGAGCACCCTCACCTGCGCGGAGCTGTGGCTGTGCCGCGCCCGGCGGAGCAGGAGCCCTGTGGGCACAGTGGGCACGGCGGGCGCCCAGCAGCAGCATTGTGCCCTAAGCCTGTGCCCTCAGAGTGTGCCCCCAGACCGCACCCCAAACTGTGCACCCCAGCCCGTGCCCCCAGCCCGTGCCCTCAGCCCGTGCCCCCAGCCCGTGCCCCCAGCCCATGCCCTCAGCCCGTGCCCTCAGCCCGTGCCCCCAAACTGTGCCCCCAGCCCGTGCCCCAGCCCGTGCCCTCAGCCCGTGCCCCCAGGCCGCACCTCAGCCCGTGCCCCCAGCCCGTGCCCTCAGAGTGTGCCCCCAGCCCGTGCCCCAGCCCGTGCCCCAGCCCGTGCCCCCAGCCCGCGCCCCCAAACTGTGCCCCAGCCCGTGCCCCAGCCTGCCCCCAGCCGTGCCCAGCCGTGCCTCAGCCCGTGCCCCCAGCCCCTGCCCCCAGCCCGCACCCCAGCCTGTGCCCCAGCCCGTGCCCCTAGCCCGTGCCCTCAGCCTGTGCCCCCAGCCCGTGCCCCCAGGCCGCACCCCAGCCTGTGCCCCAGCCCGTGCCCCCAGCCCGTGCCCCAGCCGGTGCCCCCAGCCCGTGCCCCAGCCCGTGCCCCTAGCCCGTGCCCTCAGCCCGTGCCCCCAGCCCGTGCCCCAGCCAGCACCCTCAGACCACACCAGGCCCTGCCGTGCCCGCAGGGTCACCTGAGCGCTGAAGCGCCAGTGTCAGGCAGGGAGAAATCTGAGAATAGCTCGGGGAAAGAGTTTACCAAGTGGTAATTCATTATGAAGTGATGGTAATTCACCATTTCTCAAGGAACATGAACTAGCAGCCATCTGGCATATGGGGTACACAGCAGGCTTGTAAGAAAACAAACTCCTTTTTTCACAATGTGCCTCACTGGAAGTCAAGTGTAGTTAAAATGGCACGTTCATCTCTGGCCTGGGACTTTTATTTATTGCTAATTCCCAGACAATAAGGGTGATTTATTCTTGCTGTTTTTCACGGCTTCCTTTCGAATGTTTCTGGTACCCTTGAGGCAAAGGCACTGCAGAACTGGGCTTTCTCATGTGAAAGTCCTTGAGGACTTACACAAGCAGCACTGCCTGAGATATGAAATGAATTCATTAACATGGAAATTATGCCACTGCAATGCCTGCCCTGCAACTGAGGACCCGATGCCAGCATGGTACTCTGGCCTCACCAAAAGGCCCATTTCAGAGGAAGAAAATTGTTTTGAGAAGGCTGGGATTGACTACATGACCTGGGGAAAAGACCTTCGCGGTAAAACAAGGTAAATACATAGTTTTCAAGAAACAGGATTAACTATGGGCATCATGGATAAAATGGAGAAGAGCAAGTAAAATAAAATTGTGTAATGTGTTAGATAACTTGATTTTCATCTGTGCAGCCAAACATAACCAGTCCAGCGACTTCAGGAGCACCCCCCACAACCACCCTCTTAGAAAGCCAACTTTGTAGCCTTGGTGCCACAGTTGTCCTGGCGTACCAGGGCAGTGAGGCTCCTCACACCCTGGGGAGCTCTGGAAGAGCTTTACTTCCACTCCTGAGCAAGGCTGCTGTGGGCATCCTTGTTTGCATCCCAAGCCACCTTGCAAATCCATACCTCCTCGTTTGTAATCTGGGAGGTTAGGCAGCTGCAGAATGAGTTTAATGGAAAAATGTGAGGTAGAGGCAGACAGAGTAAAGATGTGCACTCCAGGTCACAGAAATTTTCTGATGCTGTCATTCTAGGTTGCTGGTCTCTTCTCATCTGCCTAAACCTGGTTCCTGAAAACTACAGCAAGGGAAACTGAGCTAGTTTTGGTGGTGTCCTTGTTGCAGGGCAGGGGCGTGGTGTGGCTCTGTTGCTGTTCTATACCACCCACATCACTGGGTTTGGGGTGAAGCAAAGGTGAGTGTGTCAGATAAAACAGAAACTCTCCAACATCTTTTCAGTGTTAGAGAATTAGGCATTATGTTCTTCAGTCCAGGATGTTATTCTGGCCTGGATGTGCAATAGAAATCATTTCATCTGCACATGCCTGGGCTGTGCAGTGAAAATCATTCCATAACACATAGTTCTTTACTAGACTTTTCACATATTTATACATCAAAAAACTCAAAGAAATTCTCATTCATTGGTCCTAAATCACACAATTCTTAGTATTCAATCTCCTATTGGTTATTGATACCTTTGCCTTTGATAGTAATTTGGTCCTCATTCTTTGGTTCTCTTATCAATCTTTTCCCAGACCAGGCATCTTGGACCACACCATGGGGGTGATATTTGTTAATATTCATTTATCTCCTGTGTATCTTCTGCTACTCCCAATCTGTAGATGTTAAGCTCATCAGGCCTTATCTGGCATTGGTGAACAGAGTCACTGAAGAGAAACTTCAATTCTCCTCCTGGGGCAAACAACCCCCTGACTAAACCTACATAGAAAAAATTAAATTGTTGTATCATTTCAAACAAGTGCACCCCAAAGTGCATCATTTTTGCCTCTTCTCCCCAGTGGGAAGGCTGTTGGCATGAGTCCTGTGGTCCCTGTCCTCTGCCATTGCCATCCATCCCCTCTTCTTTTCTCTGAGATGTGGCTACAGGATGTGGTGCTGAAGAAAAAGCGTTGAAACACAGAATCAATGTGGTGCTGAAGGATGGTGCTGGGGAATGGAGGAGTGGGGGTGAGCCCCAATCCAGCCAAGCCGAGGGATGCCGAGCCAAGCCCAGCCAAGCTAAGCTGAAAAGAGCCGAGCAGAGTTGTGTGGAGCAGGGAAGAGCAATCAAAATCAGTGGTGCTGGCAGCAGTAGCACTGCCTTGGATGCTGGAATTGAGTCCAGCATCCAAGGCAGTGGCATGGAGTCAAAACCCCAGTGCTCCCCAAGCCCCAGCAAAACAGAGGAATCTTGCTTTTGAGGGCTTGTCCATTGTTGTTTTCTGTTGTCCCAGGCCCAGGGACAGGGGGGAGCTGGCAGCATGGGAACAGGCACCATCTTGTCTATTTTCCGAGGTGACATGGAACTAAGTCGAGGTGGTGAGCACCTTTCTGTGGGTAAACCACCTTCTCTTTTTATGTACTCCTGTATTGCTGCTGTTATTGTGGATTTCTTATCTCATTGCTTGTTGCTTTCAGTAAATTGTTATCCCAACCCACTGACTGCCTTTTTGTCCCTTCCTTACTGGAAAGGGGTAGGGGGGAAGCAGGTGGTTTATTTGGAGTTAAATCTTTGGTGTTAAAGATTTGCCACAGGTGGCAAATCTCTCTAGCAATGGTAAGAGACAGGATTAAGTAAGCTTCCACTTACAGATGTGACAACATAATATGCTTTGGGCTAACTTTTTGAAGTGTAACCTGTTTTATGTCATCTGGTGACTTCAGGTTTAACCTAGAACACATGTAACCCAAGGTACCCATTACTGAAATGTGACACAACCACTTAGCCTGCCCAGGGCACAATTTTTGGTTTTTGAATGCTCAGATATCATGTGGTGAATTTTAAAATGTGCTCAGAGCTACAAAAAAGTACAGATGTCTGGGCAGCTATACCAGTTGGAACCCAGCAGGATTAAGGATGTTTCTTAAGCAGGTGACATGGGAAATAGGAGACCATTAGGAAGATGTACTACTCTTAGTAAATAATGTACAAAAGAGCCAATATATTGGCCTAGCTTGTAAATTCTTTTTTTTTCTTAAAGATTACATTAAATCCCAATACAAATGAGAAATCTAAGTTTCAAATTATTTTTTTGAAAATAATCTTCCTTTATTCTTGTTGCCCAAGTTGCAGCTACACACGCACCTTGTAGTCTTTGTGTAGCTGAAAACGTTTCAGGTATGTATTCACTTCAAATGCAGTATCCTAAGGATTTGTAATCCTGACAGCTGCATTTTCATTTCCATACAGCTACTCTATCTCATTGACCACATCTTATAGAAGATAAGCGAGACTAAAAGCTTTCCTTCAGTGAGGTAGTCACATCACATAGACTAACATGTAACTATGAAAGTCTCGTGAGAATTGTGCTCCAAGGACTGTGGCTCTCTCTAGCATATCAGTTTGGACTAAAACTCCTAGACCTATTGAGAATAAATACAAATCTGGGTTGTTTTGTGGAAGGTTTTGTAATTTTTTTCAGCTATTCCAAGCAGAAATGTATCTACTAAATGTAGATTCCAGGAAATGTCTTTTCCAAGACTCCTAACTCAAAATGTTTAGTGGCTGCCTTTGAATATCCAGTTGTCCACAGCAATTATTAAGAATGTTTCCAAGAAGGAAACTCATGATACAAGGACTGAAGACACCATTTATTCAAGGGTAGACACCTAATTAGCACAAACTGGCAATAAGACATTGCCAGACACCAGAAGATCTTAATTTACACCACCTTGCCCCCTCATCCCCTGGACCCAGTGAACTCTGAATTCCCTAGACTTCAGCAGAGCAGCAAAGAGAATGGGCACAATCCAGATCACCTCTGCACCAAATCCTTGAGTGAGTTGTTCATAAAGCCACATTCTGCTTGCGAAATATAATACCATTCATTCATTCAAATTGCCATTCATTTCAGGATCAGGCTTTTGGCTGCTGCTAAACTCTGAAGTGTTAGCTGTGGTTAGGATGGAAGACATGAAAGCACTGGAGGAATGAAATGCCAGAGGATCCAGCAAAAGCAGCTTAGCACTGGCTGGCTGCAGGGTGCAGAGGATCAGTGTAAGCCTCTGACCCACCCTAGAGGGAACGTGTGGCCCCAGCAAGTGCCTGCCAGTCGGGCTGCCTGTTAACCCAAGGGAACAGTTCTCTACTGCTATTGGAAAAATTGATTTTCTGCACGTTGCACTGTTTTACAGTAGTATTCCAAAGACACATTGATAGAGGCACTAACAAATGTCTTGTTATCTTTAAGATTTAGAAATAAAATAGAAGACATTAATTGAATAGGCATCTGTGGTACACAGCAGGGAATTACCATGTAATCAAGACTGTGAAGAAATAAACCAAATCAACCCGCAGCTTTCTTTTCTTAAGCCATCATGATCACCTCAGCAGTTGCCTCACTGTTTCCTTCCATCACAGAAGTTACCTAGTATTTATTTCATGCTGGTACAGATGCTAGTGCATGACACACCTACAGAACTCTTGTACAAACTGGAAGAGTTCCTGTTCTCCTTTTGCAGTTTCTCCATAGGCTCATTCTTAAAAAACAGAAGTTAGTTTGGTTAACTCAAGCAGACTCATGGAACACACAGCTTATCTAGGAACACAACCAGAAGTGAGGTGGCCTCTTATTTTCCTGCTACTGCCCCGAGACTCCTGAAAATAGGTCTTTGTATTATCCTTTACACCTTCCAATAAAACTTTAACATCATCAGATTCTTCAGCATTACCATTATTGTGATAAATATTTTTAGGTCATTAAAATTGTCAATAATGCTACTGTTTTTAATAGTTGACATTACATAAAATCAAGGTTATACATTCAGCCTCTTAACATGCACACATCTTGCTTGAACTGCCTCTTTTGTGGGATTTATCATCCGATTTCAAAAATTCCTAACTCTAGCCATACACCTCAGTAAGACTGCAAATTAAAGGCTATCCCAGTCTGCCTCCATCAGGACAGGACTGAGTGTAAGAAATACACAAGTTTAACCTAATGCTTATACAATGAAGGATTTTAATCAGAACCCATTTACATCAGACCAATTCAATCTCATTGTGCTAGGCTTATTGCTCGAATTCTGTAACAGAAAATCTGAAGATCTTTGCAAGAGGAGAAAAACAAGGGGGCTCTTGAGCTGTTTTGGGGGGACTTCAGAAAGCATACTAAAGGGCTTTATGACTGCAGCAACAGATCAGAGAACACTGGCATTCCCCACACAACACAGATTTCAGAGACTTTCAGAATGAACTAACCCCTACTTGCGAGTTCCACAGAATCTATTCTTTACATACAGCAACTGAAGCCCAACAGATCACAGGGTCCAAGAGTCATGCCTTCATGACTAACAGATCTTTGTGCCTTTTCCCCACCCCAGCCCAACATGCCAGGTTTTCTTCTCTTCTCTGTAAAAGCAGGACATGCCATTTTTACTGCTTCATTTCTCTTTGCATTATCAATTTTGAAAAAGCAGCTTAGAGAGCCAGTTATGGGCTAAACTGGGTAGAAAATACCCCTCCCATTCTATAGGTGTGCAGAAAGTACTCCCTCCCTAAATGGGGAAAAAAAGAACCAAGGCAACAACTGTAGGGTAATCCATCTGTGGATGCACAAACTTTAGTGTACCTCCTAACTCACACAGTCAAAGTTTTACAACAAAAGCCTTTTACTCTGTCTCTCTTGGTTATGCATTTAACACTTAGCTTGATTACACATTTAAGTGTTAATCCCACCAAACTCTCAGCCTCAGTATGGTCCTGTAGCAAATGAAACAGCTTACGTGTTAGTGCTGCCTCTGCCTGCTTTTGTGGCCATTGGTCACTTCACTGCAAACTCCTTCTAGTGACACAAACTGACCTGAAGATGCCATCAGCCCTGAGTGAAGACAGAATTATTTCTGTGCTATTGTATGCTAGACCAGATTCAGATCAAGTAGCAATTTATTAAAAAACAAACAACACTTTCCCCCTCACTTCACTTCTATTATTTAGAAGACAGTCTACAGGTATAGGCTAATCTCTACAATCCACTAGAACATACTATAGAGTGGGATTCCAACTTGGCATTCTGGATGACAAGCTAATGAAAAGTACACTGTACAAAAGAAACCACCACAAGTAAGTCAGTGTTTAAGGAATTTTTATTAAACCAAGAATTTTATAATCCAAATTACGTTTCTTTGCTCAGTTATCAATTCTCACTGTCAACTAAAACAGTGGTGATATTCTGAGCTTTTCCACAGTAAAGAATTACAAAATTAAAGAAAGGAATGCTTTAAATTTTTGTACTGTGCTGAAAATTCTTTTCCCCTGGGTTTATAAAACATTAATTTGTATTTTTTATTTTACTATTTTTTTTTAAATTTTAAATCAATAAGTAATCTAGGACTAGCATTTGTTTTGCTAGCCCCGGCGTTGCTCTGTACGTAAGCTTCAAAGTTTCCTTTCCTTTTTTTATTTATTTTATATTTTGCAATGTTTTTCTCAATATTTAATAGTTTTTCCATGTTTAGATTTTTTTTCTTCGGTGAAGCGAAGTTCTAGATTGTAGTCCCCGATAGTTCTGCAAAGAAAAACAATGCTGTAATGTTTTAAAATGAAAACAGCACCTTACACATTTTCTGATTTGCTTTCTGCTGCTGTATGCCACACAGCACTCTTGGCTTTCACTCTATCAATGATACCAAAGTTCTTTAGAAGCAGAGTATCAGAAGTCCCCCGGCGCTTTTTAGGGACACAAAAGTATTCAAAAGTATGAGATCCCTGGCAAGACAAAATTGACTCTAAAACATCAAGGAGCAGACGGACTAATGGTTTCAAAGTCTGGGCATCTTAGCTTAGGAGAGAAAACCTGTTCAGAACTTAACTCCATTGTGAAAGTGTCACTAGCAAAAAAAATAAAAGGAAAAAAATGTGTAAAAAACATTACTCAAATTCTGCCTCCAAAAGGAAAATTGCAGAAGTTAAAATATCAAGAAAAAAAGAAAATTCTACATGATCAAATGTTAAAGCAGGCATCCTCAAATGATAGCTACAACTGTGGAAAGCGAGTTCATAGGCAAAACCTAACTAGACTGAAGAGATAATAAATTCGTTTTTATCCTCAACTTCATGCTTCTCCCCTGTCAAAATTGTAAAGGTACCACCATTTGACTCTGTCATGCACAATTAAAATACCAACCCCACAGAAGAAAATGATAATGAAGAAAAATCACTATTTTAATTGATATTAAATTCACCCAAATGTGAAGTCAAGACAACATATTGTTTAGCTTTCATTTACTGTATAGTTTTAGAATTTGGCAAGTATATACAAATTACTATGTAAATAAGCTCCTTAATTTCTAAGGATAAACAGGGTTGGAGTACCATTTTAAGCTTATTTCAATTCCACAAGTTGCTCTCAAACAACAGTATGAACAGTAGCATTTGACAGAACTGCCCATTTTTCCACATGTGCCTAGAACTAATTCCAGCTAAATGTGCTGTTAAAAACAATGACATGTCAGGTGCTTTTGCTAACTAAGTGAGCACAGAGGTTTGTTTACCACAGCTGCTACTTCCTGTGAATGCAAATGACATAGAGCCTGGACACATGCTGCTTACAGGGCCACAGACCAAAGACTTGCCAAAGTCAATCTACGGAACCTACAGTGGTCAGAAAACTTACTTACTAAACACTTGGAACCCCAGTGGGATTATTAACTGCCTTTTGAGCAGCCTCTTTAGCTTGGTGGGCTTGTAGTACGGCAACAGCTTCATCAACCTGTTAAGTAAAAAAAGAAAAATTAATGAAGGGAAGCTTAGAAATGTCAAATATATTTAAGTTAATAATACAGTGTAAATTAAACATATAAACAATGCACGAATTGTTAAAAAGAAGAAGAACATTACAATTCCAGTTCATGCAATGTAAGTCACTGTCACCCTTTGAAAGAGGATATGCTTGCCCTAAGCCACTGCTGCATTGCTGTTACTCCACTGTGCCAGCAGGAACACCTGTCAGATCACTGTAGACTTAACCACCAAAGCAGTGGAAGGCGAAAGACCACCTACCTTCGAACGAAGAGACTCAGGAGACTCGAGCATGTGGAGGAGTTCAGAGTTGTCAATCTCCAACAACATACCAGTGATCTTACCCGCCAGAGTAGGGTGCATGCTTTGAATAAGAGGGAATAGACGTTCACCTAGACAGAAAAAAGTTAATCAGGGACAAATCCAGCCTAAAGTTAAGAAATAAGGGAAACATACACCTTGTTCTACTGCTAAAACCATTTACTCCACATTTTAAGACTGATGAAAGTGTACTTTGACTCTCCTTCTGCAACAATGCATACAAAAAGGTATCATGTACATACCTAACATCTGCTTTTGTTCTTGTGGAGGGGCAGAAGCCAACATGGAAGCAGTCAAGGGTTCCTGACCTTGCACGTGGACAGCAGGCTGCAAATTAATTTAACACCATTTGAAAATTAAATTCTGGTTCATAACTAGGTGCAGCTTCAAATAGCCAGTATTTCACAACTCAGCATAAACAACACCTAGTGTCAGAAATGTCAAAGAAATTACAGCTGTATCTATTTAATCAAATGCTACTAGTTAGAGCTGATTGATGATGCTGGAAATTACCAAGAAGTCCCCCACTGAGGAGCAAACACAATAATTTAGGCTAAGGTACGAGAGAACTGAAAAGTAGGAAGCAACACAGGATCACATCCTGCCCCAGGTGAACTTGAAACATACTTAACTCCCTCATGCTTTTACTGCATTGCCATGATGCAGAGCCTGAATTCTGGAATGACAACTCTTGAGTGCCCTCCCATCACCCTCACCACCTTCCTCTGAAAAGACATCAGTAAAAGCACAGAGCAGTTCCCAAGATCCCATACCTGCTGCATAGCAACCTGGGGCTGCGTGTTGAGATGCTGCTGAGGATTGCGAACGCCTGCAGCGTATTTGTATTGTGGCACTGTGCGCACGGCAGGAGTAGCTGCAGTAGCTGCTGCTGCAGGACGTGGACCCATTGTTTGTGTTGATGTATTAGCTGGAAAAACAGTAACAATTCCAGATGTGAATAATAATTATAATTATTTTTTGTCCAACAAACCAACTTGAACCAAATATTTAATTTAGGTATTGTATTTTTAAATTTATCTTGGTAGTATTGTCAACTGTCACATCACTGGTCACATCTTAAGGTTCAAACCTTGAAATTTACTGGATGCTACTTTCAAGTCACTTCACTTGAAATTCATGAACTTCATGAATTGCTTTTTTTACACGGTATTGAACAAAAATCTGTAAGAAAAAATCCACTCTGAGTTTTAATTTAATTCCATTATAAGCTAAAGGACATTTGATTTCCTGAGCACATTACCTCAGTCATTCTAAAAAAGATACTTTTAAAAAGTAGATGGCTGTCTAATACTATCTGGGAGAATTATGCCTCCAGAGAGGTTGTGGACTTCCCATCCCTGGAGATGTTCAAGACTCGGCTGGATGGGGCTCTGAGTACCTTGGTATAGTGGAGGGCTCCCTGCCTCTGGCAGGGAGGGTTGAACTACGTGACCTTTAAGGTTCCTTCCAACCCAACCCAATTTTGTGGTTACACTCAACTCTAGTTCAATCAGAGAATGTGCGTATTTCACATTCATATTGTCCCACAATAATAAAATATACATTTTATATATATATATATGAAATATTAAAAAAAAAGAACTAAAATTGTATCATCTCAGTATTTCTACATGCAACCTATTATTACAGTTGCTGCAACGATGTTTAGAAATGACAGAAACTATCACACAGTATAAATGAAGCACACACAAGAAGGGCTTCATCCTAAAGAGATGGGATCACGACTGGAGTCCTAGCTGGCACAGTATTTAAAGCAGTTACTAGAAGGTGGATACTAGCTTATTCATTAGAAGAGCCAGAAAAGGAGGACATGTTACCACCTGCGATATCTAACTTACAAATGCTTTTGCAACATCATTCTGAACCAGCAAAATTGGAACACAAGTCTAATACTTGAAGTTTGCATAAATCAAACTCACCAACACGCTGCGTTGACATGACTCGTGGAACTTGTGAAGAAGCTGGTCTCATGGTACTGAACGGTGGTCTGGGTGCTGCTGGGCGGATAGCACCAGGCATGTTTTGGAATGCTATGGTTTAGAAAAAATATACTGTTACATGCTGAAACACTGAGTGGTGACAACACAACAAACAGAAGACTTATACTGCAATGCCATGAAAATGTATTTGGAAGTGCAAAGGTAAATGCTATGGAGTTTAGAGCAATCACTGGAAAGATGCAAAGAAGTGACTTACGATGAGGTCTGGCACCCTGAGCAGTCCAGCGAGGACTAGGTCTAGCAAGTTGAGCGAGCTGATTAGTAGGATAGTACGCAGCACGGTTCTGAGTCTGCCAAACACAACAATATCACTTAACTTTTTTGTCTGCCATGGGCACGCTGAACAGCCCATTGCCCTCCTACTATAAAACTAAAATGCTGAAATCATGGACACATGCTAACAGTTACGTTTACTGTTAAATCTAAGCAGATTTTACACGTAGTACAAATTATTAAGTTACTCATCTCTACACATACCTGAGGAATAGCTGCCATGAAGTATCCTGAAGGAGGTGCTGGCTGGTAGGGGTTGATTACAGGATTAGGTACTGCTCTCACACTTGCCATCCTCTGCATGTACTGGTTGGTGAGATGAGCTTGGCGCTCCTCTTTACGCTGGGCTAGAGCTACATATAATGGTTTAGTAGCCACAATTCTACCATTCATTTCTGTGACTGCTTTGGTGGCTTCTTCTGGTGACGAAAAGCATACAAATCCAAATCCTTTACTGCGGCCACCTTCCATCATCACCTGTCAATACAAAATTTAGTTTTAAAGCTGCAAGTCCTGCGTCATACCTACTCAACTTCCACGAGTTTCTTGTTTCAGCTTACTCGAAGTGAGACCACAGGTTTGTTCTACTGAATTTTTTTATAAAAATGAGTATTATTGTGTAATTAATAGCTCACTGTTATCTAAATACAGATGAAAATTTCATTGAAATAATAATGATCACATTATTGCACTGGAAAGACGTAATTTTTCTCACCCCAGTTTCACTACTTAGTCTATTTCAAGAAAGGATGATCATATGGTGTTTAACCTGATGTGTACAATAATCAAAAAAGCTGATGATCGCATTTATAGTGGGTCACATCTGTTATTGAATGAAATAAATCCCTTTTCTTTGGTGACAGATCACTACACATTTTCAGAGAGAGGATGAGCACAATCTATGAACTTTACCTTTGCACTAGTGATTGTACCAAATGGGGAGAACTCTTTTCGGAGACGCTCATCATCAATCCCATCATCAAGATTTTTCACATAAAGGTTTACACCCTAAGAAAACAGGCAAGTTATTTTTAAAAGCAAGTGTTCTGTAAAAATCTCAAAATACCATATAATAGGTAGTCCTTTTGATTTAAAACTGCACCTGGTATCTGGTGATCCTGTCTTGCTTCATTTGTTCAAACTTGCGCTTCAGCTCCGTCTGTCTTTCCACCTTTTTCTGAGCTCGGCCAACATAGATTTGTTTTCCATTGAGCTCTTTCCCATTCATCTCATCTACAGCCTTCATTAATAAACAACAAGTTAGCAATGCTTTGCACTCCAGCATTTTTCCAAAAAGTGCAATTCAAATATAAAAAGCTACATTCGGATTGTAGAAAAACAGCTAATCCATCTTAAAATACCACTTATTGAAACAAAATACCACAAGACTTCCCCACTGATGGTAACATGAAAATTGCTTTCCAAGTATGCTTCCCTCTTGTTGAAGACAAGTCACAAGGGATGCAAAACACTTTTTTATATAAAGCTGGAGGAAGACACCTGAGTTGCAAGAATTATTTCTCCAGTCTTGTCTTGCTAATGGCAGAGCAAAGTAAGCAAATAAAGTTGAAACGCTTTAATTCACCTAGTTCTGTCTTTAAAACTAACCTCTGAAACTGTAGTATCTATTAGACCTTCCTATACTGTACATTAAGCTACAGATGGCATATATAGCGTTTTTCAAATTTTAATTTTTAATCTCTCATTAAGGAAATACTTAGAAATATGAAAATACTAACTTTTTCCCTTCATACAGTTTTGAGTTACAATTGTTAAGATGTGAAAACTCTAGCATATATTTACTCAACTCATTTTAAACCAGAAGTCACCAATTTATTGTGTATGTTTATGATCGAAGCCATTAGACATATTTGCAGATACTGGAATTTTATGTTATTTAAAACACGCAACATGTGATGCTGACTACAGCACAGCAAGAGAAACTATTCATCAATTAATGTAGGCAAGGCTGAAAAATGTAGATGTTAAGACAAGAAGGATTTGTTCTAATCTGTCGCTTGTACACTTGCAGTACTGACAAGTCACCAAAATGCCTTTTGAAAAGCTAACTTTGTTGCCTTTATTTGTTCTGTATGTGTTTTTTTTCCCTGATGCTATGTCCCTACTGTCACAGTCAACTGACATATCAAAGCAACCAGCTGACAAAGAATTAAGTTATACAGCATACTGGCATGTTATAGACATATACATGAATAAAAAGGACCCTTCTTCTAAAGTTACCCCTCGGAGTAAAAGCAATATCACAGGGCTCTATGACTATTTTCTTACAGCTGCGCCAAACATGTCTTATAAAACCAATAGCTTTCCTGCTGACTTTGCAGAGCTGCAGTTTGAAAACACAATTCTTTCTGCCTTGCACAAACATTTTGTGCAACCAGACTGGATCCAGTGATTCAGAGAGGTAGTAATTTACTATGCTGTACATTGCTCAGCATGAGGGAGTCCAAATATCATTGAGACCTTTATGCCCCAACTACAACAGGTTTTTAAATTATTCAAGATTCCCCATTTCTACACTAGTTCCAGCTGTCTAGAGTACTCCTGACTTAACAGGGTCCTCAGATCAACTGACATTTGCCCATAGGAAAGCATTCTAAATGACAGAAACTGTGCTAAGTAATTTAGGGAGTGAACATCTGTTTTTGCAGTGTCCTTTACCAATTAAAAAAATTTAATCACCCAACAAAACTTGTTATTTGGGTCTCAGTCACAGAATTCCTAAAATTAAGTCCAAAAACTTACTTTTTGGGCATCTTCGTGTCTTTCAAAACTAACGAAGCCGAAGCCTTTGGATTTTCCACTCTCATCAGTCATAACTTTCACACTTAGAGCAGGACCTAAAAAGAGAATGAAATACTTACGCTTCATACACAGTGTATTCTTCTCACCTTTTGAAAATCCTCTTTAGAACATAAAATTTAGTTTATTTCACTTGTATTACAAAGGAGTCCTGCACCAATAGTAGCATCAAGTAAATGTCACCCATTAATATGAAATTACTAATTTGCCACGATGAACTTCAGCCATTATGGCTGAAGTCTGCCATGCTGAATTTCTTTCCTGCTGTATTTTCAATCAAAATTTCACTTCAAAGTGAATGAAATTTGTTTTATCATTAAAAATTATGAGTTTTAAAAAGTATTAGTGCTTCCATCCTTTGAAACAAGTACTGAAAAAGCCAGAGGGCAGCCTTGCAACTGGGGATACTTTTCACTATGTGTACTGGTAAAAGGCCATTCTAGGTCAGCAATTCCAAACCTCTGAAAAACTGCAGTTCGCAGACTCAATTGGAAGTAGCTAATTCAGCTGTAGCAGCTAAATTCACTACTGTTTCAACTACAGATACTTTAAGAGCAGAAAGGAAATTCCTGTACATGATGCTTAAGGCTGCTACAGGGTATCTCTTGTACAAGGCCTTCCCTTGCTTTACATAATATCCACTGGAGAATAGCAAAAGCATACAGGAAAGAAATTGGAAGAAAAAAAAAAAAAAAAAAAAGAGGTTGAAAATAAAATGTGAAGACCCTGCAACTGCATTAAGCGTTTTGCCATTTCCTATTTTGATGGTGACACATCATATATGTTACTAGATCATGGTCATATGTCTGCCATAATTTTGTACTGTGCATAATCAAGGAGCAGGGCAGAATCATATAGCTTGGCACTGGAATAGTTCCTTATAATTTTGTATTAGGTCAACCACCACAATGCAACTGAGTAACAGAGGTAGTCTGCAGGTCAATGCAACAGCAAACTCATTTGTCACACATCCTGCAGGTGCAGTCATAACATCAATCTGTACTGAATCAAGGAACACTTCTATTCGCAACTTTCAAAAAAAATTGCAGAATCCATAGACACACTATTTTCAGATTACTGAAAACAGTTCTGATGGCAGGATCATATATGCTATTCTGCTTATTTAAAATTCAGATATTACTGCACTTTTGAATCTGAAACTGGAAGTACCAAGTTTTCAGTAACCTTTATTATGTTTTTAAATCAACAGGCAATCAGTTGATCCCTTGTATTTCAAGGCACTGTATAAATAAGATACAAGTAGCAAGCTAAAGTTCACTTGTGTTTATATAAACTTTAAGACATTACCAAACTTGCCAAAGAGTTCCTTAAGTCTCTCATCATCCATGTCTTCTCCAAAATTTTTGATGTAAACATTGGTGAATTCTTTTGCTCTGGCTCCAAGCTCTGCCTCACGTTCCTTGCGGGATTTAAACCTTCCAACAAATCTAGTTGCAGGAAGACAGAGTAATACAGATTAAAGCAAATCTTTAAACATTTAAAAATTTACTTTAATCCCCTGGCATCATATCTTATTCTTAATCAGTCTCGTTCACTATAGGTATGAAATTCTTTAGATAAAATATTTATGATAATACTTCATCAGAAAAACAATTCCACTATCCTGTGCTGTATCAGCATGTTTATCACAGTTATGAGGCACAAAAATGCTGTCAAGCCATTGGTGAGATTGTTCACTCTTACAAAACAGCCTTTGACAACAGGATCTGGACAATGGAACGACTACTAAAATAAAGAGGCTAAACAGAAATTCTAGTTAACAGCATAATCCCTCTGCCATACTAAAAACTTGGCAGCCTTAAAGCAGTTACTACTCTCTAATCCAGTTTTTAGCAAGATATATTTAACTAACTGCCCCCACTACCTTACACACCTTTCCAGCCTATAAGAAAGACTGGGTTTTTTTAGGCATAGTAAAATAAATAGTTCAACTTGCTCTTGAGTCAAATACCATTGCAAATTGGCTGGGAACACCAATGGTTAGTTCATACTGCCAGAAAAAGAACAGAACCTGAACATAACATTCTGCAGCCCAAGGACCTGCCCTAGCACAAACTGTACATGGCTGATACTGATTTCTGACTGTTGCAGACTCCTACCTTCAAATTTTATTGTACTAACTTTACAGTTCCAAATTTGGCAAATGTAATACAGCAGCATACATTAACTAAATTTCTAAACTTTGACAATTTCACCCAATTTATAACAAGTATAGGAAGAATGGAAGTGTAATGTGTTCAGCAGATTTTGAGAGTGAGTTAAGTGTTATAATTGACTTCTAAAAGACTAGCCTGAACAGAGATTCAAAGCAAAATCAACTCTCATGATGTATCTTACCCATGTGCTTTAATGACTTCATACGGACCATTTTTACTAATGTAAGGTTGTATAAAGATGGACACTGAGTAAAAACATCCACTGTATGTCAGTCAAGAACAGAGCAGACAGGAAAACTAAAGGTTCGAAATATATGCTCTCCCTCTATGTGGCTTGATCTATCCACCTCTACATATAAAAATAATCCACGATGGTAACCTGGTGCTGATTTCTGTTATCTTTTTTTCCAAACCCTCTGAAAGATTTAGAGAGACATTCTTTTGCAATTATACCAAATACCATGTTCCCTTAGGCACTCACTCCCCCAGCCTAAATATTATTGAACAAGTTGCCAAGTAAGTTTTCCCTACAATGTAGGACAGTGAAAATGTTTAAAACATTATGCTTCTCTAAGTTTTATTTTCTACTCCCTAGATATGCCTATTAACAGACATTCATATAAAAATACTAGTCTAATCTGATCACTCTTTAGTGCCAAGTAACTGTAACTCTTAAGTATCAGCTGACTCCAAAATATGGATAACACAACTATCTCGCAACTCTTATAAATAAAGTATTATTCAGAATACTCAGTGGATTGTATTTTATCTCAGACCAAGAAGATCAGAAAACCAGGGAAGATCCCAAACCTTTATTACAGTATTGGCTTGTAAGACAATTAATACAATAATTTTTACTCCTCTGGCATCCATTATTTGCATTTAGAATAGGCAGGAGATTCAATTCTTAAAACCCCTAGAACTAAAATTCTACATTATCTTCTTAAAATTAGAAATTTTTAGAAAAACCTTGCTTTCCTAGGTAAGCTTTTAAATCTTTGTCTGCTGTAAAATGAATTCCAGCTTACTGAGCCCCAAATATGTATTTATGTACTTACACTTTGCGGTCATTAAGCAGCATACCATTCATTTTTTCAATAGCTCTTTCTGCAGCTTCTTGTGTCTCAAAGTGTACAAATCCATAACCCTTGGATCCATTTTCATCACACACCACCTGTTAATGAAAAACCTCGTTGTAATACACACAGAGTGTTTTCAGCATAAATTGAGGAGTTTGTGTATCAATTTAATTTATTTTCCACTAACCTTACAAGACAGGATGTTCCCAAAAGCAGAAAATGTATCATACAAGGCTTTGTTATCAATTGATTTGTCCAAGTTTTTGATGAAAATGTTTCCTACACCACTTTTGCGTAGAGATGGATCGCGCTGAGACCACATGATGCGCACTGGTTTGCCTTTAATGACATCAAAGTTCATGGTGTCCAAAGCTCGTTCAGCTGAAAAAACATTATAGAATTAGTAGAAAATGCTAGTTATCTCAATAAGCACACAAGTATGAACTCAAGTACAGTTCTTACTAATATTTTTACTATTTCAAGTCCAGCACCAACACCAAGATGGAAACCCAAACCTCCAAGGTCCTCTGTTGTATGCAAGGAAGAACTGGAAAAACTCATCAGCAAAAGCTGCACTTAGGAAGGAGCACAAGTCAGCTGAGCAAGCTGTAGAAATCCCATTAGCCCATAGGACTGGATCCCACTATGAAAAGATGGTATGGTGACAGGAGAGAATGCAGAAAGTGGTGGCCATTACAAAGCTTTAACATTTGTGAAAATCAGCTGGCTTCTCTCATGTCACATAGATTTATATTGTGTCAATAAAAATGCATTTAGGGGTACTGCTTGTGCCTATACAAGGCCTTTAGCAAACAATGTAAGAACACCTACAATACCAACACTCCTAAACTGACAAAATTAATTTGCTAGGTGGATATTCAAACCTGGATCAGTTCTGTTAAAGTTGTGTTCCACACAACCTACTCAGTGACCAAAAAGATCTGTGATGAAACTCCAGGTAAGAGACAGTTCAAAGAGATTCAAAACTAGCACTTACTTAGTTTTGAGGATCTGAAATTATATATATGTATTTTAAAAGTTCACAACGAAATACATACGAGCTCAATGAAAGAGCAAGCATTAAAACAGCAAACCAGGGTAATGTAAACCAGGTTTTGTTACTCCAATGGAGTAGTTTTTCCAGTAGAACTCCGTAACTAACTTTTCGAATCCTGCATGTAAAATCTTTGTATTCAGATGGGGAAATATCAAGACTTGTTCAGTTTTCACACATCCCTGCAAAGCCACAAGACATGCCTTCCATGTTTAAAGTCAACAATGTATTTAAGTACGAAAGAGCAACAGTTCTCAAGTACAGCAGTTCCTTTCCATCCTTGCTCCTGTAAGTCCGGAAGACCACTGAAAAAAGTCCCAATAAATATCTGAAGTCACACTATTGGTACTAACTCACTTCACTGTCATTTGCAAATATCAGAACAATATGATGTTAACAAGACTGAAATCAGCTTAGTGTTAGTTTAAAAACATGAACCATGTCAGTCAATATTTTTTTTGGGAGAACCAAGGGCCAATCACATTGTGAAAACCCTTATTTAATGTTTTTGTTAAGTGCTGCTTTTATCCTGAGCTATGTTGCTCCATGTCATGGCCAAAGACAATTTGCAATGAGCGTGGGGTTCAGCTGATACACCATGTTTTATATCCCTTCTTCTGACATTTTCAGATTAGAAATAAATTTGAAGATTATGTTCTCTGAAAAACACCCATAGGCATTAAGGAGATGGACATCCAACGTTTTCATGGGGAAAAAGGTTATTGATACTATTACCATATTCACATGACAGTAGCAACTCAGCAACTGATTTAAACTGAAGCCACAAAAATTACAAGCATTGCCAGTCTTCTAAGTAAGTTAATAAAGCTTTCAAAAACTTTAGTGAGAAATAAAAATCATTGGAAGACTTTATATTACAAGAAGTAGGGGTGTGGGGAGATGGGAAAAAAAAAAAGAAAAGCCCTGTGAATATCAGACTGGCCTCAGTAGAAACTTGTAAGACTTCACTACTGCCCTCGAAGTCATTAGAATTATTACTGCCAGCACCAATAGACATGCCAGCAACAAACAGTTCATTATTTCCAGAAGTAGTAACAGGGCTTCCTTTACTAGAAAAGAGGCTTTTCTGATTCATGGTAATTGCTTCTAGAATAATCCTGACACTCCTAAAAAATGTGTGTTCCTAGACACATTTCCCAAGCATCTGACTCAAAGTGGGTCCATGGGTCTTTTGCAAACATTACCACTCTTAAACAGTGAGCCTGTGTCTTAAACAAGTGCAATTTCTCCACAACGACAGCGGCTCTCCTCATGTCTCCTATGGTGCAGAAGTAAAAGAAATTTAAGTATTTCTGCTTAATCAACACCGTATTGTCATTCCACGGTAGATTTTTTACAAACATTACTAGATTCCATCTACAACTGGGTACAAGCTACTCTCATTACAATTCCCAACGAGTGAAACTGGCTCACTTTCATTACATTTCAGTCATAAAAGGCTGTGCCGGTTGCAGGAGGCAGCTCCATTCAGCAGCGAACTTGTTACCAATGGACACACCTACCCGGGCTGTACTTCTGCTGATTCTGCTGGAGCTCTCATTGAATGACTCACCAGCTCCCATTTTAGTCGTGAGCAACTGGACAGTCCACTTTAACAATTTCAAAATCACACAGAATATACACTGAACGCTAACCTGTGCTAAAGGTAAATAGCAATAGCTATGAAATAAAAAATCTCTGGAAATGTAACCATTCTAAAATCCAAAGGATTCTGATGCAGTTTCAGATTACTCAATAATATTTCTAGTTTAGTGATTAAACAAGATTGCCTGAGTTTTACTCCAGACTATGACTCAAATTCAGAAAAGTCACAACTCTGAAATGTGTGCATACCTCACAAATGTGTCATCAGGCCTAATTGGTTTTTGGAAGAGCTTTGAGATCCCTTGTTTACAGACAGCTGGTAATGTCAAATATACCTTCAAAGATGTTTTTCAAAACCCAAGCTAGTTGTTACTAGCTGTTTAGTAGGCTAGAGATGTACCTAAAAATTTGGCTAAACCAATGAAAGGGATCTAGTTTGGAGTCAAAATAGAACCAGTATTATTGTAAGAATAACCATTTATGCTCAAAACTCCCATTTCAAGGTTTCAGTAAATAGAGATAATGATATGTAAAAAAAAACCCAGCAAATGCTTTTCAGGTATTTGCCAAGAACATAAAATTCTGAAAATCCTGAAATAGGTATAATCACACAATACCATTGAAGTGTATTTTAAACAACTGCTTCCAGATATGTGCCAGATGCAGGTTTTTACAGATGAGAAATACTTTTAGCTGAACTGGACTAGTTATAGACTTAAAGTATGTGTGTTTCCCAAAGTCCGAGAAATACTTACATTTGGATTAACAGCACCTTTCTAAGAGACATATTCAAAAACTCTGAATAAGCACTGCTCAGGTGAAAAAGTTGTATTTGTTCCCACATTTGACAAATTACAAACGAAGTCACAAAATGTACTGGTTGCTCAACTAATGACAATGACAAAGTCAGCCCTCTGTCAATACCAAGGAGAAGAAGCATTTGAATCACCTTCAGCTTATGCCCTGACACTATCATATCACAATACTGACCTGTGCTCTGTATTTTTCTTTTTGAGAAACTGTACCACACAACTCTATTGAATGAAAGCAAAGTATGTCAAAACAAGCACTCAAATTGTCTCATCTTAAAGAATGACTGAATAAATCAAAAGTTCTCTGAACTGAGAGAGCTGATAACAGGTGGAATATCTGCCTATTAAGCAGATGAGGTAGTAACTTTTACGACGCATATACAGATACCATCGGTACACCAAAGTCTGATCTGATAATGGCTGTACGCTAAAGCTGATTTTGAAAGCCAGTTAAATCTAATTGCTTGAAAAGTTTGTAATTTAAGTATCTCACTTTCACAGGCTTGAAAATAAGACCATTATAATAGAAAGCTGTTTACTTAACTGTACTTGAAATCATGTATCTTCTAGTTGGCCAATTACTATTTTTATTTTAATAGGACTCCACAAAACTTAGAACCAGTCACATTCGGTTCTTTTAGCGAAACACCCTCCCAATGGATCACACTGCAGTCCCAACATGACTAGAATCACACAAAATATTTCTTTACCTATATAACTTTATAAAAGCAGCGATACTTCGTGAAAAAACAAGGTTCATAAAAACACGACTTGGGAAACAATTTCAGGGAGTTTAGTACGAAGAGACACAGATGAGAGCACAGCTCGGGCTCCATCTACGTGAGAAAGAAGCACAAGGTGGCCCGAGTAGTTCCGTGCCCTCCCTGCACGTGACAGCCCAGCCATGGTGTTTTAACAAACGCTTCGGCCTGGACGCCTGTGAAACTACCCAGCCACGCCGGTGCGCCCTACTTCCTTCTCCCGGCCTCTTAACCACGCACTCACACACACCCAGCTCCTGCGCGGTTATTAAAAGGTACTAATGACTGCGATGTCTTCCTCAAGCTACCCTTCATTTCGGACAGCCGCGAAGAGCCGCCCGGACGCTCATCCACCACCCCCTCCCGGGGACCGGGGCCAGCCCCGCCGAGCCCCGGGGGCTCCCCGGGCGCTTCCCCGCCCATCGCCGGGGCCCCGCGGCCGCTCTCGATCCGCGGAAGCGCCTCCCCCCGCTTCTCCGGCCGCCACGAGGCGCGGGCGGCCCGGGCCGCGTGTGAGCGGCGGCCCCGCCACCAACTTCCCCCCGCGCCCCGCCGGGTCCGCCCCGTCCCGGGCGGCAAAATGGATGCGGGGCGGCGGCCGGGGCGGGGGGCAGGGGACAAACATGGCTCCGCCACCGCCCGCGGCCCGGCACTCACCGTCGGCGGGCTGCTGGAAGTTGACATAGGCGTATCCGAGCGAGCGGCGGGTGATCATGTCCCTGCAGACGCGGATGGAGAGGATGGGCCCGGCGGGGCTGAACTTCTCGTAGAGCATGGCCTCGGTCACGTCGGGGTGCAGGTCCCCCACGTAGAGCGAGGCCATGGGGTAGCTGGGGGCGCTGGGGTTCATCCTGCCGCCGTCTCCCGGCGCGGGGGGGGCGCTGACGAGGCGGAGGCCGCGGCGGTCGGTGCGAACGGGGCCGGCGGAGGCGGCGCGGGGCCGATCGGACTCAACGGCTGCGGCGGGTGCAGCGGATGGGCGGGCGGGGATCGGGTCGCTCCGTGCGGGCCGGGCGGAGCTGGCGGCGGCGGGTGCTGCGCTCGGCGGGGTCGGGCTCGCTGTGTGTCTCCTCTCGGCTGCGCCGGGTCCGAGGACTTCGCTTCACCGGGTTATTTTATATCAAACCGGCCGTTTGCAGAAAGGTTGTCGGGAAGGTTGGATGAGGAAAGAGGATTATTTTTTTAAAAGGTTTTTTTAAGATTTTAGGATTTTTTTTGGCTTTTTTAAATATTTTTTTAGTAATAAATGGTGCTGCGGGGCCGGGCCGGCGTGTCCGGATGGTCCGGAGCACACGCACTGCGCACACAGCTCCGACGGCGGCCGGGGGACAAGGGGGCGGCCGCCGCCCCGGCCGCGCTCTATATATACCCGCCCCGCCCCCCCGCCCCCGCCGCGCCGCGCGCCACGCACCGCGCCGCGCGCACCGCGCACGCGCACCTGCGGGCGGGGGTGGAGACACGAGCGGCAGCCGGCGCGGAGCGACGGTTCCGGCGCATGCGCGAGGGCGGAGCGGGGCGGGGGGGCGGCCGCGCGGGGAGCGCGCTTGCGCCCGCGCGGCGTCACGGGGGGCGGTGAGTGTGTGGGGGCGGCTCGGCGGCAGAGCGCACGCGCGGCAGGGAGCGCACATGTGCGCCGTTGGGGGAGGGCGGGCGGGTAGAAGAGCGCGTGCGCGCCGGGCGGACCAACGGCTGGCACGGGATGGGGGGTTAGCGGCTCGCTCGCGAGCTCCGCGCGCCCCGCCCTGCCTCGGGCCGGGCCGCGCGGGGGAGCGCGCGGGCGGGGGAAGGTCGCGCGCTCGGGGCCGGAAGGGGGTGGGGCTCGCGCGGCCGCTCGGCGCGTGCGCGTGGGGACGCTCGGAGCCGCTGCTGCTCCGGGAGGAATGCCGTCGCTAGGCCCCGAATAACCCGGGTTTAGCGTGTAGGCTCTGCCCGGGTCGTTCCTTAAGCTAAGCCTGTTCTATGGCTGCGTTTTGCGCCAAAGTTGGCGCTGTAGGTTAATGGCGCTCTGTGGGTGGGTGAGGCGCCGCCCTTAGCCGGGCAGTTTGGGGAGCTGGTGTAAGGCCGCATTCCAAATGCGCCCTCGGAAACTTGTCAGCCGAGCGTCGTGACTTGTGCGATATACAGGATTTTTTAGGGAGAATCACACACAGAATCACAGAAGGAATTAGGTTGGAAGAGGCCTGTGAGATCATCGAGTCCAACCTTTGACTGAACCACACCATGGCACAAAGTGCTGCCTCTGGTCCTTCCTTAAACACTAAAGCAATCCTGTGGATTTTGGAAAACCTTGTTTTATTTTTAGCTAGCTTCCCTAGTCCTAAAAAAAATTAATCCTTTTGTGAGAAAGGAAAATACTTTCCTATCAGTTAGAATTCTCTGGAGCTTTTTATTACCTGCTAAATTAAACATGTTTCAGATTCTCACAAAGTAATAGAATCAAATAAAATGTGTTTCGTTCCTGCTAAACAAATGTACAAGTGTTTACACTTGTGCTAAACACTAAGCGTTAGTGCAAGTATAAGGCAGGAAGCCAGATCTTGGATCTGCAGGTAACTTGGAGATAACTGCTCTTTTATATTTCATGTAGTTTTTCTTAATGTTTGTTTTTTCTTTACACAGTTGCAACATGAAGAGCAAGAATGCTCTGCAATTTTGCGTCTTAATTTGTTGTCTTGTTTTATATTTTATATGATGTTTTATTTGTCTTTTACCAGCATTTGCCATTATTGGTTTAAATAGAGCCGTAGGGGGGAGTACTTGTGGAATTTTGCTGTCAAGTGTGAAGATTCCACTTTCACTCAGCAGCTGCTGCAGTTTCACTGCCTCTTCTTGTAGGTGACCAAACCCACGGCAGAGCTGGCATCTCCCCGTGTGTTCCGTGGCAAAGTGTGATGTCTTTGTTCAGCCCCCGCTCTGCCGTGGCTTTAAACTGAGGTACCGACTTGAATCTGAAGCAGCTGACAAATGAACACATCCTGCTGTGGCAGTGGTGGCTTCTGTCAGCTGAGTAAAGCAGATGGCCAGAGTCAGCAGTGTCGTATAGTGAGGTTTGATGTGTTTGTTAAAATTTAAACGGTGATTTTTAGAGAAAGATAAAATTTCTCTAGTTTAAATACTGGTTTGTAATGCCCTCCCTAGGATGTACTACATACTGTTTCTGGTCTCTCCTTTCCTTACATGGTTCTGTTCTTCAGCATTTCTCCTTTCTCTAAACTCTCCTTTTTCGTACTGCTGCTTCTTTCACACTTTGTGTCATTGGCACTTGGTTATATTATTACATGTTTTTTCTTCCCTTGGCATATTCCTGCTCTTTCTTGTGAGTTAAGTCACTCTGTTTCTACCCTTGGCACTCCTGGACAATGGCAGGGGAGAGCCCAGAGCATGGTAAGGCATTTCTCCTTTGCCCAATTTAAGGAATTAAATTTGGAAGTTTTGTTCTGCACAGAGAGGGACTATTTGGTGATCTTGTCTCTTAACAAGGTATGAATTCAGAGTTTTCTAACACCAATTGCAATTAAGGCAGTAAAAATGCACTCTCAGCCTTATATGGATATCCAAAAGTGTACAAATTATTGTTCAAAAGCACTATAGCTTTTTAAGTAAACTTGTCTAGTACTTGTCCTTTCAGCAAAATAACTTATTCTTGGGTCTTGTCCTTATAGACTGTACTCCTTTGACTTTGACCTGAAACAAGGATGTAACTATTAGTAAAAGTCTTACTGTCTATTCCCTCCCTACTGCTACCCTGAAAGCAACAAACGGGACTTTAGATAAAAGCCCTGTCACAGTAGGAGGTATGTATAACCTCTCTGATGGTGCCCAAAAAAAGTATTTTGTGCTCCTCCGGTAACAAACTGACTTTTTAAGATGTGGCCTAGGTGTGTTAAGGCAACAGGAAAAGTTGCTTTCATGCATAAGACACAGGATTTGCATTAAACTTTAGATTCCTGTAGTGATTTAGGATTAAACCTTGCAAAGGACCTGGATGTTGGTGTGCTTAGTTCTGCCAACTGCCCACCAGAACTGCAGTCCAGAGCCCCAAGTGAGATTTGAGGTCTGGGAGGGGTCCTGGCAGGAGACACCTTGTCAAGTATCACCTGATATTCTCATCTGGGTCTCTCCAAGATCCATTTTCGCTCTGCTGCTCTCAAGTTGTACATGGTGTCTGATAAAAGTTGCTGTAGAGAGCCTGTGTCATCAGCTGGGCTTGTTGCCCAGACCTGGTGTATGTCCTCTCATTACAGGTGTTACAAGTGCCTGGCTGGGCCTGGAAGTTGGCCTTCTTAGCAGAAACTACTTATTTGAAACCCCAGGTCTGAGATTGAGCTAGAATATATAACTCAGTGTTTCCTTGTCAGCTTCAGGGATTGCAGTCAAACAGGAATTGAATGAGAGGCAGTTATTCTTCAATGATAAATCTTCAAAGTACTTTTGTAATTCAGGTAAGTTACCAGGACAGGTTGCCTCCTCTCAGCTCAATGTTCATAGAACTAACAAATAAAAAAAAAGTGTACACAATATTTTTCACTCACAGCAATTGATTAATATTTCAGAGTTCACAGATACATTATTTCTAAGCATAAACTCTACCAAAGTTAAATAAGGGTCCTTTGTAACTTAAGCTCTAAGCAGATAAAAGTGTTTTCTTTTGTACCAATGGTATTATGATTTCTGAATGCAATTGGTTTTTATTCTAGGCTATCATGGAAATAGTGAAGTTATTGAAATTCATTCAGACTTCAATAAATTTTCTCTCTTGCCTAGGAATTACAACTTTTTGGTATACAATGGATTGCACTAAACTGTTGGAAATTATGCAAACCCAGCTTTATAGTTAGCCACAGGAAGCACTTTTAAATAGTATCTAAAAAGTGCCAATATTGAAGATTTAATTAATGCTGCCTGATAGTTAAAAAGGTTTTATTGTTTACTCAGGTTTATAGTTAGCCATAGGAAGCATTTTTACATAGTATATTTAAAGTGCCAACATTGAAGATTTTTTTAAAATTAACGCAGCTATTAGTTAAAAAGAAGGTTTTATTGTTTAGAATGCAGCACACTATTTCTGAGTTCAGGAACTGTTTGATCATTTTCACATCTCAGCGTTTTCCTTTTCTGCAGAGCCCTGCCATGTGCTAAGATGGCATTGTGAAAGCTAAAACCTTGATGGTCTGTGTTAAAGAGATAAGGAAGAACATGTACCTTTTGAAGGGGAGTGCCAGTTTCTTTAAACGGAGTGCCTGGCTGATAACACTGTTTGCTTTTGGTAGCCTACTTAGTCCAGATAGTCTTTCAGTGCTAGATAATGTTTTGAGCCCAGCCAAACCCAAATTCTGAGTAATTTGTTTAATAAAAATGTAAAAAAAAAAAAAAAAAAAAAAAAATAGGGGGGGAAAATACACGTCAAGACCTCAGAGTGCTATATTTTGAATCTTCTTGAATGTGGACAAAAGCAATTTTGCTTTCTTATTTTTGGGACTTTTCTTCATTTGTACAAAGAACTGTATGTCTGTTTACTGAACTTGTGAGGGAAAAATCATTTTGGCAACAGTACAGGGAAAAAAAAGTGTCCTTCTCAGGCAGTCACAACATGGGAAAGGTAATAGTTAATTACTTTGTAATGTGCCTGAAGCAAACAAAGCAACAGGTTTGTGCAGTGGGATTGTTTTTCCCAATGCAAAGTGCAGCTGAGGGAATAGGAATGTACTGAACCAAGTTTGGTCAGGAATATTGCCTCCAGTATACCTAGTCTCCCCCTCCTCACTCTAAGAACTGGTTAATTATTAAGCCTTAGGAGTTACTATCAGGGTTGGAAAGATGGGTGGAAAGAGGAAGAGGTACTAGAGCTGGGGCTGGGCAAGCAGCTGTTCTGGGAAGGTTCTGTCTGGAGGAGAAGGGACAGTGAGATGAAGGAGCAGGGCAAGGCCATGCCAGGCTGTCACTGACTGCCCTGAGGACAGTCTCTGCTGCTCTGGATGTCCTGACAGTTCTCTCTCACCCCTTCTTCCTTCCCAAGAGTGAGCTTCCTGCTGCTCCATCCCTGTCCCTAATACAGCCACCTTCTCTTAGCCATATCCTCTGCTCCATTTCACTCTGCCAGATACAATCCACCCCCTTCACTAAGAAATCACCAAATCAAGGTATTGTGAAAAACAGAATGGTCTTCTCCTCTGCCCTTTACTAGCTACAGTCAGAGTTGGTTAACTCTGAGGCTTGCTCTCTTCATCAGTAGCTGCAGTATTTCTTCCTTAAGAGCTGAAGTACTCTAACCAAAAACATTTGAGTATCATGCTGCTGTTCCTGAGTGTCCTCGAAGTGCCACAGTGTTGTGTACTTGGGGAAACAGAGTTATTGCTACATTTCTATGCAAGCACCTAGATTGCAGACTGTTAAAGATGCAGAAGTTTGGGGATTGAGGCAGGGGACATGGTGCAGGGAAGAGACGGGAAGAAAGCATGGCAAGTATCCTCCTCCATTCTCTCCCCAAGTGACAACACTGTAACATCCCAACTGATATTTTTCAAGCTTTTTCATAGAAATCCTCCAAGGATGGCAGTTCAGTCATCTCTAAGGCACTCTACTCTGGGGCCTTATTCTCTGTAACTTGGAAATTATTTTCCAAATGTCTGACCCAAGTTTCCATTTTTGTAGTTCTTTCTCATTCTATCCCCAGTGATAGTGCAGAATTTTTTTTTCTTTTATTTTTAAAGTACTTTTTTTCAACAGAGCCATGCTGCTCTTTCAGGGTATGCAAAAAGTGTTCTGGTCTGTGTTGCTGGTCAGGCTGGAGTGAACTCTGGCGTGAACAGATAATCTGTTTCAGACGAGCATTGCTGAATTAGCATGTGTGCGGGATAGTGATTGTTATGCCAGCATGTGCCAATCTGTGATTCCCTATTCCAGAGGAAGCTGCTATTGCTGTGCTATGTGCACACCTTGTGCATGATGAAGTGCCAGACGTTTTGTATTGTGGGGATTTTGTGTGTATACTCCCTTTACAAGAGGCTGATGGTAGTACCATGAGAGTGTGTTGCCTGAGAGAAAATACGGACTTTCACTGGACCAGCTGCAGTTTATTCAATTGCCAGGAGAAGCAGAAGGACCAAATAGCAAAATATGCTTTGGTTAATTTCAACAGATAAAGTCCTTTTGCTGTTCATTGTGACTTGAGATTACCCATATACAGGAGAAATTTCTGTGTTGCATGGATAATGCTTTGCCCTGAAATTTTCTCACAGCTCTCTGTCCAGGCTCTTTGACCATTTTATGATGGTCCTGCCACCTTTGAATCAGTAGCCTGTAAACTCCTAACCCAGTGCTGAAATCCTGCTGGTCTGAGATGCCAGCCTGCAGCTCCTCTAGCGCAGCCCTGCAGGCCCTGCCAGCCTATGACTAATTACCTCAGTTCACATGGTGAGCCAAAGAAAACTGCAGAGACTGTCTGAAAACCAAGTACAGAGAGGAAAAGTCGAAATGAAACTCAAGTAGAGTGTGATTCACAGGCCTGTGTGAAACTGAAGGAGGGCAGAGGCAGAGTGGGTGGCAGGGCTGGGCTGGGCTGTGTGTCTCCTGCAGCCTGATGCTGAGCACTGGGGTGGGTCTGAAGGGGCAGCGTGGCATGGGAAGGATGCTTGCTGAGGAGGGAGTGGGGAGGGCATAGAGACACATACTTGAATGAGATTTTGTTGACTCTCTTCTGGCTTGATTGAACTCTCAATCCTCATGTTGGTCAATATGTATCAGCTGCACAATGCTGCACCCACCTAAGAATCTTGTGGATCTGTTTGCCAGGCTCCCTTCTCCCACTGCCAGCACAATTTCTATGCTGTGCTCCCATTTCCAGTGTGACTTTGCATCACTAGCAGGAGAGTCTGGGCAAGTATGTTTAGGAGTTGGACACAAGACCCGAGATCTGAGGCAGGAAGAGACCTGCACATAGCAGAGAGAAGGTGCAAACAGGATTGAAAGGATCTGTGATTGAAGTGAGCTGGTGACACGTAGGATATAGGGGCAGATGGAAAACAAAAAGGAACAGACGATAACACCTCCAAGGTCCTGTGCAGGGCTGGGGTTGTATTCAGCCCCTGATTCTTGTGGGTCCCTTCCAACTCAGGATATTCTAAGATTCTATATAGGAAGTGCCATGAAACTCTGACCCAGACACAGATGACAGAACCTGCATAAAGCCCCTGCTCATATAAGTTAAACAAACACAATTGTTAGGACAAATGTGTTCCACTGTGAGGAGTTTATTTCAGTAAATGCTTTTGCCTTTAACCCAATTTGAGGACATGGCAGCTCAATTTATTGTGTTGCCAAATGGTGAGTCTTGCTTGTGAAAGGAGCCAGACTGCTTGCCCATAGCACGACATGGGCTTTCTGGCCAAAGCTGACCCTGTTCCCTTCCCCACTACTGACACCACAGCAAAGTTCTCCTCTCGGCTCAAAGAGATCAGACTGGCTGTCAGCCACTGCCTTGCAATATGGCTCTTAGCTGTGTGAGGTGAGCAGCAGGGTGCTGTTGTTGTTACATATCATGATAACTGTTCTGTTGAGGTGTGTTTTGTGGTGTTTTTGGCTTCCAAAGCACATTGGGTTACAGTTGAAACCCACTGTGGCTAGACCTGGTGTTTTTGCAGACTGGGAATGTGGTCCTGCCTGGCCATCCTTTAGAGGGCACTGACTGACTGTTTGTGGTTTCATCGTCTGCTGAACATACCCAGGGACTTGCTACCACTGAGAGGAGGACCATTCCCCTTTCCTACTCCTTTCTTCCCTTGTCCTCAGGGTTTTCTCCCCATTCTCCAGCCCATGCCGTCCTGATCACTTCCCTCTTAAGTGCTGATTGGTTGTAGGGTTGGTTTATATTTTTTGCACTGAGTTAATCTAGGATGCTTTAGTGATTAAGATCTGCTCCCAGAGTCAGAGCTGACACAAGATAGCAGCAGGGTGTGTGGCCCAGAGACAAAGGGAAACTGTTACAGTGCTGATAAAATGCTAAATGGCCTCATGGCCTTCTGTGGAATTATGTCATTTGCCGCACAATTCTGGAGGAATAATTAACACTAATTTTTGGTCATCCTGTTTTGCCTAAAAAAGGGGGAGAGCAGAAGGGGAGAGGTTTAAGGGCTGAGTACTGGTGAAAGGACTGAAGAGAGGGATGGTATGTCAAGAGGGACTTCATGTCCTGGGGCTGAGGACGGAGAGGATTTCAGTGACTGTCCAGAGCAAGGGGGATTTCACTAAGAGCTGCAAGAGGTGCCTAGGGCAGGATTAAATGTCTAACATGTTTGGCTCATGTCCCCTTTGTCCTCACAGAAGGGCAGGGCCCAGCTGGTGTGGAAAATAGATGGTGTCTCTCTGGCTAAGCACCTTGGTCTCTCTGAAGACCCAAGTTCCTCTCCCACTGCTGCCACACTATCAGTGTTAGATAAAACACACTTAGGTTTTTTTTGTTGTGTAAGGTCATCAACTTAGACTCCTAGAACTGTCTCCATTCCTCTTACCAGGTTTCCCCTTTGGTTTTGCGTGAGTCTGCAAAGAAAGAAAGTCAGTGGGCAGAGGAAGAGGAGTGCTGGGCTGGAAGTGGAGCAGGAGCTCTCCTGCCAACCAAGATAATCACAAAGCCAAAGGACCCATCTGGAGGTGGTCCTTGGCCCCTCAACAGCTGTGGGCTGTTTTCCCAGCTGAGAGTGACTTCTTCCCCTGGAACAAGGGAGTCAAACCTGTCCAGTCACTCTCTGAATAAGCACAGGATGTTAGCTGTCATCCACTGAGGATGTGGCAAAGGCCTATGGACAAGCAATACTCTAAACATGCCTGCTTAAAATGAAAGCTGAACCTCTAAATGGCTGGTGATTCTTAACTACAGTAGAATGAGCACAGTGAAACCCAAAGAGAAAGGAAAATGAAATAGAAACAACTACTAAAAACGTAATTGCAAAAGCAATCCAAAGAAATATATAAATGTAGAAAAAGCCCTGGTCTTTTCATACGTTGCAAGCTGCCAGTTTTTGAAAGCATCAGGAAACAAGCCATTTGAGCAGCGGAATGGATAAAACCAGGCTCCCAACCTCTGCTCAGCTGCCTGGCCCAGGAAATCTCACTGCCAGTGATGCTGCTGCTGGGCCAGAGACAGGCAGTGACATGGCCACCCCAGCTGTGCCCATGTGCTGACAGGTGGCTGGGTCATGTGCCTAGTGGCACATCATCTGCCACCAGACAAAGCTCCTACCAGGTGAGCTCAGCCTCCCTTCTGTGAATAGGGCTGCTGATACCTCTTTCTTCTCTGACCAGCTACCAATTTTCAGTAAATTTCAGTAAATTTTCAGTAAATTTATTAGAACTCCACTGTATCTGAGGCATCTTGGCCAAGTTTGAGCAAGGTTATCTAGGGATACCAGGGAAAAAAACAGGCAGTCAGGCCTTGGGATTTTACAAGTCTCTTGCCTTTATGAAATGCAGAGTGAAAATAAATCCAGAGCTCAGAAAAGTAGCAAATGCCTCTGGCTGTTACAGGGTGACAGAGACTGAAACAACTGATGTGCTTTGTGGCACTGAAGCACCCAGTACTTTTGCCAAACATTACGCTGGCTGGGCATGCAGCACCAGGGGGGATGTCCAGCCAGCACAGATTTGGCCGTCCCAGTGCAGATCTTCACCTGGTGGGAATTTGCTGCTGCCATCTTCTGTCTTCTCAGCCTGGGTTGTGCCTATTGCAAGGTGTGAGCTGTGAGGGACTTCAACAGGTCAGATGCCCCAGTGCTGAGAGCAGTGATGCTCAGGTACTTCAGTGGTCTTGAGCATGAAAGTCTTCATGAACACGCGCTTCGATTTGGATAGGCAGAAATGCAAAGTCAACAGGGCTTTGATAGTCACAAGGATCTGACTTACACATGGATATAGACTGATTTCTTCAAGTTGGCTAGGGTTTTTTCCAGGCATTGTTCTCTATAAGAAGTCTGTTTTCATCCAGCTGCACCTTTCAGCTCTGCTGCTGATGTTTTTGTGCTCTGTGTCTGTGGTACATACTGCATGGGCATGAATAAGCAGGTATCAGTACAGCACACTGGCAGACTCTCAAGGGATCTGCAGCAAACAGTGAGCACAGTGATCCAAAATCATCTTCCATATCATGTTGGCAAAGAACAAAGCCCAAGGGCATTGATGCCAGCTAGCATAGCTGAGCAGGGAGGGATGGGGGAGTTCTAACTCCTCCATGTCTCTTCTGACATCATTGCCCTGTGAGGCTCATGCTGGGTGTTGTTCAGCAGTCCCTGTGCTCCCTAGTGTTGCAGCCAACTTCACATAGCAGTAGCACAGCTTTCCTGGAGTGAAAAGGAGGTTAACAATGGCCTCTGCTTCCTGCAACAGTGCCGCTGCAGCCAGGTTACTGGTCTTCAAAATCAAGTTGTCACTGGTTCAGCTGTTTTGCATAAAAGCAATTCCTTCTCCATAAGAGCTGGCTGGCCAGCTCAGACTTAACAGCTTCAATTTCTTCCCCAGGGCACAGCCAAGATATTGCCAGATTATTATCCAATGACTTCCCAAATCCAGGTGGAAGTCATTGCATTTTGGGTCCTGTGGACAGCAAGCTGTCCATAAGCCCGAAGTGCCCTGGTGGCTAAGAAGACCAAAGTTATCCCAGAGTGCATTAGGACAGGGTGCCAGGAGGTCAAAGGAGGTGATCCTGTCCCTCTGCTCAGCCCTGGTGAGGCCTTACCTGGAGTCCTGTGTCCAGTTCTGAGCTTTCCAGTTCAAGAAAGACAAGGAAATATTGGAGAGGGTCCAGCAGAGGGTAATGGAGGTGATTCACTGTATCACAGGGTTGGTTAGGATTGGAAGTCACCTTTGGAGATCATCTAGTCCTATTGATTAGGGGTTTGGAGCACCTCATTTATGAGTAAAGGCTGAAGGAGCTGGGCCAGTTTAGCCTGGAGAAGGAAAGACTGAGGGGGACCTCATCAATGTCTGTAAGTATCTGAAGGGAAGGTGTCAAGAGGATGGAGCCAGGCTCTTCCTGGTGGTGCCAAGCGATATGACAAGAGGCAAGGGGCAGAAACTGATGCACAGAAAGTTCCACCTGAACATGAGGAAGAGCATTACTGTGAGGGTGACAGAGCACTGGAACAGGCTGCCCAGAGAGGCTGTGGAGTCTCCTAGAATGATTCGAAAGCTACCTGGACACAATCCTGAGTAATGTGCTCTGGGGACCCAGATCATGCAGGGAGGTGGAACTAGATTATCTCCAGTGGTCCAACCTTACCCATTCTGTGATTCTGTGAAGAATCCACAGCTATCCTTGGGCTGCAGGAATGTGGAACTGAAAAACAGGGCTGGCTTCCCATGGCTCTTCATTCTCACTTTCTGAGTAATTCTTTCATTTTGAGAGTGGAAACAATCCTGTATTCTTCTCCAGAAGGATCAACCCCAGGAAGGCATGAGTGTCCCAAAACAGACCCCACTCCACAGGAAATTCTGCTGCTAATCAGTTTTTGCTTTCCTGATTTTCTGTGTAAGTTTATCTGTTTGCCCCACCTTCACACCTTTGTCATAGATTAAGCCTTCTGCCACTATAGCCAAATGGGGACTGTTTAGGACTGGAGGACCAAAATGAAAGTCTTTCTCTTCTGCATTTTGTTCCTGCGGAAAGGGATTCACCTCCATGCTTTACTCGATGTCCAGCTACCTGTACCTGGCACTCATCTCAGCTCTTCAATTTTCCTGCCTATCTGCTTTCCATCTTTGTTCTTACTGCTGGGTCCACATAAAAGCCAGCACTTTTTATAGCCAGGATGTTCCAGTAATTCCTACTGCCAGGGAGCAAACAGGAGCCCTGACCTGTATTGCTTGGCTTCTCAGAAAGCAGGGTTGGATGGTGAGAAACTGCAGCAGGCAGGAATCCACAACCGGTGGTGCAACTCCCTTCCCTGAAGGAAAGAGTTTGCCGTTACCTACACAGGGCAAGTCCGAGCAGCCAGCACCCCCTGCTCCTCCCACTCTGCTGTCCCCCGGCTGTGCCATGGGGAAAGAAAACACGGGGGAAGGAGATATCCTGGAAATGCTGAGTCCTGGCTAAGACAACAGGCTGCCAGCACATTGTGCAGGCAGGGCACAGATTTGGGCCAACACCTTTGAGCAACCTGCAGGAAGTATTTGATGCCAGCCAAAGGGCCATGGGGAGAACTGAACCCAGCTGAACCCAGCTGCCTGTGTGGGTGAACCCCCTCACTTGCCTCACTGCCAGGATTGCTGCTGATGGTGAGGGACTCTGCAGCTCCCCTTGCACACACATCTGCATATTGCTTCTCTTCAACCCCCTTTCCCCCTTTGCAAGGTGGTCAGAAGAAGAGTCCCATCCAAAATTTTCCTGTTCTCTGAGTTACTTTTTTTTCCTAAATGACTGTATTATTTCTTACACAGCCTCCTGACAGATCCCTAGATGTTTGCTTGGACCATTTGAAGCCTGTTGGTTGCTGCCCCATTCTCTGCTGGCACAGAAGTTTGTGGCCAGGTTGTGGTTGCAGAACGAATCACCAGCTCTCATGAGCTGGGCACAGTTTCCCATGTCCCAACCCTTTTCCTGTAAGCAGCTAACAGACAGGTTCTTTTGAGCCACAGCCTGTTTATTAAGCGTTTCCTATTGTTATTGTGGAGATGCTGCAAGATATTTTTTTCTCAGTCACTGAGGAAATCAGCCTTAAAGACAAACTGGGAGCAGAGGGGTCCCAGCTTGGTCTTATTTGGTGCAGAATGTCCCATGCCCCATCCAGGTGCTGGAGCATATGCTGCCTCCATGTGCTGCTCATGAGCAGGGCTGTGACATGAATCTGCGCCTGGGGACGATTTCCAGACTGAAAACCAGTAGGTATCACACCTACCTCTTTATGACCTTCACACAGGTCACAAGGACCTGGGGGTGGAGATGAAGCTTGGCTTGGCTGTGGAGTCAGGAATGAGCATCTTGGCTAAATACAGATCTTAGGCTAGGGGCACAGGATTCTAAACAGCCAAGTTAGAAAGTTAGAATCATAGAGTAGAATCCTAGAATAGTTTATGTTAGAAGGAATCTCTTATAGCCATCTTGTCCAACCCTGCTGCCACGGACAGGGACATCTTCAAGTATATGAAGTTTCTCAGAACTCCAAGCTGACTTGGAATGTTTCCAGGGATGGGGCATCCATTACTTCTCTGCACAACTGTTCCAGTGTTTAGTCACCCACATAATAAAAAACTTTTTCATCGTAAGTTCCATCCCGTCTGCTGAGCTTGGCTTGACCCTAAACAAGATAACACATTTCATATTATCAAAGCTCCCAAATTGCTGTCCATCAGCTGAACCATCAATTGTGACTAGTGTGCTCCACGTGCCACCAGTAAAGTGTGTTAGTCCGAAACCCAGAAGAAGGTGGGAACCACTCAGGATTATTGGGCTGGGACTGGATCTGTGTCTGTCCCATGTCATGAGGGTCTCGCAATTTAGCGCTCGTGTACATCCATGTCTCCCAACATCTTTGAAAAAATATGCAAGCAATAGAATGGTGCTCAGGATGTTTCCTTCACATTCTCTGTGAACATAGTGTCACCCTTAACAAAGCCATCTCAAAATAAATGAATAGTTGGTACCCTCTGTTCCCACCTTTGGTGTGAGAGCCAGCCCACAGAGGCTCTCCTGGCTCTCTTCCTGCCATTCTTTAGTCCAGTATCATAGTAGTGACACAAAGGCTTTCTCCCTGCTGTGAACAGGGATGATCACAGCCAAGGCTACAATATATACCATTATCTCAAGTGTCAGGTGAACCAGTTAAAAACAGTTACCTTCTTCATCTCTTCCCCTGTGCCTTTCAGCTATTGCCCCAGGAATATCTGTGTTTCCTAACAGAAGAGCCATGTTCTCCATTGCTGTTTTGACCAGGATCAGGCTGGTGGTAGTTTGCCTGCTGCATCCCCTGCCAGCGCTTGGCTTGGGGCCTGCCCTGCCTGAGCAGGGGGCAGAGGGCTGACAGGGATTTTCTAGCTGTGCCCTGCCCTGTATGTCACTGTGAACCACTGTGAGCCTGAAGGAGGTGGCCAGAGGCACTGGTGCCAAGAAGCAACTCTCAGGCACTACTCCTGCTGTTTCTCCTGCCTGTGCCATGTGGATGCGATAACAGGATAGCTGTTCTGCTAGGCAAGCTGTATTTGTTTTTACCACTGATATATCTTGCTTTGTCATTGTTTCTTTACTTTAATAGGAAGCTTTAAAAAAATTTAAATACCTCACTAATTTCTGTAAACAAGGAGGGTGAGCACATGTTGTAGCAACTTAAAATGTTTGCAGTGAAATCCAGTGTCACAGACCAGAGGTGAAGAGACGGGGAACTGACCATGACTCACCACTTCATCACTCTGAAGAACCATATCCAGAGATGGCAGTATTTGCCACTTGATGGCTCCTCCTTCGTGCGTTTTTGGTGGCCTCATCCAGAGGTTGCTGGCTCCTTACACTGACTTCTGTGGGAATCTTCATGTACCTTTTTGTTCCTTTGCTGGACCAAGTTTGGAGTGCTCGGTGTGCTATGTGACACCTTGCCAGACAGACCTGTCTAGTCACTAGTTTCTCTGACAGCAACAAAGATTGAAACATTTCTCTGAAATCCACTAACAATCCAGAAGGGAATGAGATCCTATCTGCAGCAGCTTGCCCGTAGAGCTGAATGGAAAATTATAGCCCTATAGCACCATTTCCAAAAGGCTGGTGCAAGAGCTTTCTGGCTAATTAACACTCCCTAACTTGTCTTTGGAAATGCAGAACTATAATTTACAGGTGGGCTTGATCCAGAAGCTGGGATCTCAAAAGTTGCATATGTTTCTGAAAACATCTGATTCATGTCCAGAATTTGCTGCTAGTTTCTGCTTCACTGTATCTCAGGACTGAATGTGTGAGCGTGGGCTCTGCTTCCCTGAAGTTCCAGCTATGTGGGTCAGGAACTTCAGAACCTCTCTTATTTCACCTGTACAACTATTACTCCAGCTTGAATCTAACCTATGTTTATTTGACAAACTGAATTCAAGCTGATGGTCACAAGCCTGTATCCTGAGAGGTCCTTTCTCCCAGTGGCTGCAGAATATTCCCTGCAGACCTGGGCAGCTTGTCACCCCAAAAGAACATGGGGGAAAGCCACATTTGGGGTGTGTGACAAAAGAAGGGCATTTAAGAAAGCTGTCTGTCCTCACTTGTTGTCCTGTGAGGTCTCACATACAGGTGACCATAGCAATCCAGAGGAGCTTATTTTTTTATGAAAAAGCTGATTGCTCCTTTCTTGAGTTCTCCTTCAGCCTCCACTTTTTAAACAGTTAATTGCCATCCCTGTTCTGTGAGTAACAAATCAATGGCACACAGATCTCACCATGTTTACTGCACCTCTGGCTTCCTTCCTGTTGCTTCACATCCGTCAGAGGTTTTAGAAAGAAGGTAACAGCAGAACAGGGAAGGTTGTCCCGAAATGCTGATCTCGTTTTGCTCATCTCCAAATGGCCATGTCCTGCAACCTTCATGGAGGAAGGAAGGATGTCACCAGGCCTTTAAAATCACTTTATATTCCTGGCAGTGCTACCCAATGGAAGCTTGCGTCTCTTGAGTCTCCTGCCATCCACTTTCTTGTGGCACAGAGTGGGGGCCTCCTCTTCTTTCTGTGTTAAAATATGCAAAATGATTTATCTTGAGGACAGCTTCTTCTCTAAACCATGTGATGCCCTGAAGTAATGTCCAAGATTGCTCCCAGTTGGATAGGAATAACTGAATCAAAAAGCCTCAGCGTGCTCCTGCCAGCCCATGGTCCATCCCTTCAAGACACGTCCCCAAGGCATGTCCCCACAGACCCTGTCTCGGCAGGCTGCCAGTGTTTGCAGAGAATCCATGCCCCTGGGCCGGAGTTGGGCTGGGTGCAGGCAGGGAGAGGCTGGCACTGGCACTGGCACTGGCACTGGCACTGGCTCTGGCTCTGGCACTGGCTCTGGCACTGATACTGACACTGGCACTGCTGCTGCCCTGGCGAGGGAGGCTCAACACAGCGTTCCTGGCTGGCTGGAGCTGCCTTTCATGAGCCTCCAACTGCATGTCCCCTGAACCACCACACTGCTGGGGATGAGAGGGATAAAGGTGGGTGAGGGCAAAGACAGCCTGTCATCCAGGCACTGCACTGGGGGTGCTGGAGGATCACCTTGTTCACGCTCGTGATTCTACCACCAACTTGTGGCCAGTGACTAAATAACCCCGGAGTCAATTTTTCACTTTTCCTGCGCATGAGCTCCTTTTTTGGCAAGATAACGTGGCCCCTGGGAAGCGCCAGCACTGATGAAGCAGCTGTCTTGCTGGATTTCCCCTCCTGCTGCTGATGAAAACCACCGCTTCCTTCCACACCCTGCTCTAGCCCCTCCCTGTCCCGTTCCCTGGGGCAGCCTGACGCCTGCTGATCTCCCCAGTGCTGCCTCCAGCCCCTAGTGGAAATATCAAGTCCCCACACCCTTTCTGTGCTCCTGATCCCTTGCATCTCCAGGTGAAGGACAATGGAAAAAGCTGCTCCAGATAGTACATGCAAAATGCACTGAAAGGCCTTGGTGTGGCACGAGGGGAAGATGGTTTCAAGGCTCCTGGCAGCACTTGGGCATGTTGCTGTTGGTCCTGCTCCAGGCAGAGGTGCTGGAGTGATTGGCAGGCACATGGCAACCCTCCATCTCTCATACATGATGATTTCTTGTTATGCTGGGGAACATACCTGGCTACATTCAAAAGGGGAATGCCGGGGATTTTCTGAAAGCAAATACATGTGCTCTGTCCAGACAAAGTGATGCTGCCTCTCTTCTTCCAAATGGGGGGGGGGAGGCCCAATCAATCAATTAGCACTGATTAACCAGGAGGAGAAGGAAAGCTGGCTCAGGTTACATATCCATGCACTCTGAGTACCAGAGCACAAAGTGTTCAGGTCAGGGTGCTCCTCAGTCACAGCCTCAGACACATGGGGTAAGCTGCTCCTGGCTGCTTTTAAGTAGACAGTAAGCACAAAAGCATCAGGGCTGGGCAGGGCTGGCCTGGGGCAGGACAGGATAGGGACCAGGGGCAAAAGGGGTCAGTGAGACACAGTCACTCCACAGGCTGTGGGCTTACTGGGCTGCCTTGGGAACATACCTCATCGCAGTTCTCCCTGATTCTCAGACTTTTACACTTTATCCCTTTGATTCCTCTTTTTCAGCATTCCAACCTGCGCAGTGGCAAAGCAGTGCTGCAGCAGCCCCAGGTTTGCTTGGGTGTTTTCAATGCCACGTGGAAAACAGACTCCAGAGCTGCTTGCTTGCAGTGCAAAACCGTGAGGCTCCTCTAACCTCAGGCTCTCAGCCCAGCTACCAAAAACCAGAGCTGACTCTGCAGGTCTGTTCCCATCTGTTGAGATGTATCAGGTCCACTTTGTTAGAGACTAAGGGCTGGGATGCCCTTCAGCAGGGAGCTCTGGTGTGTTCTGTCCAGTTGAAACAGAAGGAATTGCTGGTGGGAAGTGCTGTCTGCATGGGTGAATGGGACCTGTATGCACTCCTGAAGGAGCTCATTAAGAAATATGGGCAAATCCACTGTCTGCCCAGACTGAGAGGCCTCTGAGAGTCAAATTTTTGTCCTTCACACCCTGAGCTCTGAGTGCAGCAGCACTCCCTCAGCTCAGAGCTTACATCTGCAACCTTCAAATCCTTGGCTAAAGTTGTATCTTGCAAGGCAAAAGCAGAGACAGACCTTACAAAAGTGTCTTTCTTGTAACGGGGGCATCTTAAGGTGAGTTCAGCATCTGTTGAATAGTAATAACCTGATATCTCTTCTGTATTTCCTTACAAACAGCACTGAAGTGCTTACTTTTCCTTTACACAATATTTTATCACTTCATTATTAGTGGGAGCAAGACTTACAGCTGCTAGTGAACTCCGAGAGGCATGTAAGCCCTCCCACCTCCAGCACAAGTTGTCTGTAGCTGGCACTTCAGCAGAGGCAGCCTGAGACAGCCCTGCTCAGCTCTTCCTTCCCCAGCATGCTGGGGGTAAGGCTGCTTGGGAAACCTGGGAAGCATAACACAGTGTATTTGCTGCAGCATTTTAAGTACAAAGACACACCACGCTATGATTATTTTCCATGTGGATGTGAACACATGAAACGTGGTGTAATTTATAGGTATGTTAAAACTGCAATGCATGAGCTGCTAAGGTGACCAAGGATTGAGTGTCAGCAGCAGCCTGCAGGTCAGATTGCAGCAGGCATTGAAGTCTGAGGAATGCTCAAGGGCAGGTTCCTCTTGATTCTCTGAACTATGTGGCATTTGGTGAGGTGTACGTGGAGAGGGATGTCTCACCCTCTGCTTTCAGTGGTAGAAAGTGCTCTGGGCTTCCCCAGGAGTGCCATGGGCAGGAGTGGGTGGGGACTGAGAGCACGTCACAAGAACAGTCCTTGCAGTGCCATATGTGCCTCTGTCAGCCTAATGAAAGCCTAATAATTAGGATTGCCATTCTCTTTATCTTTAATTATGAGGTACCACTTTATTGTAGAGGGCAAAAGTAACCCTGTAATTAGCTCGTATGATTACTCAGTTATTAGCCAGTCTCTGATGCTGCAGACACCCAGGAGAACCCTTGGCAGGCTGTCACAGGGCTGTGTGGGTTGGATGGGACCCCTGGCAAAACTTCCCCATCCTACTACTGAGGCCATGCACAGACCCGACAGGGATGAGGACAGCACAAGGCTGCAAGCACGAGGGAATGACCTCTGGCACTGAGGTACTGCTGTCCAAAAGACTTTGTGTCAGCTTCTCTGGGCTGCTGAGGCCTCGCCATCCCACATCCCCAGAGCCCCCGTCTGGCTTCTCCCACCTGCACAGGCACAGGCTGGATTTCCCAGCTCCAAGGACCAGCCACGCTGACAGCCTGCGCTCACTGGGAGCAGCCTCCTGCCAGAGGGCATTGCTCAGCACAGCAATAGCCCAGCTGTTGGGAGCATGGGCTGAGAAACCAATGTGTTTATAAAACAAATTACTTAAGAAAGAAAGAATGAAGGGGTGCAGAAGGCTGCTGTGAGCAGCCCTGTGCTTCTCAGCCGTCTGACCCCAGCTCGTTCTGGTGCCTGGGGTTATTCCTCCCCAGGGCCAGGAGGTGGCATCGCCCCTGCCCAGGCAGGTGGCAGTCCTGCCTACCTTGCCTGGATCGGAAGGACTGAGAAGTTTATGTGGTCACTGCAGCGAGAGCCAAAGAGGCTTCAACTGGGCATGAGGGAGGAGAGCAGTGTGTTTGTGCAGGGAGCAGCTTGGCGTCGACCTGGCTGCCCGGTGCATGCAGGCTTACAGCTGCATGGGTTAATTTTTCCTTCTGCTGGGCAGGTGAAAACCCTGTTCTCAGCTTAGCTGCCACTGCTTGCCTGCATCCCACGCTCTGCTTGTCCCCTCCTCTCACCCCCGCCAGGTTTGCTTCTTTAGCTGAGCCATTCTGGGGGCCGGCTGATATTTCAGTCACTGAAGAAATTAGTAACTGATTTATGTAACATCTCGTGTGACTGACTGCAGGGTCTTCACAGAGAGACAACTGCTAACAAGAATGCTATCAGCAGAATAAGAAAAAGGGGCTCAGAACATACCCCACAGGGAAGTGTGGAATCACCCTGCAAGGTCAGATGCCACTCTGCTGCTGCAGTGGCACATGTACCTGTGTGCTGTGGCTGTGTCCTGTTTCACTGCAGCTCAGCTCTGCAGGTAAGGCCCAGCAGTCACGTTACCATGCTCTTCCCAGGGCTGACCAGAGCAGGTTCCCACCTTGCAAAGGAGATTCTGGTCTCCACTGTTTCTCCAGATGTCAGGCCAGGCCCTGTCCCAGCAGCACAGCATTTAGCACCGAGGTGCTGTGTTTCAGGGCCCGCTCAGGCTGGCATTGCCTGCCAGCAGCTCCTCCCCTGCTGCCCCTGCCCAGCTGCAGTGGTGCTGGCAGGCGCAGGAGCTGTGCTCAGCAGGGCTGGGTGCTGTAGGCTCTTGCTCCTCCTGGCTCCCTGCTGACACTTTGGTGTCTGTCTCTCACTTCTGGTCGTCAGTGCTTGTGGTGGGGCAGAAGGGATCACCCCACACATGCATGGGAAAACTTGGGCAGAACAATGCTGAGATGTCAGATCCTGCAGCTCTCCCTGACTCTCCTCGGGCTGAAGCTTTCAGCTGGGATAGTCCAGGGGTTATTTTGAGCATGCACATGTCCCTGGGCCACTGGTGGCAGACCTGACATCCCTGTGCAGGAATGGAAACCCCACTGGTTCAGCAGTGGTGGGCGGGAAGGCTGAGCAACATGCCAGCATCCCTCTCAGCAGCTGTGATTCAGTAGCAAAGGAAATAACAAAGAAATGCTTGCAAAATAAAAATGCTTTTGATGTGAATAGAAATGTTTGTAATAATCTGGATTTTTTTCATGTAAATAAGGCTCAGAAAATGTGTTTTGTCAAAGTGACACACAGCGAGCTGTAGTAGGTGTACGCATCTCAGGATAAAAGGAACAGAAGCCACTCACTTGATGAACCTGAAAGCTTTCTTAGAATTACAAAAGGAATAAACGATCTTAATCATATTAACTCCTGGGTGGTCGCCTCAGTCTTTGTGAGCAGTATTCATCACATCCCAGACAGGGTAGTTTTAAGCTTGCACAAAAGACAACTTCAGATGATCTCATGGTCTCCTTTTCGGCAGTGTGAATTATTGCTAACACCCAAAAGGCTGGGATTTGATTCCAACAGGACCGTGTCCATTTCAGCACACCTCAGCCTGGGATGACATCTGCTGCTCTCACCAGTAGAGCAGTGAGTGCTCTGTGGCAGCCTGCCAGGGCTCTGCCACATCCTCAGCACCCACCGGTGTCTCACAGGGGCTCTGCTGGCTGACAGCTGGTGGGGGCAGAGGAGGGGCTGCAGGAGCTGGAACATTCCCTTCTGCCATGCAAACAGCTGGATAGGAGCCGTGGCCCTCCTTGTGCCTCCCACAGGTACCATTCATGACAGAGCTACTTAGAGTGGCTCTTGCCCAAGGTCACAGCAGCTTAGCACAGCCCTGGCCAAGCAGCTGCAATCCTGACATCAACTATTGAAGCTGCTATATCATCATGTTTATAAAGCATGAAAAACAATGTCTGGAGTCTACCTTTCCCTCCAGCAGTGTGTTTTCAAAGGCAATTTCTCAGACTGTCTTTTGATCTCAGGTGAGAGGTGCAACTAAATTTTTGCCATACTGACATTGATTCAGCAGCTCTTGCCAGTCTTCTTGATTGTGAAATGAAATGTTCTTCACCAAAGGACTTATTCAAATGCAAAACGAATTAGGCTTTTTTTATCTTACTGCACATGTACTTCAGGAATTTAGGAATATTAAGAACCCCTAGAGACTACCTTCTTCTTTTCAGTTACCATGGTTCATCTTGACAAGCAGCAACACCCCCACTTGCAGGCAATGCCAGAGTTTTGGTTTTTGATGAGGGCAGGTGGGAACAATCCTGTATCATTTCTGGAAGAGGTGCTGGAGTCTGGGCACCTCAATGTGGTGGGTGAAGTGTTTTAAGAAAAAATACCACGGAGCAATGGAAACCAAATTAACCCCCCACTCTCCCTTTCCCATCCCCTCTCCTCCAACTGAGCTGGCAGGAGATGGCAAACATTTTAAAATTCAGTTTATTCACTCAGGATCCTGGCTATATGTTGTGGAGAGATTATAAAGTGAAAATGCACCAAGAGATGCTGTGCCCAACATTTACAATCTAAACTTGATCTGATACAATGTATGCATTGTCTCCCTACAAAGCTTGCACAGCTTCTGTCTCCAGCTCACCCCGGTTACTGCAGTATACCCCTGAAACCATAATCCTGCAGCAAATGTTAACACGTCTCACCAGCATGTTGTTTTCATTAAGTAACAACACAACACGAGGATGAGATAAACTGACTTATGAAAACCCTTCATGTGTATTGCCTACAAACAGAAAGTTCACCTTCCTGTCTCCTTATGGGAAAAAATGATGAAGCAAAGTGCTTTTTTATTGCCTAACCTAGTTTCTTTTCAGGAATAGAAAAAACTGTAAACATTTTTAGCCTCAATTTATATCTTACACAGGAGTAGAGTGTGTGCAGGACAGGATCCAGCAGTGAGTGACCTCTGCTTCACACAGGAGTGGCTCATGGATGAATCAGTCTGGTTTAGATCATAAATGCTCACACAAAATACGGCTTTGCTCCACAGGATGGAGAAGCAGAGTATTGCAAGTGGCTGTTGCAAGTTTGCAGGCTCAACTCTGCATGCAGGCTGTGTTTCCCATGGGCTGTGATCACAAAGGGTGTTCCCCCAGTCCCCGTGCAGACACTGTGCCTCGTGCCCTTGCAATCAGGGACCTCACCCAGTAGAAAATTCCGCTTGGTTTTCAGCTGGATCAGATTTCTGATTGTGAAACCACATGAAGAGATGCGTAGGATAGCCCAGTCCTCCTGGGAAAGAAACAGCAGGACTGTAAATCTTTCCCTGCAGTGTAAACTACAACTTTTGCCATGATGCTTTTGCTCTTCATTTGCAGCACGTGCTTTCTGCCTTGTTGAGCTTCCAGCACAGTTTCTCTGAAGGACAACAGCAGTACTGATTTCAGAAACAGCCAATTCCCCACCCAGGATTTGGTGCAGCACAGCACAAGGACCAGGTTCCCTAACTGGCCTGTACCCACTTCAACAGGGGACTACGTGGGAGCACCATGGCTCCTTTCCTTCATTTTGCAGGGGAGAGAGAAGGTCAGTGTCCTGGCAAGCACCACTCCATGCAGTTAGCATCAACATGGTGCAGGCAGCTTTGAATTACAGCTAAGAAAAATGTGTCCAGGTCCCATTTGCAGGTTTCCCAAATGCTTTTTCTGCTTGAATAGTTATTCTCAGCAGCATGTGGCTTTGCATGTATGACAGGTTGAATCAAAGGTTTATTGTCTGTGCAGCTCCTCTGTTTATTCAGAGATTATGATTTTGGCAAGAAACAGCTTCTTGAGGCCCTGGGGTGTCTGTAGGCACAGGGGTCATGGCAGGCATCAACCCTGTCAAGGGGTGGCTCTGCTGCCCTCCTGCTTCAGCCACATAAGCACATTGAGAATTAAGAATTGAGAGAAACCTGGAGGGTTTTGCAGGAGTTGCTTTCCCCACGGCTTGGCAGCAAGGGAATTTGTTATAAAAACAACAGGGTTGAGAATCTCCCTGCTACTTGGATTGTCACCTCCAGCCATGCAGAGGGTGCCCTTCTGGAGTTCCACACCCACCAGCTCCAGAGTGCTGCCACAGCTGCCTGCTCCTGGGGACAGGGAGCTTTAAACACATGGAGCCTGGCACTGATGTGGGGGCAAGGGGCAGCAGACAAGGCTGCACACACAGAACAGAGCAGGCATGAGTAAGATACAGAGGGGCAGCTCCTCTGAATTCAGCCATCAAAAACATGGCTTCCTGCCCATCAGAGGAGGGAAGGGCATCTCCAGGAGATCCCTGTGTCTGTTACACACTGCATTAGTCACCCATGTAGAGGGACCCATTCTTTTCTCCTGGCTTTAGAGGGGCCCACAGGGATTACTAGTCTCCTGCAGGTTGAAGTCTGCTCCTGGAGACAGGTGGAAGGGACACTCCCACTCTGCCTTCTCCATCTCCAGTAACAAGTCCAAAGGTTAGACACTTTACAATTCAGCACCACAGCCTCTGCTATGGTTTGATGCTGAGGAATACTGTCCAGCAGTCATTGGGCTCAAAACTGCTTTGTTAGGCTGGATGTGGTGTTGAAATGTGCAGCCTGACATCTTTCTAGTACATGACCTACCACATCTGACACTTGCTGTCATGAGAATGATGCTGTCCTATAAGCAAGGCAAAAAGAAAGATTTTGGGTATTCTGGATAGAAAACATGTTGCTGCTCTACTAAGAGAGCCAGAATTCATTATTTAATACAGAAAATGAAGTTTCAGTTTGGACTGCCAACAGTGCTCACTTGCAGGCACCAAGGCTTTAGTACTTATGCCTCTGGACATTTCTCCACTGAGGCTACACAGAGCAGATGGAGCTGCCAGGCAGTTATGGACAGAGAAATGAACTTCAGCATCGTGTTCAGCCTCTGGGGGAATTCTGCAGATGCACTGAACAACAGCTGAGAGCATAAGCCCCCAGGGCATGTGTTTGCTATGCCCTGTAGAGCCCAGCACATCATTTTCTACCATTAACAACAGCAGAAACATCTCCTGATAGGTTTTCCTCTTCTCTCAGACAATTCTGCATCTTCTGAGAATTCTGAAAAATAACACACCCTTCTCTCAGTGCTTCTTCCTCAGCTACAGAATAATCAGACTTCTGCACAGCATCCTCAGGCTCTCCTCAGAGATGCAGTTGAAGGTGGGTGTCAGATACTTTCAACAGTAGCTCTTAAGTAACTACAAAAGTACTTGGCTTTTCATCAACAACATTATCAACACTTTCATTTTTTGAAAGGTAGATTTTATTTCTTGCTGTAATATACCACTGAAATTACATTAGAGTGTCTGATAGCTTCTTGATCTGTCATTTTGGTGGGTTTTGTGTTTTATTGTCAGATGCATATGGTCTTAAGGCACTTCAGTCTATGATACAACTGGAAGCCTTAGCACACCCCACATGATAGAAAAGACATAATTAAAGAGGTTCTCATACAAAAAACAGTATCAGAGTCAATTCTGCAGGACTTGCAAGTAAAAGAAAAATGTATTATCATAGTGTAGCAGACATTTCTTTAATCAAGAGAAGGTCATCTGGCTCATCTCTTGTGGACATTTTATTTTATCATGAAGGATACTTAACTGGTTCACTAATTTGTTCCAGGAACCTTGTTAGGGAGAGTGTGATGTAGCTTTTGCTCCATATGTGACATGAAGTCTGTTCCAAATTCAGCTTACACTCCTTCAGAAATATCTGTGATTTTGTATAAGGTTTTAATTACATCTTGAGGTTTCTTGTTTGAATAATACATGCTTTAATCAAACATTTCAATTAAAAGATCTCTTATAAGAACTTTAGTCAAACCTGGCAGCCCTGCAGACTGAATTCCATTCTTTAGCCAGGGAATAGGAGCAGGAGCAAGGCAGTCAGCCACCTTGAATTTCTCTGCCAATGTCTCAGGTGTGGCCTTTAGGGATAGCTTTTAGGGGCAGAGAAAAGTTTAGGCTTCCTCATTACCCTTCCAAGAAAATGTAATTTCCTATTTTCACCCCACAAAACGTAGATCCCCAGTGAGGGTTGGTGTGGCTGCAGCACAGAGAGCTGGCCCTTCCCTGGGAGAGCTGTGTCACCTGCAGTCTGCACTGGAGGCCTGCAGGAAATCCATCCAGCTCCTTGTGGGTTTATCCCTCACAATGCCTTCCCCAGTGGAGGAGGAGGGGCAGGAGATTGGTCACATTATCACCCCAGGTTCAAACAAACTGAATTCCTGTGGGACCAGTTTGGAATACTGCATCAGTGAGGACAATGACAGCCACACACTTAGGCTCTCCTGATGGCTCAGGGCTGACTCTGCATTCTCTGGTTGCCTTGTCATTCACACTGTCAGCCTTGGACAGGACAGTTCACATCCCAAAGCTTTAATGACCATAATGCATTAACTGGCTAATCTGCAAAAATGCCTCATGCCTCCACTGTGCCAGCCTGCTGGGAAGGGAACTTCATGGCTTTGCTGGAATTTGCTCTGTTTCAGAGAAGGGAGGCACAGCTGGGAGTGCAGCCCTGGAGCACTCCTGTGGTCAGCTGCAGGTGCTCAACACACACATCACCCACTCCAGGTGCTCATGGGGACAGGGAAGCAGCAAGACTTACAGAACAGAACCAAGAGAATGATCTCTTGAACTTCTTTGGGGAAGAAGATTCCTTTCCCCTTTGCAACAAAATACCATAAATACAGTATTACCTGAAGAAAGTGAACAGGCAATATGTAATTGGACACCTTCTTTCATCCATTTCATGAAGAAAAGAGAAAAAAAGAAAAATATTTAAATTCAGAGGTAGAAAATCCAGATCTTTCTTAGCCTAAAGTTTTTAAAGTTTCTTCTTAAGTCAATTACTTGGCTGAAACCAGCCCAGCAACTTTTGTCTTCCCTTTGTTATCAATCCCAAGGTATTAGGAGGATAAAGGAGAAGGTGACTCATGAATCAGTGTGGCTCTTTAGAGATATGAGGCACAGTCTGGGGAGGCTGCAAACTCATCACAGACTTCATCCCTGTGATCACTGGAAATCATCCTTCCCCTCCACACATATATTTTCTGTCACCACCATCTGGCCATCTAGTCATTGATTTTAGCCTTTCATCTGACTTCCAGAGGTTTCCCTAATGAAGTGCAGTTTGACTAGAGAGCATCCTGGATCCATCCTTTACATTTCCATGGGTTTGGAATACTACAAAAATATTTAACAAGGGACTTTGGAGATTTTTGCCCCCCTGCTGTTATTATGTTTATTCCACTTTAGGAAGATTTTCCACTGCACTCCAACCATTAGAGCTATTTCTTTCCCCCTCTTGAAAATCCATCACCTTCTGCTTTCCCAACCCCACACCTCTCTCCCAATCTGCTGATCACTCCTGAGAAACCCCTGGGCTTCCTTAGTCATTTTGTCTGCCATGGCAGTTGCTCCTGACAGCAGGAGCCAGGGAAGGCAGCTGGGTGGGCAGCAGGCAGGTAGCTCCCACATCATGGGTGGAGATTGTCCTTGGCTAGAGCAGGCTGAAACTCAAGTCTGATTTTCATTTTACTTTGCAAGCCTTCAAAGCCTTTGGCCTTGTATTTATGGCAGATTCCAGGGCAGGGAAGAATTGTTCCTGGTATATGTCACTGGAACAGTCACTGAACAGAACTCCCCTACCTGACCAACCCCTCAGGATAATAATTTTCAGCTTCTGCAGTAATGGAACAGGAGAAACTGTTGAGTCTTTGATGACATGCCCCAGCACCCACCAGATACTGGCAGGTTATTTAGCTCAGAAAACTCCAAATCAATTAGGCACTTCCTTAAAAACTCTTCTCTGTGCAGCATCTGGTGTCTTCACTCCAATGATGATGTCATTTTACAGGTTCCCCTAGGACGTTAATTGTGACCTAAATTTCTACTGTGGATAGCAGTACAACCAAAACCAGATTTTCATCAGCATCTCATCAGTTTTGCCAGTAACACAGGCCTGATATATGCCTAGCATATAAATTCTTAATTTAGAAAAAGGCAGGGAAAAAGGAAAAAAATATACAAATCTAACTGTGCTTTTGAAAGTCACATTTAATGAACCTGATTCCATTTTGCATTAGGTCCAGACCATTTTTCTAGGTTGCAATCTGTCTAAAAAGTCTCATGTACCAAGTCCATGTGTGGACAGCTTGGGAAGCACCTCCCAGTCATACAACATGGAAGGTCCCCCTGCATGTGCCACTCGAATGGCCCCAGCTCAGAGGGCAGCCTCGGAAGTAGGGTTGTGTAATCTCCTGTGCTTTGAGGTTGAATTTTTGCTGCCTCACTTCCCTATCTCTCTCAGCACGTCTTCTTACTTCCTTTTGTTTTAGTCTTGCCATCAGCATTTTCTTTGCTCACCTCACCAAAGTGTCTGTTTGCATTCTTTGGAAAATAACTATTTATCTTCCAGAATACTTAACACTACAGAGTTATCTTCCCTAACACTTAAACATAAACTGTTTCTATAGCCCAGCTGTGCAACCTGCTGTTTTGTTGGGGCTTTAGCATACAATGAATTTCAAGCCTGACAAAAATAGATTGGGAAAGATGGATAGTCTACAAAATTTGCTATGCAGAAGTTAGACTTCTTTAATACTACTGATGGGCAGTAGGAAGTAAAATCCATCCTTATGCTTTGGCAGGTCAAGCTATGCTGGAATTGCAGAATGACCATCAACCTGCTTCACCTTGGAGGAGGAAATTGCTCACTGCTAATGTTTGTTGCATTAGGTAATAGACCTACACTTCTGTTTTCCTATTACAGCATAGGCACCTTGTGTCAGTAATTTTCTGCTCTAGTGTAAGAGCCTTTCACCCTTCCATGATCACTGCTCCTCAACACATGGCATGATGAGCAGCTGGTGAATGGTCTGGATTCACACTGCAATGCCTTAGATCACTGAGCTTAGGTCAAAGCTCAGCTGCAAGCAGTGAGGAGTTAACCTTCCTCTACCTTGAATGGAACTGTGAAGCTACATGAAGAAAAACTGCCAGGACTCAAAACACACAAAAATGCTTTGCTGAAGTTCCGTGTTTTCTCTACAAAGCTTACTGGAATCCCCTTCGGTCACCCCAGAAACATCCTTTGATTAGGAAAATTCTCATTCATGAAATGCCACTTGCTGGCAATCCAGAGACAACCTCACTGACCTAGAAGGGTTCTCCAGTTTGTTTTGGCAGTAGGAGTGGAATTAGACATGCTGATGCTAAATGGCTTAGCATTAGCAGCAAAACAGCTTAAATACCCTGTCCTAGAAGGTTAAACTGCAATGAGCCTCTTAAAAAACACTCAGTGCATTGGACAAGCACTCAGCTCTGTGGCACAAGGTTGGGGATCAGTCTTCCTCTCACCTCCCCGTGTGGCTATACAGCAGCAGAAAGTGTCAATCCAGAGGAAAACATTTCCAAGTATTACTTTTGAAACGTAAATAAAATTGTCAAATTTAGATGTAAAGAAAAAACTCGGCAGAATTACATTTGACATTAATCTAAGAATAAGGATATTCTATTTTGATGAAGATTTATACTTGAGCAAATCTTTCCTCTTTAAGGAACATAAAAAATTCAGCAGCAGGGGCTTGCCTTTGCAAATTTACACATTGACAAGGTGTTGTGTCTGTCCCACAGGTCACCTGGGGTCCACACCAGCCTGCCTGGGATGGTCTGCTGTGATGGCAGCTCAGGTGTATGACATTTAGATTTTATGTGGCTGGCTCCCTCATCTATAGCTAATGGCACTGCCAGTGAATGCTTCCAATATGCTGATATCACTTTACTCACCAAAATATGTTATTCCTGATGAGATGCTCCAACTTTAAAGCACTACAGCACAGTTTAATCAAGGGACCAAGACTAAAAGCAAGGAGAAGAAAGAATACAAAGCAAACAAACAGTAAAGGAGTAATTTCTCCCACTCAAACCAATGTTTCCTGTCAGGCAAGAGATGTCTGGTCAACAAAAGTAATTTGCTAAGTTGCTTCAGAGAAGGACATCAATAGTATGAAAGAAACCACCATAAAACACACTCACCCTAAGAAAGAACAAAAGTAAGGTAGTCTATGGTTGAAAATGCTTGTTTTCTTCAACTATTTTCCAATTCCTTTTCAAGACAAGCCCCAGACATGCAATCCAGGGCATGACGTATTTGAAGTTCTGTCCTTGAAACCTTTTCTTTTTGCCCTCTTCCTCCCAGTCAGGAGTCACACAAAGTAATGGGTCTGCAATAAATCACAGCATTCCAGATCTGCATCAAGTAGCTGAGTTAGGGGGGCCCTGTGTTTCAGCTTCCTTCAGGGCTACTTTCAGCCACTACAGTCTGGTAACATCTAGAGACTTTGCCAGGAGGGCAAAACAACTATCTGAGCAGTGACCTTAAAATTTTTTGCAAAAAAAATCTGCAAAAAAAAAATTTCTGCAGAACAGCTCTACCAGAAAGTCCTCCAAAGATATCTAAAACAGCCATGTTTGCTACAGGAATCTTGGATGTTCCAGAAATGTGGGTTCCTGAGAGGCCAAGCAAAACTGCATGGCTTGCAGAGTGAACCTCCAAAGCCCTTAGGAACTCCTGCTTCCAAGCCATAATTGCTGCATTTTGCCTGGGACCAGAATCTGAATTGTCATTTTCTCCCTAGTTCTAAAAAAAGCAATTTGGCATGTGGCATGATTGACTTGGCTCTACCCTGTATGTATTTCACTGCTAATAACTTAGCCCACTGGAAATCCAGCAGGTGTATCCTCATTTGATGGTGGAGATAAGGGATGCCTGGTTAGAGCCTCTGCCCAGGATCCAGGAGTCCTCCCACCAGTGCTGATGGGAAGGCTAATGCTCCCCGTGTCCCTGCTCATCTGCAAAGCAAACCTACACCTTTAGAATAGTTCATTCTGTTTCAAGCACATGGTTAAAGACGGATGTGCTTTGCATCTACTGAAGCTACACCTCAGCCTTGCTGAGGTGATTTGACTCTAAACTCAAAGAACTGGTGATAATGCGAAGTGCTGACTCCAGAAAAATCACACCAACCCTGAGACCAAACCAGGAGAGCTGCCTCAGCTTTTCTGCTTTCAGCTGGAAACTGAATTACACAGGACAGAAAGTCTTCAGAGCACTTTTCTGTCACTCATCTCTCAAAAGCAGAGCTTGGAGACAGCAGAGCACAATGTAAAGAACATTGAATTGAGCTTAATTATCTGGATTCATGCTGAAGTTGTCTCTTGTCATGAATACTTCTGAATTTTTCAAAAAGGAAGTAGTTGTTATGGCACTTAGCATTTGGTAGGTTTAAAAATTTTTTTGTTGTGGTTATTTCAAACCAAGCTACAAGAGAATAGAAAAAAAAAGGAGAAAAATCCTTAGGACAAATGGTTTTGTCACAGAAGAATAAACAAACAAAGCAACCTTTACTGTAGAATTTGTAACCCCATGAGTTGAAAAGCATGTCTGGGTCTCACTCAACACAACTAGTAGCTCCTACTACTACAGCTAACAGGCAATGCCAATTTTTCAAAGGGTGGGGTAGGCAAAACATAATTTTCAGTTAAATCAGTAAGATTAATGCAAGGTCTCTGAATACAACTCAAAAGTAACAGTGATTGTTCAGAACAGTTCTCACATGAGTTTTTAGGCACCCTAAACCCACACCAGTAGCAAACAAATTCCCCTGTTTAAAGGGTATTTTGAATAATCATTTTCAGGAAGGCTGGGATTCCCTATCTTCCAACAAATTTTAACTGTACTTTGGAAGAAAATACAGCTACTTACCATTTAAAAAAAAAATCCCAATAGAGTTGGGAAAAGTGGCTACACCTTGACTTTCAACGAATTTTCTTATCCAAAGGGCTGTATGTCCTTCCTTCTTTCTGACCTCTGTCCAGAATCTGGAAATACCAGCCTGCCAGGACCTTGCAGAGCTGTCAGTTACTGGCAATAGGGAATCATACCCCATTGATATCACAGGCTGCCTGCTGCACAGCTGTCTCACAGCAGAAAGTGCAGTCAACTGAGCTATCTGCCTTCCCAGAAGTGCAATAGGTGCTACCTGGGCTGTCAGGCCTGCTTCTGCAGTGCCCTGAAGTTGCAGCTGTAGTGCTTCTGGGTGGCCACAGCATCATCCCGGGAGGTTCCCCCTTCAGAGGGGCACAGGGAATGCCAGGCTGCCCTAGGTGCAATGGGGGGTTCAGCACAGACACCCCCAATCCCTCGTTTTGCCTGTTCAAGTTGTGTCACTCGTCCATCGTTTGTAGCCCCGTGCAGATCCCAGAGGAATGTGTTCACTGTGTGGTGTCAGTCCTGCACTCAACACTCAGAGCGTTTTCTGCTCAGCAAAGCAGGAGGCAGCACCACTGCACTTCAGAGCCTTCAGCCTCAGAACAAGGAGTCCAAACACATGAAAACACACTCAGAGTAACAGCAGGCTGATCACTCAGTACAGGACATTTTCTCATTGTCACATATTATAGATCATTTGAGAAGAATGGGGGAAATGAAGACTCCAGGTGAACCTTCTGTGGTATTTTAATGATCAGCCTAACTGCTGGGATCAGAGCAGGCTATCTTAAACAAAACCCACACCATCCAGTGACCTATGTAGATACCTTAATATTTTGTGTTTAAAGGCACAAGAGTATAGTATTTCTTCTGCTGTATTTCACTCACTTGATTGAATGTTCTTAATTTTCATGAATACTGTAATTTCTCCAGGTACATGGAATAACTTCACTAAACCTTATTACTCAAAACTTTCCTTAACAGTTGGATAAAGGTTAAAAAAAAAAAAAGAGACATTTTCCAAGGCACATTGTTTCATCTAGTTTAAGTTTAAATATTTACTTTACCATGCGAGCTGAAAGTCACATCCTTTCAGTAAGAGAAGCAGGCAACATCTTCATTAAAGCCTCTCTAAGAGACAGAACTCACATTTGCTATAGAGCTGTGGTCCTTCCTTTCTAAAAGTGGATCAAATATCCCCAATGGTATTTTTTAAGTCATGGTCTGTAAACTTGCCTCGCTTCCAGGCTGGAATGTAGCTCTTTGTTTTGTAAATGTATTTGATTACTTTTTCCTTTTGACAAGTGCTTTCATGTATTAAAGAAGTCATTGCTACTTTTTCACTGGTGACTCAGAGATGTACCAAGCTCTCCTTAGCCTCATTAACCTCTGCCCTCCATACTCTGCCCTTTTCCCTGTTCTTAATCAGATTCTAATTCTTTTTATGTGTTGTAACAGATTATGACCTTCCAATTCTAGGAATGGTGACTATGTCCCTAACTACTTCTATAAAGGTGTAAGGTTATCCTAACCACCTTTTCTACCAATCTCAATCCTTAAATACCAGGATAAAGGGCTCAGATATTTCCAGAAAGGGAACATCATGATCTAAATGCAATGATGCAAACTTTTTCCTAAAAATACAATAATTAGCTTGTAAAAGTAAGACCCATAACTTGCTTAAGTTAATTGCATGTGCAAATGGGTAAGGCAATTGAGTTCATGTTCAGTGAAGTGTTCAACTCATTCCTCCAGGTATCAAGATTAACCTGATAACTTTTCAACCAAATAAACAGTATCTAAAACTAGAAAATACTTATACTGTCCTTACAGGTGCAGCTCAATCAAGAAAAAGCTACTCAAGCTTCCCTCATGTTGACTATGTAAGTAAAACATTAATATTTTAATACAATTCAATTATTTTCCAATTATTTTCCTCAGTACTGGACAGAGATGTGACACTGTTTGAAAATCTCAATTTACCTGTAACTATTTCAGTTTCATGGCAAGCATCTACAAATGCTGTAGTTACTCTGAATATCATCAGTGCACACCTCGCTGGGGATGAGGAATGGAAGAGCATCATTGCTTCATTACTCTGGGCTTTTCCACAAACTGAGCTGTGGTGTCTTTATCCTCTGGACAATGTGGAGGCTCCTGCTCAGTTCCCTTTAAAGACCCAACAGTAACAAGCCAGGGACTTCCATATAAATGGACCTATTCCAGAAGGTCAGCTCTCAAAGAAGTTTGTATGCCTTTTGCTCTAAGTCTGGGGACCATCTACGTTTGTTAAGGCATCTCCAGAGTTCCAGCTGGACAGTCAGAAAGCTTAGGCACCTGAGGTTGAAAGCTAACTAATTAGAGCAATCTTAAAATCAGGTATCAAGTATTCAATCTCAACTTCCCTGAAATGAACTAAATGCCTAAACACAACATGTATTAAAATTTCCATAAGAGAAATACACTTCCATATTGAATTTCTGTGGAATATTGCCATTACTCTAAAAGGTGTGGGAAGACAGATGACATGAAATCTACACCAAAGGTAGTTGAAAAGTCCATTCATAAAACTTTTATTCCACTTACATCAACTTAATACACATGTTCTGAACAGTTATGCTTGGATTGTTCATGAAAATTTCATAAGACATTAAACAAAGCTAGCCATCATCTCAAGTTATTTCCCTGTTAACTATTTTTACAGCACATGCATGTTAGGCAAGTATCAAAAAAAAAAATCACAAAAGCAAAAAACCTAAAAAAGTTAAATACATGGGTTTTTGTTTTACTGCTGTGCTCGATATACAGTGTCATTATGAATATCAAGCAAATCATTTTTTACTGCATCTTTACTTGTACATTTGTTCTTAGGTTGCTTAAACCATTTAAATACAAATAAAATGTGTAGCAAAAATAATGAAAGCAACAGCAGGTAACTTTACAAATAATGGAATGTGAACCGTTTCTCTGTCCTTCTCTAGAGAAAGCTGACTGGGTTATCAAACTGTCTTAAGGAACACTTCAGCTGCAATCAAAGATGTACACTTGATTGGAATATTCCACAGATGTCACATGTTCACCTGACATGTAATATCTATGGGACATCAGTTTATTCGCAGCCATGTGTGCTCCAGCTCGGATATTCACTCTAACTACACCTGTGGCTGCAACATTGATTATCCCTTTTTTCCATCGTGACAGACCAATATGCAAGCAGTCATCTTTGCCTGACATAGAAAGCTGTTTTAACACTGGCCTTGTGGGAAGCCACAATGTACCAAAAGTACTATGCCAAACATGTAAAACTTGTATAAAAATTTCACAACCCTATATTGGCCACCTCAGATGAAAACAGATAAATTCCCCAAATGTTAACTGGCTCTATTCCCCTAATATTAAACAAAACCACATGGGAAATATAGAAATCCAAATAGAAGTAACATAAACCTGTCAAATCGTAAACAAAAACTATTTGTGGGACAGCATGGATGACAAATGGTCTACTGTTTAAATTTCAGAATGAGGCAGACGGAAGTTGGAAGGCTGGTTAATTCTCCCCTCCTTCTCCTGCTTCGGCTTCATCTCCTTGGGTATCCGATGTCCACAACTGTTTGGGAAAGAAAACAGAATAATATCTATATTATTACACATTTATGACTAATAATTAGTAAGTAGTTTTTAGAAAGAAGGCCTATGTCTTAATAACACTTCTAAGAGGTCCTGCTAAGCACTGTGGAGAAAGAAAAAGCACACAGTAACATGAATCCATTTCTTGGTTAGACAAAATGGAAATTCTGTTCTAGGTGACCCAACTCTACACTGCATTTAACGAGCAAGTTTATGAACAGTCAAAACCCAAGTCTCTTACCCACAGGGCTCACTCAAATATGACTAACACACAGGCAAGAATCAGACCTACAGATCAGATAAATGAGAATCAGGAACTAATAGAAATTTGTTTCCCCTCACGTAGGTTTTACACACCTTTCTGAAGGAAGAGCTTCAATAAAGGTATCTCTCCACATCCAAAGCTACAGCAAATGCTACCTTTTCTTCAGAACAGGCATCTGAAGGTTTTTTCTGCTTTTTAAACACCAAAATATTTAATCAAAGTCTCTATTCCTTAGCTCTGTTCAATTAGCTGTGCTCCCCTTCAGCAACTTTCAGAATACTGAGCCGCCAAACTTGGCAGGCAGGGCAAGGAGGGAAAAAATCAGGCTAAGCATGTACTATGCACAAAATGTTATTTTCAGCTCCATAAAAATCATACTAAGAAGCCATATATCAAGATTAAGTATCAGTTAAGGAAACTAAGCATCAGTTCCAGAGCAACAGCCAGGGCCAAGAAATTATTTTGTGAACCAAGTATCTCCACGCTGGCTGCTCCCAAGCTATTACCAGCCCAGTATGATTCGTCATCTCACATTTTATGGAGTTGGAGAAGCATTAACCAAATCATGCATGCTCTACAGTATAAGGTGGTAAAACATGAAACCAACTAATTCTCTCCACCTACAGTGCCATACCACTAAAGTCTCACAAAATGCCTTTATTTTTAAAACCCATCATCAGAAACACTTCATCCTTTCAGGAGCAGAAGGCAACAGTGAAACCTGCACAAGACCAGTAGCCTTGTTCTTGCTCTGAACATAATGCAAAGTATCTGCACTTTATCTTCCTTGCTGAAGGCATTAAGCAACAAGTTACTTTACTGGAAACAACAGCACACCAGAAGCCTGCTTCCAGACCTGCACTGCAATCTTTACTACATTATTTTATTACTACATTAATCTGAATTTCAGTGCTATTCTTGTAAGGAAGAGTTAGTATGAACAGCTTTATCACAATTCTATCAGAGGTTTCTATCCTAAATCATCACCCGTAGAATACAGTCAGAGTCATTTAGGATGGAAAAGACCTTCAAGATCATCAAGTCCAACCACGAACACTGCCAAGTCCACCATGTCCCCAAATACCACATCTACACAAATTAAAAACCTCCAGGGATGGTGACTCGACACTTCCCTGGGCCACCTGTTCCAATGCTTAACAAACCTTTTAGAGATGAAAATTTTCCTCATGTCCAATATAAACATACACATTCATTAAGGCAAAAGGGCCTGAGTGCTATGAAAGGGGATTACCAATTTTACCAAGACCAGTTTAACAAATCTGCTGGGGGGAGAAAAACCTCTTAGGAAGAAGGGATGCCCTTTATTTAATAAAAGAAAACAAAACAATTTCGTAACAGAGCAAAGACATTATCTAGCAATTCCAGTAAAACTTATTTTGACAATGTTAAACAGCTCTCTGAACACTTCTCTGCCTTCAGTCCCCACTGAGAATGAGCACAGACTTCTTCAGCCATACAAAACACAAGGTAAAACAGAACCAACAACTGAGAAAAGTGCTCCTGCACAGAACTGACCAACATGCTGAATCACTATCTAAAGCCCACCTACCTCAGATTGCATGACTTGCATAACTAGCAGAACAAACCTTTTTACATTTACGAAATTCACTGTAGTCTTTGTTAGTCACACACATATAAAAAGTTGCTTTCTACCTCACGAAGTTGTGGATAAACATGGAATCAATGCACTCATACAGATCACGCTAAGAACTTAAAGCAAGACAAATCATTAATTCAAGAATATGGAATCTTTCATCTGTTTACAGCTTTCTACCTTATAATGGAAAGCTCACATCCATTACCAGGCCTACTACCTTAATTCACACAGTATGGTAGCTCAGTCCAGCTTTTGCTCTTGTGTGAAACAATTTGCTTTCCAACTGCTATGGCAAGCTTTACATTATTTTTACTGGGAAGCCAGCAATTATTCTCTATTCTGTTTCAAAACCACTCATTCAGAGGGCAGCTCTTGAGCAATCCCACTCAAGGGGACAGTACACACAGGCATTGAGAGCAATGCCAACCCTGTATCTGTCTCCAATACGGAGGTTGAGAAATCACTTCCATTTGTTTTGTGAGCAACAAATGGAACAATTACAAGTAGTTTTTGCAGCAGCGTTAAGTTGCCATTTCAGCAGAAAAGGCTCCAAAAGGCAGAGAAATTAAATGCTAGACACAAAAGCAGAAAGTATGGCAACTCCAATTTTACGCAACTGTACAATTTTACTTGTAGTTATTTTTAAAGCAGTGTAGCTATTTTGCAAAGGTCCCTGATATTAGATACACAAAATGTTAACAAGGGGCTACATGTGGCAACAAGAGGTGCTCATTTTTTTCAGTTTTTGCTTGCAGCTCTTCTCCCCACAGACCAAGGAGTGAACTAAGCCATTAATTACACTATTGCATGTTTGCTTACATTTAGCTTCATTTGCTTTAGATGTTTATCTTTGCCAGTTTTAAAGTTCAAAGTAGGTTAAAAAAATCCCACACACAAGATGAAGGTTTTGATTACTCTGACAACTTATACCACAGACAGAGAGCTGTGAGTCCAAGGGAAAAAAGGAATTAAGACAGTTGTTTTACAACAGCCATGGAAATAGCCTGGTTAATAAAGCCATTTCAGCTTTACCAAAATTAAAACCAAACAAAAAACCTCCAAACAGGTCCTTAAATGGACTTGCTAGCTGCTAGCTTTGTTTCCAGTTTTCATGTAGGATTGCTTCCTTGCAGATGCATTCACATAGAATAATTATGCTTTATGAAATTTGACTTAAGCTTTGAAGAGGCAAATGCAACTGTATTTTCAAATGCTGTTTAACATTATGTAGTGTGTTTGCTAGTCACAGTCCCGACTGCACCATTTAAACATGCTAGATTCCTTGAATAAAATAACCTGAAAACTGTGGTTAATTTGTCATCTGTCAGAAAGTCATGTTAATTAGCACGCAAACAAAAAAAAAACCAACCCAACCAAACAAAAAAAACCCCAAAAACAACTAGGCAGGAGAAAGATTTAGCTCAGAAGGATGATGTACTGTAGAATTGTTTCTAAGTGACAGACACAGTCCCATGGCCAGGAAGAAAAAGGACAACTCAGAGTGCCAGGAAGATCAATCCTGTTATCTATATGCAAACTGTATGATACTCACTGTCAAGTTGTCTCTCAGTAACTGCATTATTAGCGTGCTGTCTTTGTATGACTCTTCACTTAATGTATCAAGTTCAGCAATTGCTTCATCAAAAGCCTAGTGTTATAAAAACAAACAACTCCATTAGCCATGTGACAAAAGGTTATGCAAATAATTTAGATGGAATTTCCCCCTTTTTGACTTACCGTTTTTGCAAGGGAACAGGCTTTCTCCGGGGAATTGAGAATCTCATAATAAAACACGGAGAAGTTCAGAGCCAGACCTAATCTGATGGGATGTGTTGGTTGCATCTCCTTTTTACTGATTTCAAAAGCTTCTTGATATGCCTGTTGTGATTGCTCCACTATCCCTTTGGGGAAAAAACAAACACAAACAAAACCCACAACAAATAAGTAATTCACACACTGTATCCAGACATACAATCAGGACTGTGCTCATGCTTGCATGAAAAAGCTATGTCAGGAGTGAACGCCTGTGAATGAGCACTTTACCTAACAAGTCACCATTTTATGAAGATTTTGTTAAACTACAGTTTCAAGTTATTAAAAAAGAAGGAAGTTCTTACTGACCAAATCACAGGTTTGAGTCTCTTCCTGACTCCCTGTGACTACTTTTATTTACAAATGTTTGCAGCAGTTTTGTAGCACTGAAGATAAAACCCACCATCTACATGAAAAAACCAAAGTTTTAACTACACACAGGTTTGATACAGCACCACAATTTCAATGTCTTTAAACACTGCAATGCATTAGAGATCCACATTTTAGTCAGAGCAAACACTGATGGCCCTTGCTTGTCATGCTGAACCCTTTCAGTAACAGTCATCTATGAATTTTCATTCAAACTGCTTAGCAAAGATAGTGTGGCATACCTCAACTCAAATTAAATATATATTTTTTAAAGCTTCCAACATAGCTCTTTTTCCAACGCAGATATGGAAAACATTTTACCTAAAGTTCTAGTACCTACAAACTTCAAAGGGAGAAAAATTCATAATTTGGCTCCTTTTTTAGAGATCAATCTCTTGTCACTCTTAATTGGATCAGTTGTACAAGTTAGAAACACTTGGCAGAAAACAGCAACTACAATGTGTATATAAAGACAAAAGAGCTCAACAGCTTCCCTTGTCACTGAAGGCACCTGTTAGGAGCAGGTTCTGCCTGCACAAGTCAGAGACCATGGCCCAACACAGCCCACAGGCTGCAGGGGCCTGGGAGGCGCTGGGCGCTGAGCACAAAGGAGCTCTTGTTCCTCAGCTCTACCAGCATCTGAGAAAAAGGTGGGCAGAAAGTCATTCAATTCAGAGGAAAAAGGACTCCAATCTTAACATTTCTGGAGCAAACCAGAAATGCATCCAGCATGATGTCTGCAAGAGCGCAGTCACATGTATTCAAAAATAAAGAAAGGAATTTTAAGCTAAGGACTCAAAAATACAGCAGTATTTAAGTAAGAAGTACTCTATGTCTGAAAACAACTGAATGCCTATACAATCACTATTTCTACTAGGATAGGATGTCTATACAATCACTATTTGTTCGCCTTTAGATATTCACAAAAATGGAACCATTATATGGTTCTCTTCCACGTGGAAGAGTGAGGACACTTACTGCACAGCTCATCAACACCATCCTCTCTACACTCATCACTAATATTGGAATGCTTCAGATCAGACAGCTGCCCCAATACCTTGAAAAGGACCAGAAGTTAGTACATTACAGTTGAAAAGAACTAGGTCTCCTGCAAGTTAAATTCAGAAATTCTGAGAAATGTTTAACTCTTCTCATAATGGAAAAGCCTTAAAAAATGGTGCTGTTTATGAAAGGCAAAACAAGCAGAATGAAAAACAAATAACTTCTGGGAATGAAGCTGAGCATTTTATTTTTTAGAAATTTTTAACATAATTTCAAAACAAAAAGTGTGGGTTTTTTCTCCTTATTTGAGACGTTACCTTCTGAGAAATTATTTGAAGCATTTCGTGCATAATTTGATATATTCTGTTAATTTTTAAATTAGTCACACAGTATAAAGAAGTCTTTAACCTTGAATTCTTCAGAAAGTGCAGCTCCAAAGTTCAAGGACAAAACAGAGTGTGGTACCTGCTTGACATTCCTGTCTGCTAGACTGCCATAAGAAAGCCCCAGCCGATAAAAAAAACAATGTTTATGAAGATAAAAATCCAGTTCCTAGTGTTGGGAACTTTAAATTGTTGCTGTATTTACTGCAAAAGGCTGGAAGAATAGTGTCCAACTCAACAGCCATTCTTTCTTAAACAATAATTATCAACTGCTTGTCTTCAAGGTCACAGGCAACATTCAGGAAGAGCCTGTGATGTGAAACACTGGAGGTGGGGGATAAATGGAAAAAAATGAAAACCCACCAAAAACTGCTCAGCCAGGAGACTGGGTTAAACAAAAATAAACTTTAAAACCTCTTTAAACAAAGATTTTCACAGTCTAATTTTAGAGTCTGTAACTTAATCCTCAACAGAAAAAGAAACTTTGGGACTCACAATATTGTATCTCCTATGCATGTGAAGAGAGATCACTAAAATTACCAAAGTAAAATATGGTAACTCTCAGTAACAGATCTAAAGCACTGCTAACACATACAATTCTGCAGTCACCAAGACTGGGTCAGTTTGCATGCAGTAAACATCAGAAATTAAATCAAGCCTTACACACTAAATATTAGGATCTTTATCTAACTCTCTATTATCAAGCACGCTGGGGTAACTGGGCTTCACCATGTAATGTAGATATAACACACATGCCACTAAGGCAGACACATCTATCCCCTTGAAATAATGCCACTTCTGTTTCACATCTATGCCAAACTCCAGCTAGTCTCTGAAGTCCCACAAGCCTCGTTCTGTGCCATACTGGGAAGTTTATTATCTTGAGAGCAGCACAAGGCCCAGAGGCTGCAGGGAACAGGGCAGGGTGGTGCCAAGCACAGCTGCACAGCTCAGCACAGCTCAGCATAGCTCAGCACAGCTCAGCACTGCCCACACCCCCGAGGGTCCCACAGCCTGGGTTCACACTGCCCACACATCCCGGATTCCTGCAGGCTGAGGGCAGCCCGAGGGAGTCTGAGATAGCAGGCTGGCTCTGTGCTGAAGTGTGCTGCTCCTCAGGGCACACTGCCAGCAGCACTCAAGCCTGGCACTGTTTGCAGGGAGATGGATCTCAGCTGATGTATTGCTCTGAACTGAAGGTGACTGCATGGAGGCAGCAATGCTGTTAGGGTGTCTCCAGCTACAGCAGGTAAGGCACCCAAAATGTTAAGTACCTCATATTACCTTTTCTAACTAAATTTAGGTGAAAGCAACTTACCTGCAATTGTGACAAGCTGCTTCTATGAAAATATAAGAAACTCGAGGAAATAGAAGACATTTGGACATTGAACTACCATGGTTACAGAAGAAATCTTCCTAACAGTAAGATTAATTTTATCAATACTTTTCTACAGGTTGTTTCTAGTCTCTTTGCTACTGAACCTATGCAGATTTCTTATGTTCTGTAGAAAGGCAAGAATAAGCCTTCGGAAAACTGCAAGATTACAAAGAGGTAAAACCCCCAACATTCAGCCAGAAAGAAATGCATAAACCTGTACTTCAGTGTTGAACCAGGTGCATGCATGTTTCAGATTGAGAAGATTTCAAGATTTTGTGACTCAACGCCTGTTTTGTGCTTCCATCGGTATGTACATGGAAATTTTTGTAACTCATTTGAAAACCAACAACCTATGATTTTCCTTCAGAAAACAGAAAGCCTATTAATAAAGAAATTTACATCCAAATCAGAATTGTTCTAAAATTAGAGCTGTGCCACTGCCCCACCAAAAGCAATCTAACTGGACAATGTTTATCCACCAGCTAACATACAATACCTTTCTTGTCATCTCCAGCAGCAACCTCAGCCAAGTAACGGTAGTAGTCTCCTTTCATTTTCAAATAGAAAACTTTACTTTCTGCTTGCGAAGCATTAGGGATCAAGAACTTTTCCAACAGAGACTAAAAGGGAAACAAAGAACACAGTGTTTTGAACATACATACTTTTACAGCATGCTAAACCAACAATTCAATTATATTTACGTTTATTTCAAAGTCAAGACAGCTTCACATTTTGCTTATTTTCTTCACAACCTACATAACATAGTCAGCTAGAGAACGTGTTCTGGATTCCAATTCTAGATATAAAAGGAATGCTGCATTGTGTCACTTGATGGGGAGAAGGAGACTGTGTCAACTCATCATCAATTCAGCAGATGAGTTTTGTATGACTGAAGGATGGCATTCTATAAGCCACTGTACAGAACCCTGGCAAAAATAAGATAGTCCAAAGACTCTGGGCAGAGGGTACACCACAGAAGAAAGCCTGCATCCACAAAATAAAATAGAAGGATTTGATATATCAGCTGCCAAACCAGAGACCCAATTATTTTACATACACAGGCAATAAATAAGCTTCCTTAGCCCAGTTCCCATTAACTTGAATGCTCTACTGGCATCACCAGCAAGAAACCACAAGGATTCTTGCATTTCCAGACAGCTAACAACCTGACATTCAGCTCTGTAGCACCTCTATTTGACTTTATGTGCTGCCCTAACAGGTGTTTCCTCTATCTTCGAATGCAAAGGTAGCTCTCTGGAGTCACTCCACCAAATCCTCCCTGTGGGCTGACAGTTAAGACCAGGTTTTTCTAGATTATTCTGACTGCTTGTTAACATAGCGAGTTCCAAGCTGAGGCAGTCAGTGAGAGTCAGCAGTTAGCAAGAGTTCTATTATGATGAAAAGAAAAAAATCACTAGCTCTAACACGTTTAGTCAAATTAAGGTACAAGCTTGTCAAACTTTATGATATTGAGTGCTTGAAGTCAGACTTTAAAAGAAAAGCCAGTTATTTAAAAGTCAAAAATGGTACAGCACTCCTGAGTAGTCAGAATTTAGTCAAACCTGTTACATATACTTGGTGAAGGCTATGCTGAAAATAATTTTGTAAAAGAGGTTTTAGTACAAATTTTTGGTCATCTTTTTTCCCCCCCTGTAAATTAGATGACTGACATTTCACTTTTGCTTCACTTTTTTTAGCTTGTATTCCCAATGATGCCACAGAAATGGACAAACTAATTTAGTTCCAGCTTACAGAATGATGGCTGCTTTACAGTACTTTCCTCTCAAGGGTATCCAGCAGGTTAAATGAACGTCTTACAGGACATATTCCTGGGACATGGATATGGCAGGCTGCAACTGCTGCACTGAGGCATGGGTACCTGTGGTACCTGCTCTGCTTAACAGACCAACTATTAAGCTACAGAAAACTGTAATTCACAGAAAGAGCAAAAAAAGCAAGTCTGGTCTTGGTTTTTTTTTTTGTCACTTTTTTCTTTAATCGAAGTACTGCTAATTCATTTATATGAATAATGAGTATCTATCAGTAGACTCATACTTGCATGGAACTCCTCAAAATGAAGTGACCCATCACAGCATCTCTCTCATAATTTCTATCTCAGCAGACAGATAATAAAAAAATCAGGGTGATAGAAATCAAAGTCAGAAAAGGTTCAGCTATGCCTGTGCTACAATGAGATAAAGACCCATAAGTGGACTTTCTTTAACAACTTCAACACAGTGGATTTATTCAATTATCTTTTGTATTAGGCCTTTTCAGTACTATGGGGGTTGATATATAACTTCATTTCATAACCACGCAGGGAGACACTGAAAAATACTGCATGTCCTTGCTCCCATCCAAATGACAGCAGAGACAATTCTTTGGCAACAGAAGGAACGCAAGACAAGCCAGTCAGCAGCAGAAGTATTTTTTTGGAGATGGTCAAATGGGCTGTCGAGCTGCCTCATGCCAAAGGACCCTTCTGAAGATGTCCCACTATGCCAGGAGAAGGGTTCAGAGCCAGTTCTGACCCTTCTGAAGATGTCCCACTATGCCAGGAGAAGGGTTCAGAGCCAGTTCTGTCCCAGTGAGGCTGGGATGTAGCAGGAAACCAGCAGGTTTATGGGTCACACACCTCAGCTCTCTCTAACAACTTACACACTCTGTCCTCACCATTAGAGAGCTTCAAGGTTTGTAGATAGGACATTTTCATGAATGCCAAGAGACTCCAAGTTCAGTGACAACTGAAGGGTACCAGCTACTGAGAACAAGGCTCCTTATTAGTTTTTCTCTGTGACACTTCAATTAAACTAGGTGTGTCAGTCTACACCTACCCTTCTAGCACCATGGGGAGCTGTCCTCCTTCTGCATTCTCCATTAATTGGCCAGACCAAAATATTTTCAATGATTCCAGAAACAGAAATTATTTTTCATCTGTATAGAAGGTCATTTGATTAAAATGTTCAGCTCTACTCACTCCCACAGCAGCAACCAAGCTCCAAGATTTAAACTTCACTTAAATCACAATGAGGTAAAGTTGTTTGCAAACTGAATGGATGAATTGCACCAGTAGACAGGTAAGAGGAAAGACTAATTGCCTTCTTACACAGGCTGATACTAGCAGGGCAACAGGAGCATGAACACTCTAAATCTTGTACTGCAGAAAGTTCTAAAGCCATGTCGAATTTCAAAGACTAATGAACAGAGAAAATCCCTTTGAACAGCTGTTCATAGAATATAGCCACTGCAAAGAGACTCCAACTCAAACTGCACTGGGAGCTTGCTCATATTTGGATGAAAGAGTCTATTCTATACAAACAACACGTAGGACTGGTAGGCAACATATCTTTGAAAGAATTCTATTTATGCCAAGTACTTCGTAAACAGCAACAATAAACCTGAAAGCAGATGAACATTTAAAAGCTAGCATGTGAAATGACAAAGGAGATATCTACCCTATTATTTATTTAGTCTTATAAATTCAGTTTCTTCTGTTTGTATTAGTACATTTATTTCAGGATCTATATTCTTTTACTGGCATGAGTAAAACACAGACCACTCTTTAAAGTTAGCCTGAAGATTCAGGGTACACTGATTTATCTTTAAGAGAGACTGTGAATGCACACCCTGCATGGAGGTGGTGTGGCTACAGAAAGCCAGACAGGTAAGATGAATAAAACTACTAACCTTCTGAAGTTCAATTACAGAAGACAGCAGAACCAAAATCATAACAAATCTAACAATCTGTTATCTGCCAACACATCAGCTTATGAGGAATACTGTTTATCTTGTGGATTTTTTTAATAGCTGTAACTGCAAAGCTTCTCTGGAGGATATAATATTTCCACAAGGAGGAATATCTTGATATTTAAGACCTATTAGGTTGTTTGTCCAAAGCTTCAGCAGTACCAGCAATATGTCCACCTTCTCTCTCCTTTATTAATTGATAGGGCAGTGTTTATCAGTATAGAGCTGATAACCATACAGGCCACTGAAGTGGTAGCAGCTAGTTCCAAGACTGGATCAGTAAGTGATCTGAATTTACTAAGTTTGTGTGATCTGCATCACTGCAATACACACAATGCCCTGACAACTACAGTCCATACAGCACATGTATATTACAGTTACATTACATGTAATTAAGCTCTCATACTTGCTCATGATGTTCCCGCTATCATGCAAAACTCCCATCCAATTTTGATGTATACCAATACTTGATCAGTTAATTACAGTGTCTTGATCAGCATCTGGTAGGAACAGTTTTTCAAACAAAACTAAATGACCACTCCCTGTGCTTGAAACTCCCCAAGGACATAGCAGTAATTGTCAAAGCTTTTAATTTGACTGCAAAATTCTAACTGCTGTGAAACAAACCATACCACTGTGGTCAACTAGGGAGATGCAGCAGCATTTTAGAGCACTTTTCAGCCCAAACCTGTAACAGCCTGTACAAGTGCTTCTAGCACTTTTTGTAAGTCTTTTCAGAAAGATTTAATTACTTTTTTTTTTTTAATTTAAGGATTTACTAAATCTCAATATCAACTCTTACAAATATGCTGGCCATTCAAAGACCTGGCTAACACTTCACACCTGCAATTCTGGTTATGACTAAGTCAACAGCCTTCTGGTTCTCTGGACTGGCAAACAAACACATTCAAACTCAGGAGATGTCAGCTGTGCTCACACAGACCATTGGTAAGATTTGCTATGTTCCCTCACCACCAACAATTATGTACTAGAGAAGTCTTTGTCTCCAAAGACAAAACTGAAGCTGTCTTTTAATGCTCAGTTTTGCCTTGCTACTTTCTAGTTCAGTGCTTATTTCCCTTTATTAAAGGCTTGGTCTCAGTACATGTTATTGCCTAGAAATTGTAGATAATTATTAATGCACTAGAGACGATTGCATCAAGAGATCAATTTTCTATTTATATATTTCCCTCCTGACAAACAGGAGAGTAAGAACAGTCACCAGATTCTAGGAAAATATTGTAGAAAATTAGTGGAAAATACATAGCTAAAGTACTGAGAACAAGAAACTTTGTTTTTAAATATAAAAAAATTAATTATTAAAGTATCTAATTTAGTAAAAACACTAGAACTATTGGAGAAATACAAAGATATTACTCTTGCACAAAAGAACCAAGGTGCAGAATGACAAAAGTCCAAAAGAAGACACAGATAAACATTAGGTAGTTTAAATAATTTTTTCAGTTTTTCTCTGAGATAACAAAGCAGGCTTTTTGTTTTCATTAAGTATAGAAGGACACCTGGCAATAGTTATGGCATTTTGTTCAATTTTAAGAATAAATTACACAGGAGTATTAGCTGAACATTAACTCACCTGTCACCCATTTATGGTATATGACTTAGGGATGAAGATGACACGGAAGAACTTCTGATTTTTAAGTTCATGAAAGACATTAAAGAAACTGTATCTTTTTTTAAGCTCAGCCTGAAACCAATTTCATATTTAGTGGCAACAGCCTGGTATGTTCATGATGTAAGCAGCATTCCACTATCTCTGTCCAAGACGTTAGAAGAGCACAAGAGGGATCACACTGGCTGACAGGACTCCTCTGTCTACTAACCTCTCTGCAACACTGCCCAAAACAGGATGCTACTAGAAAAACACATGAACAAACTAAGAAAGTGTCATGCTTCTCTCAGCCTCCATCAATGCCCAGGGACTTCCTGATCCAGATGTGGTTTCTCTGAAAGTAATAACCTTTAACAGGCTTCTGGTCCACATTCTACACATTGTTCAAATTCCCATTACATCAAAATAACCTTAATACCCACAATGCACCAGAGAATAAGCTGCCTACTTCCACATGAGAGAGTGTTACTTTTGTCTTTAATCTTCTCAGTTTTATTAAAAAAAGAAAAAAAGTTTAGTTTAAAAAAGCACTGGCACTCAAGTCTGCACTTGTTTTAGAAGACTATTAGAAACCTGAAGTAATTTGAAGACTTTCAGTTCCACTTCCAAGCAGGAATCAAATGTCCATTTCACTTTCACAGCATGCAGGTAGCTATTTACCTTGTTCTCTACAAAGGAGGAAGGTGAGCAGAGGAGTAAGGAAAGAAAAGTAAGGAAGATGTCATAGATATGGAGAAGAGAAGCATCAAGCTGAAGCACTGTGTTAGAACAAGCAATAAAACTACAGTCTATTGAATCTCAAGATTTGCCTTTCCAGATGCATCAAGGTACACTTACCAACTGTAACCCAGAGTACCAAGCTGCTCCTGTGTCCAAGGGCAACAACCCTTCCTTTGTGACAAGAGACACAAAACTGCCCAGATTACCATTACAAAGATGACTTGCTGCTTTTTGACAACCTGCACGGCTGTGCCCGTGTTTTTGAAAGAATTACACATATACAGCATCAGATATATTGAGGCAGACATCCAAATTACTGACTTGGATCAGTGTTTTCAGGTTCACTCTTTGTGGAAAGAGCTGCATGTACCTGGTTGCAAGTGGAATCCATTAACCAACCAGCACAGTAACTATAGCATGCTTTCATTACAATATTCTATTTTGATGACAAAGTTACTCAAGTAGGCCAGCTGTACTGGACAAGTTCAAGACACGTATGGTTCCCATAAATAGCTAGCAAGTGATTTTCCATGACTGTTTTTCCACACAAGAATTAGGAAAGTTATGAGGTATAAAACAACACATATAATTAGCTGCACTGTACAAACTGGCACGCTCACTACAAAGGGTTTAATTAAACCATTTGTGGCCAGTCATTTTATTTACACACATCCATCTGAACTGTTGGAAGAAAGTGACAAGTATTTGCCTTTTTAAAAGGAGTATTTTTAGACAATCCCTTCCCAAAACCCTGTTTTGAGACACGCTTACTATGCTGCCCCTGATTACAGCTCTGTCCAGAGTTTGGGATTAATGGCTCTGCCAACTGCTGTCTCATGGGTGACCTCCAACCCTTCTGGGGGAATACCAAAAGGACTGTTATCAGCATTCTACTCCAGCCAAAAGTGAAGCTACAGTTTAAAGTTAGCTACAGAATTCTCTCTACTTCTTTGCTCACTAGAACAGGAATATGAGAAAAGCTGTCAGTATCAGTGGCTGCTGAGGCACTGCAGATCTCTGCTGAAACATCTGCTGAAGAAGGAAACGAGCCTGTTGCCTGTCCTCAGTACCAGTTATTCTTTCTTCCCATCAAATTGGCTGCCCACAGAACCAACAGCACAAGTTTGAGAAAGGTGACAAGGCTGGCTGGAAGAGATGAGGTGAGACGCATGACCCTCAGCAAGGGAGGAATTCAGAATTTTGGTCTAAGAGCCTTCAGGGGGCAGGGAAGAATCTGATGGTAGAGTAATTTGCAGCATTTATGCAACAGTGGGAGATGTGACATGCATAGGGACATGTGGAATCGGTAAGAGCAGGAGAAAAGTACACTTGATTAACAGTTTTGCTGTAGTCAATCTGATGAAGATCTAGAAAGGAAAGGAATGAAGGAAATGAAATCTGAGTAGAAAGAGCGCAACTGAAAAAAGGATCTAAGAGGACTAATGGACAGAAAAGTATCCCATATGAAAGAAAGAATGGCAAGACATCTCAGTTTATACATAAAAATACTACTAAAATAGTCTAAATATATTTTCTTAGAGAAGAGAACAAAAGCAGCATCACATACGGGCAGGTGAAGGAAACATGGAAAAAGTAGGATGCCCTGAAAAATCATCTTCATGCTGAGACATATGCTGGGAGATACATACAAGCCAGTAACAAGTATGTGTATGCACAAAAATGCTTACAGGGTGCTTGGCACAGACACACCACTGGTCAGCAAAAAAAGGACAGCACCTGATGCAGTGAGGAGCAGCATGCCAGCTCACTCTTTTACAGCCATACATGTAAGCTCCCTTTGCAGATCTGCCTTCCTCAACTTAGACTACCATGTCCTTTACTAGATACTTTCTTCTACTATTTTGCTTTCCAATTAGTATTTATGGCAAGAGAGGCAAGTGTGCTTCATATCAGGATACACTCTTTTGAGATTATTCAAAAGACTCAGGCATTTCACGGCAATCATTACTGGTTTTACCAAAGCCTGCATAACAAACATGATGGTGAAGGAACCAAATTCTTAAGAACAGGCAAAAATACCTCTCCAGTTTGGTAACCCACTCTGAGGAAACTCATATGAAAGGCAGCAGCTGTAAAGACACTTAATAGAAAAATATCAGGATTAAAGTCTTGGATTTTTTGAGGCATTGCTGTAGTTATTAGTAAACAGTTTCCACTGAGGATCAGTCAATATGCAATTTTTCCTGGGTCATTTTTTTCATCATCACCTCATTAAACTGCTTCTTGAGCACTGGGGACTTGCATGAAAATGAAATGGCACCAAATGCATCAACTGTTATTCTTTTCAGAACATCCTCTAAGAAAACCTGAGATAACAAAACACTGAAACCAACTGAGGTGGGTGAGAAGTTCTGCTCAGGAGGTAGGTCTCAGCTACAGCTATTGTGGCTGTACTCCAAACCAGAATAACCAAACTGTTTTAAGACTCTACAGTTTTGGTCTCTGAAGCTGTACTAATAAAATGCTCCATAAATATGATGTAACACTTTTTATCCTTGTTCAGAAATAGAAGCAGGAGTCATTTATCTTTAGCAGCTTGCACTCTGAGCAGATTTGAGACCTCCTGAACCAGAATATGGATCACTAGGAGTTCACTATAGCACAGTGTTAGTAAAAACATTTTATTAGGAAAAATGTCATTTTAGCAATGTAAACCTATTCTGCACTAGGAGAAAATGACAGTTACAAGATTAGATTACCTTTGTTAAACCTTTTGTAACATAATCACAAAGGGTAACATCTAGAAAAAAACCCACCACCACCAAAAACCAACCTACAACTTTGCCTCATTTGAACTACCTTTTACAACAACAGAATCAAGTAGGTTGGAAAAAACCTCTGAGATCATTGAGTCCAACAGATTATATCTGATAAAAAATTTAAGAATTTACTGTTGGTCTCAGCAGAACATGACTTACTATTACTTCTCACTTGAAGAGGCATTTCCAATCTTCTGTCAGATTTCAAGAAAAATAATCCACTGCACAAGAGCTGACATCCAGTAAAAAAAAAAAAACTGGTCTAAGAAATAATCACAATCTTAATTCTCTTCAATCAACTTTAATAGCACAAGCTTTCTCACACTATTTCAACTACTACCTGAATGGACAATCAGCTTCAAGAGCCAGGAGGTGGTATCTGTCCACAGCAAAGAACAAGTGAAGTGTTTGAGAACCTGTTTCAGAAACGCATTTCTGTCACGTGCATGGTAATGAGACAGAAGTTTCCAGATAAAACCAGAGATAGTGCAGTATTTGTTCATGCAAGTGTGCAGAGATAATGCACTAACACTGCTCACAGTCTACATTTTATGTTTCTACCACTTACAGCTTTCACAGGCACAAGGAGCTGATACATTAAAAATGCAGTGTTTCTGCTCTTAGACTTAGAAGCAACCAGCCAGTGAAACAAATACACTTAGCAGCTTTACAAAATTCCAAGTACAGACAATGAAGTTCTTCCTTGAACAGCACAAAGAAGATGAGGATTTATCTGTCACAGGTGACTAAACTGATCAACTTACTGTATTTTGCTGTTCAGAACTGCGTATCAGCAGTAGGTACATAAAGTACTTGAATAATGAAGGTTGCTGTCAAATAAAGCAAGTTGTCACTTGGATGCTTTAGAACAGTATAAGCACTCTGTACCTTTTTACTGTAAATCAAAGCCAATTATTAAACATTAATGCCAAATGAAATTAATACAGTGGGCTAGTGGTTATAATAAAGCTTTCTTCTACTTCCAATAAATGCAAGAGGATGTAGATACATATACATATGGGTATATACATGTTTAAATACAGTTAATATAAGAAGTAACTGCATTTATGCAGAGCACCTTAGCTGATTCTATGATAAATGGGAACGTTAAACACACATGTCAACATTATGGATGCCCTTCTTGCTGAGATTAGAATAAATTAAAAACAATGCAAGTAATCTCAAACTGATCCATGAATGATGTTTTAATCATCAAAGATTCAACAGTTTTCCAACAGTCTAATTGCTTAAAAAAGGTAAAGGAGATTACTCTAGCTTAGGCACTGTTGCACTGCAGGAAAGACAAAAAAAAAGCTAACAAAAACCAAACCAACAACCCAACCCAAACTAAAAAAACAGCAGCCAAAAAAAAAAAAACAACCCAAAAAACAAACCCCAAACACAAAACAAAAAAAACTCTGAAAGGGTGTAGCTACAATCAGGGAAGTGAAATAACGAGGTTGATGCAAATTGCCTCTGCTTCCTACCTTCAATATATATGAGCAATTATACCAACCAAACACTTACTGAAAAAGACAGACTTGGAGAGTAAATCAAAAGCTTAAATTATAACCACCCTTGTAAGTCAGCAAACCCTGGCTATATTTTGCTCTGCAATATACAAAAGTTCATTCAGACAAGCATTTGTGAACCAGAGTACTCGCATATTTTCACATATGCCACTAACACATTACCAATTACCATCTTTTAGTGCAAATTTTAACAACTTGAGATGACATCTTGAGTTCTGTGTCCAGGTTTGAGCTCCACAGCCCAAGAAAGACACAGATCTACTGAAAGGACTATGGGGCTGGAGCACATGAGGCACAAGGCAAGGCTGAGAGAGATGGGTTTCTCCAGCATGAAGATGACCAGCAGATCTTACTGCTGTGTACAGATGCCTAGAGAAGATGGAGTCAGACACTTCCTTGATGTCTACAGTGACATGACAAGAGGCAGCAAACAAGCTGGAACATGAGAAGCTCTGATTACACACAAGTATTATTTCTTTAACAATAAAAGTGAACAAATATTAAGACAAGCTGCCCAGAGAAGCTGTGGAATCTCTTTGCTTAAAGGTAATAAAAATTTGACTGACAAGGCCTTGAGCAAAGTGATCAAACCAGATCTGTTCTGAGCAGAGTTGAACATAATGATCTCCCTTCCAACCTCAATTATTTTGGGCACCTAACTCCTACATTCAACACACTAACCACCCCTTTTTGTGACTGACATTTTTGCCAATAGAAGTTTCTACAAATGCCTTCCCTTTTTTTTCTGAAAAAAATGACACAGATCTCAAAGACAAAGTGCAGTAAAAAAATAAAAAGTTAAGCAAGCCTGAAGGAGTCACAGAACTGAAGGTAATGAGTTTCAGTCAGAACACTGAATTTTCTGTTAGTATCAGATATCATCATAGCAAGAAGGTTGTATGGTATCAGTGTACAGGTTAGCTGTGCACTTTAACCATCAGGAGAACACACTGCACATACAATGGCTGAGTTCTAAAAAGACAATTCACACATATGCATGTGAAAAAAAACCCATATGGCTTCTTGTAGGAGAGATGACTAAATTTCCTAACCCTGTCATTAAGAATTATTAGACAGGTTTTACAGAAGTTAACATAGTAACCTATTAGGTATTTGCAGGCAACTAGAAAATAGTTCCACAGTAATCTGAGAGTGATGGCAATCAGCATTAATTCTGTGGTATGTTCTTTAAAAAGCTATTTAGATGCATTCTAATGGAATTACACTCCCTTCCTCCAGTGAACTGCAGCCCCATGACAGGTGACTTAAACATTCTACTCGCCCTGTCAACAACATACATAAAATAGAAATGTAAACCTAAAGTCACTAATCTGAGATGTAACTGGACCTTCTGTTCTCACAATTACCACTTCTAAAAAGTGAAGCATCCCTAACAAGTGCAAAGAGATCTCAAGAGTACGAGCACACAAGAAGTACCATTTTACGCTTCTGAGCATGAAATTCAGAATAATGTAGTGAAGAAAGCAAACAATTCATCTTATTGCAAGGTCCTGAACAGCATTAACCTGCAGCTCTTCTGGCAGGAAAGGAGTGGGGGAGAAGTGCTGAGTAGCACCCATGTGCAACAGTAACTCCAAAAAACTGAAGGGCAGCCAAGGTTTGCGGAAGTTCTCCAGACCTTAACAACTAAAAGGGCAAAGAAATAGTGAAAGGGTGCTTGGGCACTGCCAGAGAAGAGATTTACACTTAGGGTATTTCTGTGGTGGACCTTGGAGGGGGGAGCAATATCACCCAGAAGATGGCATGGGGCAAGAACATGGGAACTGTCACATACTGTGCACTCAGAGGAACACATGCAGGGACTGCTGCAGTATGTGTCAATCTAGGCAAGAGAGTGCAACTGTGTGCAATCACATTCATACTAACGTGAAGACAGCCAGTCATGTTTTCAAGTATTAGTTTACATTTAGCTCATGTCAGAGACTACCTGAAAGCTACCAGAGCTTCTGAGAACTTCTAACATGCAAGCAGTGCAGGATGTTAGCTGTTCAAAGACCTCTGCATTCTTCTCTGTACTTCAGAACCCTCGTTAGCTGTAAAATTCAGCTTACTACAGATTTAATTTGAATCACTTCAGTTACAGCTGTTTTCTACTAACGGCAAAAAGCTGTTTAAAGAAAATCCACACCTGTTATATTAACTTTTTATTATGGAAGTGACAAATAAAAGATGATTATAGATCATTATACTGGTACTTTAGAGATAACCTCCTTTCTACTATAAAAACTGTAACAGGACGTGAAGCACACAGCTAACATGAGGAAAAGTACTTAACTAAAAGCTTAATTTCTTGTATCAATTTGAAATTTCTGAGGCTGGAGATTTTCTGTAATACTCAAGTACTTTTCAGATGCTCAAGTATGGCAATGTACTTCCTTAAACACAGCATCACACATACTATATTACTATTGAAGAATTTGGAAATTCAGTCTTTCTTGCCATAGTGCAAGGAACTTGTACTTCCCTCAATGTGTCACAATTATTTGACGTTTACCAGCACTACCAGACCAACTCCAAATTAGAGCTGGTTATATTACACTTTAACATACTTAAATGCATACCTGACAGAACTGGTGCTGGAACAATATATTTTAGGTGTCTGTTCTTTGTACAGCAGCACTCTGATGCTGCAGCAAACAAGACGATGAGCTCAACTCTTTGCAGAGTTGTAGAGGCACTCCACAGCAGGTTGAAAAGATTCATGAAGTGGCAAGGATGCAGATGCTGTCTTTTCCCATTACCAGGTCAGTGTAAAGGAGAAAAATAAACATTCAGACCTGACCACATAACCATTAAAACTTTTACCATTGGGCTCAATAGGGATGAAGCAAGAAAAAAGTTCATCGTTAATTGCTCCTATTCTCTCTGTAAATTAGTAGAAGAGATGGAAACAATGCCCAGGCAGAGTTTAGTATTCTTGGTATCTACATGATTAGATGTGTCGTCCAGTACACTAGAGATTTGATTCCAACAAATGAGGGAAGAGAGCGGGAAGCTGCAGAAGAACAAGCTCTGGCCACACTCTTCTAGTCACAATCACATTCTCTAAATTGCTTTCCTCCCTTCAACACTGAAGTTAGGACAGCAGTCATGCTCAGCTGTGATGTAACACCCCTGGGCATTAAACATTACTTAAAGAGACCAGCACACAGCTGAAGACACAGCAACAGCACAAACAGAGCCACAGCCTCAACAGAAGATACAAAAGTTGCTGAGCTCCTTTTTCACTCTAATTGCTTTTCACTTCTGTGAACAGTTATAGACTAGATTATGCTGCATAAAATTACAGAGATCTTCTGAAACAAACCCCAAAAATTAAACCCAAACCCTAGTTCTACAGTTGCCCGTAGCATTGTGCAGACTCTTGTTCGTAATAAACAACTAAATGTTACCACAGCTCTTTTTTTCTCTGTTAAAGCAAAGTGGATGTCAGCCATGTTTCTAGGCGAGTTAGAATGTACATGAATAGGATACTTTAAGAAAGAAAACAAGAATGTTTTTAAATATAAATCTAATTGTTCAATGTAATTGGCAACATCAAAGGTAGCATGTATTTTGAAAGTATTTTTAAATCCTATCCTTTGAATACACAAGTTTTTATTTTTTTCTTTTTAAAATGAAGTCTAAAAAAGTAGTTTTATTACTGCTAATCACTGCCTAAGGTATTGTTTCTTCTGGACAGTAATTTTTCCTTAACATATTAAGAAAAATTGGACTGGCAATGTTAAAAATTAGTCTGTCATTAGCTTCTTAAAAATAGTAACATGTCAAAGAACAATAACTTCTTTGAATATGTCTCATTAACACAAGGAGAAATTCAAGTCCATTTTGAGATTCAGAAGATTTAACAAGATTCTCCACCCATACTCCTCCCTTCCCAGGCACTCTAGCTGTTGCAGCAAACTCAGAAGCTGGGTTTTGTTTTAGTTTTCATATTTAGCATGCACAATAAAAGCTAGTTTCACCTTAACCTGGTGAGGTAGTTTCACCTTAACCTTAACCTTTATCACAAAAAAATTAACTGCAAACACTAAATTCTTCTAAGGTTTCTAAGCCCATATTTAATTAAAATTATTTCTTAAACCAAAACATAGCTTACAAAAGAATTTCAGATCACTCTAAACTGGAAGCATCCACACCCCCTCAGGACTTCCCCATTAATAAAATAATTAAAGAAATAACAACCAATTAAAATGCCAGATTGGATCCTCATTTCCTTGGCTTGAATAGATGAGACACCACTTTACAACACAAGTAATAGTAAATCAGTTCTTTCCTGATTTGCCACTACTTTTTCCACTACTTTTTCACAGTGGAAGTTCAAGAGTTATCCTTACACAAGATAAAAGGCACATGGGTGTGTTACAATACCATGGCGGCCAGCCTGAACTGGAAGCCAAGACTCAGTTATCCATGCTGACTCTTACACACCCTTGGAGAACCAGTCTTCTAGAAGCTTTCATTACCCATAGCATTTAGTTATCTCACACATCAAGTAAAATTTATGCTACTCATTGATCTTTATTTTAATTTGATACCAGATCTTCAGGCACAAACATAGCTATTTAACACTTCCCTCGTATCACATATCATTCTGTCACCTGCAGGTGATCTCTCATCACATATGGGATGACACACCAGCAGGGTCCACAGTGCAGTGGACAACTCCTGCTGACAGTAACCTCAGCCTCACAAGTGGTCGCAGGACTGAACAGCTGCTCCTCGTGTGCTCACTCAAGCACCACAGGCGTGTGCAGTTGAAAAAACCTGACAATCTAGAATAAGCATTTGGAAGAGGTTTGGATTTCATACACCAGCCCCCTAATGAAAATACAGGGCTGCTTGCTGGGTACATGCACATTTTAACGTAACTACAAATCTCAGAAAATGCCTAACTTGAACACCCTTTTAGTTTGCTACAAAAAAAATTTAATTTACAGAGGGTATCAAAGCATTTCTACTGCCTCTTCCTGCAGGCAATTTTCTGCACGGCTGAGTCATAACTAACATTACATCATCTTACCCAGGGAGGGGCACAATTTCCGTAGAGTAAGAACTACCTCTTACAACTACAGCAGCATATTAAAGTTGCAGAAATCAAAGCCATCTAGGATACAAATACTGCATATTAATGGGGAAGGGTATTGAGGGAGGAGGAACCCCCAAACTAAACCTTTATCCAGTTCAGTCTCAGAGAAATATGCTGGCCTTTTGTAACCATTACTTTACATACAATGATGTTTCTACATGTCTCCAAATTTATTAGCATTCATAACTCTAATTTGTATATAAATAATCAGCACATTAGAAGAAAAAAAAAATCAGACATTTTTTAAACCTTGATCTTCAGAAATAGCATAGGAGACCACAGCTTTACTGACATACTAGAAATAGTCCCAGAGGACCCAGCACCATTTACTCTGCAACTCTAAGTAAAAATGGATCAACAGTTTCATTATTTCTCACCAGCACATCATTGCAGATGTCTCTTAGCTCAGTCTCAATTTTCTCTCTGTATTCTCGAGCCATCTGCTGTTTTTTCTCAGCGCCTTCCGTCTTTTGTTCAATACTTGAGACGACTCTCCAAGATGACCTACGGGCTCCTACAACATTTTTATAGGCAACAGAGAGAAGATTCCTCTCTTCGTTGGACAACTCAGCTCCTTGCTCAGTCACAGATTTCATGCAACTTGCCATGTCATCATATCTTTCAGCCTGCTCAGCCAGTTTGGCCTTCTGCACCAGCTCATTTTTATCCATGCTGATATTTCTAAAGAGGAAAAATAGTGAGGCATTATTCAGACATTGATCAAGGACAAAGATGTTTTAACTTCATATGCAGAGCAACCTGTATTCTTTAAGTAGTTTGGAACTGTAAGAGGTACAGCTGAAATGCAGAACACACGGCATACTAGCAGCACTTGGCGCTCAAACACGTGGACACATGGATTGAAGAGTTAGAGCCACTGCTTCCTCCTGAAGAACCTTTAAAAGTATGTTATTTTAGTAAACACAAACAAAAGCATCCAAAGGTGAACTGAAAACAATCCTAACTCTTTGCCACCACTCTCTCATAAGGCTACCATTATCAGTGTAACAAAATTGACAAAGAAAATATCCAGTAGTAAGCTTTTCACAGCAGACAACCAAATAAAGGCTGGACAAACAATACCAAGTAGCATTCTAAGCCTTAACAGAATCATACACTTACATGCAGAAGTACTTCACATAGAGATCTGCAAATCAAATCCCACAATGGATGTTAAAAAGCCAGAATACAACAAATATCTAAATGTCACACTGTACACCTTTCCCCAATGCTAACTCCCTTTCCCAGAATGGGAATCCCCACTATGGGATGTTCTGTGTCAGGTACTGCTGCTCTGCCCAAGAGGCTGTGCTTTCAGAGACAAAAGAAAATTTTACTCCTTAAAAATATTACTTCAACATCAGTATTTCAAATAGCACGACCTGGCTGAGATGCTTCATAATCTGTGTCTTATCAGCACTTAAAAGAAATAAAGCTCTACTGAGCAGAGGTATTGAGAAATTTCTTTTGGTACAGGAGAAAAAAATACTCATCCCTCACCTCCAATCCTTCTGTGTATCCTAACTTGACAATTTTGAGGAACAGGAAATGTGCTTTGGGGATACACTACCCTTTAAAGGTTGACAAGACTATTACAGAATGATACAATTTTGGTCATGAATGCTTTATATATTTTTGTATGTTCCACGCATCCCAACCGAGCACCTTCATTTTTAACCACTAAGACTTTTGTCATTTCATGTGACCTTAGGAGAAACAATGCCAGGGCTACGTTCCGTCTTTGGGAATAAATTAAGCACCTTTTAACGTTCCAGGTGACTGCAAGTTTTAATAGCTCCTGTCCCCAACAGAGGGGCACAAGCCCGGCATTTGTCTGCAAACGCGCGGTGAAGAACTCGCCCGCACCGCGCACGGCGGGGTTAAGGAGCCATTTTAAAGCAAGCTTTTGGCGATGGTTATTTACCGCTCGGCGTGACCGGGGCAAGCGTGGTCAGAACGCCCGCCCCGCTGCCAGTCCCCGGGGCACCGCAGGCTGCCGCGGCAGCATCCCCGGGCGGCAGCATCCTCGGGCGGGCGGGCCGCCCGCCGCCCCCGCGGGCTGGGCGCTGCCGCGGCTCCGGCACGGCGAGCGCGGTGACAGCAGAAAATGGAGCGGCCCGGGGGCGGGCGGAGCGGAGGGCGGGGCGGGCGGGCGGCCCCGGGGCTCTGCGGCCGCCCCTCCCTTCCTCCCTCCCTCCCTCCCGCGCCGCGCCCGCCGCGGGGACACCGAGCGCCGCGCCCGCCGCCTTTGTCACGGCGGGTGGGCGCCGGAGCCCGGCCCGCCCCGCTCCCGCTCCCCTCCGCCCAGCGCCCCCGGGGGAGGATGCCGCGTCCCCGCCCCGGACGAGGGAAAGCCCACGGGCCCATCCCCGGGGAACTCGGCGCGGGGGAGGGGGAGCTGCGGAGGAGGAGCCCCCTCCGGTCCCAGGGGAACCGCCGCTCCCGCACGGACCCCTCGGCCGGGGCGGGGAGGATGGGCGGAGGAGGGGGGGCCTGGGCGGCGAAGCGGGGGGGCGAACTGGGCGGAGGGAGGGAAGCGAGCGCGGCCGAGGGGCGGCCGCCGCAGCGACTCTTCCGCGCCCGGGCAGCGCTCCCGGCGGGAGACCACACCCGGCAGCGCCCGCCGCCCGCGCCCCGGCCCCCGCCCGCCAGCGGCGGCGCTCCTCTCCCCGGGGGCGCGGGGTCGCCCTCACCTGCCGCCCCCTCCGCCGGCTCTTCCCCCTTTTTCCCTCCTAACCCCGGCGGAGAAGGGCCCCCGCCGCCCCGCGCAGCGGCCCCCGCGCCCCGCTCCCTCCCCGCGGAGCCGCTCCGGGGGGAGCGGGGCGGGCTGGGCGCTGCCCGCCGGCCGCCCCGCTCATTGCTCCCGTCCCGCCGTGTAAGGGGGGGCCGGTCCCGGGCGGCGGCCCCGTTACCTGTGCGCGGCGGGCGGGCGGGCGGGCGCGGGTGCGTCGGTGCGGGCGGGCGGCCGGCGCGGACTGTGCGGCTCTGGCGCTCGCGGCGCTGCAGCCTCGCTCCCTCCCTCCCTCTCCCGGCGCCGCGCACGGGGCGTCTCCGCCAATCACCGCGCGGGCCGCGCGCCGCCCGTGACGTCAAGCGGCGCCATGGCAACGGCGCGCGAGGGCGCGCGCGAGCCTCCCCCCTCCGCTCCCCCACCCCGCGGACACGCCCAGAGCCGGCGGCGGCCCCGCCCGCGAGCGCGCGCCCGCACCCCTCCGCCCCCACCCGCCGAGCCGGGCGGGGGCCGCGGACCCCGGGGGCGCCGCGGGTTCGGGGCCGCGCCCCGCCCCTCCCGCAGCACCGGCCCCGGCCCGCCGGGGAGACCTCCGCACCCGCCCGCGGGCGGCCGAGCGGAGCCCGCGCCTGCGGCACGGAGTGGGGGCGGCAGCACCGCCTCCTCGTGCGGCCGCGGGGTGTGCGCGGGTGTCACCGCCGCCCCCGGCGCAGCCCGGGCGGGCTTTCCCGGCTTTGTGTCGCCTGAGCACCCAGTGTCCCCGGTAACCCCCGCCGAGCGCCCAGGGTCCGGGGGCATCGGGACTGTCCGGCACACGCGCGGCTGCCGGGAAGCTCCGAATCGACCCGCGCCCCGGGAGCCTCATCCTGCACCGGGAACGCGACACGTGCTGTGGGTTGAAAACCAGATCCAGAAGAGGATAGGAGCCCGGGGATGGCGGCAGGGCCCTGGGAGACCCTCCCGGGACTGGCGGGTGGGCGCGCAGCGGCTCTGCGGGCGCACTGACGGTCCCTTTGGGAGCCTCTCCCTTGGAAAGGCAAGCGGGCATTTCGGACAGCACCACCCAAACCTTGATGAGAACGTGCTGACAGGAGTAGGGAGAGTATTAATAAACACTGATGATGCTGGAGATGGTTTTTCATTTCCGGGGGGGCGGGGGGAAAGTGTTTCCTAAAGGTGTTGCAAGTCGGCATTCACATGTCCCTTTTCTGGACAGCGTGCCCCAGCTTGAATCCCTGTCTCTAGTATGCAGTGTCCCGACCTCTCCTCCTTTCTCCTGGGCTCTGGGATCAGCACTGTCTCACAGGACTAGAAATAAAATGGAGAATAGTAAGATGGAGAAAGCACCTCGATATGGTTTTTGCAAAGGGCCAGGTAGTCTAAAGGCTGTCTTCTAGAGTCCTGCTGTGTCTGGCAGTGCCACGGGACAGGAGCATCTCCATGACGGGACGGGGATTCCCTGGGGAGCTCGCTCCGGCCTGTCGGTGCTCGGCGCGGAGCTCCGGCCAAGCCCGGCGGCACTCACGTGCCGGGGGCGAGCGTGTCCCGGCCGTGCTGCACAGCCGGCGGCAGCTCCCCGAGCCCGCAGCGCAGGCACTCGCTCGGCTGATTGTTCCCAGCAACTCGCGCCGGAAGAGCCCCAGAGCAGGAAGAGCCCCGGCGCAAGACGGGCCTGGATTGATGTCGGCAGTCATAACAATCTGTTGGTGGGGCAGTGTGAGGGAGTAACGTAGGAAGAGTGCGGTGCTTGCTTCTGGGAAAGCAAGAGGAAGTTACGGATGTGTTTGTGTTCTGGCGTGGCCGGGAGCAGGCTGGTTCGGTACCAGAGAGAACAGCATTAACAGGTTCTGCCGCAGATGCGTGCCTCCTGCTCCTGCCTGCACGCTCCTCTGTCTTTTCCAGGCAGCTCCAGGGCAGCTTCCCCGCGCCGTCCTTGTCTTCCTTCCACCCTGCAGTGACAAAGTGACTGCAGAGCAGAGAGTGAGATGAAGTGACCAGAACGGGATCGCTTTAATCTCCGAAGCAGCGATCCTGTATTTTGACTAAACACCAGAAGGGTGCTACTTTAAGCTCCTCATGACAAAGTTGACTTTTTAAGAAGTGGGCTTTTAAAATATTGTATCATATAAAGAGCAGTTAGTTCATCCGTGGTGGTATTCTACCTGCAGAGTTAGTTTCTGGATTTCTTACTGCCCATCCTTGTGGCCCAAGATGTATGGGTTTGTCATAATGTACATTTTACTCAGTGTAAGTTTTGTCCATCAACCTCTGTCATCTTAGACATTAATTTAAGAGTAGGATATTTTTTAAATTATTTTTCATCAGTTCTAGTTCCTTCCATAAACTCCAAGGTTTAATGAATTTCACTCATGTTCGTATGGACTATTGTTGGAAAGCTTGTGAAGAGAGCTAAAAAAAGCAAAACAGGCAATGTTGTGTAGAGTGAAGCTCACCAGAATTTACTAGCTGTGTCAGGTGAGAACACCACTGTTGCTTAATTTAAATGTGAAGAATGTAACCTTCCTCTTGGGTTCCCAAACAATGCTTTGTTGAAGTATACAGGTACAGAGGCGTTTTTTTTGAAACAAATATCATAAGGCTCAGGTTCATAATATATTCCAATACACAATGCTTCTTCATCTTATCTGTTTTTATTTTTCACCATTATTTTCCACTTTAGGAAGCAATAGGAGGAGAGCTTTAGAGCTGTACTTGAACACAGATGGTATGATGGCACAGCGTTTGCTGCAACTTGTTTCAAATTATGTTACAGAGTTCATTTTTAACATAAGCTAAAAACCTTTATTTTGTAGAAAAGTCTCATTGAAATGGCAACTACCCAAATATAGACCACACGTTTTCAGAGGTACTTGAATATTTTATGGTAACATGATGAAAAATTAACTGATGCAGGAAAAATTACAATCCTTAAAAGTGCATAAAGAACCCAGATGGGAGCATGCATTAGATCAAGCACAAGTATGTATTGCTTTTTGATATTTCCAGGAAATATAGGGGAACCCCTTGTGAAGTAGGCTGCGATACTGTAGGCAGTGTTAATAATTTTGTGGAAGGAAAGCATCAGTCTTTTCGTTCTGTCCTTTCCATTATTTTTGGTTTTGGAGTGAATGGAACATCTCCTGCAACAACCCTGATTGCCACTAACCATAGTTTTTGTTTGCTAACAGCTCCAAGTGTCAATAGATGCTGCACTCCTTCCCCTTTAAGTGGGCTATTTTTGCCAAACACCATTTCCACTCCTCTGGATTTCATGAACGCTGCCATTTGAAACAGATCCAAGGAATTAGACATTACTCACCTTTGCATATGCTGTCTCTTGAACAGATACTCTCCTGCTGCCTTCTATTCTTCTATTTCCTGCACTTCTCCCCCATTTGTGGAATGTTTTATTTTGTCTTGCTTATTGCAGTTTTGACCATGGAACTTGGTCTCTTAAAAACGTACGCTTTAAGCAGCTTTCCTGTTCTTCAGATGCATTTTCTCTGTTGCTCTCCTCACAGCTTTCTGTTCGATGACTTGCACTTTCACTATCTCAGACTGTCAGGCGGCAGCCAGCAGCAAAAACTCATTTGTAGAGTTAGAAACATTTGCATATGAAAGTACATATATGCATGTTTATTTACACTCATTCTTACTTTACTTTCTTACACGAGAAGAAGAAATGGAGGGATGGGGAGGGGAGAATATAACTTCAGATATCTTTTATTTCCCTCTAAAACAGCTTTAGTTCTTCCCGTCCATCCTTTCCCCCACAAATGCTTAGTTATTCTTTCTTGTGCTTAAACATATTTAATTAAAACTAGATGAGTACAAGGTAAGGTTATCCCCATACCAGAAGAGGATAGTAGGATTTTTGGGGTGTCACCCTCAGATAGATCCAGGAAATCCATAGGAACAGCTCTCGGAAACTGGTGAATGCTGTCAGGACTGGAAGGCTCAGTGGTGCTGACTCTTGGTGCTAACCAGGCTCCTGGTAGAAAATGGAGATGTGCTGAGTTACTGTTGGTTGGTCTTTGTGCTGTTTTTTTTTTCCTGGGAACAGGAAAATGGGGAAGGCAGCCTAGCAAAGGGCATTTCCCCAGAGACCAGGAGATGATTCTGCAAATTTACGGCCTGCAGAGGGAAGAAAAGATGAGTTGGCAGCTGTGTCTTGTGCTCTCCTACTGTTAAGAGCTACATTCCCAAAAGCTGCTTGCTTAAAATCCTGACTACTGTGATTTTGTTACATACCTTTCTGTGCTGATTCTCAGGCTGCGTGATTATATGCATATGGGTGTATTTTAATGCAGCCTCTGTGTGCTTCTGTAGAGTTTTGAACTTCTTTCCCTCCACGTAGCAAAAGCAAGATCATTTGATTATTACAACCTTTCCGGAATAAAACATTTATCGACATTTTTAGGAATATATCCTTCCTATCTTTATGTCTTTCCTTGGCCACTGCCTGTGATTTGCAAGCCAAACTTCAAGCTTTGCACAAGTGAATGAGATCTTTTGTTCATCTCCTTTGTAGTCTGATTGTGGTTTTGGATCAGCACATAAGCTTCATCCTCAGGACACTCTTGTAGGTTGTCCCAACTGAAAGACTTTAGTGAAGGATGCATGCATTTAGAGTGTTCTTTTTCTTTGCTCCCTCCCCGCACCCAAAATGTTCTAAAATGAATCAGATTCTGACTCTCTGTCTGGTGCCAGTGATAAAACATACAAATTGTGGATAAGGCTACTATTTTCCATCACAGAGTGGGAAGTAGTTGGAGCTGCTGGATCTGACATGGTCTTTCTCTCTGCCTCATCGAACCTTCTGTAACCTCCTCATCTGTCTGCTTGTAGTCTAGGTTTCTTATAAAAATTACAAATCTAGCCAAAGAATCAACAAGCCAGTGAGTCCTGCATAAGTAACCCTGTACCCTGGATTCAGATCCTCAAGTGATTTTGTATATGGGTGGATTTAAGTATATATATTAGAGAGCTAGTGCATGTTTGGAAGTGTCCCTAAGGGTCATTCCTCCAATTCACCTCATTCATTGTACTTTGCAGTACAATGCAAAGATCATTTCCACCAAAATAATTTTAAAATGTTTGCAAGCGTCTTGTCAACAAAGTGACAAGTATACAAGAAGGATGTCAGGGTACCCACCAAATAAATGGCATAGAAATGATGAATTGTAAGTTACCACATTCCCTGATTCTGAAAAAAACCAACGTAAAATGGCAACTGCCTTCACAGAACTTGTCACCAAGTGATGAAGATAAATCAGCACTGTTCTTTGCTTCCTGCTGACCTTTCTGAGAAAGGAAGCTAGATGCTGGTCTTCCTTGTTTAGAAAAAGCTCCTGAAACTTACAAAAGACTGTAAGTTTGAAGAGGGGTCACCAAGAGCTGAATTTACTCTAAAGAACTTTTTATTTCTGACCCTCAGTTTATGAGATGGGGGGGAAAACATCAGGAACTGGCTGTACTTACAGGGCTGCAATAACTTCCATAATCCATTAGCCGGAAGGAGGGTTTGAGAGGACTGGGTGGTGAGGCTGTCACATGCATATATGTGTGTTTGTAGGTATGTATAGGTCCTGAATCTCATTTATTTCCTTCCATTGTAATGTTCAATTATGTTAGTGCCATTGTAAAAGTGTGCAAATTCTTGAATTGTTGAGAGCTCATTTAAAAAAAAGGCATTGTGCTATTCTTTGGGTGCTTTTCAGAGAAAATCCAGTTTGTTTCTGTACCTGCACTGATTTTATAATATTAGATATGAACTCAAAAGCTGCATATAAGAACAAAGTTCATCACTCATGAGTAAGGTTGATTAATCAGACTATTTTGAGGTGTAGCTTGTGAGCAAGTGTTTTAGGGATGCTGCTGCAGTCATCAGAACTTTGAAGAAACCAAATGAAATATCCCCACCATCAGCAAAAAGAAGGAGATTTAACGTGAGTGTTTGAAAACACTTGGCTAGACACAGGTCTGCAACTGGAATATATATGGTTTATATGTTATGATTTTATTATATTCTCATTCCTATCTGATTACCCAATGCTGAGGTATTTGCATGTCTCCCAAAGATACACTGACAAAGCCCATCACATTTATTTTCTTCACCATTTCTCCCTACAGAAAGCCAGATGGATGGTATTGAAATGGGCATGCTGTGCCCTGGGATGCATGAAGGTGTTTGGGCACCCACTCTGCTGGGAGCACTGACTGAACCTGAGTCCTCTGGGGCAGCAAGTAAGAGTTCGAGTGAACTTAGCATTGTGTTGATGACTTAACTGTGCATCAGTCTTATCCCAATCCTTCACACAGGGCTGAATTACTGAATTACTGAACCCAGAGTAATCCTATTCTTTTACAGATGAATACAGTTTTTCACTCTTTGCAAACAGTAGTTGTTGGGATTTGGGAACTCAGAACTCTTCTGGCTTGTATTCATTTCCAGTATGTGTAGCTGCTCTTGAGTGAGCAGGATAACACTTACAAAGTGTTGCCAGAAGAGACAGGATGTCTTGAAGCAAACTTGAGGCTAACATCATTCTATTATAGCTACTTTGATTTATTTTTGGACTTATTTTTTATTTATTTGTGCTTACTAGCTAATGTTATTTTAATGTTGATTGTCAGGAGAAAGGCTCCATAATGTCTTGGTTCAAATCAGTTGTGTCACTTAATTTCAGAGCTTCTCATCTTGCATGCATTTATCCTGAGTTTGTCTCTTATTTTTTAAAGATAAATTATTTATTTTCTTTGCATTCTTTAGAAATAGAACACAGTTGTTGGAGTTGAAGGGATTAGACAAAAAAAGCTAAGGTGCAAGTCTCATAGGGTATGTTCTGAGTATTTCTGGAGGACCTAAAAAATGAAACACCACAGCTCCTATAGGATACATGCCAACTTCTAAACTCTCACTATAAACATGTGCCATCAAAAGGATCAATGGGTAACATATTGAACCTACATATCTATAAAGTAATCCAAGGAATTATTAATACAGTGACTTGTTTATTAGATCATCATTTGAAGTTAAAAGTAAAATGAGACAGCATTTCAAAGGTCATTTTCAGAGGTTGTCCTATAAAAAGATTTCCAGAGTAAAAAATCTCATTAATCACTTACTGGTATCTGAACAGTTCAACAGAGCTGTGGATGAAGGTGAATTTACTAATATATTTTACTTACATTTTTCCCAAGGTCTTGGCAAAATTATCACAACAGGCTACTAAAGAAATTCAAAATGTAGTTTCACAAGGAAAACTTAGGCCCCTAAATACATACTAAAGTACCTTTATTCAAGTTATAGGCATTAATATCTTTAAGTTTTGCTTAATGCAGTAGGATCTTACATTTTCTACTGGTAAAATCTCTCAGCTCCCTTGTTTTTGCTGCTGAGCATGTGCAAAACCATCTTGACAGCTCCAGGCTGCTAAGCCCCAAAGAAATACATAAAATAAGCATTTTCTTGCAAGTTTCCTCACAACTGCCTGTCAGCTTCAGTTTTGCATCCCAGCAACCAATTTCAACTCATTTTATTTTATACTGACTACATTTATCAGAATTTATTTTATATTCTTGATAGAATATTGAAAGAGGCTCTCAGGGCCGCAAATTGCTGCTGAAATGTTAGACAACATTTGGCATGAACCGGATCAGAAATTAAAAGCTGGCATTTTCTAGCCTGGTTGCCTTTGAAATTAGATTTATGAGATTGTGTTGCTTATCTCTCTGTACATTCAGCAATTCCCCCGAAAAACTTTGGGACACAGTTTCAAGCAAATCTGAAAGATGAGCTGAATTGTCAAGATAAATAAGGTCTGTGAAAAACTGCAGCTGTAGAGAGGACAAAGCCCTGACGAAATGCCTGCGCTGAGGAAAAGGCAGGTGGATGCAGCCCTTCCTCAGTGCTGAGAGCTGCCAGCCTGACAGAGTAGCTCAAAGATTTTTGATTGAGCATAGCATGTGCCCTACAGACAGTGGCTTTGGAAGAGAACCTGAGGTTGTAATGGCAGAGGAGATTTCAGGAGACAAGGAACCTAAGTCTATGAAAACAATCAAACCCCACCTTGTTTGTTTAATTTCTCACAGAGCAACTTGATTCTCTGGGCCTGCCTCTTCTTCCTCCTTTTGGCCCTGAACCTTTTTTCTTCTCAAGATCTCTGGAGTCTGTTACTGTCTTTGTATTCCCTTTGCTGTCCTGGCTCAGCATCAATTCCTGTAACTTAACCAGTCTAAGAATTCTGTCTGATTTAGAAATGAGGTCTCAGATATACCCTGGTGTGAGCCAGTTAACGGCTGGATGTTTCTTCATCCAAGAAGTTCAGACAGGCTGTTAGGATGTGTCCCTGTCAATAGCTGTGACAAAACTAATTGGTACTAACCCCTTTCCATCCTGACTGGAGAATCTCCTGCTTTGATATTTATACTCCTGAAACACTTGAAGATCCTTATCATGCCCCCTTGCCAGCTACCTGACATCTTGAAGACCCAGCTGTTGTATGTGGAAACTAATGAATCTAGTTTAAGAGAGGCTCACTAGAATTAAGCAAATTATTACTTTTTAAATCTATACATACATTTCAAAGAGTACATCCAACCCAACATTGCAGTGGTTTTAGAATATTCTTGTATGAAGTTTTACAAGTGTCCCACAGGATCTGTATTACTCTAAAAACAATGTCAGATTTGTGTATTTTACAAATCAGTTTAGCTGGAGAAACAAAAATATTTTGCCTCCTTTTTGTCTTTTCTGTCAGATTCCTCCATGAGATGGATCTCTTATCTAGCCTGGAAATTTTTGTAGTTCTTCTCTGGTCAATTATCTAAACAGGACACAATTGAGCTGATGTCAAAACAAAGACTGTACACATGCATAGTACTGAGCTGTGATAAAAGCTGCTCTTCTACACAACTTCCAGCTTGTGAAACCTGACTGGTTTTGCATAATAGATAAGCCCCAGGAAGTATAAAATTAGTGGGGGGAGTACTTGCAGTGTGGCCAAGTTACAGTTTTACAGTCGTTTAAAGGTCAGCAGCAAATTGACATCTACACCCAGTCCTGCAGGGAAAGGCTCTGTAGGGACAGAGCTCTCAGGCAAATGTCCATATGATTTCCCTGTGGCCGTGTGGAGAAACCTGAGGCTGAAAAGGGGCTAAGATCACACTTGCAAGCCAGTGCCAGAGTTACCAAGCCAATCTTTTTTGTAATTTATCTGGGGCAGACTTTGATACCTAAGCCCCAAAGAAAGATTTTTGAAGAAAAAAATCCAGGCCTAAGGTCTCACAGGGCAGGCACCTTCCTTCTCCCAACTTTTGGATTCTCTTTTTTATATTACTTAACTTGAAAATGAGGTTTCAGTGAGAAAAAGGTTAAACTGCTGAACAAGACTACCAAGTTTATAGATGATATTATCTCTCAAATAGTTAATGTCTCACTTCTCAGTTAAACTTTTTTTTTTTTCAAACTTGGCAGGCTTCTGGCTTGGCTAATTAAGAGTGCAACTAGGCTGTAACCAGATGATCTCTGTGATACGATAAGCAGCATGTGAGCAGCAATAATAGCAGTAGACTAACTTCAGAATGCTGTGAGTTGCTCTGAGCTTCACCAACAGATTTGTTGATCAGCTCCAGATTTTACAATGTCGTTTTTCTTCTTCTTCTTTTACAGAAAACTGTCACCAGAGCTGGTTACAGCTCATGCCTGCAAATGCAAAAGAATTGTATGGAGACAACCGTGCACAGGAAGACTTGTTAGGCTATGGATTAAGCCAGTTTGCAGAGAAGAGGGTTTGCACAAGGAAAGCTCAGAACTCAAAAGCAGAGATTAGATGACTTTCTAAGGAGAATAGGTGGAGGGACAAGATTTGGGGAAAAAAACCTGCTGAAGAAAATGTTCCACTTACTTTGAAAACCGAAAGGAAGGAGAGTGATAAAAGAAGAATGAAGCCTATCTAGTTTCAAAATTTGGCTGAAGAAAAAGAAGTAGTAAAAATCACTACTACACATGAGATCCATAGATGGTCTTATAGGATGTAGAAAGATTTGTAGTGTATCCTGCAACTGTCAGAAAGCACACGGGGTAGGGGTTTTTTTAAGAAGCTTTTTTTTTTTTTAATAAAACAACGTGGAGATTTGGAGGTGTCCAGCTAGAGCCATGGTTGATGTTCAGGCAGGAAGTTCTCAAAACTTGAACTCTTGAGCTCCAGGCTTATATCCATTAGTCAATGCAGTCTATGCTACAGCTGCTCAGCACTGTTGAAGAAACTCTCTGAACTTTTTGTTTTCTTCATCTCCTACTGGTAGCTGGTGATGGGGAAAGCATGGGTAGGAGTTCTCTTTCTGATGAAGCTTTTAAGTTCTTGGTGCATAGGCACTTGATCTGCAACATCAAACTTACTCCTCAGCACCTGGAAGCAAACTCGGGGAACATTTTTCCTGCGGGTTCTTGGGTAACAAGCTAGGCTGACATACCTGCACCTCAGCTGTAAATGAAGGCTCTCCTGGCACTTGTACAATGTGCCACTCCCAGGAAGACTTGGGAGTTTGCTTGGCATGTCCTGCCGCTGGCTCACGCATTCCCTGGCACCACTCTGACATTCATACAATTTATATCCAGCAGATCACTTCCCCGAGTAAATATGGCATAGCAGCTCAAAGGGTGGTCGAGGACTGTTCAATACATTCATTTGGATGTATGCAGCACTAAAGCACTCTTTTCCTATGCCTTGGTGCTTTGCCACTAACCAAAAATTCCCGCTCTCCCTCCTGCCGTGATCTTCCTCCCGCAGACCAGCCCTCCTGGTGATCTTGGCTTGCTCCTCCCTTCCCCAGCAAGCTTCTTGCTCTGACAAATTCTCCCTTGGCAACAATAGCTCCTGCCCGGTTCCTCCCAGTCTGTGGTCATGGCTACTGGGCTGTGAAGTGCTTTGCCCACCTGAGTCAGAAATGCTTGGCAGCTCCTCTGACAGCACAAAGAGCAGTCCCAGCTGAGCCATGCCCACCCACCCGGCTGGCTCCGTAAAAAGGGCTGCATGCGAGCATCCCTGGCCCCAACGCCACAGACTCTCCCTTTTCACCCCAACAGCCTGCAAACTGCTTCACATTTATCAATCCATCCTGCATATAATTTGAAAGTGCATTTTCTTCAGAGAAAAAATAAATTGCGAAAAGCGTCTCTCCCTAAAACCAAGTCTGTGCTATGTTTTGGGAGTGGAAAAGAATCCCCAAACAAGATGACAAAACCACAGAATATATTATTTTGATTACAGTTGTTCTAACTGGATATTTTTACAGATCTGACAATTATTAAAGGGATTAAAAAAATACAGGAGGTACATTTTTTTTCTCCTAGTGTTTTGAAATTGAACTCCATGTTTGCTGGAGATCCTTTTCTTTGCTCTTTTGTACCAAGATTCCCAAGTAAGTCAATGTTTTTCCTGAGGTTTTTAGGGGAGAGTCTTAATTAATCTTAATTAGACATTTTTAGAGAAGGCTGGCTGCCATAAAACCATGGATACTGCAAAAGCAGTATTTCTGAGGTGTGGTACTGGTGGAGGTTTGTTCTGTAACCTCGTGGGGGGATCTTTGCTGTGCACAGTGCTCTTTTTGTGTCACACCTGTTGTGTCTTCCTTGGAGCTTTGACAGTTCCTTTCTGTCAAGGGAGTGACCCCGGGCAGCTGGCTGCCCACAACACCCAAGGGAATGTCTTTTATCAGGTTGGGGGGCATTAACATGTGGTTTTCTTGTGGAGATGACAATGACAGGTTTCTGCATATGTTTGTTTCTTCCCATCTTTTCTGTGATGAATTCAGTCAAGGTCTGATTTGTTATGGATAGGGTGGTTTTGGTATTTCACCGTATTGCTTACTGCTGCAAGGAGGGTGCTAGGGAACCCTGATACTCCTTGGAAAGATATCCTGAGTTTATTTTACACAGTAATCACCACACAAGATGCAAAAGTAGTCCTTAGGGCACAGAGCAGAACCAAATCATTTTGCCCTTGTTTGTGAGCGCTGTACAGCAGACCAGTAGTCTGCTGTTGCTCTTAGGATCAATGCTCTGTTATTAATTTTTGGACAAATATGACAAACATTTAGCAGGAGCTGAAGATCCCCTTATGGAGACTGATAGCAAGAGTGTGCCCTGAAGAAATGGATTCACATTCTCTCAGGTGGAGGAGTGAATTGAATTTGGGTCCTCCATGTCCTGGGTGAGTGCTTTTCCCACTGAAGTGCTGGTTTAAGGTGATGGGGAAGAGAAGGTAGGCAACTTCATTCACAGCTGGAAAGGAAAGCTTCCTCTTCTCACAGCTCTACCTTCAGAAGAAACAACTAGCCTTTAACCCCCAGCAAAAAGATACTCTTCCCTTCAACCTGGATCCAGGCAGAATGAAGATGCACCACTGGAGAGGTGGTGCAGATGTGGATGCCAGGCCTGTGCATGCAGCAGCAACAGCAGCAGTGTTTTGCAACAGCAGCAGTATTTTCAGGAAAAACTGACGTGACTCCAATGGGGCTCTGTCATGCACAGCAAGTAGAAGGTATCCCTCTATGTAGGCAGAAAGTCTGTCCTCTGGGAAGTACCAAAATCTTGCCAGAACTTGACATGAGGTGGGTGTGGAGGAAAGGGAGCTTTCCATGTTTTATGCTGAAACAACATATATATTCACAAGCCTCTGTGTTCATGGTCTTTATTGCTGTGCTGAGTCTCAGCAGGAGCCAGACCCACTTAGAAGGCAGCTGTGTATGGGATGGGCTGTGGGTTGTTATTCTTTCTTCTGTAACACTTGCGTGTAAAGATGTCAACCTGTGCTGAGATCCAGTTAGGCTATAAACACAGCAAGCTGGAATCCCTTAGAGAAACAGAAAGATAGATGACTTGCCTGCAGACAAACATAAGACAGTGGCAAAAATAGTACCTGGTCTCTGGACCTGGTCTCTAGAAAAGCCGGCATGGAATCAGCCTGGTTTGTCTTGGGCTTCCCACAGCTCACAGGCAGATGTGAATATGTTGGGCTGAATTGGAATCCATTAGATCTAATTAATTATAATACATTAAACAATTAAAATAATGAAGATCAGGTACAATCAAATTTCAAAACAAAGAGATTTAGCAAGATTAGGCTGTTAAGTGTATAGATGATGCCATTAATCTTGGGGAAGGTCCATCATAAATGATACAATATCTAGGCAGCTGGGAAGATGGTAAACTGGAGGCAATATCAGGTTCCCAGCATAAAGTGTAAGGGAGCAAATGGATTTTTCCATTCCATTTTGCAACTTTATTTTTAGACAAGAATAAAATACTGAACATATCAAACATATATATGTGTGCACATATACCCTAGGTGTGATGGCTGTGAGTCATACAATTTTATGGACTTCAAAGAGACAGGGAGTTCACAGCTTGAAATGCTCAGTTAATTGTATAGACTACTGTACATCCCATTTAAGTTTGTAAGAGTTATTCTGTTATTTTTGGTCACTTAAGCACTGGGGAAGCTCACTTTGACTGACAACTCTGGACCAGAAGTAGTTCCTTGTCCATAAAAAAGGTACAGCCCTTCAGGAGATGAGAGGGGGCTTGGGGCCCCATGCTCATTCCTTCCGGGGCCTCTCCAGGATCTCATCATCTCTGTTGTCAGCAATAATGCTTTTAAGACTGATGTTTGTGAGAAGAACCCACTGTGTGGTTCACATGAGGCCATGATCCCCCCTAGAAACCCAGATCTGGTGGAAGGTCCTGGAGCCCAGGCACAAAGCCATAGGGAGCTGCAAAATACCCCAAAGCTGTTTGTTGGAGGTTGAGCTTGGGGAAGAGCCATTTGTAACAGTTGATAATGGAAAAGCAGGTGAATGTGACCAAAAGCCTGGCCTGCAGTTCACAGGTAAAATGATTTTACCAGAAAAGGAAATTGTTTCTAAAAAGCCAAAGAACAAAGACATTTGAGGCCTCCTCTGGGAAATAAGGATGAGCAATCAGAACTGCTGGTTTTCTTTGTATAATCGAATACTGTATTCCTGGAGGGATCTTTTTATTTGGTTCTTTGCTCTCTCTGATTCTTCCCTACAATGCACACAAGCTGCAGTACAGAAAATAGAGATAGTCAAAGAGAGATAACACGGTACTGAGAGGATTTAATTAATAAGTCCTTGTGGGACTGAATGGGTAACTATGGAAAGAATGGAGGAAGATGAGCAAAAAGAAATCCTATTAATGTCTGACTGTATTAAATATTTCATTTAAAGAAAGCAAAAGATGCACCAAAACAAGTTTAGAGTTCTTGAAAAACCTAAAAAATATTAGGCAGTGTATTTTCTTTTCTCTTTTGATTTTGCTTTTGACAAACTTAGCACTGTGCCACTCTCAAGGAGGACAGTTTAGCAATACACATCTGAAGACCCCAAAAGAGACTGGGGAAACAGAACAGAGGGAAAGACTCCTTTTTTTTCATAACCACCACCTTCCACAGCTGTTCAGGAGACCCCCATGAAGTCCTGCATGGGTGGATGCTGGGCACAGCAAGACACAAATACCAGACACCCATTGCTCCATAGCACACAGCAGGCAGGCAACAGCAGTGCTGCTTAACTTCAGGCTGACCCATGAATGAAAGATTTTTAGCATACTGATCTTGACCTCTCTTCTGTCCTGTCAGCTGTTACTTCACAGTGTCCTTGGGTTGGCTGAATTTGCTCTTGCTGATGGCCTTTATATAGTTCCTTGCCCTGGTGTTTGTGTTGAAACTGGGCTTTTAGGTTTTTCAGTAGAAAAATTAAATCAAATTAAAATCGTGTATCCCTGCTTTTATTAGAAGCTTTTCCGAGGTCCAGAAGTTGCTGGAAGCCTGATACTCTTCACCATTTACTGGCTGTGAATTATGTAGCTACCAATATTTTTAATTTTCTTTCATTTACTTGTGTGTGCAGGACCTCTGTCATGACCAGCAGGAAACTCTCCCCTGGGTACAGAGAGGCAATTCAATGTCTGTGCCAACCCTGGCTTGTAAAACCCTGGCAGCTCTTGACAAACAAAGCCTAGAAATGTTGCTATTAAAAGCATTTATTGAATAAATCCATATGTGACAAAATGATAGCTGCAAAAAGCAGTAGAATTGTTTTTTAATGGATAAATCTTATTTGAAAGGTAAAGCTGAGCTGGGAAAGCTCAGAGAACAGTCACCTGAGGATAGAGCTTTGAGCAACGTGGGAAAAATTAGAACCAATATGAACAATATTGAGGATAATAGATTTGAGAACATCTGCTTTGAGTGGAAGCTTTTATGTAAAGAAAAGGAGGATAAGCCTGGATTTAACTTTAGTATTTGAACGTTCTCAGAAATAGAGACAGAAGAACAAGCCCACATTCCTTTCAGCAGGCGTGCAGCAGTCAGGAGCAGTGGGAGCCCTGGTGCTCTGTGTGGGTCCAGCAGGATGCCAAGGGGTGCAGTGGGCAGGCTCTGACTCCCAGCCAGGGCACAGCAGAGCTCCCAGAACCAGGATTGCTTTGCACCTCAGCCACATGTGGCCCCAACCCATCAGGCTGTGACAGCCTGGTGCTGAGGGAGGCAGGGTGCTGAAACCTCCCTACAGGGCAGGGAAAGGAGCAAAGGAACTGTGATTGTGTAAAGGCTCTTGCAACAGCTGAAGAGCAGCTCTGCTGGAAATCCAAAATTACCATGGGAGAGGATCCTCCTTTTATGTCTCTCTGCTTAAAGTGTCTTTGCTTTGGCCTTTCCTGGGTAAGCAGAACTTGGTCTAGACAAGATGCAGAAAAAAAGGTTATTGTTTAAAAGGAGACATTAGTACAGTATTTATCCACTAATTCCTCCTCCCCACCCCCCCTTGCTATCTGAATTGTTGCTTAGATACTGAATAGAATTAGTCCTGATGAGCTTTGGGTGGGTGATCGAATATTTCCTGTTGAAAGATGGGAAACTCTTTGTTAGAACTGGCAGGGGCAGATGTGGTAACCTGGAGGTGCAAAATATCCTTCCTGGGAATAAGCAGTTTCCAGCAAGGACAGACATCTCCTATGACTGCTGCTGACACACGAATGCAGTATGGGAGTACTCAAACTAATTCAGGAATTTCTTGGCACACATAATATCCACATTAGAGAAATGTTTTGCATCATTTGAGAGATGGTCTAGGTTGTCCAGCCTCTTCAAAGAGATTATTGGAGAAACTATGAAAACAGCATGTCAGGATTATAAAGGTTTACTGGGAGCTATGTAGAAATGTAAGGGAGGACTGAAAAATGTTATGGAAGAATGAAAACAAATAATATCTGAAAGTACAGCATCAGAACTGAATCTGCAGAGAACTCCTGGATGAATGTCACATACATTCCTCGTATTTAGAGAAGATACTTGAGAAGCAATGAGTTCAATCTAGCAAGGAACAGATTTTTCAAAATCAGACATAGGGAAACAGTAAGAAGCACTACTATGTTTGGAATATTACACATGCAGGTGCAAGTGCCCAATTTAGAAATGAGTCTGACATTCCTGCTCACAATCTAGGAGCAAGTGAATGTTTGTGTGCACATATTGCTGTAAATCAGTCTCATCACCTATGAATATCTTGCTATTGGAAATGTCAATATTTTCTGGGAAAAAAAATTCCTCTCTTCAGTTTCTTCCCAAAATAGGATGCCTAATGTTGGTAAAATTATTTCAAGATTTATCTCACTGGCTTTTCTACAATAGCCATTTTCCCATGTACTGCTTCCCAAAGTGGTACTGGTAGAGCTGTGACAGATCATCAAAGAACATCATGGGCTCAGTGCTTGCAAACCATTTTTAATTAAAATACATTTTAGTGAAGAAAAAAACACCCAATTTCCAAAATTTGGGCTACTTAAACCTTCAGAAGTGTCTAGGACCCTTAATTTCTACCATACCTTACTCTTTAAAAAAAAAAAAAAAAGAGAGATGGGTGAAAGAAATAAACTCAGATCAACACCTTATGCAGGGGAGAATAGCTAGAAAATTGAGAACAGAAGCACATTGTATTAAATTCACAGGTAATATCCCCTTTGCATTAAAAGTGAGCCAGGGTACCACTGCTGTATTCCATTCCTCAGCTAGTTGGAATGCTATGTAAGTAAAGCCCAGCTCTGCTGTCTCCTGTGCCTGGTGGTTTTGTTGTTCTGGGAATGATCATGGGATGCTCTGCTCGCTGCCAGCCCCAGCCACCCATGATGGTGTCTGCCTTGGGAAGAGAGGCCTTGATTCCAGACACCTTGCAAAGTGCCTGCTGTGTGGGACCCTATCTATCACTTTCTGAGAATAGAATAGAATAGAATAGGATAGTTCTGATGGAAGGTACCATCTAGTCCAAGCAGATATTAGATGTTAGCAAAGGCTTCTACAGGGCCTGGACAGTATTTTGTCACCAAGTGCAGACACGTGCAGATGCAGACCCCCAGCTCCCCAGGGAAATATTCACTGCCATGTGCTCCCCACATGGGGTGAGTGCTGGGCACAAACAGCATGGGCATAGGACTTCAGGCTGTCACAGCAACACAAGGCATCAGCCCAGGGAAACAAGGCTCACAGAATCACAGAATCACAGAATAAACTGAGTTGGAAGGGACCCACAAGGATCATCAAGTCTGTCTCCCGGACCTGCACAGGACCATCCCCAGGAGTCACACCGTGTGCCTGAGAGTATTGTCCAAACACTTCCTGAGCTCTGCCAGGCTCGGTGCTTGGTGCCCATGGCTGGCAGAGGAATGCAGGTAGCCAGGGCAGTGTTTGCTGTTGGGGGTAAAGGGAGGGCCCCATCCTGCAACAGCACTTCTCTCTTCACCCATACTATCTCTGCAGTAGGGGCGGCAGTAACAAGCCTGGTTTTCCGTCACAGTGCTGCCCTTCCTTCCCCTTTTCCTGTGGCAGGAGCGACTCAGCCCTCGCCCCTTGTTCTCAGAATGGCAATTCTCAGTGCCAACAGCTCTTCTGAGGAGCCTTTGGTTGATTCTGCCTTGAATTCCCCATAGCAGAGTGCTGCAGTAAAAGCTGGAGCATCACAGCAGCTCCTGATCCTAAGGCAGCCCACAGGAAAGGTATGAATGTGTCCCTCACAGGAGTTCTCAAGGAAAAGTCAAATGCTTAAGTTATATTAGGATTCAGAGCTTGCAGTCAGGTTTTGCACCAGCAGAATAACCTCAGGGTAAAGGCAAGGTCAGTGAAACTAGAGAGCTCGGCCTGTCTCAGCCTGCAGGGATCTGGATGCACACATCCTTCGGGGATATTGTAACCACCAAACTGTGCTGCTGGCCATCTGAAAAAAACAGACCTTTTCACCACAGGATCCACTGAGGAGCTGCTGCCTCATCCTCCAGCCCTTCACTGCCTCTTTCTGAGGGAATTTAGGCAATCTGCTCCAGCCTTGAACCTGTACTATGAGCTAGCAAAAGCACTGGACTCAGATGCCTCTGAAATCACTTTGCTCTATTTCTTCCAACGATTCCTATTTATATACTATGATATTTAACTGTCCCAGACCCTTGAAGCAGAGCAACTGGGCAATTATAACCCGCATTTGTTTTTCAGCTTGCTCCCCTCTCCCATGAGCTGAACTGTGAAAACAGAGCTCACGCCAGCTCTACACTTGTGAGCAGGCACAGCATTTATAAACCTCCAGGATGGGGCTTTATGGCCCATCCACAGTGATGCATACAGAACTCCTGCAGGTGCTTGATGTTCAAATAGTCAGTCTGATCTCCAGATTCTTGCTTCCACAAGGCCTAAAGTGTTTCTCAATAGAAAAGGGCTAATCTAAATTTCCCATCTGAAAATCCTGTTTGTATGTATCTCTGTTTGCAGACTCACTTGTTTCTTGGCCTACTCATAGCAGAGGGTGCTGTATAAAGATTGTTTATTATCAACCTCCCTGGGATTGAAGTGAGACTGGTTATAATAATCCCTTGTATTTCTTTAACACATTAGACCTGGTTTCCTAGTCCTTGGCAAATGTCAGCACTTCAGTCTTGCAATGTCTCTTCAGGAGGGTCAGTGCTGTTATCCACGGGTTACAGCTGGGAAACTGAGGCACAAAGGTCTTAAATGGCCACTGGGATCTGTGGCTGCTGCGTGAAGTGGATTTAGATGCAAAGCATTCCAGCTTCAGGTCTGTGCCAGCCCTCTCATAACAGGGCCAGCAGGAAGAGATGAGTATGAAGAATTCTGCTATCCCAACAGTAGTACAGTTTGTCAGCTTTTGCCTTGATGTGGGGAGCTCTAAGCAGGACTGATGGGTCACAGGGTCTGGGGTTGTATCTCCTGCCATCACCATTGCTCTGGGGCAGTGACTTAAACTGGGTCCTTAGGCAGGGCAGATGATACAAACACCATTGTAGGATCGCCAGGTGTTTTCTGTCAAGAGACCTTGATGAGAATCAGAAGGTACATTTCTTACACAGCCAATTCCTTTCCAACCACAAAGACATCCTTCCTCCCCTAGGTCTCTCTGTCACTTTTTTTCGATAGCTGCAGTATTTTTCTAACATGAAATAAACACTCATAATATGATTTTCCCCCTGTTTCTCGAGTTTATCTGATACAAACATATTTAGGAATTGGACAACAGAGCAGAATGCTGGCCTTCAAACCATAACTTTTAAAGTTGGGTGAAAATTAAGGCAAAAATAGATATTAAATTTGAGAGAGGCTGAAAAAGTTCTGTTGGAACTTGGAGGAATTTCAAATGTTATTTTTAACCAGACATTTAGATCTTATGGGAAACAAAACTTAGAAGGACAGATATAATTAGGTCAGATATTGAGAAACTTATTATGCTTTGCTACAGATGATCCCAGGAGAATGTAACTTAAGCCCTTTTTTTGTATTAAGATTCAATCATGGTTCACTTTTTAATGTAAAATAAAGTAGGATAGAAATATGCTTTGTATTACTAACTGCTTCATCATATGAAGCAATGGATGTTTGACAAGAAATCTGAGGACAGAAGGCAAGATTTTTATTTTTCTTTGTACCAAAATACACAACATTATGCTAGCATCTGTGCCTGCTTTTGTTCACAGTGTAGATACAATTGATTTACTGGTGTATCCTGGGAATATCTGATGCTTGGTATCTCCCAAGCACCATTGTGCAAATATTAACTGCACCTTGCAGCGTGATTACAATGTAGACGTTATTCTTATTACAAGTGGGGAAGTTGGGGCAAAGAGCCCCAGTTATTTGATCAGCACTCAGCCTGTTTCATTGCTGCAGTCAGGACTTCAGAACTTCTGCCTTCTGCTCCCACTCCTTCTGCAGAAATCCACCTTGACACGACAAGTGTGTGCTTCATGCAAAACCAGGGGAGAAAAGCCTTTATCAAAAGAAGAAAGGAGCCAGTAGGTGGCTGATAGTGCTGTTAACACATAGATCTGTCATTACTCACAGCATTTATCATGTCTGTTGCTGTGAGGCACACTGTTCTTCTTTAAAGTAGGTGTCTAATTTGAGGGATACTGGTTTTCCTAGCAGCTACAGTGATCTAGGGAGGGAGACTTGGTGAGTTGCCTGCAGTGAGATATTGCACATCCTTTGTTGTACAGTCTGCCCAGAGAGAGGTGAAAGTGGAATGGAGTCATTCTAGGCAGGTCCTGGTTACCAGGTTTTCCCAGCACAGCCCCACTGGCTCAGGAGTAGAAAAACCAGTATTCTCACCTGTCGCTGTTGAGCCGCTAGCAGAGAAAAGACCCAAGTTCTCAGTGTGGCAAGAAAGAGGAAGTTTATTATTTTGATTTCAATATATATAGACTTTTCAGAGGTTGCCCAGATTGGTCAGCCAGAAACATCCCCCTAGGCCTGATTGGCCAGGCCTGAACTGTCCAAATCTCGAGACACTGTTTTAAAAAACATCCAAACTTTATCTTTATTTATAAAACACAACGGAATGTTCTCACGAGAAAGACCTGTGCTAGCCACACTCACCAACAAAGCCAGCACCTCTCCTAGAACCTGAAGCTAAAGCAGGCACAACACATAAAGATGAAAAAAGCTAGATAGCTTGAAATTTCAGGGAGATAGTTTAACTCTGTCAGCAGCAACAGGTCTCCATTGGGTAATGCAAAATGTTTCTCCATCCTGCAGGGAAGTTGTGTGTATAGTTATTAGCAAAACTTTTGTAGTGTAGGATGAAAATGCAAATATGCAATGACTGGAGTACATGGATTTGGAGTTTGGGTTTGAACCTTCATCACAGATGAGTGAAATATAATGATTCTCTTCTTGTTGCTAGACCATGTCCAGACCAGAAGTGGTGGTAAATCTGAAGCAAAGAGCAGCCAGATGCAGTGGCAGGACCATCTAGAGCTAACTAAGCGCACTCAAGACAAACTGATCCAACTGGTGTTTACCTGGAGCAAGACTCTGTACCTAACATGGCATTGGAGAAAGATAAAACAAGCTAGGAAATAGAACACATCAATATTTCTTTTAATATTTTTTACAAGTATAGGTGAAAGGAAACCATGTAAATTCCTATGGTAAGTAAAAATCTCATGTTTGATCAAGACAAAGTGATGGAAGGTAACTGATTCTGGTGCTGCATATATTTGTAGCAACACAAAAATGTCATCCATCCCACTGTTGCCAATATTCAGGAGTTTACTTGCTTTCTGTACTTGTAAATTGTAGCAATTGCAGTCAAAGTTTCCCTGTCTGCCACAGGAGGTATTAAGGTTGATGAGCTGTTCAGAATTATTGCTAATGACTACAAGGTAGTGATATTGCTCTTCACCTTCAAGGTAGTAAGTGGTGTCAAGCTATGGCAATAATTTCCTGGAACATACAATGTACTTTTACTTTCTAATGTAAACTGTACTCTTATTGATGCAACAAACTACAACTGTTTCTTCAGGCTGTGTAAGACTTCCAGTAACTCATAAAAGTCTCAATCATGCAATTCTGCTGGGTGCTACTTCCTCCCAGTGCCCTGACTGCTGATCTTGCAGTAGGAGCCATAGAAAAGAGACAGTGTACAGCAAATTTGGTTGCTTCCAAGCAGAGCTTGGTTGTTGTCTCTCAAACCTGACACTTCCTACATGCAGTTGCAGAACCTCAGTGCCTTGAGAGACTCATGTCAGCTGAGTTGTAACTCAAAGTCCAGAAGTAACCATCCCAAGATAGGAACTATCTTGGATAACCTGTTTGGCATAACGCTTCTTGGCAGTGCTCAGACAGTAAATTGACTTAAATTAAAGCTAATTAAGATTAATATTATCTGAGAATGCATATGCTTTCCTATACTGAGTAACTCTGCAGCCACACTTCTACAGCAGTACTTTCTTACCCACTGCTTTGTGTTTCTGATCTGAGTCATCTGTCAAGTCTATCTCAAGCCTTGTCAAGCATTGTATCGTTCTGCCAAGACAGTAAATTTCCTTACTCAGGGTACATTAAATAAAAGAAGTTTGGTTGGTCTTATTTTGTTTTCTTTGCTGGGTTTCTTTTTTTTTCCTGAGGGAGATGGTTTAACTTTTCTCAATCCAAAAAACCTATCCAAACAAAGTTACTTTTTTTTGCTTCTGTGCCAAGAGTCTACTTTTCCCAGGATACAAATATCATGTGGATGCATAATGTTGCACTCTCACAACTGGTGTAGCAGTGATAGCTTTCTCCTGACATGATGTCCAATCTCTGAATTGGACATCTGAGTGTTCCCTGCTGCGGGCAATAGTGCCTGCACCTCTAGAGTAGTGGCAGGGGAGCAGACAATGCAGAAAGCAAACTCCCTTTAGGTTTTTACAATGCTCAGCTAAAATGTATTATCAGGCCAACATAGAACTTCATCCTCAGGCTTTGAGAGGTGAAATTGAATTCCTTTTAATCCTTGAAACATCATGTTTCACTGTTAGTATTCAAGGCAACCAGTAGGATGGCTACTTGCCTTTTCTATTTTTCAGAGGAAAGGAAAACCAAATTTTTTTCCTGGTTTGATACCAGAGAGACACTGTCAACTTGAAATAGAGCCAGATTGTGAAAATGAGTTAAAAGTCATCTCCTTGCCAATTTTTGTGGGTGTTCATCCTGCCTGGTTAGCAAGAAAAATCCTGCAGGGAATCTCATGAATGTCAGTGCAAGCAGGTAATGAAGAGCTAAGCCTCTGCTACATTTCTTTCTTCCTTCCTTTGAGGAGGAGGAGGAGAGGGGAAGGCAGATGGTAACTCTTCTCTGGAGCACTGTGCGTATGTCTGTTTTTGAAGCTTTACCTCTATAGAATTGATGTGTTTGACTAAAGAATTTTATCTTTGCTGCAGAAAACAGGAGCAAGACACCAGCATGTTCCCTGACTGCATTTCTCTGAGCTGGAGAAAAAGTACTACAGAGAGCAGGGAAGGGAGAGGGCAGGAGCTGCTCACTGCAGAGCAGTTCCAGCTAGAGGAGAAAATATCTGTGACTACTGCCAATGTGCCAAGTGAAAGGTGTTGGAGAGTGTTGTTCAGATTTACCAGATTGATGTGATTTATTAAGCTTTTCTTTCATCCCCCTCCAAAGATGTTATGTCTGTTCGAATACATTTTTTACTTTATTGCTCACAGTTGGAGATGTTTCACACAAGGAGGCCCAGGTAATATAATGCAGTTTCCCCAGATTTCTCCATGGAAGCTCAAAATAATGCTTAAGTGTTCTTATTTTTTTGGACAGACCCTCTAAAAATTGAGTCTAACCCCTGTTCCCACAGTCAGTTTGTGGCAGAACAGTAGGAAAAACTATTTCAATTTGGACTTTATAGGTATATAAAATACATTTTTTTTTAAATTTAAGGTAAAGACGTAGCTTAGTATTTCTTGGGAATAAAAAAACCAAACAAGTCTTTGAGCCATTGTTAAAGTTAATTTTGTTCATTAGTCTCTGATCCCATTCTAGGGAAGACAAAAAAGTGCATACTTATAAATCCAGACAAAATACTTCCTAAATTTGGGGGGCATAAAGTGGTTCTGCTTCAGGCAGCTGGGAAGTTAGGAGTCTACCACATTCAGGGGAGGAAAGGATGTTAAAAACATATTTTATTTTATGCTGAGCACACTGAATGGTGTTCACTTCAGCAGTCACCCTTCTGAAAACATTTTATTCCAACATATTACCATGGAATCACAGAATGATTTGGGTTTGAAGGGACCTTAAAGATGATCTTATTCCAACCCACCTGCCACGGGCAGAGACACCTTTCACTAGACTAGGCTGCTCAGAGCCCCATCCAGCCTTGCCTTGAAAACCTCCTGGGATGAGGCATCCATAACTTCTCTGGGCAATCTGTGCCAGTGCCTCAGCACCCTCAAGGTGGGGTTTATATTGGTTTGACTGCCCTTCTTCTGTCGTGCAGCGAGCAGCAGAGAGGGGTGGAGGTGGAGCCAAAGGTGCACTGCCAGACTGTTCAGGAAATGGTAGACATGAAGTTTCTGTTAAAGGCTATCTCTGTGAACCTGGTGCTTTAGTTTATAATAGAATACTTGGGTGAGATCTGGCTAAACTGATGCCAGGCAGTGTTTGTCTTTGGATTGCATCTGTGCTGATGTGGGAAATGGAGTAGATGTTTCTGGACTATGATCTGGCTCCTCTGAGCAATTGCACCACAGTGATTTTCAAGTGGTGAAGAGCAGCTGTGAGCTTCCCAGTGGCTGTGCTAGAGCCAGGCATGGTGCAGCTGAACGGTCACAGGCAGGACTGGAATATCTTTGGTATGAGACCCAGAAGGAACAAAATGGTTTGAAGTCACCTTTCCATGTATCTTCACCTCGATTTCTCAATCTACCCTGAAAAGCAGTCCTGGAGATGTCTAATTGCTTCAGTATTATAAAGTCAGGAAAATAAGAATTCTTTATTTAATTCTGACTATTTTGCAGTAATTTACTTCTGCTTTTGTGTATATTGTACCACACACAAAGTTCCAAAAATCTTTGCCTGTTTCTTTCTGTTGGACGCAGCTAAGAAGACACAGGGAAGTCCCAATGAATCAGCATGCAGCTACTTCAGACCATTGCTTCTGCTGACATTTCAGCAACACACGCAGCAGTTATGGAATGCCTGTGCTGCTTTACATTCAACCCTTGGCTTATTCTGAAATAATTTTCATGTGTAGGCAAGCCAGGACAGGGCTGCAGTGCTAACCACCCTGTCTTTCTGTCTTCAGGAATTCTCCCGTGGGAAGGCAATGCTTCATTTCCTCTTTAAAGAAGTGATTCGTCCCTGTATCTTCCACAGCTGCACAAAACGGGGGAGACTAGACACAGAATTTGTGTAAAATGAGAGGCTGGAATGGGAATAAGCAAATCAAACTCCCTTCATGTGAAGTTCCCACCCACCATTGTGCGATGGACCCAAACCAGAACACTGAGACTCCTCTCTGATGCCAGGGAAATTCAAATCCAGGTCCAGCTTAGAAGCCTAGGAGTGAGAGGTGAGGTAATTTGACACTTCTCCTTGGGATGGCTGTTCGAAAGAATGCAGGAGGAAGAAAAAATTAACCCTCTCTGCATGTAAAGTGAGCCACATCCCACCTTCATTCAAATCTAGGGGAAAGTCTCCCTTTTGCATCATTCCTGCACCCCAGGCAAGAAGGGCATGATATAGTTCTGATGATGGGGGTCTAAGGGATGTGGAGTTCATCATGAATATTACAGACTTTGCAACACTGACTGTGCTGGTGTGGAGAGGGCATAACATCATCAATATTTTAGGAATGTCCGCTTTCATTTTATGCAAAAGAAGTTAATTAGCAAATAAGTTGCATTTGATATTTTTGTTTTTACAAGTGATACTTACCTACACTGGAATATTTGGTCAGTTGTGTAGCACTGGATTCAGAATGTACATTGTAGCATCATCTGCAAGGAATAAGTAGCAAAAAGAAAACTGGAAAATGTGGGCTTGCTTCTGCACAAGGTTGATGCCAGAGGATACAGAGAAGATGGAGTTACTGAATGCCTTTTTTGCCTCAGTCCTTACTGCCAGGGGTGGCTGTCAGGAGTCCTAAACCCTGGTGGAAAGAGGTAAAGCCTGCAGAAATGAGAACTTCCTACTGGTGGAGGAGGATCCAGTTAAAGTTCATTTAGGCAAACCTGTTACACACACATCCATGCAGCCCAATGGGATGTGTCCATGAGTGTTGAGGGAGCTGGCAGATGTTACTGCTCTCCATCATCTTTGAAAGGTCATGCAGAACAGGAGAAGTGCCTGAGGACTGGAGGAAAACCAATGTCACTTCAGTCTTCAAAATGGGCTAGAAGGAGGAAACAGGGAGCTGTGGGCCAGTCAGCCTCACCTCAGGAAAGGTGATGGAACAGTTTATTCTGGATGTCATCTCTAAGCATATGGAGGAAAAGGATGCGATCAGGAGTAGTCATCATGGACTCACCAGAGGCAAATCATGCTTGATCAACCTCATTGCTTTCTGTGCTGTCATGACTGGCTGGGTAGATGGGGGAAGAGCAGTAGATATTGTCTACCTTGACCTCATCAAGGCTTTTGGCACCTTGGATGTTATGTCTCCCATATCATCCCCACAGGCAACTCAGGGAATGTGTGTGGGATGAGCAGAGTGAGGTGATCAGGCCCTGGCTGGACAGCAGAGCTCAGAGGGTTTGATCACACACAGAGTCCAGCTGGAGGCTGCAGCTCACGGTGTTCCCAGGGGTCAGTACTGGGTCCAGCCTGTTCAGTGGGCTCACCAGTGGCCTGGAGGAAGGGACAGAGTGCACCCTCAGTGAGTTTGCTGGTGGTACCATAGTGGGAGGAGTGGCTGACAGCCCAGAGCTTTGTGCTGCTGTTCAGAGACACCTGGGCAGGCTGGAGAGAAGTTCAGTTCAGGCAAGTGCAGAGTCCTGCACCTGGGGAGGGATGAACAGGAAGGAATAACTCCATGCCCCAGTACAGGCTGGGGCTGACCTGCTGGAAGCAGCTCTGCAGAGAAGGACCTGTGGGTCCTGGTGGACAAGAAGTTGTCCATGAGCCAGAAGTGTCTATGCCCTTGTGGTCACTCTGGGGTGACAGAAAGAGTGTGGCCAGCAGGCCAAGGGAGGTGATCCTGCCCCTCTACTCAGCCCTGCTGAGGCTACATCTGGAGTGCTGTGTCCAGTTCTGAACTCTCCAGTTCAAGAAATACAAGGAACTACTGGACTAGGTCCAGTGAAGGGCTGTGAAGATGATGAGAGAGCTGGAGCATCTCTCTTATGAGGAAAGGCTGAGTACCTGTTTAGCCTGGAGAAGAGATGGCTGGGAGGGGATCTTACCAATGCATAAAATATCTTAAGGGCAGGTGTGAAGAGAATGGGGCAATATTCTTTCTAGTGCTGCCCCGTGACAGGATAAGGGGAATGGGCACAACCTGAAACACAGGAAGTTCCATCTGAATATGAGGAAAAAACTTCTTTACTGAGAGGGTGACAGAAAACCTGGGGAACAGGCTGCCCAGAGAGGTTGTGGAGTCTCCTTCTCTGAAGATATTCAAGCCTGCCTGGACATGATCCCATGCAACCTGTTCTAGGTGAACCTGCTTTAGCAGGGGTGCGGGACTAAGTGATCTCCAAAGGTCTCTTCCCACCATTCTGTGATTCTGTGAATTAAGATGATCCTAGAACTCAGTACCATTAACACTTGCTTTACTGTCTCTTTTTTATCATGGATTTGTGGTATTTATACTATGGTACAGGAGTGGGAAAGAGATTTTGGAGGTAAACACAGCAGCTATAATACTCTCACACAAAGCTTCCATTAAACCTTTTTTTTGGAGAGGGAACAGATGAAATTTGAAAGAAATTAAATTTGAATAAAGAGCCTGGGGCAATGGCTGATTTCCACTTCAGCAGACATCAGAGATGGGCAAGGCAGTCTCAGCTATGGTGCTGTCTGAAGGCTGATGCTTTTGCTTCAGTAGCACTGAAGTGCCACCCACTATCAGCTGAAGTTTTTTCTCACTGTAGAGCCAGCCCCTGTGATGTTCTGGTCTGGAAGAAACAGAAGTATCAGCTATTGCAAATAATGCAACCAAAATCACTACAGAAACCCAAACCTACTTGCTTGACAGTGTTGTGCTTGTGGGTGAAAGGCAGATATTTAGTCCTGAGTTTGCAGAGGTGCTTAGTCAATGCTGAAGAAGTGAAAATCTAAGGTGGGAAGTGCTTCTGACATTAAAAACGGGACTTGCATACTGCAAAAAACATTCCAGTATGGAAGGTTTAAAACATACGGTGACTTTACTTACTCCTACCTTTTGGATCAGTCACTATTGCAGTTAGCTCAAAAAAACCCGAGGCAAACCACAGTCAAAACTGTGGAGCTGCAGATGGTTTTGACTCAAAACTGTGCAAAAATGCAGCCCTCCAATGGTTTGGGGAGTTGAAATCATAATTCCCCTCCTCCCTCTCTTCATAATTCCCACTGGGAAGGATATCCATCAGGAAACTGAATTCTGCTGCCCCTCAAATCAGCCTCTGTGCTGAGAAGGGCTGTGAAGAAGTTGGGGGAGCTGAGCTGAGGCTTTGTGCTGGAACAATGAACCCTGTAGATGAATTCTGGAGAGGTCTCAGGTGGTTCTATTTAGAAGCTACAGCTTCTGTCAAATTAGTTATAGCCCCCCATGGGCCTAGATCTAGGCCAGTTTTAAAATGATCACAGAGTCTTTTATATTTAAATATGTACTGCACTCACAGCTTGAGTGGTAGCGGTGCAACTTCTAAACCAGGTCGATGACTAATCAAGGGCAGTTTGTACTAAAAAAGAAAAAATTGTGGCACATGCACGACTTCTAGATGAAGCCTCGTGTCCCACACTCTTCCAATTTGGGGCTTGGCAGCTCTGGGATCACTCAGGTCCCAAACTGCTTCTGGACATTATCCTGGCAACTCTTTAAGGTCATTCTGATGTTTTACACAGTTTTAAGTACTAAGTGTCTGTCTGATGTTCAAGCTGTTTGTAGGATTAAGGGTATGTTTATACCATCTTGAGGATGACAGTTCCTCATGCACACTGGTATAATGTTACACATGCAAATGTCGCCACACATCATTCCATTGATATATGTGTCCACATACAAGTGCCATATATCAAGTACTTGTGTGAAATTGCCCTGGTTTCTGAAGCTGTGGTGGGATTGATACCACCTGATTTCAGGTCTTTCCACATCTCTCAGTTAAGCAACTGGACTCCCTTTGTAGTTAAGAGAAAAACAGGCCTTTAAAAGGTGTTTTACCTGATCTTTTTTCACGTGCGCACTAGGATTCTGGATATGTTGATTTCTCTCCACTATCAGAGGAGTCCAGAGCTTTGTTTTGGATCTGCCATCCCAGCACCCAATCCTCCTGCTCCCCATGCCACTCGTCTTCCTCCCTCCCTGACTGATCATAGCTTCCACAGGAAACACATGTGGGCAGGAAACTGCACCATGTAACCCTGGCAGATGGACACAGTGCTGCAACCAGAGATCCTTTCTGTGGGAAAAGGTATTTGTCATGGACAAATACCAAGAGACTAGAAACACAGTGGTCCTGAATGTTGTTCACAAACCCAGCACAGGAGCCACCCAGCATACCAGTATGCTCTGCTGTAATTTCTTCCTGTCTTTACAGACTGTTATTTTTCTGTCTTAACTGTGTAATGAGGAAGATTTTCCTCATTCTCTTCAGGCTTTTTAAGTCTCCATATCTAGTCTGTCTCAAGACATCACCCTTCAAGCCCCCCACACCCCTGGCCCTGTTAGGGTGGTAGCCTGCAGAGCCCTTTAGGGACAGGGCCAATCCCACCCCGTGCTTGGTTGGCCCTGCCTGGCCATACCAGCCTTTTGCTGGAAGGTGACTGGGGCTGCCTCAGCTCCAAGCTACAGGGAAAGCCAGGACACAGGGAAACTGGCCAACAACCCAAACCTACCCTGGGAGTGTGTACAAACAGATCTGGCAACGAGCCTGGCCTCCCAGGAGCTCAGGGAGAAATACCACCACGAGCAAATGTAAAACGTGAAGAGAGGAGGACGAAGGAAACAGCCGAGCTTTTCAGATGATCTGAAGCAGGATCTAGTGGGTGTTTCACTCCTTTCAGTTTCCTCTGAAAACCCTGGCTCACAGTGATAAGATCACATGGTTGCACAAGCCAATTATTGCACAATTTTTTTCCAGGCGGCTTAAGAGGCTGCGCGTTGTTTTTTAATATACACTGCCCCCTCTGGCATCCCTCTCTGCTGCTGCCTGGCTGCCAAGGGCCAAGCTCCTGCAGCAATCCAGAGCACGAGAGGAGGGCAGCAGGGTTGCAGAGAACCAGAGACAGGCACAGCTTTATGGATCACGTCAGCTAGGACATGCCATGTCCTCAGGCAGCATAGGAGAAAGTGGGAAGCTGCTGGTCGGAGAAGCTGGCAAGCAAGTGGTGTCATTTCTGGAGCACAGGAGGTGTAAGAAGATTTTTCTGCCTCCAAGTGCCGTTCACATTCCTGTAGTTGGCACTGCATGGTGACAGGGTTCAAATTATTTGACTTCCATTTATTTTTGTTTCTTTCGCGGTTTTCCTCAGCTATGTCAGCACTTATATAATCTCCATCAGGCTCTGATATTAACACCACATTAAAATGAGCAGGGAACAGGATTCACACTGCTGCTGTTTTTGCTTAGAGACAGGTGTTCTCTGAGATGGCTGAACGACAGTAGATTTTTATGGGGAAAACTATCTTTATAGCAGATAAGGCTAAGAATAGACGAACTCCTTGGCTTGCACCCATCTTTCAAAGAGACATCCAGATGGGAATCCTGAGTCCAGTGAGTCAGACCGTCTGTGCAAGATGAGGGGGCAGAGGGCTCCTTCTTTGCAAATCTTCTTGCTAGATAAGCAGGATTTAGAGAACATTTTCACTCCACGAAAGCTCCCTGCGATCCCACGGGGAGCTGGGAGCACCCATGCAGCAGGTTAAGGCTGTGGGCAGCACTGCAGTCGTGCTGTTCCTCAAAGAGTACAGCTATCAGCACATCCCTCACTGGGGGCTGCACATTGCTAAGGGCCTTTGCACACTGGGAAAATGCTTCCAGGAAGGGAAATGTGATGGCACTGTTCCACAAGAGGAAATGATGTAGATATGTGCTCATATATCTGAGAGAAAGGGCCTGTCCCTCTGATGGGTTCAGAGAGGTTTTTGCTTGAAAAAGAGAAAGGAGAAGGTGGCCCAACTAGGCTTGATTTGTTGTCTTTGTGAGGTTCCAGTTGCCTCTCCTTGCTGGCAGTTGGAAGGGCAGACAAAAGCCGATTTTCTAATGCAAGAATGGTCAGAGAGCAAGGTGCTGTGAAGACTCTTGAAGCTTGGGAAGCTTCTCCTTGAAGCTGCCTATTTCTTATTTTTCCCCCATGAGAGCCATTAATCCCTTACTTTATTGGATGTGCCAAAATGAACTTTGTCTTGAAGGTACTTCTGAGCCAGCACAAAAGTGCTGGCCAGATAAACACAACACTGAATTTGGGATTCTTTTTTTTTCAAAGTATTTTTAAAGAATTAAGGATAACTGCCTTTGAATTAAGTGGTTTTAGGAGTCATCCCTCAGGAGGGAACTAGGTCATTCAGAAATTCCAGTGGACCACTGCCAGAAACAATTTCTTTTAAAGGCACTACATGTATAAGTGAAATGAGAATGTAGAAATCCTCAGTTTTACACCTCCAAGTTGACAGGTAAGTGAGATATCTGTTGAAGGAGCATCCTTACAATAAAACACAGGTTCCTGGGCTACAATCAGCAAACTGGATATTCATTAAGCCCTGTATATAACTGTGTTTGTGTGAGTGACAAATAGGATAAAACCTAAACAGTTGAAGAAAAACACAGCTATACTGCAGAAATTCTTTAAAGCTGTAAAGATAAAAATCCATATTGTATATGGATTCACCTACTCTTAAAGTCAAAGCCTAAAGAAATGTCTTTGGTGTTCAAAGAAATGGCCCAATATCTATCTTTCCCTCACTGCAGGATGGTAGGTTTCAGTATTGTGAACACTTCTAGTGCACAAAGGTAAATAAAAGGTGTTGCATATCTTTTTTTATGGGGGATTCATTCTTGATTCACATGGCAACTTAATTTATACTGTCTTTAGTATGTGAAACAAATCAGACCAGCTGTTCAGTGTCAGCAACTAGAAAATGCAGCTTCTGAGATAATGGAGACCAGTAGTGTGCTGTAGTGTGCCATTATTGGTCCTATGGGAAGACCTTTTGTATGGTAAGGAAAATAGTACCTATGTGCACCATTTATTTTTAATTATCGTACAAGGAATACTCTAAAAGAAATGTCCATGAAGCAAAGCAGTGCTGGAAAGTTGTTCTTGTTTCTTGCCTATGATTATATTTGCTGAGGAGGAGAGCAACAGTGGTCCTTCGTCCAGTTTTCTGAGGTGACGGTGTCTTCAGTGTACCATGCATCAGTGAAGGATCACTGCTACTTGTAAAGTGTTTTCAGATGTCCTCAGAGAAATGAGATATTATAGGATAAGGTGTTAATTCTATCTGATCTTGCTGTTATCTCTATAAATCTCAGAGGCAAATGACATGGATCTTAGCAAATCACTCCCCATCTATTAAGAATGGCATTTCGGGGTTTGGTAGAGCAGCAAATTAATACTGCATTCTGGATGACTGGTTTAAGACGTTCGATCATCTCTTTAGTTCCTCTGCTCATGGATTTTAAATTTTCAATATTCAAGGTTGCTGACAAACATTGTTTTCCCCAAAGCTACTCCTCTGTAATGTCATCTGTATAATCCAGTGCAGCATTGTGGAACAAATGTACCTCTTTTGTATTCATAACACGAGTTTTTCTTTTGTTTACGCTCTGTGTTCAGAATAACTAAGGTCCGGATCTATAACACAGCCTAGTATCCGTAGAAATTAATGGAAGTGAGGTATCTGCCTGCTTTGTTGTTCTCGACTTGGTTCCTTAAGTTTCTGGTTAGCCTTGTGGAGATCAGCTGCTTGTTTGGGAGGGGATGGCTGTGTATCTGTCAGGAGCAGTGATGCAGGGGAGAGAATTGGTATAGTTATGTAAAAAAACAGAGTGAAACTTCTGGCAGGTATCAGTTTCACGGGAGAAGTTGAAAAGAATGATGTCTGAGCATCCGGTGAAAGCAGTTTCTGCCTTTTCCAGATTTTTCTCTAACCTTTATAGCTCACTTGTAGCACATCAAAGACAAGCTCTTAGACATGAGCACAGACCTGGACCTCATCAAATGCCACCTAAAACACCTGTGGACATGCAGGCAGCAGGTGGAACTTGTTCAGATGTTTCCAGAGGCTCTTGCAGAAGACTCCCCTGAGCAGAACTGGCCAGATATTTTCATCAGCTAAAGATACTGCTGATGGAAACCTGTCTAGGTGCCACTAAGTGCTGGCATTTATCCAGCAGCAGATCAGGCAAACAAGCTGTGCCCCCTCCCCTTCCCCATGGTACTGAGTCATGGAACACCTCTGTCTGCAGAAGTGGTCTAGGAATGTCTCTGTCAGACTGGAGCTGGTAACTTTAATCCCAAAGTTCACCTGAGTGCCCTGACCTTTCATTAAGCTGGTTATACCCTTATGATCAGAAGCAGAGATACAGAAACCGAGTCCTTTAGCATGTGGGACCAGCAGGGCTAAACTCAGAAACAGCATCTCATCCTTGCTTTTGGAGGTCAGTACCTCCTCCCTTCGTGCCTGGGTGCAGGGGAAGCACTGCCCTCTGACGTAGGAATTTCATCCAGCTGTAGCACCTCTTTCTGGAAGCACCGGTCCTTCCTTCAGTTATGTTTTTGGAGCAAAGTCACCACCTCTGATCCTGAGGCCATATGTATGCTTTAGACTCTCCGCAAGATCCCCTGCTCCTATATTTAGAGATACCTGCACACTGATACTCTGCAATTTATTTACCACACTGTGGTTTTCAGAAGAGGACATCTTATCCTACATGGAAGAAGACCCAGAGCAGCACATAAGAGTGGAAGAGAGCTTTGATTCAAAATTGCATCATGTTTGATCAAGAGGATTAAATGCAGAACACAGCATTTCCCTACACAGGTAAGATAATATTAAAGACATAGAAAAGGTAACATTAAATGATAGTAATTTTATTAGATCAGTCAAATTATTCTCTGGATTCTATACATAAAAAACTTGGCCCTCATTGCAAATACTCTAAACTTTAGCAGAATGAAGCAATGCCTGCTCTGGGCTGGCACGTCTGTTTAGATCATGCAGTGAATTATGCTTAGACAAAAAACTGTATAAAAAAGCTAAGTGGAACTTGACAAACTATCAAAAATGTTTTATGTGTAAAAAATGAGTAATATTTATGCATAGTTAAAACATATTTGCCAAATGCTGAGGAAATGTGAAATATTAATTAATAGTGCTTTTTTACAGCGGAAAGTTAATTGAAATTATTCAGAGGCCAATTCTGTTCTCCTTGTGCTGTGACTAATCTAATTGAGATGAATAGGCTACTTGTGGAAAAAGAAACTACTCAGCATGACTAACTTTGGTGGAATCAAGCCCTCCATGAACATTATTAACCAGTTTTGAACTACAGTGCTTATTTTGTGTCCCTCTGCCCAAAGACAGGCAATTTGATCCACTTCTTTATTCACTTCATTTTCAAGATGCCCAGAAAGGTGTCATTTTGAAATGTTCCAAGAAAAAAACATAAAAAGAAAGAAGAAAGAGTAATAAGAGGCACAAAAGTTATCCTTCCTCACAGGTGAAAAACTACTACTGTGTGTACAAGCAGTGAAATCACACATCCAAACTGGGCACCTCGGGAAGACAAGACCTCTCCTGGGGTGTCATGCTGCTGGAGGCTTAGCACCCTGGGTGTCAAAGTGATGTATTGGGTTTTCCAGTGCCAGCTGAAGGCAGATGACATAAAAACACAGCTCAAGACCATCCCCTGGATTTCTCAGGGCGCTCATGTTCTGCAGCCATCTGCTGTACAGAGCAGTGCTCTCGGTGGTGCTCATTATGAGACATGGGTTTAAAGCATTTAACATAACCACAGTCTGACAGACAGAGAAATGTTTATTCCCTTAGGGAAGATATCAACAAAAAGCACATCTGGATGCAAAGCAAAGCTTTTGGATCCTGTCCTTGTGGCCCGACTCCATAAATGTTGAAGTTAATCTTTTTTTTTTTTTGCCTTCAGGAGGACTTTATGATTTTTGTTCAGAGATGTGTTAACACAAAAAGATCAGAGAGTAGAGGTGGCATCCCAGATGTCCCACTGGCAGATCTCTGGATTTCCCCAAAAGGAAATCCTAGTACTGTTTCTGAGTCCTGCTTTTTTTTCTGGGTCCTGTGCAGGCAGTTCTGCCAGTGTCCACGTGGAGAGGAGACACCTGGCCACAGGTGCCCAGGCATATCGACTTGGTAAAGTTTCCAGATAATTACTGGTATTCTCTCTGCATCTGACCTAACTTAAGAACTTTTTCTTTGGTTCTAATATTGCAAGATGGCTACTTATTAGGCTTTTCTAATGTATTCAGTTTTAGTCTTTACATAACAAGCTCTTATAAAGATAAGGCTACAGACTTTCTGACAATCCACTCCTCAGCATGTCTGCTCATGATGCTGTGGATTCATGGGAAGATGGAACACACGGGATAGGATGTCAAAATGTTCTGTGTTCAATGTCCCATGTTTTAGCACCTTAGTGATACAGTGTTCTGCACTGCTGGTTAGAACATGATGACCAGTGTACTGCTGCTTACAGCAGTCATCTCACAGAGTCTGGGCCTTACTCTCCCTCTGACCTTGCTGATACTGCCATCACATGAAAGAAAAGGCCTGAGATGTAATATAATTGAAACACAAATTGCCTAAAGTTGTGAAAACCATTTTATAGTTCTAGCCTCCTGCACACATAAGGCCTTAACTAAGTGCATCAAGTCCCAGACAAGGCTGTGTATTCCTCCAAAAGCCCTAAGTATGTGCAAGGTAACAGAGAAAATAATGTCTTGTCATGCAAGGTGGGATGGAAAGTCAGGCATGTACTTTCTGCTATGATCTAGGATCCTGTGAACATCCATGGAGAGGACAACCCCAAGGATGAGTCACCCCACCTACTCAGACACCTCTCTTAGGAGCTGGTGAGTCACCCATGGCACTGCCTGATCTCTCTCCATTGATTGCAGAGGAGCTGGGAGGACACACAGCAGCTGCCCAGCTTCTCCCTGGTTGCTGTTTGGTGAATTCTGCCTTGGCTGATGGGTGACTCCACCTTGTCTGAGGTGGTGGCAAGGAAGGAATAACATCTCTGTCCTTCCCTGTTAAATATATGGGGTGATAAGGTAGCACAAGTTGCTGGAATCCATTTCTGAAATAAGGTCCAGAACCACCTCAGGTAAATTTTGTACTTCTCAGGCCTTTCTGTGTTTTGTTTGCAGAGAGGACCGTGACACTTGTGGTCCCTTAGTTACTATCCCCCATCAGAAATGGATAATTCTGCCTTTAAACCTGTATGGCTGGCACAGTGATTAATGAAACTTGAATTAATGATAGTACAGAGGCTGAAATACTTCCTTGGGGAACCTCTTTTTTCATGTGGCTTCTGTTCACAGTTTATATACAAATTTGAATCCCTTCACTTTTCTAAGCCTGTGCTGTTCATCTTTGAGAGCTGCCTATGGAAATGTTAGTCAAGCTGAAAGCATTAATAGGAGACACCTGCTCTTTATTGGGGCCTCATGAGTCCTTTCTAAATTGCTGATGTCTGCCAAGCAGAGGCAGAGAGGCCTTGTTGCTGAGCCCATGGTGTTTCCTCATCCTGGTTCCCATCATGTTCAGTGGGCTGGCAGGGGCCATGTGGTATGTGAATCATGTTCTGTTTGTGTGCAGACTTTCCAGTTTCATTTATGTGCAACTTATATGGCCCCTGCCTAAACCTAGCATTACATCCACATGCCTTTATGGAGTCAATGGGTTCATTTAGAACTCTGCAATATGTAGATTTTTTTTTCTTTTAGCAGGTACTTTCTTTCATTTATCTGCATTGCATTTCCTGTGCCTTGACTTGCCCTTCAGCTAGATTATTTTAGGTTCTTCAAAGCTTTTCACCACTATGGTCACAAGTTTACTTATTTGAATATCTTTTTTGACATCTGTGGATGTTCTTACCTGACCTTCATCTTCCATAAGTCACCAAAAGCCATAAAGTCTGAGTTCCAGGAAATTTAGTTGCACGGATGATAGGAAGAATGCTTCTTATCCAATGTGGATAATATGGACTTGGTCTTTCAACTGTGGTAAGAGTGTTTTTATTCTGATACCCTAATTCAGGCCAAATCTGTTACTACCATATAGGTTGTGGTACAACGTTACACTTTTGGATCAACTGACAGCAACCAGAGGTTCACATCCATCTGTGCTGATGCCATAGTCCAAAGCCTCTGAAGGAGGCCTGTTTTCTTTTTAAGGAGCTTTAAGAAAAAGGGGCCTGAAATGAATATTTTCCTATACCACCCATCTCTCAGTTTGAACACACTCACATGTTGACTTGGTGGTCACGTTTCAGCTTCAAAATCCTTTTCCATGATTCTGACAGGTTAGAATATGAAGCCTTGAGCAGAGAACACCTAAGTCTGGGGAATAGCTGCAACAGAAGTGCTGGGGGAATATCCTACCAAGCCAAATTTCTCGTGGTTAAGGAATGCTACCAAAGCCACATATCCCATATTGCAGTTTCTCTTTGGAACAAATTAAAATCCCTTTAGCTAAACATGAATATTTTAAGCATGAGTTTTATTCTGAAATATATTTTAAAAAATCAGTTAAATTTCTATTAACTATAAGTCTTACAGTTAATTTAAGTAGCTTGTTTGATTGATGGATGGTATGTTTGTCAGACCAGTAAATTGCACTGAGCTGTAACCCAAGAATCAGATGGTTCATGATTGCAGCTCTATGCAAGAATTGATTGGGAAACCAGGTGCTTGCTGTGTACACATTAGGTAGAAGTTCCTGAGAACAAGGTGCCTCTGTATGATTGTTGTTCTAGCTTGAAACTATGTTGAACTTATTAGAGTGGAAAGAGAGTGGCATGAAGAACATCTTAAGAGGGCAAAAAGATTATTAGTGTCTGGGCTGCTAGGTTGTTTTGATCTCTAAGGACATATCCCTTTTTTCTCTCCTGTGTTTATGTAAGAAACACCTGTGCAACGCTTTTTGTGATGTGCCAGGAGTACTTAGACAAGTCTTTCACATATCAAAACTTACTGTGTCCTATTGATTATTTCTTATAAGCCTTTCCTTGTGCATCTCAGTAACTGAATGCCATTGTATGAATGGAAGCTACCTGATTCATCATTAAGCCTTTCATTTTCTGACAAAGTTGCCATGGCTGGCATATTTCCCAATAAGTTCCTCATTCCTAATATCTTGTTAATGAAATTTGTAGAGCTTCCAGTGCCCATGAAATCAGGAACTATAAAAAATAACCAGAAATCATGCTAGTATCTGTCACTTGCTATTCTTCTGTTTTCCAAGCTTGTCATCCAGTTAGGGAACATAAGATACACTGTGTGACTAGTCCAATACCAGTAACAGACAGCAACTTGTCAAAATGAACATTTGCAGACAACCCACAGCATAAAAATGTTTTTTTTTCTGAAATGTTTGAGAACACTTACAAATAACAATTACATTCAGGAAAGCCTGAGAGTACCGTTCAAACCAACTAAATCTGAACTTGTTTGACTCGGTATTATTTCACATTCTGTGTGTGATGTGTGCATCTTTATGTATAGGATTAACCACATAGAAAACAGAATGCAGAGAGCCAGACTGCTCTAAGATAGCAGTACTCTGGTTGCAAAAAAATTAAAAAATTAAATGTCTAAAATCTCCTACTAAAATCAGCCCCTCCATCATGATGCATTAGCAAGACTTGCATGCTTTGAAGACTGAGCTTTGCTGGTGAATGCTGAAATCCCACATCCTGAAATCACAGCACTTCTGTACAATTCTGTTTTGCCTGCTTACATTCTTTCATGCTGGCAGCTTCTGCAGCAAGCAATTGCCTCTGAAGGGCCCAGCATGGAGCTCAAACCCTCTGGGCAGGCACGTGTTGTGTGAGGTTGTGTTGGGCACAGGGAAAAAACCCAGCAGGCTGAGTGGAACAGCATTTCCTTTGCCTTGCTGTGCTCACTTGGGTGAAGGTACCAGCAACAGCTTTACTCCATTCATGCCTCTGGCCTGGAAACTTGGAAACTCTTGGTGCCAGGCCATGATGCTCCAAGGCTGGGCATTCTGCCCTTATAGGACTCTCTAACATACACAGGGAGGCAGGGAAGAAGGGTCCACCAAGCAGCATCCACAGAACAATGTGCCAAGCAGGGACCCCAATGGTGGCCTGCAGGAAACACGTGAGACAGCTCTTTGGGCTGGATTCTGCCCATTATCAAGATTTGAGGGAGATATGAATCCTGCACTCGGCATTTGCTGCCTTTCTCTCCCTCTTCCCCTTGAAGTTATGTCCCAAAACCTTTATTCCAAGCCTAGACAAGAAGAACTACCAGGCCATTCAGAAGGGAAGGGATGCCTCTCCAGTCCTTTCCAACAGGGTGCAAGCCCCTCTTGGAGGGAATTTGAATCCTCATTTGCTACAAGAACCCTTTGCCAACTGGGTTATCAGCTCTTCCCACTGGATGGAGAGTTAGGGCTCCCAAACTCCTATTTTGCATAGTGAAATCAAGCACCTGCTGGTCTAATGAGCAGGAAAAGAAAAACGGACGCAGCTGTGTCTGGTGCTCAAGCACATACCTCCCTGCCTCAAGGCACCTTCATAGGGCCAGCCTGCCTGCCACCCTTTGCAAGGTTTCTCAGAAGAAGCTGCCTCCCCTTGCCCTGGGCAATGCCAGCCTCCCAGGAGATACCTTTTCCCCGGGAGGCAGAGAGCTGCCTGTCTTTCTGACACCTCTAATCACCTCCCCTCCCTTTCCATTTATGCTGCAGTGGATGTCTGTGGGGAAGTCTCAAGGAATTCCACACACACTGTCCCCAACTATTAGTCTCCAGGGTGAACGGCTGTCAGCTGGAGCCCCTCGGGTTTAGTCACCTGCCTTACCAAACGCCAGTAGACATTTGTGTCAATTGATTGCACTGGCTTGCAGAGTTGGGTTTCTAACTGAGGGCTGGGTCTCCAACAGCAGCTTCTCAAGAGCCAGAGACAGGAACTGCCTCTTAGGATGTAGCACTACCAAAAGCTCTCTCCCTAGAGACCTGCAAGAATAGTTTGAGGCCAAACTCTTAGGCAGGAGGTCTGGGTAAAACCCAACTTATTTCTTGTTCATGGGTGTAGCTAGTTACGTAATAGAAAATAGGTTAATTATGGCCCAGATTTACCCTGGCATAAAAGCAGGTGGAAGCAGTTACATTAAGAGTGATTTCTGGCAGGGGAGGCAGCAAAGATGGTGCAGCCCTATGGGAGGGTACTGCAGTTGTACATGCAGTCACTGTGTGTCCTGCTTTGCAAGGAGAAGGCTGAGAAAGGACAAGTTTGCTGATTCAAAGAGAAGCCAGAGGAGACTATGTAAGGCCTTGATTCTGAGTCAGACTAACCCTTGGCAGTTTCTGGCAGCAGGAGCCCTCTCATAGCAGAAGCCAGCAGAGTGAGATCTTTGAGGACTTGATATGACAACTCGATATGAGGTAGCAAAAAGAAAGGTGCAAAACTGGCCACATTGTAATGTGGGATTACTGGAATGTAAATGCTTCTTCCTCCTGGGGCACAGAAGTCCAGTGAGAAAAATATTCTGGGACTTAATTTCCCTTTCAAACTATGAGCTGCTCTTGTCCCCAGGCCGTGATCGTGCCAGGTACCCTGGTGAGGAGAGTTGAAGCACCTTTTTTCAAACCATTTGCAATGATGGTTTGTTTTCTTGCCCAACCTTTTGCTGTTAGAATTGCTAGTGTTATACCTCTGGTTGCTCAGTCTTTATTTGGTGCACGGATGAGGTAAAGCATGACAAAGTCATTTGTGAGTGTGCATTGAGAAGTGCTCAGAAAGGCACCTCTTCTAGCATTGAAATGCCAAACATCAGTGCAGGTCTGCATTAGTGTGTGAGTAATTAAAATAGTAAAGAAAATCACTAATGGTGTGTGAGCTGACAGCTGAGACCATGGGGCCACCTCCTTATCCTGAGGTGACTGGGTACAGGCTCTGGAGGAAGACTGGGTAGGCAAGCTGCAGATTTAGGAGTCTGTACTTCAGGAGGGCAGATTTGGGCTTGTTTAGGGAATTGCTCTAGGCAGAACTAACCTGAAAGCCAGTGGCAGAAAGGTGCCAAGAATCTGGCTAACTTTTGAAGAAAACACCAAGAGCTGAGAAATAAAACTTTGTGTTGGGCAGTCAGAACAAGAGTTTCAAGAGAACTGCTTGCAAGGAGCCTCTCAATGACAGAACGGTTTGGATTGGAAGGGACTGTGAAGACTTAGACTTAGGGGCAGTTCTGCTTGAACAGGTGACTGGACAAAAGACCTCTTGAGATCCCTTCCAACTTTGTCTTTTGTGTTTTTTCTGTTAGACCTGCTTGTGAAAGAAATGGAGGTGGATTGCTTCTGACCCAAAATAGCTGCCACAACCCATGGCCAGATGAAACATACTCATGGAGCAAGCCCGAGGCTCGCTGGGGCATGTGGTCCCATGCTAGCCAATTGTTTCTCCATCTGGGTGGGAACAGGCAGTCACAGGACAGGTTGATGGGTGCTGGCCAGGAGAAACCTGGGAGCCACACTGACCCAGCAGGGCCTCAGCCACCTGGCAGAGCTCAGCTGTGGTGTGGAAGTGACCACAGGGCTGGACAACAAGGAGGTGGACAGAAAGCATGCCTGGTGGGGTGGCTTTGGGGTAACATGGCCAAAAATGGGATGTGTGGTGGTCGTGGGCATGGCAAACCCAATGTCTCTCTCAGAACTATGCCATTCCAGAGCAAGGTTTTCATCTTCCTCTGGCCTGATTGCTGAGCCCCCAGCAAGGCCATGCTGTTTTGCTGGCAGCCAAAGGAATTAATCTGACCAGCTTAGCCCCACTCCTTCCCCTTACCTGGCCTGATTTCATAGATTTGCTGTGCCTTTGTTGCCTCTGTTCTTGTTGCTCCCTCCCTCTCCATGTTTTTGCCATGTTTTGGCTGCAGCAGCCACAGTTGTTCATTTTATTCACTTGCCACAGGGTACAGGGAAGGCGCCAGGAGGAGCTGGGGAAAGGGAGCTGTGCTAGTGTGCGCAAGTGTGCATATCTGTATGTGTGTGTGTGAGCGTGTGAACACATCTCCAGTGCACAAGCAGAAGCAGGATGGTTCCTTCTTGGCTGCCTCTCCTCAGAAAGAGGAGGAGAAAGTGCCAAATATCATCTCAGCAAGGGAGCTGCTAGTCAGAGAGTTGGAAATCTTCCCTCTCTTCAGAGCTCTGAAGAATGTAAGAGTCTTATTCAAGCTTTTCACGGCTCCCCTGCAACTTCAGAGAGCTGAAGTAATTTTTCCCAGAAAGTGTGACGTTCATTAGGATGGTGAATGAGGCAGGAAACTTGCCAGGTATTTCAGAGAGACCACAACTGGATGGACTGGCTCCAGCTGTCAGGCGCCTCCAGAGAAAATGTGTTGAATTCCACCAAGATGGTTAGGTGAGGTAGGATTACCTCCTTTGCAGAGCCTTTTTTTACCACATTGGGAACATCCATGGATAGTATTATTTAGGGTTTGGACACTGTAATTTAAAAACTATGAGAAAATCTTAATTCTGAATGCCATCAGGAAATAAGAGATATAATTTGCTCCACTTAGGGAGCCTTTACAATCTTTCTCCATAATAAAGAACTAAAAAAGCAAGACAGCTCTGCATAGACAGGGCAAATAATACAAGTGCTTTCATCACATAAACCATCTTGATTTATGTGCCATAAATCAAATGTGGGAGCTCAAGTCTTTGGCTGAGACCTCAGCACTGGTGGTTGTTCACCATGAGAATTAGCCTAGTCAAGAAAACCTCGTGGCTTATTAGTAATTTTTATTTCTACTTGAGCAGAGACAAGCAAATCTGGACTTACAGCTGGCCTGGTCTTCCTGTTCTATGGTAGCATGCACTGTGAAATAATTGGGATTTGATTAGTTTGGCTTATGTCATCCTACAGAAAAAAAAATCCTTCAAAAACATTATGAAGTCTGCGTGAGACCTCCTGTGGGTGGCACAGACAGGCAGTGCTCATGCTGAGACCTGGACACCAGAAAAGAGCATTTGCCATCCTCTTTTAATATGATGAGTAAAAGCAAAATGTTGTACTCTTCACCTGCATGGTTCTTTGAGGAGATGACTTTATACTCTTAACTGCATGGAAATGGCATTTCAAATGTTATCTTTTTTATTATTTTTTTATTTTTAATATATGGTTATTGTTTTTATTTCCATGAAGAACCTATCTCTTTAAGATAAAATTCTTGGGATGCTAAGACAGGCAGAATGATACAGGAGTTACAGATACTTATTGTTTTGCCGCTGCAGAGTACTGGAGAGTAAGAGCTGCTTGTGACTCCACCTGAGGAGTGAATTAAATGCAGGAATGTATAACTTGCTGTGAAGGTCTCTTGCCTTTAAGATTTTTTCACCATTTTTTGCTTTTAACAAAAACAACCCCTGCTTTACAAAGACCTGAATTACTCATTCCAGACTGACAGATTGCCTTCCCATTTCTGCTCTATTCTGAGCAGTTACATTTTTTCAGCTGATACCTGGAAAGAACATTGTCTCTTAGAAGGCTGCATAGGATGGTAAGAAAATACCTGCCTAGATGAATCACCGGGGAACAAAAAGAGAGAATGAAGGCTGGAAGCATCAAGTTGCAGAAGTGTTACAGGCAAAAGAAGAAAATAAGCATAGAGTTACTGTATCCAAGATCTGTAGTTTAACAAGAAAAAAGTCTAATTATTTAATGAAACAAAACCCATTGGGACAAGAGAGAAATCATGGAGGGAATTTAACTCAAAAGCATTGTCAAGCTATGGTTAACACCTTGGAGGCTCAGGTTAGCTTGCCTAGAAGTCAGGTATGCACGTTCCCTGCAGTTCTTCCTGGATGTACAGGTGGGGTAACACCATAAAAAAGAGATGGCTGGTGGTAAGTACATGTGTGTGGATGCATGTGGGTGTGCAGCATTGCTAACCCAGCTCCTGACAGCACCAGCAAAGGAGCTTTCACTGTAAAATTAAGTGATTTTATTCCTGACAGCTGCCAACCAGAGTCTGAAGTGTGACTGTTTACATGGCACAGAGCACTGCTCCCGTCATGCCATGGGGCAGCCCCAGCTCTGGGTGTTTTGGGGTTGCCACTGGGGCTGTGTTTTGGGGCACCAGCTCCTGCTCATGCCACCCAGCATCCTGTTCCCCAGCACCACAGTCAGGCCTGGATGGCAACACTTGAAACAGATTGACCCAAGCCCTGTCAAGCTGTAAGAGAGAAACAAAATACCACTTACAGCAAGGTCAAAACACTTGTCCTCCTTACCTGCTAATAGGGTGGGAAAATAATTAACCAGAGGCAGAGTGTTGAGCAGCGTGAGGGGAACTGGGCAGATCACTGGTAGGCAAGCCAGTGTTCCCCATGTGTGCACCCCTGTGTTTGCTCACACTGTTTTTAAAGGTATCTTTGCAACCATAAGGTGTTTTCCCATAGGGTTTTTTCAGTTTAAATGAGTCTCAAGAGAAAGTGGAGTCTTGAAAAGGACACAGGCTCACCCACAGTGGCCTGGTCTATCTCAGAAGCCATTCCTAAAACAATGGAGAGCTAGCTCTAAGTCTCCTGGGTTGACCATGCTGCTTTAAAATCACCTTTTCTGAGGTACATAGCTGATTCTCACAGGAGATGCGTATGGCTTCGTGGGTCTCTCATAACCAGAGCTGTAATTTTTGCACTCAGTGGTTGTTTAAAATAAGTAACTCAAGAGGCCATGTCATTAACCACCAGCCATAATTAGCAACCTCACTTTAATGTCCCTGTGTCCCCATTCACAGGGACCCATTCAGTGCCCCAGAGCTGCTGGAGGGTGGTCAGTCACAAGCACAAGTAATCTACTTGCAGCAACAGTCTTGGCAATAGTGAAACTAAATATGAAAGTTCCATCCCACAGTCTGATACATGTCTCTCCAGACTGGGTGTGAGCTTCCCACAGTGTGGCTTTCCAGGATCCTGAAGTGCCTGGCTCAGTAGCCAGAGGCTGGGTAGCATACTGTGCTAGCCTGGCCTTGCCATAGGGTGAGATACAGTTTTCCATAACCACACTGGGATGAAGTTATTTGTCATAATTTGAATAACAAGAAATTTTGTCGGTGTTCCCAGGTAGATCAGGTGTAAAAAATGAACCTCCTCCAGATCTCAAGCTCAGCCTTGTCTTGTCTCCAGCATTATACTAAAGCATGAGTAGACAATGACCTGAAGACCATCTCATTACATGCATGTGGGATTCATCATAACAGCTGCCTGCACTTATTACTGTCTGCCCACTTTTGCACTTCCCTTCCCAGTTCCATTTGCTCTTCAGTCTCAATTCTTGAGTTTTATATGTGGTTTCAATTTAGGTTTATTCTGATGTGAAATACTGGTAGAGCTTCACTGAGAATGAGCATTGAAACTCCTGTAGATGCTTGAACAAAATTCCTGCGGGGATCAAAGTCCTGACTATACCTGGATAAGGCCTTCAGCCTTAGGTCTATGTTTGCACTACAGCCATCCCTGCCAGGGTTGCAGTCTGCAGTTGTACAGGGCTTCAGCTAAGATGGGCAGCAATAAAATATCATATAGCAAGATGTCCCTGCTCATTGCAGAGGGCTGGACTAGAAGACTTTCTAACGCAAACTATTCTATTTTATGATTCTATGTAATCAAGGCCTTTCTCAACATGCCGACCAATGTGGAGAAATGGAGTAATGGGATTTCCTCACGTACGTTGGGGAGGGTGTTGGATGCCACTGGAGGAGCACGGGACACTGCTACTGGAAGAGCAAGGCAGAGGAGGTGAACACATGGGCAGGAGCAGTGGTCTGTAGGAGCTGAGGGAGCTGGGGCACAGAGCCTCTTGCTCAGTGCTGCCAAGGTCAGCAGCTCTGTCCTGTGGGCTTCTTCAATGCCAGGGATGCAGCAGGGCCAGCATGCTGTGAACAGCAGCATCATAGCTGCCCAACTCTGCACCTTGGTTTCTCCCATGAACAGAAGAAACCTCTGGACACTGAAATATTGGCTAATACTCAAGCTATGGGACCATACCAGGCTGGTTTTACTTATACTGGAGCAAATCACCTGCTTTTATTGCAGGCCTTCTGACTTTGCCTGTGTAGGAGTAAAGAAAATTACCCCTTGACTTTATCCTCTGGAGCCTGCAGTGTGATGGGATATATTTAATCTGCACAGGCTGGCTAATGCAGCCCTATGAATCAGGTTTGGCTTTGATTAAGTTCTAGCACATATTTGGGGCCAGCAGGTTCTTTTCACAATAGCACTTTATGGCTCTGCACATTAGGACTCTCTGAGGGCATGGTGTATTGCCCAGCATGGGCACCTCAGGCCTGTTCAGTGCTCTCCTGCCTGGTCTCTGGGGCTGTGCTGGCACAGAAAGCACTGGGGGAAGCTCTCTCGTGCGGGAGGCAGAGGCTGTTGCTGTGCAGTCTGCAGAATTCCCATGGAGATAGTGCTTGGCATGTGTCTGAAGTTCACCTCCACACACAATCAGGAACACCTCTTATCTTGCTACTCAGTCTGCAAAACTTCTTATACTTAAGTGGACTGATTATAACACAAATAGAGTGACCAGGGGGCCTTCCAAGGGCCCTGGAGCATGGGTACCTTGCTTTATTCCTGCTACAGTCTACTTTATGACTGTCTTTGGGAAACATTTCCTTTTAAATGGGCATATTTGTTTGGTTTTGAAGTGGAGGTGACTTATGCAATCGAGGTCAAGCAGCCTCAGATGAATTTCTGGCCCCTTTTAGAGAAGTTGCCTTGTAAGGCATGTGACCCCAGCAGCAAGCTATCTCTTGATGCAGAAGTTGTTTGTCCTCCCTCTCAGAGTGAGCAACCTGGAATGAATGATAACGAACAGATGCTTATCCTGAAATGACTGTGAGCTGCAGTGGCAGGAGCTGAAATGGGGCTTTCAGATGAGAGGTGGATGGAACAAAGGAGAGGGGATGGGCTTGGGAGCTCACCAGTGGTTCTAAGGCCTCAGATGCTTGGATCCTCACTCCAATCCTGGCACAGGCATTAGCAGCTCTGAGTAATGATTTGTGGTGAATCTGGTGGTGTGGATTTCAATGAACAGGCGCTCCAGCTTCCCAGCAACCTGCACAAGTCCTGCCCTTTGTTTTTGCCAGCTCAGCAGAGAGTCACACAGTGGGAGCCTGGAGAGCAAGGCTGGTATTTGTACAAGACATCATTACTGGAGGGCGCAGGTAGGGAAACAGGATGGTGAGGGATGGTCTATTCAAAGCATTTTTGCAGGGACTTAGATCTCCTCAGAATCTGCACCTGTGTCTTGCACATCACACTGCCTGTTTGAATAGCACCCTTTAGAAGCCAAAACTCTTGTGTATTAACCATCAGTATTCAAGCTGGAAGCAAATTAAAAAGTGAAGGATAACCTCATGGCAGGATAGGTATTGGCCATCCACAGGAGTTCCCAGGTCCTGGAGGGAACCCATCAGTTTACAGCACAGTTTTAACTGGCCTTGAAAAAATGTTGTATAGATCAAATATCCTAATTGTTCACGAGAATGGGGAAATACTGTGTTTACATGCTATTTACAAGATTGATGCCTATGAGAGTTAGCACCATTTGAGTATTAATTAATTGTAACATGCAGGAACTATGGGACAGATGAAGTCTGTGAGATTCATTAAGCCCTTCTCCATGTCAGTAGCAGCAGACAGAGAAAAAGAAGGACTCTGACAGCAGAATTTGATGAATCCATCGAGCAGCATAATCAATCTGCTAAGAAATGGGTGAGCAGACAATGTCATGTGGGGATGGTGTCACTGGGAAGGCGAGGGGACAGCACAGTGCCTACTGGCATGACCTGAGATGTCAGCAGTTTGCCAGGTGCTGGGGAAGCCTGTCCCTCACAGGGCAGCCTGCAGCATGATGCAGCTGCCCAACAGCCTGGTGCCTGGGGGCTTCCTACTCATTGCCCTTGGCTCAGCCACAGCCCAGGGCCTTCTGCCCAGCTTTCCCAATGCCAGGCTTTAGTGTCACAGCATTTGAAGACAAAGCCAGCTGAGGACTAGCCACAGTGCTCCTGTGGACAGGTCAGCTTCCTGGTGTGCTCCAGGTGTTTTCTGTTGGGCAGCAAAGCAAGGCTGTGTTGGAGGATTGTTCAACCACACTTCAAGCAGATTGCTATGGGATTATGTTTTCTTTTCTTTTTAAAGACAAAAGAGAAAGAAGAGTTAGAATACCCTAGCATGTGTATTGAACTTCAAAGAAAGAGATCATGGTGTGTTTCCGTAGGACCTACAGTTTTGTGCTCTGCCCATGCACTGTTTGCCAGCAGTGGGAATGGACATGTGGTGATTGACCCACCCCCAGAGCTGGGCACAGTGCTGGTAGCCCACCTGTGACACTGATTTCCAGACAAGGAAATCACACGGCACAATAAACCCTGTTTATTTTAGCAGAAGTGAAAATCAATATTTTCCAAGTGCCTCAACAGCCAGGCAGCAGTTGAGCTGAGTAGTTATTTTCAGCATTACCAGAAGGCCTCACGCTCCATTTTAGACAAAGCTGCAGCTCCCAGCAAACACCTGGGCAGATGTGTTTTGCAAAGGTCCTTAATGCAGCTCCTGCAATAAGCACAGCCAAGCTGCCCATGAGTTAGCACACTGGAGAGACAAACCAGCAGAACAGGAATAATCCAAATCTAACGCAGCACCATCTGCCACACGAGGCACTGCGGCTGTATACAAAAACCTCATTAGTACCTGATGAGAGGGAGGCTGGGCCCACAAATAATCTATTTGCAATACAGGGCGTGTGTGATGCTGTCAACATCCATGTGGCTCATGAAAAGGGGAAACTTGTCCCTGGTGGCTGCTCTGCAAAACCCACAGGAAAACCATGGGGCAGGTGTGGCACCTCCTGGGGGTGCAGAAATTCACACTTGGACATAGCCAGGGACCAGCCTGGGAAAGCCTGGTGGTGCATAACCTACAGCAGGGGAAGACAACGCCCAGCTAGGCTTAATTGCTGCCCCGCAGACCCATGTTGGTCAGGGTGAAGGCCAAAAGCAGTGGAACCATGAGGAACCAAAAGAAAATCAGCCACATTCATTTCCCTTGCCCCAGGCCAGCAGCTGCCAGGGACATGGGGCCAAGCATGCGGGCCACTGACTGTACTACACCCACTGAGCTGATCACAGTGGCACCTGCCATGGCCCCAACAGGTCCTGCCAAATCCACCTTTGTCCCTGGGGCCCAAGGTGTGGCAGGACCCAGCACCCGCTGTGCCGGTGACACTTCCAGCACCAGGAGGGGCAAGGAGTGACATGACATGGCAGAGGATGTGTCACTTTAGCTGTCTTCCCCCTTAGCTCCCTCTGCCTGGCATCCCCATGTGGACACAGTGGTGGGGGTCTGCTGTCCCCTTGGGCAAGTAGCATTTGGTGCCCAGGTGCCACTGGGGAAGGGTGGTGGCAACAAGGGTGGTGGAGCTGCTCTGGGGGCTGCAGGGAGAGGAGAGCCTCTCCCTGGCTCTCACCCTCCTCCCTTCCCTCCTGCTCACAGCTTGCCAGCAGCCAGTCCAGGGACTTGGAGGCAGGATTTGTCCCTTGGAGGTGGAAGGACAGGGCTTGGGCACTGCCAGCTGCCATGAGATGATTGTCAGGCTTGGTGGGAAAGACCTGTGCCCAGGGTCAGCTCCTGCTCCTGACTGTGGCAAAGACAAGCTTGTGATCTATGGTGGGGACTGGTGTGAGGCCTAAATTTGTTGTTAATATTATTATTTTTTTTGCTTTGTTTTTAGCTGAGCATTTATGTTTGTGTGATCTCTTCTGCTGGGCAGCTCTGGCTCCTCAAGGAGGTCTGCAAGCAGGCATGGCACAGTGAAATCCCAGCTCGGGAGGAGACAACACTGGGCAGTGGTTGGGGGGCAGGCACAGGAGGATTGGAAGGGGAGAGGATGGCAACAGAGACTTCAGAGCAGATACAATCCAGATCTATATATATAAAAAAGTAATTAAACAGAGGGAGGCAGAATTAAAAGGTCACTTCAGGGCTGCCACATGGTAGCATCTTTAAAGCTATCATGCAAGTGCAGCCTGGTGTATGAGCACAGCTCTATTACGGGTTATTGCGTTACAAGCTCCCTCATTTTCTCTTTCAGACAGTGAAGTACAAGAGTCTAAAACAGGAAGGCAGTTTCCCAAATGCAAGACCCTGTGAAGGGTGAGGGTGGAGAGGCACAGTGCTGCAGCAGCCACCTGGCCACATCACCCAGGCAAGAGGGTAATGTGCTTCCTCGGCTTTGCTCCTTGCCTCAGGGACACAGCCTGTCCCCAGGGCTTCTCCTGGGTTCTCCTGGGAGGAAGAAGCCATGGTACAGGGCCATAACTGGTTTCTTTTTTTTTATTAAGAGCTAGTCCAAAAGAAGAACTGGACTGTGCCTTCTCCTACTGCTTCTTAAATACATGGGATGTCAGCTGGCTCCCTACCCTGCCCTTGGCTTTTGCATTCTTCTCTCTCATGATCCCATTGTGGCATTGCAGCCTCTAACACCCTCTGACACCTGGCTGTGCCTTACTCACCAAATTTCCTGCTCTCATACATTTCATCTTCCTTTTCCCAGTGCAGCCTCTTGAAAAGTTACTTCTCAGTTCAGTCACCACCTTTGCTTCCCTAGATATCTTGTTAATTTTCATCTGTTTTCTTTTGCTTTATGTGTTCTCTTCCTTGTTGGTTGGTTCAATCACAGGCCTAGAGGTGGCAAGGCAGTTTTATCATGCCCATATCACTAACTGGGACCTTCCTGTGTCTGTGTGAGGGATTGTGTGGGAATTCAACCATTCCAGCTGTTTCTGTCCTTTGAAAGTCCTAAGTTTGCAGTGCCTTTTTAGAGTCTGGAGCAGTTCTTTGTTAGTGCAGTTTCTCTGCTTCTCAGCTTCCTCTGTTTTGAAGCTAGATGGTTTCAAGAATTATAGCTGGAAAGCACTGGAGCAGGCAGGCACTATACTTTGCCTCTCTTCACAATTACAGTGCTTGCACACTTAGAATGATTTAGTTCATTTAGCATTTTAAATTCCACACAGTTTCAGGAGCACAGGGGGATACATTAGCCTGAATTATTTCCTGCCAAACAATTCTGCTGTGAAGACTGCCAAGGCTGCTCGAGGTGTGCTGGGGGCAGAAAGCTCGCTCCACTGCAGCTCCAGGATCCACATCTTCAGCCCTGGAGAAGGAGTTTCTATGGAGACATTTGCAGTAAACAAATGTATGGCTTCCCCAGCATGTGCAGGCACTGCAGCCCCAGCCCTGCAAGCTCTTGGGCTGTATTTTTTGGCAGGGGCTGATACCTATGAACCCCACCCAGCCTGTGCCCCCTGCCAGTCCAAGGCCCTGCTGCAGGGAAGATGGCAGGTAGGAGCAGTAATTCCCAATATTTTAGCTAGGGGACGAATTTTAGGGGTCCCAGCATGATATCATGCTCTCCTGACAGAGCAAGCAAAATTCCCTTTAAATGTTTGTGTACATAAAGCCAGGGAGAGCCACAAAATCCTACACAAAAGCAGAGCCGTGTTTTTATGCCTCTTCCCAGGGTGACTCAGGCCTTGTACCCTCCTCCTGCATCTCCCCATACTGCAGTGCCCATGGCTGGAGACCTGCAGCCCACTTGACATTGCTGAGAATCCCTGGGCTCCCATCCTCATGTCTGCAGGGAATTAAAGTCCCTCCTGTCAGTCTTTACTTCTTTCTTGAGATGTCTCAGCAAACCAGAAAGTGAGTGAATGATGCCTCAGTTACCTTCTGCTGGTTTTACAGTTATTTTCCCCACTCCCTTGTGATGCTGCAGCTGAACTTTCCTGGTTCATTCGTGATGGGCAGTTTCTGTACGAGTAAAATGTCTGTGGCTTTTTCTCACAGAAGTACACATGATAGCTCCAGTGTCCCAGCCAATATTGCTTGTGTAATAACCAGAAACTGTGCTATAGCTTCATTATTTTTCCTGTTAAGGCTTCTCTTGCTGCTCCAGCTCTGCTCTACATCCCTTCCTGGACAGCAGCGATACATCATCCTGGGCTGCACAAAGGCTGCTGCTTCTCTGGGAAGTACTCTCTGTCACCCAAGTCTAAAGCTGAGGCCTGAATAAATAAAATATGCTAAACATTTTTCCATTATTAGGCTAAAGAGGAAATGCAGCCACTGGTAACTCTGATCTCAGAAGACCAGCACAACACAAAGCACACACTCACCAGCTGAGTGTGCACCCTTGTTTTTATCATGGCATCCAACAGAGCAATTGCTAATGGACCTGAACAGAATTTGACCCATATTGATTTCTAGATTCTGAGCTGAGGTGGCTTAGGAGCTGCCATAGGTGTGGCTCTCCAACAGTACCATCCTCTCAAATCTCAATGTGAAACAGAGATAGAAGAGGCCCTCAGGATGTTTATAACACCTAACTGCTGGAGACAGGGAAGTCAGACCGAGTCAGCTGAGTCTCTGGCCTTATTTCAGCCTTGGCTTGTGCTTTATGGGAGGACAAGGGAGCAGGCAAGTGGCCATGGGGTGCTGGAGATGTCTCAGGCAACAGCAGACATGCCCCATGCTGTACAGACCAGAGTGTGCTTTGCCAGCAGTGCCATTGCTGGTTAATAGCTGGTGCAGCTCCAGCCCAGCAGTGGCTGCCACAGCTCAGTCTGCCCGGGAGCAGGGGTACCCTCAGTGCTGCCTCACCATGGGCACTCACACAGAGGGGCTGCACAAAACGGAGGCCACATCACATTGAAATGCCCTTATTCCTGCTCAGCTGTAAGAAAAGGTTATTTGAGCACTTAATGGAAACACCACGTGCTCAAGAACCAGGGTGATTGCACGGTGTTAGACACACATCCCCGCCTGTCTCTAGCTAAGACCCAGGACTTGACCTCTGTGGCACCTGGTGGGATTGTCAGCCAGGCCATGGACCTTTAGGGTCCCTCATGTTTTGGGATTGCAGCAGGGCTATGGCTTGACATCTCAGTATGACCCTCAACCCCTCTCACCCACCCACTACGTGCGGGTGATGGGTGAGTGGCCTCCACATGTCACTGCCCAGCCCAGGCAGAGGCTGCTGCTGCTGCAGGTGAGCGCCCCACTTTCAGCCAAAGGAGTTAATGAGGGTGCTCTGCTCCTGCTTGCTTTTCTAGTTCCCTTCCTTTGAGAGTTAATACATATCTTGCTCTATTTTTTGCACAATAACAACAGCGCAGCTCAGGGGAGATTTGCACGAGGAAAAAAAGACTATGTCAGCCAACTGTGGCTTGTTTTATTCACCTGAAAATGGCTGGAAATTGGTGGAGTGCTTGGACAGTTGCCTCCTGGGTGCGCCCTGCTCCTGTCAGCACATGGGCTCTGCTGCAGGCAGCTGCCCTGACCCCGAGTGACCAACCTCACCTTCTTATGTAAAGGCACTTACTGAATATGGGTTATAAAACTCAGCTTATCGGTTTCCAAGAGACACAGCTGTCCCTGCACCATGGCCTGCATATCACTCAGTGGTCTTGTGGGGAGGAAGCATCTTCTGATCAGAGATGTTGCCATAGCCAGCAAGGGGGGTGGTGACACCTGACAGGTAAGTCAGTCTGGAGGAGTCCCTGTTTCCTAGCCTTGTGCCTTGCTGGCAGAGATATTCTTGGGAGCTGTTTGCAAGAGGTCATGGCAATAGCCTAAGTCAAGTTACCTCTGCTCTCATGGGACCACTGCATACACCCTTGCTTTCTTTAAACTAATTCCTGCTACGAGAAGCCAGTGGCAAAACAAATTCGTACAGGCCTTGATATTGGTGAACCCCGGCTATGCTATACAAACAGTTGCAGTGAGTGAGGTTAAGAACTGCTACTGTAGATCAAAGCTAGATATACAGGCCTTTTTAAACTGGAGACCTTTGGCAATATGAAAATACTCTTGTTAGAATAATATATATTAGGTATGGTGGGTAAAGAGATGGGAGAGTGAAGTGAGCAGGTATTTGCTCTGCAGAAATACAGTGATTGAGGAGAGACCCTGTGATAAACCGCATGAGTCAGAGCAGTGAGCATCTCTGTAGCACTTGGGGTGGGAGCTCAGCTCTAGCAAACGTGGGTTATTTGGGTTCTGCTGCTGTTATCAGCTTGGCAGCCTTCAGAAGTGATGCCCGAGCTGTCAAACACAGTGCAGAAGTGTTTTCAGCTTGTCTGAGGGCAGAATGCAAAGAGAACGGAGCTGCCTTTCTGGAGCTTGCCACTGGTCACTGCCTGGCATCAACGTGGGCTCATGCTGCCTCTCTACAGTGATCTGGGGGGCTTTTGGGCTGGAGCCACTGTGCTCTGAGTAACCCAGGGGCTCAGCTAGCTGAGGGAATGGCTGGATCACAGCCCATTCCCTGGCTGCAGAGGTGAGAGATGCTCTGCCTCTGCCTCAGCACCTGTTTATGCAGCAGCCCAGTGCTGCTCTCCTTACCTGCTAATCAGAGCCTGTGACTACAGTGAGCCAAAGTCAATGCTGCCCTTTTGCCTGAAGCCAGGTTTCCTTCTCCAGGTTTAAGGGAGTGTGTGCTAAACTGCTGCTGTCCCACTTTCCCCAGGAATATGTTTACCAAGGAAAGATATACAGCACATTCCCCTGAGCTTGGCTTTGTGTTCTACAGGCCAGCAACAGACCCAAGACTGTCCGTAGGAGCTGCCAGCAGGATGGGACCTCATGCCAACACCTCCTGGCCCTATTAAGCCAGAGGAGCTGCTCTGTGGGGAACTGGTCATGCAGGAGGATGAGCCCCAGCCACAGGCAGAGCCCCAGACTGAAGATGATACAATTACAGGAGGGACTGATAAATGGAAACTACAGGAAACAGAGCTGGCAGTGTCTTGGAATACCTTACCCCTTATCAGGCTGCTGCAAGGCAGGATTGACACTGACTGTGTCACTTTGGACAAATCTAGCTGACCACTGCTGGCTTTTTCTTGGTTTTTTGGTAGCTATTCATATAGCACTATGTATTACTGGTTGCTCTGCCAGTACCACACCAGGTTCACCATGACCAAGGAATATTGAAGGAAAGTGGATTTCAGTGGGTTTTTGTTCTTTCTGCATGAAGAGGAGCATCTGTGGTGAGGTTTCTCCATCAGGGCAGGGAGACTGGCATCCTGGGGTCCTGACCTGATGCTCCAGCACAAGAGCTCCACAAGCTCCAGTGCATGCCACCATGTGAAAGCTCTCCCAGGAAGGCAAAGGATAAAGGGATACTTTCACCCTCGTCTTCTTAACTGCCTTGATTCTGAAATGTGTATGTAGCTTAAGCTCTGTTTGCAGCATCCAGTCCATCATGATGTGAATTGTAGCACTCAGCAGAGGTTTTGCCACAAACCAGGAATGTTTTAATCATAATCCTATTTGACGCTGATGCCCCAAACCCCACCGCATTCCAGCACACCACAAAGTTCAGGAACCCCAGCTCCACACAAATATCAGGAATACTGTGGGATGCCAGCCATAGGGGGTGTGTTCTTCTGAGATGCTGGCATGTGCCACGGGTGCTGGGTCACAGAGCTGTGTTTTTGTGCACCCCAAGTTAGAGGCATGTGAAATGAGCTCTGAGGCAGAAGGAGGATGTGAAAGGAGAAAAGGGCAGGAGGGAAAGTCCTGCCTTAATGCAGACTCTGGTTGGCAGCACACTGGCTGGGTGGTTGGTTTGCCTTGTGGATTTGGCTCTGTGCTTCAGCTATGTAGGTGAGGTCCTTCATGGTTTTCAGAAAGAAGGAGAGATTTGGGTATGCCCCAATTAAGGGAAATTCCTGAGCATCAGAGGCAGAGAGGGAAAGGAAGAAAGATAGTATAGTACTGGAGAGGTCTGGGGCAGCTTGGAAAGGATCCTTGGCCCAGTAGCTTTGTGAGGAAGAGTAGAGAGAAAAACTTAAGCAGTTATGGGGATTAAGACAAGTTTTCTTAAGGGAGTGGGGCCACAAGGGTTTTCTCAACAGAGGAGTGAGCTGGGAAGAAAAAGGATTTTAAAAGGATGCCAGTAGACCAGCGAGTGCAATGCCATTGACTGCATCATGGTAACATTCAGAGAATTTGGGCAAATCCTAAAGTTGTAATGGTCAAGAAAGAAACCCTCTATTTATTTAGCTTTGATTAGTAGGAAAGAGCATAAAGGTCTTGTGTCACCCTGATGATTAATTTTCTGAGAGTCTAATACATGCAGCATTCCTAAAATCGAACATTAAACAAGGAACAAATTAGCTGATCCAACTGGTGAATCAGTCATGAGCACAGCATCCCTCTACTCCCCTTCACTGTGCAGGGAGCACAACCTCCACCCCTTCTGAAGCACAGCAAGCAGCCAGCTCCCACAGGAGATCTCAGATGACCACAGGGAGCAGTGCAGCCCGTAGAAGCCCTTGGAGAGAGTGTTGCTTCCCCTGCACCTTTGGCTAGGTAAAAGAACAGAGTTATAATGAGAGGGGTGTCAAGCCATAATTTTTGAACTGTTACTATCTCCCAAAGGATGTCAAAACTCTCCTTTTGGTTTGGAAGGACCTGCTGGTCTATCCACCTCTCCTGCCCAGCCTTGTGTGTTCAGTGAGAGGAGCATGTCATTAGTCTGGAGGCATCCACCAGCTCCATGTTCAAGCTCTCTGCCATGCACGAGCAGTGGCTGTTGCTGGGTGAGTGATGGTGTCACAGAATACGTGGTTTCTGAGCTGTGCCTGGCCAGACTGTGCTGGCCCTGGCTCACCCCAAAAGCACCGTGTCACACAGGCCACACCTTGTTTATAGCCCCCAGTATGGTCAGCTGGATTTACACCTCTGACCCTTGGGTGCAGAAAACCTGGCAGCATCCATCTAGGTCCCGAAGTGTGGAAGTAGGCACTAGCCCTTGGTCCCAGCATTAGCATTTTGGCACTGGTCTGACAGTGACCAGGACACTTGTTTGCTGTCTCTAACTGCCAGACAGAGCATCTAAGCTTCATAAGGCAAAGGCAGTGGGGCTGCTAAATGGAAATTATGAACCGAGTCATAACTTCAAATACCCAAATAAAACCTAAAGTATAATTTTTAAGCATCTGACAACTCTCTATGAGCTTCTGGTTTGACTTTTCAAACACTCCAGCAGTTTGTCACACCTTATTGGCAAGTCTGCTTTTTCTGCCTTGGAGTGAAATGCAAGGAGCTCATCACAAACTAACACCAGTCCTTTACTGGGAAAAAAAGTCTGACACGCAGCTCCTGAGGATCAGCTGCTAAGCCCTGCTGGAGGAGAAACCAGTGATCTTCTGGTCATGCCCTTCCTGATTTTTATATAGTAACATGAAAACTAGCAAATGGGGTGTTCAGCTTAGGGAAGCTCCCCTGGTTGAAATCTCCCATGGGCATAAAACCTAGCTTAGGTACCATCCATCACGTAAGCTGGCAGGAGCTCTGCTGCTGAGCCAGTGAGCAGGGCAGGGAGGAGCACCAGCATCTATGGAGGGCTTGTGCCTTCCCCTGTTGATGGACCTGCAACTGAGGGTATCCTGGGGGAAAAGAAGGAAAGCAGTAAATTCAACTTGAAAGAACATTAACCCCTGATAGTTTCACCACTTCAAATTTATATCAGGTTCTAATGAAGCAGTGATGGAAGAACGGGGTTGTCTCTCTCTTTGAGCTAGATGACATGTGTCCTTGTGGGGGGGATTGCATCTCCTCTTGCCATGGGAGCACAGGGAGAATGCCTGGCCCTGCGTTGCAGGGATGGATGCCTGCGGGGCTGCCGTTAGAGACAGTATCACAGTAACTGGTTTCCAGAGGCTGAATTTAGGTTTGTGTAGGTGGTATTTCCCAGCTGTGGGTGTCTGGCTGGCGTTGCTGCCTTCCCACAGGGTTTCGTATGTGGAATTAACCCCTCCACCGCCAAACGACAAACTCAGCAAGCCCTCTGGTGCTGGTTGGGGCCACTGCACAGAGCGTGCCCAGTCCATGGTCCTGGCACCCTCTCCTGCCATGGGCGCCCAGGTTCACTAGGGCTTGTTCACAGCAGAGGGCTCCTGAGCTCCACGTGCTTGTGAAGGGACATACCCAGGGAGGGCCAAGACCTGCTCCCAGCTCAGTAGCACCCCATTTCCTTCAGCTCCCCACTCATGTCAGTCTGTAGTCATTCAACCTGACCCCATTTCCTCGCTCTCCTCTAGGTCAGTCAGCCCCTATACTCACTTATGGCCCCAGATTTCCCTGCTGGTTTGTCCCCTCTCTGCTTTCTCTGCCATTCCCCATGTCCTGCCAGGCAGCCTCAGGCATCCCAAACCTCAGGGCTGCATGGCCTGACACCATTTCACGTGCCCAGCAACAGGCAGCCCTGGCTTAGGGATGGCCTGAGCACACTTTGGTCATCAGTGGCTGGTTGGTGCCACCTGTCCTGGGTTTCAGCCTGCCACTGGGATTGCAGAGCTGCAATATCCTCTGCTTCTGCTCAACAGCAGCTTGCCTAGCTTTGGAGAAGCTTCAGCCAGACAGCTGAGTAGGATTTAAAAAGTCTTAAAAAAAACTTTAGCAAGATAAATACTTTTTAAAATTACTTGTATTTTTATAATAAAGTTTATCTGCTTATTCATAAAACCCAGGAGCTTGGATCATGCTCTAAAGCCATTAAGACTTCAGGAGCAATACTGCTCTCATGCACATTGACTTTATAGAAGTCAAGCCTCTTCTAAACCAGTTGTCAAAATCTATATAAGACTGAAGTTCCTTGAGGAGACATCTTCTCCCATCCTGAGCCCTACCTAGGGTATGAAGCTGTGCCTTTCAGGGATGTGTCTTCTCCAGTTGACCAAAGGAAGATCTTGACCCAGGCACTTTGTTTTTCAGCCACTGAAGAAGAAAGCTTTCAAATGGTAGGATGAAAACTAGTGCACGCAATGATTGTCGCTGTTGAGCAGCTAGCAGAGTAATGAAGGCACCAGTTCTCAGTGGCAAGAAGGAATGACCTTTATTGTTTTGATTTCATCATATATATAGAGTATTCAAAAGTCACCCAGATTGGTCGGTCAGAAGCCTTCCCCCAGGCCTGATTGGCTAGGCCTGCACCATCCAAGTTCTGGGACACTGTTCCAATGACATCCAAACTTTATCTTTATTTACAAAACACAAGAAAATTCTCATGGGAAAAACCTGTGCTAGCCACAAATGATTACACATTTTTTTGTTTCCTAGTGGTTCTTTTTATGTGTTATAAAGAATTTATGATGTTACATATTCATGCCTAACCAGCAGGGCTATTATTTTTCATCCCATGTCATGTGGGGCAGTCAACACCCCTGTCCTGCTGTCCTCCCTCATGCTTTTGGGTCTCAACAACAGGCTTGCCTGGCTGTGGAAACCCCAGTCCATCCACAAGGTGCAACAGCTGCAGGCATTCCAGTAAGCTGGCCTTGGGCATGTGTCCCAGCAATGACCATGTGTGGGGGCAAGCTGGGGAAGAAATGCAGCTGCACAGGGGTCTGCTCAGCTGCTCTGCTGAAGGGGTGCCCAGGTGCAAGGTTATCATCCTGCCTTTGGATGGTGAAGCATCCAAACATGCTTCTTCTAATATGTTTTGTTGCAATAATCATATCTCAGTAGAAATTACATGCCCAAAACTAAGGAAATGGCTTACCCTGATTAGCAGGTCTTCATTGGTTACTGAGTCTTAATTTTATGATTGGAAGTGAAAAGCTGGCTCTCCCTCCCTGGCTACCTTCAGCACTGATGCAGGAGTTTTCTGGTTTTGCTCTGGAGACATGAAAAATATCAGGTACAATATGAATACAAAAGTCATCCAGAGAAACAGCCCAATAACAAATAGGGAAGCATTGCTTTGGCAAAAGCTAGGCAGGAATATTATGAATTAAATCTAACTATAACAATCACTATTGAATTTCTGGAAAGATGGTAGAAGTGCTGTATTATTAAACTGTGCAAAATTTGAGGTAATTTGTTCCTTGAATTTGCTTTGTTTCTCTTGTATTAATGTCTGTCTAGAATTCCTCTTGCAAGAAAAAGAAACGACCTGCAAACAACGGTAATCAGAAAATCCAACTCAAATTAACATTAAACCCTCTGAGACAGATGAAGCCATGAAGGCTGGCTCTGGCTCTGGCTGCTCATGGGCAGCAGGTGCCCTGTGCCACCAACTGGAGGCACCCACCCAGTGCATCCTGCCCTCGCTGCAGCCACAGGGTTTGGAGCTGCTCACGTAGGATTGCAGCTCTTGTCTCCATGGATCCATTTCCAACCAGCTTAATTAGACGAAATGCCGAATTAGAGATGCCTTTTTGACCAGGACAAAGCTAAGGGAAACAAGGAGGCTCTGGATGTCCACCACGAGCTACCCCGGGCTTGAAGCCGGCAGCTTGGCGGGTTGCAGTGCTGGGACACAGGACACAGTGCTGGTGACTCGGCCTCACATCAGTAGATGTTGGCTGTACACGAATGAGCTGCTCGGCAGCTAGGAGAAATAGCTTTTGCAGATCACGATTAATTCTCCCAGGCATGTGAGCACTGGATGGAACAATTACAGCTGTGGACAGTTTTATCCTCTTTGCCAAGAGCAGAAAATGGAAGGGCAGCAGAAGAGACAATATTATATCCCCAATCTCCTTATTTAACAGTGGAACAAAATGTACTTTTATGCCCATGCAGTTTGCAGCAACAAACTGAGAGGCTTTCTTCCTCTTACCCCAGGGTGCTTTCATTTGTTCTGCCAGCCCATTCCCTGTCAGTCAAAGGGTATACATTATTAATGTATGGACTAAAATGCTGTTCTCACTCATCCCTCTGCTCTCAGGGATGTAAGCACCTCTCATGTAAGCACCACTTACATGAAGAGGACAAGCAGGATTTAGCCCCAAGATTTTAATCGTGTCACTCCGATGAATTGGTTTAACACAGATTTAAATGGGAAGCTTTTTGTTTTGATTTTTTTGGGTGTTTTAATTACTGAAAGGGTTATTGTTTGGCTAATTTAAATCACCATGGAAGGAAATACCCTGGTAGCTGCTTGAAGAATTACTCCTGCAGATTTCTGAAACGGCGAGAGATTAAGACTGAAAACACAGCTTTATAAATTGTCATTCTAAACAGCCAGGATTTATTTTTTTTAAGGGAAAATGTACATGCAGGTGGAGATGGCACCTACAAAGGCAATGAGGTATTTTTGAGCTAATCCTACAGCTGAAATTGGATCAGCACCCAAAGCATGTTTTTGTCAATTCACAGGCCTATATGAAGACATACATGAATTGTATTTATGCAGAGCCACAGTCAAGTTGAGCAAATCCAGAACCTGGCTGCTTGTACCCAGAAAGTAATGATGCTTTGGAAAATACAGGATACAGCAGAACACAAATGCAAGCAGCACTTTGGATAATACTTTGGACTAAGGCACATTAATGATCCTGAGAGGATGTAAAAGGTAAAAGTAACGGCAGCAAAACAAAAACCAGTTCTTGCCTTGATGTCCAAAATGCAAGGGCTGGACTCAGCAAGTCCTGCTCCTATGAGCTGTTCAGCACTTGAGCTGTGTAGGTGCGATGGATCCCTCACGTGATTTTATACTGCGCACTCTCACTTGTGCACTGTGCTGAGGAGGAGGGCAGGTGGGCTGGGAATTTATTTCCTCTCATACAAGACAAGTCCCTTCAGACAGAAGGACACTAAATGAAAAATAAACGAGATGATGAAACACTAGAAAGAGGAAGAAGTAAGCAGGCTAGGCAGGAGATGCTGGAAATTCAGCAAAGCCGATCTGCAAGGTGTTGTCAGTTCAGGGTTCACTGGGGGTAAAACCAGAGTGGTAAGCCTTGACCTGGGAACCAATTACGTTAAATACATAGTGTGAAACACACCCAAGGTTTTTAAGGAGCTGTCTGGTTTCTCACTTCAGAACAGGGGCTGCTTAGGTTCATGATAGTTTTAAGTATAGGGAGAGCAGGTTTGGGCTGCTCCCAAACCCTCCTCTCTGGGTTAACTCTTTACTAGCTGCACATTCACATTGCAGTAAAAAACCTGCTCAGTACAGCACTGCTGTACTGATGACTGCATGGCAAGCAGTGAACAGAGGGCATTGTGTGGGGGTGGCTGTGGATGTGCAGCCCTGCTCCCTGCCCCATTTGGTCCCAAGTCTTGCCCTTATGTCTCTGACTTGCCAGTTTCCTGTCACTAAATAAGATCACGTGTGATGAAGGGCTGAAAAAGAGGAGGCAGCATGGCAGAGGGAAATGTGGTCTTAAAAAGATACATGAATGTGAATGCTAAGGGCCAAGGCAGTAAATCAGAATTAAAAAATATATAGCCTGGAAAGCGAAGACCTTGTGGAGCAAACGATTAATTCAGTGAAGAAGGAGCAAGGGAGTCCCTCCGCTGCTCATGAACTGTTTATCCAGTGAGGAACACAGAGAGGTGGAGAGTTGTTTCAGCATCTGTCAGCTGCCATAACTTCTGTACCTGTTCTGCAGGGGAAGGACTTGTCAATGTGACCTGAGAAACAGGATGGTGTGGCTGTCACCAGCGTGCACTTGGGAAGTGCCAAACAGCCCTGGCCATGGAGCTGGAGACAACCGTGCTAGGTGCTATTTGAGTCCCCACTGGTGGATGCTGCAAAGGCAGCTGGGAAGATGCTGAAAAATAGGAGAGAGACTGGGAGGATAACAGGAACAGCCTGACAGCTGCTACCAGCTTCTGGGATGCTTCCTGGCAAAGCATGGTTTTGAAGGAAGGAAGTGAGGTCAAGAGTGAGGAGAGGAGAATAAGGGAAACAACAGATGAGGACAATGATCTTTTGGGCAGCTCTCTGCAGCTACACTCTCCAAGAGTGTGTAAATGAGCAGGGCCAGGCAGCCTATGTGAAGGCTGTACATTAGATGCTGCACAGAGGTGATGTCAAGGACCTGGCAAAAAGCTTTGACTAAGGAAGGCAGAAGAATCAGCAAGACTTCTAACTCATACAAAGGGATCTAGATGGAGACCCAAACCAAGGGCTCATGGGCAATCCAAAGGGACATGATAGCTGTAGCAATGCAAAAAAGATTAAGGAGTAGAAGAGTTGTGGCCAAGAGGTTAAGAGTTTTTTTTCCAGGGGTATAGGGCTACAGCTTTGGGTTAGGCATTCAGTTGGAAATGTCAGATAGAGTGGCTGTGATTTATTCCACAGTAAAGAGGAAGACTGGGGAGACATTGGGAGTAAAAATGGTAGCTCACTCATGTTTTTGGAAAGCTAGCTTGAAATGGGGATAGGGAAAAGACTGCCGTAAGAATGGAGAAACTAGAAAATGGCGGGGGTTGGAAGCCAAAAAAGGTTTATAAATAATGTTGGTTTTGATAGGTATTCCTAAATTAAAAGAAGGTATTCCTAAATTAAAAGGACAATCCACAGATTGGGATTCACCTCTTAAAATAGGTGGTGTTTACTATAGCTTAGGAAAAACAAGAGATGCCTTTCTCAAAAAATAAGCAAAGCGTCCTGAAATCTTAAATCTTGTAACTAAGAAATTGACCCAAGGGTGACCACCGGGATTATTTGTTTAATGTCTCCGCACACCAATTTGCCTGAAGAGTGGCTTGAGACAGACCAGTCTCAATAAGAATCTTGATTTTAAGTTAAATTCCCCGCCATCTGTTTCATTGTAATCTGCTTCCATTCACTCTCCAAGGGGATAGTAACTGCTTTGCTTGTTTTAAGAAACTGGACAACTAACCTTCAGGAGGAATAACATTTCAACACTTTCTCTCATGATAAGTTTTAGCAACAACAGCAATGAGCTCTTAGTAGGTCTTATACCTGCCTGAGAGCCAGGGCGTCTTGCAAAGAAAACGCTGGAAAGCAGCACTTTTGGACTCTCAGGTTCAGAGGTGACAATATTGTTTTTTTGGTGGAACTTTTCAATGTTCTTCTCTTGAATGGGGACTGCTTTCATTGGGCTTTCCTGTTCATTTTCTCTCACACAGCTCCTTGGAAGTGGAAGGACTTGTGTTCTCTCCCTGCCAGCTCTACAGCATGCCATCTGCTGGAGTCAAATTCTGGTCAAAACCAGCTCATAAACTTCCCTGCTGACAATGAAGTCTCAGCATCAGTTTTGTTTAAGTTCCCATCCAGTTTTTCCCTTCCTGAGACATCAATTATATACAAGCCTGTTCAATTGTACTTGATGAGTATCTGGTAAGGATCAATGCAGCACAAGGAGGTCTGGTATAGACATACTCACAACAAGAAGGGATGGAGAAGAAAAAATCCCCAAATACTCAAGCACTTAGCACATTCATTACCACATTAGTTAGAGGGATGGTGTGTCAATACTTGCAAAATATCTGTCGTGGGTGCCATATAAAGCACATTTTCATCAAGACATTATTAGTTTATTGAATTTAAATGGACCCTGACCATCAATCAATTCTGAACCAGCCTCAACTGCTCAAAAGCAAACCTTTCACATAAGCAAATGCACAGTGAACTTTCTTACAGTCACTAACTGGGATACTGACACAGCCTTTCCTCCTTTCCTCATGCAGGGCAGCTATCAAGGGAAAGCTGTTGTCTTTGCTGAGCTCCTGCAGAAATGCAGACTCCCTGCTGCTTCCCTGCTCCCAAACACAAGCTTCCCCACACAGGCACCCCAGTTGCCAGACTCTTCTGGACTCTGACTGCTCACTTGCCCTTACTCAGGAAAGGGATTCAGCGCCAGGTGCTTCAGTATGAATTCAACTCCATAAAGAAATGGCAGCACCAAAGAAAATTTGCCTTGCAGTTTGGGAATTTCTCAAGTGTTTCTCTGGTGTCCAGCAAGGCAGGTTATTTTGCAGCTCTAATCCCCCACCTTGTCCCATAATGATGGAGAGCCTTTCCTCTACCTAGCTGTCTATTTTCACAAATAGAAACAGCACTGCCTTTAAGATACTTCCCTTTTTGCAAATTTGGCAGTCTTTAGCCAAGGGTTTTAACAGTTCGGGCCTAGGGCCAGTTTGACACAAGCAGTTACACTGCTTGTGTGGCTCTGTGAGCCTCATGTCGAGAGGGTGGCAGGCTGGTGGTCAGGAGTGCAGTCTCAGGAAGCATCTCTGCAGATGTCAGGATGCTTCTGTCCCTTTGTAGGGAGTGAAAGGTGAAATCTGACCACCACTGACTAAAAATAGACAGCACAGTCAAGGCAGTATTAGCACTTCAGTAGCTTTACACTCGACAATTTTACTGTTACATTATTGTGCTTCTTACCAATTTACCCACCACAAGTGGGGAAGGGCGGCACAACACAGAGATGTTTGGGTCCTGAAAAAATGGCTGGAATCACAAGCAAATGAGACAATTAATTTTGGAAGTGTCTGAGAAAGTAGTATCCAAATCTCTGTCCATAGGGCACTAACCTCTCTGAGGTCCACAGAGTCATATTGCCCACAGTTTCCAATCAAAAGGTTTATGATAAAAGAGCAGGAGAAATTTTGAGGAGTGACAGTGACTATAGTCCAAAAACACCTTATGACTTTATCAATTACAGTTTGTAAAGTCTGTCTTGGTACAGCACTGTATATGTTTTCTAGGACAGACTATTGCATCTTCCAGCCATACAGAAATTATCTTCTGATATACAGACATCAGTTACACTGATTTTAGTAACGTGACTTACAGATTTGACAAAGGTGTTCAAGCTAGCAACTTTTTGCACATGCATGTAAATATTTAGCACATGACAAAATTAAGTTCCTACTGACTTCAGTGATGTAGAATTCAATTATTGTTTAAGAAAAATACAGGCAGGCTTTGTCCATTTAGAAATCAGCCCAGAAGCTGAGAAGTTGTCCTCCTTTGCTAGTGGCAGTTATGGTGCAAACAGTGTCACATTCTTTCAGCTGCCTAACAGCTCTTGTTTTCAGATGCATAACAGCAAATTCTTTGAATGATTTACTGCAGTAGCAAAAAGCAGCTGTTCACTATTTCTTAACCTTATTTAACATGGTCCTTAATAAACACTGTTTCTCAGACCTCAATAAGAATATTCTCTTCTAGCACTGATCTGATAAGAGCTAATAGCAGCAGAAGTTCCTTAGAAAATCTATCTTAGGGCTAAGAATTTTTTAATAAAATCATAACAATTCTAAATTTACTTTGTAAATAAAAATGCAGCAAGAGAAAACTAGTCACAAATAAAAATTATTTTTCCCTCTGTTTCTGTGTGGAAAGAAAAACGAGCTTCATTGGCATCCTGATCAGTTCCCTTACTGCACACAGCCCATTGCGATATAAAATCTGAGTTGTGTCTCCAACACAGAAAATGCAACTGCATTAAGCATTACTGTAACAAAGTAAGTAATGACCATAAGAATAATTCTGAATACAAGGACACATACAAACATTTTAGACATTTTGTGGGTTTTTTTTAAGAAGAAATCATTCTTCTATTATTCTTCTGGTTGGAAATACTTAGTTTTCCCTCTTCAAAGGATCCACAAATGTTCACAATAAAGCAACACTTTTGTAGAAAAATATTCAGTGACTATCTACAGCTAAAGAAAATGAGTACCAAAAGAAAGTAAAAACTATCAGCAGGTAATGGCTACTGAAATTTGAAGGCATATCAAGAATAAGAAATTAAAAATTAAGGCCTGTGCTGATGGTCTGCAAGAATGCTGGGCAATTAACATGGCTTTGTTGTCCAGGCATACTTTAATTTTGCAAAGCACTGAATAAGTTACAAAGACAGCTTGGGTATTACTCTTTTATCGGTTAACTAAGGGTAAGGAGACAGACATGATGTACTCTTGTGAAGGGTTGGATTACATTGGCATCCATATGGAAAAGATAGGTAGCAATGATTAAAGTATACAGACAGTTTTGAAAACCAGAGGAAGAAATAGCTAGAATGATGTCTGGTGAAAAGTCACTCAAGCATTTAGTCTAATTAGTGCTCTGCAGTTTTATATCCAGCATTAACAGCTATTGCAGATTCAGATTTATCAGGCCAGCCTGGTCCTTCTCATTGCCAGCCTGTAGGCAAGTAAATACTCAGCAGAGCTCAAACTTTAATGAGAATGCTCTGGCCTGTTTGGGGCCTTGAATGGATCAGGATGGAGTCTATAAAGCTTCTGATAGCTTGACAGTGGGAAAACCACGCCAAAAAAAAAAATTCAAAGAGTTCACCTCTGTGGTTCTAAATGTAAGAGTGTGGATCCTGAGAGACAGACAAATGACTGGGTTTTAGATGACTCAAGTCAACACAGTAACATCTTCATTAGCAGAGTTCAAAAACAAAGCTGAGGTTCTAAAAGGCAGATACAAAGACTATAAATATCTAAGGAAAGATAAAGTTAAGTATAGGTTCATTACCTGATAAAGAAGGAAAGAAAATGAAAGATAAGATTTACAAATAAGTAATAAACAGTGGTTTTGACTTCACTCAAAAGTTAACTAAACAAACCACATTAAGAAGTTGAAAGAATAAGCTAAAGTAGTCAGAGGACTTTGATGGAATTCAATTTGGCAACAGCTAATAACTCTTATTCTAGGATACTCCAGCAATTAGCCATGTAACTAGGGACCATGAGTGTTGCTCTCTGAGAACTCAGAGCACACATAAGAGCCCCAGAGAGTAGAGGGACAAGCACAAGAATTTTAAAAAAACAGGGATTCTTGTCAGTCAACCTAAACCTGGAAAAGGGCTAGGATAATTTTTGTAAAATTCCTGTTGTAAATGCATATGAAAAAGTAACCAAGCAATAGCCAGACAACACGGATTTGTCAGGAATAAAGTATGCTGTACCTCACTATCCTTCACTTCTTTATTTGTGAAAACTGGCCTGGTGGCCACAGGCACACAAGATCCCCAACCTCCCCATTGTTGTAAATGCCTTTGACAGTCAGTCTGCAAAGGTGAAGTATGGAGCTCCAATCCATACCGGTCCCGAAGAGAATCACAGCAGCACGAAGTCCTCTCAAGAAGCAATTACCAAAGGCTTACAGGGAGTCTAGGAAGATACTCAAGCAACGTCCTGCAAGACTTTGCCTGGGATCTATCCCATCAGTGTGTTCATGAACAATGCAAACTAATAAGTAAAAGAGGACATCTGCAATATCTCCCAGGATACCACACTTGGATTTAACAGTTTGGTCTGACATGCATTAGAGACAGCTATGTAGACACTAAATTGAGGCACAAAATGAAAATTATTAGTGGCACCAAAAAGAATCTGGGATATTGTTGCAGACAGGCTAATACAATTCCAGTGTATGCAAGTGCCAGGTGCTCCAGCTACTCTGCACTAGCCTCAACCAGCACTTTGGGTCGTATTTTGGATCACACGATTTAAGAGCACAAACTGTAGAAGATCCAGTGCACCAACAATTGCCAGACTTAGAAAATGTGATCTATGAAGAGTGATTCAATTAACTGGATTTACTTCGAAGATTAGGAGAACACAGTAGCAATGTTCAAGTGAAGGCACTATTCATCACATCTATTGCCAATAAGAACAGTAAACAGTTGACTTAACTGGCAGGGATAAACTTGCTGTGGTAACTCTCCACTTGTATGGTTCAGAAGTCAATACATGCTGCTTACAGAGTCATGGGATCCCTCTCACTGGAAGTTTTTAAGAGTTAGAGAAATACTTGGTACTTCATTTTGGCAGATTTTATCCAGTCTCAGAGTGAGCAGATGGACTAGAAAAATTCCTGAGATTTCCCTTAATCCATAGTCCACTGAAAGAACTCCAGCTTTCAGTTATGCTTTGCACTGTGATTTTGTAATCACTACAAAGAAGGAACACACAAATACGTTTGCCATGCTTTTAAAGTGCTGCATGGACCTTAGCTTTATGTATTTAACGGACAGTATTTCTCAGAGAAAAGCTGTGCCATATTTCCTGAAAAAGCTGTGACACAGCTTGAACAGATTCCTGTTAGATAACTATGTTGGGACAACTATACATTCCTCCTTTCCCAGGAACCCCAGTGCGAAAAGCTACATAAGAGAATTATAAAACATACACGCAACCTAGTCTACTTTTTTTTGAAAGCTACCAAGATAACACAACTCCCTCAGTGAGTCTCTGTTGTGCCTTATCTATACAAAACCTGTAACACAATAGACAATGTATTAAAAGATTTCAAAATAGTTTTAAAAATGAACAGAAAAATTCCACAGACAGCACTTGACACCCTCCCACTGTCTGGACTATAGCAAAATCGCTGATGCTGCTACAGCATATGTAAAATCACATACTGAATACCAGCACAAAGTGAGTTTTGGAGCTGAATTCAAAGTCCACCACAAAACATGTAAAATTCTAAACAGGTAAATCAAAGGCCATCAAATTAAATACAGCAGAGGGTGGCTGGGTAGACAGAAACACAAACTGACCCTTACTTCGCTTTTGGATCCTATAGGACTAACCAGATTTACTTGTCAGAGCCTAGAAGACCACAATTCTAGTAAAGCGCAGTAATTCCCAGCTTGTTTCTCTGAGAATGGGAAAGCCTATCAGTACTTGATGATAAAAGACATTCCACCTATTAGCTCTTCTTATCAAGAAGGGAAAATAGTTCAAAATAGTTTATAGAAATGCTAAAAATTCCTTTATGACTATGAGGTTTGCAAACAGCCCGTGGTCATTAGCTTTACTTACTTGAGCTGAAGTGTTTTCAGCAAGTAACTAAAAAGGATGGTCTCCAGGGATGTTTCAAGAGCACTGCATAAACTATTTCCCTACAGCTACACAGCAACTGTATTCAACTTTCATCTTGAATTTTTCACACAGAGTTTTGATAGCAAGAAACCAGAAGCCCTTAGATAGGTAAAGCAGAGGTACAGAAACAAGCCTAAGTAAGTCTGAGTAACAAAACTTGCAAAACTGTTCTTGATTACTCAGTAGTCCCCAAGATGGCCTCATCATAACCTAACACCTGTCCACTTTTACTCTCTAATCTGAAGTAAAACTTTTTTTCAGAACATTTTAAGCCTTGTCTAAAATGCAATTTCAGATGCAGCTTAAAGAGATTCCCAGAAGATGTGGGCTTCTGAAAATCCAGAATCCACACTATGGACAGCTGATGTCCATATTGACACAGTAAGAGCCCTTTAACTGAATGCTGACCCTGCACAAAAATGAAATCTTTCTCAAGGGAAACTTGCCATGTCTATTTTTTTTTCTAGCACAGTTAGACAGCTTCAAGTTACATGGATGTCCACAGTCAGGAAAATTAATTTTCTAGGTGTAGCAATACTTGATTTTAAAAGCATGCAGCAAATATGACACTTTACATTTTTAATTCTCTTTGATAATCAGACACATTAAAATGCACAACTGTGTCTTTAGCCAGGTACCAGGGTGTGCTATCTTTCAGCTCAGGAAGAGATGGAGAAATAGTCCTTCCTCTGATCTTTTAGGTACAATAAGTATTGCAGGTATTCTGAGAACTATTGCCACATTTAGTACAGCCTTTATAATAATTCAGTCATAGCTTTCATTTATTTCTGTAATTGAGATGGCAACTATTGTAGCTGGGGATTTTATTGAACCGAAGATAATCCTTGCCTTCCAACACATAAACCCCATCATTTCATAGGGTATTTTCAACTTGAGCATCGTAAGAGTTTTAAAAATACAATTTTAACTGAAGGTAACCATCCCACTAATGATGCAGCTTTCCAGCTCTTTGGTGCTCATTAACAGAGATTGTTTATGAAACAAGTCCTTTATTTAATGCTACACAATCTGAATTGAAGGAATAGAACATTTACTTCACCTCAGGCCCAAGCTATAGGGATACATCCCCAAACATCTTCCAGAGTAAAACCAGATTATCAAATACCAATCAGCGCAAGAAACATCTTTTCCATTTCTACTCAGGGTATTCTTAGACAAACTACAGCATTAGAACATTGAAGTACTTCTCCCCCATACAGCACAAAGGTTGAAAGCAGATTTCTTGCCTTGTAGAGCCAGTTTGTCAGGATGTATGTATTGGTAACATTAAAGAAAAATAAATGAATCATTACATTCTGATGTCAGGTGTACATGTGCAGTAGTGGATTACGCTGAGGAGAATAACATTACCTATAAAAGTTAAGTGGTATACAGGTTATCCCAGAGTGACTATAATACAGAGAAACTTTATGCCAAAGTAAGTTATTTACAGAGATACTGTCACAGCAAAGAGGACAGGAAGCTAGTTTCACAGAAGTAGTTCAATAAAGAGCAAATGAGTGAACGAAGACAAAGGCTTTGACTTTATATAATAAAATACCAAGTGCATTCTTTTAAGTGAATGAGTCTTTGAGACTATGGTCCTAGATTTTAGGAAGCCATTTGAAGGTCAGATGTATAGTCCTGCTGCATAGCAAGGGTTACTTGGACTGCCAGAGTTTTTACACCCATTGTAAACTCCGCAACTCACAGCAATTCTAGTACTGCTTCTTACTACAGGGTCAAAACTAAAGCTCTTAAATAAGCCCCTTCCAAAATGCCAAAGATGGCATTTTGTATAGCAGACCTTCTAGCACAATTCAGATATTTCTCCACTATTTTTGTGCTGTACATCTGGGATTAGAACACAGCCCAGAACACTTTAGGGGTAATTATGTTTATCTGCTCAAATGTTCTTGGCCAGAGTTATTATCCAGCTTTTTCTTGTCAATGCAACTTTAATCACATCCGATTTCTTTAAGTAGCCATATTATTTTAGTTGCTTTGGCTCTTTTCCAACAGGCTTATTTTAAGCTGGTTGTGAAGGAAGGTTATTAATGGCTGGCTATTTTATGTATTCCTTGAAGAGAGAAATAACCAGACACATTTGAGGGGGAACATGTGTGGTTGACTGCTCAAAATATCATTAAAAGTATTTTCAAATCCAGTTTTTAACTAGGAGCAGTGTTGCTTTAACCTAGTATTTGCAAGCATTTTTCAAACCAGCATTTCAATCCTGCTACCTCTCAAGCTTCCTCAGCCATCTACCTAAATAGAAAGGATAACAAGCATAACCAGAGTTCCCCCACTGCATGACTCCAAGGAACATGATTCCTCACAGTAAAGGAATCCCATTTGAAATGGCTTGCCATACTTAAGACTCCAGTACATAGGACAAAAACGTAGGAGGAAGTCTCATGATTCTCATGCAGCTGCTCAGGGGTGTGCTGCACCTTGAACCATCAGCTTGACCACTAGTGGCTGGGCTCAAGCAGGCAGCACACTGGACAGTAAGTCTGAGCAGCTTTCCTCTCCACTTTAAGATTAATTTACTGTAATGTACATTACTTTCAGTGGAATGATACTGCTCATGTTTTGGCAGGATGGGGAAAATTCCACTTTTGTCTTTTTTAGCATTTTATAAGGCAGATAATGCAGAAAGGTGAAACAGAATTTCTACAAGGAGTTAATCTGTGATATTGTAAAATCAAAGTACTACTTTATTAAGTGAGTTATTTTACACAATATGAACATCAATATAATTACAATTGTAAAAAATTTTTTATAACAAGTATGGACTGATTTTTTAGGATTTCCAAATAGGGCACAACTGTACATTTACACAGAATTGTCTTTGCATGAAGCCCAGGAGGGAACAGCATAAAAATATGAATGTTTCTGTAGCCCCTTCATTTTTGCTGATCAACAGTTTTAGAAAAGCAGCTGCAGGTTTGTTATGTAAGGTCTGACAGTAGAAGAGTCAATAGGTGTCATGACTTCACCTATAAAAAACAAGAACAACTCGGTTAAGCTAAACCATTACACAATGCTGCTTACCTTTGCATGAATGAAATACCATACTACTGCTTTTTACCTCACTTCAGCCTTTTATTACAACCACTTTCAGTTACAGCCTAACAACTGGCTACTGGGAAATCTTTTCTACAGTTAACATAGAAATTCAGATTTTTCTGCATTCACTTGCATAGCTTCAGGAACAAAAAAGCTCAATTGGTGGAAATATACTAAATGACTGTTTCCATTGCATGTTTTGTAGCAACAGACAGATTGTACTTATATATTTTGTTCAAAGCAAAACTAACGTTTCAAAGCAAGAGCCAAATAAGTATTCCTACAACACTAAGAATGACCATTTGAACTAGCATTAATCCCTTTTAAAACAACCTCCAGGCACAGTGAAATGCCACAGCCATTTCAACCATGTAAAACTAGCTTGCTTCTCCTTTTAACAGTTCAGGAGTATAACTGAATACAGTAGTTTTCATATTAAAAAAACTAAAGCAAGTTTTAAGTTCCAGTTGGTGGTGGTAAAAAAACCAGTATATAATACATCTTTCTGAGAAAATCAATTAAAAATTAAGGTAATGACCTGTAGACAACTTTATGCCTGAACATCAGCCAATTCTGGAGGAAGTGGAGTCTTAGGATGCTTGCTTTCAAAGTGCTGTTTGAAGGTCTTGGGATCCGGCATTTGAGTCTGATTAAAGAGAGACATTCAACTTTATGCACAGTACAAGAGGTAAATAATACCACAAAACCTAATCCCCACTGTATTTTATTTTCTTTCCCCAGAAGCCAACTCTCTCCTTGATGACACTGCTCTAGCAACAGAAGCACCACTAATTTAGCTGCGGGATAAGATGGAGTATTTAACCACCTATTTTCAGAAGTGGTTTTAAGGACTACTATCACGCTTGTTTTGGCATGTCCATCAATGGTGTTATTCTTGCTAGGTATGCTCCTGCACATCTTACACTTCACATGCTGGTTTAGTGGAAAACCTCCCTCTTTACCATTTTGTTTTTCAACAATTTAAAGATGAACGTTTATCCTTTTCAGAATCAAATCTTTATGAAAGCTATTTCTTTTGTTTACCAATAAGCCAAAAAGTTATATGGCATGAACAGATTCTCTACTTGGCACAAGCTATCTCAGACTTTTGCTACGACATAGTTGCAGACATCAGCTGCCCAAAGTGATTGATACTACAGCCTGATTTCACAACAAGAGGAGCTGGTTACAAGTCCTTAAGTGAGCAACCCTTAATTTGAAGTCTTATTTAAGACATTTGAAGTGACAAATGTATTCTGGGACTGACCATTTAAATGAAAACAGCAAGTTTATCCTTCAGCTCCAAAAGAAGCATTCAGGAAAACCAGCCAGAAGGAAAAGTACAATCTGATTAGCACTAACATTTTTGTTTTCTTGTCAAGTAAGTTATTCCAGCAATACTGATACTGTGTATCAGGCTTACATTAAACCTTTTGGCACCACCACTTTTCCTCTCTACAGCAACATCGATAACCACTGATTCCAAGACAGGCCAACTCCGTCACAGAGAAAATATGTTTCCGTGGGGAGACTAAACAGGAATCGACCTGACGCTTTTTACATTTTCTATCTCATCCTATCAGCACATCCAGACCACTGTAATAGAAAAGGCAAAATAACTACCCAAACCAGACCCGTACATGACCTCTCAGATTTTATATCTCAGTTATCAGAACAGCTGAGTAATCTGTAAGTAAGTCACATAACAGATGCAAATGCTTCTTATAGCGACAAGCTAGACAACCACTTAAGGATTTTCATTTACACTATAGAATCTTTTAAAAATCCTATTCTAGGCAGGAAGACAGACCTCTCCCTACAATACTGTTTTGACTTCAGTTCTTCTTACCCTACAGACAGTGCAGGTATATATCAAGGCAGCCTTGGCTGCAGCCTTCTGATCATGTCCTTGTTTCTTTTTTTGCTCAGCTTGCTTTTTGGCATTTTTCTGCTGCGACTGAATCTTCTGCTGTCCACGAGCCATATCTACAAACAAAAAGAAGACATTTAGTCTACAAACATGAGAAACTACTGCTGCTATCTGACTGAGGAGCCATAACCATGAGCACAATGCAGTCATGTGCTCTGTCCACAAGGTCTACAAGTCCCATAACTCAAACACAACAGACATCTGTTTGAGCTCTTTGCTATGTAAAGCCTCTGGGTGCAGTGTCATTCTTAAAATACACACCAGAATTACTAGGCCACTCTAAGGTTTCTTCTTCTACTAAGATTCAAGCTCTACTTTAGAAAAGTGTTTTCAATAATCTGAATAATTAAGTTTCCTTCACAGTTAATAGACATTTATTCTCTATTTCAAAAGGCACAGAAAAATTCAGGGGTTTTGTTGGTCCTTTTTTTTTTTTTTTCCTTAAAGCTTAAGACTCAACTTTTATCTCTGGAGCTTGAAACAAGTTCTAAGAATGGCAAATCTTAGTATTACCCAAGGTATATTACTGCCTTCTGCTGTAGGTGCTTGTGAGCTGTTTTGGAGTTGGGAACACCAAAAACAATAGGTCACCCCTCTTTATTGAAGGCGACTTTTACAGGTGACCATTGTATTTTTATTTTCAGCCACATTTACATACATTTGTATTTCTTGAAAATAAAAAAGACTGCCACCATCAGAAGCCATGACTCCATATAACACAGGAGCACAAAGGAAGCAAACACTATTGCCATATGCCATTACAAGGTCCACCAGAAGACGAAATGAGACAAAAGAGTCACATTTCAGGGAGCATCAAGACATCGCATTTCACAACAGCAACATTCCACCTGCACACAGCCCACAGGACACCCAATTCAGTCTGCGCCCCACCCCCAGAGCAGACACCAGACAGGATTTGGGCACACCAACACAGCAGGATTCTGAGTGTGGTTACGTAACCCAGCAGCCCAATTTCTGCTATTGTCTTTCTCTCAGTCCCTCATGGCCCACGCACGGTTCAGCTGTGCAGCTCTCTCAAAAGCACAACACTGACTGCCCGAGCCCAGGACAGCCAGCGAAGTCCATTGTTCTCAGGACAACTAGTAAAGTCTTGTGTTCCCAGGAGGGCAGCTGCTTGGTCACTTGCCCCTCTGGGTAACCTGGGCACTTGCCCCAAGTTTGGTACTTGTGGGACAGACATACTGCATGGCTACACCAGGCCTGTCATGCAATCCTTCCCGTCAGGACAGGCAGCCTCCCACAGTGAGAGAAAGGCCTATCAGACCTCTAGTAAATACTCGTGAAAAGCCCTTAAAAACTGTTATGAAAATAAATGTTCTATGAAACATCAACAATAGGTGAAAATTCACTAGTATTGTGGGAATTTTTGGACATGTGCCTAACATGAGAGCAAAACGACGGCCCTGAGACCCAGAAAGCTCTCGAGGATTGAGAGGCACCTCAGACCACAGCCAGTTCTTTCATGGTACCAAACACCACCATGTAACCCTCTGCAGAAATATTATACTACATCTTCAGTGTTTCCTCCTCTTCCCCCACCAGTTTCTCTAAAAGAGAATTCAGAAGTCCATACAGCTAATAAAATTGAACAACGCACAAATTCCATCAACAAGCACATAGAAATACATGTGGCAGACAAAAGTTTCCATAAGATACAACACTGAATGTTAGCAAGACTGCAAGTGCCCATCTACGTTTCACTGGACGCTCCAACTATTCCAGAACACCCCAGCCAGGGCCTCAAACTGTTTATATACAGCATGGCTCAACCATGGATTCCTACCTAAAAAAACCCAAAGAAGGTATATTGCCAATAGCTTTGCATAAACTAGAAAGAACTGTAGGTTTTATTTCACTTCTATTTTACCAGCATTACAGCAACCATCCAGAAGTCAGAGGGCTCCCCACAGAAAATACTCAATGTAACAAAAAATAATTATTTTCATGAAGTGTTCGTGTATTACTTTGTATTTTAGTGCCTTGATAAGTACTACATTGCAACAGCCATCCACACTGAGCTTGTATGTACTTAGCAAATGCTGGTTCCAGTTAAGTCACAGGCAAGAAAATATGACTACAAACATTTGCTCAAAAATAACAACCACCATACAATGCCTGAGACCAAAAATCTAGAGTTTAAATATTGCAAGTTACCTTAATACAGCTAAAACATAGAGTGCTTCTGAAACAGAAAATTAAGATTTACACTATTATTATTCTAAGAAAGAGACAAAAAATAATCCCAAAGCTCGCTGAAAAGAATGATGAGTTCATCTACAAGGCCAAATCAGTAATTTCAACTGCACAACATAGGTAAGTGTTGTTTTCCCTATCAGGCACACCCTGACAGAGTCCAGCAGACGAGCCTGCTGTCTCCAAATAAAGAACGCGCGAGCACGTAGGAAACCGAACACACGGAAAAAATCTGCTGCCAAACCGTAGCAGGATTTTTTACTGCCAAATCGTAACAGCAGCAGCAGCAGCAGCACGGGCACTGTCGGGAAGCGAGGCTGAAACCCGCAGTACAGCCGTGCCTCACACGGGGTCATTTCCTAGCAAGTAACCAGACCCCGAGCGGAGTTTCAAGTCCTAAAACTGGACGTCGACAGCTGCTTCCGCTGTCACTTCCAGGGACACACCGGGACAGGGGGCACCGAGGCCTGCCCGGCGGGGCGAAGGGCTCTGCGGCCGCTCCCGAAGGACGCCCCGGCCCGGGCCCGGGCTGCGGCGCGCAGGCACCGGGGGCGGCGCGGGCCTCGGGAGGGCCCGGCGCGGCCGCAGCCCCACCACGTGCCCCGCGGGAGAGAAGTGACCGCGGAAAGACGGACGGACCACGGATAGAGGCCGCAGCCGGGCAGCGGCGGCCCACGGCGGGCCATCCCCTTCCCCCCGGGCCGAGCCTGCTCCCGTCCCCTCCGCCCGCCCCGCCCCACCCCGCTCCGCTCCCGTTCCCTTCCCGGGCGCTGCTCACCCGTGCGGGATGCGGGCTGGGCGGCCCTGCCGAGCGCTGTGGAGGCTCCGCGCGGCCCCGCCGCCGCTGCTCGGGAGGAGAACGAGGAGGAGGAGGAGGCACCGGGCCCGGCACTGCGCGCGCGCCGGACCCGCCCCCGCGCCCGCGCGCCCCGGACGGCGCTGGCCAATGGCGGCGCGCGGCCGTTACATAACGCGGGGTGGGGGGCAGGGGCAGCGCCCGCTGCGGAGCCGGGAGGTCGCGGCGCTCAGTGGCGCGGGTTCGGGTCCCGGCGGCGGAGGGTCCCGCGGGGTTCCGCCGCGAGCAGCCGGGCTGGGTGGCCGGAGCTGCTGAGCCCGGCCTCCGTACTTCGCTACTCTGACCCCGAGGAGGCCGCGCTGGCTGCGGGCAGGGGCGCGCCGGAGCCCCGCGCTGGGCGGGGTGCGGTCCTGGGGCGCACCGGGATCCGCCAGGACGGGCAGCCCCGCCCCGCCGGTTCCGGGAACGCAGCCCCGGAGAGCCTCACGGGCCGAGCCCCGGCTCGCCGTGCTCAGCGCTGCCCTCGGAGCGCCGCCGCTTCCCGCCGGGCCCACTCCCTGCCACATTCCTGGGTGCTTAGCGTACAGGCGTGGCCTAAAAATAGTGCTGTTCTGCTCGGTGGGATCCACATAAATGGCTCGGGAGAGGCTGTCGGGGAGGCGCTGGAGAGGAGGCCGGGCAGGGATGGCGGAGAGCATGAGATCCTCTTCTGGCTGCGGTTCACACGGAACGCCCCGTGCAGCCTTGGAGGGTTAAGTGAGTTGAAGGTAGAAGGAAATGGCCTGCGATGAGAAGCAGAATTTTGTTCAAGTTTAAAGTGCACTAGATCTAGTTTGGACACTTTTGGCAAGGGTCACAGAGGAAGTTTACAGGCTGTATCCGCAGCACGTGTGGTTTGGAAGGTATTGGCTTGCACAAGTATAGATGCCGCAGGCCCTGTAAGGAAGTGTAAAGGAGCTCTCGAATTTCTCTGGATGTCTCCATAGGATTCAGCCAGAGGAAGGCTGAATGTTTGTGTTCTCTCAGACTATACACCTGCTAGGAAAAGGTGAAATACAGGCAGCATCTCTGCTTAGAGATGACATTGTGCCACTCACTGAGCAATTGTTGTAGCTTCAAAATTAACCTGGCATCTTGAACAGTTCTGTGTCTGGGGCAAAACAGCAAACATAATACGCATACCAGATGAGCTGTGAGGTGTTGGCTTGACGTTTTACAGAGCTTAGGCTGAATGACTGTAATGTTCTGATCCAAGAGAAGAAAATGCAACAACAACAAAAAATCCCTAAAGAAGTGCAGTGAATATTTTGGGCCGTTATGAATCTTGTCTAGAGCATGATAGCAGTCATGAGGGAGCTGTATAGCAGATTTCTGATGCTTAAGTCCCTGGAAGTTGGTCTGGATGTGGCAACATCTAACACAGTCAAACATAAGCGTGTGATAAAGAATTAATTTCCTAACATTCTTAAAAAATATTTTTCTAACATTCCTGTTTGCAGTTATGTCTCCCACATAATCGATGGCATTGAGAATGCTAATACTGGGACAGAGCCATCCACACTGCATTAAAATGATCTTGTCAGTAGGTTCTGAACTTTATGGAAATAGGCAACTATAAAAAACCCAAAGTGCATATGTGCATGTGCTTGTGGGATAGTGGGGAGAGGGGTGCATTTTGTGTCCTGTGCTTGCAAGCAGGTGGCTTTCAGAATGAAGTTTTGCTTTCATCAGGGAGGAGCTTACCAAGTGAAAAAGCAGCTCTGTCCTGGCTGATGCTATTTTTGAGGGCTGCTGGCCTCATATGTGGAACTGGAATTTTTCAAGGGTCTTGTCCCTGTGCTATGGCATTGCTTTACATCTGGCTGGACAAGAATTTCAGATAAAGATCTCACAAGCACATGCTGAGCTCTGGCTGGTCTTTTTCTGCTTTTAGGTGAACAAGGGATAGATCTTGCAGGACAGGGGACTGTGGCTCCCTCTCTGTGTGCTATGTCTCCTGTCCTTTTGTGCTGTAGGTTCTGGTCACAGCATTGGTCCCAGTATAGCCCAAATCATGGCTTTGCAATTTAGATGGTTCCAAAGAACAAAAAGTAAAACACGATGAAAGAAGAATATAAGTCCCCATAGCTGAGATTTCTACTACTAAGATAATAAGGAAAACTTCCCATTCACTAGAGATAATTTTTCAAAATTTATTTACTGCATTAAACTTATTAATTCCACCAAAGGGGATATTTCTATGCACATGTGCAGGTTAGCAGAGAGACACAGGGTAGATTTGGTGAACTGTTAGAGAGGCAAGGCGGGTCTGTGCACTGGATGCTTTGCATAACTCTGACAAAATGAACCTGTGGTAATTGCAGTTTATCTGACTTATGGACTTCCTCTGCTTTGTGTTGCTCCCACATGAGGTGAAACAAGCCACAGTGTATGAACAAAAGTATAAATAGAAGTTAAAATGTAAAATAAATTCAAGCTTTAGACTGAAATGTTGCATCTTAAAATTACTAGAAATACACTGTAGCACTTTTCTTTGTGCTTGTTTAATGGTTCTTTGCTACTTTAAAAACATCTCCCAACCCCCACAGTTATTACCAAGGAGGCTGCATTAAAATAGAGTGAAAAACAAGAACATCTCTCAGTAGTTAAAGGTAGACCAAATGCAAGGTGTTTATTACCTCAAGCCAAGCCTTACAAAAATGTTTCGGTGGTTACAATTCACTGAAATCTGTAGCATAGATACGCATAGAAAACACAGCTCCTTAGGGATATGGACAAGGCATTTTAGCTCTTATGTAGCCCCTAAAAATAATCCAAATAAATTAAAAAAATACATCTTCTCATGATGAGGCAATTGATGAGAAACAAGTCTTCAATGTAAGCCCAAGCATGAATGTGGTGAACAATGTGATCAAATAAGCACCAAAATGACAGTCTACTGAGGAGGGAAGCATGAAAGGAAACTGGAAGGAGCAGTGCTGTGAGGCAGAATTGTTTCTTAGTTTGTTTTTCTTTTTTTTTAACAGTCATGATTGTTATTCTCATGGTCATTTCTCATCCCCTTGGATTCCAGCCCCCCATCATTTTCTGTGCCCACAGAGGGGTGCAATTTCTGCCCTTAGGTCAGAATACCTGCTCTGCTCAACAGCAACTTGTTGACGCTTGGATTTTGTTGCAGGTCAGTTTGAGCTGTCTCACCCTGGGATGACTGGTGTCCCCACCACGGTTCCCTGCTGGGAACTAGGTGACATTTTGAAGTGTTATTAAACCCATTTTGAAAGCAGTTGTCATGAGGTGCAGGGCAAGTTTGCTCACAACAGCATAGGTGGGGCTGCATCTCCCTTCTGAATCAGCTCCTGTGCATCTGCCAGGTCCTCCCACTGCCATTCCCTGCTGCACTTACTGTGGTGTATTTTCCTGTTCATTTGCCCCTGTGCTCACTATTGACCCAGTGTCACATCAGACATCGTCTCACTGGCTAAATGTTGGCTTGTGACCAAGGGCTGCCCTTGGCCACTTGCTCACAGGGAGGAACATGCTGGTACTGTGTGCCTGGCTATTGAGGGGTTTTATTTGGTGCCCCACCATGACCCCTTGTCATGTCTGAAGAAATGAAGGAAAGGGAAGGAGATGTCCTGGGCCTGCAAGTGACAGTGATCTTCTCACTAGATTTTGTGGATGCAGACCAGTGTTGACACAAACATGGAATAGCAGAAATTGGCTTTGAAGCCAATATCCTTTGAAAGAATATTCAAGGCTGATGCAATGGTAGGTCAGAGTCAGCATCGCTGAATGTCAGGGACAGGGTGACATGGGTGCAGACAGAATCCCAGCCAGGCTGGAATCCTGGTAGTTAGTACTGTTTGATAGAAAACGTCATGCAGCAGTGCCTATCCAACCTGGGGGCCTAACAAGGTAGTGTTTTGCTCATTTACCCTTTCTCTGCCTTGTGGACTTTCATCTCCTCCCTCCCCCATGTGTTAGCATACCATTCTTTTCCCTGGAAAGGCATTTTTCCCAGCCACAGCTCCAGCTTTCATACAGCCAGTTCATGCCTCCCTGACACAGCATTAACTCCTGTCCCTCTGTTGACCCTGTTTGCTGTGTGCTACTTTTCCAGACCTGGGGTGTGGGCACCTCATGGGCTTGAACAGTATTGCTGTTGTGGCAAATACAAAAGGGAGTGAGGTCTTAAATTACATATTTGGTTCAGAGATTCAATATATTCTTAGCACTGCACTGCCATGAGATGATACTAAGTCACAATACATGTATACTGCAGAAAGAACTATATTAAGGCACGTGATGGTATGCTTCCTTCTGCATGCTGCTTAGGGCTAGGTGTTCTGTAGTGCACAGTATGCTGATCCACAAGGTTTTAAAAGGGAAAACTAAGGTAAGAAAAAAGGAGACCAAACAAAGTGAGAAGGAAACCCAAAAACTAAGCTCTGTTTTGTAAAGAAGCCAGCACAGCAATGCAGCTCTCTTGGCAGGGCACCTCAGGCTTGTGGTACCCTTCCAATTCCATATTTGCTTTGAAGAACCAGACCCATTAGCAGCAATTCAGCATCTTTTCCTGGTTTGCCTGCTGCCTTTGTGAACAGCTGTTTTGTTTCAGGGACACCTGATGGATGGCATCCTCCCGAGCAAGGACAACGTCAGGCGATGTCCACCACATTGCCTGCCTGCCTGTGCTCCTCACTGTAATCCTGCTCCCATCAGTAGACTCCAGAAGCACATAAACAAGAGGGATTTTATCCTTCCTAGCAGGACAGTGCCCCCCTTTTTTCACACACCCAGTGAGCTTGCAGTGTGCCAGGTGCCCACACATTTGTAAACCTTTCCCAAAAGTTGATATAACTGTTGCTTCTACCTCACCTCTACCATGGCCTTTGGCTTCTGTGCAATGAGGCAGCCTGCAGAAATGCTTTTGCCACCAAACCTTAAATTAGGACAAACCAAGGAAGCATCCCAAAGTCCATGGTAGATTTTGGTGGCACAGAGACTAAGTCTAATTGTCCTTTCTCTCTGGTTTTGGTTGGTTTTGGTTTGTTTTTTTTTTTTTCTTCCCATAGCTCCTCACCCTTTCCAGCAAGAATGGACAGAGCTGCTTCAGTAAGCATTCCTCTCCACTAGAAGGGCAAAAAAATGTACAAGGGAGGATGCAATAAGGAGCTGCCCACATCCTCTGAGAGACAAAAATGTGAGGGCTTGAGGAAAAGGCTCTTGAAGAATGACAGAGATGGAGGCAGTGAGAAGCATGGAGATGCAGTTCCTCAAAGGTTCCAAGGCATATGCACCTCCTGGAGAGCATGAGCCAAGATTGCCTTGTGACCTTTAAGTATTTTGCAGTCTTTCTTCTTTTAAATCCAATTTGTTGGAAGTGAGTTTTGCTAAAAACAACAAGGTGCAAATGCCTTTCTCAGCGTGTCACAACATTTTTGACCAACCCACATAGACAAACTGGAGACCTTGAGAACATACGCTTCCGTTCTGTATAAACAGTTTAAAATAGATTTTAGCTTTGCTCAGCATTACGTACAGTTACTATTTTTAAATGCACTCCAATTAATCATTCCCTTTTTTTGCATGTGCCCTCCATTCATGCTTTTGAATCTCGTATGTGTTCAAGTCCTTGCCTTTTCATGAAAACAAATATATCTGTACATTTTAATTAATTCAGAATACTAAGGTTTCCCTTATCTCCACCAATATAAATATATGTATGAGGCATGAAAAAAATCCACACACTATGTCATGTATATGTTAAAACCTGCAGCAACTGTGATTAAAACCACTCAAACATGCCAACATTGTTGACAACTGGCCTCTAGCCTCAAGGAGAGAAATGCATCCCTCAGCCTATGCTTCTAAGTGGCTGCACATCCCAGAGATGCCTCCGTGTTGAGATGGCTCAAAGTGTTCACTATCTCTGCTTCCTTCTTCAGCCCATCTGTAACACTCCAGCCTCGTACTAGAAATATTCTGGTAGCTACTTTATTGTACCTTGTGGACAGGGCCATTACATCCCATCCTGAGCCAGACTCTCCATCTCTCTTTCAGTTATTGGTGTGCAGATTTCATTGCCATTCTAGAACTGTTAAGGGCAGGGTGGGAAGCTCTTCGTGTTTTCCAAACATGGTGTAAAATCTTGCTGGATAAGGAAGCAAAAGGCCAAAGGTGCATCTCAGAATTACACATGAGATAATAAGCACAGAGAATACACAGGAAAGGGCTCTGCAGCTGTAGGATATTCTCCATGGAAGGGAAGGAGCCTTGGACAGCCGAAAGTGCCACACAAGCACTGCTGGTTTTCCCAGATAAGCAGTGCTGGCTCAGTCCCAGCAGTCTGCTGCTTCAGGAAGAGGTCAGTGAGAAACATCTGCAGGACTTCAACTTTCTCTTTTTCAGATGCCCCCTTACACTCACTCTGGAGCCACTGCATGACTTAAAGGCAGGAATCCAAAGAGCCTACTGCACTCTGAGCTGAGGGGATTGCTCTGATTGCCAGTGTTTCCTGCCAGCTGCTGACAGCGTTTGGAATATTGTAAGGTCTAGCTAACAAATGCTAGTGGATAAACAGGACCTGGCAAGAGAAATCAGGGGAATGATTTGGTTTGCACCAGGCCACTGGATCCCATTTCTTTGTGCAAAAGATCGCAGACTGCTGAACCAGAGGAATGTGCTATGGGATGCGGAGAACAGAAAACACATTCCTGGAAGGAGCCAGCAATGCCAAGAGATGGTAGCTATGTAGAGGTAAAATACTTTACTTAGGGGGGCAGCAAGACAGAAAGTCTGTGCTAATTGCCAGAATTACTGTAGCTGAGTTACTGTGGATATACGAAGTCATGTCTCAGTAGATGCTCAAAGTTTACTCTTAGGACAGACTGCCATGGCATGGAGGAATGGAAAACCCTTTTCCTGCCACACAGCTAGTGTCTGAGCAGCACAGGCAGAGGGCTGTTTATTCACTCTGTTCTTTAGCCTGGCTTTTGCTTGGAAACTCTAGGAGAAAACCAAGGAGGATGAATTAATGCTTTTGTGAAAACACTCAATGCACATCTCTAATCAGGCAAGACAGAATGGCACTTAAAGAAGAGTCCCAAGAGCTGGTTGTGAGATAACATTAGGTACAGACTTTGCACATTAGTATTTTCTAGGCTAGAAAAATGTAAAGCTCTCATTTAAACTACCTGATTAAAAAAAATAAAAAACAAAACACCCAACTTATTTTAATCTGACTACTGATCTGCAAAGCTAATTTGAAAACCTGTGCTCTTGCAACCTGGCTAAAAAGTTACAAATAAATGTAGTGGAAATGAGTGGAAATGTCTAGTGCTGGAAACATGCCTGTCTGTCCCAGTGGGAAAGTGTCTTTTGCAATGCTTCCACGGGCAAGAAGACCAGGTTAGAATACAAAGGCCTGATCCTATCTAAGCACAGACGTGAGCAGCTTAAATACCTGCATGCTGTATTATCTCTATCCCCAAACCGAGACTGCAGCCCCTTACCATGCTGCACCCTAGCCTGCCTATTCCCACATCTCCAGGGCACCCTTCTCCAAACCAGCTGTCCCAGGCTTTTCCTGGTATATCCCTTATGTCCCAGCATTCATAGTAACAACTCCATCTGTTCAAAGCCCAAACCAAAGGCTGCCTGCACAACATGAGCCCTTTCAAATTTCACCTGTTCCCTATTTTTAAATGTGCAACTTTAAGCAAAATAAATTTAGCTTGGAAACAGCCTCCCAGGTTTATTGCTTTTGTAATTTTCTCTGTTACTGTAAAGAGCTCCTTGGTGAGAGAAATCTTTTGCCTAGGTATTTAAAATCAGGATAGGATCCTTTTTTTACTTTTCTGTTTGATAAACCAAAGAGCTTGAACTAGTATTGAATAGTACTTTGTAAGAACAGGTCCTTGTGGGACCAACACTGCCAAAAAAGACTGGCACCGAGGATGGCTTCCCATTAACAATTATTTTATGAGATTTTGTGCAGTCAGCTCCCAGTCTGTTCCATGGTTTCCATCAGCCTATAAACAGGACACTTGTATTTCTCTCTTGACTTCTCAAGACTGTGCAGTGGACAACCTGCCCTCCAGGGTGACCAGGTGCAGCTCTTACTGATGCCCAGCAGTCACTGTCCTGACTGCTTTACTGGGTGCCCTAAAGTCCTGAGAGTCTTCCCCAAATCTTTCTCCGGATGTCCCTTCCCATAGGCAAAGTTTCCACAAACAACACTGCAAAGCCTGATGTTCACTAGTCCCTGTGGATGCTCTGACACCACTTTTGGTTTGGAAGCCTCCAGCAGTACCCAGATGCAGCTGTGCATGTAGAACACCCCAGTGGAAGGACTCAGGCTGACATAACTACTCTGAAGCTTCAATCTGCTTTTCCTCATCACTCTAACCCTGCAACCCCAGGCCAGCAGAGAGCCTTGCTAATACTTCTCACAGCCACTGCAGCTCGTAACTCCACCAATTAGACCTCGGCCTGGGTCAGGAAATGACCTTCGTGCTCTACACAGCTCGAGAGCCTATGGCTCTCATTGCTCAGAGAGGCACAGTGGAGGGCGAGGTGCTTGGGCAAACAGTGATGATACGGAAAGAACGTATGGCTGTGCTGTGTCAGCACTGGAGGTGGCTTTTTACCACACCCACCTTCAAAGAAGGCAGAAATGTTTGACTTGGGAAAGAGGAGGAGACGGGAGGAACCACCCTTGTGCTTAGAACGGCCCAGGCAGAGAAAAGACTCTGGTCTACTCTCTGTGAATTTTTTCAGGGCTGTTGGGGAGAATTATGTGACAATGCTGAAAAAATGGTCAACGACACAGTTGGCAGGCTCACTATGCGCCTCTGCTTTTTTATGATCCTGTGGAATATGCTGACCTCACATGCTGAATCTCCTGCTCTCAGCTGTGTCATGATGGTGTTGCCTAATATCAAAAGAAAAAACTCTTACAACAGTATTAAAATGGTAAGATAAAAAAGCAGGGCTTTATTGGAAGCTCCCAGGTGCCCCCGTGGTTATGGGTTATAGGCATCAGATTTCTACAATTTTTGTAAGATTAAAAAATTAGTGTATCTAACAAATATTAGAATATTTGAAGAGCAATTAAAAGAGCAGTTGGTTAGGTAATTTTCCTCCAGGTACTGCCCAATTGGAGTTAGTCCAGGAGCTTCTTTGTCCCATTCCTTGTTGTGTCTTCTCAGATTCTTGTTGGAAAACAAAACGTCCTTTGTGGAGGTTCTCTTCTTGAGAATAAGACTAAACAGTATTTCAGGAATGTGTTAAAAGGTTAGTTTATTATTCTAAAATCTAAGAGAAAGGGTAGGAAAAATACCAGGAGCTATATTAACCATTTATTAACAACCTACAAAGCTATCAATATATGAAAAAATGTATTCAAAAGCTAAAGTCTTTAGGCATCAATGGGACAGCTACATTCTTAAATCTCAGTGGCGATGTTAGATGTGGCTGCAGTTTCTCTAGGATGTATTGCACAATGCACAGAGACCCCAACACATCAGCATCCTGCCCTGGGCAAAGGCACTGTGGCTTTGGAAACCTGTGACCACTTCAACCAACAACCTTCTCAGTGGAAAATATTTGGTTGTAGCAGTTAGGGCAAAGCATGATGGCAAGGAGATATTAAATGAGCAGTCATACTGGCATGTTGTCTCTCATCTAACTTTAGTGCATCCTGAAGAGTTTTTAGGTGGGATTTACTGGAGCAGAAATGATGAATCAGCTTGGTCATATGGTAGAAAGCCTGGTTGCTCCTTAGTGCCTGCAGCTCTTATGCTGCTTGTGAGAGGAGAGACAGCAGATTATAGCATTAAGGTTACTTGCCCTGGCACAGTCTGGTGATGGCACTTCTGACCAAGTGTCAGGTGGCCTCTAGGAAGGGTCTCAAGATCCTGTTGCTTAGACTAAGGGGAAACAGCTGTTCCACTGTGCTACAACAGAAAGACCCCAGCAGTGGTATCCAGCACAATACCAGTAATCCCCAAAAAGTATCCAATATCCATTCTTCAAAGGAAGGGCTGAGTCCAGACCGGGTAAATCTGGTGTTAGCAAACATGTTCCAGCCTGCTATATAAGCCTCTACCATAGACACAGCAGAGCCTAGGGAAGTTTTACCTGACCCCTTTGGGGTAGCTACTCTCCAATAACATCTCCACTGTTGCCCTTCAGGCACTGGCTTTGAGGGAGCTTCACAGCAATCCAATGGCTCATGGCACAGCAGAGCCTTAGCCAGCCCTAGTCTGGATAAGGACAGAAGTGGTATCATGACAGATAATGTCAGCTGGGAATAACATTAGTCCTTAACATAGAAGGAAGGTGGGACAAAGAATTTCTGAACTTTGGTTTGCTCACAAGGCATTCTAAAAAATAATCCTGCATAATACTGTGGGCTGCATTGCTCATGGGCACTGATGTGCACAGGTCCATTAGCATTAGGAGCGTGGCAAATGCTCAGACAACAAATGTACTTGACCTCCTCTCCAGTTCTGCTCTCTGTTAAATGAAGTCTTACGTTTGATAGAGAAATACTGGCAGATATCCAGCCCACCTCTACTGGTTGGAGTGTTGTTGCCTGTGTTTAATTCTTTCCAGAAGGCCCACATGTGAATTTAAAAGAGTTGCAGTTGTTAATTTGCAGCTTGCACATTGTATGAGAATGTGGTACCCAGCCCCAAGCTCCTCATCTGCAGGACATGTTGCAGTTCTCGACAGCTGATCACTGTGTTTTTCTGCCAATTTCTCTTCATGGTCTGCTAGCTGCAGTTTTGGAGATCAGACTTGCTCCTTGGCATGTATTCAAGCTATAGAGTCCAATTTATTTCTAGCACAACATCCATTGCCTCTGTAGTATGTTGAACCAGTCCGTGCAAGCTCACTAACTCAGAAGTAGCTCTCATTTCTTTTCTGCTGTCAACAGACAGAAGCAGCAATTAAGATGATGACTGCATTTTTAAGGGATTTCTCTTCAGGAGGAGTGTAGCACCCTGCAATCAATCTCCAGCAGTCTCTCCTCTAAGGGGGAGCCCTTTCAAGCACAGGGAGTCCTTCTGCCACAGAAATGGAAGAGGTCAGCTGAGCACAGGGGTCCCAACCATGCCAGGACTCCACTTCAGTCTTTAAATCTCACCCAGCTTTAAATTCTTTCCATTGACTTTTATCTTAAACTTTCTGTTCCATACACAATGTTATCAGAGCTACTTAGGCTTTGCTGGCATGTCTCCTATATTAGTAGTTAAATTTTTTTAACAGGACCAGACTGGTTGAGGTAAATTGGCTTACTCAGAGCACAGTTAGTGATATGCACAGTTGGTCTGACCATGTATTCTTCTGGGGCATTTTCCCATGGCAAGGAGGCTTATACAACCATTCAGTCTGTCTCACTAGGAATTTTGGACCCATTGGCTGATTTCACTCAGAATCTGAGGGAGCAGTTAAACAGCGGAGGCAGCCATTCATGCACAAAGCATCCTCCAATATACATAGAGAAGATATTGCATCCCACCTATGCAAATTTTTTGGGGGGAGTTTGTGCCTTGCTGGGCACCAGAGAATCCAGCTATAAATCCACAGGAAAACAGATTTCTTAACTGTGCTGCTCAACTGTTTTTTAACTTTTTAAGGCAAGGGCTTTATTAGAACTAAGACCACTGGCTCTACATGCAAAGAAACTCTCAGGTGCAAATGAATTTACAGTCATCCTTTTGCTGGTGATATCTGCATTAGTCCAAAACTGTAGCATAAGAGAAACAAATGAAGATGATCAGCAAGTGATGGCGATGTTAATTACACAGTGGTGCTACAAGTGTACTGAACTCCTTAGTAACAGAAAAGCACAAAGTTGGCCCCTATACAAAGGACTAAGAGTTTCCAAAGGCAGAAGAACCAAAGTTGGTACACAAAGAAGACCAGAGCAGGAACATTTCCCAGTGGTGCTTCATACTTGTGCTGGATCTGAAAAAGAACCACAGATTGCTTAGGAGGTGGTGTCAGCCTGCTGGTGTGGGAGCTTTATGGAGAATTAAGTTAATGAAGGAAACACGGAGCTGGGCTGGCATGTCATGGTGAGTGAGTGAGCACTGAGTGCTGTGGGCCCTGCTTCCAGGGAGCCCAGAGCACAGGCAGCTCAGCCAGCCAGCAAAACTCAGGTAATGGCCAGCAAGCCTACTTTGTCAGACCAGATGTGGCAAGGAAAGGATGTAGTCCATGGGCAATCTAATGAGGATCTACTATAACGACAGTCTAAGCTGACCTCACTCACTTTTATCTAGAAAATACAACATGTGATCTCAGGCCAGCAGCAATGCATGCAGGAGTAAGGGACAGGCTGAGTAAAACTGGTTTCCTGAGACTTTATGCTTTGTGGTTGGATGCAACAGCACAAGATCTCATCATAGCCTTCCCTTTGGGGCCTGCACAGGGTTGCACAGGATGCAGATGCACAGAAGTTCTTTTGTGGGCTTCTCTGCTCTCTGAGATGTGATAAGTTTATATTGGCCTCCCTACCCTTGCTAATTGGGGGAATTAAACAGGTTATTGTTCTGTTTTCAATGGTCTCTTTCCAAGAAACTAATAGCAAAGCCATATTGCTGAACTGTCACGCTGGGGAGAGCAGCACCTTGCAGCTGCAATTTAAAACTCCTTTGCAATATAGGATGAAAACAGGTGTTTGCATGAGCTTCCTTTAGCAGATAATTCCAACAGATGCAGGACATGCTGAGAATCCAGCAAAGGGCCTTAAGAAATATGTATAGGACCATCCTACCTGTGGCACAGATCTGCCAGGAAGCAAATCCCCCAGGTACATGGCTATCAGGAATGCCATTTAGTAATGCTACCACTGTGTCTTCTCTATGCAGGAGAGAGCTGCAGTCTTGTGTGGGTAAGGTGCATGGTGAGATTCCCTCAGAAGCTTCATTAGGACCCAGGTTTCTTGGAGCTTGAGAAGTTAATTGCTGATTTCTGAATAAATTAATGTATTGCATTCCTTCAGGATTTCAAAATGTGTTAGACCGAAGAGCTGAACAAGCTTTCAGTGTTTTGGTTTTTTAGCTAATTACCTCTGGGATATAGATCTGGTCAAAAAACAAGTCAATAAACATACAGGACAGGTGGGCTTAGTAGAGAGCTGGTTTGATAATTTTTTTGCAAATTTATGTTGCAACAGAGCTGTCTGAGGGCATCTTCTTGGCAGTTATCACTTCACTAAGAGCCATAAAATAATTCCCAGCCTTTTCTATTATTTGTCTTAACACTTTGAAATACATAGTGCTAAAAGGGTGCTAAAAGCATGCACTTTGTTTTCTGCACTTCTGTCTTTAATGTATATAAACAATCCTCTTAGTAGCTTATCCTCTTCTCCAGGAAAGTTTGTACATGAAAGTTAAACATGCTTCTGTTCTTCAATTGTTTTTTTTCTTTGCCTTCCTTTTCAAAATTCAAAACACCAGTGATCAAGAGAAGTGCGGGCTGAGCTGGCTGAGCCTGCGGTGACACTCGCTTCCTTCTGCCACCTCGTGGGCTGAGGCTACAGTACACGGAACATGGCTTTTCCAGCACAACATACCTTGTTTTCCTTTCATATTTAATGAAAGATCCCATGATAACAGGAAACATTACGCATTGCCACTGCTGGGCATGTCCTGACGCTTCTGAAAGGAGTTTCCCCTCCCTGCGTCAGAGCTGTCGTAAGCAGGAGTACCTCTCAGAGCAGTGATGACATCTTGAATTGTTTAACCTTGTTATTGCAGCAGAAGATGAGAGACTCACCTTTATTATTACTGGATGATTTTTTGTTTTGCTGTTATTGTTTGTTTGTTTGTTTGTTTTTAAATTTGAGTAATTCTTTTCACATGAGGCCTGCAAAAAGAGCAGTAATGTCTTGTTCTGGGGTACTCAAAATGCCTGAAATAAATGTTGCTGATAGTGTAATACAAGAAAAGATAGTTTAGGGCAAGCATTAAAAATTGAGTTTTTGCCAAGAGTGGAGCAGTTTTCAACATGAGACTGTGGACTATCATAAACTGATGTTTCTCTGGTAAGACTGAACACAACTGTGCAGCACTGCATAGTCCTGTACTTGGGGGACAATAGGTTGACACAGAGAGCCAAAGAGATCTTCCCTTCCTGCAGTGGTGGAGAAGGGCTGGCTGCTGTTCTCTTTATTTGTTCCTTATGTAACCAAGAAATTTTAAATCATTTTGGGCTAAACTACCAATAGAACAACTATATTATATCAAAGTAAATGTTAAAAATTAAGTTTTGAAAAGTTGAGTCAGTCCCATTCTTTGGATTTGATTTTCCCAAACTATCTCAAACTGAAATACAGAGGCTGAGTGTTTTTACCTTGTGAATAATTGCAATTGTAGCGGTGACCTTGGAAGGACACTGACATCTTAAATGTAGCAAGTCTTTAAGAGGCATGCAGCTACATTTAAAAATGTTTCCTCTTGCCCATACTTATATTTATGTACATTGGATGAGTTGTAACTGCTCCCTTATCTTCAGAGTGTTTTGCAAAGAGCCATGAATCACACTTGTTGAGTAAGCCCCGGTATTTTGATTATAATATAATCATTTATATTTATGTATTCATGGGCCATACTGAAAACATAACTGTTTAGAATAACTTTCTGGTGAAGAACTTGTTAAAATCTTTTAAGACATTCAACATATGACTATTCTTCTCTTTATAGAAGTGACTATATAAAGCTCAGAGAACACACATAATCCTGATTTCAGAAACACATTCCAGTGAAAATCTTCCGTGCTGACACTTGAGGAGTCACTGCTTGCACCTCCTGGTGACCCATTTACCCTGCCTCCTTGGGAAGCTATGAGGCTTAGAACAGAAGTGTTTCCAAAGCAGCATTCAGCTTCCTACCCCACACATCTCGGTTCTAAGAGCCTGCATGACCCCACAGCTCTCCTTCACACCCATGAACATGCCTGCCAGGTGCACCTGGCCTCAGCATGGGAGACCAACACAGTGACCTGGAGCCAGAGCTGGAAGCTGGTGCAATGCCTGCAGAAAGGGCTGATGCACAAGCAGGTCTCTGCAGGGAGACTTGATTCAGAAAGAACTCATCCATGCTGATGCTGTTTGTCTTTAGGGTACTAATTAGTGCAGCTCAGCATAATGTGCTGTGGTGACGCAGTTTGGAGGTTTGGCCTCTGCTGCTTTGCATCCTGCCTGGCAGAAGCTTCTGACCTGGTGTAGTTTTTTGGTTGTAGTTCCCCCAACATGCCCCCACACAGGCCATGTGCAGGGGGGAGCAGAGGCACATGGGGTTGGGTATAGGGACACTATGGTGCAGGGACATCACCCACTCCTGACCCCCTCCCTGCATGTCTTCTGTGTTTCTGGACGTCACCAACACATGGATCTCCCTAACCTCCCATGGTCCTCAACCACCCCTAGAGGTCCCTGTACCCACAGATGTCCCCACCCCCCTCAGACATCGCCATGGAGGTCCTTGTCCCCCACTGGAAGGCCCCAGCCTCTGGAGGTCCCCACCAGTAATTGCATCAGTGTCCCGGTTCTGGGTTCCATGGGGCTGGTAATTTGCATGCAGTGAGGGGTGACATCTGCCACCAAGGGCTTTGGCCATACAATGAAGGTGTCAGTGGCTCTCAGTCCTCAGTGCCATCTGCACATTCTTTGTGATCTGATACTGGTCCTCTGCGGCTGGATGACAATGTCAAATTCATGCCTGCACCTCCTGATGTGCTGTACCAGCCCTGGTGATCCTCGCACTCCGGGTGCCACACCATGCAGCTCCCACCCAGCTCCTTTGTGACAATGAAGACGAGCTGTAGCAGCACCTGCACTGTGATGGACACCAGAGACACCCAAAACTCCTCAGCCCAGAGGCTGAGCTGCCCCCAGATGCTGATGGAGTGCTGTCATGTTAGCCTTCTAAAAATGAAGGCAAGCAAAGGAATGCTTGGCTTCAGGATGGGAACCTGGCAGGGTATGCTGGCTCCTCTGCAGGTTGTTGGGTGGGCATCACTGGTCAGTGGGATCTGGGGTGGTGCTGGGGTGCTGTAGGCAGAGCCCTCCACTGCTCTTCTTGCTCAAATGCCCCCTTCTGCCAGTGCAACACCACAGAACTTGGCTCTGCCATGTTACCCAGGTTGGATAGAGATGCCAGAGGTGACACTGGCATCTCATTACTAGGCCTTGCTTTGGGACACTGGCACCAGCAAGGGCAGCAGCAGGGACCAGCTCTTCTTGCACCAGGCTGGTGTAGCCAGAAGCCTCTGCAGAAAGTGTGCATATTCTCTGTGTGGAGCTAGCCCTGCATTTGCAGTGACCCTTTTTGCTTCTCTTGGGTTTCTATGTCTTCTCCCCTTGCCTTTCAAGCTATATCATAGCTATATCCCAGGGAAGGCATCCTCAGGGAGGCATGTACCCATCCAGAGGATGGACAGGTAGCACATCATGCAGACAGCTTGAAAGCATCTCTGGAGGGGGATTGTCAACCAAATAGGGGAATGTTTTCAGGGAAAGCAAACCTACCTTGAGGGGCTGGAGGATCTCCCAGTCTTGGAGACCATTCACTCCAGCTGTGTCCTCAAATGGGCATCAAAGAGGGAGGGAGGAGAGTGGCTTGAAAGGGAGCATCAAGGAAGGAGGATGATAACAGTTGGGGGTAAAATGTGCTTGAGGAAAACCTATGATAGGCTGACTCACAGATAATGGAGGTACCTCATAAAATGATCTGACATGGTGCTCCTTTCATGTAGTGTGAAATAGCTAAGGGCTCCATCTTTCTGTTACTCACAGATGCTGATTTCCAAGGACTGGAGCCTTCTAGGTCAGTAATTAAGCTTTAAATAATAGAGCAAATGTAAAATAAATACTTCATTAACCTTGACAAAGCACAACCTTTCTTTATAGCTCATAGAAAAAGAGAAAGTGTGAAGGATGGGATAAAACAGGCACCAGCTTCCCTCCCTGCTGGAGAGTGGCATCTGGTGCTTGGAATATCTGCTCAGCTGGAGGGGCCTGAGAACACATTCACCACCTCCTCCCAGAAACCAGTGAGGTGCAGGCTATTTCAAGGACAAAGAAAAATTTTCTAATCTTTCCTTGCTGGAACTGGGAACACACTACAGTGTGGTCATGGATGCAAAAATCACAAGGAACAAAGCAAGAAACAGAAGGCGTTTGGTTCTACACCCCAACAGTTGGGCTCTGTGCCCTGTGCAGGGAGATGTGAGATTTTCCACTCTTAGGACTACTGCGGTTTTTTGTTTTTTTTTAAATACCCATCATTGCCTCGGGTGAAATGTGCAAAACAGGGCTCTGAATATGGTAGTACCCCCAGCCATGTGTGCTAATCATGCCTTCCTTGAATGTAAAGTTCGGACGTTTGCCAGAAGTAAGATTCTGGCCTGTCTACTCTGGTCTTACATTTCTTTGGTCCCTCTGGAAAAAACAAATTATTACTTTAGCCTAAGCCAGACAGGAAATGTTGGATGTGTTTTCTTATTGTGAAAGTCACTGTTTTTGAAAGTGGCACAAAGAGGAGCTTGACCTCTATCATGTGTGCCTTTGTTAGCCAGTGGAGGAGAAGGGAAATGCCAAAAACCTTCACAATGGAGGGGACTTTTCCTAAGGGTACAGCAGGGTTAAGCGGGGCATTTACTTCTGAAATTACTCCATTAATGTTCTTATGCAAATGAAATGTGAATCCTTGAAAAAAGAGCTACTATGCCAACTGATTGAAACAAGACAGGGCAAGAACTAGCTAGCACGAGGCTGGCCTGTTTGATGAGATAATAACAGCCAAAAGGATGTATGTTGACTTCCTGAGACCAGTGTAACTAGTCTTTACCAATGTGAAACAACTTAACAGAAGCTTGCAAAAGCTATTTTTCTGCTTTGTAGGTGTTGTGTGATGAGACAAATAGAAATGTTTGTCTAATAGAAACAAAAGTAAATGCAACTAATGAAGCATATTCATGTTAGGAACTTAGCTACTGGATCCTTCAGAGAAGTTGCTTGCGTATGATTCACTCAGGAGGGATCTGAAACATGCTGTCAGGTTCCCAACACTCTGAACAACTGCTGAAACCTTGGATTTGGGCTGCTTTTACATATTCATATATATGTATGTATATATATATATATTTGGGGAGCTTTGGAGCATCAGTGATAGGTGCCAGTAGACAGATAAGGCAGGCATCTTTGAGTCCTTGATGTCTTACAGACAGTGGGCAACAGCATCCCAAGCTGAGATGGGAAGACCTGAACTGGTGAGTGCCTGGGATTCCTCGTGGCCGCCAGCATGCAATGCCACACTAGAGGCTAACTTATGGGCTGTGATGGACATGTTCTTTGAAATACAACCTCTCTGTGGGTTTGGCCACTATGAGACATTTGGCCTTAAGGAATGAACCTCCCTTCACACTTCTTTGCAATCCCTGATGGTGGTAAAACCACCATTGGATGTCCTGGACTCCTGATCTGGGAAGTGAATGTATTGGGTTTTTGTGGCAGGGTTTTGGGGCAGGGAGGGGTGGGGGGACTATGGGGGTTGGCTTCTGTGAGAAGCTGCCAAAAGGTTCCTCTGTGTCCCAGAGTCTGGTGGCTTCTATGCAGACCAGTTTGGCTGGCCAAGGCCAAACTCATCAGCAACAATGGCAGCACCCCAGGGATGATGTATTTAAGAAGAGAAATGTTATTGTGCAGAAACAATTGTGGCCAGAGAAGACCAGAATGAGATTATATGATAGCAATAACTCTGCAGACACCAATATCAGTGAAGGAGGGGGGATGGAGGTGCTTCAGAAACTGGAGCAGAGATTTCCCTGCAGCCTGTGGAGGATCCCACACCAGAGCAGGGGGATGCCTGAAGGAGGCTCAGACCCTATATTAAGCCCATGCTAAAGCAGGTTTCTGACAGGACCTGTGAACCTGTGGGGAAAGGAGCCCATGCTGGAGCATGTTTGCTGGCAGAACTTGTGACCCCACAGGGGACTTGAACTGGAACAGGCTGTGCACCCTGTGGGAAGGATCCACACTGGAGCAGTTTGTGAAGAACTACAACCCATGGAAAGGACTCACACTGGAGAAGTTCATGGAAGACTGTTTGTCATGGGAAGGACCCACACTGGAGCAGGGGAAGAAGTCCTCTCCCTGAGGAGAGAGGGTGGCAGTGGCAGAAACAACATGTGATGAGTTGACCACAGCCCCCATTCCCTCTCCCCCTGTGCTGCTGGGAGCAGAAGGTAGAGAGTCAGGAATAAAGTTAAGCCCAGGAAGATGGGAGGGGTAGGGGGAATATGTTTTTAAGATTTTCTCATATTACTCTGACTTGTTTGGAAATAAATTTAGTTAATTTCTCCAAGTTGAGTCTGTTTGGCGCATGACAATAACTGCTAAATTACTTATCCCTATCCTTACTTCAACCCACAAACTTTTCATTATATTTTCTCTCCCCTGTCCCTCTGAAGACAGGAGTGATAGGGTGGCTTTGGTAGGCACCTGGTGTCCAGCCAGGGTTAACCCACCCGTGACCCAGGCTTGCAGAGCCATGGAGCCTGAAAGAAGAGCCGGGGATGCAGGTACTTGGCTCCCCAGCTGTGTTTGGCTCACACCTCTCATGTTGCCGTCGCCACCGTCATTTGCAATGGGAATAAGGAAGCTCAGAGTCTGTCTGAAGGCAGGTTGCTGTTGTTTTTAATGGAAACAGGCCCTTTGCAGATCCCAGTGCATGGGCTGCAGGCAGGCATCATTGTTATCCCTGTGCAAGGAGAGACCTCAAGGGCTGGGTGTCCCCCTCATGTGGGACTGGAGCAGAGACCGAAGGATAATGAACTGGGCTGACAGTCAGTGCAAAGACAAGCTGTGGGTGCTTAAAAATCCAGTTCCACACACCTGAGACTAAGATGGCCTTGCTGAAAAGAAAGTACACACAAAGCCTCAGTGCCTGGTGCTCCTCAGAAAACAGATTGCAGACAGCTGTGGAGAGATCGCAGAGTCCTCATGCTTGAGAAGCAAGATGATTCCTAAGAACACAACCCTGACAGCAGTGCTCCTGGGATCCCTAGAGCCCCAAGGGTGCAAGGTCCAGGGCTGGAGGCTTACACTGGATCTGTCTCAGGGCTTTGGTAACACAACTCCTTTCCCTGCTGCTACAGAACTCAATGCTTTGCCACCATATAGTAAACTTGAACTTTTTCATTTTTTGGCTTTTAGCAGGTCTGTGAACAAATTCCAGGTGGATTTAGAAACTACCTTCCAGACTTCACACACTGCCAATGCTACATTGCTCCAGCCTATCTTCTTCCACTTCGTTGCATTTAGTTGTGACTCCCCAGAGCTTTGGTGGGGATGGAGCCTGCAAGCCACCTGCTGCAGAGAGGGCTGAGATGCCACTGACTTCTTTTGCTTTCCTTTGAGCCTGGTAGAGCAGACAACAGATGTCTCTTCTCCTTTCAGAAAACCTTTCTGTTCTGCAGTTCCCACTTCCATTCTCTCTCCACACTATTTTCCATGATCATACACACTTCAGCACCTGCCTTTTCCAGCTTTTCATCTGACTTCCCAGTTTGGCTTCCACTTTCAAATCTCTTCTCACACTGTCATCTCATCATTAGCTGCAGAGTCTCTCCCACCATTAGCACACACTCAAGCCATTCCACTGACTTTTATCTCCACTTTCTTTTCCTTTTCATCCTTCATCTGCCCTGGACTCTTTCCAGTCTGATTCCTTAAGTGCGGGTTGTCACATACAAAGCTCAAATATTGTCTCTGACCCCATTCTATGTTTCCATTAGTATTTCAGAAACAAGCTTGGGACTGGCATGTATCACCTTTTGGTTTGTTCAATTTTAATGAGATTTTAGCAAAGAGAAAGGGGCAGGTGCTCTGGGGGCTTGGACACACTCAACACCTATTGGTGTCTGACCCCAGTGGGAATGGAGGTATGAGCTGGCCATTCAGCCTTGCAACAAGGCTCTTCCTTGCAACAAGACTTTTCTGATTTACACATAAGGCTCATAAAGGCATTCCTCCAAGTACTTTTGCATTAGTATCACAAGAAAAGAGTAGGTAAAATCATGCATTATTAGCTCACAAAGTAAGTTGTCCTAGTCTGGTTTTGACTGGATGTCCTGTCACAGGAGCTGTATTGCCAGAGCACAAGGGTTCTCTTCACTGCCACATTTACTGTACTTTCTTACTTGCCTATTCTCCTCTCAGATTTTGCTCTGAAAGCTAGCAATGACTATCAGAAGTGTCTGCTCTCTCCTGCCATCATCTCCTGACTGCTGTAGATCAATGCTCACCACTGAGTTTCACACATGAGCAATAAGCACTCAGAGACAGTGGTTTTCATCCAGGTAGAAACTGTGTAAGTTATGGAAGCTCAGATTTTCTTGGCAATCTGTATGAAACAAACCCTTTTTGCTGTGCAGTGGAGGTGCTGGCCCTCAAGATTCAGGAAATGTGTAAAAAAAAGGTTAAGTTCAGGAAAAAGGCAAGAGGGTTGTGTCTGTTAAAGAGGGAGGTAAGTGAAACAGGGGTCTTCCTTAGGAGCTCCTCTGACCTCAGCACAGACCAGACTGATGCTGTTTCTCTCCTTATTTCCATGACGTGTACACCCAGTCAGAGGTTTTGTGTCTTTGCTCGTCTGAATTCAGTTAACCTGGAACTTACATACTCTGCTTGGTAGGTTTTGGGTGGTGGGCACTCTCTCAGGCTTTGGTATACGAGTGTTGTGTGCCATGCAGAAACACAGGTGTGAGACAAGGAAGATCAAATGTTAATAGTTCCCTGCAACTGTCACTGAGATCTGTAGAGGCATTTATGACAACACTATTAATTTTTCCTGCAATAGAAGCAGCAGCTCAATCATTTATTCACTTCCTTTCAAGTAGAAATATCCTCCTTGCAGCTCAGGTGCAGGGAAAGGAAAGGTCTTTCAGTTTACTCGTATTTTCAGCATATGTGCTACAGTGCCTGATTGCAGTGGCAGCACCAGGATGGCAATCTTGGCTCTGGCCAAGCACATCTTCCTCCTTGGTGTGACTATTGGTCATGTGCCCACTGCAGCCACAGTCCGTGCTTTGGGGGATGTTTTGTGGGTTCCCCCAAGCAGCCCTGCTGAAACAAGCCTCTGCCTAGGCAGAGCTCTCCAGGTCCCCAGTGATTGCAATGCCTTTGAGCTCTGGTTTTTGTGAGTGGCCAGCACTGGAAGCAGGAGAGGCCATCCAGGAAGCCTGTGTCTCTCCTGTGTGTGCTGAGACCCAGCCTGGCCCTGTGGCATGTCCCTGGCTCCAGTGCCAGTCCTGTAACAATGGGCCAGCAGCAGGATCACCTGTTGCTCTCTGCTGGTAAAGCTTAGGAAGACCCAGTGACAGGATTCTTTTATACTTGCTTCTGGCCTCCTAGTGAAGCATTTTAGTTATTCTTCTCAAATGCATTGTTAATGTCAGCAGGTGCCTTTATGGGCCAAAGACAGTGAGAAGTGTGAGATGGGGACAAGAGCCCAGGTAGCCTTGCTACGTTGTGCCCTGAGAGGACCGAGGTTTGTTATCCACAGCAGCCAGGGAGAGATCTCTCAGGATTTTTATGCACAAATAGGCAGATATATACACATCTATATATGTAAATATATATATATAGCTCACCTACATGAGTGATGTTCTGTGTGTTCCCAAATGAACGCACCAGTTCTCCTCTCCTTCACAACATACATATTTTTGGTTTTGGTGTAGCTTCAGGACTCAAGAGAAGGCTTCCTTTGGCAGGTTTCTAGACAGGAGTAGAGAGGAGCTTGAGCGATTGCTGACTAGAAATTTTAAGTGGAAACTTTGCATAATTGAGCCTTGCCCTTGTACTTGCTAACAGCACTTTGGGGAAAAGATTATGAAAATATTCCTGAAACATTTTTATCCAGTTAGGCAGGATTGTGTGGCAGGACTTTGCTACTTCCCACCATGATGTAACATCAGTGATGGGCATGTTTTTCCTGTCCTATCAAAGGAGGTGTCCTGAGCTGTTGGGAAGGACGGAGTTTGAAGGGTGGTCACTAACCTAATATTGCCTTCGCAGAGTTGTGGTATCCATGGCTGACAAAATGGTCTAATCCTGCTCCTCTGTGTCCCTCTCACTCCTTGCATGCTAAGCAGAAATTTTATGGTCCTGAATAAAAGTAGTGAATATTATAACAGTAGTTTTAATGTTGTTATAAGGATTACTACCAAAAAGGCAAAACTAAGAAGAAAATATGAAGAAAACTCCATGTATTCGGAGTAGCCCTCTTTAATCTTAATTGCTTTAGAAAAGGATGTGTGACTCTGAGATCACCTGTGGACTCATACTATACTCACCTGAGACAAGAGCTTTCAAATCCTTGCCCTGCTACATGTCCCTTTGATGGCCTTGGTACCTGGCTGCCTTCTTTGTATTTCAGTCCTTACTCGCCTGGGTGTGACAGTGATTTCAGACCCCACGGAGTACTGTGAAGGCAAGAGCATGAAACACCAGCTGCTGTTGTGAGGTTTTCAGGTAGATGGTGTAGCCCGGAGCACGGGGCTATCTCATCACCACAGTCCATTCTAAGGCCTTCTCATCCCACAGCACTAGAGCTAGAGCAGAGATTTTGGAGATTAGACACTGTGCTGCCAAGGGCATCCCATGCCTGGAGGCTCCAAGAGAGTCACTAAGCTGAAATATTAATGCTGGCCTCCTCTTTGCATGGAGCAGCTGCTGTGATGCAGAACTGTCAACATGCCTGTGCTCTCAGAGGTGGCACAGCTGGAGCTGCACCCCATGTCCTTGCTTCAAAGGAAATGGGAGAAATGCAGAGGGCAGTGCAGAGGCTTGCTGAAAATCACCCTCTTCTAATAAGGGGTGGGTAATTTTTTGTTTAGATGCAAAATATTAGATCCTTCTGGAAGATTGCTTTGCAAGCACAGATTTAGACCTAAGGTGTAATTTGCTCTCACCATGTGCCAGAGGAATCCCACTGCCTTCAAAGGCGTATCAAGTGCAGATAGGGACGATGCACCCATTTAGCAGAGAGCTGATTTATTCCTTAGGCACTCTTTCCCTTTTGGCATCTACTTGTGCAATCATCAGCTCCTGGCTGAGTTACTATGGTAATAAGAGTATATCACGGGCACTATACTTACTCACTGTCGCCTGGGTCACAGGAGAGGAAAAATAGAAGAGCAAGCTGCTTGATTTCTTCGTTTTCTACACATCCATGCTAAGAATGTGGGAAAGAACTGGAAAGGACTGGAAGCCCCTACATCTTCCACGCCCTGCAAACTATGTTTCATTTAGAGTGCTGACACAGAGCCAGGCACTCCTTCCTGTGCCCCCAGGGATGTGCCCTCTGCAGCTTGTGCAGCTCTGAAAGACTGATGTGCCCAAAGAGCAGGATGTGGCAGTGCCACCAGTGTTCTCCAGCGGCAAGAAGAGGACTGTGCAGTGGGCATTGGGAGTGCCCAGGGACAGTGCTTCATGCTCAGAGTGCTGCTGATTTATCTGAGGGCATTGAGTGCTGTGCCAGGACTGCAAGCACTGAGCCTGTCATGCTGGGCTCTGTGCTGCAGGCACCTGGTGGGGCTCACTGTTCCCAGTGCAGCACCTGGGATCACCCACCTGCCAGTGTGCCCCAGCGTGGCTCTCACCAAGGGGTAAGGAGATGATGCAGCTGTGAAAAAGATGTGCTGGAATGGTCAGACTCAGAACCTCGCTGCTGGTGCAGGGACTCTGCTAGGGGACAAAACTGAGATGGGGAGCTGGGCTGTGATGCCTGCTATGCAAACACTATCAAACCTTCCCTTTCTTCTAGGGCCTAGACAGCTTACAAAAAAATCCTTTCCTTGGTGCAGAAAGCCCCATTTCATGGACCATGGGGTATAAATGGCACCTTTTGCTGAGACTATAAATGTGCACGTGGGAGGCAGAGGAAGAGGAGGACTCTGAGGTCCTGGTGTTGCAGCCACAAGCTCTGCTGTCTTCCATCTTCACTTCTTTAGTCAGGCTATTTTTATCACATGAGCTGCAGTTTTTACTTACTATTTTTATCCTGTGTTACTGATTACTCCCGATTATGAAGGAATTTAAACTTGCTCAACATATGTTAATGATTCTGTGTCACACAGTGTAAATCGAAGGATGGTGTTGGCAGCCAGAGCTTGGGAACAAAGTCTGTGTAGGGACCTGGCCCCAGTTTGGCACGGGAAAATAATACATTGTGTTAGGGCCAGGCACTGTCAGTTTTTATAACAGAACATATAAGAGCCTATGCTGGTTTTTTTCTTCTATTTTTACTTGACTGAACACTCAATCAGGAAGAGTTTCTAAGTCACCATCATAAATAGCCAGAAGAGGCAAATCCAACAAGCTGTCAGGACTGATTTTCCCAGAAAGATGAGTACAAAATGCTGCTCTTATTTACATTATTCATGCACATTTTTCTAGTTCTAAAGGATCACTACAGCATATAATGTACTGCTTCAAATCAAATGAGCTAATTTCTCAGCAAATTGTTCTACTTTGCCATAATGCACTAGTGGGGTTTTTGCTTGCATCTGTTGGAAATATTATTCAACCAATCTGCAAAAGTTTAAGCTACACTGGTCTGGAAGAAAAGAGAACCTTGTCAATTAGCCACACTCAGTTATCAAGATCCTTAGGAGCCAGAAGAGACAAGCCTGAATGTGACCTCCAAGGTGACCTCTGCTCCTACCCCAGAGGGAGAGAAGAGCAATGTTTCCAAAATGAACGGCCTTTCCTCCACCTGCACCACTGCACAAGGCCCTGGCCCACCTAACAAGAGCCCTGCAAGGTCAGCTGGTGTGGCTGGAGCTGATCTGAACACTTCAGCGCAGTGCCTTCCAAACAACCTGAGCTTAGATGCTGAGACAAACCGAGGTACTCCACACTTAAAGCACGGTCCAATTTCAGAGAGCAGATGGATGGCAAGCGAGCCCAAGGAAAGGGCTGGAGATCATTTAAGCTGCACCTGCAGCCAGCAGTGGATATCTACAAGCTGTCAGTCCTGCCTCAGACAAGCTATCATTTATCCTCCTGTATAAGCACATTTTGCTCTTAAATGTGTAGTTAAGAGAAAGAATTACTACACTAGTAAGGACTGCATTTGCACTTAAATGAATTTTTAAACATCTTCTTGTTTAACCTTCCTGGTGGAATAGACATGTCTGCCTGTGGAAAAATTGAAAACCAATAAATAATACATCCACTGAGGACTTCACCTTGGGAAAGGTCACATTTTGAAACAATTGTCTGTTCATCAAATTAAACTTTCTGTTTGATGGAAGGGAAATTGTTTGGATTCAAGGACCAGTAGCAGAACTGATTGTGTGATGGGTCTTTGAGTTAAAACAATAGCATCAAAAGACAGGGTGGTGCTGCTGGAGCAGCCTTCTCCTGCAGGGAACACACACAGTCTTACTGCTTCAATATGCACTCAAAATAATTAATAGCATATCTGTAATATGGCACAGTGAGCGAACCTCTTCTAAACTCAGAAATTCTTACTGGCTACCACGCTTCACACTTTGGGACTGGTCTCTGTGGGGATTATGGTTCAGGTGTTCCTGCAAAGGACTGGTGCTGGCAAAGGGAAATCTTGATCTAGGCAGAATCACTGTACTGGGGCAGCACATATACTCAGTTACCCTGCTCTCCCTGCCAGGGACCCCTCTCTGCCCAGCCTTGGGAATGATGTCATGATGCTCTTGTTGGAATTGCTGTGACTACACGGAGATGTTTAGGGCACTTCCAGAAGCTCGGGACCTGGAGCACAGTGTGCAAGGAAAGTGCCTCTGGTCAGGATGGACTCAGGGGTAACAGGCACCCAAGCTGAGAACACTGAGAACCAAGCTGAGAACAACTGTGGCACACTTAGACCAATTCATGATACATGCTCGGGGGGCTCTCCTGAGAGCAGTAGCACAGCAGAGCAGAGGTGTTGCATGTAAATCCCCTTCTGCCATGCATGGGGATGCAGGGAAATTCACAGAGACTGCATTTTCCAGGCTGACAGCCATGGCTCAGCACTACAGGGGTGCAGAAATTAGAGAAAAAATGGGGAAGGAGCTCTACTGGGCCAAGCTGGAAAGCTTCTTTCATGCTCATTATGACTTAGAAAACCACCCAATATCCATGGGAGGCAGAAAGCTGGGTGGGAGTGGAGGGGGAGGCTTGTGGGGGAGCAGTTCCCAGGCATCAGAGGTGCTGGGGTGGCTTGTTGGGCAATGGCAGGGACATGCTGTGAAGTCCTGGTGTGCAGGCTGGGGTGAAGCATGGTCTAGGCTTTCCATGCAGTATGTGGTAGGGGGGAAGGGAAATTTTGCTTAATTTCTGACTTTATGGTTAGAATATTAGCCTTCTATCAGAGCACAGATTTCTATATTGATGCTGCTTTTGTACTGTGTTTTACATGATCTGGATGCTCTTTACTGGCACCAATGCATTCAAGTACAGCAGTGTTGTGAACATCCCCTGCTGTAACAGGGGCATGACAATCTTTTGAAGCCACTTTGCTTTCTGCATGGCTGTCATGGTCAGTTTAGGAACAAGACGTGAGAGCTCTTGGACAAAAGCACTGGACCCATGCCTGCCTGGCTGTGAAATAGTCTTTATCCTTTGTCCTGCCTTGCTCTTCTTTGCTTGACCTGACTATTTGAATGCAGCAGCCCTATTAGCTGCCTCAGTCATACATGCAAGGACAGACAGACGAACTTTTCTGGAAAATTATATACACACACCTATCAGTGTGTACATTCAAAATGCAGGCAGAGCCACAAAAGCAATCCTAGGAGTGACTTCATAGTAAGGTGCTATTAGGTGTTGTACGTGGCGCAAACTTGTATGCATTGTGGTCATGCATTTTCTTAGTGCATCCCCTATAGACAGGGCATGACGACTATACATGTTGCATTTCTGCCACACCTCTGTTAGAGCAGAAGGCAAAGCTGGAATAACAAGGCCTGTATCAACTCACAGCACAGCCATAAATTCTAGGAATGCTTCTGAGGCAAGTTAAAACAAATTAGTAATTATCATGACTGACAGGTACTCTACAGCAACCAATGAGAAGCCTACCGATGAATATTAAAAATCTCTTAGCAGAGGAGTTACAACTGTGGCTGTCAACATGGCTATAATTAGGCAGCTCTAAGAGAAATGACTTCTTCTCAGATGTACTCCCTTGAGAATCCAAAGATCTGGATTGTCATACAAAGGAAGGAGATTAAAAAGGGCTGTTCACTGTTTGTGTTGCAGGGGCTGCAGAGGCCAGTTAAAATGGGACCCAGGTGGAGTGGGTACAGGACTCGAACTAGAGCTGGGTTAGTCTCCCCCTCAATCCAAACTGTCATGCTGTGCATTCCCTTTCTGTCTTCTTTTCCGTAGCCTCCCAGCACCTCTCAAGTACCAGAGTTATGCCTATCAAACACCCAGAAGTATTAATCACTTGAAAGATGAGTTAATAGTCTCTGAGTTGTTGAGACATGCTGAAGGACAAGCTGATAAATTTTCATTGCACAGTGGGGAAGTATTTCTCTGACTGGGATATCAGGTTGATGACAAGTTCAGAAGTCTCTGGGGAAGGAGATGAAGAGACAGAAGTTTTCTGTGTAAGCAAGAACAATCACTTACAAATACAAAACCTCCTGTGGAAAAGTCAAGCAGTGTTAAAAGAGACCTATACCTTCCTACTTAAGGATTAATCTTTGCATAAAAGGCTAATTGTTGCTGCACAATTTCTCCAGTGCCTAAAACAAGAAGGTCTTTCTTAAGCATCATGCCTTCTATTTTTACAGTTTAGAAAAAAACCCAAAACCACCCATGAAACATTTGTGGACAGAAATAGCTCTTCAATTACCACTGAGTTCTTGTGTATTTTTCACACTGGATATTGCAACCCTGATCTTGCTCTTTACATGTGACTCCACATTTTGTGGTAGGTATGTGTGAAAGGGACTCATCCTTGAGAGACCCATACTGGCCTAAGATGGACTGGGCTGTGATGTCCCTGCTAAGATGAAGCAGCAGCAGTGACAACAGCAACTGAGAAGGATATTAAACTATCATTGATTAAGTCAGCTCTGACTGTAATGCTGAAATCAGCCTGACTCCATCCTAGGTGTTGCAGACTAGACTGCATTTCCACAGTAACATAAAACATTGTTTTTCAGTCTTGCTTACTGCTGTTGTCCTGGGAACAGAAAATTTCTACTCACTCCTCAAACTGCTGATCTGTTGACTCATTTTTCAGGTGAGATGTTGTTAAACCTTTCTGGGTGTGTTGCTGTTGCATCCTGTTTGTGCAGGAGTGATGGGCTGAGTTTTGTTTCCTGCTTCGTGTGTCCATTCTAACAGCAAATGGCCTTGGGTTAAGAAGCAGGATTTTGTGATTCTAGAGATGCCTCGACTCACTGGTTCTAATCTTTGTAAAGGATTCTATCTATAAAGGCTAAGCACCATTCAGGAACTTTCCCAGAGATTGCAGGTTTAACTGAGTTGATGCTATATGTGGATCCCATGACTGGAAGGTGGCTGTGAGGTCACATCTGTCACATCTCTGAAAGGCCATTCCCTGAAAGGGATCAGCCTGCAGTCGAGATTTAGGACTCAGGGTAGAGTGCCAGACTTGTCAAGTTGTGACTTGGCCATCACATTCAGCTATAGAACCAGAATGTTTGTTTCACTGCTGAGGAAGGCAATGGAAAGCTTGAAGGACTGAATTAACCTAACAGCAAGTAATTCCAGAATTCAAAATTCCAGGTCCTTTTACTCTTCCTTTTCATGTTTCAAAAAGCCGCCACCCACATGGGTTGGCAATATGCTGTTACCATCAGTACACCTGCATGGAGGGCAGAAGAAGAGCAGCTCCCTTCTGTGAGTCACTGTGCTCCCATCTGAAACATTCGGTATGATTAGCAAGGAATCTTGTAAGTATGCCTTTCCTCCATCTGGCAGTTTGATCCATGTTCCCCTGTCATCATTTTGGATGGATTCATTTCACACGTAATGCAAGACTGTCTCACGGGTGTTTAAAAAGCCAGGCAGTTGCTGGCACTCCAGAGCAGAGACCTTCCCCGTGTGTCTCTGCTGGCTGGTGTTATCCACTGTGTGCTAGGAGGAGCACCTCACCTCGCAGCAGTCTCCCTCCCTATGTTTGCAATTGTGGAAACATTTCTGACAGCATGAAAGACGGTGTATCCAATGGTGACCACTACCAGAACAAAAGAGCAAGGCTGAGCACTAGCCAGTGTTTTCATGTGCAAAGCTAGCACCACCCACACATGCTTGTGAGAGAAAGAGGTGTAAAGGTGACGCCAACACTGTTAGGGACAACTATAGTCAAGGGAGGGGTAGAGGTTCATTTTGAAATGAAAAGTGGGAGTAGAGCTCTCAGATGAGTCAGTGAGGAAGAGCCCCCGCAGAGGAGTCTCACACCTCTTTACTGCCTTGCAGAGCTACTTCTTGCTGCCTCTTTGCTCCTGTCCTACTTTCTAGGAAAGCTGCAAAAGTTCACTGCATTCTCACAATGCCCCCAACAGCAATTCTGAGCAACCTGCACAACGGTAGCACTCATAAAACCATACAAAGAGAAATCTAAAGATGACAGACAATGCTTTCCACCAGCACTCCTCCTTGCATGAGTAAGACCTGAGTCTGAGTTGCGTGAGGTGGAGAAGGAGTGTATCTGAGAGTTTTTATGAATCTTACAAGTGTGTATCAGGAAGAAAGTTTTACATTTCTGTACAGAAAATGATGGCACAGAGAGTATATAGAAGTATTCTGCAAACTTACTTTAGGCCCTCATTACTGATGAGAGGACAAATTCTTTCACTGTGCCACCAATACAGATGTTGGCATCCACAACAGACCCATCAAGAATACCACTGGAAAACTTGAAAGCCCAGCCATTATGTGGCCTCATGGTCCTGAACTCTGTTACATTCTTCCCTTTTCATAAAGGAAGTGCTTTTCTCTCTGTGTCACTAGCAAAGAAGACTAATGACTAATTTCCTTCTGACATCTAACATCCAAATTGCTTCTACCCTCATATACGACTTGTATTCAGCCCAAAAAATGTCACCTTATTTGCACTGCTTTAGGCATCAGTGGCATGCAGTACTTTTATCATTCCATCCCTCTTTCATGCTGACAATACTTAAGAACTTCCTCACCTGTGCCATGGTAATAAATGAAAATCTTTTAAGATTATCAGGCACAACACCTTGAGAAATGCCAATATTATTTTCCTTCTCGCTCAGTAACTCCTTGGCAAGTTGTCTTGTGCTGGTTCCTAATTCACTTTGATACCCAGTTCTAAGAATATTTGTCCAGTCCAAGACAAGAATCATTGCAAGTGATCGAATCAACCTTGATTAGCAAGTTAGCTTGACAGTTTAGCATCCAGATAAAAAAGTTATGCCTGGGAAATCAACGAGAGATACCAGCTGAGTTTGCCCTAATCATTTTATCTACATAATTTTTTACTTACCTTCAGGTCTTAATTATGCTTTCCTTCAAAAATTGTTCTAAAGCTTGCTCATGATTGTAGAAAGAGTGATAATTCTCTGCCAAGATAATCTCTGTGTTTCTAATAAGCATGGGTATGGTGCTTACTGTTCTGCTGTCAGGTTGCAGCACTTCTAAATTTTAAAATCTCTGTTTTATACACCAATTCTTCAAAACTCTTGATGCAGGTAAATTAGCTCCTTCTCTCGGTCTGAGCACACAATGCTGTTGGCTTCTTGACTACTTCACTTATGGTTATTCCTGTATCTCCACTTTTTTCCAGCCAGCCACCCTTTATTTTGTGGTGTAGCCAGAGCAGGAAAGGAAGTATTCCTTTGTTGTGTAAATTTACAACAGCTACTGCAGGTTCCCTCTGAAAAGATAAACAATGATCATGCAGAGATAGCATTACATACAAAACCGTCTTCTACTATTAACTTTTTCACTTACTAAAACACTGTAATATTTTACAAATATATAGACCTGTCCATTTATGAACTTTGAGAGAGAGCTGAGGAGTCCTGTCAATGTGAGGCTGAAGATGGTACATTAAACTCTAAGCAAGATACTGGCAAAGCATCCAAGGAAGGAGTTATATCAGAGAATAAGGGTAAAACTCTGTAGTTAAAGCCTTAGGCTTAGGCAGAGGCTAAAACATACATGAATTTACCCAAAAGGGACAGCAGGAGTGCCAGGAAGCCTATTTAAAAGGGTCTGCTTTTGTGCTGCTCAAAGTCAACATCAAAACTCCCTTTGGTTTTATCAGCATCCTGTGCTTGCAGAATGTTTTTTGCTTGCTTGGAGCTGAACAGAACTACCCACATGCTCTTTCGCATGGGCATTAATGCCTGTTGGGTGCCAAGGAAATGGATTGTCACAACTTACCTTGTCCAGCTTAAGAGCTTTCTAAAAGCACACAGTTCTCTACTTAGAGACAGTATTTAGGGAACCTGGCAGAGACTGTTAGGGCAAGTGTTCTAGCTGAACTGGAATTCCTGCTGAAGAGGGGCATTCTTCTGTCTAACAGGGAGGTAGCAGTGCTCCCCAATGGCATGTTGTCTAGCACGCTTCTGTGAAAGTTCTTCCTTTCTTCAAGCACAGGTTTCATGTCAGACAAGTCAGCAGAACCTTGATAATTCATCTGCTGCTAATTTGGAGGAAAATCACATTATCTGGTGAACTATTCAAAGAACAAACATGATTTTACGTTAGTACCTTAGCTTTGTTAACCTTTGGCTGTGTAGTCTGTGTCCTGTGAAGTCTTGTGCATCCAGACCAGCTGGGCATCCTTACCAGTGCATTTGGGAATAAATGCATTTTGCAAAATGCTAAACCTAACTCAGAGGTTCCTAAGTGAGTTCATTAATTACAGTGGCAGAATTCCAGTGGCTTGGCACCAGCCCTCCAGAAGTGAGTGTGCAGTTGTCCTCCTGAGAGCATCACTGGCCTCAGCCAGTCATAAAAGGACAAGTGCTGTGTAAGGTCACACATACAGCTTTCCCAGCAGCTTGCTGCCTTTCTCTGCAGTATGCTCTACTGCACTCCTGGGCCTAATTTGCTTAGCTGATTGCTTAATGTGCCATGCTCTACAGGGGGTTTGAGAAACATAAAAAGGAACTGTGACAGGACCAAATGCACTGTCATCAGTGACCTCTTGTAAGCAGCACACAGGCTGCAGGATGGCAGTGACACAGCCACCATGCAGCCAGGGGTTACAGCCATTGTGGATCTGCTCCTCAGTCAAACACACTTCTGCAAGGCCTGAGACACTGAACAACAGGTGGAACTCCCAAAGGCACCCAGACTGAAAAACACCTAGATCTGGGCAGTCATGATGGCTGGTGGAGGCTCAGCCTGTCCCACAGGACATCACAGCTCTGGGGAGGAGCTCACTTCACACATTGGTGTGCCTGCTCTGTCAAGTCTCCTTACTAAGATACTCAGTTTAAGGAAAGGCTTCTGCAAGAGCAGGTAGTAAATGGAAACCAAGGATACATTCAAAAAGGCTCTCAAAAATTTATTTCAGCTTCTATAAATGAGCAAATATTTTTGAGTGCAAAAGTGATATAAAGGGGTTAATTTTAATATAAGGATGATCACATGGTTCCACTTCATGAAATAGTAATATGATTTAACCATGGAGTGTATTTTATACACTGGTTTGGCATGTTTATAAACTACATAATGGAGATGTTTTAGCATGTCCTTATAAGATATGAATGAGGACAGGGTATTTGTAAAGGTAACCTTCTACAACCTTATAGCTGTAATAGTGTCATGTAAATATATTACCTAGTGTGAGAAGATACATTGTTTTGTGCAACTGAGTGACACATATAACTTATAAATGTACACTCAAATTTTGTACTTATATATACTATAAGTATTTATATGTGTATATATATATATATAATACTTATATGTATACACTGTACTGAAAAATTATTAACGCACAAATTTATGAAAAATAATCTGATGTCTGACATTTAGTTACTGCTATGGTTGTGATACTAGAACCACTAAGGATCTGCCTTTGTTAGGGTAAGATCAAGCTTCTGGTTTATACTGTGAAAGTAAATGATGTGTCCTATCATAGTTTTAATCACAGTTCTGTCATTATTTAAAATTATGAACTAAATAAAAGCTCAAGTCTAGACTCCAGGAAATGCTGAAGATACTGGGAGGAACTCTGCATCTGAGGCCCTGACATAATGGCTCCCTCACCGTTACACTGTTTATTGGAAGTAATTTCACTGCACTCTGCAGCTTCCTGATTGATTCTTAGATGGGGGATTCTTTTAATTGTGTTAACTTAGCAACGGAAAGCTGAACTTAGATATACACACCCAACTATAAACATTTTTGGTGGGGTATTGAATATCCTACCAACTTGGCAGCTAATCCAGATTTCCTGCCCAGAAATGTAACACGCTGTAAAAACAGCAAAGTTTTGAAGTTCAGAGAAATCTGTGTTTTATGCTGGTTTTCAAGCTTACTGAAGCCTGTTAACAGTGTGCAGGAGTTACAATCAGGGCAGCTTACATCTGGAGCAAAGTACTTGTCTTGGCTGTATTTTTGGCATAGCCTACATGGCCATCACAGAGATGACAGAGAGCAGGTCCTTCACATGACATCTGAGAAGTCAACAAATGCATAGTTAGCCAAGAGCGTGAAATACCTGCATGCTAACTTCCAAAGCTAGTATAACAAATTTCAGCCCACTCAAAGGAGCATACTGTGCTAAAGAATGACATAATTCAACCTTACCACTTTCATGCCTTGTTTATCACTTACTGTGGAGGTAGAGTGGAGCTGCTTCTAATTTACATGGTAGCAGTACACTGAAGGCCCAGCTGAAGGCTGCTTCCATCCCACTGGGGTAGGAACATTGCTTAGTATCTGGCTCCTACTAACTAGTCAGAGTTATGTGCTCTTCTGGTTCTTGCTAGCTGCCCTGGTGGGAAGTGAGGTAGAATTCAATGTCTCACTTTTATTAAAAAATCAGAGGCCAAAGTTGGTATTTATTTCAGAGTTGCCAACTCTTATTTCCAGTTATAATTTCTGTTGACTTTGACCTTATTTTGGTTTAGCCTGTCAACTGAGTTTGTAACTTGATCAAAAAAGGAAATAAAAAAATTTGGAAAGAACACCCCACTCCTGGGTGGATATGCAGTAACAGGCTATGGCTCAGATCAGTCTGGGTCACACTGTAATTTTGTGCCAATAAATTAGCCATCACATAGCTTGCAGGCTGTTTGGAAATGTGGCACCTCCTACCCCAGCAGGACTTGAAGATTCCCATGGGATTATTAGAATATGTTAAAGGATCAGAAGCCCTTTTGTTTAAGGAGAAGGATCATTTGGGTGTAGGACTAACACAAGGCAGAAGTCAGCTCCTGCCCCAGGTGTTCTACATTTGGACAAGCCAAAGGTGAGAAGAGAAGTACAAGGTGAGGTAAGTCCTGCAGGTGGAAGTTCCTCACTGCTGCCAGTTCAGGCTTCTAGGCAGGGTAAAGCAATGCTTGACATTGGACCTCCAATCATTTATTGATTCATTCAGTAAGTAGAATAGTAGAAAAGTAGAAAGAAGTAGTTTATTTTACTAGAAATTACAACCTACAGTTCTCAGAAATGCAGAGAGCCACCACTTAATGTGCCAGCATGCAGGAAAGGCTACAGCTGACCAGAAATTATATCCTGTGGGTCCAAGAGTCAGCACAAAATCAGTTCCAACTGATGGCTAAAGCCCTGCAGGCCTTCCTTTCAGTGAGCCTTGGCAGAAACATGAGCACTGCTGAAAATCAATGCAAACAGAAGTAAAGCAGAAAGACTCACTCTTCTTCTGCAGCTGATCTGCAGAACCTCCTGGAGCAGCAGTTTCTTGTGGGAGCCTTATAGTCTATGTAATGTCAGGCTACAATGGAAATGATCTTCCCATCAGATGCTCCCAGAGAAATTCCTTGTGCTACTGAATAGGCAAGATGGAAACTCACAGGAGATCTCTCCATAGTATGTTACTGATTTGTCAAGAGAACTGCATGGTAACACAATTTCATGAATTTGTCTGAAAGGAAACTGGTAAATTGACAGCATTTCCTGGTTTGTTCTAGTGATTCGCTCCTATCGAGCCCAGAGACACTTCAGAGACCAAGTCAGAGAAGTGGGTATTTGCTTTATGCGATACACCGAGTGTCTGGGAACTGTTTCCACCAAACACACATACCTCAGTACCCACAAAGACACAGCGCTATAGGTAAAATTCATGAATATTCATTACATTCTCCAGGATAGAAGTGGTTATACAAATAATTTCTCGAAAGTCATTAATATCATTAGCATGTGCACCATGCATTCTCTGTATGTCCTGGTGGTCTTTGGAGACCCCCAAAGACCCCTCCAGGGTGAAAGTCCTTCATGGGATGATTCAGCGGTTTCTGTGCTGGTTTCAAACGCATGCCTTTAAAAATGCCTTTAAAAAGCAGCATCTTAGCTGATAAGCCATCAGGCCAGAGCTATTACCTACATTCACTCTACAATTTGAATTTGAATTAGAGTTCAGCCTTCAGCCCTGGACAGGCGCCGTGCTGGTGAAGGGGGCAAAAGCTCAAATAGATTTGGGTTTTCTATTTGACCACTCCTTTCTCACTACATATAGGATTATCAAGACCTTCATTACAAGCCCATATTTGGACTGCCTTCCCACAGCCAACTTAATTTGGTGGAACCCAAGAAGTATTCTCATGTGTGTCACAACTGGATACATACAGGAAAACCTGCAGTTTACTAAAAGCTTGGGTTTCGGGGTTTGAAATAATTTCTGCGTTCATGGGAAAAACCAATCCGAGAAGTCAAACCTATTCATGCAATGTTTCCACTATCTGCTGTGCCTTCTCTCCACTCTATTGGCCCTTACAAACAAACCACTCCAGAGGTTTTCCAGAGCTCTGCTACCATTTTCAGATTCTTGATCTCTAACTTCACACAAACTGAACATTCTTTTCTTCTTGTTCATCTATATAAAAGGCAGTCTCCCCAAAACCACAGCTTACTCTCTTCCCAAATGTGTAAAAGTTCCAGTGACAAAGAGCTGGTAATTTTCATTGCCTCAGCATTCCCTCCTCACTGAAAGAAACCAGGGCAACCAGAGGCTGGGATTTCCCTGACCCTCCAGATAAATGGCTTCCCTGCTGGAGCTATAGCAATGATGTCTGATATTCATACATCTTGAGTGAACTCCAAAACTACAGCAAAAAATATATATAAAAAACAAACAAACCAACCAAACTCGTCATTATATGCATATAACAAAGTGTAAAAGGAAAGGATTCTTTTGATATAAATTTTTTCAGGAGTCCTCAAAATTAATGGAGGAGTCTCTCCACAGTTTTTTCTGGAGACAGCAGAGCATGGTTGTGTGTAGGAAAGCACTGTGCTGTCCAACCGCGTATTTGTGAGCTCCAGAGAGCTGCCTGCTGTGCAGCCAGACGGAAATTGTGTGATGCGGTTACAAATGCCATGAGGCTGCGGAGCGCGGGGCTGGAGGGCAGGAATGCGGCCGCGCTGGCAGGCGGAGCCGAGCTCCCAGCAGGGGGTGAGCTCTGACCGCGCAGCAAGGCGCTGCGGCGGCTCCGGCGAGGGAAATCCCTGGTGCTGCCCGCATTACTCCTTAATGGGAGAGAAGCGGGATGCCGTGGCCGGCGTTTCTAAAATTGTACTGCTGGGTGCTTGTGGTGGATGAAAGCTAGTTTCCCCGATAGAAGCTGAATGTCCTTGTCCTTCTCCAAGTCACGGAGGTCTCAGTAGCAGAGCTCATTGCAGACTGAAAAGGCATATTTGTATGAATTAGTGATCTCTCTTACTGTGGAGATGCACTTTTTTTGACAGTGGAAAATGCTGGGTTCTTAATGTCCACCGTAGATTTGCAAACATCTGACCTCTCAGAGACCATGAAAGAGCATGAGCCTACCAAGCCCACGAGGAAGTGTGGCATAGGGAGCTATGGGAGGGCAGGACTGCGGTCTGGCTGCACCTGAGCTCCTCATGCTCACCGAACAATACTAAGCTGCACGGCTCCCTGGCTTGGTCGCTGCAGTTTCACTTGGACTTGCTACAGCACTGATCTATGCATGCCCAGGGCTTCCATCACTGTGATACAGAGGGTACCACACACTGAACCCCATCCAGCCAAACCAGAAATCTCTGGTATGGATGCCCTGTAATGCTCATGCACAAGGGCTGGAATGACAGCTGCACATCCCCCGCGTTTTGGAGTGGTTTATGTGGCTTTGTGACCTTAACGTTAATGTCTGTGAATGTTTAACTGCCCAGGTTTTTAGAGACTAAAATGGAGAACAAATCCACCACATGGTCTCATATCTACACCTGTATGGGTCATGGGTGTGCAGCTGAAACATCTATGGTATGACACCCACCTCTGCTTGAGTGGAGGGTGGAACAGCCCCTGAGCTGATGGCACTGAGCTGCCACTCTCTGTGAACCATCACTAAGGGCAGTTCAGCACACAAACAACCAAACGGAGGTATTCAAGGCACCCAACCATATAGCTGCCACCTGCAGCACCCAAGGGCAGCACTGGAAGGGAAAGTTACCTTTATACATGGTGGTCCTATGCTGGCATTTAGTATATCTCCAAGGATTTTAGCTGCCAAAGTCTAAAAATTTCCTGCTGAGAAGAACATTTTCTACGTCTTTTAACGTTTTAATAGTTTGGGCTACAGTTACATTGCTTTGGCACCTTACCAAATCCAAGTCTCAAAGTAGGGACTCACTCGAGTTTGCACAAATTTGTGGGTTTTAATGGTACAAAAAGACTGTACGGGATTTTAACACGGACAAGAAGAAGTGTTTCACCCCTAGCTGGTTTTGGTCCTGGCACAACTATTTTTAGGAAAATTTCAAGCTGAAATTTGGCCAGAAGCAGGCAAGTGGTATGAGAAATTTAAAAGCAATGGAGTTTGGCAGGGAAATGGGATGGAGCAGCCCTCTCTCTACACGGTATCTGCAAGCTCTGAGGATGCTCGGGGGCACCTTATGCTCTGCAACTCCTTGAAAGGAGGTTCTAGCCAGGTGGGGATTGGCCTCTTCTCCCAGGAAACCAACGGCAGGACAAGAGGACATCACCTCACGCTGTGCCAGGGGAGGTTTAGGTTGTATGTTAGGAGGCATTTCTTTGTAGCCATTTCTTCTTCAATCAAGGAGTGATTAGGCACTGAAATGGGCTGCCCAGGTGGAGTCACTGTCCCTGGAGGTATTAAAGGAAAGCCTGGATGTGGCACTCAGTGCTATGTCTAGTTGACATTGTGGTGCTCCACATAGGTTGGACTCGATGATCTCAGAGGCCTTTTCCAGTCTAATTGACTGTGTGAGTCTGTGAAATAACACCAGAGTGCATCTGGTTGTTACAAAGCCAGCAGAGAGCAAGAAAGTCCTTCTTTCTTCCCATCAGCTGTAGATCTGCCTTTTTGGTTTTGAAATTCCAACCCTCAGCCGCGCCCCCCCCCGCCCCCGCCCCGTTTTTGTTTCGTTTTTTTTTCATTTCCCTAACTAAATTTTCCGGGAAGATGTCAATTCCTATGTAAAATAAAAGCTGCCCTGCTCGCCTCAGGCGAGAGGCGCGCTCCTCATGGACGAGTTCCGGCGGCCCGCAGCCTGGCCCTTACTCAGGAGACACTTTGGTGCCCCTTAACTTTATTAAACCTTTATAAACCCAAGGGGTTTATCCCTCGGTTGTTCCCAGCCCCTCCGCTCCCGCTCCCCGCGGAGCCCTCGCTGTCTCCGACCCGCAGGGCCCTCACAGCCCCGCAGTCCCTCAGAGCCTTCCCCGCCGCGGGGCCATTTCGCGCGCTCGCAGCCGCAAGATGGCGGCGTTGCGCCACTGCCGGGCCTGGGCGGCCATGGCGCTGCAGCGCGCGCTGCTCGCTCGGAGCGCCGGGCGGGATCCCGGGAGCTGAGCCTTGGGAAGAGATAGGAAATGGCTGCGCCTGGGTGCTCGGGGCTCTTGAGCGCCCAGCCGGGCCGATTCAGCCACCCCGGAACGTCCTTTCCCAGAGCTGGTCCACTAAAAATAAGTGATATCATTTAGTCTTCTTGCCTCATGAAAATAGTATGACGTGGACCAAGTGTCTCCTTTTCCATGATAAATCAAAACACGTTTTTGTTTCACATAATTTTTTAAACAATAAAAGTGGAGTTGGTTTCAGCCTATATACCTACCTTCTCTCTCTCATATGTATCTTCTTAACAATACAGTTACTTTCATCTCACTGGCTTCTCCCTGAATAATAGGCATTACTCTGACATACTTGCTTTTCCTGCTCTGTGCATAACTTACTTTCCCATAATTGTGGTTTTTGACTCACAGCTTGAGCCTGCAGGTGCTGAATCCCTTGTAAATGGCACTGAGTGGCATCTTTCCTGCTGACAGCAATTCAGGAGTCACATAAACCCATGGCTGGACACAGGATTAAAACCAGAACAAAAGAGGCATTGAGCAGTGTGACGCAAGGGTTACTCTCCTTTGGAAAATCTGAAGGGCAGGTACCATCAGCTCCGGGACTGAGCTAGTGCCAACTGGCCACGGATTTTATGTACCTGCGCTGTGGTTTGGCTGAGTCAAAATTCAAGCTCTTGTCAGTCAAAAGCAATTCCATTTGTGGGGTGGGAGAAGCAATGGCTGGAGTCCTGTGAACGTCTGGGATAGAGGTTGCCAAACGTGTAGCTAAATTTGAGAGTATTTCTGCCTTTCTGAAAAGTGCAGCTGTTTGCAAATGCTGTAGAAAGTTTCAGCTTTGGAAATAGCGAGGAGAAGAGGGTTCTGGAGTTGGATAATTCATTACAGTCTACAGGGGCCCTTGGCCAAAAGAACACTTTAAAAAATGTAGCCTAGTAGCTAATAATCCATCTAGTTTAAAAATCACTGAGAGCAACGAAGCGTGCTCATTTTTTATACAAAGCTGGTGCCAAACTAGGCTTTTGTAGGATCATTATTTACTTCTTTATTGCCATCAGAAGAGAGAGGGATGTGGTGATGGAGTAAGTCCTGTTACAGCCAGACCATCAATTCTCCACTGGCTGAACCATTCTGTCTTCTATGCAGCTGTAGGATTTTTTTGGAAGTTGGTCCTTTGAAGCATGCCAGAATATTTTTATTCCTTCATTCAGAACTGAGATGAGAGAGCAACAGATGAGGAAGACTACAGGACTGTCTATGCAGAGGGTATGATTTTAGGATTAAAGCCTCTTGCAGACACGACCCCTGTGTAAAATGGGCTATTGAACACTTAGATAACTGTTTACTGGGTCAAGACATAGCTGAGCGCCTCCTTTTGTCAGAGATCGATTTCTTCCATAATCTTCCAGAAAGAACTGCCATAATAATTATCATGAGTTCATTTTTTTCTGTTGTTTTTTACATATAAAGTATTTAATATAAAACAATTCCAGCTGTGAAATATAATGCACCTACACACAGAGTGTGTATAGAGGTGAAGGCTGACAGCTCTGAAGGAAATTTTGTGTATGCTTATGTGAACAAAAGTCTCAGAATGGCCCATTTCCAAAACAGGACTGTTTGAAAGTATCAGTGTAGTATTGCACACCACATTATCCTATATTATTAATCAAATATATGCATGTGTTTTTTGATTAGAAAGACTACTTACATATAAGGTTGCACAAATTTAAATCAGGAGTAGTCAGTTCAATTCTGTTTGGCAGGAGAGTGTGGGAGTGACAGAGCCTGCTGCTTCAGGATGAGCAAACAAGAGGCTTAGACAGTCATTTGTGTATCCATTTGGCCAAAAAGGTCACCCTTGACTGTGGAGGCTGGTAATTAATGCCACTAGGAGTGTAACAAAGCTCCAGCGTCCAATTCCGTAAGTGACTGCCTTTCACTGAGGACTGGAATATGGTGGGTGAAATATGGCTTGTATTTTGAACCCAGCTCCTAACCCACTGAAGTCCAAAGCACTTGGAGGAGATACAAATTGTTTGTGCACCTGGAAGGATCTGTACAGGGTGAAGAGCTCCAGAACACCTGGCAAGGACAAAGGGAAGCAGTGGCTCTAGGAGGTGGGGGCTTTCTCTCTGCATCTACCTCCTTTCCATTCCTTTGCATTAATTGTAGGTTATTGCGTATTGGCCTTTAAAGCAGATCTGCAGCATCACCAGCTGCTCTTCAATTGAGCTCTTTTTTGGAAGAGAGGATGGTTGGCTCAAAGCTGTTGCAGTGCTCAAAGTGCACCCATCACACGAGCACAGGTGGCTCCTATGGCCATGGCAAGTTTGTCAGGTGGGACAGAGAGCACCAACTAAAGCAAAGGATCTCTGGAGATGGACAAGGCCACCCTGCTCTCTCACTGGGAGGAGAGCAATGCATAAACATCTTTTCTTCTGCACTTACAAAGAGCAGGAAATGGGAAATCTTGCCCCCATAGGCCCCTGTGCTACTCCCTTGGAGGTTTTTTTGGCAGGCATTTCCTGTAGGCGTGAGCATGAATTTCCTATAGGATGTATTTTCTGGGAGCTATTCCCTGGTACTCAGAGAGGGGAAAGGCAGTTTATTTACAAGTGCTTTCAAATAATCTTATGGTGTGTCCAGCTATGTGTGTGCAGTAACTATAACGGTAGTTGCATGATTAAAAGACAAAGCTCTTGATAAAGGAAATGATACATTATCCCCATTTTAGGTGGATTAGATGTGTTTGTACTCATCAAGAAAACATGCCCAGGCTCGCTGTTGAGCACAGAGGCTGGCATGGAGCAGCCTGTGTTCCCTGCGTTTCCCTCCAAAGTGGAGGGGCTGCCTTGGGTTGTGCTGACTCCTGAGCTGTGTGGGGAATTGTCTGGGACACTGCCAGTTGGCTTCAGCGAAACTGATGCCAAGGATTATGTCAACAGTTTATACAGGATTGAATTCCAATGCCCTGGAACATCCCCCTGGCAGGGTTTAATTTATACAATAGACCTAGCCAGAGAAAAATGAAGTGCTTTTCTCAAGGTCACACAGAATGTTTTGAGGCTTAATCTTGGGAGACCCCTTGAAAGATACAGTTCCCTGGTCCACAGTACACCAAATGTGTCACAGATCTTGTGTGTGTACGTAGGCTTTAGCATGAGAGGTGCTGTGACATAGAAAGGTGTTTTTCCTATTGTTTCCTGAGTCTTTTCCCAGCTTGGAAACACTCGGCAAACAAAATGAACTCTTCGGATTAAAAGCAGCAGAATTACACCAGGGCTAAATTAGGTTTTTACATGAACCATCTTTTAGAAAAAGAGATTTGAACTCTCCTAAGGCAGTATATACGTTTGTCTTTAACACCTAATCTCCAGTGCTTAAAACGAGGCATATAACACATGACTTGAAGCACCCTGGCAGAATGACAATATTTGTCTTCTCATATTTAGCTTGGGTTCATTTAAAATTACACTTAATGCCATTTCTAATTCCTACCCCAATAAACCAAGATGATCTGTTGCCATTATGACATGAAACTCTTCGGTATCTCTTTTAGTAGCACTTTCAGTGAAAGCCAGAGTGCTTAAAATTGGATTTTGGTGACATATAGGTGCCTCACCTCCAGAAAGCAATCCAAAAGGCATTCTCTTCGGCACAGCCTAACTCTATTAGCTCTTGGTGCTAATAATGCTGGGGTTGTGGGTTTGATCCCCACATGGGCCATTCACTTAAGAGCTGGACTTGATCCACCAGTTTACAGCCTGGTTTTGCCTCTATGCATATCTCTGAGGTCACCACAAAGCACTGTGGCTGTTGTCATTAGGATGTGGCAATTACTGGTGGCACTTCTGCTTGCCACTCAAACACAGTGGCTGACATTCTTGGTTAGTGTCAGGAAGTACCTGGATCCTCTTTCCAGCCTGAAGGCATTGAAACCCTTGGTTTTCATTATGATTTGTATTCTCTAACCACCAGGACTGGGGCTGGCAAAGGCAGACCTGGGCCCAGACAGGAAGGCAGATCTTGAGCAAGAAGAGAGAAAAAGCCTGAGGGTGTATATGAGTGTGCAGAGGAAAGCCGGGATTATTATCATGCTGAGGAGGGGGAACTGAGAGGTAGCCTTCCACTCTGTGACCAAGTGCTTGCCAGTCACTAAACTATCATGTAACAGGTGGCTTCCTTGTGGGAAAAGTAGTGCTCAGCTCAGCCAAGTGTCTCCTTTAGGAGGAGACTGTGAACTTCAAGAAGGCAAAGAAGTGCAGGAGAGAGGGTCAGGGTCTCAGGCTATGCGTTGTAGTCCTAGCTCAGTGCATGGGATCATTGCATCACCCCTTACAGGAACAGGTGTTTGGCACTCTAGTTGTGTCTTGGTCTTTTTATGAGCTGCTGTGGTAATTACTGTTGTGTTTCTACACCACCATGTGATGAGGATGCTGCTTTCCAAGTAACACATAGTGGTGGTTCAGTGGAGATCTTCAGCTTACGACTGACCCCCTGGAGAACAGAAACCTGCTATCTGACATTGCCTCATTGGAAAGCTGATGACTGTCTTTCCTGACATGGCTCAGAGCTCTAGAGCTATTATAATTTAGTTTTAATTAAAGGTGGAGACTTTGTGTAACTGCTGGGAAAAATAATTGATGCCTTGACACATTATATTGTTTTATGGCTTTATTTGCCTTCCCGTTTCACACACAAGTGTGGACATGCTTATACAAATGCCCAGATCCTGGACCTCAGCGAGCCTCAGTACTTTACTAGCTGTGTCCAGCTTTGGGCTGAAGAAATCCTGAAGGATAGCAATTCCACTGAAATATCTCTACCAAGCCTTTTGAGCAGTTAAAAACACACGATATCATCTCCCTGTGGATGCTCCAGAAAAATTTGACTGAAATTTTTTGGTTATGACTTGTGCCCTTGTATGTGTTGGAGGAAGTCCATGCATGCTCTATTCTGATTTAAGTTACAGGGAGGCTCCAACAGAAATGACAGATAACATCATCTTCTTGAGAACTTCTGTCAGGTGTTATTCCCCATTCAGATTTGTGGATGTGTTTATACGTTTGGTGCTGCAGCAGGTTGGTTGATTTTTTATGCTTATTGTAGGTATATGTCTTTTTAATTGGGTGTTAAAATGCAAGCAAGATTAGATTAAGCTAGTAATTACTGGAGGGTGATTTTGCTGAACTTAAAGTAAATTAATAATCATATGGTAGTAGTTTTAATGGCAAGAAGGACTTCTCTTTTTTGTCTGTGTCATCAATGCGGTTAGCACACTGGATTCTATTTTTCAGTTGTGGCGATGTTGCTGTAAAGTCAGGACACTTGGTCTGGTGTCTTGCTATTGGTTTAGCTGTGCAAACTACAGCCAAGCATGAGATAAAATGTTGGTAGAATAAATGAAAAATGGCAATTATTTCCTTCTGCACAGAAACATTCTCTCTGGAGGACTCTTTGCATTCAGCAATTCAGTTTCGTGGGTTTTACTTGAAGAAATGACCTTTCATAGATTCCTGTCTTTTACTTGCAGCAAGTTTTGTGCTTGATAAATCATTGAATGAATCCATCAGGAACATATTGCCACATCTGAAAAAATTGCTCTGGAGAGAGCTAAGACACAGCTGTGTGATAGCTGCAGTAACAATCAACTTGCAGCATGCAGAAGAAAGAATGATCATTAAAATCCCATGTGGAGGGTGCAGGGGCCCATAGCTAGGGAGTATTGTCAAGTCCTTAGTCCATGCACATCAGATAAACCCAAATAACCTCTAGCCCCAACCACACAGAGTATCTTCCACTTCTTCCAAGCTTTCAGCATATCTCTGGCAGCAGCAGACAGAGCCAGTTTGCTACCCTTTCCTATGCAAGCACGAGAAAGTGCTTCTGGTGGATCCCAGTGTGCAGTTTGAGTTTCTTGCTGTTTCCCAGCCCAGTCCCACCCTAACATCCAGGTGGGATCTGGGCAAGCAGCTGCCTCTAAATCTGCTCTGCACCTGCAAGGGTTCAGATTCCCACTGCTTTTTGACTTGCTATGGATGAAATTGCCCAGTCATTAAAGACAAAACTCCTGGGAATATCCATAGGCTATGGTATCTTAAGATACAGAACAAGCCTACATTACAACTGCAGCTAATCCTGCTGTAGAGTCAATGATGGATCAACTGATTTCCTGAGGCTTCTGGCAATTCTTTCTTTTGTGGTCAGATCATATGTAGGGAGAAAAAACACTGTTCTGTGGTTTACATAATATAATCATGGTCAGACAAAAGGATGACAGTCATCCAGAAAAGTGTAGGAAAAGAAGTATCCCAAATGCAGCTTGCAGCAACCAGAGATTAGGGTTTAGCTGGTTCCACTAATGAAATTATGCCAATTTATGCCAACTGAGGATCTAGTCCCTGAAGTTTTCATCTGTGTTAAGTCCTCAAGGAGAGGATATATTCTGGTAAGGGCATGTTCTCCACTTGAACAGTGGTAGCAAGACAGAGGGATCTGATTGGTCTAGACCACAGTCTTCTCCAAAGACTTTTTCTTCATGTGCTAGATTCCATTTTTCAATCTTTTTTAAATTAAAACATGGTATGTTCCTTGCCACCAAATTCTGTACTGGGAGAAATTCCTGTGGTCAGTATGGACTGGTGTGGCTAGCACAGGTCTTTCCCATGAGAATTCTTTTGTGTTTCATAAACAAAGATAAAGTTTGGATGTTTTTTAAAACAGTGTCCCAAGATTTGGACAGCTCAGGCCTGGCCAATCAGGCCTAGGGGGAGGTCTCAGGCTGACCAATCTGGGCGACTTCTGAAAAAACTATATATATATTGAAATCAAAACAATAAAGGCTCTTTTTCCTTCTTGCCACTGAGAACTGGGTTCTTTTCTCTGCTAGCGGCTCAACAGCGACAGACTGGGGATCACCAACTGGAATGAAGGCCATAGTTGGAGTCTAGCCTCTAGAGTGACCATCATGGGACACCAACGTTCTGGCAAAGTACAGAGATAAGTAAGATCTGGCCATAAAACACTTTCTTATATAGGAAGGCAGCTTGACAGCTTGCTTGGACAAAGTCAGAGGCAGGTGGATGGGAACTTTGGACACCTCACCATTTCCCATCTTTTTTCAGTCTATCCAAGCTGACATACATACATATGAGTTTTGTGAGAACTTTATTCTCATCCTGTTTCCTCTTTGCAAGGTCATTCCCAGCATATTAACTAGCTATTTAATGAGCTCTTTTTTCTCTGAAATGCCAAGCTGTGAAAATGTCGAGAAAAACAAGAGCTGTCCCTTGCCACCATATGCAGTGTCTTCTGAGGCAAGATCCTCTTCAAATCTAGCACTTAGGAGGCATAGTTTATATGGAATGACTACGTCCTGGTTGCTGAGGGACTCAAATAAATTGAAATAAAGTGAGAGAGCTCTCAAGATATTTTAGATTAACCTTTATAGAGATGAATGTATTTTAAAAGTCATAGTCAAAATGTCAACAGTTTTGGGACCGTTTGTTCGTTGTTTCATTTAAAAGCTGGTAAGCTGAGGTGGATCTCAGTGCAGTTGTTTAACAACAAATGTTGTTAAAGAAACTCAGAGACAATTGTTTTATTATAGTATTATTGTCCTGCTTTATTTGAAGTCTGCATTTTCTGCCTCATTTTTATTTGACATTATCCAAAGACAGCACCAGGAGAGATGTATCAGCTACATTTAACAAAGTGCAACAGAGAAATCAGTATTTGGGCACAATCACTTTTATATTTCTTTACCACTTGGCCATGAGTGAGCTAGTACATTATTTCACAGTGGGTAAGAAAATGCTCTCTTCTCAATATGTTTTAAGCTTTCTAAATAAAGGGTTTTATAGATTTTACAGTAACAACAGCACTGCAAGGTTCTACTCTATTTTGTGATAGCCAGCTGTAAAATTCAAGCTCCTAATGAGATGAAATGAGAATTGTATTTTTATTAAAACCACAGCATCAGAGAATATGTTGAATTGGAAGGGACTCACATGGATCATCGAGTCCAACTCCTGGCCCTGCACAGGACATCCCAAGAATCACACTGTGTGCCTGGGAGTGTTGTCCAAATGCTTTTTGAACTCTGTCAGGCGTGGTGCTGTGACCACTGCCCTGGGGAGCCTGTTCAGCCACCCTCTGGGTGAATAACCTTTTCCTTATATGTAACCTAAACCTCCTCTGTCTCAACTTCATGCCATTATTGTTTCTACCACTTCACTTTTTTCCTTTCTTTTAACTGCATAAATTATGTTCTGTTCAACATACCAATTATACATGAGTCTGTCATTTGTTTCTGTTATTGTTGATGTTCACTGAATGTTAGAAGTGTTTGCACTAATAGAAAGTCCTGTCAGTTTAGGAAATACCATCTGTATAAATACGTGTGGAATGGTTTTGAAGGACTAATCAGTCTTAAACTACCCTTCCCAGGCATGTTATGTTCTGCTGTTGGCCCCTGAGGATGCCTTCCTGGCATTGTGATCTGCAGAGCACAGATGTAGCTTGAGACTCAGAAGTGTACAACACATGTGGTGAAAGGATGCCACTGCACTGCTCCATGGTCTGATTCCTGGAGGGGATCTTGCCCCAGCAGCAGCCAGGAGGTGTCTGGAAGCAGGCCCATCCCTGTTTCTCTAAGCTGCTGTGTCAGCAGCTGGTGGACGAGCTGGGTGTGTAGGAATGGGCAGAGACAATGGCACCACAGTGAGGGGTAGGTGCCTGAGGCAGTGCTCAGTGCTCAGCCGGCTGCACACAAAGCTTTGCAGAGACAGCGCTTCCCCAAGTGGCTGCATGCACAGAAAACCTGGGGTGGGACATGTTTGGCAAGACTGTAGTTGTCTTCTCCCTTACTCCCCTTTTCCAGTCCTCTAGGAAGGTTTACCTGGCTGGCTGGTCCCACCTCTGCACTTTTCGGTCAGTTGGGAACATAAGTGATGACAGTCACTGCTATCCAGCTGGAGGTGCATACAGGCTTTGCTGACTGGGCTGCATCCCTTCCTGAAGCACCCAACCCCAGTCTTCTCCAGCACGGTGGGAGCTGGTGGTGTGCCAACCACTGGCACCTGCCATCTTGGCAGCTCCCTGTGCTGCTAGCGTGTGACAAATGCCTGTGTGCCCAGGGGGCAGGGCAAGGAGGGCCTCCCTTGGCCACACCGGTGCTGTACCACTGTGTAGTGCTGGCCACGTGTGGTGCACCTGACAGGTGCATTCTGACATAGCCACTCCCAGCAAACTGCAGAGCCTTAAACCTTGCTCTGTGTCTGCAGCTTACCTACCTACATTTCCTAATCGAAAGACACCATCCTTTTAACAAGTTGGTACAGAGCCTCCCTGCGTACCAAACCCAGCACCTATTCCAGCTAGGCTTGCTCTTTCTTGGCATGGAGTGTACACAAGAGCTTTGCCATGCTGTCTACTTCCAAATGCAGAGTGTGGAAAGCAAACTCTTTCCACATATCCCTACATTCCCCCGAAATGGTGTGTGACTGCAATGGAGAGGCATTGTGGAGGTTGAAGATGCAGCTATGGCCCTGGTGCAGAAGGGCAATTCTTCCTCTGCAGTGGTATCTGCTCTGGATGGTGGCCAAACTGTACAGAGAATGTTGTTAAATTTATGGTGTACACCTAATAAAGAGCTCTTCAATCAAGGAGTTCATGTCCTTCTAGCCCAACTAGAGAACAGTTTATGAAGAAAGATAATCCTTTTAATTGTCTTTTAATACTTGCTAGTGTTTCATCTCTATCTAAGATATTTGACTAAGCCCCTCGGGCTCTGAGTTTCATGAGGCAACAGGTTCTGTCAGGAAGGATGCACAGTCCATGCTCCATGGGAGAGCTTCATGGGTGAGCTCATGACTTTACTGTTTGTTTTTTCCTTCTGTTTTAGGCTGCCTGCATGGACTTCAGCAACTGCAATGTCACAGAGCAGAGCGGGGAAATAGAGGGAAATTGGGCACCAGCTTTTTCTCTTTTTTCCCCTCCTGCTCATGCATTAGGTATGTCCATCAGCTGGACACAAGGGCTATGCTGAAGGAAAGAGGCAGGCGATAACTGATGATGGGATGAAATACAACATGAATTTCCTTAAAGTAGATCATGCCAAATTAACATTGTGCCTTTTTTTTATAAGATAGCTGATCTTTTTAGGCAAGGCAAATGCAATCTATACTAAGATATTGAAATAAACCAAATAATTTTTTTTAATAATGGAGAAACATGAACTTTAATATAAGGAAACACTGATAAACAGGAACAAAATGGTGGGGTATGACTGAATAAGAACAAATGTGCCCGAAACAAATACTGGTGGAATGCCTCCAGGACTGGACTTGGAATGGACCTGGACCTTATTTAATGCTTTATTCCCAGCTGTATCACCACCAGTTAAAAGGAGGCAGTAACATAAACTGACAATATGATGCTGGTAACAGAAATGAGGTGAAATGTAACAGTGGATGAGTAGCCATGGGCTCTGGGCTGACTGCTGTAAGGGTGAAGATGTTCAGGTCTTGGGTACCACTTGCTATGAATGCAGCCGTCTAAGGTCATCTATTCAAACTTCCCTGCCACAGACAGGATCATCTTTAACTAGATCAGGTTGTTCAAAGCCCCATCCAGCCTGGCCTGGAACACCTAGGTGTCTGGGCTCAAATGTAGGTGCACTACTTTTACATATCTACATTACAGGACATTATAATTTCAAAGGTGATCAGGCATTCCATTCTGGAGAGATCACAGGGAAGCTATTGTTGAAGTTAAATTACGAGCATTAGTACAATGACACCCAGGAGGACATTCCCATGCTTCCTTTCAATGTCATTTGTACAGCAGGACAGCCCATGACCCATCAGAGAAGACCCATCACATCACATCCAGAAGAGTGATGGAAATCAATGTCCAAAGACCAGGGTAGGAAGGGCTGTTGTGGTAGGGGAAATCCTGCATGACTGTATCATCGCCAGTATTAGTGAGACATAGCTTTGAAGTGATCTTGTCAAATTCAAGATTCCTGTGACACACAGCAACTAAAAATGCTCCATTGTTTTATATAAGGAGTCTTCTTAGGCCTCACCCATACTTGGCAATTAAATTGTGTCAGCATAGCTGACTACAGCTGTAAATGGACAACTTGTGGCACGCACAAAGTAGAGAATTTTTCTTCCCAGAGCTGACATCAGTTTTTCCATTTCCTTCCACATAAATGGGAATATTCTCATTGCTCCAGTCCAGGTGCCAGCCACACTTCCGTGAGCACCCAGCCCCCTCTATGCTGTGCCGAAACAAAGATGAAATGTAACCGGACACTTGTCTCCATGAGATGAGCTAAGTTTTAATGTTCAGGAACTTTCAGATCTGCTGGAGTTATAAAGCTTCTACAATTAATAAAATTAACTCATAAAATAGGTTTAAACAGCTTATGTATATTCAATCCTCATTCTAATATGGATGGGTCTTCAATTGGTCAATAGTTTTATAAGAAAGGTATAGAGATGTCTAAAATTTTTCCTTAACAGTTCTATTTTTGGTAAGCTATCACTTGTGAAATATGCAGCTTTTAATTTGAAATTATTTACCCTAGATGTTGGCTTTTGTATGATTTTTAAAAATAAAATTGTTTAGTTGGATTCTTGAACAGTGACTTTCATCTTTAAAAAAAGATAAAGAATAGCACATATTTTCTGGCTCTGGGAAGGCATTGGAAACCACAGGGTCTGGCATTGGTGGGAAGGAAAAAGAAGAAAGGGAAGAAGCCATCTTTCCATAAAAAATAAAAAATGGCTGACATTTACCTAATTTTGGAAAAATTAGGGTCAATAATTTTCTTCCTACTTCTTTTCTTGCTTGGTAACACTTCAGCTTTCTGGCTGGAAGTATAAGTTCCAGGTAAGTCGAAAAGTGAATGAAACTGCCTGAGGCAGCACAGAAGAATTTCATGCTGAAGAAGCAGCGTCTGGCAGTGCTGTAGGGAGCAGAGCTGAGCAGGAGGAAGCACAGAGCAGCCTCAGAGGAGAAGGTGCAACCAGCACTGCTTATCTCACACATGCATTGGGGTGTGCACAGCACAGCTTTTTTGTGCTCTCGCTCCTGACAGCAGCCCACGTTGGGCACAACTCAGGAATATTGTTAACATAGCTAAATTGTCTTTCCAATATAGAGTCTTGCAGTTGGGAAGGTCATTTCCAGGTAGTTCAATCTTCAGTCTCCACTTTCTTCCAGCACATATTAAAACCCTTCTCCCCAGATGCTCAGCCAAATAAATGCCCATTTATCTCATTTTTCTGCTGCTGGAGGTCTTCAGGCTGCCTCCACACAACTCCTACGCAGACTGCAAAGAATATTTACAAGCAGTCTCTCTCACACAGGTCTTAGTGTATGCACAGCATTTGTTTCATTTAGTGTAGGAGGTTTCTATTTTTGTGTTAGTACCTCCCAACAGGCTTTGCTATTTTTACATCAGTTTTTATATATGGTGGACAGTCTAGAATGATAACAGGGATTAAACAGTGCAAAATGGCTTCAGACTTTCCATTCTAAAAGACAAAAGGGAACTGCTGCTTTTTTTTTTTTCTCCTAATTTTTCCATGCAGGCTTCAAGTAGCATCATAATGGGACAACTATTGGATCAGAATAGGACCATTTAATTGGTACCCTGCCTCTTGCAGTGACCAGGGCCATAGACCTCAGAGCTGACTGGGAACAACTTGGCCATCCATGTTATTTCTTGACATCCCAGTAAGCAGATTTAACTACTAAGCCTGAGAGTCTATTTGCTAGGAAGCATGTTTTGGTGCATAAATTATTAAATTTCCATTCAAGAGACCTAAGATTTTTTGTCTGAACCATAGATCATCAAGAAAACAGTCAATTCACTTCAGCTGTCTCTCATTTGTAAAATTCCCTGTCTAGCTGGTCAATGGGATGTATTGGGATACCATAGTGATGGTTCTCACACAGGTTCCAGAAAGCTACTAGGATGCCAAGAAGTAATGTCCCCTGCCATGACTTGGTGTGATGGCAGGAATACCCAGGGTGTGTCCTGGCTGTGTTTCCACACTGCAGTTCCTTGGATTTATAGCTCTGTCAAAATGGGCTAAGGTGACAGATTTGTCCACATGCCTGTGTATATACATGTTTTGATTAGAACTCCCAGGGATTAGGCAGAAAATTATGTTTTTGTGCCCAGATGAGTTTGGGCCTCTTCCTAGAAGTCTCTGTGGCTTGTCAGTGTGATACGATGCTCCTTCCACAGGATCTGTGTGCAGACTCACTTGTGTTTTACACAAACCACTAAATCAGTGTCAAATGTGATTATTTATGGTCATTCCGCAGTCAGCCTGGACTCCTTGACTGGCTGAGTGACCTTGAGTTAGTGGATTTTAGGCACTCTTGCCAGTTCCTTGAACTGTCCCCCAGATAAAGTTTATTGAGAGTATCTGTCTTTACCCAATAGAAAGGCAGGAAAAGATGTTTAGCTAACTGCAAGATATTCTCTACATTTTTTTCAATGCTTGACTGAAGTAAAATATGACCTTAAAAGCATCAGTAAATACTGCAGCTTTCATGTAAACACATCAGATATACATCTGCTCTTCTTTTTTCTTTACTGATAATAGAGAAGTTGTAGAAGGAAGACTTGTACATACCTTCCACTGTGTGGGCTCCTTTCTATCCCTTCAGCAGTGATCTTCTCCTACCAGGAAGTCTTTCAGTGAGCTTCCCGTGAGGGAAAAGACAGGTGAATGAATCTGGAGAAGCTGGGTGCTGCTCTTGGTTTTGCCAGGAACAGATCCTTGTGAACAGGTCATACCTGATACTCCATGCTCTGGGGTGCAGAGGACTTGGTGGTGGTTACAGGTTGGACTGTCCCAAGAGCTGTGGTTGCTGTGAAGGGATGCTAATGTGTGATTCCTCCACTGGGATTTTGGCTTCAGTCACTCAAACCAAGCAAGGTGCTGGCTGTTCAGCTCTGTGATGCTCTTCAAGCAGAAGTCATTTTGGGCAGAGAATGTGGGTAGGGAGGCTGAAAATGCTTTCTCTCCTGTCTTCCTTACACATAGTGCTACATGGATCCCAGTGACCTACACAGCTTGCCTGTTCTGAACTTGTCCTGTGCCTCCACATAGCCCTGCATTGGGATTTTGCAGGAAGGGGGACATGCAGCTCGACTCTACAGCAGGCTGCCAAAGGAAGCATGTCTAGGAACAGCTGTCCAATGACAAAGAAGTGCTGCATAATCATACACTTTCACCTAGGCAAAAGGAAAGTGCTAACTAGCTACCTTCCTTGGTAAAATAAGCCCTATCTTAAAAAAAAACCCAAAACATAATGCTGCTTTTATTATACCTGGAATATCTGAGAGCTCATTTAGGGAAAAGGCCAAAGGCCACCAACTCCAACACCTTAGATTCATAGATGCTATGATAGTTGGAAAAATTCCATACTGTGTCTTGGTCCCGAGGTAGTCACTGCACTTTGAAGGAAGCAGGATAATCCCAAATGTGATAGCGGAATGTTAGCCAAAACTTAGCACTCCAGAGAAATGGCTGGGGTAGGAGGAACAAGGACTAGGCAAAGAATCCCAAGCTGGTCCTTCATATATATTTTAATTTTTACTCTAAGGCTAAATACTAGATCAAAGATAGCTTCAGCTTTTGACAAATTATAGCCTCAGGCTTTCAGGCAGGCTGTAAGCTGAGATGGACAGTGGGCACTTTCACTGAAGCACTGTAGGGTTTGTCCCCAGGGTGACACATGGGTTCAGAACCACAGCAGTCCTGATCCCCTGCAGCTTGGCTTCCAGCCCTCAGTTCATGACCGAGCAGCAATGCAGAGTGCTGCAGAACGGCTGCTGAAAGCACTGGCTCTGGAGAGGACACCCATGAATGTGAAACTCAAACAACCTCTTGACCCACAATCCACCTATAGTTCAATCCACTCCATTCAATCAGATAGAAGCCGCTTGCAGCTATGCAAATAGTCCATCCTGCCTGTCTTGTTGGCCTTCCCTCTGCCCAACCCAATTAGTGTGGTGAGTAAACAGAACAACGAGGTCAAATACAGGGCTAGATTTTCCTTGAAATGGTTCCAGATATGGCCAGGACACCTGAAAATATGGTATCCATGCAGCCTGCTCTGGGAGCACTAGCTGCAACATCCCTCCATCCAGGGGCAAGATGAACCAGTGTGGGGTGGCAAAGTTACCAGCCCCTGAAACTTTCGTCTTGAGGTTAAAATCAGTAAAATGCCATCTGTATCCACTGATTTGTATAACAACCTGTATTTTCCCTGTTTGAGCTCTGAAGTTGTGCTCATGCATTCCTTTCCTTCAGATGCATTTCCAGGGCAAATTACAACAGTACCTGACATGGTAGGGGCTTTTTAACACAGCATCAGGTGCCAGGTGATATTTTTATAAGTATTAAGTCAAGACAGTCTGTTAGGGAGGCAGGCAAGCCCAGTCAAGTTCTCACATACTCGTTCTATGGTATGAAGCCAAACTGTGAAGTTTTTCAAGTATTTTAATGAACGTGTTTCAGACTTTTTTATTAACTTTTAATGCTTCTTTATTTTGGCAGTTCAGTGCTGTGCTACAGGAAAGGCAAAGCCACCCTTCAGTGCTGTTCCAGATAAATATGCCTTAACCACAAATTAACACTTATATCTTGTACTGCTTCTGAAGCTGAAGGCCCCACGATCTGCCTGAGAACTGCTGTTTGCAGTTCCAGGTCGTGATTTTGCTAAGTGAAGTCCCAGCCAGCTGAGGATTTAGCAGAAAGGATTCCTTCCTCGATGCCTAGGCACTGTTGGTAACTTAAGAGAAATGCAGCCTTGTTTGTTGGGCTTTCTTGTAGGGATTTTGGAGGCAGACTCCACTTCTGGAGGATGCAAACTGGGTAGCAGGATGGGGAGAGAAAGGGGTTCATCAGAGGAGCAGCTCAGAGGATGTAAGAGAGACCCTGCAGGTTTGTCCTGCTCTGAGCCTTCTGCAGATGGTCATTGTAGCCCCAATACAGAGTGATGCTGGAGGTGCTGCATCCCTGGCCTCTGCTTGCTTGGCTGAGCAAATCTCCTTTCCTTACTCTCCCAGTTTACTTTTGATTAAAGATATGAGAAGTATTGAGCATTCTTGAAGGTGGAAGATGCTGATAAAACACTGCTTTGCTTCTTTCAGAAATTTGTTTTCAGATCTCCTTAAGGGGTGAACTTCAAAATTGGGGTTGACATTTCTGTTTCTTTTATTATAAAAGAGCCTGTTCCAATCCAGGTCTTAAATCACTCCCTTTTTACCTAGAAAGCAATAAGGATATAACCTCTACCTCCCCAGAATGTCCTCGAGCCAGACCTTGAGGCATTATTTCAACAAGTTCTTCCAACAGAGACAGGCCAGGTTGGAACTACATGCATCCTGTTAAGTCTTCCATTACTTTGCCAAATTTAGGAGATTTCCAATTCTAAATAAAGTGGACATACTTGAATGCAGCCAGAATGGAAAGTAAGTGTTAATATTTTCTTTGCCCTTTTCATATTATTACTCTATAACAGCCTTATGAAAGAAAATGCCTTCTTTGTCCTCCTTCCTTTTTGCTGTTTTTGCTTTTTCAGAAGATCTAGGCTGATCAAAATATAGTGAAATATATCAGTGTCTCCCCCGTCAAGTGTGTTCAGCTGTGACTGAAGTGTGGTTTTGCACCACTGCCTTCTAAATGTGCAAGCACATTACCAGGCTTGCACAACTTCCCTGTGCACATACCTGTGGCTAGCACAGGCTTTTCCCATGAGAATTCTTCTTGTGCTTTATAAATAAAGATAAAGTTTGGATGTTATTGGAACAGTGTCCCAGAACTTGGATGGTGCAAGCCTGGCCAATCAGGCCTGGGGGAAGGCTTCTGACTGACCAATCTGGGTGACTTTTGAAAACTCTATATATATGATGAAATCAAAACAATAAAGGTCATTCCTTCTTGCCATTGAGAACTGGTGCCTTCATTACTCTGCTAGCTGCTCAACAGCAACACATACCCATGAATGAAATCAGCAATAGCAAAACACCAGGCGCAAAGACCTTGTTCTGTAGGTCATCTTGGCTCAGACGAAAATGGAATCTTTTGTGCCTTGCTACGTTGGAGCAAAGCCCTGTGTGGAGTACAACCACCTCCAACCCCACTTCTGAAAATAACTTGTGCTGTTGCATGGTACTGGCAGAGTAAGAACTTTGATTCATTCTGCAGAAATTAACATTCACATGTGAATTCTCTATTTTTGTTGTTGCAATACTCACTTGCTTAAGCTGATCCTTGATCCACATTTCAGATCTCAGCTGATGACTACTGGAGTTAGCAATTAGAGGTTGACAGAGAGCGATTCCTAAAGTGTTTGGACTTGTTTCTCAACAGACCTTGTTGAGATCAGCTCCTGGTTGAGCACAATAAAGACCCCTTTGGACACTTGTCATTGCTCTGGAAGATGGCACTGGAGCTAACCCCAGCTGACCACAGGGATATCCACACCACATGGCATCATGCTCAGCATATAAAGCTGGGGGATGAAGGAAGGAGGAGGGTGACATGTTCAGAGAGATGCCATTTGTCTTCCCAAGTCACCATTACATGTGATGGAGCCCTGTTTTCGTGGGGGCGGGCTGAACTCCTGCCTATCCCTGGGGAGTGGTGAATGAGCATCTTGTTTTGCTTTGCTTGCACACAGGGCTTTTGCTTTACATGTAGTTGTCTCAATCCATGTGTTTCCCCCTTTTTACCCTTCCAAATACCTCCCTTATCCCACAGAGGGGGAGTGAGTGAGTGAGTGAGTGAGTGAGCATGTGAGCATGTGGGGCTTAGTTGCTGGCTGGACGTAAACCACAACAGGTCTCCAGACAGTGCATGTGAAACTGGCTGAGGCTTTTCTGCATGGTGCTTGTGAGACCAAAGCAATCAATTACTCCTTGAAAGTGCTTTCTGTCCTTCACTTTCTTGCTTGCTCTTGTCAGCTATTTAATTTCTCTGGTCTAAGAAACCTTGGAGTCTGCAGGGCTTTGTGCACAGCCACAAACCCAGAACAGGTAGGCAGACAAGCAGCTGCTGAGGACCAAGTAACCTCCTCTTGTATCTACAAACTGCAGGTTCTGTCTCTATCCATACTCCCTCCTGAGTGCCAAATCCTGATTACTACCTGCAATCAGTCCTACAGGAGTGCAACAATCAGAATAAACCTGAATCTTGTAACTGTCATGTTGTGCCTTGAATAACTTGTGGCTGTTAAATCTTTGGCTTTGCTTTTCCCAAATAAATTCAAGCTGTCTTTTGCATGAGGACTTGATGCTATAGCAGCAAGCAGCCTGTTTTGCAACACAACCTCTGCAGGCAGAAGACCCTTTTCTACTATGCATGAGATGATCAGCATGGTAGAAAAATCAATTTTCCTTTTTTTTGTGTCACCTCCCAAAATTTAGGTGGCTGTGAAGGTTGCGTTCCCCTACTTCTTGCACTTGCATGGATTAGAGGTCTCTTTTCCATGGCAGCTACGTATCCAGTTTGCACAGCACCCCAGCTGAAGCCACTCAAAATGTGGATTATGCCCATCTACTGCCACTGATAACCCATCTATTCCCAGTGTGTAGCTATGTGCTTGATTTATAACTCCCTAAATTAAACCATGCTCTGGATTCCTCTGGGGTCACCAGTGGTGCTCCAGACCTCAGTACAGATGTGCCCCACAGAAAGCAGTGAAATTATTCTGATAAGTGCTGGTGTCAAAACAAAGCAGTATTGCTATGGCTTTCAAAACAGGCACAAGTATGCATGTCAGCTGGCAAGTGTCAGGACTGAGGCCGCAGCACAGACTTTCAATAAGAATTCACACAATCTCAGATCAAGCTGAAAGCATTCTTCCAGGTGGGGCCCATGTGGGGCCTGGGGGTGGCCTGAGCAGAGGTCCAGTGGCATGGGCATACCACCTGAATAGTCTTTGAAAAACAATTTTCAAGCTGTTGAGGTTTTTTAAGCACAAAAGGAAAAACCAGCCCCATTTCCCTCAAGTGACATCTCTCCATCCTGGCCAAGGGTCACTGCCTTTGACAAATGTCCACCACTGGCCCAAACCACTGTAGTTCCATCATTGCTGTAGATCCAGGTTTCTAAGAGAAACGGCTTATGCAGTCATGTGTGAGTGTGCATGTGTGTGGATACATGTGTGGGCATGTATGTCTGAGTGTCTGGCTGTTATCTGCCTGTCCTCCCCTGCTGAGCTGTGAAGCCACTGGCTGACTCAACTGGATGTCAGACATATAATTAACTACCTATTCATTTCACAAAAATAAAGGAGTAAAGGGAGAAAAGAGATAAAAACCCCAACCAAACCATAGAAAAAGTGGCCACAAGAGCTTGCAATTTATCACTCACCAGAAGGTATGCATAGAATAATGCTTTTCAAAATGTTCCTGCTGCAGAAAAGCCTCCAGTTGGCAGTTACTGGTTCCTGGAAGCCAAATCAGCCATTAATAACAGAAAACCCCACAGGAACTCAGGTCTGCTCTGTACATATGGGGATGCTTTTAAACAGCTTGTAACCTGACTGGGATTTGGTGGATTTTCACAGGCAAAGGAAGACCCATGTCCCATGCCAGGCTGCAGCAGCAATGTCAGGACATCTCAAGAGAAAGGTAATAAAACCATCTGTTCTTCCCAGGGTGAGCACCCCAGTGTCTGGCCCAAGGCTCTTCCTGGAAATGGCTAAGCCATTCTACCAGTCCTGGCTAAGTCTGAAATGCAGGCTAGAGGTAGGTACCCTGAGGACAGTTTCATCTTAAAATAGTTGAAGTTTGGCAGTGGTTATCAGGAGCAGAGTGAATGACACTGGGGAGGATCAGATGCCCTGTGCATTAGCCAGTGCTGCAGCAGGCAGGGGCTTGTGGGGAGCTTGGCACTGTGAAGGGGCAGACCTTGCTGGACACAGGGACAGGCATTGGATGGGAAGCTCTGGAGATGCCTCTGTCAGTACTTGTAAATAAATAAAATAGGCCTGGGTCTGCTTTCTGGCTTGGGTATGGGCAGTTAAGCACAGCTCTTGCCCAACTGGTGAGGTTCTCTGCTGTCCCCTCAGGGTCAGTGGCTCCATCAGGGGCATGATAGCCCAAATGCCAGGGCCACTACTTATGGGGTGAGCTGGGAAAGGGGAGAGGTCTCCCTGGGAGTGGGAGGGAGTGGGTGCCATGCTGCAGCATGCAGACTCCTGCTCTGCACAAGGAGCCTGAGGAAAATTGGCAAGTGGGATAGGGCAGGATTTGAAATGCATGTGAGCAGTGGAGGGAAGGGGGCTTAAGCAATTATTTGGGGCATGAAGCAATGCAAAAATATTTCTCAAGAAGCCCTAACACACTATGATGTGCTGCTGAGGTGCTTCCTAGGACAGCAGATGCTGTGGCTCTGAGCAAGGGCTGCCTGCTGTGCTGTGCAGGACAAGGTGGGTGGCATGCCTGGGACACAAGAAGGCAGCGGCTGCCAGACTTCTCCCAGAGATCACTGTGATGTTACAGGAACCTGTGGACGTCTCACACTTTGCTACTAGAAGTGGTTTCAGTAGTGGTGTGAAAAATATGTCTGAAGAGTTAAAATCCTGGCTTTGTGCATCTCTATGTGCAAATACCAGTGATTAATCTGACACAAAACATACCATGGTCCATGGCCTATCAGGCTGTGCTCACAGGAGAAGGGGTGGAGATGAACCCCACAGCTGTTGGGTGGCTGATGCTCATCCAATTTCTTGCAGTGTTCTGCACCCACAGTCATCCTCCTCAACTCCATCACCATCCAGAAGTGAAAAAAAGTAACATATTTTTATTGTTGGGAGGCCTGTGCTATTTGGCTGCAACTGCAAATGCCATCCCCTTGCCAAGAGAAGCTTTGCAAACACACATCAGCCCTCCCAGGATGCCACGAACAACTGATGCATTATTTGAAAATCAGATGTGGAAGAGGCTGGTGGGTGCAGGAGCCTCCAGTGTTCCAGACACATGGATGAGGACCAAAGGCCAGAACTGTGTTAGTGCTTTTCAAACTCAGTTAAACCTAGAAATTCAGCATGCTTCAGACCATCAAGACCAGGTAGGAGTGCATGAAAGCAAGGAAAAAAGGACATTTGAAATTCACACCAGAACTGAAGATTCTGAGGTAAATGCCAGCAGCACTGGAGAAAGCAGTGACACTTGGAGCATATACCTAAAATACAGGCAAAGCTATGTGACAGCAAACACCAGGAACAAGGGGAAAAGAGCCTTCCTGTCAAAGGCAGGGGCAAACATGGGTGAGACAGCTGGGAAAAAACCTCTAGTTGTTTTAGATGATTATTCACATGAGCATCATTCATGAGTTCACACATTCAGCATGACTGAGGAATACTGCAGCTAAAGAGGAGGCATGTGTACACAGTAATTTTTAATCAGATGCAGCTAGTTGATGTATCATGTCTGATAACTGGCCACAGATTTATGGCTGCAAGTTCAGACATGTAACTGCTCATCCCTCAACTTCTGGGAAAGAGTGACCTGAGACATAAAATGCCTTCCATGAAGGAAGATGCAGAGTCAAACTCTGATTTAAATTTATGGCTAGATGGCACCAGCACCACAAGAGCTGTAACTTTTGATGCTGCTATTGAAGAGAAAACTAAAAGCAAATCTGCTCAGCTTGCTGCAGGCTGAAGTTCCAGTCACTGGCATTTACAGATTTACAGAGGCAGACCCTCTGGCTCTTCTCTTTTGACTGCAAGAAGTGGCTTTCCCCTTAATGGGCTGGGGGAATTCCACTTCCACACCAAACACTCCTTGTGGCATCTTTAGGAGAAGCTCAGCTGGGCTGGGGGCTGCTGAGATGCAGCTATGACACTGATGGGCACCACTTTCAAGGGTGAGGATGATATGGGCAGAGTTATCCATGAATAGAGAATAAAACCTTGGAAGTTATGGGAAAGAGCTGAGAGGTGCTTTTCATAATGTCTCATGAGGTGGATTTCATTACTTGTATTGCTTCATGGGAGTCAAGAACCCAGCTGCAGACTGCATCCAGTTGCCTCTGGTTTGAGCTCAGCCACAGGAGAGGGTGGCTGAAGCATGATATTGTCATTCCCATCTCTTGGAGTTTGAGAGTAGGACAGAGTGAGAGCTGTACTGGGTGCTGCTGGAAGCTTGGATGCAGTCTCTTTCCATGACAGTGGGAGAAGTCTATGATAAGTGCATTTTCACAGTTGACAGCAGCTCAAATTCAATTTCCCCACCCTTTTACCTTGAGCGATTTAGTCATCCTAAAGTGTTGTGCTAACACAACCTTCTGCCAGCAGCCAGCTCCTCCTCCCTTTCCCAGTGGGGAGAAACACATTACAGCCATTGGTCTCCATCCTTACATTCCCCTAAATTTGTTTATTTCTCCACCATGGTTAGATCTATTCAAAGATGCCATTGTCATGAATGTAGCAGTCCAGCAGCGAGGGGACAGGGATGGATGGGGTTGGACCAAAGGGCTCCAAAAGAGACTTCAGGAGAGCAAGATGGGACTGGGGCCCAGGCCCAGGCAGAACTAAAATGCCAGCCTGGCTGGCTGACAGAGCTTGCAGCAGCTTGGCCTCTTCCAGCACCTCAGCCAGGGTCACAGGGTGGGCAGCTGCAGTGTCAGAGGCAGGAGACTGGTATGTCTGCAGTTCATGGAGGTTGTACCTCATGTAAGAGCTCCCTGAGGCAGCACCAGTTGAGCAATGACTGCAGAGAGCCCTCTGTGACCACAGGTATGTCAGGGTAACTACAGAAAGTTGTTTTACATCATCTGTGAGTCTGACCCCACTTATTTAACAGGCTCTAAAATACCTGGTGTCTGCACTGCGAGTAATAAAAGTGCAAAACCTGAGGGCAGCCCCCCCCTGCTGCGGGGGAGGGCTGCCCTAGAACCGGAACACGCAGGATGGTCATTCCATGGCCACGAGCTGTGGGGCTGGTCAGACGCGGTTCTTGTAGAAGCGTTGCAGGTTTAGAAAGGCAGCTGTTTGGTTCCTGGTCTCCATGGTGTTTTTATTGAGGAAAATAGGGGTGGAGTGGGGAGACTGGGGAGGGGGAAGGGAAGGCAAGGGAGGGTGCAGGTTCCATACGAGCCCAGAACCAAAGAGGCTGTTCCGGATCTTGCTGGGGATTTTATCTCTAGGGATGGGGGGCGGTCCTGACTCACATCCAGTCAGAAGGGGTCAGGGGGGTGGGGTCAGGGACAGGAAGGACACACGTTACAACAACTACTTTCCATTTCTTTCACAGGGTGAGCATAAACGAGGCTGGCAAGGGATTTTACAGGTGTCAAATTGTTTCTGTGCACTCATACATAAGTGTCAGGTATAACAATAATTGTTTGAGTCGTTTTTTTATTTCTACACAGTCTTAAAATTGTAACTTACTGCACAGCAGTCCTTTCTTCCAGGGCATCTCACAGTGCTGGCTATGCTCCTGGGGAGAGAGAGAAAGAAGGCTTTAAAAGATTTAGTTCCAAATTATTTACAAAACCTGTCTGAAAATACATGACATTTCATTAAAGATTTTTGAATCACTAGAATATGAAGTCAAATCTAATGGGGCATTTCTCACACTGAAATAAAAACATTCTTTCAAAATACCCCATCCAGTCTGTGAATTTGTGGGGAAAAATCCTGAAAGTGACCTTCTTATCTCATTTCAGTTCTTAGCAGGACCTTTTCAGAGGTAGAAGGGTGAGTTTCCTTTTGACTCCCTGCCTCATTCAGCTTCTCACCGAATGCGTTTGTGAAGACCATAAGAGTTTTCACAAGACATAAAGATAAATGGAATTGAAATGTTCTCTAGTTCATAGGTCCTAAGGCTAAATTTACACATGAGCATCTGAGAAAGGGGAGGAGTGGACTATGGAGATGTTCATCAGCATGGCATTACTATTGGCTTTGGCGTGGAGACTGAACCTGATAATCCTGTACTGCATGTTTTGTGGGGTGCCTGGTGACTTCAGGTGCTCCTGGTTTATTTCCTAACAAATCTTGTCACATAACTGTTCTTTGCAACCCCTGCCTTGACAAAGCCATTGGGGCTTCTTGGCTGACAGAAAAGGAGGCTTACAAGGGCTTGGAGGACAAATCTCTGTAAAGAAACACATTCAGATTTTCTTCTCAAAGTGTCTGTCATCTGCTGTATGGGCTAACCTGTGCAAAACCACCTGTCCTCCCTCAAATATTGGACATTCAGGGCGAGTGGTCTCCTTCAAGTGAGTATGATGAGATGTTCCAAGGCCAGATTAAACTGTTTCCCAAGCCCAAGGTGCTGCATAGGATCTCAAATATATCTCCTACCCATAGGAAGGCTGCCCATAACACCCTGTGCTGTTTTCAGAGATAATTGCACAGACAGAGGGAGATTTTATTTAAATGGCTGCCATAACTTCTTTTAGCCATTGAAGGGAACAGGCTAGGACATGTCAGTTGTCTGCTCAGGCTTTGTAGGAGGCTTTCATCCTGCACTGCTCAAATAAGAAAAACTATGAGATCACCGGTTGCTAAACACTTGACGTGATTTCCCAAGATTTGCCTCTATGGTAAGTGCCCTGGTAATTTGGGTGGTGTTGACAGAAGGCCTGAATATTACCCAAAGCACTTGGTGATTATTTTTTTTTGCTGCTTCCAACAGTAACCCCCCTTCCAGACAGAGACACTGTTCTGCTGCTTATGGTGCACAAAAAACCCCCTCTTTGTGTTCCAAATGCCTTCCTGCAGACCAAGCTCCTCTATTGCTCATTGCCCAGGATTAAGGTTGGAATGGGGTGGGACAGGATGGGACAGAGACAGATTTCTTGGGCCACCTTCACCTTTACATCTTTTTAGGTTATTATTTTTAGCTTAACATTTGAAACATAATTTCATGTTGCATTTTTATTTCATATTCCAAGTGTGGAGTGGTGAAATCTTTTAAAAATGCATACATAATTTACTTTTCATTTGACACAACGACAAAGGGAGTCTTTTCATTAAAAAATGTATATGGCTGAGGCTCTGCAGCATCTGGGATTTGCATTCAAAGACAGAACTGTATCAAATTTTCCTGCATGCCTTTTTATGCAGTGAATGATCATGTAAATCAGTACGTGTTCTCTATACAGTCAAATGCTGAAGCTAAGGGAGGAAAACAATGCTACCTGTTGTTTTATGAGAACCATCAAGTCTCCTCACGGGAGGAAGCATTTCTCCTATGGCATCCATTCAACAGTATGGGCCTTAACCAAGAGCAGCCTCCCTAGCATTCTCAGAGGCAGAGCTCCAAATCTTGCTGATAAAGATTGAAACACTCCCATGGACTTCTGCACTTGTTGATTAAGAAGCATCATGACAGTCACCAGAGAAACCACAGCAAAGAAGGCTTGGAAGACCCTGGAGAGAAGATAGGAAGGAAAAGCAAAATATGGGGTGGCAGTTCTTAGAAGTAGAAATACTTCTGAGCTTGCCTTTCCTTTTGGATGATCTGGAAGGTACAGGCATTAATCTGTGGTATTTCTTATCCAGGTCTAAACTCTTATATTGTGTCATGTACACTGCTTGTAGAAGGCGAGTATTATTATTATTATTATTATTATTATTATGTTTAACAATGATATAATAAAAATTATCAGTTACCAATTACTTATAAAATGTTAGACTGAATATTACTTTTGTGCAATGCACAGGTTGTGTTTGGCTGTGTTCTTTGTATAAGCTGTGCTGTCGGGAGAGGAGGGAAGAAGCGAGTGTGATAACATGCTAATTCCAAATACTTTCCCTTTTTTCTTACAAAGAAAGAAACATCAACAGTGGTCCAAGCAGCACAGCTATTATCATAGCCTACATCAATCTGAAAATAAGATAAGATGGGTCTCATTACCTTCCCCTAGACAACACAGGATGCCTATAAGCACACAAGCTTTTGAAGAAAAACCCTGAGACCTGCCACCTTAAAAGGAAGCTCAGGCTGAGGTTATGCTGAAGCATTCTGGAGTGTGTCTGTCCTGGGATTTTGTTTAAATTAAGCCATTGAGGAAACTGGCAAAAAGCAGCCACAGGGGTGGAGTTGCATAAGAACCTATTTGTGTGTTTGCTTGGGTGTGAGGATTTGTGTTTGCTTTTTACTTCACAGGACTGAAAAGATTTAATAAATTATGTATCACTTAAGGAACAAATCCTTTACAGTCTAAGTTCAGCCATAAAACATTCATTGGAAAGGCACTACCTCTTCATCTTGATCTTTCCCCAGCTGGAAGGAGAGACTATATACTTCAGTGAACTGTCCAAGAGATTCTTCTTCTTATCCTCCATAACTTCTCTTATCTCTGGCAGAGAAAGAATCCCCTGAGCTGTGATGGCTGCAGTTTATTTTTCACAAAGGCTTGACATCACTAGCTGGGCTGCAGTCAAACAGCACACTGTTTGCTTTGTCCCAACCAGCCTTGGGTAAGACAAGTTATTTCTGTCAGAACTCAATTGTTAGATACAGATAGTTTGTTTTTCTGTTTCTTTTTTTCTTTTCCTTCTTCTAGTACACAATTAGGCTTATATGAGATCTTATTCACTGAAATAAACTAGTTAAAGCTGCAGAAGACAGAGTATGATGTTCCTCGAATGCCCTGGAAGATCAGAGACAACTCAAAAGTTAGGAAATGCCAAAATGGAAGTTGCTCAAGTGAGTGGTCTGGAAGGGCTCATGTTCCTCACTGAGTCCTGGCTCTGGGTGGTCCTGGCAGTGTCTCCCAACCAAACTGCATCCCTGAGGCCTTTGGGCCCTTGTTCTCACTGCTCTTCCTGTGGAATCTTTTCTAGTAGCTCACTTCTCACCTGGTTAGATGCCACCCTTTCCTTACCACCTGGAATATGTCAAAGTCCATTTGTACCCTATTGTCTTTGTGACAACACTGCCCTTTAAATTGTGTTTATTTCCTGGTAGTTACTTCCTTGATGTACTAGTACCTCCTTGCAGTCTGTTTTCTGTGCTGAACGAGTCTGGGACACCATCCTAGGGCAGAATGAGGCAGGTCATGCCCTGGGGTCTCACCACACCCTTGCACAGCAGCCTCAGCCCTGCTGTCCCTGGCTGGAGATGCCATCCTGCAGTGGTACAACAGTGGTTTGCCTGTTGTGCTGCTGTCAAGGAAAGCTTCCTGGCCTCTTGCTCTAGCTGACAACCTCCCATGTCTTGCAGCAATACAGCACTGAGACATCCACTTACTGTTAATCCAATTCTTCAGTTTCTGGTTCTCCTACCCACAGTGTCTAGTCCTACAGTCTCCCACGGACATGGTAGAGACCCCATCATTAGTAGTTTTCAATATGTGACTGGATGGGGTGCTAGATTACTTCATCTAGGCTCCCTTCTGCTTGAAAGGTTTGACCAGGTGATCTTTCAAAGTTCCTTCAAATCTGGGCTGTTCTAGAATTCTGTGATTCGACCATTAAAACCATCATCCATCTGTGGTCAAGTCTGCATCTGAGAAGGGACTTTCCTGCAGTGATGAAGCTCCTGGTAGTGTAATTAGTGTCAGTAATGTTGAGATCTAAGGGCAATCCAGTACCAGGGGAAGGCAGAAAACATGGTGGCTGAAGCAGGAGGCCACTCACAGTCACTGGTCTTGTCCAGACCAGGTCCCCACCACAGAACTCAGCCATCGGTACCCTTGTTCCTCACAGACTAACCCCACCACTCTCCCTCTACCTGTTAGTTCCTGGTTCTCTCCAGTTCAAACTGTCCTAGTCCTTCCCATGCCCACATGTCTCTCTTCAGTCAGCCCTGCTGTTACTGCTGTACCCAGAGGTCTCCACCCCTTGCTCCAGCCTCATCCAAGCAATCCAGTGCTTCTCATGCTCTGGTTCCCAGTTGCAGCCTGTCTACTCACAATCCCAGCTCTCAGCCCCCATCTTCACCCCTTCTGCTCCTTGTTGTGGTTCACTCCTCTGTCCCAGCTCCAGAAAGCCTTGCTGGGCAGTTTGTCTTCACAGGGGACTTCTGCCTCCAGGGTAGCCATCACAGCAGGAGAGGTCTGGAAAGGCAAAGTGTCTATTTTTGGGCCACACATAACCTGGCATGTGCTCAGTGTGGATGGCAGGAAGCCCAGATGTATTCAGCTGTTGACATTAGCAACTACTGCTGAGAAAATGTGAATTTCAAAGGGATTTTCAAAAACAGACTCCTGAAGCAGTATTTTTTTTTTTCTGTCAGCCTCTCCTGATGCCATGTTAACTTTCAGTATCTTTCTCTGAAGCATGGGAATGGAAAAATTGTTCACGTGTATGAAAACAACAAAATTGGACAAAATAGAGTATTTTTCTCTGTCCTTACTGCCACTTGCAGAAGAACCATTTGGCTAAAAATTTCTTAATATTATATTATCAGCCTCAAGCTGATAACTATTTCAGAAAACTTCCTCCCAAATAGATCAAGTCTGGAGATGGGGAGCTGAAACCAAGGTCTCATAATGCGCTGTTTCTGAATCGTTACCCTGGTAATAGCAGGTGACACCTCTTAGACCTATGGTTGTATGAAATAATCCACAGAACTACCTGCCCTTTTCACCTGCCCAGAAAAAGCTCATAGAGTTGTTGGGTGTAGTAATCTGTTTGCAGCATGCTGGGAGGATGAAGCAGTCTGTAGGTGTCCAGCAAAGCTCCATTCAGCTATTACACACCGGGCAGAGACAGAAAGTTGGCTAGAAACAGAAACGGCTGCTGTGGGTTCAGTTATAAATCATGGGAGGGACCTTTCTGTATTTGGTGACTCGGTGCTATGGTGACAAAAACTCCACAAACACTTCACAGAGAATAAGGCCACGTGTTTTCCGTTCCTCCTTAGGCAGTGTGATGCTGCCTGGAAATAACCTGTGGTGGTGAATTCCTTTGAGTTGATCCTTTTCCTATGTTGCTCTGCTGGAATATCCTTTGCTGGGGTGAAAGACTACTTCAGATGCCATTTATGATCCACTTTACCCAGTGCACTCTTTATTGGTAGTTACCAGTGAACAACAGAGTCCTTGTTATACTCTTCAGAGTCCCCCTTTTCAGCCTGAAGTACTGCTAACCTTTTGTACAGAACCCCAATAGCAAGTGGAGTCATCCTGCCTCTTCACACACGAGTTGCTCATTGTAAGCTTTACCTGGTGATGGTTGGAAGCCCCTTCAAAACAGTGTGTGCTTCCAAAAGGTGTGTTTAATCACCATGGCTGCACCACTGCAGTGGGAAGGCTGCCTTCCAAACCATGTTCTTCATAGCTTCACCCCATCCAGGTGTTCATTTAGAAAAGCATTTGGTACAATAGCTACCCTTCCATTCTTTCCAAGTTCTTACTATCCCATTTGTTTCTGAGTCACCTTTAATTAATACCACACTTTAAATGCTTCCAACTCTTCTGGCTAAAGTGCTGATATAGTGGAAAGCAGCACCAAACTGAAAGGCTGAATTCTTTGTGTCCACAGAAAGCATTTATGAAAATGAAAGGTGAGGCAAAACATTATCACCAGCCTGCCACTGGTACTGCACCTTATTTCTCTTCTACCTTAACATGGTCTCCCTTTGAGCATGAAATTTCCAATTTCTAAGGACCAGAAGCCCACATCACTCAGCATTAATCATGGCTCAGGTTCTCCATGCAGCTCCTCTTTTCATTAACAAGAGATGATACCAGGACTTCCAATCTTGCTGATATCAGGGGAGCTCTTTCTACTCACTTCAAGTGATGAGGTGATCAAGCATACACAGGGACACAAACCTAAAGGTGGGCAGAAAGCTGCAGCAGGGAGGAGAGTTCTTTGCTTGACTCTGAGGCATTTGTGCTTCTGCAGCACAACTGTGCAGCACAACTATGCAGCACAACTGTGCAGCACAATCATGACCAAGAAGTCTGATGGAATCATTGCTCAGCATGCTCTGGTTGCTCCCATGCTCAGCAGGGCTGAAGCAATATCAGGAATCTAAGAAATCACTGTTACATCACCAAGCAATGTAGAGTGTCCCAGGTCTGGAGCACTGCATGCGGCTCCCTCCCAAAGGGCAGGCAGTCGGAAATGTTGCAAGGTCAATATGACCACAGCTGGAACATACAAACACCAAAACCTGCAGGACTCTGCAGGCTGGATGGGCCAGCAATAAATGGGAAACAGAAAGAACATTTTACCTGCTGTTTCACACGGTACTGTGGATGCCAAATGCTACAATCAAAAATGTGGCCTATAAAAACAAAATGATTATTTGAAATACCTCATAACTTGTGGGGCTCAGAGTTGCATAACATTATGGAGCTAAAAAATTCACAGGGGTTCAAACAGTGGTCAGACCAATCCACAAAACAAAGTGTAGTCTTAGAGATGTGAAATGCAGAGATGCAGATCCAAGCTCCAGCTGAGGAACTCTGAGACTCAGAATGAAGGATGCTTGGAAGGGGAAGAATGCTGCTTGCTTCTTCCCAAAGGGCAGGGGCTGTCAGAGGTGTGCAGTGCAGTGTATGAGCCTCTGATCCAACCCAGGACAGCTAATTGCAGCTTCTCATGCAGTGGTTGTGAACAGAGGGTCAAGGCTTGTCATGTATTTCTTCACACTTTCTGAGGAAGGATTGTGTTTTGCTTTGGTTTGGTCCACAGGGCAGAGATGTCTCTGTCCTTCTGTAGTCCTTTCTTGTGGCTCCTGTGGAGTTTGTGAGGATAAATACAAACCTTGCTATTGTGTCAGCTAGTAGTCAGGCTTAATGACCATTTACTGGCCCATACAATGTTGAGCAAAGAGACTCCCTCTTAATGAAGGTCCTACTAAATAACAGCATACAAATAATGCATAATTACTCAAAATGATGCTGGTTCTTTCAAGACCAAGGAAAATGCTCTCAAATTATAATTGGATTTCTTCTTCCTTAAATGACATCAGTGGTACCCCAAGGACAAAGTCCTTTCAGCCAGCAAAGCTGTTGTAAGTAAAAAAAGACATGTTTTTTATTAAAAATAGAATACTTTGAAATCACAGTAAAATAAGATTCAAAGGAATTATTTTATTATATGTATCTGTAATAGCATATGTGTTTATAATATATTGCAGTTATAATTGTAACATTATTAACTAACAGTACTTGTAATCTGTATTTCTCATGGTTAATAACATGGGACTCGATACTCCAACTCTGTAGGTGAAAATACAGAGACCAGGAAAGGGGATGTGGCTTCTCCAAAGTCACACAATAGCTCAATTGTCAAATATGAAACACCGAAGTGGAAATAGACAAACACAGAAGCCTGTTCACAAATGGGAATAAAATATGAAAAGAATGAGCAAACCTTTCTATTACCAAAAGAGGAGGGTCACTTGCTGTGGTTAAAAAAAAAAAAATCAAATCTCTTAAAACCACCTGCAAAGCCTCTGACTGTCTACATAATTTATACCAGCTTCCCTCGAGGGAGGGTCTGATGCAGGAATCTTCCCTGACTGCTGCAGGGATGAAAATGGGGCCATTTGCCACAGATAAAGTGGTTTTATTCAATAAACCGATGAGGCTTGGATTCTCCCTAATGGCAGAGTTGAGGTAACTGCACATGAGCTGTTTAACTGTTTCTAAACCAGTTGAGACATGGTTTCCCCACTTCACATCTATCCTGTGCCAAGTGAGCTTGGGTTTTCCCTGCTCTTTGTTTCTATCTCCCATGACACTGTAATCACACTAAATTATCTGTTATCAAGATTCTCAGGGAAGAATCAAAACTCTCCTCTCTCCAGGGAAGGAAAAAAAAGGTAACTGCTTCTTTTGCCTTTGCTCAGCTCCTCTCCTCTTCCACTATTTACTTTATTTCTTTACCTTGCAAACAGCTCCAGTGTCTTGGAGCCTGGGCTAAGCCCAGCCCTTTTGTGCCCTGCAGTCATCACTGCATCTTTAAGGGAAAACTGATTCCCAGGAATGCTGTGCATGCACATACCTATCTGGGCGCTGCACCCACACCTGCCCACCAAGTAACCCAGCGCCCGCTGGCCCTCGCAGCCACATTCCAGCCGGCAGAGCTATTACTCGCTAATTGTTACCTGTCAAACAAGTAAACGAAGCTTTTGGGCCAAGTCCAAACAAGCATATATTCCCACGAAATCCTAAACCAGCAAACCTTTGACCTTTCTGCAGCCCCACTGATGATTTTCACTGGGACTGATTTAAAAGTATGACGGTATCTTCAAGGGACAGAAAAAGTGGCAAGTTGTGGTATTATTTATTGTGATGAAGCTTTCTTGTACATGTTAATACCTGCAGGAGAGCAGAGGATTACCAAAACAGGAGAGCAGAGAGGCAGCCCAGTGAACACTACAGACCTCACGTCCCCCAAATCACTTGAGTGGGGTGGCTTTCCAATGCTGGCTGATCCAAAAGCAGTTTGTGGATGGTGAGGAGCTAATATTCAAAGCCTCCTGAGTGTGAAAAAGTTAGTGTACAGAATAGCTCAGAGCCATCTGGGAGGCCTGGAACTGGCATTTCCTCTTCATTTCACCCTGTTCAGACTTGCTCCACAGAGCGTAACAGGATCAGCTCCTGTGGAGCAGGAGGGTCTCTGCACACAGCCAGAGGCAGCAGCCTGTTCCTGTCACCCAGTGAGGCTGTAAAGATGGCTGGCTTTGCCCCCCTCAGAGCTTTCTGAACAGGCCAGCGAGGGAAAGCAGCTCAGACCAAACTGTGCCATCATAAAGTTTGATCTTCCCGGCTAATTGCACAGAAAAGCTGTTCCCTCAGCATAAACGGAAAGGCAGCCTGTTTCCACTGAAATATCTGTAAGATTTCATATGCTTCAACATCAAAATGAAATAAAATAATAAATGGGTTTTATTGCAAAACTACAGCTATATATCACCACATTCAAAATAGCAGAGATATCCCTACTCTAATATGATCTTCCTTACAATCTCTCTGGCTTGGACCATGAGTGCCTTGGGGAGAGGACATACACATTCTCACAGTGGGTGATATGATCTGAGACACTTCTGAATCAGTAACATGACTCAGTCTCATCAGAGCTTCACCCCAGGTGTTGTGTGAGTCGTCCAGCTGTCAGAGGCAATAGCTGAGGGAAGAGGGGAGAGTAAATGGTATAAACCAAATTGTTATTGGTAATAACAGAAACATGATCTGCCCAGTAAGATGGTAATCTTTCTCCACAAAGGTTGCAGATAGCCTCCATGGTAAGCTTGATTTTGACCTGTCTCTCACCTCAGCTTTGCTCCAGTTAAACCAGACTTATGTAGATCTCCTGGATGTCATCTTTAACAATGAATTTTTTTGTGGAATAGATAATTTTTAACATTTTGAATATGTGAATTTATTATTTTTAATTTTGGAATAGCTGAGTTTTACTTTGGAAGTTACCAGGAGAAAGCAGTTGTTAGAGAGAGCTTTTGCAAGGCAAACTGACTTCTATACCTTATTTGAAGAAGAATTTAAATTTTTTACTTTATGTAATTACAGAATGGTTTAGGCTGGGTGAAAGACTATGTAGTTTGGGGCACTTTCCACTAAACCAGGTTGCTCACTCCATTCAGTCTGGCCTTGAACACTTCCAGAGATGTGGCATCCGCAGTTTCACTGGGCAACCTGTGCCAGTGCCTCACCACCTCACAGTGAAGAATTTCTTCCTAATATCTAATCTAAATCAGTTTTCAGTTTAAAGCCATGCCCCTTGTCCTATCTCCAAATGCCCTTGTCAAAAGTCCCTCTCCAATTGTCTTGCAGGTACTCTTAGGTACTGGAAGGCCACTCTAAAAGGTCTCCCCAGAGCCTGCTCTTCTCCAGGCTGAAAAACCCCAACTCTTTCAGCTTGTCTTCATAGAAGAGGAGCTCCAGCCCTTTGAACATCTTAATGGCATTTCTGATTTTAACCCAACAAAAGCTCCAGATTGGGGTTTGGTGCTTTTCTTTGGAACAGGCTGGTGCTTTGTGCTGATCTTAAGGAGTTTTTAGCTAATATGAGATCAGATATGCTTGCAGAACTTCTTCAGCTTAGTCCAGTACCTTCTATAAATGATGAGGAACAGACTCAGAAACCAGAAAAAATCTGGTATCTGCATCTGAGCTGGCAGGTTTCATGGAGCTGGGCACAGCTCTGGGCTTCTGCAGACCCTTAGGGGCATGCACATTTCCTACAGGAACTGGAAACTCCTCTGCAGTTCCTTCTCTTAAGCTCCTTCACAGTATTATCCTGTCTTATCTTGCACACATAGCCTGTCAGAACCCCACAAAACTCCTCAGCAATACAGGAGATCAAGACATGGATAAGTTCCTCTCCCAGAGCCTCCTCTGCACTCTGGGGAGGTGGCCAGACTGTTTGTGGTCAGCTGACACCCACTTGCATTATCTGAATGCCCCTGTGACAGGGCCTTTCCCCCAAGTGAAGAGGAATTCATGGTTAAACAACCATTACCAAGCCTTGACTTTAAATGGATGCTGTGAAGAAGTAGCTGGTCTGGTCCTGCTGCTCCTTGCTCAGTAGCAAGAGATACCCCAAGCTTGGTAGGGAGCAGGAGGGAAGGAGAAGGGACTATTTCGATATGGCTGGAAGAAAAAGGGAAATGTTTTCTCTTGTGGTTCCCAAAAAGAAGCAGCATATTGGCAGAGGCAACCTGCCTGCCAGGCCAGGCTGTCCTCTTAAGGTTCCTCTCAAAAGCTATTCAAGCAAACAGTGGTCCCTTCACAAGCTCTATTCAGCTGAATATATTTGATTTGTGATTTGTCTTCCTTTTCACCTTACAGGGAGGTGATACAGATGCCTTATCTGCTCCTAGCTCCTTGCCAGGCTCCACTAAGGAGTGTCTTTCAGCTTGTAGCACTGTCACTAGATTCCCATGCTGCACCAGTCACTGCACTGACCAGCTTTTATGGGTATCATCTTAATTTTACTGTCCAGTAGTATCTGAAACCATCAGTAATGGTACCCACAGGTATTTTGCTTAAGATAAAAAGGGAAGATATCTTAAAAGATGACTAATAAAAGGGTGTCTTTAAAAAACATCATGTGAAAACTGACAGCTGCATTACTAATACCCGCCTAGAACCAGCTGGAAATAATTTGGCCAGAAAATGCTGATTTTTCCTGTATCTCTCATTCCTGTTTTGGCAAACATTTACTGAACGAAGAGCAAGGTTTCAGGAATTTGTTGCTTCACACAGGCTATTAAGATTCCTGGAGCACCTGGGCTCTCCAGGCTGCCCTGCAAGCTGGTGTTATCTGTGACAAAACTGACTGTCCATATCTAGGGCTGTCACATCTGTTATCTCTATAGAATTTTTGAGAATGGGTCAGAATAACTTGATTTTCTCTTTCAGACCTGTAAAAAAAACTTCTGTGTCTGAAAGCCTGTTAACTTTTCACAACTGTGTATTAGCTCTGCCAGCAAACCTTACCTCTCTCCCTAGCATCACTTTTACAACGTAGCAACTATATGGAGGATGTCCTCTTTGTAGTTAGCTCTTACTGGTGATTCAGCTTTTCTTTTAACAGCTGTTGAAGTGGGTTGATTGACTGGAGGGCTAAGGAAAATAGGCTAGATGTTCTCATACACTGATTGCCAGAAAAGCTGACTACAACCAACAGCTCACATGGTCCCAGGCCACTGCTGGTGACCACAGGCTTATTACATTTGTGACTCCTGCTTGAAAAAAACAATGTTATTCCCAGAGCTGGTGACACAGAAAGATTTCTAGCTTCTGTGATGTTCAGAAGTGACCCATCCTGGTATTGGTACTTGATGCCTGTGCCAGGTTTCGTACCAGTTAGGTTAATCAAGAGGTTGTGCAATAATTTAAAACTGTGTTTACACATTTCAGATTTGGGGAAGCAAATGTAACAAAAAGAAGAAAAATTGTAACACTTCAGAGTTACAAAACAACCCATCTTAATTTAAGAAATAAACAAGGGATTCTCACAAATGGATGCAAAACAATTGAGAAAAAGAGATGCGTGCCTAATCAAGGCAAGCCCTGGTTAGTTCAGTGCTGTCAGCAATGCATCAGTGATACCAATTCCTACAATTTTCTAAAGGCCAACCTCATAGAGTCATATGACAGAAGTGTATTCTTTAAATCTCTGATTCTTATACCTTATTTGTACTTCAGGGAAAAGCTTTAGAGGGAAATACTGGGACACTGACAGACAGATGAAACCTCTATTTTTCAAATGTCATGATTCTAAAGCACGATGCAAGGAAGGGGGTGCCACCATCTGTACACATTCACTTCAGACTCTAAAGCAAGGTTTGAAGCTCAGGGCCTCCAGAGTGTGCTCTGTCATCTGCTGCAAACATAGCATGAACGAAGCAGAAAGTAAGATAACAGGATCTGTGCATTTGTAAAAAAGAAAAAAGAGCTCAGTTCTCAAATGCCTGTATCTTTGCTGTGGCTCAGAATGCAGCAAGCCACCGAGATGCGGTGTATCTCTGGCACTGCTTCTGTGCATGTACACAGAATGGGCTCTAGTGCTGACACTACTTGTATCTTCCCATCTCCACACTGTCTGCTGTCCACAACAGTTGCTTCACTACTGGTATCCAGCAAGAATTGTCTGTCAGGGCCAAGCTGCCTGTTCTCAGAGTGAGATAGCTGGGAGGAGTGCCCTCCAGCTCCCAGCCACTAATTAGCCACTAATCTTATGCACTAGGATTCCCACACACCATGCAGGCTTCCTTTGGTGACTTTTCAATTAGCATCACAACACCCCAAGCTTTGAAGGCTTTGTGTATATTTATCCTTTCTTCCAATTGTCAGGGCCAGCAGACATAAATTAAACCAATTTAAGAGCATCTATGTATCTACTATTTGGCAGCTATTAGCCTAAACAGACATAGTCCTCTACCAGCTGACACTTAGACACACTTATATCACCTGGGTGCGACTTACTTGTATTCTTTTACAGAAAATGCAACACATCACAAAGGTATTGCTTTAAAACTGGAATTCACTTCTGCAGGTGCAGAAGAAATGTCTGCCCTTATCACACTGATGTGTCATGTCTAGTTGTAGATGATGCAGCTCTGCTGAATGAAGGAGGATGAAACCAGCACATCAGATCCAGACAGAAGAGGGACTGTATGCAGTGAATGTTAGGAAAGTTCAGAAGAGGAGCAGCCATGTGATATGGGATGAATCCTCTTCTAAAAACCATAGACCAGTGTGAGGAGAGTTACTTATGCAGGTAGCAGCACTCACCTGCAAACAGACAATTCAACCATATGCAGCCTGATCAGCTCACAAAATTATAAAGATTCTCAGTGGACTCAATCCACTTCAGCATCCCCTTTCAGGCCTTCTGAAAAAGCAGTATAGTGCTCCAAAGGAGAAAATTATACTTGAGGCTTAGAAAGACCTAAAGCTAGAGGAGGCTGCAGAATTCCTGGGAAAGTGACTGGTCAGTAAAGTGCAGGTTAAACAATTTCCTGGACACAAAGACAATGACTACACATACATGTAAAAAAAAATTCCAATTCCTTCACACTGCCATCAAGGATTTGTGTTGGCTGATAGAGCAAGCCTGCAGCCAGGTTGCTAGTGGCTACTGCTTCATTGCTGTTGAAATTTCAACTCCTGTATTGTCATATCACTCTCACCCATCTCCCAGTCTGGCCAGCTCCATTGTCATTGCTACCACACTCCAGTCACTGGAGCCAAGAACTGCTGCTAGGGCAATTCTCTTCATTAATAGGGAATCTCTGATTAGAGGCATTTCAAAGCACCTTCCTCAGGCTCAAAAGATTCTCCCCATTATAGTGTGATTGGTTGTTTAAACTGAAGTAATTGGCAAGTGTATAATTGGCCTTATTTACAATGAAGATTTTCCAGATATCCTTAGTCTCCCTTCCCCATCCCCCATGTTGCGATGCTGTTTGGAGTGCCATAGCATCAAATTTAACTTCAGGCATCTGCTGTCTAAACCTTACAAAATTGGAGCACTAGCCAGCTGTGGAGTCACTTCTAAAGCAAAGAAAGGATATGTAGTGCAAAGGACAACTTAAATGAGTAACATTCTTCATAATACTGTCTATAAAAACACCTTCTATAAATTCATCCTTCAGTGAAAAGATGGTCATTTCACCTATGACTTAAAAAACTCCTTATTGACCAGATAACACTTCTAGGAATTCAGAAGCTTCACTGGTACTACATGATGCTGATCCTCTCTTGCACTTGCAGAAATTCACCACCACTTGAGCTGCTGGAGGAGCTGAAATGTCCAATAAATTGGTGCTGCCAGAACTGCTGGTGATGCCACATTTGCTGGTAATGCCAAGAAACATCATGTGGTCCAGCCATGTGTGAGACTCTAGGAGAAAAGGACTGTGCAAATGCTGTAATTAATTCCCTACCCTTACACTTGGAAGGCTTTTGTTCACCCTGAACAGAGGAGACTGCTTTGCATAGACTTTCACAATCACTTTAACTCAAAACTAAAGTTGGGTTGCTGCCAAAAGAGGTGGGCCTCTTTCCTTTCCTTGGGTCCAGCATCCCCACAGTTTGGCAATACAATCTTATGGGGTCAAACCAACCTACATATCTGCCTGAAAACTAACCCGATTAAAAAACCCAAACCAAATGAAAAGAGGCTTCAGGCAGATGAAAGAGCAAGGCTGCTGTTGGGACACCAGAGGGCAGAAATGCATGACTTGGGTGAGAAAGAAAAAGCCCCTTTGGGCAGCCACACTTCTACCAGGCTCAGCCAACCAGTGGTGATTCTAAGGCATTCATCTGTTGGGGATCTCAAACAGATATGTTTTACTCAACTTCACTGTAAGGAGAAGGGTTGAAGCATGCAATTATTCCCCCTTGCCTTACAAATAAGATCCCAGGATAACCAGGATTACAGGACCTTCTGACATATTTTTGTGTCCTGCTTTTTGCTCAAGTTGCTGCCTGCACATCACTGTCACCTTGGGGATAGATATCACAGGAATCCCTGCTATGAGATTACTTACTCCACATTGTGGTACCAAGCTCAGTGTCTGCCACCTGCACTTCATACATGCATAACACTGAGAAAGATTTCATCAAGAGTTATAAAGCTCTGGTGAGAGAGGACTCCACTCTGCCCAAGGTAAGACACATCCTTGAAGTCAGATATGACACTGCATCATCAGCTGTCCTGTGTAGATACTGGTGTCAGCTTAGAGTTATCAGTGCAACATTCAAAATCCAACCTATGCTGCACCAATAGGCTGAACCAATTCGCTCTGATAAAACGAGATAAAGACATTTGGGTTTAAAATATCACATTTCAAATGTAGTTTGTCTATTTTGTGAGTGGAACTCACCTGGAATTTTTCTCCCTCTGTAAGCTCTACCTTTAGCTTTGCTAGCGATTTAAATTTAAAAAAAGGGCAAGGCTAGATTGAGAAAGGCTCACACTCTCTCAGGCTCTGCCTGGGAGCTCAGAGGAGGACTGACAGATTCTGCTAGGCAGCAGGTTTAATGAGCAGTTAGGCATGATGATGTTCCAGGGGCTAAGAATCCACAAAGCACTCAACATTCTGGCACATGTTTGTCAAAACATGTATTCCCTGTCTGTGCAGTTTAAAAATAAATGTATTCTAAGCTGGGGAACTCACTGGTTTCACTGGGAATGCAAGAGCACTTTCCAGGAGTCAGGCTGAGGCATTCAGCAAACTACCCATCTGTATTTGGCATCTGCAGAGATTTGGGCAAGGGGTAATAAATTCCTGGCTCTGCACATACTTCCCATATAACCTTTGGCAAGTCTGTTGCTCAAAAACCTCACATGTAAAATGGAGAGGTTCTGCTACCTCCCCGTGTATGCCTTGCACACCTTCCCTGAAAACTTCACGGGTCAAGAACTGTCTCTGGCAGACTGTGCCTGGGCTGTAAGAGTTTAAGCAACTTCTCCCTGATACCAAATGTCTCTGTCTTGGGGCTAGGAGACTGTGTGGTGTCGGTTTGGGCTCTCTCTCACAAAGGTTTCCTGAACCTTTGAAAGTGCCCTCCTGCACCTAGTTCATTCTGAAATGACACAGATTTTATATACCTTTCTCCCCAGTCACATTAACCACGGTATTGATTATGCAGAGGGGTAACTTGTACTTCCAATGGTGTTAAAGGAGGGTCTGCCTTCCCCTTAAAAGTCCTAGTACTCAGAGCAACGTTTGTGGTGAAATAAGGAGCAACATGCACAACTTGCCCCACCCTTCCCTGCAGGGCTATTGCTCATGTGTGGGAGCTAGAGAAAAAAGCAGTGAAGAAATGTAAATGTAAATCTGCCTGCTTTGCCCCTCACACCCAAACACTCCATATAAACAAACAGCCATCTCCAGGTACTGTTTTCAAGTCAAATAGAGACAAGCAAATACTCAACATCTCTGTCCTGAAGCACGTAAAACTTCTTTGCTGCCGAATGCTTTCACCTTGCTTCGTTCTGAAGCTAAAATTTCTACTTACTTGAGAAAAATGTAAAGAAATAAAAATATAAGGGAAAAGCATAGATATTGTATATTTGTATATTCCAAGAGATTTGGTTTCTATACTAAAACAAAAGAGGGAAAATTTGCAGTGCAATTCCTAGTTGCACACGGTGTCTAGTGCATGACATGTTTAGAAGTTTCTGCATCCTGAACTGACTGAGAAAACATGGATATTTTGTCTGATTCTTTTTTAAACTAGGAACTCAGAGAAACAAAGGTAGGGTAAAAGCAGCATATGTCACAGCCATATAACATTCCAAGAAGTTGGAATTACATAGTATCTTCAATCTGCATTAAAAGACAAAGAAAAAAATCAATAGTGAATTAGGTAGTATAATAATGCACACAGATAACAGAGATACTGCGACGAAGAAATGAGGTGTAAAGCAACTTGGAACCAATCCATCAAAGTGATGCACTGAGAACTTGATTTCTGGGTCTAGCTATCCCACAATACATGGGCAGAATGAGATAGAATAGTTATCACACCTCCCTGGGTGTCAGGGAAGACCTGCCAGCAGCAGAGGAATAGCGAAATCTACTTTTGCAGCACTCTGAGTAGAGATAAAGCAGGCTTGTAGGTGCATGCAGGGCATGTACATTGTATAAACATGGTATCACTGAGATGGCAAACCTGATAGAACAGGCTGACAAAGCAGCTGCAAGGGATCTAAAACTGGGGTCTTCCCCAAGCCATGGACGAAATTATCTTGAATCTCCTGAGCACTGAAGAACCAAATTTAGGTAGTGAGAATGACAAAGGGTTATGGCAATGAGCCATGACCCTGCATTGCCCAAAAATGCTTGATGGAGTAATATTATACGCTGTCTTTATGTTTATGAACAAAACCAGTTGGAGGCTTTCTTGTGAAATACTTCTGTATTTCAAAAGAGAATACCAAAAAGTTGTAGAGAGTGACACTGCTACACCTGTCTATAAAGGTACTAAAGGTGGAGCTGGCAAAGCTCAAACAGAAAGAAAGAGACACAGGGTCTGGTGACCTTTCCACAGAACGAGGCATCCCAGAGATCTCCTGGCTCCAACACTGGTTCCTTTTGTGGCACCAGACAATCCTCTTTATCCTCTGCCCTTCAAGTAAAATAACATTTGCTTGCTTCTGAGGGCATCCACAAGGATAAACGAGCAACAGCCCAGTGGCTGTCAACCCCACCTCTTATTCAGCAAATTCTGAAAGCAGCTTTTTCCATTTGCTGTGGTTTTTTAAGTGCCTTTCTCTTTGATTATAGTATTGACCTATTTTAAGGGAAAACTACACTAATTTTAAGCAAACAGGATGGTAAGTCCGTGGCTCTGTTTCCCAACTGCTACTGCTGAAGTATTTCTGTGGATTCTGTGGGCTGCATTTACTCTAGTTCTTGAGTGTGGGAAAAGTAAACAAGCAATTGTTTATATGCCATCCTTCACCTTCTGCATTCTGGAACACTTATGCCTATTTTAGGACAGACTGTTGGAGCAAAAAGACACATTCGTCATGGCTTTTAGAATGCTTATTGTTGCAGGGCAATAATTTAGATGGATTTTTTTAAACTCTCAGCATACTTATAACCAATGCAAAGACATTTGAAGCTCTTGGTTTTGCCCCATGTTGATCACATCCCTATTTCAGGTTCCTTTAAAATGGTGCTCTGTTGGTCATACTGGTTCAAGGACTGACTGATGTGAGCTGGGAGCAGCAGCATTGGTGGAAACACAGACTTGGCCATTCCCACTCTGCAGTGAGAGCCTTCAGTCTGAGCCTCTGTGGAACCTGGAGAACACCAGTCCATCTCCCCCAGGCACCCACTGCAGTGCCAAGAATGACTGTGGGCACATTTTGTACAACTGAGGGAATTCTGTGTTATCAAGAGGAAAAGAAGGGAGAAGTCAAGAAGAGGAGAAGAGGAGGGAAGAAGAGGAAAAAAAGAAAAAGAAAAAAGAAGCTAAAAAAAAAAAAGAGAAAAAGAGAAAAATAAAAAAAAAAAAAGAAGAAAGAGGAAAAGGAAAAAAGAGAAAAAGAAGAAAGAGGAAAAAGGAGAAAGAGGAAAAAAAGGAAAAAATGAATTTTGATTAAAAGTTGGGTTTAAACTACCACTGGCAATTAAAAATGTTCTAGTAATTAAAGGGGAAAAAAGATATATAGATAAAAGTATTAGGACAGTTTTTCTTACATTCCCCGGGAGCTGTTCACAACCTAAACAAACCAACAGCATTTTATCTTCATCTCAAAACACTTCAAATTAGGATAACTCAAAAGGTGTCTATGAATTTGCAGTCTTGTTCTATGATGATGCAAAAACCATGTCAATGAACACAAGAAGCTGGACAGAGCTTTAGGAAGATGCACTCTTAACATTTTTCTCACTGGTCAGGTTATTTACATTCTCTAGTTCTGCCCCATAAAGATAGGACACAATTTTAATGTCATCATAATTAATGTATTTCCAAAGTCTTGGATCCTACGTCACATGAAATTGTCTTTCACAGATGTCTTCCTACTCTTTTTCACACTACAGTTTAACAACAAAATTACTGTCATTAGGTGACCTAACTGAATTTTCCCAGTGTTTAAAAATGATTGAATGAATCACTAAAAAACTCTACCAGGCAGATCAAAGCATCTGCAGAAAAGCCATCCTTCTATATTAAATTCTATTGAATTGGTTCCAAAACTATGAGTAGTCTTTATTAAACAGATTACTACTTAATGTCTGCTTATCAAGTATGAACCTAATATTCCAATCTATTGTCAAACTTTGCCACCTTCTCCATTGTCTCAGTGTCATATTGAGAAGTATTTTCATTACTAAAAATTGCTTCTGTTTTAAGCTGAAACAACACTGTGTGTGCCATACTGCCTCAGTGCAGTGCTGCAGATATACAGGATAGTCACGTTATAATTTTGTCATGTTTCAGAACCATGAAGTCTACATTCGTAATAGGCAAAACAAAAAGAAATAAAGCTCCTCCTTTATTTCCTTACATATTTCCATATTGCTTTGATGAATCTAAAAGAAATGCAAATCAGCATTTCATATAGAAAGTGCCACACTCAGCTCCACACCTTACCCTGTGGTCAGGAAATGCTTGATATTCCATGATCCTCCACATGGCTGAGCTGCTGCTGTCATAGATGATGTGGAGGTACTTGAGAGCTTGTGGTTGTTAAAAGGCTCCCAGCAGACCTGTTTGTGGAGCACAAATTGCAATTTCCAGGCCGCATTACAGAAATCCACGAGTACTTGCCATTAAGCACAAAATCTCATATTCCAACATGAATTTTATAGTTCATTGTGAAGCATTAAAAGTCAAGTGTTACCAGGATCACAGTTACTTAGAATTACTTTCTTGAGGTTAACTGTGCACAGCAATTTATTCTTAAAGCAGAAGAACAATCTATTTTGGGGTATAGGAATGTTGCACTACAATCTTTTAAGCTTATTTTGATGTACACGATGGCTTCATTGAAGTCAGCTGAGGATCAAGGTCTGCACAAATTCCAATATAGTTTCATACAGGGGACTACAAAGGAAGGGCTGTAGGCAGTAAATGTTGCATATCACAAAACTAGTAAGTAGGTGGTTCTCTTTGAACTTACTGTGAGAGTATACATTTTATATCAACAGCCATCAGACAGAGAGACACAAATAAAAATACATGGTAATCACTGCCTACTGAAAACAGTTGTTTTCAAACATCTGCTCTCTCACTGAACTTCTTTACAACACTGTTTTGACATAAATATCTCTCCAACATCTTTTATCTCATAGACTTCTCTTAATAGTTGTCTGAAGTCTATTTTAAGTACTTGGTGCAATTAGTAAGCCTAGTTAAGCCTTATTTGTACACTTGATTTCCTTTACCCAGTGCTGGCAAGTCTAAACGACATTCACTGCTACGGAGTGAATAGCGTAAATATGAGGTAAAGCTTTAGAGAGTTGAATTCTACACAATTCAATTCACAGTTGAATCCTTACAGTGCCACAAAAAACTATCAGCTACTGCACAAAGAAGCAAGCACCATATGAAAAACAGTAGTCTACTATTTTAAATATTTCCTGTACACTCCAAAGACAAGTCCTAAATTTTCAATAATGTATGGCATGACTATTCCATTTTTGCTCTACACAGCCTTGATGCTACAGGAAGCGAGACTGGTCTGCCCAGAAATAACATTATCTGATGTTTCAATGACTAACAGATTAGTTTATAATAATCTTGTAGATCATGAAGAATGAGCATCAGGCTGGATTAAGAAGGACTTGTTTGACCTGTTCAGCTAGAGGTGGACTCTGACAATTTGATTCCAGCCTGCAGTGTGAAGCAAAGGGCTCATCCAGAAAACTATGAGCCCTATGCCTATCTTCCTAGTTAAAACAATTTTCAGGGTATAGTTTTCTATGTAAGCAACTTCTAACTAAATAATAGTTGTCATCTCCAACTACCTCAAATCAAAAGTTAATTACTGCATTTTCCACTTATATTCCTAACTTTGACCTTGGAACAACTCCTAAGATGGTTAGCAGTAATTCAGTCTCCTGACTACCTCATCTCTCCTGAGAATCTCTCCTGAGAGCAGGCTGCTAAAGGCAGTTTTGTATTTGACCCAGTACTAGAACAACAAACTCCATTTCAGTTTGAGTTACAGTTTGGGTTTGGTCCAGGACTACAGATGGCATCAAATGCAGTTTCTTTTCTTGTAAAATCACGTATCAGCAGCATTCCTACCTTGGGGAAGGTGGCATTTTCAAATGTGCTCATCACTGATCTTCCTCTCCTTCTTCCTATACATTTCATATGGGAAAAAATGGAGGGGAGGAGTGGTGGGGTGGGAAATGAACACACAACAACATCCAAATGTTTCTCATAATTGAAAAATTAATAAAGAGAAAGAGGATACCCAAACTTGTGTTAATCCTATTGATGGTGCTCAGACAGGTAATCTTTTCAGGTCTCAAAGTTTCTTTCAGCATAACAACTATTTGGGATAGAAACCTTATCATTTGGGAAAGAAACCTTATCATTTCTGCAGTTAACAGGAGGAGGTTCAGTAATGTAAACTGTTATAGCATTCTACCACTATTTCTTGAAAACAATACATAGTAATGTATTTGAGAGGTCCAACTTGTTTTAAGATTACATAAAATTCTGCATTCAAAATTACTGCATCATTTGCTATGAATAAATTACTCTGTTTCTGTTGTGTTTTATGAAGCCTTACAGCTTCCTCAAAATGTACTATAAAAAACAATTCATACAAGCATCGCCATGAATAATGGCCACACTGGCAACTTTTGACTAGATTCACAGATTGTATAATAATGTTTCTTTTCTGTGACTGGTAAATGAAGAAGAATGGCTAATTAATATCTTGTGTTCAATCAAAGTGTCACTGATCTAGATAAAGCATTTTTCTAATTCTGTTTAGTAAAAGTGACAGGAATCTTAATGGGACTATGTTTAAGCTGACTTAAAACTGATATATACTGAATTTGTTTGATTTGATTATGAACACAGATAAGGCATGAGACCCAGTAATAGATATTTGTTCCTGATTGTGATGGCATAATACCACAGATTTACCAGAGTCAAGCTTGATTCCAAGTGCAGCAGTAGGTAAATGAAGATGAGGCCCCGGATCATAACATGTTATATATATATATATATATATATGCATATGTGTCTGTGTGTATACATATATATTTGGTTATACAAATATGTATTCCCATTAATATCCCTCCTACTACATTCCCTTGTCAAGGGAAATTCCCCTATTGAGGAGCTGGACTTGATAATCCTTGTTTGTCCCTTCAAACTCATGGAATCATAAATTCTGTGATTTTATGAAATCAAAGGTAGAAAATGGAAAAGTCCCTTCAACTTAGTATAAATTTCATGGGTTTGAAATAATTCAGATAAATGTCTTGCAAAGATGACTAAGTAACATAATGGTGCATTCTTTACACATTCAGCGTGATTTGTACAGCAGAGATTGTCAGCAGTCAAGTTGGAAGCCTAGTATATAAAGATATCTCGAGGGCAGGTGGTAGCAGAAGGATTAATGTGGTCCTGACCTCTCTGATGGGGACTGAGAATAGGTGATAGCAGATGAGAGTCTCGTCTCCACCCTTCCACTCCGTATTCTCAAACTGACCCAAAGAGGTCCTCTCCCCCACCTTCTCCATCAGGGTCAAAAGCTGCTGTGCCCACAGCCTGATCCTGTTGTCCTTTGTAAACCCATTTTGGTCATCTGGCAAAGAGCACAGTAGGTTGTACTGGGTTGAAGGATGACTGATGGATCTGCAGTCCTCTCCATTCACTTCATCCCTACATAACAGAGCCTCAATAAACACTCCGTTCCAGCTTTACCATTATCTTCCAGTTTTCCACTGTTGACAAAGCAGACCCCTCAACACCCATCACCGCCCAGCTCAGCTATCAGCTCTCACATCCACACAGTGGGTGTCATCACCTGGCACCACCACATCCTGCTGCCGAGAGACGCCTTCTGCAGAGAGACATTGCCCAACGTCAAACTCGGGCGGTCCCAACATTAGTAAGGTCAAAAGAAAGAAAAGAAAAAAAAAAAGGTCAAAAGTCCCCAAGCCCAAGGAAAAAAATCTATCTTCCAAACTGTCCTGCGAAGGACGACGCCTCCCTGGGCGTTATTCGACGGCAGCCGCAGGCCAGCGGCCGCAGCCGGGGATTTTGGGCACGGAGCAGCCCGGCAGCTGAGGCAGCCGGACCGCGGCCAGGGGCAGCCTCAGCCTCACGGGGCACCCACTGCCCTGCGCCGCTCCTCGCCTCGCCTGCTCAGCGCGGCCGGCCGGGCCGCTCCGTCCGCGCGCTGTTGTTGGACGGTGGAGCTGCCCGCCGCCCCAGCGCCGGCTCCCCTTCCCCTTCCCTTCCCTTCCCTTCCCCTCCTGCCGGCGGCGGCCCCGCGGTGCCTCCCGGCGCGGGCGCGCGGTGCGTTCGTTACCTGGCGCTCGGCGGCGGCTCCTTCCTCACCTGTGCGCGCCTCTGCCAATGGCAGTGCACCTGGCGGCCGCGCCGCCCAATCAGCGCGCGGCTCGTCCCTCTCCCCGCTCCTTTAGTGAAAGAATCCAGCGCCGCTCGGGAAAGTTACCTGTGCGCGCCCGGCCCGGCCGCTCTCCCGTGCCGAGCCCCGCCGGCGCCCCAGCCCCGCCGCGCCCCAGCCCCGCCGCTCCCCACATGCCAGGGGGAGGGGGCTCTACCTGTCCTGCCTCGGCGGCTGGCTGCGGAGCCGGGAGAGGGGGGGAAGGAAAGCAGAATTACCAGTAGCTCTGGTTCTGCCGTCCCGGGCGTTCACACGCACACCTTCACCTGCACAGACCTGAAAGTCCAGTTCCGCCAGGCAGACGGAGGCACCGGGAAAAGGGGAGAGAGTTCATTGGATCAAACATGTCACAAGAGACGGACAAGTAAGTGATCGCAGGCACGCCGCTGCGCCCGCTGCGCGGGGCGGCCCGCCGGGCTGGCCGTGCTCCCCCTGGCCGGTGGCGGACGCGGACCCGCCGGGACGGCGCTTCTCCCTCCTCTCCCTCCTGCAGCGACTCCGAACTGGGCGCACAGACACTCCGGAGCGCCCGAGGACAAGGCTGCGGCTCGCGGCCCCGCACGTCGCTCTCCGCCTGGCCGTGGGGCCGCGCGATTATTTGTTTAATTCCCCTTTTAGTTTAGTTTTTTGTTTATTTGTGTAGTTTTGTTTTTCCCCCCCTCACTTCGAGGGTCGCTTTTCGTGACTGAGAGCTTCTCGCCCTGGAAGAAGCGGCCTCCGCCTGCCGAAGGCCCCGGACGTAAAGTGCTTCTTGGCTTTTGTGTTGGCGCAACAAAGGGCTTTTATCCCCAAAGGGCCGGGCACAGCCATCTCCCTCCCTTCGGCTGGGGCCAGGGGGGCAGGGGGCCCGGGCGGCGGGGGGAAGGCCCTGGCTCGGCCCAGGTGCTCCCCAGTCGCTCCACGCGGCGCCTTCAGCCTCGCCGTCCTGACCTTGTTTTCCCGGCGGGACGCCCGGGTGGGCCCGTGGCTGCCCGGAGACCGGCGGGGTTAAAAAGTAACTTTTCCAGTAGCAGGGCCGAAGGAGAAGGATGAAGAAAAGAGGGAAGCCTCTCGCTCCTGCCGGCCCCCGGCCCGCCGCATCCCCTCTCGCACCCGGGCCTGGCGGTAGCGAGGCCGGGACAGAGCGGCGGTGCAGGGGTACTCCGCTGTCTCCCGGGGCCGCCGGCCGTGGTGCTGGGTGCCCCCGGGACGCGCAGAGCGCGGAGGGGCCAGCGGCGGGTTCGGTGTCCCCGGGGAGCGGAGCGCCGTCCGGAGCCGTCGGTGGGCGCGGAGGTCGCGGCGTGCGCCGCTCCTGCCAGCCCGGCTCCGCCAGCGCACGGTGCCGAGCGGCCCAGGCCGGGGATGGGTTATTCGCCCCCGGTAAACAACTCGCGCGGGCGATCGCGCTCCCGCCATGGCGGCGGGTGGCTCGGCCTGGCGCCCGGAGCCGCCGTGAGGCAGCCAGGCGGGAAGGCCATTTTCCCTGCTCGGGTGATTAGTGTTTCTGCAAGAGGTGGCTGGGGAGAGTTACGAGGTAAGGAAGATGGAGGGCGGGAGGTGGCACTTTTGTTTTACTGCTGCCCCGGTGCAGGTAGGAGTGCCCCAAACACGGTGTGATCTCGGCTACCTTTGGTGTCGCTCAGATGCCAGCCCTAGTTGGGCTGCCCAGAGCCTTTGTGCCGAAGGAGGTGGAGAGGAGGAGCCTGATGTTGGAGAGAGGCTTGGTGACAACCAGCCTGTCAAGGAGTGAAAGAAGGAGATTACCCGACAAAAGAAAACAGCAGGGTTGGCTCCTCTGATAGGGAAGAGACAGGACGGTTCCGAGGGGAAAGATTAAACAAAAATATTAGGCCTGGCCTTTTCAAACATCAGCTGACAGTGGGATTGTGCGAAGGTAGCTACTGACATGAAATTAAACTAATTTGCGTAGGAGCTGAGAGTGGAGTTTAGGAGTTCATTTGAGCTGGGATGGGAACTAATGCCTTAGGTGGCCAGATTAGAGCAGTAAATGATTTAAGTGCAAAGAAGGGAATAAGGACAGAGCCCCGAGGGGTGCCGGTGAATGAAGGAACAGCTGAAAGAGCAGTCGTTCAGTTGGGAGGGGAACCAGATTAACTGTTGAAGAGCTGACAAGCAGTGATAGAGGGCATCCCAAAGCGATGGGCAGTTCCAGAACTGCACGAAGGTGAAAGGGGCCTATGAGTTACTTTCTGGCCAAGCCTAGTTGCCAGTAGTTTCAGCAGCCAGAAACTAGGCTGCGGCAGATTAAGGGCAGTTAATGGGAGTGGGAGGGGAATATGGAGACGTGGGGGGGTCAAAAGAACAACTTTGCACCATAGTCGGCATTGAATCAGAAAAACAGTGCAGAGGAAACCTAGCTCATGCAAGAAACTAGGGCAAAAGTGGTTTCCTTCTGGGTCTGGGATGCTGTTGGGCTACTGCACTATCCTTCCTTTCCAACAGGAATAATATGGCATACATGTAAGCTACTGAGACTGGAGCATTAATGCTCTTCATCCCCTGCTCTGTGTAGAGCTGCTGCTGCTGTTACCACTGTGAGGGACTTAAGAGCAGTGCAGAGCACACAGCCTCAAGTAACAGCGCTTGGCCCGTTGCAGGTATGCCTGTGATCTGTTTCTGGTTAAGATGTTTAGAGAATTCATAGGTGATAGGTAAGAGTTTGAAAAGGAAATTAAGAATAAAAAAATCCCCTGTGCTCTCTATATGCAAGTGTAACATGAGAAGACAAATACATTTGTTTCCAGAAGAGATGACCAGATGGAATGAGATAATAGACTGGTGTGAGGAGTTTGCATGGGAAGGTTTTTCGTGGTGGGTTTTGTTTTTTGTTTTTTTTTTTTTTTTTTAGGCTATAATTATATCCAATTAGAACATAATCCAGAGAGTGCATTATTCTCCTCCACATGGTCTTTCTTTTACTTAAAACCTGATCTTCCCTACAGGCAAGATGGGAGAGTGGAGCTCATTATTTCGAGGTCAGTTAATTTGTCAGAGTCATTGGATGTGTTTTTATGGGGCTTGTGCTACTAAGGTGCCGGTGTAGAGGACTGAACAGTGGAGGGGATATAGAAAGTGTGAAAAAATATGTTCTGTGGGACTTGCTGTCTTTTCTGGAGACGTGGTAGACCCTGCTGCACTACTACACAGAGCTGCCTGCAGAGTCCCTCTTTGGATGGAGCCATTAGGGACAGGTTCTGTAGTGCTTTAAGGGAGGAAGGTGGACAGCTAGGTGAAAATGCTAATAAGCCAGGTGCTTGATTCTAATGCTAATTGAGGAGCATAGAAGGGGTGATTATCCTTAAGATAGGCATACTATCTCCCTGTCTTTCCCTTTAGTCTTTCTACCTAAGCTGGGTCTTGCCTGCTTGCTTCCACAAACTCTCAGGTCAGGAGAGATAAGGCATGATTGCACATGCATTTTTCAGAGGCAGTACTGACTTAAGCAGGCTGTGGCCACTTGTTCCTACCTCTATTCCACCTTCTCAGCTGTGTCAGTAGAGCTGTTTGTGCAGCTAAAGAACTGGCTCAGAGTTAAGGAGGTTATTTTTGACATCCATTTTTCATTGGTCTGGGTTCATATGCAGTGGGGGTGCAAGCAAATGGCAGGTGTTAAGAAAATAACTGCTCAAACTAGAATCTCTGCAGAAGGAAATGCGTGTCCCTGCTACTCTGAGTGTTTTGGAAGTCTGTGTTGCTGCTTCTGTTATTATCCAATTTCCAGATCCTTTGAAGAGAACCTGGGGATCGATGAAGGCTGGGGGACACAGGGTGGGGAGAAGGGAGCATCCCTTTTGCAGGGTGAAAAGATGATTCCAGGGTACACTTCTGCATTTATAGGCTAAAGTTGTTCTTACTTTTGTAGTATACAAAAAAAGTGATCCCTGCAAAACTCCAGTCGTGGCTTTAGAGCGTTAGGGGAATGTATCAGTGAGCTTGCTACTTGTTAGACTTAGCTGGGTTTTAGAGATTGGCAGTACTGCTGTGAATGAGGCACAGCAATTGTATGACCATTTGGGATCTGTCTTGTAAGTGCCGCAGTTGTGTCCATGCTGCTGCTGGTGTTGTGTGAAGTCCCAGGTGGGTCGGGACCAGCAGTTGCAGGAAGGGCAGGCTTGTGGCAGGCTCCAGCATGCTGGCTGCTGTGCCTCTCTGGGGGCTGCCGTGGCTCTCCCCCTCCTCTCTGGGGACTGCCGTGGCTCTCTGCTGGCTGCCCAACTGCCCCCATCAGGTTCCCCACAGCCCAGGGTGTTTGAGAGCTCCTCAGGACACCAGGTAGCCAGGGCTGGGGCATGCTCAGACTGCCCACATAAAGGAGGATTTGGGGCAGCCTGGGTCTGCAGCTGAGCATGTGCTTGTGGGTAAATAACTGAGTGGAGAGCGAGCCCGTAGGTGGGAATGGGTTCAGACCTGTTCCCATGTGTCAGTGAAGGCATGTTCACATCCAGATTGCTGCTTGGTAGTATTTGTGGCAGAAGTTGATCTTGAGCTCTTCACAGGGTAATTTTGATTTACTGTTTTCTCCTCAGTGCGTAAATTTACTGCCTTCATAATGTTTAACTTAAGCATTTAGTACTGTCACATAAAGGGGGTTTATCGTTTACAGTGGGATTCAGTGTTTTGTTCTTAATTTTTTACTTTGAGAGTCAAACACATTTCCCATCCGTAGATATTAAGTGGCAGTTAGGTGACAAACTGCTTAATTTTTTTTTCCCCCACAGCTGAATAGAGCATCCAATGAGATTAATTTTGCAACGTGTTACTCATCTGGGAATGAATGGAGAAACAGGAATTAGATGTGTTTAGTTGTTGCACTTTTTAAATGTCAGACATGCTGTCACAGATGTTCCCTAGAAAACCATTTCTGTGCAAGGAAAGTGGGAAATCAGTGTGCAGAACCTCACAGAACTTGTATCCATAAGCTTCATTGTGAGGAGTAAGAGTATCAAATAGTTGGGTCTTGCTGTTTACACTGCTGTATCTCTCGTGCTGGAGTCTGAGACCAGAATGAAGATCAAAGCAGAAGAGGAGGGAGGGGATTTTCCCAGGTCACTTTAACTTGATTGTAATGATCGCCTAACATCTTCCCTGTGGAAGGGTCAGCAGGGACATCATCACCCTTGTTCTGGCTGGGACATCTGAAGGGGAAATGATATTAGACCAGTTGACATTTATTGTCAAATATTTTCACAAATATTAATCCAGTGCAGTGGTTACCTTTTTTTTTAATAGGAAACAGCCAATTAAGGTGCCCTTTTTTGTACACACTCAAAATAACACTTTCAAATGCTTTCATTTGAAATGAAATACATTTCAAATACTTTAATTTGAAAGTGTTGTTTTGAGTGTGTACAAAATTAATTCAAATTTCTGGGAATTAATCCTGGGGTGAATCTTCATTAGCTTTTTAATCAGTGATTGGGACACTACTAGCTAGTCAAAAGAAGTAATTATTTCAGACATCTTAGTATACAGGGATACTGTTCTGTTCTTCTACAGTGCTAACATCATAGAAAAGACAATGGTTGCTTACAAAATATTTAACCGAGGAAACCATATTAAGTACATGTGAACTGTGAAGTCAAATATTACAACATACTCATAGCATGAGAGTATGTCTCAAACATCAAGAATTATATATAGATTTCTTATATATATATTTATCTATTTATAGCTATTTATAATTAACAAATCTATATATATATTTATAGATATATAGATTTGTTAATTTTCCTAATTTGGGGAGGCAATGTTACAGTCCATAATAATGTATTTTAATAGTTCTGTAAAGTATATTTTTGGGTTTGTATTATATACAAAAAATATATATTAAAAAAAATATTTGTGGGAAATCTTGACTCCCAGGTTTGCTTGTTGAATTCATATTTTCCTTCTGACTGCATGAAAGATTTAATATCCTGAAAAAACAGCAATCTGTGCTATCAGTGCAGTAACTATTCCATTTCCATTAACTCCGTGGAAGCAGTGAATGAACAAGGACCACAGGGCCAAGGGTCAGGTTAAATTGCAGGAGGTCTGGGCAGCCTTGTCATGACCTGTTCTTAATTTTAAAGTCTGCTTCTAGCTGCTTCAAGTCAGCCAAAACAACCTTGGATGCTGTGCACACTCAAAGTATGCTTTTTGGGAAAACAGCATAGCCTGCTATGAAGCTTCTAAGTAATTGCTAATTCTGATCAACTCTGTCAGCTCCTGGAGAAATGCTGTGAGCTTCAGTTTTTCCTCATTTATTGAGATATCAGTGCTTTTTTTTTTTTTTACAAATGTGCTGAAACCTGCCTTTTTTGTAAGACTCTTCTTGGTTAAAAAAAAAAGGCAACAGGCTTAGTACATGACTAACAAAAGATTGTCTGGTACAAATAATATTTAATTACAAGTTAAACAAAAAAAAGTCTCTGAAATCATAGGTATAAAAAGTCTGTCTCAGGGTAAGTAATTGCCTACTTGAACTAGTTCTTCAGTAGGTATTTACTGTATGTATTTAATCCTTGTGTCAGATTTCTCGTTCATACTTCCACTTTGACATAGTTAGTAATAATTTTTTGTCAATGTTAATGAATCACCTATTTGTTTTAATCTCTTTAATCACTATTGCATGCTCAAGTTATTTTGGTTCAGAGTAAAAACAAATAAAACTTCACTAGGCATCTAATTGTTAAACTAGTCTGCTTTGCCACTCGTTGCTATTCTTAATATATTATTTTACTTCCTCTCAGACTGTTCAGTAACGGTAAAATAATTTCTTTTAATCATTTCACGTGTGTAATCTTGTTCAGATTTGTCTTGTGTTCAAAAAGTATAATTGTCCCAAAATTGCAAGAGTCCCAAACTTGCATTCATTAGAAGGCAAAATGACTCAGCCTCTTTAAAGGGAGCTTTTTCCTTGGTATGGACTTCTGGCTGGGCCAGAGGCCATCTTACCTTTTCGTTTCCTGGTGGTCTAAATGCTTTGATTTTTTTCTTTCACTCTCAATTCATTTGTATATTTTTATAGTCATTGGATTGGACATTTTGGAGACCTGTTGTGCTTCTGGGAAGGGTGTGATTGTCGGCTATGAAAAACAAAATGCTGAGACATATAAAGCTGGGCCATAACTTTCCTGTTTGTTAAACATTTATGCTCCTTTGTAGTTTTAACGGAACCGTATTATCTAATTGAAGCAACAGTGTTGCAGACTATTTAATTCTACCCTTGGCAATAAATCCTGATAAGTATCAAGGCTTTTTTAAACTAAATAAATCAAAAATTGCAATGAGCCATACAAGTTGTTGGGGGTTTTTGGTGGTATTTTGTTTGTTTTTTGTTTTGTTTTTAACTTTATCTAGGTAAAGTAGTATTCTGAATATAGTAAAGTTGGGCCAAAACTAACATTAGGATCTTTGAAACGAATGGTTTCAAGCACTAGGGCTAGCTTTGATTTATACTTCTCTGTGTAATGAGCACAGGCAGAAATTTATGATCTGGAATTTGAAGTTTAACTTGCGCAGCTTCTGTGGGATCTGTCCTGCATTTTAAATGGTCATAGTACTTCACTTTGTGCCAGCGAATTCACATGTATGTGGATTAATTTTAAGACAAATTGCATGAACATCTGTTCTAGATCTGTTTTATTGTCTTGTAGCTGAAGAGAGATTTGTGGAAGTGTACAATAAACTTGCGGAGGGCTTTAGAGCTACTGAAACGTTTGTAAATGATCATACTCTGCCCTTCTTAGCTGTGCTGAAACTGAAGTGAGCACTTCTGCTCCCTTTTCTGGATTTTGGATGCATCTGGAGCATGCTCCTGAACCTTTTGTCACACCATATGAAACATGGGTGTTCCACAGGTTCACTGTTTCTTTGACTTTGCACTGTAACACAAAGGAGGAAAGACCAGGATGCAACATGGTGTGTGATACATGTCTGTGTACAACAGAAGTGGTCCCTTTGGCTAGCATCATGTTTTAGAATTTGTGTTTCTCCCAGTATTTCCAGACTGGAGACAGTTTCCCTGTTCACCTTCTTATCATGCAGCTAACAAGGAGCTTATGGTAAATATCCAATGCCTTGATGTGCTGAGCTGGGAACGAGGGTGACATGAGTCTGTCTTACCTTTTCCGGTTATTTGACTAGTGCTAAAATTTCTGGATGCTTCACAACAGCTGTATGGACCAAAGCCTGTATCCCTTCTCTTGAAGGAACAGTTTGCAGAGGACGTGTGCAGGAGTGCTTGGTGCTCTTATCTCACCTGTGTAAGAATGGGCAGGCTCAGGCCTGGGCTGAAACCTGGGAATTGGAACTCCTCCCGTTCTCCTGCTTCACACACATCACTTGTGTGTTCCCATCTGGCAGCTAGCCTCTGCAGGGAGGGGAAAGTCCTCATGCATTGGCAGGGCATGAAGAAGTCTGCAGGTATATGCATGGAGCAGCTTGATTTTAACTTTTTGATTGTTTTTTTTTGTTTGGCTTTTTTTTTAAAACTTGCTGTAAGAACAAATGCAATGTGAAAAAAACCCCAAAAAACCAACAAAAAAATCCCACCAAAGGACCGAAACCCCTGCAACTGAAAAATGGCAATGCCTGGGGTAGATGCTCGCCTTGGCAGTTTAAACAATCTCCTTTGGATTTCAGGGTTGAATTTCCTGGGCAAGGCAAAAGACGTGAGGCAGGTAGGAAGAGGCTTTCTTTCCCACTAGCACCAACTGGATCAGGATGTAATGCTGACCATGATGGAGCAGGATGCAGCTGTACTTGCAGCATGGCTGCATCAGTCTGCTTTATGTTCAGCGGCAGATACAGCTGAGAAATTGAGGACTGCTTGGACTTCACATATTCAAGAGAAAGCTCTTGAGCATCAAAATTGTCTTCCAGAGACTGACAGGCAGGGCTCTTTGTTTCTGAATAAAAAGGAAGCTCTGATCACCCAAGCCTTTTACCACTGTTCATGAGTGTGTTAATGGGCAATTCTGATTCGTTGTAAACTAATTCACAAATTGCCTCAAGTTGGGTGAGAATTTGCCTGTAGTAGGATTTTATAGCCCCAAGGGATGGCTGTTGTATGTTCATTATCTTTAATCCGAGGAAGAGTTTGAAAGGCTGGCCCTTTCCATTTAGCTGATTTATTGATGTTAAGTACAATGTACCTCTCCAATTTACATTGTTGTACTAAAGTAACTGAAAGGAAAAGTTTTTGGACATCTATAACACCTATACAAGCATACAAGTATATATAAAAGTTCTGTAATCTTAATTTTAAATAAATTTTAAGAAAATCAGTGTAACTGCTCTTAATCTGGAAAATTTATTACAAAATTTTTCTTAAAAAAACACACAAATCACGTTGGATGGTATGAACAGAAAAATCTCTACGAAACAGTTGGAAGGAAAAAAGATTTTGCAAAATAAAGGCCATCTGAAGTTTAGTCTTGACATAAATGCTCCAGTGCCAGAGCAATCTAGCTCCAAGCTAGACCATTCTCCAGAAAATACCTTTCATTCTCACACCCTTATTACTGTTTGACACAAAACAACGGAAATATTTTGCATTCGCGAGGAGCTCAAGTGATACTTTGAATGGAAGCATTTAATTTTTAGACACAAAGTATCCTGAATTCTTCAGCGTTTTCTCCATGATAAAATGATGGTGTGCTTTTGGCTTGTACACGTGCTCCCTCACAGCTGTGTTCTGGTTGTCACACATCCTGACTCCCAGGTGGAGGGGTGTAGGCTAGCCCAGGTGAGGAATGGGCACAGCAAGGCTTGCTCTTGTTCTCTGCTCTTTAGCAGGTTCTTTGGGATGTGATTGGGGCTACAGCAGGTATTTGCTGGTGTTGCTGGTCAGGTTGAGTGGGAGTCTTGCAATCTTAGCTTATCTTTCTTCCTTAACTGTGTGGTTCTTGGTGGATGTGGTCACTGATGGATTTGCAGCTCTTGATAAGATCCGTAGATCTATGGATCTGCTAATTGCAGGCTCCAAATTAGGCTTTTCTTTCAGTTCGAATGGTCAGAGCAGCTCTACAGGGGGATTGCTGTTACTTGTAGGTGTCACCCTTTGTCTTCCACATGGTCCAGGTGCCACCAGGGTAGCTGTCCTCCCAAACAGCTACCAGCTGTCATCAGTTGCACAGCTGGAACAGCTGGGGCTGCCCTGGCATGGAAGGATGACTGACAAGACCAGGGGAGCTTATCTGTGTAGAGCCCCACTTATGGTGTTGGGTTTTCTTGGCATGTATTAAAATACAATGTATTTGTCTCTTCTGGTTATGGAGGACTTTGCTACCCCTCTGTCCCATTTAGCTGAAATCGTCCAGGAGGTTCAGCAGTTGTGCAAAAAGGAAAGCAAAATACATGTGTGTACATGAGTCTCATTTCTCCAGAGAAACTCTCCCTCTCATCCAAACGACCTTATTAAATAGAGAAGTTTTCTTAAAGTGAGCTCAATTGTTTTGGCTGACTGCTTTGGCTGTAATCTTTGAAATTATTGACTATGTTAAATCATGATAATTAGCTCTGACCATTAACCTCCCACAGAGCTGATTACAGGGATAGGGGTGATGAGGAAGTTTTTTATTTTTCTTAGTGCTATTGTTTCAGTATATTTGCAGAGTAAACACGAGTGTGTCAGTTGATTATGCTGCAGACCATCTCTCAAGGCAGAGGAGACAGATACTTAGTTTTCAAATCTGAAAACCTGTGTTTTAGAAAAAAACATGTTCTGGAGAGATGTTGGGAAGGCTCTAGGTCTATGCACCTGTGCCTTCCCAAACATCCCAACTGTTTACTTACTGAGTTGCTGTTTCTAGAGTATTTATCCCCTTTACTTTGGCTGGTCCCCAACACAATCATATACACACTTCTGAGAGACTGCACTCTGGTCACTGCTTTAAGATGACTTGTTAAGTTAGAGCAGCAGAGATTGACTCCTCCCCTCCAGCATTTTTAGAGGCAAGCACAGCCCAAGTCTTAGAAGGTGTGTTTTTAAAGGGATCTTGCTGTCTGATTGTAGTGCTCATAAATCAGTTATGACTGTCACACGTCTGTGAGTGCTCTGAGTAACAAAAGGCAGTTATTGATTGTAAGGGAAGATTGCTACAGGAAGGAGGGAGAGCAGGATTTTGTGCATTGCAACGGCCAGACGCCCATGCAGTGAAACAGCCTGGATTTAGCTGAAGGGGAGCTTTGTTGAGGAAAGGAGAATCCTTGCTTGGAATAATTGCCTCTGAGCCAGGGAGAATTGACTACTCCAGAGTGGCAACGGGCCCTCAGCTACCTCTGGCACAAACAGCAGGGCTGTTGCAAATCTGATTTGAGTTGCTAACAATAAGGTATTGAAAAGGCAAGCAGGCCTAGCAGTTCTCTCTGTATTTCCTTAGGCTCCTATTTATGCTCGGCTTCACTTGCTGAAGCAAACCTGTAACAACACAAATGTATATGTGGAAAAAAGAGGGACAAAAATCTTCAGCAAAAGACCAACCAGAAAGGTCCTCCAAAAAAAAAAAAAAGTTTCAGAAAATCCAGTTATTTTATATGAAAGGAAAATAGAATCAGTACTGTAGTTATTTGCTGTATTTTCTGATGCGAAGCTATGAAATGCTTTCTTCCCCCACAGAGCTCATAAAACTGTGCTCTGTACCAGAATGGTTATTTTGTTTTTCATTAAATAAAGAAACTTGTAAACAGTACTCTGTACCATAGAGATTATAATCTCCACCATCCCTCTCTCTTCCTTAAACACTGGAGCACGCACTTTGCAGGTTGGATTTGCACCACAGCGGAGTTCTGGTGCAGCCCCAGCCTTCTGCTGGTCACTGCGGCTTGGGGGCCAAGCAAGGCATGCTCCCGGCATCCAAGAGCATTTACTGCGTGGGTTCAGTTGTGCTTTTATCAAATCCTAGTTCTGAAAACAAATAAAAGTCTTGTTTGCACAGTTTAAATGCCACTCTCTGTGCAACAGCAGCAGTTGGTTGGGTTAGATCTGTGGAGCTGGCACCACTACAGGTAGGGCACAGCAGAAAGAGGAGACTGACTACTGATCTGGCTTTTATGTAGAAGACAGCAAAAAGTATTTTATGAAGGTCACCAGGAATAACTACTAGTTTCACCAGTTAAATTGATATATTTAGTTATTCTGTGATCACTGCAGCTTTCAAATTTGTAAGGTGTAATGTGTTAAAAGTTTCGTTGTGATCCTTGTAACTTGAGCCACAGTTCTTGACAGTGCTCTTGTAACACCCACGAAGCAGCACACCCCTCACTTCACTATTTCCCTTGCCTAATCTGTTTGCCTACTATCTTATGTAATAGGCCTGTAACTTTTTTTTTTAATGTAGTTATCAATAAGTTTATTGAACAGTTTGCAAAAGCAGGTGCTATTATCTTCATTTTTGTTTCCATCACACTGGAAATTTCAGCCATAGCTGTGGTGCAGCAGCTTCTCATGCAGTATACACAGGCAGTGGTCAGTTTGTACCACTTTCAGTCTGGAGGAAACTGCTTTGCTGCAAATCCCACTCACTAATGGTCTTGTGTGTGTTACCACGGGTCTATAACTAGATGCAGAGAGTGATAAAGTGTGAATTGTGACCAAATATGTTGACTTCTGTTCTGTCCACTGGACTTGTTGCTTATGTCCTATTACAGAAAATTTCTCTGAAATTACTGGCAAGTTGCATTCTAAAAGCAGAGAATAGCTCAATTTTAAGGGGTACCCAGTTAATATACTGAACTATACTCTGTTTTAGGTGAACCCTAGATTAGTATTAGAGGCTTTTTGTTATTTTTCATTAATGTCTTCTTATGTCAGTTAAATGTTGGATTTTTTTTTCCATAATCAAGTGTACATCTAGCAAAAATACTGGAACAAAATGTTCTTACATTGTTGCTTCATTTTTTTTCCCACATAGTTTTAAAATATTTTGGTAGCTCTATCTGTATATTAGTAAAAATACATTTGAATTGCTATCACAAGATCTGTACGCATTTAAATTTTGAATGCTGAAGATACCTAATACTGATAAGTATTTATGTCACCAAGTGTAATACAGAGATGCTTGCTTGATGTAATTGTATAATTTTAATTGAGCTATTTGATGTTCTTTACCATGCCTTGTGAATAAAGTAATCCCTTCTGGATCACAATTTTATTCTTCCTGTCTATGCAGTAACAAGCGACTTGTGGCCTTAGTGCCAAATGACACTTCATTCAACACCAGACGAGCCTACACCAGTGAAGATGAAGCCTGGAAGTCGTATTTGGAGAATCCCCTAACAGCAGCCACCAAGGCTATGATGAGCATAAATGGTGATGAGGACAGTGCTGCTGCTCTTGGCCTATTGTATGACTATTATAAAGTAGGTAACTCTGTCATTATCCCTCCCTGCTGCACTAGCAGAGACCACTGTAAGAGGCATCAAAAGAGCCAGTTTTCAAAGACAGAAGTCACAGCATCTTGTTTTCTCTCTAATATTTGCATCAAGCACTCGTTCTGTTATAGGAAGCCTGTCTGAAACAGTTTTGATGTATTTAGTTCTGGAGAGAAAAAAGCAAAATCAGAATTCCCATATTGCATTTTGTACCATATTTTCTTTTTGAGCATAGTATTCTTCCTCTTCCTTTGCAAGAACATTGGATGATACTTGCAATATTTTTTTTTTAAAGTGTGAATTGAAAGGGGAGGCCATGTCTATCTGTTGGTTTGTCTCCTTTTCTGGTTCATTCCACACATGTTTTAGTTTGCTCTTTAACTGGAGTATCTCTCATCTGACAGTTTCCCATGTTATTTTTGTTTGTATAATGATTGCCGTAGGCTGTATAAAAACTTACAGTGAAGTGTAGCCCTTGCACTGGAAGTTTGCAGGACAGAAATGGAGCTGGACACAGAGCCAGAGATCTAAGTCAATTTACAGGAAAAGTACTGACACAGTTTCAGTTTGTCATGTTCTAAACCCAGGGCTTTACATACCATTTTGATAACATCTTTTATATGTATCTATATAGACATATATATACATATATTTATATTAAAAACAGTGTTTTAGGTAAAGCTATGTTTGAAATTTTTGCTAAAATCAGAGGAGAGTCCTACAGGGTGCATCTCTATGTCATGCAAAAATGTCACTCTGAAACCCATGCTGATCCCTTGGTACTCTGCAAATGGAATCAGTGTTGCCTCCCAAGCACTAGAGTATGAAATTGTTTCATTTCACTTTGACTGTCTCCATGCTCCTGAAGCCAGCTATGGCTGCCTTGGACAGATCATCTTCTGTGAAAGCCAGCACAGCAATGCCAGCTCCCCTTTCATGAAGAAGTAACACGAATGGAAATTGAAAACTTTTGCTTCTAGTATTTGTATAAATGCTTCTAAAGAATGGACTCTTCTTTTAATCTCTGCTACATTAATTGAGTGTTCAGGAGAAGGGGTTGTAGGCAAGATGTCATATAGCAGTGTTGTGGTTAAATACTGTTTTAATCTCTTTGCTGATTATATTTCAAGAGATGTTCCTTGCTTCTGTGTGTTTTTATCAGTAGAGAAAACCTTTCTCAGTGACAAATAAGGTCCTTTTCTCTGCTTGACATAGTTACCACAGTGCCAGAGTCTGTGAAATAAATATGCATTGACAAAATTTAGAATGTGTCTGAGCTTCTGGAGTACTGGCTTCTGTCTTAGTAATACTTTTGTATGCGGCAGTTCATTATTCGGACGGATTTTTATAATAAAACCAGAAAACAGCATTCTCCTTCTCAAAACCATGTTCTAAAAGACATGTTGGTTCCTTGTTCCAGGCAGTTGCAAAAGACTTGGGGTTCAGATAGAATAAGGTGGGATTAACATCTCAAAGCCATTTCCAGCATTCAGTCTTAACTATTTTTGTCTTAAATGAAGAAGAAATGATAACTCTTAGTGATACTCCCAAAGAGGAACTTAAAACTTAACCTCTGTGCTATAATGTGGAAGTGTAGAGGACTTCCAGTGCACCAGACTCTTTAATTGCCCTTATTTATTATCTGGCTCATTGGTTCTGACATGCTGGATAATATTTTTGAAGTACTTTTTCCAGTCAATAGGACTTGAGTTTAACTCTTCAACTTTTTTAACTTATCCTTTTTCTTGTAGTGATATTTACCTAAACATAGATCCTTATTCAAAGATAAATATATGATCTTAAAAGGGGAATCAAAATATGTAAACTGTGGCTTTTATCCCAGTTCAAAAATATATGAAAGAGGTTTTTTAACCAGCAGCATGCTTAATAGTGAAAGGAGATGTCCCTAAAAGAAAGGAAGGCTCTAGCTAGAACTCTGTGACTGCTGCTGTCTTGCAGATAGAGTTGATGTTATCATTGGTACTGTAATGCACTGCGCTATTGTTTTTCCTCTAAAGTCAGATATTTTTCTGATATTTCTTTAAAATATTTAAAAGTTAAAAGCATGGCTTTAGCCCATTCTTAGGTCTATTCATGCTCTTTAGGCCTGAGTTAATTGCTGTTATGGAGTGGGTATGTCTTCTTATGCAAAAGATAGATTAGAAGTTTTAATTCTCAAATTGCTGGTTCAATAAGAAAAGAAAAAATTGTCATGGCAGCAACTTTGCCCTTGGTGATTTCATATCTGTGCTGGTGTCAGGAAACTGATACATGCAAATACAAACCTTTTAAGTCACTTGGTGTCAATTCTGAGTCTGTCAAGGTGCCAGATTTGACTGGATTTTTACTTCTCATAGCTGTTGATGCAATCAGCAAAGCAGAAGTCAGTGTTTCTGATGACATACCAGCATGCCCTGACCTGTCTCAATACTACGAAAGGGAAAGATCCACAAACTTTCTATAGGTATGAGTCCTGCATTCTCCAGGCTGCTCTTTAACAGGAGGACTTTCCTGGTAGTTATGGTTTAATTGAAAAGCCTTTTTTGTCTGAGCTAAAATGGTCTCAGTGCAGAGCTTATCAAAGCATCATATCTCCCTTCTCATCTTGTTTTAGTCAGTGAAAAGTGTGTGTGTGTGTTTTTGGAATAATATGAGCTTTGACTTTGAGATAGCTTGATATTCAAAAGATAGGACATAAAGAAGAGCATTTTGCTCTTGACTGGTGTGCTCAAGAACTAGAAAAGAAAACAATTCCTAGGTTTTTTCCCTTTGGAAATTTTCATTCTGTTCACAATCAGTCTTCCAGAGAAAAACAGCTCCCGGCATCTGTGAACTAGACAACACTGATAGAGTTACATTTTTCTAGTTGTTGCAGTAGGGCAGTCTGAAGCTGCAAATGCCTGACAGTTGCATTTACCTGACCCCATGCCTGGTGTTGTTCTCAGGTTCCCAGAGATAAAAGGCTGTTGTCTGTTAACAAAGTGAGTGATAATCAAGAAGACCAAGATAAAAGGTACAGTATTTATTCAAAATCATACACCCAGCTACTAAAAGTGTTGATCAGTTGTGAACTGGAGGGACTGTGATTGCCTAAGGGGTTTATGGTTTTCTTTAAAAAGTTAAAAGAATGCAGGCTGTTTTGGGAAGCATATTTTTCTCCTTTTTACTTTTAATTTATTAGGAGAAATGAACAGTATTCTCAAACATGCCGTTTGCAAAGTAGCAGAGAGTTTTACTATTTGTGTTTGGTGGTGTTTTGCTGCTGCTGCTGAGATTAGTAAAACCAGATTATATTGATAGTTGGCTATTAGCTGTTTTTGTTTTCTTGTTGAAGGGCAAAAAGTGAGTAGTTTGGCCTCAGTAACCTAATTTATGAAGTCTTATTTAACATAACTTAGGGTCTGCCCAGCAAATAAAGTAACTATCTTAAAATAATTTCCTTTGAATGTTTTTCTCACTCCTCTCAGATTTCAGCTTTTCTCTGTAGGCTAGAAGTGACTTGAGTCAAAGGAAGCTGCCTCCTACTATTAAGACTTGCAGAAAAGAAAGGGGGTATATTTTTGGAGAACAAATGACATTTTTATGTACTGGAAGGTATCTCTATATAAAATTTTGATGGAGATGAGCGACACAAGGTCTATTTCAACGTAGCTAAGTTGTGACAGCCTTAAATTATCTGCACTAGCTGTTCATAAGGTGAACGTTTCAATGGGTAGTAGTATAAAGTTACCATTTCAAAATAGGCTATGAAATGTTTTTTGAGGGACAGTTTTTCTTTTACAAAGATCAGAGAAATTCCTGAATTGAGTGTGATTGACAAAACTGCCTTCAGTGGAAAGCCAAGAGAGAGGAACGGTAGTGTCAAAGCGTTTCTCCTGGGTTAAAAACAAAGCAGTGTTCCAACCTAGTAAAAGTTTCATGAGTTAACAATTTTATGTCAGTACAACTACTATCAGCAATCAGATTGCTTTCAACAGCAACTGTGGGTGGATATGGGAATGCTGCCGAGGTTACCTTGCAGCCACAATAGTTACTGATCTACTTTGCTACAATGGGATTCCTGGGCTTGCTCTTTTAGAAGAGCATTTGGTACCAGAGTTAAGCAAACAGTAGTGGCCTGTCTGCAGCCTGAAAGAACATGCCATCAGTGTATGAATTTTGCTGTTGATATTCTGCCTATTTCATGTGCAAATTATCTACTGTGGGTAGCCCATACCTTGCCTTACCCTTTATTCTTATTTTGTATCTAAAGGCTGTTGCACTGCTGAATTGATTTTGCATCCAAATTATAAGCCAAGGCAAGAGCAACCCTGGATACCCAAAATTTACTGTAAGAAGTCTTACACTTGTGGGTCAAATCAAATGTATTATCATTCCCTATTTATGAAAGAGTTCTGGACCTCTCCGCTTGCCTCATAATTTCTTTTGCCTAGTATTTGTTAATATATTGCTTCTTATGGCAGTGCCTTATCAGAATTGAAAAATCCCCTCCCCTGACATCTAAGACCATTAAGCTACTTAAGGAGGAGATTTCCTCTGTCAGGATAGTTCATAACATTTTTTGGTTTTGTCTCACAGAAATTGTCTTAATACCACAGAAGCTCAGAGTAACTTAAGTGGGGGAGAGAACCGTGTGCAAGTCCTGAAGACGGTGCCAGTTAACCTTTCCTTGAACCAAGATCCTTTGGAATCGTCCAAAAGGGAATACAACACAAATGTGTCTGGGAGCTCAACGCCCATCACAGGGACCGGAGTGACTGTGGTTAAAGCAGAGGAATTCACCCCTGTTTTTATGACCCCACAAACACACTATGCAAGAGGAGAAAATGAGGAGCACCGAGGGGTTATCTTTGAACCATACGAAGTGTCCAACATTGCTCCCCACACAAATTATCTCAAAGATGATCAGCGCAGTACTCCTGACAGTACTTACAGTGACACCTTCAAAGATGGAGGAACAGAAGTAAGTTTTTCACCTCAAATTAGCATCTAAGAACTCAATAAAAAGCTGTCAACAAGATAAGGATATTTGAGCTTGCAGGGAAGATAAGGAGATTTGAACTGTCCAGAAGAGCCATTAAAAGAACAGTGATGTTTGTTTCAACAAATTAATTTCTACTCCTTACTGTGTTCCTGTCAGTCTGTGCCCTGATTATAGGGGAGCATCATGAGGCACTTCAGAAGACAATTTTAAAGAAAATTCGGAGAATAATAAATATTGATCTTTTTGTCTTCGGAAATATTGTGTCAAGTAGAGGATAGTTGTCACTCTGAAAGAAGATTTATTAACAAGATCTGCCTTCAGACCTATTCATAACAGTAAAAATTAGCAGCCACTTTGTAATGGGGAAATTCTAGGTGTTCTTTTGAAAGTGCAAATGAGTAGCGACAGCCTCTGCTTCTGATTAAACCCAGAAGCTTTCTGTTGCATTAAGCTCTATTCTGCAACACAAGCAAGTGAGAAAAAGTAGCAGAATTGGACTAATAGAGGGGAACAGAGAATTCAACAGCAAGGAACAACTACATGTATATGTACAGGAATGACGAGAGAAAAGGCAAGGAGAGCTTCCTCTAAGTATTCCTCTAAGTATTCCTCTAAGTACAGTTATGCTGAGTCAAAGTAATTTTACAGTCAGCTTTAGTATGGTGAGTATCCTCTGGCTGCTTTTGCCTGCTGCAGAATAATGCAAACAAGCTGGAAATGTAGAAAGGTAAAGACTATTTAAAACTGACAGTACCTCTGCAAATTAATTAGAGATATTAGATGGTAAAACTCCTCCCCTAGGGTTTCTCTCCTCCAAACTCTACAAAATGGTAAATGTAACAGAAGTACAAGGCAAGCTACGTTCAGGCTGAGCTACCCTGATTGAGTATCTGAGAAATTTACTATGTGTTTGTGTACACGTATTATAGGAAGGTACATCGTCTCCATGAGCTACATAGATCGGGATGTCTGGAGGTGAAATCTATTTTCAGATATCAAACACATGTAGGTCAACTAAATGAATAAATAATTAAGAAATCTAGCTTCCGATTTTAAAATCAGTAGGATAACATTTTGGATTAGAGATACTGCTCTGAGTTGTCAAATCACATTATTTCAGCTATTTTTAATTGTTATTGGTAAACGGCTCTTCTGGTACCATACTCATGGCTTTCCCAGGGGTCCTGTAGCAGAGTGATTCCATTACACTGACATGCTTTTGAGAGGTTCCCAAACAGCCTATCTGCTCTGTGCAGAGAGCTGTCAAACATGCAAACCTGTTAAATTTGGACGTAAAAAGGAACTTTACATCTATTTGTTTGGTTTTCATCCCAAACTCTGTGTTATGGTAATTTTGTTACAATGGTAATATATTGTTACATGTTTTTTAAATTATTTGTTAATAACAGCATGCAGTACTTGTCATCTAGGCTTTCTTTGCAGTCTGTGGAGAAAGAATCAGTTCAAATCCTCTTGCCAAAAGTGGGTGGAGTGGCTTTCTAGGTGCACTTACTTCTCTCCATCTTCACCTCCCCTATTAACACTGCAAGGGACACTGAAAAATTAACATTAGGTTGCCAGCCATAGTTGTTAGGTGAGGTATGTGCCACTGTTGGTGTCCTAGTGTTCAAGAGCATATGGCATGGGAGCAAGAAGAGCTTTGCCACCCTGCTGCAGCCTCACTCAACACTGAGTCTGTCCCTTTGTTTTTTCTCAACTACCCAAATCTCAGGATGTGTTTCGCCTCGCCATGTTCTGACTTCTTCTCCAGCCACATGCTGTTATGTAGGCACAGCTGGATGAAGCAGGTGTGGGGGGATCATAAGGTATAATGTCAAAACATACAAAAAGAAACTTAGGCTAAATTAGTGTTTAGAAGTAGGAATGCAGTTGTTCTTACTAGTTTTCCTAAGTGCTTACAAAGTATTTCGTAAGTACTGGTGAGAATGACTGGGTTTGGATTTGCTCTAATACTTCCTCAATTTTTGAACACATTATAACCATTTAGAAATGGTTTCAAAACATTTATGGAGTGACTTAGTGGTGTTATACTGAAGGAGTGCTGAGTTTTTATAGATCCCTGTGGTAGTGGACACTTTGGTCAATCACTTGCTGTGTTCTTCAGATACAATTTTAACAATTATATAAATATACTCTTCTCATTTCTTTCATTTTCTTGTTTAGCTGTGCTTAGTTTGTTAGTTCTTTATAGTATAAACAAATGCTTTGAGGTTAGGTAAGTAAACTGTGTGTTTTTTACAATGTTAACCTCTAACCTTCATATAAAATATGACTAGTATTAATATTCACTCCAGTTTTTAGGTATTTTGAGTTTTAAATGGTTGATGGTTTCTTCTGAGTTGTCTTTAAATAAACATAGTTATACTTTTGTTGGTATTTGCATTTTGATTGTATCAAACAGTATTTAATTTGTCTTATTTTTCAGAAATACCGGAGTGTGTCAGTGGGGGCTGAAGAATATATTTATGAACAAACAAGGTACGGCATAAGTTTTGCGATGTGGTGACTGGCATCAGGCAGGAATGTATTGAGAAGCAGCAGCTTCTGTCCACTTCCCACCTTTCTTTTCTTCACCCTGAGGTACCTGCAGGGCCTTCTTGATGCTGCCAGACATCAGTCTCCTGTTGCTCTCTTGCTCACGTTAGCTCTCAGATCTGGCCAGTTTATATCTTCATCCATTGCCTTCCCTCAGCATTGTTTTAAATTAATAACTCCTCTGAAGGCCCCAAAAGTTATACAAGATGAAAACTGTTAAGAGAGGTTCCCCAGGTAAAAGAGCATAGCTTTGACAGCCAGGTCATGAAAAATCTTTTTAGGATGGCAGAATGCATAAGTCAGATGTCCAGGATAACATCAAAAAAAGCTTCAAAAACTGAAGTTAAAAAGATAGTGTTCTCTCTAAGCACAGAAAGATGTATATATAGCATGGGCAAACACTGCAGAGTCCTTTTATGTAGTGAAGACTGTAATCACTAAAGTGTTTAAGCTGATGCTTCATTTCATGCTTGTGAATGGTTCTGCTTATATCTGAGAGATTACTCGCACTTTAGAAACAGGAACATGCCTATGTAGTTTTCCTGGATTAGGCATATGACTGTGACTGTGGTGAAGGTTTCTTACAGCTTGATATTTTTTCTGAAGATGTTAAAACAATCATTAACTGCAGTGAGCTCAGAACTCAGTCATTATATAGGCGGAATATATGAAACAGATATTTAGCAAAGGCTGCTCACTTACTACATTGAACATTTGTTAAATTGAATCCTGAAACATTGGTATTGTTAACAATTCTCACACATTTAAGTCTTTCATGCTATGGCCCAGGTCGCATTAGAATGAAACCGCTGAATGCACATTAAGAAAAATGAAATACGTCTTTCCTGGGAGTTACCTGGAAGTGGAAGGTGTTCAGAAAGGAGAATTTCAGGTTGAAAAAAGAAGTGGTGAATATGAAAGTAGTTGGAAGCCTGATAGAAGGTCCCTGAGTGACTACACAGTGGTTTAGCTGAGACTCATGATGAGGTTCAGAATAGTATTATAATAATTTGAGTGACTGCAGTAAATTTTAAGAGTGAGAGTAATCCTCCTGCTATAGGGCATACTTTGATTGCCAACTGGAAACAAGAAGAAAACTCCCAAGTGGTACTACACAGAGACTCCAAAATTGGCCAAGTTCAATGTGTCTGGGATTTACATTTTTTGACTGAAACATACAGAATGCCAGGAAACAGAAGACCAGCCCGTGGCAGACTGTAGGCAGTTCTGTTAAGATGCTGTGTGTGCATCTGACTTTGATTATTCTAAGCCCTTCTCAGCACGCATACTTGTTAGTTCTTTTGTCTGGTGTGAGGTTTCGAGTCACATCTCCCAGGGTACTCAATGTGCTTTGATGTGTGTCAGGAAGTGGTCTTGAGCACACAACTTGCAGTCCATGTGACACTAAATCAAGGCTGTGCCCTTATCTCTAATAGGTAGTCCATTTGTAGGACAAGTGGTGCAGCAGGATGGATCCTGGGTCTGCAGCACTGGTGGTGTAGCTCTTCCAGCCCACTCAGATGGGTCCACAGTTGGCAGTGTGAGCAGTGCCTCTGTCCCCTTGCACACAGAACAGGGGGGCTGTGCCAGCACACGCCACAGCAGAGGGATCGGCAGTGCCTTTGAGCTGCCTTCCGCTGCATGTGGAAGCCTTCAGTACAGATGAGTGTTCGCTTTTTACCTTAGTTTTGCTTTGATTTGTAACTTTTAAGCAACAACAAAAATGACTGGATTTCAATTTATATGCTAAGAAATACTCAGAAGTTATCTTAATTTGATTGAATGATTACTACTAAACTAAATAATTCATACTAAACTGTCTGAAACTTCTTCTCTTGGATGGAAAGACGGTGATCTGTTGGGTTTTTTCTACCTCCTCTTTGAGTGGGAATTTAAATGTAATTGTTATTAATTTTTTCCCATTGGATAGTTAAAAATATTCTTTTTCTCCCTTTATTTCTATATTGCTATGGCAGTACTATGATGATCCAGAGTGTTTGCTTCAATTAGAAAGTTAAGGATACACTATTGTTTTGGACCAACATATTCCTCCTTTTGGTTGTGCTCCGACACTGCTTAAATACTTTGCTGAATTAGGAACTTTGTGAAAGTCTTCCACTGTATCTCCAGTTCATGAGGACTCCTTGCCATTATGGTTCCTGTGCAGTTTGAAAAAAAGATTTTTGGTTTTTTCTGCCAGATCAACAATATTTTAATTTAAGAGAATGTGAGGAGCTGTAGGCATCATTTTTATTGGATTACTGTTCAAGCCTGTTATTGGAGGAGGTGGCTAAAGATGCTCAGTGAGAATTGTTTTCAGCTAACAGGTCCCTAGTTAGTGGAGCCTTAACTTGTCATGGTTTGAGAACTGCTTTGAAGTTGAAAAGTTCTTTTGTGAAGGAGAGTCTTTTTTAAGATCTAAAATTTCAGCACAAGAGCAAAGCAAACTGTTTTTCCCTGATATTTTTCTAAAGGGAGGTTTCTTGACTGCAGATAAAACTAAATATAGGCACTTCAGTCTGACTAATTTTGAAAAGAAAGCTTATAAAAACCTTGATTTGCATGTTGTCTTTATACAAATGAACTTACTGTCCCTTCTCTTTGTATTCCTTCTCTGAACTGTGCTGAAAGTAGCAGTTGGACTTTCCATTCTCTGTGTCCATCTTTTGCAACAAGTTTTATTCTGGTAGGATATTAAAAAATCATTATTTATTTATTTATTTCTCTTCCTGTGACATTTCTAAGTTTAAATGTCCATGGAGTTGATGATTTCCTGCAAATCATACTGAATCGCCTCCTGGTAATCGACACTCTCATTGCAGGGTACACAATCTTACACTTCATAATGGTTCCTTTCAGAGAAAGTACAGATCTAGCCTTTGATCCAAGAGACAGTCCAGATAGTTTTACGCTTGATTGCGAGATCTGATGAAGTAGAAAAATGAAAATTGCAATTTTAAATTGCCATGTGACATTTTCCTAGAATTTTATTATTAGCTTGATATGCCTTATATGATGCAATAATTATATAATGAAAAAGGAGAAAGTGATATGGATTTTGTGGGTGTTTCTCTCCTTGTCTTTTCAGCAGCACTTTTCAGTATACTCTAGAAGCTACCAAGTCTCTGCGTCAAAAGCAAGGGGAAGGACCCATGACCTACTTGAACAAAGGCCAGTTCTACGCCATCACCCTGAGCGAGACGGGTGACAACAAATGTTTCCGGCATCCCATCAGCAAAGTCAGGGTATAGTCCCATTTCTTTCCTAGGTGGGAACAGAGCTCCACAGATAGATGTGGCTGTGGTGGATTGGCTTTTGATTCTTTTTTTTCTTGGGGGAAGGACAGAACAAGCTTATTCTCATGCTCAGTGTGAAGGTGGGAGAGCACCATATTGATGATGGTAACAAATGTTTATTTTCAGTATTTTCAGAGGGTAATGTTATGAGTTAATGATACACATATCTGCCTCAGTTTATGGTTTGAAAGAATGGTGATTACACAGATGCTATGTGTGAACTTACTGCCACGATTAAAGCAAAGAAATCCAAGATCTACTGTGTAGTGCGTCACTCACTGATGCACTTCATCAGCTGTTTTCCTGTGCATTTCAGATAAAACAAGAAGAATTTAATCCATCCTTTGTGACATAAATTCTAAATAATTTTCATTGTGTAACTGTGAGCTTTCACTTGATATTCACCCAGAAGTATAACAAAATTAATGATTTGCCTCTTAGATTCTGTGGGTAAAACTGTAGTTTGTGTATTCAGCAACATCTATGTGGTGAATGGGCCACCCATGGTAATTTTCCTTGGTAATGTTTTTGAGTTAACAAATCCTAACCCAGTAACCTTGGAATGAACAATGAGCTCTATAAATTTTACCCTGAAGCTGGCAGAGCTGCATATGTATGAGGCTGCAAAAGTGTTTCCATCCAAATAAATGAAGTACTCTAAAAATGTTGTGACTTTAGTTGAAGGAGCCAATGAAAGTCAATGTGAGCAGCAAAGCAGACAACAACCTATATGTTTCTATCATACATGAAGTTCAGAGAGACTCTTTCTAAACAGAGGCAATGATTTGGAAACCTGAATTAGCAGTTGAATTTTAGCCTGATTTCCTAAGGACGTGAGGATGGTGGCTGAATCTGATGTAAGACTGCTCTGTTGCTGCACAGTCTCTTTCCCTGCTATCCGTTCCTTCCCATTTTGTGGTTCCAGCTCTGGCACTTGTAGAGCTGAAACAGGAGTCAGGACTGAAAACCTGTCCTCAAATGCCTGGTTCAGTGCACTGCCACATGAGTTTTGAAGCTCTGGCAGCAGAAGGTTAGAAATTATAAAGGAGAGGAGAAGACCACATAATTCTGGAGGATGTAGTTGACAGAAGATTGTGAAACTATGTGCAACTTTCACAATCATGTCCTGTTTGCCAGGGCCCTGCTCAAGTGGCTGTTGACTTTATTGCCAATTCCATCCAAAGCTGACAAAGGAGCAAGAGGTTTTGAAGTTATTAAACCTCTACAAGTTCCCTGGAAGTGGTTTTCATAGAGGAAAAAGATTAGTCCTGTCCTTGGTGGAAAAGCTAGTGTGCATGGCCAATTCTGGTTAGTGCAGCAGCTAGCCAGCCACACAGACCTCATGTCCACCCAGTATGTACAGGCACAACTCTGGACTCCTCCATGGTGTGTACTGCCTTGTGCCCTTGGAGAGGCTAGATAGACGTGGGAGATGTGGTGATGATGTTCAGCATTTGTAGGTGGAATGCAGAAGGTCACAGAGACCATGAAAGTTACTGTGTGGAGGGACACATCATGAATCAGTTGTGATCCAGCTCTTCAGCTTATAAAACAGCTTGATGGTGGGTTTTTTGTGCTTAGTGTTTTGGGGTTAAAGGAAGAACAGGATATTTAAAGGTGAAGTTTTTGATTTATTTTTTATTTAAAAAAAAATATTATTAAGTGATTTATTTTCATTTAATTTTAACTGTTATGATAATTTTTTCATTGTTTTGTGCTGTTTTGCTTGCCTACAGCAGGACCTTTTGAAAAGGCCTGTATTGCTTGTGTAAAATTTTGCATGAAAATTCAATCTGTTTCCTTTGAATCACAGTTTAACAAAGGGAATTCTGAATGTGAATTGAAAACTTCAGCAAAACTCAGCAAATAGTTACACTGAGTTTGTCATTAAATACATATATGCAAGAGTCCTGCTTCCAAGAAGGGTGTTTGGATTGTGTATGCTAACACTGAAAATGTCCTGCCTTAGTTTTTAAAACTAAGACTATGATTAAATTTTGTTTGAACTATCAAGAGCATAATTCTGGGCCTTGCATAATTTTACTACATTTCTTCTGCCTTGAGTCTTTAAGTACATTGTAATATTTGACTAATTAAAACCCAGAAATCTTCTACAACCAAAGTACTGGGAAAGGGTGATGACTAGATTGGAATTAGAGGCATATGGGGGATTTTAATTTTTGTGTTCTATTAATTATTTTAACTAATGTGACTTTTGGTGCTGTTTCTCGTAGAGTGTGGTCATGGTTGTTTTCAGTGAGGATAAAAACAGAGATGAACAGCTGAAATATTGGAAGTACTGGCATTCCCGGCAGCACACAGCTAAACAGAGAGTCCTCGACATTGGTGAGTGTAAAAGGATCTCCAGCTGTTACGGGGAAGATTTCAGATATGGAAAGCTCTGGTTCCTTGCACAGGAATGTGGTGGAATATAGTAGGAATGGCTGCAAGGCTTGTACCATAGCTTTTAGCAATGGCTCATTCCTGCTAGAACTGTGGGGTCTATGGAGCAGGATAGGGACCACAAAGAAGGAATGGTTCTCAGTTAAACTGAGGAGCTGCCCCTTGCATGTGTATTTAGTGGTGTGCCACCTTCTGCAGCTAGGAAGTCGAGGTTTGCACTTCGTCAGGCGTGGCAGAGTGTTTGTTCCTTTTATTTTTTCCAAGTCTGATCCAGTTTTTGATCCAGTAACAGTTATGTTAGCTAGTTGATGTGGATTGCAGCCCGAGAGTGAAGATGTCATCATTGTGGTGACTGCAAAGGAGTGTGCAGGATTCCTACATCCCCAGAGTTTGAGTCTTGTCAGTGTCAGCAGTGAGGTAGCATCAAGCTCTGGTGTGCTATCCTGAGAGACCTGTTTACCGTTCATCCCATCGAAAGCATTTACAAGCCCATTTCAGCCCCAACTGCCCTATCTGCATGCTTGGGAGATTTTAGCAGAGGAAGAGCACGTACTTGCTGCCAAGGAGCCTGAAGTTGAAATCAGTGGCAGTGTCTAGACATCAAGCGCTTCTCCCCTCCCACGTGCAGTTTACACATGCAGCCATCTGCACGGATTCCAGTCAAAGTAGTCGGCAAGACCAAAGCAGACAAAGTCTATCTTGTTTTGACCGCCTGAGGGAACCAAATCATTGAATGACAGGAATGAGAGAGGGCAGAGAAGGGGGCGAAAACAAAGCAGGGTTACTTGTAGAGAACATTTGGAGACTTCAGGGATGATTGAACTGGGTGATCAGGGAATCAGTCCCTAAGTGGTCCTAATCGCTGCAGTGCCTGTAGATTTTCAAATGCTACAGTCTCCACCGAGGCCTGGTGTTATTTGAGGTCAAGTGTATTTTGTCCAAGCAGCTCTTCCAGAATCTCCTCTCTGCCTCTTGTCTTACCATCATTATTCTGGCTGAACTGTTTCATTAAGTTCTTTCTTCCCCCTGCCCCCCCATTTTCTTTTCTTGCCCTTTGGGGTAGCTAAGGCAGTAAAACTGCCACCCCAGACCAAATGACTTTTATCGTGACACATTAAAACAAGTAGGCCACGTCACAGCTCTTTCTGAAGGCTGCCTGGTTTTTTTCTGCTAGTCCCTACAAGCTTGCAGTGGTAATGTTCATACCTTTGAAAAGTATGTGCTGAGGAGCTCGCTCCGCTGTAGTGCCAACACCCTCTGACTCCTCTACGCTTGAGGTGTCCTGGCACATCTCAGTTGCCTTACCCCAACAAGTTAACTTACGACACATATTCTGTAAAATAGTACTCTGCAAAGTAAGTGCTGTGCATGAGCTGTTAAAGTGAATGTCTTTTAATTTTCTATTAGTTTGAGGTGAAATAGGTCTGTGCTGACTTTTGAGGCACTCTGGTGCATATTCTTTATTTGGACTGAAAACATGAGCAAAGCACAGTGTAGTAAGACTTACTGATAGAGCACTTGTCATAAGACCTGTAAGAGAATGGTTCACCTCAGAGTTTTCAGAAAAAAAGATGTTGCTCAGTAGTGTTTTCTTGAGAACAACTGAAATGCAGCCTTAGCTCTTACCAAGTATGGTATTTCTGAAGTACATTTCATTTTCCTTGGCACTTGCATTATGGATAATTGGCTTATTAGGCCAGAATGGCTCCCAACTATATTTCCCATGCAAGTATCAAGCTGCATTTAGCAAAATCTTCTAGTTTTATCATCAAATGATCTAACTGAGCAACTGAATCCAAATTTGAAGTTGGCCCTGCTTGAACCAGATAAACTCCAGGGGTCCCTTCCATGCAAAATGATAATGAATGGCTCTATGAAGATTTCCCTTTACATTAAAAATTCAGATCCCTGAAGGGGTCCTGTAAAGGAATACTGAGTTAATGTCCAGGCCCTGTGTACTTAACAAGGAGAATTAAATGTGTATAACTCTGCATCACCTGTTCCATACGTGCTACTATTTTAACTTGATGTTTGTAGCATGTTTAACATCTGTGAATCCTTTTTTAATTATCTCTGAATGCACTTTTGATCTAGAGCACGATGTGGTCCTTAGCAGGCAGAGGATCAAATTAAGTTGGGATGCACTAGTTCTGGGCTCCAGCTGTTAAGGTCTCAGATGGGTGGGAGGACTGTGCTTGTGCTGCTTTCCATAGTAGTGGAGATATTCTGTCTGCCTTCCGGCCTGCGGTTATATTCTGGAAATCAGAGGAAATAGTGACTTGCTCCTTCACTTCAGACACGCAGGGGTCACTGCTTTAATTTGTTTTGTGTACTGGCTGGTGCCCCTCCTGGGAGGAAGGATAGTTGAATGGATTAGGTTCAGTGTCAGGTCTGAAGATGGGTTAATATTAATAAGATAAGCATGTACTTGCATGTAAGCGAGTCAGTGCTTGAGGAATAAACCTGAGGGCTTGACACTTACTAAGCAAGAAGGTAAGGTATTTTCCAAAATGTAGGCTATGTGCTGTAATGGATTTTTCTGAAGGAGGAAGGTGCGTGTTTACTGTGTTTAGTGGGAATAAGGGGGGGCAAGGGGAAACAGCTGTCTGTTTCCCAGTGCTATGACATTGGATCACTAGCTTTTTCTTTTAAAATAATGTCAAATAAAGAGTACAATATTTAATTTCAGCAGATATTGATTATTTAGAATATGTACAATAATTTGACATACTGGAACAGGTTCAAATATGAAGGGTGGGTGGGTGTGGAAGCTTTGTCCTCCAGAAACGTACCTGTGGTTTTTTTCAGGGTAGTTTGTATTATTTATGTGTACAATACAAAAGTATACAATGGCATGTAATGCATGATTAGTGCTTAACATTAATAATTTGCCTTTTTTTAATATGCAATTCATGTAACAAAAGAGGAAATAATTCGTGTGCAGCCAATTTTTCCATATTGAGCAGCCCTGATTTTCTGGTAACTCACAGCAGGACAAGAAGAAAAATTGTAGTCACTCTAACAGCTTTCAAATATTCTTAGATGTAAGTCAATGGAGGAACCTCCTTTAATTGTCTGTAAATTGAGGAGAATAGGATGTAATTCTGCTTTTTAACAATTTGTCATGTAGACACTTCATGAGATTTGTGTACGGCAATTAAAGGAGAGGCATGTGTTGAGAGAAGGGAAGGGTTGGTGGGATGTGAGGTTCTGACAGCCTTTTAGGAGAAGAAAACATGTGTCTTTACGAGACATCTTGTTCATGCCTTTCCAAAGTGCACCTACACAGCACGCCCATATGCAGCAGTCAGTTGCATGAGGCACTTTCTGGTGAATCATAAAATTAAGAGGTGGGTGGATGTGTGCACATGCATATTAAACCACTTATGTGTCTGCTAATTCCTCTCATTTGCATCCCCACACTGAATTTAGATAGTGAAGCCAATGACTTCAGTGAGAAAGGAGATCTGAGTTCAAGGTGGGAATAAAAAGTCTGCCTGCCCTTTGAAATACTTTGTTAATTTGCTACATCACCAAATATCTTGTGCTGTTCTGTGGTCTGAACAGTGATTTTTTTACTCTATTCAAAATCATTCATGTGTCCCAGGGCACAATTTCACTTGCCCAGTGAGATGCCAGCGTTCTTGTGTTTCAAATGAGAGAAAAGTATACTGATGCATGTGTCAAATGTGAAATAATTCTTGCAGCAGTGGTTTTGTTTTAAATTATTTTAAAGCAGTTATTACCTAGAAATTATTTTTTAGAGACCAACAGTTTAGGCAAAGGAAATGAATATTGAAATCATTTGTGTGTCTCACAGAATACAAAAACATCCTCTTTCTATAACTGATAACAAAGCTAAGAATCAGGATGCTTCTGAAGCACAGATTTGGTCAAACTGTAGATCAAAGGTGTAATCTCAGCCCTCTGGCACTGAGTCCAATTACAACCCTCGAGGGATTCTTAGGAAATGTTTGTCCCAGAGAGAGTTGTGCATTTGCATGAACAATCTGTGAGTTCCTTTAATCAAGTGGGTAGTACGTGGTACCTCTCTTAATCTGTCATCAAAAAAAAGAAAATGTGTTAAACTGTCCAGCAAAGGGAGAGAAAAGCAGCACTTGTTCCTCTCATCAATTATAAAGAAGACTTGGAAGTTGTGTGTTTTATATAGCTTTCCACCCTTACTGTTTCTGGGGGAAGTTGGTCAATTTTTAAATCTCCCTTTTGCTTTGCTGTTCCTTCCAAAATACTAGTTTATTGATGATAAGAATAACCACACCTGGGGAAGAAGTGAGAAGAAGGTGCAGATTTTGTAGTCAGACAAATTAATTTTTTTTTGTTTGTTTGCTGTTTTAATAGTGTACATACTTTGGAAAAAGGATCTTTGTGGGTTTGGTTCTTTGTGGGAGACTTTTTGTTGGTTTGGATTCTTGTGGGGTTTTCTGTTTTGTTTTTAATAATATATAAATACTAATCCAGCATCCAGTGCAGTAATTTCTGGGAAAGTTGAAATGCATACTGGTGATTTCCTCCAATGATAGCTCCTTTGACTTTTAGAAAGCTTCTTTAAGATTTACTTTTAAGCTTTCTTTTAGGATCATGGTTTTTCTTTATGTCAAGGCTTGAAAAGTCCCTTTAAATGCTTCAGTAGTTTTCAGTTAATTTTTCTGGTTTGGCCATTCCTTGGCCAAGCTAATGAATACACTGACTCATTGCCAGTAGAGTCACACTTACTTCTTCTTGGTAGCTAACAATATTTTGCAAGAATGTTAGCTAGTGATATACCATGCATAAGACTCGGGTTGCGTTACCTTACCTCTTTGCAATTAAGATTATTCATTATTAATCATAAACAATGCAAGAGGTAGTTTTGACACACTAGAAAACCCAGATGAAGAAGCAAAGATGTACCGTGAGTTGTAAAACAGAAAGTTCAAATTTTTTAATGAGTATTTTGTTTGATTATTTTCTTACAGCTGATTACAAGGAGAGTTTTAATACCATTGGGAATATTGAAGAAATTGCATTCAATGCTGTGTCCTTTACTTGGGATGTCAATGAGGAAGCAAAGGTGAGGAAAAGCCATACAGATGGTATCCCTTTATAAGTACCATCCATTGTTAGGTACTGTTCCACTTCTCTGCTTTCTGACAAATAAAAGGGCTTGTTGGTAGGTGCCCAGACTGAGAAACAGTGAAAGATTTTTTCCTATTTGCAAAGCCAGGTGTAAGGTATAAGCTGAATGTTTTCTTTCTCTAAATTATCAATTATCTTTCTACACTAGAAACATCTCCAGTAATCAATATAAGTTAGACTATGCTTTCCCTTAGGTTGGTGCCATTATTTTTTATATTGTTACACAGACTATCTTTGCAGTTGGGAATGAATGTATTTTTGAGGACTGAATCTTTGTTTTACTTTTTTTTTTTTTTAATGGTCAAGTACCCTCAGGCATGGGGTTTTTCATTCAGGAATGTGACTGTTGAGTGGACCTATAAACCGGGACATCAGAACACCTTAACTAGTTTCTTACTGATAAGGTTCTACAAAGGCTGCCAGAGTGCTTCAGCTGCATGGACTAGTGTGGGAGAAATGAAAAACTGCCGGTAATTATAAGAAGAAGTTGGCCCCTGGAAAGCAAACAACAAGGGAAATAGGCTGTGTAAAATGAGTGGGGGTAATGCAGTACTCTTGGGGATGTGGAGTTAATAAACAGCAAACACTGAGCGCAGCAAACTCCTGATACTGTTTTCATGTTGAATACAAAATGCCCAATGATCAAGTAATGCTATGAATCTTTCAAATGCAGGGACATCTTCATGCATGATTGCCCACTGCATTTCTAACAGCATTAGAGAGATTGCATGGTGTGAGTGAGTCCTCTGAGAAATTGTATCCAACACGTAGTGGTGGCATTAACACTCACTGTCCTGAGCTGACTGAAGGTGCTGACACAGGGATTTTCATCTCTGATGCACATCTTAAAAGAAAAGACGATAGTTCTGAAAATCACCCAGCACTTTCAAAAGCAGGCCTTGGTAAACAGTGTTGTAGTTGGCCCAGTTGCTAATGGTGCCATATTTACTCATGTGATGATTACATTGTCACCACCCCAGATATTTCCTTATTATGTGTTTCCATTTCAAAATACAGATATATGTTGTCCTCTGCAGTCACAACAGGTGACTGTTGTGTGTGAGTGGTCATTGTGCAAGCAAATACAGATTTGGGATCTCCAACACAGCAGTCTTTCTTAAGGACCTTTACAGAAGCACTACCAGGGCTAGAGAATTACAGTCTTGTCCCAGGGCTGGCAGTTCTCCAACACATTTGCATTTGCAGCTCCAAGCCAGACTTAGCAAGACACCATGTTGATCTAGGAACAAGAAAGTCACATCCATTACTGTCAGGTGTTAACCTCGGACATTTTGTTCTAATCCCACACCATTCACCTTACTCTTGCCTTGGGTGCCAGAACATTAATAACAAAACTCTTGCAATGATCACCGGAAATAAAACAAGCTAAGATTTTAAAATAAAGACTCTTACTGTTGCTGGATTGAAAAAGCATCAGGAGTGAAATTTAAGCTGCTTGTATTTTTGCAGGAAATAGTTATTAAAATGGAAATTGGCTAATGCATATTTATTTTGGGGGATAGTTATCAAATATATGATCTTTTAGGAGCTTGAACTGCAAATGTATTGATTAAAGAGGATTCATAACATGCCTTAGTGTCAGGCTATCAAGCATAAATCAGGTTGTACGTGAAAGCCTATCACATTGTCTGCACTAGTGTTTCCTTCCCCACACACATGTATGTGTACACACTTCCTCCTGTTGCAGAGTCTAATACAATAGCTAGTTGCACTGGGTGTGGGGATTCCCATAGGATGCCCCTGTGGCATTGAAAGCTGTGGGTTCTGAGGCACATCACTGAAGGCTGTTTTTTCTCCAGCAATTACCTCATCCAAGGGAGATGAAGAATTTCAAGGCGTAATTACAGACTCTCTTTTCCTAAGCTTTTTGAATGATGATCTTTCAACTGGCTCCATTGTTTCTGTTCAGTGTTGTTTTCCATTTTCACCACAATTTGAAGATTAAAACTTAACCCCTTCAAAGGCACAAAGGCCTTTCTTTTCCAAGTCAGACAAAAGTGCACACAACAGTTCTTTTCAGGGCCTCTGAGATGGGATGTGATGAAGTGCTCTACTGGCCCTGGAAAAAACGAAGAAAACAAACTTCTTGTTGGAAGTGCACAGGGGAGTGATGTGGAAAATCAAACAGAAACAACAGAAATCACCTAACCAAATATCCCTCTCCCTCCTGGGAGACTAAATCCCCCATCTAGGAAGTCCTATCTTGAGCATCAGATTTCTCACTTTCCTACTCCACCTGGATGGCAGCTGATATAAAACCATATTTTTCCTCATTTGAAGTCAGGCTTTTCCTCTCACATACAAGCAGACCAGACGGTCTTGAAGATCCCTCTTCTTGAAGCCCTTCAGGATCAGAGTATAAGAGAATGGGTGCGGCAGCCAGAATCTGCCTGCTCAGGATCGAAGCAGCTCATGTGGATTTCAGTGGAAGAAAGAGGAATTCAGAGGGTACAGGCACAGGCCTCTCTCTGTTGTCCCAGTAATGTCAGTGGAACTGGGCTGTTGGCTCTCTGTTGTCCCAGTAATGTCAGTGGAACTGGGCTGTTGGCTCCAGTTTACCATGCTTAGTGTGTCATCTTCCATCTGCTGCTTGGCAGAACAAGTCAGTGGAAAGGGAATCTTGTACAGCGCATGTCAAGGTGTGGAATAATCACACTTTTGCTTTCTGTGGACTAAGGAAATAGCACCAAAGTCAGAAACACCACTCTGCTAGTGTGTTCTCTGCTGTGTCTGGTTGACAGCAGCAGTCCCCTTGCCTTCTGGCAGAGCAGAGTTAGTCCTGGCACATCCTTATCCTTTTCTAGAACAACATCCTTTTCTGCTGGGGCTGTTATCTAGAGGTCACTCTGGGGTTGTGGTTCAGAGCAGGATACAGGGAAAGGAGGGCAAAGCCCAATAGCCATGTCAAACTCAGTGCTTTCTTAAGACAAAAATACTGCTGTAAGGGAACAGAGGTAGGAAGAGAACGGTTTTGTGCAATCCATCTTTGTTTCTCTCCCATGTTTAATTCTGTTACAAATATGCAACATTTATGGGTAAGGTGATTTGTTGTCTCCCTTTGGTTGAACTCAAATGCTATGTTTGGTATTTTTAAAGTAGTTCTTTAAAAAAGATGAGGAAACAAAAAGCAATTAACAAGAACTGGCTGACTTTTAAACTGTTTTTTAAAAGTGTCTTTATAATATGCTAGAAGCTAGGTAGTCGCTACTGCCCTGTAGAAGATTTTCCTGCAGCATCTGGTCAGTTGACAAAGTTCTAGTGGAGGCTCTTGAACAGAGTTCAGCTTTGTTTTTGAGAGACATTCCTCTGTCTACTTGCAGTGTTATTCCTGACAGAAATTAGTTTGCAAGAAAGATCATCAAAAAGCCAGAATTCTCTTGGACAAAGGATAATATATTTGTCATGAATCATACCAGCTCCTTGAGATATACCTTTTCTCTGATAGGTATTTAGCTCATATAAATTGGCTATGATGGTGTTACTTCTGAAACAATTAATTGTATATTTTCATGGAAAGTGCTTTTTAGCCTTAAAATCAAAGATGGAACTTCAGTGAACAGTTGCTAACAAAAAATGTTGCCTTAAAGAGACAGTTTTCAGTGATACCAGGAGATTACAGATTTCTGCTAAGCACTGCAACTTGGACGTGCAATAAGCAGACATGTTGGTGGCTGTGTTGTTCAGGCAGGTGCTGGCTGATGTTTTGCAGTGAATGGAGGAGTTGTGTGCTGAGCAGTTGTTGTGTATACTTTCGTGCAATCATTGTCCTGCTATATTTAACTGAAATGTAGATCTTTAATCCAAAGTATGCTGAAGCCTCTGGGAAGTCTTCCAGTTATTTAATGAGTATTGGCATAGCCCATACAGTAATAAGCTGTTTTCCAAGAGCGAGTGATTTGCAGGATTAGGTTCTTGGATATTGTGGGCCAAAGTGAGCACCAGTTCCAGTGGGTACAATGCTAAAATCAAGCTTATAGAGCAGCACCATGTCCAGCAGTCATTTATATTGTGACAATCCATATTTCTCAAACATTACTTGGGACAGGCTTTGACTAGTATAATAATAATTTTTTTCTTAATCATTAATTTCCTTCTCAAGTTACATCCTAATTTAATTTAATTAGGAAGGAAATTAACATCTTTACTCTCAAAATGTAAAGGTTGAAGAAAAAGATGCTTCATTTTGGGGAGTTAATAGAAATTATGTAGGATTAAACTTGGCAGCTACTTTAATAAACCATGTCTGTGTGTGCAAGTGTGCATATATGTGAGTGTATATATATGTGTGAGACATGCATACACACGTGTATATATTAAAGAAGAGTTAACCTGTGGTAGAACATAATGTTGAAATTCAGTGTATACAAATGGCTTGGTAAGTATGCATCTGGGATTCAAAGCAAATGGCATTTTTATGTAGTTGCCGGGGTGTGGTGTGGGTTGAGGAAGCTTCAAAAGAGTAGTGTAAACATTTGCTGGAGACATTTGTATTGAAATAAAACAAAGGTCTTACCTTTGTGTGGGATTTATAAGGTAACGGCTGGTAGGAGAAACTATAAACCCCCACTTTTTGTGTATATGAGGAATGATGGCATTGATGTTAGTCATTTGAGAGACGAGTCATTTAACTCTTTGTTCTTACGGTCTGCAGGGAGGAACCTTTTTAAAACAGGCTTTTAAAAGACCTGTCACCCGGGTTCTATGTATTGCCAGTGTTTGGTAGAGAAATTGCTTAAAGTTTCTTATTTTGTGCCATAGCACATTCTTCCCTCCCTTCTGCCCTTGGCAGTTTCTGAGACAATGGGAGCCAGAAATGTAAATAGTAATAAAAGGCTTATGTTAGAAGTTTTGTAACTGTAGACCTTTAAAGTGTATAAGCTGAGAGACCGCAGCAGGAGTCATGTTGGCTGAATTAAATGATAAAAAGGGAAATGCACTTCTGAGCCTTGCTTTCTCTTAAGGCAGCTTACTGTGTTTGTGTCTTGTACATCCCTAATTATACTGCAGTATTTAACAAACAGTAATTCACATAATAGCAGCTACACCATGGAGGAGTGCCGTCCCCAAAAGAGAGAGTGCTTTTTCTCTTTGCTCTATACCAAATAGAAGAGTTGTCATTATATTAGGCCACTTGTGAAACTTTCTCAGTACCAAATGTTTCTCTAAATTAGTATTTAATTGCCAATGGCATGCCTGAGCTGGAGACTAGATGGGTGGAACTCTGCCATTAATTGCTCTAATCTAAGATATGCTTACATTAAAAAAAAAGATATCACTATAACGACAACCCAAACGTTTTCCTGATAGCAAAACATTGCTAAAATCCAGTTTGCACAGAAAAAAAAAATCCGAATTCAGGTACAGTCATAGTCACTTTTATTAATATAGTTCAAAGACAAGTGTAGACAGGGCTTGGGAGGGAAATGGTGATTTCTATTCCTGCTATTGTCATTTCTACTTAATTCTACATTTTCTAAGCATGTTAATTGTACTGTGCAAGAGACCATGGCAAGGAAGATCTTAAATCTGGGTATCTTCTAGGAAAAGTAGAGCAGCACTCCTTTTCATGGCAGCCCATTGAACTGTTTTGCCCCTTGTCTCATTGAGAGTGGGAGTACATGCATTATGGACAGGAGCTGAGAAGAGGGGGAAGGCGAGAGTTGCAAAGGGCAAAGCAGGCTGTGCTTGGACAAATGGCTGAAATCATTGCTGCTCAAAGCAGGTCACTGCTTCAGGGAAGTGGTTTCTGGCCAGACCAGGGGAGATAAGGGGACTGTCCGGATATTTCCCCAGGTCCTCTTCGCCATAGCAGCCTGCTGCACTGGTGCAAATCTTTAGTCATGCTAAGAAAAAAAAAAACCCTTAAAATAAGCTCAAATAACAGAACCTATGTCCTCTTCCCTTTCCTTCTATACACCCCCCATGTTTTCCAAATCCGAAATCAGTGTTGTGCTTTACAGAAAGCTAATAGAACATTGCATAGAGACAGAAAATTTCCCCCATATGAATGATCTGTGTTAATTCAGATCCGTCTATCCATGAGGTGCAAATGATATGACAGAAAGTACAGTACACTTCATGTGCATGAATGTACAGTTATTGCTCCTCAGAGAGATCCTGATGTGTTACAGTGTCAGGACAAGATATTGAGTCTTACAGCATCTATCTATTATTCATGCTGAATAATCTGTTATTGCTGTGTGGGGACTCTTGAAATGATAAATTCTGTCTTCCCCAGCCACTCCTACTCTGCTCTGTGATTGTGGAGGCAGTGAAAGAGATGACACAGTGTATGTAGTTGATTAAGATGGGACAAGATCTTTTTTTGCTTCTCAGCTGAGTGTGCAGCAAAGATGGGAGATATACAACTGCAAGGTAGCTGCAAAGCCTGCATGTCTTCTCACGTTTGAACATACATTTTGGAAAATCCCTGTGCAGAATTATGGGCTGAAATGTAGGAAGGCCATATTCTGTTCTATGCTAGACCTCATTCCACTGCTGTGTGTTCACACACACTTAAAACCATTGCCCTGACACTGTAAAGGATTCTGAAGGCAAATGAAAATTCAGGCTGTCATATTTCAAAGGCGTATTCGCCTGTATCTACACTTACCTTTGGAGCTGGAGGAGATCAACTTGTAATTTGAAACAGAAATAACACTATCAGCTTCTAAATCAGAGTTTCACCTAGGGCCTTTCCCTGCCTCCCTCTTCTCCCCGCAGTTAAAGTTCAACTATTTCATTTGTAAATGCAGCTCTGTGATACAATCAGAAGCAGAAAGGAGGGGCCATTAGCTCAGTCAGGCAAACAAGCTGCTCTGGCTCCATCATAAAGACCCTGACTGTAATGTTAACTTCTGTCGGGAGGGTAAAGTATCCTCCACCAGCCCTGCCGGAGCCCTTTATTCTCAGCTGTCTTTCTTAGACGTGTTGCATTCTGGTCACTCACACTGCTGGTTTATTTTCCCTGTTTGTGGAATGGAGTGGGAGGAGGGGGGAATGTCCTTCATGCTCTTCCTTCACGAGTCCTCCTTGACCCCAGGGGCATGCTGCCTTCTCCTCTGCCCGGTGAGGTGTGCATCAGGTCTGTTTGGGAGACCTGTTAGAGATCTCTTCTTTCCTGAGTGTCCTTATTCTTCTGAAGCAGTTTTCACATCCTCCTGGTTCAGGAGATATGTACTGCCAGTTTTCTCTGTCCTTTTCCTTGGTTCACAGTTTTGGGGGTTCATGTTGTTTGGTGTTTTGTTGTTGCTTTCTAAACTAAGTGAAAAGTAGAATCAGGTTAATACACAATTGCCCTAAATTATTATGTAATGCACATATTCCTCACTGGGCTAAAAATTAGATTTTTAATCTAGTTTCACCGCTTGAGTTTCATGCATGCCATCCTATGCATGAAACCTATCAGTGGTATTTCAGTTCATCGTGCTTGCTTTACGTCAGAATAGTCCTTGGGGGAGACTTTAGTGGTGGCAGACCTTTTCAAGAACTTCTCCCAGGTCCTGAACTAATGAGAGACACCTTGTCCCATGGTGCCAATTGAGTTAAAGGGCAGAAAATGATTAGGGGCTATCAAGATGTAAGTTTTTGTTGTAGAAGGAAAGCAAGAGGTGGATTTCTGAAGCACAGGCAAGCAGTCGGCCTGCTAGCTCAGTTGGTTAAATCATGATGCTGATAATGCCTAGGTTGTGGGTTCCATCCCTGGATGGACCATTCACTTAAGTGCTGGACTCAATAATCCTTCTGGGTCCCTTCCAGCTCAGACAATTCTGTGATTCTCTGAATGCAATGTCAAGTTATGTGGATGCCACGTAACAAAGAGAACTTCTGAGGAGAGTTAGGGAGTAGTTTTATGAACATTTGAGAAACTCCTTCCCAGTTTGAAAGACAGGGCGAGATGCATCTTTAAAATTGAGGAAAGACAGTGAAGGGCCCTTAAAGTGAAACACAGCAATATTTGTTGATGGAATGGAGAAAGCAGAAGTGTTGATGAGAGTGTGAAGAAAAATTTTAAAATAAAAAAAAAGACTAGAGTTTATCTTTGTGCCACTGAATTTGAATTGTGAGCTGTGACAAGAACAAGCCATACCTAAGGCAGCTGGAAAGGATGAAACAAGATGATCTGTATTAACAAACAGTGCAAACAAACAGAGCAGGTTTGTAGAGTGGAACAAGTAAGGGCTAAAGACCTGACATCCACATGAGGCACATTTAGGAGGTTTTATCTCAGATTATCTTTAGTCATTTCCCATGGACTAAGCAACTATTAGCAGCTGGAGGATCTGAGGAGTATTCCTAGAACACGTCTTCTGGTCTGGCTCTTCCAAAAAGAATTCAGTTCATGTATTCTGAGCTCTCTGGTGCGAAACAAAGCACAGTAAGTTGGGAAAACCAAATGACTCACCTCAACTGTGAGTTTGTGATCCAAACTGAAGCACCAATACATGCCTTTTAAGTTTGTCCCTCTTCCTAGCATGGGAGTGTCTTTGCTGTACAGAAATGGAGGATAAATGTATGAATTGCCAGAGAGGGCATCATAGCTGAATTAAAATATTTTCTTTTCATTTTCCCATTTCTTGTCATGTATTTCCAGAAGTTTAATTGTTGTTTGCACCATGTTTTAAAAGTAATCTCTCTGGCACACAGATTTTCATCACTGTGAATTGCTTGAGCACAGACTTCTCTTCACAAAAAGGAGTAAAAGGGCTTCCTTTGATGATTCAGATCGATACTTACAGCTACAACAACCGAAGCAATAAACCTATCCACCGAGCCTACTGCCAGATCAAGGTTTTTTGTGACAAGGTAAGTGGAAAGCACAGCTACCATGGATGGAGGAGGAACCTTGTTAGGCAGTTTACTGTTGCTACATTTTAGACCTAATTAAATGTTTTTTCTTTCCTTGAAAAATTGTATTTCTTCATGTATTTCATTTGGACCAGCTGGATCACAAATACACAGATTATCAAGTAATTATTTTACTGCTTTGCAGCCTTTTTGGCCCTGATTCCTCAGCTTGTGAGCAATAGTTGGACTACTTAAGGGCAGCTGTTATAGGTAATGATTGTGGAATATCAAAAAAATAATAGAAAGTGCAGATGTAAAGATCCCTACTTGGAAGGTCAGTGCTGATCACAGGCTCATGTAAATGGCTGTCTGCTGATGCCATCCCTTCTAACTCATAGGATAGGTAGCAGGTAAACTTCATGTCAGTTTCTCTGACAGAAAAATGCACTTTTTCAGTGAACGTCTGCTAAGCTCTCTTTTATGATTCAGTGGAAAACAGCAAATACAAGTGACACAGCTGATGGGTTTTCCCCCTCCCTTGCTTGTGAGCAGTTATTTTAGAAGCTTCAATGAGACTTTGATGTTGCTAGGATTTCCTTATGAAAAGTAATATACAAAAATGTATTAGCCATTCCCATTTTGTTATTCAGTAACTGGTTTTTGTGCATGTTTATGCCCTCTTTAGCAAAATTTTGTTCTTTTACAATATGTATGACTGCTCCTTTGTGGGAATTAGTAAGATTTTTCAGCACCCAAACATAGATCATGCCCTAATGAATTAGACAGTGTCATGGTCAGCTGTGTATATCACCAGAAACAGTTGCTCAGAAATGTTATGTCGGTGATGATTCTTAGAAGAGAGTGTGACCAGTTTTCTAAACCAGTGTTTAGCATCTGCCAGTTGATGACTTTATCCACACTGAGAAAGACCTTTCATGGGGTAGCTGATGCCCGGATTCTAGTCAAGGTTCATGGATTCAGGAGCCTACACCTATTTAAGTGACTTGGAAATTTATCCAAATTAGTCTTGCCATCCTACAGGTGGGAACAGAAAGACAAAAGGCCATGCCCCAGGCAAAACATAACATTAACTTTTTAATGGAAAGGGTAAGAGTTCAACTGTTTCAGGTCTCTGTGTTGCTGCTCCTTCCCCCTTTTCAGCTCATTCCCTTGTTGCTGTCTTGGCAACAAGATCTTGAGGGCTAATCAGTCAGTTGTGTTAGTGGAGGAAAATCTTTGGAAGTAATGAATGTAAATGTATGCACTGAGGTCTTATTGCAGCCAAAAAGCTATGCTTTTAATTGTAACTTTGAATGTCAAATATTGAGAGATGTGAAGCTACAGCTGGATGTTAAAAGCTCAGTAAATATCAAAGTAACAAGTAATTTTCATCTACCTGTTTCTGAAGAGCAATTAGAAAAATTTGAATTATTTAAAAAAAGGAAAGAAATTCAGAGCATAAACTCATCTAGGGTGACCTCTAGATACAACTGATGGAGATTTTGAATAATACATGTTCATTGCATCTATTGGCCTAATTGGTACTTCAAATATCCACACTAGAAAGCAGGAAATGGATGTTGAGTCTATTAATCAAACTGTTTCAAAGTAGAAGGAAAGATCAGAGGGGTAGTTAAAGCATTATACACATCAAAAATGTATTGGAAGTGGGAACTGAAGGGCTCAAGGGTATTGATAATAGGCTGTATATCTGTTTAATATAAATGTATGCACACACATAGAGCTTTTCAACTGAATGCAGGTGTGAAAATGAATTGAGTGAAATTTTGAGTTGAATGAAAATTATCAAGGTCAGTTCACATGACAGGTTATGCTAACTGGCACTTGGTAAGAGATGAATTCTTGCTTCTCCCCAAACTTATGCTGCCAGATCTTTACCAACATCCCTTTGTCACAGGGCTTTTGTGAGTAAATAAGTGGTTGGAGAATTTCCACTTGCTGGTGGTGCCGTGGGAATTCATTGTGCTCAGAGAAAGGTAGCTGGTGTGGCTGGGTGTTATCATCTTTCTAAAGATGTCAAAATAAACCCCTGGCTCTGGTTAAGGTGGTGCTAGATGGTTGAGTTTCTCTTGTTAGTCTGTGACTCTCCTTCCAGTGACAGGGACATGGCTTGCTGCCTCTTTGGGAAAGGCCATGAAGCTGAGACAGGTATTTAATGCCCACCTCCTTGTCATGATCAATTAAAGAGGTACTATAGGACCATTAAAATAAACCCAGCAAACATATAATGATCTTTATACATTGTGAAAGTGTGAACTGCACCGTTATGTCCCAATCTGACAACCTCAAAGAGAAGCTGATGAGAAAAGTGCCTGATTTATTACAATCACCTGGACTAATGGGACTGCACAGTAAATTCTTCCTGCCTAAGTATGAAATGTATTTTACTTTGGAACATGGAAGAAAAGTTGTTTCTGTGCCTGAGGTGTTATTACAAATGTTTTTTCCTGCAATGGTGGCGCTGCTTTAGGACCAGTAGGTGTATTTGTATATTCAGTTAGATAAATCACAGGTGGAGGTATCTGGTTTTTAAGAACATTCGCTGACAAATTAATTTCTTGTAGCTGAAAAACAGTGTAGCTGTTATAGAAAGAGTTATCCTTGAAGAAATGAAACTGCATTTAGTTAAGTGGTGTATATTATATATATTTTAGTATTTATTCTGGCAATTGCTTAATTTGAATATTAATTTACATATAAACTAGAGAACAACGCCAACTCAGATTCAGTATGTGCTTTGTGACATAAATGTATGGAGATAAATGCTGCGAAGGTTCTGAATGTGTCCTTAGTCTCTATTCATTCTCTAATCTTCTGTCCATGTTTGTTTTCCAGTAGGAAATCTTCAAAGCATTTGTTACAGTCCACATTTTGTTTTCTCAGTGCTGATTCTCTGCCCTTGCAGTCTTTTTATCGTATGCAGATTACTGATGCTGCATTACAAGAATATATAATTTTTATTTCTTAAGTAGGTTGTCAGGGAAACTTGCTACCAGGCATGTTTATATTTATATATTGCACGATGCTTTAGCCACTGTGTGTGAAGGAACTGGGACTTCAGAGATATTTGATTTTCTATATGTGATTATCTTTGCTGAAAAGAACCAGAAGTCTTTGACTTGGCAAATACCATAACATTGTTTCAAAATAAAATAAATTAATCCAGTTTTCTTTAATCTATAAAAAAAAATTCTTTGGCATATATGCAGTTTTTGCATACTTGCTTTTGGTATAGAACATCATAGAGAAAATGGACTATCACAGAGTATTGAGCAACTGTAATTGCCTATTAATCTTCAGCTTTGGAGAGAAGAAGGCTGAAGTCTATGTGCCTGCCCAAAGAGATGTGGAATGCTTTAGCCTGGAACTAGAAGCAAGTGTACACATGCACTTCGTAGTGATGAAGGGAGTGGTCTTTATGATGGCAAGGCCTTTGCCAGGCTAGGGCTAGAATGCAAGACTTAAGCTTAAATGAGTTGAAGAATTAAGAAGAAAATACTTTGAATCAGCTGAAATTCATAGGCTGCATTTTGCTAATGATTAGTAGCATTTGTATTTATACCTTGTATTTATACAAAGCCCAGATATCAATTAAAAATTAAGAACACATTTCATTATTTCACTGCCCAGAGCATGTTTATAGTCCCCTATAAGAGGGTTATTTCTTTTTCTGTCCTGAAGAGAAATGCAAACTGTGGTTTATCAGATATGTGTCAGATGGCTCAGCTGTCAAAACCATGCAGCAGAAATGCTCTGGTATGCAAAAATAATTTTGTGGTCCATTGTCTGACCCCTGTGACAGTGATGTCTGTCATGTAGGCTTGGCTGACCCGTGCCATGTGCCATGTGGGTTGCTCCAAGCTCGAAAGGGCAGGTAGGTAGTGCTGTTGGTATTGCAGTTGCCACATTTGTGAAGTGGCTGTGGCAGAAATAAACACTGGTGGATGGGAATGGCTGCCCAGCTCAGGGATTGCCTGCACCCCAGAGAACTTGGGGTGTGTTGCCTTGAATGAATGAAGGAAGTGAAAGTCATGAAGCTCTACCAAGTTCATGGTTACCAAGAATATTACAGAAAATCAGTAAAACATGTATTTTTTATTGTGTATAAAAGGCTGAGTTCTCCTCAGTTTCTGCTTTCTTGAGAGGAAACACGCTTGCTGCCGTGTATGAAATACTTTGGTGGTTCATGCTATTCCCTGTGAGCAGCAGAGTGAGTGAGCAGCACTGGGTGGCAGGCAGGGCTGCGGCCACCTGGCAGAGCACTTTGTGCAGCACAGGTTTCTCAGGATGTGCTTTCTGCCGAACAATGGCTGTGACACATATTTTTGCTCCTTTCTTAGAAAGAACAGGTGGCCTTTAAGGTTATAAATGTATCCCTAGAAACAATTTTGATAAGAGCACAGCTCTGAATCCCTTGGCTTCTGTGGCTGAGGTCAGTGAGTAACAAGTAGACTGGGACCTGGTCTGGAAGCAGTGTTTCTGTTTGACATGTTCATGTTTTTCTAAAGAGCAATTTCTTCCTCCAGCTCTTTCAGCCTCTGGAAATCAACTGATAGATCACAACCAGGAGTACATCTTTCCTTACATTCTTTTTAAGCTTGATTCATTGACTCATGTGTGAATTTTGCCATCTTGAGTGGGTATTTTTGCTTTTCTTACCTCCCTCCTCCCCCTTTCTATTCAAGAAACTTCTAATTTTAATTTAGAAAAAAATCCTGTAATCTTGCATGCCAACTGTCTGGGAGCATATGGATCTTTATTACCCTTCACAATGTGAACGGGTATTATTTATAAAGTAAATTAGGAGAACTTCAAAGGAGGTGTTGCTGCTTTTTATGTCAGTAACAAGTTTTATTTTTTAAACTTGTTGTGAGTGTATTTACATAACAGAAGCCTGCAATTTCCCATGAGTTCCTGGTGCCTAAAAGGGCAGTGCTACATTGCTTTCCTATTTCTGGAGAGCTTATCCTGGTTTGAAATGCCTGTATTTTTCTGTAAGAACCCTTGCAATGTTGGCAAGCTGTCAGCACAGCCTTCTTGGACTGTCAGTTCTCAAAAGCTCTGCACAGCTGGCTACAGTGGAGCAATGCCACCCCCAGACAAAGTGGGTGGTGAAGAGTTTAGGGAAGACATCAGCACAGACACGATGTAAGATGATAGCAATCCTGCAGGTGTTTTATGCCATTACATACACAAAGTATTTGGCCTGAGCTCTGTCCATTGCAGACACTGGGCTTGGGATGCCCTTTGCACTAGATGTGCTGGTGTCAGTGCTGCTACAGATTGCACACTGCCTGTCCTGGCTCCTCCAAACCAGCATGTGGATATGTTCCCCTTGCTGTCTGCAGTCCTGGGAGCTACTGGATGTGCCAGCTTGAGTCTCAGGCACAGGTGATCAGTGCACAGCTGGTACCTTCCCAATAGATTGGACAAATATATCTACAATGGAATGACCATTGTAGCATTTCTTATGTGTCTGTTGCTGTAGTTCCAAGCATTGCAGAGTACAGTGCCCACAATGGTTCCTCTTTGGGTATTATCTGTGGGTTGTCTCTTTTGCATTAGGGAGCAGAAAGGAAAATCCGAGATGAAGAGAGAAAGCAGAACAGGAAGAAAGGCAAAGGCCAGGCATCCCAAGCCTCCTGTAATAATGGTGAGTAAAGTGGGCCTTTCTGGTCTGGGACTAAGTAATGTTTAACATGCCTCCTTTCACAACCGTGTGCTTTGTGATCCACCTAGCAGCTGAAGGAAAGTTGAGTGCACTCCCTCTGCAGAAAAAGAGTGATATCACCTTCTTCAAAACAATGGCTGACCTGGATTCCCAGCCAGTTCTCTTCATACCTGATGTTCACTTTGGAAACCTACAAAGAGCTGGACAGGTAGGAAATAATGAGATGAGCTGGTGCCCACTTGCCATCTGGCTGCCTCTGCTCTGGGGCAGGTTTTTGGGAATTAAATCACTGTTCCTGGGGACTGGTTGTTTCAGCTCTCATTTTGGTAAATGCAGTTTTGCCACATCACCTGTAAAAGACCTTACAAGAGACAAGTACCGTTGTGAGTTCTGGTTGCAAAAAAGTTTATAATTCTTTGATAACTGACCAGTTTGTTTATGTTACAGTTTTGTCATTCTTTTGCTAGGAAGAAAGAATGAAACAAATAGTCAAGAATTTTAAAATAGAAGGTTGGTTTATGACTGAAACAAAATCTGGTTTTGAGTGTGCTCTTTGGCTTGGTGAAATGAAGTGCCACCTTGTGGTAGCAGAGATCCCCCTCCCTTTCACAGCTGAAAACAAAGACCAAGCTCTTACATATGTAGGAAGGTCAAGAGTAGGGTCACAACACCAATGCCCATTTTCTTTCAGCATCGCCTAGAGATCTGGAAATTCCTTTAAAAAATATTTTCCCTCTTCCAAGTAAAACTCCATCATAATAATGTGAATACTCAATATTGGCAGTTATTATCACTGGTAGACATAAGGAAATCTTTGCTGATTTGACTCTTTTCTACTTTATCACCTTCTGGGAAGTTGACAACCTGAACTGGAGGGTCAGCTCTGACTTTTCTACTATGAGCCTGTTATTTATTAACATTTCAGGGAGTAGAATAAGACCTTTATGCGAGTGTTTATAAAGACAAATAGTTGATGAGGAAATTTAATATGCATCTTGGTGCAAAATAGTAAAATGAGGAAGATTAAATGAAACTGAGTGTTGGAATTGTCAATTATTTTGAGGCACTGAGAACTGTGGTAGAGCAAAGCAAAAGAGCGCAGACATTGCAATTGCAGCTGTCACTGGCTTACTCTCCCAAATTGGAAAGACTCCCACTCACATATCAGTGCTGGGTACCTTCTGTCCTTTCAAACCAGAATGGTTTCTTTCAAATGGCTTTCAAACCAGAATGTGGATTTGTCTCAAAACAGGAGAAGGTGGAAGCATTCCTTAGTATATGTAATCCTGTGAATAATTTTCTAAACTAACTGGAGGACGCTCACATTTCCTAGCTCTTAGGCAATGTTCAGCCATGTCTTTTATTGCTGTAACTTCTAGTTACAGACCTCCACTTTGCACACACACACCTCTGAGCTATTCTCTTTATACGGGGTCAGAAGTGAAGGCTCCCAGTGAGAGCCAAGGGTGCTCTGAGTCTTGCCAACACAAGTACTGGAGACCTGCCTGCAGTGGCTTTTGCCCACCAGGACAGGCTGCGTGCCCTGTGCCCCCACCCCATGCTTGCACCACAGCTGGAAGGCTGCTGCACTTGGTGCAGATCTGCAGTGCAGGTGCGTTGTGAGGAATTTGGCTGACTGTTCTGTAAAGTCTTGGACAACAGACTGTGATTTTGTACCTCCCCTGCTACTGTCAGCTGCATTTGCTGCTGTTGTAAATTTGGTCCCAGTGACTCTGAGCTGTATGGATTTACACAAAACTGGGCTTGGGCTTCTGCCCACAGCCTGTGCAAAAAATGTTCAGCTGTACCATTAGTAATTGGATTTCCATTAGGTCTGTAGTTTAATCTTGTTCTTTATAGTTTAATTAGATTTTCAGACAGTATTAAATACATACAAAAGCTTGTGAGTGTTGTGGTTTAAACTGTATTAGGGGTAATTTAGGTGAGTAGTGATCTGATTTAGAGGATTGTAAAATAATTGAGAAAATGATATAAACCAGGGAAGAGGGTAATGTCTCTCAGATATACTTTGATGTATTTCCACTAGATGATGTTCAATAGCAGTTTCTCTAAGCCGCACTTTTTCAAGATGACAGAATTAGAGGTGTTTGTGTTTTTAGAAAGAAAAGGATTTTTAACATATTACAAACTGCAAAACACTTGTTGTCTTTTCTCCCTTTTGAAGTTACTCTGCTAAGCAGGTGTCCGAGTTTTGGGTATAATGGATTTTTATTTCCATCCTTCTAGGTTTACTATAATACAGATGATGAGAGAGAAGGGTAAGACATTTATTGTTTCACAAGCTTTGTAGTTAGCAGTTCGGATTAATAGAAAGTCAATGCAAAATATGAAATCAGATAAAACTGATCCCCTTTCTCACCCTTCCCGCATGTTCTCCCATGTAAACTGTCTGCTTTTTATGTCTGTATTTTAATACATTTCCAAGTAAAAGAGCTTTAAGGTTCAATACAGGGGCAGGACAATATATTGGATAATGAAGTACCATCTACATAAGCATAAGGGTTCTCAAATAATTTAAAAACCGGGAATTTTTTATTGAAGCACTGAACTTCAGTGCATTCTTGAAAGCTGTTTAGCAGTGCACACACGTATATGCAACAAACACAGGAACTGCACAGAGAATGGCCAAGTGCCAGAAAAGAAAGGCAGCAACAGAACAGAGAACCTGGGAAGGAGGAAGGTTGGAAATGGGAGTATCCCCTATCTGACTTTGGAGGGACTGGAAGAATTGATGAAAGTCCCTTTAATAGTTAGAGATGCCATGAAATAAGGGCTGAAGTTCAGCCTGCAGTGTGTGCCAATCCCATACATTTGTAAGTTGCTTGAATCCCAAGTGAACACTCTGAAGTCTGAGATTCTGGAGTAACATAACTGCACTCCCATAAGCCTTCAGAAAGTGACCTGTGACCTGTGATAGGGAGTGGCTGAGCAACTGCAGTTGACATTGACTTGAAAACATGAGGCCCTTTTAATTTCTTTTTGAAACTAGTGTTCCTCATAAGGATCACAGTGGAATTTGAGAAACAAAGGGGTTTATTGCACCAAGCAATAACCACCACCCTTCCCTCAATATTTAAACAGTTAAAGGCCTTTGGGGTTTTCAAATTAGTGTGTAACACAGGAACATATTTTCCTGTCACCTGTCCCAGCCAGTCAGTCTTGGCAGATTAAAAGGCCTGGATAGTTCAGATAAGCATCAAAAGCTAAGTCCTTGTAGTTTCTGCTTTTTGGTGCTACTTGAGCAGCTACTGTGTATTTTTGCCAAAGTACTAAGTGAGTTATGACTGCTGCTTTTGTCTCCTCTTCTGCTGTGAACACCATTTTACTCTGACATGGTGTCCCTGTTTTATGTATTCTAGTAGCAGTGTCCTGGTCAAAAGGATGTTCCGGCCTGTGGAGGAAGAGTTTGGTCCCTCCCCTTTGAAACAAATCAAGGAAGAAGGTCTGAAAAGAGGTAACAGTCAATTCTTAGCAGTTAAAAATAATTCTGTGGGACTCAAACCTCAAGCTGGGAAGGGCAGTTGTGGCTTGGACAGAGTCAGTTGTTGGATGCTAGTACAAATACGGGTAGATGGGAGAAGAGATCTTTGCATCTGCCAGTCTACAAGGAGGCATTTTAACAAATGCTAGAAACTACTTAAAAGCAGAAAAAAAATGGGCTATGCTCTCTCAAGAAGGGATCAGGACATAAGTGTATATAAAAAAAGCTAGAAAGTTTCTTGGTCCTTGGCCAAGATACATAGTTCATAAAAGTTCCAGTAGCAAATCTGTGATGGTCTATTTTTAGCTTTTGCTCATCTTTTCTGTTCTGTCTGGGATCACGAGCAAATACACAAGATGCACTGGGTCAAATACAGAGACCTTAACAGGCAAGCTCCTGCTGACTGCAGACTTAGATTGGCTGGAATAAAATCTCCAAAATTTCCTACCCGATTAGAAATATAAGACATGGAGAGATATCTTCCAGCAGATCTAACTGAATTGTTGAAGAGTTTGTTTCCCTTAACTGTTTTTACTGCCCAAGTGAGTATTATTACAGTTACGTTTCATATGCTCTACCAACTCCTGTTTTTCAGTCTTCTACAAGTGAAGCTTAAGTTGAATAGTATTGAAGCAACAGGTTAGGTTGAGTTGTTAAACTTTGCTCTGAAGGTGGTTTTGTCCACAAAATCTGTTTTGTGTACGGTCACTTCCAGTGCAGTGCCTTCGGTGATAACTTCCTACACTGTCACAATTAAATACCCTGGAGAATATTTGCCATTCCTTCAGTTTCTTGAGTTCTGTCATGTAAGCTGAGTGAAGGCTTCAGGGCTTTGAGAAGCATATGTTGCTCAAATTTGCAAGTATTTTGAGGTTCACCCATCAGGTTGTGAGATGACAAAGCAACAAGGTACAGAAGTGAACTGGGTTTTTCTTAGTTGCACCATTTGTAAGACTCCTTTGAGCTTTATAGAAATGACTTGCCACAAGCCCTCATTTGCAAAGTTTCTGTGTCGTTTAGGGTGGTGTGCTTGAACCAGGGGAAGCATAGAAGATTATAGGATGGAGACTGATATCTTCTTGAAACAAATGTGAACATATGATTCTATTAATTAAATCTTAATTTAATCATGTGAGGTCAGCACTGACCACAGACTTACATTTGGCTGACTCAAGATCTTGGCCAAATTCACATTATCAGGGCTCTGTCAAGCAGAAGAGGACAGCCACCAGGGCTACATAAAGAACTGTCATTTCCTACAATTTCACCTGGGTTTCCCAGCTGGAAGCCTGGGAATTTGCCTGCAAGGAGATATTTGTTTGCTTTGATTATTCCTGTCCTTTGCTGTGGTTAGTTGTTTTAATATCATCCAGGACTTGCAAACATTTCAAGGGAAAGATTAGAAAGAAAAAAAAATAAATTTTCCGCTGGTGGCAAAAGTATGTAGATTGATTAAATCCAGGAGGAGCGCAGAACCAGAGAAGCTGGAGGATGCTCTCTTCACATCCCCTTCCTGTTCGGTGTTTCTCTCAACTTGGACTATGCTGGCTGGAGGCCAAGCCTTTTCCAGCACGGCCTTTGCTCTGGTGAACTTCCTGCCATCCGGAATCCTGCATATGGGATTGTGCTGATGGAGTGCAGCTCAGCTGAATCTACCCATTTGATAATGCTGTCTTTGCCAGAGAATTCACTGGGTATTAAAATGTTTTGGGGTTTTTTTCCCCCAGTTTTGCCTTATTAGAAGCTTTTTTCTCGAGATTTATTTGGTACAGCAAAATCAATAACTCCTAGAGAGCAGATACAGGTGGGGCACTGGTGTAATGTTTGAGAGGGAGCAGGTCTGATATGTGAAATATACATTAAAAGCAATGTAATCCCAAAGCGTCTCATTAGCAGAGCAGTGCAGGTAAGTAGCAGCCAGTGAGGTGTCCAAGCCCCTCTGAAGAACTGAAGTGAAAGTGTGTAGCCTCACCTCTGCGTGATGGACCTACTTATAACACTGTCTGGTGGAAGTAAAAATATTAAGGGGCAGCCTTCAAGAGAACAGGTCAAAAGTTGCTTGCAATCAAAGTTCATATTCTCACTCAGGTGGCTGCATCTTTTTGAATTATTCTTTCATCTCCTCGACCTCTAAGGGAGGTACAAGTGCCCAACACAGAAATGTAAAGTATGTCAATCTGTACCAAATGTGCAGCTTTTGGTCAGCTAGTTACTTGGCTAAACTTGGCCTTTTCCTGTTTTGAGTTCTCAGTAAGAGTTTTCAAATCACTTTCCCTTTCAGATTTCATTGGGAGTTTCCCATTAATTATAAATCCAGCATATGAGTTACAGATCAGGTGGATTTCCAACTTCAAGATAGTAATTTTTTGTCTAGCTTTTGTCTCTTAGGAAAGTCATGTTAAACTACTCTGAAACATTTTGGATTCATAACAATCATAGGAGTTGTGAACCATCCCTGTGAAGGGCAGCAATCACACTGTCACCAAGGGAATTTGTGCCTGGCCAATAATGAAAACTCCAAATGAGAGAAAGGAAAGCCACGTCACAGCTACCAGCCCTTCTTTCCTTGACTAAAATGTACCATATCTTTATCCAGAGACCACTTAACAGAGACTGTAGTCATTGTTCATAGGGTGTCAGTCACAGCATTGGTAATGGCCAGGCTCAGACCTTCCTAATGTCCCAAGTCTTACTGTCTTATTGTGTCCTTTGTTTCATTTTTCCACATGCGTGTTGTTGTTAACAATTTTAAAATAAGTATCTAACATTGTTCTGCATTCACACACAAATCCCCAATTCGGTTGCCTGGCTTCCGAAAGTCTCACTGGTGTAACAACATCCCTTGCCTTGAGCAAAGGCTGTTTGCCACTCTGCAGTTTGGTATATTGGGGCTATTTATCCAGTAATTAAAGGTAAATTTATCTCCCCCCATTTTTGCAATTCTTTTTAACATCTAAAGAATATTAAGGTCTGCAGTTGATTTCAGTGCTGGCAAGAAGGTTAAGAGCTAAAACCAGGTAGTAGATCAGACAAATCTGAATTAATCTTTTAACTTTCAGTCAAAAATAGCTCATTACCTACTACAAAATTTCCCCCCTGTTCTGCTCCAAATCTTGAAATCTGAACTATTAGAGCAAGCCCATCTAGATGCCATAAATGTGGTGACAGTAGGATCAGAGGACGTAAGTATGGGTTGTGTTACATGGTCACAGTCATTCAGTGGCTGTGCTGCTGCTGAGCCTAGTGGAGCCTTTGCAGCCCCTTTCCATCTTGTCTGGCTGTGCTGCCTGCTGTGGCCACCTCTGCTGCTCTGTCAGCATGAAGGCTTGTGGGGCTGTATTGTACTCCGAGGCAGGGATCTGATCTGTTTGAAGAATAACTCAGAAAAGGGTTATTTTTTCAGTCACATCTGCTGTTTGAGAGAGTTTGTCATCCAGGAAAATTCACTGAGATGAGGCAGAGTAGAAGAGCATAAGGGCAGGGATGAGACAGGAGCTTCCTAAGGCATCACTGTCACCAGAAGTCGTTTATGGAAAACTGCTCTACTGAATCAAAGCCAGGATTTTCACACCTGTCAGGGAAAAGTAAAACCCAACAACCCCCCATATGTTTACTAATCCTGGCTCTCTGTGTGTATAATAGTGATTCCAGTTCCCTGTTGTCCTTGTAATAGATGCTTCATTCAGCATAATGTTGTACCAAGCAAAACAGAGAGATTTAAAGCTCAGCACGGTGATTGTGTAACGTCCCCAAATTTAACCTTGGGCCAAATGACTTTTTTTGCTCCTGTCAGATATGTTTGTAGTTGTTAAGGCTGGCAGAGCTCCAGATGTTTGTAAAGCCAGGAGTTACAGGACAACCCTCTAGTCACAAGGAAATGAATTACTAAATTAATATAAGTGTTAGTACTGGTAAAATCAGCCCTTTGAGTGAGTGCTTGCTCATGCAATTAGACATATCAGGCATGGTAAAATTTCACTCCTGGTGTGGAATTTTTTTTCTTTTACATTTTGACTGTTTAGGTTGTGACCCAAAGTTGTCTCACAGTCTAAGTTCATTAAAAGGATGTTCTCAGGCAGGCCCCGAAGAGTTGCTAAAATATAGGTGAAAAAGATGTGGCTCTGCATGCTGCGGTAGCAGTTTTGTGGTGCATACGTCTGAACTGAAGATGCAAAAAACTCAACATTGTCCTGCATGTTTGGTTTGTGGACCAAATCAGGGGACTGAACTACCCATGGCTTTTTCCCGGTCATTTCAAAACATGGGCAAAGAAGCTACAATTCTCTGCAAATGGGCCTGAGTCCACCCTGCTACAGTCTTGGCCTGAGAATTAACTTCTAAACAATTGCTTCTATATGAAAAATACTGTCATATTTTTTGGTTAATCTGCACATCATCTCTTGAGTTACCTGGTGAAGATACCTTTTGGACCATGAGAATTTGCATTTTCAAAAGATGCCTTTTTCTATCTACCAAAAAGGAAAAAAATATATTACCAGTGTAATTTGTCACACAGACATGTCAGTGCAAGTGTATTTGTACCTCATGTGTAGCACTGCTATTTGAAAAGGCAGTTTATTTAGGAAACAAAATAAATTGCAGAACATCTTATTTAATCTGCTACTTATCAGTCATGTGAGATGATTCCTAAAACACTTTTACAGTGCCTGTGCTTGTATGCTTTGTAGCTGTCTGCTTTGCTTTTGCCATGTTATAGCAAGTTTCCTCCTTTTACCTGTACAAGTATGAAGAAAACAAAAGCTGCAGAGGGCAGGGCACTGTGCCTGTGGACAACTAACATCTAGCAGGGCATTTGAGGGAGGAAAAGGAACAGAAATGGCATTTGGGTACCTAAGCAGGTGGGCACTGCCTGCTAGCTGTGCACTTGAATGTCTCCCCTGTAAAGTCTCAAATTACTTTGAACAAATTTTTCCCAGTGTTTATTTTCATACTGGTTAGGCCATTTGCAGTCACGTTTGCAGTAATGTCAGAGATAACTATTTCTTCACCTTTTCTTTGATGTAGCTCTCAAAGATACAGCTAAACCCAGACTTGCCTTTTTTGAGTGTCCTTTCCCAGCCTTTTAGATGAAGTCTGGAGAGGTACAATCCAAGACAGAGGTTTAAGAAGACCTAACTTGTGTGTTTTGTCCTATGACCAAGGGACAGGGTCCCAGTGCTTTTTAACTTCTTTCTGTAAATGGAGATTTAGATTTTGGAAGATAGAGATTCTTCACATTAGACTAAATTTGCTGAATTTTCAGTACTGTATTATCAATGCAACTATGATGTGTTGTCCATGTCTAGATCACTGATGATACTAAAAGTACATTTTTAAAAGTGCAAACTGTCTTCAGTGCTTCATTTTATTGGTCATGGATTAATATTTGTTTTTCTATTCAGTGTGGCATATTTCATCTGTGCAATTGACTGAACCTGCTCCAAGTTTGATTTTTTTTTTCTATTTCAGTTCTTTTGTATGTGAGGAAGGAGACAGATGAGGTGTTTGATGCTTTGATGCTGAAATCACCCACAGTAAAGGGGCTAATGGAAGCTGTAAGTATCTGATGTCCTCACATTGTTGTCTCTCTTGGCAAGAAAATCTTGAAGCTTTCCATGTATTATTGAGATAAACCATAATACAAAGATGAAGTTATTCTCAAGTGCATTTAAAGCATTTCATAAAGGCTTTCTGGAGCGCAGCTCTGAAATGCTGGCACGTTCCTAATTCAGTGTTGTGAGCAGGTTACTGGGATTAAACAGCATCACAGAGCTGATTATTGGAAACCTGAGCCTTGAGGAATAGCAGTAGTTAACCAGTGTCAGGGAAGGAGAGAGGTGCAAGTTTCATTTTCTGAAGTGCTTCTTTCTGAACTGATAGTTTAGTGCCTGTTGAATCTTTTCCTGTAATGCCCATCAGTACATTCCTAGCCTGGTTTCCAAGAAGAGGCCCAAGGATGCACCCTTTCTGTGTGAATTTCATACAGCCTTTGTGCAATTGCTGTTCAGCCTGTAAGAGGCAGCTGCTGAGCCAGTGCAAACTTGTCATTCACATGTCATCTCAAATTCCTTCTCTAGCCCACACTTACAGCATGACCTACCTCCCAGTTGTCTCTTTGCAGCTTCTTTGAGTTGAATTTTTGCTTGTTACCCATTAGCTCTCATCATAAGAGTTGCTATTTCCATGTTTAATCCTGTTTATATGAGCTGATGACTTGTGAAATTTGATAAGGGAAGAGTTAAGAAATAATCATGTCTCACTGCTTTGATGAGGGAGCGTAAGATTGACATGTGGGATGCTGAGTTGATTTCCAGCCTTGTTTACATGTAGGGGAGAAGATGGAAATGCATGAAAGTGCCCCTAGAGAGCTCAGCCGAGTGCTAGAAGTGTGTATATTCTCATACTCTCTTAAAACTGTCACAGTATCTTGTTGCATGTATTGAACACTTTTAACGCAGTAAAGATTGAGTTATTTGGTCAATATTTGGCCAGTAGCAGAAGGTAGAAAAAGATTTGTGGGTTAGTGAAGTTGTTTAAAGCACCTACCTATTTAGATAGGATATCTCTGAGGAGAGTTAGCAGCACGCTAAGGATGTCCTAACTGTGCTTTTGCTGATGCTGTTTGTTAGCTGGGACTGCAGCTCAGTTGTCAGGCAGAGCACATGTGTAACAAAAACCAGGCTTTGCTTCAAGAGGCTGCACTCTGATTCATGGTAAGCTGTAACACGATTTCTTCTTGTCTTTGTATGGAAGTTAAAAGTATGTTATAATCCTTCTATAACTGTTCCAGCTAGCATGAATATTTTATCTCCAGTAGTCTGTGCCTCTCCACGCCTGTTCTTCAGCCACCATGTAACAAAAACAAAGCTGGTGCAGAAGCAGGAAGGGTTTCTGCATACCTCAATCAGCGCAGCTGCTGACTCACTGGCATGTTTTCAGCACAAGAGAAATCTAATCTGTTGTAAAATGTCCCAGTTGACTGGAAGGAACACATTCAGAAAATTTTAATTCTCTTTGGTAGGATATTGTGGATAAAACAATGCCAAAAAGCTGTCAAAGTGCATATTCCTAAATATTCTCTCTACAGTCATTGCAGCAAATCATGTAATTTTGTAATTGTGCACATTCTAAATACTCAGTACTAAGAACTTAGGAACTGAGCCTCTGAGTATTACAGAGCCCCAGACCTGAAAGAGAGCTCCAGTGATCCTCAGTCATATCCTCCTTCTCTTTTTGTGGATTTTCCTCCTTTTCTTTTCATTAGTCACTTTTCCTGGTCTTTGACTTTTACCTAACTTTCTGTTATTAATGATACAGTTTTCTCAGAACCTATTCTCATGTATACCCCCATTCCAAATGAACAATCAGATTCCTTCTTAGATATCTTTCTTTTGGCAAATATCTAGAGATTTCGGGTTTCAGAAATACAGCACATCTCAGGAAGCAATACAGCTGTTTGGTTTTTCACTAGTCAGTCTTGATCAACACAAAACAGCAAAACAATTGCCCATCACAAAACATCACACATATGTGGTGACTGACCAGCTCTACATCCTGCTTTCAGCCTGATCCAAAGTCAGGATAACTGTGGATCTCAGTAGGTACCTCAGTCTTACATTGTGCAAAATTACTTATTTATTCAAATTACAGAAGGCAGTTCTAATTGGGAAATACAAGCATCTCCCAATCTCTTTCTATAATTAAAAGCTAACAGCTAGTTCGACAGAGAACAATTTGATACCTGCCTATATATGTGATCTTCCAACCAGTGTAGGGCAACAGACTAGACATTTCATAGAAATAAGCTGGCAGAGGTGTTTTCCTACACGCCTTGACCCTCCCAGATGCTGCCCTTTCTGTCTTCTGACTCCAGCAGAGAGCATTCCTGGTGGCTTGTGCAATCAGACAAACTTGCCATGCCAGGGGACTGCAGCCCAAAGGGACACCCAGACAGCTATTTTGGTGCCACTCTGAAGCCTGTCACACTGCTTCAGGCATCCCAACAGAAAGAACCCTCTGCTCAGAAGATTGACAAATGGACAAGGTAGATGATAAGGAGAAATATTCCTCCAAATAAAGATACCTTTTTAAAATTTAATGTAGCCTTCTTGGGTTCAGGGGAGAAATCCTGTTGTTTTGTATGGAAGTTGGCGTAAGTGGTGTTCCCCCTGTGCTGGCAGCAGACACCCTGAGAAGAGGTGTTAAGTGAGATGCCCTAGCAGATGCTTGCTCTCTGCTTTCTCTGATTCTGCAGCAGGACTTAGCACGTTTGTACTGGTGACTGTGAGGGGGAGGCTCTCCCATACCCCCACTCAGAGCCTTGCTTCCACAGCTTGCTGTTTGGTATAATTGGTTGAATCCCAGGGGTTCCTGAGAAATGTGCTTATTCAGTCAGCTGGAAGTCTTTCGCAAAGCTCACTAATCCCTGCATGTTATATAAATCCTACACCTGTCATAGGCAGTGTGACAGGCAAGGCTTTCCCAGCCTGGCCTCTCATAGTTTATGTAGGAAGTGATGTCCCAGAGTCCCAAACTACTTTGAGCAACATTTGGAATGCATGAGTGTTAGGCATGCCAAATATCCTAGGGAAGATTTATGCTGGAATGTGCAGAATGCTGTATATTAGCTGCTATTAAGCCTCCCTGGCAAGAAATGTTTTGCTTGACTTGTTTATTTGCATGGAGTCAGTGAAAAGTGTCTTCAAGTGCTGATCTTTACAATATCAGTAGGCTTCAGCGTTAAAAATCCAGAGAGGAAGATCATTTCCTCATGTTCACACAGTTGTGACACTTTCTGAAGTTTCAGGTTACCGGTTTTTCTCCAATGCCTGTTACAAAGGATTTGATTCAACTGTTTGATGAAATGGAGCCATTTTTTATTATTGCTTTACATGAAAGCATAAATTTAGGGGTACAACAGAAGCACAGATACAAAAATTCAACACCAGATTGTTTATCTGATGTCATTCTGTTCATGATAAGCAAAGCCAGAGGATAAGAAGGAGTAAAAGAACAGTGAAACATGCTGGTGCAAGCAAAACTGAAGTAGCAAATACCACCCAAATTTAGTTTGTATTTTTTTCTCTGATAGGTGGAAATTTAGGAATGGATGGGTCTATTGTACCTCATCACTTATTCCCTTTTCTCTTAGCCACAGATGTATGCTAACAGTCAGAGGAAACTGTTTTCAATGTAACAGAAGTTTATTGGTTCTTCAGAATCTTGGAGTAATGCTATTAAATGCCTATCAAGCTGATACCCTTGCGCATTATTAGGGATACTTTTTAAGTGCAAAATGGCATCTTGGCTTGAATGACACTTATACTATTCTAGGTGATGTAGATAAGTATAGGCTAATTAATTTTCTCTTTCAGAGAATTTTGGCTGTCTGGATGGTAGCCGTGCTTGGGATTCAAAGCCTGAGGGTCTTTGAATCTGTCCTCAGTGCTGAGTTTATCCATTCTATTTTCTATTTCATGATAATTGCTTTAATGTATTTCTCTAAAATACCTTTTCTCAACAGAAGTCTGAATGCAAACACAAAGAAAGGATTTTACAGTGACTGATGTTTGCCGGTCTTTAAATGGATTTTTAATTGCGCATTTCAGTTCTCTAATGTAGAAGATAAGTAGTCAGCTATTTAGCTGCAACTTCATTTCACCTGGGAAGAGCTGGAAACTTACTTTGCTTGGCAGTAGAATGCCACAAAACATTAATCACTGAGAAAAACAAAAAAAAGTAATTTTTTCTGTAACTATTTTGCCTTTTGGGACAATCCTCTTCTAAAGTGTGAACTGTGGGACCTGTTCCCTCAAATAAGAGTTATAATTTGGAAAGCAAAGCTGTCTCAGATGAAGTGCTCAGGGATACCATCTTCACAAGCACACCACAGACTCACTGCAAAATAGACATCAAAAAAAAATACACTGCTGCAAAGCAATGCCAAAACATTCCAGTGAAGTACTCATTTACATGGGTAATTTGTCAGCTAAGTAGTTCTTCCTTCTAAAGTTTTACTATATTTTCTGCTTTATTGTTTTAGGAGCTGACAAGAAATTTATTTTACAAGTCCTTTATCTTGATAACACATTTCTCTGTGACATCTCGTCTCATTATCTAAACGCTCAGATGATGTTTTGTGAGCCAAATAGTGTTTTCATTTTGCCACTGTAGTAACTAGACTGAATCACCTTCCCAACAATACAGAAGCTCCTTAGTCCCATGTGCAGCATGTTGGTAGCCCTTCCACAATAAAAGGTACCTTGAAGATACTTTCCAGCCAAAAATACCACCATGGAGAGTCCTGTTAGCTTAACAAACCTTGAAATGTCTTCGAGAAATAGAAATGTGCATATTTTTGTTGTTCCATCAGTTCCATCAGCTCCTGTTGGATTGCCATATGTCTGCCTTCTGCCTGGCAGGAGAAGCCTTTGCTTCCATGAGCTCAGAAAAAAGATTAAGAAACAACAGAAAGATTAGATTGAAATTCCGTGGTAAAATCTGAAGCTGGGAAGAGCATTGACTCCTTGAGCAGAGTGCTAGGAGGTGCTTGGGCAGTTCTGATGATTCACACCCTATAAAAACTGTAGTATCCAATTTTCTGAATGGAGATAATTGTGGGTTTTGATCAAGGTGTTCAGGATTATTCCTTCACAAATTATCCTTAAAAGAAAGCATGATATGGTTGTGAATGACTTCTCTGTATAGCTATCCTGTCAAAGTTTGCAGAAATGTTGTTTTAATGTCTTATGTAAGGTAAGAGGTGGTAATTTTATATTTCTCATTCATCCTAAGTGATATTTCTTTTCTTTTTATTATTTCAGATCTCTGAGAAATATGGGCTGCCAGTTGAAAAGATTGCAAAACTTTATAAGAAGAGCAAAAAGGGGTAAGATAGTTAACTAACTAACTAAGGGTCTGTTGCAGGATCCTTTAGAAGTACTCGGAGATCCCAATTATACTTGGGACCTCATAATGCTGGGCAGCATAAACTCTTTCAGGAGACATACCCATGTGCTTGAAATCTTCATGTCTATGTAGACTGTAAGGGATGGCAGAGGAGGAAACATGGATCTCCAGTCTGTGTATGGCCAGTGTTCATAAGCTTACTGTGAAGAATGAGTTTGTGGATAAAGTTTGTTTTGTAGACAATATGCTTAATATTGTATAATCGTGGAGGGCCAGCATGGGAGACACTGCCTTTGCTGTGAATGCAGTGTGGAGTTTCCCTGCTGTGTTAGGAAGAAGCAGGCCACTATCCTGCTCTGAAACACAGGCAGGCAGTGTTTGCTGCTGGGGTTTCAGTTGAGTAAATTTAGACATGAACATCACAGCTGGACTTTTAGAATAGCTGGGCTACTGCTCCTTGCCATAAATCTAAATCTCTCCACTTCAACTTTTTTTTAGTTTTGTTTAACCACAATACTGTAGTGATATAATTTAAAACCGCTCATTTATTTTCAGCTGTAACTCTAGCTTACAGCATTGTTGAGTCTGGGGATTTCTTTAGCTTTTGAGAAGACAGGTGAAACTTCTCATGTTTTGCTTCATTCTAAGTGACAGAAGAAACACTTTGAGGTAAAGAGTGAGGAAAACACTCATACACTTCTAATACTCGTTGTTGATATTCTCACATCCAAGCTGAGTTCTAGGTCTGTGAGCTGTGTGCAAAGCACAAGTGACACTGCTTCACTTTTGTTAGCCAACCACACCACAGAGCTGCAGCAGCTCACATAGAGTGTCTGAGGAATAGCATGGAGGTGTACCTGTGGGAGCCAACACCAGGCATGGGGAGCACCAGCTAGCTGGGTCTGCCAGGGATCTGGAGTGCAGCTCATCTATAGACAGACTAAGTGTGTTAACCTCCCAGCACTGGCATGTCTCTTACCTCAACTACTCTGGCAAGGAGCAGCCTATAATCTAAAGACTATGAGGGACTACAGGGCAGATCTTGATGATAATTCCCACTAGTGACCCTGTACTGGCATGTGCTGGAGTCTGGTTTTGTATTGAAGAGAAATAAGTATATGTGCCAGAGTGCACAGCTTTCCCTTTCAGTGTCATGGTACATAAAATCATTCATTTCTGCCTTTGTCACCAGTATCCTGGTAAACATGGATGACAACATTATTGAGCACTACTCCAATGAGGACACGTTCATCCTGCACATGGAGAGCATGGTTGAAGGCTTCAAGATCACACTGACAGAGATTTAGCCTCAGGCAGAGCCATTTTGTAAGGAACCACAGCATTTCATCCTTCTTGGAAAGCAGAAGATTCCCTGTGAACTTGACAGACATTGATCAGAGAAACTGTTACAAGGCTGCATTGAAAATACTGTCCATCTGCACATGTGCACCCACTGCATATAGACTTGGGTTTGTCAAGCACAAGGCCACTCACATTAACCTGGTCCCTTATTTATTGTTACCCACTCTCCAGTGTACAAGCAGTTACCAGCCCCCAGATTTGTAACCACATGAGCCACTGCAAATGTGAAATGCAGCATTTTAATCCATACTTCAGTGTGGATAAGCTCATTCTAAAACGTATTAAGTAACTATGCTGGTCTAGTTTCAGAAATCTGGTATAAATCACTTTACCAGTAGCTGTCTCCATCATAGCTAAAAATCTGTTGCAGTGCTAAAAATGGGGAAAGTGGCTGACAGTTCACTTGCTCAGACTGATCCATATCTCTCTATACTGTATAGTCTTGCCAAATACCTCCAGTAGTTCTCAGCATGTAGCAATGAGGACTTGTAAGTAAGGCATTCAGCTACAAATGTCACTTGTAAGTAAATGGTAAAGAAACCATTTTAACTTTGTATATAATGTTTATAATATGCAATAATATATTTTAACTACTGTATGTGGGCATGTTTACTGCCACTCTGTTTTTGTATGTGTTTGGTTTAGGGTTTAGTAGAATCTTTCCTAGAGGATTAAATTGCTGCAATCTGTTAAGGAGTGTGTACTGAGAAGCTGATAACTGAATCTGTACTTATATAGTCCATCCTTGCTCACACAGTTATATATTGAAATATTAGAGCAGACTCTGCTACCAGGTCTTGGATGTTCAGGCACAGTGAGGCCCACCTTAGGTGCCCAAGTCCCAGCTGTAGGTACCTGAGTCTCCCATCCAGCTGTAATAAAATCCAAGAGACACCATGTGTCTGCTGCGTGGTTTGCCTAGAGGTACGGAAGGGGCTCCTTCCTGGTTTCCTTCCTTTGATGATGTGGAGGCTCCTAAAGTGACCTTTTTTCAAGCTTGTGGTGAGAAAGTTTCTTTCTGCAGCAGCCTGAGCATCAAAGCAGTCCTCTAGACTGTAAGAAACAGGACTTCAAACTCTTCCTCCTAAGTGTACTTGCTATTGTATCTCCATTGAATGATTCTGTTGTGATTCCTAGGACACTTGGGTGATGTACAAGCCTGGGCTTGATGTAAATATTTTATCAAAACTGGAATATTTTTTCCAATGGAGACTGAGTATCCTGCAACTGAGGTGTGCAGATAGGTCTTTCTCTCAAGGGCTGCGTTTGAACCCAAGTTGAACTACATGGTTATTCCATGAAATTCCACCTGTTTTATGAACTCTGTGAAGAGATAAGGTTCTGAAGGCGAAAATCATACCAGGAAGGGGGTTCAAGAGCTGAATGTCCCTATGACATCCAAACCCAGCACCTCTCTGTCTCTCCATGCCAGCTCCTCTGGCTATTGCAAAGAGCTCCTCACTCAGCATACAATTCCATGAGTTTCAGCTGCATTTTATTCTCTATGCACTGTACATAGATCCTGTGTGACAGACAGAAGTGTGGGTGTTCTTTCCTACATGCAGCCTTTAGAGTTTATTTTTTTTCTTCTGAAACCTTTTCTTCTTTAGTCGCATAACCTTTATTATTAGGTGGTTAATGGCAGAAAGAAGCACTGGCTAGTTTAGCAGGGCTCCCTGTAGTGTTTTGAGCTGTGTGGAGCTGTTTGAATTCAAGTAAAGTAGCTGGGCTTACTGACCAGTCTGATTTGGCCATGTCTGCATGAATTGTCCTGCAAGCTCTTGCACACTTTCTTAACTTCGTTAGCAGTAGCATCCCATTAAAATTTTTCCCTCTAACAGAAATCTGTCAAGGTTTCTGTGGAAGCAGAACCTATGAAATGTTCAGGCTGGTAGCATCAGGGCTAACATACCCAGAATACGCATACCCCTGTAATGCAAAGTGTCTATTCTGTCCTTCTCCTGCCCTTTGCTTTTGTTGTGCACACTTTCCCCTTCTGATGCAGAGTTCTGTAGCAATTTAATTAACTTTTTATATAAAAATGCACTCCAGCAAAGATGCTCTTGCTACCCTGCTCAAGAGCAGACATCCTGGGACTACAAGAGATTTATGATGGTTCAGTTTGTTTCTGCTTAGCTCAGACTGAGATGAAAAGTCTATTATGACTTATTCCAGATACTTTTTTCCTAAAGAAAAAAAGAGGACAGTTTGGACAGGTGGCATTAGGAACTGGGACCAGCACACAGGACTGATGAGCAATACTGTTAATTCTTCTATTTTCCTGTTAGTGTTTGGAATCCTCAGAGTATCAGCTGGCACCTTGCAGTTGGTCAAGATGTCTGGGCAGAAGCTGCAGGTGGAGCATAGGAGTAAATGTATGCAGGAGTTGAGCCCTGGTTCTGCCCCCAACAAAGCTGCTGTCCAAGGGAATGCCTGGGGCTGGCCTGGGTTGGATGTGCTGCTTTAAGAAAGGGCAGTGGGAATTCAGGGATTACAGAGAAGGGCAGACTGTCCTGGCAGCACCAGCACTCAGGTTAATGGGATGTTTTTGTCTTCTATTTGGTGGACATGAGCTGGCATCTGTTGAGTGCTGCAGCATCCTGTGAGGAGGAGCAGTGTAGGATCAGTGAGAAGTGCAATGCTCCAGGAATACTGGGCCTTAAGGAGCTATCTTTCCATTGTCTATTTAGGAGCTTTCAGTCAGTCACTGTCCAGAGAAGGAAAGTTGCTTCCAATATTAACTGGAAGCTATTCTAAATACATCTTAAAGTCTGTGAATTCCTGATAGCAGAAAGCTGATAATCCTGCCCTTAGTTCCTTCTTACAGTCTGAATGAATTTACTGGGAAGACAAGATTAGTGGGAAGACAAGATTGGTGGTAGGAGTATTTTAAAATAACACCTAGAGCTAGGTAAGGATGATCACCCTTAATTTACCTGCTGGGGTCTGAGGGCTTTGTTTCTCTGCTCCAGATGCAAGTGCATCACAAGCACTAAGACATTAGAAAGAGTATCCAATCTGCACCCTTTCAGTTGTAGTTACAGCATCAGCTGCTGGAGGAGCACTGAACCTTGGACGCTGGTTGTGGCAAGCTACAAGCTCTCAGGGTTCACTTTGTTGGTCAAAATAAGCCCATCAGAGTGGTGGGAAAGGGGCAGTATGAATCATGCAAACTTCTGAAGCAGTGGCCACCTTGTGCCCTGCTTGACTCAGATGTCCTGAGGAATACATAGTGCTTACATGTATAGTGTTTAAAATATACATGTCGCTTTTGTTTGATAAAAAATACTGATTAATGATGGATCTTCCAAATATTATGAGTTAAATGGAAGTAAGATTTGGCTACTGTTCAGCAGGGGACAGGAATATCTGCCTTGCCTTCTTTTGTCTCTTTGTGGCACTGCTGTGGTTGTTTATTTAAAGGAACAAAATTCTCATTTCCCTTTCTTCTTCAAGACAGCAGTCTTGAATCTTAATTAGTGCAGCCTGAAGTGTGGTTTGCTGCTCAGTGCATTTTCCTTATGAAGAGTTCTAGCAGTGCAGTGTCTGATGTGTTTTAAAAGACTCTGATAGAGATATACAAAAGGAGAACAGTCTTCTAATTTTGGTTCATGCTGGAGATTCGGCACTTTGTCCGTCCATTTGATCTTTTATTATGAAACCCCATTCAAATTCTCAAATTTTAGTTCTTTCTCACAGTGAGGTGCTGATATCCCCAGAGTAAAGTGCATCCTTTGAGTGAAGCTTTGTGGATGAACAGTGATATCCCCACCAAGACATTTTGCAGGATTTCTACCACTGAGTGTAAACGACAGAAAAAAAGAATGTTTTCTTCCTGTGTGTCCTCTCTCACAAAGTTTTTGGTCAATGGAATTCAGAGATCAAATGTCTTTCTCATATATTTTTCTCTTTCATTCTATGAATTGTTTAAATGTAAATTAATTAAAACAATTAGTAAAATCTAAACTCTCTAGCTGTCAGAGATGCTGTATATTGATTGAAATGGAACTGGAAAGGAGTATCTTACGACTTATAAAATGTAAAGCTTATTAAATGTTTATATGTTCTTCCATTTCCTATTAATTGAGACAAGATACAAACAAGAATGTTTGTGCCAAAGATTGTGACAAGCCGTCTTTCTGGCAAACAAGGAAACTTTTATGTATAAATAGTGTGCTTTTATATTAAGAATATAGCTCATGTAACTTAATAGTATTCCAGCTGGGAGAGGGGTTTGATAAGCTGTAAATACAGTTATTTTATTTTTTGTACATTTTTAAGAAGGAAAAAAATAAATATTCCTATGTATGAGATAATATTTCTGTTGCTGTGGTGTGAATTACTACATCTCTTCGGGAGAGATAGTATCAGTATATACACCTGAAGGGAGGGTGCAGAGAGGATGAAGTCAGGTGCTTCTGAATGCTGCCCAGTGACAGGACCAGAGGCAATGGACACACACTAAAACACAGGAGGTTTCCTCTGAAAGGGAACACCTTTTACTGTGGGTGTGAGTAAGCACTGGAGTAAGTTGCCCAGAGAGGTTGTGGAGTCTCTCTCCCTGTAGATATTTAAAAGCTGCTTTGGCATAGTCCTGGACAATCAACTCTCACTTGCCCTACTTGAGCAGGGGGGTTGGACCAGATGAACTACAGAAATCCCTTCCAACCCAAACTATGCTGATTCTGTGACTTGTTGGAGTGTCCTGGGAACCTGGCTGAAAGCACTGGCACTAACATCTTTGTGACTCCTGGGCGTCTGGGCAGAGATCCTTAACTGCATCTGCTCCAAAAGCACTGAACCATACCTGGCCACACAGCTTGCAGTAAAACATTTTCATCAAACATTTTATTCTCCACCAGTTGAGTTTGGCTTTTCAAACAAGAATCCAGGAGGTGAGAACATCTAAGTGGGTGGGAAATTGCTTGGGTAAGCATTTGCCTCAACATAGGGAGACTCCCCAGGCAGTAGCAGGGCAGCCCTGTCTTACAGCAGGTTGGAGGAGTTCAGTGCTCTGGATGAGCAGTGCAGGGTGAGAGCCAGGATCAGCTCCCATGGAGCTCTTAAGGTAATCACATTTCCTGGGCACTGCCTGTGATAGATGTTTAATTATGTTTTATGGCAAGTAGTTTTACTGAGTGGCTCTTAAAATGCAAATATTTTAAAGCTGCATGGTTGGCAGTGCTCCATCTGCAAGGCCATGGAGGAGAAGTGTGTTGGCTGATGGGAACCACTGCACTCTCTGCATGCTCAAGGGTTGGACTGTCTGGCATGGCTGAGGTGACTCAGGCCACCTTGATTAAAGGTCTTTAAGAAAAACTGATCCCATCCTAGGAGCAGGGAGCAAAACACCCCTCCTCTAGCTCCTGACTGGAACTAGGGGAATCACTGGAGCAGAAAAGTTGTGGGTTTCAGCATCTTCCTAACTTCTTGGCTCAATTTGTACTGCAGAAAACAGTGATAGATTCTGAACCATGCTATTTCCCAGATGAGGCCAGATCCACAGCTCATAAGCCCATGAGCCACAGGATCTCAAGTTCCCTCCTCTCTGGGGCGGTGGGAGGTCCAGTCCAAGATTGTGGGAGTGCAACATGTGCTCCAGTGCCTGGGACAGAAGCTTTGGGCTTTGCACAGCGAGATGCACGGGACAGCAAGGGTGGTAAGTGGAGGGTTTTAGCACTCCTGTACAAACACCTCCTTACACACCTTTTTATGCTAAATCGTGTTATGGCCCTAAGGGGAGTGTGAGGAACACACACATCACAGGGACTCTGGCACAATTGAAGCTCATGTAATAAAGACAGTTTGAAGTTGCACTGAGCACAGGAGACACCTGGATACTGTACCTGTTGCTTCATCCAGGCTCCAGCCTGTCTCAGGCTCATATTCTCATATTAACGTGCAGTTCCATAAATAGGCTTTTTTTCTTTAATTTTTTTTTTAATCCTGAGGAAATAGGCACTGGTTTCTGTTGCCTTCCAGTGGGATTTGAAGTACTTTTTGCACTCTGTGCTAATCCCAGCTCCAAGGTTAACCTGGTTAAAAATTTGAGGAGCATCAGTCAGCCCCCTCCAGAGCCTATCCGAGGCTGGGAGGCATCCCTGCTGTGACAAGCTCTGCTGCTGCCTCATCAGCCACATCTCAGAGCAACTAACCACTGCTACCACCCTGCCAGCCCATGCTCCCTCGCCACATCGTCCTCCCTTGGTGGTGTGATAGTCAGTAGGGGACAAAAAAGTCCCCTAAACCTGGAGAGGGATTTATCTATAGCAGGGAAAGTTGCTGTCAGTCAGCTAAGCTAGTCTTTCCAGCTGAATGTTTTCCTTGCCCAGCTGCTGGCTTTTGCTGCTGGAAGGAAAACTGTGTTAGCAGTGGAGAGCTCAGGCTGCAATGTGCTGGCACAGAGCCCATGCCCAGCTTAAACCCTGGCTAAGCCCTCCAAATTGGCTTTCAGGGCTGCTGACTCTGTGCCCATGGTGGTGAGTGGGACAGGAGCTGTGAAGGCAGCAGGCAAAGGCTTCTCTGGGGTTTTCGCACAAGACCATGGGGCTATGTGAGGCTTTAAGGCTCCACCGTGAAGGGAGTAAAGCACATGGCACACCATAGCTAGCTGCAGCAGAATGTTTATTAGTAGGAAAGAACATTTAGGGGATTTCAATAGGTGAATTTTTTTAACTGTTGGTATCCACCATACATTGGTTTTCATCAAGATTGTTCAAGGTCACATATTTATATAAGAAAGCAATAATTCATATTTAGGTGCAATCAGTAATTCCAGTATGAAAAAGCACCGTGTCACAAAACAATTTACAATACAAAAGTCTTCAAAATCTAACATTTAAAAACAATATATTTGTTCAACAGTAATAACAATACAGTAAAAAAATTCTTATTTCCCTTCAAACAATACTGCTTATATATTTTGGCACTCAAAAAGAAACTATCACAAATGTGCCTTTTTAGCCACACAATTTTGTGAGTGTCTATATAACAAGGAAAAACATGCTTTTGAAGTCAGTCATTTTGCCAGATGCAGTTTGAACTGCTTTCTCCATTAAAAAGAAAAAAAAAAAAAAAACCTGAAAGAAAAATAACTCCTAAGCTGCAACATGTCTTGTCTTTTGGCCCACGACACGATCTGGAGAAGCATCTCTCAGAATCAATCCATCTAGTAAGTCAACCCTGCCTGAAAGGCTGGATCCAAGCCCCACTTCACTCTCCAAACCTGACAAGAAATGTAGACCTAAGCCCCCTAAATGGTCCTGTCTTTTAGGGACTGATCCCAAGTTCTTTCTATATTAAGCACCCCAATAAGATTCTGACCCTAAAATTGCTGCTCAGACTCTTCCTTAATTCCCCCAAGTTTTAGCTGATTCATTTTGAAGCCACTTGCACAAATGGTCTTGCAATGTGAGCCCACCATTTTTGTCCTGGCACAGCCAGCAGTTCCAAGGAAAACCAGGTTCCAAGGAGCATGCAGGTGGGTGAGTGGTGGGGTAAGGGAGCCTGATGCCAGCAGGGTGCCCCAGGCAGGAGACATCCCTCCCAGGTCACCTCCTGGGGCCAGGGCTGGCACACAGCATGGGAGGGGGAAGCTTGAATCTGAGAGAGGGAAAGAGAAAACGACTTTTCAGGAAGAATTAGTTTCCACTCAAAACTGACCCCTGTTAAAAGAACGCAGGTGCTACGCGCCAGGTGAAACACTGGTGCCTGCGTGCAGCTATGACAGCCCTTGACAAAGGCTGGTTCTAGTGAACATGCAGTCCTTGGTGCTATCTCTAAAAGCCGAACAATAACAAAAAAAAATTAAATAGTTTTTACATCTTACATCAAAGATGCCACTACAAAAACACAATAGTATCACACATTAATTAGTACAGTCTTAAAAATGCAAACCAACGCTGGTAAGACTCCCATACATTCTGCATATCATATGTACAGAAGAGAACAGCTTCTCGAGAGGACAGTCATAGATAATCTTCTGATTTCTGAGTACATTGCATAATACAAATACATTACCAGCATAAGAAAACTTTATTCTAACACTAAGAGTTGAAGGAAGGTCCTAACTGGAAGTTAATAGCTGGGGGAACCGTGCACGTGCTGGGGGCACAAAACAGATACACAACCCTCTGCCAAATTCTCCGTCTCCTTCCATGGCCTGATTACCTACTTACATTTTACCAGGTAGGTTTACCATGTTGCTCTGCAGGTACAGACTTCCAAAGCATGTAACACCACAGGGCCACATTCCCAAAAGCTGCCCCTGGTGTGCTTGAAAGCTGCTCCCCTCTACATGTCCTCATGAGCTCTGCCTGGCGGAGAACTAGCTGGAGACTCAGGATACCACCAGATGAGCTTACAACAGAACCAGGGGGGAAATTAACACATCACAATAGCTATAGGCAACAACACACAGGACACTTGCAATTCTAGACAGCCATAAGAAAAATATGAGGACCAAATTAATTTAATTCATAGTTGTCCCTCTCCTTTTTGAATGGTAAAAGTCTTCCTTAGGATATGTAGATTTGCTTACAAAGCATTCATCTAGAGAGGTATCTAATTTTGCCAAGACACAGGATATGCTGAACTCCATGCTGCTGCATTGAGTCTGCCCATTATAGATCATTAAAATTTCAATTTGGTATCTCTACGCTGCAATGAGGCAACAGCCTGAGGGAACAGAGAAAGCTCTCGCTGTGGAATGGTCATGGACTTAAACAGGAACTGGACACTTTCATCTATTCAGCTCTTAGCCATAGTTTATCTCAATTTATTAGTTTCTATAGCATCAAAAATATCTGTCCAAATTTAAACAAATTATTGTGATTTAATCCTAGCCAGCAACTAAGTCCCACAAAGCCACTGATTCACTCCCTTCTAGTGGGATGGGGAAGAGAATTGGAAAGGTGAAAGTGAGAAAACCTGTGGGTTGAGATGAAGACAGTTTAATAGGGAAGGCAAAGCTCCATGCACAAGCACAGCAAACAAGGCATTCATTCACCAATTCCCATGGGCAGGCAGGTGTTCAGCCATCCCCAGAAAACAGGGCTCCATCACAGGTAATGGTGACTTGGGAAGACAAACAACACCATTCTGAACATGTCACCCCCCTCCTCCTTCTTCCCCCCACCTCTTTATATACTGAGCATGACACCATATGGTTTGGGGTATCCCTGGGGTCAGTTGGGGTCAGCTGTCCTGGCTGTGTCTCATTCCATCTCCTTGTGCATCCCAAGCTCCCTTGCTGATGGAGTGAAGTGAGAAGGAGAAAAGCCCCTGACACCAGGCAAACACTGCTCAGCAGTAATGAAAACACCTCTCTGTTATCAATGCTATTTCCAGCACAAATCCAAAACTTCCCCCCATTCTAGCTACTGTGAGGAAAATTAACTCTATCACAGCCAAAGCCAGCACTCAAAGGTGTAAATACTTTTGCATCCATCACATCATTCACTTGGCAATATTTAAAAATCAAAAGGTATTAAGTACCTCTATCAGAAGAGGACAATATTGGTCACTTCAAGAGCAAAATAATGCTGAATATACAAATTTTAACTGCAAGACTGCTTGGATGGAATTGAAGTGAGCAAGTGGACGAGCTAAACCTATTGAAATGCAGCTCAATCTGTCTCCTTGAAGAAAGTGTGCAGACAAAAATAATCCCTAATGTAATTAGACTCTTTGTTTTTACCAGACACAGTGAGCCCACCTTGCTAGTAATTGCTCAGTCACCTCTGCTCTTGGGATCATTGGGATTTCTGCACAGGAGCTGAAGGACCAGCAGGGCTGAATCTAAGAAGATCCAAAATAATGAAATAAATCACAAACACACCTAAAACATGAATAAGAAAATAAACACATCATACCAAAGAAACATGATTTTGTGGCGCATTAGTATGACTAACATGGAGCATGATATCTTTAAAAACCTTCCTTACATCCTTACCAGATTGAAACCCTGACTTTTCTTTTTCTTCCAGATACTAATAAAAACCCTATTTGATTGCCCTGGAAATAGGAATAAGATGACAGGAAATAAAAAGGCGATGGTGGCAAGGAACTGCAAGTTCTCCCCCAAAGAACCACATTGCACCCATTAGTCTTTCCTCTGAGTGCAGCCACTGTGCAGCACAAATTAAATTTAGAATCTAAGAGGATTTTCTCAGGTGGGTTTACTAATCACCATCATCCTGTCATCCCCTTTGGTGGGAAAACCTAAGGCCAACCCTGAACATTGCTGAAAACCCTGTGCCCAGGTAGGAGAAAACCAGAGGTCAAACCCTCAACACCTGTTATTGACAGATAACAGGAGGAGTTTCCACCTGATATTACTATGCCAAAATTATCTCTTGGTCCACAGCATCTGGGCACTCCTGGACTGGGGCACTGCACACTGAATGGTGATGCATAGGAAGATGCTGCTCCAGCCTGGAAGAAATCAGCTCTCTGTGGAGTAAACCATGGGAGCAGAGAGCGAGCACTGGTCAGGTTCAGTCTGCACTGCCTCAACAAACATGTACATGATAAAGAAAACCATGTTGTTTCAGAGGTTCAGTGTGCCGTTAAAATGTTTAATACTGCCATTAGTTAATAACAGGGAATATATAGTGCGGTGGACACAGCTGGTCCAAAGACTAGGAACCAAATCAGAAGCTGTTCCATTTAAGTGCATTAAGCTTGGGTCCTCCACATGTCAAGGGCTGGTGTTTGTTATTTGTTCACACAGAGGCTGGGGGTGGCAACTGGGAGGTGGCTGCAAAGACTTAAGAGAGCTGGACACCCTGAGCACATGCCCTGGGAAGGTGAGAACATCTTTGGTATAAGGTCAGGGCAAGAGGGAAAGATGTAAAACATCTCAGGTGCACAATAAGCAAATACTATGGAGAGGGTGGGTGGCTGTTGTGTGTCTCAAGATCTAGGAAGCCCTCAGCCCAACTAATGATCTCAGATGTCCATGTCTGTAGCAGGACTCGGAGTCCCCAGCCTCACCACATGAGGATGAAGCAGCACAGGTGGTACCATGGACTGGGCTGGTGCAGAGGAACTGCTCTGTGCTGGATACTGCTAAGAGGGTTTCACTGTGCAAATTCAGGCCCTGGGCTAAAGACAGGGATGTCTTTTACAGTTTTTCGTTTCTCTAGTCTTTTCACAGTGTTCACTACAACCCAAGCTCTTTTTTTGCTTTGCTTATTGTGCAATAGTCAGCATTTTACAGGTGAGAGCTTAATCCCAACTATGCATTAAAGTAACACCTGTGGGAAACAATGAGAACATCAAACCTGTACAGAGCAAGGAGCCCCTTGCATCTGACCTTTCCAGCTTGTTAAGATATGGACAATACATCTGAAAAGCTTTATACCTTATCCTGTGAAAATCCTCAGTATGGATAACTTGGAAACAACAGCAGCAAACGCCAGGATGGAATAAGGAATGCTGTTGAGATACCCGTAGTAGTCAGGGATAGTTTCTGCAAGGGCAAGGAGATTGACTGTGCATACAACTGATGGTTCTACTGCTCTGAAGGCCAGAGGCACCTAATGGCTTCTGCACTCCTCAGCAGTGGTCCTGGTTTCTAGTGTCACTGATTTCCATGCCAATTTACAACCCCTGCTTTTCTATGTGCTTAAAACACAGATGTTCTTTCCACCTTCTCCAACCTGCAAGATGTATGTAAGATTCAATGGAGCTTTCCCTTCTTCTTTTCTACCATGACCAGGGATGAAGTCCTACAGGCAATGTTTTGCCCTCAGCTGCACTTAGGGAAAGCCTTATGCTCATCCTGGGAGCTGTTTGTTCAATGTCTGCTGGGGTATGGTGAACAGCTCTGCTGCTTGTATGTAAGGAAGAGCAGAGTTATTCTACTCCTGCAGATGCATGTTCAGGCTGGATGTATTTTAGAATGTATTTTCTCAGCGCCTCTGACAGAATATGCAGCAGACAGACCTTCTCAGATAGAAGGTGCCATTTCTGCTCAAGCCATATCTTGGAGCCCATCACACCACATGTCTGACATATCACTGCTGCTTATCTTATCTGCCTACCCCACAAACAGTGGAAAACTCTGCATGCAGCTCTGAGCACTGCTCAGCTGTCTGGCACTTGCCAAGCTCCTCTGCATTTCTAAGCACAAGTTCTGCCCGCGATAGCAAGAGAACCAACTTCCCCCACTGTAAGGCTCCTACATGAGATCTCACTTAGTAAGACACAGAGCAAAGAAGGCATCCAAATGTTTCTGCAAAGGGCAGGTGAAGTATTCTCCACCAGTCCTGCACCAGGTACCCAACATCTAACTCCTGAGCCCAAGGACCATCATGCCAGGGAACTGAGGAAGCACCATGAGAAACATGAAAGGAGGTGCTGGTGTACTGGGTGTTCAGGAAGACTTGTCCAGCCCTTCACTCCTATTGTTTCACTTGGCACTTGTACATTAAACTGCAAAAAGAAACTCTTCTGAAGGATGCCTCCTCGATCCTGACCTACTATATTGCTATGGTGTTGCATCTTCACCGGTGGTGCTAAAAAAAGAGAGACTTTTAAAAGAAGGAGGCAGCTCAGCTCAGGGCATTTTTTCTGAGGCAGGAGATTCCCTTCTCAGTGCCACATGTCCCCAGTCACCTGCCAGCTGTCACCGTGTTCTCTGGTTCACATGTACTGAGATGTATGGCCAAGGCCATCTTCTCATCTCAGCTTAGTCTGCAGATTAGGGCTCAACATCAAGTTACCACAGTTCACCAAGTTTCCATGAGTCAGCTGAGACAAGGTTCTGCCCACAGCAAATGCAAGGTAATGCGACTTAACCTGGTCTGCAGGGAAATAAAATTAAGCTAAAGCCATATTATTGCACTTTTGCCATCAGTGAAGAGAGCTGAAAAGTCCTGGGGCTCATCCCCCAGGGCCAGTGTCCAAACCATGGGGACTTGGCCATGTGTGACTACTTTTTACACTGGTTTGCAATATTTCTGCACACAAATGGTATCCAGCTACAGAATTTACACGCTTCTGGCTTACTGTTTTAAGCAGCAGAAAATGTGGAGGTCATGCCTTATAACACAGAACAACAAAGGACAAAAAGCCCCAGCAATGTGATAGAAATCCTACAAGCTCCTAAGAACAGCAAAGGAACAACGTAGCTCTGGGTGCCTTAAGAACATCACTGCTGTGAACTGACAGAGCCTCAAATCATGTTGAAACACAAGTATTTCTTCTGTCCCTCTCAAACTCTTAAGTGCTCACAAAAACATTTGTATTGGTTTTACAAGAGTTGTATTTCCTTTTCCCCTCCCAAAGCACCTTAAAATCACGCGAGGCTACTGCAAAACTCCTGACTCATAGTCCTCACTTCACATCTTCTGGCCCAGAGTTTAACAAGCTGACTGGGAACATCAGATAAATGGCACTGGCATTTTCCATGAGTTCAGCCTACATGTGGGATGTACTCATTAATACCTTTGGACAGCACATGAGTGAAGGATGCCTCTTGCACATGCAACTAAAGCTGGAGAATGCATCTACAAAATTGAGAAGCGATATGAAATAGTATGTGCTGCCTGCCATCCTTCCTGTAGGAAGATATTGTTAATGAATCACTCAAAAGTGTCTGACTTGCTGTGCTGTTTTACACAGGATACACCACTTTGCCTTCAAAAGCTTTATGAAGAGAGTTATGATTGCAAATGCAAACGACAGCAAAGCAGAAAATTTCAATCTGAGGCGCAGCACACCACTGCTGTCCTGCTGATCTGAGGTCTGCAGATGTTCCTGTCACAACTCCAGCTATGAATCACTCTTTAAGTACATGCAGAAGCAGAGAAAGAAAGGGATAGTTAATAATTTAAAATAATACTAATCATCAGTGCCAGTCAGGTAAAAGAATAACCTTGGTTCACTCTGTAAATGTTTATACAATACCCTTATCTGCAGCTGAGCCCTCTGCAGCTCTAAGCTAATTCTTATTATTCCAAACTTTGTGAACTGTGGGAAGCACTACATCTCTGCTGCCCTGGGGTCAAAACACAGGTTTTGTTTTCAAATATGCATTGTATGGGAGTAACATGGGAGGTGAATCTGGCCCCAACACCCCAAAACTACTCAGCAAAATCAAACTGAGAGATTAGGTTCTGAGCCAGAAATATCTTGTAAAATGAAAAAGAGGTGTCATGCAGTCACTTAAATAAAAGGCAATGTTTTAAAAGCTTCAGTCAAATGCAACTGCTTTCACAGCATTAAGAAGCAGATGGAACTGTAGAAGGTAACTGAGTTCACCTTCAGTAAATGCCAGCTTCCACAGGTCTGGGCTGCTTTGTATGTGGATGCCTGCACTGAGCTGGCAGGTTGGAAGTTCAGCAGGGATCCTCTGGCGTCACCTTGTCCTGCCCACACAGGGGTGGTGATGGAGCACCCCTGGCGTGGCTGGAGCAGTGGCACTGGTCATTCCCATCTGGCAGAGGAGGGTGTTAATCAGGGCATGCCCACTGACCTTCCTCCAGCAATCCCCAGCAGTCTGGCCAGGCTTCTCCTGCTGAAAAACAACCCTAAAGCACTCAAGAGAGAACATGACTTTCATAATCCATAAGATGATGGATATGGGAGAGAGGGCCAGAACCTCTCCAGATAAAGCAGAAAATCACCTTGAAGAAGGTAGGCACAGACTCTCCTTTGAAGAGTTAGATTTGTGCACATGGAGTCTAATGAAGATTTGGAAGAAGAAGATAGGGAACATTTTCATCAGCCAGAAGAATTGGTGCAAAACTTGCCCGTGTTGCTCATAACACCTGAAAGTGCTGAGTACTAAAATCTGTTTGTGTCTGTGGCTGGGCCCTCTTTGCTTTCTTATTTTCCCACACTCATCTTGGCTCAGTATTTTAATGAATGTAATGGAAATATATCATCAATTGGGTTTTTGTGATCGTTTGAGACAAAGGTGTGTGCTTGAAGACATGTATTGAGTGTCATTAGCCACTCATAATAATTTTAGTACAACTGATTCACAATGTTATTTTCAATTTACTTTTATTTTCTCTTAACATGCTTTGCACTTCGCACCTGGCAAAGCAAATGGTATGGAAAAATTAGGTAGATTATTGTGTCTGTCAGTTATTGTACATGCTAGCTAGTGTTCCACAGAAAATTATTTATACTTAACTACTTATTCGCAACTTCTAATTAGTACTTAGCTAATCATCATCTGCAAAGCAGACTTATTTTACTTGGTTTATTTTAAATTAAGGCTACTGGGGATTAGCAACTACAAGGTCACTTGACAAAATGCCAACTTTGCCTGTCAGACAAAGGTTACTCTAACGAGCTCATGAATTCCCAGTCCCGTGCGCTGCCTGCATGGGTACCTCTCCAACAGGATCACAAAGCAGACTTCAGCTAATCACTGATTAATGCCAATTTAGTCAGCATAATGCCTCCTGTCGCCAAAGCTTTTCCAGCTTTTCTGTCGCAACAGCACTTGTAAAGTCCCTAAGAAATCCCACATGTGTGTACTAGTTTTGCATACAGCAACTTTGACCAAAGGATAAAATTTTGCAGCAGCAAATTTCAGAACTCCTGCATCTAGGCGAAAAGATAAACATTCAACATTTCTCTCAAGAGCTGATCTTTTTTTGTTTTAATTTTTATATATATAAATATATCATAAAGCGTACCATTTCCTCATTTCAGTACAGATTTTTTTGAAATTTACTAAAATAAATGAAATATAAATGCTACAATTTTATGTTTAAAACAAGTTTTGATGACAGCCTTCCCCTAAGAGCAGGCCCAAAAACTCTGTTAGCTACATGGAGAGAGACAAAAACACCCCCAAAACTTCCTGCTATGCAAGAGCATTCAGAACAGCAGATGTGCCTTAGCTGGAGCTGCTTGCAGGTGTCCATGAGTTTCTCACATGAATGCCCACTCTCCTTAGTAGCAACTGCTTTATTACTAACCTGAAAATTTCACATTCAACATGTATCTCCCTTAAATTCATTGTCAAGACCCAGTTTTTCATATCTGTGTCTGCCTTTGCTGATCCCAAACAGCAAGAGGTATTGTCAGTTGTGGATTTGGAGATTAGGATTGCAAATTGCTGAATTTTCAGATAAAGCCATGTGACTTCAACCACTGTAAACCTAGTAAAAAAAATGTCAACCTTCATTTTGTCCCTTCTCCTTCACAACCTGGAAAGTGTTCACAGCATTGAAACAACGAGGCATAGGAGTGGATGATACACCCCACACGTGTTTTGCACTTTCATACTTCTTCCCAATCCTGTCTTTGACCTTAACTGGTGCCTCCTGGACAGGAGAGGAGGTTCCAGGTGAATCCTACCCCACTCGTTACAACCCCTTTGGTTCAGCCTTACTACACTTTCAGGTCCTGCAGGTGAATAATTAACAACTAAAGCAGCAATCTAAAATCTGTCAGTGTGTCTTGCTGCCAAGGGGTTTGTTGTTGGTTTACTCCTCCTCAACACATACTTTCCAAAACAAATACATTAAAACAAACAAACAAACAAAACAAAATAAAATTTTAAAAACAATGATAACACCACAATACCTGTTTAAAACAGTACTGCCCGTGCTCTGGACAAATTGTTAAGAGCAATTCAGCATTCTTATAATTAATCCACAACAAAAGAAGCTACAAGATGCCACAAATGAAGGCATAATTGGCCATACAGAGGCAACACTACCATGAATGTTGTTTGGCAAGAAAAAAAAAGCAGATACATAATTCCTCCAAAGGACAGGTTCAGAACTGCCCGGCACTGCTGGGGTCACACTGCAGGAGACGGACTATGGATGGATCACTCTTGGCGCCTCGGATGAACTCTTCCAGAGAGAGCTTTCCTAGAAAAAAAACACGTTTGCTTAGCTCATGTGGCAGGTTGCAGCACACCTGTCAAGCCTCTGGATGAGCATAATGGAAGGAAGCTGGGAAAGCCCATGGAAAATCCCTGGGAAAGCAACCCTGCAAGGTGAAGTCCTGCCTGCCTACACCCTGCTGACCTTGTGGGCTGTCCCACGTGTCCAGCACACCCCAGCCACCCCACACAGGGGCTGCCTACCATCACGGTTGGTGTCCATCTGGCGGAAGATCTTCTCGGTCCTCTTCTCTGGTGTTGACTCATCTTCTGGCATCTTCATTACAGAAGAAACCATCTTATAGATTGCCTGTGTGATAGACAGGAGCGAAGAGCTGGTAAGAAACACATTATCTCAATGCAAGGGTATGATGATCTTCTCGTGACAGAAACAGGCAGAAAATATCCTGGGAACACCAGCGGGACCTGCTCTTTGGATGCTGAAGGGTGTTGGGTGGTACCAGTACATGCAGCTTCCCTCTTCAGTGGGACACTCATTCACAAAATATTGTGTTTCTTTATTTAGTTATGGTCAAACACCATCTGGGTTCAGAGTAAGGTTACGTTTTTCCTTATTACAACAGTCTCTGGATGAATTTATCATTTGTACAACACATTGGGCAATGGCAGCTCCCAGAGCCTGGAGGAACAGCCAGGTCTTATCCTGTGCTGTGATGAATTTCCATGCTTTGGCCACACAGGCTTCATCCTCACCACATCCTCACTCTGCCTTTGCCTCTCCCCCATCTCCTTTCTCTCCCTCCTCAGTCAGCATTGTGTCTGTGGGGAGAGCAGTGATTCCCTCCCTGGATTTGCTGTGTGTCACAGATAAGAATGACTGGACCATCAAGGAGGTGGCCTTTTCTTTGGGGATCAGTGTGTGCACAGCTCGCAATCCCATTCACAATTTGCTCTACAGAGACCAGATGTTCTGGTGCCACAAGGCACCACCACCACCCATAGCTGTTCTCTGCTCAGACAAATGCATTAGTCACATATGATATTAGCTGCCCCTGACAGAAGTTAATTTTAAAACAACAATCAGGATCTGTGTCTGCACTGGTTACCCAAATCTTGCCTGCAAACATAAGCATGCAGCACCATTAAACACCAGAGCTTTGTGTCATGCATCTCTGTGGTGCCACAGCTGGGAGAACAGCAGCACCCAGATGGCTGCAGGGTGGTGGCCTTGGGGGTTCCTCCCAGCTGTTTGGAGGGGCAGCACATCCGAGCCCAAGGCAGCATTGCCCTGTTCCAACTGGCCCCTTCTGCTGCCCACTGCAACTCATTGGCTGTCATGTGTTGCAGCTGCATCACTTTTGCCTGCAGCCCTGGTCTGTAGATGAGGATCACTTTCTCCCACAGATCCAAATTCTGTTTCCCCCCATATGGTGGCTCCAGCAGTCAATTAATAACTTGGTGCAGATGTGATTGCTTTAGTTATTTTTCTTCCTTTCCTTCTGCATTGGGATGGGCATCCGTGGTGTAAGCCAAGATTTCTCACTGGGTCACCCCTCTCCCTGCTTCCCCTTCATGAAGGCACTCTGCCTAGCAGCTCACATCATCTGGCTCAGGATTGCCCAGGACTGGCTTCAGGAATGTAACAGCACAGATGGAGGATGCCACCAAGCAGCACAGACATTTTACACTCAGACTAGGGAGCATCAGCTTCCTTGACCATCTTGCTGGCTTCTCCTCCACCAACAGCTCATCTTTCACATCTCCTGGACTTTAAATAACTTAAAGACTTACACCCTAAGAAAGGCATTTGTCTGTTTAATTAATTATCCCTCGCTTATGCTCAGCAAACATCTGCTCCCCCAGTTACATCACCAAGATAGTGAATGTGATTTTCAGATCTGCCCTCTGGTAAGTGTAACACAGGCTATGGACCTGAGCAGGAATAGAGGTGAACATTTCAGCATGAACAGTTCCTGGCTGAATAGAAAAGTGGTGGACACCCTTTTCTTCATCATCATCATCATCACCACCACCACCATCACCACCACCATCACCACCACCATCACCATCACCATCACCATCGCCATCACCATCACCATCACCATCACCATTTGCACTGCACAAGAGTCCAAAGGTTCCCAAGAGAATTAGTGCTCATGATACTGACACCAGAGGCACAGAAGAAAGGATGAACACACAAGCACATAAACATAGGGATGAGGGAGCTGGGGGAAGGAGGCAATAGAGAATGAAAAAATGGAGAAGGTGGACAGTAAGAATTTAAACCTTGCTCATCCTCATCAGCATGCAAGGCTCACAAAGGTCAGAGCAGAGATGAGGCTTATAAATCTGCCAGTGTTTAAGCATCTGAAGCTGTCTGGCTTTTGTTTGGGGTAGGAAGAGAGGTGGAGGGGTCACTCCCTCTCTCTGGGTGAGAGGACAGTAAAGCAGAGAATCTGCATTGAAAGTGTGGGAGGAATGCCCCAGAGAGGGAGTGAGGGCGTGTTTACCCTGATCAAAGTAACCATAGTAAGAATATGCAGATTTTTAGGACAAAAAAAGCACTTCAGGATGACTTCATCCTACAGGGTCCTTTTCACAGAGGCGTGTGAATAGAATAACAGATGAGATATTCTAGGAAAGCCAGATGGGAATAACATAGTAAGCGTTCCTTTCATGCTGAAAATGGTTACTCTGGACAAATTCTTATGTCCTTACTCAGAAGTTCACTGGGAAGTTTTCCCAAAGTAAAAGCCAGCTAAAGCTGATTAAGAATCTTGAGATTTTCCCCATATTAATTCAATGCAGCTACACAAAACTCTTTATTGTATGTTTGAAAGAGCAAGCTCTGAAAGGAATTTGGTTTCATGTGGTAATTACATAGAGCTGGGCTGTACTAACCCTGGGCTGGGACCTGGGGCTGAAAGGCTGCAGGAGTTCCATTCCACATGGAGAGCAGCTCCTCAGCCTCCCAGAAGCTGGGCTAAAAACCATCAGTGGCATTCAGCACTGGAGGTTGTTACCTGTCAGCAGCCTCCTGAGTCAGGGCAGCTTTAATAGGTGAACTTCTGTCAGGAGTGCTCCTTGCAGCACCCTGGCACCCCTGAGTGCCATGAGGAAGTTGTCCCTCCAGAGCCCTGGCTACATCACTGGAGCAGACACGGGCTCCAGCTTCATCTGCTGCCATGCTGAACTCTCTCCTTTGATTTTCCAACTGCATGTGGATGAGCAGCCCATTTGCCCATTCATGCAGGTTTTACTCCCAGTTGCTGGCTGCCACTGATGCACCCAAGCCAGAAGCCTTGGTGAGGGCTGCATTTTCCTGGTATACTTGGCAAACTGTCAAAAAGCTCCTTATGCTGATGGCAGCAATGACAGCACAAATTTCCAGTCAATCCTTTTTACTCTGTTGAAATCAATTTTGACAGCTAAAAGTCTCATGAAGTGAATTACTGCCTTGAAAAAAATTGCTTTCCTCTCAATCTCATGGAGATTTTTGACACTGCCTTTACAGAGCTGTATCATCTTTTGCTTCTTCCCATACTAGCTGCTGTTTCTTCCTGGCTTGCAAATAAGAAATGTGTGTGCTCTGTTTTTATTAAACTGGAAGTGTTATTCTTGTCTCTGCTCCGTATTCTTAAAATGCCTTTTGAGTCCATACAGTGAAAAAATGTATCCTTAGAACAAGGTTTCCAACTCTCATTTGAACTCTTATTTTAAGAGACTAGCCAAGTATGTCCTGTTTCAGCAAGGGGAACAAATCTAACTGGTTTGCAGCTATTTTTGAGTGGACTGGGCTATTTAGATTATAGGTAAACATATGGGAGACATTAAAAGCCTGAGACATGAATCTGAGAGGAACTGTGACAAGGTCTGTCTAGAGGGCCTCTTCCCACAGTAGTCTGCAGATGTGCAACACCTGCTAAGGGTAGCAATATCCCATGGATCTTCTTTCTTGAGGCTCTACAGCTATCAGCCCACCACTAAAATCCTTCAACTTCCAGACTGTGCAGCTGGCTCCATGTGGATCTCTAGGCAGGGCTTTTTGGAGACTGGGCTAGGGATGCTCATGGACAGGCATGGTGAGTCTGCACTGGGCTGTGCCTACATGGTTAAGAGCATGATGGTGTACAGAGCTTAAAGGAATGCAGGTGCTCTGCCATCTAGGACATCAATTTGCAAAGAAAACAGGCTTTAGAAAGCTGTTGTGGACCATTCACATTCATCTCCCTGGCAGCTTGCCAGTCACGAGGGTTCCTGTGGGACACCTGAACCAGCAGTGCTGCTGTTCCAGTGCTGCTGCTACCACTGTCACCTCAATCTCCTTAATGCAATGCTGAGCAGGAGTGCAATGCCTGCACTGCCTGCAGTGCTGTTAGATTAAGCCAGAGCAGTGGAAAGGAAACGCACGGAAGCATCAGCATAACAGTGAAAATCATTGCAGAGAAAGGGCTTTCAAAGCATAAAGAAAAGCAGAATGAAAAAGAAAAAAAGTGTGCCTTGCTCCTGTGCTATTTAAAAGACAGTAATTCCACAGTAAGAGGGACAGTATTTTTCTGTGAAACTAAGACTTTTAGAGTAAAGGCGTTTCTTTTAGCATTCATTTTGATGTATTGTCTCAGGCAAAAATCCCAATGAAAACATAATCCTGCTCTATCAATTTGCAAATGTATGCTTGATAGGGAACTTGCAGTAGGTTCCTTTGAGACATATATCAGAGATGTGTCAGAGTTCTGATTTTCACTCTCAGAAAAATTGTGATGGCTGAGGGCCCCCAGGAAGACATTTGATACAGAATCCTGTCATTCCATATAAAAAAATAATCTTTCATAAATGAAAGTGATAGTTGTTTGCTGGCTTTTTGTATCTAATCACTTTACATCAAAGAAACCTCTCAATAAAGCAAGAAAATATGCTCATCTACTTCAGTTTCAGATATCAGCTGAACATGTTTCCAGAGAGTACACAACAAATCCCATCCCACTGGGAGGAGCTACAGGTGACCAGTGCAATACAGGGAGATCACTGCATCCAAAAAAACGTGAAAGAAGGGAACAGGATGAGATCTACAAGCACACTGCCTTATGGGAAGCTCCATCACAGAAAGGACAGCTTTCCTAATTGAAAAATTGTGATAGTCCATGGTGCAGAAATAACTGTTTCTCAGGCTTATTAGGCTGTTCACTTCCATAATTGCTTTTTGCTTGGTCTCTCAAAATTTGGTCCCTCAAAATGAGGCGAGATTATAATCATCATGCAGCTGAGTTTCACATTCATTCTGAAAGGACGAGAGAGCCAAACCTCCCAAGAAGTGCAGTGGATGGCTGGAGTGCCAGGCTGAGGGCTGCACACAGCCCAAGTGCTGCTTGGGGCTGGATGCACACGTTGACAGACTGTCGCCCTACGCTGATCCTTAAGCTGCAGTTTTGATTGATGATGGCATCACGGCTCTAAAGGACAATGCTATGATTTGGTACTGACATGAATATGAAGAAGAGGCAGAACATGTCAGCCTCTAAACTTGCTGGCAGGCAGATCTGGGATAACCGGAAAAAGCTTCCAGCTTCGCTGGTCCTCGTTTGGCTCCCTACAGAAAATCCAGCCATCGATGTTTTCATTTCATTTGACATGAACAAATCTGTGGCCTTGTTCTCCCAGTTTGTAAATCTCCTTGCCTGGGGGGTTTGTGCTCCCTCTCGGCGCGGTGCCTTCCCAGGCTCCTCGACAGCAGCGAGGGCTCCAGCAGCCCCGGGGTGTCTCCTCCTCCAGAGGAGCAGGCAGGACCCGGGTTTGGCTCCTTGTGTTTCCTATGTACCACGGTAATCCTTTCGGGATTCTTTTTGGGGTTTTTTTCATGAGGACAAATACAGCCAGAAAAACAGTAATTGACAGGCTGTTTACCCTGCCTGGGGGAGAGGAAGATTTGTAAGGAACAGAGGATCTTCTAATGCAAATATTCCATGGGGTTTGTCATGGCACAGAGGCAGGGAGGTCCTGCTCCTCAACTCAGACACAGGAACACAAAACAGACTAAATGAAAGACAACACAAAAACTCTGGATTTGCAGCTGAGCTTTGGATCTGGCTTGCTGAAGTGATGCAAGTACTGATATTGGCCACTGTTTGAAGAAGTGAGAAGGGTCCTGGTAGAAAGACAGAAGCACCACGCGTTAGGCTGACTCCCTTCATGCAGCTTGCCATCACAGCCTGTAATTTGTTGCATCACTTTTCCCTTGGTTTTCAGCACAAATGTAAGTCTGAATAATACAGTACATTGTTACCACTTCAAAATTTCCAGGGAAAGGAAAGGATCTTGATAACAGGCTTACTTTTTTTTAAATAAAAAAACAGTGTTGCATTACACAGATTCAAGCTGTGTAAATACACTGCCATATAAAAAATATTTTAAATCTTTCAGTAGAGTGATGTGCCTCAAGGGCAAAAACATGCTGGAGAAAGCCAAAGTGACGTGGGATTCCTACTAACACCACAAGAAAACACAACCAAAGAAGCTACGTATGGAATCATCATCTACCCAGACAAGGTTCACCTATACTGGCAACTTAGTATGAAGACAGCTAGTATGATTCTAACAATGCAGGCCTCACTGGAATTAGGCAGACAAAACACCTTTATGATAAGTGAGCTGGTTTTTCATAATAACATGATTTCAAAGTAGATTTGCTTCTTATTGTGGAGGGAGCCTGCCTTCCTTAAAACTATACTGCCTGGTTGTTTTAATATACCTACTTGATTCAACTGTAATTAATAATAATTAATTGACAGTGATAGAGAATCACTTTTATCAGCAGGTTAGTTGCTGTGCTCCAACCCAACAGAGCTCCCAGGAAAAAAATATCCATGCAGCTTGTTGCTCAGGAAGAACTTGCGGTGGATATAAAATGCTGTAGTTTGAATTGTGACACAATCTTGGCCAAATGAAATGGCATTTTATATCCAAACAGTTTTAGATCACAAACCAATGCTGCCAGTTTTTCATTCAGTGTCTCAGCACAACATTGCTTTGCAATTTGCTCTGAAGGAGGGAGCCCAGGGGTGCCCCTGAGCAGCACATACCTGCACGATTTCCAGCATCTCTGACTTACTGATGTAGCCATTCCCATCAAGGTCGTACATACTGAATGCCCACTTCAGCTTCTGCTCCAGTTTTCCTCTCGACGTTACGCTCAAGGCTATGATGAATTCTCTGAAATCTATTGTTCCGTCTCCATTGGCGTCGAAAGTGCGGAATACATGTTCTGCAAACTTAGAAGCGTCCCCGTAAGGGAAAAAGTTTCCATATATTTTTTTAAACTCCTCCATGGATAAATGTCCACTAGGACAGTCTCTCAAGAAGCCTTTGTACCACTCCTGAATCTCATGTTCTGTAAAGTCTGTACTTTCTAGCAAATCTTGCATGACTTCAGGGCGTAGTTTGCTGTTTTGCTTTCCCATATTGGAGTTAAAATATTATCTGCAGAGCAAAACCAAACACATATGAATTATTATTAATTATTGACACATGGAGGCTGTAGAAGAGCAGCATGCTGTATTCTGTGTTTTCTGATGACAGTTCACTCTTGGGAATCAACTGAAACCTTGGGCAATGTCCAGTACTACATGTATATTCTGAAAAACTCATTAACCCAAATCAACATGTTGATTACATTGTCTTTTGACAGTGTGGAGAACCGTAATTACATTGAATTTATTGCCATCCTATTTTTCCCTTGAAATCATGAGGTAAAAAATGGATGTTGCAAGGTACAGCTGCCCAGTAGCTGTGTTGCAGCACACCCTCCATCCCAGTCACCCAACTGTCCTGAGGACCTGGCCTAAGGAGATACCATTTTTATACCTCTGGTAGAAACCAGATTGGTTCAAAGGCCTATGTTCCCTTGGTCTTGTTCCAAAATGGGATCAAGGTGCATCTGCAGTGTGCGCTGAAACCAGTAGCTCCAAAGCCCTTCTACATATATCTTTATAAGCAGAAAGCAACCCAAAACCTGCCTCTTTTGTTTGGGATGGATCAATTCCCATTTTACTTCAAAACAAAGACAAAATCTGAAGAGATTTTATCAACAGTGGATTCCCCCACCTCAAATTATTACTGTGTTTATTAATCTTCCTTGTAGCCAAAACCTGGATCTATTACTAAGTAACAGTAATCTGGGTGGTCATAGCTCTTTGAAAAAACCTATTTAAAAAAAAAAAAAAGAGAGAAGAGGAAAAAAAGTACCCAGACAATGAAATTGGAAATTCATTTCCCTTAAATTAACCATTAAGAAGTATTATTGGACACAGTCTCTATTAAATCACCTTAATTATATTTCATTTAAGGCAAGTTGCTACATATCACATTGTGCAGCAGATTTACTAATGACTGATGCCTTTGGGTTTTACGTTTTGGAGCCTGAGTGTGTTGGCTCCGAAAAGCAACATCAGGTTTACTGGAAGCTTAACATTGTACTGATTTGTGGGAAGCTCTCCTCTATTGACAGAAACCTGCCTGAGAATTTGTCATGCAAATGACAGTCACAACTAAGATGTGATGTATGGATAACTTAAGCAGAATTGCAAAGTAATTTAAACATGACTCACACTGTTGTCAGAAGGGAGTCTCTGGCCCAGAGATGGATTTAATAACGATTACTGGAATGACTAATGAGCATTCAATAAAATGTCCTTTCTTAACCAAGATATTACTTTTAAAAAGTGAAGAATAATACAGTATCGATATATGACAGAAGTAGCCACTGAGAAATGTAGCACCATTTGAAGCTGTCTCTTCTGTTTGGCATTGGAAAGAAGAAATTGAGGCTCCCCTAGGTTGATGCTGTTCTTTTTTCTGTGAGAGAAGCTCCCCTTCTCCCCAAGGAATTTGAACTCCCCAAGGCAGCTAGAGGACTGATTCCTTAATTTCCTGTGTTCTTGGACCAGAATGACCAAAAAGCTGTATTTCTCACGTGTAAAACTGTGGGATCCATCCTAGATCCATCTGTGTCTCCATACAATCCACTGATGGCTGTCTGGTAATGTCTAGTTTGGTAACCACATGTCCTGTCTAAACATATTGCCTACAGGGTTCATGGAGAACAGGCTCCCCTGTTCACAGACAGGAGACTGGGAGAGGTGAAGAATCCTGCCCTATGGGGGCCTATCCATCTCCTGACCATTTCAGGGTCTTGGCTCACTATGTTGACCAAACAATATTTTTTCCTCCAAAGTGTCTCCAAAACACCTAAAGAGTGGAAGACGCCACCTCAAAGGTAATTTTTTCTACTGCCTTTTCTCTTTTCATCCTAATCAAAACATTCCATACAGCTTTTAAGTAATCCAAGCTCTTACTGCCCTGAAAATAGCAAAAAAGTCCTTGTTTCATAGGCCTGGTCCAACAGCTGCTGAGGCAGCTGAATGTTGTGTTGTCTTCCATGGGTGTTGGACGGGGCCCATAATAAACAACCTGGGAATTAGCTCAGTGAAAGGATTACATTAGGGCAGCCAGAGGGCTTTATGTCAGGCAAAACAACATGATCTAGGTCTGCCAGTGGGCTGGAAGAGCAACTGGACAAGTGAAGTGGCCAGGCTCAGTTTATAGTTTATAGGCACCAGTTTAACACAAAACCCCTGGTAAAATCCCCAGGGTAGGCAGCAGCTGCCCACACCCCAGCTGGCAGCTCCTCACCAGCACTAGGGCAGCACACTTTCCAGACCATAGAACAGGGAGGGAAGATTTCTGACTAAGGTGCAAGTCGGCTGTGGTAGGAATGAATAGCCATATAACCCCTTCCTGCATTTTAATAACTTGAACATTTGAAAATGGAGAATTCAGTTTGCACATTTCTAGTCCAGAGTCTTCTGCAAAATGAAATAGTGAGGTAAGATGCAGGCAGTGCCCTTCAAGAGATGGTCAATAAGGCTGTATTTCACTCTAAAAAGTAATGCCTGTATAGGTGCACAAGGTTGTAGGTGCAACATATTTTTACCAAGTAGTAAAACCCACAGAGGAGTAGAGCACAGTGCCATGCAGAACATCACAACCAGAAAAATCTGCGTTCTCCAGTCAGAAAGGTAGAGCTAACCATATGTGACTTGCAGTACAAGGTTGAAATCAACAGCTGTTGTGATGCCAGGTGACACAGTCAAAACCAGTAGCCTTATTCCCAAGTCCACTTGTGATGAATTTTTATCATGTTCTTGGCCCTCCAGATTGTTCCTTATTAACAGGTGGTGTTCTAGGAACCACAACAATGGGATTTAATGTGCCTATTCTATCAACAGCAGATCAAAATGCTTTTGCAGACAAGTACAGGAAATCATTGAAGACACTTGAAGATCCTTACTTCATACACTGCTGGCTCTCTCTTCACGATAGATTAGATTATGGACAGAGTGCAGTGAGCTAAGAGAATGTCAGCTAACAATGACAGCAATAAATGCACAGAGCAAAATAAAATTGAAACTGATTTTAGGTATTTTTTCATACTTTATCATTCCTGTAGATCTTTCAAATTTCCAGTACATGATTACAAGTTTAAAATACAGCAAGTAAATAGTGAACAGCAATCACAAAGTAAAATACTGACAATACTGAGAAATGGATGTTGTAGGTATACAAAAGCAAAGACAAATTAAATGGTTAATGAATATGTTTAGTTGCATTTCTACAATGTCTTCCTCTGATACAATGGTGTTAGATATAATATATATGAATGATTTGCTATATAGGACAACATATTAAAATATTAAGTTCTTAATTCTTAAGGCAACATTGTTTGGTAAAAGAATGTGATGTGTTTATGGCTCGAAAGGCTGATACCATTTCAGCCAACAACCACAGAATATCAGGAAGTAAAGCGTCACTGCTGCGCAGTTGCTATGGAAAGAATCCCTGCTCACTGATTACTGGAGGAAATGTCACAGGCGATGCTCCTCAAGCAAAATACTTAAAGCTTCCTCTATTCAGGTCTACATGCGGAGTTTTTAAGATGAAGATGACCAAGTTGTTTGACAGATAACAGGCCTGTGACAATTCAGCATACGCAGAGAGTGCCCCTGCACCGTGTCCCTGCAGTGCAGCACACAGGTTGTGTGCACACAGGACTGTCTGCTGTCACAGTCTTCTCCTGCCACAGGGAGCACTGCGTGGGCAGAAGGGCAGTGAACACCTATTCCATCGCATGTCCCTTCACCAGCAGCTTGCTGCTGCTCACACACAGTTGTTACCTCAACTTGAAACCTCAGAGGAAGGCAAACACTGCCTGCTAAAGCAACAACCCTGCAGGGACTGGAAAGCTGCAGCAACTCGGAGCACACAGCCAACCCACTGCAATGAGTGCAACGCAATGCAAATATCTAAACTTATTTCCTTAAAAGAAATATATGTTTTCTTTTTTCTGTTGAGGGTTTGCTATAATAAGCAAGTTCTGGCAACACATTTCTAACAGTGCTTTTGCTCTTCAAACTTGACACTCATCATATAAAGAAAATTCCAAGCTTTTTTTTTTGGTTTTTTTTTTATTGAGCTCAGTCTGCCAAAGACAACAAGACGTTTTAATTTTCATTTAGGCTTAAATCTGAGGGGAAGTCCAGTGCTGGGAAAAATATTATGAGAAAGAAGCATTTGTCCAGGGAAGCCTTGCTCTAAAACCAGAAATTTTTGGCTGTTAGGTACTTCACCTTAGCTAACAGGGTGCAAAGGCACCTCAAAGGTCTAGAGAATCAGTTTGAAAACAAGTCCTGCCTGATCAGTTTCTGGTGCAAACAGCAAGGTGAATCACATGGTAGCGCTGGCTCCAGACACCAACTCTGTAAAAATGAAAGCAGAAAACTTTTCAGAAAGAAGCAGTGAAAGTTCCATTTTGTGATTTTTGTCTTCAGAAACTTCTGTTTCTTGGTTTCTAACACACAGTTTGACTTGTTTCCAAGAAACAATTCACTTATGGGTGCAATGCTGTCCTTAATATTTCTAACACATAATTTGAGAATTTTCCCGCGACTAGCAATCGTGGGATTTCAATCTCTGCCAAGCAGCTGCACAAACTCCTGATGACTGCTGGAATAAACTAAAGGCTGAGCAGGACAACAGCATCACTCTGAGCCAGCTCTGCTACCTGACAGTGATGAGAAAGCAGTGCTCCAGCATGAGTCAGTCCCCCGTGGCAATGCCATACCCAGGTACAAGTGTGATTCTCCCCTCACCATCACCATTGTTTTTCCTCCAGAGTGATGGCTGATCACTACTGAAAACTTGGATGTGTGACAAGTGGACTCATATACACCATCTATCTCCCAAGCTGTCTGCACATCTGGAAATGGCAGGGATCTCACCTTCTTTCATGTCCTACCCACCAGCAGTCTTCTCCTGTCACTGCATGCCAGCCTCCACAGCACAGCAGATAGGGCTCTGGCAAGCTGAATTCTCCTGCCATCATTTTCTTCCACCCCTACCAGTTCTTTATCTGCCTATCACTGTGCAACTCAGCTCTGTCACAAGCTCAGAGAAGGGGTGCTGCTCTGTCCTGGCTGAGCAAACCTCGGGTTGACTAACCCTTGCAGTACAGTATCCCCCTACCCTGCAAGAAGTGGAGGAATATCAAGGGGAGACTGCAGTGCATCTCAGAGCATGAGACTTTGTCTGGGGATGTGGCCAAAATTTTGCTCTGTTATCAAACTTCACCACATTAGAACTACTCTCTTCCTTCCCCTCTGCCAGCTGCTCTCATTGCTTGGTAAAGCTTCAGATACGAAATACCAGATCACCACAATGTGTCAGTCTCTGCAGACTCTGTTGTTATTTGTGATCCAGGGTACACATGCTTCATCTATGTCCATGCCCTTACAGGGGGAAGTTATGTGCATTTGCAAAAATCAAGGCTTGGTGAACACAATCTGGTATAAAAGCCAAGTTTCTTTCATAAGGTCAGATATTCCTTTGGGCTGTAATACTGCTAACTGCTGTATGAGCTATGTAATGAGATCGTTCAAAGCAACAGCTATCTCAAATGATACATTCCCTTTCCATCTGTGTATGCTGCTTCCCTGACATTGGAACACCAATGTTTCCCATGGCCTCGTCATGAATACAAACCCAACAAGAAAAGTGAGCGAAGCATTGTCGAGACCTGGAGCTCTCCAGTGAGACTTGCTGAGCAAGACAGGGATGTGTTCGGTGATCTCTGATGTGCTCCAGCCCCAGGAGACTCTGTGATCAATCCCCATCAATCCCTGAGCTCCTGATTCACAGCCTCAGAGCCACCTCCAGCACCGCTCTCCACTGTCCCACTGGAAATTCCAGTGCCAGTGCAGGATCCTGCTGGTGGGACACAGTGCATAGTCACAGCAGCAGCAGCTGTGGTGGGAAGAATAAATTCTCTGATTTTAGTCTCCTGCCATGAAGCGTAAGTGCTACCTGGTCAAGAGATTTTTTTTTCATCTCCATCCCACAGAAAACTACACCCCAGACTCTTGGAAGCAGCCACTTTGCTTCCTTCTGGCCATTTCTAGTTTGTTTTCACACATTCATTTGAGTAACCAGTGTGGAGATGCTTGCCAAGAAAGGCTTTTGCTTAATTTTTTTTAACAGCATCTTGGAACATATTTTTGAAAGAAAACCAAATTTATTAAAAACCACACAGGGACTTAGCAAAAAAAATAAATGCATGCAGAATGAATTTTTGAGCCTTGCCACCCTCCATTTATCTATTTACATTGGCACACAGCAAAAACCGGATAAAATTCATGAGCAAGATTCATTAAAAAAATCTGACATTCTCCTATTAATATTCAAAAGAAACAGCAGTAAACAGATTTGCAGTGCAGTATAACAAGTACCCAAATACGTCTGCCTAGAACTGTAGCTGACATTGAAGAAGAGGAATGAAGACTAATGAAGAAATTAAGAGGAAAAAACCCAAGGAACAGGTGTGTATGGGATCATCATTCAGTATTTATGCTTTATTTATCAGCAGAAGGAACAAGGATCACATGCCATCCAGTTTCTCACTGGTACTTCCAAACCTGTTCATGACAATATTCACTCACTTTGTATTAGGATCTTAGTTTGATTCCAGGATCCTGACATTTTCACTGCTCTAAGTTCCTGTTTTGTCTAGTGTCACCTTCCTGTTTCTCTAGCCCCTTACTGGGCTATCCTTCCCCTACCAAAGGTGTCCCTAATTTCTCCTTTGACAGTATTTGTTCTGTGCTTTCCTGCCACCCACGGATAAACTCAAAACAAGAAATAAAAGCCAATCCTTTATAGCTCTGTGTTTTGGTTGAGATGGGCAGCCCAAGCAGGAGCAGCTGCACAGAGTTCACATATTTCAAACTTGGAGGTGCTCATGGATAACACCAAAAGCTCAGGCTCTTCTCCCTTCAGATTTGCTCAGGCAGAGAAATGCTATAGCTGCTCCACTTTGTCTCCTATTTCTCTTTATCATAATTCCTTTGTGCATTTTAGCAATGAGAGCTGGTGTGAGGGTGGAGGAAGGGGATGCAGCAGAAAGGCAGTGCTCCATCAATAAATGCTAGTACATTACTACTGCAGTCTTCAGCACCAGTGGCTTAACTAGACAAAGGTCTAGTGCTTATCACAGTACTCTCAGCAATGCCCACAGTCTCAGCTGGAATTGTTTTGAGACCAATAAGTAGTGTTTCAGTCTCTAGCAGTGAAAGGGTTGATGCCTTCACACCCCCTCACCCTTTTATCACCTTCACCATCACTGGGGCTTCCAGAAAGGTCTCCATTTCCAAAGCATTTCCTCTAAGGTGGAGTGTGTGTGGTACAAAAAGGATGACTAGGCATGAGCATTTCTAGTATTGGGAGCTGGGGAAAAGAGCATGTTATGTGCATTTGTACAGTGTGTCACATTGTGCAGTGACTCCTCTCTCATTCATGGTTGGTCACTCTTTCCATCTTAAAACCCTGCATTTAGGGATCAGAGCCTGTTTCTGAAGCTGCTCCTGACTGAAATTTGGTGTCCATGTATCCATCAAAGAGGAGTGTCTCTAATGGGCTACCTCCACCCACTGGATTTTGATTGCATGGGGCAATTAGGTCTGTCCCTAACCTCCTGGCAATCAGGTACTTGCTGCTGCTGCACCAAAAGCCTGGCTATCACAGAGGGCAGATGGAGCTCCCTCACTTTATACAAAACCTCTGCTGCTTCAGACAGAGCACACCTAAGCATCTTTAGGAAGGTTGTCTGCTCAGTTAAGGTGTAACCTCAGGCAGGGTAGGCAGGCAGTGAAGACACATGGAAAAGCGCTACTGGAGATACACATAAAGCAATCAGTGTTCCCAAATCCTACAGTGGCCCTCCAAGGTGTAAGAGAGTGTAAATGTGGGCTCCTCTGTGCACATGGTGGGTTATCTAGCACTTCAACCTTTCTCAGTGTCCTGGGCTTTGTCTGTAGTCACTTTGGGAAATGATGCCACCACCTGACGAGCTGTGCGAAAAATGGTGCAAAGCCTTCACCCACCCAGAATGGCTTGAAAGCAACCTTTTCTTCCTTAATGAGAAACGAGGAAATAAAAAAGAGAAACCAGACAAAAGAGGGAGAACTCATATAGATTTGTTTACCCTTCTTCTTACAGTCAGAAAAGGTCTTGCTATTTAATTTCATTTCCTAATTCTTTTAGACTTCACAACAATAAAAACCATGCCAATATTCACATGCTTTTTTGGTTCATAATCATTCATTTGTGAAGTTGAGAAACAACACTTTACCATATGCTGTGTATGAAAAAAACACAACATTTTGTTCATTAACTCTGGGTAGAACCATCTAAGGTCTTCAAAATAACTAACTCTTTGTCTTGGCAGACTTCAGATGACTCTTTTGGGAATTAGATATATATTTATGCATTTGATTTCTTAAAACTCTATGGAAATAGTATTTTTGTGAAAGTATGTTTGCCTTTGCCTAATTTTATATGGCAAAGGGCAAGAGAGACTTTGCTAACAGCACATTAGAACATCCACCCTCAGGAGGCTGCTTTTCCAGATTTTACTGAATTCAGCTGTTTCACTAAGCACAGGACATCTGCAGTATTTATAAACATGAGTGTTAAGACGACAGCGGGGGAATTGGCAAAATGTCTCACCTGTTCCAGCTGGAGGTGACTTTATCTATCAACATTCTTTCAGAAGAAGACCACATAACAAGATCTAAATGATGGAAATTTTCTGCAATTACTGTGTCTCCCATGAAGGAACTTGTGAGCCTAAAGTTCTTTGATTAACAATACCTCTCTGGGCCACATTTCTTAAAACACTTAGGTTACATTTTTCCAAGTCCCAGCACCCACAATTAAACTTGGGCTTCTCAAATGAAACACATCTTTCCTTTGGGCACCTGTGCAATAGGTAGTTTCTCTAAAAGCATCTGTATCCAGTAAACTGAGACCTGCCAGAAAATAGCACCACTGATTTTGGTACCTAACAAGAGCCTGGGTGCTTTAGAAAAGCCACTCTTCCTACGCACCTGCGTCACTACTGTTTGTCTCTATCCTGATACTCACATGTCCAGCCACGTCAAACTCGGTTTATTCTCCTTTCTTCCGTAGGGCTTCTCTCCTTTGTGCAGGGCACTCACCAGTAGTAACATAATCTTCCCCGTGCACCTGAGCACAGGAGTCATCAAACTTATCCAGCAGCAACTTCATCAGGTTTCTAATCTGTCCTACATCTTGTTTGGTCCTTTTATGTAACCTTATATGCAATACCTTGGTGGAGGGTAGTGGAAACTAAAGCAGAAAGCTACTGTTGCACAAAGTAAGAGGAGAAGCTGATGTGAATTCATGATATTGATTTTTTTATCTTTGTAAATAAATAGCATGTGACTCCAAAAGAGTGACATTTGTGCTTAGTCTATCCTTAAAAAAATTGCTAACAGATGGTCTCCTATCCCACAGCAGAGACTTGGTGTTGACAGAAAAAAAATGAAATCATGATACTGGAAAAAATGGAGCCATTAGCTGGCAAACTAGATATTTTAAAAGATGTTCTAATGATAGGGAAAGGAACGATTGTGGAGGTTCCTACCCAGAGTGCAACTGTGAGTTTTTGTTCCATATTGAAGAGAGTTATTGGAACTCTCTCCAGGAAAGCAGGCAACTGGAGATTGGGAGTGGGAGGTTCTGGCAGTCAGGACCAGAATTTTGCTAAGGAGATGGAAAAAAGCTGCACTGAGATAATGTCACAGTTTACAAGTTCATAAATATGGAAGTCCATGCCAGGCATGATTTGTCCAGTGCTTAGCACTCTTGAGTGTGCCTGAACAAGAGAGACCTAATGGAAGAGAGACCTAGATGACTAAAGGAATTTCATGGGAGTTGTTAGGAATTTTTAAAGCAGTCTTCTAAGATGTTCCTAAACTGCAGATATTGTGTTAGTTTTTTTCTTTGTGCATGTTTTATTTATCAGAATTTTTACATGCTTGAACTTGCAAGATGATCCTGTACATTACTGGCCCTGGACAAATAGCACTGGGTGAATATTTTTCAGTAGAACTCATTTCCATCAGGTAATGCAGATTAGCTGAAATCAAAATGTTTTGTCAAGAAAACAAATTCTGTAAAAATGTCAGAAATTATAATTTCGACTTAATCATTTCCTTTTAACACGGCAAAAAGTTTCAGTGTTACTTTATATTTTTATTAATTTTGTTTTAGCATTTATATTTGATTAATTTTGGAATTACACTGGTTTGATATTATTATCTGAAAACAATTCAATGCCAATGAAGGGAAATAATTTGGTGTTTCCAGATCATTTTTAACTTCCATCCCACTGGGAAATTTCGATGTTTTGTTCCAATACTCAGTGAAAATAAATATAATGTCAAAATTTCCTTTGGAATGGGAATTTCAGATTCTAACCAGCTCTAATCAACAACAAAGCCATCTGCTTTGTATTAATGACTTAGGGCAGTGTTTAATGCTGCAAGATGGGGTGATATTCTACTGCTCAGCATTGCTCACGGAAGTCAATGACATATGGCAAGTTTCAAGCTTCTATTTGTCTAGGGGAGTTTGAGGCTAGCCACTTCTATTTTATTCCTCATGCTCTACTGCCAAGTTCATGGAATTCATCATTCAAATCCAAGATTTTCCTGTGAATATATGAGAAAACATCTTCCCAGTGACATATGGCACAGCCTACAGCTCCTGCATTTGAAAGGAACTCCTAATTCCCAAATTGCAGCACAGTAAGCTGCTTTCATTTTACAAAGGTTTTAAATGGATAATTTAAATAGAATATTTGCTCCACGAGAAATACCTATTTTTGAACATTAATAGTAAAATAAACTTATTTTATTTCAATAGTTAACTTCATCCAGATGAGACATAATATGAATTCTATTTGAGAAGACATGTTGACGCAAAGGATTTTAGCACAAATGAAAGAAAGTATCATTTTAATTTTGTTTTAAAACAATGTCTTTGCTGTTTTTTCCCCAAGACATCTTCTCTGTCTTCACAGATACAACCTTCATGCCACAGATAAAGTACAGGAAAAGCATGTAATTGCCCCAGGCTGGTCCAGCAATACAGTCAGCTTGAGAAGCTCAGCCGTGGAGCCCAGCTCAGGTGCTTTGCTGTGCCCCCTGAGAAGTTTCTGCAGACAAGGAGGTGGTTGCCTTTGGTGGTGATGGTATCTCCTCTTTCTCCTAACAATTTGATGATTACTCAAGCCACCTTATAGCACCTGCTTCTCCACACTCTACATGGGCAGCTGACCTAGGAGGGCTGGATCTGGGGGTGTACAACAGTCATTTAATGTGGAGACTCTGATCCCTCTGAGCACCATTTGTGTACAAACCTGAAAAAACCTAGCTTGGGAAACTTAGCTTGGATATAATCTATAAAGTTTCTGGAAGAAGATTTTGATTTGTATTCACTTTGTAAGTCAGAATGACATCCAGTCCTGACAGCCCGCTGTGAAAAACACAGACCCGTGTCTTACCCAACTGCTATTTCATGCATAACACAGTGTGCTGCCTGATTTTAGAAATTACTCAACAGGAATGAATTTGGGAGTTTGAACAACATGGTAAAGGTCGGTAAGCAAACTCCCTTAAGAGGCATAGAAAAACATTTGACAAATTAAGTGCAAAAATAATTTGCCGTGCTTCCCTGTCTCTCACACATGTGTAAACAAATGCTTGTATAATCTTGATGGTTTTACTATAGCTTGTTATCAATAAACAAAATCCTAGCTCTCAATATTGAGAGACCAAAATCTAGTTCTCAATATTAAGTGTAGATAGTAGACACTTATATAGACAATACTGGTTTACAAAGGAACCTTTGAAATGTCATTTATCATATAGTCATAATACAGAGTGTAGTAAAAAATTGTTTGCATGAATTCAACAAAAATTTTTTACAAGTTTATAGCATTGCATAAATTTCAATGAGAAATATGGTAGAAAACCCAGGACAAAATCTAGACACAAAAATGTGAACTATCAGATTGACAACTTTTCTGCCATCACTGAAAATTTTCAGTAAATTCAACTAAGATGAACTGCTCCACAAAAGAAAGGGTTAACAGCACTTCTGCCTTCACTACTAACATCCTCTGAGGAAGTAAACAAAGTCCATCAGATAACTGTCTTCAAACAAATGAATGTTTTTCCTCATGTGAACAACAAACAATTTGTATTATTGTTGTAGAAAAGTAGAAGTGGCAGAACCAGAAAGCTTCTTTCCAAAGTTTAACTTTAGGAAAGCCAGATTTTATCCAACATGGAATAAAATGTCACTATTCACCACTTCCTAGTGACTGTAAATAAACATAAAAGCTGATCCTGTAACATTTTTAGGCCAGTTTACTTTTGCCTCTTTGCAGTTCTCAGGATGTCAGCTTCTCTGAGATTTCTTGTATTTGAGTTTTAGTGCCTTTCCCCATTTTTCATGTTCTAGGACTTTTATTTATTGTGTTAGTATATAAAACTTTGTCCTTTCTTTCTTTATATTTTTTCCCTTCACCTCGTACTTTTCACTGCTATTTCTTAGCTCCCTAAAACAAACATAATCTTTCTTACTTTTCCTATTATATTTGAAAAAGTCCATGTCATATAATTTCTCTTTTTTTTTTCTGCATTTCCTACACTTGTCTATTCCTACTATTAGCATTTCCAAATAATGGCATTTCTCATGCCATGCACCATCAAAACAGTATCCTAACAACAAAATATATCACATCTGAAGCAGCAGGGTTTGTAAACCTTGGAAGGAGACCATCTATGGCTTAATCTCTGTTTCTCTCTCTAGTAAATCATAAAAAAAATGTAGCAAAGATGTCTTTGGTGTCTAATGAATAGAGAACTATTACCATTTCACGTACCGTGATTTGCCTTGCTGCTTTTGCCTTAATGGTAGAGTACAAGTACTGCTGTTATTAAGAGCAGTTTCTGAGCTCTGAATGGCATCATCACCAACGTTTAATTAGAAATTCAGATTTTGATGATCTGATTCCTTTTCCTGGGAAGCATTACTTTTCAGACATGGAAAGGAGTGGAAATGTATGCAAGTATGAGAGATGCTGACTCTAATGAGAATATTTCACCTGTGGCTAATGAAAGATTTACCAGTTACCTGATGGCCAATATTTCAGATCCTTTCAGTTGCATATGCTCATATGTAATCACAATCTCACCAACAGAGAGTTCTGTCTCTGACATTTGTACCAGTTTCTTTTCTTGCTCTGTATGCCCCGTATGACCCATTCGTTCTACAGTAATAACCTCTTGCATTCTCAGTATCATGCCTTATAAAAATAAAGGTCTTGTATTTTAAATGTCTCTTTCTTCCTGCTTGCTACATATAGCTTTTAAGATGTCCTTTAAATATCTTTAACTGACAATTCTCCCTTCCACATCATCTTCACCAATAATTTCTGTCCCAACCCACTCCTAAGACATTCCATGCTTCCTCTCACTTCATGCATCAAGTATTTCCTAATTCTCTCCTCTGCTACTGATGTTATGAAAACCAGTGAAGCTCCACTGCTTAGAAACAGGATGAACACTGAAGAATCTGCCCACTGTTTCTAAAGTGCCATCTAAAATCACCATACAAATCACTTATTCAATAATAAAAGCACATCCTGTTCCACTAAATACATGACAGATCTTGATCTTCTAATGAATTCACTGGAAAGTCACTTGAGTCAGTGAGCAACACAGGGATCCTCCTGTGAATTACCAAAGGAATCCTCCAAGAAAGATTAAGAAATTGATAACCATGCATATATATATATTTATAAAACTTCTGATTTTCTACTTGTTTTTTCTTTATTAAAAGGCAGATGTACCACATGAGGCTCACTGCTTTTTAATGAATATTCTAGGAAAGGGAGCCATTCATGAAGCAGCAGTATCTATTTCATTGCAAGGTGCTTTAAAAAACTATCGCTCGGTTACATTAAAATAAAGATGCCCCACATCAGTCTCCACAGGATGATAAAACAGTCACTTATCAACAGTTTACCACCCAGCACTTGCTAATATTCATTTGATCTCAATCTAAACGAAAGATGTAGCTATCATCGTATCATGAACACAGTTCAAACCCACACATTGTTCATTCATGTATGATCAGATGGGAACTGGTTCCAATGACCTCATACTGATTTGCGAAACTTCCTATTAGCATGTATTGTCATTACTTTTTTTAAAAGGTTGGCAGTAAAGTTGGCTTTGGAGTTGGTTTTCAGGCATTCAAATTAAAAAAAAAAATCCCACACAACAACTTCGGGAAAAAGACAGAATTTTTTTTGGAAGTTTCCTTGGTGAAGGAGCATGAGTGGGATAAAGCAATATCCTTGATTTTGGCAGTCAACCTTTCTTCTGGCAACTTCATTAAAAAGCCATTCCACTTCATGAGTTATCAGCAAAGAGCTGGTATTTTTGAGTGTGATTGATGGTCCTCCCTCTGCTGACAAAATTAGAAACATCAATACTTCTTGATTGAATGCTTAGAAAACTTCCAAGAGGCAAACATTTCCTTATTTTTAGACCCTTGTTTTTTTCTGTAGTCAAAGCAGTGGAGGCCAAAGTTCAACTACATGCACTTCACTTCAACAATGGGATCTCTCTAGTCTGAGTTTTTTATGTGCAGAGAAACAAGTGTGCTCACAGCTATGTGGGCAGGGGTGTCCCATGCTGAGCCCTCAGTTCCCAGTCCCTGAATGAATCCTGATCTATCTCACAGAGACCTGGAAGCAGTCTTCATGCCCACAGATCTATAGACCGTTCCAAAGGAGTTGAGGACATGGACATGCTAGGAGCTCTAGCAGGGACTACTGGCTACCAGGAGGACAAGACCTGCCCCATGATGCTGGTTAGCCACAACCAGTATTGCGTGTGGCCAGCGAGTGGCAACAAACCTGTTTGGGCCAAGAGGGGAGGATACATGCCAGCAGTGACATGGTCTGAGGGAGTCCTGGCACAACAATTGTTGCCACCTCAAGCACAAAGCTAAAGGCTGGGGAGCTGCTGTGCAATAATGCACATCTCACCACTTAGATTTTTCCTCCTCCTCATGCAGGGGAAAATAAAGGTCTTTCCAAACAAGTCTCATGTAGCCTTCTCTACCCACTGCTCAGTTATGCACCTGGAAATCCAACAATGGGGCTGTCTTCTGACCAAAGGTCTGTATTAGTGCTCCTGAGAGGCTGCATGTGCTGCTCCTTGGCAGAGTACCAGCAGGTAATCCTCACCAGCACAGAGCACAGGTGCCCTCACCAGCACAAGGATGGGTGTCCTCACTGGCACAAAGCCTAGGTACTCTCATCACCACAGAACTTGGGTGTCCTCACCAACTTTTGCATGTGATATGGACAGAAAAGGCTAAGTACGGCAGAACTGGATTAGATGGGTTAAATACTGCTGCTAAGAAGCTGTGTTTGTGAAGGAGGGCGGTAACAAATGTTTTACTTGAACACCTAATGAGGTAAAGATAAATGGACTCTCTCAAGTGTCTTAGCAGGTCAGTCAAAGCAGTCAGCCCTGAGATAAACATAGGAGACAAACAGGTGGCCTGTAAATTTGTCATTGTTAATGCACTATAACCTTTTCTGTAAAGGGTAATTAGCACATTTGGAGCAGAGAGGGATACCAGTGGAAAAGGAGGTTGTCACTAACCTCTGTGGAACAGTCTCACCTCCATTTTGAAGGAGGCAGATGGGGAATTAGAGGATCTGTATCATATCTAGTGACAAACACATCTGGAATCCCCTGGTTTTGAAGACTGTGGGGACTTTGGTAAGACCTGATCTCACCTGACACTTCTTGGCTCTTGGGACAATTGAACTCAGATGATGAACTGGGAAAGGAGGGAGGCTACTTGAAACCAAGTGGGAGACCTCAGGAAAAACTTACTTCCTGGTGACCTCATTCCAGCTCAGGCATAAATTCCTTAATGATCTCTCCATATAGAGGCCAGCCTGCAACACTTAGCAGTATACACCAAAGGTACATTCTGCTGTTTCACAGTACATAAACTCAAGTAATAAAAATTTATCATCTGCTTTACAAATCTCTTATACTGTTAAATCATCGTGGTGACAGCACCTGTTTCACACTCTCTCTATATATGAGCAGGTATGTCCATGCACACATATGTTCACTTCTCTAATTCTTGATTGATGACAATGAAGTGTAGCACGAAGAAAAGGCAAAAGGTAACCCTGAATGGGAACACACACCTTGCAGGCAGGTACATGTTCAGTTTTGCCATCATCTTATCAACTAGGAAGTTTAAGTCAGAGAATCACAGGATCAACTGAGTTGGAAGGGACCCACAAAGAACATCAAGTCCAACTCCTGGCCCTGCTCAGCACCATCCCCAACAGTCACAGCATGTGCCTGAGAGCATTGTTCAAATGCTCCTTGGGCTCTGTCAGGCTTGGTGTTGTGACCATTTCCCTGGGGAGCTGTTCCAGTGCCCAACCACCTTCTGGGTGAAGAACCTTTTTCTAATATCCAACCTAAATATCCACCACATTTTGTGGTGCCCAAAACTGCCCTCAGCGCTTGAGGTGAGGCTGCCCCAGAGCAGAGCAGAGTAGAGCAGAGCAGAGCAGAGAAGAGCAGAGCAGAGCAGAGCAGAGCAGGACAATCCCCTCCCTTGCCCAGCTGGTGATGCTGTACCTGATGCCCCCCAGGACACAGTTGGCCCTCCTGGCTGCCAGAGCACTGCTGATTCATATTCAGCTTTCTGTTGTTCATCTACATGCAGGGGATTTATATCTGTCTGCCTCAAGGCAGAAGGCAGAACTGGCCTGCCTAGTCGAAATATGTACCAAAAACTTGGGGACATACCTCTGCATGCCCTCTGGACCAGGCAGCACTTGGAGCCTTACACTGAGCACAGAATGTGCTGTCCAGCTTCCCTTGGACAGCCACAAGCATGGACATCCCAGTATTTTACACATTTCACCTAGAATCTAGTTTTACTCTTCATTAAATAAATACCAGACCTTTTAAGCACAGCTTTGAAGTGGACCCAAATTGAACAAGGGTGCTCAGGGAAGATCAGACAGCTCAGGTATATAATTAAAATATTCTTTCTTCAGAATACATGTGAGATGCTCAAAGAAAGAAGCCTCTGTATGTGAACTCTGAAAGTAATCTCAAATAAAAAAGCGTTATTCCATTGATTTTTTTACTGCAGGAGTCTGTCTCAGCAGATTTTCTCTGTTGTAGCTATTGAATGGCCATTTGAGACATCAACTTTTTCATCTGGGAACTCTAAAGTTCTCATATATTCTGATCCCTTTAATTTACAAAGCTAGCTGATAACAGAAGCATATTTAACTAAAATTTGACCAAAAAATGTCTCGAATAGCACATTCACAGCATATACTATGGGTCCTTGATGAGATGATTTAGAAACACACTGAAACCCTACTGAAAGGTGCATTGTAATCACCATGGAACAAGGATGCATCTTCTTAATTCTGAGAAAGACACATAGACTGGATTGTTCAATACAGAAAGCTCTCCAAATGCTTCTTGAGACAATGACAGGACCATACTGAAGCAAACAGGCAAAGTTACACTTTATGGGAGAGTAATGCATGTTAAGCTCCTTGTACACTCAAACTATTTGTAGGGAAAATTGGTGTGGTGTGGTGTGGTGTGGTGTGGTGTGGTGTGGTGTGGTGTGGTGTGGTGTGGTGTGGTGTGGTGTGGTGTGGTGTGGTGTGGTGTGGTGTGGTGTGAGCCAGATTCCACTGATCTGCAAGACCCTCTCTACTTGAGAATGCACACAATAAAAGATTCAGGAGTGTGCAGCTTTTGAACTATAAGTAAATTCTCCCTCTCCAAAGCCATCTTCCCTATTCACAGAGAGACTCCACTCTTGGATTTCAGGGACTACTTTCCAAGGGTTGTCAGAAAAAGGAAGCATAAATGGAAAGGTATATTTGACTGCACTAATATAAATGCTCCTCTTATATGAAAGGAGATGCAAACTAAAAGAGTTGAGAGAGAAAAACACAGATCACCCAAATTTCAACCTTTCTGACTATTTGCATTCAAAAATTCACCTTTATCTTTTCATGTATGTGTTGGTTTGAAAACAAACCAGTGGGAGATCACAAGTCCAGATTGAAAGTAAAAATAAGTGAAATAATACAAGGAAGAGCGCTGACGAAGTCAGATACAACCTAACACCCTGTTAGGGTGGTGGTAGCAGTCCAACTGAAGTAGTCCAGTTGAAGCGGTGATCCTGTGAAGGTCCAGTCTCCAGCTGAAGATCCAGTGGTAGCTCTTGTCCTCTGGGAACGCAGTAGACAGGGCTGACTCAGGCAGTTCCAGGGCCAGGTTATATCCAGGTGGGAACACCTGGCTCCTCCCTCCTGGGCAGAGCATCCCACAATGGGATGAGATAAGTCCATGAGTCACACGGTGGGTCCCTGATGGCCCATTGCCTATCATGCGGGGTGGGTCGTTAGCAGCTGGTAACAGCTAACGGATGGCCCATTGTCTGTCATCCCGAGTGGGTCATTAGCAGGTGATAACAGCCAACGGCCCACAGCTGGTGGTAATAGAATACTTAATCCATCTATATTGCAACCTAGGACAATGTAATATATGCATATGCACACGTATGAACTACATATACAATGTATATGAATATATAAAGCATTAACTAGATGGACACACTTTCAAGAGGAGAAGACAACACACCCCTTGGTTAGGTTACCATGTGGGTTAGTACAAGCCAGAGTGGGGAGCAGGGTGCAGAGGTGAATGCCACACTGAACTGTGAATGCCCTGAAGACAGAACCAAATGGGTCCTTCAGAACTGTAAATGGGACAGATCCCAGGCCAGCTGTCAGAGCTGCTTTGCACAGAACCCACAGCACCTTCACACGACCTTGGCACTGCAGCTCTGCTGAGCTGCTGCAGTGAGATGTGATCAGTCATGCATGGAATGTGAAGCAGATGTTGTAAGCAAGGCACTTGCTTCCCTTCCATCACTGCAAACTAAAAATGTGCCTTAAGCAAGGGATTGCCTAAAAACGTGCTGTCCACTGAACAGATAATTCTCCTGCCCCCTTTCCTACTCAAGGGTGATTATGTTTCTCTCTTTGTAGGCAGAAGAGTGTTTCTGTCCTACACTGACTCAGCCAGACTAGGTGGCTGGGTTACTTAGGATAAGTCTGTAGCATTATACTACTATTGTAGAAGAAATTAGTTCCTAAAGCCCAAAGCTCAACCTCCTATCTGCTGAACTCATTGCCACCAGGAAAATGATGCTGACATCTCTGAGAAACAGGTAAGTGAGAAAAAGTGCAAGGAACTGAGAGTTTTGGATAGTGCACAGTGTACTGCAGGCACAATATGAGAGGGGTCATACTGAATTACGGAGACTGCTCAGACAAGAGCAGCTTTTACACTAACACAGGAGATTGCAACTTAGCAAAATAATTGCATAACCAAAAATAAAGGCAAAAACATGACAGCCAAGCTTCACATGGTCAGAGGAGGAGGGACTGTTGGGCAGCCAGCACTCTCTCCACTGTGGCTGAGAGGCACATCCATCATTGGCCAGCTCTTCCCCTGCCTGCCCAACAGCAGCTCTGTGTGGAAGTTCTGTAAGGATCACATAGCAGCAGGGATGCTGAAAAGCTGCTGGACACTGAACACATCTCTTATTGTGGGATTTTCTGCAGCCACTGACCCTGAACTAAACTCCCTCTTTTGGCATCTCTGTTTCCATTTGGAGTTTCAGTCCCATGGTGGATCTCCCTCCATAGTCTGAGCTCCGCTTTTGAAGGGAAGACAGCACTGTCCTTTGCTCTGGCTTGCAAAATCTTTAAATCAGTGTTCATCAGCATAGTTGTTGAGATTACAGTTGGCTTAACACACTAATAGCTTCAAGTCAGTAGCAGTACTAGCTAGAGCAAACTCTACCAAGATAAGCTGAGCAACAACAGCTAAACAATGAAATCTCGTAACTCATCAAAAAGCTGATACCTAGCAGCTCTGAGTCAAGAAAATACTTAGGAGGGTGTTGAACAGGATTGGTCTATAACACCTATCTGTAGAAGGGCATGGGAGAGCAGCCTGAATATGGAGATATGAAATCACATCTCAAGATTCACTTCTCTAGTGCATTCAGTTGCCCAACACTTCCGTACATCAAGGAAGACTTTGGCAAAGTGCTCAGGCACAGAGCAACAAGACACAGATCCAAACAAGTTTAGACACTGAAAGTAAGAGTGAGATGAGAAGTTTGGTCCCTCTATTCAAATGTTCTCAAGCCAAACACCCAAAAGTCCCTGCTCAGCAGCCATTCGTCCCTGGGCAGGCGTCAGAGGCTGCCTTCTTGTGACATTTCTCAGTATAAACCAAGTTACATACCAGTCTCAGTAGGATTCAGGACCTACCTCATACTCGATCCTTCTTATAATTAAGTTGTTCCTTTGGCCTTAGAAGGGTCTGGTGGTGTGCACAGGGAGATGACAAAGCTTTCATCACATACTGGAGTCACCACCATTACAGACAAAATGTTAAACTTAGGCAACCCTAAGTCCAGGAAGCTTTAATGAACAAATCTTCTATACTATGACACAAACGGTAATGTTGTCTAAGTAAAGAGGAACATACCATGAACAGTGCATGAGAGATCTAAGGGACCACGTGCCCTGCAGTCCTGTTGGCTGAGTAATCTCCTGAGTAATCATTGTCTCTGTTCACAAACCAGAAAAGCCACAATGTGGTGGAGAAGAAGTTTCTTGTGAGGTCTCATGTTTTGATAAATCCCAGAGGACTGCACACACAGTGGGGATGCTGACAGTCACAACACCTGGACAACCAGGCCTGAGCAGGACTCTGCTGGTGATGTGCAGATACTTGGTTCTGACTTAACAGTGCTTCTTTGGGTGGAAACCAGAGCATTCAAGGCACATTCTCAGTCCTTTGGGGTGGTCAGTGACCAGGACAAGAACTGGTGTATTTTCTACAGCATGGGTTTCACCTACCTCTGACTACTGCTAATACCAATTTAATACCCAGTGTTTAAAATGCCAAGAAACTTATTTCCTCAGCTCTATTTAAAAGTTGCAGACAAAGTGCATATTGGCATATATTAATTAACTTCTGCTATTTTTCTCTAGGAAAATGGTAAACAATAAAAAAGGACTTATTTTTTTACTGAAGACTTCTAAAACGTCAGCTGTACCTAGTGAATGAAAGAAGAAGAATGTAATTAAACATCTGCTCTTTCACTCCTAGTAATGACTTTAAAATAGCCAGAAAACTCTGAAGGTTGTGGCCATGGTAACAGACACTAGCTTAGGAAAAAGGAAGTATCTGCAGTTAAAATTGAACATAGAGATTGCTCATCTCCTTCTCTGAGCTGGAAGTTTACAATCAAAGCTTTGATGTGTGTGCTGTTTCCTCTAATATAATTTCATCCTATGCCATGTGGCACATTTATTGTGAGAAACTACCAAATATAAAAATATGTATGTGTAGTTCAAATGCTACATTCACTCTTATGTGAAGGAAGAAAAACTGCTCTTTTTTTTGGCAAGGGGCCGAAGCAACTGCTGGTAAATACTTTTGTGGAAAATGACAATGCAGCATGATGGAAATGGTCCAGATCTTCCCCTAACATACAGCTGTCTCCCTCCCTTAGATCAGCAAAGTAATAGCTGCTTACATCAGAGTGATGTCCAGCAGCTACATGCAGCATTTCTGGAAGATCCTGCAGAACTGAGCCTGGAGACCTCCTTGGCTTGGCTGAGAGAGAACTGACAGAACTGATTAGATTCCTCAAAAACACCTGACCTTTTCACACCCTACTACCTGGCCTACAGTCTCCAGTGCCTCCCCAAACACTGTCCTGTCTGTGGCCACAGTCCATTCCACCTTGCATCCCACCAGGCACTGCAGCTCCTCAGGCACATATAAGTGGAGAAGAGCAAGACTATTAATCAAACAAAGCCCAATAAAATAAAAATCACAGCAGAGAGGGGAGGATAAGCTGAGACAGAGGTGGAGGAGGATAACAAGGGTGTGCTGTGCAGAGATGATAAGCAGCTCCTGGAGCTGTGCGGGGTGACTGGAACTGCTTGCAGTGAGAGTCAGCAGTGAAGGAAAGGGCTTTTCAGAGTGTTTTACACACCTGTGTGACAGCTGTTTTAAATGAGAACTTGTAAGCAATATGCACATTTGCCACAGAATCCAGGCAAAAAGCATTTGTCCACTTTAGTGCCTAATATCAAGCTTGGTTCATAAAAAATTTGCAAACACTCCACTTTAAAATGCAGATGGTAAAATACGATATGAAAATAAGCAGGCAAAGGAAGGCCTGGGGAGCTGGTGCTGCTGAACTCTACTGAAACCACCAACTGGTATTTTCGAAGGCTTCCTGTAAACCTTGTCTGAGGTTCACATCTAGAACTGGGGTGAACCTCAGCTGCTGGCTGCAGGCCAGCTGTGAGGCTGGTGCAAGGAAATAAGTTGTAGCAGTCTTCTCTGCAGGCAACAGTTGTGGGCAGGGCATGAGCACCTGAAAATGTTACCTTTTTTTGTGTGATTTCCCTTTGCACTCTAAGCACTAAAACAGCACAAATATTACAAATTTATTTGGATTTTGGTAATACAGAAGCTATGAATATTTTTTCCCAGGAGTTTCCATGCAAACAATGTGCCACTGTCTCCTTATTGCAGATGCTTTTAGCACAGTGTTTGGAGCATCAAACATTTTGGCCTTCTTAAAGGAAGACAACACACCAACACAAGGATTTCTTTTTGTCCTGATCAATGGTTTAAAATTATGTTAAACTAGCACATACCAAGCACATTGTTGGAGCCTGCAGCATAAATGCTGCCTTTTCAAATGTCAAGACAATCAATTGCTCAGAGAAGTTTGGTGGAGCTTGTGAACTCCCCTAGCATGGCCAAGAGAAATAAAGCTACTGCTACCAGCATTACATAGGCTTCATGCCTGTGGTTTCTAACAATGCCATCCTTGCAGCATGGCCAGATGAAAATTTAATTCAGTGAAGTTGCATAAGAAACTCTGGTCTCACTAGCAGTGCAAGGCAGCTCAATCATGAATGAAAATCAACGACCTGTTAAGACTTGGGGGTTGGACTAGATGACCTTTAAAGGTCCCTCCCAACCCAAACTATTCTCTGATTCTGACTTGTGATGCCGTGAGGGACACCTGACTGCCTCTCTGCACAGCTGCCCCATGCACATGCAGCCACCTCACTCCCTGGGGTTTGACCACACTGTGGTAGAGCCATTCCCATCTCTGAGGCTGTAGAGATGGACAAGTTCAGCAGTTCCACTGCTAAGGTGTAAGCTGCCATACAGCCTAAAATGCTCAGCTCTTGGGCTTTCCTTACTGGCTGCAATACCTATCCCTCAGTTGCTGCCACAGCAGGTCTGTGGGTATGGAGCAATCCCCAGACCCCATCTGACCTCGTAGGATGCCCAGTGCATTCAGCCCTCCCTGACCCCAAACTATGAACAAAGGCCTGAGATGTCTACCCAGCATCACTGTGCCATTGGCTGCTCTCTCCCTCCTCCTTCTGCTGCTGACCTGCAATAACCTGTGGGAATCAGCATCTCATGTGCCACCAGTACCCAGAAGCTACTCCTGTTTCCAGATCAAAGGTGTGGGGACTGGACTGGCAGTGCCTGGGGCTATCTGAAACTCATTGGAGGAGTAGGATGGTCAGGAACTGCTGTGGAAGTGGGGAGGAAGCAGACAAGGGGAGGCAGGTCTTCTCCTGGTGCAAGTCAGCACTCCTCCTCATTTGACTTGGAGGGCTTCTCAGAGCCCTGCTCCACATGACCTTTCACGTGAGCTGTGAAGAGTGACAGCAGATGCTGCTGGCCAGAGGGAGGGGAGATTTAGTGCTGCTCTATTTCCTTCCCTGGAAGATTCACTTTTGGAGAAGGAGGAGGAGGTCAGAGATGCAGAGCAGCAACCTGAGGGAGGGCTTTCCCTCCTCCTCTTCTGGAGGACTGGAAATTGAATGGAGTGGAGTGTGCCATGAAGCCTCACTTCACTGGAGCTTTTATCTTTTAAAATTAGGTTAGGAAATTTATTGCTACAGTAGCTTAATCCCACAGTGCATTATCTGTGCACGTGATGGACTGGAACATGAACTAATTCTGTCAATAAAGTGACTGCCTGCATCTCGATTGTCAGATACAAGGAATTCAGTCTTCCTTTTGAGATGCTAAGCAGCTGCAGGCTGGTACACTCCCCTCCCTAAGCTTTAGGTTTGGATGCTTACTACATTCAGGTTTCTCGGCAAGACGTGATGCCATGGGAAGGGAGGAAAAGGGGGAGAAATTTGGCTCCAGGCTCCTGGCTGCACACTGCGACTCTGTGCTAGCCTGTGGGGGCTGCAGCTCCCAGGGGCTTCTCTGACTGATACCATGAGCCCTGTATGCACTGGGGACCCAGCTGTGTGGCTCTGCTCACCTTCAGTCTGTGCCCTGCATTGACAGGAGAGGCAGAGACCAGCAAAAGCGTTCCCTCTGCTGGGTTCTGATCAGCAGGGAGCTTCCTTGGTGGAAGGGATCCACCACTGGGCACTCACAGCCACAGCCTGAACAGAGCAAGGGGGCTGGACTGGGTCAGAGCATGTGTGCAGGTACACACTGAATGCTTTGAATCTAGAATTAACCTTCAACAAGATACATCCTTTTGACAGCAGCTCAGGAGGGAATTGTTTTAATATCAAACTCTCCACATTACTTACCTACAGAAAACTCCAGGTTTAGAAACCTAAATTTCACTGTCTCTATACATGTTATAGAAATCTAGTCAGTATCATCTCTGGAGTCTAGAGAGTGAGTGACCAAATTCCAAATTTATGGCTTGGTGTCAGGCAGAAACAGAAATACAGGAGGCTAGTTTCACAAAATTGCTTGAGCATAACACAGTCTCAGTTTGCTCAACAAAGAGTGTCAGATTGAGTTATATAATTTCTTCTTGATGTGAAGTTCCTGCATTTTAACAAAAATGGCTGGAAAATGAAACCTCATGACAAAATAAAGCCTTTTCTACCTGATTGCTCAGCAGACAGATCTTCAAATCAATTATTTTTAGAGCTGCATCCACAATAACTGGTCACCAAACAAGTAAGATGAAGTCTGGAGTGTCACAGGAGTATCTGGTCCTCGGCTTTACAACACCTTGGATGTAGGCACTAGCTGAAGGCTTTCCAGCCAGCCCTCAATATGAAAAGGTGAAAGCTTATTCTTCAGATCAGAGAATGCTCTAATGCTCATGAAAAAAGCTAAATTATATGCAGGGAACAAACAACTAGACTGACTTGATATTCTAAAAGCCCTTTCCTCTTATTTTTTCCTCTTCTTTTTAAGGGAATTCATTCTCATTCAGTTAATTCAGTTCTCATTTATACAACATATTCAGATGAAGTAGCTGATAACACTGACAGATATCCAAAACCTGAACTACTCATGGGAAGGAGGACAAGGACTGGTTTTCCCGTCATCAAAGGAGCAGTTAAATATTCAGTAATTTCTCCTCTGCTGGCCTGTTTGAGCCCAAAAGAGAAATAGCTCTGCTCCTTGGTTTGCGAGATGCCACCACCAATTCCTCCAGAAGTCTGTAAGCCCTTTGGCACAAAGAAGAAGAGAGTCAGATTATTTGTCAGAATTCCCAGGGAGATGTTGGGGGAAAAGCCTCACAGTCTTAATTGAAGAACAAGCAGGAATGTTTTAGGAATACAATATATTTATAGTCTCACACATTTTGAGTGTAAAGGGTACAAATATAATTTTTGCTATTCCTCTGCAGGCCAAGATATGAGGGACACATGCCAGAACACAAAAGAATTTTCACCCCATTCCAAATTCCCATTAAAAAAAGTGTACTAAGTCTGAAAAATAAATGGAGTCATTTGAATCATGAATTTGGCTTCGTAACCCACTGGGAGACTGAAGCAGAGCAAAACACATCTGCTAACACCCTGACTTGAGCACCACAATTGGCAACTGCTGCTGAAGAGAGATCTCAGACTGAAGCTGTGGAAATGTTAGAGGTTAGAACTGAAGTTTCTTGGCAGAGCTGACCTTATATGGAAACCCTGTAGGAAGTCTGCCTGCACTGGCTTTCCAACCAGCATCCATTTCTAATAGATATGCAGATGTATATTGAAAGGCTAATTCAAAACCACTTGGGTAGAATCAAAGCAAGTCATATTCCTCTGGGGGATGTGCTGGACAGAGTCAGGCAGATGTTTCCTCTTTCAGGAACATGAGTTGAAATCAAAGGGGAAATCTCAGGTGGAAGGTGGTTACAACAGGGCTCTTCCAAGCTGAGTCTCGGGATGGATGTAGTTGCACATTTTCATTAATAACTATGATGCGTAATATCAAAGTAGTGCAGTTACCGACGACACCAAGGTGACAAGCACCATCAGATGGACAACCAGACTGCCACAAAAGAAGAATGGGATGATCTTAGCACTGGAATAGTGCAAAGGGATGAAATTCCTTATTGCAAAATGCAGATCTGAGGGACCAGCAGGAAGAATTCATGCTCTTAACTAGAAATGATGGAGCAGGAAGAAGAGCTGGAGATCTTATACAGTCATAAGATAACAGGAAAATACAAATATGATATATCCTGCAGAAGACAAGTGATGCTTTCTAATGAACCTGCTGAGACCAATCTGTTGAGTTCAGGGAGGGTGAAACGCCAATGCTATCAATGAGCATGTTTTGGAAATATGAGGGCTCACCTGGATTACTGTAGTATGTGGCCAGGAAAACATGCTGAGCAAAAGGGATTTTGGCCTGCAGTGGCTGCAGAGCAGGGCTATTAAGCCTAATAAGGGAATGGAAAGCCTGTGCTCTCAGAGGAGACCAGAGGCACTTGGCTGTTTAGCCTCGCTAAAGAAAGGCCAAGAGGGGATATGGTTGTAGTCTATAAATACATCAGAAGGGGTAAACACTGGGGAAGGAGAAAAGCTGTTTAAACCGAAGGACAATGCTGGCAAAAGAACAAATGGGTATAAACTAGCCATAATAAATTTTGGCTGGAAATAAGAAGCAAATCTCAAACCACTGGAGCAGTGAAGTCTGTGGAACAGCCTTCTTCAAAGATCACAACACAAAGAGCCAAAGTCATGGGAAAATGCAATTTGAAAAATCCACAAATATGGTCTATATGACATGGATACTTGCAGTGGACTGGGGCAGTCTCTGACTGTCTCTAACAGTCAGGAGGTCTCTGACTCTCCTGACTTCTGGAACAGAAACAGCATCCAAAAAACCAAGCATGCTTCTTACAGTCGGCAGTCTTTCTGGCACAGAGGATCACCAAAAGGAGAGCCAAAAGCAGTGATGTTAAGTAAACAAGTTTGAGATATCTCTATCTTCCTCTACAGTATGCAACCCCCCACCACTACACATCAGTGATGGGAAATGGCAGGAATGTGAGTGGAGGTTTATGCAAGCAGAGGAATGAGTGCCAGGATGCAGCAGACAGGTCAGGAAAGCTGGCCAGCTCTGTCACTTCAAGCATCAGACAGCACTGAGAGCAGCAATACCATTATTGCAAAAAAATTTACTGAAGATTTACAAGTAACCTCAATAAAAATCACAGCTGGTTGGGCTTAACCTTGGAGTCAAGAGGATTAGCAGACTATGTTGTCCCAATCATGAAACAGTAAGTTTTGCATTTTCTTCGAAAGTGAACCACATACCCAATCTCTATTCAGTATTGAGTAACTCAAGCTTTCTACAAAGTTTCACCTCTTTATTGTCATCCCTTTGTTTCCTCTAAGGAACACAATAATTTATTAATACCACTCTTTTCATCTGAAGACTTCTGAAGACATCACAAAAAGTACTGGGTGACAGCAGCATTACAGTGCTGACTCAATGGATGCACAGGAAGGGGGAAGGAAGGATTTTTTCATCTGCATGGCTTTTTTATCAGCTGGTCCTGTGCTCCTGGACTAACTGGAGTCAGTTTTCAAGACTCCTGGGCTGGCAGAAAGTCACAGGGGGATGGCACAGCACAGACTCTCATCAGGCACTTCTTGACCCTATCCAGGCTCAGAGAATGAAAGCACATAAACCTTCTGACAGCCATCCTTCTGCCTCAGGGCATGCCCAGCACTGCCTTTGTGGTGACAAGTGGGAAGGTACCACAGTGCCTCATGCTCCCTCCCAAGCCACACCATGACAGACATGGGGGAATCCCTCTGCTTATCAGACCTTCAGTCAATTGTCAGAGATGTCCACTTATACAGGGAAGAACACAGGTGGCAGGGAGCTCTTGCTCCAGGACACCACCTTGGAAGAGCTATCCCTTTCCCTCCTCTGCAAATTGTTTGCTCAGGATTTGAAATAGTAATAAAGTACAAAAGAACAGTGAATGGCACCACAAAATGGCTAGCCATTTTTTACACAACAAAAACTAGCCATGCACGGGTCTGCAAGCAGAGAGGGCCACAACAGTTCTCTGCTATCTGCTGAGCTTCCAGAGGGCAGCTGGAAGCTGAATGCAGTGAAACTGGTTGGGGATGAGATGGGGAGATCAACAGCTCATCATCTGAACCCTCTGCCCACATTATGCCTGTCACATTAGTTTCCTCAGGGGAAGAAAAAACAGCTGAGAACAGATACCACAATACCTAACAAATCCACCTGATGTCCATGTCTCTTGGGGGCTGTGTAATACAGTTAACTGCTATTCCTATGAGAACTACCAAACCTAATTACTTGATATAACTGCATTAGATGAAGAAGGTGCATGTTGCTGATAGTTGCCTAGTGGGAGCATAGAGTAGATCTTTCTTTTGTCCACTTATAATTAAAGCAATTTTCTTTGTATATTAGATTCAGTGGTTTATAATGAAACGCAATAAAGATTCCTTGAGTAAATCTCTCCTATGTTTTCTTAATATGTTTATACAATTTTATGGAGTCTCTTATTGATTGGAAGAGGACCAGTTTCAGAAACAGTGTACTTAAACAGACATGACAAACCATGCAATAACCCAGCACTTTTCAAGGCTAATGCCTGAAGTAACAAGCACATCCCACTACAGTGCCACTTCCACTTGTGCCAGACACCTGAGAGGCAGCAATCATATAAACCTCTGCAATGGCTGGGAGAAAAACCTGTCACTCTATCATATGTGCAGACAAATTTAGCACTCTGTGAAATCTTGATCAAAATTACCCACCAGCAGAATTAGGTAACCAACTTTAAATAGCAAGGAATAGGGAGTTACATCCAGTTGGGCAGTGGCAATTTGGACAACATTGATTCTTCAGCAGAAAGATTGAAGAAAAAGGCAAAATATGACACAGAACAAGAAACGCAAACACTGCTGAAACTCACAGATGGTTGAATAAATTTCTATTATCAGATGAAACAGCAATACCTTAAAATAGGATCACATTTGGGTTAAAAAATGAACTAAGTCAAGGGAATTGTAGATTCGAGCCAGGTGCTCAGTGAAACTAAAAGTTTAAGGAAGTTTTTGCTTTTATATGATGGTTCTTGGAAGAAACACTTGTGTTCATATTTGTGAAAGAAATATTTCCTGTTGCTGAGCTTTCCTTTGAAAGACATATTTCTGTTTCACTACTGAGAGCAGTTGCAGAGCTATAAATGCACAGCAGGCTGCACAAGACAGATCTTTAATTATACCTATCCTTCCGTGAGTTCACTGGGAACCAACTGCTCAAGACTAATAAGGATTAAAATACATTCAATGACTCTGAAAAACTCTCTTAATGCTAGTCTTCCTAAATCCCCTGCATTATTTGGAGCAACACAAGCACAGCTACTCCTGTTTGCAAGTGAAAAGGGAAAACTTTATGCTTTCACACAGTCACGCCCAAGTCCTGCTTTACGAAAAGCTGGGATCCTGCTGTGCTAAATCCCACTGTTCAAAAGTTTTCAGCCGGTATCCTCATGCTCTGCAGGACTTGGATGTAAATCTGCAAATAATATCAGAGTTCCATGTGATGGCTTCCATGTAGCACCGACGCTGAGTGATCTGCCTGTGGTTACAAGCGAGTCTGTGAAGAGGTTTAAATGAGGCCTATATTTAGGCAGAGGGCCTAAATAGTCCCAGAGTGACAGATTTTTCCTTCTACCGAGTGACATACCCTACCACCACTTGATGTCTGATAAATGAGATGTATTTCCAGCATGTAGCAAGGTGGAAAGCAAGTCCCATCCCACTGGTTGCATGACCAGTGATGTCCCCAAGGACAGGAGGCTTTTGTACCAGAACAGAGACATGGGCAGCCAGACCTGACTGGGAAACTCAGGGAAAGTGGAAGACACTCCATATCTAACAGAGGAAGTAATTAAAACAATCAAACCTAACTGAAAAGGTGCAGGCAAAGAGACAGGTAAATGCTACCCCGGCTCTCTCAAACCCTACTGACATTATGCTCCAATGTCAAAACCACAAAGGTTGAATTCAACAAAACCAGAAGTACTGGGAGAAAATGACATTCAGAAATCTCCTTTGCTTTTGACCTCTTTCAACCCTGGAGTTTTACAAGGAGAGCATCTGGACATCACTTCTCTCTTTGCAGAGTGAAATGTGAAATTCCTGACACTGCTGTGTGGGAGAGGCAGTGCTACACACAGGGCTGGGCACTGCCCAGGGAGCTGGGGGTGCATTGTGCTGAGCATGGTGCTCACTTCAGGAAAAGGACGGTTTGGAAAAAAATATTAGGAATGACACAGCATTCGAAAAGTGGACTATGTTGGTGTCTCACTGAGAAGGTTAATACACATAATAACAATTTACTTATTCTGGAGAAATGGTAGAACAGAAGGGGTACAGTAGTGGATATTGACCTCTGCAATTTTCACATCTTAAAAATAAATGGGTTGTAAACTAGAAAAGGATTAAAACTGAGCCTCACAGGGGGAAAAGCATGTACCAAGAAACAACATTAAATCAGCATCAAACTCACAGCCTGTAAAGAGTTGGGTCAGCAATGTACATGATACTGTTCCTCTGTAAAGACAGAGGAGTGAAGAGCCTGTTTCTCTACAGACCAAAGCTTTTCTTTATCCTTTCTTCCAGCCATGTTCCTCACTTCCTTCACTTTGGTCCTATTAGAATGCCACTGCTTTGTCTGACAGACTGGAGCTGCCAGCCTTTTTGTCATGCTCCAATGGGCTGATTTCCTGCTGGTGGCTGTGGTGAGAGCTGGCAGCTCATGAGCTCTACCTAGTCCTGGGCTTCAGAAAAAATGCTTTTCCATTTTTAAGGCTCTTTTTTTTCCCCCAAAAATTCCTACCCAGTTATGCATGATGACATTTACCACACCACCTGTGACTACGAAGCAAATGCATTCCCCAGCATGGAGGCTAACTAGCACAGAAGTTCCCTTGTCCATGTTATTGAACCCTGCACCCTCCTGAAGAGAGACTGTGTGTCATTTGCCCCCTGGAACAGGCCCAGTGGCACAGGCTGGAAGGATAGGAATAGGCTGACAGCTAGACTAGGATAGAGACTGCTCGGGAGGAGTGATTTTGACTGCTGAGCTCTGGTGCTCTGGGGTTGCCCCCATTTCATTTACTATGGACACAGCCAGTGGCCATAGTACAGACACAGCCATTATCTCAGGAAACTGGATAGCTTGTCACCTACTTGAATGTTAATGTCAAAACAAGAACTGTCGAGGCTTGGGGGAAACAAACGCTTACCAAGTGTGGGATATTAAGAGGGGATTATGAGGTAGACCCAAAGTCCAAATCATTTGGGACATGCTCTGCAAGGGGCTTTGGGCGCAGTGATGAGTTTGCTGGGGCTCTGAAGGGATTTCAAGGCATGTGCACACTAAGGAGCTGGACTGGATGCCAAGGAGGGCCTAATGTCCCTGTGCAGCTCAGCCCTTATACCTTCAAATACCAGCCTTGGTAGGCTTGACCCTTGCACCCTAAATGCCAGTGTCTGTGGGTTCAGCCTCCACCTACACGAAGCAAGCCTGCTGCTGGGGTTATTCCAGACTCCAGACCAGAGAGAGGGCTGCGGTATGGTCAGTTTAGCTCCCCAGCACCCCATAGCTGGAGAGCAGCATCTATTCAAGAAGTACGTGACTCATCTGGGTCTGGTCACCTCCAGGCGTGATGCCTTTTACCAGAACTCTGGGGATTCCACAAAGAGCCACATGCTGCTTGTTCTGGTCAGTTCTGTGTGCATGCAGCAGCAAAGCAGCTTCTCCATATCCACCCACCAGGGCCACAGGAGAGCTGGCTGATCTCCAGCGAAGGCAGCGAGAAGGGGATGCTCCTCTCCTCTGCTCCTGCTCAGTGCTTGGGCAGCTAGCCAGCCACAGTGAAGGTGAACTGCTGAGATGTGGTGACAGCAAGCCACTGCCATGAGCATTTAATTTTTAATTCCTCTCAGGGCATCTTTTCTACCGTGCCTCCCTGTAGCCCCACGGCAAGGCTGCTGGCACCTGTTTCTGGAGCTCACGGTGTTTGTGTTTGGCTGCATGCCTGACTCTGAGCGATGAGAGCAGGGTCCCCAGCCAGCCCTGGTGGGTGCTGTCAGGAAGCTCCTCCAGAGCAGCTGCTTTCTTGGGCCAGCATTCAAGGATGGGACACACAAGGTACTCCAAGGGCTGGAACTGCATCCTTTCCTTCTCCTTCAAAGGAGCATCCACCAGCAAGAGACGCTTATTTTCAAGTTGGGCTACAAAGCAGTGGACAGTATGAGCACACTGCCCAAAGCTTGTCCCCAGGAAGTACCACTGAGGGCTGCCAGGAAGGAATCACTGGGCTTGCCACTGAGGAAGCACAACTGCCTGAAATACCCCTTGCTGCAGACACAGGAGCATGCAGCTGTCCCACTGGGGCTGCAGATCCCCTATCCTCCCCACTCAAGTAATTCCTTTGCTTGAAAATGTTATTTTGGGAAAGAAATGAATAATGGGAACAGCACTGTAAAAACATGGGTAATTCAGCAAACAAAAGAAAAGCTGCTATTTTTGAGAATGTCTCAAACTGGTAATTGTGGCTTGTTTTAACCCCTTCTCTCCCAGCTGCCTCCCCAACACCCTGCTTGGAGTGCCATCCGCAAGCGTGGTGGGAGCCACATGCAGGCAGGGTGTGCCTTACGACAGACTCTTGGAGCAACACCACAGCCTACTAATAACTGGCACATGGTGAAATAATAGAAATAAACTCTTTAATTTTTCAGATTCCTTGAATTGAGGCAGGGATTTCTGCAAGGGTCCCAGTGTCTAACAAAAAGAGTAAAAGTCAAGTAAGCAGTCACCCTGCTAGTGCTTCTGTCACCTTTAGTCATCTCTGAAAGAACTGTATTTTTTTAATTGAAGATCACAAGCATGGTAGAGTGGAGGTGTCTCACCCTGCAGCTCACTGCCCCAGGTTCTCAGAGAAAAGGCCATCACTGCAAGAAAAGAAACTGAATCTGCCAAGGCTGCAGATCCAGGCAAGTAGTATAAACTCATCTTTAACAAATTCACCAAGACCCCCACGGAGCTGATGTGGAGCATGTTATACTGCTGTTTCATCAGCTCTCACTTATTCTTGACACTAGTGTGACCAAATCAGCCAGGTCTCTTTGCATCCCTGGTCAGCACTGGCATGGCTCTCCTGTCTGCAGCCTCCTGTGCACGGGTGACATCTGGACACTGCAGACAGCTCTGCTGCTCCTGACAAAAGCAGCCCTTCTGGGCTAAAACCTAGCAGAAGAGAGGCAAAATAGGAAACAAATGTGGCAGAACCACTGTCCTGATGGTGCTGGAGGAAGAACGACCAAAGTCTGAGCTCATGTTTTCAGTTCCTAAAGCAATCCTATTCTGTCTGAGTGCTGCTGTGCATGTTAGCTGGGACTCCCACAGATGCCATGGAGCTAGCAGCAGGGACAGGGGCTGCTCCCACACAGGCAATCTCACTTCTAAATTGTCAGAAAAGAATTCTCTGTTTCATAAAGAAGACTCTAAATACTGCTCCCTGGATTTTCCTTTCCATGAGCAGCATGAGAAAATAAATATCTGTTTTTTGTTCAGAAAGAGAAGAGTTCCTCTTTGCATTGCCCCTGACCTTCCCAAGTCCCAAGCACTTCTGCCTTTCACCAAGTTCTGCTTTTCAGCTTTTACCTTAGTGGTGACAAGGGAAACTTCTTTGGCAGGAGTCACTCAGCTCCTTCATCAGGCCCTGTCAGGAGAGGTAAAGCAAAACACAGATGGTCTTTCTGCACAAGTTCCTACTACCCAGCAGCTTTTCAGTAACTCAGACAGCAGAGAGTCCACACAGTCCTCACAACTGTAAGTGGTTTAAAATCATGTGCCATCAAACATTACATGCCTTGCAATTCACATTGGGGATTTTGATTAAGGAAACCCTCCAACATGGTAAGGAAGAACTGTGAATTCTGATAATGTTCTCAATTTTTAGCAGTAAAGTAATTGAAAATGAAGGGTGAAGTGAAATAATTGAATGTGAAAGCTGTGTGCTGTGTCAAATCAACAATAATACTCAAGTGAAAGGAGATTGTGGTTAGACTGAAAGATGTATCCTTGGCCAGCTGTTACTTTGCACTCTTCTCATCCACATCAGCCTGTGAAATAAAAATGCAGGCTACCCTTCTGGTGGGACTGTTTCAGTAGGGTCAGAACGACTTCACATGAAAAGCCTCACACAAGACAAACAGTGATGAATAGGACACTTGACAGACAGGTCCAGAGGACAACAGACAGTGCTTCTGCTGAGATTTAATTGCTCTAATTGGACCTGGGCAAAGATGGTAAGGCTAAAGAGGACTCTGCAATCATGCTGCCATTCTGCACAAAAGAATACTCTTGCGATAGGAAGCACATAGCAGTCGCGGAAATAATCAACAGCTTTGTGCTCGCGTCCCCCTGGTATCTTGGATTTGCGCGCACAACATGAGCAGAATATTTTCTTTAGAGTTAAAGGTTCTCAGGGCTGAATTGCTTCATGAAGTCTCTTTGAGTGTTATTCAGTTGAAGTTCGACACTTCATATGTGCTGGATCCATTGTGTTTTTGCAATCCTGGAGGAGACGCATAAAGATTGTGTGAGGCGTAATCAGAAAATCTGCCTGCTCTAGGAATGAGGGAATTTGGTAAGGAAAGAAGCCAACTTCGACCTTCTTCAGCTATAACTGTCTTCTCTCAAGTGACAGCCTGTAAACCACCTGGTCTGCTTGTCTAATAAAACCTCTCTACAAGCAATGTTGGGTGTCTCCAAGAGCTGCTCTCTCCTATTTATAATAGAAGAACAAGCATGAAACTATTAAAGACAAAATTGCTGTCCTCCAGTAGCACGTACTGCACAAGAGCTGACTGTGCGGTGTTTCTCCAGCCCTACTTTGAACACAGTGCCCAGAAGAGAGAGCAGCCCTGTTAGCCACAGCAACATCACACAGTAGCTAAACATCATCACTGGAAGGGTATTTACTCTCCCACCTCCTTCAGACAGCTCTGATTCAAAAAAGTCTCGTCTGGTCTGTTCTGCAGATGCCAGGGACATGCGGCTGCACTGCCAGACGTCCCTGCATGGGCAGATGCAGCAGTGCAGGAACAATGACAGCAGCCTGCCCTGGCTGCATAATGCCAGCACTGCAGGTCAGTCAGTCCTGCCAAGGGCTCTCCTTTCCACCTCGTGCCATCCCTCCTGGTCCACTGCACCCCTGTGGCTGGACAGCCTGGCTCTGGCCTGCTTCCAAAGCCCCATTCTCTTGACAATGAAATTCAGCACACAGCTAAGAGGCTTTGTGACAAGTGTGGCAGCTATAAGCCTGTCTCAAAGCCTTTCAGTTCCCATGTGCAGACAAAGTCGGTTAAAATGCTGCCTCCTGCTCCTGTGCAGTTTCTCCATAAATGTGCAAAAATGCAGTTGTGATGTTCAGGAACCACTCATGCCCCACCTGTAAACCAGCACTTGCATCTCAAGTGAGGCCACTTGTCCCTAAAGAGCCAACCTGGCTTACTGTACCCTCCTTAACAGAAATCATCATCTGCAGTGACACCCTGAAGCTCCTGCCCTGTGCTCACATTGCAAATACCAGACATGGATAGCAGGACATGTATGACCCAAAATGTGAGTGATGGGACAGACATCCTCCCCAGCACCCAGGCAAAATGACAGGGCTGGGTGCAATTGGGTGCAGGAAGGTGGTCCTGGGCAGTCATGGAAAAACGGTCTTGATCCGCAGAGCACTCTGGCGGTGACAGTGTCCCTGGGCCCCTAGGAACCATGTCACCAGCCAGCCCATTTATCCAGGCAGTCCTGCAGTCACAGGTCCACACTCCTCCTTTTGCTGTCCCGACATTTCCCCTGGAGCAGCACTATGAGTGTCACTCATCAGGACTGCGACAGATATATGGGGACATCAAAGCATCAAGCATGCCCCACACTGAGCTTCTGCCTCCTCCCCATGCTGTCTTTGCTTTGTGCATCGCAGGCTTGGTTTCACATAGGGACTCGAGCAATGCCCTAACAAGATGGTGGGAAAAATTGGCCGTGGATGATGCTCTCCTAAGAAGTGCGCGTCTCAAACAAAAGTGCATGGGATTTATCTACAAAAGCCCAGCTAAAACACACACAATGTTTGTTTCCATCTAGTATATCTGTGATAAGCCATAGATTGCCACGAGAATAAGAAACATAAGGATTGACATTAGAGAGTTTTACACGGCTAAAACTTTGCACAACACTGTGAACAAGTACTGCGAAAAATATTGAACTACAAAAAAAGATAAACAGAGCTAAACCGAGACCCATCCTCAGCTATCTTCTGTGAAAGGAGGTGTGGCTGGGAATTTCAGGTGCTGGGCAAATTGAAACCAGCATTTCAGATCAAACAACAAGATTCTTGGCTTTTCTGCATGTAAATCAGATCCTTACATTATCTCAGTGTCATTTTGTGGCTGAAAGCAATTCAGCAGCTATCAGCACAGCCAGACTGAAATTCAGCAGAACAGGATCTGAGCCCTTCAGCTCTTAATGATTAGATGTTTCTGTGGAAATGAATCTTAGGAAAAAAATGAAGTTCAGCAGAAAGCTGACAGTGTGTGAAGACTGCAGAAGGGAGAGGAACTTTACAACTCAGCCTTCACATTTTTCACCTATAGGATTCCAATGTTTGCTCAAGTTGTAGTAAGGGCAGCTTCTTCATAGTGCTCCCTCTGGGAAATATCACATTCAGCAATTCCTGAATTACAGCTTCTAATTATATTTTCATACTGTAATGCTGTCTGAAATGCAAATTTGATGACAGAATAATTCAATCCATATAAAATAATTACAAAATTACTGTTTCTCAACCCTCAACTCATACTCCCTGCCATTTAAGAAGATAAATTTAACAGCAGCAAAAGTACAGCCAAAACATAGTCTATTTTTTAAACTGTTATCTGACTATAACTGTCTGCATAGATTTTGGCTCACCATAGAGGATTACTTCTAAAATATGACTACCAAAAACATTCCAGAGTTAGGATTTTTGTTGCTTTAGCTTGGAACTAACAGTCAGGTCAACTTTTATTTTGCATTCAGAGTACCGTATGCATGGCATCTGTGTTTAATTGGAAAAGCAACTCTTGGTTAAAATGCCAAATCTCTACTGCAGTTCAGCTATCACATAAACCAGTTCTTCCTAATGTTGATGCAGACATTAAATTAGCACAATGTAATGATTTTCAGCAGAGTGGGAACCAACTTCTGCAAAAAGTAATTTAAGATCCTGAAACTCCATACTGAAACATCAGTTCCCACTGACAACTGCCACCTTGTACAGAGGATTTTATTCCCCCCATGAATATTGCCAAAGCAGTAGCTAGGGCATTTAAAAAGAGAGCAGAAATTGCAGTCAGGTTGAAAAAAGTTCAAGCAGTGTTCTGCATTGCAAGGGGTTTTTTAGGTTTTATTATAATTCTGGCCTAAATTGAGACTGTCATTGCCCATCAACTGAACCAGATCAAGGTAGCACACACTAAAGGCTTGAGTGTGTTATTATTATGAGGCTAGAGGCATCAACACCTCACATCTGCTTTTGATTTCTCTGCTGTATCCAGTTGTGTGAGAAGTGACTTGAGGAGATCTCAGATGTGACTTTAGCCAAGGTCTCTCCTAAGGTGAAGTGCTCCAATTCCTCAGGAACTGCTGGTCTGCTTGCCCTTCCCCATGGACAAAGAGACTGTTGGAAGAGATCATCCTTTCCTTGTGTGTGTGCAAAGAGGGTGACATTTGCAAATGGCGTGAAGGCTGATGGGAGGTAGGAGGGTCAGTCGACTCCCTGGAAGAAGGCGGAGTGTTGCCAACCCATGTGCATCTCATGTTTTTCTTCTTTATGTCAGAGGTTTTCAAGCCCAAGTAAGCTGGCAGTGTCACAGTCGTGGTGCTGGGCAGAAGGTGGAGGATGGGCTGCAGCCACCTTCCCCTCTCGGTGGTGGGAAGGAACCTACAGGCTGTTTGGTATTTTCTCATGGTGGGTGAAAGCACAGCAGAGCAGAGACAGTGGGATGCTTAGCATTACATTGCCTGGCAACTTCACACCCTGCCAAGGTAAAACATGAGTGTTTGCCCGAAGGGTTTGGTACAGAGCTGACCAGTGAAAATGAGAGCATGAAATCACTGAGCAGGGGCACACAGCCCCAGGATGGCTCTCACACACCATTCCCTGCCCCCCTGAGCAGGGACCTGTGTCTTCTCCAGCTGCAGACTCTGGTGCTGCCTGGGAGCTGCCCACCTGCCTGCAGCTCATCCATTCCCATCTCTGGGGCAAAATGGGGGGAGCCTGGTGATGGAATGCCCAAAGGCCCCAAAGACATCAAGAGGAGACAGAGCTGTCACTTTGTCAGGCAGGATGCATCCCTGTGCGACCTCAGCAGCACTTACCAGCTTTCCCTGTAACACTGTCTCTCAGACCTCTTGCCACAGCATGTGCAGGACCCTTCTGCTAAAACGCAAAGCAGTTTATCATCCGCCTCTCTAAGGTCAAGTTAGAGCCTTTTGAAGACTTCCTCAGTATCACTAAAGAAAGATATGTCCATTCTATCTGGAGATGAGGAACCTATTTTTAAGGTATTTCTAATGAATAGCCCTTGAGCAAAAGTTGCGCCAATTATTTTTCCCCTTAAAGGTGTTTTCAAGGCATCAAATGCTACAGCACAATGTATTCCAGCCTAAATGAATGAGCATAAGCCTCAGCCTACACTGAGCATCACTGCCACACCGATGATTCAAGTCAAACCTGGGAGGTGACAGCAGCTACACATGGAATCAAATCCTGCAGACAGGAGGGTGAATGACTTCTCTTGAATGGCAGGTGCCAGTCAGCTCAAATCTGTCCCCATACTCCATGCCTTGGTCCCTCTGCAGATTTACCCCAGCAGTATAAGCTGGTGAACCAGCAGACCTCCGAGGGTGGTTCGTTATATCGACTGCCTCCCCCGCCTTCCCCTCCGACCCCACCTCCACAGTCTGGGGAACTCCCATGCAGGTGGAGGGGAATGGATTGCCATCAGCTGAAACACAGCTCCCCACAGCAGCTGGGGAGCAGCTGTGCCCAGCTCAGCCCAGGTGGGCCACCCAGGCAATGACATGGAGAGCCCACTCACCCCCACGGGAAAGCTGTGCACGGGGTGCCAACACCTCCACCAAAGCTGTGAGGCTCCTGGAAACCTCAGTTAAACTCATCTGTGAGGAGCCAGGCAAGATTCCTCATGCACTGCTGCAGTGGCATCAGGTGAAGAATTTAATAAGGACAATTTAAAATATTTCAGCCCCCCAAAACAATGATGTTTTAGACACAAGAGTTGAATTGGAAAGAACTGATGAGATAACACCACGTGAGATGGTGTAGACATTTCAGATTCATTTATCCTTGTTCTCTGCTAAGAACGCCAAATGCAGTGAAATCCAGAGCATTAAGACATAACTTCCTTAGAGAAGTGCCTTCAGTTTTAATGTCTCTCTTGGCTCTCTTTCTGAAACAATTACTTATGCTTCATTTGACAACATTAGGATAATTTTTATAGATTTTTTTTTAAATCTTTTACTGCTCTGTGTTTTAAATTGTTTTGTAGCTCCACATTGTTTCAGACCAACAGCTGCTTTAGAGAATCATTACCATTATCAATAAATCCTTTGAACTTTGGGAGGAAGGGAGCAGGAGTATATAATTAGAGAAGATAAGAACGATCTAACATACTTTTCCAAGAAACAACGCACACGATGCTTCAGCTGTAATCTGTTCTAAAAACGAATCTATACGTTCCCACACAAGCTCAGCCTGTGGCACTAAACTTCAGGAGCTCTGGGATGTCCTTCCCCACAACAGCTACCTCGGAGTTAGTGTAACAGAAGCAGACTCAAACTCTCTCTTGTTTTTACTAAAAGACCCAAATAGCATTTCATTTTTCAATCACTGTGGTGATTGAAAAATCATGCTGCTCATGCTGCAATTCTTTTTTTAGCTATTCTAACTGCTCTCAATGCACAACAGAAAAAAAAAAGGAAAAAAAAGCAAAAAAACAAGTCCTGTGTGTGTGCCTATGAGAAAAAGGGTAAAAGCCCGTCTTACAGCAAGGCTGCTCTCTTGGCATATTTCAGATAATTTTTCAGGAAGCTTTTGATTCTGTCCTCTGTAAACACTACACAGTCAAGAGTGCCGCGTGCCCCAGGAGAGAGGCAGAAAGCCCGGGGAGCGCGCAGGCTGCGGGGTCTCCGCGTGAACAAAGATGATTTAAATGCTCCAACTTTGAGAGTTGGATTTTAAGCTGTCCCTGGCTGCATGGACTGCTGGCTTCCCCCTCACTGGACACATTGGGTACAAAACCGCCTGAACAGGGCAGCACTAAAAAACTACAAATTCCAACAGAGGTATAAAAACACAATGCCTGAACATAATTTCTTTTAACTCCTGGATGCATCAGCCTAGGATTACTCCTAGGCTCCTACATTTATATTCCTAAAGTGTCAAATGAGAATGATATCATTTTATTCTCCTTTCATGGATCATTAATCTATATTTAACTCCGTTTTGCAGTCTGCACACAGAATTAGTGACTGGAAGCTGCTTTGCATTTATCTGATAGTGCTGGGCTTGTTCATCAAAGCAAACTTCCAGCCAAAACAAACAAGTGAAAAAAAAAAGAAAAGTCACCGATACAAGCTCCTTTCTATTCTATTTCTTTAAAAAGAAAAAAAAAATTCCAAACCTGATGAGAACATAAAGCAAATGGTTACCTCACACCGTAGAAAGGAGAGTTTTTAATAGTCCATGCTCCGGCAGCCCCTGAGGTTCAGCAGCGGCAGCGGCGGTGGCGGCGGGATGACTCCAGCATCCAGCGCTCTCACACGGCTTTGACTGCGCGGCCAGGACCGCAGGCTCAGCCTCCCCCTGACGTCAAGGCGGCCGTCACATGGCCCGGCGCCGGCCCAGGGAGCACTGGTTGTCCTGGCAACGCCAGCACTGCTCCGAAATTATTTCAATAGGTCATCTGTCATACTGCGCGCACATTGGAGCCATCGCGGGCGCCCGGACAACCCAAACACCGCGGGCTCGCTGGAGCTGGCTGTGCCGGGGGCTGGTCCCATCGCCAGCTCGCTCTTAACCCTATCGCTGGAAGAAAACGTATCTCTTCCTCTTCCTCCTTCACCCCCATCCCCGGCAGAAAAAAAGACATTATACACCTGGTTTGTTCAAGCAAAGGGGCACAAGAGCTGCCCTCTGAGGGTGCTGGGGCACCTCAGTGACGTGCTGGCTAGCTAAAATTAGGGTCTTTCCAAATAACACACAGCTGAAGTTTTATTCATAGCCACAGAGACGCATGCTTGGTAGCCCACATCTCTGCCCAGATTCGGGGCGAGGCAGCAGTGGTCCGTGCTGCAGTGAGGAGGGGCAGCAGCCGTGTAGGGCAGCGGGCTGACCCCCAGAGCTGCCTGGCTAGCTCGGCCTCGTGTCCCTTAGCCTTGGTATCTGGTCCCTCTGCTAGCCTGCACATGATTCTTCTCCAGCTGCTCCCAGCAAAACGTCACGGGAAGGGGGACAAAGCAGTGCCTGTCTCCATCTGGTTCCAACTCACCTGTGCAGCCTTATCCTGCAGGAAGAGATACAACACCACTGTCTCCAATTTCCTTGTAACTCTAGCTAAAATCCACTCCTTCCTCTAAATTTTCCTTTTTTTCCTCTCTCCGCTTCACCTTACCAGAGCCTGCACAACACATGCATGCACCAGGAGCAGGGCACAGAAAATGCTAGAGAAGGGAAAGACTTTCACCTGTGAGAAGCAGGGAGCAAAGAGTGTCAGCAACAAGAAAATTCTTCTGAGCTCACCTAAGTCTGTGGTGGTTACTGACCAGTGCCCATGATATGAAGTACCAGGAACTGACCTCAATAGATGGCTTTGGTGAAGGAGAAAGTAGATGTAAAGCCACACGAGATCTACAAATACCGACACTGAGGCATCCCCAGCTAATGTTGGCTTTGGCCCCTTTGTTAGAGGTCAAAGAGAAAATACTAGAAATTAAAAAATAATCTAAGATGGGGCATAAAGGGTTCTGGGGAGGCCTTCCCTCATCCCAGGCAGAGGGAGAATGGAAGGGATATGGAACTAGTGGGAGGGCCACTGAGCCCTATTTTCTTCCTCTGCATCTCTCCTGCATGTGAGAGCAGCAGGTGTTTAAGATATTTAGCGGAACATCAGTTCAGCTGGATGAGTGGACAGTGAGATGGAAAGAGAACTGTATGAACAATGGAGCTCAGAGGGTTATGGCCAGTGACACAGGGTCTAGCTGGAGGCTAGCTCATGATTTCCCAAGGGTTGATACCAGTTCCAGTATTGTCTAACTTATCCATCAACTTGATGAAGGGACAGAAGCCTCCCAGCAAATGCATTGATGGCACACAGCTGGGAGCAGTGGCTGATACCCCAGAGGGCTGTGCAGCCCTTCGGAAGGACCTCAACAGGTTGGACAGATAGGCAGAGACGAACTTTCTGAAATTCAACAGCAAATGCAAGTCCTGTTCCTAGGGAGGAATAACCCAGGCACCAGTAGAGACTGGGGGCTGACCTGCTGGGAAGCAGCTCTGCAAGGTCCTGGTGGAAGAAGTGGACAAGGAAGTATCCATGAGCCAGCAGTGTGCCCTTATGGCCAAGAAGGCCTATGGTATCCTAGCATGATAGGAAGAGTGTGGCCAATAGGTCAGGTGAGGTGATCCTGCTCCTGTACTCAGTCCTGGTGAGGCCACATCTGGAGTTCTCTGTCCAGTTCTGGGCTCCTCAGTGCAAGAGAGACATGGAGCTCCTGGAGTGGGTCCAGTGAAGGGATACAGAGATGATCAGTGGACTGGAACACCACATTTATGAGGAAAAGCTGAGGAAGCTGGGCCTGTTTAGCCTGGAGAAGGAAAGACTAAGAGGGGCCCTCATCAATAACTACAAGTATCTGAAGGGAAGGTGTCAAGAGGATGGAGCCAGGCTCTTCCCAGTGATGCCAAGCGATATGACAAAAGGCAGTGGTCAGAAACTGATGCACAGGAAGTTCCAACTGAACATGAGGATAAACTTCTTTACTCGGAAGGTGACAGAGCATTGCAACAAGCTGCCCAGAAGGATTGTGGAGTCTCCATCTCTGGAGGTATTCAAAAGCCTTTTGGGCACAATCCTGAGTAACATGCTCTGGGGGAACCGGTTCAAGCAGGGAAATTGAAGTAGATGACCTTCAGTGGTCCCTTCTAATCATTTTGTGAGCCTGTGATCAACAACAGCCAGCACTGTTTTATACAGCATTTACTGAGCAGTTCATCTCCAGCACAGTTAATCAACAACCTCTCCAGCACTGGTACTGCACTGGGGCTTTCTCAGGCATTCGTATTAGGGGGAAAAGCCCTCTGAAATCCTGAGCTGCCCCCAGGACCTCAGTGCAAAGCAGTGAAGAGGGCTCAAAGAGTTATTACAATGGAATAAGGCAGCCCCCACTGTCTAAAATTCATGCCTTAAAAAGAAGACATTCACAATTAGCTAGGAAACCTGTGACTGTTTAACAAAACAAGAATAATGCAATGAATTCTAAAACCCCCACTGATTACTACATGTGTTGTACATAATCCCACATATTAATCCAATATAGAAGGCTGAAACTTGATGTCAACACCCACCAATAAAATTGTATCATAACATACAGATGTATTCTTTCACTTAATGGCAATGTTTGTACAATACTACATAAAGTTTGGGTTTGCAGTTTAAAAAGATATCCCGCAACATTGTGGGCTGACAAAAATGCATGCACCTGAGATAGATTTTAATGGTTTTTAATTCTTATAAAAACCTTTTCACAAAAGGGGACAATACAGCACATGCATTTTGATGGTCACAAAACATTCAAATAACCATTTTGCTGATTTCCTAGAGAGCTGGCAGACACAGCCAGGCAGGATCATAGAATGGTGCAGGTTGGGACCTTAAAGATCACCTGCTTCCAACCCTTCTGTCATGGGCAAGGACACCTTTCCCTAGATCAGGCTGCCCAAAGGCCCATCCAGCCTGGCCTTGAACACTTCCAGGAATGGGACACCCACAACTTCTCTAGGCAATGGGTCTCAGCCCTCTCGCAGAGAATAATTTCTTCCTAATATCTAATCTCAGCCCACCGTCTTTCATTTTAAAGCCACTACTCTTTGTCCTGTCACTACATACCCTTGTAAAAAGTGCCTTTCCTTCTTTCTTGTAAACCCCTTTGGGTACTGGAAAGCTGCTCTACAGTCTCCTGAGAGCCTTTTCTTCTCCAAGATGAGCAACCCCGACTCTCACAGACCCTCGAAGACCTGCACCTGCTCTGCTCCTGTGTAAGTCTGGCCCTCCACACCTGCAGACACATGGGCATGCAGAGCACTTTTGTCTTTCAGCATAAAAATGACCCTTTCACGCACCTTTACAAGATATTTCTGCTGCAGCACAAGAGCTTGGAGGAGTTTTTAAACCATGCATAATGTTTATAAGGGGGTACTAATTATATGTTGAGAAGGTTATAATTTTCAGCCAGTTGAAAGATACTAAGTGAAAAAAAAAAAAAAGACCAGTGCTCTGAAGAACATAAGATAATGGCAGTATAGAGTTGGACGCTCCCAGTTCCCAAGGCTTGGCAGAGGTTCTCCTGCACTTCCCCAGTGATGTGGCTCCTCCATAGGGAGATTTTCTGAATTTCCGACTGAAATCCCTACTTCTCCCCAACACTTGCTGTAACTGTCAAAGCTTTCCAGGACTAGGATCAAGGGAGACCTTACACCACGCAGACAGATGCAGAAATGAAAACAACACCATCTCTCCCTCAGAGATCCAAAGTATCCTGCAAGAAGTGTCAGAAAAACCTATATTCCCTGAATTAGCTTAAGTTTTCTGTGATAAAATCCCCAACAAAAAAACTCCTTCCTCTGTAGTTTCAACCAAGTGATCTCAAACAATGAGACATGGGCCCTGACAGGAAAAATACAAAACAGAAATTTTATGCAGAGAAGGACTTGTGAGCGATTGCTGATGAAGAATTCGACATGAGCCGGCAGTTTAGAAAGTTCAATTGAGAGTAGTTTAGTTTAGTTTAATAAGTTTAATTTTAGCTGGCAACCCAGAAAACCAACCAAATCCTGGGCTGTATCAAAAGGAGCAAATTAGAGGAGAAATTAGGGGATTGAACAATCACCAGCTATTTGAAGTGCAACAAGAGAAAGTGCAGGATTCTGCATCTGGGATGGGGCAACCCAGGATGTACAGACAGAGTGGGGAACGAGAGGCTGGAGAACAGTGCTGTGGAAAGGAACCTGGGGGTCCTGGTTGGTGGAAAGTTGAATATGAGTCAGCAGTGCCCTGGCAGCCAGGAGGGCCAACTGTGTCCTGGGGGCATCAGGCACAGCATCACCAGCTGAGCAAGGGAGGGGATTGTCCTGCTCTGCTCTGCACTGAGGCAGCCTCACCTCCAGTGCTGGGGGCAGCTTTGAGGGCCACAATGTGAGAAGGATGTAAAGCCATTAGAAAGTGTCCGAAGGACGGCAACAAAGATGGTGAAGTGTCTTGAGGGGAAGCCATATGAGGAATGTCTGTGGTCACTTGGTCAGTTCAGCCTGGAGAAGAGGACACTGAGGGGAGACCTCAATGCAGTTACAACTTCCTTGTGAGGGGAAGATGAGGGGCAGACACTGATCTCTTCTCTGTGGTGCCCAGTGACAAGACCTGAGGGAATGGCCTGAAGTTGTGCCAGGGGAGGTTTAGGTTGGATATTAGAAAAAGGTTCTTCACCCAGAAGGTGGTTGGGCACTGGAACAGCTTCCCAGGGAAATGGTCACAGCACCAAGCCTGATAGAGCTCAAGGAGCATTTGGACAATGCTCTTAGGCACATGGTGTGACTGTTGGGAATGGTGCTGAGCAGGGCCAGGAGTTGGACTTGATGTTCTTTGTGGGTCCCTTCCAACTCAGCTTATTCCATGATTCTGTGAGTGTGGAGAGCATTTTGATGGAGGTGATTCTCTCCCTCTACTCTGCTCTTGTGAGACACTGCCTGGACCACTGCATACAGTTCTAGGCTCCTCAACATAAGAAGGACATGGAACTGTTAGGGCAAGTCCAGAGGAGGGCCACAAACTTGAAAAGAGGACTGGAGCACCTCTCCTATGAAGACAGACTAAGAAAGTTGGGGCCATTCAGCCATGAGAAGAGAAGATTGCATGGAGAGCTCACAGTAACCTTCCAGTATCTGAAGGGGGCCTACAAGGAAACAGAAGAGGGACTCTTTGTCAGGGAATGTAGTGATAGGACAAGGAGTAATGGGTACAACTGAAAAGGGGAGAAATTTATGCTGAATGGTAGGAAAAAGTTATTTACTGGGTTAGGGTGGTGAGATACTGGAACAGGTCTAGGGAAGCTGTGATGTTCCAAGCCTGGTGGTGCTCAAGATCAGGTTGGATGGGACCTTGAGAAACTTGGTGTAGTGGGAGGTGTCCCTGCACATGGCACGGGGAGGGTAGGGGTTGGGACTGGATGATCACTGGGGTTCCTTCCTACCTTTAACATTCCACAATTTAAAATCTGAAGCATGCTGAGAAACAAATGCATTGCATCCATCTGGGACTGTGATACAGAGGCACTTCTCCTCCTGCTACAAGAACACGATGCCCCATGGAGAAAAGTTTCTGTTCTGCATTTGGGACCCCTCTGTCCCTCCCACCCCTCCGAGTCAGAGGCCCACGGAGGGCAGTACTAGGGGACACGGATTTGCTCTTTCATCCTTAGGTGATGGACAGTCTGCCAGAACTTCACTGCACCAAAGTGTGTCATATGTATCATAATACATACACAGGTATCTCTAATACCTAAAACTAGAACACACATGTGTCAGGACCTGTGTAATAACTGACACACAAATACAGTATTACAAGGTAGGGCACAATCCAGCTTTTCCTCCTGCACTTCTTTTGGCAGAGCTAACAATAGATAACATTTGTTTGCCCATAAAATGGAAGACACGCAGAGAGCAGAAATTCTATATGGGTTGATCTTTGAACCCACAAGACTAGATCTTCCCTGGCGTCAATCCCTGCTCTCAGGAAGGAGCCACATCCATGCAAGCAGCTGAGAATCTACTCTTGGCTTTCCTCTTATCAAAACAACACTTTAAAAGTGTTTAATCTTGGAATCTTCCCTCCCACATCCACTACCTTTTACTGCTTTTAAAAATAAAAGGAAGAAAAAAAGGCAAGTAGGCATGATTTTGATATAAATATAAAGAACAAACCACGTGTGTTTTGCTGGCCTCTGCAGCTTGCTGTTTGAAAGAGTGGCTAATGTTTCCACTGGCATTGGTTACACAGATAAAAAAGAGACAGAAACAGGGCTCAGAGAACTTGTCATATTGACTTTTGCTCTTGTAGAAAAACAGCATGGAAAAATCCCACAGGAACAGACATTTTAGTTTTGATACAGCTGACATGGCACTACTAGCACAGGGGGTTTTGAAACAAAAACAAGAAGAGAAAGTGGTTCAGCCCACCCTGTTCTCTGATGCTGGCCCAGTGAAAGAGTTATTGTTTGAATCAAATCAGGTGGAAGATGGTTTCCCAGGAATGCAACACTGTAAGAAGATCCTACACTCTCCATATATCTGTCATGACTCTTCACTACCCCTAATTCCTGCTCCCAGGGAGGGTGAGAGATTCTGCTTTCTGAAGCAGTAATTTTTGTTTCCTGTACAGCACCAGTGGCTTTGGGGATGCCCCCAACACCCTTCCTAGTGGTGAGAAAAGCCCTCAGACTGAAAGAAGACTCTGGGAGGGTGTAAGCATCGGCAGTGAGGACCTGGTCCCAACAAAGGCCTCTGATGGCTGCTGCTGAGGGGTGGGAAAAGCTCTTGCAGTGTGATTTGCCTTTTTGTGGCATATTGTGTAGAAAGGATCACTTGGTCTGCAACAACTGTTCTGGCGTTTGAGCCTAAATAATGCCATCATCTATCCTTAGGCAGTATTGCATTGATTGTTTTTACTGCTGAGATATGCAACAGCTTCTCACATGATATTTTAAAAGTTTTGCTTGCACCTGCTTGCTCATAGGAACTGATCACTTTTGGGGCTTGTGTATCCCTCCTGCATCTCCTCTCCTATGCCAGGGTCTCCACATCTTCTCCTTTCTCTACTCATTCTCCTGGATTTCCCTTGCAATGCCCTCACCTTCACTCTGGGAAACTCCCTCACCTTCACTTTAGATGGGAAAAGCATCTTGAACCATGAATAAGATGAAATTCACTTTCTGCCACCTTGTACATCTTCCAGGACAACATCTACTCCAGCAGCTAAAAGGAGCTAGGACCCATTCCCTGGCTGAGAGATCAGCTGTCATAGCACCACTGGAGCCTGCAGCAACAAACCTCACCCCAAGAGGGTGGCCACATCCCGTTCCTCCTGTTGTGAAGGACCTCAAGCCTCTGCTTTTCCCCAAACCACATCCAGGAGAGTGGGAGGAATTGAGGTTGGCCACCACAACAATCATTTAGCCTCTGAGCAGCAGCAAGTGTGCAGGATTGGAATCACCCTTGTAGGAATCTCATCTCACTGGCACAGAAACACCAGGAAACCAGCTCAAAAGCTCAAGAGACTAGATAAAAAATGAAATATTCTTAGCTGGAAAAAAACATTATCTAGTGATCAAAATCAGTGCATCCTAAGGGACCAGCCAGAAGACTGATTTTTGCTGCTGAATGTGGATTCTTTCCATTAATTGATGCACTTGAGTTGTGTGTACTTATCTAGAGGCCAAACAGAAAGAAAACGAGGAAAAGTAATTTGGATCAAGCAAGAATTGATTACGTGGCAACGTGCAGGGAAAAAAATGCGCTTTGGATCAAAGGAAGCATTTAGGGTATTTTTAAAACAAGCCAAGGATATTTGGAAACAAAGGTCTTCATCTGCATTGGGACTTCAGCAAACACATGTGTGGGCAGGAGGGGCCACCATTGCTTGTCCTGCTGGTGGTCACCCTCCCTCATCCTTGAGACCCATTTGGCTGAGAAGCACAGACCACCACTCTTCTCTCAAACTCTGATATTTGTACAGTCTGACCTAACCTAGCTCATTTGGACTAAATGTGCTGATTGTGTGCAATGCCTGAAAGCAGCATTTTCTGGAGAATAATTGATTTCCCATTTTTTCATCCAGGCTGAAATAATATTTAAGGTAGCAATTTACCCCCTGAGCCCTGTTGCCAGGATCTCTGTGGTCTCACAAAAACATTGTCTAATTGTCTGGCTCTTCTGCGTCTCCTCCTTACTGTGTGGAAGTCACATCTGAGCTGCAGAGATATTAAGATCCTGACCCAAAGTCATCTAAGCACATGGATAACCTTACTCTGTCTGGGATGTTACACGTGTGCTTAAGTATTTGCTGGATGAGAGCCCAAGTGCCTGACAGCATTGTGGAAACCAACCGTGCACACAGCAATAGTGGTGCAGAAAAACAAAGAAACAAGACAGAAATACCCTTTTGCTCCCAATGAAATCTTTCACCAATAAGGAGAATGGAACAGAAATCAGTAACAGGAATTCAGTCATATGTATTTTAGTCCCACCTATATTGAAAAAGAACCTTTCCAGTTTTTTTTAAAAAATCTTTGCAGTGTTAATCACATCTGGCAAATTTCAAATGTTTTTGTTTTTTCTTACTTTTCTTTTCCTGTGCTTTCACTCCCTCTTTTTCTTCCCCTTTTTCTTGAATTGCTGCTATCCATTTCTGTGTAGTTTATCTTATCTGAGTAGCTGCTAGTATTTAATTTGTAATAGTAAATCACAAGCTACCAGCTTGTAGTTCCACATGGAAATACTCTATCACACTTCTGTTAAATATACCAGTTTGTGAATAGCCCAATTTATGTAAAAGTGAATTTCAGCACACCTTTGACATGGTATTTCACTGCCCACCCTCAGGAAGGAGAGCACAGTGTTATCCTTCCTTCATGGAGATGCAGTGCTACCAGCACTTCCCATAGCTCTGAAGCCTTCGGGGTCATATCAGCTCTTGGCATTGGAAATCTGTTTCCCTCGTCAGAGGATGGTGGTGTTTTGCAGCCCACTCCCAGGAGCCCAGATGGAGCCTGTGTGTACACCCTTGCAAAAGAAGGCTTCCATCCACACATCTTCCCCAAAAGATCCTGGAGGATGTGGGGCCTTTGGGCTGTGCTGGTCACTGCCAGTCCCTTCCTCACCCAGCCCCACATTGCCCCCCAGACATTATCTTGCCACAAGGAAAATCCCCCCTGGGTTCAAATGGAACACAATAAACAACTCCTGCTTCAGTTCTCTGCCAGTCCTGACCAGGACATCTCTGGTCCCTCCCAGTCACCCAGAACCTCCCCAGCAGCTAATCTCTGCTCCTCAGTGCTACATGGGTAAAGTCTAAATTGCCAGCTTTGCCTGGCTTTTTATCAGTGGGCAAGGAGGGGTCAGAATGGAACAAAAGGTTGGTTCAGAATGCTCTGGAGTTTTGCTCTTTGGAATGCAACTCACTGTCCTTGCACACATTGTTATACAGTATCTCTGGCAGGCACTTCCTTAACTTCTACCTCCACAGATAATATGGAAAGGTTTCCTAGTGTGCTGAAGAGATAGGAATGAAAGAGATTTTGGCATCTGTTTTCTGGCTTACACCAAATGTCTTTGCCCTTTCCTTGATCACATACACTTTTCCCTTTTCTCTCTTTTATATCCAAAAGGTAAGTGGTGATAAATTTGTCATACATTTCCTAAACACAGGAGTAGGACCCAGAGAGCTATAGTGCTGGGACATAAACCATCGCTACTGCTTCAGCACCTACTCTGCCCAAGCTGAGAGGAAGGACCTGGCCATACCTGATCAGCAACTCCAACAGCAGTGGCCAACTGCATCCCTGTGACATCCCATTTCTCACTTTTGCCTTTTCCAGCACCTGCTGCTTTCCCTGACTCTGCTGGGAGAAGGATGGATGTGTGGATGCCAGTTAGGCACATACCTGTACTGCAAGCTCACAGCAATTGCTCAAAGGCAAACGCAGGAGTTGTTTTCATATTGCAGGCTCTGCAGCCCTGGCACAGCCTGGCACTGCAACAACAGGAGGGCACGGAGCAGCAGGAGTGACTACTGCATGGCCAGGTGTCTGTGGCAGCAACAAAACCAAAAGCTGTCATTTTCCAGGCAGGCGAGAGGAGAATAGCCTGTCTCTAATCATCCACTCCTTCCCCACAGGTGAGGACAAACATGGAATCTGTTAGGACTCTGGACACTAAGTCAAATGGTTGAGACCTTTCCAGTTTCCAGTTGGTGCTTTGTGTCACTCCTGAAAGCAGACCTGATGCTACAGTGTGCTCTCTCTGCATAAAAGCAATCCTGCATGTAAGGCAACACAACTCCATGGCTGGATCCCACAGATAAACAGGCAACGTGCTCTGAGCCCAGCAGTGCTTTCTGGGAACTGGAATGTAAAGGCAGATTCCCACAAATCAACCCAATCCGTCTTTCTGTTGACTTAGTTGGCTCCATGGGTATGCACACATGGTGTTTCACAGGCAGGTATGAACTCACGCCGACCCTGGTTTGAGTTGACTGGAAACCACATGAGTATGGTTTACATGGAAAAAAATCCACCAAAACCAAGCAAAGAAGGCAGCCACACTCAGACAATATTTGGTTGCTGCAGAGCACAAGAGAAAGCTGACAACTGCCTGCCAGAAACATGTAGAAATACCCCAAGAATAAAACAAAAACAACCTAGAGACAGCCAAATTCTGTGAGACACAGTTACCAATACTGTTGCATTTATGGCTCCTATCTGTCTTTAACAGGAACTAAGAACTGTGTTGTCCTTTGAGTGAAAGGCCTCCTTGCATGAAGTACCTTCCTGTTCTTGTAGAGATGACTCTATCCAGCCACAACAGATGTCCCTGCACTCCTCACAGAGTGAAAACTAAGGCTGCTTTCCCACACTATCTCTGAGTGGGACAGTCGCCCAGTTGTGTTAAATCCCAGCAACCAAACTCATCAAAACAAAACAAACCAGAGCAAGAGTGAAGCTGTCACTGACATGAGAGGGACACCACTTCGGTAAGCCAGATGACAAGCCACGGCTGACACTGCAGACCCAGGCCTTGCCGTCATCCCCTCATCAGTGTTTTCTAGAGCAGCATTTTCCAGCTGGTGTATCCTGGTGTTTTTCCTTTGAGAAGTGAATGCCACCCCAGTTTGAGGATGGCTTCTAGGCTACAGAAGCATTAGCTTTTTAAGAAGATGCAAAGACAAGACAAATATGGGCAGATGACAGAATCTCTGCTCCTGACTCACTGAGTCTGAGCACGGCTGTCACCCAGTCCTGCTCAGCCTTCTCCCTCAGGTTGTCACAGACCTCCAAGGCATTAACTGGCACTTGTTTGCTCCTTCACAGTCCTGCTCCTTCACAGTCCTGCTCCTTCCCTGCCCTGGTCCCTGGCAACTCATCATGGGGCTGGAGAGCAAAGCCCTGTGCTTTCCTCTCCAGGGCTGAGCAAGGTATTACAGCTGCATGTTTTATCTGCTTCAGGAAGATTCAAATAGAAGAGTGATATTTCATTAATGCTGAATTTGATGTAATGTTACCCAAAACTGGCGAAAAAGAGATTGAAGTTTTTGAAACGCAGTGAATAAGAGCTGCCCCAAAACAATGTTAACTTTGCAATGAAACTTACCCAAGCAATTAAGTGCTGTAAGCCAGCTCAGCAAGTCAAGAACAAAGAGAGAGAGGAGTTATTATGCTGAGAGTGACATCCAAGTTAAAGATGATCTGGGTATAGTCCCAAAACAAATTTAATCCTTCATCTCAATTTGCTGTGCAACAGGACAATGAACACAGGGGCAAAGATAGGCTAGGTAATCAGACTTAGAAAATGGAGATGAATATTACCAGTGGAATAACATTTGAAGGGTTTTAATGTGTTGGAATCAAAAGACCAGATGATCCATATCTAAGAATCACAGAATAATGAAAGAGCTGGCAAATTAAATCATAAGTGTGGCAGCAAGTGTTACTAACAAATATTTCTAGTTCAGGCTGTCTCGCATCAAAGGTCTGTAAGTAATACAAATACGGGTCTCTGTGTTTGGTCTGTGTAGCATAAAAAGCATAAAGTCAAATTTTAAGGGAGGAACAAGCACAGAAGAAGAAAATACAAGTCCATATCTTTATCAAACAGATACATTCAGCTTAGCCAATGTTTGCTTTTAATAAAAGGATTTTACTGGCCAAAGAAAATATCATTTACCTAGACTCCACTAAACCACCCAACATGGCACAAGATGGGTAAGTATTAGAAAAAAACAGATATTATGCAAGCTACAAGAATTGTAAGGTGAGGAAGAACTGGCCAGTGGACAACAAATTCCTTAACCTGGAGCAATCTGGCAGGTGAACAATGGCATCTTCAGAGATGAAGATGTTGCCTACATGCAAGACAATCACAGTGTCAGAGAGAAGACCAGGAGGGACAGACAAACTCAAACTAGGAAGGGGCAGAGATACTTGAGGAATGGGAAGCCTACTTGGCTGGAGGGAACAAAGGTAGTTCTTAGCTCTGTTCCCTTCATCTCTGGTCAGACTGGATGAGCTAAAAACATTTTGCAAAAAGGCATGAGGGTATGGAGCAGTGGCCATCACTGTTTCCAAGCACATCCTGCTTATCCAATGGACACTCCCTGAGGACACGAGGGAGGCGATGATTTTTCCCCTTTCACCCTACTGCTGGTTTGGTTAGACTTGACTCAAAACTTTCCTTTTCAAAATATGTGTTTGGCCAAGAGCAGTGACTCCTTGAAACTACAGTGCACAATAAAAGGGAGACACAGTTCAAGCATTTTATTTCTCTTAACTGTCTGCATATTTGTCTGCATCTCTTTTGAATTGTTTTACCAAAAGGTGCATCTGTTCTGGAAAAAAGGCACGAGTCATTCCTAAAAGGCAAAAGAAGCAAGTTCCACTATGCTGGTAGTTAGTCACCCTTTTGAACTGTTGTCACGCTACATTTCATAACTAGGCAATGCAAAAACAAAAACAATATAAAATAAGCCTGGATTTATCTATTGGAAATTCTCTGTTGGCAAATGGATTGGATGAGGGAGATTTTCACATTGCCAAGGGGCAATTTTTCAAGGATTTGAAGGTCTTTGGTGGATTAGCAACAATAAACATAAAACAGTTAAACTGTGGGTACACAGTAAGTGGCATTTACACTATGGAGAAAGTCAGTGCCACCATGACACTGACAGGATGGGACTGGATCAAGGTAGCTGATGTAAACAAAGGGGGTAGGCCAAAGTGAAGGGGTAAAGTTGTTGCCTTGCCTTATCATGAGCATTGTCTTTGATTTTTAAAACAGCAAGCAAAATAAGCCATTTGAAATACACCCAAAATTAAAGTAATGCTAGTAAGGGCAAAAGTGGAAGCTCCTAGGATAAGTAGGAACTGATTCCTACTACTGGTTGAAATAAATCTATTTTGCTATGAAAGGGGGCAAAGCTAATACCTAGTTTCCTCTAGAGTCATGTCTATGGCCCCTATGCTCCCTACCACAGTGACCCCAGACATGCTCCATGTCCCATATGATTCTTCACTACAAGGCTCCCAAGCCTCCTTCATATCTGCAGACAGCTCCAGAATCCTTCCAGTTCTTCCATTTTGTTTCTGAGCTACCTCTGTGGGGCACCCAACTCACCCTCATGGTCCACAGGCCAGTCATGCCCTGCTTTAGCCTCCTGCTACTCCACATTGATGTTTTTTGGACATTCGCTGGACGTGGACATGGATGTGATGCTGGTAGGCTTCATCACATGCTCATGTCTGAATTGAATAAACTGTGTAAAGAAAGTCTGAAGTCTCTCTGTGTGGAAGATTGGAAGGAAGTCTCTCTGGGTGGAAGATTGTTAATTTTGGTTTCTTTTAATAAGCTACTCTTTTTCACAAAATACAGAGGAACTTGTATTTTCAGGACAGATTTCCCTAGAATGGAGACTTTTGTGAGTCTGACTGGATATGGGCAGTGGTTTCAAAAGCTGCTTGGAGGGCACAGCGAGACAAGAGATGAAGACATGCTCAAAGAGACAGTATGCTCAAAGAAATCCAATTTCAGCTGGCAAGCAGGGCAAAAGGAGCAATCTTCTGCTCCTGCTACTATACAGCATAGCAGATGCTGGATGTGGCACCCAGTCTGGCATACTGCCCTTGCAGAAGATAACCTACAGGCCACACTCCTCTCCTGCAACTTTACTTATGCTAGGAGTCCTACAGGAGCTCACATAATCCAAAGGTTCTGTGAAACAAGCCTCAAGGTGTCAAAACTATGGAAAATGGCAAGTTGGCAAGAAAAAAGTGAATCTTCCATAGAGGTACAGCATTTTCAACAGCAGGGCAATGCTGCAAAGACAGAGACTTTTACAAGAGCCCTATACATCCTGGAGTACTCTGCATGTTGGAAAAACTATTGGCCTAATTTTCTCCCTTGTGCATAGCAACTCTGGAGTCCATTAATAATGGTGGTGGATTGACTGAAGGAGGTTAGTTCCATCTCAGTCAGACATGGCACAACCACTCTGGAGCTAGGACTGACACCACTGGGGCATGCAGCCTGCTGCACATCCCTGGGCTATCCTCTGGCATGAACCATCCTCCAAGGGAGTATATCAAGCCTCTGTCAAGCATGGAGAAAAAATTCTCATGTTGTCTGGGTCTCTCTTCAAGGCAAAGTTCCTAAGTTTCATGTGGTTTTGCTGCACTCAAGAAGAGCTTGGCATCTTGCTCAAGCTGGTCATTTAACCCCCTCTGAAAAAGGCAAGAGGCAATGTAAATGGAAAAGTTGTTTGTCATTTTTACAGCTTTCCAGGCAAATGATCTTCCTCACTTTGGTGGCTATTTACATCTTCAGCTCAAGAGTCTCTTCTCAAGGGAATTTTTCTGCAAAGGTCTCCTGACCGATGTGTGCGGAACTTGTGTCGAGCTCCACTTGTGCTGAGCTGTTCCACCCTCTTAGTCTTCAAATTAAAGGTTAACAGTTCCTGCTACTTTCTCTCCAAATAACGTGCAACCCAATATAATTGGGTCACAGCACAGGTAAAAGACCAGCAAACCTGCTGGGATGGACCTCCCAGCTCTCTGCTCCCTGTTCATCTGCTGCCCCAGCACTGAGAGCTAGCCCAGCTAAACCAACACCAGCACTGGGACCTGGGTTGGAGAGCATTCCTGCCTGTCCTCTGTGTGCTGAGGCTTACACTAAACAGAAGGTCTGGTGACACTCCAGAATTTAGGGCTTGTAGGATAAGCTACATCAGAAATCTGGAAGATTCTAGTATTCACTATCACCAAAGCTGTTGCTGCTTCTGGCTCTGTTACCCACTCAGCTTTAAAAAAAAAAAAGATAAAAAAATAAAAAATCCATCATCTGCAGTCCCATTCCTACTTACATGGGTGTAAGCAAGGAGTAACTTGTCCTAGATCACAGGAGGTTCCCTGGAGTACCAAAAAGCAGCTGGATCCACGATCGACTTACATTGCATCACCTGGGACAAGGGCTGAATGGGACTAAAACCAGTAGACTTTGGGCAGCCGGAAGGCCCCTGCTCACTCCACATTGTTATGATAAATGACCTTTACTGTTGAACAAGGGAAAATATACCAAAGCATTAAATAAGGTAGTTTTTTCATTAGTGGTACCACCAGAGACTCTGTTACAGAAATGCAAAGTAATTGCAATGCAGCTCCTACCTTCTGCCAGAGCCTTCAACATGTGGAGCTAATTCCTTCTCTTACTGGGTTTTCCTACCCAGTGAAGCTTGTTCAGATGTAATCAATAGAGTGATGAAACACTGTTTAGGGACAGCAACACAGCTGTTGCAGGGTATATTGCCTCTCTGAAGAGATTCATACCCAAAGCCAAAAACAGCCCTGAGAGAGCAATTCAAGACACCTGAGAAGGATGTTGCTCCATCTGAATGCTTTGCATCTGTGGTGGTTCAGAGTTCAGACCTTGTAAGTCAGACCCCAATTTCAGTAAATGAATTATACCACAGGTTAGTAGTAAAGTCTCAGTGATATTTGTGGAAGACTTTTTTACATGAACAAGCCTGAAATATTTGGAAACTATTTGTCTTTTTCAGACATGTACTGCTTAGTTCACCATAGTTAAAAGAGAGATTTTGGACCAAGAAGCGTGGAAATATATCCAGAGTCAGACTGTTAAAAATGTTTCAGGCCAACTCCACTGTGCTGATACACTTAACAAGTTCAGCAGACTACGACTTTTTTTTAGCATGTGTGTGACCAGCACTGCAGATATCACACACATACTGGGACAGGCAGGTCTGACATCCCCCTCCCAGTGGCCTTGACCCTACTGAAAGTTTACCTACACTGCAAAGCATTGGGTTTCTATTTCTATTTATTTCTATTTCTATTTCTATTTCTATTTCTATTTCTATTTCTATTTCTATTTCTATATTTCTATTTCTATTTCTATTATTTCTATTTTTAATCCTCCCACCACGCCTTTCAAAACCCTGCCTTGCTGTTATTTTGAGTACTAATCAGAAGTGGACCTGTATCCTTTTCAACAAGAAGCAAGCCCTGAGCAATATATCCCAGGAAGAAAAGGTGCCAGCAGCTGTCACAGAAGCAGGAGGGCAGGAAGGATGACAAATAACTCACACATTTGTAGCCTGTGCAGCTGACAGCAGGTGCCCAGCATGGCTCAGCACCCAAAACCATTGCAGACAGTGATGGGAAATGAGTGAGTCTCCCTGCCCAGGTCTCTGACCAGTCTGTTCCTTCACCCAGAGGCCAATATCCAAATACGAGGAATGACCTATTGCACCCTGGGGAGGTCCCACATCCTGGACCAGCCTCTATGTGAAATGGGTCCTGCACAATCTTATAGCTGCTTTGCGGTACAGTGTTTCCTTTTAAATGCAAAACGTCAAGATTTAAGTTAAATTCTAGGAACATTTTCTAAATTGAAATCAGCTTAATAACTGTCAGGAGCAGGGATGTACTGCCAATATCATCTGACTCTGAGGATGAGGATGGAGAGCTGAGCTGTGACTGAGAACAGGGAGGTGGGATGCCCAGGATGAGCAGCCAGAAGAAGCAGGAGGAAAAGGAGGAGAAGGAAGATGATCCAAATTTGCCAAGGAAAGCTCTGCTTCAGCAGGGATCATGGCATCAGTGTGCCTGGTTGAGGGTGTTTTTCAAAAGCTGGCTCAAAACTTGGAGGCACTTTTCTTCTCACTCAGCTTGTGTTGGCACTTAAAAGCACTTCTAGTGTGTTCAGGCACTGACACGATGATTTGAGAACCTGGTTTCACATATTTTCAGCCCTTCAGGAGACACATCCTGCTACTTGTGCCTGTTCACACCTCTGCTGGTGCTGCCAGTAGCGTCTTGGGAGAGCTGTCCCCAGCAACCTCCCCTAATCTGCTGTCTGAGCACTTAATCAGTGACTTACAGCAGTTCTTGGGACATGTGTGGCAGGAGTCTTTACAAAGGTTTTCCAGCCACTGCCAGCTGCCCTGCAAGATGCCCAGCCTCATGTCTGCCTCTTTTATATCATTAGCTAGCTGGAAACAGCCCCCACTCGAGCAGTGAGGACCAAGCCTCTTAATTACCATAAAGTGAGAAGCTGGCAAACTGGATGGCAATGAGGAACATGGTGCCAGGATTCCCCCCTGAGCTGCCCCTCCCCACTTATAGATGGAGCTGGGAACACAACCAGCCTCACACCTCACAATAATATGAGTAAAAACAGCTTGAAAAGTCTTGCAAGTGTCAGAACTATTGCACTGTAATGCCTAATCCAGCAGTCCCTACAGCCAGCGTCAGTCTTTCCAGTGATAGTAAAAGTTGTTGGATAAGGGCCTAAGTGACTAACAAATACAATATTTGAAATAGAGGCGTGGGGCATATTTGCAGCAATATAAAAAGAGCCTCTATTCAATCTCTATTCAGTAATTAACTTTAAAATATGTCTATTGTCACTAAGTGTTTTGCAAACATGCTGAGTATGCACTTAGAGAACCAAAACTGGCCCATTTATGAGCCAAAAAAGTTTCTCTCAATGCAGGTGAGGCATACAGAGAAAAAGAAACAAGTATTTCTGCAAATACATTCAAATAAAAAGAAATCAATTGTTGTGAACAAAGCAGAAGCTATACAAAGTCAATGAAAGTGTAATGAGAAATCCTACTAAAAATCCTGAATTTGGCAGCCATTCTGTCTAGAGCCACCATAACATAGGGTTTTTTTCCAAGATCTTCAACTCTTAGAGCTTCCCAATAATAGTCTGAAATTAGTTTTAATTATAGAGTATATAACCGTGTAACAATATACAGTATGCTTAACCACAGCCCCTAAAGCCCATATCCTAAGGCTAGGCATGAACCTAAGCAAGATGCCTCAGCCCCTGCTGTAGTCACAGAGGAGAGAAACATGCCTGCAGGGAGTGGTTTGTCCCTTTCCAGTGAAATTAAAAGCATTTTGATTTAATCTGTGCCATGTATGTCACAAGATACACAGAAACCAGTCTGAGGTCACCTTCAGAGTGACAGAGTGACCTCCTGTCCCCTTGCAATGAGCACAGCCATCTGTTTGCTGCTGGAGAGCCAGCTGAGGGCTCTGGTGGCTGCAGGGGAGATAAAAGCTGTGACAAAGGAGATATCATCTCTAAATTCCTGAGGTCCAGCAGGCGTCCCAGGATGCAGGGTCTCCCAGGAGACAGGGGTGTCCTCCCCAAAGGCATTGGTGTGGAGTGGCAGGGCAGTGGCTGGACCACTGGAAGCTGAGGGCTCCTGCTGGGGCTGTGGGGGCTGCAGGGGCTTCAGGCTTGGCAGAGGGACACCTGCTCTAGCAGGATGCCACAGCACCATCACTGTGAAGGAGCAACAGACTACATGTCTTTGCACTGGACTTCATGCTTCATAAGGAAATAGCAATTTTTCTAATCAATATGTTCTCATAAAGCATCATAGAATATGGCTCTGTTTTCACTGGGTCTTTATGACTGAGCAGATACCACATCTGCATTTGAGAGCAATTCCTGCTTTGTTTCTGCACTGACACTACAGTTTGAAAGTCTCTGGAGATCATTTTTAGGGCTTTGACTTATACTGGGGGCACTCCTGCAGCATCAGGTCACCAGCAGTATCTCACCAGGCAGCAGAGACCTATGAACCCTCCCCAAAAAAATGAGAAAATGTTAAATTACAGTAACACTGTGTGAAGCTGCATGAGGACATCAGGAAGTGGAACTATAGCTCTCACCTATGAACTATAGTTTTCGAATCCTGATCTTGTTACTCTTATATTTCCTAGAAGCTGGCATCCCTGTACTTCTTCTGAGCAGACAAAGACAGGAGGGGGATGAATGCAAATTTCCTCCTGTTTTTTTCATGAGCTCAGTGGAAAAATTAAACAAAGAATTTTAATGTGCTGGTCAACAAACAGTCAGATCGCTGCAACTAGCCAGTTCTAATGATTTATATGACCTTGGAGTGTTTAAAGATCAACTGGGCATAAAATACATTAATTAGCTATATATTTTTGTAAATATATACTTTATTCATTTCCTGGGCTTCATGCTGAGGGTTTGTAAGTGAAAGCCCTGCACACCAGTTTTCCCAGACCTTTGAGCTTCCCAGCAGAGGCCTGAGAGAGCCAGGCAAAGTGGAGCAGGCCCAGAAGAGGAGTTTTTCGGACAGCTCCTGAGCCAGGAGGTCTCAGTACCTGTGTGCTCTCAGACAGAGATGGACTAAACTGGACAGACAGAAGTTCCAGGACCTCCACCTTTCTGCAGTCACTCAGCCTCTGCCCACCTTGATGGAGTGGCTGTGAGGGCAAGAACAGGACTGAAGTCTTTCATGGAGAAAAGCCCATGTTCTCTGAGCACCACATGCTCAGTGGGGTTTGCAGGGGTCTGTGAGGCCTCTGACAATGCATATTTACCTGGCACAATTCACAGTACAAATGCAAAAATCTCAGGTGCTGGTGTACGCCCAGCATCTTCCATACTGGGGCAGCCCAAGAGTAGTCTGGAGAACCTAAACTGTGGATTCAGGTGCTCACTTCCCAGCTAGGGACTACTTAAAATGTCTAATTATTTTCATATGTTTGGACCTTGGTTTTAATAAGAGAAATTCTGCCCCAGAGAGAGCATAAGGAAGACAATGCTAGTGAGGCAGGGACTGAGGCTGCCTGCTTTATGCTCCAAGGCTCTCCCTGTCCCTAGGGATAGCCCACTAGTTTGTCACTCCTGCATGTCCCTAAAGCACACAAACCCAAACACTGGCCTCATGCAATAGGTACTTCCAGATCCAGAAAGTCATCCTTCTTCCTTCACCCAGGATCACCCTTGTCTCTTGCAAGAACAACTCCACAATGACTCCTCACCTCTTGCCTTCCTGTGAGTCTCCCAGTTGCAGGTACCCAACAGATGCAAAAAGAGCTGAGGAAAGGTGTTTCTGGAAGAGGCAGAGCAGTGCTGTCATTCTCAAGAACAGACCATGGTATTTATATTTGTTCCTCAGTCTTACTCTGCTTGGAAACACAATTTTCCTGACCAAAGCTATTCCTGCTGCACCTGAAAGATAGGAGGTCACTCTTGGGAGGCAATTGATGTCCTCTGCCACTATCAGTGGGAGAAGCTGTGGGCTCTGTACAGATCTGAGGTTTGTGACATGTCCTGTCTGGCCATAGGAGGTTGTCAGAAGAGAGTTCTCCCATCAGATTTTCATTTTTTTTGTTAATCAGCTGTGATATAGAGGGAAAAGACTCTATAATACCACTTTGCTAGCTCAAGTGGTATTAAATGCATGTGCAAACTCTTTTTAGGACAGATGCACATTCAGCTGAATGATCTTTTAGTGCACATAATGCATACACAGCTCTTGCCCGTGAATTATATTAAAACACAAAAATAGGCAAGAGGTCACTAGTTTTTAATTGTCACATCTCAACATCCACCTGTAAGAGTCATAAAAATATCATGGATTTTCTTCCAGAGGAGTTACTGTGTATTTAACTGTTGTGCTGCAAACTTCCCAAAGCCCTTCCTCAGCATCACTTCAAGGGTTTGCTCTGAAGAGGTCTGCAATGCCCTCAAGTGACCAGCTGGATTTGACCAGCTCCAGTGAACCTGGTAAGGATTGCTGTAAAAAGGCAAGAATGGTGGCATGGTGTCAGAGGGGAACCACAGAGCAAAGCCCACACACTGGGCAAGAGGCCGAGAGCCCAAAACTTCTAAAAAGAGAAATGCAAAGCAGCTGCCAGCAAAACAGTGGCAGGAGCTTGCTGCAAAAAGAAAGAGCTCATCCACAAGTGAAGGCTGAGTGAATGTTATTCTCTGTTTCCTAGAAACTTTGCCATGGTTTTTGGTAAGAGAGACAATGTAAGTGTTAGTATTAGCACATCTTCATTCTGCCTTTTTAGCTGGCACAGATGGGGGAACCTCATGTACAAGGTATTCAGTGGCTTCCTTCCCTCTGAAGAAATAGTTAAGCTCCACCTACCTAACTTCACAGGCTGGACAGGAAAGATCTGATTTGTCAGCTTTTCCACCACCTCAGCACAAAACAGTGGCAAAAATGCAGCTGGGTTTGTGCAGACATGGCCCAGGGGGATGTGAAGCTCCCACCAAGCACAGGTTACTGTGCAAGGAAAGAGCAAAGAGGCATAAAGGCCTTTTGCAGTGGCGTAGTTCAGATGCTTTACATGTGAAGAATATCACATCTGTCCTCCTCTGGTGCACCGAGAGTTGGGGGGGATGAGGAATGCTGGTATCAGCCATGCTTCAAAGGATTTGGTAGCATGAATATGCTTTGTCAAAGTTGACCCAGTGAGGGGCCCAAGGGCTGGTGGGTGGAAACTGGGGCTGAAAGTGAAAGGAGCCTTTAATTTGCTGGCCATGACCGGTGGCTTGGCCAAAGTGAGGGCTGGATGGAAGGGAGGAGGAGGAATGCCATGTTCTGGCAAAGCAAATATCAACATATGTGCACTCTGCGTAAAAACAGAAATGTAAACAGAGCCCTGTCCAAAACAAACACCTGTAAAATAAACACAGAAGGGCAATATATTAAACCAAAAAGAAGCACCGAGGTATAGGAGAATGTCTCAGCAGGCAACCACCAGCCCAATGCCACCAGAAACGCTCATCTTCCTCCTTTCTGCATTTTCTCCTATAAATAAAGCTGCTCTGGAAAATACATATTGAGTGAAGGGGCATGATAACCCTGTATGGCCCCAAGGGCACCAACCCTGTCCTAGCCAGAGTGGCCTCTGGCCACAGAGTGCAGCTGCTGCTGGGGTCAGGCTGCCACTGGCAAAGCTGCAGTGCCTGGCGTGCACCACACAGCAGGCAGCAGGGTTTGGGGAGGGATACTACCTCCAGCAGGGAACAGAGGTCTCACAATGGAAAGAACAAATTGGATAGATGTGAATAGTCCCTCACAACCTACATAAAAATTAAGAAAACCAGAAGCTCTCTTCCCTAGGTGTGTCTTTGCTCTACTGTCCTGCTTGCCCTGCCAGGGCTGCCATGTTCCTTGTGGCACATTGGCATGGCCACCACCCAGAGTGGATGGGAAAGTTCTTGTACTCTCCAGGATGATCTGGATCTGAATAAAGGCCACTGGAAGGTCATGCTGGGCCTGGGCAGCAGCCCAGTTCCCACTGCCTATCCATGCTCTGCAGAGGCAGACAAACAGGGGTTTATTATACTTTGTCTTCTAGCACAATGTCAGTCCTTTTCTGCAGACTTAGTCATAGAAATGATCCAAACCAGACCCCTTCTTTCCTCTCAAGATTTTTTTCCAGCATGTATTTCATGCTGCACTGGAGATGGACACTCTGCCCTCTCCGATGAGAGAGAGTGATGTGCAGCCTCTTATGCACTGTATTCTGACTGCAATGCAGAGGTAGTTCAGTCTCTGCATTGTCCTCCATCCCTCATCCTCCATCCCTCTCTGCTCCTTCACAGATACATCATGGGGTGAGAAGCTGTCTCCCCGGTCCCTGAATGTATTGGCTTTCCATGGCAATGTTTTCATAGTGGAGGTGCTATAGGGGTGGCTTCTGTGAGAAGCTGCTAGAAGGTTCACCTATGTCCAACAGAGCTAGTGCCAGATGGCTCCAAGGTGGACCCACCACTGGCCAACGCGGAGCCCATCTGTGACAGTGGTAGAGCCTTCGGGATAATGTATCTAAGAAAGGGGGAAAATGCTGGTGCAACAGTAGCCAGAAGAGAGGAGTGAGAGTATGTGAGCGGAAAAATCTCTGCAGGCATCAAGGTCAGTGGAGAAGGGGGGGCAGGAGGTGCTCCAGGCACCAGAGCAGAGATTCCCTTGCAGCCTATGGTGCAGCCCATGGGGAGGCAGCTGTGCCCCTGCAGCCTGTGGAGGTCCACAGTAGAGCAGAGATCCACCTGCACCTGTGGAGGACCCCATGCTGGGGCAGGTGGATGCTTGAAGGAGGTTGTGACCCCATGGGAAGCCCATGCTGGAAAGGACTTCTCTCGGGACCCATGGAGATTGGAGCCCACATTGAATCAGGTTTGCTGGCAGCACTTGTGACCCTGTGGGAGATGCACCATGGTGCAATCTGTGCCTGAAGAATGGCTCTCCATGGAAGATAGCCACACTGGAGCAGTTTGTGAAGAGCTGTGGGAAGGACTCACATTGGAGAAGTTCATGGGCAACTGTCTCCCAAGAGAGAGACCCCACACTGGAGCAAGGGAAGGAATGGCAGAGACAACCTATGATGAACTGACCACAGACTCCATGCCCTGTACCCCTGTGCTGCTGCGGGGGAGAAGGCAGAGAACTCAAGAGTGAGTTGAACCTGGGAAGAAGGGAGGAGTGAGGGGAAGGTGTTTTAAGATTTATGGCTTTTCATTTTCTCATTACCCTGCTCTGATTTTGATTGACAATAAATTAATTTTCTTGAATAGATTTTGTTTTGCCTATGATGATAATGGCTGGGTGATCTCCCTCTGTCCTTATCTCAACCCATGAGCCTTTTGTTACATTTCCTTTCCCTTGTCCAATTTAGGAGAGTAGTAACTGAGTAGCTTTGATTGACACCTGGTCCAGCCAGGATCAACTGACCACACTGACCTACAAACTAGTATCCAAAACATGTGCCTAAAGGATGCCCCGTTTGCTACAACAGTGGAACTTGTGTCTTCCTCCTTGCATTTCAACTCAAACATGAGCTGGTGAATGTATGATCCAGTCCCATTTATCTGCCATCCTAGGGATCCTCACAGCACCTACAAAGATAGGAATACCAAGTAATTGAGTCTGCAAGTTTAATTTACTGAGCTGCCATTAACACTAATTATTTTTCCACCATTTCCCTCCATAGTGACATCTGTTAGTGATATAATTTCTCAGTGAACTGAGCCCAGCCCAGCACTGGCAACACAATGTACACATCCCTCTGTTTACCACTTCTTAGCAGTCACCTTGTATTTTTCATTTCCCAAGTCTGCTGAATTCTTTGGAACAAAAAGTCCCATCCTGCACATATCTGAATAACGCCTTGCACAGGAGAGCTTGGTCACCAGAGGGGATTTGTTTGCTTGCAGCTATGTCCCTTACATGATGAGCAATTCAGGTCTTGCTTCTTGTACATTGGGGCTCTCTATTGAATGAGTAGAAACTTTGTGGTGAAATATGCTGAACCTGAAGACCAGGGGTGGCTGGGTTTTCTGTTTTCCACAAAATCAGCTGAGAACGATGCACTGTAACTATTTGTATTTTTTTGGCAAATGTCTGGCTCAAAAAGTGACTGTTTTCTGTTACGGTTTGTATTGTAAATCTTACATCTCAGGCATAGTCTGTGTGAATACTTGTGAGATTAGCCACAGTCTCCAGAGCGAGGGACTATATCTGCAGTAGCTTTTAGGAAGCAGAGCTCTTCATATCCCATATCTGCTGTGTATCTAGCAGTCTGACCTCTTTAAAAAGCAGCTCTACAGAAGATGCTATTAAAAAAGCAAGAATTTACTTTATCATCACAAAAATACATATTAAATCTCAGTATTTCCTAACCCCTGAAGTATTTCTGGTTTACGCTTGGGCACTTGCACTCTAAATCACTATGCAAGAAGTTTCCTTTTCATGGCAACCTCTTCAGTTCCATACTCATTTGGCATATGAACCACAAGGGCCTGCCAACTTGCTTCTTCTTTCCATATCTCCTGGCTATTTAGCAACAGTAACTCATGTTAATGAGGTTGTACATTTGCTTATTCCCTTAAAAAGTAGCACACAGCTCTTTCAGATAGGGCCCCCATTGCAGTTCACATTCTTCAAAGTCCAAATGCAGGATGAATGAGCTTGTACTGACAGCTTTGTAGCCTCTGAAAATATGCTTGTCTTTGGGTGGTTTGCCTTCCTCTGTGCACCAGAAAAGAAGAAAACTTCTGTTCTTAACAAAACCAGAATTAATATGAACCAAGAAACACAAAAGAGAATTGCCACACCTTAGCAGTTAGTCTGTATTATAACAAAGTATCACATTGATATTCAATAAAACATGGTCTTTAAAATCCCCTCATTTGTTTAACTCCTTGAGGTATAGATTACTGAATTAAAACCATTGCCCTGACTGGTGCCATATTAAGCTAATTTATATGCAAGAAATGTCCCCCTATAACTCTGATGTAGATTAAGTTCATATAATGTTATTTGCTGTTATTATGTTCTTGAAGCTTAAGATTAATTTGCTAAATAAAACATTGCAATCAAATTCCATTCAATGGTTCATCTCTTTTCAGTCTGCACAAACCAAAGCTTTGTATACCTGGAAATAAATGCTAAACCATGCTTGCTGCTCCAGCCAGATGGAGTTATTGGCACCAACATGGTTGAATAAACTTAGCATAATTAAAATGAACATTTTGCCCAATCTACATTGCTTACTGCAGGTGCACTGCTTGATTTATTATGTAAAATTATTCAATTTAATTAAAATGTGCAATACAGAAGTAACGACAGCTTCCCTTCAATTAAGTAAGAGGGATTTTCTCCTTCTGGGGCAAAAGCCATATACCATGGGCCTATCCCAGCCAGGGACTTGTTTGCTTCCTCAGTGCCTGACTCTCCTGAAGCTGTGCTCACCAGCATTATCCTGTGTGGTTCACAGAGCTCTCTGGGGCACTGGCAGCCTTTCCATCCCAGGGCAAGCCTTGGGTTACCACTCAGACTCAACAGCCTTGCATGAACTCTGCAGTTAAAGCCAGCATGCAGCACATATTTGGAAATACTCCTTTATTTCATGAACTGTTCACCTTGCTTTTAAAGTGCAGACAAAATACCCTTAAGGAAGAGGCTTTTTCTGGGTCTGTTACCAAAGGGTTTTCCTGTGCAGAAGGTGGACAAGCCAATGGACAGCTCATGAGCAATAGCATCACCAAGTACTATAGGTCACTGCCTGCCAACAGAGATAAACAAAAATATTGCAAAAAGATACAAAGAAATGTAAAAGGTGTGGCCGGTACCCTAGTCCAGTAAAAGAAGAAAAATCTCAAACATATTCATCAAAAGACACTCACCTGGGCAACTCAATGCCCAGGGATCATAGAGTGTGACAGAACCATACAGGATTCAGACAGGGCCAGGCATTGGTGTACAAACAGAGACATTTTCTCATTTTCCACTCAACTGAGCTTCAAAAAATACAGAGTATATTCCTCACACTCTTTGTCACATATCAAGTTTCTCAGTAAAGAAGAATTTGATTTAGGGGTCTGCCTTCCTACTATCGTTCCTTACAGAAATCTTTCTCCTGAAGCATCTGGAAATTGTCAGTAAGTGAGTTAAAAATACTGAGTCTGAACCCATCAAGAAATGCCTATCTCCTAACAGTGCTCATGCTCTACATACATATGAACTGCACATTATCTATAAATAATGGACCAAGAAAAAGGCATTGGAAGGAAGCTAATCTTTTGCATTTGTGGGTCTCTGCTACAAAGTTTCTGGTTTTCATTTCCTTGGGGTTTTGAACAGCAGTATCATATAATATGTCATCTGTTTACTGGGATGGGAACTGAGTGTAAATATTGAGAAATCTGATAAACAATACTGTGAATTCAGAGCTCAGCAAATAGGCTGAACACACCCCAGCAGCTTTCCACTGCTCTTCAGGAAAGGTTGATATTCACCCATGGAAATTACAACACTCGTACACAGGCTTAATCTGGCCATGCAGTGTAATCAAGGGAAGAGAGGGAAGAAATAACTTTTGTGTCTGAATGTATGGCTTGAATATTCTGTGAGGAACAGCACTGATACAACATGACTGAGCAGTTGCAGAAGAGACTGAAACTGTTTGAATTTTTGTGGTGCCCTTTGGCCCGATGTGTTTGGGCTCTTTGAGTGTGTGTGTGACTGTAATGGGATAAAAATGTCAGTGTGAGCTTCTGGATAAAACTTTGCTTGAGCTTCTTTTTCGTTCACTATATCCAAACATCTGCAGGGGCAGTAGGGACAGTCTGGGCTTTGGCTCTGTCAGGTGATTTGCAGCCCACTAAGAGGTGTTTAACTTTTAATGCCATGGCAGCACTGGTGGAGCATCCACACTGAGCACATAACCAGCAAAACTGCAGTGCCACAGCGAGTCTGCTGACACTTCCCAAGCAGAAGAGATCCAGTCTGTTTAGTCAGGGCATCCACTGTGTTCAGAGCACTTTTTGAGGAGACAGTTTCACATGGCTGCTGCTTTGACACGGTTCTTCACTTCTCCCTTTCTGTTTAATGCCCCAGAGCAGCACCTTTTTTCACTGATTCATAGTCACCAGACCACCTCAGCTTTTTGTTGTGTTCATCCCTCTCTGCCTCTCCCACAAGCTCACACTAGACCTGCAGGACCACATGTGTATCTGCTCTTCAGCTCCCTGGTTGCCTGCTCTGAGAATGCTGCTGGCCACAGTGTCCCACTTATTTCCAGATTACAGGGTTTGGTTTGCAAAACAGCTACGTCCCTTTGTTGCTGTTTGCAAGATTTTCTTCAAAGCCAAAGATTTTCTGGGTTGTCCAGTGCTCTTCCAGGCTTGGCAGTGGGGAATAGAATGTGGGAACTGTGCTCTCCAGCTTGTATGTGCATTAATGCCTTGCAACCCTGTATTCCTGATCTCTAAGACAAGCACTACAGCAACTAAGCTTTGTTTTACTGATGACCTAACTCTGCCTTTCCTTGTAAACAAGGAAATTATTGCTAAATTATTGCTATCCCTTCATCCTGAGTACTTCCACAGGGCTACGAAATGGGGTAGGTTTAAATAAGATATTAGCAAGAAATTCTTCACTGTGAGAGTGGTGAGGCACTGGAACAGGTTGCCCAGAGAAATTGTGGAAACTCCATTCCTGAAAGTGTTCTAGGCCACTTTGGATGGAGCTTTGAGCAGCCAAGCCTAGTGAAAAATGTTCCTGCCCATGGACAGGGTTGGAATTAGATGGTCCCTTCCAACGCAAACCACTGCATGATTCTACCTTTCATACACCTTTTTGGGCAGAGAGGGAGGTTTGTCACTGTCACCAGTTGTGGGAATCTACAGTTGGAGCATCTGTCTCAGTCTGTGACACATGGGAAAATCAGGAGATGTCTCATGTCCCTTGTAAGTCTCACACTGATGAGGTGAACCTGACAGCTAGCACAGAGAGGCAGAGGGACTGTATGGACCTTCAGATAGTGGCATTTAAACTGGAACTGAAATACCAACTACGACATCCCCAAACAAGGTCATCCTGTAATATTCACAAATAACAGTGTGTTAAAGTGTTAACGGGCAGGGTTCCACACTTGAGTGCCCATTGCTGTTTACTGGGAAGGGTCTGTCCTCCAGCAGAAAAGTACAGAATGCTTCCCTAGCTCCTCTCTGGCAGGTAAAGGTTTAGTGGTATGCCTGAAAGAAAGCACAAGATTCATATGGAAATGTGGCTTTATTTCAAGGCTGTTTAATTACACTTCCCAAATGAAGAAAATATCTCCTCTTTTGGGGATTTATTGGTGGGTAACATAATGAAGAATAGTGTGTGTGCCATGGGGCAGGAAAAAGAAGCATTTCATGAATCAGTCGTTGGGAGAAGTGAAAGAGGCCCTCTCTAGACAAGAACCTTGAGTCAGTGGCAGAAAGTGGGTCTGCATTTTCCCTAGTTAATTTGTCTGTGCTTTTGTTTCTACCCTGCTTAGCTGACAGGGAGTGACTGCCAGATGCAGGTGCTCCAAAGCATATCATGGGAGCCTGCAGAGAGCATGAGCTCCACCTTGGAGCCCTTCCACTGCAGTGTTGTAATGTTTTTATCATGGTTGCTTCTATTTTGCATAAACAGTCTTAAAACTGTGAGCACCAAATGTGCCAGCAGTGGGCTCCAGGCTGAGCATCCCTATGGTGGGGGAATCCATAAATACAATTTCATAGGGTAAACAAGATGGTCTACAGGGCAGAGAGCAACATGCAGGGCCAGGAAAAATTACACATAAGGCTCAGAACTTTTTAGTTTTATCAGAAAAGCTGAAAATCATGCAAGCAAGATGTCATCATTGTTCTGACACTATTATATTGAGCTGGCATTAATGATAGAGCTGGCAGTGTATTGTATGTTCTTGAACGATGACAAATGCACCATGGAAATTAATGTGAAATACTGAAAGCAAAATAATAGCTGAAAAACATCCTGCTTTTTGGTAGCGGAAAGCATGAAGTACACTGCTTATGCAAATCTGAAGTCAGTTGCAGGCTAGAAGAATTAATCTGAATGCAAAGTAGTGTAATTCTGTCCTAATTCCAGGAGAAAGTATCAAACACATGTTTAAATGTCATTCTGCAGCCATTAATTATATCCACTTAGCAAAGCTCTCCCAATGAGCTGTACAATGAGGTGTCACTCACCCGCTGGCCGAGATGCTGTGTCTGATGGCCAGGAGCCACAGGTAGGTACAGCCCACAGCACTGAGCAGCTGCTGATTGACACAGGGGCTGCTTGGCAGCCCTGCCGGTGTCAGCAGACTTCCTTGGATGCATGAATAACTATAAAGGAATAAGAATTAAATTATGAAGTCTGCTCTAATGCATGTGGGGAAACACTTCAGCCTCTTCTGTGGCCCACCTCTGCAGCACTGGTGGTGGCATCTCCTGCCCTGAGAGCAGCTCTGCAGTTTATCTCCATTTCTGCAGCCGTGGCTGAGTGCAAGAAAGACAAGACAAACTGCTGCTTGGATTCAGCTGGGGAATTTAGTCTCTTTTTGTTTGCAAAACCCAATGGTTGTAGCAATGCCTGGGAATACAATAAGTTGGGTTGATTTTCTCCAGGATTTGCACATTCACAGGGTGCTGCTGATGTCTTGCATGCAGCATGTGGAAGGATCTGGGGGGGAGAAGCAGACCCAGGCACAGCCAGTTCCAGAGGGTTGCCTGCAGCTGCAGTATTCCCTGCCCTCCAACCTTTCTGAAGAGTCCTTGGAAGGAGACTGAATTGTTGGCTGAGGTTTCGGAGGACCAAGGGTCTGTCATGGAGCCAGTGGTGATGGCAGGGAGTCTATAAACACCTCTCTGCTTATTTTAACGTGAATTACTCTGAGAAAGGAAGATTGCCCAGAGTCACTTCCATTTTCTTCAGACTGATTTGCTAGGCTTTAGGAGTGAAATGCTCTCCAGCCTTGAAATTGAGCTTTTGATAACTACCAAAAATCTGTGAAGTTTTTGTTCCAGATCAAGTCAGCTTACTGAGCAGTGCTGGATGTGAATGCATTTGAAGAAGAATGGAAAGAATTAGATCATGCTTTGACTCAAAAGTTCTTTTTAAATAGCTATTTCAGCACAGTAAAGGGTTAAGGAACATGTGTCCACACTGTTGGAAGGCACTGAATTTGCCAGTGTATGGGAGATAAAATTACTGCTGTTTGCTCTGGCATAGCAAACTCCATCCCTAATGGTCATATAAGTAATTTTTCTGCTTCCTACTTAGACAGAATAGATGTTTTTAAATACATCACATTTACGGCATTTATAGATTCTCAAAATTACATTACACTCAGCTGAATTAGAGCCTTGTGCTACATAAAAGAGATCTGACCCATATTGATTACAAAAAAGGAGGAAAGGTTTTATTAAAGAGATGAATGGGCTTTTTGTTAGTTTGCTTCACTCTGGCAAACGGAAGATTTAAATTATTCCATTTCTACAGCACTTACCCATCTCAGCAGGTGGGTCTGCACTCCCCAGGCAGTATTCTGAGAGGTTATTTGGCAGTTTAGCAGAGATACAAACACTATAGCTCTAAGTGGATGTGAATTGTCATTGTGCTGAAATCTGGCTTCTCTTTTACAGCTGAGGGAGCTGTAGGGTTCATCCTCCTCATTCACTGGAGGCCATCCAAGCCTCTTTTGGTGCTTGGGTGGTTTGATGAGCCTCCTCAGAGATCATGTGAAGATGGTCAGGGTGATTCATGGCTCCACATTTCTGCCTGCTAGTGTTGTCTAATGGACTTGCACATGCAGGATTGAGGATCATTTCCCCCCTTCCCAAAAACACTAGTGGGTGAAATGAGACTGTCAACTGCTGCAGTTCTTAACACTGAAAATGGCTATGGCTTTACAAAACCCCGTGGCAGTACACCCTGTCCCAAGGGAAATCACACCTATAACGATGGGATTTTGAGCTCTGTCATGCAGGGGATGATGAGCAAGCTAGAGCTTATGGGTTAGGAGAAAAGGGCAGAGTAGTAAGGGTGGCATTGTGGGTGTTTGCTACAGTTGATCAGGAGGAGGAAGTGGATGACGACTTCTTCACGCACCTTGAAACAGCCTCAAAGTCACAGGAACTGTTCTTGTGGGGGATTTCAACTACCCTGACATCTGCTGGAAAAGCAGCACAGTGAAGCACATATAGTCCAGGATGTTCCTGGAAAACCTTGATTGCAATTTCCTGTTTCAGGCAGCAGAGAAGGAAGGAAGGAAGGAAGGAAGGAAGGAAGGAAGGAAGGAAGGAAGGAAGGAAGGAAGGAAGGAAGGAAGGAAGGAAGGAAGGAAGGAAGGAAGGAAGGAAGGAGCCTACTCCTCTGTGAGGACTGGGAGAAATTTTCCTAGGGCAAATCTCTGCTGCCCATGGACCACACACCAGGGCTTTAAACTATGAGCCTGCAGCTCTAGTTTAGTTTAAACTCCCTGAGCCTGCAGCCTTTAGCACCAGGCGTGGGAAGCATTGGTCTGTCAGTTGGAGATAGGGGTAGCAGAAAAGGCTCAGCAGAGAGAGCAGCCACAAAGCTCAAGAGAAGGCTTAAGTTAATGAAGATGTTGCTATTTAAAGTCAGCATCGAAGACAATCCCTGGCAGAGGATTTATTTGAACCAGGTCAAGCTAAGATTGGGGTGAGGCAGACCAGGTACTTTGCTTTTTCCTCTGCCTGCTGATGGGAATCCTTAGCCCCAGTCACCAGCATGCTGGCATCCACCTACCACCACCTTTGCCTTCATGCTTAAAGACACATCTTGCACTGATGCAACCTGCATCACGAATTCACAAGCTCCTGCAACCACGAATTCACACTCTGAAAATAAAGTCATTGTCCTCTGGCCTGGTGCAGACCCCTGCATTACAGGAAAAATATCTCTGCTGCCTTGAAGCCCTCCAGGAAAGGTGACAGGTGTCTGCCCCTGGTTAGGTCCAGGATGCCCATCTTGCCCTCCACCTAGTGCCAGCACTACTGCCCAGGCTGAAGAGTCACAACCAGCATAACAGCTAGAATAGCATAGCATAGCATAGCACAGCATAGCACAGCATAGCACAGCATAGCATAAAATAACCTGGTAATGACACCTAAAGTTATTAAAATTGTAGAGCTCTGAGCAGTCAGGTCAAGATCCAGACTATACACAGAGATTTGAACCCACAGTTAGACTTTCCATGCCAAGTGACAAACTGTTAATAGCAATTAGGAAAATCTATTTCCTGGTCAGATGAGGCAGCCAGACAGTGGCCAGGATCATTTTAAAGTCTCTTAAGTCTTTGCTGTAACTCACCAGGAGGTAAGTAAGCTTTTCTCTCCACAGGAGGTTCACCTTGGAGGGAGGTTTGAGGTGAGGGCTGTCAAAGGGACTGCTTTTCCCTGCCTACCCCTCAGCAGAAGCTAAACCTGAGGCCGATGCTCAGCAGTTGTCCTCCTTCCTGCTCCTGAACCAATCGCACCTCCTACCAGCAAACAAAATTGCCCAGGGCAGCCTGAATTTAGGTGGTAGAGTTCTTCCTTCTTGCACAGATTTACTTTATGCAACTGAAATACTTTAAAGTCCCTAAAATGCTTAATAGATTATAGAAGTTTACCCATTAAGCCCAGGTGGGGTTGCTAAGCCCTTCTGAGGGATGAAAACACCATTTGCTCCAGGAGCCAGGAGAGCAGCAGTCACTGCTAGGAGAGTAGTTACAAACCACACATTGACTTTTGCAGCAGGAGAGCCCCAAACCCATCCTGCTCATGGGTGAGATCTGTGATCCTCCAGAGTGTGGCACATACAATCACAAATAAGGGGCTCTGTGCTAATAATTAGCATTTAAACAGGCTGCTGAGGAAGTTTAATACAAGCAACAGGAGAATGGAGGAAGGGGCTCCTGCTGCCCCCATGTCTTCGTGGAGCTTAGCAGCTGAGGTGCAGTTATTAAGTCTATATTCTGGTGTCCTGTCTGGAATCAGGTTAGGATCAGGCCCTGTTTATCTGCCAGTCATGGTTGTAAATGCTTGTATCATCTCATGTCCCTAGATTGCCACAGCCTGTGTCCCAGAGATTTCCAGGAGACAAGCAAGATGTCATGCAGAGCTGAGTTTTTAAGAAATATGAATTCCCTTAGAGATACCTGCCTACATCATTAGAAGCACCAGCACCATTACAAGGGGAGCTCAAGGAAAGCTTAACCATGAATTGTTTTTTTTTAAAAAAATCTGTGTTAGTAGGCCACCAGGGAATTCTCACTAGACTTGATAGCCATGATAGTCCCCCAGGCTTTCTGTATGAAGAGTTCCTGAAATACCCCCAGCTTCTCATCTATCTCCAGTTCCCCTGGCAGAATCCATGTAGGATTTAACACTGTCAGCTAATGCACAGCCCCTATGCTAAGAACTTGAGAGATGACTAAATCAATTTGCAAACAAATAAAGCTATCCTGGATGCCATCCCAAATGCTGAGGAATTCCTAGAGGTAAGTGCAAGGCTGAACATAAGTTTAAATGTAGGAGGGGCAGAAAACCAAAAAGAAGTAAGTTGAAATCAGATCAGGGAAGAGACAAGGAGCTCAGCAATGATTTTGCTGTGACGGATGTCCAGAAAAGCCACTGCTCCATCAACTGCCCTTGAGCCTTTCAGTTCTGGTCATGAGGAGCTCTTCTTCCCCATCACTCCACCAAGCTGAGCACCAGCTGTGCCTTCCTCCTTGCTCTGACAGCAGGGTGGTTTAATTTTACACTGAGGACTCAGATATGGATTATGAGCTTCTGGCTGAGCATTCCCCCATGGAGCCAAGCCGAGCAGCTGGTTCAGAGGAGTAGGAAGTGCTGTGGGTGGACGTCTGAGGTGCGGCTGTCATCGGGTGACATGGCTAATAATAAGAAGAGTCCTTCCCTTCTGATTCTCCCAGCAAATTTTGGTTCTGTCGGGCCTCCCACACACGTCTGATGGAACTGGCAGCCACAGCTCAGGATGCCACACAGCAGTGCTGCCTGCCACCCCCAAACCAGACCAGGGACTGCAGCTTACAGGGTGCTGCTTTTCCGGTGAGCTGGCTCATGAGCCTGCACAGCGCTGCCATCATGAAGAGCCAAAATTGAGCGAGAGGAGTAGGCTATGATATTGCATGGCCAAACTGAGGCTGAAGGAAATTCAGTTTCAAGGCCCTGTGGTACCTCTACCAGAGCAAGTATTGAAGCTCAGGATTCTGCCCATCAGGCTTGTAATGCCCATCCAATATCCAATGCAATATCTCTGCTCACCCGCAGCAGGGACACTGGCAGAAGTCTGACACCTCCCAAGACAGAACTTCAGTCCATCCCTGGTGTTAAAATGTCAGCTGGATGGAAAGGCTGAAAGCTCATTTTCCAAAAAGTGTCCAGTACCAGCTTATGGACACGCAAGGTAGAGGAAATGTTTTCCAGTGCCCCAATTGAAGCTGTGCCCTGTGGTGAAGAATCCCACACAAGGGTTTCCCTCCCTCGTCACTGCACTGCCAAAGCACCTTCCTCCTGGAGTTCAATAAACCTTGCCTCCCTCCCACTGAGAAGCAGATCCTGCCCTGAATGAGAGATGATGTCCTCCTTCCTGCAGGGCCCCTGTCCCACTGATGGGGCTGAAGGTGTGAGGGAGTGCATGAAAGTGGCTGCAGCTGCAGGGTCAGGGGATGAGACAAGCTAGTGGGGTGGGAAGGCAAGAGAAAGCAGGAGAATGCACAAATGGCTGCTCTGTCCCAAGGAAGAGCAAAGGTTGATATTACTGAAGTCAAAGTCCAAGGCTGTTGCTGCCTGTGAAGTCATTCAGGGTCACAACATCCCCCTACCAGGCCCTGTGGGAAGCAGGGTGGGACCCACCAGTGTGTGGGCAGGAGGAGCATTACATCGCACTGCATGTATGATTCACTGACTTTTGTGCCAAAATATCACTCCTGTGCCACACATTCCTTCTCCCAGCCCTGCCAGCATTTGCACTGCATTGCAACATCCTGCAAATGGGTGTGTGATGGGAGCAATGGGCTCAGCACAGGGCAGGTGTAAAATGCAGGTCCAACACTTGCTCCTCGGTTTTGGGAAGGTGAGGAATGTGTGGGACAGAGACCAAAGGAGCAGCAGGACAAGTGCTTCAGTCCCAGCAGCGCTGACACAGTGCAGGGGCAGGAAAGCCACGTGCATGTGCTCATTGCTCTCTCCCCTGGCTGCATTTCCCCACAGTATGTATTTGGAGATAGCCAATGTAATGTTAAAAATAAAATGTACACCAAAAGAGAAATTTAAGCTATATAAAGCAATTTTTACTTCGGTATTAGGCTGCATTCTCTCTCCTTTGTGTATCAATTGCCAAGAAGTACCAATATGAGACTGTAATTTATATAGCAACATATTCAAAGTTCATGCATCTGTTACCACCAAGGGAGGTCAAAAACTTCAGTATCAGCTTCTACTAGCTTTAAACTGGAAGAGTGATTCATTCCAGAAACAAGTCTCCATTACAAGACAAAACCCATCAAAACCTGCTGTGTGTCTGATTTCTTGAATAGAATGCGTGTAGGCCAGCACAGCAAGGGATACTTCTCTGTTGCAAGAGGACAAAGTAGCAACAACATCTCTCTGTATGCATATAAATATAAACTGATATTCAACACAAGCCACACATCCTCTCTTATTTTATCAAACTTTACTTCCTTCAGAAATATTTCTTTAAAAAGACATTACTTGTATTTCTGGGTTATATTTTTAGAATGTGAAAGGAGAAATCCCTGCTTAAGTCATCAGTCCTGCCTACAGGATGAAAACAGGAGGGCAAATTTAAAGCCTGAGATCCCATACCACACCCAAATCCAGTATCAAATACGGGATCATCTAGTATCTAAATGATCAGACATTTGATGTGCTTTGTTGCTTAAACATTACTAAAGCAGGAGTTGTTCACCAGAGGATTGTGTGGCATTGTATGCTCCTCTGTGACACCATTTCCAAACTGATGAACCTGGATCAGCTCAGTCTGTCCTCCCAGAGATGCTCCCAACACAAGTTCCTCTGACTCTACATACATCTGATACAAACTCATTCACAGAGCAGAAGGCTTGGTACACACTTAGAGTGAAGATCAGCCCTTACACCTTGTCCCCTGCCATCTGATCTAGACCTTCCCCACTGCACTGCTCCACTTGTAGTTATGCTTGTGGTTGGGTCTAATCAACATAATGAAGTAATTTACGTGATTAGCGTGCCTCTTGCTAACTGTGATTTCATCTCTCTCAGGCACAGCATTAAAGAACACTGCAGGACACCACAGGTACCCAATGTCTGAGCCAGGGTGCTCAAACCAGTACTGAAGTCTCATGACTGGGGCTCGGCAGAGCTGTGGTTTCAGTCACTGGTCAGCTGTGGGACCCATGGCTGTGATGACTCAGAGTCAGGCATGCTACTTTGTCCCAAGGGTGTCACCTTTCCCAGCAGCGCCAAAAATAGGGACTGCTTAAGCCATGGGGAAAGAGGTGGCTTAGAACATTTACTGGGAAAAATGGAGTAGGCAGTTTTGCATAGCTCTGTCCAGGGGTTCTCATGGAGCTGCAGAGCACTAGCATAGAGTGACATGGGCTGGTGCTTTGAGTGGGCTTGGGATGACCAGATGACCCAGATGTAATAATATACTGCAAGCTATGCAGACATAAACAACAGAAGTATTTTAAAAAGTTTTTGCAATGAAGGTTTACAGTACCATGTTCTTAGAGACACTTTATTCAAGAATTCAACACTTGGCCATTTTTAATTCATTCTATTAGTAATAACAAACATTAAGTTTTACAAGGGTGAGTTTTTAAAAAGAAAGAAGACTATTTTTTTCCATCTAATCATGATTTTTTTTTAATTTACCCAGCCAAAGTACTTTATAAAGTGCTTGGTTCATAAAACACAAATGTCTTCTGACCAATTATGAACTGTGAGATCACCATCACTGCAAGTATTCAAAAGGCATGGGGCTGTGGCTCGCAGGGATATGGTTTAGTGGTGACACAGTGGTATCAGGTTAATGGCTAGACTTGATGACCTTAAAGGTCTTTTCTGACCTTAATGATTCTGTGTGTACCTTTAACAAGTGCCAGCACTGTTATATCCCCCTTTATGCAAGGCTAGGGGAAGCCATAGATGTCCAAGGGAGGTGGGAGAGGGCTGTCTGGTTTGGGGGCTGCAGTCCCACTGTCCCACTGTGTGACACAGGAGGACATGTTGGGGTCAGTGCTAACTGAGGAGGAGAGGGACAGCTGCCTTGCAGCATGACATGCACACCTTCACACTGCCTTCTGCATCGGTGCTGAGACAGTACATCTGGAGTGGTAAGCAGCCAAAATCCCAACTGACAGCTTTCTGAGCCAAAGGATGCTGCCTCACAAAGCGGGGAAAAGGCCAGCCTGTGGCTGAAGGCTGGAGGAAAGCAATGGGCAGTTCTCAAAATGTGTCAGAGAAGGGGTGTGGTTGGAGAATTCTTTGCTGTCCTTATTGATATTAACACTGTGCCTAGGAGAATTAAGCACTGTTTTAAGTGATCTGTCGACATAAAAGGTCTGTTCATGTGGACCTTATCCATTAGGCATCACATGTGCTCTAACATCTACCCTCAAACATAGGAAAAAGATAAATACAGGTAAGCAGCCCAAAATATTGGTCAATACAACAGGGAGTGCTCTCTTCTGTCCATATCCCAGCCACTTTCCTATCCTAAACTGGTTACAGGTGTCAGAACAAAAAGATTGTTGTTCAGAAAGTTTTCAGGGATGTGAAAGAAGCATTTTGGATGACTGTGAGGAGCTTCTTCCAGCACAAACAACACATAAGTGCTGGTAACAAACTGAACAAGTGACTGATGGTGGGAGAAAGGGTGGGAGGCAATCCTGCTGGGGCAGGCATAGATGTTTTGACAGTAAATGAGAGATGATGCCTGGGAAAGGAATGGAATATCACTATAAGAGAGGAGGGAAGCTGATGATGGGGTGGATAGAGAGAGCTGGCATGTTCAAAACAGCAAGCTAGGAAAACAAGCTTTTTCGCAGGATCTAGATGGATGTATTGGTAGAGCAAAACCTTGCAATAGTTGAGACATATGAAAATCTGGATGACTATTTTAGGGTGGAGAATAGACAGACAGAAATGTGGAAAAGTTACAGTGAAATAATCTGCAAGATGTGGGTATTGCCTGGATGTGAGGACCTTTAGAGACATTCAACCTGAGGATGCTGCCCAGACTGAAAGTGCAAGGATGAAGTTGTTTGCCCAATACCTGAGAAAGATGCAGTTTAGGGGAAGACCAAAATCTCTGTTTCAGGCATCCTGAACTTGTGTTGAGGACAAAAATAGAGATCCTACTACCATTAGAGCAAGTAGATTTGAAGCAGAAATGCAGCTTTGTATATATCAGCCATGGAAAAAAAACTTCCTGGGGTCAAATGCTCACAAGAGATATCACTCTGCATTGGTGCATATCTCCACCAACCACACAGGGGAAAGGCCACCTTCAAAACCAGACTCACCCTGGCAGATACCAGCCAGACTCACCATACCCCGAGTACCCAAATGCACCATGCCAAGGAAGCCAAGTCTGTGCCAGGCACATGTCAGGAGCAAGGACACAACCATTTCTGTAATTTCCAGAGCCACTTCTCTAAATACCACAGATGGCATTGTGAGTCTGAGGAGACAAAAGCTCAAGAAGCCACATGTTGGGATTATGTAACCATCAGTAGGAAACAAGTTCATTTTCCAGGGAAATGATGGCTCTATTCCACTTCCACAGAGAACAAAGGGGAATGGGAGTTAGATCTGATGGTATGGCAAGCTCAGAAGATCCTGAAGGATCTTCTGTCCTGTAGGGAAAACCCTACAGCAGAATCAGAGGCAGTGAAAATGCTGAGAGCCTGCATAAAAATTAGTCTTCTGCACTTGCTTCACTTCCCATTGAGATGTATTTCTCTCTAGTCTAGGCTGTGGCCACATTTTTGATTCACAAAATGTGATACAGACTGCACACATTATTTCTTGGGGTGGCAGGAAGACAATTGTCCCCATGTACCACAAATAAAGGGAGGCATTTTTTGTCACCTTCAACCACAATCCCACATTCTCACTAGCTAGTGAAAATAACCTTAATAACACAGTCTGATTTACCAATAACTGATTTACTGGGACTTACTGGGCTGGGTTAGTTCTAACCATACATGTTGTTCCCCAGTAGTACCTGCAAGACAACACACTGCCTTCCTCTATTTATATGTAAGCTTCACACAGACCAGTGTGGATGGTTCTTCTCTCCGAGGGCAGGCAAGGGAGCACAGAAGAGTCAGTAAATGAACCTCACCAAACCCATTTGGAGAGTTGCACAAGGAAGGGGTTTGGGAAGAGGGCTAGAATAGTATAATGGTCCAGAGCAAGGCAGAAATCTCTTTGCAGGTGAGACTACTACCCCTTCTGTCTTCCAAATTCAGACAGTACAGCATAGAGCCAGACAGAGCCAACAGATGTAAATCTGTTTGCCAAGGGGAAGGAGTGATATGGCCCCGGGACTGATGGCTGGTTTTACACAGAAACGCTTGGTGGCACATCTGGTATTCGTAACAGGAACCACCTAATTTCAAGCCTGCCAAAAAAAAAAAAAAAACCCTAAAGATTGCCTTACTCTATATCAGCTGTTCTCCTTTACACAGGCACTCACATGGTTTCCTAGAAGATGAGCAAGGCTTCCTCCCTTCCATATAGCTCTGGGACTATTTGTTTCAAAGAAGCCAGATAAAATGCACTAAACCCAAAGAGCATAAGTACATTTGGAGCACAAACCTCTTTTGTTGTGGCTCCAATGGCTTGTCTGTGCACTGACATCCATAGCACACAGCCCTCTGGTTGTGTCCACACCAGGCACAGACTGATGGGCAGACTCTGGAGAGCTGTGGTGTGCTCTTCCCTCCGAGTCACTAAGCTGGAAAACCTTGAATGCCTAGTGTGGCAAGCACAAGTCATTCAGAGCAACATCTTAAACACTTCAGTCCCACATGTGAAAAGCCAACATCAGTCTACTGTATTCCCACCAAATCTCCTCAGAAAAGTGGAGTACCATGTGACCCAAAATAATTAATCTACTAAGAAGAAATTCATAAACCTCCCCTCAAAACCTGTATTGCAAGAGTTATTCTTCAAACTTAGACAAACTGCAGAGTGTTTTCCCAGGTGCTATCATAATATATTACAGCTTCTTTTTATTGTGAGATTTGCATAATTGTTCCAGAAAAATATCAATTTATAGCACAACATGCAAGGAATTATTTAAAAAAACATTAAAAAGTGCCACTCAGCAGAGTTCAAACTGACAGGAATTTTGGATGATGCATTTCAGCTGAGAGTATTTTAGTATATTTGACCATCCCAGAGGATTGTTATCAATCTTTTTATCTATTTATCTCTCACGTCTACATTTTCGTAATTCTTTAGGATACTAGAAAGGTCTTTAAGACATATATTAATACCATGTAGAGGCCAATTCCTTCATAATAACTAAGTAGTGTAGGGGTGTTGCACCATATCTTTGGAGTGGTGAGGCCTGTGATTGCTTCCTGAGTACATACTACATTTCAAAGGAGTTCTGCATTTCTGGAACTATTCTAATCCAGCAGACAAGGCCACCAGCTGGGAAGGGCACAGTGACAAGCGGTTCTCTGCTGTAACAGGAGGAGGACATACAGGTTGCAGAAATGCATATAATTTTTAATGTCATCATTTTCAAACCTCTTTGTAACTGTTTCACTTCCCCCGGTCACATCCAGTGCCCCTGCCACACCCATACATACCCCCTGCCAGCTATCTCCATCCTAGCCAATGATAAATGGTAAAGAAAATACTTTCCTTTACTGAAGATTTTGTTTCTGGTCTTACAGAGACATTTTTAAAGTGCCCCCACACACAGTTCAATATTTTATCAGCCATGTTTTATCTGGCGCGGGAAATACAGACAAATGTCTTGGAGGCATCATAGAGCCTCCATAACTGATATAGGATTACTGAAGTAGGGAGAAGAATGTTATTATTGAGTGGGAAACCCTCTTGTGTCATTTTATGTGCCTAACTCAGCTTGAATATTTACAACTGACTTCCCTTTTCCAAGTAATCATACATTTTATCAGCTTTCACCATAACTGCACAATTATCTATATTGTGAAGAATTAACTGACTGTCACAGCATGTTTCCAGCTCTTTATACATATTCACGAGGCTCCTCCTGAAGGTCCACAATTAGGCTGGAGAGCTGACATCCAATCCCTCTGATAGATTGCCCGAGTATATTTGATGTTGTTGACACTGCCCAGAATTCTCATTATAAGGTACTGCAATGAGATGTTTAGAAGAATGGCAGCACTTGTCCATTCAGGCTGCAGATTCCCATTCCAGCTATTACAGGCTGATTTTTTTGTTGTTGTTGCTTGGTTTTTAGTGTTGGGGGTTTTTTTGGGTTTTGGGTTTTGTTTTTTTTTTAGAATAAACCCAAGCTCTTCTTGCAGTTTTGACATAAACAAGACAATGACAAAACTGTTTTCCAGCATTAAAATTTCAAATAATTTCTCCCATGAGACTATTACCCCTCCTGACCTTCTGGCTGGAGATATGAGCCATCTGGAGGTGCCAGCACCAACACCATAAGCTCCGAGTTACCTCCCCCCTGTGCAGAACTCCAAATCCAGGCTGCCTGAAAATCCCCCTCCCCCCTCCTTGCACATTCCTAGTAAAACCTGCAAGGTTTCAACACCTGAAGTTTTTCTGGGAGCCTGTCCTAGCTGGGTGGATGCCTGCTTCCTGTCCTGGCCAGATGCAGATATTGGTGACCTCTCTGGGAGCACTTCCACACTCACAGAGAAAACCAGGCACTTCAGGAACAGCCAAGCCCCTTGGAATCAAGCCCTGAAAGTGAGAACTAGGATTCTCTTTGCCATGTCTTTTCCATGACCTGAAAGCTCCTGAAGGATGGACCTCTCTGGCTGCAGCTGAGGAGGAGCAAGTGCCAGGGCTGGAGAATGAGTGCCAAGTAGCAGCAGGAGCAAGAGGGGAAGTGACCCATTTGCAGCAGGGGATGAAGGGGGATCCTGGAACATCTGGGCAGAGGGATGTAGGGAAATGGATGGAGGTGGGGACCACAAAGGAGATGAGCAGGCTGAAGAGGAAGTCTGGGAGTCAGAGAGGTATGGGAGGAGGGGCAGCTTGAGGAGAAAGGACCACCATGGGGAAAGTAGGCTTGGATACAAGAGTGGAATGCAGTGGGTGGGAAAGGGTGGATTTGGTCTGAGATCTCACTGAAGCTGGTGGAAAGATTCCCTTTGGAAGAGAGTAAAGGAACAAATGGTCTGAGTGGAGATTCCCCAAAATAATGAAGTACAAGCAAGAAGCCTATCTAAAGACATATCTCCTGACAAAGAAGCATCCAAACATACACTGAAAAAGAAGGAGACAAAGGAATTAAAGCTCCTGAAATGCAACTCCTGTATTTTCCTTGTGTCATTAAAGAGAAATTTGACCTTTGAGAAAGGAGTATTGTAAGCATACCTGCAGATGCACTGAGGCAGATTTAATGGAGGGAGGGTTACAGGAGTGTGGCACATGCTCCTGCTCAGGCAGGAGCTCTGAGCTAGCAGCCAGCCAGGCAGAGCTCTTCATTTGCCCCAGTGCTGCTTGTTCCCTCCAGGAGATCTCCCAGTGATTCAGAGTTCCAGGGTTCCTGTGGGCACCACCAGTGCGGCAGAAGCTCCTGACAAAGTTAGCCCTTTCCTGGTTACCAAAATCAGGTCATTGCAAGGCCCTACTTCCTCAGAACCCAGGCTTGAATGGTTCCAGTGCCAGTGGAGTTGTGCAGGTTAAGACAGCCCACATGCAGCCTGTCATGCACAGGAGAACTGCACAGCTGTAAATGGAAACCATGGTCCCAAGAACCTTTACTTGAGTCCTGCTTCTTCCCACAGTGCCAGTTTGAAACTGTTAGATATTTTGAACATTAAGAAGATTAAATGCTTATTTTTTAAAAGTGCTTTCTGAGAACACAGTGCAATTCCTTCATGATTGGTATACCAACACTCAGCTACGGTTTATTCAACTGTATTTCATTGTTGGGATAAAGTTGTTTGATAACATCTGGCTCATGTTGACTCCTCCCCAAACTCTCCAAAAGGAGGGGTGATATTACTTCCTCCAAGATATCGCAGATCTGATTTTATTTGCCAGGCCCCTGAACAATATCCATGCAATGCAGCTCCATCTGATGCCATGTTGTGTGTCCAATTTGTCACTAGGCTGTTTGTGTCCTTTCCCACCAGCTTATTCTCTGAGACAATTACAAAATGTCAGACCTCCTCTCATAATACAGCTCCCTCAGACTCTCACTATCCCTCATCTTTGCTGCTGGTTTAAAGCCTGTTTACAGTTTCCATACAATAAATTATTTCCTAGGAGTTAAAGCTTTCTTTAAGCAATGGTCAGAAAACCCTATTAATCATGTCTGTGGCAATCAAAATTCCAGTCAGGGAAAGTGAAACATAATTACTTATTTTCATCAGGCAAGCTGCTGCCCTGCACCTGAGTTTATTAACTAGCCAGCATATCTGATCCAGGGGTGGAAAAAACTCCTACCAGATGTCAAAGGGAAGAAAGCGGAAACGTGCCCAGCTGGTCGTCAACTTTCCAAAACTCTTCCCTGTCCCTGCTCAGCCTTTCACAACTAATTTAACTCATGCTATCCCAAAGGGCAGTGTGAGATGCAGGGTGCAGCAGGACAAGTGTTTTTTTAGCAATAGACACCTCTTTTCTGGCCTCAGAAGGGACTGGCAGTGCTGTGCTCTTCACCAGACAAAATCTACCTCCCTGGTGCAGGTAGAGCAGAGGGGCAGGAGCCTGACCTGTGGTACCACAGGGCACTTTGGAAGCTGGGTACAGCACTGCATTTAGCATCATCCCTATCTGTTGTTATCTGGCAATTAAAAAAAACCCAAACATAAGGCAAAAGATTCAGGGCAAAAACCTGGCCGTTTAGATCAGTGTTTTACCTCAGGTACCTGATAAGCTGCCTTTTTTATTTTTTTCCCCTTCTCTTCTTCGTTTTTGCTATTTTATTGCTTTCTTTTCTTTTAAAAGAGCTAAATCTGGCCCCTGATAAATATTCATATTTTCTTCACTACTAGAAATTTTCCTGAGGCTCAAACTGCATCTTATTAGCTGAAGCTATTAGTCTTAGTATAGTTAATAACCATAACTGGGCTAATGGAGCGTGTACCTAAAATAGCTATTGCTCTCTCTTGGAACTGAAAAGGCCATTTTGGAAGTATAAATGTTTTTTGACTTATCAGGAAAGGCTTCTCAGAGCATTTCCTGGATAATGGCTGGCTGCAGAGGAGGCCTTAGACTGCCCACACGAATGTATCCTGATGTCAGAACCTAGATCAGGGAGAGAAAGAGAACAAACACAAAAATTGACTGGTAAATATCTTTAAGATGACTGGCACACTGTTATGAACTTACGGGAAATAAATCGGAACATGTAAAATAATCAGCCAGAATTCTAGGACTTCTTAGCAAAACAGAGGAACACTTTGGGGCTCCAATATTCACTTACCCAGCCACTACCTCATCTGAATGACAGTGAGGATATTTGGATTTCTGCTAACATGATATAATGGCCCACTGGAATTCACTTCTCTGAGGCCTTTGTTTATCATGGATTCACAGAGTAATTTTCTTCTTTAGAAATGAAAACTGTCAACCAGTCAGACAATATCAGAGATAAAGAGCATATCACCAAAAAAATGAAGCACAGAAAAAAAAATCAGTAACAAAAGCCTTCCTACCTGCCAACAGCCTTCCTACCTGCTTTTATCAAAACGCTGTGTCCTAAGATTTTGTTTAGCAGCACAATGGACTAATTACAAATGGCTTTGGTACCACATATATTGTTCACATTATCAGGCATAGGATAAGAATTAAAAAAAGCACTGCTAAATTAATTTCCTTCCCAAGATGAAAAGTTGCTCAGGGGACCAGGTGATACAGAGGAATAACAGAGCTTTGAACAAAGGAGAAAACAGTGCTAAGCAGGGAAATGGAAAAATCAAAGGGGTCTAAATATTCATCAGCTACCTTAAATTAAGTATGTAAAGAAAGAGCTGTGACAGCAGACACACAAAGCATTGCACAGGCTCACAGGTGTCTATTTAACACAGGGAGTGCAGACCCTGGTTGGAAAGGCTTCCTCTGGGCAGAGCCAGATTTGGTCCAGAGCCAGGGCTGGTGCTGGTGTTTAAGAGATGGGATGGGGAGATGAATAGGCAGTACCTGCGGTAACTTATGCTTGTTTTAGGCTGCAGCCTTCCCCACATTCTCTAGGGCTACCATCCATGGCAAGCCAAGCAGAGGGAAATTGCCTTCATTCCCCAGTCCACGTCCCATCCTACCAGACTGATGTCCATTCCACAGAGTGCTCCTGGGGTGAGTGAAATTCACTGCTGGAAGACTAGTCTGATTAGTCAGAGACAGCAGAGATATTATGGATCTCTTACCAGATCCATAAGAGTCAAATGTGTTGGTTTTAAGACCATGATGACAACACAAGGAAAGTCTTTTTTCTTTCCCACCTTATATCCAGCTGCAGGGCTGGCACCTGGAAAAAGTAAAAGGGAGAAGCCATTCATATCAGATGCAAAAGGAGAAACAAACTTCAGCCTTGGCTTGCAGAGAGGCCCTTTACCAGCACCTGAGAGCAAAGATGTGATCCTTTGGAAGCACAAGAATGTCCTTACTGTCTGTGTTCCTCCTACAGGAGCCTCTGTGTGGCCTCTTGCCCTCTTTTTTGACCACAAACACTTTGGACACAAGATGCACAAGATGCCCTGTTGGTTTCTGGTGATATCAAGCACAACCACAGAGAGGATGGTGAACATTCACCCCCAAGACTGGGAGCCAACCATTCCGTTTCACACACATGATGTCTGTATTATTTATAATCTGTATTTTCCATTATTCCTTCATGTTGAGGGGTAGAGAATGCATATACCCTCAAGGGAATTGGAAATCCTGTTTGACCCTCAGCACAGGACAGGTTCATCACCATTTTGTGCTCTCTCCTGGGTACCCCAGATGGGAATCCTATTTTCCAAGCAGTCCTGTTCAGCTCCCTCCTGGAGGCAAAGCCTAGGGAAAGCTGGCTTGGTGGGAGTGCCAGAACCCTCTAGGGGAGCAGGGCAGGGGAGCAGGGCCTGCTCTTTTGTCTATCAAGAAAACTGAAAACAAAGAAGGTGAAGGATGGGGCCATTTGCAATTAGAAAATATGAGGAAGGAAAAAACTAGCTTTCCCTCCATATTGATTACCCAAGGGCATTACACGCCAGACATTCTCCTAGATTTTTGACTTCTCTGGCCTACTCTGCTGCTTTCAGTCTACAGCTTAGGCTCTGCACTTCACATAAGTAGGAGGAAACAAGCCATGAGCAAGGAAACAGAGGGAATGGTAGTCAAAAATTGCATGTTTCCCTACCTCAAAGGCACCCTTAAGCATTTCTACATGAATATCCACACCTAAATACTTTTTTGTCCCCTGCCTCCCTCATTGTCTCTTGGGCATTTATCTATGTAAGAAGGGTGACAGCATTTAAGGGAAGAGCTAACTGGCTGAGACATAACTGGATGTTGCATGAGGAAGGGCAATCATCTCTGCCTGATAGATCAAAACGCTTCTGCTTTCTGTTGCATAAAACTTGCATAAAATTGGTCAGAATGGAAACATGAGATTACAAACAACTCAAGAAGTTGCCACAGCCAAAAAGACTAAATATTTAATTGATTTGTTGTTTATGCAAGAGGTGAGCACAAACCCCAGCTCCACTCACCTGAGAAGGAATGCGCTGAGCTGTACTGATGATGCCAGATGACAAGTGGCACAGAGACTTGCCCAGTTGCCACCCATGGCTCAGGGTAACCCAGCTTTCACCCATGCCTGGAAGAAAATGAATGATCTATTTTTACATGGAAAAAGTCAAAAGTCTTTAAATGTTACTGCAAGACATTCTTTTTAACACCACCCACACAGCCTTCATTTTTTGGTAAGTCTCAAAGTAAGAGCCACACCAAACAAAAGTTTAACACTCCAAATTTAGATTTTCTAAAGTCTCTTCCCTCATCGCAGTATTCGCGGCCACTTTGCTGAAGTGTATTTGCTTAAAAATGTGCTTCAGTTGTTCCTTAAGAGGGTAAGAGCCATCCCTCAAACGTACTGCTGAACCTTCACAAAAAATACAGGTTGCAATTAAAAAAAACCAGCTGAATGTAGCTGGATAGTTTGGGTGAGAAAAATCAAGGTTGGTCACAGCTGGCCTTTGGCTTGAGCCTGCAGCCCTGTGCCAAACCCTCCACTGCTCTGCAAGCACAAGGGGCTCCATTCACTGCCCACGTAATGTCTCTGAAGTCAGATAAATCAGCTCAGCTTCTTCTAAAAAGAGCATAAACCATTTTTCACTATGTAATTCCAAGAGAAAGAAAAGAAAAAAGGTATTGGGCTCCAGACACCACACACAACTGAGTCTCACTTTGTCTGGAAACAATACAAAATTCACGTGCAAAGCATAAGGAGGACACAAAGGGCCCTGTCAACCCCTACGAAATCGCAACAGAGGGTTCCCCTCTGAGCCTATATAAACACCATATGCACTGCTGGCTCTGAGAAATCCTGGGGACAGCTATGGCTGGATAAGAGCTGCTGGGTCAGAAGATAATCCAGGAGAGAGTGCGACAAGCTGGTGTGTTAGACAAAGGCCAGAACAGTCCTTGCAACAATCCACCACACAGCATAGTGCGCACTGTCAGGAGCTTTGCTCAGCTGCTGAAGGCAAAACATGGACAAAAGATTAATTGAGCCCTAAATAATAGCTCTTAGTGGAGACCTGAATCTCTGTGCCTTGAAGAGCAATACACTTGAGTCTGTCAGATCCCTGAAAAATGCCAGTAATCCCAAAGAGGCAGGAGGTGAGCAGAATTTGCCACCCTTTCATAGAAAAAATAGGTATTTAAACAGTATGGTCTAAAAGGTAAATACTCAAAACAAGGGATGGTACCTATGCTGTGCAATGAGTACCTAAGTATGTGTTGTACTCGCCTGACAACAGCTGTGCCAAAACCCAAACAAAGCTACCCCTTGAGGCTCTAAGCTGGTCCCCATTAGGTGTAGCTTTGCCAAGACACTGTGAGAGACCTGGACAAGTCTGTGTGACAGGCTCTTCTGACCAAAAGATGTTGTGCTTAACATCCCACAGCTCATGGGCTGCAAAGGTAGAAAGAATCATTTCTACTACTGCAGAGACATTATTTCAGACTTCTCCATGGGTTTGGCACTTTGTCTTGAAGAGCTACACAACAAAGACTCCAAGACTGTGATCTAATTTCTGAATGTATTAAAACCAGGACTATCCTGTGGCATGGGCAAACAGGAGTGAAAACTCTAAGAAAAGCCTGGATTAAGACCCTGCCATTCACAAGCAAACAAGTCATTGCTAATTGGTTGTGATCCATGAGTCCAGGGCTGCTCAGGGCAGGGTGACCCTGCTGCAGTTGGTTGCTGACCATCTATGTCATCCCAAGTCACTGTGAAAATATAACACGTTCAAAATGGAAGCTTCAACAGCACAAATATTTCTTAAGTGCCTCAGCTCACCAGATGAGAAACATACATATTGTATCTCACCTTCTCTGTGCATGGCTTCTCACCTTGTCTTCTCTACACGCCTTAGTTTTCATAGACAAGCAGTGGGAAGTGACACGCAGGGGCCAAGGGCTGCATTACCTCTTACAGCTTGGACTCCACCCACATGGTGCAGCCATGCTCTAACTCTCCAGGCTGCAAGATGAGATGGAAATCCCAGTGATGGTGAGAACTGCTCATGTCAGCAGAGCTGGGCTGAGTACCTTGGATATGCAAGGCACAGGTCCTGAGAGACTAGAGGTGGACTCCTGGTAGAGATCAGTTTTGTAAAGGAAACACCACCAGATGAGTAGAAAACTCTTTGAATGAAGACTCTGCTCTCCTTGAGACCTACTGCAAACCAAACTCAGACCTGTGGATTCCAGTGTGTACCACAAAATCACAGAATAAACTGAGTCAGAAGGGACCCAGGAGGATCATTGAGTCCAACACCTGGCCCTGCACAGCACAATCCCCAAGAGTCACACCATGTGCCCAAGAGCATTGTCCAAACACTTCTTGAATTCTGTCAGGCTTAGTGCTGTGACCACTTCCCTGAGGATCTGTTCCAGTGCCCAACCACCCTCTGGGTGAAGAATCTTTTCCTAATATCCAGCCTAAACCTCTCCTGGCACAACTATTAGGAGCCCTGCAGCCCACAGCCTGGAGACTGGCTCAGGTGCTGCTGCCTGCCAAAAGCTGTTTATTGTTTGTCCTAGGTTGCAATATAGATGTATTCAGTATTCTATTACCACCAGCTGTTGGCCGTTAGCTGCTATCACCTGCTAATGACCCACCCTGGATGACAGACAATGGTCCATCAGGGACCCACCGTGTGACTCATGGACTTATCTCATCCCATTGTGGGATGCTCTGCCCAGGAGGGAGGAGCCAGGTGTTCCCACCTGGATATAACCTGGCCTTGGAACTGCCCAAGTTAGCACTATCTACTGGGTTCCCAGAGGACAAGAGCTACCACTGGACCTTCAGCTGGAGACCAGTCCTTCACAGGATCACCGCTTCAACTTGACTACTTCAGTTGGACTGCTACTACCACCCTAACAGGGTGTCAGGTTATATCTGACTTTGTCAGTGCTTTTCCTTGTATTATTGCACTTATTTTTAATTTCAGTCTTGACTTGTGATCTCCCACTGGTTTGTTTTCAAACCAATACATTGTTACAGAAAAGGCTCTATCCCTGGGACTCCTGAGGGTACTGATGGCTTCATGTCAGGGGACTTTTCTTAGCCACATGGAAATGATGCACATTCTCACTCCTCATCTTCCACATGGTTACCTAATTTGCTGCGAAAGACAGAGGTCAGCCAGAGGACTTCAGGGATCATCAGATCTCACACAAATGAATGCAGACTCATCTAGGAAGTTACAAGAGCCTTGAGAACTATTTCTACCTTCATTTATAGCTTGTCAATGTGTGAATGAGATTTCCTTGTTGAAAGAAGATTCCCAAAGTAACTTCTGAACCAGGTGAAGGATCACAGCTGAAAATATCTTTGGATAGTTTTGGGTTTCAGAACTCAGAAGAAGGCTTTAAAATGGTAAAAGACATGGAGAGTGTGGATAAGGGATGGAGACTAGGTCTCTCTAAGTTCAAAACTACTTGTAAGTCCTGCAGGGCACGAGTCATCCAGCCCTTCAAAAATAAGTCACATTCAAGCTGCAGAAATTAGAAGCATGCACTGAGTTTTGCCACTGAGGACACAAAGAATGAAGTGTCCTGTCATGGTGTATCAGAAGGTATCAAAACTGCTGGATGTATTGATGTTGTTTGCCTGTCATGGGACAAAAACAAGGTTAAGCTCTGAGTCCTTGGAGATGTAGCTCCTGTTCCCCACAAGCCAGGAACATGGTAAAACACTACTGTCCTGTAACTGGTTGCAGCATGCAAGAGTTAACCTCCTTTAAAATCCTCTCAGTTCTGCAGCCCTCTGGACACATAAACTTTCACCAACTTCATGTGAGACATTGCTCTCTATGCAACTCTTGGAATAACATTCAGTAGCATCTCCTACCCAAATTCTACATCTCTGCTGTGGGACACAGAGTGAACAAAACTAACCTTGCATACCCTGCCTTTCTGGACAATTTGCCATACACTTCACCTGAATTTGCATTCTTTGCCAACAACATTTCCCGGCTAGTGGGGTCAGCAGAGCTTCCCTGCTGTGTCTGCAGGTCACAGCTCCTCCCTCCCCCAGACCCTTTCACTCCAGCTAGTCCTGTTAGAAGCATGAGATTTACATTTTGGTAGGGACCTGCTGGGTTTACACTTCCCAAGTGGCTTATACATTTATGGCAGGTCATTGGGAACCTCAAGTGTCAGACAGATTTAAGAGCTAAATATCACAGTGGGCAGTGGAGAGTACTTCAAAGTCAATCCATGCTGACCAATGCCTTCTCTCTGAAGATGATACATTTGCTTTTGGTGTTGGTCCCATGTGAAGTACTGAACTGTCAACCTTATAAACTGAGAATTTTGGAACTCCTGATCTTCTCCTACAAACACAGCTTGCTTTTTAAGTGTGACTGAGATCAAAAAGGTAAAGCTTTTGAATCTTGCATTGGCAGTTTTATTGCTAAGAAGGTCTCAAAAAATGCATAGTTTTCTCAACTGAAGAGTTCTTAACTGATTTTGATGAAACTTACCAAGTTACTAAGCATGAACTTAATACATTAAAAAAAATAAAAATAAGCTGATAAAATATTTTTAAAAATTCTGCTGTGACCAGAGAATGAAAATATATAATCTTATGGTGGTTTCCGGTCAAATTATATGGAGTTTGTTGTGGCATAATTCCTTAAATTTGAGAATAATTTTTGCAAGATTATATTGAGAAAACACAAGACTGTGAGTAGACTTACAAATATGTTCATGCTAAAATGCGGTCCCAGAGACTTTGCACTGCATTTTCCATAAATCTGAGTCACAATGAGCAAACCTCTGACACTGCTTTCTTTGAAGTATTGTTTTGCTAAAACAAAAAAAAAAATCCATGCGCTTCCTTCTATGATGAATTATTCAGCTCCTACAGAAAAAGGGACAAAAAGAGGAAAGAAAAAAAAAAGCCAGGAAGCACATAGATATCACTCACAAAATGCAATAATAAATCCAATAACTTGTGGAATTTCTGTGGAAATATATTTTAAAGTTCAACACAGGAAGCGTGGCCTCTGTTCACATGAAATGAATGTGGATAAAAAAGATACCAAAGGTTCTTGTGCAGCTGCAGTGCAGCGAGCTGCAGACATCCATCATGCAGTTGCTGCCCAGGGGGAACTACCCTTTTATCCTAATTGTGTGCAGAGTTGTTCAGCTGTCACATGTGACTCTGATAGTTGTTTCTGCAGTTTTGCCCACATTTTGTATACAGACTTCTGTAAATGGACCTGTGGTCTTCATTTCTCTGATCTGCTCTCTTTTAACAAAGTACAGTGTATCTGCAAGAGGGGAACTGTGCTCTCAAAATTCAAGCAGTCATGTTTCATCTTGTGCACTATCAGAAGGAAAAAAATCTAAACTGATATTAAGTCCTGTGAAGTTAAACACCTTTTGTTTTCAGCAATTGATAAATGAGACAGAGACATATTTTACAGTGCTGATACAGATGACTTGGATGCTTTTCTCCTCAGCCACAATGTCCCAGATAGTTATTACTAATTGATCATCACTTTGATGTACAGCATTATACACCTCCCTTGGTACAAATCGATTTAATGTAGAGGTTGACGCTTTCTTTCTACCATTATAACCAAGTTTGATTCAAACGTAGTTGGAGCACAGCAGGAAAATGCACTACTTCAAATACAACTCCTATTGCAGAGCAAAATCAGAAATTCAGCTTATCTTTTGATTAAAGCAGATCAGAAAGAGCAGTCAGTATATGAACATTAATATGTATGAAGCTCGAGAGAGTGTCTATACATGACAGCTGTATTCTGTTCACAAGGCACTGCTGGATGGGAGTGTTTTGCAGTGGTGTGAGCAAACCCCTGTATCTCGGTGGTGATGGAGACACACCTGGTCCTGCCTCTTCCACCAGTGCTGCTCTGGAGCAGCTGCCTGACAAGAGGAATTGGGCTGGCAGTGCACTGAGGTCACATCTACCACAGTTTCTTAGTTACCCCTGCCCCTTCCTCTGGAGTACCAGTCACAGGCAGAGTCCCTCTGCTCACATCCATTGTCTTGTGAGCTCCCAAGACACAGGGTTGCTGCCCTTCTGGGCTGCAGAGTGCTTAGAACCATCACATGCAGTCCACCTGCAACCTGTCCCTCCATTTCCAGCTTAAAAAGTTAAACTAAGTCCAACCTGAAATTCAACTTTTAGTGGCTTCAGAAACAATATTTTCCCAGTTTGTCAGAATTGCTTGGTCCTGACTAAAATCCACCAAAACCCCCCCAAGTATTATGTGTCTTGGTGTGATGCAGGAGGAGTTCAGACAGAGGGAAGCCTCCCAGTTCTTGCCCAAAGCTGGCCTGGCCTCTGACACTCTGGACTGAAAACATGGCAAGAGGCCAAATGGTATTTTGTGAAAATATGCAAGTCCTTGGGAGATGAGATAAACAACCTTTAATAACAGATTCAAACACAGTTTCCCTGGAGAAATGACAGGGAGAGTCCTCATTTTGAAAAGTGGGGTATAAAAGATAACTCCTTGGAGGTCCATGTCAGTCACATTGATGAGAGGAAGATAAATATAGCTACAGAAATGGCTGCTGTACTCCAGCCCATCAGATTGGCTGTGGAAACTTTGCACAGCCTGCCTTCCATCGTCTCAGAGCTGATGTTTACAAGGAATAAAATACATAATTAGGCAAGCAATTGGCAAAAGCCATAATTTATCATATTAAGCAATTAAGCAGCACTGGACCAATTTGGCTGCAGCTCTGAAAAATCCACATAATGAAACAGTGGCACTTGACATTAAAGTTGAACTTTCCTTGGGTCTAATTTCGTCTGCCATTCATAGAGAGACCAAGTTGTTTGGACCAATACGGTTGGGAATGTGGGCAGCACAGCTCCAGACCCTGGCTGTTTGTCTCCACAAGCTGCCATGTCTGCAGCAGGGCTGTACCAGCCCGGAGCAGGAGCCTGGGCACCAGCAAGGGCTGTGAGCAGGAGCAAAGCAGCTGTGCACAGTTCCTGTGCTGTGCTTGGAGAGCTGTGCCACCAGCATGAGTGTGATTTTCGGGGACTGGGGAAGTCCCTGTGCAATCATCCTTCCCTGCTATGGGGCATTCCCTTCCCGGGGTCACTCCCTGCAGATGTGCCTCCTCACAAGCCTCTCAGCACACAGGGTGCTGCGTGGATACTCGCTGGGGTCTGACTTGGTGACAGTGCAGGGGAGAGGGAAGGGTAGCCCATGGTCTCTGCTGGCCCAGCAGCTCTGGTGTGGTGGATTGGCTCTGGCTCAGCAACAGTCACCCCAAAACTGCATAGCCATTCTCTGTTGCTGCACCCTGCTATACAGCCATCATCATTGGCAAACCGATCCCACCTTAAATGGGCCTGAAACCATCTTCTCCTAGTTTAGAGAGAAATGGGCCTGAAACCATCTTCTCCTAGTTTAGAGAGAAAAAAGGACTCTAGCTAGCATGATGAAGCATCCAAAGCATCATAGCAATGCATTTGTTGTCTGATTTCTATCTTTGTTCTATCAGTGAACACCAGTATTTAACTCTAGTGGAGCCATTTTACTTCTATCCATGATCCTTCATGATTTTGGAGCAGAGAGAAAGAAATCAAAGCACAACCACAAAGCTGTATGCCCATCATGTCAGCACTTACAAGTGCTGCCAATAATTTCTCTTTTAAAAGGTACCAGTTTTGATTCTAACATCCTCTAGTTAAAAATTATCCATTAAATGTAACTTTCTTCTCACTTATGCTGTTTAGTGCCATCCAGTTTAGCTAACTGGAGCATGTGGGTTAGCTTTGCTCTGTGTCTCCCCACATTAATACAACAGTTCTTTGTTTGTAGTCTCTAGTGTTGCAAGCTAAATGTTCGAATAAACTGTTCATGCCTGGAATTGTTAAATGTTTGAGAAGTCTTCTGTACACAAGACAGCTTGAAAATCTCTATAAAAACAAAATGTATCATTATTTTAATCAATAAGTAGCTAGTAATGGCAGGAATTTTTAAAAGCTAGTGTTTATTTCAAGAGTCTGACTTGAGACACTGTAATGGGCTTTCCATTACAGGAGCTTTGTATTAGGTTTAACTCCACAATCACTCTTCACGTCCCCTGTTCATCACTCCTGAGATGAAATGCTGAGGAGATGGAGCATTCCCTGTGTTTTGCCTGCAGCAGGTACCCGCTATCAATACTGCTATTATCCCTACATACACAGCCAAAAAGGATTTTTTTGTGCTGTCAGCAATCTGCACATCAAAACATGCTCAGTGCAGAACCAGAGTTAATGAGCTGCCTCCTTTGTGCAATTTTATCACAGATCAACAGACCTGGGTGTATGAAAGGCCTTTATGTAACTGAAGCCAGCAATGGAAAAATTCACGTTTTGTGAAATATCATGAAATTGTTTTTTAAGCAACACTTCTGCTCTTTGGGTTTTTCTCTTCCAGCCCTTTCAGGGCTGCTTAGCTAACATAAAACCTCTATTTTTATCTTTATTTCTACTTTTTTCCCCTCTAAAAAAAGGAATAAGATGAAGGCCACTCCAGAAAAACATAACCTGCAGCTATCATATTTGCCTGCAAATTCCTTCTCAAAGCTCGCCTTGCTGCAATGTTTCAAAAACATGCCATGCCTAGTCACTGATACACCTAAAGTAAACTTGCTACTTGTTCTTGCTAGTGTTTTGAACCTGTTGTCACCACCATTTTCAGGTTAGATATAGCTCTGCTGTCCAGCATGTCAGACCAACAGGCTGTTTCTCAGGGCAGAAGAGCCATTGCCCGTGGAAATGCAGTCTGGGGAAACCAACCTGGGGCTGCTTAACCCATGTCTTAAAACTATATCTTGCACTATTTTGCTTCTCTGTGCACCCAGGTATGTTTGCCACCTGTCCCTTTTCTTGGGTGCTCAAGGACCAGGAGAGAAGGCATAGATGGTGGGCTGAGGCTCCCAGGGTTCACCCAGTGATGCTGGGTGCTTGACAGGGCTCCTGGGACCAATCAGACCCAAGGCTGTGGTCATGCTATGGGAGGATGCTTCAAAGCCAAGAAAGGGAGAAACATATCCCACTGGAATCTCAATCTTTGACTGACTTTGATGCAGCAAATATGGGATTTTTTGGGGTTTTGGTTTTTTTTTTAAGAGAAACAAAATAATGATTCTGAAATACTTGTATAGCTCTGAGACAGCTCAGAGGCCCTTCTCAAAATAAAGCTGATGCAGTGCTCATAAAAATGCTGATTTATAGGCTAAAAGGTGATATCATCTAGTTTGGAGCACTTAGGCCTGCATGCATGCACTTATTGCAGGAGGTAGAAGTCAAGGCTCAACCTGAGAAGAAACAGTCATGTCTATGTACTTACTTGATCATACAAGACTCAAAAAACATCTCTTTGGAAGAATATGACCTAATTATGTTCCTTCTGTCTTACAAATTGACTCCTCTTTACAGCAGGTCAGGAAGCTGATGAACACCATCTTCTTGTAGCTGTGAGAAACCCTTTACCCCATGTGTCTCCTTGCAGTAGGCAAATCTGCTGCCTGAGATGTGAGACTAAATAAAAGCTCTAGGCTGGTGCCACTGGAAGGATGTGCAGTTTACAGCATGAATGTTTTTCTGCCTTGGCTTTCTGAGCCAGCTTCTGGGATGTAAGATGCATCAACAGGAGGAATTTGTCCACTAGCTGAGGGTCCCAAAAGGCAGGCACAAAGCCCTCAGACATCCTGATGCGTGCCTGCATCTAGTCAATACAGTGAGATACATCTCTATGGATATATCTCCCTGTCATTTCCTGAGCGCATGTAACCCTGCAGGCAAACCCACAGCATTCTGTGGCCAAAAGATGAGGTTATCATCTGCAAACTCATGTTCAAGAGCACTGTGAGAGCTCTGGTCTCTCAGGGACACCCAGGCAAATGCCTGCTGCTTGCAATTAAAGTTATTTTTGTCATGACCATCTTCAAAAACTTATCCCTGAAATAAAAACTCAACTTGTCCTCTAACAAATGCCTCCTAGGCCCATACAGATCTTTCAGACATGCTGCTGCAGCCGGTGTGACTCCATGGACTTATGTAGGGCAAACCTCAGATCTGAATCAACTCCCCCCTGTCTCAGCAAGCTCTCACTCCTAATAGGACTAACCTACCTTTCACTGCACACACAGCCAATGCCTCTTTTCCTCTGTCTAGTCTACACTTCACTGGAGTTTATCATAGTACTGAGATTACAAAACCCAGCAGCTCCATGAGGCTGTACCAGGATGCCCCCTGGCATGGCCTCCATGATCTCCCCTTGCCCTGCAGAATGGTTCCATCTCCTTTTTTTTTTTTTTTTGTCTTGGATTAACCTGTGCTTCTATTTTGCTCCTTCTTAAGAGATCACTGTCCTTTCCATTGAAGTCATATGTGGTTTTTCCCTAGCCAATCTCAATGCCACTGCTTCTTTCCCTTCCATCCTAGTGGGTATACTGGAGACGTGTTTTAGGGAACTTATTTGGGAAAACACTCACCTGAACCTGTGCATTAATTCCACACTCCTAGGAGCCCCTTTCATCCTAATGCAGCACTATCAGGAAGATTAATTAGGGTCTCTATGTATCTAAAAGGTGGAGACCTCTTTTTCTTGCAGAGTAGCAGAACATGTGTCCCTTATTTCACTTCCCTGCCATGCTCCTTGTACATTTGCAGATTTTTGGCTCTGTGCTCCCCACATGTTAGTGATTAGCTCTGCTGTTACATCCAAGCTGACAACTTTGCTGTTAAGACTGAGATCTTGGGATTTGAGCAGTGAACCAGGACACACCAGTAAATATATTTGCTAAACAATCCTTCTTAGTTATTTGTTTAAAAACAGAAAATCAGACACTTAATGAAGCAGTTAATTAACATTTGAAACATATTGTTACCTCCATCTGGCCCGAGGATTAGCCAATACATGGGGTCTTGCCAGGTTGTTTCCATTACAATGCAACGGATGATACGTCAAGAATTTCCTTGGTGCAGCAATGTTTATTTATCAAATGAAACATACACAGAGTCTTGTTTCCCTGAACACAGAGGGCAAACAAACAGGAGCAGGTTCTTTGCTCAGCAGCCCAAGCCTGCCTTTCCAGGGAGCACCGTGCCCAGAAGAAGCTCTGTCTCTTGGCTTGCTCCCAGAGGCTGCTCCTGGATCTCTTACTACAGCCTTTCAGTGACTCCATAACAAATACATTCCTCTGGAAAGATGCAGAGCTATTTTTAAACCCCCTCACACACAGCTGTAATCAATCCATCGCCTGGCCCTGTGTTTGCCAGGACCTCTGGGGAAACCCTCCACCCACACAGCTTGGCTTCTGTTCAAGCCTCATAGGCATGGCCAGGTGCTCTCCTGTAATTACACAGAGGTGTGTTAATTGTGGCTATCACCTAGCCCACATGTGTGCCAAGATAATACTCATGGGGCTTGCAGCAGCACAGGAGATGAAGGGTGTGGAGATGAAGGTGAACACCTTGCAGTAAGAGGTGCAGACATGGCACCAGACATGGCTCACTCAGGTGGGTCTGTCCTCCTGTAAGGAGCATATGAGGACAGCTCAGGAATTTTCAGCTGATCTCCTCTCAAAGTACATGTCCATATTCAGGTCTGTGGCACCTGGTCCATCTCACTGGTGGCCCAGCAGCTGCAGACAGCTAAGTGGGAGTTGCTTTCTGCCCTTCCTGTTGTACTTACACCTGCCCTGGTCCTTAGCCCTACATTTGCTGACTTGCACTGCTCTGCAGACCTATTGCATCACCCTTCAGGGCTGTGAAAGCTGTCCAGCCTGGATCACATCTCTATAGATTCAGATTAGCCCGTGTTGGGTTTTATTTCTGCAAGTCACAGAATGGGAAAGTCAACTGTGGCCTTTTCTTTGCTATTTTTAATGTTTAACAGAGCAAATTAAGACTTTGAAACAACTTCCTAATCAAAAGTCTTGAAGGTCCCTGAGAAGACAAAGCATTCAAGCAAATAACAAAGATTTTGGTGTCAGGATAAATCAGTAAGAAAACACTAAGATACCAGTGTAGACCTGACTGGAAACACTGAAGGTCTCTCTCATGATGGAAGAAGGTGTGCAGGGGCTGGAGTGCTTCATTATCTGCATCCCAAAGGAAAGCATTAAAGTCACTGACCTTTCCACTCATTGTTACACTAATATCTGAATGTAAACGTTTATGGAAATAAATTAGTCTGCAGGAAAGGAGGAGTTGTGGTCTTTTGGGATGGACCAAGGCTACAAAAGAGAATTCAGTCCAGAACAGGCAATACCACAGCTGCTTAAGGTGCTCATCCTTGCTACACTAAACCAGGAGTCCAAAACTCCATTTTTAAGCTCTCCTTCAGAAGGAAATCCTTGTGTCTTCAACAGAGAGGGCGACAAAAATGGCACCATGTCTGCTACAAGGCAGACACCAGCTCCCTCCCCTGCAGGCATTTCTCCCTCCGGCCCTGCTACCTCTGATTTCTGCCCCACGGTGCAGTGGGCAGCAGGCAGCCTGCCCATCCAGGGCTGGCCCTGTGCCCAGCCCAGCCCAGAGCCAGCCTGAGCTGAGCTGTGGGGGCTGTGGGGCTGCAGCAGTGCAGGACAGAGGAGGGCAAGGAGAGAAGCAGCCATCCCCTGCCGGGCAGCTTTCATAAGTGATTGGTACCTGTGTGGGCACACAATGGGCAGAACTGGCAGCACCAGGGGCTCAGCTATGGCCAAACTAAAATAGAGGTGAATTCTGTTCCTTTAACCATCAGGAGGACTAAAATCATACTGTCTACCACCAGCCTCCACGAGGGACCTCCTGCTCCCCTCCAGACAGTCCTGCTGGTCCCGCAGCCCTGCGATGGGAGCCACGAAGGGGCTGCTGGGTGAAAGGCAGCTTGTGCCCACTCCTGGAGATGCTCTATCTCCCTTTCCAAGCAGAAATCCCACTGATATGCAGAGGGTCAGCTGCTCACTGAGTTGCTCCTAGAGTATTTCCAGCCCAAAAACATACAGAGTGCCTTTAGAGAGGGGGCAGGGGATGATGGACTTCCCACTGCTCTGTGACAGGGCAGGCTGTGATTCCCCTCCACAACAGCTGCACTCAGGCAGGCTATTAATTAATTTTATAGGCCTTTAAAATTTGTTATGAAGCAGAAAATGGTTTTCAGAGAAAAGCAAACACACCCTGTGCTTTCTCCCCAATTAAAGCTGATGAGCCTCACTGGCTCAGCCAAGACATAACAAAACAATGAAAACAAGGCAGAAGGTTTCAAAGAGCAAGTGGTCAAATCAACAAAGAAATGTTTTCCCACATAACAGAAGAATCTCCTTAGAGCTATAGAAGGAAACAAATGTCTAAAGATGGAGAAGTGGCAATGGTAAAATACAAACCCACAAGCAACAGAAAATCCAGGTCTAAGAGAAGGATGCATTGACTGCAAAATCAGTGGTTAGAAAATTTCTCTGCAGCAAGGACCATTACAAGACAATTGCCAAAAATAGCCAAACTCCATATTTTAATACTAAACAGGTATGTTCAGAGGCAATGGAAATTTTTCTAGTGCAGGATCTGTACACATAAGAATAATTATTGCCTGCAGTAGCAGGAAGCTTCTTGAAGGATTTGATAAATAAAACTGCACTAAACTAAAGCCAAAGGAAAACATTAGTGAAAAGATCCCAGTGCAAGAGACCCCACATTATGCAACTTCATGACAAGTGCAAGAGAAGAGCCAAATTATGAGTCTGAGTGATTCAAAGTCAAAAATACCCCTAAGGACAGATCCCAGGGGCAATGAGAAGTTTGATAATCTTGCTGGGTCTAAGACAGGAACTGAAATATCAGCAGAGATAAGGCTGGGCTGTGCAATGTCCAGCACTGGAATAACCCAGGGTTTCCATTCAAAATTGCCAAAGCCCCAGAGAGGAAAACATTTTCACCACTGTATGCTGGGATGTTTCGCAGTCCTCCCTCTGCTTTTGCACAGATGGAATCTGGAGAGAAGCCAGGAGAGTTGCAGCAACAGGAGAGGAGAGATCATTTCCCTCATCGCCACTGACCAGAATCACTGCTCTTACCAATACTCAATATCTTCCAATGCAAAATGACAAGAAAATACTTTCCAGGATCCAGCAAGGAATAAAGAGCAGAGGTGGTCAGAGCTGAGGACTGAAATAATTCTCTTAAAAATGCAAACATTCAAATACTCCTGCTTTGGGCAGCCACCTACAAAAAGCAATCAGAGTCAGCTGCAGAGCAGCCCTGTACACTTTAAGACCCAAAAGCTGGAATTGCACAGGAGGGAAGGGAGTGATGTCTGAGCAACAGCCACAGCCCCTGGGTACCGTGAGGCTGCTCACATCCATCCTCTACAGACACGGAGAGAAAAGGATTGCAAAGGCTGCTTGAAAAGTGTGTTATGAATGTCAGTTTTCACGGCAGCACAAGATTCCTTAGCACTGGTTCTTTGCCTCCCCAGCCTTGGGCTGGAGCTTTGGGAGCACAGAGCGAGCAGAAGCTGCAGCTCTGCATGAGGAACATCTTGTGCATAAAGACCAGCTGTGAGGAAATGCAAATCCAGACAGGCTCTCTGCAGGGAAAACTTAAGAATATTGACTTTTAAATTGATTTTTTATTATATGGTATTCCTAGAGATGTGACTTTTATCCTGCTCCAGCAAGTTAAAGAGATTATTTTTGGGTGATTCAAACACCAAACCCACGTGGCTCTAATACCTCACATGCTTTTAAACATTCGCTCTTTGTTTTCTCACCAATATTTACACCAATAATATAATATGGAAAACTCAAAGTTCTCCTGTGTCTCTGCTAAAACAGACAAAGAAGCACTGTTCTTCCAGCCACAGAGGTGATGGGAGGAAGGCAGGTGAGGATAAGGAACAGGCAGATGCCAAGCTGAGTATCAGCAGTGCAAGTCCCAGGAGAACAGCATGGGATTGGACACAGCTGATTCAGGCACAGGCAGAGCTCTTTATACACCCACTTCAAATTCTGCGAGGACACTGTCGGGGGTCGGTCACAGGTACCTGCCAGGACAAGCTACAAGCTCTGCAAGGTCGGCAAGTGACTGTGTGTGAACAGTCTTGGAGAGCCAACAGACCATTGCTACAGCTACAGCACATAATGTCACCAAAGAGGAAATATACTTTTTTAATTTACCCTCCCCCTAGAATAGTGATCTGCACTGCACAGATTCCCCTAGACCTCCATTAGTAACTCCTAATTCTTAGACTATAATTAATAAAACCCAAGAGGCTGTTATCCTCTTCCTTTTCCCTTTTAGGGGTCATTCCTTCTTTCTATCCCCCCCAGCTATTTTTTCCCATGTATCGAATCATTTTACCATGCTGAAGTTGTTTTAGTACAGATGCTTTGCCTCCTACTGCTGTGAGCCCATCACGCCACTCTGTGACCACAGCCACTGCAAGGAAATAAACCTCGACAACATCTCAGCAGAGGAGCATTTGGAAGCTTTTAAAGAGCAGCAGTGCCTGTGGCAGAGCAGCCTTTCCCACTGCCACTGACAGATGGAGATAGAATAGGCTTTCTTAGTCTCTTTTTAGAGAACTGATGTGATGGCAACAACAATCTGCAGACCAAATTGCAAGTGTCTCCCCCAGTTTATGTCTCAGCTCCCATCAGGCAAACGCCTCCTGACAGAAGATCTTGGTCCAGCCTCAGACACCCACATACAGGTGCCCTGCTGAGACCTGTTTTCTGCTCTCCTTACCATTTGGCTCATTTTCCATGCTGATCAAGTCACTCCTTCATGGCATCTTAGCAACAGCCCTGGCCAGCCCATTTTTCTAGGCAAATTTATCCCTGCCAGCATTTGTCGCTCTAATGTCAACTCTTACCCGATCTGAAAGGATGTGTGGAAGCCTTGAAAACAAAGACCAGAGAAGGAACTGTGACAACAAGGTCACATACAAAGAAAAGTGACTTATTTCTTCTCCATTTCAATCAAAATCAGAGTTACTGTTGATGGTAATGGAAGACATTTCAGGCAAAAATGGGATTTGTTAAAATTTACTAACATCTCTATGTGTCCTTTTATACACACTAATAGCTCATCTTTCTTGCAACCTGACTATACTCTTGAATTTTGCTGTATCTGCAGACAGTTTTTTACTGGATGAACTAAACATGTTTGTTGGATGAACCAAACATGTTTGTTGGCTGTGAATCTACAAACTCTTAGCTTTGCCAAATATTTTTTCATATTCTGACACAAGGTGAACAGAAGCTTTTTTTACATATATATACATGGTGTGATTCCTGGAAGGATCCTGTGCAGGGTGAGGAGTTGCACATTGATGGTCCTTGTGGGTCCCTTCCAACTCAGTATATTCTATGGTTCTGTGATTATTATTATTATATATATGTTTCCTATCTTTGTTCCAAGATATATATATAAAACTTGTTTTACAATTTTCTTTCTTACTGCTCCCTTTTTAAAAAGAGAAGCTTAACAGTCCCTCTGGGCTCATTGCTGCCCATCCCTTATTTATATCCTTTTCAAGAAGGGCTGAGCAGACTTGAGCACTCTCAGGTAGCTGCAGCACACTTCCAGGTGAGTGCCCACATTCCTCCTCCTCTTTTTCTTTCTGCAGAAGTGTTGATTGCCTTTTATATTGCTGCTGCATTGTGAAGCAAAGCCTGTCGTAAGCCACACAGAGGGATGACCAGATTTGTCCTCCCCAGCACACCTCTCCCCAGCAGTACCTATAATTTAGACTTTAGAAATGGATGCAAGTATTTCACATTTATTTCCTAAATAGGGCAAGCAGGGATTGTCTGTCCTTTCTTCAACTCAGCAGTAAGCCACTTTAGTACATTTACTGACAGCTAAAAATAGACCACCCATGCCTCTGCTTCCTCTACTGAGTCACCAGCAGTTTTCTGACCAATCCACACTTGTACAGCTGATGGTTGGGCTGCAGTTCAGAAGGTGCAGGGAGTTTAACTCCAAGCCCTGGCATGCTCACAGACCTCATCCATTGCCTTACAAGGGTGTGCTCCTTGGAAAACGATAGGCAATGCTCTTACTAACAGAGATGCTAGGCATCAGGGAGCACCAGCATGGGCACTGCATTACCTGCAGGGCAGGTAAAAGCAACTCATCTAGCCCTCAGGATCTGTGCAATGAAGCAGAGCCTGACGTTGGAGAAAGTCTGCTGTCCCAAGGAAGGGGGAATTCCCAGGAAGCAGAGAGGGCACGTCCTGGGCTGAGCTCGGGGACTCCTGCTGGAATGCAGCCAGCATTTGCCCAAGGCAGCTATAAGCAAACACAGCCAGTGCTCTCCAAAGGGCTGAGCAATCAGAGCACTGTGCAAGACTTTGTACCAGTGCTGTGAGAAGCCAGAAATGTGGCTAAACTCCCTCTCCTAAGAGGCTGTCTCTCTGCAGCCAGCAGCCCTAGCGATGGGAAGGGTGCCTACAGGGATAGGTGCTGTGGAAATCATGCAGTGCCTCATCCAAATCTAACCTGCCAGCCCTTAACCTTGGTGACTTGGTGGTACAGCTGGGTTTAGCAAAATGAGGTGCTGGCATGGCTCAGTGACCCAGCAGCAGTTGCTGGTGCATTGCACAGCCCTTCACCAACTCCAGGGATTTCCACAGGGTGTGTGAAACCCAGGAGAGGCCCAAGGCAGCACTCTGCTTTCTTTCAAATATCTGGCAAGCCAAAACGATGTCCCCTGTCTATCCAGTGCACCACCACAGGCTGACTCCTGGCACCTCTTCTGGGAAACTGAGGTAGGGACAGCTCCCTGGCAGTGAGGGAGGTGGGGTGGCCCTGGTGCCATGCACACATCCTTAACGTGTTAGACACACATGCCTAGCAACTCCCTTTTAACCAAAAAGTTAATTTGATTTCTCTGATAAGACAGCATGTTTTACGGGCTGGAACTGGAGACAGTATTTCTGGCTTCCTTTTCAGGATTATCCAATATAAGTAATTTTCCCAACTTTCTCTTAGTTTAAGTATAATTATTTATGTAATTAATTATTTAAAGTCTGTTCAGATTTTTGTTCTTGTTTAGTCTTTCTGGCTCTTTTTTTTTAAATTAAAAGTAATTTAGTATAATTTCACTTTTTAAAAAAAATCCAATTTTAAATATCCCAGGTTGGCCTCAGCTCTGCAGCAAGAAGGTGGGTGTGGGGATGTCAGAAAAGTTTTTTATATTGAGTAACTTTGTTCCGAGCTGTTTCTTCTGGGAGGTTCAATAAACCAGTTAGCCATAGCTTGCTATTTTTATAGGGCATTACGCTGTTTAAAAGAGGTAATTTTAAACTTGTCTGAGTACAGACAAGTGAGGCCTGGGCTGCCACATGCTGCAGCTTTGCTGGGTTTAAGGAAGGTCTCTTTGTACCCAGCCCTTGTCAACCAACATTTCTGTCCATAGGCAGGAGTTACAGGAGAGAGGCACCCAGTGTGGGGATGCTTTTCACAACTGGCACAGGGGCAGTGGTCAGAATAAACAGACAGGGTTAAACGCCACCTAGGGCCCTTTCTTTCTTCTTTTACAGGGTGTTTAGGCAGCCAACACCTGTTGAAGACCTGACCAAGTCACCGGGAAGGATAGCACCCCAACAGACAACCTGGGCTCAGTTTTCATCCAGGACCATCATCACAAGCACAGGGAGAGGACATGCACCTGGGGCTTCATCCAGGCTCTGTAGCTCTGCTGGAGCAAAGCTTCATGACCAGGGCTGAAAAAGCCATTAGGGTGTCAGGAAGCAGTGGCAGAGCAGTCGCCTTGCAAGGCAAAGGTTTTGATGCTGCACTGAAGTGCCAGGCAGCAGCTCTGCTATGGAAATCGATGGTGGAGCTGTTCATGGCGATGTCCCTGCTGGCCCAGCATTAGGTGGCACAGTGGCAGTAGGGTGTCTGTCACACACTGCACTTGGGGCTGGAGCAGCTCACCCCATGCCCTGCACACAGGCACCCATAAGGCTGGCAGGAGGGTCCTGTACTGCACTGGGAGGCTGCAGGCTCCAGGGGACTTCCCGGCTGTCCTCCTCCCACCCCAATCCCTTCACCTGTGGAAATCCTGGCTTGCCCATGGCACACAGCAGGTAAAACACCCCTCAGAGCCATTGGCATGGAAGAAGACTGGAGACACACCCCAGGTCCAACATTTACTGCAGGCTGGAGAGGAGATGGTGCACCCAAGTGAGCAGGCTGTGACCCAGGACATGATAGAGGATGCTGACCCACAGGATCACCCACCACTAGCTCCCCAGAAAGCTGCCCAGTTTCACCATGGTACAAACAAGTTGTTTGTCAGGGCCACAGCATGAGGGGAGCATGGAGAAGGTCCTGTCCTAAGGGCAGAAAGCATAGGAGGTAACTGCTTGTCTCATGTGATGCTGTAAAACCTGGAGTAAGTGGATAACAGAAAAACTTTCTTCCACAGAATGGAGCAGGGGTCATATCCACAGCCTTACTCCAGCCTGTGCAATAAACCTGATCCCCCAGCCACTTGCTTTTATTTTTCCACCACCTGCAGCCTGGCAGGGAGAAGCAGATGTTGAGAAGACACAAGATTTCAGAAGGAAATCTGATTTCCCTCGAGTTTACCACTTTCCCTCCTGGCTCTGCTTGTCTTTTCAGCAGCCATCAGCAGCTCCCATACATGCAGTACACTCCCCTCATTTCCTAGCTGTACCAGGAGCCGTCATAGTAGGAGGTTCAAATAATTGTTTTTGCAAGAGCTGCTTTCTGTAGAGCCTTTTGAAGGTCGCACTGATTATTTCCTCCTGAGCAAGCAAAGCACCATGTAATTATTGCAAATGTCACCTGGTGAAAAATCACTTCCAGTCAATCATCTCAGCCTGAAGATAGCTGGTGCAGCTCTTTGCTTCTGCAACAAGTCAAACAGAAGTGATGAGGGGTCTCACATCTTTCCTGTCAAGACTTATATATCCATGCAAACACAATGAATTAGTTAAATAATATTCATGAGAAACCAGTCCATAGACTCACTGCTCAGTAGGATCTGCATGCTGGTAGATCACATAGGACCCTGCACTTGCTATGGGTGTTCACACAAGGTAGAGCAGGTTTTTAATTCAAAGTGCAAATAGATCCTGTAAACATACTGCCTCACTGCTGCTGCAGAGCAGATGACTCAGTGACAAGACATCAATTTGGCTCTGCCAGGACAGTCAGGCACAGGAATGCCACTGGTCTGAGCCTTTTCTGCACTGTTAGAACCCTAAGCCAAAGCAGGTAGCATATGGCATTAGATAATGATGGTGTGGAACATTTTCTGCTGAAGAGCTCTGGTTCTATTTAAACTTAATTTGTGATGATCACCATTTGGGACAAAATATTTCATATTTAGTTAATGCTTGACAATGTGATTTCTCTTTTTAAAAGACAAAGCTGAAGAGCAAAGGTGATTCAATAACAACTGCAATAATGCGTTTAGTATATGGGGACACCTCATCTAAATGTATATATATATATATATATATGATCAATCTTCTTATCTGTTCCAAGCATCTTGTAACAACAGCATCTTGCTTTATCTTAAACAATCAAAGCTATGATATTGAGAAAAAATATTTAAAATGAGCACTTCGCACACCGTATTTATGAGCATGGATCTAAATCTCTCAACAGGTAAATATCCTGGTTCTAAAAGCAGCTGTTTAGATGTGCCTGAGACAAGGTAAAAGCCTCACATTTACCAGAGCACACAGGAGACCAAACTCCATACACAGGCAACTGTCAAGCATCTATCAGGGATAAAATGCAGAGCAGAAATACATGAAGCAAATTTACCTGCTTGCATGTGTGTCTTGTCAGAATTATTGGCAAAAGTAAAAAGGATACAGTTGAGAAAAAAAATTAATGGCATCTTAATTTACCAAATGGTTGAAGAAAAAACCTTTGAGGGTTTCACAGGGATGAAATAGAGGAAAGAGCACTGGTGCTGTACTGTGCCATTCAGCTAAGGGCACACATCCAACAAGGGGCTGCTGCCATAACTCCCATGCACCAAATCAGCAAATACAGCACATATGTTAATATTTTTTAAAAATTATTTTGTTTTGGCATTAGCAGCTGCCATCTAAGAAACAATAGGGAAGTTCTCTGTTAGCAGAGCTTTGAGTAAAGCTGACACAAAGAGGAAAGATCCTTTTGCAGAAATGCTGGAGGAAAATTACTTTGCGCAGATTTCCTCTCCCTAAGTCTAAGCAGTGTTCTGGTCCACTTACTGAAGATGTCAAGGAAAACAACATTCACAGATGGTAGAAAACACAGTCCCAAGCACCAATCTCACAAAACAGGACAGCATCAGAAATAAATGCCCTGGCATCCACATGCTGGCTTATGGCCAGGTTGGTGTTCTTTGCAAATTGCTTTAATACAAATTCCATCTTCATCAACAATTGTAATAGTGATCTGAGAACAAAATCAGATGTGTTAAAAAAGTGCCATCCATTGGACAACTCAATGGCCATGGAGATCTACTTGTCAGAACAAAGCATATACTGGAAATCAATACAGGTATTACCCACAGAGAAAAATACAGGACTTGTGATCCAGCTGCTGTGAGGTCACAGATTTGTGACCTGGTTTGAAACTGGTCTGTCACATAATGTAGAATAACCAAAGAAATCATTAAGGAAGTTCTTGGGTATTTTCTAGCTGGCAAAGAATAATCAAGTTCCAGCACAAGGTTAAATCCAGCCTTGCCCAGAAGCTGTTTCACTCACAGATCAGTGTGAACATTCCTTGAAACTTGGAGGGTTCCCAATGGCATGGAGCTGAGATGCAGTAGGAGACCTTGCTCTGACTCCAGGCATCCATGAGATGGATTTCTCACATCCTGTCATACCTTCTGCTTATTCCTATTCCCCATGGCCCAGAAGAGGACAGAGTCATGTCTGTGGGACCTGGTGCTGGTGGGTGCACAGCCTGGCTGGGACACAGGAATTCCCAGGGGGAATGCTCAGGGATCCTTGCAGTGAGAATGCTCTCCCTCAGCCCTGCCTGTTCACACCAGAAAACCATTTCAGAAGATTCTGTATTTCTGTTCTGACTGCAGGATTCTTTTGGTGACTGCTCATGGCACACAGATGGCAACCTGCAAAAATGCCACAAAAAACACCTTCTGACACCAACTGCTGATGTGACCTAAAGCTGGTGCTGGGTTACCCTGTGGAGGGCAGAAGGACTGAGCTGCTTGAGAGGTGGGAAGAGGAGTCCCCTCTCCCCCAGCACTGATGTGCCTCTTTCCCTTCCATCATCCGTCTACCTCAGGAGATGAAGCAGCATGGTGCTGCTGGAGCCTGGAGCTCCAGACAGACTATTCTTAGATCAAAGGAAGCCAGATGCTCATCAGATTGAGGGCAATTTCACCTCTGCAATATGCAATTTCAGTTTTGGAAATTATGAGACTTTAACAGAGCCCGTGAGGATTTCAGCATTTGTCTGAAAATCATTTGGCAAGTCTTGAAGCAAGCAACAACATTATTCTCTCAATGTGTCCCAAAGCTCTGACAAGATAAAACCTTAGCAAAATTCCTTATTTTTAGAGCAGTGTCCAGTACTTGGTCATATTAACCCATACCATATTTGCTATTTCTGCTTAAAAATGAAGACTACTGCCTTCACCAGATCTGTTTTCCAAAATGAGGTCTTGATACTGATCTTCCTGCTGAATCAGGAACCATGCTGTGCATGCTAAATCACCCAAAACAAAATAGTCCCTACCAGATAAATTACATGTTTTTAAATAATTCGCTCAACAATAGCTAAGCTAGTTTGTGTTTGCTTTTGACTGGGTAGCATTTTTTATCTACTAACAATTTGATAACCTCCAACTGAAGAAATATTCCACTGAAGACCACAGACATGTAAAGCCTCAGCAGAGGATCTGTATTACTCTGGTAGATGTAATAAATCTCATTTAGGAGCTTCAGAGCTCAGCAATACTTTCCAAGAGCCAGGAGAGAGCTACCAGTTGCTATTGCACTCATTGGTCTCTTCTCTCCTGGAAAAGACAGAAGCCTGAAAATGTCATCAGACATGAAATCTGGCTTTCATCTCAGCCTTATTCTGGCCTTCTTATATACATTCTTGCTTCAGACTAGGTTTTTTTGCAAGTATTATTTTTGGCCTCTGGGATTTAATTCCCACAGCTGCAAATTATCACTGTCACCCACAAATCCGACCAACATCTACATTATTTTTAACTGTGTCATTAAAAAAGTGGATCCTATAGCAATATATGGGGGTTTTTTGATAATATAATTTGTTGCAGAGCATTTCAGGTTCAGTTTTTTAAGATGAGTTTTGCCTTCTGAGATGACAGGCATAAAGACTTCACCTTGCTAGCAACCAGTTCTTCAATTATATGCTTTCAATTCCTTTTAGGATAGAAGTGAGCAGACTGTAAGATAGAAACGAGCACACTGTAAGATGGAAATTGAAAATACTCACTACAGGGAGCTGGAAGAAAAAACCAAAAGGTCATCTTCCCCTCTGCCTGCTCACATCACACCAAAGGTTACACTAGCTCTATACTGTAAACAAGCAAAGGCTCCATCTCCCCATTTTGCCCCTCAGTCCCCCAAAGGTGTTCCCTCCCCAAGCACAAGCACATAGGTACTCTCAGTAAGAGATCTTACAAAGGATCACTGGAAAATCCTGCCAGGATTTGTCTCTTACACATATTAAGGGTCTGGAGATCTCACCTAGCCAACCTTTGTCTTTAACATGTTTCCAGGAATACTTACAATCCTACTGGTGGCAGAAACCACTGAGTACCCATCCCATTTCTCTGGCCATACAACTTTGGCCATCTCAGTGTCAAACTTCCCAACCTGTGAGACTGGCAAAATGTCTCTGAGGCCAAAAGAGAGCAGTGTAAAGAGACTGCAACCTGAGCTGGGAAGGCAGCAGAGCCCCAGATGTGTGTATTAGCTCTTCTTGTCATCAGCCACTAACAGAAGAAGTCCCAACTCTGAGAAAAATGCACTAGAGGAGATAGATTTCATCAGTCTCAGCAAGGCAGTGCTGTGGTGTGCACAGGAGGAACAGGTCTCTGTGGGCAATTTCAAAGAGGCTGTAGTTTCTGCAGCGGCAGAGCACAGAGGGGATGCAGGTTTACCTCCAGAGAGGGCACAAGGGCACCTCAGGTGCAGGGTTTGGCCACCAGCATAGTGGTGCAAAGGCAGAAGGACAGGAGAGAACCCCAGGGAAGGAGCTGCAGCCCCTGGGTTTGTTATTTTGCACCTCCTCAGCTCTCAATGTAATTTTGGGGATGCGGTGGTGATCAAAACCTCCTGCAGTCCCAGCAGGCACCATTAATAGCACAGCCTAGGTGAGAACTGGTCCTTGAGGCCCAAAGTGAAAAAATTTAGAAACTGACACAAAACAAAGGTTGCTACTCAGATTCCAGAGTCAGTGATGTGTGACACTCCACCTGCCCACCAGCAGCTATGGCCACCACATAGCAAAGAAATTGTGTTTGGAAAGTTATTTCAGCACTGCTATCAAAGTGCAGTCAAGCAATCGATAAGCTTCTGTATTTTTTACCATCCCCTAGCAGATTCTGGACCTGAAATTGGGGATCACAATGATGTAAAGAGCAAGTGGGAGGGAGTGCTGAGACAGGTGAGTGGTAAGAGTGGGACTTGAGGGATGATACCTCAGCTCTGAAGTGTGATCAGCATTAGGAGAAATGGCAAGATTGTACCAGTAATTCTCCAGGATCTCTCTGAAAAAAATTGGTTGGTCAGTAAAGTTTTCTGCACTGGAGGGTCATTCTGGAGAAGTAAAAACAAGTTAGAAAGTGTAAGGAACTCAGACAAAAAAACCCAAAACCCACCAATGAATGTGCTTTAATTAATACAACTTATTTTCCCTAAATAAAGTCTTTCTAGCAAGGAGCCCTTCCTATCCACTTTTACCTACTTAGCACATTCTGTAATTTACCATGTAGCTTTGGAGAATGTTCCAAGCAATCTACATTCACACACACACACAAGATACACACACACTTTCCCCCGCCATTTGCTCTTAGCAGTGGGTAGGAAAGAGTCTATTGCACTTCCTCACTGCCTCACTGGTAATGTAATAATTGGATAAACTGTGAATGCGTGAATGAGCAAGGCTGGACTGACAGCACAGCCTAAGAAGCTGACAAGTAATCAAGAAGAAACAGAGGAAGGCAAAAGCACATACAGCCTTGAGAACAAGCCTGTGGGTACTCTAATGACCCCTCTTTCTGGCTTTTTTTCCCCAGCTGGGTTAGATTCAGTATTCAGCACCCTTACATGCACTAGGACTCAGTAGCACATTCAGGGGTGCACGTGTCTACACAGAGAAATAAGACATGGGTTTTCCATTGGTGCTGCATCTTCTCAGCATCCTCTGAAACAATATCTGCATCATTGCCACTTTCTGGTGTTGGGCATTTGGGTTTGACCCCTTGATGACAGCCCATAACTGCCACGGTCATATCTGCATCTGTTTCGGGCTGGATGCAGTACTGAAGTTTTCCAAAATCCACCATGCAGGATTTCAGCCAAGATATAGTCATGGGGAAGAATAGAAAGAACAAGAAAAAGATTATTGCCAAACTGTTATCCATGCTGGCAGATTGACCAGTTGACTTGATAATGGTATTTTTAATCTATATTAGGAAATAGTCCTCTCCCATATCCCCCAGCACTGCTCCAGGTAATTGCCCACACTGAGCAGGATTACTGCAGGTGGGGTGTGCTCTGGCATGTGAAGGCTCAAAGCTGCCACATTTCTGCCACCTAAAAGCAGTAATCCACCTCCCCCAGCATTCAGGGAAGTGGGAAGGCAGTGATTGAGTAGAAGAGTTAAGCAGGACATGGGCTGGGTGCTGCTGTGGGGCAGAACCAAGGAGCACCAACTCGAGTTGCACTGTCTGTACTTTCTGTTTTCTACCTTTGTAGAGTACAGCCCATGCTGCCCAAGGTGGGAAGGACAGGATGAGAAGCAGTAGTGTTTTTCTGGCCTTCCTGGAAACATAATTGATGCATTGATCTGACCCACTGCTTGCTATCTCCTGCTCCTCCCCCAAGATCAGTGCCTTCCTTCTGGCACTACATTGTATCTGGGAAGGAAAGATAAAAACAGCTTCTCCTTCTTCATTTCAGGGTACTGGGGGTGCCCAGAGCAGCACATATCAACCACTGTCCAGTCCCAAAATTAGGCAGGTGTCCACCACAACTGGGAAATCTCAGCTGCTTCAGCTGCTGGAATGGGAGTGTGTGCACAGACGTGGTCTCATTTGAGTCCTTGTACTGGGGCAGGCAGAAAGCTGCTCCCTGACACACAGTGGAATGGCAGAGATGGAGACGCTGCTCCCAGACCCAGGTTCTAAGAGCCACACAGAGGAAACCCTTCCAGAGTTTCTTGGATGGGCAGGTCACCTGAGTTCTCCCATTACCTCATCGCTTCACAAAAGGAACACATATTTTGGCTAAAATTTTTCAGATTTTCTCAGCCTGAGGCAAGCACCTGGTATACAGAATTTGGCCCCAACAGTTGAAAATTGGCAAAGTCAAAAGAAAGAGAAACTGTGATGCTTTAGTGGAAAGTATTAGGCAATTTTAACACTCCACAGTAGTTCCAGCTGTGTCATTCTCTAGTTTGGGATGCAAACCCATGGGTCAATGCAGTGTTTAGTTGTGTTTCTAAACATCCACAGAGATTACTGATATGAAGTTGTCAGTTTTGCCCTAGGACTGGATCTACAAGGAAATACGCAATTACAGAGATCTTATCCTGCTTACCTACTAGCAATGTTTTTTGTCTCATTAAGACTTCTGAATGTAAACTCCAGGCTTTCTGTTCCCTGTGTCATTGAATTAATTGGCAAAAGACAGATGTATTTTACCTCATCTGGATTTTCCCAGCAGGCTTAAACACAGCTCATTTGGCTCCTACCCAGCAGAATGAAACCTGGGGTGGTAGAGGTGCTCAGCTCCCCAGTATGGGCACTCATTGGCCAGCATGGACATCTTCAGGTGTGCAATCTGAGGATGTTGCAGGGAAGGGTTTGTGGAGGGAGACACAGACTGGGAGAGCAGGAGGGCAGTTCTATCTCTCAGCTGATGTGCCAGGTCTCAGCTATGCCAGGATTTAAGCCTCCTGTATCCTGTCCCCAGCACCCAAAATGCCAAGTGCTTGGACTTCTCAGCTGATCTGGGACCTCTCTGCTGGATGCAGCAGTGCAAGCCCTTGTTTGATGCAAGCGGGTACCAGTTCTGCAGCAGTCACACAGATTTAGGTCAGACACAAGCCCTGACTGATTTTAATGACATACACTGGAGAGGGAAGCAATTGCTGCTAAGTCAGCTTAAAAAAGTTAGAGCTAAGCTTCTGTCAGTTATCCCCACAGCCTGCAGCAAGTTCCCAGCAGCACAAATCTTGCTGTGCTCCCTTAGCCTCACTGCACAGCAGGCAAGGGAAAGCTATGGGCTCTATTGCCTGGCACAGACCTCAGACTGTAGTATGCACTTTACACCCTCCCTCTGTGAAACAGCCCAGTGAAGAAACATGCTCTGGAGTTTCAGAACCCACTGTGGGGTACTGAGCTCTCCCCAAGCTCACAGAGGCAGTGAGGGTACTCAGAATGGTGAAAGAAGAGTACCAAAGCTAGGCTCATTTGAAAAATGAAATCAAATTGGTCCATGGGGATGATGCACCCAAGAATGAATGCCCGTGGGGTGTCCTTCACCAGGGACCTCTTTCTGTAGTAAAGCTAGTTAGAAACAGCATGTCTTTTGCTTGCTTCTATGCTGCTGGATGTTTTACAGGCTCCAGGGAGGGAAAGTACAGCTCTGACTTATGCAAAGGAGAAAAACACATTGCTAGATAATGTGGAGCTTATAAGCCTGAGTTTGCATTCCTAAAATACTTCGGTTTTAGTAACCCTTTGGAGAGCAATTGAATTTAACTCCCTGTAGCACAGACATACCAGCTATCACCTTGGGGTTTCATATTTGTGAAGCCCCATGATTTTGAGTTAGATTACTACTGAATAAAAGGTCAAGCATCCTCCTAGCAGATGGTTGCACAAGAAAAAATGCAAACAAATTCTTTAATCCAATATGAAATTACATTGGTGTCCAGACACTGCCAATATTTCATCCCCTATGTAAAAAATAGTGGGCTGGTATTATTTGTAAGGGAAGTCAAATGAGCTGATACAAATTAAGGCTTTCTAATGAAACAGGAAGCTTACCATTAAATCAACACTTATAGTCTAGACTCTAGACTAAGCCCCATCTTTTAACCATTCAGGATTCTGGCAATAACTACCAGGATAATTTTGTGTTGGTATGTAAACTCTTAAACAAATGTCAGCAGTTCTAATAGAGTGAAATAATGTTCTCATGACCAAGAACACATAGATATTAAAACCAACCCCAACTTTTCCACTGACTTCTCATTGCAGATAGGACTAGAGAATGTCTTTACATCATATGTGTATTCCAAGCTTTAGGTAAGGTCACAGACTGTATCTGCTCACCTGTTAGAAAGAAACTTTGATTTGGGGAACAGAGCTCTAGGTGGGCACACAGGAGAGGGAGATAAGATTCCCAAAACGTTTGTTGAATAAAATACACTTAATTTCTCTTCCTCTTGGCGAGGCTGTCTTTAACTTGCAGGGAATGGCCTGGCCATTGTACAGCAGCCAGTGTGGTCCAGTTCTGATGCAATCAGTCATTCAATATTAAATCAAATAGTTACAAAATAATTATTAAATCAATTATTCAAATAAAAAAACTATCCTGAAATATTGTGAGCATCTTCACCTCAGTTTCAGAGGAAGTGAGAGCTCAGCACCCTGCACTGTTTCATCCTGGAAGGAGGAAATCCTCACATGGATAACATCTGGTCTCACGCAAATGCCACCAAACACTGTGATTGTCACCCCTGCTTGCCATCTGGCACACAGCACAAGTGGCTTTACAGAGATATGTAAGAACAAGAGAAAGCACCTAAAGCCCTTGGCCAGGCTGTGGCAATAGCTGGTTGTGGCACGGTCTGAAGTGGGACACTCCCTCTCTTCCCAAACAGGCAGAGCACTGCGCTCCATGGAAGAAGCATTCATCAGCCACATGTAGGAAACCCCAAATCTGACCACTAGGTTGTATCTAACTTGCTTATCTTACACACGAGTGCTTGGGTGGCAACATAATGGGCTGCTATGAGGGGGTCCCACCAGCCATTCTCCCAACGGGAAACGCCAGCACGCCCTGCCCTGCAGCATCCTTCACCCTGCAGAGCACAGGAACTGGGCCAACAGCCTCAAACTGGTGGTTTTCTGGGCAAATAATTGCTTGGTGATGCACAGATTTTTCTTGCCAAGAAATATTTTGGCATTTCTGGCTCTGGCAGTGACTTCAATATTATCTAAAAATTCGTTTCATACTTCTAATTACTCTTGGCAAATTCCAAGTCAGTATTTAATACTGTTTAGCTCAAGGCCTGCTGCCCCAGGCAGCTGCAGACACAGGTAACCATGGTGGCTGTGGTGCAAAACAATCTAGAGAACTTCTGTGAGCAACATTTCCATGAGGGCTGACTGGATGCGGAAGTCGTAAGTTCAACAGTGGCTATTTGTACTCTCTTAATGTTCAGCCAGTGTGCTTCATTTCAGCAAACAAAACATCTTCCCCACCAGACAAAAAAATCCAGCCCACAGGGATGTGCCTTCAGCAGCTTGAGCTTTCTGCACCTTCCTCTCACTCAGACTTGTCACCAAATATGTATCTAAACCACAGCTTTGGCTCTGACAAGCCCAAAGCCTTTCCTTCCTTCCTTATTTGTTGCGGTAAGGGTACAGGGTTTGACCTCTGCAGTCGTGCTGGAGTTTTGTACTTCAGCCTCATCCTTGCCATGTCCTATGTGCCACCACAGGGTCCCAGCCAGACTGCTGTTCCTACCCCTGGACCCTCCCCTCCAGCAGCAGCAGATTTCATTTACACTCACTCATAATTTCAGGAAGCAGTTTCAAAGCCGGCACTCAAGACGTCTGATGAGCCCTCCCACTGTAAGTGAAGAGCAGGTTTGGGACCACTCGATGAAGCTGAATAGCCCCAAGTCTATGGGACCCAATGACCAGTGACAGGACCTGAGGGAATGGCCTGAAGGTGTGTCAAGGGGGTGTTAAGTTGGATATCAGAAAAAGATGCTTCACCCAGAGGGCAGTTGGGCACTGGAACAGCCCCTCAGGGAACTGAGCACAACACCAGCCTGACAGAGTTAAAGAAGAGTTTGGACAATGCTCTTGAGCACATGGTGGGACTGTTGGGGATGATGCTGAGCAGGGCTGGGAGTTGGACTTAATGATCCTCCTGGGTTTCTTCTAACTCAGCTTATTCTGTGATTCTGTGAAGAGGGACGTCCAGCAGGGCAATGGAGATGATTTTTTACCTATTGTCTGCCCTCATGAGACTAATCTGTAGTGCTACATCCAGACCTGAGGTCCTCAAGAAAAGAAAGATGTAGACCTATTGGAATGGGTCCAGAGAAGGGCCACAAAGATGCTCAGAGGGCTGGAGTACCTCTTCTATGAAGACAGGCTGAGAAAGCTGGGGTTGTTCAGACTGGAAAAGACAAGGCTCTCAGGAGACCTGACTGTGGCTTTTCAGCACCTAAAGGGGCTTATAAAAAAAGAGGGAAAGGGACTTTTTATGTGGGCAGATAGGGGCAGGAGAAGGGACAATGGTTTTAAACTGAGAGAGGGCAGGCATACATTAGATGTTAGGAAGTAATTCTTTACTGTGCAAGGGGTAAGGCCCTGGAACAGGTTGCCCAGAGAAGCTGTGGATGGCCCATCCCTGGAAGTGTTCAAGGCTAGGCTGGATGGGCCCCTGAGCAAATGGGCTAGTGGAAGGTGTCCCTGTCCATGGCAGGGGGGTTGCAACTAGGTTATCTTCAAGAACTCTTTCAATCCAAATCATTCTGTGATTCTATGTTTCTATAATGAGGAGGGCTGAGACTCATATCCATAACTGAATGTTGTCCACAGGCTTTTAGAAAGTGGTTGGCTGTATGGAGTCTCAGGCCGCATGGAAGCACTCTTGTTCTGAGGAGATACAGGTTTGTATTCTCCATTGGTCCCACTCCTCCTTTCCCTTTCCTCCCCATTATCATGAATCCAGTACACCTTTGTGCAATAGCATCCTTCATAAGAGAAGTAAAAATGTGCTGCAGAACATTTAAACACAACTGCATAGATTTTATTATGTTATTCTGTCAACGCGCTTCAGTCAAACTGAGAGGAACTGGGCATTAGACAAACCCCTTGATTTCAAATGTTATTTGAAGGATGATTTTTAGAACCATAAAGAATTTTATTAACTTGTGTCATTCCTATAAAAGCGTTATTATTCAGTGCACATCACTCAGCTAAGAAAATAATATTGCATCTCTATGGCAACCTGCAATGAACAACATATTGACCATCTCCAAAGACACAGGGAATTGCATTATTCCTGTATCATAATGGTTTCTATTCAGAGCATACCTTGTGCTCATACATCTTTAGGATTAAAAAAAAAATTAAGTATTGTGAATCATCAAGCTTCCAGCAAAAAATTTGATGCAAGAAGAATTGATTTTACTTCCTGTAGCTCCTGCTTTGCACAGAAGTATAACTTCATTCATGCTGCCAACACTTCTCTACACAATTCCCAAGGAAAATACAAAGTCAATGACACTATGTGTAATCTTGATGAAAGCATGAAAATAAGGCCAACTGCTTCTCCACCCCTTTCATGTCTGATCATTTACACTGTCCATGTCTCCTCAGCTGTTACAACACTGCACCATCACATCAGATGTTCCTTTATTCCACAGAGCTTAGCTCAATGAAAGGGGGAAAGTATGCATTTCAAAAAGTTAGATGGGTCTGGTACAAACTAGAAAAAACCACAGAGGACGCTGTAAAGGAAAAAGGCTGCAGAGCATGAGTGGGCCACAAAGATGATTTGTGGGGAAAGTGGCTGCTCTGCTGGAAAAGGGCAGCACACAGAAAGAAGAGCAGGCAGAGAGCAACATGCTGGGAAAGGCAGACACTGATAACACAGCAGTGGAAATTCATCTCCAAAGTCTTTTAAACGCTTTTCAGAAGTTTCACAGCAGGCTTAGAGTGGAGAGCTGCTCACTGATTCACTCATAATAGTGTCTTTCCACCATAATGGGACTCTTTGGCCAGACATGATGACATTGTGCTCACTTTGCCTGATTGTAAAATTTTAGCCTTGTCAAAGGCAGCACAGTTTTCTCCAGCTCCTTGCACATGCACCTCAATAAAACTTCAAGCTTTAGGGCATAAGTCCCTGCCAAGTAATCAAAACTAGAAGGACTCCTTCTTGGCGAACAGATTATTCCATTTCTGACTATTTCACAGTTTTTCTAATTTCTCAGAAGCATATTAACCCAGAAGAGATGGTGCTGGAACAGAAAGGCTGCAATTTGTGTGTATAGCATGTTCCCTCCCCTTTCCTATCGTTTCTATGTAAGAAAATTCAGTGGTTCTGGCCACATTTAAAATATTATACTGCAGAATGCTCCCCAGAAAAATTAAGAGGCAAAGAACAGCAAATGGTACTTTCAAAAAAACACTTGGCAATGCTGAAAAGTAGTATATGCAGTATAATTATGTGTCTTCAAATCCATATCCATGATCCAGTGCTTGCTGCTGCATCCAGTCAGCAGAGCACAGAAGGAGCCGCTGGAGCTGGCAGCAGCAGCCAGGCAGAGCTGGGGGCTGCTCAGCCCTGCCAGCAGCAGCACTTCCAGACAACTGAGGAGAAAAGCTCTGTATTAAAATTCAGGAAAACGTCTGCTCTGTATCAGTCTGATTTGATAGTTGATTTAACTTTGTGCTCGCCCAGCACTCGGTGGTTGAGTTTTGTATTTCATGTTCTCAGAGAGCAGATGACCTACTTTCCTTGTATTATTATTCCTGGTTTCAGCAGCCTGCCTCCCCGGGAGTGGAGGAGGAGTGCTGGTGATGTTTGTGGAAGATATACAGCTGGGACTTGGTTGGTGAGTGATTTGGAGAGAAAAGGGGTAGAGCTTTCAGTATGGTTTCATGGGAGGTGAAAATGTATTCAGGCTGCAACACCACACCCTGCAATGGGGAAGTCTGTTTACAGAGGGGTTTGAAACAAAAATGAGCAAGATGTAAAGTAAGTAAACTTCCTGGCAGAGATGGGGTGGAGGAGAATGTGTGAAGGGTGGGAGGAGTGGAGTGAGGGATGGAGAGTGGGGAGGGTGGTTTGACCATGGGTGTCCAGGAGGAAGATGCACAGGTTGGGCCAGCACATCCAGAGCCCCTGGTTGTTTACAGGGAGTGAGGTGCACAGAGAGAGGCTGTCTTTGGGGAAAGGACATAAGGAAGGATGATGGCAAATGTGTTAAGTGAAAGCGGGAAAGGGTGGGATAAGAAAGAAAGGGAAAATATGCCTGAAAATTAAATTTTTGCCAGTGTAGGAAGGTGAGTAATTCAAATTCACCTCCTATGCAAATGAGTAATCCTTGCTCATTTTGGGTAAACATAACTCTCAATGGGGCTTGTGCTTGCAGGTCTTTTGTAGCTGAGACCTTTTTGCATCAGAGCAAGGCTTCATCCCACCTGAATGTAAGATGCAGTCAAAATTGTCTTGTGGGATCCAAAAACCCAAACCAAGGAACTGCCTCAAAACCACAGATCACAAAAGCACAGGCAAGAGTGAAATGTCTGAGGTAGAGGCAAGATTTTTGCAGTCAGAGGGCAGCATCAGGAGGTCAAGCTAGGGAAGGAGAAGACTGGGGAAGATATCTTAGATAGAAAACCTAAAGCACCTTTAGGATGAAGAGCTGTCTGGGGCAGGAGTAGGACCTGGGAGCAGGAGCAGTAAAACTGACCTCTGTTTCAGCCTCCATTCCTACTTCATTTAGGAACAACCCCCCCCCCCCCAAGATGTGTATATTCTTTGTATGTAAGCATTTGCATCAAATACTTAAATACACCATTTTAGTTGCCTGATGGAGCAGAGCCCAAATAACAGCCAATTTTAATGGCCAAAGCAAACAATAAACTCTTCTTCTTAGTGCATCTGCACAGCCTTTCCTGCAGCCCTTTGGGCAGTCTAGGGAAAGGCTTTTGTGGCTGCTGTAACTGGAGCAAGGTGCTTGCAACCAACCCCAGAGTCAGCCAGGTATAAAAGTCAGGTCTTTGCCCTGGATCAGGAAAAGCCCATGACCTGCAGGAAGCTGTGTATCCCCTGACTGCTGTCAGTTCCTTTTCTGCATTTTCAATATTTGCACATTGATATGAATTGGCATTAATGACATTTGATGAAAATAGTTCCATTTAATACAGCATCTGAAGGTAAGGAACACTTCTCTGTACAGGTCTAGTTTGACACCCCAGCTTACCTTTTCCCATACAGATAGAGAAAGTGTCTGAAAGATTATATGAACCATTGTAATTGAAAGATATTTAGTCTTCCTTCCAATGCTGGTCTCTTAGGGCACAAGCAGGTCGATAGGCTCTGACACAAGACAGTACTTAAATATGTATTATTTCCCACAATTTGTGTACAACTTCTTGAGCAGTATGAGAGCTGATTACAGCTATTAGAAAAACACAAAATAATGATGCACCTAGTAATGGAAAAACCTTGTCTGAATGTTTTCCTTCACTTAGAAATGGCTTTTCTAGGTCTCAAAGGAAGAAATCAAATTATATTATTGCTGGAGAACAGGGAGAGGGAGAAAGCTTGGAGCAAGACAAAGGGTAAATGGCCATTTGTTTCCATGTCATCCATCGAGCAGGTGGAAAACCCAAAATATCCACTGAAGCGGAAAGGCAAGAGATGTGTTGTGTCTCCACTTTATAGCTTAAATACTTTCACGCTAATGAACCCCCGATGACAAGCAGTGCAGATAATTCATGAGTTAATTGATTGCTTATGATTCTTCAACACCAGGGAGGCATCAGTACTGCTCTCTGGAAAGCTCACCATAAGTTGCAACCTCCAGAGACCAATAAAAACTTTAGCAAAATTTAAGATGAGAAGACATTTCACATAATTTACAGGTAGAGAAAATGTCACCAGCTTCTCACCTACCCAGAAACTTGTCACAAACAGTCAGTTTCATGTCTTGATTTACTGAAGAAGGGTCCAAAAAATGAATTAAGGAATTCTGTATTTCTGCCCCCCAAAGGAAAACTCCTTGTTAAGAAACCAGAGGAGAGCATCTTTAGGCTAACCACAATTGCAAAGCAGCCATTGATTTAGGTTCTGCACAGGAGCAACTGTGGCTGCTTGCTGTTTATCATCCTGCAAGGAACTGATGTCTGTTGCCCTGAGCTACAATAAAAGGCCAATGAGAATTAATTTGACATCAAAAGAAGAGCCAAGCCATATAAGCCTTCATCAAAGGAGTAAAGCAGATGTGTAATTGGGTGCTCAGAGTGAGTTAGGTTTCTACTCACTCACCACAACCCTGCAGTGGATGGATCTGCTCATGCACCCAGCCCTGGAGCAACCAGTACAGGGGGGCTCCTACCTACCCTCTTCTAATTTCCTTATTTCTCCCAAAACAGAAGCCATACAACCCTTGCAGTATCAACACTGTTATTTGTGGCTTGACTTCCTTGAGGTTCCTATTCAGTGAGAATAATTAGTGTGAATACTAGAAGCCCCTCAGTGGGAATAAAGGGACAGCCCCACATCTCCTAGCACAGAGCAGAAGCTCATTAGCTCGCATGAATTCTCCATAAATTGTGGAAGCATATTCAGCATATGGCCTTGTTCTGCTTTTCTCCCCAAACAGAGAGCAAAAAACATATATTTTTGTTGATAATTTTCTCATATAAATTTGATTGGAAGTAAGAACATTTTTTTAATGGACTGTGTATTCTGCATCTGTGTTTCATGCGTTAAAGAGAAAATTCAATCATTTTAGTGTAATTGTTTTATTTACACCAGTTTAACCAGAAAATAAATGGCTACAATAATCTTCTTCTGAGTAAGAAATTATGCAGTTCACACCAGGAGGGTAATCAGCAATGAAAAAAGTTATATTTTCCTGACAAAGCTGAGAATTCGTGAATGCTCCCATGATGGGCAAGAAATCAAGCATTGAAATTACCTCAAGTCACTTCACATGACAAAATAACAATATTTTATCCATCTTCCCCTTTGTCTTTTCACTTCAAACAAGTGCAGGCCAGATTATTAACTTGCATTCAAAAGCCTGGCCTCAGAAACAGGAGATTCTTCACTCCAACTAAGCCCAGCACTGAGAGACCTCAGGGTGAAGGTCAGTTTTCTTGTAGGACTGGAAGTAGAAAAATCACAGAAGGAGAGAGGCAATGAGAGGCAATCTGAATTGTGTCTTGTATCAATGGAATTTGATAAAAGAAGGATTTGATTAGATACCACATAATAACAGTTTGTCTAATTAACATGCTCAGGAGGAAGGAAGCATGGCCAGAGCAGCACTGGGAGATGTCCAATCCCTGTAGCTGTGGTGAATTGTTCTCAATCCAACCCCTTATTTCCATACTGCCCATGGAGCACATACCCTACAATTCCCTCGCTTTTCAAACTACCTTCCAAAACAGCCACTAAGTAGGTTCTGATGTCTAATGCTACAAACCCTTCCTGTGACTTTAGAATGGCACCAAAGCATTTCCTGAGATGCACCAAAGGGACTCGAGGCTGGGCAAGAGGGAGAATTCCAGAACCTGAGCTCTGGGGATAGCTCCATGATTATATTTGACTTAATATAGAGGTATGAGGAGTATTCTCTTCTGGGTCTTTTCTTTTTTTTTTCCAGAAATTATGTCATCTACCTAGGAAGGGCCTGTGCAGTGAGGCAGGGATTAACTAAAATAACACACTCAGACACATTTAATAATGTGGCCATGCAATAAGAGACTTCTTTTGTTGAAGGCTAGGATGAGGTTCTACCAGAATAAAAGAGAAGATCAGAAACCTGCAGCTGCCAGTGAAAATGGTAGAAACAGCAAAAAAGAGACACCATCACCTCCTGTGGCACCAGTGTCAAACATCCTCCACTGCAAGAGGACAATTCCTCAAAAGCAGCAGCTGTCCAATTGCCCCTGCAGAGGCTCCAGCAGGAGGTGAGCATTGTCCCACAGGTGGGAAGATGCAATGGCCAGGCCAGCACAGAGGCACCATCACACTGCAGGCACGTACACCATCCCTGAGCCCCAGGGCTTTCCACTGCCTTTCTCAAGGAAGTCTGATTGCTTTACTTTACTTTCAGCTTTCAGATAACAGCTTCTAACAAGAAGCCAGAGAAATCAATACAAGTTGCTCAATGGTGCCTCTGGAGCAGCTGTAAAACTAATTCAGCAATATTATAACCTTGAAAATCCACCTTATCTGAAGTGGGATGGGTTATATCCAACACTTTAATGACTTTGGACATTTCCTTAGTACAGCAGAGAGCAGTACTGCAGAGCAGAGCTAGCTCAGGGATGCATATACTGCCAGTGCCTCACAGCTATAAAAAGGTTTCCATCTGCTTTGTTAAAATAAGGTTGTTTACTCAAAATGCCTTTGAAACAGAGACGAGGAGTAGTACAAATTGCTCTAGAAGGAGCATTGCTATTTATAATAAATCTGGGTGGAAATAAAGGTGATGACAAATGCTAGTGATTACACTGGAACCATGTGGACAGGTGGAACTGTGATGATTTTGATGTCCCTGCAAAGAGCAGTTTTCAGGACAGAATTTGCTTTGCATGCACAGACCTTGAATAGTTTTATGACATTTTAAAAATTATTTTTCTTCAGTGGTCAGATATTGAAATCATGGCCCAGACAAGACCTGAAGGAAGGTAGAGAGTTGCTGTGGGACCTAAGGCTGTACATGGACACTTTATATGTCAGGGCAGTCTAGAGAAAAAGGGGCTGCTGAGAGGTCCCACCAATGCAGATTGCTGCCCCTAGGTGATCAGTCTGCAATTGCAAAGCTATCTTTTCAATGAAAGTGGGTAAATATTGATTTTTTAAGATGACAAATCTTCCCAAATCAGAGAAACCCTGCAAGGCTTGAAATGTCCCTTGCGCTAGGCCTGGCTGAAGGGCTTGGTTGGGTCAACAAATGGAAGGTCACTCGTATGGTCCAGGCAGTCAAAACACACAGTAGCAAAGCCAACGAGCTCCTGTGTGCAGCTGTGCAGAAGCCCTGCTCCCCACTGCCCAGGGCTGAGCATGGAAAACAGGGTGCTAAGAGCTAAAGATTGGGCTAGGCACTCCCTGAACCTCTCAAAAACACACCTGTGTCATAGTCCCCATGGGCATGAGATCTGTAGGAGCTTACAGGGTTTTCTTATCCATACATCCAGATATCAAAATGTGCTTCAAAAACTGAACCATTGCCCACTGTAAATAATATCGTTATTAGTGAAATGGCAAAGGAATGAATACTGATGAAATTGCAGTGGCCCTGCACAGCTCTCTCACAGGAGGTGCCACTGCACTTTGTATTATGAGGTGCAAGATCCACAGATTTACAGAACCAGCATCCTGCTCTTGGGAGGACTTAACAAAAGGCTTTAAAGCAGAATCCAGGGAAGCTGAGATAAAAAAGCTCCAAAAATGTTCTGAAGTGTCTTTGCAGTTTCATTCCTACATTTGCCATGCCAACTTGCTCCATGCTTAAGCAAAATAAATTAATCAGTAGGGCTGCAAGGAAAACATTGCTAATTGAAAGATAAATAGACTCCAGAGAAACCTCCTCCAGGAAAGAGCTGACAAAATAGGAAATAGAGGCATAGGAGTAACACAACACTTGAGGAATAAAAATAACAGAAGCATCAACAGTGTTATAATGAAAACAAGCATATCCAAACATTACGTGAACCACACAGCCATTCAGAAATCATCATTTTTTCATCTATTTAGGAAAAACTAAGATATAAGCATGCAATTCCTATCTGCAGGGAAGCAAACTCGATTCTAAATTAATTTTAGCAGATAAGCATGATACATACCAAATTTCAGATCTGCAACAGTTAAATCACAGCAAATAGAGTTAGTGGCAATTACACAAAGAGAGGGATTCACTGCAAGGTTTTTTCTTTCACATTCTCTCTCTCCCATTCTCCTCCAAACAGGAACATACCACCTTAGCTTTATTTTTTTCAGACACTGATGCTTTCATTTTTAAGCTCTAAACCCTGCCCGTGTTTTTTTAACACACCTTGTTAGTTAACAGACCTGTTCACACAGATGAAAGATACTGCTCAGTATTTTGCTGACTTAGAATTATTGTCTCATGTCAATGGGGAGAAGCACCCAGCTTCACCTCTCTCCGTGCTTTGTGTGGCGAGGAGAGAAGGACATAAAGGCTTTCTCAGGAGCAAGACACCTTCAGTGCTTTCTTGCACCTTGCTGATGCTGTACAAGAGGAGCTGTGATTCCCCACAAGGCTCCCAGCAGCACAGCCACGGGCAAGGATCCTGTAATCTGAATGGTAATCAGAGAGGTTCAGCACCTCATCCCGAAGTATCTTTTTAAATGGTATCTTAAGGAACATATGACAAACATCCAACACACTGCATTTTTCACCAGTCAGCTGAAGACATGAGCTAGAATAGGGTTCTCTGCCAATTTTCGAGTTCCCAGCACCTGCTACGGAAACAGAAAGATTGTTCATAAAACATCTGTGAGAGAAAACTCAGTTGGAGTCACAGAAATCTTCTTTCCTTACCAGTATTCCTGCAGCTATGGCTTTGGGTTGTACGCACACTTCAGAAAGAGAATCCAGTCTTTTGATAGGGATAAATGTGCAAATAAAAAATCACTAAAAAAGAGATTGGATGAGGAAACGAGGGTGACCCATTAGACTAATGACTGATTACAGCATCTATAGTTTAGAGAGGCTAACAGATGTTAAGCCAGAGTACTCAGCAGTGTGTGCCAGTGAGCACTGTTTAAAAGTGATGCAGGATGTGGTCACCCTTCCTTCTCGTTAGCCACAGAGCATTAAAAAAATGAGACTTAATTACTGCAAAAGAAAGACACTCAATTAAGTAGACACAGAGTTAAAATTTTGTGATGTTAATTACAAACATGCAAACATTTGCTGTGGCAGTATCCTTCATTTCTCCTACTCTACACAGGCAGATGCATATATCCACACATGCATTTACCTATAGAGGGAAGGCAAGAGATGCAATTACATACTGTATGGTAGAACATGCAAATATATAGACATAATTAATGTGTAAATATATGAATTACTTGAAATTTAGAAGCATAAGCTGTATGAGCAAATATACAAATTACTTGAAATTTAGAAAATAAGCTGTATGACTGAAAGGGACCAACTTAGCATGTCTGCGACCTCATAGATATTGCAGCTCATATCTTGCAAAAATCCTTGTTGCATTGTTTATGGTTTAGGCTGTTTGCTCCAATACTTACCAACATGCTTCTAATGTCTACTTTATTTACAACAGCTCATACACAGATGGTCTTGGGCCATCTATTTTTCCTTTCCCAAATAATAGTTTTTCACTCTGATTTCTGATCTATTTATGGATAACGTCAGTGTCCCTGTCACCTCCTGATCTCAGTGTGACTCAGCTTTCGATCTGGTTGCCTCTATAGGTAAATATGTGTGTGGATATATTCATCTGTCTGAGGACATGAATCTAAAATGATTGTTTAGTTGCCTGGTTTTCTTGTTACTGAGGTGGAAAACAATTTCCTCTGCAGACAGTTCAGAATTAAGGGTGAACTTTATCACTGTCACCAAGCAGTGCCTGGACTCTCATATCAACCTGCAGACTGGGATCTCTGGCCAGATTGCATCTCCCACCCACCTGAGTGGAACCATGCAGATGTCAAAGGGTACCTCCCTCCAGCAAAAATTGCATATATTTTTCATAATTACAGTAAAATCCTGACTAGACAGATCTTCCACCTAACATCACAGATTAAAATAATATTTTAAACTCTGTTAACAGCATTCCCAAGTAGCCATATTGCAGAGCTACTTGTGCATTGGGGAAGCAGAAAGCAAAGAATTTTGGCTACAGTTATGCTGAAACATTCACTTCTTAGACTAAAGTGATCTCCTCTTGCCTGTTTATACATTAGTTAACTAATAAATACCCTCTTTGTTTTCTTCTCTTTGTCATATGCTGATGGTTTTGTTAGCTTCTTTCATCTGTCTACAAGATTAATAAAAAGAAATTAGTCGGGAGAGACAGGAAGTTCTGCTTTGAGAAAAGAATAACTTGAACTTGACTTTGTGGGAAAAAACTTAGCTAAAGAGGAGATGTTGTGAGGAAGCTGAATATGATTTTACCAAAGACTGATTCGTCTGAAAATTATTGAAAATGAAAAATTTGATTCTCAGGTTTTATAGGTGCTTTCACAATTCAGCTTTTGATATCAAGAATACTTCTAAAAACTAAAGCAGATGATATGCCATTCCCCAGGCAGCACTGGTGTGAAAATGATTTGCACCTGCTCCAGCCACTTACAGCACCATCATCTGCTGCTGGGCTGCCACCCACCTTCCCTTGCCCCCACCAGGAACCTTTCCTCATTCCCTCACTGCTGGCTGCTGCATGGATGGGAAACAACATCTCTCTGTCAGCGTTATCTGAGGAATACATCCAACCTGCAGGGCCCCAAGGTGGGTGGGAGTGAGCCTGCCCTGGAGCCTGCATGCCCCCCAAAATGTGCACTGCAAGGCCACTCTTGCTGCCAGCAAAGCGAGAAGGCACTCCAGGATAGACAGAAGATGCACTCACTGCAGTCAATTAAATCCTTCTGAGACTTCGTTCCCATGCTGGGAAGAGGCAGCGTTTTTATCCAACAGATCTGCTTATCCTGCTGTTTTCTCTCTGGTCTCAGCCTGGCTTCCAGTGGAATCAGCAGTGAGACGTGCTCTTATCCCTGGGAGCAGGATGATCACAGTGTTATGCAAACCATTTGGCTAACCTGGCCCTGTGCTGCTCAGAAGCTATTTACAGAGACAGAAAAGGTAAGACAAATATATGGAGGACTACAACCTAGGTCTGGTTTATGAAAAGCTATGAACACCTTTTCTGCTCAGTGCTGCGCACTGTAGAAAAATAGATGCCACTTCTTCAGGTGTGATTATGAATAGGTGAAAATTCAGAGTTGCAACTGTTTTCCTCAGCAGGTCTCCAACACACTCTTAGGAGTGAGTACATGCTGTCAATTGCTTTTAAAACACAAAATGTAAGAGCTTCTCTTGTCCCTATTATGAACTCCTGGAAAGAGATTACCCCTTGCTTTCCACCTTCTGATTTGCAGTGTGGCCTTGGAGAAATATACTTTTACTATTTTGACCAGACAAATCTGTCATTCCTGCAGCCATCCTGCATTTCTGCAAATCAGCTGGCAAATCTTTGGATTAGAGGCACCAAGGGTAAGCACCTGAGCAGTGAATTTTGGGGCCATGAGCATTTACGCTGGAGCACCACAGCCTCCATGGTCCTCCTGCAGCTGCAATAGCTGAGCTGTAAACAGCAGAGCCACAGTGCAGCCTTGTGCATCGTGCTCTGCCCCTCTTTCTGCTCTCTGTGCATTCATCTCCAGTTGTCCTCTTCTTCAGGAACAAGGTCAAAATCAACACAACAACCTGAGAGCTACCAGCAGAACTAAGCATGGTTTTCCCCTACCCTCACCCATTATCCACTTTATACTCCTTCTCAAACGGCTCTCGACGCTTTCTTTTCTTTCAAGTTAGTTATCAGGATTTTTTCTTCAGAAAAGACTCTCTCTAAGTAAAAATTCAAAATAGAAAGAAGGATTACCTCTTTGCGTTGCTAAAGCAAATTTTTGGTTCTTCGCTTTAATAACGCCAGGTATCTTCTTCCTGATTTTGCTCAGTTGATAGGTACAAAAAATTTTCTGTTTGAATTAGGAACTTATTTTTACTTGTAGAACAGAAGCCCAGCCCCAAACTGGTAGTGGCACTGACTTAGTGATTATGTCTTTAAAAAAGAGAGAGAAACAAAAATAATTAAATCCTACAAAAAACTAAAATTCTGGGCCAGTTTTCTGTAATACATACCAGTAGCAGCTCAAAGCCTGCCTGAACTGATGAATTGGTCCCTTCCATTAACATAGGTAAATTTAAGCAGCAATGTTAAGAAGGACATTATGGAATTTTACCAGTCGTAGAGATTGGTAAAAGCTGTGTTCCCCTAAAGCCATTACTAACTATTTTTTCTACAATTACATTTCATCCTTTGTGTGGAAAAAGCGTACATTTCTGACATACACAAACATAATTTTGTGTACAAGCAGAATAACACACAATATTGTTTAATTGCTGTAAAAATCAAATAATATATAGCAATATTTGTATACAGCCATCCAGGAATCACAGACACAGAGCAAAGTAAAACCATCTGAAACATTCAGGAGCTGTTGGTGTCACAAAATGCCATTTCACCAAGTGTTTTACAGTCTGCAGCATTAATTATTGAGCTCTGGTTGGGAAAGGTCTTGAAAGAATATAAATTGCCTTTTTTTTGTCAACCACAAGAAACAAATAATCATTATCGAAGATAATTGATTCTCTCTCACATGGCCACAGTGGCTGCTCATTAAAAATAGCAACCAAAATCAAACAATGGAAACCAAGAAAGAATAAACTAGAAGATGTCTTGAGCCTTTCCAAAGGAGCTTTTACCAAGTCTGGAATTGTTCCTACTATGTGTACACATGGGTTGCACATGGTCGAGAGCATCTAAGCTTGATGATACTTCAGCAAAGGCATCAGCAGAAGTTTTTCACTGTGGCCATGCTGGGGTCCCAGATCTGTCCCTGTCCCATGGCTGGGCAGGCAGGTGGCACAGGCAGCAGGGAGCCAGCACTGGGGATGCCCACACAGGCAGGGTGTTGGGGAGAGGATGAGAAAAGCCCTTTCTGGGGACCTGAAGCACCACAGCTGCATTTCTGAAATACTCCAAATCAGGCACTGCATTTAATGAAAATCACTCACTTCCTTTAAAAAAAAGCAAGCACAGTAGTCTGCTACATGATTAACACCAACACTTTCCTCCTAACTTTAAGAGATGCATGCTGGCATAGACTCAGACTTTTTTTTCTGTTAAAATGCACATATTTCATCTCCAAATAAAAGTTATGCAACAGCATTTTGTACCCCTGATCAGGACCAACTGCTAGACTGACTCCTGTATTACACAGGAACAAGATGTTCTGTCAAAACTATTAATACCAAATCTTTGAGGAAAAAGTGGACTATTTTGGCAGCAAATCCTCATTTCCAGTGGAGAATAGTCCAAAAGGAAGTCAAAGATCCGGGCTCAGAATGCAAAACAAGGAACACTTTTAAACAGTCAAGATATTTTTCCATGCAATGGAGCAATTTTTAAGCTTTTTCTTCCTTCATTCATGTATAATCTCATAAACAGCAGTCAATTAAAAGCTTAAAACAAAGTAATTCTCTTGAAAAATGTTTCTTATTTAACTAAAGCCAAGATCTGGGTGTTTTTAAGCAAAGAAAACTGTGTTACACCACTCTGCAGGCACCAAGGCTGCTCCTGCTTCTCCCTGGGAGCTGGAACCTTCCTGCAAGCCACAGCTGGGGAGCTGGGGAGCTGGAGCCTGGCTCTGCCACACCAACAAACCCATGGGTGCAGCCCTGCACAGCTGCCCACACCGGACTGTGGGCTCCAAACTAGCGATTTTGCATGAGCTGAGATGGAGCTGGAGGTCAGGATAAGGTGAGATATTCGAAAAAGGGACACTGGCACCATATAGATTTTTCTGAGCACTTTAAAACTCAACCAATGCTTTGGCCATCTAGGCTGCGGGGTGAATCTAGTGGGCCTTTCTGCTCTGGCACCAGTGTCTGCATCAGCTCTGCCAGGTCATTTCTCCTGGGCTGGAAGGGGTACAGAGCCCCTCTTGAAGAAAGGAAGTTCAAGCTGACGAAGTCTCCGCAGCCAATACCTGTACTTGATTTCTACTTCAAGGGGGGAGGTCAGTAGGGTGCTGCATTTGAACACAACAGCAGAGCTCAGTCTGGAGCATGAATTGTGAGTGATCTTAGCCAGGCCCTTGTGCATCCAGCCCTCAGCCATGGCCTCAGTCCCCAGCAGAGGCTCATCTCTCCATGGCGTCTCTCAGCCCACAAGCACATCACAGCTGGCACAGAGGTTGTAAAATGGTGAGATGTTCTGGACACAAATGAAGAAAGATTTCTGCTGGTTTCCTTGCTCTTCAGCATCACTAAAGGATAGTAAATCTATAGCATAATGGAAACTAAGCCCAGAGAAAATAGCTTGTTTTGTATTTGAATCATCTGTCCATTATGGAGGTATGGCCACCTATCTGAAGGAGCCAGCCAGGCCATGTTGCAGGTAACCACTGCTCAGGCAGACACAGAAAGTGGCAAATGCTTGTTGCTGGCTTGGACAAATTCTTAAACACAGAATAAACACAAGGATTCTTGGTTTTGCATATTGCATCATCAAGTCACCATCCAAGAAAACACTGAACAGAAGCTTTTAAGAGCTAAACTGAGCGAGACTCACATGTGTTGTGGTTTAACCCCAGATGGTAACTCAGCACCACAGCACTGTTCACTCGTTCTCCTGGTGGGATAGGGAAGAGGATTAGAAGAATAAAAGTGAGAACACTCGTGGATTGAGATAAAGATAGCTTAATAGGGAAAGCAAAAGCCTTATGTGCAAACAAATCAAAACAAGGCATTCATTCACAAACAGTTTCCATGGACAGGCAGGTGTTCAGCCATCCCTAGGAAAGCAGGGCTTCATCATGGGTTATGGGGGTCTTGAGAAGACAAATGCCATCACTCTGCACATCCTCACCTTCCTCCTTCTTTCCCCAGCTTTATATGCTGAGCATGATGCCATATGGTGTGGGATATCACTCTGGTCACCTGGGGTCAGTTGTCAGATACATGATATTTTCACGGAGTCTAGTGCATACTGCACACATAAATTGTAATTTGGCTTTACAACCAATGAAGGGAGCCTGCTTGCTAGAGCTGTCTTGAATACAGCACTTTTTTAGCACTCCCATTTCCAGCTGATACCCTGCACAGCACTTTTCCATGGTGCCATGCCCAGCACATTGCCAGGACACCACAGGGAGATTGGCTGCAAACATACACACTCCACCAGCAGCACAACTCAGCATCCTTCCATCAGTGCAAAACCTATGTGTTCATTGGGCCTGAAAACCATTCCTTCCAATGCATGAGTACCACAGACTTTGAAAAAATTACTCTTCTTAACTCAGTATTTAGCAAATGCTTCTCACTAGTTGGTTATCTCTTCATCAAACAAAAGCTCTATTCATGCTGTTGACAATCACAATATTTATTGAAACAGAAGAAAGAGAGTTGTAGCTAATCAAGCCTTGTTCCACGGGTGGGTGTAAAAGCAATTTGCTTAATTCATTTTGGAAGTCACAAAAGCAAAGCATTAAAGCTCGTTTTACAACATTTATATAATTGTAATATTTGAAAAGCCATTCTCCTTTTAATTTATCAAGATTCAGTCTGGCTGTTTGCACTCCCAACTGGCACATTTCTGCTGGAGCATGGCAGCAGTAACAGCACAGCAGTGGCACAGTGGGGCTGGGGCAGAGCAGTGAATTGCCAACCACCTTCCAGCACCTCTGCAGGAAATGCCCAGGAGTACACAAGAAAGATCTGCTCCCTCAAAGCCACCAGGGACACTGAGGAGGGTCTCTCAACATAGGAAAAGGGGAAAAAATGTGCCAAGGAGCTTGCCAGAACGTTATTCATCTCCATCTGCTCTTTCTCCCAGCAGTAGCCAATGTGGGACCTGCCCAGGCTCAGACATGACCACCAAACATAATTCTAGTTCTTGAGAACTCTTCTATTTCTGTCCCCATAGCATTAATCTGCCCTGCCCATCCCATCCCATCCCATCCCATCCCATCCCATCCCATCCCATCCCATCCCATCCATCTCCCAGTTGTGCCTCATCAGCAGCCAAAGCCTGCATCAACTCTCTTACTCTTGCTGGCTCTCTGACTTAGCTGCACACATCCTTCCCTCCATATCTCCTGGTCCCCATCCTCTCCTTCTTTACTTCCATAAACCTGTCCCAGCTTTTCATTTCCTTTGGCAGTATAATTCTTGAGCCCCCTGAGCATCCCTGCGATGTCTGTCAAGATCAAGTTGGATGGGCCACTGAGCAACCTGCTCTAGTGGAGGATGTCCCTGCCTATGGTAGGAGGGTTGGAACTGGATGATCTTTTAAGACCCCTTCCAGCCCAAACCATTCTATGATTCTCTGATTTTCCCTCCTTTGCCAACAGCAGTCAGCAACTGAAACCTCCTCACAGGGGCTGGGAAAGTACCAAAAATTCATAACGTGCCTTACACTGCTGCATGGACAGCATTTACACGTGGCTGAGGATTTCCATCCATTGCAATGACAAGGAAAGCTGGAGAAGGATTTCACACTAGGGAGGGAGAAGAAAAAGAATCAGATAGTAAGTTCATGAAGCTTGTGCTGCAGTGCTGTACCCAGTGAGAGGCCCAATACCAAATGTCTAGAGAAAATGCAGGCACTGAAATCACGAAGCAGCGTGGCTCAGAGGACAAGCTTCCACCCACTCCCAGCAGCCAGTGTTAGAAATGAGCGTTTGGATTTCTGCCACCTTTACCCTTTACTTTCCATTTTAATTTTCACCTTTCACAAGTTATTCTTCAAATAAGCTCATTCAGGATTATGCAATGATTTACCTGTGGCTGGGGACACACAGTCTGGATGGCAGAAAACATGCCAGGAAACACAAGCTCACCCACTGAGCAGCACAACTTTGCTGCAGCCCTCATTTGTGTAGTACACAGGCTCCCCTGCTCCAGTCCAAGCTGCCTTCTCCTCAGCTGGGGAACGTCAGCCAGCTTAAGGACACTCAGTAGCACTGTCTTCAGCTTTCATACAACACAGCCTGGCAAATACCAAGCAGCGCTGCATTGTTGCTTATCGCACCTTTCACAATGCTCTGGACATATCACAGCAGAAAATTAGGAAAAGCAGTGATACACTGTGACCATGCAGGGCTTTAAAATCAAATGTACATGGGCTTGCACACAGATGCAGTTTCTAATTCAACAGCCAGTCTTCTACAGTCGTGCCTTTGTGCTGCCCACATTGTGCAATGAATTTGTGCAGAGCCCACTCTCAGGTCTGGCACATCTCTACCATCTATGCTGTAGGGTAGAAAAGGCAGGCAATTACAGCCCAGCACAGCAAGTGATGTGTTACAGGGTCTGTTTCCTTGCCTGGAGGAAGGAAAGAAAACTTGCACCAAGCACCCTCTTCCTTGCTCTCTGGGCTGAACTTGCAGCCCTGAGCATGTAGGTAAAGCCACTGATCAGAGAGAAGCTTTTAGCCTTTCTACAGAAACAAACCCATTTACAGCTGCTCCTGACTCCATGAATCACTGGTGCTGGTGGGCACCACTGGAAGCCTCCATTCCATCCCTCTGCTCCTATGAAGACAGGCTGAGGGAGTTGGGGCTGCTCAGCATGGAGATGAGAAGGCTTGTGGGAGATTTTTGAGCACCTTCCAGTGCCTAAAGGGGACTTATAAGAAAGATGGGAACAAATGTTTTAGTAGGGTCTCTTGTGATAGGACAAGGACTATTGGTTTTGAAGTAAAAGATAATAGATTCAGACTATATAAAAAGAAGGAATTTTTTATGATCAGGGTGTTGAGGCACTGGAACAGGTTGCTCAGGGGGTGGTAGAGGGCTCATCCTCGGAAACATTCAAGGTCAGGTCAGACCAGGATTTGTGCAACGTGGTCTAGTTGAAGATGTCCCTGCCTGTGGCAATGGGGCTGTCTAGATGACATTTGGAGGTCTCTTCCAACCCAAAACCATCATATGATTCTATGACCTGAAGAGGCAGAAGCCATGCTGACCTAGAGGCCAGGCTTCAGACTTCGTCCCCTGCAGCTGCAGGCCACAGGTACAGTGAAGTTTCTTGCCTCAGGGCAGGCTGCATGCCCTAGTGCTTCAGAAACCTGCTTGAGGACTGTCAATCCTTATTGCAGGGAACATGGGAGCCTGTTTATGTGGTGAGTGCATGTGAGTTGTTCTGGTCCCAAGGCATGGAGCCTGGAAACACAGCTGACAGTCAGGGAAGTAGATCAGGAAAGACATACTGTCTTATCAAACTGCTTATCTTGATTCAGGCAAAGCTCTCCCAGAACTTGTCTTTGTTTTATTTGGTGTTTCTCAAACTAAAGGTACTGCGAGTGAACTAACTTGGAATTAATACAAAATACTAGTAAATACGCTGCAAAGGGAAAAGCAGATGTTGCAGAGGTAGAGGAACATTGAGATACTGCTAGGCAGCAGTTTCCAAGGAAGATTCAAAACCTGAGCTGAGGTCCATGACATGCACAAAAGGCCTGTCACAGTGCAGAGAAAATTTCCATATGACCTCTGTGTATGTATATGTATGTCTGTGTATTATATATATATATAATCCAAAATCATGTTGGATTTCTGTCACCATCAGTTTGCAGACTCCTGTTGCCCTGCAAGGAGGTGTTTGGTGAATGACTCAGTCCTAAGTTTTCTACTTCTCCCTGAGCAAACATTTCAAACTGCTTTCCCCAGGAGCCAGTTTCGTGTTTTCAAACATGAATCCTGTTTAATTTTTGACCCACCTTTTCATATTTTTAATATTTTTTTCATAGGGTAATACAATAGCTACTGGTTATTGTGTGGAAATTGGACTTTACAATCCTTGAAATGTTTGGTTTTAATTATGAGCAAAGATGCAGAGGAAGATGAAACTCCAGTCCCTTTGGCCACTCCTTGTGGCTTATTTCACTGCTGTTAATCACTACACATTGTTTACAATTTCTCAGCCAATTTTCAATCAACAAGAAACTGCAAACTGCTCACATTAAAGCCAGTCTGAATTACTTCTGCAAGTGAGATTTCCTCAGATGCCCAGCCAAGCTCAGCTCTTATATAACCCAGCTGAGACTGGTGGATTTATCCTAAGGATGAATTTAAACAAGTGAATCAAATTCCAGAGACTCTGACAAATCCCCACAATCTGGCATCACTGGGTGTGAGATGGGCTGCCAAGCCTTGGCAGCATGAACACACATGCAGGCAGCTGCCTCTGCTGTCTGTGGCTTGTTTGCAGGGCTGCAGCCATGGCTGGCAGGGACACATGTGGCACCTCATTTCCCTGTGGTCACCCTCCATCTGAGGGGGCACCTGCCCTGGGCACTGCTGTCCCACACCTCTGCAGAGCCTGGATGGTTGTGCTGCTGTTGGTGTGGGAGAGGAGGGTGACATCTGCTTCTCATCATGCCCAGAGTGCTGGTTGTCTTCCTCACTCTGCCAAAAATAATCAGCCCCATAACCAGATGCTGGCCTACAGTAGAACTTGCTTTGGTAATTCTAGTCTGGACTCAGTGCTGGTGCTGCTTACACTATTTCTCCCTACTGGCCCCATTGCCTCTCCCAATATTTGGTTTGCAATGTAAAGTAGGGCTACCATATCAACATAACTTTTGAAAAGAATTCTTTTATGCCTTGGAAAATGATACCCCATAGAAGCATGGAAGACCCAACACTGCTCATGAGGCTGTATTTATAGCACTGTTGTTTCCATGGGGTGGATGCTGCCAGACATATTTTCAGGGCTTCCTTTTCCAGGAATGGTTTTGGGGGTTTTTTGGCTAATTTTACAGAGTCTTTGTTCTGCCCAGTCTCCTTCCTTCTCCAACAAAGGCACACACCAATTTTAAGACCAAATTTACATACCTGCTCATGAAGAGGCCAATTGGATCAGTACTTCCCTGCCCACTCTGAAGCAACCCTCAAACAAGGTATCCAGCTTCTTGAGCTTGGTACTATTCTTTCTTCCTGGGGTCCTTATGCAGCAATCTTCTTTCCAAAAATCTTTAAATGTTGCTTGCCTTCTGTTGATCTCTCTCATCCTTCTCCCTCACCATTTTTGGCTGACCTTTAGCTGAACATGTTTGGGAACATCTCAGTAGCATGATGGTTTACATCTGGAAGGTATTTAAATGTTCCTCTACCTCTGCCACAACTGCTTTTCTTTGCAGTATATTTACTAGCATGTCGTATTAATTCCAAATTTGCTTACTGTAGAGGTGATAAATTTACCACGGTGAATTCACAACATTTCTCTTCACCGTTATCCTAGCTTTGGTTTTGAGGCTTTTTCTGAAGTGAATTTAAAGGTGGGAAGTAGATAAAAACTCCATAGTGCATATAACAGTATTTGGGAGATACTTGCCAATTAAGACAAAGGATTAAAAGCAAACAGCTCAATCTTCCCTAGAAAAGACTTCCTCAAAAATGAACCCCTAAGATCTCTTAAAGTCAGTAGTGAGATGGTCAGAACTGATCATAATCCATCTTCCTCAGTAATTTCAAATCTATTTGCAAAATGGTTAAACCAGTTCTAAAGCATTTTTTCAAAGCAGGTAAATATTATCACTATCATAAACATTATAATTTTTTTCTTAAATCTCGCTTGAGCACAAAGGGAATATATGGGACACAGAAAGATTAAGTAATTAACCTCAGGTCGTGAAACTTGTGAGAATCAACTACAAACCTATTCTTTCCTGTTAATAAATTTTTAAGTTGAATGTGGATGGACTACTGATTTTGTTCATGAAAAATATCTCCAAGTCATAGAATCTTTAATCATCTCCCTTCCTGTTTTCAGGGGTTTATTTATCTATTCTATATTTTTTACATCGTGCCAAAGTACTGTGGCACTACCCTACTGCTAAATTCTCTCTAATTTGACGAGAAAAATAATTGCTATAATTCTCCACTTGTGCTTTATGGACTTCCACGTTAATATATCACCTTAATTTGATTTTTTTCTCTTTATCTGTTAAAGACAGAGGGCAAAGCACAATTCAAAAAAACAGATTTTAATATAATTTAAGCAATGTAAATAAAGAGTAACTACACAGCTGGTCATAAACAAGAATAAATTTTGCCCAGTTTTGGGAATTCCTGTTGTTTTGTCCTCTGTGATCAGTAAAAAATGAGAAACAAAGATACCTTTGTCATATGATCTCAGTAACAATTCACTATTTGGGCACTCAAAAGACTGATGTGTTACAGCACAGTTAGAGTATGTGGAAAGATTTCAATAAATACAGCTGCAAAGGGAATTAAGGGTAGGAGAGAAAAGAAACAAGAACCAGTTACCCCAAGAGACTGAGTGTCAGAACATTTAACTTTAGCATTTCTAGGATGTAATGTTTCATTTTATTAAAGTGGACCCAACTTCATTAAAAATGAAGAATTTTTAAAATAAATTAATTTTTGACTGAGTGATGTAGCTCAAATCTGTCCAAAGTGATCTTTCAGGTTTCCCTTCTACTAAAAAACTAGGGGGGAAAAAATCTCTATAAATTGGAAAGGAATTACATTTTCCAGCTCTTAGTTGTTAGGGTTTTAGTGGGGTGAGGTGGAAAGAAGCAGTTCCAAAACAATAAATCCATCATTTACCAAAATGCTCTGGTTCTGAAACAACTTGCTCCTCTTTCTTTTGTTTCAGGAACACCCTTTGTGTGCCCAACACAGACTATTTATTTCTCACTTACCCTTTCACAAAGACTGGCTCTCTCAGCCCATCTGCAGTGAGCCCCAGGTGTGGCAGTGACACCTCCAGAGAGAACAGTCCTCAAACAAACAGCACTCCAGGCCAGCAAACCTGTGGTTCATCTCCTCCAGAAGCCTGGGATCAGACTGTCACACAGGTCTTCGAGCCAGCCGTGAATCACTCACTGCTTCTGTCTGAAGACAACAAAGGTGTGAAGGGACAAGAGCCACCTGGAGCTGCCCTGGAAGCACCATGCTTCACCAGCTCATTAGCCCAGGAGCTTCAGGTGAATCCTCCAGGGACTCACTGCCTTCTTCCTTGGCAGTCAGTTTAATTACATTTTCCTGTCCTTGGTCTTTCTTCCTTTTCTTCTCCCTCTCAATCCAGGTATTTCCCTGCCATGAAATCCAGCTACCTCCATACCTGTCCCTGATCTCTTCCTTCCAACAGGGTGATGCCTGAAACAGGCTACCTGAAAACAGAGGCCAAAAAATTAGGTGCAAAAAAGTGGACAAATTTATTCAAGGCCTTCAAGGTACATTCGGGTAAGCAAAGTCCCCCTTGGGGACTACACCCAAAATGGACACCAGATCACAAGCCCTTCACCTTTTATAAGTTTTGTCTTATTAGCATATTGGTCCCTAATTCTCCAATCACACCTTCAGGTGATGATACTGACTGCCCCATGGTTGCTCCCCCCTTTCCACCATTGTTTACATATTTCAGGCCCTAGGGTAACGAATATGTTCTTGAATCTCTATCCAGAGAGCTTTGCTTTGGTTAAATGTGTTGGTAACAGAGGTTTTCAGCATTCTGTAAGAGCACAGAACTACCCCAAGTTACAGATGCATGAAGACAAAAAAACCCCCACAAAATTATTAAGGCATCATGGGTACCCACCATATGACTGCCCCCAAATCTCAGATTTTATTCTAGTTTGGTTGTTGTTATTTTTTTTTCAGCTTGCATATGGCAAAAGATATCTCTTTTCCTGGAAGGGAGAGGGCAGGATGGCCAGCTGTCACTCAAGCAGAGCATGACAGTTCAAAAACCTATGGGTGCAGGAGTGTCTGCTGACAGCACATCCTGGTTTCAGCTCTTGCATTAAGCAAGACCAGAGACAGGGCTCTGCAGCCACGCCTGCTGCCCAAAATGGGGTTTGGCTGCCTGTGCTCATGGAAAGCTCTGATGTGGTGCATCTGTAATCTGGGATCAGCTTTGGGGAAAGAGGTGAATGACAGGGGGCTGCAGTGACCCCTTGGGAATTCCACTCCTTTGCCTGGGAGCCACACAGGCACTCAGCCCTTGTCCCTGCCTAAGCCAGGCCACTCACCTCTCTGGGTCCCTCACTGACCTGGGTCCAGAGGCTCAGCATCCCCTCTGCTTTGGGCCCAGCCAAGCCTCTATAAAAGCTATGAAATAAAAATTCATACACCAATCACACCAAATTAAAACTCATAGACAAGTCTCCATGGCAACTGTATATAACACAATTACTAGAGATACCTCAAGCCATGTTTCTATATCTAGCAGCAGCAGCTTGTTTCACTCAGGTTTGTTTAATCCAAACACTAGCATATTAATGATAAGCAAAAATTTTTTTTGAATAACTGGGAAGCTGGTAGAAACAAACATTCTTCTTAAAAATATTGCGTGTGGGGAGAGATCACAAGAGAGTCTTCTATTAGAAAAATGTGTGAGACTGGAGAAAGTCTTAGCCCCATGCATTTTTTAAAAAGATGCACTCATTACATATCATTACACAACTCACAATCAGAAAAAAAGTGTTTCCAAAGTCTAATTCCTTCCTTGCATAAGTGACCTACTTCAATCAGTTTATTTACTTGTTGAAAAAGTACCTGTCATCTTAGCATATTTCCTATTGCTCTCTTCTTAAGGGAGGATCACTCCAAGGATCACAAGTGTTTTTCTAAATTAACATGCTGTAATCTGCTAGCTTTTTTAAATTCATATACTACATTAGGCCTTATTAGATAAGAAATCTGTCTTCCTCCCACCACGTTCATCCTGCCAATGAGTATCATCCCCAACACTTTATGGTAAATCAGGGTTAGACATAAGGAAGGCAGTGTTCCACTGAAACTGCATCAGGAAGTTTAGCCCAGCAGCATCTAATTACTCAGATCAAATACAATGGAGGATACCTGGGATGTAATATCCTGGTTAAAGACAGTCTGGGACCTCACTACCAACTTCTGTTTAATGTTATCCAGTTACAAGATCCATGAGAAAGAAACTCTATATAACGAGAGACCTATAATCTTCCTGTAGGCTGGAGCAATTGGTTTGACTGGGTAAATAAATTATTTCCTACTTATTGTTTGGCAGAGAGTTTTGGGATATTTGAATAGCAAATAACTCCACAGTTACTGCTTTCATTTTAAGCAAGACCTTTTTCTCATAAGTATTGGGAGGCAACAAACAAACATCGACAAATAAAGGTTCAACAGAAACCCAAAGCAGGTTGTGGTATTGGGGAGGCAGCTGAAGTGAAGAAAAAGTTATTATTATTATTTCTGATAGTGTTGCAGTTTTGATGTGGGGTTTTTAATATATTTTTATTTAATTAAATGTCTGCAATTCCGGGAATCAGTCTTAAAAGACCAATATTAACCTCCAAGGCTGTGAACCCATCCACAACCCTTCAGCTGGATTTCAGTTTAGTGGACACTCCAGATTTAATGGCTATTCTTGACACTACAAATCACAGGCACAGAGAATCTGCACTTCTGTAAAAATAGATCATCTTCTCTGGCATCCAGCAGCTGAAATTTCAGGGATAATTTTGAAAAGCCAGCCCTAGTCAACCTGCAAAAAAGTTCATGCAGGGATGCAGGGGCTGGGGCCCAGGGTGGCAGGCACTGCTCCCAGGACACTGTCCATGGCCTGAGGCACACAATGTGCCCAGTATGTGATGGGAGCAGACTGCATGGGGTCTCCCACTCAAACACTAGGTGTATTCTTCCACTTACCTACAGATGCCTTTTTAAAATCACTCTCCACCGAGTCAAGGAAATGGGAACATGCACTGGTGCTATAACAGACTGCTTTTTTATGTTTGCAAAAATGCATTTGTGCTGGAAAAACGCCTTGTTTGCATTATAAAGAGTACTCCCTTAATGAATCACTTCCTTAAAATATCTCCTTGTACTGACATGTTACTTTTAGTTCTCTCATTTCCTCACTTTAATTACTTTGTCTTAAGGAGCTTTGCTTGCAGGAATTATATTGGAGCGCTTGACTACCAAATTCAAAGTCAGTGGTTCATAGCCACACTTTCTTTGGGTATTAAAGCAGCAGTTTGCAGCAACAGACACATGTCATGACTTCTACAGTGCTACAATAATTTTTCTGCCCCTTCTTAGCTAAGCTCTTCAGTTCCACTCTGCCCTCCCCTTCACCTCATTGCTATACTACTTGGCTGATCCTCTGCTAAAGCATCTCTCTACAGATTGCTCCTTTTCCTGGAAATAATTTCTGGTAGCATATTAAAGTCTGTCCTTATGTCAGGCACTTCCATGCAGTGTGATGTAAGATGTAGTGAGAAAAAGCAGCAAGATAAATAATCAGAAAGATTATGAGGAACAGCTGTGGGAGCTGAGTTTTTTTAGTCTTGAGACGAGGAGGCTCAGGAGGACCTCATCACTTTCTACAACTCCCTGACAAGAGGTTGTAGTGAGGTGGGGGTCAGTCTCTTCTACTGTGCCTGCAGTGAGAAGATGAGAGAAAATGGCCCAAAGCTGAGACAGGGGAGATTCAGATTAGATATTAGAAAAATATTTTTTACTCTCAGGGTGGTCAGGCATTGGAATAGGTTGGCTAGGGAGGTTGTGGAATCACCACCCCTGGGAGTGTTCAAGAGGTGTCTGGATCTGGCACTGGGTGATGTGGCTTAGTGGTTTAGGGGTTACAGTGGTAGTGTTGTGTGGAGAGTTGGACTGAATGCTCCCAAAGCTCTCTTCCAAAATCGATGATTCTGTGATTCACTGCTGGCATCAGTATGAACTCTCTGCTGTGGTATTATGCACTGGCATTTCTGAAAACTCAGCTGTGCAGCCTAACCTCTGCCCATGCTCCTCCACATCCCTTGGTGTGGGAACTAATGGCAGAGCTTGTGAGAGAGACCATGGCAAAACTTGGAGTCTGTGAAGATGTGATACCAAACTGCACAGAACTGTGATCTACCACTGCTCCTGCAGTATCAGTGAGGGCAGCCCCACGCCTGCTGATCTGCAGCACATCCTCCCTTCCTGCCCAGCAAGCACAGCTTCACTTGTGGAGGCAGTGGGGAAGGAGAAGACTCAGGATCTTCTGCTCTCCTGGCCCTGTGGTACAAGCCGGATTGTTCCCAGCAGCTGCTGGGCAGGGAGGACAGTAGCTCTGAAGGTCCCAAAAGGACAGTAGGTGAGCTATGCTGCTGCTGTGGTCCTGCAGCCTTTGGGTAAGGGGTGATAGATAGAGAGAAGTACCAGCCCCTCCAAAACCATCTTGCACTGTGCCTTCTATCCCAGAGGTTGGCAGAAGCACATAACAGCAAGAAACAGGCTGGAAGTGGGGCAAGAAAGAAGAACAGAAAAGAACTCATCACTTGTCCACACGTTCTGCCCCCTTACCAATTCTTCTCATCCAAATGCTTTTGTGTAACTGAGGAACTTGTTGGTATAAGCATACCTTTCTCTTTTTCTCTGGATTATTTTTTTTCTTTCTCCTCACATCATTGTCATTAAGGATCTGGAGGCTTTCTAACTCTTGTGGGTACAAATCCCATCACTTTGTACAACCAGTAGACTACCCCCAGCTAGGGAACTCCAGATGCTGCCTTTTTACACAAAGATGTCCTTCCTGGAATGTGTTTTGCAAATATGGCATCTTATTGTTCTGTAAGTACCATTGTGTTAGCCTCTTAAAGAGAAAAATGAGAGGCAAAAGTCAGCAGCATAATTACTGAGAGAGGCACCACTGACCAAGGAGTACAGATATAGAGGTGAGGGTGTATCAGACTCAAATTATGACCCTCACTTCACTGGAGAGTGAGTTTTTCTCTTTGATGTAATTCAACAAGTTAAACTTTTTCAGTACAGAGAAAAGTATTCTAAATAATATAATCCTCTCAGCAAAATTTAAAAAAATAAGAAAATAAAGGGAAAAGGTCCTCATCAAAGTGTTCATTGATGTGGTAAAACCAGCTTTTTAAAATGAATACAATTAGCAATTCAGTGGAGGATCATTTATTATCTGTAGCATTCACACTCCCACTGATGCTATCACCAAATGCGAATACAGGTGGAATAATAAATACATAAATATGCATAATAAAAATAAATAAATAGTTATCATATTATAATAAAATAAAAATACATAAAAGGAAATGGGCTCACATTTTATGATGGTACAACAGTTGTCAAAGTTTTTCAGTCATATTTCCATGTAGAAAATGAGCGGACTTCTGCTTCACCAGTTATAATGCCAAAAGGCTGTAATTAAAATATTCCAACTGTGTATCTGCAAAGGTATAACTAAGGCAGAAAAATATGTTTAACTCATGCAAAATCTGGACAGACTGTATTCATTCTTATCAGTATTTAATTAAATATAAATTAAGTCATTGAAACAACTGGCAGCCCATTCTATCCTGGCCATGTCCTGTTTCTTTTTAAGTATTTGAAAGACAACATACTCTTTAACAGACCTTTTTTTTTTTTTTAAGAAATAAAAGCCAAACTGTAATTTCTTAGCTGTCTTGACATGGTGATGACAGCTCTATAAACTGGTGTAATTATAGAAAACTGAGTTCTGATGTTTGATTTTGAACACACCATTGCAAAGAAATATTATGGAACAATTTTTGAAAGCTGATTTGCCGTGGCTGGTGGGTATGTATTTATCATGCTGTTATCCCACAAGCCACCAAAGATCAAATACCCAAGGATGTTCCTGGGGCTGTCATTGAGGGAGGTAGTCCAGACCCACCCTTGCTGAAGGAGCCTTTGGGCTGCACACACACAGAGATGCCACTGGTGTGGGAACCCTCCCCAAGCAGTCTGGGTTTGCAGTCTGTGGCTGTCAGCAAACACGTGGCTGCTGCCATATGTGGGCCTGGCTGGAGAAGGGACACTCAGTTTGGGAACAGAACTCCATCAGATGCATCCCAGCAAACACCAGCAAGTGCATAACATGAGAGCTGCTCTCCAGTTTGGGCAAAGTCTGTTTTGATCAAAATTAATTTCATATGAATAATTTACTGCTCTAGAGATATATAAAATGATAGCCTTTTTTCCTATATTGTTTAAGAAAATCTAATTTCTTATAACACAAGAAATCAGGAAGTTAATGAAACCCATTCTTCACTCCACAGTGAAAGTTAAAACAGACCTTAATGTTAAATAAATGTACTGAGAATTGCCAATCTTTGATTTTGGACAGCATTCCTCTTGTAATTAAATTGTGTCCTAACATAATCAGGTTACTTTTGGCCTCTTACTGAGATTTTAGGGACATCAAACCCCCCTTCAGCAACAGAGTTGCAGTGCTGGATCCATTTCACCCACAGAATGAGGCAAAATCGTGTTTGGGCTGACAGTGATGTGGTGCCTAAGCTTCTGCCTCCTTCTCTGCATGCTAAGAGCACTGCCAGGGCAGCTCCAGCACTGCCTGCACCACTGCTGAGGTCAGTGGTATTTCTGAGGTCTGGCCTCAGAGGCTGGAGAAAGGCAGTACTGCATGACTCTCCTTCAGAAGCATCTTCTGAAGAGTTTGTGCACAGCGTGAAGTGTTGAGGATGTGGAGAGTCATCACAGAGCCAAAATATTACAGACTGCCCTGCTAAGTGGATGTGAAAGATCCCTGCCAGGAGATTTAGATCTTCAGAGACTGCCCTAAAATGAACTTGAGAGAGCACTTTCTGCAGTAATTTAATACTAGCAGGATTTATACATTTATTTTTAAAAATCCTTCAGCATGAAAAATCCCCAGTGCCTTAGCAGTGGCATGTCAGGAAACCATCCTCCAGCATCCAGGTCTCAGCCTCACTGCTGAGAAAGGAGTTTTGCAGGAATCCAGAGTCAGTAATCCCAGCACGAAATAGGGTTGTTTGCCTTGTTTCTGTAGGAACAACAGGAGAGAAAGAGGAAGAATTTGAGAAGGAGAAGAGGAATACAGGAAAGCAACAATAGGTGCCATTCAAAGCAGAATTCAAAGGAACAAATAACATAAACACTAAGCTGATTACCTGCGTTGGAGGAGGTAAATATGTTTGTAGGAATGCAGAAAATGGAATATGCCATCATACAAGTGTTTTTTCCTCACATGTTAAAAATAGTGAATGTAAGTACAATCTCTTCATGTCAAGAGGAACTGTATATCCTCTTCACTTCTGACAATCCAACAGACATGCAGAATCCTGAGCCAGCAGAGATCTTTTCCATTGTACTTTTCCACTCCATCTGCCCTTCCTTCCCCCACCCATGGATGTGTGTTGAGCTACTGTGTGGTGCAGAAAATAGCCCAGACTTCCCCGTAGCAGAGACCAGGCTTTGTGGACAAGCCTGTCCTTTGTCCCCATTGCCAGTACTGCCAGCTCCTGCATTGTTACCACAGTTAGCAAAGGGAGGGTGGGGGGCCTGCAGGGGCCATACCCACCACAGCCATTTTATATTAAATCCTAAAGTGCTGTCAGAGCATCCCTCAAGCCCTATAATTGCCCCCCTACAGAATGCAATGGCTTAGGATTATTCAGTGTCTCCCAGGGTAAATTCCTCCACCCTGGGTTGCCAGAGCACTGCCACACACCATGCTCAGTTTACAGCAGTGCTGGGGTGAGAGATGAGGCTCCTCGTTGACAGTGCCCTGTCACACACACCACTCCTCCAAACTACCACTGATCAAGCAAGGATGTTCTCTTTTTTTTAACTAAGAGATACATGCAATCTTTGTTCCACTGATTATGGCTATTCCTATTTCTCAGGAATCATTTCATCATTTCTCATCATGTCTTCATCATGAGCTTGACTTCCTAGTGTCAGCCACTGCTCAAGTTGTCCTCATGCTAGTTATGACCAGTCCAGGCTTGGGATCAGATGTGCATTTCTCTACAGACCCAGTTCTCATGAATTCTATTTTTAAAAAGCGTCAGGGATTCCCAAGAAAGCAACAAGCTCTGCTTCAACACAGATTTCTTGTTTTAATAGACATTGGACTTTCTTCTTTCAGAGACCAGTGGCAGACACAACAGTTAAAATACATACCTTTGTCAAGGAGAGAAAGGTCACAAGTCCAGAACTGCGCCCCTGAAAGTGGTGCCAGGCACAAAGACCAGCTGCCATACAATGGGGATAAACTGCCATGTCCCCTTCAAAGTGTGTTTTACATGAACAGCTAAAAGAAATGTGATGTGTGTAGAGAGGAAGGGATAGGGCACAGAAAAAGCAACTGGTTAAAAAAGGTTTTAAAGCAGAGAAGAATGTGGCAGCTTCTCTTGTCAGTTCAAAGTTTCCTTGTAAAACTATTCACCTACCTTATGTAAAAGGCATCTGTAAAGAGTTCAAAAGATTCCACAAAGATCCCTACAAATCTAATTCTTGCCTAGATGCAGAAGCAGTTTAAAGCTTCTTTCAATCTATTCATTTCCTTGAAGCAGATCCAGATTAAAAACAATCTCTCCAAAGAAAAAAGAAAATCCAAGCACCTATTAAATCTATTCCCTCTGATAAATCTCTGTATCTGTATCAGGTGTCCTCAGCTCCCATAATCCCTGTACTTCAGCCTGCCATTCAATAATTTTATTAAATGGTAACTTCCTAAGAGATTAAAAGAAGATTTCTTCTTTGACCTATATTCCTTTTTGCAGAAATGGTAAGTTTCTGATGCTCTCTCGAGGCTGAATGGAGGTCAAAGCAATCATAAGTGATCCTGTACACATTTAACTCATACAAAGACTTCTCTAATATTTGGTAACTGTATGCACTGACACCCTGTGTAAGTGCCCTGAAGGAAAGCTACCCAAGGCTTTAAACCTTGTCTCCCTGCATGAGAGTTTCCAGTGATGTTCAGTGCCACGGCTGCAGGTAGCCAGCAGCATCCCCTGCCCAGGGATCACCCAGGCACAGCTGCTGCCTTTGCACTTGCTTAGCATCTAGCACTAATCTGTCTTGCTATAAAACCTCCTCAGCTCATTCTGCAGAGGCACTTTTACCTAGTTTGCTGGCTAATATTCAGAAAATATGGCCATGGTGGGGATGGTAATAACTTGGAACAGTTTTTTAATGGCAAATGGCACTGGAGAAAAAAATAATTTACATCCCTTTAAAAATTTTTGATTCTTCCATGCTAAATATTCTTATATTCATTATTCTTACATTTGAATGTGCTAGCTCATTCTTTGTAATTACCTGAACAAAGATAATGTTGGAATAATTCAGGTCAATTCTCTTTACTCACAAATAAATAATATTTAGATATTTGCCATTTCACTCACCCTGTGAGTTCAGGGGACTGTAAACAACAAATTATTTTATAACAGGCACAATTGCTATTATTTTGTCTCATCTGTCTTCATACCAATTAAATTGACCTTATCCTGAGCAGTGAGCTCTGAAAACTTGGGCTGCTGTATACTCAAAAATATAGAGAATTTTAATTAGCCATGACATACCCAGCAGTGTCTGTCTGCTGGCATGGAGGAAGCTGCCTAGCAACAATGCAAAGAAATCCTCCAATAACCCTGGTGGATCACAAAGAGTCTGTTAAAAATGGTAATCTCTCTCATAGACAAGTAGAGACGGTTTCAATTAGGGACAGCAATTCTCAACTTGTTATTTATATGCAGTGAACAAAAATAACATTCATATAGTATAAATACAGTGTGAAAAGGCCATGCAAAATTACTTAGAGATTTAATTTGCAGTACTTAATTTGCCATTCACATCTGTAAGCCTTTTGTTTTGCTTAATGGCAAAAACATTCCAGCTATGTCAGACCTACTCTGGAGCTTATACAAGATAGAAATCTCAGCGAATAGGGCTGGAATGGGCTCAAGGAGTCATTTAGTCCATCCTCAAGCACCAGGTCAGGATAAATTATATATAAACCAGTCCTATCAGTGCCACTTTACTTGTTTCCCAAAACCTGCAAACCTAAGCAGTAAACAACTTCCCTTGGCACTTTGGTCAGTTGCCTGACTCTCCCAACAATTAGAAAATATTGAGAAATCTCTAACATGAGTAGAATGGAATGGAATGGAGTGGACTGGAGTGGAGTGGAGTGGAGTGGAGTGGAGTGGAGTGGAGTGGAGTGGAGTGGAGTGGAATGGAATAGAATAGACTAGAATAGACCAGACTAGACTAGACTAGAATAGAATAGAATAGGTTGGAAAGGATGTTAAAGATCATCTAGTTCCAACCTGCCATGGGCAAGGACACCTTCCACTAGACCAGGTTGCTCAAAACCCCATCCAGCCTGACCTTGAGCACTTCCACAAATGGGGCATCCGCAATGTCTCTGGGCAACCTCTTCAGTGCCTCACCATCTTCCCAGGTAAAAATTTCTTCTCACAGGAAACCCCCTTTGCTTCAATCCTGCTGGCTGTAGTGAAGCAGACAGAAAGAACAACACACATTATTTTAGGAATTTCTGACATACTTGGAAATGGCTATCGTGGATCAGTCATCTATCAGATAAGCAACTCCAGCACTGCTTAGGCTTTCCTCATACAGCTCATACATCTTTAGTGGACTGCTGCCTATTTCTTTTGGATTCTTTTTCCAACTCCTTATACTCCTTCTTGCTTTGCATGTTGAGTTAAAGCACCCTCCCAATCCAAGCCAGCAGAGATAGCTCTAGGTCTGCGGCCATCACTTCAGGTATTGCAGGACCCAGTTGACTTTTGTCTTCCCTTTCCCTTTCCCTTTCCCTTTCCCTTTCCCTTTCCCTTTCCCTTTCCCTTCCCCTTCCCCTTCCCCTTCCCCTTCCCCTTCCCCTTCCCCTCCCCTCCCCCCCTCTCCCCTGGGTTCACATCTCTTTTGTTGCTGATCCATTCTCACCTCTGGCCTTTCTACAGAAAACTGCATCAGAAGGAAATGAAGAGCTAGCATAGGCTGGAGTTGCCCACCCAGAGTGGACCCTTCCCTTATGCTGAGATCCCATTTCTCCCCAGCAAAGGGCAAGTGTGGGGCTGGAGGCAACAAGACCCTGCGTGGGCTCTTGCCTCCATCCCTGCAGTCCTGCCTGGTCAGGCAATGGAATATGCCCAGACCAACAGCGTTGGGGGCAGATTTTCATCCACTCCAGTCTGTTTATCCTCTGGATAACAGGCACTGCTTCCTTCAGATAGAGCCCTGGGGACTCGATGGATGTGTCCTTCCTACCTCAGTCCAACAAAGCCCCAGGACACCATGGCAGCCCTCAGCTGCCCTTGGCAGTGATGGCCACAGGCAGGAGCATGCATAACCAGATTTTGGTTTCCCCAAAAGACTAACTCATTAAAGAATTAAAATTGAATGCCTTTAGAGATTGCATTCTGGCAAAACAAAGTCCCTAGTCCCTCCTCAAGAACAATGAATCACTTTTTTCTTGATGAAACAATTAAAAGTCTTCCAGTGGATTAGCACAAACCTTTATTCTAAGTTGGCAGAGCTGGAAGTAATGAGGAAAAAAGCCCAAGAAAGGAATAAATAGAGGACCTCAGTACCTGGGGTTAAAACACTGGGAAAAGATTTGCTCAGCAGAAGCTGTCAACCCCAGTCTTTTGAAATATACATTTTTGAATTCAGAACAAAATTCCAAAGAAACCACTTTAGTGCTGTTGACCAGATGTCTACATTTTCATGATATTTTTAACAGTCACCAGACAAGAATTAAATCAGTACTTTGAAGAGGGTGTCACTAAGTAAAGTCTTCCCACTGGTATAATTATGAATGGACTTCACTGTTGATTTTGGTAAATCAGGGTTCTTCTAGATCCTACACAGTATATGCATACTTACTGTGAAGCTGCCAAGTCTGCATTAGCATGAAAAATTAACTTTCATGTATATGTATATATATCTATATACAAAAACTTATTGGGGGTTCTTCCAAAACGTACCAGATACATGAATATATACATATATATGTATTTATATATTTTGGTCACATTAGGTTGGCAGTTTTCCAAAAAAAGTCCATTTTCCTTTTTGCTTATTAATGTGCCTGATTTCTTAGCTCATTAATTTTTATTCCTCTGTTCTTCTCACTGGGAGTGGAGTTTTGATTGTGGCCCACTCTAGAAGCAATGAGAAAATGTGAACATTCTCAAAGGTCTCAGTCAAAAGCTCTGTATTTCACACTCATCAATCAAGTCCAAACCTTTAAATTTGACTACAAAAGGCAAAACTTTCCTACCTGTCACTCTCATTTTTCCTCTTCAGGAAGCTATACCTTGGTGTGCTAACTCTCAGCCTGTCCCTGCTATCTTCTTTGTACTAATCAAAGTGGGTATTTCAGGGGTTTAAGACAGTTTAAGCAATGAGTTGCAGACACATTTCTTGTATCTGCATATTTATTCCAGCAAGGGGAAGCTTTATACTCAGGGGCATTCCTTTTGTTGCTGGCAACATAATAACATTTGCTTAATTGTGTTTTCTTAATGTTAATATACCCACAGGCTCAGACTCTGCCCGCACATTTTTGCAAATTGAATTAAAGGAAAAATGAATCAGAGTTAAAAGACAGCTGATTAATTTTATTCACTTGCTTAAGGGGGTTTAAGCCAAATGGTCTCCACATCTATTTTTCTTCAGAGAACAGACTTTATAGCCACAGGGCTAAGGGAAACATGTCAGTAAGCCATTTTCATTGCCATGTGTCAAGGAGAGCTATTTAAAGCATTAAAAGAGGGGACGTTAGGGAGAGGTGCTTGCCCCCTGCTCTGTACAAATGGCAAGGTTATACAGCCATGGTCTCTCCTGCCTGCTGCTGAGATCTGAGGGCTTTCATAAAACATTTTTTAATGAAGCTCTCACAACAGACCCCGGAGCCTGCTGTGTGAGACAGGCAAAGACACAGGCACAGCACAAACCCACTAAAAAGGGTTGTTTTAGTCCACAGAAAATCCACCTTATTAGCAGGTCTGCCTCAACACATAGTGTAATTTAAAGACTATTATTGCACTATTTAATAGGCTTTCAGCTAGTCACAGTAGAAATCAGTTCTTGAGATAGATTTCTCATTTGGACGTAAATATAATTCATTAGAGAGGTCTCCACTGGATGTATGTTTATACAAAGCCTGGGCTGAAATACCAGTGTGGATGCAGGACTGTTCAGTAGGAACCCTGCTCTATCTATCAGCTATTCAGAAGGGTCTGGCCTGAAGAGACCCTGTACAAAAATATGTTGGGCATTTCTGGTAACCCCCCTTTCAATGATTTCCTCAAAACTTCTTATTCAAAACTATTAAGTCAGAAAAGTTAGCAAGGTCAAAATCTCAAAGGAAAAAGGATGGTTAAAATATGTGCAAAAGTGGATGGCTTGAGCCCCTCTGTATCAGCAGAAGCTACAGCAGATGTCCCTTATCATGAATGGGACATCATGTCAGGATCAGGATGTGAATAGTTTTCTATCTGTTTTGTCAGCAAGGGAGTCGGAAATGAAAAACCTTAATCCGTATGGGAAGGATTTCCACTCTTCCAGGTCCCATGGCCATGAGACAGGCTGGAGAAGGGTCCCAGTCAGCATAAAACATCTTCACCACATGGCCATGGCCAACACTCTCTGTAAATACTCAGGTCACTTTGCACTTTCCCTCTTTTTAATCCTGACACCTCAAATGGTTCCCACCTCCCCTTCCCACAGCTAATGACATATGGATAGTGAAAATGACCCAGGAGGAAGACATGTAAAATTTCTGAGAGTAGAAGAAATTATTAATAGGCTCTCCAAACAACCTGTGAGGGCTTTTGCAGGCTTTGTCATATTCTGTGTTCCAGACAAACAAGACATATATTCCAATAGGTCTTGCATGCTGCATGCACTTGGCAAATACTCTGCCACATCCCAGCCCATGGGATACCTTCATGTGCCACCAAGCACGAGTGAAGCAATCCATCAAATCAACAGCCATGCTGAAATGTGAGACATTTGTGGCACAGCTTCACAGGTAGGGGTGGCAAGTTCCTCCCTTTTGGTCTCCTTTGTGCTTGTGTCACCAACACAGGATCCTGGTGGAATTTTTCACACTGCTTGGATAATCACAGTGTCTACCAAGCCCCCAAATAAGGTCTGGCCTAGTAGGACATGGGTGTTCACACCATCCTGGGCATCCACACCACACCGTGGACACCTCACACATCCAGAGGAATATGATATTAGCTGAACTGCAGCCCAGAGCTCTTCATTTTGCACCCCTACTCCCACTCCCTGCTTTGCCTCCTATCTTTCACTATTGTATCTCTATTGCAAAGACAACATTCAGCCTCACATTGCTGAATGAGAGGGATCTCCACCAGCACAAGCAGAGGTCAGGGCTATCTGACAGAGCCTTTCTGTTTGCAGGGGAGCTTCGACATTTGATCAGAGATTTGCTCTCCCTTCATTGTGAAGAAAACAAATTTTGCTTCCATATACAGAGGTTTCTCCCAGACTTGTAGCATTTTGTCCTGGTCTCTTCTCCTCAAATAATTGTAGGAGAGTTTTCTGTCTTTCCTAAGTAAGATGAGGGTCTGGAACTGCTTGCTCTTTGCCTTCAGAATTGGAAAAAAATATATTTTTATGCTTACATCTATGCATATGGACAGGCTTTGGTTTCTCTAATAGGGTAGTATCTATTTTAGTCTCTGAGTATCTATTCTGTAAATTTGGAAAAGTAGACTTGGTTAGAACTTTTGAAAGTGAAAACAAAGGATTAAGAGTCAGTCACTACGCAAGTGTTCATTTGCTATTAAAATATCCACTTAGGCATTTTTAAAGAGCAAACAGGCGAGAAATAAATTTTTTATTCTTCAGCACAGAGCTACCCACTAAGGAGAAGGCTGAAAGCTATGAATTTGCATGTTGGGATTGGTGTTTATGGTGGTGACTTTATAAACTGCATTGCAACACTTGAATGCTTTACTGATTTGAATATTTCTGATAAAAATGCTTGCATGTGAGAGAAGCCTAGTGAGAGTGAGGGAGCATGCAGCTTGATAGCAAATTCAAAATAATGAACAGTGACACAGTTAATATAATGTATTCAAAACATTGTTAATGCTTAAGCTTTCAAAATATTTCTAGTTTAAAAAAACTTTTGGGGAGCTCTGTTTCTGATGAAAAGTAGCAATAAATTGAGATTAAAACACTAAACAATTATATTGTTCTCTGTACAGCATGTTTCTAACTCTTAAACTTAGAGTAATTTTTGTGTAAAGGAAGCGAGACGTTTAGGGTTCTTTGCCTCACTTATTTTTCCCATTGGAAAGATCTGAAGTGGTGTAAGATGTGAAATGCATATCCCCTACTTGAGCATTTTATTCACTCACTAGGATGCACAATGGAACTTTGACATTTATAAAACTGACAGCATGAAATATTCCATGATTCCATGAAATTAAATTCAGGACTATCCAGCTCTGAGTGAAAGAAAAATGCAGCTGTGACTCACATTCCTGTCCTGGCAGGATGGAAAACCTTTGGAGCCCGTCGCAGCTGGATGGGGAGCTGACCTTCTCCTTCCTGCCACTCAGCCTGCTGCAGGCAGCAGCACAGAGACCTCTCAGAGCCAGGCAGGGCTTTCAACACCCACACAGAGCAACGTGTGGGATTTCAGGGTGGCTGGTGCATCCCTGTGCTTTTCCCAGGAGACACAGATGCTTTTTAGTATTCTGCCAGGCTCCAGGCTGGGGGAGGCAGGGTTGGAATGGGAGAAATAAACACTCTGCAGAGAGCTCCTCCTTTCAGGACTTTACGTCCATTGGCACTAACGTAGTTGTTTTTCTCTATAATATACAGTGCAGAATAAAGACATGTGATGATAAAAATCCTATTTTTAAAACTACAGCAGAAGCAATCACTTTTCAGAGAGCTCTGAGCAAGCACAGCTGCTCTCTGGGGCTCCTGGCTGGTGGGCCAGGTGGAGTCAGGCTGTAAGCAGACACATCTCCTTTGATCTCAGTGAATGATGCTCTTCCTCATACTCCTGCTGAGCTTGGCCTGGACTGCCCAAGGCACTGTAGGAGCCCATCAGCAGCCTGAGAACTTCCCAGGCCCCACTGGAGACCCCTGAGAATGCATTCACAGGAGGAGCTTCATTTCTGAACTTGCCCTGTCAGAAAGAGAGAAATGGCTGTCATTTAAAAATAGAAATAAAGTTTCTACACATCCTGGGCACACAACTCCTGTTTGCTTGCTTAAATTTCTTCCAGCTGAAGAGGCAGTGCTCCCAACAGCTCCTGAATGACAGGAATTTCGTGCTGAGAAGGCCAAGAAAGCTTTGGTAGTATTCAGAAAGAAGCTTTAAATTAACAGATTTGCTATCTTGTAGGAAGACCCCAAGGTGCTCCCTTTGCACAAGGAAAAATGTGTCATGACAGGACTACTGTGCACACTTACAGCATAAATGCTGCTCGAAGAAAGCACAAAAATATGCACGTGTATGAGGAACCCAACTAATCTGCAAAGCACTGCCACACTCTTCACAGGATCACACCAGAGCAGCCACTGTCTTTGGAGGGGTCTGCCCCACACAGGAGAGATATTGCTTACAGCAAAGGCTGGCAGAATAAAAACAATCAGCAAAACAACTGACTCCCTGAATTTACATTTACTGAACTGCAGTCTTGACAGGGAGTTATCCAGTCTCACAAGACCTCTCTGTTTGCAGTGGAATGCTGGGGAACTCTGATCCAGAGATACCTTGCTCCTGCTGTACCTTCAGTCATTGGAAGAACATGAGAAACAGTGCAAGATCCAGCTTTAGATGTGTGTGTCTGTGTAACACTCTAGCAGTGCCTCTAACAAAATGCCGAGAAAGGGTCTTTGAGGACCACAAGAATTACAAATGGAGTACAAGTTTCCTTCAGCTAATTTACCAATGTCTATATATGGTCTGGGAGATTATTTATACTGTAGTCTTCATCTGTGTATCATATTATTAATACACAGTAACATGTGGTCTCATAAATTCCCTGGAAAAAACTTTGGTCTACTCTGGACAGCATCTCATCTGCTTTTGATATTGTAAAATATATTTTACACTGTTATTTTTAAGACTAAATCTCAGAAATTAGATTTTACTTATATCAACAAACCCTAGGCTTTAGTAACATATTATCAGCCCTATGAAGTAACTGTGTACATACATATTTTAACGGGTCAGTTATGCCAGTTACTTAAATGAAATATGACTGTAATTACTGACAAAACACATTTAGATTTTCAAAATATTGCAGTCTCAGGAGAACTTCTTAATGTTGTTATGAATAATGTGTTGATTTCATTGACTACAGCATATTTTGTCAACTTTCAACCACAAAATGGTAAGAAGGAGTTTCGGTGGTCAGGAACAGTTCTCACTGTTTTGCTAAATGTCAGAGAGAGTTTAGTTCATGCTTGTCACTGGAAAACATCTCTTCAGAAGTGATGCTACACATTATTAGCTTCCACACTGACCTGTGCTGGTTGTTGGAGGGAAACTTCTCACTCTGAAATACCCTTGGCCTTGTACCAGAGTGGCAGACAACCAGAAGCTGGACTAGTTCTACTTATGCTTCACCTTTCCTTGCATACAATATCCTAGGTTATCACCTTCCATGAAAATCCCTCCTAGCGGGAGATTAATGTTATGGGGAAGCAAAGAATTAAATTACCTACTTCAGTTTGAAGACTGACAAAATATTTTCTAGGGTTAGAAACACATGTATTCAGCTGCAGGATTTCCTCCTTGTTTTCCTCAGCCTTGCACAGCTTTCAGTCCTTAGTCAAGACCCTCATCTTAGAGTGAGCATGGCTTTAGGACACATTGTCACATACCAGTTTTCTCCCTGGGTTTTCAGCCAGGTTCAAGCCTTTCCCACTCCTCTGAGAATGTCCTGTGATGCAACAACAACTCAATGCCCCATTAGAATTACCTAGTTTGAATGCTTCTTTCCAGTGTTATTGGCAGCCTCCATCTATCTTCAGATACTATTCTCCCTTGGGCACGCCAAAATGGAGCCACTGCTTGGCCAGAAAATAAACATTTTTACTAGTTGATCCAATGCTTCATTTTACACAACTCGACCATCCATTGCAAGGAAACACTCTCTGTCTTTCGTCACAGTCAGGTTCAAAATTGTGTGTGTGCTGCTTTAGCCCTGTTACATGTCACCCAGCCACAAGCCCTGTCAATCACAGTTCACACTAAAACATGCAGAAGAATGATGCAAATGGTTTGTTACCAGCAAGGGAGCAGACAAGCTGCTGGCAAAAGAGCAAGGAGCTCTTTTGAGAGCGGGAGTGACAGCCCCTGCTCCCAGTGCTGGAGGGCTGCACAAATGAAACTCATCATCTGCCCCTCGTGTCAGCAGTCACAAAGAAAGATTGTTACTGCAAATCCCACCGCTAAGGCAGGCTACAGCTGGGAACAGAGGCTGGACCTCTCAGCAAAGCCTATTCTATGCTACCAACCTGTTCCACGTCACACACTAGCCAAGTGCTTATTGCTTGCTGCTCTTCTGGCCTGCTGCATGCTTTGGCACTCAAAAAGAAGACAGCAATCAACAGTGTGAAGACAAAACTGCATTATGTATCTGTCAGAGATGAAGCTCAGGCTTGTGAAATGTTGAATATCTGTAATTTGTGCTATAGTCAACTGGATTCATGGAAGTTCAGCATGTCATTTTAAGGATGTAATAAATCAAAAAATAAATACTTTACAAGGCAAACCTGATGTGTTAGCTGGTGTCCCAGCTGGTGGTATCCCATTTACCTTAAATGATGTTCTGAATATATTGCCCTGTTCTAGCGCGGTAACATTAATCTGATACAGTAAACTCCATTTGAAAGTGGGAATTTGAGCCTTTAATCAAACTAGAGTACTTTTCCCAAACATTGCTTGAAAAAAGCAGAGTCCAAGTACAGGTACAGGAACCTCAAGAAGAAGGTATTTTTGTCAGCAGCCTGTTTACACACAGAATTCTCCATGAGTTATGCTCAAGTGAAAAATAAAGTAATGGTTGTGCAAAAAATACAGTTTCTTGATCAGATTATTAAAGACAGGTATAAAAGCAGAGATGGAGCTACTAACTAATACCCCAGCTCTGTAACATAGAGTCATTCAGCCCAGCAGGGCACTGAGTGATGCCAAGAGTCATCATAATTAACTATTTCATTAACAGCCAGGGGGTAAAACACAATGGGAGCAAGGTATCATTTTGGTAACAAAACCAGATGATGCTTCTGAGAGAGAAGTGCAGTGTGTTAGCAGATGATTGGAGCTGAAATTCCAGAAAGGGTACACAGATGTGATGTCTGAGTCAGAGAAAGGGTAATATCTTCCACCATACCTCCAGCTCTGTCCCACAGCAGTTGTCAGTAGAAACTTGGCCTGTCCCACCAGCAGGTAGTTACCCAAGATAGGGTTCTCAAATATATTATATCACAGAAAAGCTAAGAGCCTTGAGGTCCATAAGAACAGCTTAAATCGTCTTTGCACCGTACAGGTATGTTACCAAGTGCCACTTCAGACAGGATAAAAGCCTGGACTAGGAAGTAGATTTCTCACTAAACACTAAATCTCTGTGGTTAAAAGCTTATGAGACTATTTACAGGTCTTTGGCTCCAAGAAAGCTGTAGATTTGATATAAACAAACTATTTCTGTCTGTAGCACACTGATTCCTATGAATGAATGCCTGCTATTAAGGAACAAAAAGCCCCCAGACTACAATTTTCACAATTCTTTATTGATTTAATGAAGAAATAAATGGGTTTGGTAGGTGCCTTAGGAAACAGAGCTGAATGATGGAGTGACACTTACATGGGTTAACAAGAATGTCACCCAAAGGAGAAGTGCAAAAAGCTATGGAATACACTGCCATTCACTCCTTCCCATCATCTTTCATTCCTGATCAAGTGTCACACAGAAGAGAGCATCCCTAATGTTCATAATCTAAACCTGATTGTTCAGCCTATGCATCAAATTGATTCTGCTGCACAGAAGAGACAGGGATGGCTGCCAGGCAGGCTTCCTGCTGGGATATAAACAGAGCTCATCTCCAGCCTGGTTTGTATTGCTGTCACAGGGCATAGGAAGACATGCGACACATTGTCCCTCCATACAGAGATTCCTCCCTCCCTGCTCTGAGAGGGAGACCTGGCAGTCAGGCAAGATGCTCTGCTCTTCCCAAAAACACTCTTCAAATTTCTTCCCAACTGGACAACACGCCATGTGAAGTGACCATAGACAATGAACTAATTACTACCTGCAGAGGCTTCTGCTGCTTAAAAGTTGTGCAAACTCAGGCAGACATGTACTCTGTTGTTTGGCTTCCTGGCATGCAATTTTCATGGATTCAGACAGATTTGGTCTGATCAGATTCTCAGTTTTGGGTAAGATATTCATCAGTCTTCTTCTCTAATTTATTTTCTTATGTTTAAATGAGGAACTGTAATTTGAGTTTTTCCCATGCTATGTCTATTAATAATACTTTCCTCTCAACCTCTCTTCCCCCTGATCACACACATATGCTTTGCAAAAGCCTGATAATATCTTTATTCTTTGCCATGGAAGCATGCTACCAAACAGCAAGAGGAAGCTTTTCCTTTCATTGTCTCTTCGGCGCTAAAATCCTTTAAAAAATCCAGAAATAATAATTTTCCTTTTTTCCTTTGTGCTCAGCAGTGTCAAAACAATGACTATATACGTGTGGGATAGTGGAGCTCAGTGACAGAAAATAGGCAGAAAATGGTATTTGGGACCCTTTAAATTGAAATCCCCAATCCCCGTCAGTACTGAAGGTTAAGCTGCTTTGAGAGTCACTTGGCAGCTACAGTAGCTTAAAATACTCTCTATAGGAAGACGTTAATTAACTTTTCAAAAATGATACTACCTTGCAGGCACTGCTTTGTCATTGCCAGCTAAGGACAGTTCTCTGCCTGACTCTGGGGACCATAGGCAGGGAAACAAGCTGCCTGTGAGCATCCAGGAGTGTGAGAGGGAAGGCAAGGAGCCAGGCGACTGCAGCTCCCACAGCCAGAGCACACCTCACCCTCTGGCTCCACACTGTTGTGTGACACTGGGAGGCACCAGGACAGACAGCAAACCAGTGGATGCTTCTCAGTCCATTGTTCTTGTTATGGGGAAAAGCAGAAGGGAGTGGGAGGTCAGAACAAGATGGGAAGGAGGAGAGAGAGGCACTGATGGCTTCATTTCTCCCTTCTCCAGATATGTTCTTTACAAACAGGGGTGGGGAAGCAGAAGTGCAGTGGGAGCAAAAGTCTTATAGACCTCAGTGCTTGGTGAAGTTAATTATCAAGAAATACAACGCGGGGGTCATCCAGTTTTTGAGAAATATATTTCTCAGGCCCAGGTAAACTAAGAATTTTTCAGATCTCTAGGTCGGTAAGTGAGTAGCTGCCCTTTGCTGTTAGCTCAGCTTTTGCATTCCTGCTCACAACTGTTAATACTACACTGCTTTTTTGTTATTCCTACACTGACAGATGTGAAGGCTAAACATGGAAATTTAGAAGTTAAGAAATAATTTTTTTTATTTGAATTGGCGTTAAAACATTTTTATTTGTCATTTTTGTAGAGAAGCTTCCTCATTATATGAAAGAAAGAAAGAATTACACTTTAGAAAACATTAAGTTCCAGTTCAGAGACCCATACAGAGAAACTTGGATAATATACAACAGACATAATTTTAGAATCCAGCCAGTATCCACTCCAGAAAAAAAACAGCTGAAAACAAAATTCATGTGTGACTGTATACAACCACTACCTATAGGCAGCCATTGATATTTTTAGTATAACTAATGAAAGTCTACCCTTGATGCTATTGCACTGAACAGTCTTCTTACCTAGCCTCAGAGGCACAAGGACCAGACTGTCAGGAGGCTGCCAAGGCAATTTGCTTGATGCAGAGTGAATGTTACACGCCTGCGTGCACAAGCACACATGCACCCTGAGAGCTCGTTGGGCTTAGCTGCAATTAGGAACAGGAGCAAACTTGCTTGAAATATATTTATTTTGATTAAAGCCTTTCATTTTACAATATCACCACTTCTATTTTTTATCATATCATCACACAAACTTTGCTACTGGTCCATCTAATCCAATAACCTTTTTCCTGAAAGAGATTAGCATCAGACATGGTCTCACAAATAGGCAGGTAGGGATACCCAGCCAGAAGGGGCACTTCCAGTGCTGCCAGCAGCTGGGATGAGGACAAGGCATGCCAGAGCTTACAATGAATTACATCCATGAGCATTCATGCACACCTTTGTCAAAGCAGACAAACATAGTGTTTGATATGGTTTCATAACACCTATTCAATAAAATATTCAAAGCTTCATTTAGGAGAAAAATGAGGGCAAAAGGTTGCACTGGGACTTTGCTCCTCCTTCCCACTTCCCTCCTGCTCTGTTGCCCATACACTGTGAACACTCTGTCTAAAGCTATGTAAACCAAATACCAACACTTTTCAACAGTGCAATCCTAAAAACACACAGTCAGATTGAGCCATGGATTTCTCATCACCTTTTTGGACATACAGTGCACTGTCATACTCTATTTAGTGAAGGCTGGATGTAGTTTGCCTCTCCTTGTGACCTCTTCTTTTATGCATCCTTACTAAGTCCTACTTTGTGCAGCTCACATTTGAAAAGTCCCATTTGGTTCCACAGAAATTTCTCCAGCCTTTTAAATAATTTTCACCATCTCCACTGCAAATACCTGGAGGGGTTTGGCATGTTTTTTCTTCAGGACTACCAGAACTGAAACAAGTTTAAGAAACTAGATTAAGTTGTCCCATGAATTTATACGTTGGCATGATGATCTGGATCTGGATCTGGATCTGGAAATCTTTTTTTTAACTCTTTAGAATTTAGAATTTTGCTTACTTTTCTAATCTTTTTTTTTTTTTCATCAAGAGCTAGATCAGATCCAGTCCTACTAGTGGGAGTATTTGCAAACTTTATAATCCCTACTGATGTGCAGTCTGACATATTTGCACACCTACCTCATGGTTAGTAACTTCTGGGACAGTGGTTTTTCCCCTGTCCAAAACCTTTTGGTTCACTAAGACTGTCAGACTGTCCTTCCTCCCAGGAGGAGTCGTGTGCATGCCTGCATGGATGTACCCTACTTTCTCCTTTAGCACAACACCTTTCTCCTTTAGCACAAGCACCCAAAACTCAAATACAAAAATTGTGAGCTTTTCGGTAGGTTTTAGAACCTACCTATACTAACAAAAGTGTTTGGGCAAAAGGGAGGATACATGAAAAGTCCATCATAATCCTGCTTTATGGTGATTTAAAGGATATTGTTTTTCTTCTCTTCAAGTGTTGCTAGAAATTTAAAATTAAAATAACCTTCAAATGCTTTATTTTTCAATTTTCCAGCTTTTAGAATACAAAATATCTCAATCACATGATGACCTCTGCAGATATTGGCAAGTTTGCATTAAAGCATCAAAATTAATAGCTATTTCTCTTTAATAACATTTTTGCCTAACTGGTATTTTGATAAGACTTGAAGACAATTTTTTTGTGCTGTAAAATGTCCACTAATTGCTAGGGGCCTAAGCCAGCTCCAGAATAATTTGTGAGATTCAGAGATAATCAAGATGAAAACTTGGTGTCTATTTGTATATGTCAGAAATTAAATTCATGTCAGGCCATTTAGTAATGTGTGTTCTCTGCAACTGCTCCTGTGGAGAGAGGAGGTGACTAAGATATAAGCCTTATAGAAACCCTAAAGTACTTCACCTTTATTGGGAGACTGTACTTGGAAGCTCCAAGCTGTCATGATAAAATCTGAAACTTTTCCTACATTTAAATTGGGACAGACAGTACTTACAGCATCAGGAATATTGAAATGTTGAAATTTGAGCACAAATGCACAAACTCTGGGGTGTTTTTGTTAGGAAATCGCTGGAAAGAATCATTGCACTTTCATGAAATGTTGGAGTAAAACTGTGAATATTTCTTATGTTATTTACTAATTCTGGTAAAGTGATGAATGCCTTGAAATCTTATTAAAATTATGTCAGTTTAGACTTCTTAGCATGACTCAGGATAATTTCATACTTTGGCCTGAAAACACAAAGCAGTTTTCATAAAAAACAGCACGAGCAATCCCAAAGGCAATTCCTATGTTGATTATAGCAAGTGTTCAGTCAAAGATTTAATGAAAAACTGTGAGAATGAGTAAAATATCACATTCAAATCCACCATTTCTTTTTCAGAACAAACAGATCTAAACACTCCATATCAGGTAGCAGATAGCTATAGTCAGAAAAAATATCTGGAAATCACCCACTTCTGCTAAAATGTTAAGAAAACAGATGCATATCTCAGTTTGGATTAGCCACACACTGTTAGGGACTGGGTTGGAACACTAATGATAGCAACATCTCCTGCTTTTGATTCAGGTGACCATTTCAAGTTTTACCCCATTCTATACACAGGTTTTAATCAGAGCTGCTACTATACACCAAAAATATCCACTTCCCTGTATTCACCATTACCAGTCACCTTCACTGTAAGTGCAGAAACAAGAATCCCCATTTCAGGAACTGGCCACTTTTGTGTGCAGATTGAAATCTTCCAGTAGATCCTGCTTCTAGATTTGCCCAGAATCCAATGAACATTTTCTATCAGCACTTCAACTCTACTGAAATTCCTGTCAAGGCTTTATGTCCACTCCATTTGAAACAGCAACCAGTAAGGAGAAGACCACAAGGCATATGCACAGGCTTATGTGAAACAGCATTTCATCTTTAGCAATCACAGTAAGGTATGACCAAGAGCTGCAAAGAGCAGAGATTATGACAGGTAGGGAGAAAGTCAAGAATGCACAGCAGGCATACCAGTCTGCAGCTCTGTTCCTTAGGGGAACACATATCTCTTCAGCCCCTAACCATCCTGCTTAATATTTTTACACATCTCCTGTAGAAACACCTTACTGCTGGACTTCCCACTCCAATATGTATTCAAGATGCTGTCCAGCAAAACTCTGCCTTTCTGGCTTTTTCTATAAATATGATCAGAATTACTCTTTTATTTTTATGTTTGCCTGAAATAACACTCCAGAGCAGCCTGGTCCTGCAGGCAGTATCCCCACAAGCTGTTCTCTCCATCCCCCTGTACCCTCCACTCACCACCCACAGCCTCTTCTCTCCCCTCAGCCTCTCTCTTGGCAATAAATCATTCACCGTGTCAACCTGTGAAACAACTGCAAAGGCTGAACAGAGCTAGCAGTACTGTCATGTTGGAAAGTCCTAATTAGCACCATCACCTCCTGCAGACAGCAGGAATGATGCTGGAAGAATTGGTGCTGCCATGCACTGGTGGGGCACACAGGGCTTACTCCCCCCATTTCTGGCTTTCTGATGTGGTGCCCTGAGCAGCCCCTGCAGGGGAGGGGAGATGCCTGACCATCCACAAACTCCAACACTGCACAGAGACAGTTTTGCTGTGTTGGAAAAGAAGGTTTCTACAAAATCAGTGGTCAATGACCAGTTCTGTAAAAAGCATCCGAGGAGATGCCCATGGGGACTGGTAAGTGAGTATGACAGGGGCAGCCAGAAGCAGATCCCTTAATGTGTGAAAAGCAATAGCCAAAAAAAAAAAAGGAACAAGCAGATAAATGGAAGAGAAGAACACCAAGAAATTATGTGCAATGAAAGACACCAAGGCAAACAAAATTAATTTTAATTTACTAGAGGAAAATAAGAAGAAAAAGAGGAGAGTATACACACCTAGCAGAGGAGGTTGACAGCACAAATTGTCAGGGACACACAGAAAAGAGTGGAAAGACACAACATTTAAAGACAGTGAGCAAGGAGGAAAGTGGGGGAAAGAAATGAATGGGCAAGTGTGTGGTGCAAAGAGAAAACATCTTGAGCACAGTAACCAAGGATCAGAACAATTTAAGAATTGGTGTTCCAGCTGGGATAATCTCAGCTCTCCAGAGGCAAAATAAGCTGTCATGTATGGTGGGGAGGGAGAGTGGGAGAAAAGCTGTGTAACAGGGACAAGTCAGCCCTTACCCTAGCTCATGGCATTAAGGAACCATTTCCAAGAAAAATTGTGCAGAGTGTAGGAGAGGAATAACTTGCATTTACAAAATCACAACACATGCTGTGAGCCAGGCAGTACAATAAGCAGCTTATCGGAGTAGACATCAGCCTGTTTAATATCTGTGCTTCTCTGGTACTTTAGATCCCAATGAGAGCAAGAACTTAGTCTGTGCTGGATAGTGCAGTGGAAAACACTCTGACTTCATTAGCCACTCTTTTTTCAGTTACCCAGAAGCACTGTGCCTCTAGCAAGTGCAATTTTTTCCACAAGGAGGGTTGAGGAAATGCACCAGTTGAACAGAAATTACGGCCTAGGTCCCCTGAATCTGGGGACTGATCCAGTAGTTACGTTATAATGTTTGTCAGCTTCTCAAAACAGAGTTTGGTATCTCTTCCATGTGGCTAGCACAGGTCTTTCCCATGAGAATTCTTTTGTGTTTTATAAATAAAGATAAAGTTTGGATGTTATTAAAAACAGTGTCCCAAGATCTGGACGGTGCAGGCCTGGCCAATCAGGCCTAGGGGGAGGTTTCTGACTGACCAATCTGGGTGACCTTTGAAAACTCTATATATATGATGAAATCAAAACAATAAAGGTCTTTCCTTCTTGCCACTGAGGACTGAGTTCTTTACTCTGCTAGCTGCTCAACAGCGACACTTCCACAGTATGAAATTGTCTCACAGTAGCTTTGTGGGCACAAGAGAACCTTGAAAAACATTGGCACCAAATATTAGACAAAGCACAACTGCATCCTGGGATGACAAGTGAGCACCAGAAAGCCAGCCAGGACCTTGGCCTGTTCCAAGTGCAACATGTTGACAATGGTCTTTGCATCACTCTCCACCCTGGTCCATATCACACTTGTTCATCAACATCAAACCCATCTTCCGTGCAGTGGCTAGAAAGGGTCCATAGCTGCATGACCAATTGTTAGGTATGAAGCTGAGGCTTGGTGGCAAGAACAGGCAAGGACATGGGGCAGCAAGGCTGAGCAGTGGGAAAGGAGATGTCGGAACATAGGATGTAGGGCAGTGGCGAGCATCTGGCCATGGTGCTGTACCCTCAGAGCTCGGTATGTGAAATGCTGTCCAAAAACATGTGTCTATGGCAGAGGATGGTTTGGTCTCACTTGATCTTTGCAGCTCTTTCTTTGGGTCAGGGCACAGTGAGCCACTGCACAAGGGCAGAGCCAAATACTGCTGACAGGACTTCTGGTGCTTGCAGTGGAGTCAGTGGGAAATAAGTCCAGATTGCTCCATGCCAGATCTCTGCTTTACTAGTTATTGGCCTAAGAAAGCTGTCTCATGCTCCTGACCTTCCTCCACAGAGGAAGATATGCTGGAGTTGCCTTGTATTAAGAGCTCGATTTTCAGAGCTCTGGGTCTTCGAGTTGAATGGGAGATGCCTGCACACCTTGTTTGCTTATGAAGTGCATTACCCAAGGGTTGCTCATCAGGGTGTGGATTTCAAACAATTTTTTTGCACGATCCAATGGCTCCAAGATGTTTATGTGAAGATCTGCTTGTGTCAGCTATATTACATCTTTTTTTCTTCTTTCCCCTATCCAATACCCGAGATGGATGTATCTGCCTCAGAGCAGTGAGTGGGGCTGTTTATTCCCACAGCTCTCTTGTTGTTACTTGCACAAAAGGTTCAAAGTGAATAGACGGCTCTAGCAGACAGATCTTAAATCAAGCACTCCTCAATCTACAGCAGCTCAGATGTAAACTGCTGCTGATCAGTCCAATCAGCCATACCCAAGAAGAGTTCAAATGGGAAGAGGTGCAGGAAAAAGGCTACCAGAATTGTGAGGGGAGATTAAGAAAGATGTCCTTGCTCAGCCTCTAACTAAGCAAAAGCTGAAAGGCGATAGGATAGCTTTTTATAAATATCCCTCAAGGAAGGGGAATACCAGGGGATGAAAAGAGCTATTCATACTGGAAGACAGCTTTGGAACAAGAACAAATGATTATAAATTGGCCTCAAATTGGCCTAGGATGGAAATTGAGTTTTTAACCATTTCAGTCATGAGGATCTGGGACTAGCAAAACTATGAACTGTTTACTGAGGCAAAGCACCTAATCTCACAGCCTGCATGTTTAGGAATACCCCTTCCATCCTTAATTCATTCCAACAATTTAAGTTCAAGGAACTCAAGAGGGGGAAGATGAAACTCTTCCTCTAAATCAGTTGGAAAAATCCAACAATCCTCACACAATACAAATGAAACTAGTCTCTGACAAATGTCATGCACTGACAGCTCCTCTGTCACAAGGCAGAACTGAAGGAGGCTGTGACCATCAGCTATTTATGCTCATGAGAGCACAAAGAGCCATCAGATGCAGATGTTTCCCCAGTGGGCACCACTACACATAGAAGCTCAGCCTGAGCCACAGGAGATGGCCAAGCACTTTCCACTCACATTCAAAGCAGAACAGAAACAACCCTAAAAATCTACATGTGAAGTGGGAAGCAAATAACTCTCACTCCCTTTATTCATGGTGCAAAGTCTTTGAAGAAGCAAAGAGCTGCAAGACACCCACAGTAAGACTGGCAGACACAGCACCTGGTTTGCCAAGTTGCACACAGGGTAGCAGAGCATGGCCAAAACACCACAACGAGCCCTTGTGTTGGCCAGAGCCTCAGGACAGACCTGGCTCACCTGTGCTTTCAAACAGGCACACTGAAATGCCTCTGACATCTGGAGGAATGACTCATCACAAGGCAAAATCATGAATTAAAGCCAGGCAAACAGTTGCTGTCTGTAAACAAAAAAGCACAGCAACCAAATAGCCAGAATTGCTGTAAGTAAAATGCTGAATAAATAAGACCAGATAACAACTTTCCCCCCATCCATTCTAGCCTTGTGGAGAAAGTGTCCTGTTTTCTCTCCATCAGCAGTTAAGCCCACATGGTCCCCTAGGAAGGCTCCCTCCTTTCCATCATCTCAGAGGCTGAGCTGTGGTCTGCTCTTCCCCAAGCCTCTTGAGGAGTTTCCTGTTTGCTCACTGTGAGTTCCCCGTTTGCTCACTATCTGCCCTCCTCTCTGCCCTGTCCTGAACTACTCCCACTTCTTCCAGCTGAGCCACATCTTTCCATCCCCAGACATGGAAACTCAACCTGTTCAGCCAGGCTGAGTTAAATAGACATTCCTCTCTTCTTACCTGCCATGGTTTTTTTAAATAAAATGAGCAGCACACATTGTCCTTGTCCGCACATAGGTGTGAACATTCCTAACCTCTTTGTAATTCACATTCACTAACACAAGGGCTTCTCCCTCAGGCACATAATCTTCCTTATTCAAAGAAACTGAAAGGATAATATCAAGTAATGTGGGTGCAGATCCAGAACTTGTTTGGCATCTGTTGTATTTAATTTTTTTTTCTTCATAGTTACATTCAAAATTTCAGGCTTAACTATTCTTGAAAAGTCTTTTTTCACCCCAAGAATAATAATGCATGAAGATCCTCAATACTGCTTCCAAGCCTTCTGCCAACTGCTCTTGAATTTGCCTTCATTCTTTGTAAATATTTGAAGGGCAGCTATCTCTTTGTAAACAAAACACTAGGCTTTCCCTGTTTGCCTTGGCTAGGATACTTGTGTTTATGAATGTAGCTAAGCTTCTACTTTATGACTATAAAATACCCTCAATATTCATCTTCCTGCTGATAAACACATTTTTTTAATACAGGAAAGCACATCAGAAAGACAATGTCAAACCCCCAATCCAAAGTAGCATCTTTTCATAATATCATAGAATCATTTAGATTGGAAAATACCTTTATGATCATTGAGTACAACTGTTAATCCAATACTGATGAGTCTGCCAATAAACTATGTCCCCAAATGCCATATCTACACATTTTTTGGATACCTCAAGGGATGGTGACTCAACCACTTCCCTGAACAGCCTGTTCCAGTGCTTGGCAACACTTTCCATGAAGAAATCTTTCCCTAAACCTTCCCTGGTGCAACTTGAAGCCATTTCCTCTTTTCCTGTGGCCTGTTACCTGGGAGAAGAGACTGATGCCCACCTGGCTACAGCCTCCTTTCAGACAGTTGTAGAGAGCAGTAATCTCACCCCTGAGCCTCTTTTTCCTCCAGGCTAAACACCATTCTTCAACCACTCCTCAGGGGAATCATGCTCCAGACCCTTCACCAGGTCCATTGCCCTTCTCTGAGCTCATTCCAGCACCTCAAAGTCTTTCTTGTATGAGGGCCCCAAAGCTGAGCACAGAATTCCAGGGCTCTCTGTGGATATGTGACAACCTTAGAAGATACTCAGATGTATCTGAGCTTCTCCTGGTAGGAGCTCGGTGCCCACACACCTCTGGGAGCAATTGTTTCCCTGCAGAATCTCCAGGCTGAAGACATCACCTCTGAATTTCTCTCAGGACAGAACTCCTCTATTTCATTCCAGAATGGAGCAACAATTTTATGATGTTCTTTCTGATAGTATATTGTACCAAAACAAAAAAGACTTCCTCTGAAACCAAGATCAGATTATTAACATAGTCAGTTGGATACTTTGTTAGGGCTCTTCTGCTGCTCGATTTGGATTGTCTGATGAGAGTCTAAAAAGCATCAGTGTTTCAAATGGACTTTCTATTTTCAGCCAGCAATGCACCTATCAGTCTTTGCATTTACCCTGTCTTCCACCTTCATCAAATTCAGTAGCATCTGCAGTCAACACCCACTGGGTTCTGCACCACTTCTTGGGCAGCATTCCACTGAAAATACTGAATGGAAAATGTCCTTGTCAATATTTTAAAAGGGAAAAAGTAGAGTCTGTGCAAACAGAGATGTAGAGTGATAAAGTTTTTTGTTGGTTTGGTATTTGGTTTGTTTCTTAAACACTGCAGTTATAATTACTTTATGAGTGCACAGAACGGTCAACATTAGGAGCTAGTTTTGTAAGGAAAGACCTTTAATCAACAGTTCTGGATTTATATTCTTACTAGCAACTGAATGCATATGAGCTGAAGGAAAAAACCTCACAAACAGGACAGCAGACATTAAATTTTATTATAGTAGCTTTGACCCGTTACCATCTAGGGAAGGAAAGACGTTTAATCTAAGAACTGAAATTAATTTGCTTTATATTATCCTTCAAACTGTAAAACTACTTTGGAGTACCAAGATTATTATCACATTCCCAGAGCTCGTATAAATGTCACTTTCTGAAAGTCAAAGTTGAAACTGCAAACCGCAAAAATCTAATATTGTTACCACAACATTTATTACAGTCACGTATCTTTATATTCTAGCTATTGCTGTTACACTATGAATTGTCTACTTCCTAAACATCTGCTGTGTGTTCAAGATACAAAAGAAGATGAGGTGTCTGCCTTGTGGGGGGCCTGTACATTTACACATATAATAAATCACATTGGGAATAGAAAGGAAGCATATTTAAGTTGTGTCATGAGGGGAAAGGACGCCCTGCTGTATTTTAGTTGTTCGGTTATAACCCACTGGTATATATGCTATTTTGGAATAAAAGTTAACTGAGGAAGTTATTCCAGAATGCCTTTGAGAAATTGGTTTTCATAAATAGGCAGTATGTCAGTTCACTTCTGCAAGTCACCTCTCAGTGTTTGTGTGTATCTGTGTGTACATCAAAGGAAAATGAGACTTCGTTTTTGATACAAGACACCCAGAGAGAATAGGAACTCAGAATGGGAGCCAAAACCTGAACTCGAAAGGCCATTAACACTTTGCATGTTCTCTCCCTGAAAGCTGATACATAAATATTTTTAATTCCTCTACCAAATATTAAGGCTCATATGTGATAACAGGAGATTGAAAATAAAATTCTGAGCTTGAAGCATGGAAATGTCACAAGGGCTTTAAAGTGCTGTTCCACATTGCGAGACAGGTAACAGTTAAATGGGTTTTTTTGTGTTCTGATTAAGACTCTCCCTGTCACCCATCTTTATGTAATCCTACCGATACACAGTGGTGGGCTGCTAGCACAGAAGCACATAAATCACTGCTACAATGCTGGGAGAGTGAATCTGAAGTGTGTGGGAAGAAGTGCTATGGAAAATGTATCCCCCAGACAAGCAGAAGAAGGCAGAGTGAGGAGGTAGAGACTGGCTTATGCTACCATTGCACCAGAATCCCAAAACATGCTGTTGAAATCCTATTCCAGCTTCTGCACCATAGGAGGGGGTAGACAATAATGCAAAGGGCATTTCTTCATGGTTAAGATCTGCTTTTAATAACAGCTACTTTGTCAAGCCAAAAAAAAGGAATTTGCTTTAGGCTGGAGTTAGGAGAAAACTTTCACCTACCCAGATGGAGTTATATAAGGCTTCAGGTCTTTTCAGATCACTTGTCAGCTCCAGACAACAAATGTTATTTAGAAAGGTCTTACTTGCCCTCGCTATTAAGTTCAGGGCTTCACAGTGCCATGTAGCCCGTGCCTCTCCTGAGGCTAATGCCCAATGACTCATCCCCCAGATTAGTAGAAAGAGGTGAGAATGGATGACTGCTCTATGCACTTCAGGTGACAACCTCTTTGGTTGTGTCACAGCTCCCACACAGGTCCTCTGCCAGTTTCACTGCTCTCATTTAGTAGCAGGGGGTCTGATCTGCCTTGTGGCAAAGGTCCCTCCTATGCCTCACCTGCCATTTGCAACCCCTGGAATGACCAAGGTGCATCCTCATAAAGCTTCAACACATTCACCAGGGAGGCTTGCAGCATCACATTTTCTGTGAGAAGCAAGGAGGTACTCCTGCCCAAGCCCAGACCCAGGCCTATGTCCTTCATCCATTTCCCCAGACCAGCTGCACGGCTGTTTTAGGCTCCGTCAGGGAAAGACTTCACTCGTAAGGATGTTGTTATCATAGCACTGAAACACTTTTGAGCTGGCAGAGCAGCTGTGTGGTAGTCCTCACTTCCCACTTTTCAAAGCATTCTCCCTCACTTCTTTCTGCCTTACAGACAAAGTGTGGATTGTTTCTCAGTGAGTCCCCATGAAGAGGGAAGCCAGAGCCAAGGCAAGCAGGTCTGCTCCTTTCCTGGCTTGAGTTTTGGTGAGGTGGGGATGGTCCACAGCCCATGGGTTCATCCCAATACCCCATGCAGGGAGATTCTCCCTTCCTGCCATATTTTGCAATAGGAAGAGCTACTGCTGTGCTCCTGAGTGTGACCCACATGAGGCGGCTTTCCAGTGGGGCTGGGAGACAGGCCAGCAGCACTGCAGAGAGCCATGTGAACAAGGAACACTTAAAATCTAGACACAAAGCTAACTTCTAAAGGCTTCTGCTGCCGTGTGTAGTGTATTTAGCAGGCTTTAAACCACCATGGGAACTTCTGTGACTCTTTGTCATGCCTGCTTCTCATGATGGATTGTTGGAGGACAGAAGATAGAATAAACTCAAGGAAGGCAAACTGCATTTCTTAAAATGCTATGGCATAAAATCTAAATACAATTAACATTTCCCATTTTAAACTGTAGTTTTTGCATGAATTTCTAAATATTTGGAGATCTGGCTCTGACCAATGTCATAAAGTTCCTACTGTGGAAATTGCTTGGCTGGGGAGTACCCATCTGTGGTTTATACAGGATGTCTCTGCCAGGAACAACAGCAGGTTCTTGAGCTCAGCAGCTGTTTACTGAAGGTAGATCACCTTGGGAAAATCAAGCTGAAAAAGGGAAAGGACAGAAGGCAAGCAGAAAAACTTCCAAGAGCAAAATTAAGAGATTCAAGGACAGGGTGAGAGTAGGAAGTAGGAAGACTGGGTGAGAGGCTCTTGGCACAGAAAAGAGAGAGCAGAGAAGGAAAATCACAATCTGTTTGTGTACCTACCCAGAGACAGAGGGACTTTCAAGAGAAGGGCAAGCTGTACCTGCAGGACACAGCACTGGGGAGGGTGACTTGCCCCAGGTGCTCAAACTGCTCTGTCTTCCCATAAATGCAGCCTCCAGAGGTTCAGAAGCTCTGCATGAAGCTGCCTCATCTGCTCACAAATCACAGTCTGACTGCAAAATCTGTTTGAGTGGGGATTTGTATTACTCTGTTAACCTTCCATCTCCTTTAGGAATGAGCTTCTGGAAGGGGAGGACACCACACCAACAATAAAGGGTTGTTAATTTTGATGATGACCTAATCAAGAGAAAGAGAAAATGTCATCATGGAATGGTGTGGGTCATTGGCTCTTCACAGGTAGAAATTGCTCAGCCAGAGATGATTTATGTTCTTGTGTCTGAGGCTTAGAATTCTTTTCTCTGCTCATTGTTACACTCTCAAAAAACCCCCCAAACTAGTATTTATGATGTTTGATGTGAAAAACATCTTTCATCTATAAAGCTGTAAAGCAAGAGCTCATGCATTAGTATGACTTTGTGGTAAAACTCTCACTTAGGTTTGTTCCCTGTGTGTTAATTCTAACTGGAACCTATTTCTCTGCTAAGCTTCAAGTTACACTTCAAGCAATAAAGGTTTGTAGGTAAGTAGAGAAAACCATTAACAGAGGCAGGAGCTACAGAATATGCAGTTATTTATATATAAGGAGTGGGCCATGCACAGGCAGCTCACACAGCTGCAGCATAAGCACCCAAACTCTGAATGACAAGGAAAAATGGCAGGTTTACTGAGAAAAGGAGAGAGAAAAAGAGGCCTGTAGTTTTGGCATGGAGCTCTGTTTTGTTCCTCCTGTCCTGGGTGTAAGGATGGAGGAGTCAGTGGCACAGCACAACCTTCTCTGTACCCACTGCACCCCTGTCAGTCCCTGAAAAAGTCATGGGAGGAGGATGCTGGAAAGCAAAGAATTAATCTGAGGACACAGAGAACTAATAGTACAGGAAATTTCCTGGAAAGCATGAAGTAAACACTTGAAGAAAAGCACAGAATTGCCTCCCACTCTCAGCAACTGTATCTCACACTGCATTGTCTTCAATCATTACTCAGGAACTATGACATGCAGTAATGTACTTCCTCAGCTTCATTTAGCATTTGCATGACAGAGTCTTATCAAAATAGAACTACTGGGACTGCAAAACAAACACTTAATTAAAGCTGAGTGTTTCTAATTAAATCTAGTAGGATGAACACATTACAATGAATGTCATTTCCAATAGTGTCCCTAGAATGACAAAACAAAGTGGCTGTGAGTGGCACAGCCCACAGAGCAGCACCATGCATGTTCACGTGGTGGTTTCCCTGAGAGAACTCTCCAAAAGCTGCTGGCAAACCATGTGAAGCACAGCCCCTGGAGCAGCCTCCTTGAGCCACCACCACAGCACACTGGCAGTGGTCACACATGGCACTGTGCCATCTCTGCAAGATGAAACTGCATCAAGCAAAGAGGAAGAGCAGGGAAGTAATGCAAAGTTGCCTTGCAGCTCCAGGTGAATTCAGAAAGGATTCCTGCATGTCAGTGGGAACTCAGCCTGACTCTAATAATCCAGGTGTTGTAAAAGTGGCAGGGGACAGCAGTTAAGGTTACCTGAGTGTCCTTGTGCAAAGTGCAAAGATAGGAACAGAGCTTTGGGGAGTTTAATTCAGAAATCCTCTGAGAAAATACCTGAAATTATATTTTTCAAAAAACCAATTTGATTCTGTTTGTGAGGTACCAATGGCTTGAGTCAGCTTTAGGAGGAGTGAGTTAATGGTGAGCAGCCAATAACAGGATGGTAAGTTCTGTCCGAAACAGCTAATACCCTCAACCCCCAAACAGGATCTCAACAGAGGGCACTTGAAGCTGACTCCCTTCCCCAGAAAATTATGTATTTTTGAGAAAACCAGCCCAAGGTGGCAGGTGCTCCTCCAGGACCAGTATTAGGCTGCTTATGGAGGAACTGATAATTATATTAGGCTGCAATTATGTAGGAACTAATTCTGGGCATTTTGAATTTGAGATGCTTTTTGTCCTCTCTCACTATTGATTTTTTGTCTTTTTCATTGTCTTGTGTGGAAAATTCCCCTTCCTTTTCCACTGTACCCAGGCTTCTTCTGGTAATAGCCAACAGAAAATAGGTCCCAACCACCATGGCCAGAGCACACAGTGCAGAGCACTGTTGGTGCTGATGAGAAGAGCCAGATGTCTTGAGCAATGCCATCTGTGACATTTATCCCAAAGACTCATGGTTTGTGATGTACCAAACACTGACAGGCATGGCCAGGGGACTCAGCAGGACTGCTGAGGCAGCTGGGTCTTTCACCACAACCCATGGGGAAAGGCAAGAAAGACAAGTCTGAATAGCTTATTCAGAATATTCTTTGAACATAAAACACACAGTGGCAACAAATTAACTTCTCACATCTTTTAGGGTTTGCTTGGCATTCCTGGCGAGGAGAAAGTAAAGGAATTTTAAAATGTTATCAAGGAGGGCTTGCATGAGACTGGCTAAGGTGAGGCACTAGATTTCACTGCCTGGGATGATGTGGGATCCAGCATTGGAGCCTGGGTTACCTCGTCAGGTACAGGCTTGGCTATTATGTAAGGACTGACAGAAGCAGGATTCATGCTGCCTGAGCCAACAGGAAGGACTGGTGTGATCTCTTGAGGCCCCTACCAGTCCTGTTCTTCCACACCTCACAATTGTTATTTCCTTCTGTCCCTTTTGCCCAGTTACAATAATGACATCCCCATTCCTGACTGATGACCTTAAGCTGCCATATTTCTCTGAGCTGCACCAAAATCAAGCCTGTGCTGATCACAGACTGGCCAGCATACCACTGGGGCTCTGCTGTATTTGTATTGCAGAAAACACTTGCAGCAAGGTATTTATAGGAAGTCCATATGTAGAGGAATATTGTTACTCATTGGAAACAGATTGCAGTCCAGAGCAAAACAAAACATGGAGAAATAGTCATTATTCACACAGTCAGATATATATAGCATAATCACCCACAAGGCTGTCAAATTAGGCCAAAGCCTGCTGCATTTTTGGCAATCAGTAGGCAGTGATGCCATGCGTCCCTACCAGGAAGACAGAATTTAACCTGCAACAGCACTTGGGGTCAGCATGGGATAAGGCTGATGGGAACTGGACTGCTTTCAACACTTCCCAAGATCCTTTCCCCAGGACATGTCGATCCATGACCTTTATCAGCCATGGCAAATCTGGGGAGCAGTAATGAAGTTTAACCACCTCCACACACATGTCTTCAGAGACTCGCAGAATGGTTGAGGTGGGACGAGACCTCTGGAAGTCACCTGGTCCAAGGCCCCTGCTTGGACCATCCAGAGCACACTGCCCTGCACCATGTCCAGCTGAGCTCTTCGTTCTCACATCTTTATTAACAAACTTTTTTTTTTTTAAGTTTGAGTAATATGCTAAACTGATCGAAACATCTGGGGAGGATGTGCAGTGGTGAAGACTTAACAAGCCTAAAGAAAAAATGCCATAAATGCTTTTTTTTAATCTGGTCACATGGAAGACATCAGAAAGCATCTGATAGGCAGCAAATCAAACAAAAAAGGCACAAACACGTATGCAAATACACAAATACATAAAACATGAGGGGTGGGAGGAATGCCTTAAATACTATGCAAAACTGACTTTCATTAAGCAGCAACTGAAAACATCATTGATGCAACACTGCAAGAGTTGGGCCTCATTTCTCCTCAGATGGGTTTGACCATTCTTTGACCTTTACCTTGTTCTAGGTTGCTCTCTTTCAGACTGACAAGCTGCTGCTTTATCCGGAAACAGAAAGAACATCAAGACACTTTCCTGAGGGATGCCTTATGGACACTATATGGGATGTTCATTGATTTTAGGAGTCGCTGGCAGGGTCTTGGCCCACACCATGCAATACTCTCCCAAACAAGCCCCAGATGTGGGAGTTAGTGCTGTCACAGCAGGTGCTGTGGATGTAGCCCTACTGCAAGGATGAGATGATGAAAGTGTAAGACCAGGCTGCCCTACATGACTTGATCTTGGAACAGCTAATAACCATGGGCACATTTAATTTATTACTATAGGTGTGGCATGGAAGTCCAAGACAGAACAGGTGAGCTTCACAAAACCAAAAGGTTTATACAGCAACACAGTGAAAAATGTCCACCACAGGATCAAGAAAAGTGGGAATTTCTGCCTTTATTTATCCTGAGTAGTTAAACATAGCATGTTTCTAGAAAACCATGTATCGCTTTCAAGACAAATGAGATCATGCAACAAGCAGGTTTCACTGAACTTCATATGAAGCAAACCCTAAAGACTTCAAAAAAACATGTTCTTTTTGCCACTAGTACCAGGTGTGTGAATTATTCACCTTGTGCTGATGCATTTGAAGAACTTCCCAGTGGCTGAAGGGATTGTTACCCAACTCCACGTGATACCACTTGGCTCTCAGCTAAACACCATCTTCACATCACCACGGTGCAACATCAGTGACTGACCCATGCTACATGTGCACAGGCTGGCTGTGTAGCCAGAGCCAAAATTTGACTCACTGTATAGTTTGTTTTAGGAGGAACAAACCTGCTTGTAATGAAAATTTAATGTTCTGTGACTCACACTCCATTGAAATTTATAGAAATCTTCATGGTCATGACATTTATTAGCAAAGTAACTGGTACACCCCTGGTTATTTAGAGCCAGCTAGAATTATCTTAATGAGTTTTCTTGGCTGTTTAGAGCCAGTTGGAGTTATCTTAATGAGTCTTCTTGTTAGGGGTTCTCAAATAATCTTATCTTCTCTATACAACAAGAGCAATTCACACTTACAGACCAAAATAGGTCTCAGTCAACCCACAAATTCCAATTACAGATTTTGTGGGTTTGGACATTGCCTTTAGACTAAGTTATTGAATAATATATTAGCAAATTGCAGTGATAACCCTACAAAATGTGTTCAAAATTATTTTCTTTTATGTATTTCTTTCCCACCATGTTATTTCCTTCAAAATACAAGGTCTAATTTTTTCTCCTCTTTCACAGTATTTTATTGTAGTCCAAGACTATTTATCTTTCCTGTAATCTATTTGCACCTCAGAACATTGCTGAGAACAAAAAACTTTTTTTTTTTAAATTAAGATAGCAATTGACAGATAAGAGCTTTGATTTAATACAACCACAGAATTATTAGTTTTGGGCAAGACAGCATCAGCAATGACATGTTCTTATCCAGTAGGGTTTTTACAGACCCACTGGAAACCTGGAAAAAACAGGGAAGCCTAGATTTAATCTTTTGAAATTGTATCTAAGGCCCTCCTTCCTGAACCTCTCTAAATTTCCTGAAGGAACTAAATCTCAGACCAACACTAAACTGTTGAATTGTGTTTCTGGACAATAGCAATATTTTTGCCATATTTTACTGATGATTTTATGTTTAAACTAACACAATTTTACTTTAAAATACCATTTTTTAGCCTGTTTGTAAGATATTTCAAAATAACTTAGGTAAAAGGGATAATATAAATAAACATTTTTGCTCAGGTTAACTAAAAGATTTTCCTTTAGGCATGTGCTTGTTCACAAACAAGTCAAAATTCTGTGGCTTTTTAAGAAAGATGCTGAAGAAAATTACTTCATACTTTGCCTGTCCCACGGTCTGTACTATACATTTTTACACTAACCTCAAAAAGATGGAACTCTTGGAAGATGAACCATAACAACTTCGAAATTTGCTTCACGTGAGCAGAAAATTCTTTTGAAGTCTGATGAGAAATTAAATTATGGATGTTAATGCAATTCCATCTTGTTATCCAGTACACAGAGTTCTTTGAAACTTAATCAAGAACAGGCATTGAATTTTTAAAAATGGATGTTATTTATTAAAAATTAAATGGAGATTTTGCTCTAAGTCACAGTGGTTTTGCTACCTTAAAATCCACCATGAAAAGAACTATAACTCTTTGATGCACTTTATTTTACCTTATATATTTTTCATATGGCTTATTCTATGTGAATGGTAATGAGGATGACCCTAAAAGCAAAATTAAACTGTCTTGTCCCAGCCTAAAGGCAGTGAGGAAACAATCAGCTGAGGCAGTCAGTCTCACTGTCAGAGACAACTCCCACTTACCTGAGACCCTTTTCAATTTACTAAAGAAAATTCACTCCTGCAAGAATCCCAACAACATCAGAATATCTGTGCCTGCTTATGGTGTCCTCCTAGTGATTGCTATACCAGGCAGCAATATTTGGAGCAAGGAGTGGATCTGGGAAGGAAAAGGGACATGCAGAGATAGGAAAGCCATTGTTCGCAAAAAAGGACACTTTAGAGGAAAAGAAGGTACACTGAGACTGTAATAACAAACCTCTGAGAATTCAAATACATAACTAAAGTTGCTCTTTTGTACTATGACTCTGTAGTAATGTATGTGGTCTTTTTAAAAAGCCAGGATTGAATTTTTTTATATGAATGGAAGTTCCACGCGGAAGAAATCAATCCCTTCCAGTAACATCCCCAGCATCCATCATCTTCTCCCCCAGCTTACACTGGTGTAGTGAGAGGTTGTCAGGTCCCAGCTGATGTCTCTTAGTTGTGTTTCTTTTCTCCGGCTATAGTATGTAGTATACTAACATCTCCACCTTCCAAGGAGGTGGGAGGACTTGGAGCCTTTTTCCTTAGATGGATGTGACAATTTGAAATAGGGATAGCAAACTCATCCCTTGCTGGGAATATGCCAGTTCTCCTCCCAGCCCCAGAGGAGCAAACCAGAACACGGGAGCCACTGAAGACACTGTCCTAAAATGCAGGGAGAAAGATCAAGATCAGTAAGAGCTGCTCCTGCCACCACACTGTGATATACACTTGGCACAGGAAAAGATCAAATTCTTCAGGTTTCTTGGCCTTGAAGCCCAAGTAAGCTAAAAATAAATTCCCAGAGCACTTTCCACCAAGCAGAGGCAAACGTGTCATCCCAAGAGGTGGGTCTGACAGACCAGATAAGGCAGATATGACAGAGCTAGTGAACCAAGATGTGAAGCTGGTAACTGAAGAGTGAGGCCTGACCTTGAGTGGGCCCAGCTTAGAAAACCGAAAAGAGATTTCATGCTGGTTTGGTTTTTTTCTTTCTTGAAAAGCATCCTTTGCTTTGCAGGGCAGAGAGGACAAACCATTTCCAGAGCAATTATTTACCTCCCAGGCAAAGCCTTGAGTTATGTGTAGTAGAAAGTGACTTCCTCCAGGTACTACTCCCTGAGAGACACTGCACTCAGGATCTGGTGCTCCTCAGAAGGAGCTGCACCTGGAGATCCACCAAGTGTTTGCTCAGCTGTGACAGCCTTGGAATCAGCACCATGAACCATTTCTGTTTCTTGAGGTTCTTCATCATTAACTGATGAATTTAATGTCAGACATTCATCATCTGTTCTGATTTCCAGTATGACTGGCCAAAACCACACCCAGGAGGTCTCAAATCAGGTCCAGTATCTTGTGGTTTAACCCAAATTTGGTTTGGGTTTAAGCCAAAACTCCTCAGGAAGCCACTTTCAAAGGCTGAAAGGCAAGATTTGGTGCTGAGCCAGTGCCAGATATATGGGCCATATGGGATGAGACAACTTCAAGCACTGTCCTGCAGCCACAAGCAGAGTTTAACCATCCAGCATGGATACAGCCCCTGTTAGCCACACCAGCCCCTTTCTAGCTGCTGCTCTGGACCAGAGGATGCTCTGGGTAGAGACAGACAAACTGCCATGATTTGTAGGGTGGAGGGGCGAAGACTGTAGCACATGGGCCCAAGCTGGGCTGTCTCATGACCTCAGAAGAAGAGAAGGACAATGCACATGTTAAACAGTTGATAGCAATGCAGTGGATACAGAGCAGCCATGACTGTAGTTACCTGTTGCACTTAATACCTTCAGTTCCTACTCAAGAGAGGGTCAAACTTGCTGTGCATCCACCAATGTCCCAGTCTCCATGATATTTTTTGAGGTCTTTTTAGCTTGGGGCTAGAGTTCTGTGCAATGAACATCATCTGGAGCTGCAGTTTGGGTGCTACCAGAAGTCCAGAAGGATATTGTGTATCCCAAGGGAACACAGTTAATTGAGTACAATCTTCCTCTGATTCCTTCACATAACAGATTCCATGAAGCTTATTAATCAGCAACCTAAACTTGTGTGGCTGACACTCTGTGGGTTTGGAAGAGAGCTACACGGATGTGAAGAAGGTGTAAATTGAACTAGGTCACATCAAGATTATTCTAATTTACTTCTTCCGGTGCTTGCTGAGTTGGCTTCCACTTCTGCTTCTGCCTCAAGCACCCCAGCTCATAACTTACATTAATTAGGCTCCTACAGCAAGATTCATGCTAATGTGTAGGCAGAAATACAAATACAATTTTAGTGCATTATTTTATGACTGCCCAGCAGAGATGCTCCATTTTACCTTGTGCAGCCCAGTGCCCCTGCAAAACCAAAAGCAAGCACATAAAACACCCCAGTGCTACTGCACCAGCACCACAGCTGGCCCAAAAAGCACTTCAGTGGCCCAAAAGCAGGAAAGGAATGGTCAGCACCCACCACAGGGGCCATCAGGATGAGAGGTTGGTTTTCATTCAGGGCAGGAGCAGAAAGCCCTGCTCAGAGGTTGAAGGGAGGGAAGGAGATGCCAGATTCCTTGGTAGTATTTCCCTCCCATAGGCACAACTCATCACTGGCCATGCCAGCCCCTGAGCAGGAGGAGCCACTGGCACTCTGGAGCAGGTGGCAACCCCTTCCACGTGGGAGGATGCTGCATTATGCAGGCCAGTGGCCCTGGGAAAAATAACCCACCAATCACTAATGGAGAGTCACAGGAGATGTTCCTACTATGTAGGAGTAGATGCCAAGGAACAGCTGAGCAGGGGGCTGTGGTTTATTTTTAATTTTGTAAAGTATATTTGCCTTCCACATGATCCTCTTATTCTTCCTCTCACAGCACATGTAAATAGAGAGACAGTAAATGGCACAGTCGGGTCCCAACAGACTGAGGCACAGCACAGAGCTGCTGCAGATCACAGTGCTTGCTGCAGCTGTCTCACAGACCCACCTGCATTTCATGGAGACATCTTCCTTTTCCTCACACCCCAGGGCAAGGTCAAGTAAGAGAGCCTGCAGCACAACCCCACAGGCACTTTCCAGCCCGTGCTGCTTATTGGCTGACAGATCCAAGGACGGCACAGTCCCAGACCACCACACATCTGGCCACTAAGGAAAACCTCTGGATGCAAAACCCCTTCCTGGGTAGAGTTATGTTTAGGTCCTGGAAAGTTTATTGGCTAACCTACAAGGGCTCTCCAATAAAGTTTATGAGTGTGTAAATGCACCCTGCCATGAAATGGCTCCAGGAGCCAAGGATAACTTGAGTGAGCTTTACTGCAGCCTTTTAACAAGGAGGAGTGCTGGGATGTGGTGCAGGCTGCTCCGAGGGGCTGTAGGGAGGGGAGCTGGGAGACCGGGGAGATGGAGCTCCTTGCTACAAACATCACCAGCTGCTTTCAGCCCACCACTGCCATGGTGGCACTCAGGCCAGCTGGCAGCTGGGGTGTACCACATGGATGGACACCACCCTGGAGGTATTTGCCCCTGAACCAAAATCTACCACTCTCTCATGGTCTTATGTTCTTGCCTTTCATTGCAAAAACCAGGCAGTTGTGATAAAATTAGGACAGCTGCTGCTGACAATTAATTAGCTTCAGATAAGGTCTTCAGGGTGGCCACTGGGAAATAAATGAATGATGTTTAAGCCAGCACTGTAAAGTCCCCTTGGCAATCTCTGCCAGCAGGCACCAGGCAGTCCAGCAAGGGGCCCCACCAGTTTCTGCTTGCAGGGCTGGATCTCCACCAGCATGGCACAGCACAGCACAGCACAGCACAAAGGGCTGGCACACTCTGCCCATGGACTGCAGCTTCATAGGTTTCTGTGTTTATTTTAAATAGGTATTTGTTCTAATGTAGTCTAAAACACTGCTGGTCCTCAGGGAAGGTGAACAGCTGCCCAGCATGGCACAAACTCCGCCTTCATTCCAACTTACTCTCCACCTCACCTATGTGTGTTACTTTATGCAGAAAAATCAGGGAATGGGACTTCAGACATGCTTAGCACACCAAAGCCACACTTCCAGTCTCACATCTATTAGGCACTGACAGGCACCAATGTTTCCAGTGGCTCCACATGACAGTGAAAGAAGGTAGTCTTGAACTGGATATTAGGAAGAAATTGTTTACTGTGAGGGTGGTGAAGCACTGGAACAGGTTGCCAAGAGAAGCAACCTGGAAGTGTTCAAGGCCAAGATGGATGAGGCTTTGAGCCATCTGGTGGAGTGGAAAATGTCCCAGCCAATGGCAGGGGAATTAGAACTAGATTATCTTTAAGATCCCTTCCAATCCAAACTATTCTGTGATTCTGTGCTTCTGTACTCACCAGTATCCTGTGTAAAGATCTTCCTTCCTGTCTTTGAGGTCTATGGAGAGCACTTCTCACCCCAGCCACAGCCATCCATCTGCCCAAGCAGTCTTTGTGTTGAACATCACTGATGCATGTGCAATTGTGGTGAACTTCCATTTTTCAGCCTCACAAGCAAAAGTAAATATTTGAAGGAAAAAAATTGCCTTCTTGCCTTTCCTACTCCTGGCAAAAAAATTGATCTTTTTGTGTAGTTGATGTGAGACTAACCAGACCCTGTTAATTTGGACCTACATTCAGCAGTAACAGGGAGATAAATTAGCAGCCATGACACAAATGAAACAGACGTGGCAGCAATTGGTCTCTGTTCTATGGGCTTTGGGTAGCACCATTTGAGCTTAAAATACAGTCAGCATGTGCCAGTGCTGCTACTTCCATCTAATGGATGTGGAAGAGAAAGATTTGCTTATGCAGGTATCATACCACAAAGTAAGACAGCACCAATAGTAAACATAGATTAATATTCTAAGTAACAGAAGAGCTTTAACACACCTCTCAAGAACCTCACGTTTTTAAAGTATGCAAATCTAATGGGCCCAAGATGAATAAAATCAGTCAGTGGGGGAAAAAAATAAAAAGAAAAAAATCAAGACAGCTAAAAATACAATTATTTTTTAATTTTGCAGAGGAATTCTTATCTAGTGACTTTCTGTTGCAAACAGGCACTGCAGTATGCCATGTCCTACTGTGAGAATCACTGCATTTATCTCAGCAGCATGCAATGCTGCCCCATGAGTTTGTCTGGCCTCAGCAGCCTATTGAGAGCCATAAAACATCCTGCCTGTGCCAGCTGCAGATCCACTACCTTACAGCCTTATAGCTCAAGAGGTCTGGAGTTTACAAGGAGGAAGACTCATCAACATGTTCCTCTGCCTGGCTGCAGGGCCTGTGGCATTGGCCAACTGCTGTCCTTTCAAAGGTGCTCCAAGTGCAGGTGACATCCTCAGTCTGCCCTCAAACCCTGCTCAGTGTGGGAGAAGCTGGCAAAACATTTTTTGGCTTTACACCCTGCTCTGCTAATGAGGAGTTAAGCAAACTGGACCAACTTTGTGGAAGGGGCTTTTAACGACAGGAATCTTGGAGAAACGAATCTAGAAATGAACCAAGGAATGCTTTTTTTCCATGATAATGTGAATCCAAAACCAAGGCACCTGTGGTAGTGGCTGTAGGATGGATAGCTGCAGTACCCCTCCAGACACAATCCCATTAGCCCACGGAGGGATGACTAAGCAGGAGACAGAGGGATGACTAAGCAAGGAGCAAGGCAGCTCCATCAGGCTTATTGTAACACCTGTCTCTGAAGCCAGCAATTCCACACACTATGAATGAAGTAATTTAATAAGCACATTCAGTTCTCCAGTCAGTCTAATAGGCTGTAATCTATTTCCCTTCAAACTGAAAGAAAAAAGAAATCAATAATTGATAGGCAAGCCTCTTCTCATAGGGCAGAAAAGCTTGCTATAACAACTCTAAACTGGCACTCCTCTGCACCGTGGGTTTTATCACTGCTCTGGGAACCTGCAACCAAGATTAGAACAGCCTTTGCTCACTAAGCTGGCTTCATTAATGGAACCCAAGTTCATTAATGGAAACTCTTCTCCATAGTTAGCTAGCCAAAAGGAACTTACCAGCTGAGGTAAATTTAAACAAATCTTCCCTGCTTTTCTGGAGCTTCATTTAATGCCCATTCTCCCCTGTAGTCCCAGCCTAACCCAGATTTCCTCCCACCTGCAGAGCTGAGAGATGTCTGAGAGAGAAGCAGGTACTGGGGGAGTTTCTGTGCATCAAAAGGTGGTTTAGATGTCCCTGGATTCAGGTCTAGTCTGGAGGAGCTGCCCCACAGCTGCCACTTTCCCAAAGGACACCCCAAATCTTGCCCCATACTATGAGGAGCAAAGCAAGCCTGAGCTCAGAAAAGTTAACCCAGTAGCAAATAAACCAGTAAAGGCCCACAGAAATGCCTTCAAATGCTAGAGACCTAGCAATGAAATATTCAGTTTAGTAAAGAATCATACTCTTTTCAAAGCTGTAAATTATCTCATCAAAGAGGTCTAAAGCCTTCTGTGTCCTGCATCCACCAGGGCTTGCCACATGCACAGGCCCTGCTTTAGGGAATGAGGATCTCTCCACTGTGGGCTGTGGCTCAAAGAAAAGGGATCTCAGACCTTATAATTGCTGCTGCCAAGGTCAGAATGGCAACAGCCATGGTGGGGCTGAAACTCTCAGGGCTCAGGTATCCCCAGACCCACTCTGACCTCCTTGTGTTTAACACTGGCAGCAAATCTTCCCAGTACTCATGATTTTCCAGGTCCCCAAAGCTACTTCTGCCATGACTTCCAAGTGAGCAGATGGTAGCACTGGTGTTATTATTCAGCATTATTATTAGATATTTATTAGTCAGTATTTGTGCTGCTTACAATTGGGTTCAGTTCCCCAGAGCTGGGGTGATGAAGCCCTCAGGAGAGCTTTTGCAGGACATGAGTGACCACACGAGTCTGTGCATGATGATCACTTATGTGGCACAGCTGCTGGCATCTAAGCAAAGAGGAGTGAATAGGCTGTCACTCCTGCTGCCACCAGCACATTTTTTCCTTGTCGTACTTTTCCTACCCAAGGCATGTCACTGCCTTCAGGATTCCCCAGCCCTTCCCTGGATGGTCTCAGTCTCTCAGGAGGTAGCTGATTTGCCACCTCAATCTGCCTTCAATTAATATTTCAAAACTGCCTGTGTAGCAGCAAACAGCCCATGCCATTCTGGAGACCCCCATGGCTGAGGCCAGTGATGGTGACCATCATCTGCACACAATGGGCCCTGGACAGACTGCCTGGTGACAGACCTGCAGACACAGAAGAGGTGGAGAGCCTGGACAACCTCCTGCACGGTAAGGCCACCAGCTGCGGAAAGGATTCCTGCATTTCCTCATAAAATAACCCAAGTATAATCTCTTCAGAACCACATCTGGGGATGGGGAGACAGACTTTCCCCAAAGCTCTCAAGTTCAGCTTAGGCTGTAGTGCCAGAGGCTTTTGTCAGATCAGTAAAAAGTGTTTGGATGTTGAGACTTAACACTTCTCTTGGATCTGACAATTGACAAGAGAAAAAAAAATACCACCAACTCTTCTGCTGTCCACCCAGAGCCTGCAGTGAGATTTTGGGAGCCTTGTCACTAAAAAAGTAACTTATGGATGATGTTTGAGTGGCTTATAAAAACCACACCAGCCTCATGAGCGTGCAGCCCTCTCTGAGCCCAGGCTGGGGCAAGCAAACATGGTTCTTGTCAGCATCTGCCCCCATTCTGACAGGCCAGTGCTCCACTGCAGGCCTTTCCTCTGGCACTGGCGCTGCACACAGGGATCAGCAAGAGCCAAGTCCAGGCCAGGCAGGACTTCAGCCTGAGCCACTGCTGAAAGGTCATGGCAGCACCCTGCCAGCCATCACAGAGTGGGCAGAGCAGCAACCAGCAGAGCTGCTTATGGCATCCCAGCAGCCTAATTTCTTTAGGAGTAGGAGTAGGATACATCATTTAGGAGAGACTTTCAAGGATAGGCTTTGAGCAGATCACATCACAAGCCATCCAGCTGTCACTGTGCTGGCACAGATTTTTTTCTGACATTCAGGGGGTACCAGGGGGACAGAACCCAAAGTCTCTGCTGGTGAAGTCACAGAAGCATCCAAAACAACTTTCCATCAATCTTTTGATCTTTTTTCATTATCTGCTGGTGAGGACTTTCCCCCTGCCTCTGCAGCAAGAGGCGTTTCCTAAAGGAACAGGCAAGGCCTTGGAGCAAGGCCCAAAGATGGCTTGTCCCCATGGCAGAAGTCAACACCCTTGATGCCAGACTGGTCCATGCAGCTCTCTGGGGCAGCTCTCCTACTCCTACAAGCTCCCTAGAGATGTGAGGCCATTCCCAGAGTAACATTAGCCAAATAGTGGCCTACAGCACCAAAAGGGATCAATGATACAGATTTGTCCCCATTAATCCATCAGCAGCCACACTAGAGCCAATGCAGTGATGAATGATGCTGGCAAAGCAATAGAAATCCTGAGAGGAGGATATTTCCCAGGTAAGCCCTTCAAGCAGATTTGTGAAAAAGAATCTGCAGGGCAGGAGCCCCTAGTCGGCACCACTCCACAAGAAGCTGTAATATTGACAGTACTGCTGCCTGTTATGGAAATCTCATGTCTGTCACACACAAATCCTCTTATTTCATTAGAAGGGTCAAAATTCAATACGGAATTCCCAAGCCTGCCCATGTGAGTACACTCAAAAAGGCAAATGCCAAATTTACTGTTCAAAGCAGAATTGTGTGCTCCGCACTGGCCAAAACCAGCCATTCCTGAGATTTATCTGCATTTCAAGCTGAAAAAACGTTAGCTAAATATTTCAGTTAGCAGAGCACAGTTCTATCCTCAGGGCAGCCCTTGTCCCTAGCGCCAGATTATGTCTGATGGGATGGGATTGCTAGCCATCTGTGCTCAGGCACTGGGAAGCAGGGCAAGGCAGAAGCAGCCGACAAACAAGGAATAGCGTCTCTCAACAGCAATGTTACAGTGCCCACCTTGCCCTTCTGCTCCAGGAAGCGTTAAAATCTGACGTTCCATGGCTTCTCCCCTCAGCTGTGCTGGTGTGTGTGTGTGGTGTGTCTGCACATCCCTGTGTGCCAGACCTGCACACCTGTATGCACAAAAAAGGAGTCTGTACACACATGAGCATCCTGCGGAGTGCAGTGCAGACAGCGAGCGCCAGGTACAGGAGTGTCTGCCCGGCAAACACCTACTTGGCTACACGGAATATTAACACATCAGCATCGCCAGACTGACTCCCAGAAGGAGCTCCAGATAATAGTGACAGAAACATTATTTGCTGACTCAAGGGCTCCACCAGGAGGAAAAACCAGTACAGATCATCCCCTCAGGAAGGCTAGAAGGAAGATGCTCCTCTGGCCGGCTGGGTGACTGGCAGGGAGCCACGCTTGCTCTTTCAAAGCCTTCATCATTCAAAGACAAGGACAAGAAGTGTGATGGAAGTGGATCAGCACAGTGTCAACCAGCCAGGGGCTGGCCACAGCTCTGGGGGTGCTGCCACACACACAGCATCCCCATCTGCTGTAAAAATCTTACCAGTCCAGCAACACTAAGAAAGAGGTTGCTAACCGCCCTGCCTTCACCCATGTGCTTTTATTTCCCAGCAAGGGCTGGGAATACTCACTGACCTACAGCATTCAGCAGTGGTTGCACAGCCAGAACACAGGTTGGGAGCACAATGTCCACTTGTAGCTACTGATGATCAAGTCATGGGTTTTGCTGGGAGGCAAATGGCTGCTTGAATGGGAACAATGGGAGCTACAAAGGCCACTTTGGAATTTAAAATAGGGGATTCTTCCCATGAGCCTTAGCTCCTACTGCAGCCCCCAGAGACAGGTTTCTGCTCATCTCACCAGTGCAGACATACATGTTCTTCACTATGAGACAAACACCTCCAGAAAGCACCTTCTCTAGCCCACTGGCTATAGTGGAGGTCACACACCAGCCTTAGCCTCCAACTCAGAGCACACAGACCATACACACTGAAGGGATGCTTCACCCCACACACATCCCCGTCAGGCTTTTTTAAGCTTGATGGCCACAGCATGAGACACACAGAGCCCTCAGAGGCACATTGGGTTTCTGCCCAGTACCCAGCACTAGGAGGAAAAAGGACCTCATGCCCTTCATGCCTGTCTCAAGGAGGCACAAAGGTGCTACAGGGACAAGACTTTTGAAATGACAGCCCTGAGAGTAATGCCACAAGCAAGTGTGAAGTTATGCCAGCTCAAACCCAGCTGATCAGTACCTGGCTTCAGGCAGGTGCCCAGCCAGCCCCAGCTCAGGGGCTGAACCCCATGGTACTGTGGCCAGACAGTCAGGGTGCCTGCCTCAAGGGCATGATGCCCTTGATATATCAGGTCCCACCCACTGAAAATTTATTTTTGGAGTGTTTCCTCATTGAATCTTACAGACTCTCAAAAGATTTCTCCTTGAGTCAGAATATCCAAATTAAAAACAAAACAAACAAAAACCAAACACAACTGTTTGCTCACTAAACCACAAAACCTATTCCCAGGAACAAGAAAGAGCAAGTCAAGAGCTCCAAAAAGTGCAAGACAATATATGGAGCACTCATGACTTTCTCCCACAACCCAAAAGCTGTGAATACTGACCTACTCTGTCACACCCCAATTTTATCACTTTGGATTTCACAAGGAAGCATGCAACTTGTAAACGAAGGCACAGCCCTCCCCACACTCAAATTTTATTGAAACTACAAATGAATTTTACACACTAATTGAGTGGGAGCTGTTGTACCAGACTTTGGTATCTCGTATACATTTACAGAACCTGAGTACATTGCAGTTTCATATTAGAATACTCTCTATACTCTCACCATAATTCACAAGACTCAAAATAAACACTTTTTAGTATTTTTAGTGACATAATAGGTTCCATTACTCCAACAACAGACTTATTCACAGTATTTTCTCCTTCTCCCCTATCAACTCAGTGTTTCCAAAAGGCGCTGGGTTTTCCCTCTGAGTCCACAGTTCTCTTGCAGCTGCAGGATTTTAGTAAGAGCCACAATTACAGCTTTTCTCTGTATTCTCCAGGTTCCCCTTTGCCCTCTTCCAAGTACCTTATGGCAAATGATGCAGGCTCTTCTGTAGGAAAAAAAAAGCGGTCCCATTTCCATGCTCAGTGATCTTTTCCATGCTCCTGATCTTTTACAGAGACAAAAAAAACCAGAGTCAATTTTGCTGCTTATTTTTACAGCAGGGACAGTTGTTCACTAGGAACTCTGCTAAGGCAATGGAACTATTTCATGGAACTCAGGTCCCCAGGGCTATGGGCTGGCAGGGAAATAACACACCACCCCATCACTGATAACCCTGGGCTGCCAACTCAGCTCATGCCAGGTATATCAAAAGCAGTACAAGATGTTTGCAACAATAAGACTTACAAAAGCTCTTTCACAAAATGCTGAACATTATGAAAAATGATTTGGTTTAATAAAGCAGAACCCTCTGTCTAGCTCTTGTACACTCACTTTATCTTTGGAGAAAAAGATCCTATCTATTTGCAGATAAACCACGTACAGCTGAATAGCATCCCTTCCACCCCAAGTACTACTGCAGCACATCAGCCATTCTTCAAAATTGCTCCATTCTCTGTGTGTGATGTCAAAAAATTACAAACACTTTTCAGGCACACAATTAAAAACCAAACAACAGTCCTTTGTAAGATGCTGCTACTCCATACTACTTCAGGGTTTGTTTTTGAAAGGTTTAATACCTTCTCTCAGCAGCTCTTCTGTGACAATGGTTCCAACGGTTCACATTAAACAGACAAGTTGATGTACCTTCACACATTACTGGGTGCTTCCTTACAGCCCAAGCAGTATGTTTGTAGCACCTCAAGAGATAATCCCTTGGAATGATACATCTTCTCATCCCTTCAATGCACAAGTGCAACCAAGAAGGGGAGAATATCACATCACCCAGCACAACAGAAGGAAGATGGACAATACCCAGAGATGGCTGTTGCAGTGCCAGATGCTGATTACAAACACAGAGCAACTATAGACTGAATAATAAGGCACTTGATCAGTGAAGCAGGGAAAAAAGGGAGCACAAGCTGAAGAACTACAGGATGTGGTTTTTCTCCACTGTTAACAGGTTTGCCTTTTCAAGGATCATTCAAAATCTACTGATCTGTTCAGTAATAGCTGTAAGACAAAAATCACATGTATTTGAATTAAATGCCTACCAAGACCCATCAGTTTTCCAACCTGAGTAAAAACTTTTTCAGACAGAACCCAGGTTAATTGGGGAGATCAAACTTAATTCCTGGTTTAATGATACTCTATAGTTCAGACCTTATTAATGTCTTCCCACATTCAATTATTACTTTATCTGCAGCAGGATGAAACAGAAGAGCTTTTACTCTAGACCAAATCTATAAACATGAAAATGAAAAACAGGAAAATAATTTATAGCAACATCTATACATAGAGTGATACCTCATCTGGTTTTCAGATTAGAATACCATAACATGAGGTAAATATGCAGTTTGCTTTCTTAAAACACTATCAAAGTCTTAAAAAAGTAGTAGTATCCATGTCATTTTTAAAGACAACATTGACAGCAGATGAGTCAAGGGAATCTTAAAAAGGCTATCCTTTTACAAAGCCATATAAATTTTTTACAAATGATCCCCCTTTTTTTTTTCAAATGATACAGAGAGAAATATATTTACTCCTCTGACAAACAACATGAAAACCCAACAAAAAAAATCCCAGTAGACTCTGATTCCATGAGAGGAAATTAAGTCAACTTCACAGCATAAAGGGAGATGAGGAGAGGGAAGCAGTCAACATTCATCTGCCAATCTGTCAAAAATCTGCATCCAGAGTGAAGACATTGTCCACTGTTTCTGCCATAACAGCAAAACGTTGATATTCCGAAACCCGCTTCTCAAAGAAATTTGTTTTTCCCTCCAGAGAAATATTCTCCATGAAATCAAAGGGATTTTCTGCATGAAAGACCTGGGGAAGGAAAACACTATTACACTGGTGATTCTGATAGGGAAATGCTTTAAAAAAACCCCAACAAAAAGACCAGTCAAACTCTTTCAAACTAGACCATCTCTGGCTGCAATATCCTGTAGGATCTATGGACACCTATCTAAGCAAATTCAGTCCTGCCACTCCCAGGAGACTGGTCTGTGGTGAAGTTCACTTGTGCAAGCTGTTTTTTATTCTTCAAGCACTGCAGCATCTGAGCACAGCTTACATTTCCCATTACAAACCTGCTGAGCTGATGAAGGGAAACAGTGGCCTAAACTGTTCTTGCTCTTTTACAGTGAAGCATATGTATTAATGCTGTGGTTTCAGCTGCCACACACAGGAAGTCCATGCACTAAATATGAGGTGCTCCCTGGCATGACAAGAGAGTGCTTTGTGCTGACAGCTTTCCTGGGCTGCACTGGCAGGGCAGCATTTGGGGCAATCACATCTCTTACCTTTGAGAACCCAAGTTCCATTAGTAACCGGTCTGCGACAAATTCAATGTATTGTTTCATCAGTGTGCAATTCATTCCAATCAGACCTACAGGTAATGCCTCTGTTAGAAACTCCTAGAAGTTAAAATACAGATGACACTTAGAGAAATGAAATTTAAGAAGAAAAAGGAGAGAAGACACCTGTGTTTCACAGTAACACAATCTGTGATGTTCCAAGCTCCCCAGAAAGTTGTCTGAATAAGTAACTTGCATCACTAAATTCAACAAGTATCTTCTGTTTTCAGTAGCTGTTTGTATCTTCCTTTGTCTTTATCCTGTTACCCTGGAAAAGGCACAAGGATTTTTATCACTGCCCCTCTAATCTGCCTTTCCCCACTCCCCCAGCATGAGCTTCAGTGTAACTTTAAGCTCCAACTTCAAAAAACCTACAGACCATACTAGTGGGACCAGGGATAGATCCAGAAATCACCAGTTTTCCTGGCTTCCATCCATTATAGAATGACAGATCAGAGAGGGCAGTGATATATATGAGTGCTGAACACAGTAATGTGTATGTTTAGGCACCAGTGCAATACCTGTCAGTATTGTGAGACAAAGCAGGAGCATTTGTCATCATCACAGTAGTTAGATGACAACAGGAAAGAAAACCAAACTAAAATCCTGCCAAACACTCAGCAGAGCAGAAACTTGTGCCTGCAGAAGGGCAGCACTTCACATGAAAGAACCTGACATCAATCTCAGGAAAAGCCAGAACCCAGCATGATACATGTGGCCACAATAGAAACTGCCTTCTCCTCACAACAAGCAGAGAAGTGAACACAATAGGGAGAGACAAAGATCCTGAAAGGACAGATGTAAACAAACTCCTCTCTAAGAGACCATTGTAGGTGGACTAGATGATAATTGTAGGTCACTTCCAACTGCAACTATTCTATTCAATATCAAATAAGACAGCTTTTCTTCCTTTCTGTCATTAAGGAGAAAACCAGCTGCCAGCTTCAGCTTCCCCCAGTTGCTTGACAACTGAATCAGAAAGTCTCTGACTCTTACTGTCACCATTAAGGAAGATGGAAAGAATGATACAATGCATCAGGGATCCAGGCCTGAGCCAATTATCAAACATGGAATCCTGACAGTTAGAAGATAATTTGTTTATTTTCACACATCAGACTGGGCCTGCACTGCCCACAATGTTATCACAGTCAGGATTACCTGCTCAATTTCTACAGCATTAACGATGATCTCGCGGACCCGCTCTTCTGATGGTCTCTTCACTAAATAATGGAACATTAGACAAGCAAAATCACAGTGTAGACCCTGAAACAAGAGAACAAAGGAAAAAACAGTCAGTTTTCCGTTCCTTCACATAGTTTGCTCCTATTTTCAGGCAGCCTCATTTGTTTTGAAGTTTCCCAGCCTCCTGCTTCTTTGGAAGTCTTAATGTTATCACATGTAGTGTGGACTTGTAGTTTACAACCCAGTAGCATCTCAAAAGCAACACATGCCACCTGTGCCAAAGTAATGCTCCGCATACATGATTCTCAGGTAATATTTTTCTGAGGGCTGCTCTACTGTGAGGGATCCTACACAGAGCCCTTCTGGTCTCTGCCTCCCATCAGGGATAATTTTGCAGAAAGACTCCTACATCAAGACCTGCAAAACTACCTGTGAGTTTAAAAGGGCTGTTTACCTGCTCTTTGCTTCAAGATACTTGGTTTAAATTCTTTCAGTAGCATTTCTTCCCTTGATTCACCCAACAGCATTTTCAGAAAGGCAGATTAGAGTCACCAAATCCAAGATTAACAAATCATCTCTGCTGCAGCTAAACTCACCCTCTCATTTCACCCAGCTATCCTACACAGAGCCTAGTGAACTGTGCTCCTTCCTAGGGTTTCCAGAAAAGTCTCCAGCCAAGGTAAGGAAACATCAGGAGACAAGCAACCCCTCACAGTCTGCGGGGGGTACCAGACAGCTGCTCCAAGAGGTGCCTCAGCTTCTCTCTGACTTGCCTGGGTATAGCTTGATCCTGACTTCAGCCATACCCAACACTGCCAGACTAAAGGAACAATGTGCTACCGTCTGTCTCCTCTCAACAGCAAGGTGGTGATTACAGCCAAAAAGCACCAAGAGGGTACATCCAGAGTGAAACCAATCAGAAGGATTTGGCAGACTATGCGCTACAAAATAATCCAATACTATCATTAACAAGGGTCAAAACAAAACCTGGGGCTGATCAACTAGAGAACTGTTCTGCTGCAAAAGACCTGGGAGTCTCAGTGGGTAACAAGCTGACTGAGCCAGCAGTGCCCGGGGGAACAAAGGGGCCGAGGGTATCTTGGGGTGCATTGGGAAGAGTGTGACCAACCCAAGGGAGGTGATCCTCTCCCTCTGGTCGGCCCAGGTGAGGTCATATCTGGACTGCTGTGTCCAGTTCTGGGTTCCTCAGTATGAAAAAGACATGGAGCTACCCTGCTGGAGAGAGTCCCCCAGAGGTCACAATAATGATGAGGGGTCTGGAGCACCTCTTTTATGAGGAGAGACTGCAGGCACTGGGCCTGTTTAGTCTAGAGAAGAGAACACTGAGAGGGGAGCGTATAAATATCTCAAAGGTGGTGTTGTGGTTTAGGAATGGTACTTCCCAGTCCACTGCCCCCACCAAGACTCTCCCAAAACAAATGCCCCCACTTTCCCTCACCCTTTTCTGCTCTGGGGATGGAGTTGAGAATGGAGGCACAGAAGGTGAAAATCACGGGATGAGATAAGAACAATATACTGGAAATTGCAATGACAAGAAAAGGAAGAGTAACAGAAATATGAATAACAAAATGTGTAAGACAAAGAAACTATTTTCATGGAAAGCTCATGAGAAATATCACCTGCTCTTCCCAATTATGTTTTCTCACACTGGAAGGAATGGCCTTTTTCTCAAAAGCAGGAGAGGGAATCCCTTTTCCCCACCCCTGTCAATGACCTGAGATGGTACCCAATAACATTAGGGCCTTAAGCATGCCCACATAGCTCCAGGTTCTACCCCCTCACAGCTACTGCAAAAAATTAACCCCATCTCTGGCTGAAACCAGGACAGGTGGGTACCAAGAGGATGGTACCAGGCTGTTTTCAGTAATGTCCAGTGACAGGATGAGGAGCAATGGCCATAAACCGAAACACAAGAAATTTCACCTCAACATGAGGAAGAACTTCTTTACATTGAGGGTGGCAGAGCACTGCAACAGGCTGCTCAGGAAGATTGCAGAGTCTCCCTCTCTGGAGACATTCCAAACCCACCTGGAGGAGTCCCTGCGTGATGCCTTAAATCGCTAGACAAAAACCCATCAGGCATCAGTGTCCCCTGCTCCAGGTGACCCTGCTTAGCAGGGGAGCTGGACTGGATGATCTCCAGAGGACTCTTTCAACCCTAACAAATTTGTGATTCTGTGAAAACATTTTTGGAAAGACTATAAAATCCTTGTGATTCAGGTCATGAAACAGCCCTGAAATAATGTAATTTGGGAAATATCCCCCCCCCCCAGCAACAGCATTAGCTGCCTGCTGCAAGGCTTCCCATGGTCTTATCCAGGGCAACATCACCAGCAGGATGCAGATGTGCCTGACTTCTACCATGAACTGGTGTACTCTGGTGACTGGTGGTCCCACCAGCTTTGCATCTTTAAGTACCAGATATGCACCAGCTCAAGAATAGCCTGGGATCAGAGCCTGCAGCTCAAAAAGCACACTGAGCGTTAATCATTTATCTGCTCAGGTGCATCAAAAAGCAGTTGGTAGTTTTCCATTGTGGATTGTTTTTACTGCCACTGGGTTTTGATGCAGGTGCTCTGTGCACCAAGCTTTAACCTTCATAACAGCACTGCAGCTGGAATTATGCCAGCAGAGCTCAAGAAAATTTTACTCTTTTGGTGCTCGACCCTGCAGAGAAGTACAGTTACTCTTATTCACCTGCAAGTAATCCTTATAACAAACAAATCCTTCCTCACTCAAATGGATCAGTTCATAATGACTCACAGAAGACACAAGGAAGGTCAAGGCTGAAGAACCATTTGTTTTTCCTTACTGATTGTATCACTTTGCTCCAAAGTGTCTTTTAAAGACATATTGTAAGATGTCTTACTTCAAAGCAGTTTATCTAACCCATGAAAATTATTTCCACGGGTTTCCATTATGAAAAAGCTCTTTGCACTTTAAGACCAACTCTGGTAAGTTACAACCACGAGCATGTTTATACTGCATAAAAAACCGGTCTTTCTACCTTTTCACTGCTGACAGTGACATAAGTAGTGCAGTGCACAGTCCCCAGCCATAAACAAGAGCTGCCAACTTGCAGGAAGCAACGAAAAAGAAAGGAAGGAAGCAGTGAAAAGAAAGGGCACTTGCAAGCACATGGCCTTTTGGTGTGCTGACATGTAGCCCTCCAGACACCTCATATCTTAAGTTAAGCAGCACTCTCCTCAAAGGCAGACCTGTAGTTGCCCCTCCCAGGAGATTCTACTGCTGTGCAGCAACACAAGAGCATGGAGAGGAGTGAGATCTGCTGCTTCTGCAGCAATCTGCCACAGCTGGCTCAGTGATGGATGCAGGCAGCTGTCTGCAAGCTCTGGGACCCACAAATAGGGGCAGGTGAGGAGTAGTACTTGGAGCCCACTTGAACCTGCCTGAAGCAGCTGAGGCACAGCAAGTCTCAAGAGTCACACACTATCCAGGTCCTTGCTCCAGCCAGCACTTGCTGCTGTTGGGGACCATGCAATTCCACCCCACTCCTTGAGCAGCCGGGCCTTTGCCTCCCTTCACAGCACAGAAAACCAAACATCCCCTGCAATCTAAAAGATCCATCTTTTTGATAATACTAGATACATTGGTGTGCTGGTTTTGGGTAGAGCTCTGTTTTTTTCAAAGTGGCTGGTATGGGGCTGTGTTTTGGATTTGTGCTGAACATAGAGTTGATAATACAGAGATGTTTTTGTTACTGCTGAGCACTGCTTACACAGAGCCAAGGCTTTTCTGCTTTCCCTAGTGGGGCCACTGGTGAGGAAGTTGGGGGTGTATGGGAGGCTGGAAGGAGACACAACACCTGTCCTGAGCTGGTACAAGTGATCCAAACAGACCAAAGGGATATTCCATACCATGTGACATAACATTCAGTATATAAAGTGGGAGAAGAAAGAAGGAGGGGGGACGTTTGGAGTGATGCCATTTGTCTCCCCAAGTAATTGTTACACCTGATGAGGCCCTGCTCTCCTGGAGATGGCTGAAGGCCTACCTGTCCCTGGGAAGCAGTGAATTAATTCCTGGTTTTGATTTGCTCGTGTGTGTGACTTTTGCTTTCCCTATTAAACTGTCTTTATCTCATCCCACATGTTTTCTAGCTTTTACCCTTCCAATTCCCTCCCCAGTCCCACTGGTGGGGGAGTGAGAGAGTGGTTGCATGGGGCTTGATTCCTGGCTGGGGTTAAACCACAACTAGGAGACCAGTATTTATGTTTACTCCCTTCAAAAACAGGTAGCTCTGCTGAGGGACCCAGTGACACCCAAGTTTTAAATTCAATAGTGCCATTTGCTGGTAGAAAAGTGGCTGGATGGCCTGGCCAAAAATGCGGTGAGAGTTAAATCCAGCTGGTAGCCAGCTACAGGTGGTGTTCCCCAGGGCTCAGTTGTGTTATGTTATATATGCTATATATATGTTATGTTTTCCAATCTAAATGATTCTATCATCATTGGTGGAAGTCTGCTTCTTTCCCCTTTCTCTGTCAAGACTATGGGTTCTTCAAGAATATAATGCAGCCCTTACCCTGGAGACTCACTTTTCTTCCCAAACATGGTGTAGGACATGCCACATTACCTCATCTCTGCTAATAAGTTCATTGGAGAAAGTCAGTCCAGGCATCAGGCCCCTCTTCTTCAGCCAAAATATAGCAGCAAAGGAACCCGAAAAGAAGATGCCTTCCACTGCAGCAAAGGCAACAACTCTCTCACCTGTTTAACGTAACACAACACATTTTCATTAGTCACAAATTACTGTATTGTTGATCAGCAAGATGCACCATTGGTATCAGACAGAGTGAATCTGGAGAGGAGCACTCCCATTTGCAGCACCAAATGCTGTCTTTGATCACATCCTTCAGCAGATCCCAAGGCACAGAGGGTCTACACACCCCACAGCACTCAGCCATAGGCAACTCCAGCAAAACTGAAGAACCAGGGCACCCACTGAAACTGCCACACGTCAGAAGCAAAAGAATGTAATTGTCCAAAGTGGCCAATTAGAACATTAGTACTCCATTATCCTTTTCTCCTAAAAGGCAGGAAAGCAGCTGTTTAACTGACAGACAAAACTGAGAGAAGAGCCAATCTCCTATAAATTAAACAAAAAGCCCTACACCACAATTTCTTCTTGTTGGGAATCTACATAAAACCATATGCTTACAAGAGTGAAAGACTACAGAACATAAGTGAAGACACAAATAACTCTTTGTGTTATCCCACTTGTTATCCCAGCTTTCATCCAAGGAAAGCAAAGAATTATCGGTCCCAGCTCTCCCCATTCTCTACATGAATGTATTTCTTCAGGCTACACAACCATCTCACTGTTTAGTGAAGCAGCATCATTCCATGTACACTACTTCAAACAACTTTACAAACTCATTGCGTATGTTTTAACATTAAGAACTTTTCCACTAAGTTCTGGTGCCTTTTCCCAATAAGAACAGCACAGAACTTTGATTAAAAAATAAAATAACCAAAAATAGCCAGATGTCACACTTCCTCTATGAGATACAAATGCCAACTGCTGGTTCATCTGAAGGAAATTCAAATTAGGAAAAAATCACAGAGAGCAATAGCAACCTACAAGTAACCCAGAAGTTATTAAGTAAAGAATTTTTCTAGCAACACTAAAAATCTTGTGGGTTACTTCTGCAGAAGAATGGAGAGACACTGCTCATACAATCCCAGGTTTAATGAAGCACAAGACTGATTACATATTTGGATTAAATGCCTAAAGTTTGGGGGCAGGGAGCAGGGGATACACTGCTTTTTGAGTTAGGGAACCCTCTGATTCCTGGCACACCCCACACTGCTGGGAGCCAAACAAAGGGATGATAAAGGGGCTCCACACACAGCAAGCAAAGCCAGACTAAGGAGGCAGTGGGAGCTCCAGGACAGAACAATGTACAGCTACAAAAAAAGAGATCCCCTCAAACAAGAGCTGTGAACAGATGCTGCAAAAGAATGCTGTTCAGATTTATTTTGTTCACCAGGCTGAATCTCTCCATCTCCTACACTTTCTTGAAATATAGAGGACGTTTGCTCAAAAAAAATTCACCAGAGTGCACTCATTATGCATTTCAGCTACAACATACCCTTCAGAGTCAACACTGTAAGCTGAATGCAGAACACTGGAAAGGATGCCCTGCACCATGCAGATGTAAGCTGAGCCAGTGCCCCAGCTCTGAAATGAGATTCAAAAACTAGAAACCTGGTCCCAACAGCAAACCAGAAACACCAGAAATAGATGGTTCTTGAGTCTTTTTTGTCCAGGCTCAGTCATGCCTCAGCTACAAAAAAATGCATGGATTTGTCTATATGAACATGAACACAGAAAATGCCTGGACTTGCAAGAATTCAGCTGCCCAGTTCTGAACACTGAGTACAAAATAGGAACCAATTGGAAGAAATAATCAAAACGAGAAAATAAGGTCTACAAGCAAAAACTTGGAAACCAGGTTTGTTCAGCACAAAGACAAAAAAAAAGACAGAGAAATCTACAAATATTTTTCATAACATGATTTCAGGGGGCACTGCCATTACTGTATTTAACTAGCTGAAGATAAAAACATACATGCTCACAAGAAGTTACTTCTAATTCTTTAGTTACCAGAGACCCAGAAGCCACTACATCTGTGGAGAATTTCATGTTCCACAGGTGCAGCTTACTTACAAAGGATTAGTTCATGATATGCAACAGAAACAAGTTTTTAAGAGGCTACACACCAAACGTGGATTCGTGGTCTTCAATCCACTTCAGAGCCCAGTCTGCTTTCTTCTTGACACAAGGCATTGTTTCAATAGCATTAAATAAGAAATCTCTATAGAAGAAAACAGAGATGAAACATCAAAATGATGATTTATGTAAATCTGCCCTGGCTGCCCCTTCCAGCTCCACCAGACAGAGGATCCCATTATGCAAGGCTCTGAACTAACCCAAGTAAGAGACCATTCCCACCCCAAGGGGGTGATGATCTGTCTTGGTTTTGTCTGGGATAGAGCTCATTTTCTTCCTAGCTGCTGGTACAGTGCTGTGTTTTATATTTAGAATGAGAATGATGTTGATAACACACTGATGTTTTAGTAGTTTCTAAGCAGAGTTTACAAGTCAAGGACTCCTCAGCTTCTAATCCCACCCCACCAGCAAACAGGCTGGGGGGCACAAGAAGCTGGGAGGGGACACAGCCAGGACAGCAGACCCCAACTGGCCAAAGGGATATTCCACATGATATGACGTCATGCTCAGAATATAAACTAAGAGGGAAGCTGGCTATGGGCTGTCTTGGGAACTGGCTGGGTATCACTCAGCGGGCAGTGAGCAACTGCATTGTGCATCACTTGTTTTGTATATTATTATTATTATTATTTCCTTTTCTGCCCTATCCAACTGCCTTTACCTCAAACCACCAGTTTTACTTTTTTCCCTAATTCTCTCCCACCCCACTGGGCAGGGGCAGGCAGGGAGTAAGCTGCTGTGTGGCATTTTGCTGCCTGCCAGGTTAAACCACAATGTGATCTCTGATAACAAGGGCAGAGGGAGGCAGATGCACAGAAAGCAACAAACCCAAGGGCTCAGGGAAGGCAAGCTATGAACTCAAACATCCCATCCCAGGAGTGCTCACCCACAAGACCACAGTGCCTCTGAGACTTGAAGCCAGCCACTTCTGTCTATCCATGGAGCAAAACCTCATCTTGCCCAACTCCACAAAAGGAACTGGACAACTCCCACATGCATAGACTCTGTTCCAATGCTGAACACCTGAAAGGAAACCTTGCAGTCCTCCCACTGTCACCAACACAGGCTGCCACTGTGGGAAAGCAAGCTCTGCCTGACCATCACCACGGTGGAGTCTCTGAGGGAAAGTAGTGCTTTTCAAATCTATTACCATTTGGACTAGGAAGTTCGTCAGACAACAAAGGTGAGGGGGCTCTCCAAAGAACTCAATCACTCAAAAGTAAGTAGTTCAAGTTGTATTAAAAAGCACTGCTAACAAAAAGGCTGAAAGAATGCAATACATTGGTTACTGTATATTAGAAACACCATTTAGATCATGAGCACTCCATTTCCTCAGGCCAATCCTTTGCCAATGTAAGAGCAAGCACTGTAGGAGCACGATAGCCCCAAGGAGCTCATCTAACCTTTAATGTTTCACATAGTCCACAGTTCCAGCAAGAAAAGATTTATACAAGTATTAACAAACCTTCTGATACTCCCACAAAAGCCTTGGTCAGTAATATTCCTCTCCATGCTGGGGCTCAGGCATGCAGGCCTTCAAAAGCTTTAAGGAACCTTCCCCAACTCCCCCAGAAAATCAGTAGGAAACAGGAGACAGCTGCTGCTGCCCTACAACAGTGCCAGTGGCCTCACTGAGAGGTTTCCCACACATCCAGAGGTTTACCTTTTCTTGGGATCTTTGATGTAGGTGTCTATGAGCAAGCTGTACATCTCTGAGTGAACATTCTCAATGAGAATCTGAAAGCCATAGAAACAGCGAGCTTCTGGGATCTGCACCTCCTGACTAAAACGTGCCACCTACCAAAACCAGAAAGCATGGCAATGAGTACAGTAAAACAGTTCTGCATGACACTACTCTGAACTTAACAGGAGAGACAATAGATCTCTGCTAGAGATGGGATGGGAGCAGTTAAGTCCTACTTTGCTCATAGATATGTCAATAGGATAGCTGTGGTGCAGAGGAAAATAAAGCAAGCTAGCTATAAGTAAATACATGTGCTGTGCATACTGGAGAAGAGCTGAGGCAAGAGGGCACAAATACACAGGAGAAGAACAGCAAAATAATGCAATACTAAACACTTCATACTGAACAAAGCCTCAGAATTCTTGTTCATCATTAAAAATATAAACAGCATGATATAAGGCATGTTGATGCAATACATGCACATAAATTCTACATGTTATAAACATTCAAACATCTGAGATTTAAACTGGGCACTTGGAAATGGATACCACTGCTAACCTTTGATATTTTCCAGCCCAGAACAGATCTCAACAGGAAGAATTCCCCACATTTTTGGCAGCACCCACCTGCAGCCCTAAGAGATTCTAGGATGCCATTCAGTGAGAACAAAATAGATTTTACCAAAATGAGGAATACATGGCACAGCCATGGTCTGTATTTCCTACTTCTCATGTAACATGAACACAGCAAAAATCTGGGATTTTATTAATTCATTCAGACAGGCACATCCCACAGCCAAGCAGGGGCAAAACTTAAAAACTGTGTCCGAGAGTGATGTGGAGTCCTGATGACCACAGCTGACACAATTTAACTCAAACACTGCTCCAGGTAGAACAAGCTGATTGTTGCACTTGGCAAATGTATGATGGAATGAAAAAAAAAAAAAAAGCACACATTTAATAAACCTATGCATTAATGTGAAAAAGCCAAAATGAAAAGTTAATAACACAATAACATGACTAAGTATTCAAGCCCTCTGTAAATCTTTCTCACCAGGTTTTCATTTACAATTCCATCACTGGCTGCAAAAAATGCCAGAACGTGAGAGATAAAGTATTTTTCATCTGCTTTCAGCTTGTTCCAGTGAGGAAGGTCCTTTGATAAATCAACCTAATGAAAAGAAAACAGAAAAACATTATTGCCCTTCTGTGTTTGTCATTCTGTAAGAACAGAAGCAGCCCAATTAAGTGACTGAGGCAGAGTTTTGACATTTGCTTTCAAATCTTTACATGTAGAGAATTTAAACACTTGTGACTGTAAAAGACAACAGATACACTGCAGTGCTATTGTCTCTCTCTCTGTAACAGCAACATCATGTACTTGTTTCACAGCTTACACTTTTGAAATTTGGAATAAAAATCAGTGTCTATTGAATAAATAAATGAGGTTTTGAAAAGCATTAGTATATTTTTGTCACAAGTATGAACATGCACCAGAAACCATCACTCAGAGACACTTAAAATTTATTTGAAATAAATGCTGATACTCCAAGATAGCTATACCCAAGTGTGTCAAATATGGACTGAGGGGACTTTTGCTTTTGGCAGGTGTTCAGCCTCCATCCTGTCAAAGAATAGCACGGAGCAAATGCTGTGCAACTGCTCTTGTCTATCAGACCAAACCCTAGCTGTGAGAGAAAACCACAGCTTCCTTCACGCGGGCCTTTTTTCATTTGTTTGTTTGTAGGATTTCTGACTCATAGCAGCAGTTAAGTAGTCAGATGTGAAAAATGCAGAGGACCAACAGAAGGTAGGACAGTGTGAGAAGGAACCAGTAACACAGTAAAAGGGAAATACTGATAAGGAAGGAGTTCAAATGCTTTTTCTTTAATGGTTTAAATGAAGCTCTGCTGCAACACGGCAGTAAGCCTCCTAGGCAGGCAATGAAATACCACCTCCACAAACAGCTGCTCCTCATCAGCCTATGATGTTTTCTGGTCTATTCAGAGCCCGCCAGTGCTTTCATCTCACTCCTCTAAAGCTGCAGACCACTGCTCACAAACAAGCCAAGGGTGCATAAGCTTTGAGCTGGAAGGATGAGCTCCCCTTGCACGCAATCTCTCCAAAGCAGTGCAGTGTTTAGAGGCTTGCACTGCTGCAAGCATAGTGAGCACTGCTCAAGTCTAGCTAACCAGCAACTCTGGGGAAGAACTTAGAGCTTGCTTTGTAACGGGGGGCAAGCACCTCACCAAGGCAATCAGGAGTCAGCTAAACGCATTTTTAGCAAGTGTTCCTGATTAACACCATCTCTCTGGAAACTGAGGTACCTAATATTAAGGAACAGCATGAAATTTCCCAGAGCATCTTACAAGGGGCAAGGAGTTAGTTGCAGATTCAGAGACCACAGCAGGGTAAGGGCTCTCTGACCACAAATCAGAGCTATCTGACTTAGGAATTCTCTAAAATCAGAGAAGAACCCCAGGACACAATTCCACCTCATCCTGAACTAAGCATCTAAAACAGCTCTGCAGAATCACCCTGTGGAAGCAGCTTGCTTTCTACTGTCAATGAAGAGAGTTCTGCTTTGGTGCTGGCACCTCACGTTTGATGCAATTAACTCCAACCTTTGCAATACAGAAGCCAGCAGCAAAGCTGGGAAAGATGTGCCAGGACCCTGGTGGTCTGAGTGCCCACTGGCCATGGGCTTACCTCTTCTGCTGTCCAAAAGGAGGCCTGAGCCTGCTTATACATCTTCCATATGTCCGGGTACTGGATGGGAAAGATGACAAACCGGCGGTGATTTTTTCTGAGTAGAGGCTCCTCATGAAGGTCTGAGCCATCTTCAGCAGCAGCTGATGAGCTCTGAAAATAAAGCAGGGTTCTGGTTAAAGTCACTATTATTTATTCCTCCTCCTTGCACGATCCCAAAGGTGTGGTTTAAAGTTCCCCCGTGTCACACAGACATTCACCTGCCCTACTAGGGTACATGTCCCTTCACCCTCCATCCGTGCACCCAGCAGCACTGCCTGTCTGCCTGGCTCTACCCAGCACAGCTCACACCAACTCCCCCTCCCAGCTGTGCCAGTGCCAGGAAGTGCCCAACACCTGCATGCCAAAGACAAAGCCTTTTGCAGCATGAGGAGGAAATCTGCCCTGGGAGACATCAGCCTCTGTGGCAGCACATTCAGGGAGATACGTGTGAGGTCAGGGCACAGTGCTGCAGCCTGCACCCAGCACAGCTCTGCCAGGCTCCCTGCCCAGGAACCTCCCAGCCATCTGCTGTACATTCAGCCATCAGGGCCTGGATGGACTTTCTTCAGAAAGCCATGAGGTCATAGCAACTAATCCCAAGTGACAGAGGACAGCCCTGTGCCACGACGAGTCTCAGCATGGAGGTTTGTGTATGCAATCTGCAAGAGCAGCCCACACACCAGCGTGGGTCTGGAGGCTGCTCTGCAGGCTCTCCCTCGAGTGTGAAGGTGCCTCTTCCCAGCAGCTGGCAGCAGGAAAGCCTCAGCCTGGAGTCACCCATCTCCACCCTGATCCTCCTGTGAGGGCGCCCAGAGGACATCTGTGCACAGCCCCTCCTCAGAGAGCTCCCAGCCCAGCTGAGGTGGGGACAACTGACATTTAAGAAACAGGCCAGTGAACTACTCACATAACAAAAAAGCATTCCTTTACTTCAATTTGGAAAATATCTTCAAACAGATAACGCCACTCACATTGTAAAAAACAAACAAAACCCAAACACATATACATATTGCATAGCTGGCATGAGTACTGCAGATGCCCAATGAAAACACATCAGGGAAGCACATTCTGTGTTATAATTCTACTACTTTATTATATTTTTACATGTTACTCAATTACATGAGACAGATTTCCCAGCATCATCTTGCAGAGTGTCTGCCGAAGGCCATGAGAGTGCAAGACCTTTTTTACTTCCCAGAACATAGAGATGGTTACAATAACTCACTGGAATGGGGAGAATTTGGGCTTGGCAGATTCAGCACCTTGTCTTAGCACACAATTTCTCAGGGCCTGCCACACAGCCAACATCTCCATCTGCTTCTGCATGAGCTCTTATCCTTGAAAACAGAAATACTGCAAAAGTCTTCTAGCCCAGCCACTGCCGGCTCATGGACAGCTTATTGTCCTCCAGGATCCTCAAGGCCTTCTCTGCAGAGCTGCCCCCCAGCAGGTCTGCCCCAACCTGTACTGGTGCCTGGGTTATTCCTCCCCAGGAGCAGGACCTGCATTTGCCATTGTTGAATTTCAGATGCCCATCTCTCCAGCCTGTCGAGGTCCTTCTGAAGGGCTCCACAGCACTTGGGGTATCAACCACTCCTCCCAGCTTTGTGCCATCAGTGAACTCGCTGAGGAGGCATCTGCCCCTTCATCCAAGTCATTGATGGATAAGTTAAACAACACTGGGCCCAGCACTGAACCCTGGGGGACACAACTAGGGACAGACCTGCAACCAGACCCTGTGACACTGATCACACCCTTTCAAGCTCTGCCATTAAGCCAGTGCTCAATCCACCCCTCCATCCACTCATCCAGCCCCCGCTTTCTGAGCTTGGCTATGACAATATCATGGGAGACACTGGCAAAAGCCTGGCTAGAGCCCATGCAGACAAAATCCACTGCTATCCCTTCTCTATTCAGCCAATTGTCCCATCACAGAAGGTAATCAGATTGGTTAAGCACAAGTTGCCTTTGGTGAATCCACACTGACTACTCCTGATGACTGTGTCTTTCATGTGTTTAGAGATTAACTGCAAGATGAGCCATTCCATTATCTTTCCAGGGATTCAGGTGAGGCTGACCAGCCTGTGGTTTTAAGAACTGTACAAATATTTTTAAAACAGATGGTTTTGGTTGTTGGGATTTTTTTTTTATTTTATAAAAGGAAAGGTCAGTCACAGAGACTACACCATACTGGAACCTCCTGCTCCACCTATATCCCACCTCCCTTATCACCTTATCAGGAGTGGAGAGGAGTTTCACAGGCAGTCTCTTCTGAAAGGTGCCTTTCACAGGCAGGCTCCAAGTTGGCAGGCAGGCAGGCAGGCAGGCAGGCAGGCAGCTACTGGCTACAAGACAATCCCATCTTCTCTAACTCAATTTCAAGTGTGTGGCATACTCTGATCACTGCTGAGGCTTCTGAGCAGCCACCACCTTGTGCTGAAGGATACACAATGCATTCCCTGCCTTGCCTTCCTGGATCCAGGAAGCATTGGCAGGGGTATGAGGGGCAAAAGAAGTTAACAGTCACTAGGTCAACACAACCTTCAATCTGCACCCCAGCTCTTAGTGCTATGATGATGCATAAAACAGTCAACATTCACCATAATGACAAAGGGCACCCAGTTTATAATGTGTATATGCTTCATTCTGTTCAGACAACATGATCAAAATGCATAAAAGAGCTGAAGCTGGTGAGCACAGGCCAACCCTTGCTCCAGCAGAGTCAACCAGAGCAGACTGCCCAGGGTTGCATCCAAACAAAGCTTCAGCATCTCCAAGGATGGACACTACACAACCTCTGTGAGCAACCTGTGCCAGCATCTAACCACCTTCAGGAAAAGCAAGTGTTTTCTTTCTTGTGCTTCAGTGTGTGACCAATGCCCCTAGCCCCACTGAGAAGAGCCTGGCTCCATGTCCTTTATTCCATCCACTAGGTATTTACACACACTCATGAGATCCCCTGGAGTCTTCTCCATGCTGAACAGCCCCAGCATGCACAGCCTCTCTTTGTATGAAAGATGTTGCAGTCTCTTAATCATCAGCCCTTTGCTGGACACACTCCAGTACATCATATCCCAGTTTTTCTACAACTGCTAGAGACAAGCTCTTCTGGTGATGACAGGAAACCAAATGGACAAGACTGCTTAGGGGTACTGAAACTCCTTCCATTATTTTCAAATTCAGCAAACTAGGAAATAATTAACACATATACACACATACAAGCATCACCCCACAGCAGTTGCTGGGCTACATGTGCAAGTATCACAGTTACATGCCCTACATCAGCTGTAGCCAGGGAAAAGCTAAAGGTGCAGGCAGAGCCAGCACTGTGATGTGGCTCATACCACTCAATGGTATGTGACAGTGAACCCTCATGCACGCCAGTAAGAGGCTGCAGGTGCATACCACTAACTCCCAAGGCATTCAGACCAGCCCTGGGCAGCACAGGCCATGCCAGCAGTGAGATGGGAAGACCATCACCGTTCCTGGGAGAGATGGCTTGTGCTGCACAGCATCTGAGGAGCACAACACCTGCTGGTTCCACACGCCTGAGGAGATGCACAGCACTGCCATGCACCTCTTCACTATGGGTACAGCACGTCACTGCTCAGGGGGAAACAGTAACGTGTTTCTTATGCTTGTACTGAACACGGCACACCTGTTTTTGGATACTTTAATACTGATGTGACACGAGGGTTCAGGAAGACCGCGTGGGTTTCCTTGCCATGAAGATCCTTTCTCCTCACACACCTCAGCCTGGCTTAGCATGGTTATACCGGGCGGACACCAGAACGTAGCTCAGACTCCTCGCCGGGGCAGCCTTTCCTCGTCCTCAGCGCCTGGGAAGCCAGGAACATCACCGACATCCACACCTGCTTCCACGGCAGCTCGGGGCAGAGTCTTACCTTCCCGGCGCCGGCAGGTGCAGCTCTGCAAGGCCAGAACCGCCGGGGCGGCAGGGCCGGCGCTGCCCTGACCCTGTGCCAAGCAGCCCGCGGCCTCCGCTCGGAGGCTCGCATCCCCCGCAGGTGCTGCCAGCGCTCCCCGGGGCTGCGGTGCGCAACCGCTCCGGCCCTGCCGAGCCAGGGCTGGTCAAGGGTGCGGGAGGATGGCCCCGTGTCCGTTCCAGGGCTGTCCGAAGAAGCACATCCCTGGCGCCCGGGGTCACTGGAGGCGGCCCGGCCCGGCAGGGAGGCAGCAGCGCAGCGCCCGGCGGTGCGGGAGGCCGCGGGCCGCGCCGGACAGGGCTGCGCTGCCGCTGCCGCTGCCGCCGCGCCACTCCCGGAGCCGCAGTCCGCTCCGGCCCGCTCCCCGCTCCCCGCCCGGCCTTACCCGCTCCGGGCTCGCCGCCTCCTGCAGCGCCGCCGGCCCTCGGCGCTCGCCCATGGCCGGCGGGACTGGACCGCGAGGGGAGCGGCGGCGGCAAAGGGAACGGCCACGGCCAAGGCCGCTCCTCCCTCGGGGAGGGCTCAGGCATTGCATAACAAACACAGAACGGCAGCGCTCGGCGGAGCTCGCCAAGGGCCTGTCAGCGAACGTGCGATTGACATTTGTTTCTCTTCCTTCTTGCAAGTAGACAGTTTCAAAATACTCGGGTGTCCCCTTTCCAGAAAGGTAAATTTCCGTGTTGCTTTAAGAAGTCTGCCCTTAGGAATTTTGGGTATTTTCTTTTAAAGGCACCTGCTGCCCCAGTGACCGAGACTTCCTAGCTCTCTCCGTTCCCAAGCATGGGCAGTGGCAGTCAGACCCCCTGGGCTCCTCTGGACTGCATGTTTCCTGCGGCTTTTTTATGCCTTTCGAGATAGGCTCAAGCCTCACCAGGGCAGGCGATAAGAAAAGTTCAGTGGTGAGATCTGTGCAGCACGGCTGACTAAGCAACACAACAGCTTTGGTTTTCCTGCATGGAGTTTTCTGAGAAGCAGAAACACGTGTCTGAGCAGCAAGTTACGGAAAAGCACAGCAGGAACAGGTAAACAGTAAATGGGAAAACGTGGCTTCATACTAACAACATCTGCTGTTACCTGAGTACTGTTCTGAGAAATTCTTTTATTTCCCAGACATACCTAGACAAGCTGCTTAATCTTCACGTCCAACAACAGCTCCAGTCTTATCGAGCACATGGACTACCAGGGATTCCAGGTTTTTGTCCAGAGCAATAAGAGAGATGCTGATTGATGTACATACGGCAAACCCAATTGACCCATTTACCGACAAATTCTATTGGTGTGTGTAATACAGAGCATGCTGCTGGCTTAAGGGGGAGATGCATGAGTTTCTGGGCCAAAACCAACAAGCAGCAGACTGTTTGTATTAAATGACATCGACTTGCCTATCAGTTGTCTTAGCCTCCAAATCTGATTGTCCTGGCTGCTGTTTCAGAATTCCCTAAATAAGAAAATGCCCTGTCCTGACAGGGGTTAAGAGCTACCATAAATTAATACATAAGCAATAGAAAATTGTTCAAGTATTTTAACTTCTTTAAACACCTGCCCTTTTACCAATGCACAACAAATGGCTACTTACATGGTGCCTATAGATGCACATAAAAAAGAAGAATACTGGAAAGGAAATGTACCAAGGATTAACCAAACAGCACAGGGCTGTTCTTGTACCTCCACAAAAATCTGCCAACTTCTGTTAGTTTCATAGAAATTAATTAAATCATGTACACAACACTGAAATATAGACAGGAACATACAAATAAAATAGAGCATTATACACAATTTTACAATATTTCAATTACTTTTTACTCAGTTGTAAAAATTACAATTTACTCAGTTGTACCTACAATGTCCTTTTTAGAACAAGCTCCCTGACAGGTGGTGGAAGCTGAGTTCCTCCCTTAGTTCCTCACTGCCGTGGCAGCTGTCTTGCTCTGCCAAATGTAGTCATCACATCCTTTAACTGTAATACCTCTTTCCTCCTTCCCTCAAAAGGTGTTATTTCTTGGGGCCATACTTAGTTGCCTTTTAAAAACAGGTTGTAAATCTAATCTTGTATATGAAAATGCCACTTCAGGTAAATTGAATTACATTAATTTATAAATTAAAGTGAAATCTGCTTTTCAGCTTATCATTGTTCACTATCAGAAAATCAATTTGTGAGTAATTTCAGTATGTCTAAAGCCCAAAATTTTCTTCAGTCTCCTTGTAGAGAAACCTTACCACAGGTTGCAGCAACAACCTATTTTCCAGTAGATTCACATGACTACAGCATTGAAGCATACACATTTGTATTAGGTGCCATTGCCACTGGACAAAGAGGTACTGAAGAGTTTCACCATTATTGGAAAAGTCCTGAAACACCTCGGAGCAGCTACCTACCTCTTGTTATGCTAAACAGTCTATAAAAGTAGTTTGTGGTGATAATAGACAAAAAATACCCTTATATTAAGCCATTGACAAAGGGGGAAAATAGTCTCTCACAGGACTGTGTTTCGAGCAAGACATGAAATTACCCTCTTAAACAACTCCACAAAAAATCCTTTAAAAATAGATAAAAAATTAATAGCCGTCCACGCTTCTCAATTCAGCAAATCTAAAATAGCTGCAACTGAAAACCACAAAAGCAATTTCCAACTAGCAAAGGACCCATTGGAGCTCCTGATGAGGCGAGCAATCTTGATGGGCAACGACTGCACTGATGGAGGCCAGATTCCAGTTGTGAAGCCTGTTCATGTCCTCCTCACAGAGATCATGTGGAAACTTCCAGCACTTTTGAATTCAAGGTAATCACTGAAGCTTTCACATGATCTATTCACCTACACATGTCAATGTGTGATCATTCATTCTACCTCAGAATAAACTAAAACACCACACGTGCTGAAATCCAGTTAATCTGGACTTGCAGAATTTTCTATTTGATTTTAGCAGACCTGTTATTAAATAGGCAAACTGAAGAGCTCAGAAAAAACATCAAATCCTACAAAGCTTGTAAAGAGGAAGGGAATCAGAGCTACTGAATGAAGTATCCATAGTTTGCCTTACAAAGAGGAAGCCAGGGAAATGCAAGTGTCAGTGAAGCAAAGAGCACAGGCACAGAAGCAGCCCAGAATGGTATTTACAGATGCACACAGGACACAATCCACAGGCTATGGGACACTATAAAAAAGGAGTTAGGGCACAGCAGTAAGCATAGAAAGGAGAAGGTTAATACAAACCCAGTGAACAATCTTCCATGTGGTATTAAGGGTGACCAGGAGCTGTGCTGAATTCTGGCTCCCCCTGAGAAGCAACCACGCAGGAGGTGGTTGGTGACTGGGAAATTCCTCCCAGCTGCACACCAACTACCATGGAGAGGTGCAGCCCTGCTCCTTACACACTTTTCTTCAGATGCACAGAAGTGAACTATTGAAAAACCACAGGTCTGAATGATTTGCACAACTGCATACAAAGATAAATGCCTAAGAGTTGAAAATTTCCTCTGCCTCCCTGAATGCTGTTGAGGAAGGGCATTGGTTTGGATTAACAAATTTGCCAGTTTACAGCTTTATCACTGCTTGTTATCTAGTGACCAAATGAATAACTTACACAAAAGAAAAGTCACTTCCAAACCACACAGGTGGAAAAAAACACTTGATGACAACTCCATACAATTTTTCACTCCTGGAAAATTATCAAAGCTGGAGCAAGTGATTTACCTTGTGTTGGATACAGCTAGCTAAGTAACAGAAACCAAAGCCAAAAATTAGTCATGGAAATTAGCACTGAAGTATCAGTTTTCCCTAGATTCAGATTAGGACCTACTCTAGTACTTGGTCATAACATCTTGTTAGTAGCTACCTTTATCTCCTCTTTCAGAAATGATGAACAGCTAAGGATTTAGACTACTAAAAAAGTGTAAACATTACAGAATTTTCCTTTAACTAGCTTCTCTACCACATTTTAAGTGAACTAACAGAAGGTCTTAAGTCAAAGGGAAAGGAGGTGTATGATTTTAATAAACATTTTTCTTATTAAAATCTTGATATAGTTTAAGTATACCATACAGAGGAAAAAAAGCTATTTATAAAGCTACATACATATTTCAAGTCAATGATGACAGCATATAGCATTCTAAATCCCCTCTCTGCTTATCAGAATGCCTTATGTGTGTATATATGGTGAGCTACTGTGCTATCTGCATAACTTTTGTCTAGCTATACATTACAGAACTTAAAAATGTTTAAGCTATATACAGAAATATATATACATATAACATATATTTATATGTTATACATACACATACACTTATATACATATACACACAATACATATATATATATACAAAGTACTTCACATGTATATATGGCCTTTCATCCAAGGGCCTTGGATACTTCTTAGTACATGAAGCCTCACAAAACTTTGTGAGTGATGGAGCTTTATTTTACAGACTGGAGATCTGATGCCTATTCTAAACAGTTTATTTTGTTGCTTTCTACTAACTTTAAACATTTCAGTTAGAGGCAGTTTTGGTAGTGGAAATAATCACTGCAGTTGGAAATCCAGGCATAAGGTAGATGTTGCTTTGTAACTTTGTAACTTACCCTCCTTAGTGTAAGAGAACAGCCATACCAGCATGGATTTTCTCTATACTAGAATAACTACCTAGATTTGTGAGGCTGTACTGCTTTTTATTTTTTAGCATAGCAAAATCTAATAGAGTTTCAAACTTAAGACACACTGGAGGTCACAAAAGGAAATCTAGAACAGACTCCAATCCTTGTACATTGAAACCATCCTTTTCTGAATGACCGATTTAGAGAAGTATTAGTACATGTAGAAATAATTCTACATTTATTTATCTAGCTGCACTACACAAGCCTGCAATACTCAGCATTATTTAGAAAACAGGATTTTCAGCATCAATTTCACAACTGTTGATCAGAATTTGTGATTATCAACTGTACTCCACACCTCTACCAACTAAATAAATGATGAAAACAGAGGCTTTTTTGAAAATCAGATGTAAGTAACTTCTGGTTATCCTCAAACTAGCTGACAGAAAGGAAAACCCAGTGGAGCTCGGGCAAAGGTGAGTTCCACTGCAATTCTGACAGAACCTTACTTTAGCTCTTCCCAACAAAAGGGAGGAAAAAATATCACTAACATGGATTCATGGGGTTGGAGAAGCAAGAAGGAGGGAGAACACCACCACAAAGCTCTTATCTCTCAATACTTCAGTCTGCTAAGCTTTCAGAAGTTTGTTTTGACACAGAAAATGTAGCTCCTTTCTTTACTAATCAATTTCTAACTCAAAAATCTCTCAAGCCTTAAGGAAAAGAAGTCCTAGATTATGGTCAAAGACTGCCCTCCCCAACAACAACCAACCACTTCAAAAGTAAACATACAGTAGAACTCACTACAATGAAGTTTGAGAATTTTATTCTAACCTAATTCCCTTGAGACTTTTCAGAACAAGCCACTTTTCCTTCAAACCAATTCTGTAAAAAGCAGGGGTTGCCTGGCCCATTTCTTTCAGGATTCTCTGCTAACTGTAAAATGTGGACTAAATGTCTTCTGCATGTCAATTTTTCAGTACAAAATTCAGATTTTTAATGAACTATATTTAGTGTATGCTGTCAGCTAACGTATAAATGGCTAAATAAATAAAAACTATTGTTTCTTCAGTATAACTTGGTATTTTGTCTGTAATTTCTTTATTAAAAAACTGTAACAAGATACTTAAAAAAAGGCTAGATACAAAAGAAGTTAAGCAGCTCACGAACATTAAAGTTTTCCAAAAAATGTATCTCCAATAATCATGATCTTATAAACATTTTACAGTTACCAGAAAGTGCCCAGGCTGAGTTTACATAGTTAGATAATGTAGTACAAGTGTTGGGTTAGAACTAGTAGTGGAACAATCTCCTGACTGTCTGTTCACTGTAACAAGGATACAAAAATGTTGATTGTGAACTATGAAATACTGTGCATTGGCCTCATCAAATATGTACAGGGAAAAAAAAAACCGCTAAAGGTACAGATTACATGCAAAATATTAGTGATGGTATCTGATGTGCCAGAGTTCAATGCAATAGAACAAAAATTGCAATGAAAGTGGTTTCATAAGTGAATGACCCCAACTCCAGGATCTGAGCTGTCAGGAACTTTTTACAAGTTCAATATACATGATACACAACTGCAGCCAACCACAAATTAAACACCATAAAAAAAAGTTAAAAACACAGAACATACTTAATTTTTTATTTCGAAATTCCCTACTCCCTCTATACAAGAACCTTTGCTGAAACACTTTCCACAAAGGCAGCAGTGAATTTTCAGAACATTTTACATATTTTCCCTCAGCAAAAAGATAAATCACAGTGTAAATTATATTGTTCTGCTGTCATCTTTGGCTGGGGTTAGGCAAAGGAGTTATTGACTAGCAAACTGTTGCAATCACAATTGCTAGTGCTCCTTAGGCCTTTACGTTACAAATTTAGTACAGGAATGTTTGCATTTAAATCTTTGAAGTACCACCAGGGGTATGACAGCATTAACTTTCATAAACTTTTATAGACAAATGGAAAAATCTACAAAACTTAGCTAGTAATATTACACAGCAATACACACTTTTTATACTCTACACAAAACCAAAATTCTTGGTCTTAATGGCGAGTAACAATTTTTGTTTCAAAATCTGCTTAGAGGAATAGAGTGGGACATAAAGGCGAGAAATGCAAGTATTTGCTGTAGGAAGATGTTGGTCATCTGGCGGCCTTATTGTGATGGATGGCATAGGCTGGAATCCCTCCTCACTGGCAGGCAAGGATGGACTTGAAGTCCAAAAGTAAACCTGAAAAAAGAAGATAGCATTTAAAATTATGCTGCATAAGGCTGAGATTCATACTGCCTACAAACTGTGCAGACACAGGTTAAAAAAGAACTGCACAGTCATAGCAAGTTTGATCCACAGTCATGCTACATTCTTCTGTAGTAGCTTTCTTCACTTCCCTTCCTCAACTGCTCATTCGTAAAATTGATAAAAGCAGCACTCAAAATTATCCTGTATCAACAAATCCTCATTAAATGAAATGTCCCCAAATCTGTCTGGGAAGGTGGTAACTGCCATCAAAACAAACTGAATCAGGAATCTCTCACAAACCAATTAGAGACTACAGAATGTAGTACTGGTACAGACAAAAGGCAGCAACAGAGTTGGTTTGTTATCTCAAGTGTGAAATACTGAGTCACCACCAAAGTGTAACAACAGATCCTCCTTGAAAAATGTGCTCTAGAGTTTCCACTTTTCAGAGTAGTCTTTGTTTCCTTTTAGTAGACTGTAAGGGAGAGATAGTACCTTAAGCAGCAGGAAGATAAAAGCAAACAGTTCTAGGAAGTGTACAACTAATACAATTTACAGGCAACTTTTTTTAAAATTAAATCCCCTGAACAGTATCTTGGTCTTTCATGCTTCTCATCAGTTATTCCTAAGGGGCTTTGAGAAGGACATAATATCATTATGGACTATGTCCATACTATCATTACAGAGAGACACCCATACTGCCCTCAGGATACACAGAAGTCAGCTGAGAAACTCCATGAAGAGAACTCAACCTCAAAACCGTACCAGCCCACAACACAGTTGAGTAACCACAGTTACTCAGCTCAAGAGCAACTGTGCAGAGTAAAAGTGCACTTCTGTAAGAGATCTATGAACATGGAGAAGGACACACCATGCTTACTTTCAGTTACAAGAAGGTCTAGGATGCACACCTGGTGTTTCCAGAATGGACAGTCTAAACCAACCTTACTACCCTGCTCTGCTACCTTAACTCTTAACAAAGTCTCTGCAGGTAGACATGGTCAAGAACAGTAATGACACCAGCTATTCCAATTCTTCTGCATGTTTCCAATGGAAATGGACAACTTACTAGATCTTGTCTTTCCGTCATACTCATCTTCTCAACTATGGACCAAAACCAACGCTTGAATTGCAAAAGCTTCTCAGCATTTTCTCCTGTGTGAAATAAAAAAGGTATACAATTCAGCTGCTACACTGGACAATAGCATTAAGAGATCTGTTTTATGTGTGCTGCCAAGTTGGATCTCAGCTACAACTGCATTCATGAAGTCCTGATATTGGAGACAGGAGTAATTTCAAAACTAATACCTTTGAATGCAAGGCTAACACTGACATAACTCAGTACAAGTTCCACTCCTCCCTCATTACCAAAAAGCTTAACTGCAGCTAAATGCAGTTTGTAAAATATATAAGAAGTATTAAGCTTGAATCCATCACAATTATAGTTCTAAAGTTAATTCACAACTTTCACAAGAAAGATATACTACCAATATATCACTGAATCATTGTATTCAACATCTAGTGACAGCAAAGTTGGAAAACATACTTTCTCCACCCTCCCTTAATTGAAAGTAAACATATTCAAAGGAATGTAAAAAAAAAAGTCCCAAGTAATAATTTTTTTACAGCTTTCACTGGCTTATTAACTAATGACAGACTTGAAGAGACAGTTTAAGTTAAATGCTGGTAACTACTCCACACAGAGCAGAGTTAAATTATTCTGGCAACTCTGTTTATGAGTAAGCTATTTCATACCTGATTCATCATTGAAAGAGGTAAAGCTGATTAGCATTTGCACATTTACTTCACCACAGCCATTTACCAGAAGTCTGAAATCTTCTGCTGTCAAATCTTCTAATGAATTCTTTGGAAGTACATCCAGGAGACCCTTCCTCATTGCCTAAAGTGAAAACCACAAAATGCACATTGTAACCATGTAATTTTTAAGATAGGCTTTAAACACATTACTGAAAAGTTTCATGTGAAATCCCCTTTAATTCAAGATTCATTATTCTCTGAGCTATTCTTTCGTTCAAAGCTTTATCATCTGAGAAGCCAATCTGGATCAAAGAACTCTACCTACTAGAGCAAAAGGAAGTAGTAATGGTTTGAGCTAACATTTCACCAGGAGCAGAAGCACATGCACTCTTCTAATGCTACACTGTTCACGGATTTTGCTCAGCTGTGCTGAATCTGTCGAGAATTTAAAAAAAATGCATCTTGCATGTTACTTTTACTTTGCTTCCTCAGACACATGCCAACTCTGCTTTACAAGTATCACACACACACACACACACACACACACACATACACACACGCATATTCTATATAAATAAACAAAATACTGCAAAGATTGGAAATTCCATATTCAAAATGGAATATTATGAATCAATCTGCTTTAGAAAATTCCAAAATTCCAAAAATACAAGTGTAAGAGTTTTCAACTCTTAAAATAAACAAGAGTCAAGCTAGTAATAAAGGCAGACATGGAGATCAAGTAGCTTAATTCCAGAGTCAAGCTAGTAATAAAGGCAGACATGAAGATCAAGTAGCTTAATTCCAGGAACAATTTCTTTCTGTGAGAATTTGGACCTCAGCTGCTCAAAGGTTATCTGGCAGCCTGCTCGCCTATCTCAGACATGCAGCAGGAAACCACAGTAAGCACAAGCGACCAAGTTTAGTTTTTATGACAGACTGGACCTTCATTAACTGCCTACAAAAATACATTATTCTGTAAGTTTTGTTTTCCAAGGGCTTCAAAAAGCAAATAACTTTTAATATGGTTTTCTAGTCCATTTTTACATTTCTTGCCAGGCTAGCAGAAGTTGTTTTATAATTGATTCTCCCTTAGAACAAGGCTGCAAACAAATCAAAGGTAATAAATTATTAGAACAAAGTAGCTGCCAAATACAAAGCCAAAGTTCCAAGAGGATTTGTGCCATTTAAGCTCAAGAAATGAACATATCTGTTTAGCCAATGAGACCCACGATAAAAGAAATTACCTTCCATTCTATACAATAAAAGAAATTGCTCAAAGTACTAAATCTTCACAGTACTGTATTAACAGCTATACAATTACAAAAATGAAATAGAAAATTACATACTTTTAATCAAGCTGTCAAGACTTCAAAAGAAACCTAATTAGCAATACCACAATGAAGAAAATAATTAGCTGACTGAAATATTAAGAGATTTTTTTTTCTTCTTTTTAAAAACACGCTACTAAAGACTTACATGTAGAGGCTGTTCTGCTACTACCAACATTCGGTGTTCTGCATATTTCCGGACATACTCGTATACATTCTGAGGAGTGACTGGGATATTTACACCGTTGGAAATAAGTTCAACCTATGGTAAAGAAACAAGGAACATTTTAAAAGGGGGAAGAAGAAAAGGGATGAAAAGGAAATGAGATTATTACAGCCACCACAGTATGCTGCTGAGTGATTTATTGCTTGATATATCTCCAAAACCAAGCAAAATTCACTACTACTGGTTGAAGACTTCCTAGGATTGACTGTGCCAGCCAGGCTTTATGGTAGACTCTATATCACTTTCCAGGAAAAAAACCCAGGCTTCAGTGTTTAGGGAGAACACTGCATTGAATCCAGAAAGAGCAAAATGTTTTATCTGCCATCTGAGAAGAGCATGGATTATGTCCACGCTACAACCTGCATAAGGTGTTGAATTCTTAAACTACAGAACCACAGATTTAGCTGTGCTTACCTGCCCTCCACCCTCCTCCTTGCACAGGTCTATTGCAAAGGCTAAATCCATTGCTGCAAACACTGCATCAGCATCTGTACTCTGGGAAGCAAGGATAAGCTGCCGAAGGCTTTCATACATAACCGGATCGAAAAAAGCGAAGTCGTGCCAGTTCACCTATAAGAAAGGATAGAAGTTTGAAACAGTTGTTTAAGAATGTATTCAAAATTACATGATCTGTGCCAGCTCTATGCACTAGCAACAAAGGACACAAACACATGGAAATAAATGCAGTCAAACTCCTATTTTCAGTCTGCTTTAGATGGTACATTGGAATACTGGAAGAAACACATATTCAACAAGAAAAACATGAAGAATTAGAAGGGAATCCATCTTGGAAGATACCAGGAGATATCTAAAGGTAATTTCTGCCACTAACCCTGTTTCACTACAGATTATACTATGTTAGATAACTGATTTTGTGATCAAAATTGAATTTAAGGAAAGACCAGCAGTAACAAACTTTGGTTTAAGTTTGTTGCATCAGACAGAACTTACAATGCCATTGACTAATGCATCAGAAGTGCAGTACATTACTAGTGTTCACTGGGCTAGTACCATTTGACTCTTTTTGGTCAAAGGTTGTTGCTCTGAATTAAGTTATACCTACACCTGAGACAAAATTTTAATTACCAATTAATTCCATGAGCTCTCTCAAATATCCAGAAGAATGCTTTTCTGTAAGCTAAGATGCTATTGCCTAGTATTGTCTAACACTATCTTTCCTGAGTCTCAGGAAGAGAAAAAGCAGAGACAGTATGCACTTTCTGAAGAGAGCTGAAGGCTAACCTATTACAAATCTATTACATCTTAGTCAAATACCTGACTTCTAGTACATCTACTCTGTCCAAAATCTAGGAAACGAAAAAATTAAATAGTCCGCAAATTAAAGACATCCATACAGTGCCAGTATCAACTTGGCTAGTTAATAGGTATGTGGTTAGGGGAAAAAAACCCCAGTTTTATAGATGAGATTTTAAGTAATTACAGGAAATTGAAATTTTTATGTTCAACTTACCTTTCTTCCAAGTAGAACTTTGATTACGTGTCTATTTAACGTGATGGGACATAGTTCATTCTGCAACAAGCACAATCCTAGGATTCTGAAAATATATGTTTGGAGTTTGTTTTGGTACAGCAGAAATTACACTAGAGATCTTTCAGCACACTCACATTACCATTCCAATATTCTAAAAATTAGGATGGAGCTAGCTTTCCAACCTTATTGGTCACAAATGAAAATCATGGACATACGTAATTTTTAAAAAAGGATAAAAAATTAAAATTTGACAGGAAAAGAAACCTCAAGTTGACATATGAAAATTCCCACTATTTAGCTCAGGGTGAGAAATAGAGAGCATTAAAAAAGGGTTTTCCAGCTTGGATCATTGGTATTCTCCCTGGTTGTGTCTGTCTTTTAGATTTTTTCAGACTAAAAAGTTAATATTAGCATACCTGCCAATGTTTCGGAAACAATTCAGCCTTGCTTCTGTATTTTTACCAGGTCTTGGTGTATAAAAACCTCGTTTTCCAGGCTGGTAGAAGAGTGGTGCATTATCATCCCCATCATCTGTGTCATCTAATTCCATATCTACTACACTGCGGCTGGATCCATGTCGCTTTCTATTTTCCTGTTTTGAAAGTCAAAATAGCAATTAACACACTTAATTCTAGCTACTGACACATGTCAACAAGCTATTTGCTACTAGAGCCAAATATCCAGGTTTCATTGGTCAAGAACTTCCATGGTATTTCCCAATGATAATACTTTATACTTTTGACTAGTTACTTCTAATCCTTTCAAAAGAATATAAAAAAGATAATTCCACAAGATGTTTAAAGAGAACTTTGCCTTGCATGATAAAGAAAGCTTCCAATTGCTTCTGCTTTTAAAATTACCTGATAAAACTGAATCTTACATAAATTTTGGGCAACAGGTCATTACCTGCACTTTATCTGAAGAGTCTAGCAATCCAAGATCCAATATACTGTCAGCACCATTCTCCCTAGAGAAGGGAATAAAAAGGCAGATTTAATTTCACAATCACAGACTCACAGAATGATATAACTGTTTGGGTTAGAAGGGGACCTTGAAGATCATCTAGTTCCAACCCCACTACTGTGGCCAGGGACACTTTCCTCTAGACCAAGTTGCTCAGAACCCCTATCTATCCTGGCCTTCAACACCTCCAGGATCCACAACTTCTCTGGGTAACCTGTTCCAGTGCTTCACCACCCTCACAGTAAAGAATTTCTTCTTACCTAATCTAAACCTACTCTTTCACTTTGAAGCCACTCCCCCCTGAACTGTCACCACATGCTCTTGGTATGAAGTCCCTCTCCACCTTTTAGTAGGTTCCCTTCAGGGACTGGAAGGTCACAATTAGGTCACCCATAAACTTTATCTTTTCCATGCTGAACAACCCTGATTCTCTCAGCCTTTCCTCATAAGAAAAATACTCCACTCATCTGATCATCTTGGTGGTCTCCTCTGGACTTGCTGCAACAGGTGCATGCCCGTCCTCTGTTGGGGACCCCAGGGCTGGCTGCAGCACTCCAGGTGGGGGTCTCACCAGAGGGGCAGAATCCTCTCCCCTTAATCAGCTGGCCCCACCATTTGTGATGCAGCCCAGAACCTATCTGGCACATTGCCAGCTCATGTCCAGTTTCTTATCCACCAGCACTCATCAAGTCCTTCTCAGCAGGACTGCTCTCAATAAGGAATTGTCATATTCTGAAACCAGTCAGAATAGATTAAACCAAAGCCAAAAACTGTCCAAAGAAAAATATCTAGACTATCATGGAATAAGCTGCATGAATTGGAGTTAGATGTAGAACAGTACAAGTGCTTTGGCCACAAAATCAATTCTTGCTTCTTGATATTTTACCTGCCATGTGCAATAATGAGTTCCATTGCTTCATCAACTCTTGCTCTAAGGGAATCTTCACTAGCCAGTAACAGAAGCAGCTGAGCAGGAGACAATTCCAACAACATTCCTGTGATTTTACTAGCAAATGCCTAGGGATAAAAGAATGATAGGTCTTACTATTCTCCTCCAATGCTCTCATTTTCAAATATGGTCTTATGAAAGTTTTGGTATCCTAAATAGAGAATACCTCCTAAACTCAATAATAAGTTACAGGAGCAAAATCTTAACAAAATTAAGAAGAATATAAAATCAGTCTTACATGTTCAAATATTTTAAATTACTTTTCGATTATTTCAATCATGGATAAGGAAATAAATGTTTATATTAGAAGACGACAAGAACAATCATTAAGTATATTAGAGAAATCTTACTGGTTGCATTGCTTGTACTCGAGGGTAGAGCCGTTCTCCAAGGGCTTGTCTATGTGCTGGGAGAGGGTCAGGGTCATCGCTAGGATTTCCTTCTGATGCTGGTCTAAAAGGCCGTGTGTCAATGGACAGTTGTCTTCTGAAGTCCCTTAAGATAATCAGAGCAGTTTGTACTCATTTCAGAGGAAACATGCAAAAATCCTCTGGAACAATATCATTTGCACACAGATTCACATTAGCATTAGCTTTACTGCTGGAATAGTAGTGTTGCTCATAGCTGCTTGGAGAGAATGAATCAGAAAGAGAGAATCAAAATGAACCAGAGATTTTAGTATTACTCGTGTATTTTGGACACAGCAGTCAGACATGCCACCAATGGCATTGTTGTTTCCAAACCACCTCACCATTTTATTCTAGTACACAAGTTTTTGTTATTGTTTTAGTAGAAGAGACTGATGGCCTGTGGTTGAGACATAATTATTAATGCTAAAGTAAGCATAAAAATTCTTTAAAGAATTAAAAGGAGAGACTGAATTTCAAGAAATTACATGCAAATTGCTCTTGAAAGTGAAAAAGACTCCTTTATTTGGAGAAAGCAAAAGTATTTTTCCTGATGATATCCAAGGTAATTATTCTAGGTGACAAAATACCTTCAAAATTTCAAGATTTATCACTTACCTATCCCTATCTCTCCGAGAACCAGTTCGCAAGCCACTACTCCTCCGCATTTCTCTCTCTCGCTCCCTTTCCCGATCTCTCTCTCCCCTATTTCGCAATCTCTGCATCAGACCTGAAGGGCAAAAAACCTCATAAACTTAAACATCTTTATATTTCTGTCTCCTACCTAAGTTTCCATGTAAGGAAGACTAAGTTTTGGAAGAGCTTGAAAGAGATCAATGAGACAGAACCACCTCAATTGAAGCAGTTACTGGGTTCAGTCAAACTTAAGAAAGGACCTGAAGTGTTTGTACCAACTTAAAAATGACAAATACTTTAACAGTTGATATATACTTTCAAAAACATTAAAACATGTTTGTGACAAGTCAGATGGAGCAGTCATACTAAAATGTATAAGCTCTTAATAGCTAAAATCGTGACAATTATAACCTACTGGAGAGAAGGCTGCTTAAAAAAGCTGAGTGCATCTAAAGCAGACTCTTGTTGCGAGAAAACCAAGAGGTTCCTGTTTTCTGAAAGCATTTCCTTGCTCCAGAGAATTAACAACAATTTTTACAGATTCTGGGCTAAGCTAACAAGACACGTGTCTGGGACAATGCCAAGTACTTCTAGGTGAAAAAAGCACCCAAGGCTTTTATGAATATTTAAGAATATTTTCTTTAGATTAACTGCTGTGCATCACTTACTTGTATGGGTACCCTTGTTGGCATTCTGAATACAATCTAGATTTGGCAGTTTCTCATTTGACAGAAAAGCCTGTGCAATAGCAGTATAAAAGCTTCGTGCTACACCACTGCCTTCTCCAGGCTCATCCTTAAAGGTAACTTTCACTCTGTGTACAGCCATCGGAGTGGTAGCACACCTGCGACCAAAGTGATTGTTGAGCTGCCTCATGGTCTGCTGAATTAGAAGATCTCTGTCTCGATCAACCTAGTAAAAAATACAGAAAAGAAGTTTTTTCTTTACCAATCATCATACCGAGAGATTTTCAGCTTCACAGCAAATTTCTGGACACTGCTGCACAGAATCAAAAAATACCAATCAGACTGTGAAAAACTACAGAGTAACTGCAACATAACTCACAAAGCATGATTTAAGCCACTTGGTTGCAGACTCTGAAATACAACTTCACCTGTAAAGTTACCATGATAATTCAACTTTTAATGAAAATGTATTCAGAAGGTAAACTAACATTTTTTACCTCCAGTGTTAAATCCCTGGATTGCTGGTTTCTAAGTTTTTCCATCTCCCTGCGGAATTTCGATTCTTTTACTTCAAAGCCACCTAATTCAGTCAAGATCTAAAAAAGAAATTTTAAAAACCAAACACAAATCCCAAAATTAGAATAATCAGGTACAGTCACAATTTAGTTGGAAGAGGAATGGTCCTTAACTCAGAAATACATACCGATCCAGGCTCTGCTCCAACATCTTCCATGAATACTCTACCAAAAAGCTCCAAAGAAAGGCGCCAACGTCCCAACAACATGTCATGAGAAATAACCATGCCCATGAAGCTACACTGTGGCCTGACAGAAAGAACAAAAAATGGCAGACGTGGAATCAAGTTAAACTTCAGACACATTTTGTGTGCTTCAACTTTTTCTTACTCTCTGCCTTCAAATAAGTTTTTTTATTCCTGATAAACAACAACACAGTACACTAAGTCTGTGGACAAAAGCACATGAAGCTGCTTAGTTTCAGCTGAAACACAAGTCTTGCTTCCAAAGGGTAATTATTCCAAAGGCATGTAACTTTGCTGCTGCATGGAATTAACTGTTACTGGTCTCCCTTCAATCAAGACTTTAATTTCTCTTTAAAAAGCTAATTTGAAGTGAGGGCAGTTCAGTCCCTAACTGCATAAAGTGTGGGCAGCACCACCAGACACAGATGGCAAGCTGTCAATTCCAAGTGCTCAACTGGACATCACAGTAGTTCTGCAGCAGAAGGTCCAAGAGTAAAGGAGTTTCTCTACAGTTTGCACAGACCTCTTTGAAGACTGTTCAACTATTCACTTTGGAAGCTACTAATCATAAACTACAAATGCAAACTAAATTAAGCTACCCATTTTAATTTAAAAAATACTTTCCGGAGTCCCAAACAGCCATTCATCAGATCAGTAAAATTTCAAAGAGTAGTTTTTAACTCAGCTACCTGAAAGATGTGAGAGGTGGTCCTTCACTTTCTGTCAATCCTATCTCTGCCAACAAGCTGCTTTTCAATTGTGCTGCAAGATCATGGGCTGAAGGCCCTGGTTTTGAACTCTCAGATTCTTCTGTAGGCACATTTTGTTCTTCCCCTTCCTTCTTTTGCCGATTTTGCATGCTCATGACATTTTTTAAGTTGGCTGCATAAGACATTTTAGTTGGAAGAACCTAAAGGAGAAGAAAAATTTAATTGCACTTTCAAAGCAGCCCAGAAGGCATTTTCAGCACGTATATTCATAGATGTATATGTTAAATCACACAAAAGTGAACACTGGAACTGACCTGTTAAAACACAGTAACCTCAATAATTTCAACAAATTTAAAAAAAACAACAAAAATACACACAAAAACCCCCAACAACTAAAAAACAAACAAACAAACAAAACAAAACAAAAACCCCCTACCCAAACAAACATTTTGCCTGCTGTATGTTTGCATTTCATATGCTTGCCAGTTAATGTTCAGTCTGAAGGCAGGTGAAATCTACTGGACTATAGGAAGATTTAAATCTTTTTATCAAAAATAACTATATAATTAGCATTCCAAAATTAACTCAGGATTGTACTGCTGCATTTAAAAATATTACATGAAAGGTGCTATAAATCAATAATCATGAAGTTTCTACATTAAGCATACTTTTCATAAAGATTTCCAGTTTTCACAGGCACTGGGCTTTGGAATTATCATTCTAAAAGCTATGTAAAATTCTATCTGAAAGCATGAGGTGTCTTTTTAAAGAACAGAGGTACTAGTTTAAATTACCATATTGTTTAAAATACTAAAAGCTTTACATTTACCTCAAGGCAGTTTCTATCCACTGTAACTTCCATCAAGCACTTCCCACTGTTGGCAGAAGATGAATACAGACCCTGACTGGGTCGGCCAAACAGATCTTCTTTGCGAGCATTTGGCTGAAAAGCAACAAAAGCGCTCTGGGTCAATAATATACTTAGGTGAGGAATGAAAAAGCAAACTGCAGTTTTCTTCCAAAACACCATCTCTGATGTCACCTGTAATAGATGGGGCTGGTCTGCCAAGGGGATGGCCTCTGCCAGAGGAACCTCAAAAGGATTGGGTGGAATGCAGCCAAGGAACGTCATAGAGTCTGAGCGCCTGAAAAATGGATGGTTTTGGCCAGTCTCTGCTGGGAGAGTGTCATCATCTTTGTCGTTGAGTGTAGCACCTAAGGATCAGAGAAGATTTCACAAATCAGTTTTCACAGTTATAAAAGCAAAGGGTGTAAAATGCCAAAAATTAATATCCTTCCCTCTTAGCTATATGACTAGAGAGAATCTCTGCAAATTTAATACTTCTACAGGATTCTTCTGCAAATGCTCGATCTTTATTAATTTGCTTAGTCATCACTTTAGTTCTTTTTACTATGCGTAGCTTTACTGAACAGGCACTCCTACACTGTCTGTAAGAGTATACATTCTAACATTTTCAGCACAGTCTCATTAGATAAAAAAATCAGTTTAACTCTGATTCAAATTTTAGTGTAGAATGATAAGTAAGGGCAGAGATGCTGCAGTTTAGTGAGAAAGGAGATGAAGAGAAAGCCCTGAAATGACAGGCAATGAAACAGGCAATGGCAGAAAAAACTTGGTAAAGTAACAATGCTAAGAAAAATCTTACTAAACCCCAACTTTACAGATACAAGTAGCAAAATTTATTGAAGTCTCAGCTAGCTAAAGGGAAAAAACACTAAGAAGGTCTGGCATGTCATAGGTATGCTATGTCAATTTTTGTATACTAACTTTGATTGGTATCATCATCATTTTCATGTTCTGAATCTTCATTGTCAAGACCCAGTTCCAAAAGCTCCCGAGTTCTTAATTAAAAAAAGCCAAAACAACAACAACAAAACAAAAGAAAAGAAAAGAAAAAAGAGTCAATCATCTTGAAGAAATTATTTGGCAAAACTTCTACATCTGTAGCATAATCAGGAAGTGTACTTAAGAGTTATACATAAGAAAAAAGTCACACTAAAACTGAAGCACCATAGAGAACTTCTCATTACACAGTTACTACATCACTCACACAGCTATCCTTAGAGCCATTTAGCCACCAGTTTTGATCTTGAAAGTAAGAGCTTTGAGCAGTGACGGGTATGCTTGGTTTTAAACACTATTCAATATAAAAAATCCTAGGAACTTTTGATGCCTGATGGGTTTTTTTTCCTTTTTCATTATACTTTTATACCCTTTTATATATACTGTTTACCCTTTCCCATTCCTGTACTTTTCACTCCCTATATCTTAGCCCATATGTTTATAACCCTTGTACTCTAGCTTTGTTCAGAATTCTTTGGAGAAGACGAAACGATCTCCACAATCTCAAGAACATGAGGCACCAATGTTGAAAGAGCCCCATCCCTGAGACATGTTTTTGTAAACTAAATTGTAACCTTTTGAAGGGGAGGTATTTTGAATAAGGGGGCAATTACCTCATTTGTTATGTTTCTTATTGGGAAATTTTAAATAGGTATGCTAATTGTTGAGGTCCATGAAATTGTACACTCGTTGTACCCGGGGGCTCTTTTCGTCATGGTGCACCTGGAATCCTATTAAACCAAGGTAATACCCTTTTCCTATACTGCGTGTCTGCGTCTCAAATCTTTTTACCAGCATATAAGGCATCACCCTGCATTAGTGGAAGAAACATGCACGTGAATAATATTCCAGAATTTAAAAATAATCTCACTGATGACATTTCACAAGGTAAGTCTGCAAGCTGCACATAAAAAACTTGATTTCACTATATTATAAAAAGGGTCAAGACCTCTGATTATTCATTTCTGGCAGCTTATGCATTGTGAAATGTGTTCTGAAACTAGATGAAGACTGCTAAAATTTCATTTCACTCAGACTATTAAAATGTCATCTAACAGAAGCAACTGTTTGAACTATTCACTTCTAATGAAAAACTTTAGGCCCTCATAGTTTTATCAGCATTTAATGCAAATTTCACAATTGTTTGATGAACACTTATTTGACAGATTTCAGTATGTGAATTTTTTGGGGAAATGCAGCATCCAGAAGTATGTTATTGCCTGGAAAAGGGTTAGAGCGGTGGCTATAACTGCTCAACTCAGATAATACAAAAACTTGGTAACTGTATTATATCATTCTTCCTAGTGAGAAAACTACTGCTGACAACATCACCCTCTGATATACCTTTGAGGTCATAACAAACCTTACATTACACCAAGACAAATAGAACATAGTATTGCAACTAAAGTAGCAGTGCAATATATATCTAAAATATCAGTATCTCATATTTCACAGTTTCTAAATTTGTAGAGAAAATGAAAAGCTAAGTTTGACCTGCAGTATTAAAAATGAGGAGCGTAAAGGGGCAAAGATATGCATTTAACGGTTTACTAGGACTGCTCAGGTACATTACTTGAAAAACTAGTAAGAAATGAGAACAGGTGGTGTAGACTACCAACATGTGGACATTTCTATGATCATTATTGCCATTTGAAATAAATTTGAAAAAAAAATTAGAAAAATAAATCTTAAAATGTCTTAAAATAAATAACTGCACCTTGTAAAATGCTGTAGTTGAAGTACCAGTTTTTCAACTCAAGGACATTTTCAGCTATTCATCTCCCTACTGTGTTTTAAGTATCATGTAAGTCTCAAATGCACATAACCAAATTGAAAACAAAACCATGAAGACAATTATATCAGACACTGACATTTTCTCCAGTGTCATTTATAACATGTTTGACAGATTATCTAAATAAGTTATCATGTTAAATGCATGTCTCATGTCATTAGCTGAGAAATTGTTCTGAGTATGTCTTTCAGAGGCACTGCTATGGAGTTAGAAATCCAACTCAAGTTTCAACAGTAACATTTCACAGCAATCAGCATAAAAGTAAGTGAACGGGGTACTGCAACAGGCTTATCGAACACAGGTACACTACATACCATTTCAGAAATTCTTTTTGCAGTATGTGTGCTACTATACACCCCCACACAGACATACAGATTAATGCATACATTTATGTAAGTTGCTGAGGAACAATGCCAATGACTGAAACAAAAAGGCTTATGCCACTTTTGCTTAAGTTTTTTTTCTAGGAGTCAACCTCAATACCTTTTTCTTTCCAGCTGAGGAGTATCCAACGTTGTCTGTTGATTCATTGCTTTAATCCAATAAATAAGGGCTTGAAAAACATAAGCTACGTGCTTTAGTGAGCAGACATCTAGAACAGGAAGAACATCTGAGTGCTCATCGTTGTGAGAACGCATCAAGGACAGTGCATAGTTCAGGAAATCACCACGTGCTGACATCATTCCCTGACGGGCACTGAGTAAAGTAGCACGTCTAGAGAAGGATAAGGATTGAATAAAAGGAAAAGGATTGAATAAAGGGACATCAGGCATCAAAGGAGAGCACATAATTTATGTATAAGCCTTATATTTGAAATACAAGTGTAAAATCTCAATGAACTCCCCACAAAAATAATGATAATAAGCTACAAGCATAGAATAAGCAGTTCAGATGCAGTACACTGTAAACAGTTAATGCTCAAAGATCAATCTAGTACATGAGAATAAACCAAACTGTAGCAACAACACAGGAAGCCAATTTAAATCACAACAGTAACCTCATTCCAGCATTACAAAATTAGATTCCTAAGATGTCTGTGAATAAGATTTTACTCTAAAACTAGTAATTCATATTGCATGCAGTAATAAAACTATTTTCATACCTTCTTCCCTCAAGTGTTCTTAAGCTGGCTTCCTCACGGGCTGTCATCCTTTCCCTTCTAGCTGAGTTCTGAGAAGCATGGAGAGGATGATTTGGATGCCCAGGATCTCCAGCAGATGATAATGCTGAACCGTAACGCAGCTGAGCTTCAGTAGAGTCCATGATACTGACCATCCAATTCCAAGTAGGAATAAGCTTTTCTTCCACATAATTCTACAGAAAATGAGATTTAATTAGTTTTGCAAACAATAGAACTAGATGATGAGAATGAAATCTTAACATAAGCCTTCACCTGAATCCTTACAAAGAGGCTGTAAAATCATGTTCAAGAATGGCCAATGATCAGTTTCTGAAAGCTCTGTTGAGACTGCTGATTTACAGTGGTGGTATACAGCTCTCATCACTTAACACTTTGATATCTATAAGGCATTTAGACCGTTGCTCTCTCTTTTGGGTATCTCTTCTACTCCTCTCCTTATGACCACTCACCATCTCCCAAGTGCACACAATTTGGTGATTTTAGCTTAACTCTTGACTTTCTATTATAGCTTTAACAGTCCTCATCCTGCTGTGGAATTCATCAGCCTGATCTTTCACCATTCCTCACCCCTTGCAAATCACTCAGTGAAGACAACAAATTTAAGACCTGCACAGAGAATTATGTCTGCATACAAGCCTTGCCTCCTGGTCTCATCTTTGCTTCACCTGTTCCCACTACTGGTTCTGCAGCCCGCTTTTCTTGACATCTGCTAACTCCATTGACCTGTTTGATTTTTTGATCCAACATCAGTCTGCTTTCTTCATTCCTCTGCACTCTGGTCTTCAAAAACATCCCTCACACTTACAATGCACTAAACTAACAAAATGCTGTCTCAACTCAGTTTCTTGTCCAAACAAAATCTCCACTGTTCAGCTTTCATGTGCTAATACAAACCTCTTGCTGCCTCAGCTGGGCAGATCTCCTGTTCACTTTTGCCATTAACAATCTGAACAGAAAATTATTTTAGCCTCCTCCATAATAAAACCATACACTCTTATTTCTTTCCCTGTGTATCTACCCCAGTGTTGGTCCTGGAATATCTTCGTAACCTTCCTCTCCCAAACCAGAAGTCTTTTCCTTCCATCACACTCTAAAAACAGAGCTGTACAAATACCATGTGCCTCAATTCAAGCAAATATATTGTCATCATGTTTTCATATCCCTACACAGCATTACTAACAAAAAACAGCATCCCTTGATTTCTTGGCCCCACAAAGCAGCTCTGTTATTCTGACAGTTGACTTCTGTACTAAATTCAGTAAATGTAATTTTAGCCTGTACACTGTGCCCATGTACAATTGATACATACTTTCTGAACACTCTGGAGCCCCTCCTGCACTGTCAGTTTCTGAAACTAATGTCTATTTATACATGAAGGGGAAGACTGCTGTCTGACATGCATTTTCTCTGCAGATGCATTTTACATATACTTTCGAAAACAGACAGTCAAGACCACTGTATAAGAAAAATGTGCAAAACATGGAGAGGATGACTGGATCCCTGAAGGAAGGGACAATGAACAGTACATTCATCTGCAAAAGTCTTTTATCTCATTTAATTATTTGGCCCTTCCTAACTTTCTTCTTACATAGACTCAACAGTTCATGTCAAATAGAATATGGCAATACATCTCCAGCAGAAATCACTGGTCAATTCTGACTTAACTATTAATTACATATCAGTCAGACATTGTTAAAACAAAATTACTTGATGTTCCTTCTTTGAAAGAATATATGCATAGGAAATACTACCAATTTAATGGAATAAGTAACCATAGTTACTTTAGCCCACACTCTCTCTTAACATAAGAAGAGGCTGAGAGTGCTGGGACAGTTCATACTGAAGAAACAAACTCAGAAGGATTTTACCAATGTGTAAAAATACCTGATAAAAATTTATGAAATATACAAAGCCAGACTCTTCTTAGTGATACCCAGTGAATGGACAAGTGGCAATAGGCACAAATTGAAATATTTGAGAAGTGTCTTTAAACTCAGGGAAAATCCTCTTTTACTGTGAGAGCTGTCAAATACTTAACAGGTTGTTCAGAGCAGCTGTGGAACCTCCACCCTTGGAGATATTCAAAACCTAACCAGACAGTCCTGAGCAGCCTTCTCCTGTTGACCCTCAAAGAAATTTAGACCAGCCAATATGCAGAGGTCACTTTCAATCTCAAAAATTCTAAAGTTTTACCTTAAAAAACCCAGCTGTATTGAAGTTATGTTTCTCTACCAAAATTTCCATGCTCTTACCTGCAAGTTAACTGCATCTTGATAAGTCAGCTTCACTGCAGCTGGAATCTGGGAGTATACTAAGTGATTGTATTTGGGAATCAGACCCATCAGATCAGAAATCTGCCGTATCACAATACTGTATGCTCTCGCTAAGCTGCTTGCAGATGTTAAATAGCTGCTTGCATTGCTGGCTTCAAGTGCTGCAGCTGCTGCTGCAGCACTCGTGCTGATGGTACCACTCCGACGTAGGTTTGATGGATCAATATAAATCAAGCCTGCTGAACTTGCTAAACATAAAAGAAGAGATGACATTAATAACTCCCTTAATTTTTGCTATGTGTTTTGTGCATTGATTGATATTATAATGACGATTTCCAGAAATAAACTTGTAAATATTACTGACATCACAACTGTAACTAACAAAAAATTACAAACTACAGTAAGGATACTCAGATCTTAACTGCAACAGATATTTTCCTTTTTTTTTAAATTCAAAACCAGAACTGGAACAGTCAAGATAGGTCAGCAGTATGGCAAAGAAATAAGACTTCATCCTTAAGTGAATAAACAAAAGCAGAGGAAGGAACAAAGCCAGAGCTAGCTGGCATTCATGCACGCAGTTTACTCAGACTTGCCTGCTGGAGTTGACGTACTAGAGGGAGCTGTGCTGGTAGTCCTCTGGTTTTGGGTATTCCGTACAGCCCACTGCATGGAACGGGGAGCCTGGGCAGCACCGTTGGCATGGGAGCTATTTGTGGTTCGCTCCAGAGGCTCATCAAGCATGAAGGTCTCCTGCTCTATGTCATCACTCTGACTGCTGCTACTATCAGAGTCACTGGAATCATTTGATTGAGAGTCATCTTCAGAAAAAAATGCTGGAACACTGCTAGCTCCTGTCGAGAAAAATTAGCAAAAACCAACAACTCCACATCTGTGGACATATACATCTATCATGTCAGCATAGCAGACTTCCTCCATGAGAAACTACACTATACTAAAAAAGGTTCAAGTACCACTATTGAAAGTGTTCAATAAATTATCCTTATAACATACTGCTAATTATCCACAGGTGTAATGAAAAAGCAGTATGATTACTCACACTCCAAAACACAAATTACAAAGTAATTTGATTTTAAATTTTTTCACTGATTCTACCCATAGGAAAAGAATTCTAAAAAGTATGCTTCCAAGTTGGACAGTAAAGCAGCTGCTCTCAAAAAGCTGTACAATGATTGTCCAGATTTTCTGTATTGATTTAAACCATAAACCATTGTTTTAAACTTCGACACGTAAAAAAAAGTGAGAACATTTCATTTCACTACACAAGAGTGCAAGGAAATCTCTAACAAATGCATATGCTCTGTAAGAGCATAAAATATAGGTTGCATCTTACTGCACTTCCTTGTCCAAAAGGTTTGCATAGTACCTTCCTACTAGAACAAAGGAAAAATAGGAAATCTGGGGAAGGAAGATGGTACTTACTCCTAGTATCTAAATTTAACCAGCTTTATCAAACCCAAAAAGATGTGGTGTACCTGCTTCTGACCCAGCAGTAGCTGCAGTGACAACACTTCTGCGCCCACTGGCATTGTCCTGGTTACTGTGGTTACTCTCACTGTCACTTTCTGTTTCAGCAGCAGCTAGCAAATCCAACTCCATATCACTGCCTACAAAAACAATAGACAAAACATTCCATGGTTAAAAGTCAAAAATATAATTACTGTAGTGACTCATGTAAGACACATTAAACAAACCCCAGACCCTCTGACTATAGCAGAAGTTAATGGATATGCAGGGGGTCATAAAAGCAGTGCAGACATCCCACAACACCTGGAGCACATTTTCTTATTTTCCAGCAATTAGCAACCCACTCTCACTCTGCACTGTACATGTACATTCAAGACACAGTGAAAATAAAAATTAGGATTAAAGATTAGGATTAAAGATTAGTCACTCAAGACAAAAGACTCCACAACTCTTCATACACATGTACTAGGACAATTTACTGTATGCTGTTTCAACTAGCATTTAAGGAATACTTGAAAATTTTTTAAAAAATTAATTAAATGTAAAGGTTCTTATCCAGTTTTAAGCTTTGAGAATTAAATGTTTGAATATTCAGCAAATCAATAAACAGATTTACTGTACTGAAAATGGATCAACTGGAAACACAAAGCACAGTCAGAAAGAGAAGATACTTTTTTTTAAAAATCATAGCTTTGAACCATCTAATCCCAAACTAAGTAATACAAGTCATTAATTTCAAACACTTGCATACATAATTGAATTTTGTCTACAAAATATTGAACCATAATTTAGTATTTTGTGATTAGTTTGAGAACTAGCTCACCAGGATTCAAATCTTTTGAGAACACATCTACCATAACCATGATTGTATCATCAGCTATACAAGAGCCAGGCTATTTTTTTAGTTCCTTAAGTTTTTTATGTCAACAACATTTTTCAGTAGCAAGTACAAAGGGCAAAATACATTGTTGACGAAGAATATAATAATATCTAATACCTTTGGGACCTTAATATTTTTTCCTCAACCAGAAAAACTTAATGTACTTGTCTACGACAAGCTATCTAAAATTTTACTCATCTCCTTCTGTTAGATGAACAGTCTGGAACCCTAGGATTCTCTCTACTCATGCAAATCTCCCAAATCACTATCACTGGTGACTCTAAAGATGCTTTTCTTTTTGATGCACAGATTTCTCATTCAAGCAGTATATGTTTAGGATGTACGTTATACATACCATCCTCATCATGCTCATCATGCTGTCCTTCTGCTTCAGCATTTTCTTCACCATGTTCTTCCTGTTCATCATGATGGTCTTCTTCACCAGCTACCCCCTCAACCACCTCAACCTGGAAAGAGCATTGTAATTTTATGCCAGAGTACCTTCAATATCAGAGAATCTATGTGTTTTCTGAAACAGAGTGCAAAGTTTGATTTAAAAAGACACATCTTAGAAAGAGGACCTCAAAATTGAACTAATGTGAAGAAAAAATGAACTTACAGCCACAGCAGTTGTACAAGGCTGTATTGTTTACAGTGTTGTGGAAAAAGAAATTATATGCACAAATGAAACAGCCTTGGACATCAGATTTTAATGCTCTAAGGATAAAACTGACTACAAAACCTACAATGAGTTTCAAAATACTGAAGAGGTATTATCTGCTAAAAGAACCCTCTAGCTCTCTAACAGAACCTACATAATAGCTGCCATGTGCTGGAAGACTTTATAACTTTTTTAACGAGAAATAGAATAGAAAACAATTACAAAGTTCCATTAAAAATGCTTACAGCACTGTAGGATTTCATGAAGTACTACTTAACATCTTTTGCAAATCAGAGGTCTTGATGCATGGATTTCAGGTTCAGATGTTAAGGCATGGGCTAATGCATTAGGTGTGCCATGTTGAGAAGACAGTACAAGTAAAAAATGAAAACTGACCTCTTCTACATCAGCTGAAACAATATCATCTTGCTCTTCATCCCTGCCACGAACTGGTTGTGACTGGCTGATTCGTCTTTGCTGGGGATTCCTTATAATATAGGATGACTGAGACTGACTAGAACTTAAAAGAAAAATATATAAAAATAAACCCTCCAAAAAAGTACATTTGGACTTCTGGATATCACTTAATGGAAAGTTAATAAAAGCTCCACAATAAAATCACCTTTAACTAGTCTTCAAATAGTACAAATAGAACAAATAGTAAGCTTTAACAAGTTTTACCTGCTAGACTGGTCAGATGATGGTCTGGGTGGCAGAGGCTCCACAGAAAACAGTTCTTCACTTCCCTGCATGGCATCTATACTAGTGCTAGCAAGAGTAAAGGGTGCTGTAGGACGTGCAATTCCCATCCTGACTGGAATAATTAGAGATTCTGCTACATTGCACAACTCTTCAACAGCATAAGGCAATAACGCCTGGAATACACGTTTACATTTTCCAATTGGCTGTGGAATAAAATTGCTGGGGGAAAAATACAGAATGATAAAGGTCAAATACATTTTTTCCCCAAAAACTTCATGGCAATATTAACTGTCCTAACTTTTTTCCTCAAAAAATCATCTTTAGCATGCATTTCTTTGTACAGAAACAATATACAGCTATTCAAGTCTGTGAAAAACACGTATCATTCAATAATTCAAGACTAAGGCTTGATACCCACATCTACTACAGCCAAACAATCATAGACTGTAATTTTAGTATGTTAAAAAGACCTGTTTCCAAAAACCTTAATAGTGTAAACAGAAAGGTTAAGTATGAACATATAAGTTTAACAAGAACTGCATTAAGAAGTCACATGACATACCAGCAGTATTGTGCAATCTTGAGATTTGCATCTTTAGAAATCTGTCTGTCTACACACCACAAAATGATTCAGACATTTCTGCCTCTTGTTGATTTTTATCAACTAATTTTATAAGAAAAAAGAATTTAAATAAAGGAGAAAAAACACTACAATCAACACACACATCTTCACCACTTACTTTTTCTTTTTGGAGGAAGCCATCTCCACACTAAGAATAACAAACACTCTTGCCACAGAACGCAGGAATCTCATTGTAACAGCAATAGCTTCTTCTCTGCGTCCTGGCGTATACTTGTTTTGTAACTCCTTTACCAGAGTACCCAGCAAAGTATCTAACAGCTGAAGAAAGAGGTCATTACAACCCATTAGTTGTGTGTAATTTCAAAGCATGAAACAAGAGCGATAACAACTCAAAGGGAGGTAACAGTCATAACAGCATAAATTCACAAAACCAAGATAACCCTGAAGTTAGTTTCAAATTAGTCTCCAAGTACATGACCTGAGATACCTTATAATATCATATTGTTCAGAAAACCAACATAAAACATGGCCAAGAGTGCTTACCAAAATGTCTGCTGTACATTTGACAATAAGGCAGTGTGTAAAACAGTCTAGGCGAATAGTTCCACTTTGTTGATTAAGGTAAACTTGCTCTTCAGGCAGAAGATGACCTATTCTACTGCTTGCACTAAGACTTGGAAAAAACAAAAAGAAAGCAAATAAATTTATATAAGTCAGCAGGTCTCAAATATCAGATCAAACCTTACTTGAAACAATTATATGTAAATACACACGGGTCTTTATTTTCCTGGGAGCCAAACATGATCATGGACTTCAGTGCATTCCAGTCCTGTAAAACACGTTCCAGAGCTAGCTGGGCAAAACGAGGAGGCTCTAAATCATGATCAGGCATATCAGAATCTAAAAATACAAAATAAAAAAAAAAATCAATATAAGAAAGAGGTACTGAAATGTGGAATTTGCCATTCATTTCACTGAAACAAGTCTTACCTTCAGGATTTGCAGTTTTACGATTACGATCTTCCCTAATTCTAGGTGGTCTGTATTGGCAGTGCTCTACAGTTTGCCTGGCAACCGTCTGTACTAAAAACAACAGCAGATGTTCTCCCCTGCAATGAAAAAAAATTAGTAAATATGTGATATATCACATATATTTACAAAAATAATTTAAATATTTCTGCCCTATAAATGCTCATATGAACTTGCCTGCTATTTGGCATGGTAACAAGATTTGTGGTGGTAAGCAGGCGGTAAAGGAGATCAAGGCGAGCAGACTTTTGTCCAGCAATTAGTGTTTTACACTTGCACTTTTCCCAACAATCACAGTAGGCTGTTGGAGATGTTCGTTTGAGCCTACAAGAAACAGATAAGGTGAACTGCAACGCTGTTCAGTAGCATACCAAATCTCTTCTACACAAGCTGAGGGTGTTAGTGTGCACACTTAGATTCCCTCTGGAGTGTTTTGTTTCTGATAGAAGCAAAATGCCAAAACCTAGCTAAAAAAAGAGAAATATAGATTTTATATATAGCAGCACTTGACATTGGTCATCCATGTTTCCTACATTCATCTTAAGAGGGCAGTTTCACTACAGAGCTTTTCATACTGCCTTAGTAAAACTCAGTCAATATCATTTATTCTTCCCTGAAATTAACCTACATCCAAGAAAGTTAAGTTGAAAATACTCATGACATGCAGCAAAATTTCAGTAGCTGTTACAGGGCTGAGAATATCTCTATAATTGTATTTGTTAGCTTATTATAGCTATGATATTAATGCTGTAACATTTCCACCCTGTAACAGCAGCACACAACACATCCAGCTTCAAAGCTTTGGGCCAGGTTCATCTGTGATTTCTTGACTCTTTGCTCACTTTTCCCTTTATTACAATCGATTTTATGTTTCTTTCCAAAAATTCACAAGAATGATCTGTCATCAGGATTCATAAAATCCTGGGGGGGGAACCCAAAATGAAAAGACAGTATTATTTAGATATAATATTCTTAGAATATTATACACTTTGAGAATTATTCATTTATTCTAAATACTACAAAGTGAAAAGTACAAAACTGCTTAAGGTTACTCTTTTAATTCTGACCTATTAAATAAATCTTATAGAGTAGAAGCAAGAGTATTTTATTAATCTTCTGGTCTCTAAGTTTGGAACACTTCAAACAATGAAAAAAATTATTAAGTATCAGTAAACAAAGGAAATAACGAAACATTGATTTAATTACAAGAAACAGAACACAATACTTACTTGCAGTCATGTCCTTTGTGACAGACCCTTGCACATTCTGTGCAACAACAAAGTGATTCCAATAGGCCACATGTTCGGCATTCAAATATATCCTTAAAAAAACATATATTATGCATAGATTTTTTTGTTACAGCGCTTGCAATCTCAGAGTATTTCAGGTAACAATAAAACTGCACTTATTTAAATTGATGCATAAACTTAGAAGTAGGTCAGTTCTAGAAAGTGAAACTTAGTTGTTAAGTTAGAATATTCACTATTTTCAAAGAGCTGTGTCCATCAAAATTCTTGTCAAAGTTAGCCAGAGGGGAAAAGCCACACCCATTAACAACCATGTTCTGAGGAACACAGTCAGCTTTGAGACTACAGAGTAATTTGGGAAGGCAGACTTAAACGTTACAGCTATTTAAACAGGGCAATTATTAACAACTTAAAAATCAAACTAGTAGACTAACACAATACATGGTGGAAACACATTCCTATTTACTTAAAAAAAAAATCTTACTTGGTTAATATGTTCTGCACCAGTCCAGGTAAAACTGCATGTATCATTACAACACAAAACATACAAAGGGGAGTCATCTGGATTTGTACCAGAAGGACAAACCATTCCCATAAACACATCATCTTCTTTTTCACTGGAAGTTGCTTCTGCTAAAATAATCAATAGAATACCAGTGTTAAAAACACCCCCCAAAAAATAACAAAAACCCACCAAATGAATCCATTCTTGGCAGATGCTTGCCATTACAAAATCTCATACAGAATTATAAGTTTGAATAAAACCTGTTACAGCTTTTTGAAAAGACTTTCTGCTTGTCACATTATTTCTTATAGAAGCCACTGCAAATTCCTGACTGAAAAACACAACCATTGCCTCTTCCCCAGTTTTCCATTTACAAAGATTTTAATAAATTCAATTAATCACTGTTTTGAAGGATTATGGACCATACTCTTAAAAGGAATGTTCTTGTCCCACACACAGTCCTACAGAACTGCGATGTGACAAGGTCTAATTTGCTTAAGTTTTTCCCTAAATTCTATTTCACATATTTCTCTTTAAAAATTACATGCCAACATTGAAAGACAGTCACAAAATATTTGTTTGTATGTAAGTCTTTTCAGGAAGAGGCCCTAGCTTGGCCTATCACTGTATCATATGAGGTTTTTTTCCATTTCAAGAAAGATGTTCCATGTGATGCCTTTGTGCTACCAAAAAATAATACCTTAATCCATTGGTTTGTAAAGCAATGAAATGCCAAAAAGACTATAAAGAACATAAAAACAATAATATTCATAGAAATCTATTGGCATATACAAACTACAAAAAAGGAAGATACTCCATAATAGAAAAATTTCCCAAACATGAAGCAATCTACAGTGTTAATAACGACTCTGCACACATGCCAAAATTTGGAAGGAAACCACACACTAGTAATTACTAAAACTGTTGTACCTTTAGCAATTTTCTGTGCAGTTTCTAGAATTGTAATTGCAGCAGGATATGCCCGGCCACTAACTGCTGACATAAATGGTGTCATGCCTCTTGCATCCCTAGGCAAAAAAACCCCAACAGACAAGTTAAAACACTGAATTTTTTCATTGTAACAGCAGATGTAAGATGCAAATATTTGAAAACTTAGCACTGCTAATAATCTTGTGCAAACAGAAAAATCACAGAGTGAATAAGCGCTCTTATTTGCTTTACTTCTGTGAAACAGACATACTTTTAAAGGATGGCAGGACACAATATAGCTGTATTCTAACATTCTCCATTTTAACTAACAGGTCTTTGAGTAACCTCTTCAGAAATGCTTCTGTGTAATTGATTTCAGGTGATATAACAGTACAAAGGATAGTGACAACTCCTACAAAAATCCTTACTTAGCTGACAGCAATTCTCGAAGATAAGGTTGCAGAACAACACTGTCACACAGCAATTTCAGTATGAAATGAGCATTTGCCTTCCGATCCTTTGATTCGACTACAGATGGTTCTGTAGAAGGACCTGTAGTAAGAAAAAAAGCAGAGAAACAGTTTTTCCTCAAAAATTACTACCTGCTAAAAGCAAGTAATTCAGTAATTCACTGGGATGAATAATTAGTAGCTTGACTGTTCAGTGATTTCAGCAATATTTCACTGAAGTACTGTAAACTTCAGTTCCAAATTACATTCCAAAATAGAGAGGTAATCCCAATTTCATACTGATTACCATAGTTTTACACATTTGTTACTCCCCAGATATGTTTTTACATAAAACACAGTATGGTTCTTCATTTACTTTCTGCACATTTGTGAAATTCTGCTTCAATCCAATCTTCATCTGATAAGAGGCATTTTCAAATGCAGAAAGTCTGTGCAAGCAAAGACAGCTTTTGAGATAGTTTTTGATCTAAAGCATAATCAAATAAGCAGGAGATCCTCACCTGGTATTGTGGAGGTGCTGGGTCCTTGGCTGGTGCCAGTCGCTGCTGTGGTAAGAGATCCCACAGCGGGGGCCAGGATAAAATCAATGTCACCATCTTTCAGTAAACAGAACAGCAGGATGTATATCAATACATAAAAACATCCCTAACAACATGCTCTTGCTGCACTGTCTAACACACTGCAGGTTTGCTGTATTTAACTGGTAATCTTTCCCACAAACGGCCACATTCCTAGGTCCATAATGTAACTCAGCATTACAAACCAGACTTCACAGAAATCTGACACCAGCATTAGAAAGACACATACTGGATTTAAAAGCAGATGTTAAGTCTTACATAAACTCCTAGTTACCTCAATGAACACTTGCTACCTCAATGGCATTGGACAGATTTCAGTGTGAGACTACAGTACATTATTCACCTTAAAAGCCATCAATTCTTTTATCAATATCTCCTTCTACAGTCTAATGTGATATATGAGCAGACTTACCTGGATCCATTGCAGGAGGATCTGGAACCCAGCTGGGAGGAGCTATTGGTGGAGAAACTGGGTCCTGGTGATCACTTGATGAAGCACCAGCTTCATGTCTGCCCAATCCAGCAGCTCTCAAGGATCTTCTCATCATTTCCCGTAATCTCAAACTGAATACAAAACCAAGGCAGAAATACTCTCATTTTCATTTATAATTAGAACATATTTAGGAAGAATTTCACACTGAAAAAGGAAACCAAACTCCTCTCATCTCCATTTTACTTCAGAATAAATAAGGATGAGCTAAGAGGTATTTTTCATTATATTTTGTGGCACCAGAATGTAATAGCCTTGGAAGAGGAGTAGCTCAGCAATGCTTCAAGACAGATTTGAGCCCAGAACATATTCCTAGTCACCACAGCACTGCATCTTGCAGGCAGCAACTGATGGGCATTCTAATTGCTTTTTGACGTTCCTTTTAGCTCACTGTCAGGGATGCTAACCTTTTGCAAGGATTTGCTCTAGTTGCTACTGCTTTTTGAAATCTAATAATGTGAAGAGGTTAATGAAAGGATAAAGAAATGGGTCTGGAAAGAATTTCTTTTTAAGAAATGTAATGACTGCTTAGAATAAAATGAATCAACTTAAGTTCTTCCCCAGTGGTGTTATGTTGGTCTTAGTATTCTTCATCTGTGTTAAGTGACCACCTCCTTCAGAAATTCTCTTCAACAAGCCTGGGCACCATCACAGTGATGATATCTGTGATACTTAATACTTCTTGATAAAGAACACTAGAGCTTATCCTCAAATTCCCTTGCCCCACAAGGAGGAACATTTTCACTTCACAACTGACAGACAAAGCACCAACCCCAGAAAACATAAATAGTTTAGAAATATCCTACCATTAGTTCTCACACCAAAAGGAGGTCAAAAAGCCACTAGACCTCTAGTTTGTTGCTTAAAGAAGTGAAATTCAATTTTAAGCTAGCAACAGAGGCCCACTCTTAAACCAAACCAAAGAAAAGAATTAGTAACAAATTGGTAGTTATTATAGAAATTAGCACACAGAAAATATGATGAAAGCATTACTCAGTTTACCTTCTGCTGCTTGATGATCCTGCCCTATTTCCTGGACCATTACTTGACACAACAGAGATTGCATTTGCAATAGCTTCCACAGCCGAGAGCCTTTCAGCAAATGTGTTCCTCTCAGAGCGCTCTGCTTCTGAAAAATTAGGAAAAGCATCAGTGCAAAGAATTTTACTTGGGAAACCTATGAGAAAGGAGTATAAAATGAAATGTCACTGGTTTTTTTGGTTTTTTTTTTTACATTTATAGAGACAGATTAAGTTGATATACAAATTTTTATTTTGGATGAGCTTAACAATGATTCTGTACAAGCTTTCATTACAATCAACAGACAAGGACCTATCATGTAGCCAATTCCAGACACTTGCTGAGTCAAGGCTTCAAAAATAATGATAAAAAAAAAGGGAAAACAAAACAAAACCCACAAAAAAGAAAAAAGAAAAAAAACGAAAAACGAAGAAAAAGACCATACAAAAACAGACAAATAAAATAACAAAAAAACCCCACACCAAAACACTGGACTGGGTGAAAAACAAACTTCACAATGAGCATCCATGAACAATGCAAATCTGTGGGCTTGTAATATACACACTCTACGAATGAATATGCTTAGGAGAAGCATGTTATGAGTTTAAGAAGGCAGTACAATCAGTTTACTTCAGAAAGAATTAGCATTTCTTCTAACACCTACAATGCTAAGCACCACAACACCTACAAGTTCTAGTCATAATGAGGACCAAATTTTGTCAAGTAAGATACAGAATGGTACAAACTAGAAGGAAAATGTGTATTTCTGAATACAGAAAAGTATCTTCTTAAAGTGAAATTTTTCTCCCACCTTTTTTTTTTTAACAATAAAGTACTATTAATACCCTTCATTCAAAGAATGAAAGAATAAGGTAATCTGACAGTGTTAGACAACTGTTAGAGTATTCTTTATATCTTTCTACTCATCACTACCTGAAGAAAAAGAGATCTTAGGTTTTGCTTGTTCACAAGCATGTGCAGGTTTCTTAGACAAAAATCACGTACTACCCAAGGCAGACAACCATTAAACATTTAGCAATGAGAGAATACAAATCTTGTGCCCCTAGCTCTATACAAGCTGATCTGTAGATGTAACCAAATTGCCATTGTATTTGTGCCATACTCCTTTCTCGGACCCTCTAGTTCTCATAAGTCATGACCCATCACTTCTGGACACCTCACACAGGGGGTCACAGCTCTTGAGGGTGATCCCTCAAGCAATACAACCATTCTCTGCAACAGAGGTTTCACCTGTTCTGAAGAAAGTAAACTGTAACTGAATTTTCACAGTTCCATTTACAAAGTTAGCATTTATTTTTAGAGAACCATCAATTGTAAAGGCTTTGGCTGTAATGGGTGATTTGCTGTTCTATTGTCTAATGAAATCTGTCCCAGCTCTCTAGGCAAAAACCCTCAGTTTTTATGTGTTCAGTGACATTAGCTGAAATTTAGTATTACAACTTTTTAAGGATTTCACAAGCTTTGGACATTTCTTTTGGACATGCTTTTCCCAAGATCCTTTCTATTGGCAAAACTGAGGAGGTATCAGTTCACAGAAACAGAGCAGCCTTCCCCCAGCTTTGTAGGTCTGGGGCCACTTTTCCTGCAATACGTTTATCCAACACTGCAGAAGCTATAGCAAAACTAGGCACAGGATCTGAGAGAGAAGAGAAGCGGGGAAAAAAGCTTATCCCTGCCCTCAATATTTCCTTTCTGGCACTTAAGAAGAAATCTGTATGAACAAGAGTGAAGAACCTCAAGCAGGTACTAGCTGGATAAGGGCACTACCTCTGAAATTGTTAAGAAACAACAGATCTGTATGTCTGGAATTGAAGTCCTTGCTTCTAAATCAAAGTTCTCTTACAGTTTAAGAGACAACCATAACTCACAGACAGTAACATAAGTCACCACTGCCCTCCAGATGATACACAGAAAATAAGCTTGTCTTAATATGCATGACTAACAGTTAGAGCGGAAGCGAAATGTGACCTGAATCTAAAGATAAGAATCTCCTTCAAGGACAAGTTTTATGAGGGAAAAAGAGAGAGGCAGAGGAGTGTTACAAGTCTATCAGGTTCACGTTTTTTATTTTTCAGAACGTTAAATTACACCCAAATGAAGTTACTGAAGAAAATGTCAATGTTGCAAAGACAAGCACTCAAATTAGGAAAAGTCAGATTAAGTTTGCCTATGCATCCTTATTTCAACTTCTTTGTGTGCTTATAGTAAAACAATCTGGAGTTACACAGTTGGGTTTTGTTTATTTTGGTTTGTCTTTTTGGGGGGGAATTGTTTTGTCACCCCACCTGCCCTGTGCTCAGCAACAAGACCCCTGCCTCAATCAGTGCACAGGATGGACAACACACTAAAGATGAATGGTACAGTGAGCAAGCTGTTTATGCCTTGTTTGCTGCAACATTAGGGAGGGGTGTAGTAAGGCAGCAACAGCTTGGGAAGGAGAGGGGGAAACATTGTGTTGTGCTTAATGTCACAGAACATTGCTTCGGAAAAGTGGAACCTATTTCTGCCACATCTATCAGCACACAGAACTTGGTGAAACATGTTTTTACAGGTGATCGTGATACATTTTACTCATTTCTGGACACCCAAAAGGTGCCTGACTCACAGAAATAATTACCATTCACAGCACAACTAAAACTACGATTAATCCAGTTCTAGAATTCAGTGTTTTGAAGTAACACCTACTCAAAATCAGGCCCTGGGCTTCTCAAACAGAACGCTCAAAATTAGTTAATAGCTTTGAATACAGAAAAACTTCAAGCTATAATAAAACTCCAAGCAAGAGATGAGAAAGCTGCAGCATTACCCCCATTTTATAAATAGGGATATGAGGAACAATTAAGGTCTATAAATGACTAAAATTCAATGACAGCACCATACAAAAATCCCACAAAGAAGTTCATTCATTATTCAGTGCAGGGTTTGTATGGTGTGCAAGAGTAAGGAATGGGGCCACACACTGAATGATGAGGATAAAAAGAAATATTGAATAGCTACCCATTCGGTGAGCACCGTCCATCTTGTGCACTGAATGAGGTAGTCCTGTGGAAAAAATAGTATGACGGTGTAATTAAAGACCATTTCACAACGCATACCCATGTATAGCACATGGGTAAACTTAATTCTGCCATTCCCTAGTTTTTGAGTGCTTGACTTAGCAACCTTGTTCTCTTAACATGCTTTTTACATAACAGTATTTAACCAACATTTTTAAATCGTTTCAGTAACTGGCGTTTCTTAATACATGTCAATGACAACTAGCATTTCTAATTGAAGGTATTAACATACACTAGAATCCTTCAAAAATACTAAATACCATTTCTCATAAATTTTATTAGTGATATAAAGGGGATACTAGTGATATAAAGGTAGCAAACTACTTTTTTAATCTAAAATTACCATGTGAATGTCAAAGTTTTTACTATTAATAAAAACACTTAGTGCTCTTAACTACTGAATTCTTATAAAATTTTTGTACAATGTTTTGAGAGTAATAAAAATGTTGTCTCAGCACCTTTGAAAGGCCAAGATACATTTTAGGTGCTGTATTTTAATATATCCATATATGAAGGTAGCCTTTATTTCAAGTTCATTGTCAAAGTATTTTCATGATATTGCTGAGCTCACCCTCTTCCTCTTTTGTTTCCTTGTTGCTGGTTGGAAAGCATACAGATACACAAGCATGGAGAATATTACGGTTTCCATCACATCTGTGGCCGAGGAACGTCTGCAGCACTTGTGGATTCTGATCCAAGACAACTGCTTGTTCAAGATTCATCAGGTACTGTCTGCAAGCCTCATAGTCACATCGAAGAATGTGCTGCATCAATGTTTGTTTCTGTACTCAAAAGAATAAAGTATTTTAGAATATTTGAAAATATTCTAAGGCAAACATAAGCTTCATAAATACTTCTAATTTTCTGGTTTTGAAATTAACAGGAAGGTCTTTATCTCCAACACCGGCTGGAAGTTAGTGCAGGAGCTGTTCAGAATATGCATCCTCTCAATTACAGCACTGTTGAAAACAGAGCTGTGTGCATTCAGGCACAGAGAAGCAAAGGGAACAGACCAGCAGAAGCTACCAGGCTCACAAAAGCAGCCCTTTGGCTTCACAGCTGAATTCTTAAGATAGATTACTTCCATTTCATCGCTCCAAGTAACATGGGAAAAGTGATACAACTGAGAAAGCCTAAGGATCTACACGAACAAGTTCTAACCTAGTTCTTTTTAAACAAGTGATTTATGTGCTGAGAAGTGAATGATAAGAAGCTGTTGAAGGTCTGGAAGATTCACCCCATATATAACCAGCTTTTCCATAATGATGGAATACCACTTCACTGTGAAATCAATCTCAGTCTAATAAGTACACAGTACCTCCGGGTGGCAGCAGAGCACACAGCAGATCTAACTACACTGCCCCAAATCACTGACCAGATTTTACCAGTATGACATATAAATTCACAGCAGAACTACTCATACAGCACCACTGATAGGACAGAATTCTACAGGTGATTCAAGCAAAAAACCCTTCACTTTCCTCTCCTAATTTCCTAGTGTATGGTCCAAGTAGAAGATTTAAAAAAGAAAAACAGAAACAGGTATTGCATTCTCAGGCATCCGACCAAAACAAATTGTTGGATCCCTGAGAAAAGCTGTGCACCCATGAGACAAATAAAATTGTACAGTGTTAGTAGATATAAAAAGGTAACCATTTCAAACTCGATGCCCAAAAAAATCTTACTACTTAAAAGCCAGATGACAGAAGTCATGCACTCCCAAAAAGGATCTTTCACTTTACTTGGCAAATTTGTATCTTCATGTTTCTAAGAGAATCTTCAGTTGAAATTACTTTCTTTCAAATAGTGAAAATACAAATCAGTATCTACACTTGAAGCAACTTTAAACATAACTTTATAAAAGCAGAAGAAAAAGCACATACATCCCTAATGGAGAAAATACTGTACCTCGACAGCCATAATGATAATAGCAGCTTTCTTTTTGATGGTCGAGTTAGCAGGAAGATTTGTTAAGGAATGAACACCCATTCCAAGACTGCTAATAGGTGGAAGATCAAGCCAGTCGGGGTCTCGTATCCCACCCATACAATCTTTTGCCATTGGATAGATTGTACCATTTCCATCTCTAAGAATAATAGGTGATTCCTAAATTTGAGTGAAAAAAGCTTCATTATTAAGTCCCCACAATTTATAAATATTATCCTTCCCAAAAGGTCCAGTTCTTCTTGACTGCCAAGAATGACAACAGTTTATCCAAGATTCTCATTTATGTCATTGTCTCCTATCATTACAAGTGGTGCAACATAAGATATGAGATTCCCTTTTGCAAATGCTCAAAATGTTCTTAACATAATAAATATTACTGACAGTATCTTCCTAATGATATACATTCATTAATTAACACTACCAATGAAACAAATAGTACCTATACTTTAAGTTGAATATATTGAAATGAAACATTCAAATTCAGTTATTTTGCAAAAAATGTTTCCTTCAATTATCCTAAACAAAGTATATCATGTTTATGGAGGAGTTCCACAAAACCTTGATCATTTTTAGTGAATCTGTATTTTCAGTCAAATAGATGTTTTTTTCCATTTGTTCTCAAGAGTGGATTTTTATCTGACCCAGTTCCAAAATATAGCTAGATAACAAGTTGACACTAATCCTAGAACCATTCTGTCACCTTTTCCCCCCACTTTTTTTTATATCCAAGGTAGAGTTTAAGATGTGCTTGGGTAAGCTGATTGCTATTCCCCTTGTGCCTTCAAAATATTAAAGGTAGCAGCAAGTTTTTCATAACCTGTTTGAAAAATCTATTTCTTTGCCAGGCTTTGGAAAAGCCTTACAGAAGGCTGTACCATCTCATTCAAAGATGACAGAAGTGAAGTGCAGTGAGGTTAAATGATTGAGACACAAAACCACAAACCTGTCCAGCTGTAAAAATAGCAACACTTCTCTCATTCTGACCCAGGAATGCAATGCTGCTAGTAGGGAAATTATTTTCCTGTTCAGCCTTTCCTGTGGCAAGGTCAAATATGCAGTATCGAACCCAGTTCCCAGTTTTCAGAACAGCATGCACTCCTTCAAAGATACATGAAGAAAAAAGTTAATGTGTTTTATGGATGGCATCCAGTAAAAGAACTCCTAACTACAGTACTTTCAAGAAATTACTAGTATCAATGGAAGCACCAGTCTATATCCTTTTGAAAGTAGGTGTTTTCCACTTGAATGAGAGACAGGTAACAAAGGAACCAACAGACTTGGACTCACAGGGTAAGTCCTACTTACCTTTTGAATCTACATTTACTGCTAGGATCTCTGTTTTTTCAGGAATACACAGCTTTTTGGGTGTTCTTTGAAAACAGTCAGGAACTTTTGGAGTTCCGCCAGTTTTTACGACCTGAAAACATATGTAAATTTTTAAGCTGCAGTTAAGCACACAGAGTGCTGACATTTCAAAGCTTCCTCAATGTTTCACAAACACGTACCTGCAGTTCATCTATTCTGAGCAGCCTACAGTCTTGGAGGAGTGAAGAAGGATCGGGATCTGCATTAGAACTGCTCTGACAGTTTGCGTTATTGGATGTGCCTGGAAACTTCACAGCAACGTATGCACCATCCACTTTTAGCACCTACAGGCAGAACACATTAGAGTTTTACTAAAAGGCTGAACAGAATCTGTTTTGCTTTAAAATAAACTGGACCTCTATCAGGGAGAGGACAAATTTACAATAACCAGCGGTAAAATTCTATCACTCTTGGTCATTAGCCTTGTCATTTTGCTAAAATTACTGAAATTTGAAACACCTGGATTTCCTAATGACTTCATAAGCATCCTGAATCATATCAAAGGTCACTCCATTTCAATATCCTACATCCAAAGGGAACCAGCATCAACCGACTAGAGACACTCCTACTGGCACTCCCCTGGTCTCTTTCCAAGTTCCACCTCCTGGAAACAGCAGGACAACTTCATGTTTAATAGCCTGGATGGACCTTTCTCTTATTAATTTCTGCAATCACTTTTGGAAATAAATACTGTTCTCATGGCAATGAATTCCAAACATCAGCCAACAATTCAACAACAACAAAATCTACACTGAGTCTCCTTGTTCTTTAAGTGCCCACTAGCTCTTATACTACAAGTAAAAACCCTCTTTTTTTTTTTTCTGGCCCCATCTAAGAATTTTTAGTGCTCCTTCCTCAACAGGACTGTACATAGTGGAAAAAGGAACTCTTAGTTTAAGGCTCTATTACCTGTTCTGTACATTCAATGATGAAGCTCTCCACTCAGTCCCTTAGGACTGAAGGATACAAACAAGTCTATCCAGACATTCTTCATGCGTGCATGTCTGTCTTTCCCTCTCCCCCAAGGAAAGAGAAACTATTCAACCCCAAACTGACATAGTAATTTCTAAGACTGTAAGCCTCTCTAAAGAGCTGCTGCCATGCATATCTAATCAGAACTGTCAAAACAGGATTCCTTGATATAAGAACTTCTTATGCTATCACCAAACAGCAAGGCCCTTTGAATTTCCAGTTCAGACCATAATTTTCTCAAAAGGAAAATAAAGCTAAGGCAGAAGGGGGTGGAGAAAGGACAGACAATGTTTTAATTATGAGCAGAAATAAGAATTCTGTATGCTCTCAGTCTTGATCAAAACTAGTTATAAGCAACCAGCAGTCTTTAATAAGCCCTAAATCCTCAGCAGCTTCTACACAGAAAGTGCTTAACAAAGGTCCAGGTATAACCAGCTTTATCTAAAAGGTCTCCAACAATAAAAAACACCTCTCAAATTTTCAGTATCTTGTATGTAATAAAAACCCAGGCACTTCCATGTTTTCTCCCAATTTCTCTAGCTAAGTGCAGCCTATCAAGTGCACTAGAGAAAATTATATATTGACAAACCTTAAAGCATTAGCATATTTTTTTCTATAACAAAGATTACTGTGGATAGTTACAGCACTTGCTCCCCACGTGCTTCATGAAATTTCACTCTAGAAGAAGAATTACAAGTTCTAGTAGTAGAGCATCACTGATAGCTCTAAGAATACTATCCAAAAGTTTTAAAATTCAGACCTAGTCAAAAGACTCACAAATATTAACCATCATCTGGACTATACAAAGACAGTATAGTCTGTTTCAGTATCATTTCTATTGGGATTTGCAAGACAACTCTAGACAAAAACAGTTGTTTAGTTAAAAAGTTTACTCCATGTAAATTTAGATGTTTCTAAGATAATCACACTAACTTATAAGCCTGTACTTGCATGCCAAGGGCTCAATCAGAGCTTCTAGTCCAACATGTAGAATCTTTTTCTTTTTTCTTAAATGACTACATGTTGCTACAAGAACTTTATAAATTTGGGCAGCTTTCTGAAGGGAAACACACCTTAAGGAAAGGTACAACTCCCCAGTTTTAAACATACCCTATCTTCATAATCAAAAGGTTTTTACAACATGCTTTCTGGCTGCTCTTAAGTGTTATCAACTACATCACTTCTCACATCACTTTTGATGTGTTCAGAGAAATGATGACAGTTTTTAAGTGCTGGAACTCTTATAGCATCCACATGACAAATATTTTTTTCTTTCCCATTCTAGAAGAAAATCATGTATCTTTAAAAACTGGAAAACATGCTTATTATGATTTGGCTAAGAAGATACCTCTTCAAAGGGTAACTAAAATTAGTTCTTTAGTTAAAGGTACTACTACAGCTACTGACTGTTCTACAAAAAGAAAATAAAACTATCTGCTGAGTGAGCAGATAAAACTATCTGTAGTGAGCAAGGAGCTTGAGTGAAGCATTTGACAGCAATTGTACACAGAAAGCTCCAAAGCAGAGATGTGGTATAATGAACCAGCACCAAACAAGATAAACATGCAACATAAACATTCCTCTTTAATTGAAATTATATAAGTCTGAGATAACTGAAAAACTCATTAACAAAAATAAAATGCAAAAGCTTAAAGGACTTAGATGCTTTAGCTTACAGAACTAACATACTCTACACTGCTGATACTCCCAACACCAAAGTTTCACCAATTAGAAACAAGCATTTTACAGAACTACATATACAAGGTGTGCCTTATTAGGACTTAATTTAAAAAATTAATCAAATCAAAAAAGCAAGCAATAAAATGAAAGTTTAAAGATTTTTTTTCTGTAAAGTAGAATACTTTTTAGTGCATTTTCTACTACAAGAGAACAACATCTGGTCTTTCTTTTAAATGGAATTTTAAAAAAAAAATTATTTGAGAAACTGAAAGATGAACATAGTTGCTAACTTCTTTATCCTTACTGTCAACCCACTGCCACAGTCCCTGACACCAGAATGCCACTGGTAATCGTTGAATCTTTCCTTGTCTACAATCACTACATTCTTCTTCAAAACGCAGCGGCAGAAGACCAGGGGAAATACATTTTTTATTTCCTATCCAATCTTCTTATTGGAACAGAAGAAATTTTAACAGAGAAGAGGCTTCTAGCTCTACTCCAAAGGTAGAATGAGCACTTTCAAAGAAATACTGACACAATTTTTTAAAATACTCAGCTTTGAAGGGTTACAAACAGATTCCTAATAAAGAGTGGGTAACTCTTCTGGGGCAAGATCCAGTCTGAACTCTTTCAATTTATCCTTCTTTATTGGAAGGTTTCAATCTCAGACAGGAATCCAAGGGGGGAAAAAAAAAACTCAAGTGACTGACTGAAACAATGCAATACAAAGTAAGAACAAATTATTCAATCCATATTTATCTTTTACAAAATTCCTAAGCTGACAGGCTTTCTGGGGGTAGGAACTGCAAAACTGTTGATACACAGGAGTCTCACCTGGTTGAGGATAACTTTGATGACCAGAAGCAGTTTGGGGAGGCCTTGGACACTGCCAATGGAAAGCCTCAGACCAAACGAACTGCAGCTGCCAAAGAAGAAAAAAGCAGCTCCAACCCAAGATTCCCCATCCCTGTGTTCTAACAGTGGTTTCAGACACCATTTAAGCCATTTCAGAAGAGATCCAGAGGCTAATGTGATTAAGTAGACTATCCCAAAGCGCATGGCATCACCAGAAAAAAGCTTTTATCCCTCTCATACCAGTGAGCAGTAACAAAGGCTTATTTCAGCCCATATCTTTTCTCCACAACACTCAAAGAACACTCAATCAGACTTCTCACCAACACAGACAAGAGATGGGACAAGTGCCAGGCTATTTCATTCCATCAGTCTTCCATTAGATAGATAATCCTGTAATGATTACCTCTTCCATCTAGTGATGGACTTGGAGGAATAAAGACTTACTTTTGTTCCAAGCCATGAAGGATTTAAATTGAAATGAGACTGGAAGGTAATAAATTCCAAGAGGCAAAATAACTAACTACAAGAGTATGTCTAGCAGACATGCTTTATCAATTTCTTTCAAGACCACCCCAGTGTAAGAACTCTTGCACTTTCATCACACTCTGATCATTCACTGCTTTGGCATCATATGTAATCCACACTTACAAAGCAGCGTGTACAATGAGGGTTGCATGATCTACTGGTATCAGAATAATCACAAACACTTATCCTGGATCTTAGCACTCAGGGCAGAGCTGTCATATTATCAACAGTGCCCAGAGAGACACAGGCACCTTAGAAGTCAACATTTTCTATCTGCTCACCACTCTACAGAACACAGCAGGGGTTGTGGAAGGATTTTAAACAAGCATTTTTTAGAGACATCATGAAGCTGCTGCATACATCCAAAAGCATGGGGACATAAAACTTCTAAAAACAAAACTACTTCAGGAACACAGGCTGCACATCTGTAAATCTGAACCCCTTCCTTTCCTCTCCAAATTCCACCTCCTGAAAACTAAGTGAAAATTCTTCTTTTTGTGTAAAACGAAGAATTATAGAAATACTTTTAAAAGGTGGCAAACATTTTGACAGAAGCTCATGGCTACCACACTTTGTTCACTTTATTCTAAAGAACATAAATGTTCAAACTTTCAGATGCCTTTTCAAGTAAAAGGACAAAAATAATTGTTTTATTCTTCTTACTCCTTCATATCTGAATCATTATATAAAGCAATTTTTGGCCTCAGAAAACAATTAGTTTAGTGCAATTGACTTCATATTGTGCCCAAAACTATCCACCAAATTACCAGTGTGTATTTCTCAAAGACACACCAGTATTCACATGCTCCATGGCCATGTATTTTACTGGATGACAGCCCTCTGAGAGAAGCTAAGTGTTGCTCCATTAAGACCACACTTTGTAACATCATGTTCTTAAAACTCAAAGAAGCTTCAAAGCCTTTCCAATCTTCTGAAACATCAAGGCTAACTTGTTCTGAGGTTACACTGGAATACTGTATTCTCATGCAAGATGCTCAGGCCACAGAAGCCACCCATGACAATACATCAAAGACGTCACTTTTCAGATTGTAAGTCAGTTAAGAGAAGATCATGGAAGACCAGATTAATGTACATATGGTTGAACTATAAAAGGGTTGAACTTCTTCACTCATTAAGTCCTAGGAGTCCAAACCCATATAATTATATTTTTGCAGTCTGAACCTCTGTACACACACATTCAAAAATTACTCATGGATAGATGGTCAGATTATTCAGAATTCAAATACTCTTTGTGCCTAATTCAGCTCACAGCAAGCTAAATTACAACCACTACTGTTCCAGAAAGAACAACTTTACTCTGGAGCCTTTAGGAAAAAACTGCCAAGGGTAACACTTCTGCAGACTAAGGTGCCTCTGTAGGGTTTTTTTTCATACAATGACATAACTGATCTGAATTACTAACAGAACATGTAGCAAGGCATAAACTTGTTTATTCCCTTGTTATAAACTGCATTTCTGTCTTTAACCTGGACACCACCAAGCAAAAAGTAGTTACGATTTTGTCTGCTGGATTCTACCTGAACTTTAAAGATAAAATGTTACAAAACTGTAAAAAGGAAAAACACGACTGGCGGTAAACATCACTAGCAAAGGACAGCGTGCTTTATGAAGGAAAAAAAGCATTTTTGCCATAAACAAGTGATTTAGAATAGACTCAGCACCAGTAACTCTATCCAGAAGACATGCCACTTACTGGTTTTAGCACTTCAGTGAAAATGTTACATAAAAATTCAAGCTCTTTTATATTTATTATAGTAGTTCTTGATGCAATGCACAGACTGTATTGCAACTGTATGGAGAAATAGTACAACAGTCTCTGTACTGAAAATCTTAGGATCTAAAACAGGAAGGACAGATAAGGACAAAAGGGACTTTCTCAAATCTGGTATCAGAGGAAAACAACAGTTTCAGCAACTTTAACTACATCTCAAAATCTTATTTACCAAAACTGAACTGTTTCAATGAACTAAGTTGCTTCATTTCTGCAGAAATTACCTAAACTTGATAATGAAAATTCATTGTGAGCCTCCTCCTTTCAAACATACTGCTCAAGGCAAATCTTATGCTGCCAAACAGGTAAACGCATTAGGGATGCAAGGTAAATAACTCCTACTAACTTCAGCTGCCTTCTGTTTGACAGTTATTTATCCTCTTCTGGTAACATTTTTTTTAAATATTCTAGGAAGCAAGTAGAAAGCAACTTAATCTTTTCCTTTGCAGGAAAACCTTATTGGCTTTCTTGTTGCTTTTATTTTTAAAAAGCATACCAGAGAACTGTCTAGAGGACCTAATCCCTCCTAACATTGCACAACAATGCCAAAGGGGAAAAGGGAGTATTTTCCTCTATATGGCTCTTGAGTCAGAACAAAAGTCTATTAGAGAAAAAATGAAAACATTACAAGATTAAACAAAGAGATTCTTCTGGAGTAATAAATCAAGTAACTTTCTAATCATATTAATGAAGCATGTGATTTCTAATTAAAATATTTTTGTTCTTTGGTTGCCAGAACATGAGGTTCACCCAAACATTCTACCTACGTGTCTGTAAAAGTCAGTCACAACAGGTGAAACCCTTCACAATCTCATTGGACATGTGGGCGTTACTGCTCAAGGCAACAAAACAGTATTATGGATAAAACCACATCTGCTTTTCTTAATATTGTGGTTCAACTTGAAATACCAGAATATAATTTTTTAAGATTCATCATGTTTTACTCACAACACATCCACTCTAGAATTATCACTGTGTTATGGAGAAAAAGCCATACTCATCAGAAACACTCTCAAGCATCCCCAAAAATATGACTTTTTTTAACAGTGCATCTAAGAGAAAAACAATTTTTTTTTTCCGCCTTTCCTCCCCAAATACAATTGGACAGTGTATTTTAGATTTTAGACAAACCTTGCCAACAGGAACGTTCTTAACATCTTCCACAAACACAACTTCCCTCAGAGACCACTGTTCCTCATTCACTTTCTCCTCCTCTTTTGGGGCAGGAGTAGATCGTCGTCGCTCTGAGAGAAAAAAGTTATTACCAAAAAGAAAGACTTGAAACGCTTAATCAAAGCATCAAAATGCAATGTTCAGTAAACATCAAACCTTTCCCCTAAAAAGATTATCAGCAGTCAAATGTAGAAATTTACAAGAGGTTAACAAGAACACAACTTTAAGAGTCAGAGCTACCTAACAAGTATATCATGTCACTTTCATGTTTTTCTATGAATTTAGCACTAATAAAACCTATATGATAAGCAAAGCAATTTTTGAAGACACGAAAAGTAATTAGAATACAACATGTATTTTTAAATTTTAAATAATACAATAATTAGAATACAAAAAAATACAGTACAAGGAGCAAGCCCCGTTTTGGCAGGGCTCAGTTACTCGTGCTGTGAGTAAAATGGCTGACATCGTGAGACCATTCAGTCACCCCGCTACAGTGCTTTATATCAACCTTACAAAAAGTCTGCTTGCCTACATATGGATTACTTGGTGAACTTCTAGAAGAATAGCAAATGAGGCAGAAAATAGCTATTTGGGCTAATGGCAATTGCAATAGTTAGATTTGCTGCAAAGACTTTATCTGAACAGTAACTGTAGTACACTCAGAATCACATCAAAATATATAACATGGCTAAATTAACACCGACAGAACCTTTAATCTTCCAAGTTGAGTATATAGCGTAATTAATGCTATCAACATATTTAAAGTAAGAAGCAGAGAACTTCAAAGCTAATTGCACAGTTAACTTCAAACACTAGTTCAAAAGCCCAAGCAAAGTTGCAGTCAGTCAAAAGTAACAGCTGAATGAACTGCAAAAGAAATCAATACTAAAAGACTTCAAGTAAAATTAGTGAGTGCTGCAGATCTGAGCATATGAGATTCTCAGTCACTGCATGAGGCCACTTCTGTCATGAGGTCAATGCCTCCTAAAACTTCAGTTTGTGAACAATTAGAAGAAAAAGCTGCAGAGAGAACGTTTCTTCAAATGATGACATTGTAATTAATACTGTATAAACCTATGTGTTTAAATGGAGAGGAGAAACTGCTTAAGGAGTCAGGTTACACAAATTTGGATGTAGCCTTTCAGGTTTTTATGCACAACTTGTACTAGAAAACTTCTATGACTGCTTGTGTATGCCAGTAAAGAATGTCTTGTTTTAGACATTTTCTGTAATAGATACAAACTACTGCTTTCTGCATTGAAATTCAACTGCAAGGCAAGCTGTTCAACACCAGCTTAATCTTTAAAGGAGTCTTCCAAAACAAGTTCAACTTCTAGGCTTTTAGGGAAAGGAAACTCATTATCACATTGCAATTAAACATATCGTATCTTCAGACTTCCTCTTGATCACCTCCTGAAAGATACTTTTGATTCTGAGAACTGTTACACTTGCAGATGCACCTCGTATCAAGCAGACACTGCTTTCATTTAACATTCATTTAACACTGACATTTAACATTTAACACTGACAATTCACCGATTATTCAAAGTCTGTTACAAAACCCTTTATCTATACTGCAGGACAGACTGAAAGACGGAAGGATTCTGAAATTAGTGCAGAATCACAGCAGAACTGCTTTTTCTGGAAACTTTTTATTTACAAATGTTTTATGTTACTGTGCACTACACATTACTTACTATATGGCATTGATGCACTGCTTGCTATTGAAGATGCATCACTACAAGTGGAAGCTGGGGATGGTGGAGGACCCATCTCAGTTTTCACTGGTTCCTGTTTGCTTTCAGGTCTAGAATAAAAGGCAGTACTTAGAATGAAGAAAGAAAAAAGTGAAATCTTTTTTGTGACAATGGACAAAGTATCAGCGTATCCCAGCATTGTTCCTTTAATAATACCTTAAAGAAGTGACTCCACACTTGTGAACAACCATCCTAACTGACAGGAATCTAAATTTTGATGTTGGGAACAATGTGCAATGCTGCCTCATCAAGGATTAGCTTTTTAACATTAACTGAGCATAGATACACTATTACAGAAAATAAACATGATGAGCTTTATTTGAAGACAGGAAGAATTATTACCTTTATACAGTAACCTGAAACTCCAGAACTGGTAAACATTTTCAAGCTTTACTTGAAATTGTTTAAATCTGCCTTAAGAAACATTTAAATGGCAGTTGTAAACCCAAATTTTTTTTTCGAACTATTGTCCCAGGTTACAATATAGATGTATTTAGTATTCTATTACCACCAGCTGTAGGGCATTGGCTGTTATCTACTGCTGTGACTCACCCCTGATAACAGACAATGGGCCATCAAGACCCCATGACTCATGGACTTACCCTATTGTGAGATGCTCCACCCAGGAGGGAGAAGCCATGCATTCCCACCTGGATATAACCTGGCCTTGGAACTGCCCAAGTTAGCCCTGTCTACTGGGTTCCCAGAGGACAAGAGCTACGGCTGAACCTTCAGGTGGAGACCAGACCTTCCACAGGATCACTGCTTCAAACTAACTACTTCATTTGGACTGCTACCACCACCCCAACAGGGTGCCAGGTTGTATCTGACTGTCAGTGCTTTTCCTTGTATTATTGCACTTATTCTTTTTTTAATTTTCCTATTAAATTTTAATCCTGACTTGTGATCTCCCACTGTTTTTTTTAAAACTGATACAACTATGGAGGGGATGAAACAGATCTGTTAACTCCATGAAGAGCCAGAAAACAGCTGGTTCCTTTTCAGCTATTAAAATATAAAATCTTCGAAACTTTAGGAAACACCGTAGCCAAGCCTTCACTTAATACTCCTTCTGCACGTCACATGCTCATCGTGATTTTACACAACTAAGACACCTTTCCTGCAGTGAGCATTTCTGCACATCCAGCTGAGTTTACAATAAACCTAGTATCTTATAAAGAAGGCAGAATTTTCACAGTTATAAAAATCTGACGTTCCTTCTCCATTATTACTCCCCAGTTGCAGAGAGTATCAAGTAAACGATCAGTGTGTATGAGCGCATGTGTTCTCCACACTTACTTTGCCTCAGTAGTTTTGCTGGCTTTCTCCATGTTTTTCAAGCTCTCGGGCGACCGAAGCTGAAATCGACAGCTGTCATTCATGTTCCAAACAGATTCCATTAACACACCAACTTTAGGAATTCCAGCACTGATTGAAAAAGCAACTGCTCCAGCATGATAGAGGGGGTTATTTCTTAAACACACCTACAGATAGAAATATTTATTTCTATGAGAGAAATGGATTCTACTGAGAGAAATCATATGGACATCATTTTCTTGGTGGCATATATAGTAGCCAAAATAAAAAAAACTTAGGGAATCAGGGGAAAAGGAAAGTCAGCATTATGTATGGAAAAAGAAGTTGTTGTGCAATTCACAGCTGAAAGCGACAGCTTTAGCACGACAACTGTTTAACATATAATATTTAGAAACTCAACCACAAAAGGAACAATTAATACAATAACAGAGACTCCTCACAGTGTCAATTAGAATGGTTTTGGAATCAAAAGGAATGTGGTCCCTATGAAAGAGCTGATTTGTCTCATACTAGTTATAGTTCTGATCCCCAAAAAAAATCCTCTATACCAGTTATTAGCCTTTATGGTAAAGGCTTCAAACCAAAGATCTATTGCAATGCATAAATAAATCAAACCCAGATATTAATACTGCAGGCACTTAAATGCCTAATCATTTACAAAGCTATTTGTTCTATCAGGAATTGTATTTCAATACTTACTTTCTCTCAAAATACAGAATCAGTAGGTAAGTTAAAACAGAAGTACTTTGCATGAGTACAGCTTGTTCCTCCACATGTGCAACAACAGACATACTTATAAAACAGTAACAACACTAACAGGACAAAGCCATTTACATTCACATAATTAAAACACACTATTTTAATTCCATGTCATTGCTATCACTTTTGTGCATAACTTTTTGTGCCAATTAATTTTGCTGTGGTTTTTTTTAAGAGCAGGTTGTAAGCTCATCATACAGCATGGTAAAAGTGCCACTGGTGACAGCTGTACTTGCCTGGGTTCCAACAGTTATGTTTGGCATAGAGGAGATACCAGCACTAGACTTCGGCTTTTTATTTTTTGCTCTGGCCTTTTCTAGCATTTTCTTCCTTTGGCTGAAAGGAACTACACCCCTGTGGAAAAATGCATGTTATTTCAGAAAGGCTGTGAAAGAAAAGCTTTGTTCAGAACTTTGAACAGTTTATTCCTTCTGCTTAATGTACGCATGATCATACATACAACTGTGGGTGCCACATTCTCCAAAATCTCAAAGCACTGCAGAAATGTCATCTTTTTCCATATATACCCCCACTTTCCAAATTCATCTCAACTGGCCAATTTATTAGGAGGAAGAAGAAGAGGCAGAGCACACAAGTGATTTCACAGCCAAATGGCTTTCCTTCCAGTCTGAAGTGTGCAAGATCTCTGTCACAAGTGGTGTGCTCTAGTCACAGCTTTCAAGATGCAGGTTGCCTCTCTTAACTTGAGGATATCTTTCCCACAACTAGTGATAATTTCCAGAATGTGCAATCTCTGGGGAACAAGAAAAGCTTTTTTGTTTCTAAATTCTAAAAGCCTCACTTTCTGTGTGGGGACACAGCTGAAAGAGCCTGGGACCCTTACTTTTGCTGCAAGAGAGGATAAAAAAGAACACTTCTTTTGTAACTGGATCCGCTCGGTTTAGCTGAAAATCATGCCTCAATAAACAGTTAAGCATGCTTATTATTTTGATACTTCATGTTTTAGTCAATGGCTTATACAGTTAGAAGCTTTGATTCAAAAGGCTCCTTCATGTTAAGTAAAACATGAAAAGCATCAGTCCTGTGCAACATTGGAAACTGAAATCCTGTCTCATGTACTACAGATCACTGTAACTAAGAGTATCAGTAGTAACAGAAGCTTCTGTCTACATCAATCTGGTAATATAAAATCACCACAGCCGATGTTTAACCAGAAAAAGACATGTTAGTTTGTAAATTGCTTCCAAAGACTACATATAAATGCTAGTAAGTCTTTTTGTATTTTGCACCGATTATTCCAGTAAAGATGGAAGGTTTTAATAGCCAAGTATCTCCAATGTTATGGCTTAGTAGTTTCTATATGAAGAGTAATTAAAGTGTGTCATGTCAGTCATGACATAGTGAAAGGGTGAAAAGCCAGAAAGGTGTAGTTTTGAGATCTGGAACTAGAAGTAAGAATTAAATATGTCTGTGTTTACAAGCCTAACTACAATTCTACTTAAATTTATTTTCCACAGAGTTAATAAAATTTAATGAGAAAGCAGTTTCATAGAATTCATTTTCAATGCTCTGATTTCCAGCTCGTCATCAAGTATTTAACCCATCTATGCCTCAAAGCCACTTGAACTTTGGGCATGATACATAATGCAATGACTTCTGACACACTGAAAAATAATGCATGCTGACAATGCATTAGTATTACTCAATGAATAAACTTAAATTAGAAACTCATTTCAGAGCCCTTTTGAAAGCATTATTTTTGAGGGTTTGTTTTTGCTTGGCTTTGTTTGGGGTTTTTTGTGGCATAGGCTTCTTAACAGTCAATTAGTTAGTTAAAATATTTGAACCAACATTTCATATTCTATGTTATTAAGTGTTATATTTTAACAACAAACTCCAGAGGGACCATCTGATGTTATTTCCCCCCCCCTTTAAGATTTAGACTACAAACTAACAGACCAAATTTTCTAATGGAGGCAGACAGAAGAACATCAACCTCACATGCAGGTAAATTTGTTCAGTATTTATAATGTGAAAAAGGCCCGAAAGGTATAGAGAAGATTATTTTCTGATCCTGTGTAGCACTGATACATCTGAATGCTAAAGCATTTACACACATCTCCTGAAAGAATGACCTCATTCTGTTAAAGATGTTATAACTGGATCCAAAAGCTTTAGGCATTAAAAAATAGAATAAATATACTTTTAAAAGGGAACCTAAGCTCAAGTGCAGATTTACAGAACTCAGAGCAGTGGTGGTTCAATAACTTTGAAATGCTTCTCAGAGCCAAAGTCATGAAGACATCCAGAGCATCTATACTGTTGTACACAAACACAGTATTTACTTACCACCAATACAAGTTGTTCTCTAGTTGAGCACACGTGTAAAGAGCACAACAATGTAAAGAAACAATCCGTTCTCCCTGAAGCTCTGAGTATGTCTGTGCAGTGTGTTCTAATTTAGAAGCTACGGAGCTTAAAGTTTCATCTACCCATGTAGCAACCTAAGGGAGAAGGAAAGAAAGGAAAAGAGAAGGTAGAGGAAAAAAAGGAAAGTTGCTTGTCAGTTGCATCTTTAATGTAACATTTCCTAGTTTTGAAGTGTGGGGGGGGAACACATCACAGAACAAAAAAACAATTATACCCTTCAGAAATTTATCCCCTACCATCTTTTCTTTCCCCAAATGAGAGCTTTTCAGAATTGTTTTCCCCTCTATTTTCAGTCCTCAACCTTAACAAAAAAGGTTGGGGAAAAAAAACAGAGAAACCTGTCCTAAAGTATATGGATGTGTTGGTGTCTTAAACAAATCAGTTTCAAGTTCACTCAAGTCGGCTGAAAAGCCTACTTAGATAACTTACTTTACATCACTGCATGCTTCAATGTCCTTAGTTTTTCTACTAAATCTATACAGCATATTAACAAGCTTCTCTATTCTCAAACAGTGTCAGTTTCTACTGTAACAGCATAAATTCAAGTATTTCAGCTGATCAGGTAAACCAGGTATCTTTTCACTGTTTCAGCTTTAAATTTGACAGAATTTTTTTTTAACTTTTTGCATTTCTACAAAACACCATATGGGAGGAAAAGAAATGAGTGAGCAAATCAACTAAATACTTTCTAGAAGAAGCTGAAGAAACAACTTCCCTATAATATACTGCAAGTAATTGAAAAAACCTAGTCTTGTCAAACTCAGCAACCAGCAAACATTTCATACCTTGTTATTTTCCGTGGCAACAGTTGCTCTAATACTATTTGCAGAAAGGAGCACTATCTTTTCATTGGTTAACCCCAAGAACATGGCTCGTGGATGATGTAGCGAAGGATTCTTTGGAAACAAAACAATATTTTAGGTATTCAAAGCATATAATCATTCTGAAGGGAAGCATTTAAAGCTGTACAGTACCTGTGCATTTCTGTAAGGCTCTGATTCACTCCACTTCCATTGATAGAGTTCTCCTTTACTGCTAACAGCCACGAGCTCAGAATATAGAGCTCCGATAGAAATAAACTTTGTTCCATCCTACAAACACAGAAATACGACATCTAAGACAGAGATATTACAAACGCTTCTATAAAAACATATAAATGCCAAAAAATGAACTTGGAATTGTTAAGTTTTTTTCCAGAACCATGAATGTTGAACCTGAAAATAAAGACGCATCCAGATTGTCTCAAGCTCAGCATGCCCTCACACACAAAGCATCATTGCTTCTGATAAAGTGAGAGAAGAGAGAGATATTATTTCCCTGAACTTTAGCAATAGCATATACATGGCAATTAACTTGGACAATTTATTAAGAGCTTCCACAGTGTTTAAAGACACCACAGTGCTCATAAAATCAAAGACGAGAAGATCTCTTGACTTGTGACATTGAAAAATAAAGTTTCTGCTTGAAATTCTGGCTTTTTGAAATAGCGAAAAAAAGCAACATAATTCCATTATTCCATTACTAAGTGTGGTCAGGAAGGTATCTTTCAAGCTACGTAGAAATCACTTATCAAATTCACTGTTTCATCAGTTAAACAATTCTTATCTTTCACTTCTGAAAGAAAGGAACTGCAAACATCAAGTTAAAAAAAAATCAGTATGCTGCATGTCTCAATAATACATCATTATAACTTCATATGCTGGAAGTTTCTAATTATTGGTTATTCCTCTCGCCCTTTTCTCCTTTTTAACACTTTATCAAAACTCATCTGGTATCTTTCTACTACTTACACAGAATCGCTTTGTTCATTTGCTTCATCCTGTACCTACACAGATCTCCCAGGTCTGTTTTCCTCCCTCTTAGACTGGGTTTTGTATCAATGTTGCTGCAACTATGCAATGTTACAACCTCATTTTTCCAAATTCCTGTTCCTCCTTGTATTGAAATAGATCTCAAACTACAGAGAATTTGAGTGTTTTCAAAAAATATTTAATTCTGTTTACTAAGAAGTATTTGTAATGTTTCATTGCTCCTCAGCAAGTACAGCTATAGGACAAACATATTCTTTCTGAAGTTCCTTAGTAGTAATAACTCAAATTTTCCTTCCACTTGCAGGAGAATACAGCTTTACAGAAAATGAAAAAACAAAACTGGTATGAAATCAAATGCTATCTTCCACAGCTACAGATCTGGAAGGGAGGTATATGGTATCTAGTCTTCTCTGCAGTGGTTATCTCCCAGATGAGTATCTTTAACTGCCTCTCTCAGATTACAATACACCACATTAAAGTACTTAAACTATCTGAGGGGACACTGGACTTAGTCATTAAAAAGTCCTATCATCCAGTACACTTATCTGCCCCAAAATTAGGAGACTTTTTGCCACAGAAATTTAAAAGTAGAAACACTTTTAGTTTCGGAAGTCTGGATTTACACTGTTTTTTTACTGTTTTCATGCCTAAAACTGTGCATTCCAAAAGGTGTGAGTGTCCTTGAGTAACACAGAATGCATTCAGTAAAGCTCTTACCAAATGCTCAAAATGCTCACCAGCATTTTGGGAAAAAGAGAAAAGCAGCATGAGGAAAGGACAGAAGCAATCACAAGCAATTCTCTTTTATACCCTGATAACAAGCTCTAGAATTGGTTAAATCTTTAGAGAAGTATTTTGCTCTGGAGGACATCTACCAACACAGCACCGAAGTAATAAAAATACTAATCCACATCATGGTTATTAATACCTGCCATGGCATAAACATGGCACATTCTGAGAAAGAACTGTCCATCAGAACCTACTGTAGTCTAATGAGATACATCTCTACTTCATCAGCATACATGAATCTTCAGAAGTTATCTGGCCTAATGCCTCAGAGTTAAGTATGGAAAGCAATTAATTTTTGCTCCAAGACACTCTCATTATGACTTTTCATCTTGCTAACATATTTTACAATTTTTTGTAAACAGCTTTGTAGCAGAAGCTGAATATTAGAGAGACCTGCCAATCAAAATTTTTTTCTCCTTTCCATTAAAATATTACCAGTTGGGACCTAAGTGCTCCAGGATCAATGCTACATTCACCTCCAGAGGGCCATTCAACCAACTGCCCAAAGATGCATGAACCACACAACAGCTCTGCTTCTGTAACCTGAGACTTGTGTTCAACTACAAATTCTGATTTCAGACCAGAGAAATTAACATACTTGAAGATGATGCAGATTATTGACAAAATCTTAGTTTCCCAACAGCTAAGCAGAACACACCTACTTGAAAAAACTAAAGGCTTGGTTTGCACCTAATTACAGTCAAGCAGGGAAAAACCAGCCGTGCTCACCATACTACAGAGTGGCTCTGACACATATGGCACAAGGCTGATACGGTGCAAGTGTAGACTGAGAGTACTACAGTGCAACAAGATTTGAAACATCAGAAGAATGTACTCATTAGCTTGGGTTCCTGAGCAGTTGATGACACTTATTTGGTGGAGAAAACGGAGTACCTGTGCAACATGTCTATGCACCATCAGTCTCAGATTCTGGATGAAACTGACGCATTTGGGAACACTATCAGCTTTCCACAAGTTTCATCCATGCCTCTCAGGTTGGTACTTCACCTCCCACAAACAAAAGTTAGCCACCCTCATCAGAGCCTACTACAATTCTGTCTCATATTCTAAAGGTCAAAATAATGAAAAATTAAGGAAAACTATTTGCAAACAAGACTGGTTCTTTTGTAGTGGTTTCTTGTGCGCTTTAACTTGCCTCCTAGCTTACTATCTTTTCCATTAACTTTTCAAGACCTCCTTTCTATTTTCTAAAATGGAAGTAACATCTGAACTGACCTCTCTGCTAAACCATCTCCCTCAGGATCTTCACTTTGAAGAACTTCTGTTGGAAAATACCAACAAAAATTTGCACTGGGGCTATAGTGAGAAAGACACCGAAACATTTCTTACAAATGTTCAGCTGAATGAAACGATAGGAAGTTTAACTACTTTTGCATAAAAATAGAAGGCCTTTCCAGTAAGATACCTTCATTTAACTGGAAGCCTGGAAGCTGGAGTTTATATGAGTGTATATGCAAACAGGTAAGTGGGAAGCAGTTCAGTATATATAAATTGTGCAGGCATACAGCTAGCTCTCATAAAACAAAAAAATGCCCCACACCAGTAATAATGGCCATAGCAACATTAACAAAACACAGATGATGAATCAGGTCTCCAAATCTAAACTGTATCTATTCTTTGAAATAAACTCCTGGAATGTCTAAATATTCTTTGATAAACCACTGAAATGTCTCTCTACGCAAGCTAGATTTTCTCATTCTAAGCTAGGGGGACAAAAGCTGCCAACTTTTACTGACACAGAAGTTCAGTGTTACTAGATGAGGAAAAATAAAACAAAACCAACAACCCCAAACCAAAACAAAAATACTTTATATATAACAAGTCTGGTAGAAAGCAACTATTAGACAAACTTTCTTTTTAGGTTACTTAATTTCTCAGTTTCAATGCCCAAATGAAGATAATAGCATCATGCTACTGTAAGCAGAAATAAGCCTCTGTATTCACCTCCCTTTTCAAGCTTTCTATCTAAATGTAGTCTGAAATGAACACAGAAAAAGAAAGTGAGACAGATCAAAACAGCAACCTCACAGATCCTGCAGACAAACAGAAATGGGAACACTAGACCAAGTCCATAGAATTTGGTCCAACAAACATAGATGATCACCTCCATTCCTGGAAAGCTTTCTGGTTTGGTTTAGTTGGTTTGGATTTTGTTTAGGTTTTTTAAAAGTCATCTCCCCAAACATCTAGGTAATCCATAAAAACAATGACTACAGATACTCAATCAGTAGCATATAGCGGGTATTCCTGCTACTTTTATCTCCTGTGGTAGTTACTTCTTGCCTTGAAAATGGAGTTAAGGTTACAAAGAAAGCCAGCTAATCAAAGCCAAAGGATTTTGACAGAGCAACCAAGTTATTCATCAATGCAAAACACAACTGTAAATAAATGCCAATGTTTACCACTGCAGTTTAAAAGCCCAACCCACTCAAACTGAAAGTACCTCTAGGAATAATAACACTTGTCAAAAAAAGTTTCCTTAATTAAGCATAGTTTAGATTGTTTCATGAGTTTCCTACTGCCAATTAAATGCTTTGAGCACCCAAGTAAAAAAAAGAAAGAAAAAAAAAAAAAACCCAAGCCTTATGATCTACAGCAGTATCTTGAAAACACACGGAGAAGAAAATTAGAACAGTGGTAACAGAAGTGCAGCTATAAGGGTGTAATTAATTATGTATAATTCAACTAAGCACATAATAAGGAATATGCTTTACTATATTATCTCACAAAATTAGGATGTGATCATCAAAAAGGAAACACACAGTATTTATTTGGAAAAACACGAAACAGACCTATTACAGAGCATGCAAATAATAGATTAAAAAAGTTCCATACCTTATCTGGCCACCACTGCAAGTCATCTCCTAAAGAAACAGGACTTTGAACAGGTGTATTCTTCTTGTCCAGGTTTGGTTCCCCTTCCTTACTTGTTGAGCCTCTTTCATTATCAAATGAGGCTCCATCAAGCCACCTTCGTTCACGCAAACGTAAAACGGACTCACGTTCACGCAACAGCTCAGAGTCTCTCTCTAAGGGAAGAAGGAGAACTGGTATGCAATTGGGTCACACCAGTGGGATAAAAGTAAGCCACTCTCTAGTAAAGACCCTTCAGGATGCAACTAACAGCAGTCAAATCTACTCACACAGATTAAAAATATAGTCCTGACATGCAACATTCAATAAATTAACTCTTTCAAGAATACTTTAGAATTACTGAACATAAAATAAGCTAGAAGTAAAGGCTTACAGTTTTCTGCACTATGAAAAAATGCTAGAGCAATTTCACTTACATTATACGAGGCCAAATACATTTAACATTGCCATTTAAAGTTTTCTAGTATAATATGCACAGTTTTGTAGTTTTATCAATGTGGTTACAACAGTGAAAGAATCTTAAGTCTATACAGTCTATCAGATATCTTTATGCAAACCAAAAAAGAGTATTTATTAGAGAGTTTCATAACAACTTTCCCAGAAAACAGTAATTTGAAAAGGTTAAAGAAAGCAAGCATTAAAAAAAGCTCTCATATACGTTTGATAATCCAACCCCTTTTCTTTAAAGCAATATTCCATAGGACTGGATTTAATAAATTAAAGTGTATCTGCTTTTAGTAGATCAAATGAAAACTTTTCAAGAGTCAGACAAGTTTTTAAAAGGATCCTCGTAGGAAAATGTTCCTTACCAAAATGCTTCCCCTCCAATTGGCCTATAAACTGTCTAAGCCAGTACTCTGCAGTTCGCTCATGCAGAAAAATTTTTTAAATCAGGTAATCAAACTAACTTTCCACGAGTCAACTATGCATGGAAAATAAGGATTATAAAATTCGTGGTAACATCTTATATAGAATAACCTTAGGAAAGGAAAAAAAAGGAGGAATTTAGAAGGAGTTATGTCAGATGCTGAATATTTGCACATGCACATAAATGCATTTAACCTATGAAGTACCTCACAAAAATCAACTGGAATGACATACATGAGATGACTGCATTATTATATAATAGTTTCAATGGATTACACCAAATCTTGGGTCTTTTGCTGTATTAGACAAATGGGAAAGTTTTTACATAAGCCAAACACAACAGCCTGTCTTACAGACGTATTTCCTGTAAGTACTGCACTTACTTTCTAGCAAACATCACACTGACCCCTGACTAATTAATTTTGTAACAGGAACTTACATGTTCAGCAATTAATATACTAAAACATGTTCATGAAAGGCAACAAAGCTGTACTAAATAAACAATCACAGCAGAGGTTGGATTAACAGTTTGGAAATACTCTAGGCATTTGTGGCAACAGCTTCAAAAAGATAGGAAATTGCTGCATGGTCTCTTATAAATCTTTTAAGTGTATGATGCTTTAAAGAAAAAATTCCCTAACACTGCTCAAGGAGCTTTTTTTATCACCTGCCAATAGTTCTCCTTATCCAACTATAAAAACACTCCCAAAAAGTAAAATTTAGATTTCTTCTCCCTCCTTATTATCTAAAGTTCCTCATTCCATAAAAGTAACTTCTGTCATGGAACAAATAAGGAAATGTGAAGAACAGTGTACAAAGAGCAACCCAAAAGTAAGAAAGAAGGAAAAAAAAAAGTATTAAGAATGCTGCATGTCATCAATTATTACTAATTTTTGAGCCAAATTAAATATTTGTAATGTAATCTATGTATTAGTAGTCACATACACTGCCATGTAAAATAAACTTAACATACAAAAATTTTATAACACCTTGCAACACCAACGATCAACAATTAGATTTAAAATACATGACTACCAATGTTCTTGCAGAACTTACCTGCTAATAGTCAGAATTCCTTAATAATTTTGATGAGTAACAGCGTACTTGTCTACGCTATATTTGACAACATATCACAGTCTACTTTCACATTAAATCAGTATCTAAACCACCAGTGTGTACTATCACTAGCTTTTTTCCCCCAGCAAACTACGTATTACAAAGAAAAAAGGTGCAAAATTACCTCTGGATGAGCCTAGCCTGGAAAGTGATGAGCGCCGAAAGGATGGATAACCAAAGTAACTAATATCTTCTGAAAACATAGCATCAGCATCAATAATGACACTTGGGTGAGCAGAATGTATGTCAGCATCCAGAAGAGACATAAGATCCTCTATAAGAGGAGACAAGGGTCTTAAGTGAATAATCAGCTACTTAAAACATCAGCTAGAGAGACCATCAACTAAACAAATATCAAAACAAAAAAATCCTATCTATTAATTAAATTTCTGCTCTTCAGATTCACCAGTGCAAACTCATGTGCCTCCTATGCAACCACATTTACAATCAAGCTTGGTAAACTAGTGAACAAACCAGTTTCCCTGCAAGAACTGTTCTGTCACTTATCTAACCACATTTCCCAAACAAGACGTTCCCAAAACATATTGTTCTGTGTCCCAGAAATTAAAACTTTTCACTGTCACTTGAAAGAACAAAGCACTAAAATAAGATAAAGACATAGACACACATGTGCACACACACTCATGCACGTAATGCAAAACTCCCAAGATGACCTAGAATGAAGGGAGGACAGAGCTGACGGAGAAAACTGGCCTTCACACAGCCACGTCTTTGACACCAAAGACTGTGCGTTTCTCCATGGAATGTTTCTTTCAGAGAATGATGTACTGGTTTAATTCACAAGCTAGTAACTTGCAGCTCTCAGTGCAAAGCTTTAAATGGTAACAACAGTTATCTGGAAAAAGCACAATGTTTTAATACCATGCAGTTTAAAAAAAAGACCAAATCAAAGCAAAACATTGAACTTAAATACTGCGACTGCCCTAGCTTCTACGTTAGAAAACTTGAGTTTCCCTGAAGTAATGATTATCATTAAAATGCAAAAACAATCTCCTTCCATTTACTAAACTAAAGCTTCTATCCATGCACAAAAGAGGCTACTGGAAATTCATGTAATTATTGAAGTCCAGCAATATGGACTGACAAGACAACTGAACCTAACACCACTGTCTTGCTATGAAACGTCAATCCTACTTCCCTCCTTTATCCCTGTGGCAGGCACCTTATTGGGACAAGGTGGGATTTCTAAATCTACAACTAGAACATTCACTTGGCTTGAAGCAGAAGTTCACTGGATATAGAAGTAAGGTGGGAATGGATCTTCAGACTGACTTAATGGAGTAATCAGAGCCCCAAAGGTGGTGCCTCACCTCATGCTGCAAAGCTGACCAGACCCTACTGCTGGCTGCTAAAAGAGATAGTTCTGCCCTTCCCGAACTTTCAATCTGACTTTAAAAAAATTTTTTAAAAATGTTCAGGCTCCCCAAATGAGGTTTCACTAGCCCATACAGGCACACAGATCTCACCCCCACGTGAGGGAATGGCAGGATAATGCCTTCTGGCAGCAGGACAACCTCATCTGCTTAAACCACCCATGAAGCTCATGTGAGGCTATACACAGACTCCCTTCAGGAAACATGGAAGGAGCACGCAGAATTTCTGCACATCCAGTTCTCAGCCTCTGTGTCATCACAAGCATAAAACAAAACAGTGGCTAGAAAACAAGCGTTCTTAACAGCAGGAACTGATTATTATGGGTCTTTCTCTCAGTGTCTGATATGAAATGGAGTGAGGAACACAAAGTAGAGGGTATCCAAAAACTGAAAAGGAGCCATAAGTCTGCTCTTAGAGCTGGTATTAGTTCACTTAGGACTTTCACATCTCTGCACATGAGAACAGTCCTCCTTGTATTTCTCAACTCTCATCTACAGCAACTATAAGACATACCAACTACAACCAGCTGTCCCCAGAAAAACAGGGCTGTAACCAGCAAGCATGGTGGATTTCAAGGCAAGACCTGCATGAATGCTTTTTGTATGAATTAAGTAATCCACTAAAGTGCAGACCTTGTTTCTAAAAGCATACCATTTGGGACTCCATAATTCACACAGTACACTTTAGGTAGTCATCCTCGACAGACTGCTTGGAAACCTCAGAAAAAAAATTCACATTTGGCAAACAGGTTCTATCTAAAACAATTCAAATCATAGTCCCCTTACCCTGCCTGCTACAGGCTTTCCACAATGATAAAGCTGTGGAACACCTCACTTTCAGTGTCAACTCACAAGTAATAGACTTTCAGAACACAGATGAGATTCTGTCGTATTTCCCAATATTGACATGCTGCTCCCTCTTCCCTCCTCCCACAACTACCACAACCACCTCCTCCTAGGTAAGCTCCAACCCCTCCATAGTCCAGCAGCCAGCTCTGATATCTTTTGGTCAGTATCCAGGAAAAAACTGCGAAGAACTTTGATCTCTTTATAGGTACCAAATTGCCCAGTACAGAAAAGAACTCTCCACCCTCATTCAAAATGGACCATACTGGATTTTTTTAAAGTAAACTGAGTGAGAAATCCTCTTGACAGAAAACACACACTAACTTGTGACACACACACACACACACCTTTCACCATGTCAGGCATCTTGAGTTTAGCTGTGTTTCCAAAAAAAAAAAAAAAAAAAAAAAAAAAAGAGTAGAAATTCAAGCTATCAGACGTAAGAACCAAAACTATGTGGGTTTGGGCTAAATACGCATTAAGATGAGTAACGAAATGAAGCCTTTTCTTACCCTCTCATTTCAGCTTCAAATCAGATTTTAATTTTCTTCCAGTATTTCTGAAAGAGATCCCCCTTCTTCCATTTTCTATATCAGCAAAGAAAGGTGCTAAAACCAGTAGGGATAGGAGCCAAATCCACTCCCCTTCAAACATCACTGGAATTTTTTTAGCGCTGTGAAGACACAGATACTGCAAGGCTACATCCAGTTTAAGAATCCAGAGTTAAAAAAAAAAGTTAAAAAAAAACCACACCCAAAAAAACCATTCTCTATGACTTTTATTTTCCTGCTCTTCAGGGAAATCCCATGGGATTATATCATTCATTGCTTGTGCTGTGTTAGACCAGAATCAGACTGCTCCCTTCACACCCAGATGTGGTACCTCTGATCAACCTATTTTGGTAAGAAAATACCCATTATTCACTACTAAATACCATAGAAAATTGGTAGGAAAAGGATATCCAGTTCAGAAGAAAGAAAGAAAACAAAACAAAAAAAATCACCCACCCCAAAAAAAAAAATAATCAATAAAAACTCCCAGTTTTCAGTATGAACATAAGCAGCCATTCAAATAGCATTATCACTGGATTCATTAACTGAAGGCATTGCTTAGATCAATTTTGATCTCAAGTTGAGCTCACTTTAAACCTTTTCCCTTAAGGGGGCAATCATAAGTTCTCTCCCCTCTTCTCAGCTGCACACTTTTATGAAATATTCAGGAACTCAATGTGTTCAATACCTCCTCCTCTTTCAAGTTTGGATTATACTAACAAAACTGTGACAGTGAAGCGAGAGAAACATTTGTTTTGGTTTCCTAGGAAACTAGACTAAAACAGAACTTCAGAATTCATTCCTGATAAGATAATATTTATTCAAAATATTACCCAACTTGAAGTTCACAAAAACAGAGGAAAAAAACAACTCAACAAAGAAAACTAAACCACAACAAAACCACAAAAAACCCCAAGCTTGTTATCTAATTGTTTTCCCCAAAGGCAAACCTGAGCTGATCCTACACTATTCTGCAGTTCCCTTCTCCCCTCACTGGAAGCCAGCACAGGAAGTCCTGCTGCAATACCAGCCCATCTCTTCTCTCCAAAGCAGCCTGGATGTTGTCAAACCCACGTTTCACAAGTCCCACTAGCGAGAACCCACTGTACCATGCAGAAGTTACTGAACAAATATGCACTCATCTGAACTACACAAATAATAAAACATTTTAACATCTACAGCATTTATTAACAGAATGTAAAGCCCAGAAGAACCCTCTAATCCAACTCGGTATGAACCTAATAGAGGCTGTTGAGTCTTTTGTATGCTAAAAGATCTTGTTCTATATAATTTTTATCTTGATTGTTCTTCTTATCTATTTGTTATGAAACAAATGAACCCATATTCCTCTCTGCTAACTATCATAAAACAAAAGAAACAGGACTAGATTAGAGAAGACAAAAATCAAAGTACACTGGGGTCCAAAATAAATATTTAAGAGACACTCGCTGATGGCAATCTGTACAGAAAAGTAAAGTTCTGCTCTTCACTGAAGACATTTTGAAGAATTCAGGAAGAATTGAAAGATGTTTTTTACTACCTCAAAAAAGGTCAGATGCATAACCTTTACAACACTAACTGGAATCATCACAACTGATAAAATAATGAAATTATGATCCATTAAACAAGAATTTGTTGATTGCACAGTACTTGGAAAGTATCTCAGTTTATTCATGATTTCATTATTATTTTAAAATTATATGTACATTACCCTTAGTGCTTTAAAAAAGGTTTCACTGTCTTGGAAAGCCTAGAGAAGTAACCCCTAAACTTAAGGGTCACAAAACATCAGACATGCAGAAGGCAGAAAGACAAAATTAGCATATGCTTTTATTGAAATGCAAGAGCCTCAAAAGTCCAGAGGCAAAATCTGTCTCATCACTTGCTTTTTTTTGTGCTTGAAATGAACAAAACTAAAAAAGCTTTAAAGCATCATTTGACATAATTTTAAAAATAGTCCTTTATCTTTCAGAACCATAAAAAAGCCTAACACTTGAATGCATATAGCATTTATCAGTTATCTACCATTTTATGATGTTACAGTTCCAAACGGGCATCCAGACGTGAGATGACAAGTGAAAGCAAGAAGACTGCGAAGTTTCTAGAGCAAAATACTTTTTAGAAAGAGCTACAGGCATCTTTCTCTGGCCATTTGGTTTTCCTGAAAACTAGGTTACATGGGGTCATGTGACACAAGCAAGGCTGGTAATTTTTACTATTCAATGTATCAACAGTAGTCATGACAGCACTGCCTGGTATTCAGTTAGACTTCTGATCAGATTCAGATATCAAAATAACTCATTTCTGTGCAACAAACTGATTTTTGCCCATAAAACTCAAGACAGACAGAGAATGAACAGCACATTCTACAAATGAGAAATTCCATCTTTGAAGACTGGAGTTAAGACACAAAGTTTCATTTCATTAATCATTTCCATATGTTTCCCCATGAAAACTGGGAAAAATATTAGCCCACTTTCTCTGTTGGGTAATATAAGGGAAAAACCTAATTTTAGGACATTGCAATCCCTTACAGGAAATTTACTGTAAACAGGGAAGAAGATTTAAAAATTAAGCCAAGGAGAAAATTGTTTTCTGGACATGCAGTGAGGACAGTGAAACTCTGCATACCACTTTAACCCATCTCAAATAGATGAGACTCACAGACTGTAGTGAAGGCACCTTCAAACAGAAGTTACCAGTCACAGGTTGTCAAACAGTCCCTATTAACTGATCCTTAGGACTGCAAGAGGTATTCAGAGAACAGTTAATGCTGTAGAAAGCCAGTTATTATGGTTAAAAGCAGTAATTTACAGTAGAAGTTCTTAACTGTGATTTATCTTCTGACGGTCAGTTCCAGAGGAATGCATTTGGGTGTGCTTAAGACTAAGAACTGCTTTGAACACTTGGAAACTTAGGAGAATTTACTTCCTCCAGTGCATCTGTCTAATGCTATTAAGCTGATCACTAAAAAATAAGACTGAGATTAAATATTTTTCACCCCTTTCACCAGAAGATTCTTGACTCTACAACAAAATAAAGGTGCTTGACAGATGCAACCAAAACTAGAAGCAGCAAAATGAAATACAAATTTTTTGTTGCAGAAATTAAAAAACCCCTTTGTCTAATCACATGACTGACAGGATAAAGATGGACGAAGCCCATGAACCTTCCTGGTGAACCAGATGAGCAGAAAAAAAAAAAAAACCCCAAACATTTATTAGAAAAATATCAAAACATCATTTTGACACACAGAAAAAAAAAGCTACTATGTGGTCAGAGTTTAGATGTGTTCTTTTCATGCAGTTCACCTAACCCAACACTGGATTTGGCTGCTATGTTCTCAAATCTGTTTACTCAGTGAGAAAAGATTGCCTTAATTATTTAGCCAATGCAAAAGAAGACTCGAAGTCTTTCACAAAAGGCAATTGCATGGGACAAACAGTATTTCAAAAATAGCTGCACTTCAAATACAGGATTTTGCTGTAGAACACTACAGCATTTAAAAGGGGGAACTTGAAGAATAAATTCCTAATCTAATTGTAACCACTGTAAACTATTTTGCTCTCTATTGAGGCTTTTTGATTTTAAAAAAAAACAATTTTTGCTCTAAAAACTTGTATAAATATTAAGAATATGTGTTAGTAGTAAAAAACATGCAAGTCACTAGAAAGTTTTAGTATTAGCTTTTATGAGCAAGCCACACAGCAGTCTCAGCATCTTATTGAGCAGCAAAACAGACACAAGAAATGCTAGTGTTACAGAGACTGGGATCTTAAATGAAAACATAACTTTCACGCCCCTCACAAACAGTATCAACAGTTATACTTCAGTGGCTAACCTAACCCCTCAAGACATCCCAGTCCATCTTTTGCTTTTTGCATCTTTAGACTTTGCTCCTGTAAGCAAAAATTGTCTTCGCTGCACACCTTGCACAGCATGGAGCTCACTGTCAGTACCTAAATACAGAAAAGTAAGAACACATTGGCATTTTTTTATCTAAAGTTGCAGGACACAAACCTCCAGGAAGATATGATTCACTTGCTGTGTCATCCCCATCATCTCCATCTTCATCATCACGACTCAACAAATTATTTACAGCAAGGTTTACATCAAGATTTGTTCGTTGGAGTTCTCGAATAATAATACTTCTGGACTTCCCTTGTAAAACAACTTGTGCCTGTAAGAACACAGCAGAATTGGTTACTGGTGATTCTCAGCTCGCCAACCACAATTCGTAAGAAAATGCTTAATTCTAAAAGTCCAGTAGGAATCAAAAGTCAGTAATAGCACATACAGACAGCGGCTTGTATCAATTTTTCACAGTATCTTGTACTACATATCCAGCCTTCTCTCAATTCAAGGTAGACCACCACTCCAACTTTGGTGCTAAATTTCCTAATGGAGCCTTAGAATCTATTTTTTGGAATGTTTAATGCCATAGTTAAATAATGAGCAAAATCTGGTTTTGAGAATGTTCTGTATGTTTCGATAAAAATGTTTAAACTTTGTATGTCAATCAAAGGAGTTTGCAACCAACTGCTGTGCCAAAACTACACCTCAATCCCTGTTTTTTGCACTGGTTTCTCTTTCCACTGCCCTTCAAACAAAACCACCTTACTGACTCTATTTTTCTCATCATTCTGTTTCTAAAGGCTTATCTTCAGCAGCTTCTGCAACATTTAAGTTTTTATTAACAAAGTGTAAATGCAGATAAAAACCTTCCAAATATTAGCTGCAATGAACATACCAAAAAAAAAACCAAAAAAACAAAAAAAAAAAAAACCAAAAAAACAAACCCAGATCTCTGGTTTATTCCACCAAACCTAGGACTCAGAGTACTTTGTTTTTCCATATTACCCTCTACTGACTGTCAGAAATGATGAGTTTTGAAAGATCACAAACAACAGAACCTAAGAAACAAGTACTGAGTATTTTCACAACAGAGTAAAAATAATGCACCAAGTTAAATGGTTTGTTGACAAGCAAAAGGAACAGGACATTCTAACAGCACACAAAGGTAAATTTTTTGTCATAACATTCTATGTGAGAAATTTACAGATTTTTGAGACCCCCTAGAACCCACAGACAATCTGCGAAGATTTTTCCCATTGCTCTGCTTTAAAGTCACCTCAAAATGTTTTAGACACCTTCACTTTTAAAGGTAAATAAAGTACACTATGTAAAAAGAAGAAAAAAAAAAAAAAGAAAGCAAAATATCACAGCAAGGGAAGCAAAGCAGACTATCTTTGGCCTAGCAACTAACATCTGTATTTCAGATGTAGACCAGCAACTAGTTCTAAGCCAATATTTAAAATGCATTAACTAGTCACATATTTTGAATGCATTCTTTTCTTCAGATATGGAAGAAAATGTTTTAACAGACTTAACAGCTCCTTCAGGCTTTCGTGCGTAAGAGGCAAAAGCAATTTATATCCAACATTCATAAAAGTCACATTTATAAAAAATTAAGTAGGGGTGTCCATGAAGAAAAATTGTCAGTATTTTAAAGAGATTAAACATATTTAATGTCTTTCATTTACATCTAAAATGGATCACTCCTTCTATCAAACAAGAAAAAAGTCAATCTGCCCTCCTTCATTACATTCCTTCAAGAAACCTAATGTTTGATAGTATTCACAAATATTTGATTTTTTCACCAAATCTTCCCTCTGCAACTGAACATGGCCTTCTTCATTTACATTAAACATATACTTTGTCTTGGGGGAAGTTTGGGAAATGAAAATTCTAGAATACAAAAGTATATCACTTCCACAATGTATTTAAGAATAAAACCAAGTCAGGTAGGGAAAGTCAATTTCTTCAATTATATGCCATCACTCCTTGGAGAAAACGCACTACTACAACACATTCGTGTACACATGCTGTGAGAAGCTCTCCAAGTTTTTGGCAACAAGCAGTTTCTAGTTTACAGACCTGTGAAATTAGTTCCTCTGGAATGACTGATGCTGGAATCACTGGTTGTGGTTGACTCCCCAGCAGTCCAGATCCTCTGTCACGTCCCGTGCGTATAACTCTGGTCTGCCTTCGAGAGTCTCGCGCTCCAGCAGATGATCTACCAGAAGATCCTCCTCCACTTCCACCAACCCCCGAACTCCAGCGACTTCTGGAAGATTTAGATTATTTATTTGTTTTAATACAGCAGCATACATTGGGGACTACTTCAAGAAGTCTTTAGTTTTATTAATAAATTATAAACAGCCTCTGAAAAATACTGCAGCTTGACTTCACAGACAAAGACTATAAAATTAACTCTCAAAACTAGAAAGAACAAGAACACCAGGAAACTAATAAAGTTGTGAAATATGTATAAGAAATTAAAAAAACAGGACACCAACTGGAACTTGCACTCTTTCCTACTCATATAGCGTTGTGGATGTATACATACATAAATACATAAAAGGATCAATTCCCAGATTTTCTAAAAGCAGTAGCATCAGCATAAAATCTAACAGTCAGCTGTCAACTTCCTGCTATAAAAGCACACATGCAGCAGTATCACTGTCAGTGGCTCGGACAGAAGGTCACTCTACTTCAGTGGGTCTTCTGAAGATTCCGATATTTGATTTACATTAAGAAATTGGCTAAGATTACACTGGAAAAATCAAGTAATCTTCTCTAGTGCAAAAGAAATCTTACACTATATAGTTCTCTGATGTTCATGGACAGTTTTCAAGAGATACTCTACTTTTTACCTATTCCTGTTGCAGAAATCAACATCAACTGTACACATTGCAAAAACATGCCAGAATTGACTGAACAGTTTCTTCATTTCTATGCATCAGTATCAAAATAAGGCAACAAAAAGACAGTGACTTGTGAAAACAGATATTTCACCATCATTACAACTATCCACCAATCTCAGTTACCACCCCAGAACTGTGTCAATTGAATCTGCTCTGGATTTAAGACAAGATAATCTGCTGCCATGAAAGACAAGAGAGGCTAGTTTGCTCTTCGAGGTTAACTAAGCTTTATCTTGTAATACACCTTAAAGGACATTGGATATGGTATTACTGCTACTTAATAATCTGTATCAGCAGAACCTTCCTGCTATCAACCACGTTAAGTCTCAATCTCTTTTCAAGAAAAACATTTAAAATTAGACATGAAAATAAAGATATCTTCTCTGAAACACTATCTAATAAATTTACATTGAAAGTCTATCACACGTAGCAATTACAAGCTAATTAAGAATACTTGTCTTGCATTTTCAATCTTCAGTTGATTACTACCACCCTTTTTTAATTGGGTATTTCTTTTCCTCCTGACAAGACCCTGCAACCACAGAGTAACTGAAGTGTCTACTTAAGACAAGGCCCTGCCAGACACATCTACATTTTCAGGATTCTAGCTAGCGACCACACAGATAATGACAAGACAAGACAAAAAGCAATTCAACGATGTCTTTAGAAAAAGTCTTGCCTCATGAGTTAAAGAGAGAATTCTAAAAAAAAAACAGGTACTATTAAAAATAGGAAAAAACAACAACAACAAAGAAGACTAGGGCATTTTAAATAAAATGAGCCAGTTAAACTGTTCTAAAGGTGGGAACGTGGCTGCAAGGAGAAGAATGGGGTTCAGTGGAAGTCAAATTCTACCTACAGAGCAACTCTCAATTTAACTCTCACTGGGGAGGTATGGGCTTAAAGAAAAGGTTCTGTATTAGATATTAATACTTACTATAGAAACCTTTTCTACTTTAAGTTATTAACTAACAATGACATCATTTAGACATCTAACAGTTAAAACCATTTCTATTTGCGTAGTAATTCAAATATTCCCTGTGTCCTAACTTGGTCCTGTAATGAGAAAAAGGACACATCCATTGCTATTAAAGCTGTCTAAACATAAAATAAATATTAACATAAAACACAAATCTTTCACCTCATTTCTGTTCACCTAATAATTTACCACATCTCTCCACTGAGCAGCAACATGCTAGCAATTTTCCAAGTTTAGTTATCTAATCATTCCTCAGATTGAATGGTTTTAGATTCAATTTATTAAGATAATTATTTCCTCCACTTAACAGACTAGTTATAGTGCCTACTGCTACTCTACTAGTTCACTGACTTTCAACTACCTAGTTCTAAGACATTCAAGATAAGACATTAGGAACACTTCAAGGTTGGTCTCCTAAGATTCAATCAATTTTAACACATTACACTTAGCTAAGAATAATTAGGAAAAAAATGTGCTATATGTCCCACAATAAGTTCTTAAACACGACAATACTAATTTGTCTTTAACATCTAAAACATGGATTTTTAGTTTCAGATGTGTCATGATTTCAGGAAAAATCTGGGAAGGTTACGAGGATGGGTTATTCTTCATGCAACTAACGCCAAATGAAATTAGTTTATTTGGTAATAAAAAAACCCAACAAATTTATGTCATGGAAAAGATGTAGTTCCTCCCTCTTAATAAAACATTCACATTCAGAAACCACAATTCTCCTTACTGCAGTCAGTAACCTTAGGAAGCAGCAGAGTTAGACATTTCTTACAAAAACATGTAACAAAGAGATCACAGTCATTATGGAATCAAGATTACTTTACCTTTCTATAAAAAGGGACACCATCAATTTTAAGACTAATGACATGAAAACTTGATCTTTACAGTACATTTTGCATATAGTAATATTTTAAAGGTTCTGAGAAACAACCTTTTCCAAATGTTCCTTTTCTATTACTATGTATAGGACCCCAGCTATCAAAACTACTCTCATGACCTGGGGCAAGGGAGAGGAAGGCACAAAACAATGGAGCACATAATATAGGTTCTTTCTGCATAAATACACTTATTTCACTTTATGCTTCTAGCCTTATGGTTTAAATCGATAGTGTCCCTCCGAAAGACTGCTTTTCAAAAATCAAGGAACTAAAAAAACATTCAAAAGAAGACAACACAGCCAAAACCAAGGTATTCTTCACACACAGATGAAGAATTCTCCATATCCTAGGTGCTGAAGGGTCACTTAAACGTCTGTTACTTTAACCAAGTCAATCAAGGGGGTTTTTTTGGTTATACCCTACCTACACAACTGCTGTGATTATACGTTCCCTTATACAAACTGCATACAATTTATATATGTGTATACACATATACTCAAATATCGAACAAACAGATTGCAGCCTCAATCCTATCAAAACTTACCCAAGGGTGTTGCCTGCCAGTCTGCCCAGAGTTTCAGAACCAGACAGAAACCATGGGGAGTCACTAGTCCTGCCTGGCCTGGATGTCCTTCCTGCCCCTGAGCCACTGCTCAACTTTGAACTGAAAGTAAAAGATGGTAAATCAGTCACAAAACAATCCCAAATGGGTTAAGAACAAAACCTGGAATCCCAGGTTGAAATTGCCAGGGACTTAGTCTGGTAACATACCAGCTTAAGCAACACCCTTGGGGAATATTCCAAACTAATCTAACTGTATATTAAGAAGTACACTGGAAAAAGAAAGTGGAAAGCATGCCTAACAGACCTTACGTACATCGGCAATCCATAATAGCACAGTTGCAAATACATATTAAGCTAATTAATGATTTGAGTTAGCCACTGTGCTAAGTTTTCCATTAGTGTATATGTACAAATTGTAATCAGCAGGTGTACCATCCATAAACCTGAGCCTGAATATGCTACTTCGATATTAAGTGGCTTAAATTCAAATATGAACCATTAATTAGTCCTATTAAAGGGGACTTACCTGGACTGAGGACCACAGGTCTAGAAAGTGAGCCCTGCCAGATGGAACCATTTTCAGAGCGGATTCCACATAAAGCTTAACAATTTAACACAGTTTCCTTCTTAAAGATTATTTTTGGATGAGTTTGTTTCTTGAAGTTAAAGAGAGCCTGTCTCACTTCTTTCAGAATCACATATAGTATTTCTTCCTACACCGATTTGTCAAGCTAGGCTGTTTGGCTGCATCACCATAACCATTGTGTTTCTACTCAAAGTATTCATTCCAAAATCTACTTTGAAAGCAAACAAATAACAACAAAACCAGAAAAGCAGCCAAGCTGCTTATCGAGTTAAAAAAAAAAAAATCTTAGAAGAAAAGCATTTCTTACCCATCACTATTCTCAGGTTTACCCAATTCCAGTCTGTCTGGTTGAACCGAAAAACCAATCCTGCAGACTCTACCATCCTGTATTTAGAACAAGAAAAGCAAGTGTTCAAAACTGAAATATAAGAAAAGTTTACCAAAAAAAAAAAAAAAAAACATAATACATCAGTTACTGAAGAGTGTTAATGAATTTAACGTTAGAAAAACTAATTTTAACTATATGGCTTTGTTATCTCAGATGATTTCAGCAACTTACCTCCAGAAGAAATGCAGCGTGATTTGGTCCCACCACACACTGTTTAATAGTGGCCTGTTCCAACACATTCAAAGGCGGGTGGCTGAAAATAAAAAGTGAGAATTTACAACATTTTAAAACTTTTAAAGTGTAAAAAAAAAAAAAAAATCAAGTTGTGCATGGAAGGAAAAACATGCAGTGGTGATTATCAATATAAAAAACTTTCGAAAATGACAAAATATGTATTAATTGAAGCACACAGCACATAAAATGCAGGGAAAAAATCTTAGAAGGTGATAGGTTTCATTTAATCTGAGCAGCAATAAATAACAGGGCTTACACCTCATATTAAGAAGTCATTTCATAATGAGGATTTTAATAATATAATTTATCGTAACTGAGAACCTCCCATTTTCCTCCTGCGTTATATGAACTGTATTATCTGAAGCATTTCTGGACTTCAGTATCAGTAGCACTGAGGATTTCTAAGGCTACATCATCTACAGTACAATCACCTACTTCTTGCTGCTGTTAGGGAAATTGTATGTTCCTAAATGATTTACAGCAGCATGTGATTTGCCTTACCTGTTTAAATTATATTTGTTCAGCTTCTCTGAAACTTCCCTTAACCTGAAACAGAAAGAAATGAAGCTGTTATTTGATTATATACTCCACAGTCCACAACATCCACTCACACAGCATATTCATGGTATTATGGGAACAACTTACCATCACATTAAAAAATACTACTCGGTGCTGGGAGTCTGTTTAAGAACTGAACAATGTTCAGCTTCAAATCAGATTTTTGTTTTGGATGTTTTTTGCTTTGGAGTTTTACCCTTGCCACAGAACCAATGTTTCCTTGCATTTCTGTGTGTTTTGCAGGTCACTAGCACAAAACACTACTCTTGCCTTGTTGCAACCATTTACAACTTCATACACAAAATAAACATATGAAGCAACGGCCATGAACTGTAGATATACATGTATTTCCTTCCACAAGCTTGAATACAGTATCTCAGAGGAGACAAGTTTATAAACTTCTAGGAAATTCAAGTATGTGGCATGTGAGAGTCAAAAAAACTACAGTAAGCTCCTCAAAACTAAAAAGACAAGGAAACAGATGTACAAAAGCCAACAGCAAAAGGGACAAACAACAAATTCTGACTAGCAGAAGAAACAATCCAGAGAAATGTCACTATTTATAGGGTTATGTAAAACAGTATCCTTACTAAAAGGTAAAGAATGTATTCAAAAGTTCAAAAGATCAGAACAGAATAGAAGGCCAACCTGTATACCACTCCTGCTTAAAGGATACTGTATCCAAAAATGGAAAGCAATGGAGTAATTTCTAAGGTAATTTCTAATCTATTTAGGAAAGATATGGGCAGTAAAGACACTCAAGTAGTATCAGGTAGGCACGTCAATTAAAGTTTGGGTTCCTTTTTTCCCAAAGGAGACCAGCAATCTGACAAAGCCCTTGAAGAGCTTCCAATTATGATCAGAGTATTTGCATTATATCAAGATATAAAACCAATACTAATTCTGTAAAAATTATGCAAGGCGATCTTAATTAAGAAAAAAATCCCAGCTTTGGTACCACACTCATCCTAGCATAAATCAGCAACACCTTTCTAAACCTAACAAAAAGACATGCACACCACCACTGTTTTCCTCACTTTGAATCCATGTCTTTAAATCCTTTCTTTTTACTTGCTTCATTTCAGTTTCTATACACAGACTATGGACAATGGACTTCAGCTACTTGCAAACCCTGAGCATGAGAAAGAAAACAGATTAGAGGTCCAAACAGTCAAATCTTAACATTATCAAAAGTTTGAAGTATTTGTCCTGAGGGAAAAAATAAGGAGAAAAATCTCTAAAGTGTGTTGGAGAAACAAGGTGTTTTATACTGACAGAAGTATCTTGAAGGCCAAGAAAAAAAGAAAATTGAAAAAAAGACAGCAGGAAGGAATTGAATGTGTTCAGAATTGCCTTTTGCTATCCAAGCCAAGCTGCCAGTTTTTAAGTAGGCAACTTCACACTCCCAATTTCCAGCCACAGCTGCTTCACACAGGCCAAGAGTACATACACAAATAAGGCTTCTGTGAAGACAACCCACAAAAGCAAAACAGAAAACACAAACTTCCCATGCAATCTGTGCGAAAGGTACCCCACAAGAGTGAACTGTGGGAGACTGTGGAATGAACCCCAAGCTGAATGGCATACACTCCACAGCGTATCATACAGTTTTAGAAAGCAAACAGGGATTGCTGCATAATATCTGACAAGATATACATCCCTGAAGTTTCATATCTTGAGTGTACCACCTACTAGCTTCCTGCAGGAATCCTGAGCAGTTTCCCATTAACATTTCTCTCCTGGCAAGCATGAGTAATAATTATAGAATAGGAAAACCTACCTTTAAATTCACTGCACTGCCTTAAAGAAAAGCTGAGAGTAACAAAATTAGCACTTTATTGGAGATGGTTACTAGACTAGTCTATAAGCAGCATTTAAAGCTTCCATATCTGAGCCTTGTGTCACAAAACCTGACCACTACCAAAGAAACAGACATACTTAAATTTGAAAAAAATCATCATATTCCTTTTATACCAGTAATAAAATGAAGTAATAGGAAAGAAATATGCTCAGAAAGCTAAGACTTGAATAGTCAATGAACCCATGAGTAACATCAACCAAGACAGCAGGTCTATCTGCAACAAGTACATGTCAAAAGAGATCTAACATTGCTGAAAAGAGGCTGCTGTCACTCATTAAGGGGAGTGAGCAGAGAAGGATATAAGCAACAATGCTGAAAGTACTAAACTCTTCTACAGAAAGCAAAAAAAAGTAAAAACTATCTCATGCCTCAACCATCTCACATGCAACTGCTGTAATAGGTGAAATTAACAAGTACTGCTTATAAGCTCCTCTAAGTCCACAAGGACTCGCATTTGATGCGGAACACCACTGGGAGTTGTTCCCTGCTGGGCTGCTGGTTTCACCCTCATTCCTCGCCTTTCTTATGCAGGCACCAGCATTCAAATGAACACTAGTCACAAAACCAAACCAGCAGAAAACAAGAACCAAGCAGAAAGACATGTTTGTATACTCTGTATGGAGAATCCCTCTGTGCAAACAAAAACTTGAAATAATTTCCTGCATCATTCTAAGCCTTTCTACCTGCACAGTAGCAGGGTATTGTACCCCTGACCCTCCGAAGGGAAGAGCTTCTTTAACATCAGGGTAATTTTAATAATACAGTGCAATAATTTCAACTGATGGTGCTCTGGAAGAAGAGGTACAGGCAGAGATGATTTAATCAATTCTCACATTAGGTAAGGTCAACATTTTCACAGAGACCTTTTTCTGCGGTAAAAGCAATCTCCAATATAAAAGCCTTCACAGGCTATGCTTCGAAAAGTTCTCATTAAAGGCAGTTAAACTATTCCAAAGGACCAAGTTAGAAACAACACGTGGTTTCATCACAAACATATTTGGAGAAATGCACTAGCTTGGCAACACTTTTAAGACAAAGTTTAATGATGATGGCTCCTGTATCAAGACACATATTCTTTAAATATTACTACTGAAATTAATCCAAAACCAGTTGTGATGAAAAGAAAGTCAGTTTGTCCAATCCAAGTAGGAATTTCTTTCATTTCAAGTTTTGCAGCTACAATTCTAGCCTCTAGAAACCGATCAGAGTAGAAGGGATCTATGTTCACACTAAGCAACCAAAAAGGGTCTAGGTCAGGACTACCACAGCTCAAATTTCCCACACAGCGCTTTTAATTCATCACAAGAAATTACTTTCCTCAAAGAAGATTTTTATTTCCAGACAAGTTTATCTCAGAACCCATCCTTCCACCTTATCCTGCTTTATAAAAGCAGGTTAGCCTAAAAAACGCAAGATAGTTACAGAGAAAATTCCATTTCATATTACTGAAGGTAGGAGTTGCAGAGGAAGAAAAGGTACTTTAAAAAAAACAAAAACAAACAAACAAAATGTAAACCAACCAAATAAAAAAACACACATGCATACACAAGAAACCGCCAACAAAAAAAACAAACAAACAAACAAAAACAACACAAAACAAAAACACACACACATATACACACACACACACAAAAAACCAATAACAACAACAAAAAAAACCACCACCCCCCCAAACCCAGCTTGATACAATGAACTACTTCAATTAGGGAAATAGTAACTAAAGCTACTTCAAGTCTGGTGGATTTTTCTAAGTGATCAGGCCTCTCTTTAAGACAACTCAATACGTCAATGAAGCCTGTAATCCAACAAACTTATGAGACTTCCACACCACAGCAGACAAAAGTATACAAGTACCACTACAGTGCTTTTCCAAGGGAAGGCTAATAATAATAATAATAATAATAATAATAATAATAATAATAGCAACAACAAGCAGATATCCAAGGGGACACACCCATATGACACAACCAATTGAAGCACTGGAGAACAGTATTGTATACCTATCAACGCTTAAAAGGTAAATACAACCTTCATCCCCGTACCTCAGCTGAGATCCTGAAGTGCTCTGAGCACAGACAGTAAGACCCAAGGAAGCAGCTTTGCAGCCAATTTACAGGTTTTGGCTTAGCAGAGCTGCACAGACTCCAGATCAAAGATTTCTCACACCTGCCTGTCTTGAATCACATGGAAATGAGCTCCTGTGCTTGTCTATCAGTGTCATGAAGACAGTCTCAGAAATGCAGAAAATGCACCCCAGTGAAAAGTTTAAGCAAATACGTTATCTTCATTTCCTAATTCTGGGGTAACTGTGATGCTAGACGCTGTCTGTCACGGATGTAAGTTCACACCCAGCTATCTTGCATGCAACAATACAGCATACAGAAAGATCCTGCCCCCAACTGCCCTCTCAAACATTAGAGAGCAGCTTCCAGAGAGGCAGCCTGCCACAGCGACACCTTTCTCCTACTGGAATAAATGAAGATTTAGAGTGTGCTTTAAGTCATTCTGGGCAGAAAGGGGGGAGAATCCATAAAATCAAATGCTGAAGTACCACACAAAAGCAAGCAATAAGATTATCTGTAGGAAATAATGCACATAAGAAAAAAAAGACATCTCAAGCACAAGTACAAAATTACAGGCTCCAAGGTAACCACTACTGTTCAGCAGGGTAGTGGGATAATGTGTTTAGACTATAATACACAGATCACTGAAACAAACTAGATAACAAAGAAACACTTTGCTCTACTCAGTCAGTAATCAGGAACACCATGGCTTACACTGTGTCCTCTCCACATTTCAAGAATTATAAATTAGGACTATTTGGTTATTACCTACTAAACCAACACATATTGCTCAGGAAATCCCCAAGCTGCAAATTCTTAGAAGCTGGAAAAGCATCACTATACGTCTGCCCTATTCTAACACTCTTCTCCTGTCAATCTAGCACTGGACTCTGCCACAAACAGGAGGGAAGTAAGATGGACTTCTTGTCTGACTTGAACAGTTATACTTGTATTTCATGGTATCAGCCAACACAAGTTTATGGAACACGGCTCCCAAACTTTATTTCCTATTTTGCAGGACTGCCAGTTTGGTTAATAAAGGTAGTTCTGACCATTTTATAGTTCTCTCTGGAACAATGGTAACACACTGGGCTGATTCAGTAATCTGCGGTAGAAAGCTAATATGGCAAACACCAAACAAATTAATGTCCTGGAAAGAGCTTTCTGCAATGTCACTGAAAAGTCTTCAGGTAATACAGTGATTGCAGAATGAAAACTCTCTGACAGCAGACCATTACTATTTAATGATATAACAACATTGATGTAGATAATGACCTAAGTTAGGTATAAGCTAGCCCACAAGAAGGTTAAAGCACGACAAGAAAAATTAGCAGAAATAGGATAGGAGCATCAACATCAGAAGGTTAAAGATGGATACCCATCAGTATCTAATATTGAGAGGTAAATACATACTGCCGAGGCAGGTAAAATTACTTGTTCATTTTCTTCACCTTACAGAGAATGTAAGCATGTATTTTAGTTCTAGTTTAAAAAAAAAAAAAAGGCAGATTTCACATCACTGTATAGAAGAACAAGGGGAGAGCAGTGCATATTGTCTAGTAAGGCTTTAATGCTGTTCCACAACATGCTCACACAGAAGCTGTTGATGTTCAGGCTGGATGAGCAGATAGTGAGGTGAACCGAAAACTGTCTGAACATCTGGGCCCAGAGGGTGGTGATTACTGTCATGAGGTCTGGCTGGAGGCCAGTGACAAGCTGTGTGCCCCAGGGGTCAATACTGGATGCAGTCCTGCTCAACATCCTCATTGACAATCCAGGTGATGGGGCAATGAGTGCTGATGACACCAAACCGCAAGAACTGGTGGATATACTGGATGTCACACTGCCATCCAGAGCACAGCAACCTCATGACCACCAAGGGGAGGCGAGGCACAAATCCCTGCACCCTGGGAGGAACAACCACATGCACAGGAACAACCACATGCTGGAGACTGCCCAGCTGGAAAACAGTGTGGCAGACAAGGACCTGGAAATCCTGGTGGACACCAAGTTGAACATGAGCCAACACACCTCACAGCAGAGAAAGCAAATGGCATTCTGGCTGCAATAGAGAAAGTACTGCCAGCATGCTGAGGCAGGCAATCCTTCTCTTTATTCTGCACTCATGAGGCCACATCTGGAGTTCTGGGCTTCCCACGTCAAGAGAGACATGAACATACTGGACAGAGTCTAGCAAAGGGACATAGAAATGATAAAGGGGCTAAAGGGTCTCTCAGAAGAGGAAAAGCTGAGAGAATTTGGGTCTTCAGCCTCAGGAAGAGAAAGCTCTGGGGGGTATCTTCTCAACATAAATGAACATCTAAAGAAAGGGTAATAAAGGGGACAGAGCCAGGATCTTTCCAGCAGCACCCAGTGACAGGACCAGAGGCAGCAGACACACACTGAACACATGAGGTTCTGTCTGAACATCAGGGTGACCAAGCACTCACACGGGGTGCTCAGGGAGCTTGCAGAGTCTCCACGCTTGAGAGTAATTGAAAAGCCATCTGAACACAGTCCTGGGCAACCAGCTGCAGATGGCCCTGCCTGGGAATGGGACCAGATGCCATCGAGAGATCCGCTCCAACCTTGGCTATTCTGCAATTGATATTGAAGATTTACTACTTTCAAGATGTGATCTCCACACATTTGACTTGAAGGCACAGCAGCAAAAGGAGGGGGTTTGCCATTGAAAAGCTAGGAGCTCATGCTTTGCTACACAGAATCCCTCTTAGGTCAGTGGCACAGGAAAAAAGTTACACCACTGACTCAGGAAAAGTGTCAAGAGTTAGACATTCAGTAAAAAAAATTCATGGTACTAAAATATCCAGATACTATATCCCGGAAGTACTCTGTTTCTTTAGCAGGAACAGCAAGACCAGGGGCAGAAACCTGTAGAATTTGTGAAATGCCTCTGACTACCAATGAATTTTTAAGCTGGACAACTGGTTCCTCTAGCTCAGAATGTACTTACACCCTTTCTTCAGATTTATCATTTAAGTGACACTGAAAACTTCCCACTCTGAATAAAAAAAAACCCAGAACCATAAACCCACACCACAATGCAAAGCATGGCCATTGCCTAGCTCAAGAGGAATACAAAGACAATCATGCTTTTTAAATCAGCAAACACCCATAAGCTATGAAATAGCATAGCTCCTTTTCTGGAAAAAAGTTGTAGTTAACAGTCTGAATATGAACAGGAAAAAAAAAAAATCACAAATCGAATGATCCCGACAGGATTGGCACCGAGGAGTTACAGCACACCTACATGTCATTTAGCATATTATCTAGAGCATTTGATAATAAAGTAGATCAACAGCTACAGGTTGCCTAAACACCTAGTGGTATTCCTGCGGAAAAAAAAGAAAAAGAAAAATACACTACAGGAGAATGAGTCAGCCTCAATCTGAGGCCCTTCTATGGCAGTAGATTTCCAAAACCATAGTTAGCAAATCCAGGCAATACAATATAGAAATCTGTTCTCTGGTGCAGAATGCATCAAATCATCATTCTGTGTTCTCAGATTCCATTCAACTGCACAAAGTCCTTGTAGCTGTTCTGTTTAACATTTTGCAGAAGGCAATTTCTTTAGCCAGAACACCACAACAGCTAAACAACTGGATCAACCAACACAGCTGAGCTCTGAATCTTAAAACAATTAAGGCTGTCAGCTATTTAACTATCCATCACTTTAGTAAGTATATTCTCTTGTGATAATAAAACATGCATAATGGGAATTTATAACCCCATGGTTCTAAATTCAAGGATACTTGAAAAATACACACAATGATAACATGAGCCAGTGTTACTACGCTGAACAACAAACAAATGTTAGCTATCAAAATACATACATATATATATATATGAAGCTGTATATTTGTTTAACTAGAATGAGTGCAACTTAAAAGACCACATTTAGGCAAAGAGGGGAAAAATCCTATTTTTTACAGTCAGAACATTGGTGTTGTGATTCCACAAAAAAAAAAGCTACCAAAATAAAAATCCAGCCATTGAAAATCAAAACCTTTTTGTGTCCCATCATGGTAAGACTGTTAATGCTCCTTCAGGAGTTAATTATGAAGGACCAGGGAGGTTGTGAATTTACCAGCATACCAGTTTAAAGCCTGGATAGCCAGGTTCTTGTCCCAGCTGAGGTTACTGTGGGAACCCAGATCATCTCTTCCCCATTTTCCTTTGCTCTAAGCTTTTGGGAGCTGTGATCACTTCATACAAAGTTGGAAAATGGCCTTTAATTAGAGCATTCAAATGCTATAAAATATTTTTAAAAGTAAGAACTGTCACATTATTAAATACTTTGTGTCTTGACTAGAGAAAAGCAACTGTATGTTTTGTACAAGTGATTTTATTAAAAACAAAGCACAAACAAGAACTGAATTCTAATCACTTTGCTATAAAGTCCAACAAGCTTATTCTCATTCTGAATTAGTTTTAGCAACAGGGAAGGATCATTTAGCATGTCCAGTCCTTTATTTGCCAATTCCTCCAATTCCAAGCCTCAAAGTATTCAACAAAAACTCTGATATCACAGTGTTATCTGCATGTACTTTTTCAAACATGTTAAAAACTGCATTTTAAATACCACAGACCTCCTCCTCACACTGCACTGTCTTCCACTAAAAAACACATCTTCAAAACCTTTCTCTCAGACACTGCATCTTTGATTTAGATAGGAATGGACTGAGGCCTGGAATAAAGAGTAGAGAGCAAGCACCACGCCAGCAAAACAAGCAGCCAAATCGCTTTGTCAGATGCACAGTGCAGGCAAAATAACTCAAAAGAAACCCCAGCTTCTGAGGTGCACAGCTCATCCAAATACATTTTTTGCACAGTCAGAAAAATATTTTTTTCCCATCTGCCTGCACCCCAACCATGAAACTCCAGGTGCTTCCCTCAGTGTAACCAGTGTTTTGGTTCCTCTAGAAGAGCTCATGAAGCAGCACACTGAGTACCTCCTGCTTCACATTTTGCTGAGGGCCGTATTATTTCAGGTAACAATCTTGCCAGATACAGATTCTGCACAAGAGAAGAAAACCAAAGCTTTGGCCATTCCAGCAAAACAGCCTGTTATTGCCCAGCCTTCCCATGAGGAGTAGGGCAATCCTTTCCAGACTGCCTTCTGCCTACCCAATCTGCCCCACAGTGACTAGATGCCATGATCTGTACCATTTCAACATTTAATTAAGTACCTTTAAATTACTGCTCTAGAGACAGACATACTTTGTCTAAGTCAGTGAATTGTGTGTACAATGAGTTAAAAAAACAAAAGGAAAATAAGAAAAGCAAAACTGCTGTTACTAACATACTAAGTAAGGCTAAAGCAAAACAAAAGAGTTCCAACAACCTAAGAAAGATCTTCATTAAAGATAAGACAACAATAACGCACTTATACTAAAAAATATACTACTACTAAAATATAATGTATTAAAAGCCATAGATTCTCTTTAGAAGAACATCTCTTGATGTTGACTAAATAGAGAAAAAATGCATCTCTGACCATTTTCAGGCTGGATAAAGAACAGCAAAAATTTCATACCATAAATGAAAGAATAAACAGAGAGACACATTTAAGAAAACTAATTTTGTAAAATTAACAAGAAATTAAAATGATACCACCCTTACTAGAAGAAGTGACAGACCTCAATGGCTTCAAACAACAACAGAGTAAGGCATACATTCAACTTTATTCACATAGGCAAATATTTACTTTCCAGCTAAGTTTTTGGTAAAAATGCTGTAGCACAAACATTTGTCTATATTAAGTCAATGCCAGACTGCACACTGACACCTACATAGTGAAATTAAAAATTTTAGTAGAATCCAGAGATCCCAATCAAGATCCATTTCACTCTATCAGAACTACTTGCATATGTATAGAGATAATCCTTTCCAAAGGTAAAAATCGTGAACGTTTGAGGAAACATAATGGATAATAGAGAATGAGGCATAATCAAAGAATGTAAGCAATTTTCAGAAATGCTGTTTTATCACAGGTTTGGACTAAACTAATCAAATACTACTTCTACAGCACAAAGAAAAAAAAAAGACAAAATTCACATCCAGTTTAACTAGAGATGATAGCAAACATGCTGCAGAAAGTAACACCAGCGAGACCTGAGTACAGAGCAGTTTCTTTCTGGGCCATCTTCTAAAGAATAGGCAAACTAAAGCTGCATGGTTATAATCACCCTCAAGATTACTCAAGTATTACCCCCAAGTAACTCAAGATATGTTGAATTGATTCCTCTGACAAAAATAAAAAACACATCCTCTTGAATGTGGATGGGTTTTTGGGCTTTTTTTATTTTTTTTGCTGAAGACAAATTTCATAAGATTATTGACATCTCCAGCAGCCCTGGTACCTTCATGTGCTGCATTACACTACTGTTGTCACAAATTAAACTGGCAGACCTCATGGCTGGCAATAAAACAACAATGATAGCAAGAAATTCCAACACAGTTAATGTCCAAAATAGCACTAATCATGGAAATGTTTTGAAAGTATTTTACTCTGCATTCTTTAATAAAGCCCACATTATAAAAATAAAATCAGAAAATGAGACCAAAACATTTTGGGGTATGTTTTCTGATAAAAGGCAGTAACCAGTTTAATGATGAAAAGCTGTCCAAAACAACCTTACAGAAAATACGCATTTTATCTCCACTGTAAGCAATCTGATGTAAGCAATTTGAGAAATCAACTTAACAGCAAATGGCTTGGGATTACAAAAACTAGCCAAAAAGACGAACCGTAAGATGCTACACTAAAAATCATTTCTAGAACTGCAACAAAATAATCAAGTTGGGATGTTAAATATTCTAAACTTCACTGTACCAACATGGATTCGTACTCTAAAACACACTGCACTTTAAAGTGCAGCAGCTAGGATTTGCTGAAAGACTGGGTGAAGTATATTTAGTATGAGAAATTCCCCTGACAAGTGCTGGGTATAGCAGTGAGACTTGAGAGATGAAGACAAAATTTTCAAAGACAGTAAATGTAATGGTTACATCACTCCTCACCTGGAACCAAACTGCCAGTTTTACATAAATGAAGATGACCAGTGCTCCCAACTTAAACCTTTCTACTGAGGTTTACAGTATGTTTCATCTGTTTAGAATTGTCACACTTCATACCTTTGTATCCGTGAGTACATGTTCTATCCCATATAAAACAATTCTTTAAATTGAAGCAAAATGCTAATCTCCCTGGAGGGGAAGGGTAAGAGAAAAGGAAGCAATGTTGGTTGACTGCATTTTTTTAAGCACAGACTATTAGAAATAGACCACAGAGTTTATTGCCAAAATAGTTCTAAGCCAGAAAGAACAAATAAGATCTGAAGTTCAGATCATTATTCCTGTACTGGAGTAACTAATGCTGTGTCATCCTCACTTAAACTGTCAGGCTTAAGGTTTTGGACAAAATACATGTCTGTGAAAATTAGATTTGTGTGTTTATTTCAATATTTTTTTCTTCTAATTGTTCCTCTCAATTAAAAATCTTCTAACTACTGCAACCAGGCCTTGTCTTCACATTTTGTCTGGGGCATATAGAGATGCCAACTACTGCAGTCTTCTACATGGAGTTGCTCCTGAGAGCCAAATCCTTAGTGGACTTCAATGAATTCAAACTTAAAAAAATGTCTGCACAACTGAAAAGTAAAAGTAGTTTTTTTGTAAATGTTTTTTTCCTGTATAAGTGGCTGCTGACTTGATGCAGAGAAATTCAAAACAACAGCTTTTACACCAAGCATTTTGCAATTTTTACAGCAAATTAGATTTCTGCTAGTGTAATCACTAAAATAAAACATCTTGAACCCCCTCCTCTTCTTTACCAAAGTTTCAAATACATAATACCACCTATTTAAGTCACAAATGATTTACTGTGCCATAACTATGAAAAGGCAGCTACAACACACTGCAGTTTGCCAAGCTTAGGTTCATCCTTGGTTGTTCTTCCTCAAGTGTCAAGTAATCTTTCATGAAAATATAATTGTGTACCGAACAGTTATCTATTTTAGATAGTTTAAGAAAGAAAGTGTCATACCCTTCACAATTATTTTATGATTTAATCACAAATTTGACAAACATCCTACAAGGCAATTAGAATATTTCATAAATACATACTATACCAAAAATTACCTCAAATGTAAGTTATTGTTTATAGTGTTTAACTTTTACAAATATTTAGCGTATAAATGTTGTTGACTGATACCTTACTGTTTTCAGAATCAAAAACATTTTTTTCTGACAGCTCTGACTAGCGGTGCCAGCCTTAAAATACAGCTACTGATATCTTAGTCCACTAATCTTACTTTATCATTGGTCTAACAAATATGCTCAAACCTTATATATGATTTGAGAAGGAAAAAGGAAGCAACATTTGTGCCCCAATTACTATTTTACTGAATTCCTTGTGACAGGTCACAACTACTCTCAGTCCAGATCATATTCACAGTACAGTTTCACATTACAGTAGCCAAAATAAACTTGCTGCTTTCAAAATGGAAGGAACTCAACCCTGCTTCCTCTTCCCTGTTCACTACCAACTCTCCCTCCTGCAGCACTTTTCAAAATATTCTGATGCTCATCCAATAAGGACATAAACCAGTTCAACTTCCTAATGCACTGACTTTTAGTTACTTCACTTTACCAGAGCTATCTTTATATCATTTTAGCAAATTAAGTCAGTTTCCTATGGGATCAGAAACTTAGAGTTAGTGCAACGTAAGAGGCAGGGAAAACAAACCTCCACCTTTAGAAGAGAGCAATTACTTTGACTTACAACATCTCAGAAAAGTTTCAGCAAGAACACTCGTAGACAATTACATATATACTCTCCAAAAAGCAGCATCTGGGGTGCAGCAAGCAATTGCAACCAGAGGAGGACCTTGCCAGAGCAAAGTCCACAAAGGCTTAGAATACCAGCCTATGTGTAAGTAAAGTTTCACATTCGACCAGACATGAAATGATGCTTATGTGTAAATTCTGATGCTTAACTTCACAAATTATTGTTCTTAATAACAATACTGAAGTAAGATCAAATCTGAATGCATTGCTGCGTGTATGAGTCCTATAACAGTCTGTATTACCACAGTGGTGATGCAAACTTTTTAAGGCAGTCAAACCATTTCGTTTTTTAAATGTGTTTCCACCTGAGAGTCTGATGATAATGTTAATAATAATAATAATAATAATAATAATAACAATAATAATAATAATAATAGGACCATGACAGTCATACCATTCCCTCACTCTTTTCTGGAAGAGCTCAATCCAAATTTGGCTATGCATTCAAGAAATTAACCCTAAAACCAAATTCAACACCTCTCCTGTTACTAAAATTTCATCAAGCACCTGTAACTCAGGGAATTCAAATACTTTATCAGTTATGGCTTCCCAGTAATAAAACCATCTATTCCTTTTTGAAGCAGACTACCTGGACTTTTGCTGAAGTAGATTAGGAACAGTTTAAAGCACACTAAAATAAATCACTCAAGTTAAAAGAAGTACTGTCCTATCTACACACAACTTTCAAGTTTTCTATTTAAGACTGCATCAGTCAATCCCTTCTTTTCCCCAGCTTGGGGCAGCAGTGCAGATCCCACACAAGTAACAGCAGAGAAATTCGTGCTTGGGCTGCCTTCCTCTACACAAGAGGACAGGTAAACTCCCAGCATGCCTGTGGACCTAGAAGAGCGGTTTCAGGGCTAAACAAACACTTGCATTATCAGGAGCTCTCTCTCCCTCTCTGTGCATGGCTCCTGCAGACACGTGGGGCCAGCTCCACATCCCTGCTGGCTCCCTGCACAGCCATACCACACCCTAGGCCAGCTCCTTCCAGCAACATCTGCTTGAGATTTTTAACAGATTTGCTCACCAGTAAATGCAAGGGGGGTGGCGTTTGCCGGAGTAGCAGCCACATATCCACTGATCACTTCCATAGTACCTTTAACCGATGTGTGGATTAAAAAGGTATGGTTTTGCTAGGTATTTTTTTTCCACAAAAATGTATTATCAGAGAGTGCAAACAATGCAGGCAATGCAAAATACACTACTTAAATTTTCAGTTCAGGCATGGCCTAAAGTAAGTAATATTTAAACAACAGAGACAGGCACTGAATGTACTATTAAGGGAAACAAAGTCATGTAAGAACTAGATCATCGTTTCTTCCCCCAAAGCTGACTCTACATACAGACTCACTGAAGCTTCAAATTAACTTTTCTCATGTGTGTTACTGGTTTCAAAGATATTACTGCCAGTAAACTTACTACATGACACTTCTCAACACCCATCTTAAATTCAGAATAACCTCTATTTAACCAAGTTCATTACATCTCATCTTCAGGAGGAGAGAAAAGACCACATTAACACTGTGTCAATGACCACTTCAAAAATTACATCTTACTCTATGCTAGGACTTAAACAGCTTAGCTGACAAAGATTTTCTCAGTACAAAATAGAAACAAAGTCAAAGTTTTGAGGTGAATCCAGTCCCTGAAGGTTAGTTCATGCACTTAAAAGCCATTTATGTAAGGTGAAAGACTCCCCCTTCTCCTTAAACAGAGCAGCAAGTTAAACTGCTCCTGTGAGGTTTCATAACAGCCAAGAAAAGGCTATTTGTCATGGTTACACCCACTTCCTAACCCAACATAAAATTAAGAAATATACTAAGAAGAATTTACTAAGATTAACTTATCTATGAAACTGTGTCAAACTTCCTCCAAAGAGCACAAAGTCTCCAACCCTGAAAGAGATGGATAATTGACAAAACATACCTAACACCCACCACAACAGAAGCTGGACACCTCTCTTTCAAATATTAAAGCCATTAATTATTTACATCCCAAACACTCCATGGAGTTTTTTCTCAAACTGCAGGCCATACCAAATTTTTCTCCCATTAAACTCTTCATATTCAGTTTGCAGAGAACGAATTGCTTGGAGGGAAAAGTGCCAAGTTACCTATCTTCCTAAATAAACTTACCAGAAAAACCTTAATTACCTCAGTTCATCCTAAACAAAAGATTAGCCTACTAATGATTACAAAAGATGAATCCTAAAACAACCGCAAAATTAAGTATAACCTTGTCCTCTGTGAACTCTCTTCAGTGTCACCAGCTCCCAGATGTCTGAGTGAAGAAGTCAATGCTGTTTCAGCTTATTTGAGAGAGGACTAATAACTACCACCAAGGTACAATATTAACCTACATTTTCAAAAACACTAGCTAAGAAGTATTTTCAGATGATGAGTAGGTGTGCTCAGGAGTCCTCCAACTATTTGTGGTTCTACAGTTACTTTTTCCTCTTTTCTTTGAAGTGTTTTGCCATTCTCCCAGTTGTTGCATGAATTTGTGGGATAACGAATTACAAGGAAAACCTAATAAGAGCTGTAGAACAGAATGACAGTAAATGCACCCAACTGAACTGGGAAAAACTTCCTCACATTTTGTTGAATACTTAAGAGCAGAGCAATACTTCAGAAGAAGCATGGTTCAAAAACACTTCACTCCCTCCACACATCTACACTGATTATTCAGCCTAACGTATCAAATACTTGATTACAATAATTCAACGGTGACCTGTATCCTGAATACACATGGATTGCACTGATAAATGCCTCATATTTTAAGTGATTATTCCTTAGACCCAGAACACAGCTCCATTACTGAAAGCATCCAATGCAGAATTATGATCCCAAAATCTGATTCTGAGGAACAACTATCATTCAGAATACAGACAAAAAAAAAACAACCCGACTGACCACTGGCTGCAGCATAGACTCAAAAACGTCTATAAAGTGAGAGAGGAAAGAAACATCACAGAGACATGAGACATTCCAAGATCCTAACATCTATGAGTATGTGGATGAGAATTTATTAAGCTATCTAGATCCTGATCTACACTGACAGAACAGTAATAAGCAGCAATGCTACTGATAAAATTGAACTGGCATTTCCAGCACATATGTGTGTGCCTCAACCCTATTTATGAATCATTCTGATTTCACTGCATTACAAGTTCTGATACATAGCTTCTGCACTTTTAGTAAAATTATATTTATGAAGTCAAAATTTCTGACTTGCAGCTCAGATCAAGAAGTGACTTGATCTTTCAGAATAGTCACTACTTAACAGCACTTCTGCAGCTTTCTCCATGTATTAATTACCACACATTTTGAAGCTTCCTGTATCAAATAGTAGTTTCAAGAGCTGCTGCTGTGGTAAGAAGGAAAAAAAATAAATCAAAAAAACCCGACAAGGCATTATGAAGACTGAAGGGGACTCATATTTTATATCAGTGTGTAAACACAATAGGTAACATTAAAGAAAAAACAGATGAGCTCTCTCACTTGGAGCAAAGTGTGATAATTGCATGCTAAATGTTTTCTAAGGGCCTATCAACATAAAAAGAAACCAAAAGAAAACCCACTGGGGTCCTTTCAAGTTCAAAGTCCTAGATTTTACTCCAAATCAAAACAGTGCAAGCAGTAAGTAGAACTCCTAGTACAACATCATTTCTCAGTTTGTCATGCAAAAGAAAGATGGTCTACGCCAAATTTGAGCGGAGTACTTATGGAGAAAGGTACTCAGTCCTGTAGGAACGGCTAGACCTCCTAGGAAGCAGGATTCTATAAAATGTATTATCAGGCTAAAGGAAAAAATACACTCCACACTAACACACTTCAGGCTTTGGACCTGTTTTATCTTTAGAAGTTTCTTTTCCCTGTATAAGGATATAGATTATGTAGCTAGGCAGAAATTCTGTCTTTAAAAAGATCTATTTTCCTCATCATAAGCTCTCAAACCTCATCTGTTTTAAGAGACATCTCAGCAAAGACTGGTCAAGGCAAAGTGACCTAACTACAAATAACTGTGAAGTGAGTTGGACCCTGACCTACTCTGAAACCTGGCAGTATCAAAATCAGGAGAGTATAACCAAGAGCTCATGCTTTTTACAACTTACAAATATTTAAATATTCTTTAGAATCATTAAATAACATTTATCTACAGCGTAAAAAAACTTTAGGTTTCTATCCAGTGATGATTAAAGATCACGATTTATTCACACATAAATTTGTAAGAAAATAAAAACGAAGTTACAGGTTTTCTAACAATTCCTACATAAAAGAGCAAAAGTAAAATTTGCAAGCTATTACACATACCATTAACAGTTGCTACAGAAGAAATATTTGACAGCCACACAGAGCTGTCAAACACACGTCAAGCAGTGAAGAAAATTTGGTTCACGGATTCATTTTCTCCCAAGCACTCCAGTTTCTCCCCAGCCTGCAATTTCTCTCCCCCAATCCTACATAAAGTTAGCTGCGTGGTTTCCAGGCTGGCAGCTGTCATCCCCATCTCAGCCAAGCCGCACACCATCAGTGATTTGGAGATCGGGCCTCCTTTTGTATCTCACACCCGGTGCGTGAGCAGGGAAAGGCAGCGCACACCGGCGCTGCGTGTGACAGCGCTGCCGCCTTTATCCCCGCTCCCGTCATTCTCTCACACACCGCGATCCCCCACCCGCATTGTCTGCCTCGCTCCATCCCCGATACACACGGACACGTTCTCGCTCCTCCGCCAGGGATCCCCGGGAACCCACTCCCTCGGCCAGGGATCCCCGGGAACCCCCTTCCTCGGCCGGCCGCCAGGATTTCCCTGGCCGGCCGCAGCCCCCGCCGGGCCCGCGGCGAAGGTCGCGGTTCCCGGGCCCCGCGCGGGGCCAAGCTGGCGGCGGCCGCCGCCGGGAGAGGTCGCTCGGAGCGGGACGCCCCGGGACCCGGCGGAACCGCGGCCCGGCGGGGGGGGTCGGGCCAGCCCCGCTGCCCCGGGGCCCCTCCCCTCGCCCCCGGGGGGCCCCTCCTCTCCGCCCCCCCTCACCGGTCGTTGAGCTGGTCCTCGGTGCCCGGCAGCGGGTGCACCACGAAGTGGATCGAGGTCATGTTCCGCGCCGGTGCCCCCCCGGCGGCGGCGGGAGGCGGGCGGGCGGGGGCCGGGCACACAATGGGGGCGGCGGGGGAGGAGGCTCTCGGCCCCCGTCCCTCCCCCGGGATGGTTCGCGGCCGCCCGGCGGAGTCTCGGGCTTTCGGCGGCCGCGGCGCTGCGGGCGCGGGGCGGGGCGGAACGGCCGCAACGGCGCCGCTCGGAGCTGGGCCCGCGCCGCGCTCACGCACGCGCCGCCATCTTGGCTTCCAGCGGGCCCTTCTCCCTCCCCTCCCCCGCCCTCCGTGCGCCGCGACAGGGAAGGGGCGGGGCTTGACCGGCGCGCGCGGCGGCGCGCGTGCAAGCCTCGTGCTGACTGGCGCGCGCGGCTCCCTCCCCTGCCACTAAGCGGGCCGCCGATTGGCCCGGCGCGTCGCCCTCGCGGCGGGGCGCGATGACGTCATTGCGCGAGAGGCACGTAAAGCACCACGTGCCTGCCCCGGGTTCTCTCTGCCCCTCCCCCCTCCCCCAGCCCGCAGGGCGCTCGCGGGGCGGCGCGCGGCTGCACCTGAGGGGCTGGGCGGGAGCCGAGCCGCTGCCCCTCGGCCGGAGCTCCGTGGGGAGCGGGGGCTGGGGCTGTGAGAGGCCTCAGCGTGCTGCTCCCCAGGGGTGCTGTGTGTGGGGCACAGGGGTTCCTCCCGATGCCCGCAGGTGCTTCAGACCTAGCGCCCGTCCGCACCCACTCTCCGCGGCTGGTGCTGACTCTGTCCTTTCCAGTTGCTTTTCTTGTTGCATTTCTAGTGAGTCCTCCCTAGAACAGCCGGGATTTTCACCATTTTTTACGGAGGTTCACGAAACTGTTAGGGTTGGAAGATGACCTGGAGATCATCCAGTCCTAGCCCTGTGCCAAGGCAGGGTCGCGTGGAGCAGGTGACCCAGGAACGTGTCCAGTTGGGTTTGGAATGTCCCCAGAGACAGAGCGACATCCCTGGGCAGCCTGCTGCAGTGCTTTGCCACCCTCAGCGCAAAGTAGCACTTCCTTATCTTGAGGTAGAATTTGTATTTCAACTTACGGCCTTCAGTCCTTGTTCTGTTGCTGGGCACCAGCAGAGTCTGGCACCATCCTCTTGACACATTCCTTTAAGATATTTATATGTATTGATGCGGTCCCGTTTCAGTCTTCTCTAGACTAACCACTAGGCTGCTGGTATACCAGAATAAAAAGCTATCTAACACACTGAAACTTTCAGGTGCCGCTGGCCTTATGCGCCTTTCCTCTGGACCGGGTTTAACTGAACAGTTCCAAGCGGTCACACCTTGCCCATGGAGCTGTTTTCAGCACATTAACATCTCAATGTACCGACGGTTGAGTAGCAAAGTCAATAAAACAGCCATTTGTTTCTATAGAAACTAAACACCTTAGCAGGGATTGTAGCAGGCTTTGGTTTTGGTGGGGGTTTTTTGGTGATTGTTTTGTTTTGTTGGGCTTTTTTCTCTCTTTTTAACTGGAATTTGCTTGTTTTGCAGCCTGCTCTTGCTTGTTTTGAGGAAATCAGAAATTTGGAAAAATGACTTAGAATTTTTTAGCATGTGAGGAACGATGGTAATCACATGATAATGGTATAAAAAACCGTCTAGAACCTAGTTCAGCGAGTTACGATTAATTTCTGAGACTGTATACTCATCAACCCTAAAAATCTCAGTTTGTTCCCCTACTCTCAGACCAGAAGGAACTTTGCAAGTTCCCATATTCCCCTTCCCTTTCTTCCTAGGCTGTTCTTCCGATACAACTGAAAGGAGCTAATCCAAGAGTCAGCTGATGCAGCTGCTTGCTGCCCAAAGGTTTGGGGAGTTTGTGAAGGTTTTTTCCCAAAACAAATATCGTTAACAAGAAGAAAGGTAAGAGAAAGAAAAAATATTCAATTTGTGCATTCCAGATTTCTTATTTTCAGATGAAGTTTCCTCATATGTTCTGTTCTCAAGTGACAGTGATATTCAAATGCCTTCAACAGTACAAATAAGTAATTTAGCTTATCCTGGGAGGAAAATACTAACAGGTTTCTGGAAGTCCAGAAGGAATGGGACTCCTGTTTGGTAGTGAGACAGTGCAGTAGCTGTGCTGTATTTTTAAAAATTAGTATATCCATATTTACCTTTTTACTTTTTTCCTGTTAGGACAGAGCTTAGAGTTTCTGGGTTATTTAGTTCTGCGTTTGATTGTACCAAAGTTTGTTATTTTTTTCCTGCCTTTTTCTTCCTGCGACATCAGTCTTTATGCTTTCCCTGAAAAGATTTGTGTTTATCACAGTGAGAGATTCTCATGAGCTGTCATGACCTCAGTTATTTTATTAGAATCATCTGCATGTTTTGATAACCACCTGAAAAGCCTTACTTCTCAATTTGATTTTTTTTCTCGGACAAAAAAAATTGATATTTCCGTTTGACAGTCATTCCTCTTTTCCATTGAACAGTAGGAAGATGGGTCACGAGAATTCCTGCAAAGCCTTTGGGAATGCTGTCAAGAATTTTTGGTAGGTTTTGGGAAGTTCCAGATATTTGTGTTTGCTTTTCTGTTTAAGATGTAGTTCTCTAAAGCATTTACCTTTCCAAATGCTATGACTTGTTCATTGGAATTCTCTAAGGGGGTGGGCATAAGGAAGATAATTCCATTACTCTTCGTTCCACCGTTAACACACAGCCTTTAAAAGTTAATGGGTTATGGAAACCTGTTAGATACAGGAAAGGAGCTGGGAAGGCTTTAAGGGGGGGCACATCTGTTAGGCCTCAGCAATCTGCTTCTGGCCATTTCCAAGCAATCCTTTTCTCTAGCTTTATTTACATTGTGTCTAAACCCCAGTTTTAGCCATTGCTAGTGGCTTCGCCAATGCAAATACTCAGCAAGAACAGAAATGAAAAAAAAAAAAAATGGATTCCACTGGAACTTGTGTTCAGAGCCAGAATAAACTTGTGTAGTGCAAATGTCAGCTCTTGTTCACATGAAGAGTTTATGTTGCTGTCTAAAATGGCATCTAATTGTAAAGCATAGGTGAGAGGACACAAAGCCAAGTGGTTCAACTGATGATGATTTTCTGACACGGGTTTGGAATATGGAGGAAATCATAGCTCAGGGATGTGAGGCTGCATTTATTGGTCGACTTTTGCATTACCAGGAAGTGGCCGGCATTGAATGCCTGCCTTGGCCACTGATGCAATTCGTGGAAGATAATTATGGCCATAACAGCTTGATGGCCCTTTGATTATCTGAATTTGACTTCAAATAAATTGCATTCTGATAGCAGAGCTGCTCATTCTTACAACTTGTGGTTTTTAAGAACTTAAAAATAGGAGATTTTCCCTAAATTCTCTCGGTTGCCCCAGTCTGTTGGATGACAGCATGCAATACTGAAATGGTATTTAAAAATTCATATTTGCCAAGTCATGGGGAAAAAACCGTAAGAACCAAACCAGATTTTTTTCTTTACAAAATGTATCTTTAAGACAACACCGTATGTCTTGGCCTAAGAAATTTGGCTCCCTACGTTGCACAGCTCCTCTGTGTGTAGATAGTGGTATTTTCAAGTCCAGGTAAAGCTGCAGCTTCCTTATGAAGGTGTAGCTATAAATACACCAACACCCAACCAGAAGAACAAGTTTCTTGCTGGAATATTTTCTGTGCAAGAGTTTTGTCAGCTTGGAAATACCATACAAAATAACTCCTGTGGGATCACTGCTGTCATGTCTGAAACTGAGTTTTGATGAAAGTCAGTGTTACCTGAAGTTTTCAGACTGGTAGAAGCGCATAGGTTGGCAAGGACCTCTGGAGGTTGTCTTATCCAGCCTCCTGCTCCACAAGTGTTCAGTTCCAGTGGATCAAGAACTTTCACATTGGAAAAAGCTTCTGAATAATACACACTGGGACAGATTCATTTCCAACTGCTTGCAACTCAGCAGCTGCAGGCCTGGTGGATTACACAGAAGTATTAGTTCTGAAGGGAGGGGACCTGCTAAAGATGGGAGGATTGGGGTTAGAGGATTGCAAGGGACTTTGCTCTGTAAAGAGTGGGAGCAGATGCCAGCAGGTGTACCACAGGCAGCGGTGCCTGCGGCTGATGGGACATGCAGAAGTCAGGGAGGAGGCCCTGAGTAGAAGTAAAGGCTTCAGGCACTGAAGGAAAGCTCCATAATGCACTTTCCAGGCTGTTAACTCCAGATGTCAACAGAGATGACATCAGGCTGGCACCATAAGATTGTATTTTGCTCTGGAAGAAATTAGGCCAGCATTCCTGGAAATGTCAGGCAAGAATGCTGTGCAGAAAACTGCAGTTTCTAGATTGTTCCCAAGGCTGAAAAGAAGTTCCTATAATGAGCAACGAAGTCCATGGCAGGGTTTCCATCACCCTGTGCCACACACTGAAGCAATGCAGGTCTCACCCTGCTTCTTGCCCTCCCTCTGTCTAGGTATAGTGTCAGAGGAGTTTCTTGGGGGCTGGGAACCTCAGGCTTTTAAACTACATCCGTATGTTTTGCAACACAAGGTGCATAGTTTGCAAGTTAACACCAAAAATCAGACAATTTCATCTGAGGACTGCACTGTTAGCCATTTGCTTTCTGCTGTCCTGGGCAAAGTTTTCTCATGCTCATGTCCCAAGCTGTCATAGCCTGATTTTTATGTACTTCGCTTAAATTTCATGACAGCTGAAATTTCATCTTGATGTTCGGTTTCAAGTGTTTATATTCTCTTATTTTCTAACTTATACCTGGCTATCAAGTAAAAACATCACTGTAATAGAAAAATTATTTGTCTTGTGCACAAAATGATGCTGGTGTTGGTTTGTTTTGTATTGTGAAGTATTGTTTAAGGCCAAAAAAGAGCAGGTAGCTTAGTAAGGTTCAGAGCTGATGCAAACTCATTTTCCATAAAACTTTTCTTACAGTGGGTTCTTCCGTGTCTAATAGTGCACACACCATTTCTCTCTGCCCTGTGGATTTTTCAGCAACTAAAAAAAAGTTGAGTTCTGCTTTGATTTTTATCTTTCCCCTAACTGCAGTACTAGGGGGTTCTCCTGCTTCCTCTCCAATGCTTGGGTCAATTAAGTTAACAGAGATGTCTGAGACCAAAAATTTGTGTCAAAATTTTAGCTGAAAGAGACTCAGATATTCAGAAATGAAAATGGTGAACTTTGACACAGCCTGCAGATACAACACTTGCTACTGGACTGAAGTATATCTGTTTAAAACAAGGCAATACTGCAGGTGCCTGATCTCCCTTTTCCTCCATTTTCTGATCTACTCTGCATTTCCTCTCTTCAGCTCTGCAGTGAAGGACTCCCTGGATAAAAATTAGGACTTTGCAAGAAATTAAACCAACAAGAAGGCTGGGGAGGGACTTTCTACAAAGGCATGTAGTAATGGCTTTACACTAGAAGAGAGCAGATACAGATGAGAGATAAGGAAGAAATTATTCAGTGTGAAGGCGGTGAGGCACTGGAGCAGGCTGCCCAGAGAAGTTATGGATGCTCCATCCCTGGAAGTGTTCAAGACCAGGTTGGATGGGACTTGGAGCAACCTGGTCTAGTGGAAGGTGTCTCTGCCTGTGGCAGGGAGGTTGGAACTTGGTGATCTTTAATGTCCCTTCCAACCCAAATAATTCAAGGAATCTATGATCTGTTTCTCCTTTCTTTACTACACAGTATGGTTTGCTTTCTCTGTTTAGGGGTGTTGGCACAGCATGTTTGGGATCAAAGTGAGGTTTCTGCCAAGTGTTCACTGGAGTTTGTAGATCCACTGGTAGCTGGTAGACTGAGATTTTGGCACTCACTTGACATTGCTTCTCATGATGGTTGTAGCCCCTTGCTTGCATCTTTCTCTTCCATCTCCCACAGAGACACTTCTGAGCACCTATTGCTTCTGACTGGGCATCCAAGACATTTTTCTTGTCCAGGCCCCATCACAACGTTTACATGATCACTTTTTTATGTGTAGACCAGACCTGTCTGCTGACAAATGCAGTTGAGCTGACAAAAGTGACAAGAAGAACTCACCAGGCAGCCCTTTGTGTGACTGTTCCTGTGAGGCTGGTGTGGGCAGAGCTGGAGTGCACAGTGTACATGCTGGGTGTATGTCTGAGGCTTTGTGTCACCTGGGCAGGTGTTCCTGTGCAGGCAGCTATAAAACAGAGTTGTGTTCTTTTGTATCAGAGCAGCTTCCTGCACGTTCCTGGTAAGGAAAGACAAAATTTGTTTGAACTTCAGCAACATTAAAAGTGTGCATGTGTTCCTAGGGGGTTGTCTGGGTTCCCTGTGGAATTGCCTGTTCCTTCTTATCTGTCTGTAGGCTGTCAAGAGATGTCCAGATGATTAACTAGGACAAGAAAAGGGTTTTTTATTTTCCTGTTAGTTAAATTTGATTGAGTTAGCTACTCTTGTCTTAACCATATTTACCTTCAAAAGTGGCAGTTTTGAAAAAAAAAGCCTTTATAAAATGTGTGGGTGAAATGCATTCACAGCAATAGTTCTGTGTGGCCTTGATTCATGTACTGCCTTCTGAAATTATTGCAGAGTAAATTTGTTTCTGGCAGGGAAAGCAGTGGAGACCTTCTAGGTCAAAAGCAAGTGAATTATTCCATGGACTCCAGTGGGGCCAGGATTTACGTTTCAGTGTGCATACTCTCAGCCTACTTTTTAGCTGCTGTTCCTCTGTCATTAAATAGCGATGTGTCATGGATGGCTATTAATAATATAGGAAGAAATAGTAGATAGTTCTTGGGTTTTAATACCCCTTGAAAAAAATATTAAAATTTAAATATTTCCAGAGAAGTCCAGTGTAGCATGAAGCAGTGGGTGCCAAGTGCCCAGCCATCCCCCTTCTGAGGGTGGTTGTGTTGGCCAGCTCTAGCTTTTCCTCATGGACTGAACATCCACAGCTTCCCCAGAGATCATGATGCATTTTGGGAGCAGAGTTTTCCATATGGTTTCACCCCAAAGGAGGCCAGGTTGTGTGCTCTCAGGCTGCTTCACGATGTCAAACAGAAGATGGTGAGAGAAAGATGAGTTTTGAGCCCAAACTGCTGATTTGAACGATAGCACAGGCACACAGAGAGAAAACTGAGCTGCTCATGAAACAGCTCCAAAGCAGCCTCCCTTTACAGCTGGCACTTTAAGCAAACCAGAGGCTATGTCATTTGAGAAGCGGCTCATAAACAGTGGCTGTTGAGGAGAAATTTGGCCTGTGCAAAATGGGTGTGCACAGAGGCTGCAAACCTCTTCTGAAATATCTCTTCCACGTTTCAGCAGTTGGATGTTCCCATCAGGAGGTGCAGGCAAAGTGTCAAACACAGCCCATTCCCATTAAATGATGGGTTTTGCTTCCAGGGAAGATTGTACCTTCTGCTAAAAATCTTGTGAGCTTTTTTTCTTCTTTGTTTTCTCTCTTTTCAATCACTAAGGACATTCACATAGAACAGGATAGCTGTGTTTTAACTGTTCTTCCATGTCCCTAAAGTGTCTTCCCTAGCTGAGAACACAGTTGCTGTATGTCTTGCAACCAGTCACAGAAGTGATTAAATGTCAAAAAAGTAGATGTTAAATCTGTGTGAAGAGAGGCAGATCTAACATCTGGGAGTCCCAAGAAATAGGATTTTTATGGTGGTGGAGCTTCAGTACTGAAAGAAAAAAAGTTGCAATGGAGACAGTGGTCAATAGGAGATACAGCACACGAAGACAGTGCTGGCAACTGCTTTGGCAGTTAACATTTAGCTTCATTGAAACTAATGGAGGAAAGAAAATATGAATAAATAGTCTGGAAGATTTTTCTTCCATTGCAGTGTAAGAGGAAAGGGACACAGTTAACTGACGGCTGAACATTTTATTGTGAATTACAGCAATTGCAACACTGTTGTGTATGCCTTCATATGTGTTGGTAAGTGTATTTCTATAGACAGGCAGGTAGTTGACATAAAACTGCAGGCAGATTTGCAAATTCAGAATTACTTGCTACTGACTGAACATACAGGTAGTTTCACTTGCCTTTTGTTGTGAACTGAGACTTTAATTGTTGGGGCCTAAATGTTTAATACTGTTTATCTACTTTGTCTAATTTTTAACAAAAATGTCAAATAAAAGGCTTAGATATTGCAGAATGGGAAAGGAGAAAAAAATTGGCCCTAAGTAATCATTGAAACATTTTTATGAAAACTGTAATGCCACTAGAATCTGAAGGAGGGCAGTCAGTATGTTATCACTTGCAAGAAGCTTGAAAGTTTGAATTTGCATTATGAGCACTGGGTAAAAGAAAAACTGAACTAAACAAGCCAGGTAGAAACTTGTTAGCATTTGACAGATCTGTTCACTCAGGATTACATACTTATACTTGGCCTTTTCCCCCTGTACAGCTTGTACAACCTACCCAGACCCAGCTAAATTTGCCTAAAGTTTTCCCTGTCACCATGCCTTCCAGCTGGCAGGGAAGCACCTTGGCTGCTCCTCTGGGCAGAATGCCTGCTGGGCATACTGCTGGGGGGGTGTTGGTGTCCACTGAGAAATGTCTTCCTGTGTCACCAAGCTCTGTGTCACAGAGGCAAGAGCATAAGAGCATCCCATTAGTTTGGGATGTCCTGTTTAGAAATACTGTTCATATCTAATGCACAAGTTACAGGTTTTTGCCTAAGGAATGTACAGAAGTTTGTAGTTTGTAAGGCACTAGGTCAGGAGTTCAGATAGGCTTCAGTCATAATGACAGGCGACTTATCCATTTGGTTTCCTATTTCCTAGGATTTATTCTGTTGTTCTGATAGGATATGATTTAAAACACACTGAAGCGCCAGTGCAGGCTAATAGCCCCTTCTCCTACACTGGAACACATCACTGAGATTAGAAGATACTGTACTTTGTATCTGTCTCCCATGGTGAGGGAGAGAATACCTGAGATATATGGGTCTCTGCCGACAAAGACCACCTCACAGGCTGTCAGCTGAATTTGGAGTGGGAATCAGATCCAGAAAACAGATACCTGCATTTAGGTGTCTAAATTCACACTAGACAATGGATATTTAGTTATGGCAGTCAATGGAGCTGGGAGTGTGATTCAGCTGAGAGAATGTAGGTATCCATCCTCTGTTGAGCTGAATCCCTCCTAGCAGTGGGAGGTGGAACACTGAGCTCATACCAGTGTGTCGACACCCTGGGTACACAGCTACAGTCTGGAAGCCCATCCCTGGTAAGGATGTGCTGATGACAGGGATTCAGTCTCCAGTTGCTGCATTGTTTCTGTAGTTTAGAGGGGGGCGGGCTAGACCCCCCCCACTGGCAAAGGCTGGAGCTGCAGAGCCCTCCGGAGAGTCGGAGCTTGTGTAGGCAAGCTTCATCCTCTCTCTGAGGGGTGGGTGAGCACATTAGACCTTATTTAGGTAGTCAAAATGGCACTCTAGGCTGTGCAATAAAGAAACGACATCTCTCTGTTAAATTTTTTTTTACAACCTCAGTTGTTGAGTTCAGACAAATAGACTTAACCAAGCCTTCTTAGGATATGAAACATTAGTATATACCACTTATGTTTGAAGCTATGTTTTGGATTTTATTTTCCAGACAAAAGAGTAATTTAAAATTATGCAAATGAGCTGCCAAAGCAAGGCATTATGCAGATTTGTGAGGCAGGCAGCAGATGTTAACCCTTGGTGCTGCGGCTCGCTGCAGAGGGAGCACTGCTGCAGCAGCTCTTCGTGAATTCCTTCCAGCCCTTGTGCTCTTTAATCACAGCACTCCTGTGGCAGGGCCTGAGGTGTGAGACTCACCCCCTACACACCCCCATTGCCAAGTGGATTTAGGTGATGGAGGAGGTGTGTTTACTGCATTGTTCACCTCACAGTCCTGCCCAGCACAAGCTGTACCCAAATCTGGCCTGGGTGTCTCAGAAGAGACAAGCGTTGTAACCATCATCCGTGGTTTCATACAGGTTGTTCCCAGAATATTTGAAGTGACTGTCATGGGAGAAATATTAAATTGCTTTTCAAATGTCAGCAGTGCAATAACACTTTAAAAACAATTGACACTGTCAGCTCTAAGTCTAGCTTGCTGGGCTGGCTGGTGTACACAAGATGCTCTAGCAGCCTTGACTTTCTGTAGAGGAAAGCTATTAAAAGAACTCCATGTTGTGCTAATTTGTGGGTTCAATAGCTCATTATCCCATCCATCTATAAAGGTGGTGGGAATAACTCTCAGCCAGGAACAGATGGGTTTTGATAGAAATCCAATGTCTGATCTGCTCTGGAAGTTTGCCCTGATCTCTGCAACTGATGCCAACAGCTGACATAGCTCGTGCAAGCACTAGTGCTGAGCAAGAAAGCCAATGTTTTATAGCAGTTTGGCAAATGGCAGGAGCAGGCAAATCCCCAACATGCATAAGGATGTAAGTGCAGCTGATCTCTCTAATGGAGGTGCCTGATGCTGGGTTAAAACAGTGGCAGCCAAGCCTGGGGAAAGAGGGAGAGAGTTCACATTGGGCAGTTTTGGAAGGGCTGGGTTTGTGCCTCAGTCACGCCCATGTGGGATGCCAAGCCCTGTGAATATGGGATTTGTTCAGTGACAGGCAGGGATGGATCTTGCTAAGGGAGGAAGGAGTCTGGCTGCAGTATGGGGGGGCTCGAATCCACATTTCCTCCTGCACTTTAGTTCATAGAACCATACAATAGAATCATACAATCATAGTTGTTCATGGCTCTCTATGAGAGAGCTCACAGAGCAGTGCAGGTTCCAAGGAAAATACCTAGAGTATGTATTTCTGTAGTGAATTATTTCAGTACCAAAAATTGTCTCAGTGTTGCTCCAGGACACAGAGGTAATCCGGGTTTCTCTCTTGAACCCTCTAACACCCAAACCCTTTGAAGTTTTCTCCACTCACCAAATAGCTCCCTCCCTTTCTTTCTAGTTAAGGGTATCATTTCAAGCTGCCTCTCAGAAGCTGTCTGTCTTAGCCAGTACACATTACTGATTGAACACTTCATTATGTTCAAACCTGGGTGCTGTCAGTGAATTTACAGACTTAAAACCCATGTCCGTTTTTAAACTGGATACACATGCGTGTGCACAAAAGCTATTGTGCTCATTGTAGGTACTTTGGTTTTGCTTGTTCTTAAGAGCATTTTTGGCTCAGAAATGTGATGTGTCTCACATATTTGGAAAGAGTTGTCCAAAGCACATGATCAACATCTGTTGGCTTCGATATGCCAGAGGAGCTATGTAAGAGATGCAGAGATCAAAGAATACATTGCTGCTGTGCATATTTGTTTTTAAATTTGGATTTTCTGTTTTAAATTTGGAGTTTTTCTATTGCTCAGCAATTTGAGCAATGGAGTGATGGTCTGGTTAGTAAAAAAATGCATGAAACCCACCTATATTGGTTCAGGTTTTGTTAGTTTTGGAGGGAAAAAATATAAGGATAAAAAGCTGAAAAGGATATAAATCAGACACTGCTGCTGTACTCCCCATGCCTGGCCAGCTTTAAAGAACTAAATTAGTTTAAATAGGCAGAAATGCTGTGTTATGATGGCAAAGAACAAAATTGAGCACAAAGACCATGGAAGAAAGTTGCTAGGAAACCTCTACAGTGCTCTGGAAAAGTTTTGCAGCACATGCACCTATAAGAGAGTTGTCACCACCTGCCAGCCTGGGCATTTCCTAAAAACTGGGGTGTAAAATAGTAGTCCACATTGATTTTTATAAATGCAGCACCAGGAAATGCCTTACAGCTCATTTTAAATCAGTGCAGCTTCACGGGACTGTAAGCTGTTCCCAGCACCATCCCTGAAAACTCAACACTAAGATCCAGTCCACAGTAACTCTGAAACCCTGACTTCTGTGTCCAGGCAAGGTCTGCACAGACTGCACTTAACTTAATTAGGTTCTTAGTGAAGATCTTTGCTTCTGTGAGGTCTATCCCATGCTGAGATTTCAATAAGGTAAACTGTAAGCTAGACTAGCCCTCTAGAGGCATGGCCACAGAGTCTCTTCTCTTTTGCATTGAGCCTCAGGGTGGTTTTGCCAGCAGAGATTTCCTGCAGGCATGCTGCCACCTCAGGTGGATTCTCTGCGTGGGGATGCTTCAGAAAGTTGAGGTGCATCAATCAGTGTTAAAACTGCAGATCCACAATGTCAGCATGCACATGTTAAAACCCCAATTTCTGTACCAAGAAGTTGTAATTATGATGATACCTTAATGATGATATCTTAATCCTTTTAACACTTGATTTCTTTCCTATGGCTACCTCATAGTTTAACCATTTAAGTCCATTTCTATGAAGAAACTGGTAGATGAAAGATTAAGGAATCACCAGAGATTGTGTTTTCCTTTCATCATGAAGTCATCTGTCATTGCAGCTCATGACTGGGATTAAGACAGGCAATGTCTCTCAGGGGTTGCTAGGATTGCTTGTCTACACACTTCCTTGGTAGCTTTTTCCAAAAATGGATGATGTGCGGTGCAGTGATGGAGGAATGGCTGCTGTGTGCACAATAAACAGAGCAAGCTGGCCACGGTTTAAGTCTCTGTGAAATTCCCTGTGTGTGGGAACCCCTGAAGGTGTGTCACCAGCAAACTCCTGCCTGCCACCACCTGTCCTTGTTATATGGTTCATTCTGCACTCCTCCCTGCCCACCTGGCAAAGTGACCCATCGTGCTAAAAGCCATTAGCACTCAGAAGGTGGACAAGGGGATCTCCTGCTCCTTCAAAGATAAACAGTAAATTAAGATAAATGAGGAATGCATGTTAAACCTGAAGATACTCGTTTAAAGAAAGATACCTTTTGTAACAACAGGATTCATTCCACAACAAAGAAGGCACTCCAGAGATGTGATGCTGATATGCAATACTGATACATTAAGTATGGCTCTTACAGGATTTTCCATTCTGGTTTATCTAGTCTGTTGACACATAAAAAAGGAAAGATCCAGATCTTCAGTTTAACTTAAAAAAAAAACAAACCACCAAACCTCTTAGGAAATCCTTTTTTACACAACATATAATTAATATATGGAATCAACACTGGATATCCTGACAGGTTTAGACTAGCTCTGCACTTGATGGTCTAGCAGCCTTTGTGAGCTCTGTCCCTGTGAGATGTTGTGGGAGGGAGGGCTCCACAACTGTCTGTAAAGGCAGGAATCCAGCTGTTAATGCAAAGAAAAGCCTTTAGTTTCTGGAGCAAGAAGCCCATGTGAGAGTTATAGCAACATCTGGACCTTTCTTGGTTCAAAGAAAGTTTTTCTGCATTTCAGAAAGGATTATGGGCATGCACAGAAATAATTTCCAGTAGTGTTACTGGAGTGAGGTCACATCTAAAGATTCTCAGGTGCTACACTTTGTGACTCAGAAAGCAGCACCCATGTCACATGCTCTTACAGCAGTGATGTCCACACCCGAGCAAGTTCACTTCCTTATGGCAAGTGAGGAGAAATGAGGACCCAACAGATTCAGCTGTACAGCTGCTGATGGGAATAGCCATGTCCTAGCAGCACGTCTCTCTTTTGTTGGCTGCAGAGAAAATTTAGAGGGGAGTGGAAGTGTTTACTGTAGGTTTGAAGAGGTTTGAAGAGAGTGAAGCCCATCAAGATGGCTGCTGACTGCAGCTGGGGAGCCATCTGCTTTCCCTGCTCTGAAGGCAGTGCTACCCCAGATGGGGTCCTGGGAGACTTGCAGGTTCCACTTGGTGCTGGATGACTGAAGCAGGCACCTCTTGCAGCTGTCCATCCTGTCCCTTTGGTAGCACAGTTGCCCCAAAGCAAGGATGTGCTCCTCCCATGAATCATCTTCTCAGCCACCTAAGTTAATGTGTCACTACATCTCTTGATCCCTGTGCTCACCACAGCCATGGCCTTAAGACTGGTGCAGAGCAGAGCAGGACCTGGGCAGGTCTTGCTCAGATGCAGGGCAGCTGAGTAGTAAAGAGAAACAGGAAGTTCAAGTTCAAAGGCAGGTGTGACACAAAGGAAAAGGTGACAGTACTATCACCAAGCCAGCAGGCATAGCCCTGTGCAGCCCACTGGTGTCCACTGGACCCCTCACATCAGTATGTACTATGGCAGCACCATATCTCCAGCTGGAAATGAGAAGGGGTTTTCCCCAAAGTATCCAGCACAGGCAGGACTGTTAGAGGCAGGACTCCAGAGCAAACCTAAGCCTTGCTTGTCACCACTCCATCCTTGTGCACAGGTAATTGCCTCTTCCAGAGCAGCAGTCCTCACAGACCTGCGCCTGGGACGTGCAAAGCATCTGGGCCATCACAGAGATCAGTGCTTCTGAAAGATGGTTTGATTGTTATAGTTCATCAAAGCACAGGCTTAACTTTAAACTCCTCAGTCATACAAGTAGTTACTGTCTGACCCTGTCTCACACCCTAACGGTATTACCAAAGGAGGGGAAAAAGAATTGAAATTTTACACCATGGCATATGGAGTGATTCAGAATTTTTCTAAAATGAAGATGGTGAGAAAGTTTTTGTCAGGTCTTTCATCCCTTTCAAAAATAGAACCCCCTGGATGTGGCTAGAGAGGGCTCATGCTGTGAGCTGGAGTTTTTGTAATCACTGCTGACTGGAAGTGCCTGTCAGTCTGCTATGTGCATTTTTCCAGTCTGTTTTATAATACAACGAAATTGCTGTTCCCACATTTTAAGAGATACTTCACAAGTTTCTTGGGAGAGGACACCAATCTCCAAGGCGAATTCATTTTTCCTCTAGAAAAAGGAATTTTTCCATTTTTTCTTCTTAAACTATTTAATTTTTTAATTATTCACAGAGGCTGAAAATTGATTCAAACAAATGTTGGGTAAGCTCCAGGTATTCCCCAAATTGGAAACCAGCAATTGAAAAGAGAAAAAAGAAAAGAAAGAAAAGAAAAGAGAAGATAGAAGAGAGAAGAGAGGAGAGAGGAGAGAGAAGAGAGAAGAGAGAAAGAGAAGAGAAGAGAAGAGAAGAGAAGAGAAGAGAAGAGAAGAGAAGAGAAGAGAAGAGAAGAGAAAAGAAAAAGAAAAGAAAAAAGAAAAGAAAAGAGAAAAGAAAAGAAAAGAAAAGAAAAGAAAAGAAAAGAAAAGAAAAGAAAAGAAAAGAAAAGAAAAGAAAAGAAAAGAGAAAAGAGAAAAATCCATAAATTGAGGAATTTTGTATTTCCTAATACTTAAGTGGTGAATCATCTCTTGTAGAGTGGCACATCAGGATGTATATCCAGGCAGATGCTCATATCCCTGTGAGTGGCCCTAAACCACTGCAGGAACAAGATAATGGAAGCTCTTCAATTTTAGCCAGCAGCTTATTTACCTTGTAAATTACCAGCTCTGAGGACACTGTCAATAAAACCTCTGAGATCCTGAGATAGACTTACTGGAGAAAGTAAGGCTGGCACAGCTCCTGTTTCACCATGCTTAGTGCTATGAGGTTGGACCTGTGAGCTCACAGCTCATCCTTCTGGGCCACTGCTGTTGCTGCACCTTGCCAGGGAGATCCTCAGGGCAAACAAAAACTGCTCATCCTCCTTTAAACTGGGAAGAATCAAAAGGAAGGCAAAATTAGGACTGGGATTTTCTTGTCATCATGAGAGCCCATGCCTTGTTCCATCTGTGCAGAGAAAAGCTGTCACAGAAATGATGGGAGGCTGGCGGTGAGACCTGACTGCCAAAGGAAGACACTGCTAGTAGCCTGTAGTGTACAGCTGATGTTGATGAGAGGTATAAATTTAATTGGTAACTCATTTCTTATTAAAACTGACTTTTTTTTTTCTTCCTAGCAGCACAGACAAGAGTGGAAATGTTTCACATAATCACTGATTTCACTGAAACTTTGACAGCATTATCAAGCATTTTTAAACCTTTTGGATTTTATATTAATCCCATAAAACATCCAAGATATAAACATTACATTACACAACAATGTAAACAAAGGACTTCAGTAAACTTAGTTTTGATACTTCTATTAAGTTCCAAATTTGGAATGAAAGGAGATGTGAAATCAAATTCCCCAAGAAAATGTGTGACATCTCACACAGCTCTAACCATTCTTGCATAAGTCTCAAGGAGCCCAGTGATCTCTGTTGATGTACAAGTCTCCTCCTGCACTCAGTGATGCTGCAAAACATCCAGCACACCTGGCACAAAGGGAATTCTTATTCACATCCTATTGGATGCTTAGGGTCACCTTCCAGGGCAGCAGCACCAATAGCCAGTACTGTGTTTTGGGGAGGTACTTTCTGAAGCACACTGATGGAAGTGTAGAGGTCTTCTCTTACTGCACGAGTAACTTGGGCACATCTCTGACAAGTGGGTATGCCTTACCTTTATCTTTTAGAAAAGAAAAAGAAAGGCACATGCAAACTATTTTGTGTGGAAGAGAACATGGATGTTGGAGAAATGAGAGAGTTCTTGTTAAAAGAGAGCTCTCTCATATTGCACTAGAACATTGATTTCTACTCCTGCAGCAAAGCTGGGTCTGTCCTGGACAGAAGCAGATGTCAGACTATTAACTAACAACATGGAATGCACTTTTTTGTAGCAAAAAACATTTTATTTGTTTGCATTTGGGTGGACAAGATGCCTACAATGGAAGAACAAGACTCAGCAGATACACTACATACTGAACTGCACAGGCACCAGTGGCTTTGGACACTTGTTCTCAGATGGAGGTTTGTACCCAGGGCACTGTGCACAGCTGGGTAATACCACCTATCTTGTTCATCCACCTGAGAGCTGGAAAGCACAAATAATGACCATCTTCAGCTACTCCACAATTTACATCTCTTCTGGGTGCTCAGTTAGCTGAACTATTTGTACTAAATGGGAACATTAGGAATACAGTAATGTTAGCTGAAAACAAAAGCTGAAGCAAGGGATTCTCAGAGCAGCTTTAGGGCCTGAAAACTGCTGCAGTCCTCCTGTGTTTGCTACAGAAAGGTGATGTGGAGTCCTGGAAAAGACTCTGTGACAGAGAGAAAAAAATTTCAATTTATCAGCAGGCTCTCTCTTTTAAGAATTGTAACAGCTTTCAGATGCTACCTTTGGGAAGAGGGACTGGCTTGATGGAGGGAGTGAGGAGCTCTCTCATAACATCACCCCCTCCAAACATGCAGGATGGCAAGCAGCTGCTGTGAGCCCAGGCAGTCTGCACTGTCCCAGCAGCACAGGAGCAATGGCAGGGACAGCATAGCCAGGCCAGGCCCTCACGTGAATTAGCACCACTGATATTCCATGACAGGCTCACCACAGGCTTTTGTTCTCCATGGTATGGTGCTGCAGGATGTTTTGGTCAAGATCCTTTGTACACATGAGATAAAGCATCTTCAGCGTGATGCTGGGTGCCATGGTGCCCTAAAGGATGCTGGGGAAAGATCTGTCACAACTTTAATTACATTCAAACATGCAGAGCTAGAGTGAATAATACCATGGGCAGGTCAGGAATTGATTAGCTAGTTTGCTGTGAAAGGGAAGGGTACCACTCCTTTTCTTCCACCTGGCCTGTTTAGACCAGACCTTGCTAGGAAGAAGGACATTTATTCACTTAAGTGTAAGAAAATAATGGTGCTGCCTCTCAGATCCCCACCACTATGTGCCAGTGGGAGAGAGTCCAGGATAATTCAGGAACATTATTTGGTAGGAAAACGTTAGGACAGCACTAGGAAAACAAGGAAAAGACAACTCTTTTAAAGTTGACCAAGCATCAGTGTGTCTGAGCAGTAGCTTGAGGAATCAGTGCAAAATATTTGATCAATTGTTTAAATTTGAAGGAATTCAAATGTTCCATTATCAGTTTCAAGTGGAGAAAGAATTCCTTGAGGAAAGATATAAAAAGCAGTTATTGATATAACATGAATATTTTTTCTCATGAAGGTTAAAGAGTGTGAAATATGTCGGTAAAACCAAGAGAATATCAAAGGATGTCTCATTTACATGAACAGTGAGCTGGCAATACAGAAATACCATCCCCAGGAGTTAATTCCACAGGTTTATATGAGAAGTCAATGCCACTCCAAGGAGCAGGAGGCTGAGCTGGAGCCTGATGCCCTGGGTCTGCTCCAAGCTTTTCAGCAATACTTGGCTGGACACATAGGTGCACAGTTACATGGCTAATTACTTCCGTTCCATATGGAAATTAGAGGAGGAGAAAATTATCATTATTATCATTTGAGCACATGATTACCTGAGTGCAGTGTGTGGCTGCAGTGCTCTGTATGCAATTGCACTCTCAGTTAAATCGTGCCTGGTGTTCTGTCTTGAGAGTTGGTCAAGACTCGGCCTAAAGTGATATCCTTACACCCCACTTAAGAAGGCGATTGTTATGTTAAGCAATTCTGGCTGATTCCTGTAAATCAGTGCTTCAGACATGATCAAAACCTGCTAGATCTGAAAATATGTTGACCACACTCTGAATTGATCTGTCCTTGCTGAACTTGATCTGCTCTTGCTCAAAAGAGACCAAGAGAAACCTTGAAAGAATGGTTAATTCAGGCACTGTGTTTGAAAGGGCAATGAATACAGCAATGCTTCCAGCCCTGGGAGTTAGATTTTGGGGGTTTGAAGGTTTAGGGTTGGGTTTTTTATTTGGTGGGGTTTTGGAGAGTGGTTTTTTGGGGGTTTTTTAGGGGCTTTTTTTGAGTTTTAGGTCATATGGAGTATCTTCAAGTCCATCTCTATGGACTCCCCTGACAATTCAGTGGACTCTGTGGACTCAGTGGACTCTGAGTGGTGACGTCCCTGGCTCCACGCTGTGGACAAGGGGAGACAGTCACACCTGACAGTAAGCAATGAAGGACATATTCCAGTTTCCATCTCTCCATTCTGCTTTTACGTTTTAGGAGCTTCTCAGCTTCATGTACCCATGAAGGTCAGGGAGACCTTGACAGCCAGGGATGCTAGAGCAGCCAAAGAACCTCTGCTGTGTTTGACTTGTCTGTGTTGAGCTGTTGTCTTTGAGGTCACTGTGGGAGTGGGTTCCAGACAACCTGTGAGACTGACAAGGGCTGGATGAGACATGGATGCTGTAGCACATGCACTCCTTCATTCTCCTGCTCATGCCAGGTCAGAGCTGACTGTGCAGGCTCCCTGGGAATACAGCAGATGTGAAACAGTAGGATTTTCTGTTCCATTGATAAGTAAAGACAATTTCAAAACAGCACTTGCAAGTTAGGCTTATTGATGGACTCACTTCCTGACAGCCCCAAACATGTTTCATTGCCCGTTCTCAGCAGAAATCAAAATTCACCTTAACTTCACTGGGCAGGGTTAGGCTGAAGCCTTCATCATACCACAGTGGTGTTACCCTGCTGATTCTCCATGTCGCAGTGACATGCAGCATCCATGGATCAGCATGTCACCAGCAACTCCACATTGCATTTACAGCACCAGCTGACTTGCAGAGAAGGAGAACTACTAAGAGATCCTCTCTACTAGAGGGAGTATTGGAACTACCCCACCAGCAGCTGGAGTAACACACTGTGTGGCAGTAGTCCCTTGTTCCCCTAGGGAAATTGAGCTGAGTTGGTTCTTGAAATACAGACAGCACATCTTCAAGGTAGAGTTGATCTGTACTCAAAACAATTCTTATCCATCTATCTACCTTCTAGGAAGTGTTTGGTGCCCCTTTCAAGTGGGGCCAGCTAGGCAGACCCACAGAAATGGGGATGCCACTTCCCCATGCTTGAAGATCACCAGCTCCACAGTGGTGACACTGGCCAAGTCACATGCACAAGGTTGATTGTTCCTCCAGTGTGGGCCTATAATTACCCATTCATGCCCAGAAGGGCAGGCAAGCTCTCCCACAGCTCACAGGAAATAATTACAGAGCAGCTCACCTTCCTGCAGTACAAACTCTTCCTGATACATCCCAGAGGCACCAGCAGCATTACTCATAGTGGGTGATGTTTCCCAGCGTGATTCTCATGCCCTGGCTCAGCTGTCCATCCCACTCCCGTCTGGGGCTTGTCCAGCCCAGGACAGCACATTGATGCAGGGGAGCTGGGGAGGAAGTGGAGGACACAGCTCTGTTTGTGGGAAGCAGCCTGTCAAGAAATGCTTGTTTAACACATGGCAGATCAGCCTGCCTCAGGAGTGAGTGGTTTCTGTAAATCAAATAGCATCTCATGAGTCAGGAGCCCAACCCTTTATTACAGAGTTGCAGATTTTCAGAAATCGCTGTAGTTCGGGGATTTTTATTGTTAATGGTTGTTGGTTTTCATGTACCAGCCTAAGGTGGGATCTGACTCCTTAGAACTATTAAGAGTATAGGTTTCTCTGTAATGCCAGCACACAAAGAGAGTAAAAGCCTGGAAAGGGATACCAGGCAACCCATCTTCATTTGCAAAGAGAGACAGATTAGTCCTTCTTCTCTGAATGCTTTTGAGGCCCCTTTCTGAAAAATTACATCCACAGACTGTAAACTCTCTGGGGACACTACTGGAAATGATCATGTATAGCTGAGGATGCTGAAATAAAATTTGTAATACTCAGCTGCTGTAATCTGCAAGCAGTGCTAAGTGGTAGAGGGGTAGCAACCACCTTCCAAAGCTGTTTCCAAGTACATAGGATCAAGAGAGTCACTTGTCAGCCACAGCAGGTGCCCACTTCTGCTTAGCCCCTAGAAAGTCATAGTGAGGATGATCACCATCCTTGTAAATCCTTATAGAAATTTCATAAAATATAAAATGAAAAATAATTAATTGAGTTGTCTAGTGTAGCTTCCCATCCATCTCTCATAAGTGCAAAGTGAACAATTTGCAGCAGAAGACCAAAAGTTTAAAGTGTGTGGGGGTAACTAAAAACAGCAATAGGAGCATGAAAAAGCTCTTTACCAACATACAATTATTGCTTAGCTGCTGCAGTAATGGGAAACAAGGCTACAAATTACTTTCAGAGCTCTATATTTCTATTGTTTTTAAGACTACAGCCCATTTTTCAGAGCATTACAAAAACATCCTGCCTGCAGATAAGCTTTTATGTTTTTTAAACACTGATTGCAAACATAAGTGCAGGTATGTGGTTGGTGTGAGAGGGCCCTTGGGGATGAGCCATGGGTGTTTCAGGAAGTCTCTGTAAACCGGTGTTGCCACCACTGGATTAATTAATTCCACAGTGGGCACTCCCTGACATGGTGTTTCATCCTACTGCAGGATTTCCTGGGAGGTTTTGGGACACAGTAAGACAAGGCAAAGCACAAACCATTCCCAAGGTATGGCAACACACACCAAGAGCACTGCTGGACGCTGTGCTTCTGCCTGGGATGATGGGATGGGAAAGGGGGCAGTGGAGGAGAGCAGAGCTTGGCACGTAGCTGCTTGGTTCATTTGTGTCCAGGCTCACCTACTTATCCTACGTAGGGTACATGGTGATGCCCTCCAAGGTTATTTTGCATTCAGGCCCCTCTGCTCAGTGTTCTGCTTGCAGACCATGCTGATGCTCTGCTGCACTGAGGACAATTTCCCTGGATGGGCACACCTGGGGGGAAAGGTTCTCATCCCTTGGCATAAAGATGCATCCCAAAGGAGGCAGCAACCTATGGGCACCCCTGCCTGTAGACCCTCCTCAGTCTCCTGTGGAGCACGTGGCAAATCTTCAACACCCCAATTTCATATGCCAGGAAGGTTTAGGTTCAAATTATTTTTGAGCTGTTGCTTTCCCTGCAGAAATTTTGTTTTGATACACATCCTTGTGTTCAGCATCTTTGCTTTGTTGTGGCTTCTGCAGTCCCTACTTGTGTACCAGAAGGAAGACTGAGCTCGATGCTCAGTTCAAGTAATCTGCTCCAGATCTCATCTCTTCAGACTGGACTTGGCAAACAAAACCCCCTCTGGGAAATAAAGGGTTCAGACTCACCAGGGAAGAGCAACCTCCTGAAGGGCTCTTTCATGTACAGCTGAAGAGAATAGAGAGTGTCAGACTTTTAAAGACAAAGCAGTACCATCAGAGAGGTGTACAGGCTCCATACAGGAGGGACCCTTCACATGTTGTCAGCCTTTGAGTTCAGCTTTTAAGTAAAAGATTGGTCTTCAGACCAAAAAAGTGATGCCTTTTATGAGTAGTAAAGCACAAAGCAATTTATTTTTTTTATGGATGAAACTACCATTCAATATAAAATAAGCTGTCTCTTTTGAATTATCGATGAGCCAAATTCATATTTCACCTTGGGAAAATAACTCATCATGTGGCTCACCACTGGGCAGATGCCTGAGGGACAAGGGTGTTGGTGCTGCTGAGGCTGGGATTAGCGTTTGTGTCACAGGCCAGTCTGAGGGAATATGTTTCATGTCTTGGGCTCCAGCACTTGTCAGAGGTGATGGGATGGAAGCTGATGGTCAGTATCATTGATGGGAATTGTGGGCAGACATGCTGAAGCAACATTGTGTATGAAACTGCACTCAAGTAATGCTCCCTCTGGCCCATAGCTCTGCTGCCCAGCCACGGTGCATGAATCCCTGCCATGCCCCATCCCCGGCACGTCCTGCTGCCATGGCTCCCCTGCTCCATGGGCGGGTGCTGCGGTTGTGCATGGACCCAGCAGCGGTTCCCATGGTGACTGCGGAACTGTGCTGTCCTGGAGCCATTGTGTCACAAGGTACCTGCAGGAAGGCTGCAGGAACACCTGCAGCAAGGCTGCAGAAACATCTGCGGCTCTGCTCCGCGCTCACCACCAGATGAAGCTGTCGGGGCATTAGAGTTTCCCCTTGCCCTGACACGCTTCACAGCGCGACAATGGAAGAGAGTGCACGCCACCTGAGGCACGTACAGAGGCAGGTGAGGCTGCTGGACCTGCGCCTGCAGCTGCTGCGGGACAGGCTGTGTGGCTGCCGCCTGCATAGGCCCTGCTCTGTCCTGAGTCACCACTGCTGCTCACACCTGCCCGACTGCCGGACCCTGCGGAGAAGAGCCCTCGCTGCAAAGCTGGATCTGGAGCGACGACTGGACAGGTAAGAGAGAGTTGCCTGCTTTCTACGGACATCGGCAACCTTTAATGTAGGATAAAGGGAGGTTTGACATTGCTATTGGGAGCAAAGGTTGAAACAGATAAGCAGGATGGGAGCGAAATAGCCCTTTTGGAGAAATAAACTGAACGGGATACGGGAAGGTAAAGATTGTTCTTTTGTTTTAATTCCAGAATGAAAAGACTCGCCATGGCGTTGCACTCATGCTGTGATCATGGTCGTTTGGCTTTGGTCGATGCAAAGGGGTTTGACCCCTGTGATGTCTCTGTAAATGTGAAAGATGGGAAGGTGACCGTGTCAGCAGAGCACTCGGAGGAGCACAACAGCGCACTGGCAAAGACATCCAACTACAGAAAATACAAGAAGGAATTCAGCCTGCCGCCGGGGGACGACGAGATGACCTACTCACTGGAATCCAGCAGCCTCACGACGATTGAAAAGCCGCCACCACCACCCAGTTGCTGCCCTCTCCACTGCAGCTGCCCTCACCACAGTGACTGCCCTCACCACAGTGGCTGCCCTCACCACTGCTGCTGCTGAGCTGCAGCCAGGAGCCAAACCCAGGCACAGGCATTCCTCTGCCTCTTTCCTCTCCATCGGATTTAGATCTGTCGCAATAACTGTGTGTCAACAGCCTCTCTTACCTCTTCCACAAAAGAAGGCAGCACTCTGAGCAGATTGTGTGAGTCTCTTTTTGAAGGGCTTCGGTGGGCAAAAAAACCAGTGCCATCAGGAAAACACAAGGATGTTTTTGGGCATACATGGCTGTGGTCACTTACTGGGTACTGACGGCAGGGCTAGGGGTGGTGGATTCAGCGCATAAAAATCTCATGGATTATAAAGGCTGAGAGGCACCTCTTATAATCAGTCACATTTCACAGTGTAAGGACACTTCTCTCAATCCAACTTCTTCCACTGAGCTCTAGGGTATTTCTAGGAAGAAAATCTTGATGATAAAAACCTTGAGGGGAGGTGCCTTCTCCCACAAAAATCAAGCTGTACTCTTTGTTCCCTTGGTTAGGTTTTTGCAGAGACTGCCTCGCTGGGAAAAGATGTGAATGAATGACAGAGAGATTTTAGTTAGAAGAGTTGGGATTAGGGAAGGACACTTGCCAGCTGAGGAGGGGATGTCAGAGTTTCCTGCTGAATCAATGGCTCCAAAATAATAAGAAAATATTTTTCATATTGGGAGAGGGGGAGAATTGTCAGTATAATTGCTTGATGGCAATTTTAACTTTGCTGCCCTGGCCTCAGCACTTGGGTATGCACTCCTGTGGGAAGCAGCATTACCTCCCACTGCAGAAAGATGTGTGACAACAACATACCTGGTGCCTGCATCTACCAGCCACCTGGGCCAGCATCTCCCCAGCGAGTGCCACCTGGTTCAGGTTTCATGAGCCCCTGGGGCTGCAGGGAAGAAGGTTGCCAACTCTTCGTGTGGTGCACTCCCCTGCAGCAGACTTTCCTAACTCGATGTTTTAGGTTGTGCTGGCACAGAACCTGATGTTCTAACCTGCCAGGTGAGAGAGTGAGCAGCCTGTGGGCCAGTGCTCTGCAGCTGTGCTGTGTGCTTGAAACCCTTCAGAGAGGAGCAGTGTCCCTGCCATCAGCCTGGCTGAGAAATGCAGTTGGTTGCTGTCACACATGAGGATCCTGGCTCCTAAAGGACCCTCGTGCCACTGGGTCAATGTGTCTCAGTGCAGTCAAGGGGTCCCCAGCAGCCAAGGACTCACTGCTGCAGCAGTGAATATTACCCTGGAAACAGTCAGGCCTAAAGAAAACAAAGCCAGTCCTTCATGTACAGCCTGCAAACAGCCTGCATACTTTCATCTCATGAAGGTGGTGAATCAGAGGGGATGGGTTACAGAGCAGCAAGTCCATGGCTGGGAACACCATGGCTGGGGGAGGCCCTCGGCTCCATCGCCCCTGCTCCTCTCCTCTGACTGGGAGCTCCCTCAGTCAAACATGTCACAAGCAGATCAGTTGAGGATCAGTTTGGCTTGGCTATAACCAGCTCAATAGTTTAACTTTGGTGTAAGAAATTAACTGCTTCTGGGATATTTTCAGCATCCAGCTACCACTTAACACCTGATAATAAATGGTAAGCTTCATGGGCTTAGAGTGTAGCTGGGTCAGTGTAGAACCATACGAACATGGAATAGTTTTGGTTTTAAGAGACTTTTTGAAGGTCGTCTTGTCTAATGCCCCTACCATGAGCAGGAACATCTTCCACAAGACCAGGTTGCTTAAAGACCCAGCAAACCTGGCCTCTGGGTGACCTGTTAAAGTGTCTCACCACCCTCATCATAAAAAAATTATTCCTTATGTCACATTTAAATCTTACCTTTTTCAGTTTAAAATTGCTCCCTCAGTCACCACAGGCCTTGGTATAAAATGTCTCTCCATCTTTCTTATAGGCCTTCTTTACATATTGAAAGGGTGCCCATGCACAGGTAGCCTGATTCTGCTGGTGTTGGCCAAGGATGTTTAGACCTAAGATATACCTCACCTGGAAGGCTGCAAGGGAGCCTCCTGTGAGAGCAGACTGCAGGGATGGGAACTGGGGATGGACTGGGAAAGACCATCTTCCTACAAAGCAACCCACTAAGTAATAAAACTGAAACCCCTCTGGGACACATTTTTTGCACTTTGTAATGATTTCTACAGAAGCTGTCTAAGCATGCAGAAGTAAACATATTTCAACATCTCCCCTCCACCCGTGACTTGCAGAATATATTGAGTCCCACAGCAATCACAGGGCTGGCTATGACTGCTCTTATTGCTCATCCTTTAACACATGCTTTTCACACTGTTCCTAAATTAGGCTTCTTGTGCTCCTAACATCAAATTACACTCTTGAGCACTTATTGACAGATATGACTTTCTGAGGAAAATTCTGAATTCGTATTATATCCTGTGAAATGCTAGTCTAGGATGGTAGGAGCATCTTTGAGACCTTTTCTGTGACAGAAGAAAATCACTGAAATAGTCACTTAGTTGTGTTAATGCCTAACAATTTGGGACTTACCAAAATCTGTACCCAACAAATACTGCTTACCTGAGAGTTTGCAAGGAGAAAATATCTTTGGAAAGCCACCATTAACACAACAAGCCATAACATCAGTAACTCCCTTTAAAAAATTCATTTACCACTAGGTGGCAGATACTATTTTTTTTTTAATTTACCACCGTGCAACTATTTTATTCAGCACAAACACACTGAGGGTGGTGTCACAAAGCAATAAGGTTGGCACACACTGGAGTGGTATTTTTCTTTGTTATGCTAATAGCAAATGAAGAGGAGGCAAGAGATAGAGCTGTGTTTTGTGATCCTGGGTGTGCAAGAACCCTCAGAACAGACCAGCATCATATTAAGTTACTGTGCTGGATTATATTGACCTTTGATCCTGCAGCTCTCCCCCATGGAGTACAGCTCCTGGATAAGGCCACTTTCATTTGCTTCAGGAGCCTGGCTCTACCACAGTTATCAGCCCAACAGGGACTTCCAGTGGTTCATGTATCCTTCAGCATATTGTTGCAACAAATTATTTTGGGGGCCAATCTTGACCATCCTCATGTAGCAGATGCCCTCTCTGAATTCTCTGGATGAGGAAGACATTAGAGAAGGTGAATTGGCTCTGTAGTTCTAAATGTTAGTGCATTCTTGAACTCTGCCTTTTTGGGGGCATTTATAAATAGCCAAGAAACTTGTAACGAGAGGTCATCTGAGGATGCTAAATCCAGACCTCTCCTTGGTCATCAATTTCTAGGGGTTTTCACACAGCCAAGCAGTGCTCTGCTGTGCTTTACACAGGCTTAGGCTGTGTAAAACTGTTCTTTCTCTCCCAAGTATTGAAAACCTGGGGAGAGCTGTGCCTTCATGAGAAGGTGCAAAGCAATCCCAGTTCTCCTCTCCTGATGCCCTGATGCACTGCTGCTCCCGAGGGCACAGCTCTGTTCAGGCAGGGGGCTGCTGCTCTCAGTGGGCAGTGCCTGCTTGGCAGGGCTGTTCCTGCCAAGGACTAAGCTGATGCCTGTGGCAGGGGCCAGCTCCACTCTTCCACCTCCCATCCTCATCCTTGGAGCTGCAGCATGGCAAGGCTTCCAGGATCACCCCAGCCATGTGGGGCTGGTGCAGCTGCCCTCCACTGCACCTCCACACAAACAGAGAAGCTTCATCCATCCATTGTGTTTGTGCTTAAAGTTAAATTTAACCATTGTCCCGGCTAAGCTGTTTGGCACCTTAGTCTCTTAGATAAACTTTCCAAGCCTGTTTTCCATCATCTCGCCTGGAGAAAGCCCTAAGAGTTTAGAAGAGAGAGCAGGACCCATGTCTTCAATTCTGCCTTTGTACCAAAGACTCCATAGATTTGTTGTCATTCTGGACTCTGCACTTGTCACCTCATTAATAATCCTGCACTGAATTTAGGTTAGGAGTAAGCTGATCCTTCCAGCACACTCAGTGTGACTGCCAGGAAGCTGCCACCTCCACAAGCATGGGGTGCTGGCCCTTGCTTCTCCTCTTTCGCCCGGCAGGTTCTTTCCCTGGTCTCTGGAATAAAAAGTTTTTCCATCTCTCTCTGTCTTCCAGTTCCCTCTGCCATCCCATTTGTGCCCTTACACTTCAATTGCTGTAGGTCAGGCCTTTCTTTTGATAAGTGATTTATGTGAGTTTGCTTCTTCTCTTGAACCCACTCTCTATGTGAAAAAAGCTTTGCTGTCCTGGAGGTTATCTTTTCAATTGCCCTGTTATGTGGTGTGAAATCATCCCCATGCAGTTGTATTTCTTGATTTCAACATCACTTACAAATAATGGCAGGTCTTTCAGCTCTTTGGTCCCTTGTGCTGGTCCCTATCTTGGAGTGTTGCACAGAGTCTTAAAAAACCTGCAAGTGACAATAATGCTGTAATTAAGAAATCTGAAAACTAAAAATCATCATCCCCCACACCTCACTAGAACAGATTTTAGCTTGCCAGAAAAATTAAATGCAGCCTCTTTTTTGTTTGGGGTTTCTTTGGGGTTTTTTTTGCCATAGCTTTGTGTATCTCCACATGTGTGTGCAGAAAAGCCTGCAAAAGGCAGAGCTGCCAGGGCTCTGCCTCACGGTCACACAAGTGCACGTGGAACTTTAGAACGTGTCAAAAGGGAAAACAAAATCCTCTCTGTGCTGAAGTCTGGGCCCTGGAGAGTCCTGGGTCTCATCAAGGATGAGCACAGCACACAGCAGCCACAGCACCCTGTCCCCTCACATCCCCCCCTGCCCCGGGACTGCCATCTGGGGTGTCACTAGTCACCATGTGCCTCTGTTTGTGGCATGTAGGGTTGTGAGCCTGCAAGCACAGAACCAGGAATACCACCCAGATCATCTGGCTACGGCCCAGTAAGAATTTCAAGGAGAATGTGAGCCAGAAGTCATGTCAGTGGGAAGGCAGAGGAGCCGGGAGAGTTTGTCACTGTGTTCACAGCCCAGGGACAAGCAGCCTCACACCAGCCACAGGCAAGGCACTGGACCCAGCAGGACCCAGTGCTTCAGGCAGCCACAGGACAGACTCTTCCAGAGCCCAGCAGGGAGGGAAGGCTCTGCCCTCTGGCAGAGCAAAGAGGGATGGGGAAGAGGAGGGACTGGGGCCAAGCAAGGTGCACTGAAGACACTCAAACCTGAGCACAGTCCATCAGAGCAACTTCAACGTGCTTCAGAGCCCCCTGCCTCCTGCTCAGGCAATGCTAAGCCATGGCTACCATTGTTTTGTGTCTTGGCTTTTTCCTTTCTTCTGGTAACCTGCTAGAAATGTTTAAATATGAGCAGAATCTGCAGGATGCAGGAGAGGTGACGGGGTAGGAGATGTGAAGTTGAAAACAAGTCGGGCATAAGGACCTCATGCAGATAATTAAAATCACTGAGCCTCTTTTGGTAGAGAGGCAGCAGAAGAAAAGGACTGAAACCAGTCTGAAACAAAGAAGCAGGCAGTAACAGCTGAATGTTATGAAGTCATGCAGCCTTGCTGAAGTTTTAGTGACTGCAAATTCAGTAAAGCTTTGGGACATTGAAAAGAGACAAATAAATTAAAATTCTAGCACTTGGGGCCCACTCATGCCAGGTCTTGAACACTTTCTATTCCCACTAAATTCCCTGTCAACAATAGCACACAGCAGAACTCCACCATTACTGTGAACACCTACACAGTTAACCTCCTTGGAGAAACACAGAGATATTTACATGCCCAGGAGTGAGTGTCACCACACAGAGCTAAGACGAAAACTCCATCATCTTTGGGAAAGTGTCAAAATCCTATCGTCTCTGACAAGGTCCCTACCTCTTCTTAGCTGCTTGGTGTGCCTGGAGAGCCAAGCACTTAGCTTGAAATCCAGGGCTGGCACCCAGAGAGATTTATGGATGGTAGTGCACCAGTGTAATGTAATCCTCACCCCAATATTTAAAAATTGCCCAAGGGACTGACCTACATAAACTCCAAGCCATCCAGTCTGGACTGTGTGCCCAGTTAGCACAATGACATTTTAAACGTGGTGCAGCTGACTCCATTACAATATGAGAGGTTTCATCCAGGAAAAGTATGCAAAGTGTGCACAGAGAATGATGTTTCAGATTGGATTAAAGCTCCAAAACAACCTGGAGGAAGCACTCACTGTTTACTCTCCAGAGCAGCTACTAAAGGAGCAGGAGCAGTGCTTGTACTGTAGTACCTTTCAGCCATTTATGCACTTGCTTCTTCTGGAAAACAGAGGAGAAGCAAGCCCTGACATGGCAGAGGATTACTGCACAAACAGAGGAGAAGCAGTAAATAGGTCAGTAAACATTGGCCAGACTGTAGCCCTGGGGGCTGGGTGTCCTGCTGGCTCCCAACAGAGCTTTGCCCAGGCTGCCTGGGGTCCCTGGAGGCAGGGGTCCTGCTGCCTGCAGCTTGAGCCCTGTCTCCATGGGAGCTCCTGGAAACTGGCTCTTGTCTTCCTGGCTCCCAGGCAGGCACAGTGCAGGGATGCTAGTTTTGCATCCTCTGTGCTGAGCTCCTTCAGCACTGGCCCACCCAAGGACATTAGTGAGAAGAACAAGTTTCCTGCTCCTGTTGAAAACCCAAGTTTCCACTTTGGGTGGCTGCGTGATTGAATACCACACCAGAACCCCATTCTCCTCCCAGGGTGCCTGCAGCCTGTTGTGGAAGTGGGATGAGCCACCTCAATCCCACCATGTGCACCCAGAGCCCTTGCAGAGAGGATGTACTGAAGGCAAATGTGCCAGCTATGTTTGGGAGGAATTTTCCAAAGCATAGGCAAACCCTTAAAGAGGTGCTCCATCACCCTGACAGTAAATGGAGAGGACTGAGCAAGAAGCCAATGCAGATCTTGATGCCAGCATGTGCTTCTGGGAATCACAGCACATGGGGCACCCTGATTGGGATGCAGCCAGATGTTTTGCCACACTTGTTTCATTTTGCATAAACCCTTGAGCTGTATGAGAGAAAACACACACACACAGCTCATCAGGGCTGTACACCCACTGCTGAGCCCTGGCTCTATGCCCTCAGGTGCCATGTGCTGCCAGGGAGCATGAAAGCCAATGCAGCAGAGCTTGGCTTCAGCCACAACATGGTAAGATTTAGATGCAAAGTAAAATCTGGTCTAAAAGAGACCATTTGAACATGAACTCACAGAGGACTATGCAGCCAGGAAGTAGAGGGATGCCTTTCCTGTCAGTGTGTCAGCAGCAGCAGGCAGCTCTGCAGGCAGCACAATCAAAACTTGCCCTCTAACAGCCTATGTGACAGGAATTTATCAGTCACAGCCTGTTCCCTGGGTGCTGGTGACTGAAGCAAAAGCTGCACCTTGTTTGCAGCCAGATTATTGTGGTCCCTGTGCTGTGCCAGGAGCGTCCTGGGCCTCTGCTGTGCCATGTCCACGGCTACTGGAGGCAGGAGTCACCCAGGATGAGGAGCAGTGACACCCATGGACAGTGCTGGGACCTTTCTGGTTTTCTTCATATCTCTGTGGAAATGTTGTACTGACAGAGCAAGGGTATGTTTGGCCAATGGTGTTAGAAAAAAAAAATTCAGATAAGAATTCCCATGGGAAAGCTAAGCACAGGCTAGAGGACATTTGAGTCATTGTGTTGGGAGATGCTGCACCTGAGTGCCTGAGGGCCATGTTCAGTACCTAACTGTTTTGGCAGAAAGCTTATATGTCTGAGACTCAGCACAGTATGGTACAGAGAGTGCTCAAGTCTATATTTCGTCTGAGTAAGAAAAAAACCATGGACAAAATATTGAAGGAGCAAAAATCAGAGGTTCCAAAGATCAGAAGGAATCAGAGTGAGGGACAAATTTAAAGTAAGAACATTCAATTTCATTTTAGGAGGACAGCTGACTTTGGAGCAATGCAAACAGGAAAAGAGTAGGCATGGCTACACAAATAGACTGCCCCCAAAATGGGGAGAGGCACAGGCTTTGGAATAGATCTGACATGTCAAAAGCTTTGGTGGCATTTCCCCGTGCTGATGGTGTGTCATGGCAGAAGTGGATTCCCCTCAACAAAAACTGGGGTAGAGCCCAAGATTTAGCTCAACTCGAGGACAGTCAGCTGAGATGTAATGGTCTGAAGCACAGTGTGCTGAACAGATGGCCTGATGGTGCCTGCTAGTCTGAAAGGCTCATTAGCTTCTACAGAGCATCCTGGGGAAGTCTCACCACAGGGTGTAGGAAGGAGCTCCCATACCCTCCCTGCCAATGACAGCAGTAGCTCAAATCCCAGCACATTTTGTATTCTATAAGGGAAATTTTGTCTTTCGAATCAGAAGTAAATGAAATTACCAGTTAAACACTCACATTCTTGCACAACAGCTATCTCCATACAAGAAAGCTTAATCAGTTCTTTATTTGTAAATCATCTCAATACATCTTGTAGTGCCCCAAGAAAGCCTCTGGTTTCTCCAGGACTTAAATTTTGGTCCTTAAGATCTTTTATTCCAGCATTATTGGGTCAGTCCTGGGGCATTTATGCTTTGGAGAGATGTAAATCTGAGGCTTGGGATCTGTGCAGGAGTTTCTCCAGATGACACCTCCGAGACATGACTTTATCTATCCCATTGTGGGGGCTGGCTTGGAAGAGAAACACTCTGCAGCACCTCCCCTTCACATCCACATTCTTTCACCTCAGGGACACCCAGACTTTCCACTTAAATTCAGGTGCCTTTCTAGACCTCATCTTATTCTTTCTGACCTGTTAACAGCTTTCTGCCCATTGGCATCTTTGAATTTCAATTAGAAAAGAAGTTCAGTTTGCTTCCAGTGATTCATGTGGGAAGGCCCATGAGATCTGGCAGAAAACAGCAGCTCACCACTGACATTTATTGTGCTAGAGCAGAGTATCACAAAGCACAAGTAGGGAGATGAGCTGACCTCTAGTAATCTAACATTTTTAGGCTATTCCTTTGATTTTTACAGAAGGAAAGATAACTGAATGTGTTTGAAGAGCCAGAAGCTCTCTCCCTTGCTTAGCATTAGCATCAATCTCTCTGACATTATTTGTGCTAGTTTTCTCCTGGGTATAGAGATTTAACTGGATTTCAAACATTATCAAGAAGACTCAAAAGCTAAAGGCCAGATATTTTTATGTTTGCTTGCTGAAACAGTTTTTATTCCATCTCCTCAACTGTGATTATAGAGACACTTCTTGCTCCTTTGAAAACAGTGTTAAATTCACAACTGCTCACAAAGCTATATAAAAGCAATTTATTGCACATCACTGAACACCCTCAAGAGGCCTGAGGTAGCATTAGCATTTTTATAGGAAGTGCTGGTATATCCTTTTGCACATACCGTGCTTGTTCTTTTGTTCCTACATGATGTCTATGTTAGGTACATAAATGCTGGCAAAGATGTGCCCAGCCCCACACAAAAGAGCCCAAGCCAGCCAGAAGAGGCTGTGGGGATACTGTGGGCCACACCAGCCTCCACAGCAGCTGCCACGAGGCATTTTAACTCCACAAAGTGCTCAAGACTGAAGGCACATGGTTACAAATCCATCCATGCTGACCACATAAGGCTGGTTTCTCCTGACCAGATAAGCATTGACTCGTGTCACCTCTGGCTAGGACAGGGACACCAGGCTGGGGCAGGTGGCATGCAGAGCACCAAGAGAAGTGACTCAGGATGCCAAACAGACTCTCCAGCAGGTTTTAAGACACATTTCAGCTGAAATAAAGGTGACCATCACCAGTGCCATTGACTGAGCAAAGAAATAAACTTAAAACTTCCAAATAAAGAAAAATAAAGAACAAAAGCAAGCTGCACAGGCTCGTGTTTTCCACCAGTCACACCAGTAAATGCCACAGTAATTCAAATTTAAAACACCCAGATAATTTGGCTTTAAAATCAACAAAGCAGTAGCAGAAGAGTTTCATATGAGCTAATATAGATAGTGCAGATTGAAAGTCACTTGGCACCAGAGAGCAGTAAGGGAATTGCTCAATTTTTGGCCACAGTTCTAAGGGGTTGTAAAAGTTACATGAGCAAATGGATTTGTTACTTTATCAGCTGACATTCCTTTTGATCAAACTTTTTTGTTTTATCTTCCCCTTGTTTTGCCTGTTTATTTTAGGACATTCACTCCTGGTACAGAAGGGTACCAGGTGCTGTTGGTGTACTGCTCTTGGCACAGAGAAGCTGCAGGCTGGATCTCAGATGCAAGAATATTTACAGAAAAGAAGCGTTCAGAATCATCTGCAGCACAAAATTATTTTCTGCTTAGTCTATGGGCCTGAAAAAAAAAAATTCTTTTGCCTGGGCTGCTGCTGCACCTGGCTCCAATTGCTGCCCTGCAGATAGGCAGACATTGCAGCAGGCTGAAGGCAGCTGCCCACGCGGCAGCGACATGCTCGCTCAGCACACTGAGGGCATCCACGTGTCAGGGAGCACCAAGTTCACCACAGCTTCATCACCTGCTCCAGTGTTTGCTTAGAAGCACATGGTTTGTGATGCTCCACTCCCAGCTCAGCTCTCACAGGATTTGATGATGTCTTGGACAGGGCTGAAATTCTTGGAGAGGCTGTTTCAGCCACACTCTGCTGAGTGCTGAGCACAGCCAGGTGTAGTAATTTTCTCTCCAAAGCTCTGCTGCAGGTGCTGGCAGGGCTCTTTGTAACAAACTTTCCTAAAGGCTCTTATTGTATTTATGATCCCCTGAATGCCCTTGGAAACACCAGGAGAATGATAAGAATCAGGCTGGAGGCTTTTTGTCAACTTTGACTAATGAAAAACCCATTTCATGAAACATAGTGACCTTCTTTCCAAAATACCGTGTCCATGTCCCAGACACAAAGGTCTAGAGATGGATGAGTTCATAATTTATGGCTTTGTTTTCAAATCAGTATATCCAGATTCAGAGAAGGGGAGTGGGGTTTTTGTTTGGTTGGTTGGTTGTTTAAAAAAAAAATAAATAAATTCTTAGAGCAGCTACAGGGACTGAAAAATAAGCCTCCCAGATTTCTCCATAAAGCAGTATTATTTTGGCTTGCTACCGAGTTACCCGAAGTGCTGCCATCAGCATAGGAACCACTTAGAATTTAATCAGATCAGTCCAATCTGCTGAGAACTGCAATTTGCCTTTCTAATGCCAAAATAAAAATTATTAGGAGCAGGTTTTCTCTGTTTTTCTCCTGAATTGCAAAAGGGGCCATCAGATGGCAAGCAGAAGGGGAGGGGTGGCTGCCTTCATCCCAGCTCAGTCTCCAGCAGGAGGAGGTCTGAGCTCTGGGGAGGCTCTTTCTCTGCAGAACATGCCAAATGCTGTTCTGTCTCTCCCCAGTGGCTCGTGGTGACTAACATGCAGGCAGAGTCAGTTCCAGCAAGGATGGGAAGCAAAGCCTTGGCAGCACAGCCTGGCACCTACCTTGCATGGATATTGTGTGTTACAAAACCCCTCTCAGCTCCTTTTTGCTTAATTTCAGAACTACCTGGAAGAAGGGCACACAAACTGTCATTACCTGGAGAGGGGAAAAAAGAAAAAAGAATATACAAGACATTGCCAAGATGAAATTCCCAGCTGCAGGTTCTACAGGTCCTGCGAGTTTTGCCTCAAAGGAGGTTGCAGGTGATGTTGCAGGAGCCACAGGCAACAGCTTTCCCAGCTCAGTGACAGCAGAAGAAAAGCTTCTTCTGCTTTCGCTGGTCTCTGCTTCCTTCTTGACAGGCATATTCAGTCCTTCTTCCCCATCGTTCCCTTTGCCAAGGACATGCAATGTTCCTGTCAAAGGGTCTTAGATCCCTGCTGGAAGAGTTCATGTCCTTGATTTCATAACTCTGAAAGGGGAAAAAGGAAGAACAGCTACAAGAAAAACAGCCTCTGAACGACGATTCCTCCCTACACTTCACTGCAGAATGTGTGATGGGCAGGAGCAGGGATGGGATGGCACTGAACTGCTGCCCTGCACTGCAGCACTGGCCTTTGCCTCTGCTGAACATGGACTCAGCAGCTGGAGCTCAGTGCTGCCAAGCTGGAGGCACTGCAGCCCTTGCCCTGGCCTGGCCCTTGCGTGCTCTGTCTCCCCAGGGTCTGACTCAACGAGAGGAATGTGTGGGGAATGCCAACACACTGCAGTAGAGAAGGGGAAGAAAACAGCAAAAGGAAAACATTACTTGGGCTTGGTTTTTTGTGGGAAGCTCATTAAAAATGCCCTAATTAGAGAGGGAAGCAGAGTTACAACTAAATTTGTCATTTCTACAGTTTTTATCTTTGCATAGTCCTAGGGTGGCATATTTTTTAACCCCATGAGCCACAACTCCAAACTATCAGCGTGCCTGGAGCCACCCTGCCCTACCCATACCAGGCACTCCCTCAGGGACCCACTGCAATTCTCACCCCAGCCTCTCACTCTTCAGTCTTCCTCCAGTCCCTCTCTTTGGGGCAGCAATTCTCATGCACCACAAGCAGACCCCTGACAGCCCTAGCAGCTCCCTGGGACCTCCTCCTCCTGTAACTCCATTTGCTGTGCAGCAGTGGGCAGAACAGCTGTGGAGCTGGGGCTGGGGGCTGCTGTGCCCAGCCACCACCACCCAGTGCCCACTGCTCACGGCACAGGTGCTGCCCAATGGAACACACTCTCAAAGTGGTCCTTCTGCAACAGACTTTCCCTGACTGCTCCCTCCTCCCAGGAGGCCTCCCCTGTTGCTCAACACTTGGCAGTCCCTGTGACATGCTCCCCCTGCTAAGGCAGCTTAATGAGGCCTTAGAAGACACATGATGAGTCCTACACTGCCAGGTAGGGAGGCTGTACTTTTCAGGAACCTCTCAGCAAGTGGCTAAGTGCTGGTTCAGAATAAAATAGCACGAATAAACTATTTTGGACATACTTAGAAAAAAAAAGTAGGTACATACACACTGCTATATGTTTCTCTCTGAAACACTGAAATACAAGGTAGCTCAGTCCTGGCTCTGGTGTGCTGGGAGTACAAAAAGGTGGAGCGTAAAGGAACTCCACCATGGATTTAATTTTCTTCTTGTGGCCTTAGGATCAGAAGGGTTTTCCAAGATGTCTTTGGAAATTTGATGCAAAGAAAATTGCATGGCATGGTTGAATTTCCAACCCCGGCCAGCCAGGAGGCAAACCAAGGCCGGGGAGCAGGGCAGCAGCCAGGTGAGCCCAGCTGGCTCCATGGTGGCACATCCTGGGCTGCCTTGGAAATGCCTTGGCAGACGAGTGTTCAGTTGGATATGTCAGCATCTCTGGCAGCAAGTGCACGGATCTGAAACACCCTGGCATGTGCTTTGGGGGCAGGGGTGCCTGCTGCCTGATGGGACCCAGAAGGATGCTATAGCAAGGGGGACTTTCTGGAAGAGGTTTTTGCACCAACTCTTGTCCTAGCAAAAGCCACAAACTCTTCCTTTTTCAGAGTTTCAGGTCACATCCAGTAAATTCGGGTGGTTAATTTTGTTGTATCAAACATACCCCTGGGGCTCTCACCATCCTACCCGAACCCCAGAACCCCATTTCATATCTCATCTGCAATTAAACAGAAAGCAGTTGACACTGAAGGACTGCATTTGTTTCTGCAAGAGCAAGGTTTGTGCTGAGTATCAAATGGAGGTTGTTGCCATGGGAAATATCAGTGTTTTTCAAAACTTTGAAAGCCAACCCAGCGTATCAAAGCATCCCACTTCCACTTGCACACTCACAAAGCCAGGGACAAATTACAATGGTGGCAAAGCAACTGTGGAGAGGATAGGAAATTAAATTTGCTCAATATATGTCAAAGAGAGAAGAAAGTAGGCAGCAGCAAGGAAAACAGAAAGGAGAACATCAGTATGTAAACAAAAAGTACCAGGGAAAAAACATGCCAAAAGGCAAAAGGGTTAATTAACAGCAACAATTTATTTGACTTCGGTGACACTTAGAGTTTTGTGATGTCAAACCCAGCCCTGAAATTACACTGCAATCAGTGCTCAGGGCTGCAGTGTGTTCCTGTTACACAGGCATTAATTACACCCACCAGTGGCAAGGCCGTGCCTGGGCTGTGGTTCCGGGTGCAGGTGTGTGCAGGGGTGGCCCCAAACCTCCGCTCTTCCTGCCTGGTTTTCTCCTCCTCCCCAAGCCCTACTTCTGACGTACCAATACCATCTGTACCAGTGCAGAGGCTCAAAATGGGGAGGGCAAAGTGCAGCTCCCTTTCCCCAGTCAATCAACATCCAGCAGAGGAAAAAAGAAGGGAAGTGGAAACCACCCTATGCCCTTGAGCCCAAGAGATGTTTGGCCCTCCTGAGTCTCCTCCTAATGCAGCACAGGCAACCACCTCTGTCAAGCACATCCAGCAAGGTGCCAATAAGGCAAAAACCAAAGTTTTCACAGAGTAGCTATATACCAAAGGCTCAGAGCTCTAGGCAGGAAGGTGAGAGTCCAGGAGAAAGACACCCAGAACCAGCTACAGCCATCCAGATAGTGACACTGAGAGGTGTCTCCAGCCTGCAGACACAACCACTGCCGGCTGTCCTGACTGGCACTGAACTGAAGCAGCAGATATTGTAACTTCTGAAACCTGCTTTGAAGCTGCCAGACCCTGCAAGCCCTGCTGAGCCTCTGTGGAGTAAGGCAGTGCTTTCCTGAGAACTCTGAGCCAGCACAGACTGCATACTGCAACTATGCAAGCAAAAGAAATTGTTTATTTACAGCCTATTTCAGCCAACCAATGGCATTAGCAACACACAGAAATAAAGCAGATCTGTTCCTTACTGCAGGAGTAAGTAATAAAAAATAATTTTTAATTAAGTGATTTAGGAAAACAATGCTTTCAGGTCAATTAAAAGTTTGCTTTATTGTTGAAATGGCCATCAACATAGGCTGATGCTCTTTCAGGAGGCAGGGTCTGTATTTTTTGGATATGATGTGATGAACCCAAGACAGCACCGTGTCATGCTGCTGAGGAATCCTCCTCCTCCCCAGCAGCAACACTGAAAAATTAAATCAGTTAATCCTATGTTGCAAAGTTTCTGTTGATGGTGCTGGTAAGAGCCACTGAAAGAGCCTCACAGGAACACATTTCTTTGTCCTTTCTTGTTACCTATTGACACCAAAAATACTTTAAGTACATCCAAATTGAGTTCCTCTTTTTTTTTCCCTTAAAGTCTGTGGCTAACAAAGGCAGCTAACTTTATAGCAAACAAAACTAACTTTCCTCCAGTAACACATACTTTGATTTCCCCTTAGAAACATGCTGATTTGGGAGGTTTCTTTAAAGATGCACTAGTTGAGGAGCTGCCACACAGCTCACATTACTCACTCACTGGACTGCTGCTGCCCATTCAAAGCCTAAAGTGGTGTGCAAATAGTACTGACCATTTTTTCACCTTCTGTACACTCAGTCAAGAGACATTTTCACCTATCAGTCCTCTTTCTTCCCCAGATCCAGTGCTTTATGAAACTAGGACCTAAATAAACTCCTAAAGATGTTAATCTTATTAGGTGTGCAGGTGCCCTGCAAACTGGGACATGTGCTGAACATCAGCACCAAGCCATGTCTGGGATCAGAACTGTGAATACTGGATCAACCCACCAGCATATAATCCATGTGTAAAGCGATAAAGAAAGCTCATCACCTTCTAGTCCTCCTGTCCTGTTTAAGCACCTGTTTGACCGTGACATGACATGGTTTTGTGGCAGGCTTTTGGATTTTGACACAGTGCCAGAAGCAGGGATGATGTGAGTGCAGTGCAGGGACATGAAGGACAAAGCTGTGCCAGCCACCTGACTGACCTGTTCTGAGGACTCCTCTGCACCCAAAGCATCAGGTATTGGTGCAGTCCGACCCCTTCCCACAGGCGCTGATCTTGTTCTGCAAGTGGGACTTCCAATGCCTCAGATGGCAATGGGTCCTTCCCTCCACCCCTGCCCACCTGTATTTCAGAGCAGCTACGATTATCGAGAATTTAAGTGTCAAAACCCCGGGAGATGTGTGAGTAGCTGCTGTGTGAGGAGGCCATGGCACGCTGCTCGCATGTGCCCTTGGCAACAGCTCGGCGGTGCTTGGCGGAGGTGAAGCTCCCGCTGGTTTCCGCTGCCCCAGCCCCGTGTCCCGCAGCGCTATCTCCGGTCTGTGGGACCACCTAGGCCTGTTTGCACACTCAGTACTGCCCTTGCCAGCCATGCCAACAGTGCACTATTATCGCCAAAGAGCTCTTTTGTTTGTTTATTTCTTCCCGGGGCACCTCCGCATCCCTCCCTGCGGTAGGGCGGTGTGAGTGATGAGCCGAGCTGCAGGGGCGGAACTGAAGAGGTGTCCCGCTCAGTGCCCGCTGCCTCCCGGCAGAGCAGGAGGAGGAGGAGAAGTCCCCTCCAGCCTCCTCCGCCAGGGCTCCAGCGGATCCGGGCGCCTGCGCGGCCGCAGCGGTGACTCTCGGCGGTGACTCACGGCGGTGACACGGCGGTGACTCACGGCCGTACCTGCGCTTGCTCGCCACGAGCTGCCCCGGCACACGCAGCCCACACTAGTGCCGTGGCGGTGGAGAGCTGGGCTGGCCGACCTCCCCTCCCGGCACGGAGGATGAGGGGCAGCGTGGCTGCTCGGCCGTGCCCCTCGGAGGAGGCTGCGGAGCTCTCCAGCGAGCTCTCCGCTCCGCGGAGCGCATCGCTCCGTGCCGCGCCAGTGAATCCTCGCTGGAAATCCGTGCACGCCCCAGCAGCGCTTTCCTTCCCTCCCCGGAGGTTTGCTGGCTGGCGCCTGGCAATATGCTATCCCGCAAGAGAAGTCGGAGTCACCGTCCAGATCTAACTGCATCTAGAATATATTTCCTTTCTTTCTTTTACATTTTATAAATAGTCCGGCCTTCCTACAGCTTTTTTCCTGGCCTGGTGACTCATTACCGACTCATCGTACTTGTTGCTTCACTTAAATAGGGCATTGAAAATCCCTTGCCTAAATGGAAAAAAAAATAATAACAGGTCCCCCCAGCTGCAGATTAACAACTGACCACTTCATACAGAAAGACCTGAAATAATTCCTGCTGTGCCATGGCTGGGAGGCTCATGTTAAGATGAATCAGTGCAAGACAGGGCAATGCTATTTAGGCCAGCCAGTCTGTAAGTGCACCTTCTTTCTGCCTGCCCTGCTTCCCTCTTGGTACTTCCCGACGGTAACAATTTCTTTCTCTTTCTTAGTTCAATAACTGGTATTTTTGAATTGTGTACTGCATTATGAATTTCACAGGACTGCTACAGTTTCCCTTTTATTGCAAAAAATTGCATGACTCTTTTGATAGTGTGGTTTCCTAGAAAAAGGAGATGGAGGTGATCACACCACCCCCTCAGAAGCCTCCCACTTTACTAGCAGCGTGGGAAGCTCCTGGGTCACCTCAGCTCAGCCAGGTGAGGAGGTGAGGACCCAAAGACACTAACCTCTCCCAGGCTTTGGGAGAAGAAGAACCCCCAGCTTTGCACTGCTGCCAAGCCGGGCTGGGAGTTTGGTGAGAGCTAGTGTTGCAAGGGAAGGTGAGCCCATGGGTCAGGGACAGTGAGGGATGCAGCCAGCAGCAGCAATGCAAAGTTCAAGCTGCTCCAGTGCCCCCAGCAAAGGATGCCATGCAACAGGGCTGCTTCTGGCATCCTGTTCCCCAGGCTCTGCTCTGGGCTGCAGAAGCTGGTGCAGAAACAGGAGCAGAGTGGTGCCAGAAGGTGGGGTGACAGGGTGACTGTCACTTGCATGTGGAAGGGATGTGGTGCCAGTGGGAAACATGCAGCCTAATTCCCTATGGTAGGAGTTCCTGGTAAAGCACTCCTCAGCCTGAGGGTGGGGGAGAGCTCCTCTCCTTAGGGCAGCATGCAGCCACTTGCAGGTAGGAACTGGTGCTCTCATCTTCAGGAAGGCAGGAAGCCTGACATCTCAGAGCACTGGAGTGGCACTGTGAGGGCAGGTAATGGGGAGAAGAAAAGGAAATAAAACCACTTATGCTCAACCAAAAGCTGTAAAGGAAACTGCTCCTTAAACCTGCATAGCAACCAGATGCCAGCAGCAGCACAACATACTTGCTACAAACAGGGGAATCCCTTTGGTTTTCCTGACCCTCACTTCTGCATTTGCAATCCCTACCCCCTTAGCTGGGATTACCTGGGGAATACTGATTACAGCTGAACAAGGGTTCCATCTTCATTAAGCTGATTGCAAGGCTTGTTTGAAGATGGCTGCTTTGTCCTCTTGTTATGCTGTGGGTCCTAAATGCCTTTCTGTTTAGCGGCTGTTACTCTGGTGTGCAGTGACTGGCAGTTACATCAGGGCTGATGGGTGGTCAGGGAGCTTGCTTTATTGTTTGATGCATGGGGGTTTCATTAACGTTTTGATAACCCTACATTTTAGGCCATTAAGGTACTCTCTGTATCCTGTATTTTCTTTAATTCCATTCAGGTTCCATGGGATACTCTCTTCATTTAGGGGAGGTGAGGGTTGCTCTTTCCAGGTGACTGCCAGGCAATTAAACATTAAAGGCTCTGTTTCCCAAGCAGAAGTATTTAAACTGCCTGAGGTTGTTGTTCACAATAAGTACTCCATGCCAGTTTCCTGGCTATCCCTGAGAGGATCCCAGCCTTCACCATTAAACAATGACAACTGTATGGAATTCAGCCCAGATGGCATTAAAGAGAAGTTTGAGAAGGTTTGTTTTTTTTTTAAAGGTAGACTTGACAAATGTCAGATCCTCTCACATGTGTTGGAAGCAGTCAGGAGATGAGCTGGGCAGAGGGGAGACTCTATATGTCCTAGCTATCCAAAGCCATTTAAGTTTTGCTGAGGCTCTGGGGAATATTTAGCTGAGGCAGGGTGTGCCTGTGCCTCCCCGCAGCTGTTAGCACATGGGCAGTCCCCACCTCGGCTGCGTCCGTTTTTTTTGGGAAGTTGTTGCCATGCAAGTATCTTGACATCTACCAAACCTTCCAAGTAGTTGAAATGAAGTCATGGTAACAGCAGAATTTTTCCCCCCAGACAACTACTTTGACTTGCAGGATAGAATACACAGCCAAGTATGAAGTTTCATCAAAACTGTGTTATCCCAAAAAAGATTCTGAATTATTTAATGCATTTTATAGGATGATTACCTGATTTATATCCCAGCACAGGAAGTGAGTTAGCAAGTTTATCTCCTGTCTTCTCAATATAATGAGATAGCTAAAGATGTGCTTTGCTCATGCTTTCTTACTGCTAAGAAAGAACACACATTTTCTTTTGGTCACAACAGAAAGCATTCCAGAACCCCATATTTCTAGATGTAGAAGTTCTATGTGACATGTCAGACTACATTGTAAGACCCAAACCCATTTGTTCAAGCTAAATATTACCCTCCCTGACCACATGCTCCAGGAGAAGCAAAGTTTTCTGCAGAAAATTTGTAATACAGAACTAGAGGCTTTAGCGTATAATGCATGTATTCATTCATCATTTCTCTTGACTCGATTTTGTTCTCTAACTTTTCTGACAGATTGTTTCCTTGGTTATCCAAGTTTGTTGCCAAAGCAGACAAATGAATCATCCATTTACAGTAAAAGTGGGGAACTGCCAAGGGAATACCTGATGTCGCTACATGTGGTGTGCAAGTCTCAGGCCAGCTGACAATAAAGCCCTTCCTCTCAGCTCTTTGGGTACAGGCCACATCTGCTCTGTGGCATCCACCCTGGCACAGAGGCTGAAGACACCCTGTGCCAGGATCACAGGACTGGTTGGTTAAGGGTGTCTTGAAATAGCACTGCTGGGTGGTAAAGCTCGGGAAGAGAAACCTCAGAAATCCAAGCTCAACAGGCGGGGTGGATAGACAGGATGGGCTGCCCTGGTTCTTGTCTCAGCTGCATCTGTGGCTCCAGACAAGCTGACCCAACTCAGGACCCCTCTCTTTAAAAGTACATATTATTTCACTCATAGAGCATCTAAGCCTCCCACAAATACTCCTGCTGTAATGGAAATCATTCTTTTCCAAACCACAAGGAAAAATGCTTGCTTTTTCCAGCCTTTTCGCCATCCTCTCTGTAGATTAAAATCCCTGAACACTGTCAGAGTGCTCAGGACATATGCAGGGTGCCCTGGCACTGCAGTTCCCTACTGCTGATCTGTTTGGGTGGGATACTCAGACCTCAACCCCATAACCCATCCTGCTGCTGCCAGTCCTGTGGCTGGAATGAGCTGCCTGTGCTACACACAGGGCAGGCAGGCACCCTCAGCCTCCCTGTCCCGCTCTCCCCCAGCGCCAAGGGAGGCACACCAAGCATGGGGTTGAAATGCATTACTTTGGACACAGAGGGTAGGCTCCCTCCTTTCCCAGGACAACTTGTTGTGACACCCCCACTGCTCTTCCCTATTGCAAGCTGAGGCAGAGAATGTGTCTCACTCCAGCTGCTGTAATCAATGTCAGCACTGCAGCATCAATTTTTATGTGTGTGCATTGCTTCAGAGTGCAGTGCTAAGCAGCAAGCTGGAGGGTTTATAGATACTTCCAAAATCTTCTTCCAGGAATATATGCTATCTCTTGGATCCCTTTGGATCCACTCCGTGGAGCCAGGTGTCTGCACAGCAAATGACATCAGTGGCCACCCTGGCAAGCCCTGCTGCAGCCAGCGCCAGCCAGTGTTGGCATCCAAGTACTAATGGTGGGGGTTGCTGTGAGTGTCTTGGTTTGCGTTTCTGTTTGGCTTCATCATTGAACCCAAACAGGAGGAAAAAATATGAGGTATGCCTCTGTTTTACATACAGGAATAAGGAAGTTTTAATTATTTACAGAAATCTGTAGAAAATTCATAAAAATTAAGCTTCCTACTGTGCTGCCAAATTTGATTGCACAATAAAGTCAGCATTGAAAAGGTGTCTAATAATGCCCTTTCAACTACATTTTACAGGTTAGCCTTGGATTAAACCCCAAAATAGCTGAAGTAATTTCCAGCTGGCTTTCATGGTTAAGCTTTAAAAATGGCATGAGGCAAATTCACAGCTATGACTCTGTCTTCAGCTGGAGCCAGCCAGAAGTGCACTTATTGCTGTTAAATTCTGTATTTAGAGGGAGAAGCTGCATCTTATTTAGCTCACAGCATGCCAGAAACAGGTTTCTCTCAGCAGCTCCCAGCAGTGCAGCCAGCAGGTGGTCCGAGGGCACAGCCCCTGCACACCTCCAGAGTTGGTTGCTACAAAAAGCACCAGCAGCTGCATTTTCTTCAGAAAACACAGGTAGTGGAGGTGGCCATGGCATGGAAACCTACTTCCTTCCTGTTATTGCATGGCAGCATGACAGGGCTCACCTGGAAAGTCAGATTTAAATTCAGCTCCATGCTGAGATAAAGGGGCTTCAAAGGCCACAGCATGCACTGCTGAGGAGAGGCACAGGGCCATGGCATGGGCAGGATACCAATGGGGAGGTGACACTTTCTTTATGCCCTTCTTCTGTAGGGCTGCAGCATAAAATGGGATTCAAGGTTCAGCATACCAGGCATAGCTGGTGAGGGGACTTGCTTTCTAGTCCAATGGCTACTTGCAGATGTGGAAAGGTCTCAGACCCAGAGCTGTTACAATATTTTATCTCACATCCATGAAATGAGAAGTAACTTGAAGCAAGATGTCAGAATGGGACTCACATTCCTGATGAAGAAGCATCTCTTTTGCATTGGGCTATGATGGCATATCCCACCTGGATCAAGGGCAATGACTCAGGTGTTCCCTGCGCAGGGCCCTGCGTCACACAGGATAAGGTAAGGAGTGCCTCTGCCCCAAACCCACAGCAGGGAAGGGCAGTGAGTCAGCATCCGTGTGATTGTGAAATGTGGGGATCCCTGCAGGCTGGGGAGTCAGCGCAGGAGGCAGAGGAACCCACATGAGAGGCACCAAGGGCCACCACTGGCACGCAGGGACAGCAGGCAGAGAAGCCGTGCTGCCTGGCCTCTGCCCTGAGATGGGAGAACCACAATTCCCTGTTCTCCTCCTGGCAGGGGACTCCTGCAGAGACATTTATGGGGCAGGCAACCCCCCAGCCCATCTCGGTGCCAGCAGCACATGCCCACTGGCCCTGGGGAGAGCCACACTGTGCAGGTGGCAGCCACCACCTCTGCCCGACAGCCAGGCCATCGGGAACACAACTGGGTTCCTTCCTGGGGAAGGCAGTGCAATCGCCAGCAAAAAGGAAATACTTTCCATCAGCATTATAATGGCCCACATAAGCATGTTTAGTTTTGGGTGCTGAAGAAAAGCAGGGGGATGAAGTGCTGGGACAAAAAACCCAAACCCAAACCAAGATGCAGAGCAGTAAGCACAGACATGAAATTCCACTCCTGTGGGCTTTATAGTGCTTAAAAAAATATAAAAAAATTAAGAGATAGTGTTCCATTGGTCAGGACCATTTTATTTTGAGCTTATTTTCCTTGCAAAGGGATAAGTTCCACTATGAATTAAAAAAAAAAGGAGGTCTATATTAAAGAAAATTGGTTTATTGTAAACAAAGTATAAAGTACAACATAAGAAATGTGCAAATCTTTAAAGTAGTCACAAAAAGCATATCTAATACACTATTTTCAAACCATTCACTTTCTGATATGTGTCCTCAACATAATATGATAAAATACAAATAGTGAAAATTGATGCATTGTCACAAAAGCTAGTTTAAATTCTAGGCCGGTGTCTTTGCTGCCTTGTTTTGCTTTTTGAATCACAACTTGCTAATTTAATACAATACATAATATATCCATTTCAATTTTAGCATAAACCACCTTTCAAAGAATAACACAATCAAGAAGCCTAAGATTCTTGGTTTTCTTCTTTAATCAACCCGAGTAGTTTACAGTTACCAAGCTTGTCGTCAAGGTGCCCTGCATCTGCTCATGACAAGTGCAGTGAGAAGGTGGAAAGGAAACCATAAGCAACACAAAAGCAGAAGCATCATGCGATGCCCATGTATAACCAGCTGTAACAATCACAAAGCTTGCCAAAGCAGCTGGGAAAACATTACAAAGCTAATAAGGATTCAGAAACATTCCTGCCCTTCGACTGCCCATGTGGTACCCCTGCATGCCCATCCCAAGCCTTCCTGGACACAGCAGTGTAAAGCTGGCTGTTTTAAGCACCCCATGCAGGAAGAGACGCCTAAAATCTCCAGGAGTCTGGCACAAATTCACTGATTATGATGGGGCCAGAGAACGGTTAGGAGGAAAAGATTCCTACCAGGAAAAGGTGGCAGAAGTAGGAAAACCGATATAGATTATCTTACGCAGATGGGTTCTGGGCCTTCAAGCCTGTGCCTGTACATTGCTGCTCTCCTAGTCTGCACCTACTGAAGACTGACAACTGACAGTCTGACTAAAATTGGGGCTGGTCTCAGGCATGAGCAACAAACCCTCATGAACACTTGCATGGGACTGGATCTAGAGCATACACAAGTGATTTGCAGAATTCAAAACTGGCACAATGTGGCTGCTCTGCTCTAGAGCTTTCCCTTTCTTTCTCTCCTTACCAGTGCAAAAGACACCCACTGTTCCAGTCAGCCACTGGTTCTCCCAGCAACATCTTTCGTGACTGAGCACAGGCTGCCTTTGCCTCTCTGCACTGCTGTCAGCACCCAACGTGGGAGAACCACAGACCGGGAGACAACAGCATCCCAGCAACAACAGTTAATTCCACCATCTGCAGAGCAAGTCCTTTCACTGGGCAGTCGCAGATGTTGGCGGCACGGCAGCATCGTTGAGCTTGCTCACTTCCATTTGCCAGTTCGGTAACTTCTTGGCCGACAAGTGGCGACGCGCGTGCTTCGTGAGGTGGTCGCTGCGCATGAACCGCCGCTCGCACATGGGGCACGCAAACTTCTTCTCGCCGGTGTGCGTTCTGCGGTGCCGAGACAGTTCATCAGACCGTGCAAACCTCCTCTCACAGCCTTTCCAACTGCAACTAAATGGCTTTTCTCCTAAAATGAAAGAAATTTCAAAGGGAAAATCCCAGTGAGTACTAACTGAGAAATAAAACACCACTGCCTTAACTGGCAGGATTTGACTTAACTGGCAGGAAAGTTTCTATTATGGCAGCTGAGCCAAAAATCTACGTAAGTATTATACACATAAAATGCAGAAAATTGTTTGTATACTAATATCTAAATATGCAGACTCATTATCCCCAAGCCTAAGTAGTATGGATAAGAATTAAAAGGATTAAAAAGGGTTAAAAGGGTTAAAGGTTAAAAATTCTTTGGAACCAAATTGGGATGTAAAGAGCATTTCAAACAAGACAGCTGATTTTAACTCTCAGCTCCACATAAACTGCGGATAATGATGACTCAGCATGCCCAAAACTCCCCTCTGAAGCACAGCCTGCAATGATGTTTTATGTAACATCAGCTCTAGCACTGCACTATGAGCCTGTGTGAAAATACATGGGACTCTTTCTGCTACTGCAGTTAAGGGCTGAGGCTGGAGAAGTTACTCTAGAATAACCAAGGCAGGAATAGTTTGGAGTGGACTCTCACATTCTTTCATGAAAGAATCTCCAAGTTTTACCTGCTTCTGACAAAGGCATTTCTGAGGAGAAGCATAATAAGGCATCTCTAACTCTGGAAAGCATGCTCCACGTTGGGCAAGACCTTGCTTCCACAGATGCATTACCAAACACCTTCTGACACTAAGCGAGTCCAGCACAAACAAACTGCTGAGTCAACTTCCCCTCGGGGAGATTTCCATCAGAGATTAGGCAGCATTGTAATGCATACTGGCAAAAGACAGTATTTCATTGCTGGCCCACAATTTGTTCCATGAACAGATCCGATAATCACTACAACTATAACAAGCTGTATATATAACCACAATTTTCTACACTAATTTTTATCGTGAAGCAGCAGTGACCAACCTGTGTGTGTTCTGACGTGCGCCTTCAAATGTGAGCTCTTGAAGTATGTTTTCCCACATCCTGGGTAGCCACAAATGTGACTTCTTATTCTTGAAGAATCAACCTGAGGAGTGGTTTTTGCTACAGAAGGTACAAAGCCAGGAGCAGGGGCAATGGGAGAGAGTCTCGTGCCATTTGGACTAACAATGGGAGCCTTTGTGCCCTGCACAACTGGCTGGGGCACAACGAACATGACAGCACCTTTGGGAACTTGGGTGCCCATGAAGACCATGGGCTGACAGAGAGCGGGCTGGTGGCTCGGCGCAGCGTTGGGCACCACGGCCGTCACAACATTGTTGTTTGCGGGCAGCGGGACCATCTGGCAAATCACTGGCACAGGGGGGGCTCCACTGCCTTGGGCAGGGGATGGCGGTGCTGCTGCTGCTGGCTGCTGTGCTGGTTCAAGGACAGACTCCTGGCTCACCGAGGGCTTTGTCAAGGGCATGGGACCAACAGCTGGTTCTGCAGTACTTCCTTCTGCCACCGACAGTTTGCTGATCTCAGCACTGGCTCCACTCGGTGTCATGGCAGAGCACAGGGAGTGCTCCACTTTGGCGTTCTGTTTCCTGTTTGCTTCCCTCGAAGCACTGTCCTGGTATTTGAGCACACTGGCTGCTCTCACCGGGCAGGTTTTGTGATCACAGAGCTGGGCATCAGCCGTGTGGCGGATAACACTCGTCGCTCGAGCTTTCAGAGGCCTGGCTGCTGGAGATCTCTCCACGTCTCTCCGAGGTGTGGCCAGAGGAAGCTTGGCAGCCTCAGACAGCGCCTTGCTGAGTGGCGGATGGATCACCTGCGACATCTCGAAGTCGGAAGGGCTGTAGGGGGGCGTCAGGCACTGTGCAGGGGAGAGAGACACAGTAAGGCGGGGACGTTAACAGCACATCACCACACTAATTGTCAAAAGCAAGCACACACACATACAAATTGATGAACTTACAAATGCTGGTATCGCATTAAAGTCTGCTGCTCCAGGAAGCAAAGCCTCGTCACTTTCTTCTGACATGTCAGATGCAGGAGTTATGGGTCTCATTTCTGCATGTTTCTTGAAGTCTGATTTCCAGTTGCAACTCATGGAAATAAGGGCTTCTACAGCCTCATAATCACTTTTCTCAGGTGTATCATTCCAGAAATACTTCGTATCTCTCTGCTTTTCAGTCATCATCTCCATTTCTTACTCCTGTTTTGGTTAGAGCGAAAAAGGAAACTTTAAACCTGATGCTGTTTGAGTATTTTGCAGTTGCTTGTAAGAAGGCATTGCATAAAACAACGGAGCAACCTGGGCAAGATAAATACACTTGGTGTAGCTGTACTTTCCTGCCTTCTTTCTTATTTATATAATATTATTATAAAGTTGTTAGCGGGGAAATCTGGCCATCAGATGAGAACTATATGCTTTCTTGAGACAAAAGAACTACTCTGCATCTTAACTATGTTGAAGTTATTTCACATTGCAAGAGTTGTGTCTGAGAGGTTAAAAAAAATCTTCACCCCCCCTAAATAAATGTAAAGTCAAATCTTCCTCCACCATCCCACCCCCTTCTATTTTTGCTTTGGACACACACAGCCCTCAGTGCTTATTCTGGCACATGAGAAAGGACCGCACTGGGACTGATTCACATTTTCTTCGAAAGGTATTAGCAACAAAAAATGTTCTAGAAAGTACCCAAAGTGTCTCTGTCACACACACGTACACGCAAGAGAAACCACCTGCCTGGCGAACTGCGATACACACACATATCTACACACACATATCTCCCCTCACACCCGTGTCCATTCCCCTCCCCGCCGGGCCCTCACGCAGGGCTGTGGGCGGGGCGGGGGCGGGGCTCAGGCGCGGGCCACGCCCCCGGGTGTTGGGCGCGCGCCACCCTCACCTCAGCGCACCCCGCCGGCCGCCCCCGCGCGCACCGCCCCCGCCCTCCCCTATTGGTTGCTCAGCAGCCGCGCCGGGCTCCCATTGGCCCGCGCCGATAGGGGCGCGGCCCCGGGCGGGGCGCCTGAACAAAGCGTGATCGGGCGCCGCCGCGCGCCGACCTTTCCCCCAGTTCCCCGCGCGGCGCCCCCGCCCCCGGCGCGCGGCGGCGGCCGGCTGTGAGGGCGGGCGGGAAGGAGCCCGGGCGGGAGGAGCCGGCACAGCGGGCGGGGGCCGGGCTGGGGTCAGCGCCGCCACACCCGGCGCCTCCCGCCACGGGGGAAGGGAAGCGAAGCGGCGTCCCTGCGGCGAGCGGGCACGGGGGCGACGGCCGGCTCTTTCTGCAGCGCCGCTCCGCTCCCCCGCCGCTGCGCCGCCCACCCCGCGTGGCGGCGGGATACCCCCGGCTTTCTCCTGCTCCCTCGCCGCGCCACCGGGTACATGCAGCCGCCGAGCCCGGCGCCCACACCCGGGCGGGCGTGCAGGCACAGGGGCTGCACGGCGGCGTCGGACCGATGCTGCCAACAGGTTCTCGGCAGCTTCTCTCTCTCCTTTCCTCCCTCCCACGGCTTTCCTCGCCAGCTTGCCCCGCGGACGGCTCTCCACGCGGGCGGCTCTCCCGACTGCCCACCCCAGCAGCCCTAGTGCCCCGCCACGACTCACCCCCTCCAGCCGCCGCCCCAGCCCGGTCTCCTGCCCGCGGTCCCTCCTAAAGCGGGTCGCCCCCGCACGTGCCCGGGGATCCCCGTGCCGCGCCATCCCCAGGGACTCCCTCCGTCCCAGCCAGCCGACCCCCCGGGATGCCCGGGTCGCTCACCGGAGGAGCCGAGCTCGCCCCGAGGTGCCGCCGCCGCTCTCCCGGTTTTCCTCTTTTTGTTCGCCGCTCCCCGCTCGGGCGGCGGCGCCCCCGGGCCCGCGCGCGGGGGGGTGGGTGGAGCCCGCGGCCTCCCTCCGGCCAATCGCCGGCAAAGGTGTGTGGGGCGGCGGCCAATGGGATCAGGGCGCCCGCGCGTGATCGGCGGCCGCGCGGCGGCGTGGCCGGAGTGTCAGCGCGGCGTGTCCCCGCCGGCGGCTGAGTCAGGGCGGCCGCCCCCGCCCCCCTTCCGTGCCCTTCCCTTCCCTCCCCGGCATCCGTGTGGGAGCGGCGGGGGCGGCCCGGCGCTTCCTGCCGCATGAGGTCACACGGCGGCGGGGGAGGGAGCAGCCTCCCCGGCGCGGCCCCCGCTCCCCGCCGGGCTGAGGTGAAGCGGGGCCGCGGGTGGGGGGAGAAGCAGAGGAGAGCGGCGCCGTCGCTCCGACCTCCTCGGACCTTTCTGGCCCATGCCCGTGGCTGGGCGCGCCCGAGGACCCGCTGCTGTGTGCAGGCAGCGCCTTCGGGGTGGGGGAGGTCGCTGCTACGCGTCGGGGTAGTAGCGAGCAGTCTGCACCGGGGTTCCCGGCGCTGTCCCTGTCAGGCGAGGGCACTGTTGTTGGTGGGAGATCCGGGTGAGACCGCAGCCTGAGGAAGACCCCAGGCAGGTCTGCCCGCGGCTCCCTCGCCCGCTGCCCGGCTGCTGCCGCCCGGCCGGCTCGGGAACAGCTGCGGCTTAGCTGGGTCACTGCTAATCGCGTTACCCCGCAGGCTGCGGCGCGCCAGAAGGGCGAGAACCGTAGGGTTCGATGCAGGGTTTAAGGCGGGTTCTTCTTCCCGTCAGGAAGTTGTAATGAAAGCAGAAAGAGCGGCTGTGTGTGTCAGGACCTCAGGATCCAGGCCAGCCTGCAGCTGTGAGTGGTGTTGGGCACTAGTAATACTATTGATGTTCTTTATAGTTCAGTTTCTTTCCTTCTGCTTATTCAGTCTCACTTAAGAGATCTCCCCTCCTCCTTCTCCCCCTAAGCAGTCCAGCCTTGTTTGCTCAGAGCATTTTCTTTTTTACCTTTTTTTTTTTTTCCTAACACCTTTGCCTCAGTCTTCAACAGTCAGAGCAGTTATCCTCAGGACAACGGGTCTCCTGAGATGGTAGAGAAGGACGGGGAGCAGAATGGACCCCCTGTAGTCCAGAAGGAAGCAGTTAGTGACCGGCTGTGCCACTGAAATGCTCACAGTTTGAGACTGGATTGGACTCATCCTAGGATGATGAGGGAGCTGGCAGAAGAGCTCACCAAGCCCCTCTTCATCATTTATCATCAGTCCTGGCTAATCAGGGAGGTCCCAGATGACTGGGAGCTGGCCAGTGTGACACCCATCCACAGGAAAGGCCAGAAGGTGGATCCAGAGAACTACAGGCCTGTCATCTGACCTCAGTACCTGTCAAGGTTAAGGAGCAGATCGTCTTGAGTGCAATCACATGACACATACAAGACAACCAAGGGATCAGTCCCAGCCAGGTTGGTTTAAGAAAGCCAGGTCCAGCCTGACCAACCTGATCTTGTTTCATGACCAGGTGATTTGCCTAGTAGATGTGGGGAAGGTTGTAGATGTTGTCTACCTGAACTTCAGCAAAGCTTTTGATACCATCTCCCATAGCACGCTCCTGGAGAAGCTGGCAGCCCACAGCTGGGAGAGACTGACTCTTCACTGGGTTGAGAACTGGCTAGATGGCTGGGCCCAGAGTGTGGTGGTGAATGATGCTACATCCAATTGGCATCCAGTCACTAGAGGTGTCCCCCAGGGATTGGTGTTGGGCCCAGTCCTGTCAACATCTTTATTGATAATCTGGATGAGAGGATCAAGAAAATTTGTGGATGGCACCAAGCTGGGTGTGAGTGTCAGTCTGCTGTGGGGTAGGAAGTCTCTGCAGAGGGATGTGGACAAGCTGAATCAATGGGCCAAAGCCCATGGTATGAGGTCCAATAAGAAGTGCTGGGTCCTACACTTGGACCACAATAACCCACCTGCTGCAGATAGAGTGTCTGGAAAGCTGCCCAGACGAAAAAGACCTGGGCATGCTGGTCAACATCAGCCAATATGTGTCCAGGTGGCCAAGAAGGCCAATGGCATCCTGGTCTGTATCAGAAACAGTGTGGCCAGCAGGACCAGGAAAGTGACCTTCCCCATGTACTCAGCACTGGTGAGGCCACACCTTTAGTGCTGTGTCTGGTTCGAGGCCTCTCAATTCCGGAAGGACATTGAGGTGCTGGAGTAAGTCCAGAGAAGGACAACTGAGCTGGTGAAGGGTCTGGAGCACCAGTCCTATGAGGAGTAGCTGAGGTGAGCTGGAGTTGTTTAGCCTGGAGAAAAAGAGGTTCAGGGGTCACCTTATTGCTCTATAGCTACCTTACAAGAGGTTGTAGCCAGGTGGAGGTTGAGCTCTTTCCCCAGGCAACAAGCAACAGGATGAAAAGATAGTGCCTCAGGGGCAGTTTAGGTTGGATATTAGGAGGTATTTCTTCACAGAAGGGGTGATTAGGCACTGAAATGGGCTGCCCAGGGAGGTGGTGGAGTCACTGTCCCTGGGATTGTTTAAGGATAGACTGGACATGGCACTTGGTGCCATGGTCTAGTTGGCATGGTGGTGTTTGGTCATAGGTATCAGAGGCCTTTTCCAACCTAACTAATTCTGTTATTCTGTCATTCTTCCTGTCCTTCCCCTTTTCAGTGGTGTCATGGCCCTATTCTTTCATTCTGCTTAATTCTTCCTCATGTCAGCCAATCTCAATTAGCAGAAGGGGTCTGGCAGCAGGTGAAGTGTTCCTGTAACTGGCCTGAAGCAAGGAAACAAGAAACACCTGTCTCAGAGAGTTTAATTATGCCTGAAAGTAAAAAAAAATACCAACCTGCAAGAAATGAGCCGTTTCTTCAGCCTGAAGATAGAATGAGGATATAAACATTGCAAAGCATGACCATAGTTGTATGTAATTTAAAGTAATACCTAATCAGTTCAAAGACATGTATTGACAAAAGAGTGGTAATTTTATTCCCAGGAAGACACTTTAAAAAAATTGCTTTAATTCCAGTATTTCCACTGATACTTTGTACAGATGGAATGTCTGTTATTTGGCTTCACAGTGGTGCCCCAGACACATCTGATGGGATGTGCTCTGCTACTATGCCCCCTTGCACCAGGCTGTCAGTGGTGGGATCCCTTTCTCCTTACTCCTACAGCTGCCACAATTGTCACCTCTAGGAAGACATGCCACTTGGCAGAGGGAAATCTGCATATCCCCTCTTCTGTTTCTGTTATGCAGCTTGGGTTTCTGCCTGTCTTTCTGACAGATTTTATAAGATCTCTGCAGTGCCTGCAGGGAAACTGATTGGCTTGACTGCCTTATCTAGAGAGAATTCCCAAAAGAGAATTCACTTCAGGATGATCCAACCTCCTTTCACTACTAATAGCAAACAGTTGTTTACAAATTACTCCATTGGATCCCACATCTCTGGGTGTCTTTAACAGGAGAAAGTGTGTTTACTCTGTGTTTTGCACTGAAATCAACAGGAAAAAATGTTGATAAAATGGTTGTTTGGCTCCCAGAACATGCTGTCCTTTGCCAAAAGGTGCTACTGTCACACAAGGCACAGCTGGGGTGAGGGGTCCTAGCTCACAAATGCATCTGCCTGAAAAAGATGTTATGGAACAAATACTCAATAGTTCTTGGTGAAATTCTGTGGTTTCTGTTTATGGCAAGTTCTGTCATGGTTTTTGTGATTGTGACTGGTTTTATTTAAAACATTCTGAGATCTCATTTGAAGCATATTATTGTCACTAAAAGTGAATCTGCAAAAGTTGTACCAGTATTGCAGCTTAAGCCTACGCGATAAATTCACTCACAAAACTTAATAGCTTCTCCTGTACATTCAGCAAAAAATCATCACTTTTTTTCACCCTTACTTGTATGTAATGCATGTACACGATTTTTTTACTGATACAGTAAGAATGTTAGTGTTAAAAATCCAGTTGCCAACATGAACAAAAGAACTGTAACATGAAATACTGTAGCCATTTTTAGTTTGCTTGCTATTGCAAGATGTTGAAGGTGTGTGCTGGACTGTTTGAGGAAGTTAAGGTGATTCTCCAGTGATTTTCTAGAAGTAAAGTGCTATTTGGACTGAATACAATTATTTTTGTGTAAAATGGAAAGGTGAAGAAATTAGCATAGCGATGTTTGAGCTTGATCATGTGCCTTTTAGACTTGTCATAAGGGTGGCTTTTAGGGGACACTGAGCAGGACTGTTGTAAGTACTTAGGAGTTTTGGCCATATCTCTCTCTCAATTTATGTGATGTGAAGTAGGATATGATCCAACACTGACCGGTACTTCTCAACTCTGCTACGGTGTGACTATGAGAAAATAACAAATGGCTGGCTTGCAATGGCAGTTCATGCTTCAGGTGTCTTGTTCTGTTTTATTCTTTTCTCACTCTTCTCTCTGCCATCCTTGCTGTACCTCCTTGCCCGTCCTCCTCTTGGCTTCCCAGGAAGCTGTCTCAGCTCTTTGTTGCTGTGGGTGCTGCAGGATCATCCTTGCTGCTCTTGGCACCCCTTCCAGCAGTGATTCTCCACAGGTCCTCACAGCTTGCCTGTTGCAGCTGCCAGTCTCATGTGCCCCTGGCACACACAGTGCTTCTTAATAACTCTTCATGCACCTTCCTTTCCCATGATGTCTGTACTACTTTTGCTCCATGAAAGCCTTTCCTTGTGGCCATTCCCAGTAACCTGCACTTGCTGGAGCCTGCTCTGCACCACTTATGACCATTCATATCCTGCTGCCTCCTCAACCGTTTCTGGATCCTCCCTCATGTGTTCTTCCACCCCTGAAACCTCCAGCCTCTGATGTTTCCAGCCCTGCCTCCCCAGCTGCCCTCTTTCTTTGCTTCTTTAAACCAGCTTGTTTCAATTTTCATTTCCAGAGCAACCCTCTGCAGCCACACTTCTCTTCAAGTCTGCTTGTCTGGTTACCTGAGAAGCCTCCTGCTCATTCTCCCTGTGTGAGAGTCTGCTCTCACCCTTGGGCTTTGTTCCCACCACGTCAGTCCTTTGCTGCTGCTACCACCATCCAGGTGCAAGGCCCTGCAGGTTTTGCATAGTGCACTGACCAGCTGCAGTCAAAATGCACAGAAAGACTGGGGTTGGACTGATAGGTCAAAATCCTGTTACACTTCCCCTTCTTTAGGCTGGATCTTCAGATGAGGTCTGGGTCTGGCAGGGAGTTAGGGGTCTGTAAGGGACTGTCTGGTGGTGTGGGGTATCAGGATGCAGGTGGGGTGAAGAACTTCATGAGAGGGTGGAGAGGGGCTTTGCTGTGCCTGTCCTCCACAAGCAGACTCGACTGTCATCTTAATGGCATGTCCTGTAGCTGCACTGGTAGCTGGCCTTGGTTCAGGAAAGAGCATTGCTCGGAAGTGAGGAGACGGATCTGTTCCTTGGGTCACACAGTTCATGGGAGCTTTGTGTCCCCACAGAGACCTCCGGTCCCTTCTGAGTGCACAGCCAGGAGCCCTGCATGTGTGTTCATCTGCTGTACCTTCCCTCCTCTTCTTCCCCTGCCCTGTGCTCTGCCTTTGAATTGCAGGGCAGAACTGTCAAAACCACCTCTCCCAAAAATAATCTCTTGCTTCAGAGGCTGGAAAATGTGACAGCTCATTTTCATATGCAGAGCGATGCAGTGGGTGTCTGAAAGCAGCTGAGGCTGAGGGGGTGGCCAGGGAAAGGCAGCTCTGAAATGGCAGCTGGGGAACATGAGAGGAAGGACGGAAGGAAGGGAGCAAATGAAGAATGGGGAGGGGGTGGAAGGAGGGCTGGAGGCAGCAGACAGCAAGTCCAGGGCATGAGAGGGTTGTACAGTGTGGGGCTGTTCTCTTTCCCCTGACAGTCCTACTACTGCTCCCATTCAGTTATTAAATTAGAAATGTATCTCTGCAGCTACTGACAGCAATTGCTGAGCTTTATAAATCAGATAACTGGGGAGAGGAACATACAGTCAGCAACAAGGCAGCTTGTCACTTTTTTCATCTCTTTAGCTCTTTTCCCTTCTTCATGCTCCATTTTCCTCACATGTCCTAACCTTAACAAAAATCTGTTTCATCCTGGTTCTGCAATTGCTTACTGGAGTACCAAGTGAAAAACAGAATTTACTTATCATTAAGATTTTAGTTTATGGGTTTTACTTTGCTTCACCAGTCTGATTGCTACATGGAGCAAATCCTGTTTGCCCGGCAGTGCCATGTTCCTCCCCAGCCCTATATGATACTCACCCCAGTTTCTGTGTACGTGTATTTTACACAGTATTGCTCATGGCCCTTTGTCTCTGGAGTATTTGTGGCTGTGCCTGAGTCACTGTAGTTCCAGTCCTGCTGTGCCTGCTCAGTGGAAAGCTTCAGAGGCTGTCAGCAGTGTTGACGTTTGCACTGCTGCCATAGGAGACAGCCTCCTGGGGTCAGGGAAAACCTCAAACATCCTTAGTGAAGCTAAGGGCAGGTGAGAGAAACTTCTTTTTGGCAAGTGAGCTGTTTCCAGTGAAGCTGATTTTCTCTGGCAGCAGTGGAAGCAGCTAAAGGATCACTGTCAATTCACAAGTATTTTCCGTTCAGTTTCCCAGAGAAGCAGGGGATGTGGGTTTATGCCATCCAGGAGGAAAGGGGTTTCTCTTTGGGAAGATGCTTAGGATTTTGGCTGTTAAACACTTGTTGGTTATTTATGTATGCCTATTATACTGTATCTTAAGTTTAAATTAAAAAAAAAAAAACCAACAAAACCACTTGTCCACCCTGCAGGTAATAGAACGGCATGGGTTGAAAGGGACTTTAAGGATCCTGTGGTTCCAACTTCCCTGCCATGGACAGGGACACCTTCTGCTAGACCAGGTCGCTCAAAGCACCATCCAGCCTGGCTGTGAACACTTCCAGGGATAGAGCACCTTATTTTTCTGATTGAATAGCTAAATTGTCATGAGATTGGGACAAAAAATTAGAGAATAGAATTGGGAAGACAGCTGGTAATTTATTGGCCAGCTTTGTATCTGGTCTAAGGGCTGAGGCTAAGTCACTCCAGGCTCCTGAAGTTCACCCCTCTCTTAAGAAACACAGCTCTGTTATCTGTGGCTTATCTTGGCTTTGGCATGAAGAATTAAGAAGGTGTTTTAAGTTGTTCCTTTATCCTAAACTCTTTGATTTCTACCTAGTAATAAGAGACATTTTCTGCTTCTCATGACAGGACATCAAGGGGTATTTTCTACTTCTGATGAGTACATGTTTCACATAAGACTGTGGGATAGATGGCTATTTTAGTCAGCACAGAAAGAACCTAGGTAAGTAAATGATCAATACATACTAAAAAATGTGAGAGGTTTTATATTTAACTTTTTCAGTGCAGGATTTGGTTGTATGCCAACTAAAACTTTCCTCAGTCCTGGGGCTGTTTCTTCTCAGGACATTGTACAGGATGGTTGGTACCATCTACAGCCCTGCTTTCCATCTATCTTCTTGGAAGGTCAAGCAAAACAGGTGTCTGGTCAGCTCAAACCAGCTAAATCACATACTCACTGCATGTCTTGGCCCAAGAAATCCTGGGAATCCTCTGTATTGGCAGTCAGGAATTAATACTGGAATGGTTTGTTGATTCTTTCAGTGCTTCCTATTTCACTTCCCATGGTGTAATCATGTGTTTATTTTTGTTTAGTATCTTGTGTGCTCTTTCTTTACTTGTGCAATGCTGGTGGGTTCATTGATATCTCCAGTAAAGGGCAACATTTCTGTGTCACATGGAGTTTGTCATTTGGAGAGCTGTGCAAGAGTGTGGCAAAGTGGCAGTGGTGGTTTTTGTTGCAGACGGAGCTTGGAAAATATCAGAAAACATAACAAAGAATGTTCTCTGCTTGAGAGGATAACATACAGGTCTGTGTGTTCCACCACTTGGAAAGGTGTATTTGATATACTTAAGAGTTTTCCCAATGTCACAATTTATTTAACTATTCAGTATAGATCTTAACTGATCAATCTGAATTTCTGCTATAAAAATCAGATACTTAGAAGCTGAACTGTCAGCCAATAAGACAAGAAGCAGACAGCCTGTAAGTATTGTAGAATGAGCTTGTGTAGCTAACAAAGCCACCTGTTCTGGTTGTGATCAAATCAATGTTTTTCCCAATGGAAGTGCTAGAAACATGTTTGTGTCCTTTTCCTGTCAAAACAGAATTTGCTTGTTACACAGTGACCTAAAGGCTGATGCATTTAAAAAATGCCTCTCATTGGCTGAATCCTGGAGTTATGAAGGAGATGAGGTGGTGGTGTTATGGGACATAGTGATATAATATAAAAGTCAGCAGGGACAGCCTTGCATTTCCTCCTAACACAGGTAACAGCATTTCCATACCTCCCACTATAGGTATTGTTCTGTTTTTGGCTGGTATAGAGTTAATTTTCTTCCCAGGAGCTGGTACAGGGCTGTGTTGTGGATTCAGTATGAGAATAATGTTGATAACATGCTGATGTTTTAGTTGTTGCTAAGTAGTACTTACCCTAAGTCAAGGACTTTTCAGTTTCCCATGCTCTGCCAGTGAGGAGCTGCACAGAAGCCTTGAGGGAGCACAGCCCAGACAGCTGACCCAAACTGGCCAAAGGGATGTTCCATACCATAGAATGTAATGCTCAGGTCCCCACATAGTATGTAGACCTGAGCATGACATAAATGGTATGGAATAAGGGGTGGAGAAGGTGCTGGCATTGACTGGAATAGAGTTAATTTTTTTCATAGTAGCAGGTTTAGGCCTACGTTTTGGATTTGTCCTGAAAATAGTGTTGATAACAGAGGAGTGTTTTCATTATCACTGAGCAACACTAACACAGAGTCAAGGCCTTTTCTGCTTCTCACCTCATCCCACCAGTGAGGAGGCTGGAGGAGCACAAGGAGCTGGGAGGTGACACAGCTGGGACAGCTCACTCCAGCTGACCAGAGGGATATCCCTCCCAAACCATGCTCAGCATATAAACCTGGGGGATGACCGAGGAATGGGAGGATGTTTGGAGTGATGGCATTTGTCTTCTGAAGTCACTGTTACATGTGATGGAGTCCCTGCTTTCCTGAGGATGGCTGAACACCTGGCTGTCCATGGAGAGGGGTGAATGAATTCCAAATTCCTTATTTTGCTTTGCTTGTGCTCCTGTTAGACTATCTTTATCTCAATCCCTGAGTTTTCTCACTTTTCTGATTCTCTTCCCATCCCACTGCCAGGGAATATGCAAGCAGCCGCATGGTGCTTGCTGGCAGGGTTTAAGCCATGCCATGTATTTTGGTAGAAGTCATGGGTTCTAAGGTTCTTCTTTCCTTTAAATCTACCTTTAATTATTTTTGAACTATTGTCTAGTTTCATCCCCATGTGACAAATGAGATAGAGATGTTAATAGCTCCTGCAGTGTTAATTTGCTAATGTTAATACTTGAACCCACCACATACCTCTTAGTCTATATTCAAGCAAACAAACAATCTCTAGATAGGTAAATTAAGGTGAAAAAAAGGCCAGTAGCATGTCCTACATGTGACACAGACTAAACTGCATCCAGTTTGGCTCCATGCAGCCTATACAATCCTTCTGAATGTGTCAGCAGGCCTTGAGCTCTCCCTCTCCTCTTGCCAAATTCCTGGCTCACATACCACACCCTTGGCATCATGGTACAAAACACATCACTGACAAGCTGTTAAGCCACCCACTTGCTATTAGTAATTGATTTCCTTGTTTTTCTCAGGATTTCACAGGAGGGGGCAAGGGGCACACTTGTGAGACCTGTGGAGATCAAGGCCTTGTGTTTCATTTAAAGAGATCTCATAAGAGCCACAGCTTTGCTGCTCACATAGTCTCTTAGCAGCAATATAAAGATTAAGCAATTGTACTTTGAATCTTTAAAACAGGAGCCGTTGTGAAAGCCACCTCTGGTGTTCCTCAGTGCAAGTAGCTCCACTGTGAGCTGAGATTGGTGTTTGGGGCTCCAACGAGATCGATCTATCTTTATTATCCAAATGCACCATGTGCAGGGATGGTGTTGGTTTTGTCAGAGCCCATAGGGAGGGAACCCCTGGCAGTGGGGTTGCCCTCATGACCAGAAAAACTTGCCCAAAGATTTTCATCAGACCTTGCAGATCCCAGGTGTAGCTGGAGATTGTGCAGGTTATGCAGTGTGCCCTGCATACCAACCCCCTGCGTGGCAGCAGGGTGCCAGCATCCAGCTGCTCCCTGAATTCTCCTCTGTGTGTGTACTTTGCTCTTGCAGCTCAATTCTGGGGACATGCACTTCATTCCTGCAGCTCTCCATGGGACATAGGCACCCTGGTCTTAAAGTTAACTGTTGGAGAGTCACCTCTGTCCCACGGCTCATCCTTGGCCTTACAGACATCTACTTAGTGGGAGCCACAGAATCCTGGTTTTGGCTGGTATAGAGTTAATTTTCTTCCCAGGAGCTGGTACACTCCTGTGTTTTCAATTTAAGATGAGAATAATGTTGATAACACACTGATGTTTTAGTTGCTGCTAGTAGTGCTTACCAAAAATCAAGGGGTTTTCAGTTTCCTGTGTTCTGCCAGTGAGGAGCTGCACAAGAAGCAGTAGGGAGCATAGCCAGGACAGCTGACCCAAACTGGCCAAAGGGATATTCCATGCCATAGAACATCAAGTTTGGTACATAAACTTTTGGGAAGTTTGGAAGCTGCCAGTCGCTGCCCAGGGCTGGGCTGAGCAGTGGTCAGGGGTGGTGAGCACTTGCACTCTGCATCACTTTTATTTCTTGGATTTATTTATAGCTCTTTTTATTCTCTCCCTTTTCATTATGTTCAGGCATATTATACTTCATTATAATTATAATGCTTTACTTTATTTCAGTTATTAAACTGTTGTTATCTCAACTAATGGGTTTACCTTTCTTTCCAATTCTCTTCCTCATCCCAGTGGGTGTGGGAAGCAGTGAGCAAAAAGCTCCGTGTCCTTAGTTGCCAGCTGAGGTTAAACCACAACACAAGCAAGAAGAGGGTCAGTGTGGGCCTTGTTTGAGATGACATGCAAAGTGGCATCCTGGCCTAATAATGGAAGCTCTTCTAGAAGAGGGCACTGGCTTGTCTATGGTAGACAGGATACATTTTTCCAATTGGATCTGTGGTGCAGACTGAGCCCATGTAGCTGGTTATGGTACCCATGACTCTGCAGGGCCTGTGAGGGATGTGCTGGTATTAAAGGACTGGTAGGCAGCCTTGTAAAGACCTCATCAATCTGATCTTGCCTATGACTGCTGTTGCCCTGGTCCAAAGTCTTCTCTCCATGAGGGGAAGAAGGAATGGTGGACAAGGTCAGTGTCTGGAAGGCTGTAAATGTGTAGGCAACATGTCAGTTGCAAAATAGCCATGGAAGGCTGTTGAGCATGGAGACTACATGGGCATGGGAAGCCAAGGAGGCCTGGGGAGGTGGGCCCTGCGCTGACATGCTCCCCTTCATCTTTTCTGTAGGTGCAAATCATCTACTCCAGAGGATCCTTCTTGTGAGCAGCAGGGAACTGAACCAGTTTGCACTATTTCACCCTCGGCCCAAGGTTGTTCTTGAGTTTCAACAGCAAAGTGTAAATAAAAGTACCCAGAGTCACTATGGGTGGAGTTCATCTAAGATTAGATGCTTATAACACAAGCATCTGGTTTTATAGCTCTTTTTATAGTCAGTGAAGTACTAAGAAATATAAACCACCAGGTTCAAGCATGTTATGTTTTTTCCTGATGTGGAATGAATTGCATTCTGAGCTCTGTGGATTCCATCTCCCTGATGATAATGGAAGCCTGAGCAGTGACCACAGTGGGTGAGACTACAAAGCAGGTGGGGTGAGGTGGATCTCACCATGAGTGCCCACAAGGTCAGCAAGAACCATCAGCTGGGCAGAGCAGAGTTTTGTGGAAGGACAGAGGGAGGAGGTTTAGCCTGTTTGCTGGCTGTTGGCACGCAGGTGTTCACGTGCATGTCTGCAACTCCAACATAGCACACACTGCCCTTTGGTGCCAAGAGACCTGGGGAAAAACTGAGGGGAGAGAGGAGACACTGTGATGGGGACTCAAATTTAGAGAAGGTGAAAAGCCTGAGGGTCTTGCAAGGACACAAAGGAAGTGCAGAAGGAAGTATGCTGTAGCTATTGAGATGAGGCACATAGAAGACCCTGTAGTGAATCAGGCTCTCACAGAGCAGCTGCCTCAGGGAGCAGCTTGGTTACCTTTATCCTGCACCAGAAGCCTCCATTTTCCCCCATTTTCCCTGGACATGGTGCACAGCATGGCAGCTGACTGTCACCATCTCTTGGAGGTTTGCTCTGCTGAGCAGCAGTGGCTCTGTTCCTCCGAGTTTTTCAGGAAAGTGCTTGTCCATCATGAATCTCTTCTTTGGCCACTGGGACTGTCTCTGGGTGAAGCTGTAAGACTGATGTCAAAGGCTTTGTGATCCCTTTGGTTTTCAGTTTAGTTTTCACAAGTATAGCTTGTATTTAAAAAGAATTTAAAAAGTCAGGAGATGGCCTGTGCGTAACTAGCTCAATTCTCTCAGGAAAGGACTAACATTCATTTCTCACTACTTCCACAAATGTTTGGTTTTGTGAAATGTTCTTTTTCTTTCACTTTCAACATTTTTCTAGTATCTTCCTATTTCTGAGTTAGCTTATGGTGGGTTTTGCAGGTAAGGTCTACTTCTACACAAAGGGTTGGCTGAAGGTGGGCTGATTTGTTAATTTTCATAATGAATTTTCAGGAAGCCTTTTCAGAGGTACTGTTGAAAAGTAACTGGTTTGCAGTAGTGGAAGGACAGAATGGTTCTTGCCATATATAGAAAATAGTATTTTCTATTTCATCTCCCTTTGTTAAGGGACTGAAAATGCAGATATTGGGAAGAAATAAAGAGGGTGTGATTCTGCAGCTGTTGATACCAGGGCAGTGAACTGTTTAGAGCAAGGACTGAAAGGGAATGGGAAAGAGATAACTACCAGAAGAAAGCTTGCATCTAGTTGTTAGTTTCAAGAAGCCAAGATGCTTCGGTTAGTTTAAAGATGCCTTAGTTAGCTTTGAGAAGCTTTCAAGATAGTCCTGAATATCATCTTCATTTATTTGATGGCACCAGATGTAAAAAACCCACTGATGTTGTAACATCTGTGTGTGCACGTGTTTGTTTTGCAGCTAGAACAGTTTTAACTATCAGAAAACTGTTACATCCCGCTCTGCACGGTCAGGGTCATACACTTACCAGGACCTGTCTTCAGAGCCCTCCCAAAAAAGGGCACTTCCAGCATCAATGCGGGTGTGGGTGGAAGAGAAAGCAGCAAGTGAGGGTCAGGGGGTTCTTGTGCCTGCAGAAGGCTTTGTCAGATAAAGTGGGTCACATTTTCCACACTTTTATTCTGCTTGTGTGTTCAGCCTTCTGCTACACAAACCTGGATGCACTGGTGATGGATGCCACTCTCAGGGGTTCTGCTTACAAACAGTGAACACTGGCTGGGACCAGTGCTGGAACATGAGTACAGAAAAAAAGAGGAAGGTGGAAGCCCTTTGGCTTCCTTTGTCCTCAGGAAGCTTTGATGTTAACCTCAAATCCAGGTCAGTCTCATGAGACAATGAACAATAAGCTGTAATTTATCTGGAACATGTAACATCCATAAAAATTCCCCAGAAAGCTTTGCCTACTGCTTGAAGGTTCCCAAGACTTCCTGCTTCTGGTGAAGTCCTGGGAACTCCTAAAGCTGGTGTGACACCTCCTCCCCCTCCACCCCTTGGTTTTGTGTCCTCTGTGAGCTACATTGTCACATATTGTCAGCCTGTCCCAGTCTGGGTCTGTTTCCTTATGCACAGTGAATTAAAGGCTCAGATTTCATATAAGAGCAACTGGAGGAGTTGCTGTCATAGAGAAATCAGTGCTGTACCATCCTAGCCAGCACACCTGTGCAAAGCAAAGTGGGACACTAAAGTACACGTATGTGAAATAAAGCCCTGTCTGGAAAGCATTTTCTAAATTAAAGAACACAGTGTAGCAGCCCATGCTGAAGGAAGCTTTTTGGATCCGAGTTAGGATGACACAGATAATACAGCAAAGACATGGGTTTTTAGGAGCAGACCTATGAGTGGCCCTGCATGCACAGACTTCTCTCCCTTCTTTAGGGTGACTATAATTAGCACAGTGTCTGACCAGCCCAAATTCAAGTGATGTGTGGGTCTGTTTGGTTACTGAAGGGCTATTTGGCAACTCTGGGTGAATGCCCTTAAATAATCCTGCTGGCACTGGGTGATGGAGAGCTTGAGGCTTTAAAAACTTTTGGGTCAAATTTACTCCTGTTAAATAAACAACGAATATTGATTAGATCATATGACAGACCAACAGAGCCCTCTTTCAAATACCGCAACACACCAGAGTTCATTTTTATACATTTATATACTCAGAATCCCTTGAAATGGTTGTTTTGGTGAATGATATGCTAGGTCTTTTACTCATGCAGCTCTATATACTTTTATATGCATGGACCTCTGCACACAGATAGGAGGATTTTCAAGGCTGCTTAAAGGATTTGGATGCTCACTTTGTTTTAGTAGAAGACTTGAATCCCTTAGGCAGATTTGAAAATCTCAGCCATAATTCTTTGTTTATCTTAGTACACTGGGGTAAGACCTTTTCCATGTTAGAATAATATCTAAGTGCTCTTTTCTTGCTGCCATAAAATAAAGATGAAAATGTGTTCAAATGGAATTTTAAGCATTTGTTTTTCTAGACATACTAGTTTGGTTTTTTTTTACTCATTTGCTGTTTTCTTTACTGAGGAAGCTCTAAAATCACTGTCTATATTTTGTCCTGAGTAGAGTAGCGAAGAGCTTGTCTGGACTAAGCCTACACATTTATAAAGGCATTTTATTATGATTATTTGCACAGCTTAAATGTCCTGGAAAGGTTTTCTCATCTTAAATCTCCCAGCAGTACAGTTCCGTATCTGGTCCCAAATGTATGTCAGGAGAGCACCGTATGGGCTGCCAAGTGCAACCCCCGCGCACACGACACAGGTGCTGCTGTGCAGGGTGGGAAACGAGCGAGGAGTGCGATATGTAAACAGAGCGCAGTGGGTGAAAGGCTGCGAGGCTGCCGAGCTCTGTTTACGTGCGTGCCGAGCGGGAAGCTCTCGTGTTGCACAGGCAGTTCTGTCCGGGCAGGAAGGGGAAAGCACAGCCTGTCTCGGTGTTGCTTCCCAAGGCAGCTTGTTGCGCCACTCTCCGTGTCTGGCAAGGTGCTGCTCGAAGCCCGGAGGAGCCGCAGGGTGTTCCATCCACCCCAATGCCCTCCCAGCTGCTGTGCTGCAAGCAAACCCTCAGCCCCCCGCCGGGGCAGCCAGTGGGAGCAGTAGCCCCACCCGAAGTGGCTGTGGTCAGTGGACACCAGACTCCTCGCACTGTTAGCAGGACTACCCAGCGTGCTTCCAGGCTGCACAGGGTTAGTGTTGCCTTTCTGAGCTGCCTGCACGATGGAGATGAGCTGATGCACTGCAGTATGCTGGAATAAGCCTAAGTGCAGGGAAAGCTAGCCCATCCCCAGACCTGACTTGGATCTCGGTGCCAATCTTTTGGGTGACACTGTGTTGGGTTTGACTCCTGATTTAGGGCAACATTTTCCTGTTTCAGTCCCACTGAGAAGCGGATTTCCTTGGGAGTAACATGCTGAAATAAACAGAACTTGGGAATCTGCTTATTCTCAGAATGAGCAAGGGATTGGCTGTGCTTTAGGCTCACTCAAAGGAAGATACAACTCAATAGTTTTAGACCAGTTTTTAAACATTACTTTGCCTTACCTGTATGTGTTGAAATGCCATGGACCTCAGATTTTGTTTTGCTTGCAAGTGCTGGAAACGGTGCAGGTGTTTTGTTGAAGAAAATACTCACTTGTCCCAGCAGTTTATCGAAGGTGCTTTCCCTGCCATTTCCTCTCCAGTTCCCAGAATGAGAGCTGACAGCTAAGACTCCAAGCCCTGGAAGGACCACGTGCACTGCAGCTGTCCTTGCAACCAAAAGAGCTGAGAACTCACGTGGAGCACCAGCACCTTCTCCTGCACTCCTTTTGGTTTTTTTAATTGTAGCCTGGCATGTGGCCCTGGTGACACTCATGAGGGGAGCCTGTGGCTGTCCCCAATGTCTGTGGTCCCTGCCATGAGTGTAATCCCCTCTGGAGGGCTTGCTCTGCCAGGCTGAGGACGTGCCCCCTTTGCATGCTTGCAGACACACTGTGGTTTGACTCTGGTTGAACAAGAGGCGTCAGCCCCTTCCCCATGCTCCCTCCATGCCTGCAGCACGAGCAGCCCTGCGTTCTGCCAGGGGCATGGGGAGTGTCCAGCAGCTCCTCTCTGCTCAGGGTGGGAGAAGGCTCTGCTGTGGGCTGAAAGCAGCTACAGCACATGCAGGGAGTGACAGCTCATGGCTGTATCCACTATGCTTCGGTTAACTCATCCACAACTCATGGCAACCCCAGAGAGGCCTGAGGGATGCTGAGGAACACACCAGGTGCTGGTAGCTGGCTGTGCAAGCTGCATATTGTGCCCTAGGGGGCAAAAAGTTGCTCGCAGGCAACAAGACTTGAATGGATGCCAACTCTTAGCCAGCACAGGGATCTAGCCAGGGGGTAGATGGTCCCCCAGAGACTGCACAAGGCCTGATGAACAGCACAACCCCAGACCAAATATCATCATTGGACCAAGAGGTGTGTGCAAGGCATGTGAAGAAGGGTGCACAGACTGTGAGGGTGTAAAAGCTCATGGATCTCTTTTGTTGGGCATCCCTCCCCAGAGGCACCGACTCAAGCTGTTGTTCCTGTACCTCAATTGAAATAGTTAAAGAAACCAGATGTTTGAGATTCTGCTATGGGAAACGCAGTCAGGATGGTGACTGTGTGAGTGGTGTGTGGAGAGAGTCAAGTGGGGCACCCATCAGCTCACTGGAGTTCCCCACTGTGAAGGGGTTTTGGTCCCAGCACTTAAAGTTTGGGGTGATGTGAGTGAGACTCCCAGAGTGGCTCCCACATGGACCGGGAAGTTTCCTTAGCAGAGAGACAAGCATAATACTGTGTCACTCTCCTCCTCTCACAAGACAGTCTGTGAACCATGGCAAAATGACCTTTTGGAAATCTGTTGTGAAATCCCATGATCATTGATTTTAAAGCATCCAACAGAAGCTGCACTCATTTAATAGGCTGTCTCTGCTCATCCAGTCCTGCCATTTATAGACAGCATATAGACACTCTGTGTGAATTATGGGCTAGATACCAAGCCAAACACTGGGCTTCCATCTGGAGCATTACAGTTTTGCTTCTTTCTTTTATCAATTTGCTCAGCTGGGCAAGGGAGTCTTGTGCAGAAACTGATTTTCTTTGAAAAAAATTAGCAATCTACTTAATGCTGAAACAATGTCTTCTAATTTGGTGTCAGGGCCTTCAGCTGGTTTGAGTGTAGCTTATTCCAGACCAGGATGCTTTATATGTCATGGTGCATGTTCTCAGCTTCACCTTTCCACTGTGCACTTTATCTGAAACCCTGCTCTGGGACTTGCAATCATTCATTTGGAATTAAAAATGAAACAAACCACCTTAGATCTCATTTATGTGTGAAGCTGGGAACTGTACTGGATAAAGAAACAACTCTTGGTTTATTGAATATCATGGGGACACCCTGCAGAAGTGTCCCAAAGCCCAGCATTGTGTGTGTGTAAAACATGCAGAGTGTAAATAGAGAGCTTGCAAGACAACATGTTTTCAGGTGAAGTTGCAGTACGAGACAAACCCCAGAAGCTTGAAGGGACAACGTCAGTCTGAGTTTGGGGGATCCTTAGTAGTCACTGGAAAGGCAAAAGAAGCTCATAGATAGAAAGAAAATGTGATCATAGGGAAGCAGGCAGGGGGAGCAAGCCCGGCTGCCCCCTCCCCAAGCCCAGAGCAGCTTGTTGGGCAGGACGGGCTCAGTCCATGGCACAGGGATACTGCACCAGCTCCTGGAAAACGCGGTGCTGCTGGGGGCAGGGGGCTATAATGAACTGCAGGAGGCTGTGGTGTGACAGGGTATTACAGTGTCAGTGTATCCACTCGCTCCTCTCCCTGCTATCCATGTCATGTCCAGAGTGGTCTCCTGCCCTGTCCTGGCAGGTGCACGGCTCTGGCTGGCGGGTGTGGAGGATGCTGGTGCCTGGGCAGCCAGGCACAATGCTTGGCTGTGGCTGCAGTGCCAGCCCTGTCCTGGCATGCAGGCTGTCTGCATCTCTGCACCAGGGGCTTGCAGCCACCATCTCATCCGGAGTGCTTTAGTTCTGTGTGAGTGCATGGTAGGGCACTTGGCACGTGAGACAGAGGTTCCTCCCCTGAAACTTCTCTAATTCCAGTGTCCTCCAGGGTTTGCACTGGGGCAGGACTCATCCTGCTCAAGCTGTATCTGACATAACCGGTCTGCTGGTTCAGTAGAGGTTTGATGTCACAGAAACTCCCTGCTCTGAACTGGAGGGGTTGCCTCATGGCTGCAGTGACTGCTTGGGCCAAGGGCAGCTTTGTGTGCTGTGCAGAGCTGGTGCCTGGAGCTGCAGCCCCACAATCCTGCAGCCAGGTGAGTGACACCCGCAGGTCATCCGGAGCACCAACGTCTGGAGACAGATCTGTGTGTGGGCTGTGGGCTGCAAGGCCTCTGTGGGCTTTAGGAGCCTGCCATTTCATTGCCAGGATGCTGGTGACTCCTCTTGACTTGCCAACAGCCTTCTTTGAGGTTTGAGATGGCATGGCTGAACCCCACAGAAGTGCCCAAGCAGATGGTATCCTCCCAGGCCTTTGGGTCAGGGGTCAGCAGCTTCACCCCAGCCATGCAGGCAGAGCAGCAGTGGCCCAAGGGGCTGGTTGCATGCCATGGGTGCAGTGGGGCTGGGGCTCTGGGCTGCCTGCTGCTGGAGAGGGTCTCCAGCCCTTTGGTGGCACCAGCGATGGGAGAGCCCCTGCTCCAGGGAGATTGCAAAATGGATTTGGCAGAAGCAGACGCACAACATGCTAAATGCACTAAACTAAACCAGCTTTGCAGATTTTTTTTTTTCACAAGCCACCAAACAAAACACCACTTTGGGGCTTCAGCAGAAGCTGGGAATCCCTCTTCTGTTTCTGTCTTCCCCCCGCCTGGGGCAGCCCAGCCATTCCCCACTTGTTCAGCCCCCTGTAGGATCCCACATGGCCCCCACAGGCACTGCAGCAGCACCGTGAAAAAATGTTCTGTGGCTCCATGGGACTCGGCTCGTTGGCCCCAAGGGATGAAGGGCTGGGACTGCCAGGGGAGAACAAGCTGAGCCAGTGGTCCCAGCCTGGCACGCTGGAGCCTGGATGGCTCTCGCTGTGGGGCAGCCCATGCATTAGGGACTTCCTAAAGCCATCTGGAGGGCGTTTCAAAGCAAACATTGTGAAGCATTGCCTGGCCGTCCTCTAGCTAGCGGGGGGAATAAAAAAAAGAATACCCTGGAAAGCTATTCTGGTCTCGCATGCGTCTCAAGTGGAAAATTTCAGCTGAAGTGATTTCGGCTGGCGGGGTTAAGGGAGGTGAGGCCCAGCTGCCGCTGGCTCTGCAGCACGGACGGACGGACGGACGGACGGCTCCGCAGCAGCCCGTGCCTGCCACGCGGGCAGGGCTGGCTCTGGCAGCGGCTCTGCTGGGGAGAAAGAAACCTGAACCCCGGGCAGCGCAGGGCTTGGGATGCAGCCTTCCAAAGGCGTGGCCACTGCCGCCGCTGTTACACCTCCCAGCCCGGGAATAAACAGTCCCCAGCTCTGCAGCCGAGCGCTGCGTTTCCGCCTCGTTGCCTGTCTCGCGGCTGCGGTCCCTGCTCTCGGTGCAGCCCATGGAATGGTGTAGCGGCAGGGACGCTGGGTGCGGTGGCTGGCGGGGCCAATCGCTGTCCCGAAGGAATAACACGGGGCATGTCACCAGCCCTGCTGACGGCACAGGCCTTGAGCAGCGGCCTTGAAACCGTGCCAGGGGAGCTCGCCTCGGGCCAGGGACTGCGGCGGGGAGCCGGCGGGTGACAGCGCCCCGGGGTCAAGGACAGCCGGACAAGGAACTTCGCTCCTCACCCTTCCCCTCAGTGCTGGTATCCCAGGACCATGCACTTTGGGACCTAGAGCGGGCTGGGGAACTTGCTGTTCAGGTGTTTGTTGTTGGAAAATAGTAGTAATTTGTTGGAATTGAAACTTTAAATGAGAATGTTCTTCTGTGTGTGGGAGACCGAGACCTCTGGTCCTGTGTCGTGGAGTGTCTCCCACCTTTTCCCTCTAGCTGGCACTAGCATGAGTAGGTCAGTCCCCGTCCTCACATGGGACAGGAAGGTTCTGGATCCCCAGACAGCTTAAAGAATGGGTTTTCCAGCCAGCCCTACCCACAGCACCTGCCAGCACAGCTCTAGCCGCCTGGGCCAGCAGCGCTCAGCCAGGGCGGTGGTACAGCTTAGACGGGAAGCGGGGTTTGTGATCCGGTGTCACAGGCTAATTCTGTGGGGAAGAGGGCTCGGGAGGTCTTAGGTCCAGCCGCTGGCTCTGGGCAGCTTCAGCCATTAGGTCAGACCAGGCTGCCCAGGGCTTCGTCTCGTCCGGGATGCGAAAGCTGCGGGAAAGGATTCCGACAGCCCGTCTGGGCAGCCCTTGGCACTGCCTAACGCATCCAGACGGCTTCCCCCGTCTGCACGTCCAGGGGCATTTAAGGAGCGCGTTACAGCGTGACGTGGCGGCTCGGAGCGTGTCGCGGCGGCTGTGCCTCCCCGGCGCGCCCAGCGCGGCGCCGCCGGGACACGGGACCGGCCGGGCCCGGCTTCCCCTCCGCCCCCGCCGCGGCGGCTCCGAGCGGCTGCTGGAGCTCCCTGCTGGCCGCAGCTCCCGGGACCGGCCCCGTCTGCCACAGCTCCAGCGGCCGCCTGAGAGAGCGAGGAGAGCTGGTGGGGCTGCGCCCCTGTGCCCCAAGGCCACTGCTTCAGGCGCGGCTTCCGAGAAGCAATACTCGCGCTGGGGCGCGCTGCGCTGAGAGCAGGTGGTAGTAGACTGGGCTCTGCACTACTGCCCCTTACAGCATTCCAGCAGAGAACATTAAAATAAAACATCATATTAAACAGAACTTACGGGAAGCAGCTGGTTAGATTGAAGACAGGGGAATCAGTCCGTGCTGCCACATCCCAACTCAGGCTGACAAACACAATTAGCTTTGTCCTCTGAGCCAGCAGGGTAACCCTGTTAATGCCCCTAATTCAGCTCAAAGACTGTGCCGTTGCAAAAAGATGAAAATATAGAGTCGAAAAAAGTTTGGAAATAAAGTGAATAAAGCTTGTTACTCAAAGCATTGGGACTGTAAACAGGGACGGTCCCCACCCTCCCCACCTCTGTGGAAAGGACCAGCTCTTGGGGAATAGCCCTGGAGTCCTGGATTAAAGAGATCTTCACCTGCCTTCCCTTGCCAGCTCCCGTGCCACTGTCACAGACACCCCCACTCCCCTCAGCAGTGGACTGTGTTGGGCACAGGCTGCTGGCAGCAACAGATCATGCTTTCCCCAAAACCTCAGGGCAAGTTCTTGATGCACATCTGACCCTCAGGTAGTAAAGCAAGAAATAGCAGTAAACTGGTATAGTGAATTACATGCTACTAACTTACCTAAGTTTTTTAATAAAGGGATGAAATAAGAGCTCAGAGAACAAGCAAGCCTGCAGTCAGTGCAGTACTTCCAGCAAAAGGAAAAACTAGGTGTGTGACATCTGACACTTTCCTCCAGTACCTGTGGCACTCACAGAAATTATTTTCTCCTCAAGTTATGATCAGGCCAGTTAAACCATCTTTGGTACATACCCTGTTCCTTCCCCTGGCTCCTTGCAGCAGTCAGCTGGCGCTGACAGCACCCACTGAGCCCCTTCTTTGGGCAGCCACTGCCCACCTTGCTGGCATCCAGGCTGCTTCTCAGGGCTGCATTTGCTTTCCAGCTTGGTCCAGGGCCTTGGCAAAGCCCTGAGAGCATTCCCCCTTCTCTCCTCACAGAAGAGTAGACTCAAGGTATAGTCCTGGATCAGCAAGATCAAACTAGACCAGAACAAGGGCAGTGGCCCAGCTATCAAGGATTAAAAGCTGGGTTTTTTAACTGAAGTTTTTTGGGGGTTTGTTTGTTTTGGTTTGCTTTTAGGTAGGTTTGGTTTTTTTAATAAAAAAAAAGCCCAAGGGTTCAAATCTGAAACACTAACAGACAACTCCATCACCCCCCCCCAAAAAAAAAAAAAAAAAAAGAAAAAAGTAGAATGAGCAGTACATAGGAAGCAGCAAAACATCCAGTGGTGGATCCAGGGCACCCACTTTTATTCTCATCCAACGTAAGTCAGTTATGCAGCTGCTTGGGCACACAATGAAAGGTTGGAACATTGGAACCATTTTCTCCTGTTCCTAAGGAGTAACTGGCAACACCAGTACCACAGCCTTGTCTGGGGCCACAGCCCTGGATCTTCCTTAAGAAGCTGAAGGCAGGCTGAAGGGCTGTACCAGGGAAGTGTAGCAGGCAGGGCTGTTTGCCATGCACAACCAACAACACATCACACAGTGAAGCACCGTCTGCAGGTCTGGGTCACACACCCCTGCTCCTGCCACAGCCTCAGCAAGCAAGAGGGGCTGCAGCTGTCTAGCGAGCACAACAGGGCTACATTACTTCCAAGTACTATAAAGAAATTATCCAGCTTCCATATTTTGTAAAAATCCTAAACTGAAGTTAGAATATAAACAGTAGCATGTAGCAAATCAAACTGAAATACATACTGTGTTCAGACTCCAGGTTGGCTTTAGTAGCAGACTGTCTTTAAGTACATGAGTATTTCTGCTCTGACCACTGCTGCCATTTATAGAGAAATTGTTTTCTACTGATCTTTAAGTTAACATAAAACAACTCTCCTAAAGACTGCATTACAGAATCCTGTTTTATCTTTAACCTTAGGCAACTGTAATTGCATTCTGTCAAAAACCACACAGGAGTCTGTCTTGTCTAGAAAGACCTCAGCAGGTGAACTGAAGCACACATCACTACTTGACATGGGTCAGCCAGTAACTTCAGGTTAAAAAAAAAAACAAACAGAAAACCAAAACCAAACCAAAACACAGGTTTCCCCTATCATTTACTCCCTTTCCACTTCCACATTTAATTACAGTAGAACATATTTCTTAGACTGCATCTCCAAAGCATAAACCATTTTGTACCTCCTAACTGGCCTGTAAAACTGTTCTGACAAATCCAAACTGGGAATCCACTCTCAAGTAGAAGTTTCTAAAGTTTCACAAAATCTTTGCTTTAGAGAGCCAGAAATTAAAATTTCCTACCACCTGGCACTCATGTAAAACACACTTGCAGCCAAAGGGTAGGAATTTTACCTCCAGCTAAAAGGTTTTAAAAATCCATTCTGACTGCAGAATGCAGACCTCAGTATATAATTTCAGAACTCTAACATCCCTCTCCTCCTTCCCCCAGTTTTCAAGTAGGGAAAGTTAAAATGAGAAAGGAAATGGGCCTTGAAGAAATCAAGAGGCTCCAGTAACGTAATGAGGAAATTCTCTGAGCAGTTATGGCAGTTCATTACCCAATGCACATGTACTTGCAGCAGTCTGATTTACCTTTACATTATGGATACAGCTAAATGAAGTCCAGTGCAAGAGCATTTGAGGTTTCTGTAGACTTGTGCAGCCGTACCCTAGAGTAAGCACTATACAGAACTAGCTGAAGTTAAAAGTTAAGACTTTTCAAATAAACGCTATTAAAAAAAGAGCTGAAGTTTGTGACAACGTGCAGAGTTGGACTAACCCATGCTGCCTCAGGGCACTGCATGCACACAAGCTGAGACAACCTCTCCGTGCACACCCATGCCTAGTGCAGGTTAGCTGTTTGGTGTGAAGAACTGAATCAAAGCTCATGCTCTAAAAACACACCACAAATTGCCTTTTAGCCTTCCAGGAACTTACATGACTTTCACTTCATACAGATTGATCAATCTTAAAATTTTCACTGTTTAACAAAAAGCTGAACCAATGGGCTAGAGAAAAGGCTTCTCAAACCAATCACATATACATCTATTTTATAGCTACCTGCCTAGTTCCTCCCAAAGTTAGCCTGAAAAACAGTAAAATCTACACAAAGTTTTATTGCAATCATACAAGGGATACATCAAGGGTCAAATACAACAAATACTATGATGCAATTTTACATTTATTAAACTACAGGTCAAAGCACAAATTTACACATTCTAAATACACTAAAACATCTAATGAAGTCACACTGGTCTCCCACTGACATTTGATATATCTGGGCAAAAGACAATAACTTTACAAGACTTTTCTAACAGGAATCCTTAGTATAAAAACTGTGTACTTGTATGTAAACTGTTGAAGAACCCAAGTGATGGGTTTCCATCTCCACTAAGTCATCCATTTTGTTGCATATTTAACGCTCAGGGGTTGAATGAACTTGATTTTAAATTTGGACACCATTATCTAACCCTCCCACCCCCCACTGAATTGTAGCTGTAGCTTGTTTTGCCTGGTCCCCATTACTATTATTATTTTTTCAAGTTTTGAAGAGAATGAACTGAATTCAAGATTGTTCCATTTCTTCCACATTGGAATGTTGACCAGACAAACTACAGACTTGCAACTGCAGGTCTAAATGAAGCGTTAATGCCTGTTTAAGCTGCAGTGGAAAAGCGGTCTTCCGGGCTCAGCTGAATGCAAGAAGGCACAAAGAAGAAGTTCTTCATCAATGTGTCTGAAGCAATTCCAGCATCTTGCATCTCATCCCTGCAGCAGAAAAGGTCAACAGTTTTAATGATGTGTTTTCAGGTTCTATTTGCCATCAGAAACCAGCCATAACACAACATTTGAAGCCAACTGCCCCCGCATGGCTTGGTCCCAGGCTCAGCAGAAGGGAGCCCAGCTGTGCCACTGCCTGGCACCCACAGAAATGCTGCCACTCTCCAGGGGTGGAAGCACAAGGCCTTGCCTACCTTGGCACAGGAGCAGTTACCAAACTGCATCACCACAAGAGCATTACTGCCCTTCCTGCCTATGATGGTGCCAACATCATGCACAAGCTGTGGTTACTTGCATTAGGAAAGTTGAAAGGTTGATGTTAAACAGCTTTGTGAAGCCAGTAAGACTTTACAACTACCACTGAACTCATAAGTGAGATTAGTTAGGTATTTTGCTTTCCTTTGTCATCCTTAAAGCAAAGTAGCCATTTTACCACAGAAATCAGTTTAGTCCCAGCAAAGTCAGACAAAAGAGACAAACCCCACCCCCCAAACTAAAAAGGCACATTCTTACATTCAGCATTTTCCTATATTTGGCATTGAGTATCATTTTTATTTGTAAGGATACACTTCTGAAGGAAGCAAAAGCAACCTTGCCACTGTGAAGGTTAATTTTCTTACCAGTCACTGAAAGACATCATGTAGTAAATCAGTGGCCTCTGATAGTCGTTAAAGGTAGACTGTTCACCTAAGGTACCAGAACCCATATTGTCAAAGATCAGCCAATCTCCAACGCTCAACTCAGGAAGAAGACAGTTTTCCACAATTTGATCAAGCTCATCACAGGATGGACCCCAAAGGCTGCTTGCAAACAGAGGCTCATCTTCCTTGTATTTCTATATGAAAATGATTGAGGCAATGCAGGCATCAGTTTATTGAATAAGAAAATTTTCAAATACACAGAAGGTTAATTTAATAAATAATATGCAATTATATATGCATGAAGTGTTAAATATATATTCAATAGACAAGGATAATAAGGACTACCTCTGAAGAATATGGAAGGACTCACCTTGTGAACCTCTGGGATAGTATTCAGTTTCTCAGACAATTTACTTGCAAAAGAACCATAAACACCATCATTTATGTAATATGTAAATACTGGCTCATCATCATTCCTGGTTTGCTCCACTGGAAGTGAAAAAAAAAAAAAGTAGTTGTCTAGCAGGCATGTTTTGTCATAAGTAGTCCTTTTGCACTCTAAAAAAGGAGTCAGCTGCTTTCTCCTGACAAGGGAGTTCCATATATACTGGAATAGGAGAATTACAAGCAGAGTAATCTGTATGAGACCAGATTATAAATTCAGCTATAACATTAAGTGTGAGGCTTAATAAAGCTAATACTTTCAGTAATAACCACTGCTAAGAATATAAATCTGGAGAAGCATCTTGCTCTGTAACATGTTTTTTATATTCTAATACAGAACCTTCTAACATACCTTCTCTGAAGCACCCAATATAGGTTTAACCCAGTAAGGATACAAGAAGTGCTCCACAAAAGTAACAGTGAGATACACAGACAACCCATAGTCAGAACCCAAAAGGCATATTACAGTGCAAGAAGCAGGGAATACATTAAATATGTAAACAAACTAGTCCATCCCAGCTAACAGTGGGCAGTTACCTGTACTGATTCATAACACAGAAAACATAAATCCAACCCTTACCTCCCGAAGGAAGAGGTTTATCATACTCAACAGTCTTCTTTGCAATGATGTTCACTGCCAGTGTAAATGCAGATGAAACATAGTAACATCCAGGCTCTGCAATCACATTAACACCAGATTCCTTAGGAAAGTAGACATCCAGCAATGGCCTGATGACATGATTAACCTAGGAAATTGAAGCCAGAGGTAAGACCAATGAACTCAGCTTACAGATGTATCAGATACACATACACTTCCAGTCAGCAACAGGTCTAGTCAGCATACCAAATGCTTACTCTGGTCCTCTGTTCTCTGAGAAGTACTTTTACCAGAGGTCCACAACTTATAAAAAAATATTTAATAAAACTGGTCATTCTGCTAAACACCGAAGATTGAGTACCCTGAGTCTGAGTACTACACAGTCTCTCTTCACAACCAAAATTCTAGCTGTGGTACACTCAAGACTGCACCAGTAATTTCAGTGTCTATCCAGCACAACAGATAATGTAAAATGACATGAACTCACAAAAACAGGCAAAGGCCCTTTTTGTGATCAGTTCTGAAGAGCATCATTAGAAACAAAATAAGAACATTAGAAACATTCTAAATCAGATATTCAAAGATTAACAGACGCTTTGGACAAGTAACAGAACCATTGGAGTTAAGAGAGAAAAAGCCCTCATTGCTGTTAGTAGCTCCTCGTTGCGTCACTTTCACTGTCCTGCATTCATGGAGTCTGTGTTTAAGACAACATAAATGTAAATTGATTATCCTGTTTTATGTGCCACTGAACACTAAAGGTGGCATTTAGGTCAAATCAAGACCTTTAGTTTTTAGTTCTTAAGCAAAATACTAGAGGTTTTCATCCATCCAGTAGCAATAGGGTTTATGATGCAAAGCATGCTAAGCTACCATGCCCCACACCATGCAAGAGTCACCAGCTGGACAACAGTCAGCTGCCAAAAATACTTGAATTACTAATGCTAGGGATGCTTCAGATAGCAATCTAATCTATAACACACTTAAGTCAGCATTCATCCAGTATGAACAGGATTAAAAAGTAGTAATGATCACCTCCAAGAACTGATTACACTATCCATGATCAAGAATACAAACTCAGCTATTGGGATCTTGAGTTACAGTCTAACACAGAACTTAATGTGTTTCAGCTATCAATTCAAACTAGTTTGAAGGTTAAGCACTTCATATTCTTAAAAATTAAGAGTTTCAACTTCCAACATATTGCATACCTCTTCCAGCTGAAGTTCTGAACCTGTGAAGCCCCCACCAATATCCAACATGTTCATCTTAAAGCCAAATTCTTCCTAAAATGCACAGGCAGAATGTAAGTACATGAACAACTGCAAATGCAAAAATATTTTTGTTGCTCCTTACTGTGATTGTTTTCTGTGTACTTATACTTTTGAAAATATTTAGCAGGGTAGGTCTAGTGAGGGAGTAAGGGTATAGCACAGCTCCACTAAATCTAGTAGCAAAGCATTGGAATGTCAATAGAGGTCAGTTACACAATTCTCTGCAACTCCCACAGCAATATCAACTCCCATCTTGTGGCTTTTGTTATATTCAGACACAATTTGCTGAACAGGGTGGTGCATTCTGACATAAGACAGTTTTAGGAATTCACAAATTATGTGACAAGACCACTGCAATGAACTTGCACAAAGATCAGCAAGATCCTCAATTTTATTGCCCCCACATGCTACCAACCACAGCTAAGGCACTAACTGCAGTAATAACAGTAAAGAGACTGTCTTCTGTTTAGTTTACAAGCTTCTCATAGCACAATAGATGCCAACATACAATTGTTCAATTTCAATGTAACTTAAAAGCATCAGTTGTGTGTTTGCAGGACTGAGATCTGAATATCAAAAAGCCTTGACCAAAAGTGGGAAACTGATTTAAATAGCATGCAAGGCTATTGCCTGTCAGGAGGATAATATTCATTACCATAATTAGGACAAAGTTAGTTTTACCTCTACCACACATTACAAGGGAGTATTTGGTCCCTCAGTAAAAGTTACAAAATAAATCATTGGGGATGGAAACAATGCAGCTGGTTTGTTAGTATGATCAGAATAGAATGGATCCTCTACTGTAGCAATTATATGTGTGCATACATCTACTTACAGCCATGTCAAACACACACCGAGCATCAGATATAGCATGAATGTACGTTTGCAGATCCTTGCAAGAGCCTGAAACATGAAATCTGAAAGAAATAAAAAACACAGTTAATACACTGAACAATGCAGCTTTCAGACCAAGCAAATTGTTTCACTATATAAAACAGCAACAAGCAATTAATTCCCAAGCATCTCAAGACAAACTTAAATGATAATACAGCAACTGTGCAAAGAATAAGCTCAGACCACCATTGCCTTCTATTCCACTGGATTTGCACTTGAGGATTGTCTTTGTCTAAATCCTAAGTAAGTCCCACAATATTCTCATCTTAGATAAATAAGAGTTACTGAATTTTTCAGTCTTCACTATCAAAGTGGCTAAAATTTGTTCTTCAGTAGGGGCCAAAGCTGCAGAGAAGTACTGATGCCTCCCACAAGCTCCTGAATCTCCTCTTGCTCCTTATTCAAAAGATTTAAGTACTGCCATATGCAGTTAGTCACTGAGATGCTAAAACAAGTGCCAGCATTCCCATGGGCTTCCTCAACAAGAGCACAGTGTACTGGTTCTAGACAGACCTTACACACACACGAGCCACAGTGTTCTCTACTCCAAGTGTACTCCTTTAAGGAATGCCATTTTGAGGCAAAGGTCACTTTTCAAACTTACTTGCATGAATCCACATATGGATTTTAAAATTATTTAAATAAAAATAATGCACAAGAGTCATGTGATTTTTACTAAAATTGGTTAAGATGTTACACAAAGAGGTATGTTTTATCAGTAGTATCTAATTAAGACATTTGTAATTTGTTTATGCTTTAACATCCATTTCAAACAGATACATTAAAACACTTGTTTAAATAATCAAAATCTGGCTTAATTTTTTTAAAATTGTCTCGATGACCCACACTTATTTGTTTGCTTTCCTAAAACAGTCACAAGCATAGATTTGTAGCTGAAGGTAGACAGAGGAGACCTGTGCATCCATTTTTCTCCTATATAGTAAAACATCTGTTAAGCTTCCAATGAAAATACCACAGATGATTTGTAAGAATTTGAAACACTAGGATTCATTCCTGCCACCTGCAAAGCAACAACTTACGAGTGTTTTGTCTTGATATGATCAAAGAGTGGCATAGGACCTTAACTCTTAGAAAATCTGACCCCATGTTCATCTTGTTCAAACTGTCCAACCGATTCCATGCTATACTAACACTTCTGTTATGCTCTTTATTGCTGCAAGAATACAAATCAAATTACCACAGAAGTTCAAGAGTTCAGTTAGAGAACAGGAGAGGCTTCCAAACTTACTTTTCATGCTGACAGAAGGATTTCTGACACTTTATTTCATATTGCTTTGATATCTGTAATAGTTACTTAGTTTCATACTAGTTTTTGATTGCAAGCAAAAGCTTGTCATTCTAAGTTGGTATTGGTTTGTCTGGTGGCTTTGTTAATTTTTTTTTAAACCCTGTAAAATAGCGTCACAGGGGAAAAATTCTTTCCTATTTTACATCTTAAGTACATCACACAAATATCTGCTCAGCCAGCAGACAACAATTAAGTTACTCACTTGACACCAACTATTTGGACTCCCAGCTCCTTAGCACATTCCATGAGGTGCCTACAGTTCTTCAGTGTGGTGCCAAACTTCATATTCATCTCCTCACCAGCTGTAATGTCTTCTGTGGCAATGTGCAGTAAGAGCCTAAGAGAAGGGGAAGATGATTTGGGCAGTTGGTTTACATCATCAGCACATGTGAAGCTTGAAGACTGTCAGAAGTGTGTTGATTATGTTGTCAGTACTCCAGCTCCATCGATGGATGAATCAAGGCAACCTAATAAAAACAACCCTGTACAGAGAAAAAACTAGCAATTAGGGGCTAAAACATGGAGCCAACAAGGACAAGGGATTTCGAAATGCAGCAACTAAGACTCTTGTAGCAGCAAGAGTCTGTTGAGTGCTGTAATAAAAAAGAATGTTACCTTCTAATGAAGCGTAGTTCCTCATAAAATCAGTAAGACTGTAATATAATTTTTCCCATCCCTGTCCTCCTCTCTAGCCAAGAGGCTCCCCTTCAGTCAGACACGTTAAACTCAGCAGCTGGAGAACACCAGGCAGATGCACTGAAAGCACACCCTGGCCATATCCCACCAGCTCCCCTTCTGGCTGAGCACACGGACTGAGGATGAAGGGGTTGGGTGGCCAGTCCATTCCCTGCCCCTTCTTCCAGGACACTGTAGAGCAGAGATGCAGAAAATACCATCTCTTACATTCTTATGTGGTGAGACACCTTCCTCTGCCTGGTCAAACCCTCATTTTGGATAGGTCTGGCAAACTGCAATACCAATGCTGGCCTTTTTCTATGTTTAAGTAACACTAGAGGGGCAAAAGCATGGTCACATCCAAACCTCTACAGGCATACTCCCAAACCTCACAAATTCAAATTGCTCTCCACTGCGAAAGTCATACCCCACACCCAAGAGATCAATTAATTAGTCATGAAGTAAACTAAACAGAGGTGGTGTCATGGCAAACATGCAGACTGGACAGAGCATATCACATGGGATGGGGAGTGTAAACAAGTGGAAACAAAGTCTGCACCCAGAATGAAATAGCTCTTTACAAGACAGGCAGCAAACAGAACTCAGCCTTGCTACTACAGCTGGCCTAACACCTACCATGACTTCTAGAAGTACTTTTCAAATGTTTAATGATGTGTTTAAAACGCATTTTATAAAGAGCAAAAAGTCCTAAGTTCTCACACAGGCTGCCCAGCAATCCTTGTTAATTTTAAATTTATACCATTTAATCTTGAGAAACTGTAACTAGCATCTCATTTCCTGGCTCTCCACTACAACAGAGATTTCTGTTCAAAGAATCTGTAGTCAGACAATATTTTGTAATGCATTTGGAAAAATGTGCTAGCTGTAACAGAAGTTGTTACAAGTCAAAGTCTTTAAAGTGTAAAAGAAAAATTCAAATCCATAACACTATGATTTGTAACCTCACATTAAGATTAATCAAAATCCCTTCATAAAGACATCCAGAGTTAAATTTATTGACAAATTCTTATGGCAGCATGTTAAATGAATCAAGATATTTTCCAATCTGACTTATAGAAATCTAGCAGGATCCTTCTTCCTGGTTTTCAGCCAGTCAGAGGAGGGCTAGAGGGTGATGTGTGCGTTAGGGTTTGGTCCTACTTTTTATTGTTAACGAAATGTTGATACTTGTAACAACCTTCCATCTACTGAAGTTCTTAGGACACCAAGAAGCTCAACAGTTAAAACTTTGCCTGGAAAAAATCTAAAGATACAATAAAGTAAAGCAATAGCTAAGCACTCCTTCCTGACATTTCTTATCTCAAAAAAAAAAAAATTTGCTATCATTTGAGTTGGTAAGTCTTCCAAAGCTAGAAATATCAGTTATAAAAAGAGATGCTCCACTCCCCCCCACCATTACCAAGTTTAGTGCACAGTTACACCGATTTTCAGAAAATGAAAAGAATCACATCTTCCTAAATATGATACCCTCAGCCAAAACATGCTGGCTTCATCTACACAAACAACCCAGCTCTAAAAACCACACACAGAAAGAACAAGGCTATATAGTGGCTTTGACTTTTTGAAATTATGCCAAGGAAAAGAAAGGAAAAAACTGTCACTTGAGTGTTAACATTAAAATCATCCGAGTAAGATAATTCCAATAAAATGAGGAAAAAATTCTATCCAACGAGAGAGATTGTATTTCTAAAATATTTAGACATCAAATTGCAGTTCTTTTGTAGAAATTGAGTTTCTTGCCCTTGGTAAACAGAAACTTTTGCAAATATTAGACAATGGGATCCTTGAACAGAAGAGTTTATATTGTTTTTCTCTAGCTCATGGTATTCCTTCATCCTGGCTCCCTGATTTACTATTTCTCTGGCCCAGGAAAAATATGCATCCTAACTTTTCTTGCTGTGGATGTTATCACAGACAAGATCTTCTGAAAGATGCTGTTAGAATCATGGAAATAAATCAACATAAAAACTAACAAAATACTAAACCCTCCAGTGAATAAGTGGTAAAACACTAACAGTGTAACAGTCAGCTTTAGCATTGCCAAGGCTTTCAAATGCACTAAGTATACCAGGGCCAGCAGTTCCAGAAAATTTATCATACATAACATTTTTACATGGACTAACATGGACTTCCTCTCCAGTATGCAAAGAACTGACAGACTTCCATGAGGATGAAGTGTAATTACCAGCAACAGCAATATTAACAGCAATATTAACTCTTGCAGTCTTGAACAAACAAAAAACTCCCTCAAATACCAAGCCCCCATTGCCCCCACCCCCACCCCCCAAAAAAGCCCAAACCAAAAAAAAGCCACAGTTTTGGGAGAAGACAATACTTTAATAATGACTGTTTAGAATCAAGGACTTTGTAAAGGATGTCAGGAATTAGTTTCTCCAATGTCATTTATGGAAAGCTATACCTTTAATCACTGGAACACACTGTAACTTTCACTTAGGCTCTTGACTCCATATTTCTTAAAGGCATGGCTCACAGCCAAAGCATTCTTATGTGAGGGATGTGATGTTAAATGACATGAATGCCTATCAGCCCAAGAGACCATGATACATTGGCAGCAATAAAATTGTCATACTTAACTGCAGTATCAGCTTTGACCACTTTTCTGTAGAAAGCAGCTGAGCTAATACCAAAGTGACTGAAAACAGAACTGGAGTCAAATTTCTCACTGTTTTAATCGTGTGGAAATACCTGTAGGTGTATTTAATAGACCTGCAGAGTGTGCCCAAACCCCAGAGGGGACCCAATGCACTGGTAGCTCAGCCCTGACTTTAGCCAGAGCCACTGCTATCCAAACTGAACTTCCTGAAAGGTAAACACTGAATTCACAGTGCAGCAGGAGGAAGATGTATTTGCAGATGAAATGCCAGACTTCTGAACTTCAACCACTGAAACTTTTACACGAAGATTGCTCTACAAAATCAGTTTCTCCCACAATTTCTCCCAAACCAAGGGCCTTACTATCATTAGGAAGCTGAGGGAAAGGTGCCATAAAGCTACTTTCAAAGGAGACTGAGGAGAACAGGTACAACTGATTTGCACCAAAGAAGCCACGTACTTCGCTTGCAACTCAAGCCACCCAGAATACAGGCAAATTAAGTTCCCCCCACATTAAAAGCAAAACCAGAATTTTGACACTTACTTGGCATTTGGATGGTTACGTGAAATTTTCTTCAGCTCAATATCATTGTCACAAGTCATGATGTTTATCCCAGCTTTCGCTGCATACTTGATCTGAGAAGCTTGCTTGCAAGGATTGGTGTATATGATGTTTTCAGGAGAAATGCCCAGGTCTTGTACCAATGCCATTTCAGACTGAAAAACAGGAGCATACCCGAGTTTGACAAAGTACACTGCACCATCTTTCCTAAAGGTTCATTAGATGTGCTCTACTACCACAGTAAAGAGAAAACTATCTACTGCTTATAGGGCAGAAGTATAGGTTTTCAACAGCCACTTACCAACAAGTTCACAGTTCAGATTTGATTTATAATCATGGCACTTAACACCAAAAAGATGAATTTAAACCAGCAGACATAGAAAATAAGGCACACAGGTAAGTAAACTTACTTTACTGGAACATGCAAAACCAACGCCAAGGCTCCCCAGAATTTCGAGTACACCTGGAGTAGAATTGCATTTCACAGGATAAAATGGCTTTATTGGTGCCATCACGTTCTGCCATTGTATGTTATTCCTTACAAGCTTTCCAAGATCACCAACATAAAATGCCTTTTTTCCAGTCTGCAAAAGGAAGAATAGGAAAATAAAATGTCTGAAATTGTAGTTTTGCTGTCAAAACAAACAACCCTAAGTCTTAAAGAATTATGTACCTTCTTTTTACCTGCTCTTAACTTTTAGATTCGACCGTGAACAATGTTTTTACTTTCACCGAGCAATTTGAACTAGTTAAAAAAAATCAAAGGTAATACCTACCACTTTAGAGATATTATGAATGCTATTTAGACAACACTCTGAGTTTCCTGAATAAAAGATTCTACTTAATGCCAAATGCTGATTTTATCTAAAAATACAGATTAAGTCACAAATTTCTTCCAACTTTTTATTTTCAGAAGTCTGCAACTATTTATAGGAAGAAAATCCACTGGGATGAAAGCTTCCACAGTCTCAATGTAATTTATATCTTATTATACATGGAATAAAATCTGATGTAGTAGCATTATTTTAACATCCAGCTAATAGCTTGTTTTACTGAAAATCTATCTGATCGTATTTTAGTTCAGGAAGTCAAGTTCGAGACTGTTCTTCACATCATTTGAACAATGAGTTTCAAAAATAATTTCAAGAACTAGACTGTGCTAAAGGTGACAGAATCAAGCACATAACCTTTAAGAAAATGCACTGACTTTTCTGGAACTGTTAAGTTCCCTTTGCACATCTGTTACGACATAGTGTTTTGCAATATCAAGTCACGATGTGGGTGTAGCGGACCGAAATTCAAACAGATAATTTCAGATTTGTTCGTAATGTGCACTTAGTAAAATCACTGTAAGTGAATGGCCTACTGTGTATCAATTAAAGACCATCACAAAAGATATGCTCGATCTGAATCGAGACTGTACATCAAATGTTAATTCTAGCACTTGACTTTCGCAGATATGAAACTAGATACGTTGTGGCTTATTTTATACAAAGTCTTTATTTCTGTTTAAAAAACACAAATAGAAATTCCATCGGGTGGAAGCATACTGACCCCCTGTACGGGTCACCAGCAGGAATGGGATCTGGAGCTTTAGATCCATGGCACAGGCCTCTACCCCTTGAGCTAAAGGAGTAAATGAAAGCAGCAGGAGGCAGCTATCCTCTGTGAGCCAGCCAGTGGTTGGAGACATGACATGTTGCCAGTAGTTTACCTATTTATTTGCTAGACAGAAAAAGAATATTAGGAATCAGGATTTGGGAATCCTACACCTGAGTTCAGAAGGCCATGGAATTTAGCTATTTGCTGTACTATAGTTGAGCACTTGCACATGAATATTAGTTCTGATAAACCAAGGGAAAAGTGAGCAACTCATATGTATGGCATATGAAGAATACAGGATTTGCTTAATGAAACTTTTTTAAAGCTTGCTCTTTCTACAGCTTTGTCTACAAAAGCTACATCTTCCTGCCTCCTAAGAAATGAGTGAAGCCTTATTAAAAAAATATTGTATACACAGAATTATTCAAGTTTCTTTCCAGTTGGTTGCTAAACTTCAGTAGCTTTTAGACAGTTTGTCTTGAAAGATAGCACCTCACAATGTGCTCGTACCAGAGTTTCCAGTGGGGAGAAGGGTAACAGGAAGATGCATAAATATAAACCATGATGGCCCACAGAAATTTTAAACATGGCTTTAAACTGGCTCAGCATACACATTTGTTGGAACTCTGCCGTATTTTCCGGGAAAGAACAGCAACAAAAAAGGTTCCAACTGGATACATCCACTTGCACAATTTCAGGTTCTTGATCTAAACCTCATTGCTAATAAAATCTCTTGGAACAATGAGGTGGGAACCTGTATTTTATTACATCAGCCAGACTACTTGCCTGCTAGCCTTACTCAGGGAGGTAAGAATTGATGCCCAAATTTCCCAAATAGAACTCTGCCCAAAGCAAGCAAACAGCAAAGAAGCAGAATTAGAAGAGGAAACTACTTCATAAGGTGAGTGAGGCTTAGCTGACTGTTCCTCTGTTGCTGTCAGCTCATCAGCCCTAAAATACCTTGACCTAGGTTTGAAGACTTAAGAGAACTAAATCAAAAGATTTGGAAAGCAAACTTACATGAGTATGTTCATAAATACAGTTGTCAATAACATCTGCAAGAGTTGCTCCTTCATCCAACAGACCAATGGAGTAATTTGCATCCTCAAGAAATCCTTTCATCTCAGCCGTATTCCACAAAGCCGACAGTCATAAACCAAGAAACACAAGGGATGGGCTTCCAAGCCTTAAATCCGGGTCCTTAAATTATGCAACAAACTGTACAAAGAAAACATGTGTCAACAGAAAAAGAGGCACAAAGCATACTAACTATGCTGCTATTTAAAAATCAGAGCTTTCTACACCTGATGTCCTACAAACAGTAACACACCCTCTACAAAAACCAAACATGTTTTTACCCTGCTCACTCTCCATTTGTCAGGGATAAGGATAGAACAATTCTACTGAAGCCAAGAAAAAAACAGAAGCTGAGTCGTTTAAATCTGATACTAGCTTCCAGAAACAACTGATGCGAGGCTCTTCTTGAGAAGAATTCCAGACTGTATGCACACTGATCTGCACTGAGTTTATTCAAACTATGAAAATACTGCAAGTGCAGCATAGTTGTACAAATGCCTCAGCTCTTCTCAAGTACAGCGTCTTAAGCAATGCCAGCATTCAAGTGTGCAACTGGAAGACTGTCAGTAATGGAACATTTCTGAATGTGTTATAGAAAACTTGTAGCTTATTGATGAAATGTTAGCACTGATACTTGTGTTAACATTCTATTTTTTTTATGCTAATTTATAACCACTGCATTTACACACTGTATTTACAAGACACTTATTTTGTTGTTCTGTTCATAACATTACCTACAATACTTTAAAACCCTCATTCCAAAAGAGGTTAATAAAAAAAGCCACTAGGCTAGAAGTTTTGAAAGTGATAATCTTAGTAAGTAGAATTGTCATTAAAATAGAGTAACAGTTACAGTCTAACTTTATTTGCATCTTGCTTATCCTCAGATCTTCACTGCAAATTAAGATTAGTTTAGTAGTTAGCAGTTTATAAGCAGAGCTTCCCAAAAGACCTGAATCAACAGTCCAAACACTGAAAACACTGTTAAATATAGTCTTAGAATACAGACTATTCAATCACAGCTAAAAATCAACAGACAGCGGAAAACTATCAACTGATTATGTACCTTCATTTGCCTCACTTGATGAATACAACAATCTGCAGTTTACATTCCATTAGAGCTGTGGATCTTGTTTAAAAGCAGCTTATTAGTTTACATCAACCCACTGACCACTTTTTTGTTTCAACTATCATCTTTATGACTAACACAAGATCGACCAAAACCATCTAGCCAACTAGCTTCCTTCCCTAAATGAATACCTAAGACTTTTAATCTCTCAATAGAAGTTACATAGTACCTGTAAAAAGAATGATAGTTGTTTTCTAAAGCCACCTGCACTTAGATTTACAACAGCAGAATTATTTTTCTAATTAGAAGTGTTTATAGAAACCACAAACATTACAGCTGAAAGCCAAAAATACTTCATTAGGATTATAAAAGTTAAGAGAGTTTTGGCTTCAAATCATCACAAGGCCATGGTATGAACTCTGTGTCATGTTTCATCTACCAGCTCTGCACAGTAAAAAAAATTTCTACAATTTGTAACATAGGTTTTGGTTAATGTTATCAACAATATGAACAAAGTTACTTTGCTGTAGTTTAATATTACCACAACTAAGCAGCAGTTGCTCCTGCTTGTCATTATGCCAAAGAACAGGAAAGGAGCCAGCAGGGTTTTATATGCTTTCTGCACAACTCAAACATGCCCCCTATGCTTCTTACAAGAGGAATTTACTGCCAGGTGAACAGTGGCAGCAAGAATATTCAGTTCTGTTCAGAAGCTGAAGACAAGTACACTGGGTAAGAAATACTTGTCTCACACATATAGTTTGAGTCATATGATTATTTAAGGGAATCCTGAAGATACAAAACAATCTCATATGAGCAAGATGATTATCACATTGATGTAAGGATTTAATTAGTTATAAAAACAATGACTAGATGGTAGATACTATAATAACCAGAAAAAAAAAGTCTTTAGTCAGTCATATCTCAGTGTGAGAGTAACAGCTAAAACTCCTTAAAATACCACCACTAAAGACAATCCTGTCATCTGAACACCACAGTCATCTTCATAAAATATCCATGGTTTTTAGAGGCAGAGGACCAAGAAAGTTTAGATATTTTTTCCCCCAGAAAGAAATGCTGGCATCAGCATTTTACTGAAAATTTGGTATAGCTCTGGAGTATTCCAACCATGAAGATCCAAAGAAGAAAAAAAAAAAACCAAACAGCAGAGTTTATTTTAACCTGATTTTTTTTTTTTACTATGACTTTAACAGCCTAATGCTTAACCAAGTTTTAAAGTACTTTATGCATCCTTAGGAACTTGCTGGCTGTGTAATAAACACATTATGGTTTTCTCCTACAATAAAAGTAATACCCGAGAAGAGGAATAAGCAAAGCCATAGTGGACACTTGCAAGCACAAACTGATTTCTATTTTCAGCAGATTATTCAAAGGTAGTAAATCTATTAACCATTCCAAAACACCAACTGTTTTAATACTTTCATGATACAGAACGTTGTTAAAATTTTTCAAATATGTTTTGTGTTGCATCTAAATTGACACAATTTTTTAGGAGATCTGATTATGTCCTATAACTTCAGATGTTCATGAAAATTTCATGGCAGCATTTTGACACGAACTGAACGGGATGAGCTTCCATGATTGTCCTTCCCCTCCCCACTCACACCTCACCAATATATTGTAAGCACCTGTAACTCCACATGTTGGAAGTCACGGGGCTGGTGGAAGCCTCACATCTGAGTTTTTTATTGTTTATTCCAAGTTGGGCAATTCCTATATTTCTGATCTCTTATTAGCAAGCTTTTAATTCCCTGACATATTATACAAACTTCAAGAAGTCTGAAGGTAAAACTAAAGCATTTTAGGCAATTATTGTATATAAGGGTACCACTTAGCTTGATTTTAAAATTTTAGTTGAGATTATCCAGTAAGTCAGTTTTGATGAAGATTATTTCCTAAACCAGACTTGTCTCCTCTTCATTCACCAAAAAGCACTTTATGGTCAAGAGGCAGGACCAAAAGGAACATAATGCTAGTAGAGATTTAATGACATAGACTGGAACAAACCATAAACAACCTGATATAACTTCTCCCAGGCTGCTAAACAGCAATTCCTTTTTCTAAGCACATCCAAGACATAGAAGCTTTTCCATTTAATAAAATTAACCTAGTAGAAAAAAAAAGCTAACATTTGTTTAACAACTACTGTCAAATTTCTCCTTTTTTGAACAAATTACATCTTTTCAGACTTGATAGGAAGGATAGGAAGAATATTCTTAAGAATTCTTCAGAAGAAAAATTCCTAGGGGCACTGCTACAGCACCACTACAAAACAGGGGATACCTGAGAAACATTTCTTTAAGGGGTTAATACCTCACAGTAGGATTTGGAACTCTGCTGTCACCTTATTCTATCCTGACTGGTACCCCTCCTGAGGGGAAAGGAGAATCAATGATAAAATTTGCAGAGGGCAATCTAAAGGATGGTTTAGGACTTTTTTTTTAATGTCTGTAAGATGAGTCAGAAATCATTAGAGTACAGAGTTCACTCCTTGCTGGAAATGCTGACTTCCTGCAAGTCATTATTTGACAGACTTGGTGTGGTAACACCACCCATTTTCGCACCTGAAATATTAGTCTGCACAATGCTCCAGGACATATATTTTAAGTCAAACAAAAGCTGTCAAGTGGTATGAGACTTCTACATAGGCATGTAATTGCTTTCTTTGAAGTCAGCCTTACATCCTCAGGCTCTTTACAGTTTAACACAATGACTTTCCAGATGAAGAACTCTAAGATAAAAGTGTACATATTTAAACACTGCAATTACTGCAGACATCTGGAATAAAAGAAAATGAAAATTCTATAAACAGAGTCTAAACACACACTTGTCATATGTAAGCATCTGCAACACACACAATTTTTGTTTTTTTCTTTACATTGTCTGAACTATATGTTGTTTAGCCTAAGAGAAGAATTTAAAAGACCCCAAACACTTATAGGCTTGGTTCTTTCATTAAAATCCACCTCTGCAAAAAAAGTCTCTGCAAACCAAACAGGCTCCAAATAATGCCTTTCAAACCACATCTTATTAAACAAAAGTATTTATGAGATACAATTATGCAGATGCAAAAATCAAAAAGGGATAAAAATGCATTATTCTCTCATTCACTGCAATACCAATTCTTCAGGGGTAACAAATCAAGAAAAGAAACTTTTGGTCACTGACACTGGCAATTCAGTACAGAACAGGCACACTAGAAAAGTAGAAATATGAGTCCTCTTTTCAGTGCAGTAAATACCTACTTATAATGGAAGTACCTTTAAAAAAAATACTCCAAGATGCCATTTCACCAACTTGCATCACTGTAATTCAGTTAGCTGAATGCAACTACTAACCTGCTGATGGAAATGCTGAAACAGGTGTCTTTTTTTGGCATTACTCAAGCTACCTCTCAGTACAAATCCACTGGGTTTGTGTACCTGTACAGCTTAGGTCAGTTGCATCCTATTTAATTCTCTCAGTAGCATTCTACTCAGTTAAATGAGCAAAGTAGCAAGGAACAATTCTGCTGAAGCAAGGAAAAGGGGTAGATACTGAAAAAACAATGCCCCATGCAACATCTTCTACAGGAACAAGAACCTCCTTCTGTGTTCTTGAAGTTTGACTACATTATTCAGAACCAATAAGCTCACAAAGCTTACAAAAGAATGATCACTCTTTCAAGTGCACATATACTTCTGTGATACCAGACCAGCACTTCTCTATCACAACAGTGCAAACAGTCACTTCCCCATCCTATCTTCTTACTTGCTTAGTCAGTGTTAGTATTTGACTTCCCCATTGCCCCCTAAGACTCCAAGCTCCCAGCCCTCCTGTTCCCCAGTTGCCACCATCTCCATTTGCACAAAGTCAAAAGAGCTTTCAAAGTCAGCCAGTCCAGGTAACTATTGCTTCCACTAGGCATAAGCAGGGCTTGTTAATAGATCAGACTTCCATTGCTAATTCCCATCATTTCCAATCAACCAGATGGGGCAACAAATACAAGAGATTTTAAAGGAGCAAGGCTTCAGGCCACACTTGCCAGACTGCTCAGGGAGTCAGTGCTTGAAGAGCACACAGAACTAAACCCCAAATCTTTCCCTGGCACTGTAACACAAGGAAAAAGTGGCATGGAGAAAATTATAAAAAGGAAGCAAGTTTAATGGAAGTATAAGTACACCTTCAGACAGAAAATTTTTATTTTAGTACTACTGGAACATAACATTACAGTTATATTTAAAAGCTCACTTGACCTTTTTCCCATTAAATCACTTTGCAAGTTGAACAAGACTCAAAGTACCAATTAGCTCTCTAACTTACATCTTAGCTGTGTTAGAGGCAATGATCTGTGTTTCAGCACACTGAAACAGGTACAGATTTCCTGGCAAACACTACTGCTACTTACATCACCACTACATTCAAAACTGAATTACTTTTATTTGTGTACAGTACATTATTGCTGAACACATAATAGATCTAAGCTCAAAATAAATATGTATTATCTGAACAGTCAGCTGCAAATAAAGCAAATCCAGGGGCATTTCTAGGGCAAGCTATACCTTGCACAGTTTGTCACAGCACAAGTCTACCAGTTAGAGAAGGAACACCTCAAAGGTTAAGAACTTGCCACAGCCAAAATTCCCTTCAGAACAGTTTTAGAAATTAAAATGCATCTATAGTACCTTAAGATTTTATACTTTATTCACTCTTTTCTAACAATTCTTCTGCCTTTCCTACCTTTTTGCTACTTTATTTTATCCCTGTTCAAGTGGAAAATGTCATGCAAGAGTTCTACCCACATAGAAGAGGGAACCAAAACTTAAAACTGAACAGGAGAAGCAATTTTCTCAGCTATTTTGCTTATAAAAACCACCCCTAAAACATAACACTGATATTCAGAAAATTCTCACTGTTAACTGAATTCACTTCAATAGAGTATACAACTACAAAGAACTAGATTATGCAGCTAATTCAGTAAGTTTTAAACAAAACAAAAAGAACATAACCTCTGGAGATAAAGCCAGAAATCATGATAAATCAAGTTCATCCTGTGCCTCAGCTATTGCGGTATTTTCAAAGAGCAAGTTTATCTACGTTAAATACCTTATTAGGAGGCATACTAATACAACTGGCATTTGGAATCTTTGTGGTCTTTAAAAAGTACCTGGCTCAGTAAGATGCACTTAACCATTTGCAAGTTCACATTATAAAGCATTATATAATTTATAGGTACTAAGCCAAACAAAAACGCCTTCAGCTAGACAGGAAAAAAGTAATACTGTATAAATACTGTATAAAGTCAGCTTAAATGCATTTGTAATATCTGAGTTAAGACTATTGTTAAAAACCACATCAGACTATTTTAAGTTAACAGAACATGATAATCACACATATTTCAGAGTCTTCTGTGCTCCTTAAGATCAGCTAAGTGCATTCATTTGTTTTCCATTATCATGGTCTTGTTTTTCTTTAGTAACTATTTGCCACTTCAAAATATAAAGGCATTTATAATTGGTACACATTTTCCATCCAATATTAAATTCTACATTCTACCGTAACCCCACTACAACTATTTGTGGAAGTGGATAGTAATTAGCAAATAATGGAGACAGGCATTTGGGAAGGCACACCCTTCATGATCAGCCTTAGTTACTGTTCACAATAGCAAATTTGAACTATTTCAGTATAAACTACTTTAAGAAATACAGTACTCAGTAAGTCATAATTTGATGTGGACAGTCATGTAGTTTATTTCATTACTTCAGAATTACCACTGAGAGACTGAAGTTACAGCATTTTATTTTAGGATTTCTGCAGCCAACACCCCTAATTCAGAAAAGTAGCTCTATTTACCAAGTTTACTGCAGAACTCCCATCAGATAATTGTATTGAGAAAGGCATTAGATGAGTAAAATATATAGTCCCCCCTCATCTTGAATGAAAGTCCTATGTAATTTCCATAATCTACATCCAGACAGTTATCTTGCCTATCAAAAAGCCAATACAAGCTGTATTTTTGCAAGTGCTTATCCTCCTACATACAGATGAAGAGACACTTACATGGACAAGTTAGGAGATGGAACCCTACTATCATCAGCTAGGTTCCCAAGGTGGCTCAGCGTTGAAGTCGAACTGCTCTCTATAAAGCACTTCTCCTAAGCCTTCTGGATAGTTGTAAACTTGATCAGAGATTTTGCCCTGTAGGGAGAAAAATGCACACAAAAATAAATTTCATAGCCAGAACAGAATAAAAGCTTTATCACAAAACATGTAACAAATGCCTTTTGAGTAGTGCTTTTAAGGAGGCTTGCAACACCTCACCATGTTTATAATCACATCAAACACCCAGTTTTCAAGAGTTTATATAAACTCTGAGCCAGAACAAGTCAGATGTACAAAGAACTGCTAAAACACATGAAACTGCTTGTTTGTACCTCTCTTTCACAGTCTGAACTGTAAGATTTTCAAAACTAATGGCAAAGAGCTCTACATTATCCCGCTGCAGGGTAGTATGCCTTAATACTGGACTACTCTCCCAGAAGTGTTTTTAACCCTGTAACCACTGCATTCTTCCCCTCCCCACTTCCTTTCTATTTTAGAATTCCCTTGCCACGTTCTTTCTCCCTCTGCTGTGAATGAACACGGCATGTGGGTGAAAAAGCTATGTGGGTGAAAAATAGTGCTTTATATAGTGAAACTGAACACCACACAGACAAATCCAGAAATGAACAAGACGCTCAAAACAAAGAAACTTATGCTTGCCTTCAGGAATGAGGAAACATTTTAGCCGGCCCTTAAAGGCTATTACACACATCACCAAAGCAGAATTTTAAAGTACAAGGCTAGCTTACTCAAGGTAAAGCAATCACACAAATCAGCACAATGAACATAAAAGCAGTCAAAGGAAACATTTATTAGCGCTGTTCAGAAGTTACTCCTCCTAAAAGTAACAGTAATTTTCATGGAATTTAATACACTACCAAACTGGTCACATGTAAACCAAAATACAACAAAATTTCTACAAATTTACTGTGATATATGGCATGAAACATGAAATGTACCAACACATTGCAAAAACAAACCTTTGCTACTTTCATTATGTAAATGATACTACAAGGGCTGACTACAAAAGCCTGACTTCTGGGAATCGCCCAACACAAGACCATCTTCACAGCCACGTTAAGTAAACAAACTCCTGAAATGTACTTTTCCACTTATACCTGCTATTGGAAAGCTAAACTAGTATGCACTATAAAGTACTGCATGACACTCAGAGGTAATGCAACTTGAGGGCAACTTTTACAGCAACTCCACAGAGCAATCCCTACAGCTTTACCACATAAATCAGCATTTACTAGCATGCAACGTTAAAACAAACCTCAAAGCTTCAAAACTGAGATATTACAGAATTTTGCCAACTAGAATTAATGTATATGCATTATATTTAATCTATCCTTTTCTTTCACTAAAGCAAGAAGTCAGCAACATTTAATTCTGCACACAACAGTTTTACAAAAGGAAGGTGTTGCCAACTCGTAAAATTAACTAGTAGTTACAATATTTCCTACTGCTGCTCTCATTATACTCAAGAATTCACACAAATTTTCCAGTGATAGGAATTAAGTTTACTTTCCTAGCAAAACAAGCCATTAAACACAAGTACTTCTAGGGAGAGCACACAACCTTCAGTGCAAAACTTAAAATGCCATGCTTCAGCCAAATACCACCTGCAGTATTATGCCAACAATAGTCTCACATGTCCCAAGGAGGAAAGTTTACAGTGAAAGTTCCTGTGGAGCTGGAATGAAACCTGACAATTTTCTGTAGCAACAGTCAACTTTGAACGGTGCCAAGTTCTAACTGTCTTTCAGAATTTCTTTTAAATGAGACTTATTTATCATACACAAACATATGCAAAATAGTCTGACTGCTCTCTTTTGTGCAGGTTTGCAGATTCTAAACATTCAGAGGAAAATGATACAATTGGAGTTTTTCCAATCACAGTCATTTTAGTCTACTTTAACCTGCAGAAAGAGGGAGTTTCCTGTAGAGTGGCAGAGCTGGGCTACCATTTTAAGTAGGAGTGTGTTAGATGTCCACAACCCACATGGGCAAACAGTTTAACAAATATTGCATTTGTTACCAGTCAAAATGAAGCATTCCTTGTTTAAGGGTTTTAAAGTACATATAAAAGCATTCTTTGCTAAGCAGCAAGCTTTGAGTTGTGGGAATCATTAGCAAGGTGGCCCTGCCTTTTAATACTCAAGTGATACCTACCTGCATTTATTTTTCATCTGTTAGTATACTCTACTAGCAGATGCCTAAAGTTTGACTACAGCTCAAGCAACAACAGTCACAACTCACCTGAGGACCGAAATCACTCCCAGGTGTCCACAGCACATAGTTTTGTCAGAACACCTGCATCCCTGCAGCAAACCCTATGAGTGCCCAGCAGGCCACTTGGGCTGGGCTTTTTCCAGCTTGCTGGCACCCCTCATCTCCCCATGTGTGATGCCAACAGGCCTACAAAACCAGTCATCAATTTTTCAGCTCCTTGGAAAAAGAAAAAAAATCCACTCATCTGCTTCTGAGAAGAGACCCTTTAATGGCTTGAGCTAAAATATCCATTAACCAAAACCTAAAAATCTAGAATTACGATGACCTTGCACATTTACACCAAGTGACAGACTTGAAGGCACCAAAATTACTCTGGTTCACAGAAAGACCCAAGTATTTTTGAGTTACAGTAAGTCTCTTCCAAATCAGGGAGAGGTCACTGTGGCAAGGGGATCCCCAGGGAGAGAGCAGGTCCTGAAGGAAGCACAGATCCTTGACGAATTCTCCCATCAACCACACTCTTGCTCCTGTGCTACATCAACAGTATTTAGAGCTGAAATTTACCATTATACCCAAATTAGTGCATTACACAATTAAGCCTTGCTTTCAGGAAGGGACAGTCTTAATTCTCCTCCAGAGCACTCTGTCTCCCCTTTAATTTGGAGAGATGGAATCATTTCCAGAACATAAAGCCCAGTGCTGCTGCAATCACACACCTGCACCAGCCTTCCAGGGAGCAGTGAGAGGCACAAGCTCTGGGTCCAGGGGCAGGCTGCACTGCTGAAAGCAGTAATCCTGCCTCTTGCCTCCAGTAAAACTGTGCCCACAGGAGAAACATTCCCACAGCTGTTCACCACCAAACAACACCCTCCCCCCCTCAAGACCCTCCTTTTCTGGGGTTTAACAGCCTTCCCCTGGAGCTCAATGCCCAGCGGGAGGGATGGGGGAGAGCAGGCCGGCTGGCTGCCTGCCGGGGGCTCGGTCTACAGGAGGCAGAGAAGAGAGCTCACCACAGCCAGAGGCACACGGGGAAGGGGCTGCCTTGTCACAGGCATCAGCCACAGCAGCAGCAGCATTGTTCACACGGTGACAGGAAGGAAAGAACTAGACTGGACCAGTCCAGACTGGAACAAACCCCTCCTACCATCACCATTATTCACAACCCCCACCTCCCCCCCAGCACCACTGCCTCCCACGTTTATCCAGGGAAGAATAGCGGGCAAGTGCAGAATCTTCAGAGACAAAAATCTGTCAGCCAGGGAGGGCAGAAGAAGTGGGTCAGGACTACCCCCCACCCCAATGCCACACAAGAGACCCAGTCACGCATCTGACTAGATGGATAGGCAGGTCTACGGTGCTTTATTGGACGTCACACAGTGTTTTCATTCAGGATGGCTATAACCGACTGGGACTACACAATTGTATCCTGGTTATTCACTGGAGACTGCTGCAGAGGTCTGAACCGCAGTGCTTCTCCAGTCTACAGGGACAACAAGGCAGCTGTGCAGGATTTTGTACTGCAGGAGATACACGTCAGAAAGGCTCAAAAGAAAATTTAAGCTCACTTTCTTTCCTCTTCACCACAACCAGGTATGCCCCCAGCACATATATGCATCTTCATGGGCTCAAAATGAGCCCAGACTGATGACTGGGAAAGACCTGCAGTGCTATCCAGTACCCAGCCATAACAGTATCCTCTTCAGCCACAACACCACGATCCTGCATTTGCACTGTCCCACTTACACATGCATGACCCCAACCCGCTCACCGTGCCTTCAGCTCCCCTACAACCAGGAACAGACACCTCTGCTGATCTCTCACCTCTGTAACTAGTTATGTGCACCTCTGCTAACCTCCTACCAAACAGGGTACTTGCACTGCAGCCAACACTCACACACTCCAGACACCCCAACACTCGGCTGTGCGCACTTTCCACACACGAATTCCGCTGGCAGCTGAGCAGGAACCAGACCCTCTTCTCCATGCTTTCCAAAAGCCACTAGTACAGCAGTGGCCAAAGGGACCACAACATGCGGGCAGAGGCAGCCAAGCAAGTTGAAGCTCAACCAAGAGACCTCCAAAAGAACCGGTGGCACCAAACCTGCTCCTGCTACACCAACGGTCTGACCAAGGGGAGGGGAAAAGCGTGTGCCCGTGAGATGACCAGCGAACACCCCGGGCAAAGGCAGGAGACTAATAACGGGAAGGAAAGGCTCTCTTTCCACATGCCGGGACACCCCACGGCCCTCCTGCGTGAAGGCGACTTGTTCCGGAAAGCGTCACTTGTGCAATGCTCTCACAACTCGTGCGTTGCTCTGACAGCCGGCGCTGCCGCCCTGCTCCTCGGCGTGGCCCTTGCTCTCCATGCCGAGGGGAACAGGTGAGGCCTCGTGCAGCCGCAGCTCAGGTGAGGGGAAAAGTGGAGCATGGCAGCGGGAGCCCGGATGGATAATCACGCTCACAGAAGCACAACATGGCCCCTGAGAAGCCGGCGAGGAGACGCCGCGGCCATGCCACCAGCACTTCTCCAGCCTCTGCCCCCGCCAGGCTGCCCAGCGCCGAAACCCGTCACACACGGCTGCTCCGCCCGGGCTCAGGAGAGCTTCCAGAGCGCGGGTCACACGCGGAGAGGGACCCTCCGGCACCCGCAGCGCAGCCTGTGCTCCCTAGCCCAGGCAGCTGCCACACGGCAGCGGGCAGCCCTTCTCTCTGCGGGATCCAGGCGAGGACGCCCCTCGCCCCCCGCTCCCAGGCAGGGGCGCCCGGCGAGGGCAGCAGCGCTCGGCGGGCACGGGTCTCTAGCCGCGGGCACTGCCCCGGCTGTGAGGGGGAAGACTGCACAGCCCCCCTCCGCAGGAATCCGCCATGTTAGGGCGGCCGCCAAGCCCCCGCTGCCTGCGGAACCGGCGGCCCCGCCGCCCTCCCGCGTCCCGGGGACTGCGGGAGAAGAGGACCGGCGGCACCGCCGCAGCGTTCGCCCCGATGCCCGGCCTCCGCTCCCGCCCCGTCACCGCTCGCACGCAGCGCTGTCCGCCATGTTAGCGCGGCGGCCGTTGACCCTCCGCCCGCCGCCGCCGACACCCTCCGGGCTGCGGGGGGTCCCGCTGCCCGCCCGCACGGCCCCGCACTGCGGCCCCGCACCGCCCGGCGCGCCGGGGGACTGGGGGAGCTCCGGCTCTGACTCATCCTAACGCTCTCCATCTGCCGCCGCCGGTGGCAGCCGGTCTCGCCCCACGCCGCCGGGCGGAGAAAGGGCAGCGGTAGGAACCGGCCCCATCCCTAAACCTCCCCAGCAGTCACCACAACGGTACTGCCCGCCGGGTGCCCCTCGGCCCTTTCCGGGTGCCACCGCTCCCCGTCCCGCCCTGCACTGCCCCGAGCCCCAGCCCCCGGGCAGGGGGAACCCCCTCTCGCTCCCGCCCGCCGCCGGTGTCCAGGGACGCCCCGGCTCGCTCCGGAGCTCGGGGTGGGCGTCGCCGCTGCTTCCCTCCCTCCCTCCGTCCCTCTCGCCGCCTCCCCCGCGGGCGGCGTGAGCCCCAGGACCCCTGCTCCGGTACTCACGTGAGATAACGGCCCGAAAGATTTGGTAAATCGTCTTCTCTTTTTAGGCGGAATTTTTAAAGAGGGATGTGGGAACCTACAGCAGAAATACAGGCGGCGGCAGCGGCGCCTTCCAGGGCCATAGGCTGCGGGGGCGGCCGGCGGGGAAAGCGCAGCGCAGCGCTGGGACCAGAGGGCACAGGCGGAGAGAGACAGAGCAGGAGAGGGCCGGGGGCTGCGGCAGCGGCGGGCGGAGGCAGGAGCGCGGCCGGTGAGCTGCGAGCGAGCGGAGAGACGCGACAAGGAGAAGAGCGACTCCCGCCGGCAGCGCTTTTATAGGGGGGCGGGCGGGCGGGCGGGGCGGGACCCGGGCCTAGCGTCACGGCACCGGGGGCGGGACCCGCCGCCTTCCCCGCCGCGGCGGCCCGGGCGCGCTGGGCGAGGGGGGCGAGGTGTGTCCCCGGCGGGGCTGGGGTGTGTCCCTGGCAGGGCTAGGGTGTGTCCCTGGCAGGGCTAGGGTGTGTCCCCGGCGGGGTTGGGGTGTGTCCCTGGCCGGTTGTCCGCCCTGGCTGGCACCGAGGGTGCTGCAGGAACGGTTAAGTCTTTGGTTAGTGCCTGACACGAGGCGGGGCAGGGATACCATCAGCATCCCCCCGGGATCCCGGGCAGGTGGTTACCATACGTGTCTTCACACGGCATCTGGGATCTGTGCTTCTGTAATGGCTTCCGCAAACCCGAGACATATTCTGTGTCACTATGGCTTTGAGCAGGTGGAAAAAGAACCCGGAGTTTAATGGTCAGCCAGAGGCCTCCTTCACCGAGTTACCAACAGCCTGACAGCTCGCCCTGATTCCCTGGGCATCGATAAGCTGCTCATAATGCTCACCAGAGGAGACTAATCACACTGCCTAGCTGGCAGCCTCAGTCTCCCAGCAATTTCAGGCCTTCAAGAATCCTGTAAGTAAATACATGAATGGAAGGCTTTAGCTGACCCATATAATTCACACAGAGTTTCACTGAAGCTCTGGGATATCTTCAGTGCACCCCAAAGCCTTTAGTTCTTTCTTAAAACCCTTTATGAGGGGGTGTTGCTCAGCTGGAAGTGGAAAAGAGCCACTCAGAGATGAGGTGCCTCAGTTAAAGGTCACAAAACTGGTCCATGGTGGAGCTGTGGATGAACCCTGATCTGCCAGCCCAGCTCTGCCATGTCAATTTTACTAAACCACACAGGGCTGCTTTTAAAAAAATTCATTCCAGCAGTCACAATTCTTTCCAGACACTAAAATATGTTGTTATGCAGTTCACCAAAATCTACCAAAAGAAATACTCATTCTGGAAAGTACTTCTGCCTCCCAGTGCACATTTATTTTCTTTTTAAAAGGTATGTTAGTACAGTTTGGATTCTTTTTTCCAAAGCAAATTTGGGTTTGTTTAATTTTATAGCACAGAGAATTTAGAAAAGGAATGAATAGATACACAGATGTCATCTCTTCAAAAAAAGAATGGGACAGAGGTTCCACAGCACATAGAGATGGAGTTTATTTATTCTTTTCATCTGTTACTACCTTCTCTTTTGCAAATAATTTTAAATTAGGAGGAAGTGAACTGACAAAACCAGAAAAAAAAGGACAAAACCAGAAAAAGCTATAGAAAGATAGGAATTAAAATTTGGGCAGAGCTTGGTTATGGCACAATAATTGTGAATCATTAACAGACAAAGAAAGGAGGAAGGGATAGAGGGGAGGACAAAGGTTATAGTGGTGTATACACAGAAGAGCAATCCAGAAAGCTGTATTCATTGGAAAGGTAGATTTTTTAAAAACACATCTTTGGAAGGGATATAAACTAAGAAAAGGACTTGACTAGTTTGGAGATGTTACTATGTATTTTCTATAGTTTCTCAGAGGTCTCCTGCTGGTAATATCTGAGGATATCCCAGAGATATATGACTGATCTCATTGGTGCATCAGTTACTGCCACCTCATCTACATTCATCTTCCCAGGAGAGTTTTTGTTTTGGTGGCTAGGGGATGTTTTCCAGATTCTTACTGGGAGTAAAAAAACAGATGGGCTATTTAAGAGGAGTGCACAGTCACGTAGGACAGGAAAAAGAACTTCAGTTTGATATGCAATTAATTGGGGTATCTGTCAACTATTTTAAAAATGCATGGAGGGAGGGAGGGAGGATTTCCTGCTCATGAAGGAAGCAACACTTGAAAACAGAAACATAAACTCCATCCTCTCAAATCTACAAGAAAAAAAAAGGGAGAGTACAAGACTGAACTGTGTAATCACTTTATACAAAATGAGAAAAAAATGATGGATGGATGCTTTATACAGTGTTTCTGCTACCACCGGTAATATTAATGCAGAACTAGGGAACTGATGCCACAGATCAATGTATATGTATTCAGTACTGTGCTACACCAAACAGCAGTCCTGTTTTGTCTGGAGAGGCAAAATGTAAAAAAAGCTTACATAAAATTTCCTTCTGCCTCATTTCTCTGCACTCAGTTTTAATACTTGGATTCCTAAGATTGTATGGCTCCATACCCACATTTCATAGATTTGTAGAGTAACAATTTACATTTTCTGCTGCAAAGATAGAAAGTCAGCGAAGCACAAAATGCATCTCCAGCTCTGAGTTCCCTTTACTTCCAACTGTGAGGCACTTCTACCACATTTTGGGGGGTTTTTTTGCCTCCATGCTTTCTTTCAGTATGGTTCACAGTTGGATGTAGAAAAAATCAGGTGTTATCTCTATGACGCAGATAAACCAGAGCAGGAAAGACATCCTTCCTCACCTCATCTTTTGGAGTGCAAAAAATACTAGTGAGGCAACCCAGTGATCAGGAGCTCCAGACTGGTTTGGACAGATGTCTGAAGGCTGCACAGCCCAATGACCTTCCCTGCTAACCCCAAGTATTTCCTTCTCTTTACGTCTTCCTCAGGGCTCTTTTCTCCTCTGGTTCTCCCATTTCCTCTTGCTCTCGGATGCACCTTCTATCACCAGGCATCAGCAGCAGGGTTGGATTCCACTCCTGCAGTGAGAGAACGAGATTATTTCCTCCTCCATCTCCTCTTCCGCTTCCCCCACTGCTGCCAACTCCTGCAGTGGTCAGCGTTTTTTCTTAAAGCCTCAGGTGCAGGAATTATGTGATTACACAGGAATTTCATTTTCCATTGAGAATAAAATGTTCCTAGCTACTGAAAACTCCGTGCAACAGAAGACAAATACAAAAAACGATCCACCTTCCAATGTAGGGAAAAGGTTGCTTCAATTTCTGAGTGCTCAGACTTGAGAGTATGGTCTCTTTTTTGTCTCCTTTTACATGTGGTGGCACCTGGTATGGTTAACACTGGGTATAGCTAAAAATCTGTAGCCATCCAGCTGGAGCATTCAGCTGTTGGGGTGGGAGGAAAGAATCAGTCCAAAGTGCATTTCTGTCTGAGCTGCTTAGGGCAGGAAGGCTTGTACAAAGGAAGAGGCACAAGAAAAGGAAAATGAAGGCTGTGACAGCTCTGGATGCTTCATGCCCACAGTGACATAGTGTGTTGGTTTGAAAACAAACCAGTGGGAGATCACAAGTCAAGACTGAAATTAAAAATAAGTGAAATAATACAAGGAAAAAGCACTGACAAAATCAGATACAACCTAACACCCTGTTAGGGTGGTGGTAGCAGTCCAACTGAAGTAGTCCAGTTGAAGCGGTGATCCTGTGAAGGTCTGGTCTCCAGCTGAAGATCCAGTGGTAGCTCTTGTCCTCTGGGAACTCAGTAGACAGGGCTAGCTCAGGCAGTTCCAGGGCCAGGTTATATCCACGTGGGAACACCTGGCTCCTCCCTCCTGGGCAGAGCATCCCACAATGGGATGAGATAAGTCCATGAGTCACACGGTGGGTCCCTGATGGCCCATTGCCTGTCATGCGTGGGTCATTAGCAGGTGATAGCAGCTAACGGCCCACAGCTGGTGGTAATAGAATACTTAACTACATCTATATTGCAACCTAGGACACATAGAAATACTTGAACTTCAGTAGTCCGTCTTTTTAGTAAAATAACCTGTATAAATAGGACCTTGTAGTAGGAGTAGTATCAATTGATACTCTGATCTTCAGACCTTTTTCATTGCTGCATATTTGGGAGCTATCACTGCTCCAGTCCAGTTGACAGAAATGCTGATAACCAGCTGGAGGATGATTCATAAATTATTAAAAGCTCAGAAGTGATGAGAGGAAAGATGTCTCTGCCTTAACTCACAGGAACATTCACCTTTCACCTATATTTACTGACTAGTTTTCTGGGTCAAGACAACTGGGGCAAAAATAAGGTTCCAGCTTTCTAGTGTGGATTAGTTTGGTTTCAGAAGAGTGTAACTTCTATGGAGAATAGTTACAGAATAGGTCTCATACTCAAGCCAAGTAGTTTACACAAAGTTGATGGAAACAACTGTAAATGTTGCCCCTCCACCCCTTTTTTCCCCCCACTTTTCTTACTGAGCATGATGTCTCATGGTCTGGACTCCCCCTTCGGTCAGTTTGGGTCATCTGTCCTGTCTGTGTCTTCTCTCAATCTCCCATGCACCCCTAGCCTTCATGCCAGCTGTACAAAAAAGTAGAGAAACCTTTGTCTCTGTATAAGCACTGCTCAGAAATAACAAAAACATCACTATATTAGCAGCCCCGTGTTCAGCAGAAACCCAAATCATAGCTCCATACCAGCCACTGTGAAGAAAACTAACTCTATCCCAGCCAAAACCAGCACAACCCAAGCTATTAAATAAGGACTATTTAAGAGAATATTCAGGTATGAGCATTACTTGAGAGTCTAGCCACCTGCATGCCTACTCCACATTAACTGGTAAAGAAAACTCAAAAGTTTTAAGTATCTGCAACAGGATATGAACTTTTTACTGTTAGGAAATGTGCCCAAGTCGAGATCAGGTTTGAAATTACTTGGACTCATTGTGTGATAGATATTGAGCTGTGTACTAATCACACCCATCCAACTTCCTGTTATCCAGGTGCAATGGATCACCACCAGTACCTGAAGAATCAGCTGGCGACCAAAGGTTATGCCTCTGTGGAATTCATCATTTCTCATTACAAATATCTCTGGATTGGAGAAGAGGCATGGAGTTCCCCTGTGCAGATAAACAGGACGCACTGGTTCCCAAAAGAGTGAAGTGGTCTCCAGCAATAAATCAACTTTAAAGCACAACAATCCAAACACTAAAGCAGGATAAAGTTGTCTGTGTGCCACGTGAGGAGGTTAAAAGTATGCATACGATGTGCTGTGACTACTGTTACTGAATGGCAAGATTCTATTTTATTAACTTTTTTGGAATGAATACTGTCTCTGTTGTCATTGGTTGCATTTTCAAGAAGTTTTTGTTCCCAGATGTTTATTCTCAGCCCTATAGTTCTTGTGTAAGTGGTCTTCCTCAAATGTGATCCTAGATTTATGCAATGATTAAGAGTTTTTTCAGGCTGCTTGGCTTGCTAGTTGTTCTTGACAGTCACATTTCAGCTTTCTGAACAGGCACATGTTTCTCTCATGATTTCTAGTAACAGTATCCCCTGACAGCTTCCCCAAGCTGCTAGGGCGTTTTGTCAAGAGTGAAGATTTCCAGCTAACCCCTGGAGAAGCACTTTCTACTTGTCAATGTCTTTCATCACCCTGCAAGCTCTTAGAGGTGGCACTGATCTCGCCCTTATTATCCAAGAGCAGCAAGAAGGAAAGTGGTCTCTTGAGATTGCACTCCAGCACCACAAGAGATGCCTCCAAATGTGCACCTGCATGTTCTCTCTCATTGCCAATGCTGGCTCACACATTCTGGGGTTGCGAGAACCACAAGTCAAGGCAGAGGCCTTTCCCACCAGCGTGAAGGGAACAGGATTCTCAGACAAAATGCTAGCAAACTCTTTCACTACTTTAAAAGCAAGTTAACAACACATTTAAAAAGCAAAATTGACCCATTTAATATAAAGCCTGCAAATCTTGTTTACTTTCCTTGCATGATTAGAGTTGCTAATGTTAGCAGGTGGAAATTGAGCAGCATGTAGCACTATTCACTTCCCTCTGCATTTAAATTTTCTGTAATACATACATTTTTCCCTTAGAAATTGAAGACCAGTTGTAAAAGTTTTTTTTGTTCCACATAAAAAACCAGAAAAACTATGGATGATTCGTTGACAGTAGTGGCCAGCATGGAATAATTACCTCTTTAGCACAGTTAAGAGACACAGAAGGATCTGTCTCGTCTGTGTCACCTATATACAGGAAGGGACAGGCTGTGGACATGTGTGTGGTTGTCAGCCCACTGCAGTAGTGATGCCTCTGGTACTCAGGGCCTTCAAACAGGTTGTTTGTCAACATGCTTTTGAGTCCCTAATCGTTCTCAACCAAATTTGATCTTCACCTCGAGGAAATTGTGTTCGTGCACCTTCCACTCTTTCTCTCTAGAGCCTGGGCATTAACGTTAAGATTTATAGCTTGTAATTTGTTTTCCCAGCCTCAGTCTTTTTGTGGTCCTCAAAAATAGGGAAGGAAATCCCTTTTAATTTTGTTGCCATGAGGATCCCCGATCTTGTTCAGGACTTGAGACCCTGCTAGCTCAAGATGTGGAGCTATGTCCTGGATCAGATACATTGTTGGAGGTGAAACAGTAGCTATGGATATCATCTTCTCAGGGTACTGTGTCAGTGCTATCCCCTGGCTTTGCTATTTCCAGCCAGATTTGCAGAAGTAACAGGAAAGTTAGCAAAGCAAGGCAAACAGGGCTGGGATATTTTTGTTACATTCTGTTTCCTTGCAGCTGGTCAAAATACTCAGTACCTTCCAAATCTGACCAGATAGAAAGGCAAGTGAAAACTGAACTTGAAGTGAACAGCAGACAGGCCTAGGGCAGTGTCTGTGTTTAATATCTGATCCTCTTTGTCCTGCCCTGTTTGACTAGCAAGAGTGAACAGCCTTGTGTGCACACTCAAACCAGAAGATGTAAATGCAAAGCCAGAAGATCTCACCTATTTCTAATATCTCCCAAACCCCAGGGCAAAACCCCAACGAAGACATTATGCAGGACAATGAGGTCACACCAGCCAGGAAGCCCCAGGACAGTGGGGGCTGTAACCAGGATCCACGGGGTGGCTGCAGAGCAGGAGGACCAAGAGGCAAAGAGCTGCTGAGCTGAGCTGAGCCTTCAGCCCTGTGCAGTCCACAGGGGTCCCAGCCCTGTCCCTGTCATGTTGTTGTTCCATGTCTGCACCTCTGCTGTTTACCTCCCTGCAGAGAGCTCCCAGGCCAGGGGACAGCAAACTGCCCAGCCCCTGCAAGCTCAACCACTGCAAGGATCAGGGAGATGGTCTTATTTAAGGAGCTATTTCTGGTACCAGTAAACACACTGCAGTGGCCACTTCCTGCCTACTTACTCTGCATATGCTCATGAAAAATACCACCTAAACTAGACATGGGTGATTAACTTTGCCTGGTGCACTTACTCTGGGATTTGTCTCTTTTTACTAGATATAGTTTTCCAAAGGGGCAGATTATTGCTGTTCCATCTTGAAATTACAACAAACAAACAAAAAATGCCACAATCAGCTTTGGTGTCATGTATGATTTTCTTGCACAATTTAGAATTTGTTTCCTCACTTCTCTGCTGCTGGGAAATGTGTGGCAGGAACTCAACACAGCATCTGGGAAGCTGCTGCAGTCCCATGGCTGAGCTGGATCGTCAGCTCAGGTGCCACTGGGGCTGGAAGGAGAGATGGCTGCCCCTGTGTCATCCATCACGGGAAAAAATGCCTAAAGCATTGTGTATTTAAGGTTATCATCTTCCAGATGGCCCTTTATTCAGAACATCCCAATATGTTGTTAGTTATGGAGAAGGGCTTTGGGCTTAGCCTTACTGTGAGAAACCAAAGGTGTGCTTATTATTTTCTGTAATGGTAGTGGAGTTTAAATGAATGATTGTAATAATAACTAGGGAGTGTGTTTCTGAGGTTTTACTACATGTAAACGTAATCATAAGTGTAATCAGTGTCAATGACTTCCATTTAATTCTCAGACAAAGTTTGCTTTTAAATACCACACCAAATTTGACACGGTCAATGATAAATGGAATGCAATTAGTTCTACTATTTGCTTTGATGATATGCTAAATTATTTCTTACAACAGACCATTTATTATCCAAAGCTAATGGTTATACTCATGCATTTAACAAGTCTAATGTATCTTAAACCGTGGCAAACTGATAAGTTTCAAAATGAGATACTAAAGCTTAGAAAAAAGTGATTCCGTGAATGAGTCTCATCTGGTAAATCCTTGTCAATGCTCAAGTCATAAGATCTTAAATTGGATGAATTTTGTATAGATTTTTCTTAATTGCACAAAAAAAAATTATACTGCTTCTGATAAATGGATATTTACTCTTAAGGAAAATGTCCAAATTTAAATGATCTTATGGCATTTTGAACATAATGCATCTTCTAATTGTTAATAAGACAATTATTAATTTTTTTCCCTCCAGAAATTTATTATGAGCTTACAATGATAATTGAAAAATTAACAAAGAGAGTGTAGTTCTAGAGAAGACAAAATTAATTTCCTAATTTTTAACTTATATTCAAATTTGCTGCTATCATCAAAAGGCAGGTCTGTCCCATCTTGATTTGTTTTATTCCAAGTTTCAAAATAACGCAGGCAGAATGTTAGAGAAGATTCTTTCATAACATGAGGGGTTACAGAAATGGGTAAATAATTCTTTGTTCTGTGGTTACCTTAATAACAGCAAGCCAGGTTTACACCAGGCTGCTCTGCCCTAGTCACTCCTCACACACTTGTCTGCCCCCTCCCAAACATCTTGTGCTCTCCCAGTTCTTCCTCCCTTCCTTCCACCCACACCTGGCTGCAGACCCTCTAGGCACATCTCTAAATCTGACACTCTTCTGCCATTTCCCTAATGGTTCTTCTTCCTTCTATTTATGCAATTCCTCAGAAATTTTTTCTCACTCTAGTCCCATCTCTCATTTTCTGAGTTCCATGTTTTCTTGTTCCTTGTGTGCAGGGGTTCTTCCTCGCAACACTTCAATCCTTCTGAAGATGATAGGAAGAGTTGACACTAGGGATAAAGGCAAACCCAGAAAATATACCACTGTTTCATGATCAACACTTAAAAACATCACAAGTATTATACTGGTCTCAGTAAAATCTTAAAAATTAGCAACCATGGATTGTCCCTTTGTCCTAGGTTGCAATATTGATGTAGTTAAGTATTCTATTACCACCAGCTGTGGGCCATTAGCTGCTATCACCCACTCCAGATGACAGGCAATGGGCCATCCGTTAGCTATTATCACTTGCTAACGACCCACCCCGCATGACAGGCAATGGGCCATCAGGGACCCACCGTGTGACTCATGGACTTATCTCATCCCATTGTGAGATGCTCTGCCGAGGAGGGAGGAGCCAGGTGTTCCCACCTGGATATAACCTGGCCTTGGAACTGCCTGAGCCAGCCCTGTCTACTGGGTTCCCAGAGGACCAGAGCTACTACTGGATCTTCAGCTGGAGACTAGACCTTCACAGGATCACCGCTTCAACTGGACTACTTCAGTTGGACTGCTACTACCACCCTAACAGGGTGTTAGGTTGTATCTGACTTTGTCAGTGCTTTTCCTTGTATTATTTCACTTATTTTTAATTTCAGTCTTGACTTGTGATCTCCCATTGGTTTGTTTTCAAACCAAGACATATTTTGGCGCCCAACGTGGGGCACGACCTGGGGAAACGCAGAAATCCTATCACCATGATGCTCAGCTTATCTATATGGGTGCTTTATCTCGCTCTCTATATCTTTCCTCAAATGGGAAGCTATCTGCCCGTCGTATTGCTCTTGTTACGATCAGGGCATAGCATGAAAATTGCTCTATTGGTTTATTATGCCTATTGCATAGTAACCTGTGAGGCGATGAACACCATTCGTTATATATACTCGACTTTGTCTGCCTGGCCTAACCTGAGCTGCTTCGTCTGGGATCTCATCAGCAATCGCACCCACCCTCTGGGGCTAGGAGGAGAGAGCGGTTTCTTCCAGCCTTTCAGGTCAGGCACAGCCATTTTTGACAATATTGAGTTCTCTCTGGATGCTAGGGATGGCATAATCTTTTTGTTAGTTCTGTTTTCTTTGACCAGCACTGTTTACCTCATGCTGAAGAACAAAACAATACTTTGTCTTCTTGAGGAGGAGAAACGAAGCAAGTCAGCAAGCAAGAGGAAAAGAACCAAAGGAGCAGTCAATGTCTCACCACAGACCATTGCCGAATCAGAACAGCCAAAGCCAGTAGCGGTTGCCCCCGTCCAGAAAAAGAAATCCAAGAGCAAGTCAGTCCGCACAGCGACTGATGAGGATGCGGCAGGACCATCTCACCCAGCAGAAGAGACAGAGCCAGAGATCATCACTCGCTCTCTATCCCTGGGGGAGCTGCGTGACCTACGGAGGGAATTCACCCGGCAGGCAAATGAGTCCATCTTAACCTGGCTGCTCCGTATCTGGGACGCCGCAGCTAATGACACTATTCTGGATGGAAGTGAGGCCAGACAACTGGGATCCCTGTCCCAGGATGTGGTTATTGACCAGGGGATTGGGAGAACCCAGGAAACTCTCAGCCTCTGGCGGAGATTGCTGGCGAGTGTACGGGACAGATACCTCTGCAAAGAAGACCTCCAGATGCACCAAAGGAAATGGAACACAATAGAACAAGGTATCCGATGCCTGAGGGAATTGGCTGTGCTAGAGATCATTTTCTCAGACAACGAGAGATTCCCCAAAAGCCCAGATAATTTCCGGTGCACTTCACAAATGTAGCTAAGATTCGCGCGGCTCGGACCAGAGATATACTCTCGTTACCTGGCAACATTGCAGTGGAGAGAAGGCGAAGACCAGGTGGGCGTGTTAGCAAACAAACTGAGAATTTATGAGGACACTGTCACCGCCCCACTACACACCCAGGTCTCATCGGTAGAAACAAACCTAGCCGAGCAAGTCCAGAGATTGATTGAAGAGAGCCATCAGAAACTAAGGAAAGAGCTCACAGAAAGATTTTTCCATGCCACACCAAAACCAACCCGAGTCTCTGCCATCAAGAGCAGACGTACTCCAGTCAGGGAAAGAAAACAAACTCCACGACGTGACCTCTGGTTTTTCCTTCAAGAACATGGGGAAGACATGAAGAAGTGAGATAGGAAACCCACCTCCACCTTAGCAGCCCGGGTACGTGAATTGAAAAAGGAAACATCCATTTCAGGAGGCTCATCTAGGTACAACACTGCCCCAGTCTCTTGTGGACAGAACTCCAGACAAAATAGAAGTGATAATATGACTAATCCTCTTGAAGGGACCTCAGGAACACATTTACAGGAGAAGAACATCGTGCACCAAAAACAGGATTAGAGGAGCCCTGCCTCTAGCCAGATAGAGGAAAGGGATAATCGGATCTATTGGACTGTGTGGATCCGATGGCCTGGCACGTCTGACCCACAAAGATACACGGCTTTGGTTGACACCGGCGCTCAGTGCACCCTGATGCCATCCAGGTATGTGGGGACCGAATCCATTTCCATTTCTGGGGTGACAGGAGGATCCCAGCAGCTGACTGTACTGGAAGCTGAAGTGAGTTTAACTGGGAACGAGTGGCAGAAACACCCCATTGTGACTGGTCCAGACGCCCCATGCATCCTCGGCATAGATTATCTCAGGAGTGGATATTTCAAAGACCCGAAGGGACATCGCTGGACTTTTGGGATAGCAGCTGTAGAGACGGAAGACATAAGACAACTGAATACCCTGCCCGGTCTCTCAGATAACCCGTCTGCTGTAAGACTACTGAGAATTGAAGAACAGCGGGTACCAATTGCTACAGCTACAGTGCACCGCCGGCAATACCGCACTAACAGAGACTCTGTGGCCCCCATCCATAAGATAATTCGAGATCTAGAGAGCCAAGGGGTGGTCAGCAAGGCTCACTCACCCTTTAACAGCCCTATATGGCCGGTGCGTAAGTCCAGTGAAGAATGGAGACTGACGGTGGATTACCGTAGCCTGAATGAAGTCACACCACCACTGAGTGCTGCTGTACCGGACATGTTGGAACTTCAGTATAAACTAGAATCCAAGGCAGCAAAGTGGTATGCGACCATTGATATTGCCAATGCCTTTTTCTCCATTCCTCTGGCAGCAGAGTGCAGGCCTCAGTTTGCTTTCACCTAGAGAGGTGTGCAGTACACGTGGAACCGACTGCCCCAGGGGTGAAAGCACAGTCCCACCATCTGCCATGGACTGATCCAGGCTACACTGGAAAAGGGTGAGGCTCCAGAACATCTGCAGTATATTGATGACATCATTGTGTGGGGAGACACAGCAACGGAAGTATTTGGGAAAAGAGAGAAAATCATCAGAATTCTCCTGGAAGCCGGTTTCGCCATCAAGAAGAGCAAAGTCAAGGGACCTGCCCGAGAGATCCAGTTCCTGGGAGTAAAGTGGCAAGACGGACGGCGTCAGATTCCTTCTGAGGTCATCAATAAGATCATCGCGATGTCTCCACCAACCAACAAGAAGGAGACGCAAGCTTTCCTAGGCGCCATAGGCTTTTGGAGAATGCACATCCCTGAGTACAGCCAGATTGTGAGTCCTCTCTACCTCATAACCCGCAAGAAAAACGATTTCCACTGGGGCCCTGAACAGCAGCAAGCCTTCACCCAGATCAAACAAGAGATCGCTCATGCGGTAGCCCTGGGACCAGTCAGGACAAGACCAGAGGTAAAGAATGTGCTTTACTCTGCAGCTGGGAGCCATGGTCTGTCCTGGAGCCTTTGGCAGAAGGTGCCTGGTGAGACCCGAGGTCGACCACTGGGATTCTAGAGCCGAAGTTACAGAGAGTCTAAAGTCAACTACACTCCCACCGAGAAAGAAATCTTGGCAGCTTAGGAAGGAGTCCAAGCCACCTCAGAGGTGATCAGCACAGAAACACAACTTCTCCTTGCACCCCGACTGCCAGTGCTGGGGTGGATGTTCAAGGGAAGGGTTCCCTCTACCCACCATGCCACTGATGCCACGTGGAGCAAATGGATTGCCCTCATCACACAGCGCGCCCGTATTGGAAACCCAAATCGCCCTGGGATTCTAGAAATTATAACAAACTGGCCTGAAGGTGAGACTTTTAAATTATCTTCAGAAGAAGCAGAGGAGCAAGTAGCACGTGCCGAGGAAGCACCCCCGTATAACGAGCTGCCGGAGAGTGAAAGACGCTATGCCCTCTTCACCGATAGTTCCTGCCGAATTGTAAGCGCAGATCGGAAATGGAAAGCTGCAGTATGGAGCCCCACACGACAAGCTGTACAGGCTACTGAGGGACAAGGTAGATCGAGTCAAGTCGCAGAGCTTAAAGCCATCCAACTGGCTTTAGATATTGCCGAACGAGAGAAATGGCCAAGACTCTATCTCTACACTGACTCCTGGATGGTAGCCAATGCACTGTGGGGATGGTTAGATCGCTGGAGAAAGGCCAACTGGCAGCGCAGAAAAAAACCCATCTGGGCTGCTGAAATTTGGCAGGACATTGCCGCCCAGGCAGAAAAGCTAACCGTGAAAGTTCGACACGTGGATGCACATGTACCTAAGAGTCAAACTAATGAAGAGCATCGTAACAATGAGCAGGTGGACCGAGCTGCCAAGGTGGAAGTGTCACAGGTAGATCTAGACTGGCAGCACAAAGGAAAATTATTTCTAGCTCGTTGGGCCCATGATGCCTCTGGTCATCAAGGGAGAGATGCAACATACAGGTGAGCTCGTGACCGAGGGGTGAACTTGACCATAGACAACATCTCACAGGTCATCCACAGCTGTGAGACTTGTGCTGCAATCAAACAGGCCAAGCGGGTGAAGCCTCTGTAGTATGGTGGACGATGGTCAAAGTACAGGTATGGGGAAGTATGGCAAGTTAACTACATCACACTTCCCCAAACCCGCCAAGGAAAGCGCTACGTGTTAACCATGGTGGAAGCAACCACAGGATGGTTAGAGACCTACCCTGTGCCTCATGCTACTGCCCGGAACACCATCTTGGGTCTAGAAAAGCAAGTCCTGTGGAGACATGGTACCCCAGAGAGAATCGAGTCTGACAATGAAACCCATTTCAAGAATGGCCTCATAAACACCTGGGCTAGAGAACACGGAATTGAATGGATATACCACATCCCCTATCATGCACCAGCTGCCGGGAAAGTTGAACGGTGCAACAGACTACTTAAGACAACTTTGAAGGCACTTGGCGAGGGAACCTTCAAAAATTGAGAACTGAACTTAGCAAAGGCCACCTGGATGGTTAACACAAGGGGTTCTATCAATCGAGCCGGTCCTGCCGAGTCCGAACCTTTGCACACAGTAGATAGAAATAAAGTCCCTGTGGTACACATAAGAGGTTTTTTAAGAAAGACTGTTTAGATTACTCCCACCTCAGGGAAAGGCAAACCCATCCGTGGAGTGGTTTTTGCCCAAGGACCTGGTTATACTTGGTAGGTGATGCAAGCAGATAGAGAAACCCGTTGTGTCCCACAAGGAGACCTTATCTTAAGTGAGAACTGTGTAGATGGTAATAGAATAAGGGGTGGATAATGTCCTAAGTTGCAATATTGATGTAGTTAAGTATTCTATTACCACCAGCTGTGGGCCATTAGCTGCTATCACCCACTCCGGATGACAGGCAATGGGCCATCCGTTAGCTATTATCACTTGCTAACGACCCACCCCGCATGACAGGCAATGGGCCATCAGGGACCCACCGTGTAACTCATGGACTTATCTCATCCCATTGTGAGATGCTCTGCCGAGGAGAGAGGAGCCAGGTGTTCCCACCTGGATATAAGCTAGCCTTGGAACTGCCTGAGCCAGCCCTGTCTACTGGGTTCCCAGAGAACCAGAGCTACTACTGGATCTTCAGCTGGAGACTAGACCTTCACAGGATCACCGCTTCAACTGGACTACTTCAGTTGGACTGCTACTACCACCCTAACAGGGTGTTAGGTTGTATCTGACTTTGTCAGTGCTTTTCCTTGTATTATTTCACTTATTTTTAATTTCAGTCTTGACTTGTGATCTCCCATTGGTTTGTTTTCAAACCAAGACACCCTTCTGCTAAGGACTATGTAGAAATGAAAAGGGCATCTTAGCATTTTTCCTTGTGAGAAAAAGAAATGCTCTAGACCTTCAAATCATTGTTCCAATTTTGCTGTCCATACAATGTCTTCATAAATCTGTTCAACTTGAATAAAAACAGCTGCAACAGGGAGATTTGACTTGTGAAATTCCACATGCAGGACCACAGCTAATACACTGCTGTGTTTGGTAGCCTTTACTCTAAGGCTCTGCCTCATTATTTTCTCTGTAAACTGTCTGGCCTCTAAATTCTGATTGTAAGTATATTCCCATCATCCAGATGACATCCTGTCTCCTGCCAACATTTTGGCTGGGATAACATTCCCTTGAGGTTTTCCATCTAGATAAAAGAGACCTCAACAAATCCTGAATGACTGGCCTAGGGCTGCCTGAAGCTGCAAGCCTGGCTTAACTCTGCCACAACACTCCATCATATGTATTCATCACCCCTGCATTTGTCACAGCAAGATTCATAAAGATTTTTGACAGATGATACGTGACTTCTAAGCTTTGGTTTTCCAATAGATATATCAGAAAGTGGCAAAGAGCTGCTTCTTTTTTGGTTTGAGGGAAGGCTGCAGACACCAATAGTAGCAGTGTATCCTTGCAGCAAAGGCAGTCCATCATACTTGCTATACCTTCCACTCAGCTCCAGTCAGATAGAGCTCTGTGATTTTAGCACTTCAGTCTCTGCATTTCTCCAGGGTAACACTCATCTCTTTCTAGGGGGTCGTGTTAAAATGACCCACCTGCATAAGGTTTTGTCTTCAGCTTGTGCTTCCCAGTAAAAAGGTTTATTTAGCAAATAGAGTCCTCTTCTTTTGGGGGGAGGGCACTGGCTAAGACTCACATAGTGCTCATCATTTTTTTCTGCAACAGAGTGGCTGCTTGCACTGAGATGAGGTGTCAGAAGGAGCTCAGTGATCATCTGCTCTGTTTAGCCAAACAGCAATAGCTTGGACCAGCCTCAGCATGCACTGTGTTCTCCCTGGCCAGTCCTTGGCAAGCTACTGCAGGCAAGGGGTGTTAGGAGATCTGAAGAGAACCTGGGGCTGTAGAGGAGGAGGGAGAACAGGACGGGATGAGGTGAGATAGGATTTCTGCAGAAATTGTGGGAAGCAGACATGTTTACTGCTGCTGTCCAATGGGGAAATTGTCTCCTCCTACCATCCCTCAGAAAAGCTTCTATGGGACAATGACACCACAAAGCCATGCAGTCCATGTACTGTCAGCATTCGCCAGACCCCCATAGGGGACATCTAAATCACATGTTCACATGGCATGCTTAGTGACCCCATGAGCAAAGTATAAAATAAAGGTAATAATAAAGAGCTGCAGTGAAATCCCTTAGGACATTAATGAGAAAGCAGGCAGCTCTGCTTCCTGCAAGACAGGCATTGATTCCCTCTGATGGCAGTACCAAGCTGTCACTGCGGCTGCTTGCTTTAGCGCGGGATGCCAGCTGCATGATACCATTAGCATTCCTCATCAGCCACGGCTTATGTCTCTCTGTGCACAGTGTTGGAAAACCAGGTCATTCTCTTGGCTCATCCTCCTCTGATAACTCCTCTTTTCTTCCACTGCCGGGAAGCCGAGGATGGTGTAATTAGTTTTCACTAATGTTCAGCTCTACGTGGAACTGCTTTTTGCACAAGCCAAAAATGAAGTTTTCACATAGTTTGGATGCCCTAAGAGGAAGAAAACTGGAGACAAATTTGGGAGGCACCCATTTTCCTTGTGTTATAATGATTCAGCTGATACTTTTCAAAATACCACAGAGAATACAAATGACATGTTAAATTTCCAGTATTCACCGAACAGAGAATAAATGAGTGTGATTCCAATGAAAATACCAAGTTAAATACCTACCCATGCCAGATAACAACTGGTACTGCAAGGCTGTCATAACAAGCAACCTGAAATCATGCCCTTAGTAGAAAAGCTGCCCAAAGCTGTATTTAACTGCTTGGGGTTTGCACAGAGATCAGAGTCCTGATATTCCAAAGAAGCTGCAGGGGAAAATAGAAATGAAAAAATTCAACATAAACCCCAGATAAGAAGTTCAGGTTTTCATAATAAGACAGTGGAAATGATGGCTTCTAGACCTGTGAGGAATAAATTTTGAAGGGACTCTATAGAGCATGGCACAGAGAGATAAAGCAACAAGCTTTATTAAAGGGTAAGTGATTTTGGGCTATGGGTGAATACATAAACATAAATGCCTACAAAGAATTATCTGGTTGGTACAGTGAGGCTCATATATTGGTAGAGTAACTGTATTTGTAATTAAAGCTGCATTACTGTGCTTGACTGATGCTCTGAAATTGTAACTGTAATGACAGTCACAGCACCAACTGAAGCAACTAAGCTGTGAGAGGAGGAGCTACTAGCTACAGAGGTTCCTTGTCAGGAATATGCTTGAAATTTGGTATGTTGATACACTATCAAAAATGACATGATTTAAATAATAATACACCCCCATCCCCCAGTGTTTAGTATCCACTGCAGCAGTTGCAAAATCAACCAAATTATATGCAGTATTTTAGACGATAAAATATGAAGCAGAAAATGCATTAGCAGTCATTCATATCCTCTCATCACCAGGGGGGCTCTTTGGAAAGAAGCACACAAAGTTTCAAGCTACTACATTGTATTCTGAGATGCTGGGAAAGATCAAAGTTGCCCTGAAATTACAGTTGGATGTGATAACAGTAGAAACATTTACATTTCTATTTTGCAATTATTTAAGAAGTCCTAAACATAGCATATAACTGTCCAGACCTCTGAAAACACATATGTGTTCCTTCAGTTAGGTGAGAGTTACAGCTCACTGGGAGAAAAATACCAGCCAGAGAAGTTTGCAAATAGACCTAGTGGGAATACTTGTGCTCCTAAAACAAGAGAAGCATTAAAAAAAAAAATCATACTCAAGCGTAGGTGATCCTACCTGCCCAAATTCAACAGACTAATTTTACAGAAGCTTGAGATACATCAGCATTATTAAAATAGGATTTGGCCCAGAAGGCCACACATGCCTTAAACTTGCCATAACAACTCCAGGTATAATAAAAGCCCAAGGTCAAACTATACTTCAGATATGTCGTGTTAGTTGCAGATATATTTGTCTTACTTTTCAGCTTCATCTCTTGCAAGCCATCAGGTTTCAAATGGATTCTGAAGAAATAACTAATTTTGATAAGTCCAATGACCTGTTTCCTGAAGTGGTTAATTTAATAAAAGCTATTTCAGTGTTACCCACAATCAGTACCAATGTAATAATGAGTATCATTTCAGTTCTCTATGTTGTGTGAAAACAGTGCTTTAGTTCACAATGGGGCAATCATAATTTCATACTTATATAACACCAATACTAAGGACTTAATGGTTACAATGATGCACAAAGAATTAATTCAGAGAACCCCAGGACAGGAATTATTCCTTGAATTTTTTTCCAGATTTGAGCCTGGAAAGTCAATTGTGTTTAAGTGTAATTTGCAGCAATGAGACTTTAGCCATGACGGGCTTTTCTTATGCATTGAGAGAAGTGTGATAAAGGAACTTCTCTGACACTGTTAGGCCCAGATTCTTGCAGTCTACATGCTTTGGTGATATTTAGATTATGGCAATATGGGCAGTATAAGTGATAGTCTTTTGTACTGCAACTACTGAGCTGTTTAGCAAGAAACCTACACCTTGCAGTTGCCTCCTCCCATAAATCAAACAGTGCCTGTTTCATCACTGGAGGTGCAGAGTTAAGTACCCTCTAGATAGATCTTGTACTGAAGAGAATCACTCTGCTTTAGAAATTAACTCTGCAAATAAAAAAGTACAAGCAGCCCCAATTTTTATGTTTTAATGTGTATCTTCAGGGGAGTGGGAGGAGACAAAAAGAGATTTCCAAATTCACAATATACTGGAATAAATGCCCTTCTAATAACATTGCATAAGATAGTATAATAGTTCTGGTTTTATTTATTTATGACTTAGGATTTTCTTTACAGCTGGAGGGACACCACTTGCTACTGCCAGGTCTCAACCAGCTGCTGCTCCTGGCACTTTGTGCTCATCCAGTAAATGGCTCACATCCCGGCTCTAGCAGGCCATTGATCATTTACTAACACTTTCAGTTGAGTTCCATGGCAGGATAAAGTGACAATGGCAGGGAAGGCAGATTGTAAAAATCCAACCAGCCACAGTAGCATGCACTGGAGCACAGCTTGAGTTTGCATATTAGCTTCTTTGTTTGTACTTCTCCAACAGATGATACTTCTATTGCATAGTAAGCGAGCAACATTATTTGGGTTTTTTGCATATAATTAAAAGCTAAGAAAAAAAGCCTAAGTCAAGCTCTTCCATTCTTATTTCTGGCAGCCAGTGATCTTCAAAGTTTTCACCAAAGAGTTGCGCTAATATTCTAATAGTCACATATCAGGAAGTGGGAAAAGTAGAAAACACCAGAAACACAGAATCACACAGTTGGGAGCACTCAAGAAGATCATTAAATCCAACTCCTGCCACAAGGCAGACTAAAAGGTAAACCTATATCTAAAAGCATAGTATAAATTCTTCTGGACCACTGACAGGCCTGGGGCCATGACCACATCTCTGGGGACCTTGCTGCAGTACAGATCTCTGAGGATTGAGCCCAAAAACTGTGCAAAGAGATCTTTTGTTGACAGCACTGTCATGGAGAGCGCAAACCTTAGTTGTGGTTGTGCAATTATGTTGCAAGGGTATGAGAGGATAGTAATTAGTTGAGTAGGAAAAGGTCTGTGGGACTGAGTTTAGGCCTCAGGCTCTGAACATGAGCCAGCATGGTGGAGCTGCTCAAGAAGACTGCTTAGAAAGTGGCAGAGACACTACCATGGTAACACCTGCGGTTGTTGAATCTGGTTCAGAAGGTTTGGCTCTAGCACCTGTGGCCCATTCATGTTTATTCAGGGTAATATATTATAAATGAAAAGCATTTCTTGGGGGGGGGGTCCTTTGTACTGCTAGTGATGAGGAGATTTCTTCCACAGTTTCATCCATGCTAGCATCTTTAATAGGAAGAATGGTTTATAGACCATTCATGTCTCACAAAAATGTTGCTGAAAGAGCCTGTGATCTTCTTTAGGATCCTAAAAATGTAGCTGTAACAGCAAGATCTGCCTCCCTTCATCTGCTTTTTCATTAAGAGAATATTTTATATGCAGATCAGCTTCATTTGCCTCTGGCTTATTGCACTTATACATCTAAGGCATCACAGCCCTGAATGTTATACATGGGTTGTAGTCTTCTACCCAGTACCACAGTGCATACACAGCACTAACCTCATAGGTATAATCCAATGAAGAAGAAAAATTCATGGTCCTTCTTTTTGATAAAACAAAATCATGAAGTCACTTCTCCCTGCCTGAAGATGTATTAAAAATAAGAGAAACACCTGATGAAAATATTCTGAAAGAGGTCAGAGCAACAAATGACCCAGTAAAGTGCCTGGCTCTTAGGGCAGCAATACTGCTGAGCAAAGAACTGTCTTCTCACTGTGCATCATAAATCCTGTCTTCAGTTAATAAAGTGTTCACAAACAATCTTTCAAAATAGACTATAAATCCAGTTCCTGCATATCTGTGTTAGAGGGATAAGGGCTTCCTCCAGGAACAAGCTTCACTTCTCCACCATCATCATAAATTACCAACACACCTAAATAATCTCCTACATTTCAGGGTTCTAAATGTTTGATACTAAAAACAAAGTTTTATTACTGAAAAGAATTTTCTAAAATCACTGATATTACTTTTAAATGCTACCCCAAAACACTTAACATGACATTTAAATATAGTCATAAACCACGTGTGGCTAGTGCAAACTGTATTTGCGTTTCTGTATTTGTATGCTTTTAGGAGTGCATAGAATTTAGGCCAGCAGTTGTGATCCTTTAAGGATGATGTAGTCCTTACAGAGCAACTGTTCACAAACTGCTACTCCCTTTTCCACTGCAATTCAGGTCCCTTCGAAGTTCCTCAAAGTCTCTTCAATGTTCACTGATATGATAATCACGGGCAAGCAGGCATGGAAACGTCACTGATGCTGCTTGCCTCGCAGAAACCTTGTGACATCTTTTACTAGGGTGTGTTATAGCACAGATGGTTTCAGTCTTTCCTTTTATCTCTAAGACACCAGCACGACAGAGCAAACACCTCCAGGGCTTTGGGGATACGTGACATACAGAACGGGACTGAAGCTGTGTAGGCTCTTGCAAGCCCCAAATGGCCAGGGAGCTGCAGCCACCTCTGGCCTCCTCTAGCCTTGTGTGCTGCACTGAAGCTTACTACAGCTTTCCATCTTAGCTGGGTTCAAAGAAAGGCCAAACTGAATCCCAAACCAAACAAACAAGCCCCAAGTGCCGCTACAAGCTTATCAGCATTGCTGAAGCTTTTCTTTAATTTCTTGTTTGCTTGTTTGTGCAAAGAAATCTGCAGTCACTTAACAGGCTTGGCATTGTGCGTGACTCCCTGCATCAGCAACTAGGTCAACCAGCAGGGTAAAGCACCGTACATGTGAGAGGCTCCCTCAGCTCAGCCGATGCCTGCTGATTATATTTTGGGAATTAGCTAGGTAGAAGAGAATGTCCTTCCAGGCATGTGCTACCCTGAAATTTTAGTCCATTTGCACAAGTCATTTGAAACCTCTTCTTGGCCCCAGCTGAAAGGAGTGCTAAACCCATGGCAGCTCAAGCAAGACTAAAAACAGTGGAAAGTTCAGGGGGTTTGTCTTCTTCTTTGCTCTTTTCAGCACTTGTAACTACCCTGCAATTAGTTGCAGCACCAAATCCTATATAGGGCTTGTGCTGTGGTCAGAGAGTATCAGCTTTCCCAAGTGATGCAGATAACTCTTGGGTAAGATAAAAGTGAGAGGATAAAGACACAGGATATTTTTACTTGGACTATTTTTATTTACCATATGAATATAATTCCTCTCAGTGCCTTAGGCAAAGACAAATAAAACTGCAAAGATGACAGCTACCCTTACGTCTAGGCAGGCAGAACTCCCCATCCTGCCAAAGCGTGGGTTTGCTTGCCTCGTCTCTAGTGGAGCTGCCTCTGTTGTAGTGCCATCAATTTGGAAACACTGCTGCAAGAACATATTTTTGGCCTTCACTCAGAAACTCCTGCCAGCCCTCCACAGAGCCTGAGAGACCTTTTACGCTGTGAGCTTGCCTTTAAGGGAAAAGTCCTTACAGAATAAATTATTTCTGCATTGCTCTTGGAGCTCAAATGTTCAGATAATCTGTAACTTAAAAAAACCCAACAAACAAACAGACAGCTCTGCAGAGCCCCACCTGGGACATACTATTGCTCTAAAAGCTAAGGAATTATACCAAGATTACCTCCAAAGTCACCCATATGGCAAAATTCTCCTTGAATCAGAACTCCAAAGCATTTATGACTGCACGGCAAATACAGACATGAAAAACAGAGGGACATTTCTGCCCTACCTTCTCCTTTTTCATCACTTTAAATCTAATCTTCCATATTATGCAGAATTTGTGAAATTGCAGCCAAGTTATTTATCTCTAACCCTCTCTGCCCTTCCTTTTGCACTGTGCCCAGCCATGCCTATGCACACAATGACAGTACTTCATGCTATTTCAGGAACTATGCAGTCAGAGGGGCTTAAAGGAGGCTTTGGGGGAGGTCATCAACAACCTCCCAGAGAGGCTGTTTGCACAAGGGTGGCAGTGGAGCTTGCCAGGGGACATAGTTGTTCAGCCCAGATGGTATTGCTGTGCATTGCACCTCGCTTGGCACATCTGCCCTGTTTGTCAAGGTATAGCAGGAAAGGATCTGAGCTGTGGGGAGTAAGCTGGCACCTTCACAACGTGCTCTCAGTGTGCAGCAGGAGCGATCTGGAACACATTTTACAAAACTCTCCAAGTGCAGAGCAGGGGTGATGATACAAAAAGCTTGTGAAAAATAATACTGACTTTCAATTTCATACTCTAACTTCCTTGGAAACAGCTTATTTCCAGGATGTATTAGCCTGAAGATGGAAAAGTCTGCTTAAGCACAGAAACATGAGTAACAGAAATGCATCAGATAATGACAATACAGAAAATGTGTAGTGTGAATTTCCAGGATCTCTCCTGATACAAGGAGAGATGGAGAGTTGAAGAAATTAAAATGTGACCCATTCAGGAGTGATGTGAAGTTAGGTTCTTTCTCATGATGGACAGTTCAACTGTGGGTCTGCAAGCTGATAGATATTACTGATGGCTAGAACTCTGTAGAAGTCTGTAAGGCCATGAACACTGACACCGGCATTCAGAGTTGCAACATGTTGAAATTTTGAAATCAGTCAGGGTTTACCCCAGTCCTCAGCTAAACATGATTAGGACATTTCTTGCCCCTTCCTCTGCTGAATACTATTGGGGAAAGGATACAGGACTATGTGAGTCATGCAGCTAATCCAGCAAAGCAGCTGGAGGGATACACATGAATGTTGCATTAAAAACAGCATGACTTTGTAATAGTTACAGCCCTGGTGACAGTGGCTTTCCTTTAAAGGAGTATCTCACCCATGTGTGTATTCTACTTCTTGTATAAATTCATTCAGAACTTGAAAATGAAAATTACAAAAATGTCAAATCTAGAAAATTAACTACCTAGCGACTGGATGGTAGATAGAGGCTCCCAGGAGTGTGTGTTTACTGCCCCTAAAAATTAGATACATATGTTAGATTACAGGTATGTTATGGCCTTAGATATATGCTCGTGCTCAACCATAATTAGCCCTGAACACTTCCTTTCCACAAAGGGACACTTTAAAGAAGCCTATTTAAATATATATAACTCTGTAAAAATAACCTACTTTGAGTATTAAGAAGTCAAATTTAAAATATAATCACACTAACAGAAATACCCAGCAGTCAGTGCACATCTCTAACCCAGCAAAGGACATATCAAGTATTAGATCTCACTCCAATACCCTGGGTTCCCTGCAAGAACCAGCTCTTATCAGTTGTCAAAGTCTGGATTATGCATCAGACTGGCAGTGTGCCATTAAGACCAACAGGATGTGCAAGCTACCGAGGCAAAAGGTCTCTCTGAAAATGTAGTGAGACAGAGGCAATGTCGCAACACTTGCAACAGGGCTTGGAAGAGCCCATGATATTACATCAGTTTCTACCAATTGATGCATGTTCATTAAAAGAAAAAAATCATATGCTGTGTAGAAAAACTCAAAGGTGGGGATTGTTAGTGGCATCAGAAAGGCGCAAATATCAATAAAATGTAATCATAGGGGGTTTTTTAATTAGTTTTTTTGTATTTTTTGTAGCTGACATGCTGCAGGTTGTACATTACTATGAGTATTTGGTTCAGAGCAAAGAAGCACAGAAATGGCACCTACTCTTTTCTCCCTGGCCAGCCCTTCCTCAGCTGTGTGTCCTTCACACAGACATGAGATCCACTTCACACAGAGAATTAAATGGAATCAGAGAATCACAGGGTGATTTGGGTTAGAAGGGACCTTAATGATCATCTAGTTCCAACCCCCTGTCATTGGCAGAGATACCTTTCACTCAACCAGGTTGTTCAAAGCCCCATCCAGCCTGGCCTTAAACAGTTTCAGGGAGGGAGTATCCACAACTTCTCTGGGCAACCTGTTCCATCCTGCAGTGCTGCACTGCTGTGTGTGGGTCCCACAGCTGTGGCATCTCATCTGGGCATGTGCTACAGGCACATCCAGGCTTTCCCAATGCACTCCCACCAAGCTACTGTATAAATGTAATTCCAGGCATTAACAGGTAGTAACTCCTCAAAACCCAGTGATGCAACTAGAAGATCAGATCAGAAAAAACTCTTGCTCATGATAGCCTGGAAACCTAGCCTCTGGGCCAAAAGATCCAAGGAGTTGCTATTCAAGATGAGGGGTGAAAGAAACTTAAGAGCCAACTCCAGATTAGGGTTACCACATCACAGCAATCATAATGGTCCCTCACTTGTAGGACAGCATTGCCCTGGAGGGCTCATGGAGGGACAAGATCGGTGTGCAGCACATGAGGAAGAATGGGCATATAGGAAAAACATACTGAGAAGAAGAAAAGCAAATGAGAGTGAAGAATTCAAGACCAATTAACTTGCTCAAAGAGGAAATAAAACATGTAAAACACCTTTAAAGAAAGAAAAAAAAGTAGTTACTATCCTAATAATAGCTATAAACCAAAGCAGTCACTGAAGTTAGCATAGGGATCTTATTCAGTTGCAGAGGAAGGGAAGCACTTCTTGTGAGCAGGGTGTGCTCTGCATTGCCAGAAGCACTGTCTGCCAAAACATCTCTTTATATATATATATATATACTAATGTGAAGAAACAAGGTTTTCAATAAAATTACTGTCCAGCTAGATGGCCTTCCCTTCCATCATGGCCAGAGAAGGCCATTTCTTTCCCATTGGCAATTATGCCATTTTTACCTGAAACACAGGTAAAATGCAGCATTTAGACAGTTGATTTCAAATATAATGAACCCAAGTTGAAATGTACCATTTCTGTCCTTTTTAAAGCTTCCCTGTGCTCACTTTCTTTACTGGGAAGTTCATCCTTTCAGCCAGCCTTAGTAGAGGTGCATTCTCAAATACAAATCTAGATTTCTGCTGTTGATAGGAAAAGACAGCTTGGAGAAGGCAGCAGTGGAGCCATTCTTACCTTAGGCTACAGGCTGGAAGCCTGGGTTCAATCTTCACTCAAACACTGCTTTAATGGGAGCAAGTGAGATCCCTTCCCAATGCTTCATTCTCCTCATCCATAAAATAAACTTATGAGTAACATATATTTGAGATTTAAGAGTGAAAATAGTGTTAAAGAGATATTGTTGCTGTTGTTATAACTTATTATTATTCACATTTTTACATCTCCTTTCTTACCTGTAATGTGTAAGGCATTACCTTACATGAAACTTGTAACTGCATCTACCAGTTTTGGTTGTTTGCCATCAAGTTGTGTTTTAGGCAAGAAAAGGTGCTGCTGTATCTTACTGCTTCCTCAAATACATGTAACAAGTATCAACAGTTCTTCCAGCTATCTCTCTTGTTCTCAATGCATGCCTTATCTTAAGAAGGTGCTGTTTCACATTGTATTTTTCAAATCCAGGGAATTCAGTGCAAGTTCATATCTATCTTCATTGTTTAATTGAAATACTGTTGATCTCATTACTAATTCAACCCAGCAGAATAAATGTAATTCAAAGGAATTCAACATGGAAGAATCTAGTACATTATTTAGCCCAAGTCCAGAAGAGCCTGTTAAAAAGAGATTTTGAATATTTTTAGCTCCAGAATAAACAAAGGACAAAAAGATGCAAGGGATGTTGATGGAATTAACTGAAAAATGTTTATTGTGTTTCTGCATTCCAGGTGTCAGAGACAATAAAATGTGCTCCTTGTCTGAACTTTGGAATAAACTTGTAGAATAGACTCAAAGATAAAATATCCAAAATGCCACTGCTGGGTGATCACTTATAAATAAGGAGTAAGTGCTGCCATAAACTTCAGTGCCTCTTGTGAGACCATTTCATTCTGGAAAAGAAATGGGTAATATACTCAAAGATCTAAATTTACCAGCAGGTAAATCACTGCCCTTTTGGCACATTAAAAATAAACTGGCAGTGGTATGTGTCACATAGTCCACGTGGTTGCCTTGGAGGTATGCGTGACAAAATGAGATTTCAGCTCCCGGGAAGCTCAAGTGAAATATTAGCTTTGCTGCACGTCTGTGAAGATCCAGACATACCATCATTTATAGACTGTGGAAAACAAGGACAGGAGATAAGCTGTTCTAACATTGCCCTCTATCAGAAATTTTAAGTAAAGACAGAATTTACATGATTTATGAGTTTTGTATGTAGCAGATGTTATTGCTGTAGTTAGCAAAAGAAATACATAACATCATATAAACCATAAACACATACATAATTTTATTTATGGGATAACAAGATTCAGTGGAAGTGCTGCATGAATCATCTGTACAGCTCAGTGCTCCTGTACCTTCTGAGCCTCTTGCTCTCCCACCAGTTCTCTCCTTCAAGCACTGACACACAACTACTGAGTAGGTCACAGTAAAGAACTGATTCAACTGAAAAATAGCAGAGGGGATGGATAAAGGTTGTTTTCCAGCCACATGTGTCCACTATGTGCCTGCAGACTGCTTGTGCTGGGCAAAAGGGGAGGTAATGTGGGGCTGGACCAGCCAGCAAGGACACTGAAGGGAGATGATGACATTATAAGTTGCTTTTGCAATCTGATGTCAAGTAGTTAATTACCAAAATATGCCCTAAAACCTTTTCTAATATAATCCTCTGCTGAGGAAAATATTTGGCCAGGATTATAACCAAAGGATTTAAATGAGACGATACTGCGAATTTATGAGAACACAGTGATTTATTCAAATTGGTTTTTCAAAAATAATTTTAAAGGAAAACTGTCTAGGACAGTTATACAGTAGTGAGACAGAGATTTCACTTTTCTTGACAAAACTACTGTGATGGTAGTCTGTATTATCTCTTCTTTAGTCAGCAACTTCTGTGTTCCAAGGTGCCATCTACAAAGGCACAAATGACACCCTACTAGGTTGAATGAGTGCTTCTAGAGCTGGGTGCCGAGTTATAACAGTTGGTACTTTACTGTCACTTGTACTTAATCTGTCATTAAATGGAAAATTGTAAATTGCCAACACATTATTACTATTACTGATGTGATTATATATGGTTTCAATTTTTAAAAATATACAGCCATATAACTAATTTAAATACTACTCTACGATAAACAAATTACCTACATGGAATTTTAATTCAGTGTAGGTTCACAGTGGGGTTCAGGCATTTAACTCCAGTGAAGTGACATCTGGCATCACTGGTGCCCCTAGATCTTATTCATGGCTTCTCCCACAGCTCCTAAAGCATCCAACCATTCTGCTGACAGACCCCTCTGGACCTCGAAATTTTTTCCGCTGTATAGGTTTGTAACTGTGCACTGCTTTGCTGTGCACCCTGCAAAGTTCTGCTGCCTGAGCCAGGCCAGCTGAGCTCTGCTGTACACACAGGTGTGCTGGACAAAGAGGGTGTTGCCTGACTTTGCATTATTTGAGAATGTGACTGACATGAGATGTGGATGCAGCAGTGTGTAGATGGAAGCGCTGCGGGCTGAATGTGTCCCCAGGTGTTGCACACTGTCCAGGGCTGCAGCCTTCCCAGCCCCTTCTGATCAATGCAAGCCTGGAGTTAGAGTCCCACAAGCAGCCCCCATAAGCTTGTCTATACAGCAGAACTCTAAATGAGGGTCTCTGAAACACAGATCCATGACTACTGAGCTTCCCAGTGCCCCCTTCCATAAATCAGGTGCTTTCCTAAATAACAGTAGAGTACTTGAGGACTCTGTCCTGTTCAGAATGAGGGAGGCAGTGGTAAATGCTGTCCCTGTGAAGTGTACAATTGGGATCACAAATGTGGATCATAACTTCTCTCAGCTTGATTTAAAACAAGGCTTTGGACATGGATTTCAACTCTGTTAGAGTACAGCCTGCCCCAAAGCTTTACAGGCATGATGGCTTAAATCTTTCTGCACCTGTCCTGAATATGCTACTCATATTGTATTGAATAGTTAAATGCTCATATGCATAAAAAATATAAATGGAGACTTCAATGTCAATTGTGGTAATTAAGGAATTTTAAAAAAAATTTAAAATTCAGATTTATTATCTGCCCAAGTCCCTGAAGCTGAAAATCAGGGATGCAGTTTTAAGACAGAGAAACAGCCAGGAAATAGACATTCTGTCTCCTGCACAAAGCTTTGCTGAAGAAAACAATCTTTGCTACAGTTTGCAAACATCTTTTTTCAAAGACTTACATTTCAATCTTAAGGCTTGTGTCTCCCAGGCAACATCAAGAAAGATTAAAGTGCAATGTGCTTTGATAGGTATTTTTTATTAAAATGCTTTCAAAAAGCACCTCCAGGAAAAATAAACAGCAATGTAATGTACGTTTTTTTTCTCTGCTTTCTTTGAATAATTTTGGGAAAACAATAACATTTTTTCTCTCATTCTCCTATCAGCCAAACTGATAGAGGCTGCAGGATGGGGTCTTATACTGCAGTCTACCTATGTTACACAGAATATTATGGTCTTACCTTATTGTATTTACTTTTCAGATAACTGAATACTGTAAAACATGATATAGGGATACAGTTATAGCAATATGATTCTTCCACATCTTTTGATCCACACATATTTTTCATCTTTAAAATTATAACTTTGTACTTTTAGGGCTTTAGTCCTGCAAAATGTACAGAATCCTTATTTTAGCACCTTTATCACCAGAATAAAAAAAATCCCACTGACATATTAATAAAACTGTGAGTAAAATTATGATAAATGTTAAACTGATTATAATATTCCCACTGTCTACAGCAAGTCAGTTTGTCAGCTGTTGTTTGAATAACATCTGAGGAGCATGGCCTCAGAGGACATCAAAAATCAAGGGAAATCTGTACCATCTCTGTTAATCTCTATTGTATACATCATCCACATATCAAAGAAGAACACATAGCTCTGCAAAAATCATTGGAGAAAATATGGCTACAAATCAAACAAATAAATATATAATGGGTGAATAATCAGAATTCAAATAAAATCTTTCTTTCCCTCAAAAATGACCAGAGGTGTCAAGAGCCATCACATTAGCATGAAAAGCTAAAATCCTTTCACCACATTCATTTTGGAACCATCCATTGCTGTGAGGGAATGTGGAATGCCAGTCTAGACTCACAAATGAGAGTGCTTCTAGAGGACAGAGTCCTTGGATGGCTTCTGGCAGCAGCCTCCCATGGGCTTTTTGGCTGAGGCTCCTGCACAGGCGGCGTGGATTCCCTCACCAGGGACTCCCCATTGCTGCCTGGTGCAGCACACATGCCTGGGGTCAGATAAATCCTCTGGGACCCTCCTAACCCTGGGCAGAGTTACTTTCATCACCGGGATTTTCAAACAGCAGCAGCTACTTCCAGAATCTGTCTCATGTGTTCTAATTTTCACTCTTCAAATCTAAAAGAGCAACCACTTCATGCAGCTGGAAAAAGATCATGTCTAAGGGTAACCCTGCCCCCATCACTTCTTGCTAACTCCCAGGTAAGCTTTCTCAATCCTAAATTACCTCAAATACCTCTGTGCAGCCCAGTGCACATTCAAATCAATCTGTGTTTAGCCTGTGCATAATAAGAGTATTCAACAAAAAGGAGTCATTCAGATACTCCAAGCTGAATACAAGCCTACACAGAGACCTGGCCCAAAGTAATTTTTGACATATATTTTTATTACAGAATGAGACTTCTACGCAGTGATTTACAGAGATAATTATTTTTCAAAAATTACAACAGAAAATAATTGAGGTGAAAAAGACTCATAACAGTTCCCTCCTCCCTGAATGAAACGTCAACAAATAGATTTCTCAAGACATAAAAAAAGAAGTGTGGGCTATTTTTTTTCCAGGCTTCAGAGTCTTCACAAAAATATCCCTGTCAGGCCAGATGGAGCAACAGTACAGGGACGTATTGTTGTAAAAATATTAGTGAACATATCTGTTTAATCTACCATATATCCACTCCTATTGTAGAAGCTGTGGTTTTAAATGCTATTATTTACAGTTTTCTCCCTGACAGCATTTATAATGACTCCACATCTGGCTTGGGTTTGTCACCAATAGCTCATTCAAAGATCATGTTGCAGCTCACAGTTAATGTGCATTTATTCCAAGGGTGCTAATATCGTGGTTATTTGATTAGTGTTAATCACTTTTTCCTCTTTTCTTTTTTCTTGTTTTCTAGTGAAGAGTTATAGATTGCCTATAGGCTTGCTTTGTACCTCATTGATATCAGTTAACCAAATGGTAAATATCATTATAAAACCAACCACATTAGGCAGTGGACTTTAAGTAGCAGATCATAGGTCCTTGTTCTCAAAATCCCCTCCTGCAGTTTTACAAGCATGTTGTCATTTTGCAGGTTAGAAATGCTTGCTGTTTGTCTCTTAAGTACTGCTTTTAGAGTATCATTTACTAACCACTCTGTTTATTTATAGAGGTTGATGCCAAGTTTCCGTCTGATAGCCTGGGGCTATGGATCACTCAAAAAAATCTTATCTTGTTCCAAAAATAGCACAGATAACGTCCTGCATTTGCTGGTTAGTGTTGGCATATGGCATATATTGCCACATTTTGAGGAAATGGCTTGCAATAATAATGAGAAAATGTGCCTATTGTGAAATTTTGTAAGATTTTTCATTGAAAACTTACCGAATAATTCATCCATTAAGACATTATTCTTGCTGCAATTGTTAATTTGGGATTTAAACATAAGTTTGCCCACTTTGAAGGTAGGCAAGTTTCTGTTTCACCATGTAAGTTTAGGGTAAGTCTTTTTATACTGATATGCGGAAAGCCCCTGTAACAAAATTGTACCAGTAGGAGCATGACAAAAGCATTATAAATGTGGCAGTTTCAGCAATGGGAACATTTTCATCAGCCTCTGGTGGCTGAAGGACAATATAAATGGCTGAAGGAAGACTGACCTGCCACATCAGGGGGTGTTTAGCAACATCCACACTTTGAACTTGACAAAGCAGAGTTTGCAGCTTCTGGATCTATAAATACTTAAAGGGGAGAAGAGTACTGGACTAAAGACCTGAAGCTGCTCCCAGAGACACAAAGCCCCATCCTTTGCTGGGTTGGAACTGTGTGAAGTCACCTTTCTGGTATCTCTGATCACATTTGTACCTTCTCTCTGCTGCAGCTCCCCACAAGCAATCCACAGCTATATAATGGCCCCAACTCTTGCCGATTTCAAAAAAGAAAAAAAACAAAAAAACCCAAAAACAACCAACAAAAAACAACCTAAGAAAATTAGGAACAAACCATTTGGTTCCCTAAAACTAGCAAACCAAAATAGTTTGCCTTTTGTGTACAGTTTCTGCTTTCTTCAGATGATGTTGTGAATTAAGATGACAGGCAGTTTCACACAACTTAGCGACTAATAGTGCAATTTCCAACCTGCTCTCTTTCACTCAGCATTTCTACTCTGAGCTGACAAATAGGGTTTGGTGCCAAAATAAACCAGCAATAGTTTCTTCTCAAGTCCGTGTTTTCCCACTGTCACCTGTATGCAAGTGTTCTCTTTTCCCAAGCCCTTTTCTGCAGACTGACAGCAGTAAAGCATTCCAGCACACGTTCCCATAGTTGTGATCCCTGAATTACCACTCTGTTTTCCAGCACGGTGTGTTTTCCCTGATCTGGGCTGATATTTTTCCCTGTTCTGGGCACAGTTGAGGCCACATTTCGAGTGCTGTGCTCAGTACTGGGCTCCTCAGTTCAGGAAGGACATTGAGGTGCTGGAGTGAACCCAGAGAAGGGCTAGGGAGCTGGTGAAGGGTCTGGAGAAGTTCTATCAAGAGCAACTGAAGGAGCTGGGAATGTTTAGCCTGGAGCAGAGGAGGCTCAGGGGTGACCTTATGGTTCTCTCCAACTGCCTGAGAGGAGTTGTAGCCAGGTAGGCCTCTTCTCCCAGGTAACATTCACGAGAACAAGAGGACGAGGCCTCAAACTGTGCCAGAGGTTTAGGTTGGATATTAGGGAGAATTTCTTCACCGGGTGATTAAACACTGGAATGGATTGCCCATGCCCAGGGGGTGGTGGAGTCATCGTCCCCAAAGGTGCTTAAGGAAATACCGGATGCAGCACTCATGCCAGGCTCTGGTTGATGTGGTGCTTCGCATTGGTTGGACTCAATCATCCTAGAGGTCTTTTCCAACCTCAGTGTTCCCTTAACACTGTGATTCTGTGATCTGAGGAAAATCTACTGGCCGCAGCAAGAACAAACACACGCTTTCAACTCCGACCATCCATCTCTGCCCTAAGGGCAGAATCGTACAAAGCCTTCTTGACCCACATCTGCTCCCCTGCGGTACACGGGCCCGCTCTGAGCCACGTGTGGTTTTCACACCAATTCTCTAATCAAGGCCAGATTAATCCGAAATGAGCCGGGCCCAGAGGCAGTCGGTGCCCTGAGGTGCCCGTGGCGGCGGCGTGCCCGGGCGAGCCCCAGCTGCGGGCTGCGCAGGACGAAATCAGCGATGGCGCCGGGGCGGGTCTCGAACCCGCGGCCTCAGCGTGCCCGTCAGTCACTGCGCCATGCGTCACAGCACCTCCTCCCGCCCCTCGCGCCCGGCGCTGCGGCGGCGTCAGCTGACCGCGGGTCACGTGACCCGCCGGCGGGTGAGCGAGCGGCGGCGCCGGGGATGGAGCTGTGACGGTAACGGCGGGGCGGGCCGGGGAGCGGGCCGGGGAGCGGGCCGGGGAGCGGGCCGGGGAAGGCAGCGAGGGAAGGAGGGAAAGAGGGAAAGAAGGAGGGAAGGACGAGTGTCTAGGTTACCCGGGGGGCTACCGCAGCGCCCCGGCCTCCCCCGGCGCCGGGCCGCGCAGGGCCTGCCGTGAAGGGCAGCGCCGGCCGGGCCCGGCGGTCCCGCGGCTCCCAGGGGCTCTGGAGGCCTCGGCGCCGCCAGGCCGCATCTCTGCCGCTGCGGGGTGTTTACCTCGGGGAGGGCCAAGTGACAGCGCGGCCCGGGGAGCCCCGAGCCGGCGGCTGGCGGGCTGTGGGAGCTGACATGTAATCCCTGTGATCCAGGTCAGCGGCTCCGTGGGGAGCGAGGGCAGCGCCCCCCGCTCTCGCTGTCAGCCCCAGATCGCCTCCGCACGAGCGTGGAGATTCCCCGTTGTGAAATCCCCCCGGCTTCCTCGTTGTGGCCGCTTCTGTTTATGAAACGCGAAGGCCAAGCGCCAGAAGTGATTTCTGAAAGCGAGCTTGAAGTAGTGACACTTTGGGGACTTAGTGCTAAGTCACATCAGTACATTGAGCTTTCCTGTTGAGCTAAATAGAAGCAATTGTCCCCTGCTCCTTGCCATGTTGTTTTTGAAAAATGCGATGCAAAATGCCTTAGTTGAGATTCTGTTTTGACGTCACTGTATGTTTTTCCAGGTACAGCCCTGAAAACAGTTGTTCATAGGTTTTATTTTAGCCCGTAGTATCCTGCATGAAAGATTTTTCTTTGGAAATCCATTTTCCCTAATAGCATAGGGATGAAGCAGTGTAATTACAAAAAAGTGCAGGTCATAGAGGTACATGGTGTGAACAACAGTTGTCCATTCTTGTTGCTTATTCTAGGTTTTATTTTTAACACTTGGTATTTCCTGTTTTGTCCTTTGGTTCTCTTCTTTGAATTTCATGGCTTTCATTCTGCAGTGGGTCTGAATGTATTTTTTGTCTGACCAGCATTTGGATCTGTTTTCCTAACCATTCTGTAGCACTTCTCCTTTTTTCACTTCTTGTTTGGTATTCTCCATTGTTTTGATTTCAAGCCCCCTCACGTAAAAGACTTAAAACTCTTCTACAAGGCGTTTTGTTCCCGTGTGTGTATTTGGTAGTACCTCCATTTTACCTGAGATGGGAAATTATGTTCCTTCCTATGGCTATTAGAAATGGAACAGAGCTTCAGGAAAACCAACTATGCAGACAAAAAATGGTGAGGGAGGAAGGGAAGAGAAGGCCAGTGACTTAGTGATTCCTAGGAGCTACAACTGTTCCACCTGTGCCACTTCTGGAAATTTTATACTTACTCTTTAGAGAGTATTGATGTTTGTGGAAAACATGAGAATGCAATGTTCCTTGTGTCTTACTGGGTAGGATTCTGGATTTCTGTGTTATGGCTGCTCTTCTGTCCTTAATGTAGATATTTGCAAATTGCTGCTGCCACAACCTAAACTAGTTTGTTTATCCAACATTTATTCCACAGATTTTTCTTGTCCTAGTCTAGTCAAATCCAGACAAAATTTAAAGCTTAAACACTTTGATTGTGTGTGTGACAGCTATAGCACTGCCTCCCTGAGTAGGTGAAGTTTACTGTAAATTTGGCTATGCCTTTTACAGGGGCAGAGTTCAGTGGAGTGTAGGAAAACCTCTTGTGCACCAAGTTTGGCATATGTTAAGGAAGTAGTCTGAATAAGAGGAAATTTTGTTTTGTTCCAAATTATTGATAATTAGTAGATCTCCTGTGGAAACGCGTTATGTGAGATAGTCCAGTTGGTGCTAAGGAAAGAAGCCCCATAGCATAGTGATAACTGATGTTGTGTGTGTCTGGTCTTGTAAATGCTCTGACTTCCCAAATACCTGTACCTGCCTGGTGGTGCAGTGTCAGACGTGATGGAGTGTGGGGTAGCAAGGGCCTCAATAACTGGCTGTCATCATCTGCTGTAGACAAGGTCCCTTAAGTCCAAGGGGGATGGCTGCTATGCCAGGCTGTGCTTCATGATAGTAAGTTGACAGCTGGTAAACTTCAGCTTTAGGCTTCCTGAGTAGCTGAGCAAAAGAACCAGCAATCAGGCCTTTCTTTAGCTTGCCTGGAATTTAAACACCCTTAATAACTTGCTACCCCTAGAATGAAAACACAGGTGAAGGACCTGTGTGTGTTGTTTTGGGCAAAGTTTGCTACCACGTACTAGTTCTAACAAATACAATGTTTGATTTGTTCTCCCTCAAAAAAATTGAATGCTGTAATCCATGCTCATGAAATGTAGGTTAGTCTCTACTCATTTGAAGCTGCTACAGAAGACATTGCAGGTATCAGAATTTGACATTTATTTTCTGTCAAGGTACACTTCCATTTTGTTCTTCACTCCCTTATTAAAAAATCCAGTAACTCGTAACCAGCTACTTCTGTTTCTTAGTGACAGAAGAACATACATACTCTTAACTTCCCGAGCTTGTCTGCAAAGTAAAACAACATCATTTGTATTTAGTACCCACACTTTCTTGACTAATGCCAGTATGTGTAACCTTATTGATGGTCTGCAGTGATAAGAGAGATCTCAAGACTAGAAAGTGCTGTCCTTTTTGTTGAAATTTTTAGCTGCCAGGAGAACCTTCTTTCCTTGAAAGAATAAACTAGATTTTATTGCATTTAAATAATTTCAGGCATTTACTTATTTTAAAACACTGTTCTAATCTGAAAAGTGATTGGAAAAGATGTCAGAGTTGAAATTTGTTTGTTTTTTCTTTTTTTTTCTCTTATGTGTTCAGAAAAAGTTGTCTGTTGTACAGACATTGGAAAATGTATATAGCTGTGAAAATATAATTTGGGTCTTGTTTTATTTGATTTATTTTCAGTTAGATTGTTTGCTTGTTATTTTTATGTGAAATTACAGTTGAAACGTGCTAATGTTGCAAACTCAGCCCATGTTAACATATGGGATGGGCAGATTAAAAAGACTTTCCCACTGTGTAAATGTGATTTGGGAGATAGGAAAAAATGAATTTGAAACCACATGATAGTCCTGGTAAAATCTCTTACAGTGACTGGACCTGTACTTTAGTAATACGTGCATGAGATAAATATGTGGAATGAGATGCTTTTCTTCAGGCAAAGCTTTGACTGCTGTACTAATGGTAGATATTTTTTTCTTCTTTCCCTTGCTTCCCTTCTACTAGCATCTTGCATTTATCTTCAGAAGCAGAAAACATCGAGATAAAGGCATAAAAATGACCGAGTTTTGGCTGATTTCTGCTCCTGGGGAAAAAACCTGTCAACAGACATGGGAGAAGCTACATGCAGCAACTACAAAAAATAACAATCTTTCTACTAATTCAAAGTTCAATATTCCGGACTTGAAGGTATGTAAACCTCGTGTCATGTCCTAAGAAGCGTGTTTGCTTTGCATCATCTTTGTTTCTCTAGATTAAAAGTTGCAGACATTTTAGGGAGAACAGCTGACTTCTTTCGATGCTTATATGTGGATCTAAGAAATAATTTAGACAACAGTTATCTTTTTTTCTGAGCTTCTAAGTTAGTTGTTCACTCCGTAAGTTTTGAAGGTTCAGCCACCTGTGTTCTTTCAGCTAATAAAGCAGTTTTTCCAAGGATGGTAGTCTGGATTTCATAGTGGTAGCAGTTAGTTGGAGAAGAAAAATGGAAACTTAAGATCTGAGTATTGAGAGTTTCCTTTGACTGTTCTGTTTGGTTTTTTTTTTTTTTTTTGGTTGGGGTTTTTTTGTGTTGGTTCGTTGTTTTTGTGTTTTTTTTCCTTCTGAATTGTCTGCTCCTTTTTGTCTGAGATACAGTGGAAAGGCTCAATTTGAAATACAGGAGTTGATCAAACAGCTGCTCTGCCATTTCTTCATCCAGAAGTAACATTCTTCTGTTAGAGTAGGGGTTTATCTCTGGCTGAGCATTCCAGTGTGACCTGCCAATGTGTTGTGGAAAATGGGAAGAAAACTGTCTGAACTAATCCAGTGGAAGCAAATAGGAACAAAATCTGAAAAAGTAGTTTTTCTCGGTTTAATGCCATCATTGGGATATGGAAAAGTTATGAGCCAGGGTATTTGTTAAGAAAAGGTCTATCCTGATGCCAGAATGTTTCTTGAACAAGAATTTTGAGCTCAGTAGTGAAAGCTCATCAAAGCTTATAAAAATGAGGAAAAAATGCCACTGGTCTTTGTCTACAGAGTGGATCAAATTCGCGTGGCATAATGTGTCATTTTCCTGTGTCTGCTAAGGAGTGAGCCCAGGGCACAAAGTGCTTCAGTGTGCCTTTTAAGAAGATCTTCCAACTGCCATAACTTGTATTCACATTTGGACTGTCCTGAATTAGAATAGGGATTAGAAAAAATGTCTGTCTCCTCCCAGGAGATCCTTGGACATGAGTCAGGCTGGCTTTCAAACTGTAGGGTTCCTACAGCATTTCGAAGAGTTAGCCTTGAAAACTGCCAGGGCCCATTAGGGTTAGAAGTGATTGGTTTTGCTTCTACTCTGCTTCCTAAAAGGGGCAGAAGCTGAATATACCTTATATACTGTGGGATATAGTCTGGCTTCTGTGGACCTGGTGAAACTGTTTAAGGAGTGAGATCCTTTAGTTAAAACTCATTGAAACAATGGTTTAGTCTCCACTGAACAGCAGTCTTATTGCTTAGAGACTTTCTTGTCCTGAGGCTTGTAAGTGAGTAGCTAAAACACGAGCTTCGTTATTCTACTTGTGGGCCATAAAAAGATTGTCATGGAAAGTGCTTTAGTTGTGGTATTTCTTAAGTGATTCTGCTCCTTTCTGCTACAAGGCTAAGCAGAAAAGGAATAATGTGCATTTGAGTGGTCAGATATATAGAAAATAGATGCTACACTACAAATACGTTAAATGTTAATAGCATCTTGGCTAGACAGGAGATTCATTTATGCCCTGTAATATTTCACCAAGAAAAGTGTACTCTAGATACATGAAATTAGGGAAGAAAGTGTTTTCTGGAGGAGAAGGGAAGAGAGAGTGAAAGCTTGTATACAAGCTGGGTATTCTATTACCCCAGATGTAAAAAGTCCAGACTCTTGTTGGTCTGACTGCTGCAGTACTCTTGTGTCATTGCAATTTTCAATGTCTGGGTTGCCTCCAGTGCTGAGATTCCTAATCAGTGAAATTTCGCATTTGATCTAAAGTAGTAAATTAAATGCTGGAGGAACTGCATTATGAAAAATACAGGCAATTCGTAGTGTGGACATTGTTTTAACATGTTTTGGTTGGCTGGATTGCAGGACTGAAACTATGAACCAAACTAGTGAATTAGATATGATCCTGTGGTGCTTTATGGGTGGTATCTTGAACAAATGAAACACAGTATGACTTTGATAAGTCAAGATGTCTGAAATCTTAAGAGTCCAGCATTTTATGTAGTTCTGCAGAGCTACTTGTGGGGGAGATACAGCTTTTATTATTAATTGGTTTTATCTTTCTATGTTGATATACATCTGCTGATGCATTTTGATCTTTGCTTCTAGGTTGGCACACTGGATGTTTTGGTTGGTTTGTCAGATGAGCTGGCTAAACTGGATGCGTTTGTGGAGAGGTAACAGTTTATTTTTACTAGCATGTGAAGTATTGGAATAATAATGTGATGGTTTGCTGAGTCCTAATAATGCACAGGTTATTCTCAGCATTTTTTGTATCGTGGTGGTCCTCTGCAGGCAGTCAGCAAGCTAAGATGTCAGAAAGTTAAGATGCTGGTTTTCACAGCATCTGTTCTTGAAAAAAGAAAAACAATCTGAACTTCTTATGGAATAATGGGACATTATGCATTGATGAAGGATGGTTCTCCCTATGGTAGTGCTGTATGCTGCTAAGTCCTGGAGAATTGTTAAGAACTGAGCTTGACAACTGCAGGAAGTGGTGATGAAGTGAAATAAAAGCTTGTTCTTTTAGCAGGAGTACTGTTTACACACTTGGAGAAAGTGACTAGTTATTTCATAGTCCATAGAAATGCTTTAACAATATTAATATTAAAATGCAAAACCTATTCATTTTGAAGGAACTAATGGCCTTTTGAAAGTGATTTTGAGCAAAAGTAGCAAACTTTCACATAACCAGAATTCATGGAACCATCCTCTGTTTCAAGGAGAGACTCTTAAGTAGATACTTTTCAATAGAGAAGGAAACTATTTGGCCTGGCACACGTGAATAATCTTATACATGGCTTTTCCAGTTAGGAAGGCAGGTCTTGAGTGTCAGATAGCATTGTCAGGGTTGCCTTGTGTTTGGTTTGGATTACGGATGATTTCTGCCTCACAATATTTCTAGAAACGGGTTAGAATTTTGAAAGTATAGTAGACTTCAAAAAAGGTTTTGCAATATAGTGACATTGCACTTGAAGTCAACACCAAGTGAGGGAGCTTCTCACCTTGTTGAGAAGTGATGAGTAGCAACACTAGAAACCATTTTAAATTTAAAGTTGTGGAATACTTCTGAGAAGTTGGTGTCCTTCAGATACTGAGCCCCGCTTGTGCTCTTGGAAAGCTTGCATGTAGAGCAGTCATCATTGTCCTTGTTTAAATGAGTCACTTTTGATCCCGTCTCAGGCAATTTAAAATCAGTTTTATGAATGGTGTTTCTCAAATGGCAGGTTTGGTTTTTTTGTTGGGTTTTTTTTTTCCAATATATCTTTATCTTTCATTTTTCAGTGTTGTAAAGAAGGTGGCCCAGTATATGGCTGATGTTCTAGAAGACAGTAAAGATAAAGTTCAGGAGAATCTTCTGGCTAATGGAGGTAAAGTGTTAACCATGATATCCTAATGTATCCTAAAAATGTAGAAGGGAGGGCAATGATCCTGAAACTTACTGAAGTACAAGGAAGTCAAGTGCAAGGGGGGCTGCACCTGGGTCAGGGCAACCCTCAGAATCAGTACAGGTGGGAGATGAATGGATCAAGAGCAGCCCTGCTGAGAAGGACTTGGGGGAGCCAGTGTGCATTTATTTCAGTAAAGAGCTGCACTTTTCTCTGAAGCAGTATTTTATTTTTGAAGCCATTTAATAGAATTTAATACAGCTTGTATTGATGAAAGAGTGGCTAATATGAGTGGATAAGGGCTTGGAGTAGTGTCTTTCATAGACAACTTTACAAAACAGTCACTTCAGGTGAGCCACATGGTCATTGCTGCCTTTTTTGCCATCATAACCTTCCCTCTTCCCACCCACTTTTCACACACAGCAAAAAATAGTTGCTCTCATCTGTTGTTCTCTAACCATGCTTGACTTGGTAGTAAAAATAATTTAGGGTCTACAGAGGTAGAGAAACTAATATCTGAAGGCAGAGGTCATGGATAATTTACAACTTGTTTATTTTCAAATTTCTTAAGCAACAGGGTCTACACGTGAGAAGGTCCACAGTCTGTTACAGTTCTCTTCTGTTACAGCACTTCTACATGGAATATAAGACATTAGTCTTTTTATTGTCTGTCTCACCAAAGTTCCTTACAATTTTAGTTGACTTGGTCACCTATATAACACGGTTCCAGTGGGATATGGCCAAATACCCAATCAAGCAATCCTTGAAGAATATTTCAGAAATTATTGCAAAGGTAAGGTCATTTGTTTTATAAAACTTCCCTATCTGAACTTGAGATATTTATGCACAAAACTTGCTTGCGAAGCTATTTGTCTGTTTTAGCCAGCTAATAATAGTAGTGAACCTTGTAGCAGTTAGTAACCAAAGAAATCCATTAGGGTGTGGATAGGATTTGCAGAGTGCTCCCTGAAGGCCATCATGCTGTCTTTGCTGATTTTGGTTTCCTAGGATCACTGAGTTAACAAATAAGTAGCCAGCAAATGATGTTTAAATTTAATTGCTGTACTAGCATATTATTTGTCTGATGTTCTTAAACCTTGTGGGCTGTTAGCAGTGAACCAGGGAACGAACTTACATTCTGAAAGCTGTGGCACTCAGTTGTGAAGGGAGAAATAAGCCTTCATTGTTAGATGTCAAGACAGCTCGTTTGAGAGTTGTCGTGTGTTTTCGTCATCTTTGCTTTGGCAAAGTGTTTCATACATGGAGGATTTCATTTGCTTTGTACTTGCTTGTGAGCCTAGACAGGGTCCTCAGCAGTGACTGACTGATTCAGACAGGGTGAGAGTTCTCTGTAAGAAGCCCTTTCTTTAATATCTTCCCAGCCTCTTCAGGTTTTTTCCCTTCCCTGTTTTCTGTAATGTGCAGACTGGCTCTTGGAACTGCCTGTGTCACTAAATGGAAATACATAACCTGGAAAAAAGAAGCAGCTCTTCTGGGTACCTATAGAGATAGTCTTTGGTGATGGATATGTAGGGATTATAATGGGGTTGGGATGGGGGTAAGTGCTGGCAGACTTGTGCTTTGCTATAGCTGCAGATTTCTGAAACTATTACATTAATCGTTTTGCAGAGATTACAAAATTTTAATATATGGTACAAAGCTGACTGAGAATGCAATTAGCACTTTCATTTTTGATATTTTCTTTGGAACCATCACTGTGTCTTAAATTGATTTCACTAATTATATTTAGTAAATGTTCCTGGAAAACATCTGCAGTGTGGCCTTTTGTTGAAGGATGACTGGCTGTCTTATGGCTCTGAAGATTTGCACATTAAAAATATTTCACAGATATAAAATAATAATCTTAGTGTCTGACACTACTTTAGTATGTATTTGCTTCTTCAGAAGGAGATATCAAAATGAAGCATTGAACTTTTTACAGCTGTCATAGTACAGTACTTTTTGCAGCAATTAAATTTGTTGAAAAAGAAACAAAGGGCATGAAGAGATATACCTCTTATTGAAAATTATCAGGGATTCAGTGCATGTTATTGTGTCCTGGAGTTTGCTAGTTAAATAATCTGCTTGCAACAAAGTTGTACTCCAGAACCTGAACTTTAACTGTCTTACATTCCTTATCTACTCTAGGGACCTCATTGAGCTATTAGGTTGGATAGTAAATGCAGAGAAACAGGTCTGCTGGAGTTCAGCCTGAGTAATCCTGTTGAGAGTTTCCATTTCTCTTTGTGTTTAGCAATACTTGTATTCTATAGGGACAGGTTCAGGGACACCTATGCCATAAATCAGCTTTCAAATAGTTTATAAAATGTTTTCAACTGTGAGCCACAGATGTATGTCCATAAAGCAAAGAAGGAAGATAACTGAAGATGCCTCATGTTTTTCTAAAAATAACCCCTAGGAGATTGTATCATGGGATTTGAAGCAGTTCTGTCCCAAGGCAAAGAGAGTCCTGACAAAGATAAAATCTTCATGTTAATCACATGCCAAAGTAAAGATACAGGAAAATTGATAGATCTACATTAATTAAAATCTGTGAAGCCTCTTGATATGTTGATGTTAAATAATTTGAAAAGCTTGTCAAATCATGTGAGAGTACTTTTCCTGTATGGTTTTATATCATCCTCAGTCACTAAGGCTGCAGATTCTGATGTCTGCCAAAATGAGTAATGGCAATTGCAGGGGGGAGTTTGTCAGTTGAGAAGAAATTACAGCAGTGTTGGAAACCTTTAAAATAAAATGAAATCTGCTGAAACTATTCATCAAGTTTTTTCAGATTTTAACTTTCAGAAGCTTTGTGAACCCCACTGTCACAGAAGACTTTGGAGATGGCATCTGTGCTATGTGAGAGCCGTCACTTAATCAAATCATTCTTTGAATTTGAAATTAGTCATCAAACTTATACAAGGAGACAACCTTGATATTCTTAGTGCCTTAGTCCAACCTTTTCAGCAGCCCAGGCATCCACTGAAGTGCAGCAGCTCAGTTGTGTGGCTACAAGAAGACACTCGTGTATTGCCAATGACTGCATAAATGGTTTAAATATTCCAGCTACTAGTACAAAGAACAACACTGGGAGAGCTTGAGCTCTACCTTAGTCAGACCCAACACACTGGGATTGCTCTGTGTAGAAATAGGCTCCCTATGTTAGATTGGCACTTTCTTTAGCAATACCATGAATGCCTCCTTTTGCAGTGACCTTTGTGAGTTATTCACCAATTCTGCTCCCAAAAGGAAGTTTGTATTGTTGCTTCATTTGGCAATTTTATAAAAAATTATTTTCAAGATCTCTGTTATATTGAGGTTTGTAGTTCTGCATCTCTAATATTCAATAGAAAGCAAAATGGTTGTTGTTTACAGTAAACTCCAGTAAATGCAGCAGTAACAGGTTTTTGTCTAAGCAGTCATCTTTTAAAAGACTACTGACTCTACAAATGAGAGCAATTAGAGTATTGCCAATTAGGAAATGGTGAATGGAATTGGTTTGTAAAAGCAGTGTTTGGTATTGATGTTTCTTGGGTTTTGTCATCAAGTAGTGCATAGTTAGACTGTTGTTGCAAGTCTTGATGCTTGGGAAAGAGGGGAAGATTGTTAGTCTGGGGAAACGCTGAAATGCACAAAGGTGCTAGCTTAATATCTTCTGATTAATTTTTCCCCCTAATGCTGTCTTCTAGCTGTGAAAAAAAAGGTGTTAGCGTTACTTCTTGTAGTATAAAAAATTTGTGAAGGTATATGCCTTGTGTGACACATACTGAAATGTTCTGCATGCTTTGCTAAAGGCTGTATCAGTCAAAGGATATAAATAGCCTTAAGTACTCATCGGTTTAATTTTGTCATTTTCAGAGTATTTTGTCTAAAGCACTGCTGTATCTGAATAGTGCAAGCTGTTAATGTGTTTCCAGATTCTCTGCCAGAAACTACCAGAATGTTCAGGCTTTTGATGACATCCTGCTACAGTCAAGCCAACTTAGGTGTTACCATAAACAAGGTCACTATTTAATTAAGCGACCTTGCTTTAAGATTTATTTTGTGGAAACAAATCATATTGGCATCTCCAAGCTGAAGTGTTTTATGCAAACAAAATGTTTTGTCAGTGGTCTAAATCTGTATAAAGGGAGAGTCCCTTGAATGTGTTCAGTAACTTGTCTCTGGGAGTTTTAATATGCTTGTACCTCCATACTACAGTGAGGAGGCAGTAGGCAGCATTATAATGCCACACTGACACTGTGCCACGTTTTTTCAGTGACCCAGCTGTTACTGAGTACATTGATTTTAAAACACTTCCTTGTAATGGGTGCACACTAATAAGAGTATGGTTGGCTGTTTAAGCTGTACTGAAGTGCTTCATTTGTTTTTTGTTCTTCCACTTACTGCCAAGTTATCTAGCTGGAAATGAATAATTTTTGGTAATCATGCTAATTAAGCCATCCTTCTCAAATCCATCCTCCACAATTATTTGAGCAGCAGTGGCAAGCTGAACATAAGTTCTGTTCTAGTTCTTTAGACAGTTCCCTTTCTTTTTATTTTTAGGGAGTAAACCAGATTGACAATGATCTAAAAGCAAGAGCCTCGGCATACAATAACCTGAAAGGGAATCTTCAGAATTTGGAAAGAAAGAATGCGTAAGTTGTATTATTTTTTGCTAATGTAGCACAGGACATTATCTAAGCACAAAAACTTAATGAAATGTGGAGTGATACCGGCTCTAAGCTTAATGTATTTTTGAGATGTTTATCAATTTTGAAGAGCAGCTGTCATAAAAGGAAGTTTATTACTGGCTGACTGGTTGGTGTTGACTTACTTGTGACTGAAAAGTTAAGAAATCACAAACCCATGTACAAATAGCATAAATTCTGGAACTTTTGAGAGGAGCTTGCTGTTTCTGGTGTGTAATGCTTCTGCTTAGGTGTCTTGTCTAAACAAGGAAATCTTTCCTTCACTCCAACTTAACTGGTTTTCTTCCCTCAGAATTTACCAGCAGAGGCAGCTGTTGTGTACACGCAGATAATAAATTAAACAAGGACTGCGTGTTGTCTTGTCACGTACATGTGATGATTATCTGAGATACAGTTGAGGTACAGTAGTTGTCCTGTACAAATGTGGTTGATTAATTTGTGTGATCCCTGCCATTACAGTGAATGGCACAAGCCTGCTGGCTGATTCAGAATCATGGGTCATGCCAATGACAGTATGTGACAAGCTGTTTTAGGAGTGAGCCATAAGTTCTGTGCTAAGTCATGGCAGTTTGTCAGCTGAACCCCATTAAATCTATGTACATTCTTGGTCTTTTATGAATATGAGGAAATATACTGCTTTAAGTTTTTATTGATGTTCTGTATGTAGGTCTGTATTAGGTTATTTATAACTCTGAGGCTCCATATACTAGAACCCACAGTTAATGGTTTTAATGGTGGTTTAAAATGTGGTTTTAAATAACTTTTAAAAAGGGAAATAGGGCACTTAAACGTGTGACGTATTTGGAATATGGAAATGATGCACAGCAGTGGAGCTACTGATAAAACTTTCAGTGACTTTGGACAGTGAAACATAAAACACATATAAGGACATTTTGTTTGCTCTGCAAATAGCAATTGTGTAGGTAAAATGTATTTTTGAGAATGCTGTATTATCAAGCACTGGAAACTGCTATCCAGACAAATTCAATTCTTAAACATGTAATTGTTCTGGCTGTCTTTGTTTCTCTGCAGGGGAAGCTTGCTAACCAGAAGTCTTGCTGATATTGTAAAGAAAGAGGACTTTGTACTTGATTCAGAATATTTGGTCACGTTATTAGTGATTGTACCAAAGTAAGTTTATTCATCCTAAGAGCAGAATACAATAAGAAATAGAAATCAAATGATAGATCTTACAACCCTATAATACTGTAAGAATGTCATCTGAATTTACTTGGGGCTTTCCTGGATGAGCAAACAGAAATGTTTAGATGCTCAGGAGAGACAAATGAGCCTCTGTGTCTGCATTCCTTTGTTCACAAAAGCTCTTCTTAAGGACTGCTGAGTGCTCATGAATTTCTTGAAGAAACTGGAGATTTGATTTATGTCTCTTATCCAGTGTTTGCTATGACTAGTCATGTTCCAGATGGTATCCTTATAAAAATAAGTGCTGAGTAAAAACATGACTTGTTTTACATTAGAAGGCTTAATCATAAAATTATCCTGGTTAGGAGTATACCAACTTTCACCACTTAATGAATTAAGTGAACTCTTTACTGCTTTGCTCTGCACGTTTTCAGATTGACTGAACACTTGATTTTTTTTTTTTTTTTTTAAACTTAACTAAGTCTCTGCCAGTGGAACCCTGCTTATGCCATGTCGAATGCTTGCCAGAGGAACAGGCTATTCTTATTTGAAATGTTTAAACAACACACCATATTTTGCCCTGGCCAAGAAAAGTGGGGATACAGATGCCCCCAAAACTCTTGTAAAATAAGAAAATGGCCCTAGACTGTCTTTCTGAAGCTGGGACTGAAGAAAGGTTCTAACTTAAGAAAAGCCCACTGGCTCTCTTTATCACAGGAAACATTAGAGTCTGTCACATGTCAAACTCTGGTGAAGGAAAAACAGCTCTGCAGTGGCTTTAGCATAAAGCAGGTGTTTAGTATATCTCAGCTCTTAGTTTTCTTTTCCTTTGACTTGTTTTTGATGTTGAAAGAATGGAATCTCTTCATAACTGACTACAGAAAGGCAGGGCTTCTAAAATTCCCAGTCCTTAATAAAATATGGAGTGACACAGGCTCTAAGCTTAATGTATTTTTACACTAAGGCAAGTGTAGGACTCTTGGGAACCTGTTTATAATTGTGGAAAAAGTACTCCTATTAGTAACTCAAAAGAGCAGAGTTGCATGAGGAATTTCTGATCAACCTCAACAGTTGGTCCCCTGAGATCTGTACTTAATGATGAATGATTTAATTAAATAGTTCTTTGATTTAAAGAATGTTACACTTTTAAACTGATGCGAAGACTGAAAATATGTTACTTTTGCTATTGCTATAGTTTATTTATCAATAATTATAAAAACAGCATGAGGAGACTAGAATGTTTCTTGAGTCTTGAGTATTTCTGGCAACTACACCTGAGTTGGAAGATGTGATGATTAAATGTCTTTACCTTTTTAAAAAAAACCCTTGATCCATTAATATCAGATTTCGTTCAGTGCTAAAAGTCTAAACATAACCTGTGTATTCTCTAGGTTAAATTATAATGACTGGGTTAAGCAGTATGAAACACTAGCAGAGATGGTTGTACCACGTTCCAGCAAGTAAGTTGTGAAACGCTAAATCTCATATTCACGTGTTGTGTTTTAGGAGTACTCTTTATCTAGAGTGGCTTTGAATTTTAAAGATTGGTCAAAAACTTGTCAAAATGTCTAGCTTTATGTCTTTATCTGATCAAATCTGATTAGATAATTGGGTAAATATTCAAATGAACTCTAGGGTTAACAAAGTTATCAAACTTATGTGAGAAGAGTAAGATAATTGAAAAGTTAATCTAGTTCTGGTCAGATATATTCAGCTTCAAGCTGTGGCTTGGTGGAGATAAGAAACAAATACTGACTGCTGGTCTGTAAGCTTTAGATCTGTATTCAGAGGACTTGAAGCAAGTTGTATGTACTCTTTGAAAGCTGCTAAAGAATGAAGAACCTGAAGTGTAGGTGGTTTTGTTGTTGCAAAGAAAGGTAGCTTGTCTCTGGGTTGTTATCAAGCTGGTGGTTGGTGCTGTGATGGGCAAGACTGAGGACTTTAAACCACTTTAGCAATCTTGTAACCACATGGAGGATAAAGTCTACATGAAGATTTTTTTTTAAGAGCAGTGAGTTGTATTTTGTATGAGGTGCTTAATTTGGGAACTAAATCCTGTGTAATTACTTACATTTATGTCCTTGCCTTGTAGCAATAAAGTACAACTTGTGATGCTGTATGACTGATCTGTGCTGTCTTGAACCTTATTAATTCTGACACTTGGTTTGTTTTCTTTCTGTGTAGTGTACTCTTTGAGGACCAAGACAGTTACCTTTGTAATGTTACCTTGTTCAGGAAGGCAGTGGATGACTTCAAGCACAAAGCCAGAGAATATAAGTAAGGCTTATTTTGTGTGCATTCTGTCTCTCATGCTTTGAAGGATCTCTAGATAGGCACTTTTGATTTTATTCACTTCCAAATGCAGATTTTTGGTCCGTGACTTCCAGTACAATGAAGAAGAAATGAAAGCTGATAAAGAAGAAATGAATAGACTGTCAACTGACAAGAAGAAACAGTTTGTAAGTCTTTATAAACTGGTCACTTTAGAAATGTAAGACATCTAAAACTTGTTATTGCTACCTAAAAGTTTCATGAAGTTGTGATTCGGAGAAAACATTGTAAGGATGACATGATGTAGCCAGCCTGCCACCCAGCTAATGTGCTCTGGGATAATTGAATTTCCTGCAGCCTGAGTGCTCCTCATTGCATTGAACCAAGGACTGGTATTGCAGCTGATGATGTTTGAAGTCTGGAAATGGACAAGTGTTTGAATTACATAATCAAATATACTAAAATAATCTTTAATATAGTTAGCTCATGACAGTTGAGATGGGGAACTGAAGAGACAATGGGAAGTCTCATTAAATTTCTCTTTACTTAGTATCAAAACACTCTTGAGCCATTATGTCCATAGTGAACTCTGTCTTTAACTTGTCTTTATTATCATGGTACAGATACTGAGTAGCTGCTCAAACATGCATAATGGGCTGAATCTTTTTCTGATGTTTGAAAAGCCTAATTTTTTTTCCCTCTTCTCTTTCACAGGGGCCTCTGGTTCGGTGGCTGAAAGTTAATTTCAGTGAAGCTTTCATTGCATGGATTCATGTGAAAGCATTACGTGTTTTTGTTGAATCTGTTTTAAGGTAATGAGGCAGATTTGAATAGTGATTTTCTTCCTAGACTTGGTAAGAATTTACATCTAGCTTGGATTTACCAGCTGAGGCATGTGAATGCTGCCCTTCTGGTAAGGAGAAAACAAGAAGTAGGGCAGTAAGAATAGCTGGTAGCAATAGCTCTTGTTGCCACTTGTGAAATATTTGAGGTAGATAGTGGTGTATCTTCCCCTTGGATAGTCTTTTCACTAGTGCTTTAGAAGTTACAGATACTCTGTAAGTAGCAGGAAGACATATTTGCTGATTTTTAGCTTACTTTGTGAGCTACTTGTAACAAGAATTAACTAGATATTCTATTCAAGTGGGAAATAGGAATAGTTCAAAATAAAAAGTATTTGGGCTTTCAGTAACATAGTTTGGCATAATGAAATTTATGCTTTTTCTTTAAGACCAGGGCTTCTGTAGTCTAAAGACTTTCAAGACTTGTCATCTAAACTTTTCAATATTAAACCACTCAATATCCTAACTAGAAAATTTCTCTGCTTTTTTTCTTCATGACTATCCACAAGTGTAGTTACTAGTCAAGAGCAGCTGTAGTTGTTCTGCAAAGGAAGAACCTTTTTTTTTATAGTCTTAGAGGTTCCTACCATAGTCAGCAGAGGGAAAGGTGGTGGTTTTTTAGCCTTTTTGCGAAGTTGTCATAAAGGAGAATAACAGAGGAGAAAAAGAAAACAAATCACTTTAACTTGTATTTATGCTACCATGGACTTATTTTGGAGACAAAACGTGAGTAAAGAAGAAAGCTGAACTTGATTGGAATGTTGGCAACTGTTTCCACGCTCCTAGAAAGAAGGATTAAGTAGAGACTACATTGTCCACCAAGTGGCATAAGCAAAGTAAACTAATGGAGTGTTCAAAATTTAGTCTGAGAGTTCAGGTAACACTGAGAATTATACTAAATACTCAAGGATTTAGAATTATTTTAAAAGTATTTAAGTTTCTGTTTTGTTATTTTAAACTTGTAGTTCTACTTTTTTGATGCCTTATGAATGTAGATATGGAATGATTTTGCAAAAATGGAAATAGGCAGAAGTTCCTCTTCAGAAATAGGATTCTTTCTCAAAATAAAATTCTGTTTTGAAATATGAAAGAAGGTTTATTTCAGCATTTCCATAGTTTTCTACTTTGCCTTCCTCAGGTATGGTTTGCCAGTTAACTTCCAGGCAATGCTACTTCAGCCTAATAAGAAAACAATGAAGAAACTGAGGGAGGTTCTGTATGACTTATATAAACATCTTGACAGCAGTGCAGCAGCTATCATTGATGTAAGTATTTTTGTAAGTGCTCCTCCCCTTCAATACCAGATTTAATCTGTTTAAACAAGCAAAAAGTCTATTGGCAATATTAAAAAGCTATACCTGTGCATATTCTTCGTTTTCTCCTAGTACAGACAATTTTGTCTCCTTACAAAAATGCTGCTTCTATTTTACACTTTTGCAAGGCAGATGGTGTTTAAAGTTGCAACCAATACATTTGAAGAGCCATCTGGTTTAAAAGTCACATGTGATTTCTTACTGTATTCTTTGCTACTACTGATGGAAAGATACAGACTGCAAGTTAGCATAGTAGTCCTCTGCTGAAGAAGGCTGAATCATTGTCAAAATGGAATCAGCCTTTCCATCTGTAGAGATCTCATTTTCATGTTTAAAACTGGTTTGTTGGGAGGCTTATTCTACTAATTAGTTTTGTACTGAGAACCAGTGATTTTCGTAGTTAGAGATTAACTAAAGATACCATGAGTTTAGCTGAATTAAAAAATATTCTTAACATTATATTGAATGTAATGTGTTTCCAGGCTTTTTTGTGGAAAGAGGATGTGAGACAGCTTAGGTGCAAATTAAAGATGCTGAACTTCATGTAACTTCCTGGATCATTCAGCATAACTTCCTTTGACATTCTTATCAGAAACTGACAGTGCTTAGATGTAGTAAAACATAGGTGTTGTAATGATGGTGTGTTTGCTATAGCAATGGATATGAATTATTGATACAGAACTACTTAGATTTTGAAAAAGCACTTTGTATTTAATTTTGAAAAATAGTGTTAGTCATTTGTCAAAGTTCTAACTTTATTTGTTGTTTAAACAGTCACTTGAATGTGAAAATTTAGGCTTGAAGTCTTACCTGGCCTATTTGCTTCTAAAACATATTAATGTATTATCTACTTCTGAATAGGAGTCTGAATTGTAAGAGTATAACTACTTTCACAACTTTATTTGCAGGCAACTATGGATATTCCAGGCTTAAACCTCAGCCAACAGGAGTACTACCCATATGTGTACTACAAGATCGATTGTAATTTGCTGGAATTTAAGTAAAAGTTCCCTAACATGACAATCTTCTCAGTGTTGATGTAAACAAACAGAAGTGAGGTTGAAGTACAGTAATACTTTTAACATTCTACTAATCATATGCTTGCTTCTTATGTTAGGTGAATTGAACACACTGTGGTCCATCTCTAGACATCTTCTTTTTAAAGAACAGTGTAGGTAATCAGCTTTTAATCGACTATGTCTGTATATGTATATTGAGAGAATTGAAGTATTTATAAACAGAGTGATTTATTTAAGGAAAAGCTTATCCCTCTTTCATATGGTGGTCTGTGTTAATTCCATTTACCATTGTTTATAAAAAAAACTTGTTTACAGAAGACTAGTGTAAATGTTCATGGCCATTTTGTTAATTTGATTTAGTAGATACAACTGTGTTAACGTTGTTGAACTGTGATGTAAAGTATGTAAAATTGGTATGAAATCGTGCTTTCTGAATGGTTTAAAATTACAATTGATGCACTGTAAACGCAGGGAAAAATAAATATACCTGTGCAAACGTGTCACTTTCTTGTATCGCATAAAATTGCAGATACTTGTGTCTAAACTGAGGCAATGTATGAAGTCTTTAACAGTGCTGCATCCTGCATGCACTGGTACAGAAATGCAATTGGCTTCAGCACAAGTACTTCTAAGAGATGCAGGAGTTAATTTTGCTTGGTGCAGAAATGCCCAAGTATATTGTTTGGCCACCACACCTATGTGTGAATGTTTTGCATGTTTATATCTTTGTGACTCTAAAGAAAAGATGTGAGACAGGTACTGGGAAGATGGTGGCAAGCTGGGGTGCTAACAATCTAGGCTGAGCTGGGATTTTTTGATTATTCCTTTTTCTTTTCAATCAGTTGAAGCTTGAGACTATTTTATGACTTTGAATACCATGCTATTAAATGCTCACTTGTTTTGGTGACATCTCTTCTACCACACAGGGAATATGATGGTTTCCTTTTAATGTGTATAGAGAGGAGTTGTTTATTTCAGTGGCACCTATATACAAGTATTCTACCTGTTTGAGTAGCTACATATGCTACTATGCAGTATGTTTAAAACTGACTTGACTCAAGAGTGAGACTGGAGGAGTGCTGATTTGTCAAAATTAGTATTTGAAGTACTGTAACCAGTGTATTCTTTTCTCATTGAGTTTCTAACTGAAAATATCAGTGCTGTGGCTCCAAGCAGTATAGATCTTTCAGCTGTGGGACCTCTAATCATAGGTTAGCACCTTTGAGGAGTTGTAACTCTGTAAGCCGACATTGACATCTCTAATTATTAAGGGAAGTCTAGCATTTGAATGCAAGAGTTGCATCTAGCTACTGATTTTGATGGGATTTGACATCTATGAAAATATTTGTAAGTAAATTTATATTTGCTTTTCTTCTTATTTTTATGGACAAAAAGGGAAAGAGTGAGATCAAGTATTCCATTGTGCTCACATTCCCATGCTGTTTCTCGTTTTCTTACAGACGATAACAGCTGCTTACTGTGTTGTCCAGGTTGTTAAAGTGTGTGTCCAAGTGGAAGGGATTTTCCCTTTTATCTCCCAGCTCTTCCTCTTCCACTGGCTTTTGTTACTGCTGCACACAAAGATTGTCATCTTGGTTCTGAGCTCACTATAACTCATACACTGTTCAAAGGTAAAGACCATTTTCTTGTCCTGCCTCCCTAATCACAGAAGGAATCAGGCTAAACTGTTATCTGTTTTTCACCTTAGTTCTCTTTTGATTTTGTTTTCAAAGCCTTTCTACAGACAAGTGTGGATAAAGGCTTAGGCTTCCAGTAAGTACTGTATGAACTGCTTTGCTGTTTATTTGGCCCTGTTCAAGATACTGGTGCCTGCTCAATGGGCCTGAGATCCTTCTGAAATGAATGGAAGCAAAGGGCAGGTGAACAATAAAATGACACCTCCATCCAAAGTGAGCGAAGCAGACAATATGCTGCAAAATAGAGAGATGGGGAAATGCTGGAGAAATGGGCTGACAGGCACTGCATGGGCTTCAGCCAAGAGAATTGCCAACTCCAGCACCAGGGGAAGAATAACTCTTCTGTCCCAGTATGGGCTGGGGGTGCACTAGCTAGGAAGCAGCACTGCACAGAAGGAGCTGGGATTGCTCATGGGAAACTAGTTGTGCTTGTGGTCAGCCATCTCCTGGTATGGCTGTTAGTGAGAGGGTAGCCGTCCTTCCCCAGTATTTGGCAGTTGTAAAGTCATGTCTGGGCTTTATAATACAAGGAATGGCGTACCACAATGGAGAAGTGGTACTTCTCCAGTGGAAGTGGAAGCTACCCAGCCTTGTGAGGAAGGTGGAGCATGTGACACTGTGACTGGGAGAATCGTGTCTCTCCATGCAGGGGAAGATATGGGGAAAGCAAAGAGTAGATTTTACTGATATTTACAGCTGCCTGAACAGAGGATGCAGAGAAGATGGAGCCTTCTGATGTGCCTGAGCACTTCTCAGAGATACATGGCAATAAGGAGAGGCAAAGGATGCAAGTTTGAATGTGGGAAGTTTTCACTGGAGGCTGTGGTGGGTTGATCTGGGCTGGTGGCCAGATACCTACCAGCTGCTCTCTCACTTCCCCTGTTTAATGGAACAGGGGAGAACACAAGGTGAAAAAGCTTCTGAGTTGAGATAAAGACATAGAGGTTGCTTACCATTTACTGTCACAGGCAAAACCAGCTAGACCTGGGGAAGATGGGAGTTGCAGAAGTTTATTCCCAGTTAAAGAAAATTAGGTTTGTGAGAAGCAGACAAAAAGTGAAACACCCTATCCACTTTATTTTTTCCTGAGGCCCAGCTTCACTCCTTTACTCCTAGCGTCTGTCTTTCTGTCCAGCAGCATAGAGGGATGGGGAATAGGGGTTATGATCATATGTTCATAATAGTTCCTCTCAGATTTACCTTCCTCCTTAACGTTTCCTGTCCTCCAGCATGGCTCCTTCCACAGGCTGCAGTCCTTCAGAGAAAACCTAGTCTAGCACAGATCCTCTGTGAGTCACATTTCTTTCAGGGCATGTCCACCTGGTCTGATTTGGGTCTTCCAGGAGCTACAATGTGGATATATGCTCTGGCATGGACCTCTAATTAGGCTGCAGGACAGTTCCTGCTCCACTCTGCTCTCCTCTGTGGGCTGCAGGGAAATAAATACCTGCAGTGCATTTCCTTTCAATATTGTATCTAGTCTGGCATTACCCGTAGCTGAGTAGACTCAATTGCTGTTTACAAAGAAGGGAAAATTGCAGAGTATTAGATGTTAGTGACCACCCATGGAATACCTGGTGTCTGGATATTATTGGGCTTTTCTGGTGGTGAAGAGAGGTAGTCAAGTCTGTGTTAGATCTGATTTATAGGGAAAGGCTAGAACCAAAACCACGTCATTTTACAGTTTATTGTATTTCTGTGGTTCTTCAAAGATTTCTGGCAAATGAAACAAGGTTAAAACTCTACAGAAATGGAAATTTTTCATATTGTTTCCAAGAAGAATGCCAAGTGATTAGGTTAGAGAGTAATTTGTGTAAGAAATGAAAAACATAGTATACTCTGGAATGTGAGGAGTATTTTTCTTGTAATTAAGTAACAACAGATGATTTATGTCCTAATAGGAAAAGCAGACATAACTAGATTGTCACAATTTACATGTCTCTAATCAAAGTCTGAGAAGGGGAGACAGCTGCTGCACAGCAGAAGTATCTAAAACAGCAATGTATTAGTCTTGTAGTAAATTTAACATGGATCTTGAAATACTGATGGATGCCATTTGAAAGCTGACAAATACAACTTAGCAATGAAATTGTGTGAGAAAGCAATACCTGCAGTGAGTTCCAGGATCACCAGGACTGGGAAGAAGAATGAGCAGAGAACTGGGGAGAAGCAGAGGGAATGTGGTAGCCAGGAGCTTGTAGAAGGGGCAGTTAAGCAGACCTAGTAACTCATTATTGAACAGGAAGGAGTATGGGGGATATCATACTGACCTCATAGCTGAGGTCACAGCAGGAGAGGATTTCAGTGAACTTTAGGGAAGATGAACCACCACGAAGTTGATGGAAAAAAGCAAGCAGCACCCTACCTTGAAGAAGGGCAAGAAGAAGATCTGGGGAATTACTGTCTGGGCAGCCTGACCTTGATCTCTGGCAAGGATGAAGGAGCAAACTGTGCCAAGGACAGGAAGGTGATTAAAGGTAGTAAGTGCGGATTTGTGCCTTACCAACCTGATAGGCTTCTGCAATGAGATGATTAGCTCAGTGGACAGGAGGAGAGCAGTGGATGATTCTTTATCGTGGCTTCAGTAAGGCCCTTGATGATGTCTCCTGTAGTGTTGGTGAACTGATGGAGTACAGACTAGGTAAATGCATGGGGAGGTGGACTGAAAATCAGGTGAATTTATGGGATCAAAGGCTCGTAATCAGTGGCACAAAGTCCACGCAGAAGCCACTAGTTATTACTGATGTACCCCAGGGTTCAATAGTGGGGCCAGTATTTTTTAACATTTTTATTAATGACCTGGATGATAGGACAGTGCACCTTCACCAAGTTTGCTGGTAACACAGAACTGAGAGGAGAGGCTCATATGCCACATGGTCCCTGTTCAGAGGCCTTCAATGCACTGCAGAAGTAGGAACATGGTAACTTCATGAAGTTCAACAGAGGGAAATGTCAAGTTCCCCCTCTGTGGAAGAATACCGGATTGGCTGCATACCAGTACAAACTGGTGGCCGGCTGGTTGGGAAGCATTTTTGCAGAAAAAGGACTTAGGACTCCTTTTGGAAAAGCTGAGCATGAGGCAGAAATGTGCCCTTGTAGGGGAGAAGGCTAACAGCATACCTTAGAAAGAACATTGCCAGTGGGTTGAAGAGGGTGATTAGTCCCTTCACCTCAGCACTGAGGAGACACACCACAGCCTGGCAGTAGTTGAGGTTGGCAGGCATTGCTGAAGACCATCATCTAGTCCTCCCTGCTCAAGCAAGGTCAGGAAGAACAGATTTCTCAGGACTGTGTCCAGTAAGGGGTTGAAAATCTCCAAGACTCGATACTTCACAACCCTCTCAGCAATCTTCCCTCATGTTCACATACCCAAGTAGCAAAACTGTTATGTTTAGACAGGACATGATATATCTCTGTTTGTGCCCATTGGGCACTGCTGAGAAGCCAGGCTCCCTCTTTACACCCTTCTATCAGTTACTCATAAACATTGATAAGATGCTCGTGAGATTAATTATTTTCTTGAGCAGGGGGTAGTGAGGGCCTCTGCAGTATTCAAGCACTTGTTTTCTGGGGCTATTTTTGTTGTAAGGAATATAGCTCTTAGGTATGGCAATGCAAAGTGACCAGCAGATGTGGGATCTTTGGTTTGGTTTGTTTTTTTAATATATGATATTTTGAAATGCTCAGCATTTAAACCTCTATATTAATTCAAAGAGGTTGCAGACAGTGACTGATTTCTGAGCAGAAGTGTTTAGAAAGTAACTTCTTCCCAGATATCTTTGTACTTTAATTGTGGTTTTCTGGCAGAATTCCCACTGCAGAAGGGAGGTTTGAATTGTTCTCCGTCACTTCTCTCAACAATTGCAGTTTTTATCTTCCACCCAACCAGGACTGGATTTTTGGAGTGAAAGACTCTAATATTTGCCAGCAGCTTAGTATTTGTTTCCAGGCAGACAGTGTGTAGTTTATCTTATAGTGACTTAAATATCTTTAAGAGCACAATTGGTGAGATGAGTCAGAGGGAAATGGTATCACGCTTCACTTCATGGGGATAGGATCCCTGCCTGGAATAATTTAATGTTGCTTCAGTGTAAACAAATGAACTCTGTCACTCTCTGTACTGTGGCATTAATGGGAAGGATCACTGATAGACTAAATCATGAATGTTTCCTCTTGCAAAGGTCTGGGGTTTGTGCTTCACCAAGAAGCTCACATTTTGTAGGCTCTGGGGAAATACAAGTGTAATATTTGAATTTCTGAAACTTCACTGAGTTGAATGTGGTTTTCCCGAGGTTCTTTTGAGTCTGTAAGCAAGTTGCTGCAATGCTGTATTTCCCTGAGACACTGGGTGAGATGATGGTGGTGGTGGGACCTGGGAAGCTGCAGCTGGGTGGATACTTTTGGACAGTCCTGCATTGGACAGAACCAACAGGAAAACTACAGGAGAAACCACGACAGGCAGAAGGAGTTGCTGGAGAGCTAGCTTTGAACAGACAGCAGCACTTTTATGCTAAAGAGTTACAAAGAGCAGTGCTATCATGCACGCTGTTGAAGGGCTGATCGCCCATTTTTGGCCTCAGTGCCACCTTTCTGAAGATGTGGAGGGTTTAGCTTTTGTCCTCTGTAGGCTCATCAAGAATGTCTCCTGTCTAACTCTGGCCGGGTTTGTGCTCTCACGTCTCCCTGACGAGTTGCTTTGGTTGCATCATCTGCAGAAATGAAATCTGTGTTTTTCACCTCTAGAGAGCGACCTCGAGCTGCTTTCGAATAACTGCCGGGGTAAAGCTCTCATGGAGCCTTTGCTGTATCATTTGAGTTTGAACTGAAGTGTTTGGTCTCTGAATGGTCTCGTGGACTCATACTACCAAGGAAATTTTTAATACTGCCCATAATTACTATGCTGTGCTTCCCGTACTCCCTAGAGATTCAGGTGGTGCCAAGCATGTGTCCAGCTTCTCACTGAAGAGCCTGAAGAGATTAGCATGTCCCAATGGTATAACAGAATGCTGATGGATTCATTAAAATGGCATATGTCTAATTTAAGGTACATTATGGGATTTCAATATTTTAAAAGTAGAGTCTTTGACTACACTGTTTACTATTACAGTTTATTTTGCTAAATATTGAATGAAGGAATTTGAGGGGTCTCATGCATTTTCCATCAAAGCAAAAGTCTTCAGCTTCCAACCTTCTGTACCATCTCCTTTTGCAATGTTCAGCCCTACTTCACACCCATGGCAACAAAGGGAAAAGACAGAGTGCTCCTACAGCCTAAGGCAGTAGAATTTCAATGCAGGCCTTTAATCTTTTTCTCTTTTTAAATAGATTTATGGGGTTTTTGATGTGTGAAAATATTCCTGTAGTTCCTGAGCTACCAAATTTTCTTTCCACAACAAACTTAGATTTTAAGACAAATATTCAAAATCTGGGGCTTTGATAACTTCTATTAGAGCCTGGCAGAAGGTTGCCTTTTCCTTTCAGACTGTTCAAGAGGAATTCCTGGTCTCTGTGGACAGGGGCACCGTGAGAATCATGGCACAGTTACTTTATCTTGCACATGTTTGTTTTGCTGTTCTCCACCTTGTGTGTGCAATAGTGTCAGTCCAATGCAGATCTGCCAGCTGGTCCAGCTGAACCCCACCTGTGTTCCCATGTTCTGGTTACCTCTCTTGGCTAAGAGAAAATAGAAAAACTTTGCCTGTAAACATGATGGAGAAAGCAACTGTAAGAAGTGCCACTCTGGGTTACATGGGACTCTCTCACTTGGTAACGACATGCTTCCCCACAGCAGAGCAGCCAGGGCAGTGCCTGAGCCCTGCTTGCTTCCCTGTCCTGTATTGCTCTGTATTATCATCTTGGTTACATTACTCTGTCACAGTCATTGCATGTTCCTTACTGAATCTCTTTGTTTCTCTGTCCTTCTGCAACTCCAACTTTCCCATTTTCCCCTTGCTCCTACTTCTTTACAGTCTTCTACTCCTCCTTTTCCTTGTTCCTCTTGGATTTATAAACTGCCACTCTGCCAGAAGCTGTAGTTTTGAATGTTTTCATGTTACTATGCAATATTCTTCCTCTCTCCTCAACAGCCTGGTTTTCTCAGAAGTGTCCCCACTTTGTTGCCCTAAATTCAGATGCATTCTTGTCTTTACCTCCCATAGCTAAACAACATCTTAGCTTGCCACATTCACCCTTGTGACAGCTTGTAGTCATTACTAAAACTATTTCTTGGACAATATTGTTTCAGAATTGGTTATATTTCACAATGTATTTGTTGACTGTGTTGTGTGTAACGTGAGACTTGCAATCTGCTCGTAAGGGCTTACCCAGCCTGGACCAGGTATTGGAGCACATGACTTGAGGCTCACCATGCTGCAACAGGCATCAATGTCCCAAAGTATTGTGAGGCAAAGGACAGGCTGACCAATTATTTGGCTAATCTACTCATTTTGCTCCACTGATTAAGGGTCTGGAAAAATCAAATTACATACGGATTTTCAGTTACCAGTGGTACAGCAAATAGTCAAGATGAAAAGACAGTTTTCACCAGCTATTGAAGTCAAACTATCCATAAAAAATCCAGTTGCCCCTTGTGAAACTGGGGATCAGAATTACCCATGTCAGTGTTCTTTCATCTTAATACAAAGTCAAATAGGTGTCAGGAAAAACATGAAAACAAGCACCATGATGTTGGATGAATGCAATAGGAAATACAAAGCAGATGCAGCCAGAGAGATGTTCATGCCCAAGTGACAGTTCTGTGCTGCTCCTGGGACAGTTGTGGGAAAGGTGTTAGTGCCACTATGGCACCACAGAGGTTTTATTGGCCTGTCACTGATACACTGGACATTGAGATGGCTTAGAAGTGCTCAGAACCATGATGAGTAATCTGTGTACTGAGAGAAATGTCTGTGAGACAGAGCCCCAGCCTGTAGGAATTCCTTACTGTTATTTGCTCTAAACTAGTAAGTATTTTTGGCTATTTCTTCCTTCAGCAGATAATTTTCCATTTAAAATAGTGTTGAACCAGTGGGATGCATTTACTCTGCTGCTGTTCTTACCTATACACAGCCTGGTGTAAAGAGGCAAGGTCTGCCTTAATATGCCATTGTAACACTTGCTGAGTGTATTTCCACATCTGAAAAGGATTAGTTCTGACGCTGCTGCTGTACTGATGTATCCTGGCTGTACACCAATGAAACTATTTTGGCGGCAGAATATTGTAAGAATCTGTGTGTCTGCACTTACAGACAAACTGTAAAACATCAGATTTTAATTCTTGGTGGCAACAAAATCTGAAATTATTAGTGATGAACAATTTTTTGCTAAATAGTAAATCAGTGATATTTTTAACTGCGGTACATAACTTTGAAGAATTAAGCTTATATCAATATTACTTCATCAGAATGAAATAGAATTAGCAAGTTTCTTCCCAAATACTAAACTGGTGTAATATGAATTCTTCACTTAAACTGTCCAAAAGGGTTAGTTTCTAAAAATGTGTGACAGACCTGTAGTAGCTACATACTCATAAGAATTTAGAAAATCATGTGTAAGTGTGTATCTATGAGCATCTTTGTTACCAGCTAGAGATACTTTTAATCCAGTTTCCCTCTCGTCTTGACTTGGGCTTGTCAGCTTGTGGAAATGCTGTGGTTTAGAAAAACATCTTTCCTCAGCTTTGGCAGAGAGCTTTGGCTGACTCTTTTTGTAAAGGACTTTTTTCTCCTCTGAAGGTATGAGGTGGTCCAATGGCCCTGTAGGTGAATGAAGATGAATGAAAGAACCAAACATTTTGGAATTGTGTCTCTGAGGTGATGGCACTAAAGGCCTCTTGAAACACCAACACAGCTCATGGGCTTGGGTGTATTTTTGTAGACGCAGAGTAGACATTTACTGCCACTGCGTTCAACTCTGTGACTGCTGTAGCAGTCACTAGTAATACAAACAACAGTTTCAAACCCAATACTCAGTGCTTTTGAGTGGGGCCAAACTCTGTGGAAAACTGATAAACTCTTTAGGAAATATTAGCCCAGCTGATACCAGAATGGATGATGATCCATGCATCTTGGCATTTTTCTAAAAATTAATGCAGTTAGTGCTGTAAAGTAGTGGTTTCAAATTATTTTAGGGTATTTTTTAATGGAAAATATATTAAGATAATTAATGAGGTAAAAATAACTTCACATTCTTTAAAAAACCCCACACTTTTAATTCTTAAAAATCAGCTTTAGATTTATTAAATATTTCAGCTGGTCTTATTAAAAGATATTATTTAAGATAGGTAGAAAACAATTCTCTTGTTTCTGTGAAAAAAGCTGTTGTAATAGGACATTTCTCATTCAAGCACTTCAAATTTTAGAGCCTCAAAACTTGAAGCTAAAATGAGTGGGTTACATACTATCCCCATCTCAGTTAATGATCTCTTGCCACTTGTTTCTGTCAGACTTGGATTGCACTCAAAATCTAAATCAAACCTATAATTTTCCTGTTCTGCTTTGCTGGAGGACAGTTCAGGCTCCTAATTCTGGTCTTTGCATCTCTTGTTGGCTCTCACACAGCTCACTCCAAGGAATGTAATAGTCAAACCAGAATAATAATACAAAATCCATTTTTGTTTAAAATGACTATGTGGGTACATTGTTCCTCTTGAGCTATTTCCTAATTAAAATTTTTAAAAAACCAACCAAAAATCAAACCCACAAAAACTTCCCCCAACAAAAAGATCCAAAATCCACAAACTAAAAACCACAACCCCCCCCAAAACCCCAAATCAAAACCAAAACCAACAAACTCACAACAAGAAGGCCTCCAAAACAATGAAATTCAAGTTTCAGAAGATAGTTGTGAATTTCACAGCAACCTCTGGAAGTGCTTTACAGAACTATTTTTTTGTACTTACTAACACCTTGTCTTATCTTGAACAAATATTGGCAAAGGACAATATATCAAAGCAATACATTTTGAAGTAGCCAACATTTTTGCATAACGTGGCAAAGGACTCAGGATGTGAGCATTTCCTGCAAAAGAATGGAAGGAGCAGAGTTAGCAAACACAAAGCAGCTTAACCAAAGTGTGAAATTCACCTCTAGACAGCAAAAATGGTTCTGTCTGCATGTAAGCTGGGTGTCTCAGCTCTCACCATGGACAACCTGAGGTGTTGCTTGTTAGCACCACGTGAACATGGGTGTCCAGTGCCATTTCACACACCATAAGCTAGCTGAGATTTGCTGGTGGAATCATGGAATTGTTTAGGTTGGAAAAGACCTTTAAGAACATCAAGTCCATATGTAGGATGATAGGTAAGACATGGGGCCCATATCCGTGTGGATCCTAACTAGATCACTAGGTGCTTTGCTTATCTATCTGAATTAATCCTCTCTGGCTGAGCAGCTGAACTTCTCTGTTCCTTAGATCCCCACAGACTGCAGTGGGCTGAAGATAAGGGTTACATGTCTTCATCCCTAACTGAATCCCAAGGGCTTCATTTCCATACTGTGACACCTCCAACCTACTCAAGTTGCAGTTCTTACCCAGAGCTCTCTGCAAATCACTGTTTTGCAGAGCTGCTTTCTTTATTTGCTGTTGCTTTTTAACTTTTCTTGAAGCTATTTAAATCTGAGGGGTTTCTTCCTCAGGGTGAATCCCTTTCCCTCATAGTGAATCCCACACAGAACATGAAACAAAGGTGCTGCTGAGTGTGAACCCAGCCAAGTGTTGAGTGCACTGGGATGGTGTCAGTGATCCAGCTGTGGTCAGACACAGCAGGTTCAGGCTCATGGCTTTGCCTCAACCATCGGGTGTGCAAAGAGAGACATTGGTGTGTATTTGTTTGAAAACAAACCAGTGGGAGATCACAAGTCAGCATTAAAATTTAATAGGAAAAATTAAAAATAAGTGAAATAACACAAAGAAAAAGCACTGACAAAGTCAGATACAGCCTGACACCCTGTTAGGGTGGTGGCAGCAGTCCAAATGAAGTAGTTCAGTTGAAGCAGTGATCCTGTGAAGGTCTCGTCTCCACCTGAAGGTCCAGTGGTAGCTCTTGTCCTCTGGGAACCCAGTAGACAGGGCTAACTTGGGCAGTTCCAAGGCCAGGTTATATCCAGATGGGAACACCTGGCTCCTCCCTCCTGGGTGGAGCATCTCACAATAGGATAAGTCCATGAATCATGGGGTCTTGATGGCCCATTGTCTGTTATCAGGGGTGAGTCATAGCAGGAGATAACAGCTAGCAGCCCACAGCTGGTGGTAACAGAATACTAAATACATCTATATTGTAACCTGGGACATGGTGTCCCCCCAGCTGCAGTGTCTCCTCTGGGGCCAGCTGACTCGGGCAGCTCTGCTTGCACAGTGGCAGCTCAACACACCCACAGCACACAGCCAAGGCCCCCAGGGGCAGAGTGAAACTGAATGAATACCTGGGCACTGAACGCATGTTATGGATAGACCTGGTGGATCTCTTGGCTTTTATACATATCCTGGCTTTCATACATGTGTCCTATTTGCTGTATTGACATGGTATCCCATACAATGTGTGTATTTATTTTTGCCAGCAACACAAAGGCTGGACTATTCTCTTTTTGCAAGTTTGTAAATGAGGCAGAGAGCTAAATTTCCAAATTTCCAGACACGTCCAGATTTGCAAATCTATCCAATCTCAATTTAATTTAAACCCAAATATTCAAAGACACTTAAATGTTATCCACTCACATTTAGACACAAAGTATACCAGAACAGAGAATCACAAAATTAATAATTAAATGAACTCAAATAAATAAGAATGCATTTAGTTAATTATTTACTATGGTCACCAGGTGCTTCCACAAGACTGAGGTAGTGTGTTACCAGAGAACAACTAACTTTTCTAAAAGAAGATTATAATTTTCCTTTCCTGAATCTACTGACTTCCCACTGCAGTTTGTTTGACTCTGGTGTTAAAAAGTGTAACAATTTTAAACTGAAGCAAATAAATCTGTCTTATGTCAAGCAGCCCTTGAGTAGTCACCAATGACAGACATCTTTTACAGACTGGCACATCACAGCAAGCTGAAATCAGTGCTACCTTATGGTAATTCACAGCGGAATTAACTCTTCAAGACACAAATTAATGGGACTAATATTAAGAGAGGCAAAATATCTTAGCTGAAGAGGGAAACCTCCATCATAGGAAAAGGGCTTGGTCATTCAATGGAGAGGGACAATGCAGCCCTTGCAGCATGGCATTTCTGCTCTGTCTGTAAGGGAAAGGCTTCTGGCAGATTGAGCTGAACCAGGAGCAGCCTCTGGCCTGCTCTGCTTCCGAGAGGAAAACACAGCTGTGTTGTCGTCATTCCGAGAAGGAGTGGAAGGAAGAAATAAGTAATATGCTGAGATGGGAATGGTAATGGAGATATATTTTGAAACTGATGTAAATCCTGTTTGGTGACGTGCCGGTGAGTCACGAGGGTGGGTGGAAGTGATTTTACATAATAACAATATCATCTGCTTTCTGCAACAGCAAACACAGGCTCTGTGCAGCAGCCAGTGAGTCATATGCTGTGTACCAACCTACCACCCTAAAAGGAGTGAAACCTCAAAATATTTACAGTTGCATTTCACATCTCAGTGCAAAAAGGCATTGGAAGTGGGTATGGGTTTTGTACAGCTACTCTGGTTTCCCCTGGACTGACCACATCCAAACCAGGAATCAAAACTTTGGAGGAGTCTTAGGAAGATTCTGCTCTAGGCTCCACAATGTTTAGATAGAATAAAAGAGGACAGAAATGAAGAGGAGAATAGGTTCTTTCAGAACTGACATTTATAAAGAATGAGGCTGAATTCAGAATAATTGTACTGAGGTCAGTTTTCAATGTCACTTTCAAATATGCTCAGCAACAAAACTGGAGATCAAAGGAAGACACACATACAAAAGGTTGTGCTGAAGCTTAGAGACACTCACAAGTACTTATTGAACAGAGATTATATTTTTTAATACTGTTTTTTCAACATTTTATTTTTTAGATGACAAAACATGCTTTAAAATTCAGCACGATTGTTCTTTATTGGGCTCTTACACACTGATAACACAAATGTAATCAAGTCCAGTTTCGATCTCCTTTTTCCCGTCCTTTGGCACTGTAGGGAACACAAAAAAAGCCCAGGAAAAGAAGACAGCAAAATATTGTGGTTTTCATGTTTATAGTTGACTGAGTAGACCCTGTATATGTAGAATTAGAAATTCCTCAATTTACAGAGCTTTCCTAATGTAGTACACAACTAATGGAGTGTCTGACTACTTCCTTTTTAATTGCATTTTCCTGCACTGTTGCTTTACGCTGTTAGAGCATCTAGTCTATAACAAAACAAATGAATTACCTATAAACAATTAAAATGTGGCAGTATCTGCTAAATTTTGTAATACCCGCAGAGAGAAGAATGCATCCAAAGAAAAAAGTCAAAGATAGTTTAATTAAGACTTGGGTATTAGGGCCATAAAATTTCAGACTCACTCTGCCAGGGACAACTGAAGTGATAAATGTTTACCCAGTATGATACTTAGTTACATAAAATACTGGTCTCATAACTAGATTTTATGATTTACCTTCTTAATTAGGCACAAAGTGTAGTCTTGGAACAGAGTACAAGGTAAACAGATTTTATGTGGAGGAGCTCTGCAGAGACTTGGGTAAATGAGCATAAATCCATCACTGCTCTGTGCTACTGCTGTTTGCAGTCGGAGTTTTCCAGGGACATGATGGTTGTGCCAATGCTGGCTTCTGCAAGGCGGCAGCGATTGATTTGTGCCCTTGTAGGGATAAACTCAATAGTTCTTTCCACTGAGGAGTACCACCCAGGTATTTTGAGCTTCTCTCTGTATTATCCTTTCTTACTTCCATTTAATATCCTTGCTGGATGTTATACTTGGTGTGCTTTACTCAGGCTCCTTAACCAACAGATGTTTAAATGTTGTCAAATGAGGCTTGGTGCACAGCTGACAATTTTTTTTCCACAGAAAATAATTTTATTTCACTAGCTGCCAGTTTATTTGGCCAGGTCTGGGACACCCAAAGGGACTGGAGGAAGACATTCTACCTTCTTTAAGAAGGAGATCTCTGCTGGGCTGTCACAGCCTAGTGATACTTTGAAGGATGTGTTTCCACATGTGGTTATTGCACCCTCCAAAGAGTCTGCTGAAGAGAATGGCTGTTTAGAACAACCAGCAGCTCTTGATGTGACAAAGTAATACAGCCAAAACGTATTTATTTTGACCTCTTTCCATACTATTCCTGGAGCTTCCCACTTTCCTGAAAACCCAGTATCCACTATCACCCAGTCTCTGCTTCTCTGGAGTGTTTGCAATCTGCTTCTCATCCTTGACTGCAAATGGGGTAACACTGCATTCTATGAGCAGCAAAGTGCACTGCTGCTCAATTCACAAATGAAGCAAATATCCTCGTGCAGCTTTGAAATATTTGAACTCCCAATGTGCCAGAAGTTAGATGGAGGCAAACCTAAGGTTTTCTCTTTTCATATACTTATTTTGAAGATTTCTGTTCACACAGCACACAGAAAAAGCACGATGGACACAATAAAATATGCACATCTACACCAATTTTCAGTCATAAGGTATCGGTAAGACACCATGCAGTGAGGACACTTTGATGCCTGCTATGTGTTGGTTTTTCACCACTTGCTGGGAAAGTGAATATGATTGTATTGATCCTACACCTCCCACTTATGCCAAGCTTACAGTTTGTTCACTGGGAAAGATTCACTATTCACAAGGGAAGGTGACTAGACCCTGACAAGTACAAGTCACCACTAGTCCAACTGTGGTTCAAAGGCTGAGAAAGCTGAAAAGAAATTACCATGAAATGTCCTTGATAGTGATGCCTTAAATCACTAGTAAAAAATTTTAGACGCAGACACACAGTATAGGAAAGGGGTTTTACCTTGGTTTAATAGGATCCCAGATGCACACCGACAACCAAGCAAGCCCCGACGATATCTCCCATATACAATTTATGGACAGCCTAGATTAGAATATCTATCTAAAAGTCTCCAATGAGAAGTCTAACAAATGAAGTAATTGCCCCCTTATTAAAATTACCTCCCCCCAAAAAGGTTACAACTTGGTTTACAAAAACAGGTCTCAGTGGTGGGGGCTCTGTTCAAGGTTGGTGCCTCATGTTCTTGAGATTGTGGGGATGTTTCATCTTCCCCAAAGAATTCTGAGCAGGGCAAGGGTACAAGGGTTATAGACATGTAGGGTTGAGATACAGGGAGTAAAAAGTACAGGAATGGGGAAGGGTAAAAGGTTATATATAAAGGATATATATAGAGTATAAAAGTAAAATAAAAGGACAAAAACCCATCAGGCATCAATAGTACTCCAGCATAGGAAACTGCTGTGCTGCAAGGCTACAGTTATTCACAGTTAAGAATCTGATAAATAATTCTTTTGAAACTAAATTGGCAGGCTCTGATGGGGCAATTCAAAACGTTGCTTTCTGACTTTGTGGATATTGGAATTTGAGGTTCTATTTGAGAGTCATTTTCAAACATCAAAAAGATGCAGTGGAAAAGTGAGTCAATTTACTTTTTTCTATGTATGAGATGTTTGGAGACATCTTCAGATGTAGCTAATATTGAGTATCACCCACACATGTCCAGGAAGCTGTGAATACTAAACTGAAAACCTTTTTGGTTTGAATGGCCATATCAGATAAATGAATGCTACCTTTTCCTTGTTGAAAGATATGCACAATTAATGGAGAGCAATGTGAAAATTATATGGTGTACATTTAAAAACTGTTTAAGAGAATTATTTGAGCAATGAAGGCAAGCAAATTATATTTTTCAAGTGCTCACACTGGTAAAGAGCAATGCTCGATCATTTACTAATATAAACAGTGTGAAAGCTTCAGAGGCAATCTTGCTTCCAGGCATATTGCAAGCTTGGAGTGATGATGTCAAATGGGTATAACACAGCTAAGTAATTCTATTTCTCCTCAGATACACAGAACACATTACTAGAAAGTAAAAGTTTTAAATACAAATTCTTCTCCCCCCTCTAATAATGTCCTTGAACCACAGGGATCCTGAGTAGGTCTGTAAACTGATCTGTCTGCTTTCTGGGGTGAAGAGAACAGGTTTGCAAGAAAAGTTGGGGCCTGAAACCAGATTTAACACCATCTAATAAAACAAGTAGAGATGCCACACAAAAAACTGAAGAGAGGCAGGACATCTTCTAAACTTCCCATTGCTTCTTCTGCACCTAACACTGAAATGGTCATTGGGACACAAAACAATTAATTTGACCCAGTATAGTCAAGGGGAAAATTAATAATTGGTCCTACAAAAATTCCATATGGATTTTATGAGGAAGGATGTATTTCTGTCATTTTAAACCTATTTTAGATGTAAATGTAAATTCTCTGAGATCCCCTTCCTGTGCTCATTCCCTCCCCATCCTGTCCTTTTAGATCCTACCCCCATATTTTGAAACCAGCTTACAGAAAGCAGACATCACTGACAGCATGAGGAGGAAAAGCATCACTGCACTGTGCACCAGGCAGCACAAAACCAGAGCAGTTAAAACACAGTCCAAGCTCCACTAATAGGGTCCGTGGGAAACCACTCTTCTTCTAGCAATTAATGGAGAGAGGTCAGATTTTAATGCCTTAATCATCTCCCAGCGTGAGGGTAGCAGCATGACAAATTAAATGTGATCCAAAAAATTGCATTTTTAATCCCTCTCCTGCTAGTCTACTTGACCTCTGGTGCTGAAGTAAAGGAAGAAAAACAAATTGTAAAGTTTCTTACCTCAAGAGTTCTGCAGATTTCAATTCTTCCCTTGCACATTGCATTAACATCTTCCTGCCCTTCATCAGTTGCACTCGACTCAGCTTCACAGGCTCACTAGCTCCCATCTGATTACACTACTTGAAGAGATGGAGTCAGGCCAAGGATTCATCTGATCCTGGGTATTTTCTGTTTCTGGAGACAGATTTCCTTTTCTGTCTACTTTCTTCTCCAATATGATTCTGAGTGCAAAACGAATATTATTGAATTCATATCCTTGTACTGTTATCTTGCTGTATTAAAGATGCCATTGCCTGTTTCATGCTAGCCAACGTGCATTTCCATGCCATGGGCTGTGGTACTTAGTAGATACAGCACATGCCCTCTACACAATGGCTGTGTGCCTCTGTGCCGGAGTTTGCTCTTTAGCTCAGAAGGGAATTAGAAGGGAATCAGAAGGTGCTGATCCATGATCATTGTGCCCTGCACACTCGGCAGTGAGGAGTAATTTTCAATAATTCAGAATTAATGATGATACCCATGAATTATTGCATTTGGCTCTTTTAACAAAACAACCCAAACCTCTTTTTTCTCCTAACTGTTCAAAATTTATTTTAAACACACCAAAGAATAAAAGTTCCTTTTGCTGTGGAAAAAAAATTTCCAGTTTCAAAAAGTATTTCTCAGTTCCAATAGGAGTTGGTGAAAATAAAACTAAACCATTTACTTATGAGAGCTAACAAACATTTCGTTTTAGTCATAGAAAAATGTTTATTTGAAAGTATTTCATTAAATTCAAAATCAAAATGACACCAGAAGCTTAAATATGAAAACAGTAACAGTTACATTATTATTTTTCTGCAGTAATTTTCTCAATGTTTCATCAAAAGTGGAAATTTGAAAGGTGTTGTGAAATACTAGTGCAAAGCAGGCACTTCTGTAGGGCTCAAGGAAAATGAACATGATTCAACATAATGCTTTAAGACCTCACTTCACATTTATGGTCCAGTTCTTCTCTAGTGGTGGTAGTAATTACAGGAAAGAAAGAGAAGCCTTTTGTTGCTCTCTTGGCATTGGTTTTTCAAGGGTTTGAAAACTGTGCTAGAAAAAATAAGTGTTGGAAGATGATGTTCCTGCAAGTACAGCTAGAACTGAAACAAAAGTGATGTGAAAGTACAGGTGCTAGCAGGCAGCAGCCTGCCAGAGCTCCTCAAATTTTAAGTTAAAATTAAACAAAACAACAAGGCTCCCCCAAGGTTCTACTCCAGTGTGTGCTTTGTTTAGAGTTCTTGGTCTAGCCAGTTGCTTTGCATAATTAGAGAGTGAGACACTGACTATGTTGTTCATGGTTTTATTTGAAGACTCAGGGAGGGGTGGCAGCTTTTCCTGGGCCATGCTCTATGCTCACCCAGGGCACACACACCTCCTGTCAAGTGGGATGTGTTAGACTTTATTGGCTTCAGACACCACTATATCTATCCCACTGCCCTGGGGACTATTTGCTGGGAGGGGGCAGTCTGATTGAAATGTAATCTCTTTTGTAACTCTCTTTTTATGAAAGTAAAGTATTTTTAATTTGCCAAAACATTACCACAGTGATGAAAAAGTAGCTCAGATCACTGGCCCACCCACCCTGGGACCTTGGTAGCACAAGAACAGGGACAAGAGCTGTCAGCAGCACATGCAGGGATAAGGGATCTCAGCAGATCTCAGTCAGAAAGCAAGATTGCTGTGAGACAGTATTTGGCTGGGAAGGCGCTTAGAAACATCTCAGTAGTCTTCTGTTTCAGGAAGAATGGTGGGTGATTCGGCAACTTGGACAGCAGTTTGTGTTCTGAATCCCTTCAGAACCAGAACACAGGACCTACTGCCTGGGATGCAAAGCTAAGGCCTACAGGATCCTTGTAAAGATCTTGTGCCTTTTAGGGATCTTTTAGATCTTTTAGGGACAAGAGCTTTTGTTCCTACTTGCAGCACCAGTGCTGGACAGCTGGACTTTGGATTTCAATAGATGTGTCATTTTTAGCCAACAGCCATACTGTGTAATGGCATGAAGGGCAGAATACAACTTCTGTATTGCACTGTAAATTGTCTTAGGGGAACAAGTCATTCCTGCTACTCTGCTGCAAAACGATTCCAGGAGAGAAACATTTATCTGGGATAGAGGCTCTCTCTCATGATATGATCCCACAGTGCCTAGAGTTCATGGGGCTGACTCCAACCCTGACAGGAACCTTGTGAAGCAGCTCTTGCAATGCAACCTGCAACCACCATCTATACAACTCAGTGCAGAACCTCTGTCTGTTATTTAGATTACCCGAGCATAATCTTAAATTATAGACTGTTTTGCGGGAGTCTCATGTTCCTGGTTGTTTCTCAGAGTGAGTGTTCAAGAAGAAAGAGTGGAACTGTCTCTGGAGCTGAGCATTCAGTGTTGCACCTTCAGTTCCCAATTACCCAGCAGGAAACACCAAACGTGGGAATAAGGCTCTCCCGGCTAAAACAGGGAAGGGACAGATAGCTTAGCGAGATAGAGCACAAGCCTCAGTGAGAGCCTGGGTGCAATACCAGGCCTGGGGGGACTTGCTGTGCTGTGCTGTGCTGTGCTGTGCTGTGCTGTGCTGTGCTGTGCTGTGCTGTGCTGTGCTAGCTGTGCTGTGCTGTGCTGTGCTGTGCTGTGCTGTGCTGTGCTGTGCTAGCTGTGCTGTGCTGTGCTGTGCTAGCTGTGCTGTGCTGTGCTGTGCTGTGCTGTGCTGTGCTAGCTGTGGCACGCTGGCACATTCGTGTAAATCCCAGCCGTCCCGATCCTAACCCGAGGGGGAGAGAGCTCCTGCCCGCCCGCGGAGTGCCTGCCCCTCGGCAGGGCAGAGGCAGCAGCTCCTGCTCCGGGGAGACAGCCGGGGATGGGGAAAGCTCGGGGACGAGCCGGGAGCCAGCGCTGGGATGGGAGAGCGGAGAGAAGCGGGAGGAGAGGGAAGCGGGTTGCGGGAGGAGAAGGGGAGGGGACAACCAGGACGGAGGGGGGGACAGCGGAGATAATAAAGCCGGGGAGAAGGGGTAGAGGGGCGAGCGGAGCCGGGGAGAGCCGGAGGAGCGGGGATAGGGCTGAGCGGGGCCGGCGGGGCGATGGTGGCCGGGCGGCGGCGGCTGTGACAGGGGCGTCGCCATGGGCTGCGGGGGCAGCCGGGCCGACGCTATCGAGCCCCGCTACTACGAGAGCTGGACGCGGGAGACCGAGTCCACCTGGCTGACCTACACGGACACCGAGAGCCCGCCGCAGGAGGGCGGCAGCGCCGAGGCCCCCGGCCGGGAGCAGGGCGGCCTGCGCCCCGGTGAGTGCGGGAGACACGGGCGGGCAGCGCGGGGAGGGAAGGGCTGCGACACACGCCGTGTGTGTACCTACACAGGCTGTGTGTGCAGCTACACAGGCTGTGTGTGCACCTACACACACTGTATATGCGCCTCCACACGCTGTATGAGCACCTACACACGCTGTATATGTACCTACTCACGCTGTATGTGCATCTACACACGCTGTATGTGCATCTACACACGCTCTATGAGCACCTCTGCACACACCGTGTGTGCATGGAGGGGTCGTGCGCCAATCCACCCGTTTTTCCTGCTGTGTGGAGAACAGATTCCGCCACTCCATCCCCGCCGAGAGATACAGGCGCTTAAGTCTGCGCTGAAGCCGCGGCGGCTCGGAGCGCTCGGAGAGTCTTCCCTGCCCGGCCAGCCCCGCCGGGAGCAGACCCGGGACCGGGCAGAGCTGGGAGCAGCCCCCCGGGATCGGGCAGAGCCGGGAGCAGCCCCCCGGGACCGGGCAGAGCTGGGAGCAGCCCCCCGGGATCGGGCAGAGCCGGGAGCAGCCCCCCGGGATCGGGCAGAGCTGGGAGCAGCCCCCCGGTACCGGGCAGAAAAGAGAGCAGCCCCCCGGGATCGGGCAGAGCTGGGAGCAGCCCCGGGACCGGGCAGAGCTGGGAGCAGCCCCGGTACAGGGCAGAACAGGGAGCAGTCCCCCGGGAGCTGCCCCGCCAGCTCCGGGCTCTGCGCTACCAGAGCGGGTTCGGGCTCTAGAGATCCGCTCTCGGCGGTGCTCGGCTATGAGACAGCGCATGTAGCCCCCGTCCACTGTGGAACGATGCTACCAGCAGGGAAGAGAACTTGATCCTTGGGGCTCTTGCTGTGGAATACGTGGCTTTTTCTTTTGCAAAACAAGTGACTTAGGAAATAGGTTGAAATTAGGGAAGAGACAGCTTTCTTCCACATTACCGCTGATGCCTTCTGATACACAAAAAGCTGATGAGAGGGTGGGCTACACAGGTGCAGCCCTGCAAGTTTGATTTTCCCGGTTCTTGTCAGTGTGCTACATCCTTAGTTGAGCACCTGAGATGTTATAGAAGGGACAGATGTGGGAAAGGGATTGAGGAGCTCTGATCTGATGTGCAGTTTGAAATGTTGTGAGAATTAGTATGTATTGCAAGAGTAGAAATCTCAGCCTAGGTCCAGAAATTCATTGTGCTAGATATTATACAAATGGTTGCTGCCCAGAATCGATTATAATTTTCATATAAAACACTAGGCAGCTATAGGCAGCTTCAGATGAAAAGAAGTAGCTTTACATACTTTTATAGAAAGTAACAAAGCACCAGGAAGAAATTACAAAAGTGCAGGAGTGAAAATGCACAAAGGTGGGTGTCACAGGCCAGCTGGAATAGGGAGATCTCTGCTGACCAAAATATGACAGGGAGGGAGAAGACACGAAGGGTGTATATTGTACTCCTGGAGGCTAAGGAAAGATTCTGTAGTAGTCACCTGGGAAATTATGAGAATTTGAAGGTGAACAGGTCTATGAAATATTGTATTAAAGAAGATTAGATAAAGAATTTAAAGAAGTTCAAGATGATGCTGGGCAGTAAGTTTGAATGACAGGTAACAGTGCTGTCTCCAGCAGTGAAAGCTAAACAGAGTGTTCCCTTTTTACCCACACTTAGCATTATCTTAGCCATGTCTACTTTGGGTTGGTGCCTAAACATCATAAATGGAAGCCAGACAGTCCAAGATCTGACACTGAGTAGGAGGGAATAAAAAGTAGATGAGTGAGTATTCTTCCTAGAAACACATGATAATTGAATTTGTGTTTAGAGATAAGAATACCAGAGATAAGAAGAGAACAGCACTCAAGACTAACAGAGACTTATTAGGGCATGAAAAGCTTTGCAAGAAAACCTTGCAGAAGAGATTAGGAGGAAGGCCATGAGGAGAAGACAGACTAGTAGGAGCAAAAAAGTATAAGTAGGACTTCAGTTAGGGCAAGATTCACTCTTCAAAAGGGCTGTGGTGGCAGCAGTTTAAGGAACCTGAGGAACATACACTGTTCCCAGTTAGTGCCTCAGAAGTCATAAAGTACTTAATGGAGAGCTGTTGTAGGGTAAGGTCTGAAGCAGGGAAGGAATAGGGATAAGGAGAGGTACTCCAGGGACTAGAAACAGCACTTTAAGTGAATTTACAGATGAAAGGGAGAGGAAGGAGCAATTGGAGGGGCAAATGAGGTCAAGTATGGGTTTAAGACATGAAGAGAAAAACATGCCTTTATTGTGAGAACTGAAAACTACCCAAGAATGAGAGACAAAAAGGAAGAGCAAAGCAGGGGACAAGAGCAGGATGGGAGAGATGGGGAAATGGGAGATGACATTGATGCAAGTCAAGGTAGGAAGACTCTGTAACTAGGACACAGAAAGGGAGGAGGCAGCCAGGGAAGGGGGCACCAGCCAAATGAGGTTGGGGAAAAGAGGATGAAGTTGTTCTTTGTAATTTTTAACTTGGAATAAACTGGTGAAATTCTGGGAAGAAAGCAGTAGAGATAGGATGAAAGAAATATTTCGGGAAAAGACAAAAGCAGTAAGAGGTGGTTGTGATTGTCAACATGTCTCAGTAAAGCAGAAAAAACAACAGAACTGGACATCAAAATGTAATGAGGATTAAATCACTCAGGGACAAAAGAATGTAGTGTATACAGGATCACAGAGTGTATCAATGAGGAATGGGTTAGTAACTGTCATATATTAATCTTAGTAATCTCATACCACCACAAATTTCATCATATCCTTCCCTTTTCTCAGCCAGTAAATTGAGCTTTCTGTGCCTGCTCTCATTGGAACTATATGTATTTCTGTAGCCAAGTGTTTGTACCTTTACCAAAGCATGTTGAAAACTAAAATATTAATACATTAAAACGGAAATATAGAGGTTTTTTAACTTTCTCATTTGCTTTTCTATTTTTCCTAGTTCAATAGATCCTTTCTTAGACTATTTATTGATTTCCCTACTTGATTTTTTACATCAGTTTTTATAAAGTTGATTGGAAATAATCTCCCTATTTTCTGCAGGAAAATGTATAGGGCAATATTAGTTGCTATAACATAGCTTAAAAAAATGGTCTTAGATTCATGAAAAGTGACTTAGGTCATGAGAAGACACCAATAGCCACAAATATAGGTGGTTGTAACTTGTTGCAGTACACTGCTGAGGCTTTGGCAATGAGGAATGGGATGACCTGATATAGATGAAGAAAGTTAGAAAACTAATAAATAACTTCACAAAGCACTGCAGGTGGTGAAATTGAAAGACCTTTCCTAGAAGATAAGTGTACGTTCTGTTCATAGGGTGAGTGGCTTCTGAGAGGGAAGAAAAAAGGAAAGAGTCACAGTGAGCCCCTACAATAAAGCAGTTTCTTGGAAGAACATCCAATCCACTGCTATGTGAGCAAAGAACTTTTCACAGGACTGAGCTACTGCGTAGGCTATAGCTGGGGAAAATAATAGACTACATTTCTGCTTAGTAACCGCTCCTTGGTCTTTGCAACTCTTTGCACAAATTGCTTTCTCTTTAGAGGGTCTGATTCAGCTAAGTGGAAGTGTTAGCAAAGCAATGACTTTCTGAGGAAGTAATAACCTGTGGGTACAGATGAGTCCCCAGGGCAGTCACCATGGGTTATGAGCAAACCATGGGGAAAAGGTAGAATTAACAAAAAGCATACAAAAACTGTCAAGTATTTTGGAATATGTTTTCACAACCTGTTATGTTATATTGGGATAACTTGCTGAGATGTATAAGTATATGTATACGTAGATGTATAGCCTAGTAATTTAAGATGTACAATTTACTACCGGAAACCAGTACAGTAAAAGAACTTTGTAAACACATTCAATATCAACTCTAACAAAAATGAATTTCATTTGTTTTAAGGCAGGTTTAAAGCCATCTTATTTCTACCTCTTTCTATTTTCACTAACTAAGTTAGCTGCTGTATTCAATTATTTTTTCTTTATTATACCTGAAAGTGCCTCAGAGTGGATATGGCATGTTGCCTTGTGGTCAGAGAGACTTTACAATCGATTTACCCCATGGGCTGTAAGCACCTTAGGACAGGATCTCTCCTTACTGTATACCCACTGTAACCAGCACACTAAGACCCCAGTGTTTAATGGGACTGCTACTGAAATGCAAATAAAAGTAATTAATTTTTAACTGATTTAGTTAAACCAAGTAAAAAATAATTCTCTTCTATGAGTACAGAGAAATTGAATATTGATTGCCTCAGGACTGATTTGTTCAGCTCCTCAGCTAGTAAAATTAGTTGATTTTTTTATCATTATGTGACTCACATAATGATAAGCTATAAAAAAATTGTTTTTTATTCTTTGCACTTTACACTTTTTCTATAGTGAAGTCCTTTTTTCCTGAGGCATATTAAAGAAAACATTATCTGGATTTCACACAGACTCACCTGATGTACTTGGGAGGAAAACTTGTTCATGGCAACAGCAAACATTAACTGCAGTAAGTGGACTGCCAGAAATGAAACCTGCAATTTAAGATCAGTTCAGCCCTTACTGAAGACATTTGCAAAATAACTATGAAATGAGAGGACAATCAAGTCCTTTGTAAAATAAATAGAGAAAATCAGAGGAATACAGGAGAAATTTTATCACTGTCTAGCAGTCTGTCTGGCTAACAGTTTATCTTTCATAATTGCCCCAATATACTTGTGTGTTTATGAATAATTCTTGCTCTGCTCTCTGGGGCTACACAACTAGCTCATGCTGCTGCTCCACTGATTTCTGGTTGCTGACAACTCCGGGAAGTTTTATGGACCAGGCTCCTATTTGCAGCTGGGTTCTTGTCGAGACTCAATATGCAAAATGCAGCGCTTCAGAGGTAACCTTTCACAGAGAAGTTGTGGACAATCAGTTTTCCATCACTTGCAGCAGAGGACTGCGAGCAGCAGCAGCTGAGGGTTGCCAAGACAACAGGCACTGGTGCTGGCTCGGACCTCTGCCGTCATCCGCTCCTTCATTTACCAGGTGAACGCAAAGTTCACAGCTTAACAGAGATTAATAAGCAAGCATCAGGCTGTAAATTAAGAACCGAGTGCAGCAGAGTGCTTCTCGTGGATTGGACTGCAGAGAAATATTTAATAAACCATCTGTTTTAGGTCAAGAGGTAAAGAGGGATCAGTGCATTGTATGGGTATATCAGGATCTTTTTGTGCTCTTGTGCCCTTATGTTGTTTTATTAATGGGTTGTTTCAAAATCTTGTATGTTTAAAAAATAGCTATACCAGTTATTCTAATGTGACATTTTCAGGAGATAGCCTTATTACAGTTCAGAATTACAGAAAAAGTGAATAAATGCAGCTCTTCCTGGACTGTAGACATACTGCAGCAATTCCCTTTCCCTCTTAGTCCAGACCTTGGGTGTAATTATGTATTGTGGTTGCACGACAATGTTTTGTAGCAGTGAGCAAGGTTCAGGGTTGGTTTCTGTGAGAAGCTGCTAGAAGCTTTCCCCATGTCCCATGAAGCCAGCTCCAGGATGGACCTACCACTGGCCAAGGCTTAGCTCATTGGCAAGAGTGGTAGCATGTCTGAGATAACATATTTAAGAAGTGTCAGGGGGAAAAACTTGCAGAACAGCAGCTGGAGAGAGGAGTGAGAATATGTGAGAGCAGTAACTCTGCAGACACCAAGGTCAGTGGAGAAGGAGGGACAGGAGGTTCTCCAGGAACTGGTGAAGACCATGGTGAGGCAGCAATGACCCTGCAGCCCATGGAGGTCCATGCTGGAGCAGAGATCCACCTTCAGCCCCTGAAGGATCCCATGCTGATGGATGTCTAAAGGAGGCTGTCATCCCACAGGAAGCCCAAGCTGGAGCAGGCTCCTGGAAGGACCTGTGGACCCATGGGGAGCAGGTTGGAGGTTTGCTGGCAGGACTTGTGACTTGGAGGGGAACCCACACAAGAGCAGTTTGTGAACTGCAGCCCATAGGAAGGACATATGGTTGGAGAAGTTCATGCAGAACTGTGTCCTGTGGGAGGAATCCCATGCTGCAGCAGGAGAAGAGTGCTAGGAGTCCTGCCCCTGAGGAGGAAGGAGGGGTATAGACAACATGTGGTAAACTGACTACAATTCCCTACTCCCCAACCCTCTGCACTGCTGGTGGGAGGAGGTAGAGAAAGAGGGAGAGAAGTTGAGCCTGGGAAGAAGAGAGAGGTGGGGAAAAGGTGTTTTACAGTTCAGGGGTTTATACTTTCTCATTAACCTGCTCTAATTTTTATTGGCAGAGAATTAAATTAATTTCCTCAAGTCCCTTTTGCCCATGATGCTTATTACTGAGTGATCTCTCCCTGTCCTTTATCTCAACTCAGGAGCTCTCTCCTGAGTCCGTCTGAGGAGTGGACTGATGGAGTAGCTTTGGAGGGGACCTGGTCCAGCCAGGATCAAACCACCACAAATGGTATGGTGTATGCTAAAGGATCCCATTTTAATATTGTTTCTGGATTTGGATTATATGTTCTCTCTTGCTTCAGTTGTCATTGGCCTCTGGACGAAAGGTGGTACTGAGGAAATCTTCATAAACCACCCAAAAAGAGAAAAGAAAAAAGAAAAAAATAAAAGAAAAAAGAGAAAAAAAAAGCATGTGAGTTGTTTCATAGAGTAGGGAGAGAAAACTTTTACATGTCATTTTTACTATCTAGCTTTCAGAAATCAGCCTTCTTATGTGTCTCCTCTACCTTGTGTACACCAACTTTTTGTGTGTTAACATTTGTGTGGTTGGGCTCCTTAAACATGGAAAGCATTCCTTGAGTGGGTTTGAGTAGGTGCTTCCATCTGCATAACAAGAAGATGACTGAGTCCAAAGTCCCCTGAATATCACTTTCTTGAAAGCATGATTTGGTAGGGCTATTCAAAGGGCTTCTTTCTGAGGGACACCAAGTTTTGTGTCATTCCTCACTGCACCTCTGGAAGACCACAGGAATAGCAAACCTTGCTGTCAGTGCTGGAAGTACAGACTCAGTACCAAATGTGGAGACAAACTGAAGCAATGGAAAAGCCTGGAGCCCCTGCTGCTTCAGAGGAATTAACTATGCCCATATGCTTTAGGAACTTCTAGTCAAACTTTTCACAGCATGTCTGGAGGAGAAGGGTGGGAAATGTTGCAGGGCATAAAGGAACTAACACTGGTGTTCCACCCAGATGTATGTATCCTGTAGAAATTGAAAAAGAGTTTATTTTGCCACCAAAAAAAGACATTTCTGCATCAGTCTATGGATTAGGGAGTTATAAAGAACCCTAAGTAGCAACAGAGGAAGCTTATAGAATTGAATGAGTAATCTCTGTAATAAATTATGGTTGTCAACCCACTGACCCAAAACCACTCAACATTGCCATTTCCCATTCAACACATTGTCATGGGTTGACCTGGGTCAGATGCCAGGCATCTTCCAAAGCCACTCACTCACTCCCCTCTGCAGCTGGACAGAGGAGAGAAAATTTAATGAAGGGTTCATGGGTTGAGATACAGACTGGGAGAGATATCACTCATTGAATACCATCATGGGCAAAACAGGCTCAACTTAGAGATATGAAGAGAATTTATTACACTAACAAAATCAGAGCAGGGTAATGAGAAGTAAAATAAGCCCTTAAAAACCTTCCCCCCTCCCTCCTTGCCAGTTCTATCTCCTCCCCCAGTGGTGCAAGGAGAGAGGGAATGGGGGTTTTGGTCAGTTCATCACCCATGGCTTCTCCCACTGCTCAGGGACAGGAGTCATTCCCCTGCTGCACTGTGGGGTCCCTCCCACGGGAGACAGTTCTCTATTAACTTCTCCAGTATGAGTCCATCTCACGAGCAACAGCTCTGTGTGAACTGCTGCAGTGTGAGTTCCTCCCATGGGCAAACACCTCCCAAAACTGCTGCAGTGTGGGCCACCCTTCCACAGCGTGCACTCCTTCCAGGACAGGCTGCTCCAGCATGGCAGCAGGGCCCCTCTTCCACAGATCTTCCATGGGGTCACAGCCTCCTCTCAGGCATCCACTTGGTCCAGTGGGGCTCCTCCAAGGGCTGAGGGTGGATCCCTGCATCCCTGTGGACCTCCATGGGCTGCAGGGGTTCAGCTCTCTCACCATGGGCTGCACCACAGGCTGCAGAGGAATCTCAGCTCCAGTGCCTGGAGCACCTTTTTCCCCTTCTTCTCCACTGCCCTTGGTGTCTGCAGAGTTGTTCCTCTCACACATTCTCACTCTGCTCTTCTCTGGCTGGGAAATTACAAATGCACTACAATCTGTGTTTTGATTTCTTCTTAAATCTGTTATCACAGAGGCATTACCACCATTTTGAATTGGCTCAGCCTTGGCCAGTGGCACATCAATTTTTGGAGCCACCAGGAATTGGCTCTGCTGAATATGGTGGAAGTTTCCAGCAGCTTCTCACAGAAGCCACCTCTGTGGCCCCCCTGCTACCAAAACCCAGTGCATCATACACTTAGGGTTTGCCCAGCATAGAAGCCAATCAAGAATTACAGTAGTGACCTGAACCAGTATTTATTGCACCACAAGAGAGCATTGAAATTATTGGAAAAATCAAACTCAGATCATAAATACAACTTTTTGCAATAACCATATTTTTCATCTCTACCCTAGCTGTTAATTCATCCATTCCATACATTTTCATCTTTGCTGTCATTTGATAGTGCAGTTTAATTTCACATGTCAGGTAAAAAATGGCATTGATATTTATTTGGCCCATCAGATTATACTAAGCAATCTACCCCACTACCTCTGGAAGTACTTTTAAATTAATTGTCTTTTAATAAATATTCACTGCCATAAAAAAAGGATGCATCCATAGCTAGCAGAGCTTAAGTAAAAGTCTCAAAAATAATTGAGAGATGAGAATTTTTCTTCTATTATGACCCTTCAGCTTGCTATTCTGTGAGATGCATTAGACTCAATTGCTGGAAAAACTTCAATCTTGTTTGAGAGTAGGTGGTTCAGATACTTCATGAAGCCTTCTGACAGGTCCTTGTGTCTTGGATGGGAGCAGCCACCTCACACCCCTGTGACAGGACGGGAGGGCAGGGGCTGGACAGGGCTCTCCAGATGCCTCCCCCTTCCCCAGCAGCCTCTTCATTGTACTCTCTGCCTCTGGAATGTTCTCAAAATGCTGCTAAAGCTGTAACACCACCCAACCCAAACTCTGATAACCTTTCCACAAAACCTCTGTCTTTGATTAGTATACATTTAGTTAGTGGCCAGCAGTCATGATAAAGCTCTTCTACAGTCAAAAGCATACATGCTAGGATTTATCACCCCCAGTTCACCCCAGTAAAATAATTTACCAACTGATAAAGTAAATTCACTAAAAATGTCATGTACATGAACACTTGAACTATATGAAAGGCTTTCCCAGCTGTCACAGTACCAGAAAGCAGAAAGGCTGTTGAGCATCAATAGAGATGATTTGCAGGAGACATGAATTGGAACCATCTTTGCAGATGATTTCCCTGTGGAAAAAACCCCCACTTTTTGCAGCATTGAAATCTTGAAAGACAAAAATATTCTTAGCTACTGAGAGCCAAAGGTCTGTCATTAACTACAGGAAGAGCTGTTACACTCTGCAGCGGGTGGTGGGGAGGAGGGATGGTGAGAGGGAGAGTGCCTGAAAGGATTTGAGCAGGAAACCTGAGTGGTGGTTTTGTCAATGGCAGATGCTGCCTGAAAGATGCTGAGAAGGAAATTGCTCTGCAAAATTACTCATCTCGTGGAAATAGCACTCTCTCCCCAACCACAGCCTTTATATCCTGATTCAGGATATTTAAAATTTGTTTTTTCTTTTCCTTAGAAATGTATTTACACTTTCCAGTCAGATCTAATTCTGTATTTTCCAGTTTAGGAGTGTAGAATTCACAGCAAACAGTTAAAAATTGAATTAGCTTTAAGCGAAGACTCCTGCCAATGTCAAACCAGAAGTATAATTTATTGCACACAGGAAACACAGCTCGGAGTGCAGTTTACCTCATTGTTCATTGATTAAAATTTCCAAAATTTCCACATTAAGCACATACTGCAGTAATTCAGCATTGAAGTGACAGAAATCTGTCTTTTCTGTAACTCTAGTCAGCTCTAGAAATATATTTTTTCATAGAAACAGAACTTATATTGCAAGTTCCACCATTTCTTCCTCAGATGTTCCTGCAGTTTAAAACAGATTGCAGTTCAAAGAAATCTGGGACTGAAAGCTGAGTTTTATCTTAAATTGAAGCTGTAATAGTTAAGACTCAGAAACATAATGATCAAAGCCAGCAGTTTATTGTAAGGCTTTCTCTTTGACCTGCACAAAGCAGCTCCTTTTCTGGAGCAGAGGAGCAGATTTCTCTGGCTGTGGGGTGAGTGCATACATTTTTCAGCAGTCTTCCCACATGAAACAAAAGGCTTGGTCCTTTGCTGTACAACAACAAAAAAAAACAATGCAATAATGCAATTTTATTTTCTGATGAATACATCAGAAAATAAAATACCAGTCTGCTTCCCTAGACTGTCACAATGCCTTTTCTGTTCTGTTTGGAAAAAATCCAGGTTAAAAGTAAGTCAGAGAGGTAGGTGAAGGAGTGGTGTTTTGCCAATTAGCATGGGCAACTGGAGGCTGTGAAGCAGGACTTTACATTTTAAGGTTTTCCTGAGTCCACTGGGTCCCTCAGCATTGCTGTTTGCTTAACTGAGCCTAACATTTTAAGCAGCTGATTAAAATGAGGTAATGTTGAGCCTCATTCCTCCTGGGAGATCAGGGATTCAGGGTAGCTGATTTGGATGCATGCTAGCTACTGAAGAGAAAAATAACCAGCCCATTCTTTAGTGACTGAAATATTTTGATTGCCCTTTTTTTACCAGTTTCCTAACAGTGTATATAGTTGTGTTTCTGTCTCTGTACATTTTGTCTGGATATTGTCCTCATGTTAAAATTGTCATTTTTGTAAACTTCTAGCATTTCCCAAGTGGCCCACCAGAATTGTTTCAATCACTTGCAGTACTAAAATTATGAGTATCTGCCATTTGCACAATGCTGATGCCTGGGTGCTTTCTGAGTGCTTACACTGTGTGTGGAAAAGATGAAAAAAATGCAGAGTTGTCTAGAAGATTGGTAATGGCTGATAACATTAAGTTTTTATGTAATTACTGCCTCCACTTTAGGGTTGTCCCGGGTTAATGATAACTCTCTCCTCCGAGAGCGAAGGGCCCCGACACCCCCTCCCCCACCCACAACAGAACCTCTTAGATGGAAGTGAAGAAAAAACTATTTATTTGACAAAACCACGCAGAGTGCCCTGCAAGGCACAGGGGGAAGGGGAAAACCAAGGGGAAAAGGAGTTATTCAACCTGATTAAAAAGTCCTTTTCTCAGACGCAGTCCCTCTCCTCCTCTCCCCCCCGGGGCCGGGTGGAGCTCCCTGGAGAGCTCTGCTGTCCTCTGGCCCTCCTGGGTCTCCGGGTGGCAAAGCAGATCGAACAGAAGGGGTCCAAACGAGGAAAAAGAAAAAATGGGAAAAAAAACCGGGAACAGAGCTCACTCCGACCCCCGTCCAGCACGCAGTCTCTGCCGGGCGACGAATCCTCCCCCGGAGCGAGGCTTGGAGAAAATGTTTTCAAAACAACCCGCGTTTCTCTCTGCGGCTGGGTGCAGTTAAAGAGACAGGACCACACATTTTTACACATTTTTTTCTTTCTTGGGCATATAAGCCAACGATAGGGGATAAAGGATTATCATAACATCAATCCAAGACAAGGGTGAACACTGAATGTGAGTGATGACTTTTTCACATGCATAAAATACCTTAAAGCCAAAACACTTTATGACCATAGTCACACTGCGAACCAATTAAGTCAGCAGTACCCTTCTGTATATTCAGGGATTGTAAGGCTGGGAATGCCACCTGGCCATGCAGCCCAAGAGGCTCTTCTGAGTTAATTCCCCCAAGGAGCATACCTTTGAGACATTGAGACTGAATTTACAGGTTTCCAGTCGCTGGCATTTTACCATTTTGCCATTTTTACAAGTCTTTGTAAATTATCCCAGTAGTTAATAACTATTTGTGAAAATAATTGCGCAATGTACTACCTAGAACCTTTAGCTTCAATTTCCGGCTGTTGAACCTTGGTGAGCAAAACTGGAGGGTCATTTCAGCTCAAGTGTCATGTACCGTTAAATGCTTTACATAAGGATTTATATTTAGTCTGCCTAAATGTTTTTGCTGCTCCCCAGTATGATTAATTGGAATTATGTAATTTGCTCATCTTAAAATTCCCTGTGTGTTTTGCTAGGTAAATAAGAATGATAGTAATGCTTTCCATGTCCATGCTGGAAATAAGTCTAAATCACAAATAATGATGTTTTACTACCACATCCCAAAGGAGAAGGAAAGACCACGTAAAGGAGGGGAAAAGAATATGTGAACACCTACAGCTCCAAGGCACTGTTCAGAGCAGGGTGGACATTGCTGTGGGAAGGATGATAGAGAGAGAGCCAGCAGCCTGCAGCTTGTTTTCCATCTCACACAGTGCTCTCCTGAAAGGGTAACTTCTGTCTTGGCATTTTAAGGAAAGGGTCAAACAAGACTGAGCCAAAAGGCAGAACTTTAGGAAAACAGGCTGATTTGCCATAATTTGGACCCATCATATAAGGCATTGTGTGTGGAGGGTATAATTTTTAAGGTGTATTTTGCATGGGCTTTACTGAAACACAGCTGGTACATTTGCATGTGGGGGAGCAAATACCCCCACTCTCTATCCTTCTAAAATCCATTACTATGAAAAGCACTTCAGAGCTTTGCTATTTGTGTGTTAGTTTTTCACTTTGGGGGAAGGAGTGATCTGTTTCTGGCACATCATGTGGCACCGGTTAGTTGCCTAATCCATTCTGTGTCATTATTTTCCCAGGCAAAAGATGTACTCAGCCTTCAAGGTCTTCCAAAACGTTGCTGATACTTATTCCACCATAGAGTCAAAATTCTGTCCTTCTATCTTGTTCCATTTATCAGAACTTGTACCTTCATGCATCAAACTCTGTTGTTTTTCTGCCATTAAGTCCTTGCCTAGCACGTGATTATAATTCTTTCAAGTTTACCTTTTGTATCTTCCCTTGATGGTCAGACCAACTCCCTTTTATTCAGCTTCTGGAGTCTATTTGCCAAGTAGAGCTAACACATTTGTTAAAGGGTGCTGCAGCATGCTTTTGGAATAAGCATTCCTACTTGGAATAAATATAAATTTTATATTCACCTTTATTGTACAGATGTGGTTGCAACATTGTTAAAATTGTTTACAAGATAGTTGTACTGTGATTCTGCATCCCAATTTGAGATTTGAATATACCGATATGGAAAGGTTTAGCACCTGCATGCCCTTGGGAAGTTAGGCCATGCAAGTGATGCCAAGGTTTGCAGTTTGAGAGGCTGTTTGTGCTTTAGGGTGTGCTCACTCCAAATAAGCATCCCCTGCAAGTTGAGAGGGAGGCACAGAGCTCCTGGCTGCCTCCCTACAGCTGCAGTGTGCCTGGAGGGCTCAGCCCTGCCTGCCTGGAGACAACTTTGCAGAGACCTCCAAAATGTATGGAAAGTGCAAATATGTTTGTTGTATTTTGTTTCACTGTCTAAAATTCATATTACGTTAGAGTTAGATTAATTATTCTGGATTCTCTCAACATCTGGGCAGAAAATTTATTGCATTATTGTATTTGCTGATACAAAACATTGTTTCTGATAGTATTTCCCTGCTGCAGGTCACCTCTCTGTAAATCTGTGTCCTTCATCCTAGCTCACAAGCCCACCCTCTGCTATGCCTGAAAGCTTCTAAATTCTTTCTTGTTAGGTAAAGAGCCATTGCGCATTTCCTGAGCATCTGGCCTCAGCCCTGAGGCTCCTGCTTTGGAGGAAATTACTTAAACCTGGCTTTTGTCACAGCCTCCGTTCCATTCATTTTTTATCCATGCTATGTCTTGGTTTTGCAGCACAAGGACCTACCAGCCCTCAGGTCTGCACATGCATGGCTTTCCCAAAAATATATAGTTTCAAGTCAGTAAAACAGGTAAAGAAAGTAGCTATTTCATGCTTTCTGTAGTTATTATCACTCTATAGCATTAAATGCAAGAAACTCTGCAATGATTGCAAACATACTTGCTCTGGAAGCAATGGCATGTGGAGATAACACTGTTCATTTGTCTATTCTTTGAGTTTTCTCAGAGTCCATCTTTACAGTGCAGCATCTTTTTAGGCAAGCATTTTCTAAACCAGCATATTATACATTATTCTCAAGATAACAGTCATGATAAATAGAAAAGGGTGTTGCAGAACTAGAAAATTGAACCCTATAGGTTTGTTCGTAGTCAGTTCCAAAGGTATAGATTTATCACACTAATCAGCAGCTGCCTGCTTTGAACAAATGTATGCCTGTTATTCCATAACAGAACATGTGACAGCACAGGGTTTCACACAGACCAGGTCAGATCTAGAGGGAATTTGGGTCAGAATTCACGTCCAGTTTTGGCCACTACCTGTTGCTTTAAAATGAAATGGAGGAATACTGTGGCAAATGCACAGGGAATAATTTTCTCCACAAATATCTGATTCTTTTGGCTAGGATTAACTTTGTCTCCTTTGTCTCCTTATTACAAGGCTTCATACATCACCCAAACTTCTCGACAGCATTAGCTACTGCAGCTTTGCGGATTTTCTTCGTCACAGAAATTTTCAGGTCATCTTGAACCTTACTAAGATTTACTGTTTTGATGAAGTCTGTGCAGGGCATCCAGACAGACCTACCTAAATCTTATTTGTGGTTTGAGAAGTTTCTTGTGGTCTTGGTATTCAAGGACTACAAAATTCCCCTCCTAGATCTCTTTTTTCTGTCTCTCTGTGCCAGCTGCCAATCCATGATACTACTTTGCTTTTTAGACCAGTTTTGCTTTCACAAGTAAATTACTTTAACGTGTTTATACAAAGGTGATACAAAAATCTTCATATAAAAATCATGTTAGGAAGAGTTAAAAGTAAAAATTTCCTCTCCTCTTTGGGAGATACTGTCATTAAGAACAATTTGAATTCTTAGGTGTAACCAGGCTGTGCGGAGAACTAGAACAGCACAGATGCAATGTTTATCTTGGTTTTGTTATCATTACTGTTGCCATTATAATAAAAAAACCCAGAAAAAAAAGAAATACAGGTATAATGTATTAAATTTTCAATTTATATTTTACAATTTCACTGACTTCTCTGTGGTGAGCACCCTATTTACAAAAATGATTCTTTTCAAAGCTTTCTTAGACAGCTCCTTCCCCATGTAAATATGGGGGATTTTTAGAGCTACATGATTTAAGCATTGTGAATGGACATTAGCTTGCAAGTCTGTGAGCAATTTTTCAGACTGCAATTTTAAATATCTATCTCCTAAACTACAAAATAGAGATGATGCTCTCTGGCAATTTATCAAAACTCATTCAAAATTCTAAAATTATTGGGTTTGTCTTGTTTTATTGGAGAGCACACCAACCTAAGCTGCCTTCAGCTGTTTGTTCTGATCCCTATGCTACCTCCCAGGTTATGCCAGTCTGACTGCTTGCGTCATTGGGGGAAAAATAAAGTCTAGGATTGATTTCAGTTTAAAATAACACTTTTTCCCCCTGATGCTGCTGAAAAAAGCATTTGTCAAACTCCAGCCTAAAGGATTTCTATTGGCCTGTTTAGAAAGACAAGATTTAGCATGTCTGTGCAGCCCAGCAAGCCAGCAAAGAGGAAGGTGGTGGCAAACATTGCCATGGAAGGACAAGTTCTTTTAGTCACACTTTGTGCTGGAAAGCTAGGCTTGGATTTGTGAGCAATGGGGCTGGTGCAAGGGTATTCTCCCTGTGGTCATTGAGAGAGAATTCGTGTGTGTTTGTTACAAATAAACCTGATTACATGCAATGAAATTCCTGCCACTTATCATCCATTCCTCCCCACAGAGGGAGCAGCTTGGCAGTCCCCAGCATTCCTGAGGGAAGGTTCACCATCACATTCATGGGCATTTAATAATCACCCAGAAACCCAGGGTCTGGGAAGGGAGCCATAAGAATATTGTAGCCTTGCCAGTTCATTTGATAGTAAAATATGTGTATTTGACAGAGCTTTGATATGGAATCTGCTGTTTTTCCTAGCCTAAAGGGGCCCACAACTTTTGGCAGGGGTGTCATGAAAGAGAAGATGAGAATGAAAACATTACTGAACCTGTTCATTTAAATGTCTACTGTGATTTAACAACACTGATGTGAACTGAAGGTCTACAGTGAAAGACCAAGGAAATTATTTACCAAACCCCTGCTGTGAGGATGGCATAAATATCTCAACAGTTTGCTTGTTTTACACCACACTGAGGCAAGACCCTTAGTATTGCCATTCTGCTGGCTTGTAAATTCCAGATAGTACATAGAGAGAGTTAACTCTTCCATTTTTGCATACTGTGGCAAATCCTAAATAGCAATGCAAAAATATTTGCTATTTTAAAAGCAACCATGTGTTCCTAATCTTTTTTAAACATCATCTCTGTTTTGCAATCATCATTTTGTGTTATGTATCTAGTCTATAAAATAGATGTTGCTTCATGAACTGCCAACAAATCTCATGCTCTTAACTCCCCTGCTTATGTATTCTCACTGTAAGTTCTGCTTGGTGCTCATACACAAAGAGCAAGTCACTGAAGTTTTTAAACTGTTGCCCCCTCTCTACAACATCTATTTGCCAATGCAAAGAAACTCTAAAATAGTTTCTTAACTTCAGAATAGCAAACGTATTTCAGGATAAAGTAAATTTTTTTTTTTTGCTTAGTATTGATGACCACTAGGTCATCCATATAAAAATACAGTAGTGATAATGGAAGGCTCAGATACTAATACCTGTTTTATTTCTGAGTAGTATTGCAAAAAAGTCACACCCCTGCAATGCAGGATGCAGCAAGTACATTCAGGCTGCAAAATAAGAGAGACAAAAACCAAACCAGATATACCATTTTCAGGATTGAGATTTTCCATCAGCCTCCAGAAATGAATTCATGCAAGAAAAATTGTTCTATGCAAGACCAAAAGATGCAACACAATCTGATAAATGAACAATTACACTTAATAACAAAATGGCTTTTCAGCTGACAGCTGTTTCACCAGACAATTTAGTCAGAGGCCAGATGGCCAAAGAGACACATGGTGGAAAATAATTTCATAGGATGACTCCACAGAAGGAAAAACTCATAATTCGTATGTTTGAAATGTCAAAGATGCATTTAATGGAATAAGTATGCAATTCTCAGTGCAGTGTGCCTGTTGAAAGCTGTGCTCAAGCCTGTTCTCAGCGCTCACTGCAAGGTGAAGCAGTGGAGTTCTGGCTGAGATCTCTGAGTCACACATGGCTCATTGCCTCTCCATCTCCCCTCCTGACAACTGGTTCTGTCTGCAGTATCAGTCTGTGCCACTGCTCTGCACCAAGTCGTTGTTTTGCCTCTATTCTGGCGCTGTGGAGTGATTGGAAGAGGTAAGACCTAAAACATAAGTAGGTGTGGAACTTTAGCAGATGCAGGAGAGGGGAGGTTTACTGTTGCCTTACTGAAGTTGCATCTAAACTTAGACAGGAGAACAACTGTATCTGTTTTTCGATATTAAAACTGTTTGTTTTTATATCTAGCAGAAAAGACAGTTTCCAAAGACAGAAGTATTTTCTAAAAAATAAATTATAATACAGTATTTTCAAGTTTCATGTCAATTTTTTTCTATCAAAAACTAGATGACAGCGTCATTAGTTGCCACCACTACAAGCTGAAGTGTCTTTGGAAAACTCTGCCTCCATCTTCTGACAGCTCAGGGAAATGCAGTGACTAGTTTGTATTTAGACTTCTTAACTCTCAGAATCACAGAATGGCTTGAGTCAAAAGAGATCTTAAAGATATTTTAATTCCGCAAAACTTCATATATTTTCAAGACCAAGGCTTTGAATGTTTGGTTGAAGCTTTATTGATTTTAATCATTGCCCTTGTTATTTCCTAATACTGATGCTGCTTTCCACTGACAAAGCAACTTTTCTTACAGATTTCTGAGAAAAAATTCAGGACTTTGCTTCCCTTTTTAACATCGTTAACACTGCATTTGAATTTCTACGTGATTCACGGCAGAAGGTTTTGGTGACACAATGTCACTTCAAATAGCAATGGTTTGTCATTGGTTTGCCACATACTTTTTTCTGTGACTCCTTAATTCTTCTAGGTTTGCTACCTGCATTTCCAGTTCGTAAATTTGCCTTCATTGTTTCTCTTTTCACATAAAGCTCTTAATAAATAAGCTTTGGCAAAAACTAAACTGAGAGCAACAGTCATGCATCCCACTTTACTCCTTGTATTTGGATTTCAGACCTAGTGCTACAAACAGATGTTGAGTGCTCTGCACTCACCATAAATGACAACTGATTGTTGTTAATGCAATAAGATGAGAAAATTAATTTATGCTGTTCAGTGTCATGTTGTACAATGCACATGTATCCACACAGCTGGAGTAGAAAGCAAATTACTCATTTATTTGATTGCTGATAGACAAAACAGCATTAAATACATTTTTTATGAATTCTTTTCTCAACTTCCTATGAAAAAGTATTCAAGGCAAGGCCATGAATAGAGCAACCTTTCCATCCATATTGGTCTCACCTGTCATACTCACCTCTAACCCCTCCATTTTCCAGGACTGGGACAGATTTAAGGGGGCCTTCTCTGAGTCCTAAGTTAAACTCTTGGTCATGCAAGGAGCTGTGTGTGTAGAGAAGCCAATGGAGACCTGCAGGTGAAAAAAACCTACTGATATGCTGCACTCATTGACTGTTTTCCCAAGTTTTTTCAGCCAATGTTTCACAGAGCACTGGACCATAGGAAAAAAGGGCAAATGATGTCAAGTGTGAGGCTCAAGATGACACAGGGAGGTAGACTGCTCTCACTGTGGTACTGTACCATGCCTTGCATCACTTACATGATCACAAAAGGTGGTGAAATAGAGGGAAGACAGAGCCAGCTGCAAGTTGCTCCTCACTATTAATTGCCCAATTCATGTGTCCCTACTAGCTCTTCTGGAGGATGGGAAGCTGGCTCACACAGCTGTAACCACAGGATCAGCCACAGCTGGAATGCTGAACACCGAAAAGAGGAACAACTGTGGCTCTCAGTGTGCAAACCCCATGGTCCACAGCATGGGAGCTACAGCACAGAGACAGAATGGCTTCAGGACCACAGAGGTATGAATGTGTGTTCCCTAATGCCCAGCACTAGCTTCAACCGGGTCTAAGTCACTTTTGTGACAGCCTTTCTCTTTTCAGTGAAACCTTATTTAATGTCTTGAGATACAGGAAAATGGTGCCAGGCTGCACTACAGCCATGGCAGGACTGAGCTGAGCACTTCTGACAATGCTTCATGCTTGAATGGCCACAGAATTGATGTTTTATTTGTTGATCAGCGTAACACACACTTGCTACAGTAAAAAAAGCCTCCATGCTAATTTATTTCCAACTCAGTCCAGCTGTGGCATGTATTGTGCAAACTATTTAGATTAATTATCTGAAAGGGAACATGTTTTCCCTTAATTGCTGTTCTGCTTAAAATATGTGCACTGCATGACCCCTGGTTCTTTCAAAACTCAACATGAAGCTTGAAAATGTCAGTGGATGTCTTTTCAAAAACTTCAGCAGGCTTTGGATCAGATCCTCCCCCCTTTCCCCTTCAGTTATATGTTGTGTACATTGTGTGCAGTGTATGAACAAGGCTTTGGGGTTATACCAGAGACCAGCCTTCCCTTGTCACAGCTGCCTATCCAGCTGCCCCTCACAGGTTTCCACTTGCTGCCCTGTTTGCATAGCAGCTGCTGAGCTGCTGCAGATTAAAGGAAGCTCATATGAGATGGTGTTAGGTAAAAATTTGGGGAAGGGAGACTTCCTTGTTTTCTGGGTTATCTGCACATGTAGCAGATAAAGTCCTTTACATGGTCCTTGGCATTTCTCAGGTGGAATCTCAGTTTCTACTTTGAGAAGCGCTTGCCATGCTTCCCCTACTGTTGTTGTTGCTTCCCCTCCTTTTTCAAGGGAGTTGAAAATCCTCTTATTAGGATATTATCTAATTTCACATCTGGAGAGAGTGAGACTGTAAAAGTTTGGCAATCACAGAATGTGCAGTCATGGGTGAATATTTATATCCCTGTGGGAATCTGCCAAAGATACACTGCACTCCCTTCCGGGTGAGCATGAATTGAGCCTTGAGGTGTTCCCAGAGTGGAATCATAAACACCAAATCTTTTACATCTAGGGTTGCCATCCGTGCATAGGATGCTCCCTGAATTTGCATTACCAGTTCTGCAAAATTTGGCCCAGCAGTAGTTAAAGGTGCAATATTGGTGTTCAGTCTCCTGCAGACAGTGGTGAATGGCCACTGTCCCCTCAGCTTTTTCACCATTCTCCAGGGCATACAATTGGTTTTCTTATCTGTACAATGCTGGCTGGATTGGAAGCCCTCTTAAGCATAATTGCTACCTCTTCTTCCAATTTTTCCTTTATCTCCTTTTCTTCTGTAACTGTTTCTGCAGCTGCCCAGTTTCCAAATATAGTAATAATTCAGTTGTTTTCCTACCCTCTATCTCCTCTCGATGTTCTTTCACTCTACTGTGTTTTTTTCCTACCTAATTTATCCAATAATTGTCTTTCCCTATGCTCTGCTGAAGCGAGTAGAATCGTAAAATGATCTTTCTCAGTTATAAGCTTGTTTTTGGGGTACCAAATCTTTCTTTTATTTCCCTCTCAAAAGCCACTGATGACGTAAACACTCCATTTGTCTGATTTCAAAGCAGTGTGTTCTATATATGAAATATTTGGTTTTCTTTTGTGTGCAAGATAAGTGAGCCTCCAATACTGCACAAATAATAGCTTTGTTTTTCCAGAATTTCTGGGCCCATTCCTTGCCTTTCTGGGAAGGAGCATTCATACTTCTGTACCTGTTTATCAATGGCAATCCTGCTGACTACACCAGTTTTTCTGTCACATAAAAAACTAGGAAAGTGAGACCCTCCTTTCTTTCTGTGTTGTCTGCAGATGTAGTGGGCCTGGGGTCATTCCCTTTCTTACTCAGTATTTTCTGTCTGTCTGAGTCCCTGGGAGACCTTCACAGACCATTTTAGAGTAACCTACCTAGCACTCCAAGTCTGGTGAGGTGCCAAAGGCACAGGGTGGTGACACAGCAAGTGTGGTCACAACTGCAGTCTCTGATGCACAACTGGAATCCATTGTGCTGTAAGTCTGGGAAAATTCAGTAGGACTCCACACTCACAAATAGTGTGATTTATTGCTTGTTGGACAGAGTATGGTCCACAAGCTGCTGTTGAGAAATGCTCTAATATCAGAAGGCATAAGCAATAGTAGTACTGAGGAATAAAGCTTATCTGTGTCCCCGTGGGGGAGGAGAGGGTACAGCCTGCTGACCATCCCAGGACACAAAAGTAGATCCTCCTCTGACCTTCCTCCACTGTTGAGTCGTATTTATGTTGTTTTCTTTGAGAATGGGGGAAAAAAGGTTTCAGTTGGTGTGATTTCACGCTTAATTGGAGTTTGAGTGGCTTTGTATCCATGTAGAGCATGTACAGGTTTTACTTCATTAGCATACGTGGGGCATGAAAAGGAAAAAGTATTTTCAAGTAAATGCAAATTTCAGCCTTTGGTCCCCCTTTGGGTCATTCCTTCAGCTCAATTCCTGTTAGTTCCATTGTTTTAAACAGAAAATGCCTGCAACACCTCTGTGCAATTCCATCCTTTGTTTCTTGCCCCTCTTAGACATGAAACAAGCTCCCCTGGTGTCCCTGCTCCTCAGGCATGCACACAGTTTTTTCTGCTGAATTGCTGCCAATGTGGCCACTCCTCCTCGCTGAGCTTTGTTTTTTGACATTTTCCCACAGAAAGCGCCTCAGCACAGCATGTGGTGGAGCTGCTACACCCCTGCCATAGGAAGTGGTGCCATCTTGGGAGTCACATCCTTAGGCCAAGGGGTCCAAATGAAAAAAAGGAATTTGGATTGAACTTCACCTTGCATTTGCTAGCACACAACACATCAGTACATGTCTATTTATCTGATACCTCCATTGTATTACTGTCCTCTGTATTGCTGTAGTACAAAGATATTCCCTGATGACATAGATTCTGCTGTATCTTTTAATGAGATGCTGCACCTCCAGGTGCACAGGGACACATTCCACAGCAGCACTGACAACTAGAGCCATGGGTTTGCTGTAAATGAAAAACACAAATGCCTGTCATAGCTACTAGCCCACAGAGAAAAATTAATTGGTGAGGTTGGATATGATTGAACTGAACTACATAATTGTCAATCCAATTCGAAAAAGACTTGGCCACAATTGAGAATCACAATGTGCACCTGGTCTACTGTTTGAGGGAATTGTTTGAATGATTTTGTAAGTGAGTGGAAAATCACTTCTGTATTCGACTTAGTAGGAAGTATGGGCAAATTCCCACAACATATTAGTAATGTGAGTGTTGACTGCAATGGTGCTACTCAGTGAAGTGTGGGTTCCTGTCCTGAAGCCCTGTGACTTTGAAGAGATCCTCCTGCATTTTCTAGCTGAGATGCATTCAGAAGCACGTATCTGTGCTGCTGCAGCTCAGTGCAAAGAAAATTTCTGATGATAAGGAAGCCATTTACATTATTCTCCACATCTAATGCAGGTGAATAAGAAAGGAAAATAAGTTGTCTAAACTCCTTATTGTCAAAAGAGAAATATATAGTCCTAGAGAGAAAGTGTAGTATCTAATTTAGGATCCAGCTCTGGTTTGCAATTTTGCATCTCTGTTTCTCCACTACTTAGGGAACCATAAGATGAGCAGAGAATTTGAACACCTGAAGTTTAGATGCCTAGAGTTGAAAAGGCAGCTATCCCCTGCAACTCAAAATGTGCCCATTTTATTCCCCTGAACATTCACACTAACTACAGTTTTTCTTTTATCATGACATGCTATAGGATACAATGCAATGCAGCACATAGTGTTCTTGGGAATCTTGGGTTGTGCCATCAGCCTGGGGGCTAGCAGGGGGCAAATCATGTCACATCTGTCACTTTCCCCTGCATCAAGCCCTAAAGCAGCCTTCTCCCTTATCCCTTGATACTTGGTTAAGGTTTGACACAGACTGTATCTGGGAAAGTTTGTACCCTCTCATGATAGTAATGTCAAAACAACTTGGAAGTAAAAGACGATAGTGATGATAATGATGATGAAGAAGAAGAGGAAAGGAGTCCTAATACCAGTGAAGTTAACAAGATGGTCAGGCATGCCCCCATCAAAAAAGGTGATATCCAGATTATGTCCCTGACTGACAATAACCTGGTTTGATTCTCATGGTAGTCTTTGGCAAGTCCTTGCAGGAACAGTAGCACTGGGAGAGAAGATAGCAGAGGAGCTGGTGGATTCAGGCTGCAGAAATGTGAAATAATACACAGTGGCAAATTAACTCCAAGTGTTGCTCTCTGATATTTGTGTACCTGCCACTCATGTCAGTGGAACTGGATCATTAATTTTACCTGGCACTCTTACCATGTAAATAATGCCTAATTTACCTGGCCTTCCTTACACCAACAAATAGTCTGATGGAACACTGGCAATGCAATAATCAAACCCGCCTAACTCAGCTGTGTGTCTCTATCAGTCTGGATCTGGGTGCACTTTGCTAGATCTATCCAGTTTACTGAGCATTATAGTGCGTTGCTCATGGCAACAAGCAGACAGTCTGGGAGATGGAAAAGGATATTTATGCACTTGCACTCCTCAGACAGACTGGCTTTTTTGAATATTGAAAATAAGCAGATGAAGCTCTGAAAGGTATCTATTGTGCTTGGGTCTTATATGCAAGCAGAAGTAAGTGTTACTTTAAAACTATTTTTCCACGTCAGACCAAAAAAAAAAAGTACAGAAAATTCTGTCTCAGGCTAGTGATGCACAAGGAATCTCTGATTTTCACTTCTGGACTGAAACCAGACTTATTTGCTCTGCTTTTAGAGTACACACACACACAGATGGTAATTATAGTTGAGACGGTTGATCCAAAGCCTACTGATGTCCCCTGCCTTTACAGGAGTTATAAAAGCTTGTGTCCATGCTGAATGAGGAAGCTGCTCCACATCACAGTGCTGTGTGAAGGATGCTGGAGGCATTCTGTTTATTAAGTAGAGCTGTTTTTGTAAATTAGAGGGTAATAATCAATGACTCTTTCTGTTGTCAGTGTGGAACTCACTGTACTCTTTAAAACCCTCACAGAGTAAATGGGACACACAGAAAACGTCTACACAAGAAGTCTCCATTAATGTTACAAAAGGCATCAGACAAAGTGACAGAAGAAAAACAAAGAATTGTGCCAATTAATGAAGAAAATTGCAGGTGAGGATGGACATAACAATGCTTCACTGCACTTTAAATGTCAGTCACTGAAGACATGAAGATCTCCAGGTGTTCCAGGCTGAATACAGTGGGCAGCTGCTGCTGAGTGCCTTCAGAAGCAGTTCTTGTGGAAAGCAGCTGCAAACACTGTCGGATCTTCAGATGTCCTTTGTCTAAAGCAGTGGCACTACAGACACACACAGAAATTCATGCCATTTGTTTTTCACTAACTTCTCTGTTATCCCTTATGTATGTCTTGTTCCGCATTGCTATTACGATGGGGCTGAATAATAAGGGGTACAGCTCATCTCAATTAAAACCAGGAAATGAACAAATTAATCTGTATTTTTAGTCATAAAGGGCTTTGAGTGTGCACATCCAAACCCCCAGAGTTCATTTAAAGCACTCACTTTCATAAAACACAAATCCAGACATCTCAAAAATGTGAGACTAAAGTCTAGTCTTCCACTAAATCTCTTGTCAACTATATATATAGGTTATATATAGTTGTCATACAGTAACCTTTTTATATATTACATTTTAAATTACTTAGTTTTAATTTATTGTTTGTGTTGACATAATTTTGGTCTAAAACAGTGATTTTCATATTGATCAGCCTTACTTGAAAGTTGTAGTCTTAGCTGGTAAGTAGAGTTATGGCTACTTGATTATTTTATACATGCCTCTTTAATTATGTTGAAGCCCAGGCTGACTTGGAAAAAAGTTACCATTTACATTACATGAAAATAACCATAATTTTTAAAGTCATAATCTAATGTCAGCTCAAAAAATTAACTTTATTTGACAAGATATAATTAATTTGCTGTGCAGAACTTATTTCATTGCATTGTGAGCATCCTGTATCACAGTACTCCATGATTATCATAAATATACATCTAAAAGGAATATAAATGTTCAGTGTAATAAAGTCCAAGAATTAAGTCAACATATTACTTCTTAATATAGAAGTAATAATATATATTCTCTGTGAGTTTGCATATTTATGAAGTTAAAAGAGGTAAATTTATTTGCCTCCCCCATCAGACATATATATATATATACATACAAGTATCCTTAGGTGGACATTTAAAAGAACTATTCAAAAGTTGTTCATGATAAACAGGTGGAATTTGGAAAAAAAATCCATGTATGAACAGTAAAAAGTCCTTTTTACAAACAGGCAAACAAGTATAAATAGGATTGTGAACTGAACCCTAGTTTATTCCATATTAGGATCACTTTAATAGCTTGCTGCTAGGTGTATGAGTTACTTTCCTTGTTGTAAAACAAGTCTATGCAATAGGAATTGTTTATTAATTATTTCAACAAAAAGGCAAACTGAAATCCAGAGTTAAAGCCAGATTTTTGTATACCATAGCATATTCTAAAAAGATTTACTGGCAGAGAGAGTGCAGTATTAACTTCTCTGATACAAGAACGCTACAGAAAGTGAATAATGATCCTGACGCATTAAAGGGTAAACAGGATTTTGAAGGAAGGCAAAAGGGAAGGTTTGTTTTGTTAAGAAGCTGTTCCAGAGATTGTTGCCTTGGGTGGATACCACATTAGAGTGAGTAGGTTCAAGAACAAAGGAGTCCTGGCAGTGAGATTATTTAGCTAAAAAATTATTTAGTGATGATGTGCTGACCAGATGCATCAGATGGCTTGGGTTGCACCACAGAAAGAAGCCTGTGAGCTGCGTGGCACACAGGCATGAAGCAGCCCTGGCTCATGCTAGCAGATGTCAAGGAGCCTGCTCTTGGGCCTTGTATTCAGAGCATGAGATGTGACAGGATGGTTTGCAGGAGATGGCCTTGGTACCCAATTATCTGGGCAACATTAAACCTTGCTCGTGCTGATCACATTCCCCATCAGGGCAGCAGCTGCAGAGCCATGAATGCTGCCAGCCCTGGACTGCTCATGATAACATTTCTGAGCTACACCAAGACCCCATTAAGCTGTTTACATCCCAAAACTTAACTTTTTGACACTCAAAGATTGGATCCAACTCCTCTGGTACAAGCCATGTTTAGTAACCAACAATTTTACACACACCCCTCATGTAACACATTACTGTTCTAACTTACTAGGCAGCAACTGAAAAGAAATTACATTATGTCCTAGGTGGCTTCTTAGTGTTTGATGGGCAAACTTCCAATGACCATAATAAAACTAGGAGCATCTTGTGGAGATGTGGATCTTGACTCTGTACACAGATAGGGTTATACTTATGTTTACTTTCCTTCTACTAGAGAAAACCACCAGTAGAAACAACCAATCTGTTTATAAAATAATATAACACTCTGTATAATTAGGGTGACAGAATCTAGCCTATACCACTTAAGACAATTTAAAGTCCTAAAAATAGATTCCTGTGGTGGTTTCAGTAGAAGAAGCAAGCCCAAAGAATCATCTGGACATCTTCACTCCAGGTGGCCTTCTTAGGAATGAGGAGTCTTATTTACAGGGTCTGTCCTTTGAGCATCATCTTTCAAATATAAATTGCTCACAGACATAAAATAGAATAACCATGTTAAAAGATATGGACTTTCAGATGAAAGACCAGTGGGTATTTCTGTCTTATTATATGCCAGGAATTTTGAAATTTAATTTCCCCCAAAAGACATTATTGCCACTAATTTGTTCAATGTCTCTTGGCTGCACATGAAGATTTCTACAGGTGCACTGAAAGAACACCCTTTCTGCTGGAATGATTTGCCAACAGATGGTGAGTCTTTATGATTTATCTGAGTTGAGGTTTTAAACAGAAAGGACCTTTGTCATGTTTGTTTTCATAATTCCAACATAATGCATACATAGGATTTTCCTCTGATACATCTTCCACTATGTGAGAAATGGCATCACTCAAAAGAAAGAGGATATTGTCTGAAGAAGACAGAGGATTTACAGTTACCAATTCATCAAGAGTCAAACTAATATTCTCAAAGACTCAGCACAGTTTTATCTTGCACTATTCCTTCATCTTCTCCCTTATGATTCCTAAATGTATTTCATAATTTCATCATTACTGTAGAACATTGATTGGGAGACACACAGTTATACTGTGTGACTGAAATGATTTTGTGCTAACATAAACAGGAAACTATAATTATTGTGTAAGCAATATATGAGTACTGCATTAAACATGCATTCTTGTTAGTTAATTGACTGAGATTTCATAAAAACCAGAAAACAGGTATTTTTGATCTTATTAGTATGTTCATATACATAGATATTAATTTGTGCATGTCTCTGCATGTGTACATTGTAATGTCCTTAGTGTGTACTTCTGCAGTTCAGGCACATTTTTGAGAACCTTTAATTTCTGTTTGTAATTCTGATGCCCAAGTGTAAAATATTTTAATGTTTGAACTGAAATCTGTTTTACATGCCTTATGAAAAGAATGAGCTATATAATTTGTGCACAGAAATGGTATTTGAAAAAGCAGGCTTAGTTTTATTTGCAAATAATGAATAATATATCTAAATTCAAACTAGATTAACGGCAACATTTTTGTACTCTCATTTTAGCTGCAAGTTAATGAAGGTTGACCTTAAACTTGAAAATGAAAATAAAGAATTTTTTTAAGTGTCTCTTTATCACTCCATGTATTTCACATTCCTGTGTTTGTGGTTGATTTAGCTTTTAAAGTTGAGATCAAAGAGTGCAAAGATCTAATGAATAGTTCCCACCTCTGCTATTCATGGAATCAGAATATTTCCATATCTGATGTCCTCAGGCTATGGCTCATGGTCCCTTTGGTCATATGAAAGAAGGCAAAATACATACATTCCCCATAAGAAATCAGTGTATTTGCCAAAGAGGGATGATGAGGTCAAAACACAGTTGTACCTCTGTAATTATAAATGGGAGAGTTTGTGGTTGCTGTCATGGCTAAAGAGGAAGACACTGGGAATCCGAGACACTTTCTCTAGTAAGATGTCATGAGGCAACTATGAAGCCATACATAGAATACATAGCTAAAAAAAATGCTCTTATTCCTGTCCAAACTAGAGAGCACAGGGTGGAAAAGTAGCTGTAGTGTTGTTTGACCTCTGCCATAGAAATAAACTCATAACTCTTACAGATTGCACTTTTTATTTTTTCAAAATTGCACCAAATTTTCATTATATTTTTCCTTAGTCCCAGAAATATCATCCCTATCCAAATTGTCTGTGCCGTGGGTGTTGCCTGACAAGTAGCTTGTTCTCTTTGATTCCTGGCCAAGATGCTGACACAGCAACTGGTTTGTTTCCTGTGGAAAAGGAAGAATAGTATCAAAGGAATGGCTTTCAGATGTGCCAAAAACTAAAAGGATTTAGGGACACAAGGAAGCCATAGTCCAGCAGTGAGGCATGTAACAGCCCATGGGAACCTTACAAACAGGATGTTTCAAAATCTGGGATCAGACAGTGCCTTGCAAGTGGAGCCCTTGTAGGTGCAAGAAGCAGCTGGGCAGGGGGAATTGTGGGGAGCCTTGTTGCTAGCAAAGCCCCCAAAGCCCAAGTTTAATGGGCTCTATTCCTCTCATGCCTCTAGGGGAGTTTAGAAATGCTGAGATGGCATTTCTAAAATTAATGCTTAGGAGGTGCTACATGAGCTACAATAATCTGTACACACTGTGTCCACAGTACTTTTCATTTAACAGTGAGGTAAATATTTTGAAGAACACAATACATTGCAGTGTTTCAAAACTAAACCTTCAGTGTCCTCAGGCCAAGCATCCTTCATTGCACTAGTGCCTTCTCAGATGCCTCCCTTCCAGACTGGCTCAGTGAAGCATGTGGAAAAGGTACCAACAAGAAATAAGGTCTGCTCTAAGGTGCAGGGATGCAATATCTCATTCTGTCCTATTATCACCCTCTGGTTTTCAAATCCTTCAGTCTGATTTTCAAATTTTTTGTTCAGGTCACCTATGAATACTGTCCAGAGTTAAAAGCCATTCTGCTATCCATTGGTAAACTAATGGCAAAGTTGGATCATTAATATAAGATAAAAAGTGAGCTGATCCACCAGAAAATATATTTGCTGGCATATGTCACTTAATCAAGATAAAATCCAAGTTTATTTACAACAGCTCCTTGCACAGAAAAGCTCAGCAAACACAAAATCTTAATGGTAGAACTAGGATGTTCATAAGCAAGAAGGAAAAAGAGAGACTATAATAGCTTTGCATCTTTTTCTGGAGAACTGAATATCATTTAAGTCCTGAGTGCAAGAAGTGGGATGCTGCTGTAAATCTATCCATTCAGAACTGTATAAAACATGTAGTTTTAGGTTGCTGTGGGTACCTGCTTAGGAAAAAAATGAGATTGAGGGAGAAAGAAAGAGTGGTGTCACAGGGCAGGATTGAGCTGTGCTGCCAGTTTTATTAATTAGCTTTGCTTGCACACTCTTGCATTTTAATCAGTATTATTCAGCTTTAATTTAATTTCCATTAACCTTTGAAAAACACCCACATGTTTGGATACAGGGAAATATGTCTGGGGTATTACTCATGGATAGAAAGAACAGTTTGCTCACAGTCAAAAAGCAGCTTAAGAAAAGGCATCATAGCTAAGCAGCAGCCTATTCTTTATCAGCTATGAGGCACTGTCAAATACAAAAGGCATGAAAATATTGATGGTCATCTGTATCTGGTTTTACCAGGAAATTAAATACAGAGCTTGCTCATGCAAGGCAGATAGAACTTTCCAGGTCACATTTAGTAAGTGGCCTAATGTTCAGTTTGCCTGACTCAAGGGCTGATTTGAACCTAAATCACTGGGTGTTGTTGCTTGTCCATGTCCCTAAACCAGCCCTTCTGCAGTGCAGTAGCAGTTAGACACATTATTATACTACTGAGAGCATATTTTTACCAATTCAGACATAGGCCTGGCAAAACTAAAGCTCATGATCACAACTGCCAAACACAGGAGCAAAATTAGTTCTCTTTAATTCACCGAGCAGCCACAATTCCAAATAGTATCATCACCTCTGGGAACTGTGAGGATGTAGGAAATTCAATATTAATGTACACGTATAGTGTCCTATGCAAATGATATTATTTATTCATATTTCTGATTCAAAACCATCTTTCAGAAGAACTAATCATTGTAGAGGCAAACACTTTATACTCACTCCTGCTCTAGCTGGGATTTCACACCTGATAAGGATTTTCTATCTCTTGTCTGTGCCTGATACTACAGCAATCTTTTGACAATTCTAGAAGATTAATTAACAAATACAACAGAATAGCTTCCAGAGTATATATTAGGGCACAATTTTCCAGCAGGAAATTGCTGTCATTATTGCTGCTCATCTCTCTGCACAATGTCTTTTCTTACAATGTGTTAATTACTTGCATCCATGAGAAAATAGTTTCTTATGCCTTCACCATATAGGTATTTTTCAGTTTTGTCTGATAAGCTCTCACTGGTATTTCATATTACAAGTGCATTTTTATCACAGGGTGAATTTATGCTGCCAAATCCCTCACCTCCAATACCTGCCCCTGGACCCTAGTCCGACCTGCACTGCATGCATGGCACAGGTGCATGTTGACTCCTGGTGAACACACAAGAACAAAACAACCAGTACCCTCTAGAATGAAACTGTGCTGGTCCAAGACCTCTCCAGTTGCATATTTATAGTCTCTTCTTATTAACTCAGGATATCTTCATTTATGTCTGTTCAGTTCTTTGAACTGTTTCTCTTTAAATTCAAATGGGGTTGATCCCACATACTTGAACAATCAGTGCCACTGCATCCATAGATATATTTCTGTGCTCTCAAAAACCTGTGGGAGATTTGCTTGAGCAAGTCCAGGTGACCACTTTTTTTGACATGTGTAGTATAATAAAATATATCTTGACAGTGCTCTCAGATTGCCTGTTGTACTCTTAGAAAAGTAAGAGAAAACCTTCCACCTCTGCCAGGCATTTGGGATGTTTTGAGGTCAAAAGAAGTAATGATTTCCATCTTCACATGACAGACAAGTTTAATCTTTGCTTAGTCACACCAGTGCAACTTAATATAAACTGTTTCTACTCTATGATTGTTTTCCATATCTCTAAAATAGCTGTTTGAAACTCAGTGGGGATAGGTCCACATGATATCTTTCTCCCTCCATTAACTGACCATTTGGCTTGCACTTAGCAGAGGTAAGTTTTAATTCAAGAAACACTGATTTCCATTTCTACTAAGACCATTGTCTACTTTGTTAGCATAAAGGCTTTAAAGTCAGTATGTCTTGCACACTCTATACACTTTATATTGACAATGTGATATAAAGTGACTTAACTGTGGGCTAAAATCAGTGGATTTGTATTTTTTCCTACGGTTTTGTTTATGTAATTTTATACAACATAAACGTAAATTTTCTATAATTTTAGACAATATTTTAGAAACAATTTTTATACCAAAACCCAAAAGTTTTCAGTGTTTATTAGTGAGCCTCTGGCTTCATTCAAGCAACATGCTGCTGCTGTTCTCCTACAATAGTCCACCATCTAGAAGAAACCATGTCACTTTACCTCAAATTAGTATGAAAGTAGAAAGCTCTAGAAATGTAGGTTTGATTTTCTTCCCTTTTTATTCCTTTCAAATTCAGAAACAGGTTAAAACCAGTACTTGAACTGACACAGCCAGAGCTCCTGAATATAAAGAAACTTTTGATTCTTACAAATTGGTAGCAATTTGAGAATTCGTTCCTGGCATTCAACAGTTTCACTCACACAGTTCTTGTAGAACCCAAACAAAAGCTTAGATGAATTATTAATTTTACTCCCAGTAGTGTAGAGACCTTGTATTTGCTAGTGGCTGAGGAAAAGACATAATACAATTGGCAGAGATGCAGAAACATGTATATCTTGCCAGAAAAGGCACAGAGAGGAGAATGGAACAGGGGAAACCTACAAAATATGAAATTATGGAAATGTCAATCCTTTGGATTAAATCCTTATGCTAATTATATCTGTGTAAATCAATGAATACATAAAAATTTTGATATGATAACAGAACTTGTTCTTTGTCTTCTAGTAAAATTGTATCAGTTTTAGAATAAATTACTCCACAACATTTGTTTAAACAGTTTCACCTGAGTTTTTCCAAGGAATTTGAATTCATTTGGTGCAAAATATAATGAGGCGTGTGTTAGTATAATGCAAGTGCAAAGAGGAGAATAGAAAAAAATGCTCTCTTTGTCTGTTATTTTATTTCAGTCCCTTTGTTCAAGAGCAAATAACTGCTCAAGTGATGAAGAATGAAGTTTCTAAGTACTTATGCTAGCTGTTTTGGCATCTGATGCATGAAGAAGAGACAGTACAATTGGATTTATGAAGGATTTATTAATCCAAGGGCCAGACAGACAAATCCTAGTAACATTATTCCAATGGCATTTCCATCAGAAATTGAATTGGGTGAGTTAAACTGCTTTTTTACTTGTCTATACATTTTGCTCTAGTGACATTTTGAAAGGGTCCCAGGAGGTATTTTACAATACCTTTGGTATGGAATTTCTTTCCCTTTCTGACCTCTGTAAACAAGGTTGCCATCTCTAGATGTCCCTGCTCCTCTTTACATGGATGGGTTGGCCCACTCCTTTAAGTGCTGTCAATAACCTTAGGTCTGGAGCAGCTGCCAGCTATAATCAGCCTCTCCATCTAGCTGCTCAGTAGATCTATGGCCTCTACTTCTATGCTGGGATTGTTTTGCCTATCTTCACTTTTCACCATTAAAGTCATTGGTTCTACAGAATTATACCGTTGTGAAATTAGACCAGAGAATGTAGTTCCAAATTTACCCCTAAATGCAGCCATGAAAAACAATGTTCCAGGAGAATGTGTACTTCCAGCATAACATGATCCAAATTGAACCTTTTCGATAGTTCTTAAACTGCCTGAAAGTTTAAGTAAAGGATCATCAGTGCATGAGGTGACAATTGGTGGCACAGGGTGACTCACTCTGGTCTTTTGTGCCCATGTGGCCCAGCACTGGTAGAAATGCAATTTATTTCAGCGCACGACTAAAAGCCCTGAGTCAGACTTGCAAAACAGTTAAATACAACAATGAACAGTTATCCATTGCTAAATCATTGTCCTCTGCTACTGGGAGGCTCTGAATTGTGATCTGTTGCAGGACAAGCGCATCACATCATGCACAAGAGTGTCTCCATGGAAGGAAACATGGATATCTCTATCATTCAAGGGTAGTTTGGGTCCTCTGAGGAGAAAGAAAATGATGATGATTAGGCTGCTGTTGGCAAGGAAGGCCCGAGAATTTTCCCACAAACCCTACGAGTCTCACAGAAGGTCTCTAGGATCCAGGAATTGATAGCACGAGTGCCTTTCACTTTCCCTTTGTAATAAGGAATATTCTATGGGTATTTCTCTGCCATGTTCCCTGTTTGGAAAACAAGACCACAGGCCTTTATGACCCAGTGCTCTGAGAAGAGTGGGTTAGGATTCCTGTGTCACAGACAGGCATAAATCCCAGCTGGTATCTCAGGCTTCCCTTCTCTTGTTGCTTACATGGCACACTTTTGCTTTGCTTTGCCATTTTGGATGCTTTCTAAGATCCTTAGCAAATGCCCATAGCTGAACTTTATAAGTTCCATCCCCACCCAGCAAGTAAAGTCTCACCCAGCCTCCTCTACACTCTTCTCAGAGAAGCAAAGAGCCTCCTGGCTTTTCTCCTCTGCTTCTCATCCTTATGCCTTGGAGAATCCTGTTCCTCTGTTCCTCCTCCATTGGCTCCTGGCCTTCCTTCTCTATCCGAAGCTTTAATTTTTGCCTTTTGGCCTCGTCTTTCACCTTCAGTTGAACACACTCAGTTATGTCAGAAAGCCCAAGAAGGGAAATGAAGGCACAAACATGAAAGCAGTACACTTTGTACAAACATGATGTGAAAATACATAAGAGAGTTGTGGTTAGCCCCTTGTCTGCCTCCTTGGTTCTCAAATTGTCTATTGTCATAGTTGATGATATCTGTCAATTACTGAAACTCTGGCATGCCAGGTGGGAAGACAAATTGGAATGTTAACTAGATGTAGTCAAAAAAATGCATTTTTATGGTTAGACTCAATTCCTTGCTAATTAAGTATTTTTTTTCTGTTTATGACCCACTGAGATTACTACTGACACATACAAAAACCTTTCCTATCTCATTAATTATTGGCTTTGTCTATTTTAATTCTTTTGTCTGACAATATTCCACGTCCCCCATCCCTGCAGGTGTTAAAGGCCAGGTTGGATGGGGCTCTAAGAAACCTGGTCTAGTTGAAGATGTCCTTGCCCATGGCAGGGGAGTTGAAACTAGATGACCTTTAAGACCCCCTTACAACCCAAACCATTCTATAATTCTATGATTTTTTTTTTTCTGCCATAATTTGTATTTGAGATGCTTTCACAATCACACAGTTGTCTCCATAATCAGACTACAGATCCCTGGATGGAAAGGCTTCATTTCCAGACATTGACAGGTGATATAATGGTATGTCTTAAACATCAAGGATGAAACAATATGGAAGGAGACTAAGAAAATGAGGTTCATATAATTTGGAAGTCTTAACAGTGGTCAGCACTATCTCCCAGAACATGGTATAACTGGTTTCAGAACCCTATTTTGCAAATCTTAATTTAAAACAGTAATGCTGACACAAGTCCTGGAGTGTAGCAAGTTTTATTAACCTGAGAAATGAGTTCTTATGTGGTTATACTTACTGTAAGATCTAAAGTGTGACTCATTTTTGTATTCTGCATTGATCTCAGGCAAAACTATATGTCTCAGCTGAAAACATATTTAGTATTCTGCATGATGCTTCCATTTATAATAGCTCAGGAGCACCTGCAAAGAGGCTTAGGAAAAGCATTATTTCTGAGCATTAAAAATATTATTAAAATAATACTTTGTTATCATAAACAGTGACCAAAAAATGACAGACAACAACTTGCTGTTTTATTTGTGAAGATAATGGATGCAGTGATCATGACACTTTCTAATTAGTTTTTTACACATTAACAATAACTTTACTTCACAGGATTTAAAAGAAATGTTATCAGAGGAATTGTGAAGCAATGAAAATGAAAAATTGGTGCTTCTTATCTGAACTTCTTCCTTCACATTTTAGCAAATCATAAATCTGCCTCTCCAGAAATCCCACTGGGATGAGGTGCTGAGAAGATGTACTTACTGGCAGATCTGGGTTTTTTTGTGCAAGGTACTCTGTTACATATCTCCCCAGAACTTGGAAAGTCCCTGCAGGACAGGATTGTTATGATGAGGAGAGATGATGCATTAGCTGTTTATGGGATGGATATAATTACCAATGCCCTGGAACACTGCTGTGGATGCTCATTAGTCTGCCTTTAACAGGTTGACATGAATCACCTTGTAGTAGCCTCATCTGAACTTCCAAAACTATTGTTTTCTTTTATCTCTAGTATCCTCATGTTTCAATAAATATCTTGAACTACCAACCTAAAGAACAGCATTTGAAATACGTGTGAAGTCACTCCTGCTTTGCTAATTGCACATTGTATTGAAACAAACAGTTCAACTCAAGTTAATGCATTGATGTTTTGGAGGGAGCAAAACTGAAAGCTACAATATACCCTATTAAGCTAGGACTTTCTGCTTCGCTGTCAGAATCACCTATACCTTGCCTGTCCATTTTAACAGAGTGCTTAGTTTGTATCAGTCTTTTCCATAGGAAATTACTCATGCCCTGAAACACAGATTTCCTTTCCCCCAGTCTTTGTGACATTGTCTAAAGAGAGTACCTCTCCAGCCACAGAAGCAAAGAGATAAGAGGGGCTCCGTCAAGAAAAACAGTCACTGTTGCTGCTACTGTTACTGTGACCCGAGCAGACAGGCTGCAGATTTATCAGGAGTGAAGGCACCTGCTGAAAGTCCACAAGGAATGAAGTGTCCTTGGCCTTAAACTGTTAGGACAGTTTACTCTTTAAAGCTTATTTCCTGTTTGGTTTGCATCGTGCTTAACATCCGAGGCTAGGTGAGGTAACCTGTTTGGAAAGAAATATTATTAGCATAATCACTGTTTTATTAAAACAACGTTGTGGAGGCACTGTGTTGTCATTTACAGACAAATGAAGGATGAGATCTTTCCTGAGATCTTTCTTGCATCAAAGAAATCAACATATTCTTGTGTGTGGGTGCCACAACCCACACAGCTGTAATATTTTGAAGGACTAAAATCTAAATAAGACACTTTGTTCAGGGAGGAAGATGACACAGGTTCCAAGTACCCAGTAATGCGATTAGCACACGGCAATGCATCAATATTCTGGCTTTCTTGATATGATTCCTTCTCCAGTCTTCATTGCTGTAGTGAGTTGAGGTGGGTGGGTTACAGATTAAAGGCTTAATGGAAGAAAATGTGTTATAAACAAGGTTTAAGCTGATACAGCTGCACGAGGTTGCAGAATTACTCAGAAGCCATTAACTCATCAAAGACTGTATTTTCTAAATAATGGGAAATTACTGTAACACATCTTTGTGTTCTTCCTCACAAGTTTATGTGTTCAATAACAGGGTAGAGTTTTGACTTTGGAAAAACATTCTCTTCATAAACTATTACTGTAAACTAAAAAGTATAAATTATATCAATAATGCTGCTTTGTCTAGTTTTTTTCATTTCCAAAATGCATTTGAGAAAAAGACAATAACTACACTTTTCAATTCGAAGTTTCACAACAGGATTTATTGGTGCCATCTACTGGCTATTTACTCCTTTTAAATTTCAACAAATTATGAATAATGTGTTTTAAATGCAGAATAATAAGAACATTATGAGCATCATAACTGAATCAGCCAACATCAAACTATGTAATTGGCAAATCTGTAACATTTAAATTACATTAAGTCAAACATTGGTACAATGTTCCAACAGTGCAATTCAATTATGAAGCTTTTAGATGTGCCAAGAGGAGCAAGCTCGAGCCAGTGTACAAGTGCTCGTGTGCAGACTCCAAGCACTAACACCACACACATCTTCCTGGTGTGTCAGAGGAAGGCTTCTCCTCACAACTGCCAAACATTTGAGATCCCTCCTCCCTAAGGCATGAGCATGTGGGGCACTAACATGTTCATGCAGCAGGTAAACATGGTCACATTGCTGTTTGCCTTTGCTGGAGGGACGTTCCAACAAAAAATTTGATAGAGAAAATGGTGCCTTAGCTCATAGCCCAAGCAAATTGTGAATGTTTCTGCTGAGGGTGGGTTTAAGCAAGCTGGATGGCGCATGGGCATGGAGGGAATGGCACACAGCCAGTTCCACCACATCCATTGCGAAGATGGTAGGAGCAAGCAGAGCTTGAGAGGGATCTGCTGTGTGCCACTGCTGCATCCCCTTCCACTAAATTTGTTGAAAGGCATCTGAAGATGACCTAGGATTTAAATAAGGCTTTAAGTCACTTATGCTTTTTGTAGTAAAAAATTTTAAACTATAATTGTTTGAGGCAGTGTCAGGGAAAGATCAGCAAATCAATATTAACTGGAATGTTAACAATATCTCCAGTGCCAGGTGAGAAAAGTATTTACTCATCCAAGTAGCTGCATCCCTAATCAGCAATATATCTGAGCACATGATCAAAATACTTAATCACACTTAAAGGTGCTTTGCTAGATACCAGTGAGAGTGCTCACATTTCCTACTCTGGTTAGTCAAGACCTTAATAGAGCCAGAAACAAATATATTTAGATCACGGCTCTGAGAACCAACCTCTGGAATAACTTGCTTAGCAACTACGTTGTGAGCAAAGAAAGTATGTTAGTAGTTTAAAAAAAGGGTTCATGCTTCCTGTTCTCTGCCTTTCCCTGTCATCTAACAAAAACGTGAGAGTCTTCGGGGAAAGAAAAGAATGTTACTTAGCCATATCTATTTTTCAGAAATTTATGTGCAAAAATGCATTCTGATGGAACAAATTAAGTAATTACTTTATATAATGCTGCGTTTATACATTATGGTACTAGTACAGCTTACAGCTAAGGCTGCAAAACTCCTGATAATACCCTATTTTCAGATGCTTGCTCCTTTAACAAATGTTTGTGGTTTGGCTGAAATTTCCTCACCCTGGATCTTTGTCTGGTTTTTCAGCAAAATTTCACATTAAGTTGAAATCATTAAAATCATGCAAGACATGCTGGTTTTCCCATATTAAAATTGTAACAGAAGTTTGTCTGAGAATTTGTCAACACTATACACTGGGAAGCAGAGACTTTTCCCTTGGTATAGATGGTCCTAGATAGTTGTCCTGCCATTCCCATGAAATGCCTATAGACTTAGTCAATGGAACTAGAAAGGAAAGTGAGTTAATTAGAAATCTGGTGGAGTGTGAATCTGCACTGAACAGGTTTTGTCCCTGCAAGGTTTCAGTGTGTCTGATGCTGTTCCCAGAGCTCAGAGCAACTCTACAACTTCATCAAGGGCTGAGCAAGAACTTCCCAATGTCTTCTGCAGAAGTGGAGTGGACAAACTGTCCCTTGGATGCTCCCAAGGCTCTCACTGCCAGACCCCTAGAGTATGCAGCCTCTCAGAGCTCATGAAAAGAAAAATGTATTATTTCTAGAATGGGAAGAGTTACTGAGAGAGACTAGGACAGAAGCCAGCTGGAAGATGAGAACTGAATCAATGACAAAAGATAATGTAGGTGAGTGTTACCATACAGTACATACATTAACTTCCTCAACTTGCAAATAACATTTAATTTAACATAATTTGCTTGTTTGTACAGAAAATTCAATTCCAGGTATCAAGTTACTCCATGTGCTCAAGTGGCAGATCTACATGGATAAGCAGCAGCTAAGCATGATCCTCCTCATGATTCATAGAGGTGCTAAAATGGTTTGGTGCAAGGGAATCTGGAGGAGTTTTGTGTTTCTGTAGGGTTACACAGGCAATGACACACAAAATTTCTGCATGAATAGAGAGCTTCTGGATGCTTATTGTCCTCTGAATAACCATGTGCAGGTTCACACTCTCCACAATCCATGGATGGATTCTCTGGATAAATGCGCCAGACTGCACAGACTATCTCGGGGTTCATTAGAAGAGAGGCAGTGCTGCTTGAACATCATCAAACCATTCCTAAATCTGGTTTGCATGTCTCGGCATCTGGTGTTTCCTGTTCCAGTCCTGAAGCGTGGAGCAACTTGCATGGCTGAACAGCAGCCTGATGAGACCTTGGGTGGCTCCATGCTGAGAAATTTGGTCACCTCTGCTTGGTAACCTTCAGCATTTCTATAGTTAGGACTCATTAGCTCAGGCCTGTCTTTGTGAACGTGGTTGAGCACTACTGGCCAGTACTTGTCTGGTATTTGTGGTCTCAGCCAGCAGCAGGTGTGGGAGCAGTAGGAGAACAGTTCACACATCCTCGAGCTGGGTGTCTGGAACACAGCAGTAGTCTGAGCACCAAAGTCACCACAATGCTCCTCCTTTGCTTGAATAATCATTTTGCTTCGTTCTCACCACAGCATCCCTTTCCTCAGCAGATACTTCAGATTACTTCCCTTTCTTTCATTAAATTCAACCACTAAACATCGATTTCTAATATCAATGTCTCCCTGCGCTGTAGCCTTACCTACTGAGTGCTCGCACCCGCCGTCTCCTGAGGATTCGGGCCTTTTGCAGGACGGTGGCAGCACGGGTGGCAGTAAAAGTGCCGGTGAAAGCAGCAGCAGGGGTGGCAGTGAAGGTGGCAGTGAAGGTGGCAATGAAAGTGGCAGCGAAGGTGGCAGCGAAGGTGGCAGCCAGGGTGGCAGTGAAGGTGGCAGTGAAGGTGGCAGCGCGGCACCGGCCGCCCTGTCCCGCGGAGACCTCCCGTGTGGGAGACCTCAGAGGCCAAGGTGCGTTTGGAAACAAACCTCAAGATCGCTTCCAACGGCGGGACAGGTTCATGTCCCGAACTCGAATGTCTGTAAACTGCCGTCACTGTTTATACAGTGCATTACAGAGGTGTTTAGGAAAACCCCAACGCCGAGTCTGTTTGAAGGGCTTTTCACGCCGTTCGTGTCTGTGCTACCGTCCCGGGCCCTTCTCAGCCGGGGCTCCTCCTGCTCGCCAGGCGCGCTGGCACAGCTCGCACCGCCCCGGAGCCCCGGCCACAGGCAGGATCGCTGCTCGCCTCAGCCCGGCAGCCCCAGCTCGGGCCCCGCCCGCCGCCACCGGCCCCCGGCCCCGCCCGCCGCCACCGGCCCCCGGCCCCGCCCGCCGCCACCGGCCCCCGGCCCCGCCCGCCGCCACCGGCCCCCGGCCCCGCCGGGGCGGGAAGGTGCGGCCGTCCCGCCCCGCCCGCCAGACGCCACATCCTGCAGGTGCCGCGGGGCGGCCATCGCGGAGGGGCCGCTGCCGGTGAGTGCGGCGGGCGGCGGGTCGGGCCCCGTCCCGTCTCGTCCCGGGGAGCGGTGACTCCGAACCGGAGCGTCGCCGCGGGGTGGCCGCCCGGAGGCGGGTCCCGGTGAGGGGGCGGCGGGGGCGCGGCCCGGGCGTGGCGGGGATGCGGCGCCGGGGCAGCGCCTGGCGAGCCGCGGGTCCTGGGCCGACTGCACCGCCGGGCCCGCGGGCACCGCTTCCCAGGGCGGGGCTGGGAACGGGGCGCTGGGAGCGGCGGTGCCTCCGGGGCCCCGGCGGGAGCGGAGGGCGAACGCGCCTCTCCCGGAGCGCGGCTGCGCTCACCGCGGCCCCGGCGGGGTGTGTGGGGCCGGGGAGGGCCGGGGGACACCGGGCCGGCGGAGCTGCCCTCTCGCCTGCGGGCCGGCGGGGAGCTGAGCTTGGCCTTCGGACGGGTGGTCGCGGTCGGGTTGTTTCTGCTCTTCACTTTCCTGTCCTGTTTCTGCACGTACAGGCTCGAAGAAGAAGGGATTTAGTAAAATCGCGCTCAGCCAAAATGGGGCAATACCTCAAGCAGCTGTGAGGAGTCTGATTGTGTGCCTTACTGCCTTGCGCTGGAGCCAGCAGAGGAAGATGTGTGCTTTTATCCTTGTGCAACGCCAGTCTGTATAACTACTGAACAGAGCAATGTGCTGAAGCTGGAGATCCTAACAAAATGGGAGCACTTGTGTTCTCTGCGATTTGCAGTTTACTTCTAGCTATGGTGCGAGGGCACAGCTTATTCACATGTGAGCCAATTACTATTTCCAGATGTTCAGGAATGCCTTACAATATGACTTTTTTCCCAAACATCATGGGACACTATGATCAGGACACGGCTGCTCGCAAAATGGACGTAAGTTCTCCCCACCCCACTGTAGTATGTAACAAATTTGCCATTAAGGAATTATTTGGGATACCTGTTGCTCTGAATGACAAGGCAGATAATGTTTACTGAGTAGATGCTTTTTCAGAGTGTCCTAGAGCTCCTTGGTTGTATAAGCACTATGTAAGGGACCTACTGATTTCCTCCCTCCACCCTGCCTTGGATCCTGTATGAGAGTGGAAGAGGAATGGGTGTAGCCCAGCATTGTGGCTATTCAAAGCATTTTGGCAAAGCTGATCATGTATAGCTCAGGCACCTTACTGTTGTGCAGAGCAATTGTTGAAATTCTCAGGGGAAATAGTTTATTATATCCTGGCCCACCTGAACTCAGTGCAAAAATCATGTTTAGAAGATGCTCTTTGGTCTTCTCTCAGCTTACATCAACTGAAGAGAAGCACCTGAAGTTATTCTTAGCCCTGTTCTCCATTGTGGCTTTTGCATTCTGTTGTCTTCTGACTGGATGGTGAAACTTCTGACTGAAAGAGCAACTTCACTCTTTTAAGCTGAAAATAAGCACTGTTCTTACCTGAACCAACTCTAAGTGTGGCTCCCTTGAGAATATGCCACGTTGTGGAAAGGCTTTGCTGGTAGCAATACCTGTAAAGGGTGAGAGCCTCTCTGGGTGAGAGGCTTGTAAAACAAGTTTTAAACCTGTTTTAATAATGGCTTTTCAGTGGTAAGGGGAGGGGGAAAATCTTAACACAGGTCTTGAAAAGCTCAGTGTCTTGTGTTATGCAGACAGTGAAACAGAAGTGAGGTGAATACTAAGTTTCTGTTTTTTAAAAAAATTTATATGTGGTGTTGGAGGTACTGCTACTGAAATCTTATTTGCATACTCTTTACTGAGCTTGGAGGAGGAGCATGGCTCAGTTGCCAAAACATGCTTTTAGTGTTGCTTGGGATAATCACGATTCCCTGTTTGGCCACCAGCTGTCAGCCTGCAATGGCACAGGCTTTGGTCTCATACTGATTTTGTCAGCCCGGTGTAGATGTATGGGAAATTCTGGTATTGAATGTTGAGCCATCTCTATGCAAGCAACTGAATTCAGCTGCATATCTCTGACAGATTGGGGGCTTTTAAGTTGGAAGGCAGGCTATAGGATTCAGTTGTGAATTGTGAAGTGCCTTTTCTGGTCATTTGTCAGGAATGCTTCCTGCAGTGCCTGCCACTTTGTCTCCTCAGGTACTGCTGCTGCTTCTTACTTGGTGTGCCTTAGCTGCAGCCGTTGAGCCAACGCTTGTCGGAATTTATGCCTTCCAGTCATGCTGCTGTTAGGGCAGAGAGACCACAGAGCCATTTTTATTAGGTTGCTATGACTGACTTTTCTCAACTGTCAGTAGCTTGTGCCTAGCGCATGTATGGAGGGAGTTCCATCTGGGAAGGATACATGGCTTACATTATATATAGCTACTTACCTTCTTGCATAGCTATTTCATTAAAAGTTGCCTGGCATTGAGAAGTTTTGTTGTTTTCTGTTTCCATCCTGTCACCTTGTAACCACCTCTGACTACTACTACAGTGGTTGATCACTACTCAGCCAACTGGCTGGGTGGCTGTGGGGAACAACAGTGTCTGTTAGGATTTGATTTCCCTGTCCTCTTTGATTTGCTTCCTAGTCTCCTGTCATTGCCACTGCCTGGCCTCTAATTTGGTATTTCTCACTACTATAGTGCTGTGCAGATATTTCTGAACTGCCTCTTGTGTGGTGGTCTGCGTGCCTTTATTTGTGGTCCAGCAGTGATGATGGATTGCTTGGTCAAAGTGAATTTTTAAGACAGCAGCTTTAGAAAGGGAGTTTGCTCCCATTCTGTGTTAAGCTAGTGTTGAATCTGCTGCTAGTGGTTAGATTCAGAATTAATATGGTAAAAGCTTATGGTGGTTCATTGCTGGGCCTTCTTTCTGAGAGGGACCAATGTGTACCAATGTCACTTACACACTTTGATGTCATTTGGCATGTTGTTTAGTAACAGCAGCAGTTTGTCCATAGTTGATTGCAACAGAGAAGCTTCTCAGGATTGTCAAAGGGTTCTGCATTTCAGGGGACTTGGTGTTGCAGCAGGGGAGGAAGAGTCACTGACTTCCGGAATAGTGTTTAATTTCATTTTGCAGCCATCAAGAGGTAGTGGGTTGGGAGGTGGAGGAGACTTCAGTTGTTTTAAGAGCTAGAATTTTTCTGTAATTTTCACTCCAAACTTTATTCATACCAAAGAAGGAATTTTAATAGCTTGTTTGCACTCCATAGGAGTGCTTTAGTTAGATCCTCAGAAGGAATGCAGAAAGGCTTTCTTTTTTAATTCTATGTTGTTCTACCCCTTCCCCTCTTCTCAAGACTGGACATGAGACTTAACATTTTAGCATGTAAGATCTCTTTGAGGTTGAGGCTTGCAGTATTTTGCTCCCTGTATCTTAACTGACTTTTGAGTAAGATGCTTAATCATGCAATCCTAAGGCACGAGGTAGAGACTTCTTCAAGAAATCAAAAATATTTTGTGCAGAGAGAGCTTTAATGTTAGCTCAATGTTATGTTTCTGTCCCCTCTGAAAACTTTTGGGGAGTGTTTACTCCCCAAAAGGACAAAGATTTGTCAAGGGGACAAGTCTCACCTGAAGGTGAAGTTCATTTTCCAAAACAGTGGTAACTCAACAGTGTCCCTCTCTGAAGGCTCTACGGGTGTGTTCTGCTGCAAGGGGGTGTTGTATAGCCAGAAGAACTGTGCTTTTCATCTGCTGGTGCACAAAGTCTTCTGTACAGTTTCTCTGCTCTCTGGGAAGGTGTTCAATTGGTATTTCTGGATGGTGTCTTCATAGAAATGCCCCAGGAGAGGATGATGTGGAGCTACTGTCTCAGGTAGCAGTTGTCTTTCAGGAAAGCAGCTGATACATGGTCTTACAATTCTGCCTCTTGTATCCCCTGTTCATAATGATGTACTATAAACCAGAACAGTGAAGCAGTAGAGCAGGAAAAATACTAACTCAGTGCTAGGGCCTCGGTTATGGACGTTCTGGCTAGTGAGGAATAGTCCTCTGGGATCTTATTTTCTGCAATAAAAAATATGTAATTTCCAGTTATTCTCTGCATTCACCCATTTATTTATTTAGTTTAATTCCAAGCTTTCAATTTGGCAGACTGAATTTTGGCTTCTTGAGTTTTGCTTTATATTTGGATAAGTTTTGTTTACACAACAAATGGTGATTTTAGGAAAGTAAAACTGCATGGGTTTGTGGTGTGAAGTTTTGTGTATGTTTGCTAAACAGCTGCATGGCTGTGGAATCGGATTATTTGCTGATGCCTAACATCTCTGCATCGCAAAGCAGTTCAACAGTAACACTGCTCTTGTTACTACTAGTTCAGGTTGGGAGATGGAAGATCTAGGGTTTGTCTGATGAGGAAAATAGGTGGACATGGCAGAAGATCGGGTTCATTACAGCTGTACTTAGATAAGTGTGACTCCCCCTCGTGGTCATCCACAAAAGCAAGTCACTTCTAATTACAAAGTAATTCCTACTTTAACTATCCTGGAATAGGTTGTCAACTGAAGGCATTATTCCAGCAAGGCAGAGAATATTACAGTGTTGAAACTTGCATTCATATCTGTTAATCTGTTCTGCTGCAGTTCTGCAATGTGCCCAAAGGAGACAAGACCTTAAGACTTCCTAATGTGGGCAAGATCCACAGGTCTGTAGAAGTACAAAGGGAAAAGGCTTGCTAGTGAGTTTTTAGTGCAGACTATAGAAAACACTGGAAAATGTTGCACAAAGAACAATAAAGTACCTCAGAGAGCCTGAAAAAATGATTCAGTAGTGAGTTTTCCATTCAGTTCTGAGTCCATGGCCATGTGCCAGGATATGTGTGTGCGTGTCTATGGAGAGTTATGTGCAGCTGGCTGCAGCAGTGGCAAAAATTGTGTAAGAACTGGGGTCGGTTTGAACCATTTGGAGGGGGTTAAAAAATACCTTCAGAAGTTTGACACTGAAGTTGCATGAGTTAAAATTTGTGATATATTGGCTTAATTTGTTTCTGCTAAATACAAATTTACAATTAATTCAATATAACAATACTTAAACAAACCTGGAAACTGGTGTCTGTGAGCTTAAATTGGTACGTCTGTGTGTATACACACAGGAAGGAGGAAGCTGTCTACCACTGTAGGTTGGGAGTTGTAGGGAAATAAGTGCTGTTTTGTGAGAAGGTTATTACTAGGATATCCTGCAAAATAGCACAGGTGTGAATTTACTTAATCTCTAGAGACAGCCATCTTTGCTACTCCCTTGTACTCCATATATGTGAGCAGTGCTTGGACTACTAGTACTTAAAACTTGGGGTTTAAATCTCAGCATCTCTTAGGAAAACAGTCAATATTCTCGATCTGCTTTGAGTTGTGTTTTGTCCCTGGTGTTGCCTCAGACCCTAAACTGGACAATGTGTGCAAAGGTGTGGACATTGTCCTGACGGAACAAGCACAAAGGACATTTTAATTCATATTTTATTTGTAACAATTTTGTTGTCTCTTTATCATGGTACTAAGGAGCAGGGAAGGCTTTTTACAAAAGTGGTAAATGTAGAACGTAATGTATTACTGTGTACAAACTGAGGTAAGTTTTTTAGCTTCTCAGAATGAAGTGGTGGTCACAAAAGATTGTGGTGATGAAACAGCTAAACTGATGCTTGTTAAATGGAAGTTGGCAGATGCCTAAGTATTTTTTATAGATGCTTCATATGGATCAAAGGAAACACAAGGTAATACAACTGACTTCTCTGCTGGGTATGTCTCTACCAAAACACGGAATAGTTAGACATGAGTAATTCTGTTTCGAGCATCCCCATGGTACTTGGAAAAAAGCATTGACTAAATGGTCAAAAACATATGAGTTATCTGTGTAATTGTATAAAGTACCATAAAAATTTGGGGTGTGTCTTCCTTTTTTATGCCCTCTTGCTCTCAGGTGTTCCAAAGAAACATACATAATCTTTAGTTCTTAGAGTGGTGCTTATAGTGTCATGCATAAACCATTTTTGCTGATTCCTATGAGTACAGTAAATTACAGCCACTAAGAAAGTATTTGTTGCCAGTAGTACTGAGGCCCTTCATCAAATGTGATTGGCTTGTGCAGACTGATTGAAAGCAGACAGGCCAATGTGTGTAATCCTTTTACCCTGGCTTTAAGCATATCAGTCATCTGCAACATCTGCTGCTGCTTTCTCTGAACAGCAGTACTTGTCCACTTGATAATGTGAATAGCACTGTGTTGCTCTTTGTGCTGCAAGGATGCTGTTTAGAATGCATGAGAGTCCAAAGTAATGCCTGCTTGAGGTGGTGGTGACAGTGGGATTCCCAAGAGCATCCTTTTTATCCATGTTCAGAGGCTCTGCCTACACTAGCAAGTAATTTAGTGTTGCAGGAGTGGATCACTAGGTGAAGTTGTCAGCACACTTCTTGCCTGTCTGCTGCCTGAGACAGAGGAGTTTGACTGTGGGCTAGATTTTGGCCAGTCTTGCTGTGCATGACTCAAGCTGGCCTGTGGAAGGCTGTCTTGCAGATCTTTCTCAACAGCAGACTTCTGGGAAATACTGTGATATCTTGTTTGTCTCCTGTGGATGTCTGTCCATTCTGCAGTGCCCTGGTTAATGTTCAAGTGTAGCTGCAAGCTGTGGTCATTTCTTAGTCTTGCTGTGCAGCCTTACATCTGATTTCCTCCTCTGCACATTCAAATCTGAAATGTGGTCACTGGTTAAACCAAGGCACCATAAGTGTGCAGTGATGGACTTAGTCCTGCGGCTGTAGCCTACTCCAAGGGGACAGCCGTGGATTAATGGAGTCATGCAAGCTTCCCTTCTATTATATAGAGAAGGAAACCAGGAACAGAGCTACTGAGTTTGGAACTCTTTGCCTTCATTGATAGGAGGCAGTTAGGGCTTGGAAGCTGAGCCATCTAGTGAGAACACATCATCCTTGGAGCTGGGGAAAGACAGCAGTCAGTACAAAGCTTTCAGACATAGAAAAGTGCAATTTCCAAATAATCTTAGTGTTTTTATGGAAGTGGCTGTTGCCCAGTGGAACCTTGAGTGTGAGCTTTACCTAGTCATTAGCAGATCAGATTAGGTAGGACAGGTCTGCTGAGGGTGCTGTGTGACCATGATTTGGAAGGTCATCTTCAGATACCTTTCTTTGAATAGTAGGCAAGTGGACAAAATTGTATATTGTTGTGTGCAGATGGTCCACACTGTTTTCCTTCTGCTGTCCATGAGTTGTCAAACTGTGTGGGATCAAGCAACTCAGTAACAGCTCACACCCAGTGCTTTGGCCCATGGCAGCTCTGGCAACAGCTACTGGATTGTCTTGAAGGCTTTGATGGACCAAGGTTCTCTGGTGGACATCTTTGCAAGGCTTGTGGTGTTCATGTCATCTTCAGATCTAGCCTAAGAATGGCAGAGCATCCTGATGTCTTTCTGAAGAGAGCTTTGTGGTGGTCAGGTGTGAGATGTTCTTTGTCCACAGTTCTACTGTGGACAAAGGAGGATGGATGGAGCTCAGGCCCTTGTTGTGTGGCGGTGGAGGTGAAGTGCAGGTTTAGTTTTCCATTTGCAGGATGGATGTTCAGGGTGGCAACTTGGTGAAAAGATGTTACCTATGCCTTCATTGATAAGGACCATAAAAGGCAGATGGTCCAGAAAAGAACCACATGGGATGGGGAATGTGGTCAAATGTCCATGGTTTCTTTTCTAGTTTGACAGTGCAATGATTAAATCTGACGATTTCTAAAACTACTTTCGTGTCATCCCTTTGGTTCTCTACTGTATTCCAGAGGGAGTGGGAATATCTGCACCACTGAGACTCACTGCCTTTTTCTCACTTTCAATGTTGACCGCTGATTCACCAGCCCTTAGGGGCAAACATGGTTCCTTTGTCACATGGTTGCCTTTGTGGGTCTTTTTTGTGTACTGTGTGCATCTGTGATTGCTGTAACACAGTGGTAATTTGCTTGCATGAGGAAAAGATGCCTATGTCTGTTGTCTTCTTCTGAACTATGCAGGGCAGATGAATGGAGACTTGCTTCCTTTCTGCTTAGCTATTGGAAGAAGGGGAGTAGTGCAGGGGGGTGTGTAAGAGCTGTGTAAGTAGCTACTGTAGATGTGGGGAGAGAGGCCTGGATAATCGGTCCTTGCAGGACATGTCCTCTTGCCAAAGATACCTGCTCCTCTAGAGAAGAGCTTCCAGGGAGAGAGAAAAAGAAAATCCGTCTTTACTGTACTTAAACTTCTGGTAGATCTAGTTGTTTCAGAGAATAACCACATCCTTCCAAGCCTGGCTTATGCTGTATTCCCCAGAGGGCCTGCATAACCAGACTTCTTTAGTCTCAGTAGCTACTTCCACAAAGCACTTAGTGGCCAAACTCTCCATACAGTTGTCTTGCATACAAAAATTAAAAGCCGTTTTTTGGGGAGGGACTGTACCCATCCAGCCTCATGGCGACCTAGCAATACCCATGTGCCAAGATGCCAAGTCCCAGCTAATGCTCTTGCAAGGAAGGTACAATGTGCCCCATTTTAAAAATCCAGCTGGGTGGGGGATCTCTCTGGGATTATACCTGGAGCTACAAACAGAACATTATATGCCAAAGGTTAACATGGCCCACAAATTATAACATGACAGGGAGGAAGAAAAGGTGGCCTTGAATTTTCAGAACAGGAGAAATAGGGAGGATAATGAGGGGAAAGTCACCAAAATGAGCACTGTGGGCTAACAGTAAGGAAACAGTATCTAATGCAGGCATTCAAAACTAGTGAGTGTCTCTAAGTATGACCAGCTGGAGGTGGTGAAAGCAGAAGACAAAGGTAATGACTGCAGGTGCTGAGGTTTATGACTGCAGCTTCGTGGGCTTCAGCTTGGTCAGATGACTTGTGCATGCCTGACTGACATCTCCTACATCATAAAAAAGTTGGGTTTTTTTAGGACTACTAAAGTTTTCATTTAAGACTACTTAAAAATGTATGAAGTAGGCAAGAAAGAAATGGTACGGTTACTACTCTGGTAACTTGGGTGGTGCTTTTGTGCTGAAGTGTGTCTCCACACTCACAGAGAGAGAGTGAAACATGAATTTGGATGACTTTTGGAACCAGAGCAGTAATGACTTCTGCTGAAATGTCTTTGAAGTGGGGTTTTTTTTTAATGATAACAGACAGTCTGTCAACATTATTACAGGTAATCCTCTACATTGAATTCTGCACAAAATGTTCAGCTATAAATCCATTTACTCCTGTAATACATGGCAGATACATGGAGAATTTAAGATTTGAGATTCTTGTGCTACCACAGTCCAGATGTAATGAAGCTCTGTCTAGATTTAGGATGTTTGATGGCCTGCAGTGTACTTTCCTTCAGTTAACTTATTTCGTCAGTCTTTTATGCTCTGTGTAGTTTACACAAAACCTAAACCAGATACAATGTATAACTGGAAATCTTTATATAAATAGTTCAGTTCTGTAATGCTTGGGCAAAGCTCTCATGTTTGTTATGGGTTGTAAATTACAGAGGCTGGAATATCTAAAATTTAGGTCAAGCCATAATTTGGGTTAGAACAAAAAATGCAGTGCATTTTGGTAAGAAGCTATTTTGAAAAGTATTGGAAATACTTGGACCTTAGTTTGCTTCAGAACAACTTCTTAGTAAGATGTTATATTCCTCTTTATATTGTTTATAACCTTTGCTATAGTTAAAAATTACAGGGATATATGTATTTTTATTTTATATATAGAAATACTTAAAGGGAAAATATGGAATTGAGTTATTTTATTTCAGAAAGAAATTCTGTTGCTGGATCCCTGCATGGGCCATTCACTTAAGGTTGGACTCGATCCTAGTGAGTCTCTTCCAACTCAGAATATTTTGTGACTCTGTATAGTTAATGCAAAATAATTCAGAGTGTATAAAAGTGACAAAGTAGACTTGCCTGCTGTATCATTCTGAGTCTGTGTCCATTTATACTGTCAATGACAACCTCAGTGCCCAGGTGTGCTGTTGGAGTGGTTTTTTTGAGTTTGATTTTTTTTTTTTTTGGTTGGTTTTTTTTCTTTTTTATTATAGTCATGAATGCCTTGCTGTCTTGCTGACCTTTATAACATTCCCCCATGTGTCTTATTCTTACTCTGGTATGATTTCTGATTGATAGTCCCATTACCTTTGAATAGCTAATACAAAAGTTCAGACCAGAATATATATATATGCAGACACATTAGTGTATGTGTATATAGCTATATATGTGTATGTATATTGCATGTTTAGGGGTGAATGATGCTGAAGAGTTTGCAGATAGACTCGTTCTTGTTGCAAATATGTTAAATATTTAGCTGATGAGTGATTCGGCTCCCTGAGCAGTTGCCCAGCTGGGATCTGAACTGTTACCTGGATAGTTCAGCTTGAGATGGGTGATGAACTTCAGTCGCACCGAGCTTGCCCCGCACGGGCATCTGGCTGCCTGCCGGCCAGTCCCTGGGCCAGGCACTTCCCAGCACAGGGCTTCTGAGATCAGAAGCCGGCCTTTGCCTTCCAAACCATTATCTTCAGGCTCTGACTGCAGGCAGCTCCGGAGCACACGGCAATGGGAGGAGCAGGCTGCTGGGAACAGTCCAGCTTATCAGCCACTGCACGTTGGGCTGTCCCCAGGCTTTGTTCACAGCCCTTGGACAGTCTAAGTGCATGTGTTGCCTTTGCTGTTCAGTCGAAGGACAAAAATAAGCTCATATCTTTGCAAACATCTTTCGCTGCAGAGCAGCATCGTTTGTCCCCCTGGCTTGTTTACTACCCTTTTCTTTTTCTGCGTCACCCCCACCCTCTACGAGCTCTTTGAACTCCAGATTTTCCTAGAGTAGGAAACCTAAACTATTTTGTCTTTTAAACTGCAGGGGCAACCTCCTTTGTACTCTGACAAAATACTTCCTTCTTATCTATGTAAATGTTAAATTGATTACATTTTAAAAATGTTTGCAAAGCCTTTGGGTTAAACACAGCTATATATGCCTTTATTCTATTGTGAAAGCTGCAGAAAGTAGTGATGCTTTTTTAAAAGCAGCTTATTAAAATAGAAGTCAAATTCATGTGTGTTTGACGGTTTTCTTTTTACGCCTGTCAAATTAGGATGCACTAATAATGCATATTAAAATTACATGTGTTTCTGTTTATAATATATATCTTATATATGTTTATAGCTAAAATATTTTGTTCCTATTGGTGACTTTTAGTTGTGAAGAACTTCTGTTGTTTTACCCATGTAATTTTAACTGAATTGAGAAAATATAGATTACAACTGATACTTGCTGCTGGCAGCAGTAGTTGATGATTACCCACAACTCAGGGACATGGAATATATGGGCCCCCAAATGAGTTCATACCCTGTTCTTTGGTAGTTTAAAGGATGGTTGACATTGCACTAATATTCCTGAGCGTTCTCATGTTTCTGTTTTGCAGTTCTGCTGTTAAGTAGCAGCTTTTAGCAGGCATGTAGCAGCAAGACTCTGACACTTAAGCTGCCTTGGCCTCCTGCAAAATCCTTACATACCAAATTAAGTGTCTTTAACTTCCTTTGATCTAAATTCATCAGTGTAATTTCCAATGGGAAGCACCTTTTCTCAGTGTTCCTTTGAATCTAATTGAACTTGAAAATTTCATCCTTCATTTAGTTTTGTGTATTGGGACATTTATTTATCATGACTTAGTTAATTGTGCATGAGCTAGAAGTCAGAGATTCTTGGCAGCTGATTCACTATGGCCATCAGCAAATTGCCACCCTTGCCAGCCCATCTAAGAATTGCATGAAGGCATTAATCTCTCTGGGTATGATGCTAATCTTGTTTGCATCCATTCCAGAATAACTCTATTGCAACAATAGCGTAGGATTAAATCAACCGTGCCATACTTGTTCCACTGTTTTTAATTGAGACAGATTATCATTGTAAAAGTGGCTAAAGCTATTGTGAAGATTGTTAACATAGGTCTGTGAGTATGAAGAGTAATTACTGTCTCTTCTTCTGAGATCATTTATGTGCACTGTGATTGACAGTGGCTGTAGTTCCTGACTATCAGATCTGAAAATTTATATGTTTATAAATATATTTGGGTTAGGGTTTGAGGCTGTGCTTCGGTTCTGTAGTGACTGGTTAGTAGGTATGTTTGTATGGTAGTGTAAATTATTAAGAATTTATTTTCAATTATTAATAATTAAAGTGTCCTGTGAGAAGCAAGGAAGTTGGTGATCCTTCTGGGTCCCTTCCAACTTGAGATATTCTATGACTCTAATTTTTCATTATTTAGGTAGGTGTTATTTCCTGTAAAGCAGATATATAGTTACATGCATAGCAATGTGTATCTTTAATATAGGTTGGAATCTGAGGTACACAGTGTAGTTGTAGAAACACAGATTTAAGTCTGCCTTTGCTTCAGTGAAATAAACAGTTACGTAAGGAATGAGGTTGTAATATTGTTGCTTTAGGTCACAAGATCTGTATCAAAGAGGTGCCGTGGCTTACCACTGAGACAGTTGGTGTCTGTCATTGTTTAACTTAGTTAACCTCAGTGTTAACTAGATTAATAAAGCTAAATATTTTAACATGGTAGGTAGAGCTCAGTGGTTAGGAGAACAGGTTGTTACTGTCTGAGATATCTGACTCCAGTGGCTGAACAAAGGCTCGAGTCTTCTGTGTATCTCAGCAATTCAAGGTATTTCCTGTCTCTTACAATAAAGGTTTGCCATACATGATTGTAACAAAGACCTTGATATTTCAATCCACTGTTTTCTATATAATGTAGGTATCTCTGTGACATTAATCAGCAGACTACAGGAGAATGTTTTCACTTGCTTGCTTTGGCATATGCTGGTAGTTATCATACATCAGAACCCTAGAGACTGATCATCTCTGGTAACGCTTTTCTCTAGGATCAGTCTGAGACGAGGTACAAAAGAGAGCTTTTGGGATGTCTGTGTGGAATGATGAACTTGTGTCTTGGAGTTATAAGCCTGCTAAGCATGAAAACAGAGAAGCATGCTGAGCATGGGATCCACATATAGTTCTAGGTTTCAATTTACTTGTTGGCAGAACACATTTAAGAATATGTTTGCTCCTAGACATTTATTCTGTGTTTTGCACCATTTGTTTTCACTTGTTTCAGTTGTGTTACTGTTTGTAGAACCACACCATAACTGGATTTCTGAGGTAGCTGGGCTTTGCTGCTGGAGAAAATATAGAAAAATAAACTATAGAAAACATAGACACAGCTCATAAGGAATCTAGGACTTACTAAGTAAGGTGTTCATGTTTTATTACTGGAAATTTGCATCCCACAGTCCTCAGTTCTTCACTGATACTGCTTGAGGCAGTGCCCCTCCTGCAGTTGCAGACTACATCATCTTAGACATTACAGTTGCTGTTAGCTTGTTGGTTTTAGTTTTTTATTTTTTTAAGGTTGTTACTGTATTATAGTTTGCCTTATACTTACTGAGTTTTGTTTCCCATTGTCAAGAAGACGAGTATATTTTAGGACTTATATGGGCTGTGTGAGTCTCCATTTCTGTTTTTCCAAGAGTATGGTTTCACTCTATTTTTAACATTCCTTTCATCCAGTGTGCAGATTTTCATCTCTTCTCCATATGACAGGGCAGTGGTTGCCAATGCTTGAAATGCTAAGTGCCTTAGTTTTCTGGAAGAGCAGATTTTGTGTGGTTGTGTGATGTGTACATCCTGAACTTCCCGAAGAAGGGAGAATTATGGTAAAGGTTCTGAGTTTAATCCCAGATTTGAATGCTTAGAACACCAGCATGTGCATCCATGCAACTTACCCAACTAACCACTTGGGTAAAATATGGTTGGTGGTTGGGATGCCCATGGTTCAGATAAAGTGCCCTTGAAGCAGCTGAATCTCACTGTCAGTGAGCTTGTGATCTTAGCTTTACTTTTTGCTTCCAGACCATGCTGCTGCAGGAGCAAATACTTTGGTTTTGGTTAGATTTGCTTTTATGGTCCATCAGGAAATGCACACATACTATTTTCTATGAGGAAACTTTTCCATATTGGCGAGCTGGAAGTGAAGCCCACATTTAAAGATACCTCATTGTTAGCATAGTTCCAGGCACAGTTCACTACCATTTCTGCTGTTCTTAAATGGTAAAAGAAGGCTGTTGTGGAAAATAAATCTGTATTTTACAAATCCCATTTGTGTGTTCTTGAGGCAAAGTTTTACATTTTATAGAGTTTCTTTGGTTGAGGAAACTCATTGTCTGTAAAATCTATTAGTTTTTTGAGGGACTCAATACTTTTGTTGAAAAGGGTAATTCATACAGTGTATTATACTTCAGTTTTTACAAACATGGTCCCAGCCTATGTTTTTTCAAAGAAACTCTGCTGGTAATCCATTGGGGACTTTGTTTTCCAAAGCCTGCCTAAAGAACAAGAAGAAAAGTAGGAATAAATAAGTGTTTTTTCCCCAACAAGAAGTATTAAATCCTGAGCTGATAGTTTCATGCTGTACCAAATAAATTACTACAGTGGTTCCCCCTAGTCACCTGTACTGAAACCTCTGATACGCAACTAACTCATAAGGGATGAAAGGATTGCAGAAAGATTTGTGCTAGATGCAAGTGGGCAATAAAATGGTAGGTGGGATTTAGGGCTGGGAAATGCAGAGTAGTAAGTATGGAGAAAAATAACGCCCAGAGTAATAAGTACGGGGGAGAAAGTAACACCCATTATCCATACAAGTGGATGGCATGATATTTTATTAGTTACTGTCGCTCAGAAAGTCTTTGTTGTCACTGGAAATGTGATGTCAGTGTTCAAATGTAGTCAAGGAAAATCAAACGTAAAGTGTATTATGAAAGGAGCAGAAATAAAAGTTTAAAGCATTACTATACTGATATATTAATGATAGCAGGAGGACAAAATTACATGAAAAAGTATAGTGCAATCTATACTTTATACTTAGCTGTTTGTTGAAACACAAGTTAGGCTGCAAAACCAGGAGTAACAGTAAACAGATAAAATGCAGTATTTTTTTAGCAATGCCTGCCTAAATTATGCAGGATAACTTACTGCTGTAGTATTTTACAAAGGGTTTAAGCTTGAATGATTGAAAAAGGGATAAGATGTGTTTTAGGAAGAAAGGTTTGTCAATGTCATTTCAACACAGTGGTTGTGTTACAACATGCAGCTTGTTTCCTAAACCCTTGATGGTAGGAAACTGGGATAGATGTCAGCTTGTCTTGCTACAACCTCCTTGCTACCAGAGTGTAATGAGGTGTCCAGCTGAATGGTCTGACTTGGGAGGTCAGCTTGTGTTTTCAGAACATCAAACTTCTTGCTCTTGTGTTTATATTTTCAGGTGTCATTAGGTAAATATTTTTAGCAAGCTGAAAGAAATTAAAGAAATACTGTAAGAGCAGTTACTCTTTGCAGCCAAATCCTTGAAATTCTACTCTGGTTGCCGTATGGGCTAAACATAGCATTCTTCCTAAAAATTTGCATTTTTCAATTTATCTGTTAAGGTGGTTTTGCATTTAAATAAAATATGCTGTTTAAACAAGTGTTTAGACAATGACAACATGCTTTAGTAAAACTCTTGCAAACATTTTATTTTTGCTTGTCATTTATTATCTACCTCTAATATGCAGTATCATTATACATACTGTGATTCTTGTGATATTTTAGCTTTTAAGGAGCTTCATATGACAGAAACTCTATTGGAGTTGTAAAGGTTGGTTTTATGTCCTGACTTTCTTCACTGGACATTTTCTTTATGCTTATTTTCTGTATCAAAGGAGTAGGCTTAAAATATGTAATCCTATTAGCTGTGTTGGAAAATGCTATTTAAAAACAGTTAGTTGCTTATCCAAATAGTTGTTAAATACCTTTGTAGGTAAACTTGGTTTCATTGATATAAATACTGAGATTTAAAAAAAAAAAAACTTTTCTAGAGCAGATTGCTGTTCTAGTGGTCTGAAAACATTTTTGGCTGGTAGTCCAAAACTTGTTCTAGAAAATTAATTTTACTTTTTATCAAGTGAAATGAGCTATGGGTGACAAAAAAAGAAGAATTCACAACAATCAAGACAAATTCTGCAAGACTTAATGTCAAAAGTAAACTCAGTTTCTGTAATAATTGAATATGACTACTCAGGCTATTGTCTTTATCCTAAGTTCCAGGAAGAACAGAGCAAATACAAATTAACAATTGAGAAGAAAAGAAACATCCTAATTATGTAAAGGGAATTTAATTAATGTAGAGTAAACTCCTGACTACGTTTTTCGACTGAAGCCGTGCAGCCTTTAGGAAGTAATCCAACTTATGAAACTGGAACACACCAGTTTTACCAAACTGGTATACCAGAACTACATTTCTTTCCTTGTCATGAAATACTCAAATCTTGGGTTCCTGCAAAGGCAGCTCCAGAGCAGGCATCCAGAGAGGGGATCAAACTTCTGTGTGCCTGTTGTAATGGCATGTGCAGATGCCTCACACAGCTGGAGTGCTCTGAAGGGTACTGCCAACATTTTTTTGGTTTTTCATAAAGCACTTTTATGTTGTTCTTGCTCTGCCTTATCTTCCTCCCCACACATTCCTGTATTTATTACCAAGGCCCCTCGAGGACTTGTAGATATTCCATTCTGTAAGGGAAAATGTATTTATCAATGTCTTTTCTTTTAAACTGCATGTTCAGTAGTGTGACTTGCTGTTTGGGTAAGGAGGGATGGATAGAATAGATAAATCGATAGGTAGATAGATTGTTTTCTTTGGGGGGATACTTAAAAGCTGACAAAAGTAAGGATACTGTTCTGGACTCAGAATCTAATCCTTTTACAGCCATTGGTTGAGTGCTTGAGAGACATAGATATTGATGGCAAAGAATTAAATCAGATTCTTACTAAATAAAAATCTTACTAAAAGCTTGGCCTACTTTGAAAATTCCATGCAGTGTCCCTGTTTAACATCACATTTCACAGTGTGTTAAATATTGTTTTAGCTTTCCTGATGCATGTATTTGACTATTTACATGTGATGTCAAGGTTCCTTTTTCCTGAAATACAAGAGCTTTAATCAAAAAGACAGCTTAAAAAGAACTTAGGCTGACATGATCCTGCAGATGGATTTCACCCTCAGCCATGGGTTAGTTCCCCCAGAGTGGTGTTTAAATCAACTTGTTACAGTCTCATGAGCTGGGGCAGGAAGGTGTACCTGGCAGGGTGGGCACTGCAGGGAGCAGCACCTTGCAGTGCATCCAAAGATTAGGGCTGGTTGGAGCACCATGGGATCAGAGCATTGCAGCACAAGGACACTCCACCAGCTGCCCTTTGCTTCCCTCTCTTTTCCCTGGCATTCCCTGCAGGCCTGGTGAGCAGGCTGGAGCTGACTGATCCATCCTGGATATCTCCCCCAGCCTGCCACCCCAGTGCTTCTGTGCAGGTCAGTGTTGTCACACCACGTGTGTGCCTTGTGCCTGGCACCTCGTGGCCCTACTTGGGATTTTTGCTTAAAAGCCTCTCTGACCATGAATAATCAATTGAATGCATTGCGCAGAAAAAGTTAAATTTCTTTCTATGAGTTCTCTAGTAAGAGCAGTTATCAGTTCATCACTGCCTGGTACTTTGTAACACAGGCAAAGAAATTCTCAGTCATGTTGAGAGAGATTTGAAACGAGATGTTTAAAAATGAGGAATAATTATATATATATATATATATGGACGTCATTAATCAAAAAAACCCCAAAAGAAGTAGATGAGAACAACATGCTGCTTAGGACTAAAAATGTGATCTAACAAGAACTGCAGGAACAGACACACCTTGAAAAACCTCAGGGCACTTGTTTAGAAGCTGACTGGTGTATGAAGGAACTTAATGTTTTACTCTATGTTTTAAATGTCTTAGGCATTCATAATACCTTTCAGATTTCTGATGTTGTCAAATAGGAAGAATGAGGTTTGGATAGTCAAATTGTCCAAGATCCTGGGGCGAGGGCTGGGCTGGAAGTGCTAATGGAGCTTCTTGCTGCTCAAGCCAGTAGGTTTTGCTTTTTCAAAACTGCTGAACAAAAGTAATTTTCTAATATATTTTCAAACCTACGTAGGATCAAATGTGAGCCCTAGTGATGAAAGTAAGTTTTGATGCTTTGAATTATCTTTTTTTAATTGCTAACCAAAGCCTTTTTCTTCCCTGTAGCCTTTTCTTATTCTTATGAATCTTCACTGTTCACCAGACGTCCACACATTTCTGTGCAGAGCTTTTGTCCCTGCCTGCCTGGATCAGATTCACGTGATTCACCCGTGTCGAAGCCTCTGTGAGAAAGTGTATTCTGACTGTAAGCAGCTGATGGACACTTTTGGAATTGCATGGCCTGAAGAGCTGGAATGTACCAGGTATTCTTCATATTGACAGGTGGTGGGAGTGGTATTTTCATATTTGAGCCAGACCGAGTTGAAAATCTGAGGCAGAATGTTAAATACCACCTTGCTGTAACTTCCTTAGTATGCTAACCCTGCAGTGCTTACGCGTGTGACCATTTCTTTATTAAAATATTTTCGTTATTTTTATTATTCAAATGATCACCTGCATTTTCTGCCTGTGACTTTTTACGCAACAAAGTTTTGCAGCAGTTCTTTTCAATAATTGGATCCTTGCAAGAGGTAGCTTTTCGCTATAAATTTCTCAAAGTTTAAAATACTGTGTGTTACAGCATAGATTTTGGGTTGGTTTCTGATCTCTAAACTAGGGATGATCATGCTTACTTTATTAGAGGTTTTAGATGTAACTGCTCATAAGATAATGAAATATAGAATATTCTGTATTTGAACAGACACAGAACATTAAATAGTAGAAAAATTATCTTGCTTCTAACTGCTCAAATATGCAAACATAGTCTTGTGTTGCTTTTCCTGTAGTGCCTGCCAAAACTGTCTTTTTTGAAATGTCACCTTTTTCTCAAAGGTGTTCACATGTCTGTTTCAGATAGAGGACAGTTAATACTTCATTTGGGGAAAAGATGTCTATTTTCAATGGAAACCACTGGAAGCACCCAAGTGTAATCTTAAGATTCTGACCTCCAAATGTGGACAATTATAAATTATTAAGGCCAGATTTGTTTTTTGGTTTGTTTGTTTGTTAAAACACATCAAGAGGTACAGGAAAGAAACAGAGACTGAAAACCCAAATTTTCTAATCCACGTGCTGTTGCTAGTCTGTGATAGGGCTAGGGGAAAGCTGGGACAGTAGGCCTGTGCATGATCTCAGGTAGAAATCAGTATTGGAGTGAATATGACAAGTGGCATTAATGCCATTTCACATAGTTCTGCAGAAAAATAGAAGTTGTGGGGTTTTAAAACAAGAAGGCATTAACTTTTCCCATCGTGTGTGAGGTTCTATGCAACAGTAATGTCCCTCAGTACAGCAAATAACTTCAAGGATTGTTTTGAAAAATTAGGACAATTACAAGTGAATCCAATTATTCAATATATCTTTAAAACAACATTTTAAATCAAATTTTGTTTTTTGCAGGATTTAGTACAGCTTTAAATTATTGTATTACTGCTAGCATTTACTGAAAATGAACCTTTCCTGTTCATATGTGAAATGATATCTCCCTGGTAGCCAATATTGAAAAGTCCCTGTCCATGTTCTGAGAAGTCCAGGATGTTCTTAGAGCAGTAGAGATCCTGCTGCTGGAGCCTACGGGAGAGGAGCTGGGATGAGGATGGGCAGTCGCTGGAATACTGAGGTTCACACTTCTGTGTTCTTACAGATGTACATGAAGCTGATTAAGGCAATGAGTGAATGGAACTCTGTTTCCACACATGCTGAGCCAGCCTGTGGTTAGTGAAACAATCTGCCATAGAGTCAGTTTTCTTAACAATTAGTCTGGATTTACTTGGACAGCATGATAATCCAGTGAAACAAAGAACTGAAGGAGTTTTTAGCTCAAGCTGAGCTTGGATATTTGATTGAGGGACTCTTGCAATGGTGCTTGACAAAGAATGTTGAGATAACAGAATTTTACTTTGAAAGCTAGAATACAAAACTTGTTCCTTTTAAATATACGCTTAAACTTGGGAGGCATATGAACATAAATCCCATTTTGAGTAAATGCTTACCTGCTTGAGTTATATAATGTCGTTTGAAGATACATCCAGCACTGCTAATATGATATTCTCCATATAAAAAATCACATCTTGTGTTCCGTTAAACCCTGGAGCAATTGAGTCTTGAGCAGTTTTTAAATGAACATCACAGAGCTAGAAAATTGCTAAAATATTAATTATTTTTTACAGTGCTTGTATTTTCTGCCTAGGCTTTTTTTCAGTTAGGTAGTTTATTGTTGACAATGAAATAGCAGTACAATTCAGAAAATTATAATAATAATAATCTACTAGTCATGAATTATGATGTCAGTCTTCTTCCTTGATTGAAGCTTGGATTTTGACAAGATTTTTGTCTTCAACAGTCTGTTATTGAAATTTACAAAAAAAACCAACTGCTGTAACTATTTTATGTATATATGTAAAAAGTTAGTGGAATTTTCCAGTGTAGAGTGGTTGCAATCTGAGTGTTGTTTCATAAACTGTAAAACAACAGCTAGAGAGGAACAGTTAAATAAATGTGTTAGAAGTCTTCTAAAATGCAGATGTTTGAAGTTTGGTTTTTATAATGCCATCTGATTTTTTTTTTCACGTAATTTCACATCTGCATTATCTATAAAATTTAATGGTGCTTAGGATCAGATTTAGCTCGTATTTCTAAGAAGTAATTCTAGTTGAGAATGAAGGCTATTGAGATATTTCCTCTTCTGTTTATTCATTCAGACTGATCAATTGTGATGAGGCTGTTCCTGCCACTGCTGCTGTAACCACAAACATACATGGAACTCAGAAGACGCCAAGCCAGATCCGAAGGGATTATGGATTCTGGTGTCCCCGACACCTACACACTACCAATGGACAAGGCTACAAGTTTCTAGGAATTGATCAGTGTGCACCGCCATGTCCCAATATGTACTTCAAAAATTATGAATTGGATGTGGCAAAAAGTTTCATTGGAATAGTTTCAATCTTTTGTCTTTGTGCTACGCTTTTCACGTTCCTGACTTTTCTGATTGATGTAAAACGGTTTAGGTACCCAGAGAGACCAATCATATATTATTCTGTCTGTTACAGCATAGTCTCTCTAATGTACTTTATTGGATTTTTACTTGGGAACAGAACTGCCTGTAATGAGGCAGATGAGAAGCTAGAAATTGGTGAAACGGTTGTTCTTGGCTCCCAAAACAAAGCCTGTACTGTTCTCTTCATGGTTTTGTACTTTTTCACTATGGCAGGAACTATATGGTGGGTGATTCTGACCATCACTTGGTTCCTTGCCGCGGGAAGAAAATGGAGCTGTGAAGCTATTGCACAAAAGGCCATGTGGTTCCATACAGTTGCCTGGGGAATACCTGGTTTTCTAACCATTATGCTCCTTGCAATGAACAAAGTTGAAGGGGACAATATCAGTGGAGTTTGTTTTGTGGGTCTCTATGATGTGGACGCCTCTCTGTACTTCGTGCTTTTGCCGCTGTGCCTTTGTGTGTTTTTCGGTCTCTCTCTCCTCCTAGCTGGCATTATTTCTCTAAACCACGTGCGGCAGGTCATTCAGCACGATGGCAGAAACCAGGAGAAGCTCAAGAAATTCATGATCCGAATTGGAGTCTTTAGTGGTTTGTACTTGGTGCCGCTTGTAGCACTTCTTGGGTGTTACGTTTATGAACTGGTGAACCGGAAAATCTGGGAAACTACTTGGGTGTTTGACCACTGTGACCAGTACCATATTCCTTGTCCTTATCAGGCAAGTAACAGTTTCTTTTATAAATAATACTATCATTAGCAAAACCCCTTATGCATATCTGCCGTGCAATTAGTAAATCATTTTCACGTTAAGTAATCAGTTCAAAAACATGGAGTGATTAATTCCTTTTGAAGTCAGAATCAATGGAATGAGATTTTTGCTTTGAAAATTTAAATCTAATTGGTAGCACTCGGCAATTAAATTCCAACTTGCAGCTCTAACAGAATATATAACTTTTATGATATTGAACTTCCTGTTACAAATTGTGTTGGAGGAGGATCATTCATCAAAATATTTGTTCCTAGAAGTAGTTGCTCGGTGCTTGGGTGCCCAGTATCCAAGTACATAAGTTGAATTTTCATCAATTTCAATTGAAGCTGAAATAATGGTTCTTGAAAATTGAGACTAAATTGGATTTTAAATGCTGCTTATAACAACACACTAAAAATCACTTTTTTTTTTTTTTTTTCCAAAGCATAGAAGTGTAAACCACTTGAAATTACAGGACAAATTTCCCATATATTTTTCCACAATAGCTGTCATTTGCAGGCTGATTTCAGAAATGTGAAGAATTCTTTATTAAAAAAACAACCAAACAAAAAGCAAATAAAGAAAAAAATCTCAATCACACTTAAAATTGTGGAGCTGGTTGTATGTAACATTTGGCTCTTAAAATTCAACTTCTTTGGAAAGACTTTTAAATTAAATTTGGGTATGTTCAGTGCTCTCTGTGGATTAAATCTGTTGCAGTTGCAGGGAGTTTTATATACTTAGAAGCAATTTGTAGTTTGTTTCTTTCCATTTAAGAACCATTATACAAGACAACATCACTAAGAGAAATGCAAGTGTCTCATGTCATCTTTAATTGCATTACACTTCCCATCTATGTTTTTGCTGCAATAAACTATCATTAGAAATCAGGAATATAAACACGGGCATTATAGAATGATAAGGATTGGTCTCTTTACATTCTTAAACATTATTTAAGAGGATAATAATCATTATTATTGTCTGGACTGAAGTCAGTGTAGGCTGAGATTAGCGCAGCTCAAAGACAACTTGGTTATTTTTGCTTCCAATACAGTTTCTTAACAAGTGTATTTTGACTTCAGTGGGTTTTATTCTGAGCTCTATATAAACCTAAATGGTTCAGAAAATAAAAGTTTGAAAACAAGACTTTTATGCTTTAAAAAAAAATCAGTAAACTTGTTTTGTAATGCTTAAATATGAAAGCTTGGCATAATAACACAGAGCATGTATTTTCAGCCTTTAATTAACCTTATAGGGAGAAAGAGATAGCAACATTAAATATTACACAAATATCTACTCTATGTGATCTGTCCCTATAATGGACAGTGTGTGCTAATTGTGGAATAGCTTAAAGTGATGTGCTTGGCCTTGGCTTACCTGAGCTAGCTTGTAGACTTCTGTTATGTTTGCCAGATGAAAACCCAATAAAAACAAACTGAAGTAGCTAATGTTACCTGGCTAACAAAAATAGTGACTTTCATAGATGGGTCTGGCAGATAAGCCAAGTAGGATAAATTAAATTTGCAGCATGAGAGCAGAAGATAATGATCTCTCACTGAGTTAAATGTCTCAGCTCCTATGATACAGTTCTGCAAACAGGTGGATTAATTTTGCAATAAACAAAAAGCTACTGTGGAGTTCCCTGCGGCTCCTTGAAGATGCTGTCTAATCAGATTAACTCCCAGCTAATCCTTCCAGTACCTGAAGGGAGCCTACAAGAAAGAGGAAGAGAGACTTTTTGCAAGGGCATGTAGTGACAGGACAAGGGAATGGCTTTGAACTGAAAAGAGAGTAAGTTTAGATTAGATATTAGGAAGAAATTCTTTACTCTGAAGGTGGAGAGGCACTGCAACAGGTTTCCCAGAGGAGTTATGGATGCCTCATCCCTGGAAGTGTTCAAGGCCAGGCTGGATGGGACTTTGACCAGCCTGGTCTAGTGGGAGGTTTCCCTGCTCATGGCAGCTGGGGTGGAACTCGATGACCTTCAAGGTTCCTTACAACCCAAATCATTCTGTGATCCACTTGCTATTTCTTTTAAGTTGAAGGGATAAATCTTCTACACTTACCTCTGGAGAACATGTACTAATACTATTACTCCCCAAATTATCTTTTCTTTCAATTTAAAAGAAAAATATTTCCTTGTGACAGATCTCTTCTATGTGTATGTTCAGCTGAACCACATATGACTTGACTATACATGTCTAACATTTGTCCTGCAGTACAAGCCTCAACAAAGAGCAACAGTCATAAGGAGAAAGTCTCTCATTTAAGACATTTGTTTTCTTCATGTAAAAAAATAAATCAACAAATATATTTTCTTCTGTGCATTTATTAAACTTTGTTATCTTCTAGGCAAAGGCACTAGCAAGACCGGAAATATTTTTGTTTTTGATGAAATATTTGCTAACATTAATTGTTGGCATATCTCCAGTGTTCTGGGTGGGAAGTAAGAAGACCTGTTCTGAATGGGCCAATTTCTTCAACAGAAACCGCAAAAGAGAGTAAGAATTTTTTTTTCCTCTGTTTTTCAAAGTATATACATAAATTTGGCTTTCAGACATGTTTCTTTATATATAGCTCAGGTAACCAAAATGTTGTCTTCAGGCTCTAAATTCTGCTTTGGTCATCAGCAGAATTCCATAGAAGTCTGAGGAAGTTTCACATATGCAGTGACTTTTCGGCAACATTCTCAGAAGATAGAAAATATTCTCTGTTGATTTTTGTTTTGTAGAGCAGAAGTTGTATTGCTGTGTTTAGCGTTGCCTAATGCATCTCTGGTTTCCAGCTGAAGGAATGAAGATCATTTCAGCCATCAGTTTAGTTCTTTTCATGTGTTGTGACCACTTCTTTTGACACAGTACTTAATATAATGCTTGCTATCATGCAGTAATAATATACTCTTTTCTTTTCTGCCAGGGTTGTCTTATTTTAAAATTAATAGTCTCTGAACCCTCCTTACTATCACTTTTATTGCGTTAGTCTAGTGTTCCTTTTTTTTATCAAACAGAAGAATTCAGTTTTGTGAACTCATTTTAGCAAATTAATATCTATGGATTTAAACACCCTATAAATTTTGTCTCCATTTCTTGAAGTTGTCATTTTTTCAATTCTTTTTTATGCCTTGATTATTTCTTTTTAGATCATCTGTTACTTATAGATTATACTGTGGTTTTAGATCATTTTGTTTCTTTGGATTTCCAAAGGTAGTTGTTCCTAAGCCCTTTTTATTTTACATCTACATTCCTTGATGGTGAATTTATAGCTTCCTTTCCCTCTCCCCTCTTTTTTCCATTTCCTGTATAATTTTTTCTTGTGTTTCAGATGTTAATTGCTTTTAGTTACAAAGATTTAAAAACAATGAAGTCATTTTTATAATGCTTAACTTTTTTCATTTGAAGGAGGTTGACTTTATATAAAGTTAACTTGGTAATGCAGCTGTTCATGAGCTAATCCTTCTTTTCTCTCTTAGATCATTAATCTGCTGTAGTCATTGGACCTACTTGCAGAGTAAGAAATGTAGAAATCTGCTTCATTTGTTTGTTCCACAGACATAATTATTTTGGATCCATTATAATCAGATTTTTTCCCCTCTTTTCACATATTAATTTTTTTTTCTGTGTTCATTACCATCTGGCTCAGGTTGCATCACTGGTGTTGTTCTTTCAGAGTTTTGTGTACTAGTCTTTATTATGTTATAGCTAAGGTTATCCTCTTCATTCACTTATGTGCTTGTATTCTCTTTCAGTCCAATCAGTGAGAGTCGAAGAGTGCTGCAAGAATCATGTGAATTTTTCTTGAGGCACAATTCCAAAGTGAAACATAAAAAGAAGCACTACAAGTCAACTTCTCACAGATTGAAAGTGATTTCAAAGTCAATGGGGACCAGTACGGGTGGCACAGCAAATCATGGAACTTCTGCAGTCGCAATCACTAATCATGATTACTTAAGCCAAGAAACTGTGGCTGAAATTAAAACCTCTCCAGAGACATCTGAGAAGGAGATAGAGGCAGATGGAGCATCAGCCCGAAGAGTCGAGGAAGGTGAAAACAGTGGAGATCAAATGTTACCCTGTTCCAAATTGACCATGGATCAGGTGGAAAGGAGGAACAAAGCAGATAGCACATGTCATATGAGTAGTCTGCCTGAGAGCATGAAGAGAGTAGGTGAAGGCAGGTAAGGCTCCTGAGCTCAATATTTTCTTTGTTTATACATATTACCACTATTTTTGTTAGTTTTCTTTTTCTTCTCTCTGAAGAATCAGGGTACTCTCAGTGTGCAGCTGACCCTCAGTAGCTGTCAAGAGAACTTTAAGACTGTGGCCATGTATCTTTAGCATTTGAGCTATTCTTTATTTTTGTAGGATTCTTTTTTTTTTTAAGGATTGTGGGCTGGAGCTTCAGCTGGTAGAATATTCTTGCCTTGTTGAACAGTGACTCTCAAGAAATCTGTGACTGCACTGCAATCACTCTGAGAGGTCACAGGTCTGAAAAAGAGCAATGGTGACCATGGGCTTTGAAAACTATTGCATTCTTTTGAAAAGGATACAGCTGAAGATATATTAGGATTTCACTATTCAATTTTTTTCCAGTGTAATGGCAATTAAACTGTGCTTAAAATTTACTCTCTCTGTTTTATTTTTCATTACCTACAGAATAACTCCTAAAAATGATTTTAGTGAATCTCCATCACTACCAAGGAGCTGTTCCCAAATACCCGATGTCTCACAGTCACCTTCTGTATCACTACTTGTCTACTCAGCTTCAGACACCAGAAGAGAGTTGGATTCAGGAAACAGTTCTAATCCTTGAAAAATTGAAATTTTGTATGAACATTTGCATTCTATAAAACTGACAGGAATTCTTTGTTACACTGGAAATAATGGATATTCTGTGCCTTATTAAAAAACACACATATCCTGCTTTGCACTTAAAAAATGTATGTTTTGTTGTGGGGACAGCTAGCAATAATGTACTGTATTTAATCCTATCCAGGACTAATGGAAATTGAGGTTCTATAGAACATGGCAATAATGTAAGAAAAAGATGAGAGACAAATATTACTCCTTATCTAAAGAACACTTTGTAATGAATCACATTAAAACAATGCTTAGAAAGTGCTGTTACTTCTGAAGGGCTAAAATTCCATCTGCCTCTTCAATATTTTTCAACACTGGTAAATTTTTTTCTCTTTTTTACTGTCTCTTAAACAGTAGTATTACTTAAATAAGGGATACACAAATTTCTAAATACTCTCTAAATTATGCATCATGCTGTGTCAATTATAACACTGGTTTATGGTAGCTTGTACACTGAATATGAAAGGGAATCTGGAATTATAGCAATTTATTTTGTACATAAAAATTAATTTTGTAAATAAGTGACTGCATCAGGTCAATCTTTAGAACTACTGTTTTGTATGTATTGTACAAATTTGGAAAAGTTCATGTGCTTCCATTAGGGTTTTGCTGAAGCCAACAGTCCCCTGGTGATCAGCCAGCGTGACTCAGTTCAGATAAAAGCAGATTGTGCCTTTATCCATAACATGCATTGATATTTGGGGTGAGATGGGTCCTGCTGCAGGGATGATGCAGGAGGTGCAGCACTGGCTCAGAAAAATGCCTCTTGGAGCCTCTCCTGGCATGGTGTTCCAGGGCACCTAGCCAAAGGAAACACCTCAGACTCCTGGGCTTGGTGGGCACAGTCTGATGTACAGGCTTTGGGCTTTTGTCCTGAGTTGCAGCAAAAGCTCGTCTCACACTGTTTCTATAGGAGTAACTTTATTTTTTAAATGTTACAGAGAAACACCTTGCAGATAACTGCTGCAAATAACTGTTGAGTTATTAATATGCAGGCTTCTTTAACAATCTGTTTACTCAGAAGACAGCCTTAATGCTTTTTCTACAGAGCCTAATTTTCTATTATGCTATGGCAATATATTTTCTCTAAATCAAAAAGGCCTTAATACATATAACCTTTCTTATGGTAGGTGGTTCTCAAGAGCAAGTACTGCTGATGTGGATAACAGTTTCATTGTCTGACTTCATTTGAGTCAAGATTTTTTAAGAGCCAATGGGATTTATTACTTGAGATAATTTGGAGACAGATTTTGCTGTTTTCTAAACCTAAATGTCAGTGCATTTTGTAAGACTGTCCAGCATCTTGCATTTGATCACTATTAAGAATATTTCTTCATATTTTGATATTATGCAGTGAATTTACTGTGTTTGAGTTTTGGCAATGTTCATGAAGATTGCATGATGCAAAGGACCTGTAAATGCTGGAACAGCAGGACCTATGGTTCTGATAAACCAAAATTATTTGTTTTATCCATCATGCATTAAAAATTAAATTTCTTTACCATTCTATTACAGTGTCTGCATTTTAACATTTGTAATTTATTGCCTTCAATGGGATATGCTCTTTCTTTAGAATTTTTCCATTAAAAGTACACAGAATTCTTGCTGCTGAGAGGACAGTAAGAAAAACCTCCTTTCAGCAGGCACAGTAAATACCCTTCTTTTTCTAGTTCTGTTTGTAACCAGGTAACTTTATACACATGTTCAGTAGTTTTGTTATTACTGTATTTGTTAGTAATAAAATATGCTGTTGTATATTAAGAGCTTCTGAGTGGATATTTCTTAGTAACTAGATGTGGCATGTTTGTTGCTCTACTTCTACAGTAGTATTTTTGCACCTAAAACTTAAGTGGTTTTTAGTAGGGCTGTGTGAGTTAATAAAATTTGCAATGTTTTTATTCCTTCTGTGTGAGAAACTGAGACAGAACAATGCTGGTAATTGTTCACATGAATACAGACTTATGAAGGAGTGAGAAACTTGAACTGGTTCTTTCATCCTAATGTTTACAGCATTTTTTCTTTCACAACCTCTAAAGACTTTTAGATTATGTAGAATATGTATTTCCACATTGCTCATGCTGCCACCTTCTTAAAATACTGATTTTTAATTTTTTAATGTTATTCGCTCTTTTTAGGAAGTCGTGAAAAAATTGCTTCTGTGGTAGCTGCTCTAAAAAAGATAAATGCAAAGTAATTTTGAAGTTATAGCAATACTATGGGCTTAAAAATAGATAAATGTTCAAAGAAGTGTGAAATACAAAGCAATAATCAAAACATTGAGTGGCTGTGAAATGCATCAGTGGTAGACTGAGACTGTAGCACTTTGTGTGTTCCAGGGCAGCTGTACCAGAAAAAACAGACTCTGAATTCCCAGGGTGATCCTTAGAGCCAAAGAGGCTGTGACCTCTTTGGGTGCTTTAACCATGAAGTACCCAAGCAGTAAATAGAAAGTTAAAGTGCTATTTGAATGCTCACAAAAGTGATGAGGGGGAAGAAACTGAAATAAAAGGGGCACAGAGCTGAATCAGGGCCTGGAAAACTGACTGCCTTATGGTGAGGGACAGTGGAGAGTCTCATAAACAGCTTCTCTAACAAAAGGTATTTATTTATTTGCTTTTCTCTTGTTTTCTGAATGAAGTTAAAACTCAAACCATTCACGTTAAAAGAAAAGGGCTTTTCTGAACCTGTGAGAATAACTTCTCCCTGGGACATCTCCATCAACTGAAGTTGTTTAATGCAGGATGGCAATCTTCTGGAAGATGTACTGTAAATCCAACTATTTACATTGATACACCCATTTTAGTCTTGTTTGGCGCCGTCTGCAGAAAGTTAGAATATAGGATGCTGACAGCTTCTCCAAGCCTGGAATTATGTGTGCCAGATATTCTTCTTTCTCTGAATGGAGCTGTCATAAATAATTTCAAATGATGCATTGCACTGAGTTTTCGGGTTGCATATAAAATCTTATAAAGGGCAAGATAAATTTAGCATATCAAATCATGCTTGATTTGTGAAATAAACAGCATCTAAAATTACCAATATGGTACTTTTATAGTACATGTATTTTATACTGTACCATACTGTGTATTTTACTATTCTGTTTTGCTAAATGTGTTTAGTGAAAACCAGGGTAGACTTTATCTAGAGTATAAATCTATGCACATATCTGAAAAAATGTCTAACTTTGGAAATATATATAAAAAATAATGTTTGTAACATTTAAAAAGTGCTATTACCAGAGAAGGAGAAAAATACCTGCAGTATTTAAAACCTCTTTAAATCCTTTTGGTTAATTAAAACCTCAACAATTCAGCGATGGAGCACTAACAAGCTGAAGTATCACACTGTTTTCTTTGACTACTGTTCAACTGATTTATAGAGAACTGTAGCTCTTTTTTCCTTACAGGATACAGAGTATATTTAGTTTAAACAGTCAAATCCAGTTGAAATTCAGAAGGAAAATAGAAAAAGAAATTAATATAAGAAGTTGAATTTCTTTCATAAAGTAAGTTTAGCATTCTGCAAAACACTGAAAAATGCAGTAGCTGAAGAGGATGAGGAGTCCTGTGAAGTTTGACCACCCAGTGTCAACATGCTGTTGCAGAAGGCTGCACATCAAAAGAGAAATGCTGCATCCTTCCCTTCACACTGGCCAGTTGTTGGATCAGTTTTTGAAGGCATCTGGCTGCTCTCTGCCTGCATTCACTGGTTAAGCTCCCTGCCAGTATTAACCAGTGGTATTTGCAGTAATTGAGATGGCTGGCACCAAAGGTATTTCAGACTCTCATGAGAATAAATGTTATTTCCTGCATGTTACCCTTTTTTTGCACTTATTCTTTCACTCTTCTACACTTACCATGCTTGTATTTTTTAATGGACTCTAGAGTTTAACTAAAGCAACTTACACCACGTGTTCATGAGCTTTCTGCTTTGTATACTGAGAAGTGGAGCTCAGAATGTACTTCTGATGAACATCTATGAAATCTGCTTCTGTTTCTTAACTGGATTTTACTTCCTCTTGAAAAGCACTTGAGATTAAAATTATAATTAAAAGATTAAAAACATGCCAGGAGATTCATATCTGAGCTCTTTGTTAATATTTATTCTCCGCATTTCAATTTTGTTCACTGAAACAAAATATAAAATAGAAGTTTGGTTTATTTCAGGTTTTGCTAGTTAAAGTAATGGCCAATGAGACCTTTAAACGAACAATAATCTACCTTCATTAAATGGGTCACAGCTGGTTTCTTAGCACAGACAGGAACTGGAGAGGGGAATAGTTCCTGCTGTTTGGAAGAAGGCACTTTGTGTGGAAGGGCAGTGCTAAACCAGCACTTGGTACTGGGCAGAAGTGATGTGGAAGTGATTCTAGTAGTATCACACCTACTCTCCAAGAGTGCATGTAAGTCTTGAATGACCAAAGACGGAGGATTTGAGGAAGCTGAAGCAGTTGAACACATTCCTTGGCACTGGGTTTGAGTTACTGATGTTGCCCACTGGACACAGTCCTATCTGGGAGTTGCTCTCCTTCCAGATTCCTACAGGCATGGCTGTAGTCCAGACTTCCAAGTAAAGAAGAAGTGGATGCACTACAGGGATTAATAATCTAGACACGTTCTGTGAAATGTGGACACATGGCACTGGCAGGTGTGATGCACCAATAAGTGGATGAGATGCAAATGTGTTAGGCTGGCTGAAGTCAGGGCTCACCATGGAAATTAATTTATTTTTCTTAAAATTTTTCTTAAAATCTTAGTGGGCAAGATTATCCTGAGAAAGACACTGAAAGATGCTGATAGTTGTGATGAGGTTCCCTATGGAGAGAAATAGAAAGTCACCCAACCAGTAGGAAAACCCAACAAAGCATACACACACACACACAAAAGGAGGGAAGACTTTGCCTTTTTAATTAATATCACCTCAACAGCATTTTTAGGACACACATCCTAGAAGTTCCTCTACTTGGCTATAGGAAATGATGAACCCATAAATAAGATTTTTAATCAATCAAGAGGTGCTGTAATTATAGCAAAGCTGCAAAGATAGAAGCAAGGAAACCACACTACAAACAAAGTAATGCCTCACAAAAGCACAGTTAGATGAACACCTGCTGTAAAAATATAACTGAAAGAAGGTCTCAAAACCACATTTCTTGTCACAGGAACCTGGTGGGTCCTTTATGGTTCTGGCCAGTTTCATCTCCACATGAGCCAGGGATTCAGGTGCTTGATCCTTTCCAGTGCCATTGCACTAGTCAGGTGTTGATGCAAGTCAAATAAGATTCCTATATTAGCACATAAAACAATTTTAATGCAAGAGTTTACCTGTTGAAGTATCCTCAGGGGTAAAGGATGACCCCACTGAACCACTTGTGGTGAACCTCACTGTGCCTGACCCAGCAGCCCCTGTCCATCCATTGTCCTTTTCATGACAGTGGGTCATCCATGAGCAGATGCTGTAGGTGCTGCCCAGAAGCTCCACAGCCCTGCTTGCCTCAAGCCATGGCACCTTTTCACTGAGGTGAGTGTGGGTGTGAGGAGTGGGTCGCAGGGATGCCACGGGCTTTGAGCTCCACCACTGCAGCCCAGAAACAGAGCTGCAGCCATCAGGTGTGTTCTTATCTGCCATTGTTGTTGTGGCTCTGTTTGTCTGTCTCTCTTCGGAGTTTTGTGCAACTGGGCCAATTAGTTTGTTTCTTTGACCAAATCTTGCATCCACAGGCTTGTGAGCATTTTGTGTGTGCTTGTTACAGTGGCTGTAGATGTCTGGTTTCTGTAAGCCAACTTGGAGGGCTACAGAGCCCTGCCTCAGCCCTGCTCATGGCTTCCTCATTCTGAGGAACTCCTTTTCAAAGGGCTTATTGGACACAGATCAAATAAAACATTTCAAAGTTCAAGTCTATTCCTTTAATTTCAGGATTATCACTAATTCGAGGTACTACCTTCCAAAACTGGAAGGACAAAACTGTGGCAGTGCATTTGATGAATGGTGTAGAAAAACACAGATTGTTCCCTTCATTTGAAGAAGCCTTCCTGTCTGAATGGAGCACTGTGTTTCACATCCTAATAACCATTTATTAGCACAGGATTTAATGAAAGTTAGCTTTTCAGTTCTGTATAAGGCCTTTTTTATTCACTGAGTTTTCATGAGGTAGCCAAGCGATTTTTCTACCATTGACTAATTCACAGCCACTCTAATGAGCAAATGTTTCTCCTGAGAGTCAGCTCTCCCCTTGCACATGATGATTCACATGACACCCAGTGGATTTAACTTAAAACTGGACTGATACAATTTCCCCATTCTACCATGTGCACAAGTCCTTGAATAACCCAATCCAAGTGGACCTGTTTCAACCAGATGTGCTCCAGATGCCCCTGCAGACCCAAATGTTTCCGTGACTGCAGCCAGGATTGCGCCAGCTGCTCTTGGGAGCAGACTGGCAGAGGCACAGACCAAACCCCTTCAGGGTCTGAAATTTGCAACCAGCAAATCAGCTGGAAGTTGCTGTTTCCAAACAATGGCAACAGTATGGGCTTTTCATCATAAAGTTTACACTGTGGAGATATCTGGGTGTCCTGAGTTATCCTCTATCAGTGAAACAGACAGTGCTCCCAAACATTTTATCATTCTCCCAAACATTTTTATTAAAGTTTATCTCTCTCTGTTTGTGAATAGTGTCTAGTTTAAGATATTCACTCCTTCCATTATTATTGTAAAAACACGGCTATAGGAAAATGCAGCTATAAATCAACTGATGGTTTGGACAGGAAGAAACAGATCTGCCTGGAACTCCAGCAGGCAATTGAAGGAACTGTTCCCATAAGTTTTCACTGGTATCTGACCTGTGTCCTGGTCTTGACTTGTCAGAGACAATCTTAAAGATTTATCGCCACAGAAAACATAATATGTGTAATAAAAAGTGTTGATTCTCTCATGTTTTCTATTGTGTAAAAATACATTTCCTACAGTAACATTAAGAACTGCTGTGTGCTTATTCAGAAGTAAAGAATTAACACTTAACTCCAGGATTTTTTCCCTCACACTCAAAAAATGCTGTCCTCGTGTTTTCCACAGGAATCCTCTTTTGCAGGCAAGCCTCTGAAGGGTGAGCACATGCCCCAAATTAGTTCCTAAGATTCAAATGTTAATATGTGTACTTGCAAAGCACTGCTGTGGCCACAATGCTTATCATTTTAGGGAGAAGCTATTGGAAGATTTTTTTTTAAATAGGTGTATCTGTGCTAGTAAAGCAATAAAATAGAGGGAGAGACATTTTTGATTTTTTTTTAATATTAGGTATATTATATGAATCACATATTTAAATTAATAGGTGCTAGAAGGGACTAAGGTCACAATCCCATTGATTTTTATGCAGTTCCAAAGGCTTTTTTTGTGGAAGAAGTTGGAATTCATTTCTTAAATCTGTAATAAATTACCTGAGAGCTCTTACTTTGGTTTTCTTCTACAGCAGTACAGACAGTTCTTTGTCTCCTTGGTCAGGCAGGCAGCCTGCAAAGAGCCATTTGAAAAATTCAACAGTTTTCCCCAACCTTAGCCTTTTACACCAACTTACAACTCACCCTAAAATATCTGTTATAAAGTGAACAAGATCTAAATGATGAACTCCATAATTAAGAGCACCAAGGACAGATGAGCAAGGATTGTGAGTGTTGTGATGCTGAGCACTGCAGTGCTAACCTCGAGTGCTCTGCTGACACCCTGGGGTACAATAATGTGCTCCCCAGAGCAACATAGAGATCAGGCTGCCAGCCAAAGTGAAATGCCCCAGACATCTCCAGAAAAAGGAAATGTATAAAGCAATAAGAGTTAAAGGCAGATGAAAAGTCCAGGTCTTGGCACTTACCTTACCGGGCCTCTTCTGTCTCAGGATCCTCAGCCTTGAACTTTCTGTAATATTTAGACACCTAAGTCTGGTGTTTCTGGTTCCCTGCAGTTATTTCATGCTGTGAAGACTAAGGACTGAATAACAATTGAATTGAATAATGATTATTTACTGGTTGAATTTAAATCAGCGTGCTAACAAACAGTACTCATAAACTGGAATGCTTCGCACAGGAAAGGCAGAGAGACCCACTGACCCCATGAGCAGTCCCTTGAATTTAAACATGTTATAGCTGAGGTGAATGGAAACACATGTGTGTATGGGAACTCCTCTCCAGACTTGTGTGTCTGGATTTTTGGGATGCTGAGAGGCTATGTAAGGGGAAAAAGCAGCTCCAGCTGCAGTGGAGAGACTGCACTGATGGCATCAGCCTCATGTGTGATGCACTGACTGTGCCTTGGTGACCTTGTGTGAGCCTGCCTAGGCTGTGCAGGAGCAGACTGACCATCTGGGAGGTTTTAGTGACATTTAAGTGGTGGATGTAGCAATTCATAATCTTTGCTGATATGTTTGTATGACCACATGTAAAAGATAAAGTCTGTATCATATGGCAGTATGGATAAAAGAAGGAATTGCTAGTTGATGTGATATGGATCATGGTCTGAGGATGCTCAGGCAAGTTTATTACCACAGCTCCTTTTAGCCACAAATAGTTAAGGCAAAGTAGATCAGTAGTTCTGATTTGATTTGAGTATCTCACCAGCATTCAGCAGTGGTTGGTGCCCCCAGAAGCATTTAATTATATCAGAAGCCCACAGAGCATAAGCCTAGCAGATGGCAAGGCTTACTTGGACTGAAGCAAGCTAAGGAGGACGTTGACATTTCTGTTTTCCAGATGGAAATGCACACTGCAAGTCAAATGAGTGCTAGGAACTGCACAATGCACTCATCACGGCTCAGAGCAGACATCCCACCGTTTTGTTAAGTTTGCTAAGACTTTCTCTTACAGCACTCCTCCATTTGCTTCCTCTGGCAAAGCCATTTGGAATTTCAAAGCTTCTAACCCACACTCAAGTTAATGGTGAGCTAACCCAGCTGGGGAAATAATTGTGGATGTCCGTGCAAATTTTGCTCTCTAAAATACTGAGTGATTGCCTTAGGAAGGTGTACAGTGCTGCTGCATGGTGTGCTTCAGCTGCTGCAGCTTGCCTAAGGAAATTAATTCTGTAATGCAGAAGTTTGGCACCCTGTGAAGGGACACACCTTAGCAACAGCCTGTGTTGATGTTGGGCATCCCCAGCCCTTGGTAAGGATGCTTGTGTGAACATGCAGGTGACACAGAAATCAGACACTACCACCTTCTCAGTACTGCCATCAGTCCAAGCCAGAGGCAGCAGGGTTTGCTGACAGCACAGCACAATTGCTCAATGAAGCCCCTGCCTGTGTGTGTTTGGGGATGCTGACTGAGGCTGTCAGCAAAGCAATTGTTACATTTAGGGATTTACATAACTTCATAAATTTTCCCAACTGGTTTCAGGAACCATTCTTATTTACCAGCTGTTTTTTGAAGTTGGCAGGGCGTAACGCTGCCCTTCTTCACAAGGTAGGAGTCCTCACCTCAGCAATGTGGCTGATGTCAGTCCCAGCTCTCAGGACAGCGTGTGGTGGGGTTGATGACAGCAGCGTGACTGAGCCGTGGTGTAAATCTCACTTCACTGCTATTGTTCCACCAGTACAGACATGGAAAGGGGAGAAAGACAGAAGTGGCTGAAAGTGCAGAGCCACATGAAGGGGTTCAGTCTACACGTGGTTCCGTGCAGCCTATTCGAATGACTCAACTTCTTGTAGCATTCTTTCCTGCAGGAGAAATGTGTGGTTTTGTTAAATACTTCAGAAAAAAAATGTGTTGAAGCTTATCTCCCCCTTCTGGAAACTCTACCTCTACAAATCCCATGAAGTTTGCAGCATACAGAAGCTACCTCTCAAACATTTGTTATTTCTATTTTGAATTCTTGAGGACATATTACATCCTTTATTTTACAGTGCTTTCATTCCTAGAAAGATGAAAAGTAAGGTATGAGTTTAAATGAAAGCAAATTAAGATGGTTTACACTGGGTAGCCAAGAACTTTCCTTCTGTTACTAAATTGACAATGCTCAGTCTGACAATACCAGATTTTCCGAAAAAGTCCAAAATCCCCTGTTGTTGAGAAGGATTTTGTGTCCTTACCTTGCCTTCTTTTAGAATGAACCCTGTGACTGATGCCCAGCTGATATCACGGTTTCCCTCTCGGTGCACCAGGATCCCGCCGTGGCGTTGGGCTGTTTATTGCCGAGACTGCCATTGTTCCACCGACACAGGCTTGGAAAGGGGAGAGAGGCAGAAGGGGCTTAGAGTGCAGAGACAGCTCCTTCATCGGAAAGGAGCTCCCGACTGCTGAGGAAACACCTGGAGACGTGGAAGGGAACTTGCCTGGGGCTCCGGGAGAGCCGGGAATGGCCCCGCAGCGCTGCCGCCGCCCGGCTCGGCTCGGCTCGGCCCGGAGAACGCTCGGCGGGGCCGCCCGAGGGGGAGGGAGCCCCCGGCGCCGTGCCAATGGCTGCGGGGGGCTGGCTCTGCCTGGCCGCCTCGCTCGGTTACAGGATGGAAATTCCCGGCCTCCCCGGGGAGGGAGCTGGGGCTGCGCTCTGAAAGGCTCATTTATCGCCGCGCTGCCGCCCAGAGCGGCGGAGCCGAGCTCCCGCTGCAGCCTGCCCGGCGCATCCCCGCCCCGCTCCGTGTCCCGCACGATGCCCCGCACGGTTCCCGGCTCTCCGGCCGCCGCCGCCCCGCTGCTGCTGCTGCTGGCGCTGCTGCTGGCGGTGGCTCCGCCGCACGGCGGCTCCGAGAGCCCCAAGGGCAAGCAGAAGGCGCTCCGCCAGCGGGAGGTGGTGGACGTGGTGAGAGCGGCGGGCCGGGAGGGGCCGGGAAGGGACGGGAGGGGTGGGCAGGGCTGTTGGGGGGTGGGCGGCTGGAAGAGCCGCGCGGCCGCTTTTTATTGCAAAGATCTGAAAAAAAACGATAAATCAGAGGCTTTTGAAAAAACTCCCGACCGCTCCCGGCAGGGCAGCGCCGATTCAGCGCTGCTGGGCATCTCTCGGTTCGGCTAATTATGCCCTTGTTGTGCTGAATCAGGAAAATGCTGAGAAGGGGCTGGACGGGCTTGGACACAAACCGCAGGCGGCCTGGTGTGTGTTTGAGTGTTTCCCCATCGGCCAGTGTCGGGGATGCTGCTGGAGCCGGCGGAGTCCCGCTCCCCGCCGTGCCCATGCCGGGGGGCATCGCTGCGGGACCCGAGCTGATGCCTGCGGACTGCAGGGGCAGCGCCGGAATCTTAGAGCCCTTCCAACATAAGTAGTAAATGCTGTTTGGTTCCTTCCAACATAAGCAGCAACTGCTGTTTAGCTCCTAAAAGGCTAGTGCATAAATAGTAATGAGAGAAGTACACAAGATTAAAAAAACAAAGGCTGTTCTTCAGCAGATACTCTGAAAACTATCTGCATGCTTACCGAACCCACCTTTCCTTGGAGTCGCATGCATGCATGATTCCCCTTCGTGGTAGGGACTGCACATCACTGTTTGTAATTCCATTGCTGCCAGAAACTTGAATGCTTTGGGACTATCCCATCTCAGGGACAGATGACAGAAGGGAAATTTTCCAGTCCTTGGAATGTAGAAAGCAGATGTGAAGGTATTTCTGTGAGCTGCTGGACTGCCGTTCACCTTCTATAGAAAATCAGTGGTATGGCCATTTCTTCCATGATCTCCAGAGAAAACCCCTGAAGTGATGTGCTGGAAGCACCACTGATAGCAAAGCTCCTTCCTTTTCACACTACTTCATTGGCTTTTCACTTTTATTGTGGGAGTTGAACTGCATTGAGAATAAGGAGTCTGTACACATGGATGAGCCTACATTTTCTGTTGGAGCAGTATTTTAGGGTCCCTCATTCCTTTGGCATCGCTGGGTGCTTTTAGGGTGCAACACAGTGAGCAGTAAAGCAGGGTAAGTCAATGGCTGCTGACTCACACCCAGCCCAGCTGTACAGATTGCTTCAGCAAAAGCCCTGCCAGGGCCGACTGAAGACAGGACTGAGAGGGGATCCTGCCTTCAGTGGATGTTTAAAATATTTTTAATGCATTTCCAGCTTAAAAAAGCATGGAAAAGACTTTATTTGGCAAGACAGAGAATTTTAGTTGGAGTGAAGTCCAAAGTTCAGGTAATTCTTGTCCTTTCATTTATTTTTTGGGATGTGGCATGGCTGAGGAGCACTCCCTGTTTGGCTGTGGGTGGCAGCTCTTCTGTGAAGTCAGGCCAGACCCTCATGGTGGCTCTGGAGATGGGGGGCAATAGGCCAGACCTTTGGCCTGCCCCCAGCTCTTGCCTATTTCCACATCCAGGATTTCTGTGGTAAGTAACCACATGCAAAACTAGAGCCAGTCACTCTTTCAAATAGAGTCCAGTGGGAAAGTAACAGCAAAAACAGATAACCAGTGCTATGTGGTATGGAAAGGTCCTTGCATTGTTCTCCTGGGTCGGTGTGTGCTTTGCCGACCAACCTCTTCTGCTAATTTTTCTAAAATGTGGCTTTCTTCATTAAAATATTCCACTATTTCCACTGCCTTTAGCCAGCAGTGTTTTCTTTGAAGGTAGTAAGGGAAAGCTAGAAACCATCAGTCGAACCATCCTATTACTTCTTACTACACCTCTCTATATAGTCACTGATTTTATCTTTGAAGTGGCTCCAGCTAAGCCTGTGATGGCTATGCTGGTTTTTGCACTAGAGCCTGTGAAAAGGCACAGCCTCAGATGAAGAAAATTCACCAGTCCAGCAAAGGACAGAGGGCAGGGGCTGTAGTTTACAGCTTCTGCACTGCAGATGGGCATGGCTGGCATGAGGAGGAATAGTTGCAGCACTGCTTCCTTTTGAAACAGGTGGGGATTAGGAGGTTTAAAATAGATGAAGATAAGTAAGTGTGAGAAAGTGGAAGAGCAGAATATAGTTATCTGTGAGGATTTGGGATGAAGTCTGTAGGAAGCAGTCAGTCACCAGATGGGAAGGAGCATATGAAGTGGAAGCCATGGCCAGCCCCTGCAGGTTCCTGCTCAGCATTTCTATGCCTGCTAACACCAATGCTCCTCCTGCATCTCAGCACTCAGGCTGCTGGGGGAAGGAGCTCTGGGCTTCACAAACCTGCTCTCCAAGGCAGGCAATCCCAAGTCTCATAAAGTATGAAGGCAATATGTGTTAACATGGAATCTGGGAGAGCAACATTCGACCTTTCCTAATATTGTGATGTTAGGAAGGGTGTCAGTGTGCCATCCTCCCATGTGTAGCTTCCCACTGCTACAAACAGGGTTGCTGGGCTCAGCCTTACTCCAGGGTGCAGCTTCCGACATCCATATCACCATCCATTTGTGTGCATTCTGGAGTCTGACTTGTGGGGCTTGATTATCACAATGTGGTTCTGTCCCAGAGGAGCGGTGACAGAAGAAAAGTGGTGGTGTTAACCTTTGCACTCTATGAAATAGAAAATTTTCTTTAATTTCAAAAAAGAAAAGGAAAAATAATAATGCAAACTTATTAGCAGAGACAGTTATACAAGTAATGGTGGAATGGTGGGTTAGGAGAAAGTAACTATTAACATGTGACTTCTTTATTGTTTTCGTATTGAAATGTTTTGACTCTTCTGACGTTTTCCAACAGAATTTAATTCTTGGACTGGGCAAATTTTAAAATCTGGGATTTATGTATCTTTTCATTTAAAAAATGGCATCTTATTTTACAGCAAATGCTGCTGGCGCTGCCTATCTTTGAAAATTTATTCTTCTATTTTTTCCTGCTGTGGAACCATTTCCTCGGTGAAGCAGAAATAGCCCATTAACTTGTGGCACAGCAGGGGTTTTGTGTTTTGTTGTTGTTCATTTGTGTTTGACTTGGTTAGCCTCGGAGCTAAGGGAAGGAAGGAGCAAGGTCTGTTCTGTGTTTCAGTACAATGGCATGTGCTTACAAGGCCCCAGTGGTGTTCCTGGACGGGATGGAAACCCAGGAGCCAACGGGATCCCTGGGACACCAGGGATTCCAGGACGGGATGGGCTGAAGGGGGAGAAGGGCGAGTGCATGCGTGAGAGCATCGAGGAGTCCTGGACACCCAACTTCAAGCAGTGCTCGTGGAGTGCGCTTAATTATGGCATCGACCTGGGGAAGATCGCGGTAAGTGAGCTCTGCCCGGGTGTGCTGCACCAACCACAGCAGGCTCTGGGTCTGCCTCCGGGAGCTGGGCACCACCAGCCACACTGATTTCCTGCTGGGGCCTTTTTCTGCATGCAAGGGTGAACTTCTCAAAGGTTTAGCTACTTTGGGTTCCTCTCAGCTGTGTTTCAGCAGTGTACCCATTTCATTTCTGGAGAAGGGTTTCAGAAGAATTATGTGGCTGGTGTAGGGTGTAGGAGTACATTTAGAAGAACCAGATCTGAAACTGTGAGGCTGAAAATCATACTTCCAAAAAGTACCTCCAGCATTCTCAAAACGGGGCAAGATTTTTACCATTTCAGTCCTAAAGAGGGATGTACATATTTAATCTGTTATTCGTACCTGTCTTTATAACTCCAGCTTCAGAGTGGTTGTTCACTGAAACTCAGCTGCAGGATGCTATTGCAAAGGATCAGCATTGCTCAGGAGTAGAATTGCCAATGTCACCTAAACTGATGCAAACTATCTGTCCTCTACAGCAGCCCTGGGTGTAAAATTTTCAAACACATTGGTGCAAGCCTAGAAAAACCCCCTGCTCAAGCCCAGCTATGAAGCAAAGCCCAGAGTGGTTATAGCAATTTAACTGCTGTGCTGTGGCTAGAGGGAGAACCAACATTTTCAGCAGACTTTTCTCACTGCCTTATACTTGCAGAACTGTCCCTATCTATTTTTTTTTTTCTAATTTTTCCCTATGATATCCAGCATTTTGAAGACAGAGCAACAACCACTTAAAAATGTGAAAATATTTAGTTTTCAGTTGTGGAGCTTTTATTAGGGTGTAAATCTCCCAGACATCTTGTGATAATTGCTAAGTCTGGGATTTCTGGTAGCAGAGACAGAAACTGTACTGTCTTGTCATGCAAGGACTTGGACTGGAGTTGGACTAGAAGATCTTCAGAGGTCCCTTCCAATCCTTATGATGGTGTGATTCTGGGCCTTGAGTGCAGCTTTCAGAGAGCTTATACCCCTTTATATAAATCCCAGAAGGTAACTAGGCTATCAACTTAAAAGCAGGGGTTATCTTTAAAATTAAGAATTTCCATAATCCATTCCTCCTTCACCATCTAGGAAGTGCTATTCTGATTTGTACCTTTGCACCATATGGCATTTGCCAGGCTCTAATTTCTTTTTTTCCCCCAGAGGGGACTAAATAGAATAGGCAAAGCATTTAGAAATAAATATATTCCTGAATTTGTGTCCTAAATATAAATGTACAGAAAACAACGAGGTTCAAAGCCAGAGGTTTGTAGCAAAGCACTTTTGTGTCCTGTCAGGAATGCACCTTCACAAAGATGCGCTCCAACAGCGCTCTCCGCGTGCTCTTCAGCGGCTCCCTGCGGCTCAAATGCAAGAGCGCCTGCTGCCAGCGCTGGTACTTCACCTTCAACGGAGCAGAGTGTGCTGGGCCACTTCCTATTGAAGCCATCATATACTTGGACCAAGGAAGCCCCGAGCTGAATTCCACTATTAATATACACCGAACTTCTTCAGGTATGTGTGCCGAGAGAGCAGGGATTGAGGAGAAGGCAGTAGCAGTTACCTCAGGCAGAGAGTGCCATCTCTCTTACAAGGTCAGAGGACTCAAAGAAGAGGCAGAAGAGTGTTCAACTAACACTTGTTCCTCTTGCTCTGCTGCATCAGAGTTGACTATTGATAGTAACAGTATTAAAATTATTTATTTAGTGGTACTTCCTCGCTGTGGTATTTTTCATCATACTTATATCCTGTGATTTAGAAATGGAAGACATTTCTATCCAGACAGTTCTTCTGATCTTTGCCACAACATGAATACAGAGACATTCTGTGCTGTATCAGACTGTGGAGAAACAGCCTTACTGCCAAGTAGACAGTATCATTCTGGCTTAAAATATTGATATTTGCACTTTATCTATGCACAAAATGAGACTTACTCCTCCTGCAATTTCTAATCTGATTTCAGATGGGGCACAAAAGTACCTCCAAAGTGAAATATCTAGGAACAATTATTCATTTGCTAAGCAGAGACAAATTAGTGGAATTATTCAGCACAAAAGGATGTAACACTAGGAAAAGCGAATGTAAAGTCTGTGCTCTTTCTCCATTTTCCTCCCTGTACTGCATGACTACATGAAATCTAATGTCCAGAGCTATCATAGGATTATTTCAGCACAGTCATAGATAGAGCTGACTGGTCTTCATTACCCCACCTCCAGCTAGTGGTGCTAGTGAGGCATCAGGAGTGGAACTTTATACAGAAGCAGTGAATTAGGAGTGGAAAAGCTTACAGAGTGGCAATCACCTTTACAGGGCTCAGCTGTGGTAGGGCTGCATCCCCATCCCCCTCCCATCACTGCTCGAAAGATGGCTGGAAGGGTATGAAGCCATATTCCAGCTCCCAGTTTGTAAATTTGGGTATTTAAAGCAGCAGGTTTAATCATCCTGTGGATTGTGATCTGCCTCAGGTACTGCAATGACTAGAAGCACTGCATGACTGTAACTGATGTTGCCACATCTCTAAATTTTAGCTCTGAAATTGTTTTAAAATTCTAAAACCCATCCACATTTAACTAAACAGCACAAGCTTGCAATGAACTGCTGTTCTTAAATACTTGTATCCACCTTCAGTTGTGAAATATAAAGGGATTGCTTCTGCTGAGGTAACCCAATTTTTGTCTTTACCCAGTGGAAGGTCTGTGCGAAGGGATCAATGCTGGCTTGGTGGATATTGCCATCTGGGTTGGGACTTGCTCTGATTATCCACGGGGAGATGCTTCTACTGGATGGAATTCAGTCTCCCGAATCATCATTGAAGAACTGCCAAAATAACTTCCCTCCCTTTTTATAATCTCTTTTTTTTTAAAAAAAAATTGTACTATTTTCTTCAGAATTTATTTCAATAGACTTGGATGCAAGTACTGGACTGAAAGGCACCAAAGCCTTGCATCAGTAGCCTTTGTCTTGTTTTGCACATGGCAGAGGCTTTTTATAATAATCATTTTAGAATACAAATATCAAACCCAAGTTCATTAACTTTTAAATTTCTTGTTTGATATAATACCACCACTGTTTTAAGAATTAACCATAACTTTTTGTATCAAATAAATAAGACCTTTTACAAAAAAAAACAACAATCCAGGCTATTTTATTGATCATTAATATGCTTAAGGTATTTTACATGGTCTTATGATACATGGTTGTTTTAAAAGGCTTTATCGATAAAATTCTAAGAAAGTAAAATCAGGTGTTTGCTTTAGCCTTCAGAAAACATACATAAAATTGACTCCTGTAAACCTGACTGCAAATAAGATGCTCTGCTATTACAGCCTTGTCTCTCAACAAACTCCTGGTGACTTAACTGTGACCTAGACAATGTGTTAAGTGTTAAATACCTCATTATTCCCTCTCTTGCTTCTTGGTAAGACTGGATATCAGTGTAATATCTATGACTGGTCTCCACTACTAAGATGCAGACACAAAATAATTTCATTGCTCCAATAAAATATTTCTCCTGGAGTTAGCCTTTCAGATATATAGAATCACTTTGGTATTGGTTAAAAGCTAGCTCCATTAAATAGTTTAGAAGATATAGAAATAAGGCAGATTGAAATGCCTAGGCTTTCAAAAAGTGTCCTGGTACAGTGAAACAATGACATTACAGCTATTTGACATGTGACAACACTGATCATGCCAGCAGACCATTAGCTTCAGTGTTTTAAGTATTTTCTTCCAAATGCTGCGACATACTCAAATATCTTTTAAAACTGTATGCATTCTAAAGAGAAACAAATCATGATTGTATTACAAATCAATTAAAATCAATTTTACATTAAGGAAATAAAAAACTAATGAAAAGCATGTACAACATGCAAAAATCTCCACTCTTCCCAGCAATTAAAAGGAAAAAAAACCCATTAAATGTGAGAGGATGAATTTCAGCTATTTAGGATTAAATCTCATCTTCTTTTCTGAAGAGGCTGTGAGATTTGCCCCAGGCATGTCTCAGAGAGGCAGCTCTTGCTTGTAGCTGCTGCAGAGAGCAGAGGAGCACACCTGCACTGAGGGAGCACTTGGGCTCACCCAAGGCAAGGCTGTGCGAGAGAGTTGCTGCAAGCCAGCAAGTTACACAGCTGGTATTTTGTCTCTGAAGAACTGTAATGTTTTCACTGGCTTGGATGATGGTTTTGAGGTATCTGAACACAAACAAGTTACTATGAGCTGAGCGCTGGTGTGAATTTACAGAAGGTCAGTTAACATACAGTAAGTGATTGTGCACATGCTTGCAGCCTGTCTTTGCTCTCAGCCTGAAGCACAACTAAGCTGTTCTGGGCTGGGAGCACACTTACCCAGGGTAATATGTGCACAGCTTCTATGCTTTATGATTTTTTCATATGTCTTCACAATGTATTCTGGACCCTTGGTGGCAGAGTTAACTTCATTCTGTTTACCACAAAACACACAAACCCAAGTAAGCACCCTCCAAAGGCAGAAGTTAGTTGCTGTTGTGGATCTGCATAATTTGCATGGTAAACTTCCAGTAAACTTATCCTCAGCTAAATAGACATGGAATGTTCCATATAAAAACCAGGGCCAGATGAGATTATTATTTTAGATGAGACTATCAACTGTATCAGTAGAGGGGATTGAATTGTGGAAGAGAAAGTATAAACTACTGATAGTTAGTTATACGTAAAATGTGGTGTGTGGCAATAACATCTACAACAACAAGCAAGTGGCTTGCTGAATTAAGATTCAAAATACTGAGTAGTTTCTGTAGCTTTCCACTTTTAATTTAAAATTTAAACCAATTCCCTAATCTGTTACATTTTTATTAAAAATTGTTCTTTCTGCTTTAGGTTAGTCTGGTAAACAGGGAACTTCTTTAAGCGATTATTCAGGATCATTCTACTCTTTCGTAACTGATTATTTCCCCCCTACCTGTTGAACAGCCTTTGCCAACTTATTTCCTGGTAAAATGATACTTTCTAGATACTTAATATCTTCTTACAAACAGCAGAAGGCAGATGTTAGGGTCAATAATGTACTCTCTTAAAGAACTAAATAAAACCCAAACCACCATACCCAGATCTCTTAAAAGTACATATCCTTGATGGCAATTATTGGTGTGGAAAAAAAATGTAATTATTATACAAATTTACTGAGATGTACTATAATTTAATTTATCACTAAGTTAGCAATCAATGTATTCTTAACAAACTTTTCCTTAAACCAAATCAGAAGATATTAATGGATAGTTCTGTTTGGTTTTTTTTTTAAGAAAGTCCTGTGCACAGGATTTTTTTAGACTAGAAACTTTTTTTCCCCAGAGATTATTATTGAAAATAAGCATGGTAATATTCCATATTACACTGATTTGAACACTGCATCACTATGGGATTACTTTTTAAAATGTAAGTCCACTTTCAAATATGCATTTACTTAGTAATATTTGGTCAGATGTATCATTAATGGAGACAGACTCTGGCACAGAGAGAGATGGAGAGAGAATGTAAGACAGAGAAAGTGAATTAAGTGGCCAGCAATGCACACAAAATACACGTTGGTCTGGTGCTAAAACCAAGTCAAAAACCACAATGCAAGTCTGTTCTGGTATGAGACAAGAACTGAGTTTCATCAGACTTGCAATTATTCAAACCCAAGAATGGACAGCTGTTTTAAAAAAACACAATTTTAGCTTCCAAACTGCACTCCACTGAGGTAGCATTTTTGTGTTGGATGAGCAAAGGAGCCTGGAGCATTCCATATCCTAAAATCTGACAAATAACACAGAGGTGGATTCAAATGACATTCCTTGTTTTAATGAGACTCTGAGATTTAGAAGGTTTGACAGGCCCCAGAGCTGCTTTCATGTGAAGTTTTCCACTTGTGCAGGAGCAGAATGTCACCAACTGCTGAGACTTGTTGAAATTGCTTAGTTGAGTATTCCAGGCAGGCCAGGATTAACGCAATGGCTGCACAGCTGCCTTCACCCAGTCCCAGCACTATTATTTCACAGTTGCAGACATCTGCTTCAAGCAGACACAGCTGATTCAGAGAGGAAGGCAGCAACGCAGGAACATTCAACAGCAGAGATGTTGGCAGGGTTTTACTGTCTCTACATTCTTTCCTCAAAATACCAGGTCAATTTACAGTGTCAAAGAAGACTGCTGAACTAAATTTCTCCCAGATCATAAATATAAAAAATAAAGGATAGATTTCTTCCTAGGAACACAAGTTCATACCTTTAATTATTTTCTTTTCTAAAACCAAGTAAAAAGCCAGACACATTTTCATAAACAACAAAGGTAATACAGCAGGCAGGAGTCACTCTGATTACATTGGGTATAATTCCTTTGTAAAATCCATGAACACCTTCTTTCCTTTAAAGACAAAAAAAATTGTTTTAATTAATGTCTTTTAATAGAAAAAATCTGACATAAAGCCTGTCATTCTTCTTCTCACACTCCCATTGAGAGGTACTTTAGGTTAGAAATAACAATTTCAGACAGTGTTTGAAGTGCATCAAATATTAACCCATCACTTTTTCTTCTGAACATATAATAGTATTATGTAGATCAGTTATTTAGCCTAAGCTTTGAGTGGTTTTTTGTGGGTATTGTCTAAGTAGAAGGCAATTTACTACCTTCATGCTACAAGAACTGGCTGAACAACTAAGAAAAGTCAGCATTCATTTTTTGAGAACTTACGCACCTCCTCCAGAATTTTGATTCTACTGGCCAATAAATGGGAATCTAACTTGTCCCAATTAGAATCAATGTTCATGCTAGGGCTGTTAGAGTTCCAGAGACATTTAATCTCAGCTCCTTAGCTGCAGGCTTCACAAGCCTAGGACACCTGGAATGATGAGTAAACAGAGATCCTGGAAAGTGCTTGGGTGTGGTTTACACTCCCTAAGTTGCATTTGTTTCATCATGAGCACAGTAGTGGCCCCAGAGTGTCTGTATTACACTTCATCAGAACTAATAAGCCTTCCTGTAGACTGCAGCACTGAAGGGCACAGCACTGACACATCAGAGCTACTTTTGCTCTGAATTGCCTCCAGTTGAAATGGTTGTACTACCCCTGAGCCAGGGATGCTCCTGGAACAACACAGCCTCAGTCACTCATTCAGCTGGCACCTCTTGGCAGCCCAGGGCTCCATTCACTTCTCTCCAGCAATATGCTGCAATCCAGAAGCACTGCCCAAAGCAAGGGGAGCACTGCATGTACAAGCAGAGGTGGCCACCCTTAGTAACTGCACAGGTCTGCGTGAAAACTCTCACCTGCACTGTGGAGCCCAGGGAAGAAGGTTTGTGAGAAGATATGAATAGGTGTAAGGTCACAGGTATCTAAAGGTCCTGCAGGAAGCTGGGACTAGACTACAAATGCAGTCAGGCCCCAGGGTAACCCAGGGACATCAGTATAATCAGCTCTGGCTAGCTCACTTCACCTTGCCAGGAATTTGGATTAGCCACAACTCCCAGCAGCACAGCGCTCCTGTCCTATGTGATAAGCTAAAGCAGTTCAAGTGAGACTTCATTTAGAGTCCCAAACCAGCCATGACAATGTTATTTTTTTAGTCTGTAAGTGAAATTTGCTGGAGAAGGGAGACAGAATAAACAATAGAAATCTGCAGGGGGGCATTGACCGTCTCCCATCTCCTCCTTTGTCCTCAGCTTACTGCTGTTAGTGGCATCTTGCACAATATGACTTTGTGAAACTAACATTTTGTTTGCACTGAACTCTGCAAGTCAGCACAGAAGCCAATGAAGGTAGCTGTGATTCTGTAAAACTCATGTTCCAAGATGTAAGCTTTTAATTTTGCACACCTACCTCCATGTCCTGCGGATCACATCAAACACACCAGAATATGTGTTATGCTGATCTTGAAGACGAGCTCGCACAACTTGATAGGGATATGTTGCTGACACAGCAAATATTTTGGATACAGCTGCCATCATTATGTATTCCACAGTGTTCTAAAAGCAACAAAAATTGTCAGGCTTGCCTTAAGTATGGTTTAAATTAGCCAATTTCCCAAAATCTTATTTGATTTTTAAATGTTCATCTAAACAATACTCTATATATTTTCCTCTTTCTAATACAACACATTAAAAGAAATGTCAGTGTTTACTACATGCAGTGCTACAAGTACTTGATTGTGAAACGTGTTGTGCCTTCTCATTGCCAACAAGAGAAACACTTCTTCCAAAAGTAGCTGCCTTTGCCCAACTCGCACCTGACCAGCTTTCCAGGGTTTAATACCAATACCTGTGGTTCCACAAAGCAAGAAAAAAACCCCCAATTCCTCCATCTAAAATTCTCAAAACACTTGCCGAAATAAGCTGGTTTTCAAAAACAACACAAACCAGTTGCTTCTTGCTAAAAAGTGAGAAAGTATTATTTCCTTCTATGTATTCTCCATTTCAACTAAGATATCAATACTTTGTACATTTGGCTGCTGTATAACCTGGCAAATGGAATCAACTCCTATTTATTCACATGCCACAACACATTTTTTCTCAAGCATCATACCAATTTTGTATCTGATACTCTGTTTCTATACTTGTTGTATCTCTCTTTCAAATCCTCGTAGGCCATGAACTGAAGTGCTCCATGGGAGGTTCCGAACAGACCAGGCACAAATCCCTGAAAAAAGGATAAAATGAGGTTAAGGGGTAATGCACAAACCCTAAACAACTTGACAGAGCCCAGCTTGCACAGATCCATTTGTCCTCCCTCAGTTCACACACTGTGCCTGCACAGCTGCCACTGGTGCAGTGTGACTCAGAGCCAGCTCTGGGTTGGTATTCCTAAGGGCAGGCATCACACAAACATTTAATAAATGCTACTTTTCTGACACACAGCCTAAAGTCACCTACTGAGTCACTGAGATAGAACAAGTGGCCCAGGGACTCCACCTCACAGAGCACAAGCTGCTAACACAGATTAGAACTGCAAGAACACAAACCAAGCTGTGGTCTTGCCAACGTGCTGCTCAGTGCCTGTCCCTTTCTAGAGACTGGCACAGAGGGGTTTGTCTCCCACCTGGGACTGGTAAAGCAATGACAGATGCTGGCAGCTCAGTGAGAAGGGCCAGCAGGAGCAGAGGTACAAAAAATTACTGTGATCAAGCCCTGGAAATAGATATGTATATGTTTGCATGTGTGTGTCTCTATGTAAATGTGTATCTATGAGATATATATATTTCTATACTAGAAATGTTTGTGTTTGTATAGAATCATAGAATTGTTTAGGCTGGAAAAGACCTTTAAGATTATCAGGTCCAACCATAAACCTAACACTGCCACGACCACCACCACACTGTGTCCCTGTGGGAGAAGAGAGCGAGCTAATCCAGCACTGTCTTTCTTACACCAAACACAAAAATACACATCAACCTTTTGTTTTTTGAAAAAAAAGTTGAAATGAAGGGGGAAAAGAGGTACTTTCTGAAGTGTCTCCACAAGAAAGAGAAGGCAAGAGTTCCCCCAGGAGCAGGATTAGCTCTGTTAAAAGGAGATGCCAGCTGCACGGGTTCTGAAAAGCACTAATTCTCTTTTTGAAGAGCTGGTCACTTATACCGAAAAAATACAAATAAATGGGGGATTAATCATCTTGGCCAGAAAGGGACTCAAAAACTTGCTGCAAACTGTTGGGGGACAGATATAATGGAGTAAGTGATCAAATGTAGTTAAAAGCACTCAAAGAACCAAAGTTTAAAAAAAAAAATAGAACAGTTTTATTTCCTATGATCCATTCAGGCAAGGAAAAGGAATTTAAAAGTGTGCCCAGATGCCCCTGTGTTAGACTAAAAAGGGAAGCCCTAAATGTTGAATACAGACTTATCAGTATACTATGAAAAGCCTGGAGAAGGAGAAAAAGACAAGGGATCCTGGTAGGAGTCCACTGACACAGTGTAAAAAGACAAAATAATAAAACTCCTAAATTGCGGAAAAGCCCCCAACAACTAAAAACTACAGTAGGCATAAATATTGCACAGATAATACACAAAATACCACTTCAGGGATCAGCCTTCTGAATGCTACATAGAGATTTCTTAAGTATTTCAGTCCTTCAGGAAACGGTTTTTTAGAAATGCTTTAATAAATGAGGATAAATTTCTTCTCACAGTAGGAAATAATGGTCATGAACTCACCATCACTGACCACAAATTGATGAAATGTGTGAAAGTCCCAGAAAAAACACTTCCCCAAATGAGAACAAGTGGAATTAAACCATGTATCTGTATTTTGTCAGCTGTAAGCATGAAGTTTGAAGCCAAAGGGCCCCAACAGAGGGAAAAGGACACCTCTGGTTTTCAGAAATCTTGGATCAGAGAAGAAAATAAAAGTAATATAAATACAGACATAGCAGGGAAAAACAAAATTATGAAAAATATCAAAGGAAAAATTATCTGGGTCAGCAGAAAAAGGAACAATATGAAACTTATGGACAGTGATAGCAGGGAAATTCTTCACAAACATTTGCCTGTGATTAGACAGTAAAACCTCTAAAAGACAGTGGAAGTAACTGTTCTCCACTTGGAAAAAATTAGAATGATGTATTTATATCTTAGAAGAATGAGGTAATACTTTCCCCACCAAGAAAAGAAGAATGTTGAACAACCTTTAAGAGGGCTAAACTCCTAAACTAAAGCCAGAAGATTTGGATAACTTGCACCCCAGAGTCCTAAAGCATCTACTGTTGATAAATAAATACCAGCACACTTTAAGTCTTGTGCTGATGAAAAAAGTTTCCAAAGACTGAGGGACTTCTAATGTTGGGCCAATATTAAAAAATGCAAGAAGGGAGTGAGGCAACTGTCAGCCAATATGCCTCAGAAAAATAAGAGCTGACCCAGGCTTCTATTGATCATAGAAAACAATGCATTCTTATGGAAAAACATTTCAAAGTATTTCCAACTGTTGCTTCTGTATCATCACTAAAAGAGAACAAAAAATGCACATACAGAAATGTGGAGGCCACGAAGGATGTTAGCTGCATTCCTGACTGATGTCGTAGTAGTTGGTCACTCCAGACTATACATCTAACAGTTTCTCAACAGCTCGGAGTTACATTATGTTTATGCTAAAAGCACCAATTATACAATCTTACAATTATTTTACTATGTTTGGTCTCTCCAACCTTATGCTTGTAAAGAACATCATAGCACTCATAACGTGAAGATAGTTCATGACATTCAACTTCATGGCAAAGTACTTTTTAGAGCTCAGATCTCCAACAGATCCATAGGTGTGTTCAGAGCACATAACTCCAAGCTGTTTTTTAATTCAGCCTGGTGTGCAGCAGAGCAGCTCTGTCCCTGGTCATCTGGGGGATGGAGGCCAAAAGACAAAGCCTAATGGATGGAGGGTGTGGGAGATCACTGACTGGATAACTGGGATAATTAGTGAGACTCCTGCTTTTTCAAAACCAGGCCAAGTTCAAGAGCAACAACTTCCTGAGGAACCCAAATTCAGACAAAATGTACTTTATGAACAATCAATACCCAGCAGAGCTACAGCTTTGTTCCCTGCTAGAAAGATTGATGTGTCCTGACATTACAAGCCTCGTGCCTCAAAGGACTGAAAGGATTTGCTTGGATCAGTAAAAGCATCTATGCAATAAAGAGCAATATTGAATTGATTGGTCAGAAATACCATTCTTTAGAAGACAAATCTCAAACAGAAAGAAATTCCTTCCAGATTTTATTTCCAACTTGTGGTGGTACTATCTGAGATCCCCTTATGTGCTATTAGGAATGATATCTGAAATGAAGATTATGAGGAAAAAGAACACATTTGTGTGCAGTACAACTCCTGTGACTCAGGACAACTAACGAAGCTTTAGCTGTCCAATTTCAAACAGAGCAAGAAAAAGAAAAGCTCCCGCAAACACTGAAAATGGAGGAAGCCTAAAGTATGTACAAGTCAAAGAGCCACCTGAAGAGGTGCCTTTTTCCCCAGTACAGACAAGGTTGAGAGAGTCCTGATGTCAAATGGAAGTTGCTCAGTGTGCATACTTATGTAGGTCACTCAGGACCTATCTAGGTCACCTTCTTTGCAGATTTAAGCAAGTAATTTGCTCTTTCAAAGGAAGTAGCTGGTTTAGTCCCTCACTTGCAGATTAACACTACAAAGAAGTGTCTAGTGCCAAAGGCAACACATGCTACATGCAGGAATAATCTGAAAAGAAGGGTGGAAGGACATCTTAAAACCTAACAGATCCAAGAAATTAGAACTTATCTACATGGAACAGAGCAGACATCCAGGCAGGCAAATTGGAAATCCTGACAATTTCAATTTAGGAATAAGTAAGGTGCCTTGTTCCTGGTGTTAGAATTTGGCACCCATTGCCATGAAGCACACTAGTCTTATAGCATTGGAAAGATCGCCTATTTCACTGAAAAGAAAAGAAGCTAATGTTCAGTAATTAGGACAATTCCTAAGTGATAGTGGTCTTGTTCCCTATCCCTGGTGGTGTTGAAGGCCAGGCTGGATGGGGCTCTGTGCAGCCTGGTCTAGTGAAAGGTGTCCCTGGCCATGGCAGGGGGGTTGGAATCAGATAATCTTTAAGATCCCTTCCAACCCAAGCCATTCTATGGTTCTATAATTCTATGATTCTACAGCATTACTTGCAGGAGAAGAGCCAGACTGAACTAAAATAGGTTTCTTCACAACCTCCAGGCACTGATGAATACATCTTGATGTCATGACCTGAAAGGAGGAGGAGGCAAAAAGTCCAAATCCAATTGCCATATGTTCCCTAAATTAAAGGGAACAAAAAACGCACACATATGCAGACCATATTTAGAAGTCTGCAAATTTAATGTATCTAGAGCTGACAGATTACAGACATCAATAACCAGAGGGCAAACAGGCAGTTGTGAAACTATCCATTGTGAAAGAAAAAATTAGCAAGTACTTTAGTAATGTTATCTTCCAGAAGATGTTAGAAATACAGAGATAAGGGATAAAATGGAAGAAAGTACTACCAGCAGGATAAATTACATTACTGCTGCCCTGCTTATACAAATTCTAATTATAGGAAGACTCAAAGAAATTACAAAGCAGTTTACAGTTTACTCTTGTATCACGCACCAGAAGATGACTTAGTCATAAAGCTTACATTGTATTCTTCAGGTTCTCCTGTATTTCAACAGTATAATGGCTTTTCTACTGATTAAGCCTTTCTGCTGCAGTTCTCCAATGGAAAAGACTCACAGAATAAAGTAAGTGAGCTATTACAAGTATTTTTTTAGACAAATATTTAAAAGTCTCACCATGATAGCGTGGTGCCATGCAATCCTGGAATTGTTCTTAAATGTGATTACCTTATATAAGCCACGTATGCCCTCTGTCTTGTATATCTTTGTAAGAGCATCAAACATTCCTCTGTACTGCCGCTTGGATGGGTCAACGCCAGCGTTGTATTGCAGCACAAGTCGAGTCTTCGTTACCCATATTGGGTTTGTAATGCACAGAGTCATGGCTCCTGAGAACACAGAAGTTACACCAATTGTTATGCCAACTCCACAGCTCGTCCCAGTTTGTTCAGTCCAATATAACACAGCCCTCTACAATGACTAAACTACTTATCCTACCAGAGTACTCATTGTTCGGAACAGTACAAAGTGAAGTTTATGCCCTCCATTGCTCCCTCTCTCTCCCTTCAAAGCTCACAATCAAGTCCAATATACTCCTGCTGAGGGTACTTTTGCAGAGCACATGTATTTTTGCATATTCCTAGTACAGCCCCTTTTTTGCTTCACCTTTCCACAGTTAGTAGTATAACCTGTAGTAGATAGTAAATGTAATTTCTTAATATACCACTGATTATCTGAGTTATTCTTCAGTATACAGTAACTTAAATTTTAATGGACACCACAGTGATAGGAAACTTGCTTAATATATTGACAGGTTAATAGCAACAACCTGATATAGCTTTATAGGTTATTGAAAATCCCATTGTAGAAGAACCCATTACTATTTTTCATGGCAAACCATATGCCTTTTATTTCAGCATTAAATGAATGCCTCAAAATACTAATAAAAAGTCTTCTGAATTGCCTGTAGAGCATGTAGTAACAGGACAAGGGTAGATGGACTCAAACTGAAAGAGAGTAGATTTAGATCAGATATTAGGCAGAAATTCTTTATTGTGATGGTGGTGAGGCATTGGAACAGGCTGCCCAGAGAAGTTGTGGATACTCCATCTTTGGAAGTGTTCTAGACCAGGCTGGATGGGGCTTTGAGCAACCTGGTCTAGTGAACAGTGTCCCTGCCCATGATGGGGCTGCAACTAGATAATTTTTAAGGTCTCTTCCTACCCAAACCATTCCAGGACTCAACAGGCCTTCTCCTTTCCACGTACAAGTGTTACACATTTAACAGCTTAACAATCTGATAGCAGCACATCTCCAAAGTTAGATTTTGGGACCCAATGTAGTACTAAATATGGAAAACACTTATACAGAATGAAAACAAGGACAAAAGACATTTTGGCAACTGCTAATTCTGCACAGAACTGAAGGACCACAGTGACCCACCTATTTGTGTTAGACATCTTTATTTTATTTACAGACAATAAATGATTGCATTTGGGCTGGAATGCATACTTTTGCCACCTGTAAGAAAAAGCTGCACTGACACAGAAAGGCAGGTTGCAGCATATGGAAATGCTAGAAATGAACATTAATCTTTGCATTTAAACCCACCTGCCTCTGCAGCTGACACTAGGTGTTCACTTGCACTGAGACTTTCCATCTTCCCTTCCTTCCTGTAAGCTTTGATGGCATTGTAACTGGAAAATGTAAAACATAATTTAGTAACGGTGAAAACAGACCTACATCACAAAAACCCTAAGCCCAGAATGACAAACTACCCGACTTAAGATCATGGTGGTACACAGCCTTTGAAGAAAAGGTATCTAAACTATTTTGGTTTAATTGATTAATTGATCTCGGAGCACTTAGCTCTTTAAAGTGAATTCTGGTAATACATATTTAAATTGTATTATTAAACTGTCAGTACCAAGGGGACTGTGTCTTGAAAATTATCAGATATTAGGAATTAACCTGTAAAAAAACAGATTGGACAGCCTCCTTTTTTCTTTGGGAGCCACACTGACAGCTATATATCCTCTAGCTCAGAAATACACTGAGCTTTCTTCTCTTGGTCCAGTCTGCAATCTTTGTGGATTAAGAAATTGTCAGCAGAAGATGAACTGTCTATAGGAATCTACAGCAAATGGGCTGAAGTACAACAACAGTCTAGACAACTGACAAGTGAGCTTTGCATAGGCATACCAGCAAAATAGCCCCAAAATGTTTCAATTAATAGGGATAAGCAGTAAATCAGATCACAGTAACAGAGTTAATAAAGTAGAATACTCAAAAATGAGCTTTATAAGGAAAGCCCATCAACTGACAAAAACAATGAAAAAACTGTCACTAAAATGATTTAAAACAACCAAACATTCAGTTTTAGTAGAAAACTTCATGCTCTTTAATTCTTAAGAAATCAGTTTAGGTTCTTGCTTTTCATGAGGTTTTAAGCACAGCGTGTTGGCACTTTTAGATGATTCTTTATGAATAGTATCACCACCTCTCAAGTTCCTTAGTACTTTCACAGCGCCAAAGGAATGCACTGCACCTGACAAAGGAACAGGTCTCTGACTCAGATTGCTTAAATTCTAAAACAGCAAATCATATAAAGGGTAATAGACCTGGACTAGCTAAGAGAATCGCAAGTTTGTAAGTCACTTAGCACATTTTTATATCCCACAAAGAAGATGCAATGTATATCTGAACACTATATTTTGCAGGGCATGACACATTTTACAGTTCTACTTACAAGAAAAAGTAAAGTCCCCAGGAAGCCCCTGCTCCCACCATGTTTGGAGTTACCCCTTGATATAAGCCTCGTAGTCCTTCATGCTTCCAGACAGTGCTCATACAGTGGAGAATCCCATTGTACTTTGGCCTCAGCTCCAGTCCATCACTTACTACGAAAGAAAGAAATTATGCTGGAAAACATTTCAGGAAGCATGAAGGTCAACTGTATCCAAGCCAATACAGAAGTCCACAGACTACAAAGCAAGCTCCAAATGAACACAAAACCTAGCTGATCAACTGTATTAGAAAAGTCGCATTTCACAAGTATGCAACAGCTGGGGTTTACAGCTTTATGTCTAGAGTTCAAGAGCTTGGGAAAAAAAGGGGTGGAAAAGAAACAAAAAAAAAAAAGAAAGAGAACTCCTTAGCTCAGTAAGACGAAGGTTAAACAAAAGTGCAAAAATGCACTTCTGTGCATTTTTGGTGAGCAGATTTGAATTGAAGTTTTTGGTCTCTTTTTTTTAGCGCTACAGCAATTTTGCATGTTTTAAGTGATATGGGTGGGGTCTTTGACTACATGTTTGTCTAAGTTGTTTAGCTAACTCCCAATAACAACTCTTAAATTCAAATTTTCTCTTTAAAATGTTGTATAAAGCATTGGGTCATGTCTTACTGATACCCAAGTTTGTTTTTACCAAAATACTCAAAGGTTACTTCTCCCACCTAATAACCTATGAGGTGGTTGTCCAAATATTCAGAAAATGTCACTTCAAAAATATAGAAAACAACACAACTTTTTGTTTGACAAATCATGTAGAACATGGATGTCCACAACACTTCCAGTGGTAATTACTATTGCTCCTACCATAACAGCAAGGGAGTAAGTTGGTCACTGATGACATATGTGATATGGTGTATGGTGACATGACAAGAGGTAACAGACACAAGTTGAAATACAGGGAGCTCTGACCACTTTGTATGCAGCAGAGTGTATGCAGCAACTTTGTATGCAGCAGAGTGGCCAAATACTTGAACAAGTTGCCTGAAGAGCATCTTTGGAGCTACTCAAAACTCCAGCACACAAGACTGAGCAACCTGACCTAAGCAGAGCTTTTCTGAGTAGGAGGTGAACTCCTTAGCTCTCTTCTGACCTAAATTACTCTGTGATGCCAACACAGCAGCAGCTTTCACTCCTAATATAGACATAAGGCTAGACTGCAACTGTACTGAAAATTGATCTCAAAGCTTTACAATCAGTCAAGTTTTTGTGTCCCCATCAAGATTAAGCCTGGCAAACAGACATTTTCTGTTCAGTGCCACATTTATGATTCATTCCCCTTGAACTTTGTGTACAGTACTGTACATTGTGACAGACTTCAGCATTAAACACAAAATGCTTTTTCTGAGCACAGTATGACAAGGCCTCAACACCTTGACAACCACTCAAAACTAGAACACAAACACCTCTTCTCTGCCTCCTGAATGAGCACTGCTAGACCTTTCCTAAAGACATTTCTGAATTTTTTTTACCATGCAGCAACTAGATCAAGTTTATAAACATATTAAACAACATGGGAAATCAGAGACATGAATGCAGGTCTTTCTGCCAATGATGCTGCCAAGAATCTTCACAACATTAATTTCTAATATCAGCTCCTACTCCCTGGTTGAAGACAAAACATAGGAATTGTTATTTTCAACCCCAACAAGCATGTGAAAGTACATGACCTCCAAAAGCCACCTAATCCAAACCTGTACTCAAACCAGATCTAATTGGATCTGGTTACTTAGGGACATGACCAGTCAACTCCTGAACGTTTCCAAGGCTGAAGAGATCACAGCCTCTCTGGGTAGCCTTTTCCAGTACTTGACCACCCTCACAGTAAAGTATCTGGCATTTTCCACATTCAAACTTGTGCCTGTTCCTTCTTGCCCTATTAACTACCTCCAAGAAGAATCTGGCTTTACCTTCTCCATGTCCTCCAACAACATTGTCATGGACTGCAATTTTAGCTCCCTCAGCCCTTCCTTTCTGAGGCCAAACTGATCCTATTCTGTCAGCCTGTTCTCCTATGCCATGTGCTTCAGCCTCCACTGGAATCACGCCAGTATGTCATTGTCTTCCTTGTACTGCGGAGCTCCATGCTACACACAGTACTTCCGACACAGTCTTGCAAGCAGGAAATAGAAAAGAGCACTTCTGCTGGCTGTGCTTCTCAAACGCAGCCCAGGATGTGCCCAACTAAGACATGCAGCGTTTTAAACTTTGTAAAACATCTATGTGATAGTTTGGTTTTAAGATCATAAAACACACACGTATCTATTTAAGAAAACAATCCCAAGATACAGTAAAATGTTTCAAACTCTTTAAAAGAGAATATGATAAGTGGAGGACGTGTTTCTTAAATTAGCAGAAAAGTCAAGAGAAGCTGCCATGTTTCCCTGCGGAAAAAAAACTAATTAAAGAGTTTCCTGCAAAACAGTACATCTATTGTTAACCAAGGTTATCCCAAAACTACCGCTACGCTCTGAGAGTTGAAAATCTTTGGCATAAAGGTGAACTTTGAACGTGGGCTTGGGGCAATGAGCCTGTTAAAAGCAGGCAGTCTGCTGATGTCCTCTGGCACGGCTGGTCATCAAAGGAGGGGGAAGAGGCTGGCCAGCTCTCTAATCTGCGGGGAACAGCTCGAGGCACACAGCACATTCTACAATCCCCAGAAGTGACAAGAAGAAGCTCTGAGGTGGCAGGGAAGAGAATCGGTGCCCGTCCGTTTCGGCTGACGGCCAGTCTATCCCTGCCGTGGGCTGCCCCGCCGGCACCCGCAGTCCCACCGCCGCACACGGGGCTGGCAGAGCCGCGCGGGCTTCGGGCAGCAGAGCCCGGCAGCTCCCGGGCTGAGCAGGGCGAGCCCGGGCACGCCGGTGCGCCGGTAGCACAGGACGGCGGGGGGGGCGGCCGGCCCGGCCTCACCTGCGAAGCGGATCTTGACGAGGTCCAGCGGGTGCAGCGCCAGGGTGGACAGCACGCCGCCGCTCACGCCCGCCGCCAGGTTCTCCAGCCGCACGTGCCGCAGCACCGCGCGCACCGCCGACTCCCGCGACAGCGGCTCGCGCGCCGCGCACGCGGGGCCCGGGGCGCCCATCGCCGCCAGCGCGCGCAGGGGCGGGGCCAAGCCGGGGGCGGGGCTTGTGCCCTCGCGCGAGAGCGGCCCGCGCGCCGCGTCCGGTCACGTGCGCGCGTGGTTCCCGGCGGCGCGATGAGGGTGAAGGTGCTGAGCCGCAACCCCGATGACTACGTGCGGGACACCAAGCTGGACCTGCAGCGCGGTGAGCGGGGCGCCCGGCCGGCCTTCCGATCGGATCGGCCCGGTCCGGCCTGGCCCGGCCCGCCCGGAAGGGATGAGGCCGGCGGCGGAGGGGGGAGGCGGGCAGGCAGGCCGGCAGGAAGGCTTTGGGGCGCCCGTCGGCCGCGCCCCGCCTCTCTCCGCTCTGCTCCGCTCCGCTCCCCTCCCTTCTGCCGGCTGCGAGAACTGGGGCGGCCGGGCAGTGGGCTTTGGGCTTCTCTCCTTCCCAGGGCCGGCAGTTGTTCCCCGCGGGTGCCGGTGCCGGGCGGGGATTCGGGTGCGGTGTCTGTCTGCGGAGGAAGCCTTCCTTCCCTTGCCGCGCTGCGGGCCGGGCGGCTGCCGGAGCTGCGTGTCGGCCTGACAGAGCCTGGCCGGAAAGCGGTCAGCGGAGTGAGGGGCTGAGGGTCTAATCGCTGCTCTGGTACCCCGCGGTTGCTCTTAGTATTACCGAAGTCACTCTCTGCAGTTTTTTGCTCTTAATGCTTCTTTATTCCTGGTACATCGCGTTCTGCTTCTTGCACGTTCATGTGGCAAAATTGTTCATTGTATGCTGATTTCACACAGCTAATAATAGAATCCTGTAGGTTGGAAGGGACCTCTGAAGGTCGGCTAATTCAACCCCACACACCCTGCCTTGTGGTAAGCAGGGACATCTTCAGCTGGATCAGGCTGCTCAGAACCTTGATGGAGCATGTGCCATCTCATTGTAAAAAAACTTTCTTACTTCTATCTAGCCTAAATTTACACTAAGTTTAAAACTATTGCTCACTGTCACATCACAACAGACCTTCTAAAAAGTCTGTCCCCATCTTTCTCATAGCCCTCTTTAAGTACTGAAGGGCTACAATGAGGTTATTCCGGTGCCGTCTCTTCTCCAGGCTGAACAACCCCAGCTCTCACAGCCTTTCCTCATGGGAGAGGTAGTCCATCCCTCTGATCATGTCTCTCTTCTGAACTTGCTCTGACATGGGTTTCTAATATGTGTGCTTTCTGTTGCAGTTCCAAGGAACTATGACCCTACATTGCATCCATTTGAGGTTGCACGGGAGTACACAAGAGCTCTGAATGCCACAAAGCTAGAACGTGTGTTTGCAAAACCCTTTCTTAGTTCACTTGATGGCCACAGAGATGGAGTTAATTGCATGGCCAAACATCCAAAAAGTTTATCTACAGTGCTGTCTGGAGCTTGTGATGGAGAGGTAAGCTTGCAAACCACAGCAAGGAAGGTACCTTTCTTTCTTGCTTTCTTTTTTCTTTCTCTTTTATGTTTTGTTGGGTTGTTTGGTTGGTTTTGTCACACCTTACCTTTCTGTCTTTGTTCAGCATGTTGCCTTTATCCTCACTCAGAAGGTGAAACTTTCTGCCACTCTATCACTCTGCCACTGGACAGAGGAGACAAAATGTAGTGAAAGGTTCATGCATTGAGATAAGGACAGGAAGAGATCACTCACCTGTTACCATCAAGGGCAAAACAGACTGAACTCAGAGATATTAATTGAATTTGTTATTAACGAAGTCAGAGCAGGATATGAGAAGTAAAATAAGACCTTAAAAGTACCTTCTTTCCTCCCCTCCCTGCTTCCTGGTCTCTACCTCCTCCCTGCCAGCAGGAAATGGGGAAGGAGGGTTAGTCAGTTCATTACAAGTTATTCCTGCCTCTGCTCAGGGAGAGGAATCCCTCTGCTGCTCCACCATGGGGACTCCCCCATGGGAGACAGCTCTCCGTGAACTCCTCCAATGTAAGTCCTTCCCACAGGCTGCAGCTTTTCATGAACTGCTGCTGTGTGGTTGACTTTTCTACAGTGTGCAGTCCTTCAAGAGCAGGCTGCTCCAGTGTGGGTTCCCCACAGGGTCACAGGTCCTAGGAAACCTGCAGAGTGGGCTCCTCTCCCCATGGGTCCACAGGTCCCTGCCAGGAGCCTGCTCCAGCAAGGGCTTCCTGTGGATACATAGCCTTCTTTGGGTACATCTGGCCTCGGTCTTCTCCATGGGCTGCAGGTGGATCTCTGCGCTCTCAGTAACCTCCTCCATGGGCTGCAGGGGCACAGCTGCCTCACCATGGTCTTCACCATGGGCTGTATGGGAGCCTCAGCTCTGCCCCCTCCTTCTTTGCTGACCTTGGTGTCTGCAGTTATTGCTCTCACATATGATCACTCCTCTCTTCTGAGTGCAATTACATCATCCCATTAACTTTTCTTTCTTCTTAAATGTGTTACCACAGAGGCCTTACCACCATTTCTTATTAGCTTGGCCTTGGCCAGTGCTAGGTCTGTGTTGGAGCTGGCTGGCATTGGCTCTGCTGGACATAGGGGAAGCTTCCAGCAGCTTCAGACAGAAGCCACCCCTGTAGACTCACCCCACAAAACCTGGCCATCTAAACCCAATACACATTGTAATTTCTTTTTGCTACCCACGTGACCCCTCCATTTCTCCCCCTAAAGCAGTTAAAACTGTCAGATTAGCTAGGGACAAGGGGCACACAACCAAAAACTTGTTGGAATAACAATTTTTCATACTGTCTAAAAAATGCTAACCCTATATATATGTGATTATTTTACATAAATATTATAAATAACAATCAAGGACACTTTAATTGGAACTTGTTGCAGAAAAAATACCCATCTTCCCTGAATCCCCTGTCTTTTCTCACCCTTACGGTGTTAATTTTGTAGTACTTGATTATTTTAGAGGTGTCTTCTGGGTAGTTGGTTGCTTTCTGCTTTCTGTAGAAAGTGCATATGTCATGCAGTAGTATAAGGGAGGGTTACCTTTTTGGAGAGAAGCAGAACAAATTGCTATGAAAGTTTAGCCAGATTTCTTATCCACTGATGGAGCAAGTAAAGTACTTGGTACTATAAATACTTAAAAATATAAAATCTGACCTCCATTTATTTGGTGGGGTTTTTTTTTCAAATGAGCCCAAAAGCTTTGAAATAGAAACCTCTGTGAGAGGTTGACATCTGTAGAAAATATAGTACAGCAACTGGACTGAAAACATTCTGTTGGTTCCAAATTTCTTTATGCTTTTGTCTTTAAAGGGGTATTTTTTTGCTAAATTTTTAATTGCTGGTGTTTTTTATCAAGAATTCCAGTTCAAAAATAGGGGAGTGCAAAATGGAGAAAGTATACAGCTTAGGTCAGGGGGAGGGTAAGAAGGAAACAGCCTCACTTTTAAAATTATTTTTCAAGAAGGGAATACTTAAATAGTTTTTAACATTATAAAATCTGACCAATGCATAAGCCAACTCCGCCATTTCATTACAGCACGTGTGATCTATTGTACTTGAATTATGAACTGCAGCTGTGGGCTGTAGAGATCTTACAGAATATTTGCATCTATGTTTTTAACAGGTTAAAATTTGGAACTTGACCAAACGACAGTGTATTCGCACTATACAAGCCCATGAAGGCTTTGTTCGAGGCATGTGTGTCCGTTTCTGTGGTACATCATTCTTCACTGTAAGTATTATGTATCTCCTTAATACAGTGCAGCAGTAGAGTGCCTGTTCACCATCTGTTTTCCACTGAGAAGCTTGCTCTCTGCCATACAATATTCAGATACTGTGTGAATACATTTATTAAATTTGTCGGTGAACCTGACGGTTCTAGTTACAATGAAATTTTTTCTGATGCTGGGACACGGATGTCATTCAAGACTAACGAAGGGGTAAATACCAGAAAATAGCTAACAGATGGTAATGTAATTAAAACTCTAGTAAACTAGTTTTCATTAAAATAGTAAATGGATTATGTTCATTGAAAGACATAGAAGCATGTAAAAAAGTAACCATTTGCATATACTATGATTAAAGATAATCTAAGTCCAGATCATTCCATGTTAATTAAGCTTTATTAACTTACATCAACCACAACAGATTCAGTTGTTTGTAAATTGCCTGGAAATAGTATGTCTTCCTGTTGGCAACAGTTCTAAGATGACACAGTACGAGCTATTTTTGAAAACTAGAGTGTCCTGAAATTCTGCTTTGTTTGAACTGGTCATAGAAGAGCCATGTTAACTACAGTATATTTGTCTTGTCTGAAGTATATACCAGGTCACAGGGACAGTAGTTAGGATATAGGGGAAGCCATAGTGAAAAATCCGAAGTGGCTCCAAGTTATTGTCCCCTTTTATCAATCCCTCTGCCTGAAAATTGAGAGAGGGAGAGAAGAAATAGTGGTAGTGCAGTCAGGGAGGCAAAGATAAACTTGTAAAACTAACATTTTTTTAGGCCTGTTTGCATGATCCAGGTCACTGCACAGCCATGCAGAAGCTTGTGCTGGCATTAGTGCAAGAGGTAGAACAGAGTTTGGAACAGGCGACCAGAGCAACTGAGGTGGAAAGTGCCTTTTAACTGATTACATGCTCATCAAAGTGACTTCCAGAATATAATTTGCAGTTTCAGGTGCCAGTTGATTAAAAATCACAAAAGGTAGCCATAAAAAATAGCCATCATTCCAGCTCCCCTTTTTTGTATTTAGCCATCTATTTTGAAAACTGGAAAAGCTTTGCGTATCAAGACAGGCAGTTGAATAGGTGAAGGAAAGGTGGCGGTGGGAAGCAAGTGACGAACTGGAAATCAATCACCTGCTCTCACAAGCTGGCAGGTGCCCAGACAATCTGTGAGCAGCAGCCACTGTGGAGCCAGCCCCCACCTCCTCTTTGTGCTCCCACTACCCCAGCTTTTATGGCAGAGCATTGTTTTGTGGTATAGAATACTCCTTTGGCCAGTTCAGGACATCTGCCATGCCTGTGTCCTCTCCCAGTCTGTTATCCACACCAAACCTGTTTGCTGGTGGGTGAGGCAGAGGTGATGGAGGCAGAGTGCAAGCACTGCTCAGCAATAGCCAAGGCTGGGGTATTGTATTAACACTGTTTTAGCCACAGATCAAGAACACTGTGCCAGGTGGGCCGCTGTGAAGAATGTTTTCATGGACATGTTTTAACAAAATATTATGACCAGGAGAGCTAATCTGCAGCTTGGAGGTGCAGTGAACAGGCAAAGCACTTGTGTATGTCGTAGAACATTTTTTTTGAAAGGCTGCCTGTATTTAATTGCAAAGCACATCTAGCAAAATAAAAGGGAATATATTTACATAAAACTGCACATGCTTTGTCCAATATTTCCAGGTTGGTGATGACAAAACTGTGAAGCAGTGGAAAATGGAGAACCCAGAATATGGAGAAGAAGAAGAACCTATTCATACAATTCTTGGAAAGGTAGTAAATCTGAGTTTTGATTTTCCCGCATCTCTTCTTTTGAGTCAAGTTTGAATCAATTCTTACCTAGCTTTTGAAGGAGAGAGAAATAGTTTGATATCACCTGTTATCATAATGGGTTGTAGGGTGATGGCATCAAATTGTGTAATGGCACTTTTAAAGTATCTTCTGTTTTTATTACATTTATTTTACATGTAACCAGAAAGGACTACCTCAAATGCCATCAGAGACTGCTTAGCACTGTCTGTACTAATTATTCCTTTCCTGTAAACTGGTCACATTTCTCTGTAATCTCTTCAGACATGTGTTGTCAGTGCTTAGTCTGCATTAAATAACTTTCTTTTCTTGCCAATACCTCACAGCCATTCAATACAAAATACTAACTTTACATCTTTCTTTTGACAAAAGCAGTCTGAAAATATAAACTTTGGCTCTTTGAACTTATGACAAGCTATGTTAGAAAAAACATTAACTGCTTTTTTCAAATAGATAGTTTGAAACTCTTTAGTTTTTGGAATATCTGTGGAACCCATTAATGTCCCTGCTGAAAATTCAGTTGCACTCTTAAAAGTCAGTGAGGATTTTGTAAATATGCCTTTAGTGCCAACTCCATTGTAAATTAACAAGAAGTGCATACATGCAACTTGAATGAAAAAGAAAGCTTGCCTACTGGTAGGGTGCATCCAATAAGGCTTAGTTTCTGGTAGCACTGGTGACTTAATTTTCAGTTATATAAACGAGTAAAACTATAGGAGACTCCATATGCAATGATTTGTTGACCTTTTTTCTAACAGAACATACTTGCATATTTATGCATACAATTGAGTTTTTTAATATTTGCTTTTTTTTTTTGTTTTTTCCCTTAAAGACAGTATATACAGGAATTGATCACCACTGGAAGGAACCTGTTTTCGCCACCTGTGGCCATCAAGTGGACATTTGGGATGAGCAGAGGACAAGCCCCAAGTGTTCTCTGACTTGGGGTTTTGATAGCATAAGCAGTGTAAAATTTAATCCCATTGAGGTAATGCTTCTGTTATATATGGAAATCAGTATTTTTCTTGAGCAGTATGAGATCTAGACTCTGTTTATACCACCTTGAATTTTTTTTTCCAAATTTAGATTTTGATTTATGTTTTAATGGAATGTTTAAGGGGGCAAATACATGGATTTTTATGGTTATATTATTTTGGAGTGCAGTACCATATATTTTTATTTTACTGTCTTTTGTCTCTGTTAGTGCGGGAGAGGAAAAACAAAAGCAGGGCAGTTTTCATTCTGCCTACAACAATACATACCTGGTACCTCAGTCATGCAGAACAGCAGTTATGTGGCTATGGAGCTGCCAGTTCATCTGTTCCAGTATTTTACTACCTGTGACTGAGACTTCTCACCCTCTCCATGGCAAAACAATTGCATTTGATCTTTTACAGCACTTCCTATTATACCCCTGGACTGGGCTATGCTCGTAGAAAAAAGCATTTATGAGGACTTGCCTCTTAGTTTTAAAGCAGAGGGCACTGGATGGATTCTGAATCTTACAGGGAAAGCTATTTAAAATGTTTGTACTGGATAATTAGCTGCACAGGAAAATTGATGAATGTATTTCCTTGGCTGAAAAAGAAACTGACGACCAGCTTTGTGAAATAGCTTAAGTATCTGATGTAAGCTGTTAACCACACTCTGGAAGTATTTCAAAGACCATACACACTGGTTTTGATTTTTCTTTTCAGACTTACCTTCTGGGAAGCTGTGCTTCTGACAGAAATATTGTCCTATATGATATGAGGAAATCAACTCCATTAAAGAAGGTAATGTTTTTCTCTTTAAGATCAATTAATGGTGCTAATAATCATACTGAATATGTTAATGGCCTGTAAGTGTTGGTTACGCTAGAGAATGGGAAGCTGTGAACTGTTCACTGAGTTTTCATTGTCTGAATCTTCTGAGTTTGAATTAATTTGGGGATTTAAACAATGCAGAGTTAGAAGGGCCCTTCTCTGCATTCAGATGGGCTGTCATGCTCACTCTGTTGTAATTCTTGATCAAGTGCCTGACCTGACAGCAATTTCGCAGTAAGAACTTTATGTTCTTGTATTGCATTCTGTCTATGTGTGTGTGATTTTCTTTTTTTTTTTCCTCCTCCTTGCCAGAAGGAAACAAGGTATCTTCACCACCAGAGAGCCTTGCTCTGCATTGAAAAGGTGGTTTTCCTTTGCAGGGAGATAAACCCTTCCCTATGCACCTGCTATAAACATTCAGAAATCCTTTGCAGTGTAATCAAAATAGTATTTATATGTGGAACTTACAATGATGTAAAGATTCATATTTAAGAGAATATATGTATTTATTTTAGATAAGAAGCCAGTAATTCATACACACATATCAAACCTCAATCAAGTTCAGTAGTCCTGAGCCTCAGAACTATCTTAACAATATTCTTCTTGAAATACAATATTCTGACTTGTGAATATGCACTCAGTGTTCTCCTGTGTTACATACCGTCTGCAGTGTCATTGATCTGATACACACTAGAACATTATAATGGCACTTAGCTATAAAATAGGAATGTTGTTGGCAACAGTATTTCTTTCTCTCCCTGTGCCCCAACAATTTTTACTGAAATTTCACTTGCTTATAAAAACTTGTCAGTGATGCCAGCTGAAGACCTGAATGTTGAAATTAACACAGCCAGTGTTCCCTGTAGAGCTGCAGTTACAAGGTCAAAGGATGAAGTCTGATCCTTTGTGAACTTAGTTTGAATCTAACAGAACATTTCATATGTGTATAGGCTAAATATATAAGACTGTACACCGATGTGCATATAGACCTGTGTGCACGTGTTTGGATATGTGTATCTCAGGTGAGCAGTGTGCTTGGGTGCATTTCCTGCTAGAGGAATAAAACTGATTAGTACTTCCTTGCTTCCATGAACATTGTACTGGGTTTCCTTCAGGGGTAGGGATGATTCTCCTGTGTAAAGGAGGTGAAATATCCATTTCTACATTGAGAGCTATGGTCTCTGGAATTTCTAGGAGAAAAGTGCTGTTAATTAGAAGTACCGTACTTACGTATGGGCACTGTTTTCTGTCACTGATGCATTCCTGGGATTTGATCAGCAAAGCAGTTGGAACTCAGTGGCAGTCCTTTCATTAATGGAAATAGGAGTACAACTTCTCACATCATGCAGCAGTAGCTCTCTTGACTGACTGTCCTGGGTGCGGGTTTTGAAGCCTTAAGTTGAAAAGAGGGAGGGATAAGATAGTGAGATTCTACCTATCTTTAAAATATGAACTACTCTAAAAAAGTTGGGAAAACGTGAATGAAAGCAATTCTGTTGGACAACAAGAGGAAAATATTTTGGTAGGAGTTGGTACACTTTAAAAGTCATTCTTGTGCAACATGTGTCAATAACTCTTAGGGTGTTTTAAAGATAGACTTTAGCATTTAAACAGCTGATGGAAACTGTGTTTTTTCTTGCTTGTTATATTCTTAGCTGTTCATCTCAACCAAATACTTTGTAGGTAGTAAAGGAAGGCAGATTAATTACTTGGGTAATCTGTTTTTTTGTTAAGATAACCTCAGCATCTCCAGACTAACACTCTTTGTAAACATGTTTTACAGAATAAATTAACCAAGAACCCCAAGTCTTCAGGGACTTCACAATTTTGTCTTGCCTTAATAAGGACTTAAACTTGCCCATTTTATAAGATGTACAATAGATCAAAAATAGTGGTGAAAGGTGGCTCTGGTATGGGTTTAGATAGTTCTGAAATGCCATTATTAATGTATTTACTGCAACTTAAATCACTTCCATCCCAGGTTGCCTTACATAGTTGTTACTGAACCTGATGTTAGAACTGTACAGAAAAACTCATTTCTTAGGCACTATTTTAATTCCAAAAGCCACTACTGAAATGAGCTGAAGGCTTGTAAATTTCAGTGAAAAAACAGAGATTTGGAGCATGACAGAACTTGACTCCTTTTGAAGGAGCAGGAATTTTTGGCAATATTGAAGTTATTTTGTGACATGATTTAAAATACTTATTATACATGTGGTGGGTTACCATTAGTTGTGTGCTCATTTTGCAGTGGCTGATAAACTTGTACAGGGAGGAATAAAGAACACTCCTTGATGATTAATTTCCCAAATCTGTGCAAGGTTTATAACTAGTACAATACTGAAATCTGAGCAAATTCTGGTTGTCACATTAGTGTAAACATAGAGCATCTCAGTGACCCCTTTTTAAACTAGCAATCACTTTGGACATCTGATAATTACATTCAGTTCTGGATGCATGTAGTTTCTGAAAATGAGTGGTGTTCTGGAGAACAGAGTTTATAATGAACAGGGTAATGTCACCTAGGAAATGAGGGTTTAGGGAGAATGAGAATTACGAGAATAGGCACACACTCCTTGCGATCTTTTGGAGGGGTGTTCAGTAAAGTCATCACTATTAACTTGTTTTGAGACTGTTTTCATTACTGTCAGAATTATAATTTTGCAACTGTATTCTGAAATATGAGTGTAAATTTATGGGGCTTGGTGTAGTAAGTCAAGAATAAAAATGAGGTTTGAGTACCATAGCTTTAAAAACCCAAATTTCAGGATTTTTAAGTAGGATTATAGTTGTCCTGGAGCATTGTAAAAAATCCTGTTTAGAGTTATTCAGTCTGTTAATTACACATCCACTTTGTGTCAGGCATACTGTATAGTTCTTATTTTTAAATCCCATGGTTGGGAGTTCCTCTCAGTCTCGGCAGAAGCCAGAGCTGCTGTGTGTGGTGTGTCGGGTGACCTCCTTCCTGCCTTGCCTTGTCCCACAGGGGCCCCACTGTCCTCCAAGGTGGGGATGTCCAGCACACAGCTTCCTAATGCCTATTGTCTAGTCTGCAGTTAGCAAAGGAGAAGGGTCTTGTTAGTTTATCAGCTGCCTTCTTCCCACTTCGGGCCTCTTTGTTGGCCATATGTGTACAAGCAGCAAGCAAATCTTACAAATGTGTGAGGAATGATTCATTGCTGATACAGTGATAGTGCTGAGTAGATGACAACACAGTAACTTCTGTATACATTGCTTGGCACTTCAGCAAGAAATGGCAACTGTCCAGGAGAATTCATGAGCTGCAATTTCAGACATAAAATAATGAAGGGGTGATAACTGGGAGAACATAAAAATGTTGTAATTGCTTTGCAAATGCTGGTTCACAGCTTCAATTAATGACTGTCCCTTCAAATAACAATTTAATTAGGTGTGTCTACAGATTACTTAACTAAAGGGACCTGTAAATAAGATGGAGAAGTGAAATTTCTCAGAAGTTCTAGATTTACTTGTTGACCACTAGCAGGTTTCCATGTTAAATGACCACTTAAAAGGATTTGATCCTAAGGTGATTGACAGAGGAAAATTTAATTTTTGTATAGCTCAAAACAGTAAGCATATGATGAGGGACAGGAGGTTCTTGAGTTTCACTTCTAACACTGCTGAGGAAATACTCTGTCATGTCACTGTTCCTCTAGCATAATTCTCTATCTACAAAGTGCTTGTCTTCAGTGGTATATAGGAAGTTTTGAACTACAGTGAGTGTTTTACTGCCTATAACAAGGTAGCAATGTGCAAATATATTTCTTCAAGGTTATCTTGAACATGAGGACAAATACATTGTGTTGGAACCCTATGGAAGCTTTCATTTTTACAGCAGCAAATGAAGATTACAAGTAAGTATGACCTTGCTTTTTGATAATCCTGGACATATTACATTTTTAATTTGTGTCTTGGTGATTTATGTTCATGCTAAAATAAATCTTTAAAAGACTACTCAAACTTTAAACTTGAATCACTTAATAACCTAGCGAATTATAGGCATACTGATTATAAGAAATAGGAATTGATAGTAGACTGCCTCTTTCTATGTTTCAGACTTGTGGGGTAAAAAGCAGTGTAACTTAGAATAAATGCAGCTGAACCAATGCAAGTATGACTTGAAATGGGACCTGGAAAATATGTACTGTTGGTCCTGTCTGAGGCAATATAAGTGTTTATTTTCTTGCCAGCTCTTGTACTGATCAGCTATTTTGATGAGAACATTTCTTAAAAAAAAAATTAATCTTTTGTGAGACAGTTCTGGAGGCTGCAGTACTTATCGTTTCAATGTCTCGGAGCAGTTTTTTACTTTTGAACAATACTATTCATGTGAACAGCTAATCTGATATTGAAAAAGCTGTCTCTTCAAAACTAGGCCATTGCAAATGTTCTCCATATCCTTTTTTCCAGGAAGTCAGTGATCTAACAATAGATCACTGTTTTCTTCTAGAACATAGGAATTTTATCACTTATCTTAAGGCTGTTTTTCCAAGGAAATGGCATCTGGCTCAGACCTTGAAAGTGGGTGTTATATTAAATGTGCTGTTTTTCTTGTATTTATGGTATGGTAAAACTATTAGGTTTGTTTGTAAATTTAGGCTTTTTGTTTATGAATTTGCTTTTTGGTTGGTTTGTTTTTCTTAATTTTTTTTCCTTCTTCCTCTTGCTAAACTAAAACATATAGCTGTTACTGTCAGGGACTGCTGTCCTCTTGCAGCCTGAAGCAATTAATTTACAAAGGCAAATGCATGTATCAGCAATGCATATGCAAGTATTTGCTGATTATATGGAGTAGCAGTTTTGAATATGATGCTGCATACTTTCTCTTTGGGAATTTAGAAGGAAGAAGCAATAATGGCCATTATAGCGTTCAGTAAGATATTTGATTTCAGTTATGTATTCATCTGCAGAAAGGAGGGTGAAAAACTTGCTGAATTAAATTCTTTTAACCTGATAGTTCTACTAAATAGTTTATCTTAAGCAGGTTTCAATAAATGCATTGTCTGTAAAGCACATAAACTTATTTGATGATCTGTACAGTGATTATGCCTGGCTTGTACCACTTGACTTCTTTATTCAAAGGGAGTAGAGGCAGACCTTATGTGAGCTTTGAAGTCCTCAAGAGCAAACCAGCTGTGGTCCAGCAGCTGGGTGTTTACTTTAAACATAATGCATTTCTATGGATACTGTGCTCTGCTGAATTAGCTTCTCCATGTATAAGGACCAAGCTTTCCCTGCACTCCTACACTTGCTACACCAAGCTTTCCTGACTTGTCTGGCCTAAGATAATTAGGCAGTAAAAAAGGGTGCCAGCCAAATGAAACTACAGTAGACTCTGAATTACTAGGAGTGCATATATGGGAATATTTAGAAACCTTCCAGAATTTATAGGCTTGATATAATGATTCAGAGAAGCTTTTATAAGTTCAGGGTGCATACTTATGTCTGAAGATGGAGTAAAACAGGCCAGTGTGATGCTTGGAGTCAGTGACCTGTGAAGGGCGTTGTGGAGCCTATCTGTCCTTTGATAGTGAGCAAGAAACCTAGGTCTGATCCAATAACAAAACCCTCTGGTTAAAAAACTTCTTTCAAATCCTAAACAATGCAGTTTTCTTTCTTTTCATGTGTTACGAGCTGTTTTAAGGAGTGCCCTTTGTAATATGGGTCTGCTATTAAGTGTGGTTTATGTAAAATGTCCAGTTTACTTAGGAATTGTAGTGATATTAAGCTATTGATGTATTTATTTTAAAGCTTATATACTTTTGATATGCGCTTTCTGGAGTCACCTGTGATGGTGCATATGGATCATGTGTCTGCTGTTCTTGATGTGGATTATTCACCCACTGGGAAAGAATTTGTGTCTGCCAGCTTTGATAAGTCCATCCGCATTTTTCCTGTAGACAAAGGTCACAGCAGGTGAGTAGTGTTACACCTTTCTCTCTTGCTGTTATTCATTCCAGTGACTTTCTCCCAAATCTTCAAAATTATTAATTCATTCATTAACATCTTCATTGGGGCATTCACTTCCTGTGAATGTTGAAATCTTATTCTGTTGGTAGCTTGAAGCTGACAGGCTGTGTAGTTGACATAATTCTGAAATATGAATCAAGAGCAGAACTATTTAACAAGTAGTACTTCCCCAATATGGAATTAAAATTAGAATGGATTATTGTGCTTGAGTGTAGTAATTTTTGTATTTTACCAAGGTGAATCCCATTTGATTTCTCTCTTTATGCATCTTTAATGTTTTTAGGTTGCTTTGTACTGTTTGTCACCACTTATGTTTGTAGTGTATTGCAACATTATTGCATTTGGTTTTCTAGGGATTGTCTTTATCCTATACGGATAATTGCTAAAGAGATTTTGTAAAATGTATTGCTGTATGAATTCCTGAGGATTAGTTAGGGACACTTTTGTGATCTGTTTCAGTACACTTAGTACCTTTTGTTCATATTTCGTTAACCTGGTTTTGATTTGTAATACAGTACTTTGAATACAATTCACTTGGATTTAGTTTTTCATCTAAGATTTCATAAGTCAGTATATTAAATATTTGGTTGAAGTTCAGATCGAATCTACTGTGTCTCCATTATTTTTTATTTTTCTTTCAATTTGATGAAAACTGAAGCAAGTTATCTGATCTGTCTGGTATCATTTGATCTTCATAAACCTACCTTCATTATTCTCTCTTGTCAGTTCTTCCTCCTTTTTCTTTATCCTTAACTTTATTTTACTTCTGCTTGACTGCCTCTCTCCAACCTTGTTGCCCCAAAAAGTTGTTACTAAGTCGAGTTCTAGGTGGTTTGAGGGTGAAAATGTTGAAATATTGGTGAAAGAGTATATTTTTGTTATTGATGGATGAAATTATGCATGTTGTGTAACTATTTGTGCTCTTGTGCTGCATTAAAGAGTGAGAGTGACTGTTTGCATTCCCTCTATATCTAATCTGCAGATAGTTTTAATTTTCTTTTTGTCTTCCAGTAATACTTTAAATGTAATTAGGTAGTGCAGTTCCTTTGTAGGTTTGTTGGGTTTTTTCTTCTAATTCTTGCATTACTAAACAGTATGGTTAGCAGCTCCTTTGTATGGATTAATAATGTTCACAAAAGTGGTGATATGCAGAGTTAGTACACATCACTGAGGGGAAGTTTGCAGACCCCACAATGCAACAGTAAAAGGCTTTATTCCACATTTTAGCAGATTGTTGCCGAGATCTGTGGAAGATGCTTCCCTCTCTGTCCCCACTTTTTCCCCTTTTGTGTGGTAGCCATAAATCCTAGCCTTACAAATGAAAAGTTTTGCCTCATGTAGTATGACTAGAGTGTTCTGGTACACTTAAAATTCTTTAGAAGCTGGGTTTTTTTAGAATTGCACAGTTCATATTAATCTTATGGAATGGAGAAAAGTCTCTGTGTAGAAGATCTGATCCTACTTGGAGAACTGAGAGGGCAATTGAGAGTATCTGTAAGTAAGGATCCTGATGCTCTTCTAGTTTTGACTTCTGATGTCCTGCCAATGTGAAAAACTAACTTCAATTGCTTTCTATTTTATTTTTAAATGAAAATTTAAATAATGAAATTGTTTAGCCCTAAGAAATATGAGTTATTATGGAATTGAGTAAATTTAATAAATGCTTAAAAAACAGAACTGTGGTTCTGTGCGAACTTTTAAATGACAGATCCAGGTTATTTGGCCATGTTTTCTGTTTTTCCTGTCCCTGAAAAATGACATATAATACCTTGAGATGACAGCCACAGGATAGGCAAAGGCTGCAAATTCCAAAGTACTTAGTTCCCCAAAGGTGGCTGAAGAAAAGCTTTGTTATTGAGTCATACGGAATGAAAGTATATTGAGTCAGTAGAGTGAAAGTAAACGTAGAAGTGCTTGTGGAGGTGCAGATGTGCACACAGGCTATTAAACAATGAAAAGCTGATGTGACTATTAATGTTTTCTGATGTGTCTTGTGCTTAGTCTTCCACATAGTTGTTGTAGAGTATTGCTTGCTGGTGAACTACAGGACGTGGTTAAGCTTATTAAAGCTTATTTATTCTGATGTATCGCTTACTTTTCTTTTTCTCACAACCACTTTGGCTCGACCCCAGTCTAGTTTCTCCACTACATTTGAAGCAGATGTTGTTTTCATATTTCTTTTACATTATTACTTGGATTTTCCTTGCAAAAATAACTGAGTAGAAGAAAGAGAATATCTTATAAACTGTAGAGCACGACTGATACGTCAAAGTGGCTATTGGTGGACAATAAATAGGCCTTTCTTTTTCCTTCCTTTCAGAATGCTAATAAATAGCAAAAATTACCAGAAAAATATATTTAATCCTTTATTTTAATAGCAAAAATGAAAGAATAAATTTGTTTGACACATACTTAATGAAAATTAGACAAGATTTCACCTTAAATATTGGTTTAGATGTAGCATGCAGAAACATTTTTCAACAGCACTTGTTGAGCAGGAGTTTGATCAGCAGAAATTAAAGAAGAAATGGAGTCCATTTTTGGGTGAAGGAGGGAAATCATGAAGAGTAGCAAATCCATTGCCATATCATAAATGAACAGCTGGGAGGTGTTTCTTTGTTGTTCTTTTTCTTATTCACAATGGTAGTGTCAAATTCTTTGGCATCTATTTTTCTGCTTTCCCATTCTGTAATACTCTCAATGTAAAAGCATATTATTTAAAATTATTTTAGGAACAGTTGCATATCACTCTATATCCTTGGCATGTTTTGCAGAAAGAGTTATTTAACTCTTTACTATAGTTTCTATGAAAGCACTGATTTAAAAATCATCTTATCCCGGGTGGTCCTTTATCACTCTGTCACACTTTATTTGTATCTCTATCTATAGGAAGATCAGCACACTGTTTAAAAAATCAGATTTCTTTAAAAACAACAGCAACAAAAAGTAAAGAAATACATTTTGCCTTAAAGAGAATGCCTTCTGCTATTTGAAAGGTAATGGTGAGAAAAGTGATGGTAGAAAATTTTAAAATGTTTCTCTTTGCTTTAGGGAGGTTTATCATACCAAACGAATGCAGCATGTCATCACTGTAAAATGGACTTCAGATAACAGATACATTCTGTGTGGCTCAGATGAGATGAATATTCGCCTGTGGAAAGCTAATGCTTCTGAAAAACTGGGAGTGGTAAGAGTTGCATTTTGCTTTCTGTGATTGCAAGATGTTTGGGGTTTTTTGTTGTTATTACAACCAGTTAGCCCCTTCAGCTTTTAAAAACTTGTTTCTAAAAGGAAGCTGTAAAATTATAGTTTGACATTTGTGTTTAATTTCCAGACCGACATATGCAGTATAGCTCATTGCATTTACTGCAGATAAGAGTAAGAATAAGAATACATGCCTCATTATTGCTACACAAGGTGACTTTTTTTGGTCTTGTTTAACATTAACAGTAATCATCAGTTCTATCTAAACTAGATTTGACATTTTTGCCTGTGTGCTAATGGTTAGAATTCATCCCTTATCACTAGAGAAAAGGTAATATATTCTGTTTAGCCATACTTAAGTAGTTCTATTGAAGTTTAGAGTTACTACCCTTAAAGATTTTGACTGGTATGTAATTAGTTCATGTTCATTTAAGTTTGTTTGTTTGTTCAAAAAAAAAAGTCATGCTATGATAAGTACATGTATTGTAAAATAGACTATTAGCACTAATGCATAGCTGAGATTGTCATTGACCTGTATAACACTCGGGTTCCAAGTGGGCAAACTCGTGTGGTATCTGAAATCCACATAATTCAGTGTAAATCTGTTTGGTGGAGGTGTTCCTAGTGTGAACAATCACCAGCCTCATTAGATAAGTCTTTCAGTTACACTTGTTCAAATGTTTATGTATAGACAAAGCCCAAATGTTCCCTTGCAGTTACCAATCACATAGATTTACCTGCACAGTTGTATCTAAGTATTGAGGGACTTTGGAGAATTAATTTGGCACTTTGTCTGCTGGGAGTAATCCCTTTATGTAGCTTTATAGTGTTACGGTATTTTGGAGGTGCTTACATTGCCTTTTCTGAGCCCACTGGCAGAACTGTCAGATAATGCCTGGGGGAATTTCTGCTTGATCTTGTGAAAGATTGTGGGGAGAGGAAAGGGAAGCTGTGGTTCAGGGAAGAATGTTGCACAGTTGAGGTGATGGGTCTGTTGCAAACTTACGTCTGTGACTGCTTGTGATTACCTGAAGCTCCATCAACATTAAGTATCTGTAGGAGGGAAGTGGAGCAGAGCTGGGAGAGGTGGCAGGGGGAGGGAGTGGTAGGAGTATGTAGGCTACTGTGGAAACAGGGTAATTCATGGACTGCTGTGCACTGTGAAGCACTGGATATGGAGTAGTGCAGCTAATGTATTGCAAAGTCCTGTTATTATTCTCATTTCTTCTATAAAGCTGTAGATAGAAAAACCTACAGCTTTGTGGTCTTTGCAGTAATTGTGATTACAAACTACTGTTCTGGTTGAATTTTTTAATTTTTTTTTTTTAAAGGATACTTCTCTTTTTGAGGTTGCTTTCTCTCCCCCCCACTTCTGCATTGATTCTTAGGATTTTCCCATGTGATGCTTTGGTCAAACACTTCAATATTAGTTCCATAGTTGCTAATTCCAGGGATTCCACAAAGCTTATTAGAGACTTTACTTTTTGATTTAACTTTTATGTTAAATTTGTTTAGACAGTACAGTGTTGGGTAGAAGTATTACCTCTTTTCCTTCTGTTATATCCATCCATATGCTCATGGCAATACCCTTTTCACCTGATTTTATGATATTAACTGAAACTTTCTCTGATTACTCACTATATTTTTAGCAAGAGATCATGATGTTTCTCTCTAAGATGCTGGTCTGTAACAGAATTGTCTGGCATTTTTGACGTTCATCTTTACTCTGAGCCCTTTGTGTGAAGGACAAATGAGTAAAAAGAACATCACAAATAGCATTTTCAAGTAGAAGGGGTCCTAACATTTTCAGATGTGAACAAAAAGTTCAATGTAATGGCTACTGGATGACATTGGCTCCTTTTCTTGTGAAAGAGTAAGGATAATTGACTCTGAGAAGTAAAAGGCAAATGCAGCTACTCCTGCATTACGGAAATTTTGCATACCAAAAGGACAACTTAGCTATTGAGTGTTTAGAATGCAGACTGCTGAATGACATTGTGCTGTTTTCTGTAGTATTTGCCTCAGTGAAAGCTGGCCATGGATGGGCCGAAAAAAAGGCGATACTAATTGTGATTACTGGGTATTGCATATGGTCTGCACATTAATGCTCTTGTGTTCCTTGACCTGACAGTGAATCCTATGCAAAATAGCCTCTGTTGTTTCCCTTTGTAAGTCCAGTGGTGTTGCTTGTTTTGCCCCTTGGGGGCTGCATCTGCAATTCAGTTCTGCTCATCTCTCATGGGATCATTTCAGTAAAGTGTTTGTAATGTGTGTGAGGATGTGCATTTCTGTCAAAGTGCTTTGGCTCTTGGCTCCCAAGAGAACCAAATCAATAACTATCTATGGCACTGATTAAGTGGCATGTGGCTTACTATTTGATCTTTTTACCCCTGTTTCATGACTTACTTTTGGGTGGGGTTGTTTTGGTTTAGTTAGTTAGTTAGTTTGTTTTTGCTTTTTTTTTGTTTCTTTTTTTTTTTACTTTATTTTTTTACTGTCAGAAGTGAAAATCCTCCCATAATTTACAATACAGAATTTATCATCCTATCTGAGAAAAAAACACCTTGCAGCATCAAAAGACATCTTAAGAAAGCAAAATTATTTAGAAACACAGGAAGAACTTAGAAGGGACATAGTGTATTATGTAGAAGAATTGCTCTCACTTCACAGGACAGTGATGAACTTCTGAAGAATTACATTATAATGAGAGGAGAATGTTTCACATCCCTGTATCTTACGTGGAAATATGTTGAAGTGTGGTGTTGTTGAAGCCTTGAATTTAGCAAGACACAGAAGTTGAAGCTGTCTGAAGTGGCTATAGTTGTTAAAAGTTTTTTTAGAAGCACTATGAAATTTTATTTTTCAAATGTTTGGAGAGTAATTGTAGTTAACATGACTCAGGAGTCCCCATAACTTAACATGCCTTTGGATATATCTTGGAAATGTTGCTTGGATTTAGGCAACTGTGCCAGTCCCTGTTTGGTCCAACCTGGTAGTTCCTGTGATTCTTAACCCTGCAACTGTTAATGGCTGTTTAGCAGGTTCTGCTGATTTTCTTTAGTATCTGCTTCTTTTTTGGAGTATTGGTGTTCTTATCTTCACGAGCATATGCTGGCTCATTTTATAAATGTCCAGTTCTTCCAAAGTCTGTGGCTATTTTTTGAGTGTTTTGAATATTCAAAGCTGAACATTCAGTAATTCTGTCAGAAGTGTCAAAATATGTCTTAAAAGCTTACTTGCTTGGTCTGCTGTTTTTCTTTGCTGAGAAGATTTGATTGAATGACTCATCCAAAGGTCACTGTATTTCTGATATAATGCTAAAATATTGCAATACATTGTATTTTAAAATGGCTATTTTTGGGCTGGGGATGGGTAGAAACCAACATCCTGAAAGAGACAGAAAAATAGTAATCAAATTTTTTTTTTCCTTTGGTGAGTGCTTAGTTGTTTTTTTGCATTGCTGGGTCCCAAATATATAGCACTCATGTTGTGGCTGGTGAACATTTATCCAGTTGGAACGTTGTGCTTTCTGAACCGTAGCTACCCGAGCAGTCATCAGTTCTGACATGCATGTTTCTTTTGGGTTTTAATGTATTTGGCACTTCACCCATTATTCAAAATCAGTGAAACATAAAAGAAAGAAGAAAAGTCTCTGGAGGAGCCAGAGGCATCTTGTGTCTCTACTCCACTGACAATTAAGTTGCACAGGTTTTATGTAGGGGTAACAAAACCCAAATCTCTCTGTTGGAGCTACTGCAGAGGTTGCTTTATAATAATTTTCAACATTTAGTTTTTTAATAAAATTGTGTTAATTGATAAAAATGTATTATTATTTAGGACATAACAGGTGTTATTTTTAAAGCAGTAAACATCTCTGCATGCCCAGACGCAAGAGACTCAATTTAGACTTGAGAAGCTCTAGACTGTCCAAATACATAAAAATGGCTTGTTAAGTATGTTTGATGCTTTTTTACCTGTGCTTTTGAACAAGTCTGGGATTTATGAAAAGGTGTAAATGATTTTGACTTCTGAGGAGGAAAGTAGAGCCTCATCTGAGTGAAGAGGCTGAAAAAGCAGCAGTAATAGATTTCAGTTATTAGTGTACAACAAATGTAATTAATAGAAAGAAAGGGATAGACGAGGCTTTTTTAAATTGTACTGAAAGCAATGAATGATGAGTAAAACTTCTAAAAGCTGTATTGCTGTTCAGTCTACTGCCACATTAAAAAAGAAGCTATACCTACAGTTCTTAGAGTGTGAATTCTTAATAACATCACTTCTGTGAGTAACAGCTGCAAAATTTGTCTTTGTTACATTTATGAATTAGAGCAGTAGGTTAGGATGCTTAGGATTTTAGTAAAGCTACTAATGAGTGAGTGAACAATAGTGGAGCATAGGTTTACTGCTTTCCTAAAAAATGCAGAAATAACAGATTTTTAATATGGGCTGGTAGAGATAGGAGAAAGTTTTGATGTGCTCCTGCTAATGCACTTTGCTAGATCAAAACCAAGATTTCTAACTGCACTATCTTAAGCAATTGTTTATTCTTTCAGTCTGTTTCTAGTATGTGGTTCCATTTCCTGAGATAATGCTGATAACAAGCAGTACCAGATACTGTGGGACATGGCATTCTTTTCATAGTGATTTTGGGCTTGTGATTCAGTGCACCTGTAACTTCAGCCCTGTAGCTATGATTTTGTGCTCCTAACATCTGTGTTGCCTTACATTACCTTTCTGGTTTTTGCTTTTGTCATCCGTTTAGATGTAAAGAAATCAAAATTTTTGGCCCAGGAAAGAATGAATACGAAACTTCAAGGCAATAAATTTAGAAAGGTGTTTCCAGCAGAGCAATGGAAAAATAAATAAAGACAAGCTATGGTGTAGCAAACTGCTGGGATATGTTTGTATTCTAAAAATATATTGCATCTGTGCTCTTGCCTGCTCTAACCTAGAAGGTCAACCTGAAGAGGACAGATAAACATTCATTTCGTATTCTCATGCTGAATTACAGAAGTCTTAATAGCATGGAGTTTTAAATACTGCACAGTACAAATTCAGCCCTCTTGAAGAGGAGAATTTTTTTAAGGGTGGTTTTAGCTTTTAATTAGGCCTCTGCAAAAATGCTTACTTTCCTCCTGCTTAGATGGGAAAAATAAGCAGTCTCTGTCGTCAGGAGGGAGGAGAAGAGGCATGAGCAGTTTACTCGAGGAGGCATTTTCCTATTGCTGAAAACTTGGCTGCATTTAAAGAGTTCTTTTTCCTCTTTTTTTACCTTAAGTATTTGCTCTGAAATCCTCCTGTGGTAGTGACACAAATCAGCTATGTTTTTACCACATAATCTTCATTTTTCTCATGTAGGAAAAGAAATTGCACATTCATTTTTGGAACACATGAAAAAATAGTCATATGTCACCTTTAAGCATGTCTTCCCCTCATGATGTCACGCAAATCCTAATTTATTATATTTATTAAATTGTAGAGTGTTCTAGTCCCTATAAAGAAAATCTCTAATCCTGCAAATCATGCTGTGCATCTTCTCCATCTCGAAAAAGAATGGGGTAGTAATGCTGTTCTCTTGAGCTGTCACACTGGCCTTTGTAAAGTGACTTGCAAGAGAGAGGTTGGAATTCATTGCATTATTGCAGTGTGCTTTTTTAGCTATCTGCTGTCTCTCATAAAGAGAACTTGTCATTACTGCAGAATTTTCTTTTACCATTGTGTGGATGAGGATGCACTTAGCACAGCCAGGTGTATTGGCCTCTGGCATCTGGTAGTTGGATGGAAAGTCACCAGCTGTGTGCCTTTCTCTATACCTTATTACCTATAAAAATGGAGTCAGGCTCCACCACCTCTTAATCTATATTAATTTTTTTAATAAGGTGTCCTGGATTTATTTTTAATTTACAGATTCACCTCTTGTCTGTAGAATCATCAAGGTTATACTAAATGGGCAGCAATTTGGCCTTCTAAAATTAAAGGGAAATCATTGCATTTAATTAAAATAAAGCTCTTTAATTTGGATTATGTTGGCAGTTTTCTGCAGAGTGGGAACACCTGGGATTTAATGGGAGTGAACCAGCTATTCAGGGTGATTCACGAGAAGGAATTTCAGTAAAAGGGGCAGGAGGGTAGCTTTAGTGGGCTAAGATTGCAAAATTTACTCAATTTCAATTTCAGAGGCCACGATGAATGTAAGTAAAGCAGAAGGATTTGGGTTTTATGAACAAGAGAGTGTGGAGAAACAGGTTAAGAGCATCATGTATCTCTGATGCCCGAATAAGACATTTTTGAGCCATGAAAAACTCTGCATCTTGTACCTGGTTTCTTTATTGTCCCTAATTAGAAGTTCCTTTGTGGTATGTTTTATCAATACTTGCTTTCAGACCATTTATGGTATTCTGGACCAAAATCATCTGAATGTGATATTTATTTTTTTAGAATTCATGAAAAATTCTACTAGAAGTCACACACAAAAGTGAGCTCCAGAGTGGAGAATAAATAGTCAATTGCTGATTTTAAGGGGGATTGTTTCAATGTATTGTAAGTGGAGTTTTCAACTTTCAGGGGAAAATAAATAAAGTTGTTGGTTTCGTTACTGCTTTTTTTTGTTAGCATCTGAAACTTAGGTTGTGTCTTTTCTTGAAAGTAAGAAATTAGTGACACTGAGTCATTTACAAAGCTGAATAAATACAAGTTGCCTGAACTATTGCTTTACTTTTAATATGTCAGGTGGAGATAGTGTATGACATAAATGTGGAATGGCAAAAGACTGGTGCCATGGTTTAATTGAAAATATGAAGCATTTTAGGATGTGTGAAATATTGGAGATACAGAGTTTGGGCAGGAGGATAGGAAAAAGAGGATGGGATTATCATCATCCCATATTTAATACTGATGGATTTTATGTTTATATGAAAACTTACCAGACTGAAAAGCAACTGAAATTCCTGAAGATCCAAGCACATCCAAAATACATAGAGACTGCTGTTCCTTGTGAAGCAATGCATGCTTTAAACAAAAACACAGCAAAGAGTTTTTTCCTTTTGATAAGTAAACAAATCTTCTGTAGACTGGCTGTCAGGAAAAGGTGTTTCTTACTTTCAGTGTCATTATTGGTGGCTCGGACAGAATTTAAAACATTAATTAAAAATTAATGCTTTGTGGCAATACCAGCTCACCTGTATTTCATGTGCTTGTGATACTAAGACTTTTTTTAGCTGCTTGATGAAAGCTGGAACTCCCTGTGTGCCATATAGTTAAGCTAATACTTGAAATCTGATATGTGCATTGTGCTTCGTATGGGATCAAGGTGCTGGGTAAGATTTAGGCCACCTGAAGAGCTGTCTGTAATGCTGTTCCCCTATAGCATTTGTACTTAGACTGGTTAGTGATTAAAATACCTGCAAATCTTTGTTTTACTGGGAAAGTTGATCATCATCAGAGGTTAGGAAAAACTAATCAAAGAGTTTACTGTTAGCTATTTAGGTTTTCTTTTGTTTCTCTACAGCAAATCTGAATCTCAGGAATTAAATTTGGATACTTCACTCTGCTTTAAAATGATGATAAACTTTTGTGTTGGAGCACTGGGATATCGTTGGAAATTTAGGTTTTTTAATACTACCTACCCTTATTCTGAAGGAATTTGCCAGAAGGAAGCCATTTGAATGAAAAGCTAAAATCTTGTTTTGTAGAGAAGATTGACAGTTAAATCCATGTTCTTTTCTAATGTGCTTGTCTGTGTTGTTTTCCCTGTAGCTTGCACCCCGAGAGAAGGCAGCCATGAATTACAATCAGAAGCTGAAGGAGAAGTTCCAGTTTCACCCCCAGATCCGGCGCATAGCTCAGCACCGACACTTGCCCAAGAGTATTTATTGCCAGATCAAGGAGCAGCGGATCATGAGAGAGGCTCGGCGGCGCAAGTACGTGTTCTTCCTCTGGCTTTGCTTTCTCTTCATCTCCATAAAATGCATCACTGCAGTGCTGCTGTAGCAGCAGTGTATGGGACTGGTAGAGCTGCTTTCAACATCTGAATGAGTGATCATGAGCTCCTGGATTGATTATAAGGAAAATGCAGACAAGTGCCAGTGAGGACTGGCTGCTTCCCAAAAGTACAGTGAAGATGTGGCAACAGATACCGTGTTGGAAAGAGCCACGGTGCTTGGTTATGCATGACATGATGCCCTGTTGCAGTGGAAATGGGATGGGCTGTTTTGGATGTGTGGTGGGATTTTGTTTTCATTTGGTTTTTTGTGGGTTTGTGGTTTTGGTTTTTTTGATCATGCTGGGATTCCAGGATGAATGTTTTATGCCATCTGGATCATTGCCATATTGGAATTTCTAGGAGCAGGAGGTGGCATACTTTGCTGTAGCCGTAGAATTAACAGTAAAGTGGTGGGTCTTAGTCATCTTTATTAGCTAAAAAACTCCACAAACTTAAGCAGCTGATTCTGTTGACAAGAAACCCAAGCTGGGCTTCCAAGAAAAGGCTCCATTTGAAACCTTTCTATATTAGCCAACTTTATTATTAAAAGGGATGGTCCTTCCCAAAGGAGTATGTGGCTTTTGATTAATAGAAGCAGAGCAATTATTAACTTCTTTGGTTTTATTTGTAGGAGAACTACATTTGTAGCTTGAGGAGGAAGCTAGTATTTCTTAAACATTTGTGCTGACTTCTGAGTTTCATTTTTCTGTTTTTTTTCCCTAGGGAACTGAATCGTCGTAAGCACAGCAAGCCAGGATCTGTACCACTTGTGCCAGAGAGGAAGAAGCATATTGTAGCAGTAGTGAAATAATTGTTTTCACATGTACAAAATATCACAATGAAAGAAAAATGTCACTCTTGAAAGAATATGCTATACAAAATTTGATGGACATTGGTGAGATAGCTTACGGTTCCAGAAACATGACTTTTCTTCCAGGTTTGTGCATTCTCTGACTTCTCAAGTCATGATCTGCTTTGAGTAGTGAGGAGAATTTGCCCTGTAATCTTTTATTGCCATTTGTCTGATGTTACTGGCCCAACACTGCGTATTGCAGTGGAGTTTGACCCTTTTGATATAAGCAGATAACTTGGTGGAGGATATCTGTAATTCCAGTTCTATTCCTTGGTATTGTTTCTACAAAAAAAAGAATTAAATACATTAATATTTATCGAAGCAACAAAAACTGCTCCATACAGAGTTACTAAAATGATTGTCCTTACACTGTCTTTTTTTTTTTAATTTTTATTGAAACAAATTTAATAAAATAAACAAGTGACCTTAAGCAATGGACTAAATTTTTATTATTCCAGTTGATTATTCCAAATATCTTGTGTTACACTTCTTACAATACAATATATTTTTGTTTTTTCCAAAAAGAAATTCAATGGGACTTTCAGACATCTGTAAACATATTTACAATTTTGCTCTGTCTTCTTAACTATTGTTATAAAACTTGAGCAAACTTCACTGTTAAATTGCTACTTAGAAAGTTGACTCATTTTTTTTCTTTAAAACTTATAAAATCTGGATGAAGAATGTATAAATTGTATAAACCACAAAAACTCCTTTAGATAAGATTTATTATATGCCTTCTATTTTAAATTTGTCAAAGAAAAATGGAAGTTTCACACTTCACAAGGTATCTGTAGCCCAAAGTTCCCTTACAGTTTGCCTGGGAAATGGTCTGCTTCTCTTCCAGTGGGATAAACAGCATTTTAGTGAAGATACCAAGGTGATCAGAAAACTATGCTGGAATTAAACTAAGTTGTCTAGATGGAAGAAAGATGTGAGATATGTAATAACCCTAATGTTACTTAACATCATCTATACAAAATGATCTTTTTAAGTCTTACCACTACAGTCTGGAATGATGCTCCCCTTGCCCTGAGCTTATGCACAAAATAAAAAACTCTGAACTCGATTAGAGTAAACTTAATACTTAATTTTTTTCTTTTTAATCTGGAAATTGAGCACTTTGAGCACTTGCCTTCAAATAGTATTCTGTTTAATATATCTACTGACAGTAATCCATATGCATTTCTAGTTCTTGCTCTTTAACTTGTCTCTTGCAGTACTGTTTGGGCAAGATTCCTGAACCATCATGGTAAAATTATGGCTTTTTGGTGATAAGAGGCCATAATGTATCTTTTACTCTCTGGATCACCTACCTTATGGGGTGATGCAGGAAGAGAAGCAGATCTGAAAAGCTGTAAGTAGGATGATGAGGAGTGGAACAGATCAGGGAATAGGCTGATGCTGGCTGTGTGCCTGTTGTACTAATACAGTGCACTGTGTGCCAAATACAGTTTATTTTCTCCCTGAAATACTGAAAAAATTGAGGGAGAATATGCAGTCCAAAGTATGGCTTGTGACACAGCTGTAGTTAAGTCTTGCACAATTTGCAAAACCAGACTAATCTCCTGAAATGTGATTTTAAAAAATTTCAGCCTTGTCAGTTTAGCTTGAGTTGAAGCTGTTGATTATTGATTTGTTGAGTCATGATAACCTGTGGTGTGAGCAAACCCCTTCTGCTTGGAATTTATTGGCTTTGGTTCAGAGCTCTAAATGTAACAAGAGCTTTCAGTTCTGAAGTTAGTTAGGTTATTGTGTGGTAGTGGTGTGGAGCAATTGGTATCAGACATGTCCAAAGGATCTCCTCATGTTCTAAGACTTTTGTGCATTGTTGCCTTCAGAGAGGACCTGGGTGGTGCAACTGAAATTATCAGGGTTGGCTAAAAATTGCTAAGAAAGACTGTAACCATGTTGAAAAAAGGAATTTTAAAGTTAGGAGGGTACTTGGAGTCTGTGCATTCAGTTATGAAGTCTTCTTCCAAAATCACTGGGTATAGATTTACACAGAGATTGGTCTTGGCATCAAATGGGGCACCCTCTTAGCAATCCAGAAAAAAAGTCTGTTTTCCAAAATCAGATTTTGCTGTGACTTATAGAAATACGCTAGCCATAAAACCAGTGTAGGTCTGAGCTGCTGCATCAGTCATTTGGAATTTTGCAGGTGGCAGTTGCAGTCTGTCAGTTCAGAGGATCCCTGTCCATGGATTTGTACACTGTTGGCCTAGCTGCTGTTGATTTATCCCTTTTGGAAGCCCTTACAATTTGTCTCTGACACTTTTTTTTTTTGTGGTCATCCACCAAGAGTACATAATGCCACAATACTCAGAGTAGGGGTTTTCAAATTTACTTAAATGTGGTAGTTGCCACATGGTAGCTGTGCTTGCAAGAAGTGCTCATGTAAGTCTGTCACAGGCCATCGCTGAAATGGTTTAGAAATTAAAGGAGCTGGAGCCCTTAATTGTTTTTTTTATTTGGCAGGGTTCTTTTATTTATTCCCCTCAGTGATTTGAGAGGTATAATCAGACCTCATCTGAATCACATTAATGGAGTTACCTACATTTATTGAAATGATTACATGTAAAAAGACCATGGATACATGCATCTGCAGATGTGTACCCATGTGTATGCAGAATAAAATCCTTAGTGCCATGTCAAATACTGAAAATCCAAGAAAGTGGTAGTGTTTCCCTTTAAAATTTTGGTAGTGTTGATTGAGGAAAAAAGGAGAGGCTGGATTATTTGCTAAACCAATGCATTGCCTACAGACCCGGTGATTAAAAAAGAAAAAAAAGATAACTTCTGTATATGTTCTTTCTTTGGGAAAGTACTTAAGGAGTGGTTTGAAAGAGAAATAATTTTTTTAGTGCAGAAATACTTAAATCAGTATTCATAGCCTTGGTGAATTTTAGCTGTTTCATGATACAGCAGCTATGGAGTCATCAATGTTTTATTTCTGTTTTGTCATAGCCAGACTTTGTAATGAAACAGATATTTGAATAAAGTAATTTCTTTTACTCTCTGTATGTTATAGATACCTAAAACAAGCTAAATGGCCACTCAGGTATGTGGGAAGATATAAATCTTTTATACCAATGAAAAATTGCAACAGGTGTTTTTGCCAGTGTCTGTGAGGCCCTTCTTCACTTTGCTCATGGTAGCAGAACCCCCTGGCATTTGGGACCAGGGTTTTTTTTTTTCCCCTCCCAAGGCAAAGGACCCCAGGCTGTTGTGATTCTGTATCATCAAGCTCATAACAATATGAAACAGTACCTATGTGCACACCTACACACAGTACAAACAATAAACACCCTGCCAGCCACAAACCCACAGGGGCAGAGTGCAGTGCCTGTGCTGGCACCTGTGTAAACAGGGACTGTGCTGGGTATTGCTGCTCCACCCTCTTCCTTCTCCAGGTGGCCAGGGCTGAATCTCACCTCTGGGTGTGCACAACCTGCAGCATGGGGCTCTGGCAGCTGCTCTGGGGCACTCCAGGCAGTCACTGGCATCCAGCCCGTGTTTCCCAGTTGCAGGCCCTGGACCTTCAAGTCCCTCAGGCATTTGGTCCTGCTCCAGTGGATCATACTCCATTGTCCTGCTTGTGGGTTAGTCCCACTTGAAGTTTGCTAGCCTTGACAAGTACATGCACACAAGACCAGTTAGGAATAGGGTGCAATAATAATATGAAATAGACCACAGCAGTGCAGTGGAACTGGTAAGCTGTCTGCATGGGACTGGTCCCCTTTATCCTCTGTGTCCTTGGTTTTTCTATGCCTCTTTCTCTCCAGTCTACCTTAGTCACTCCCTTTACACACTTTTAGTGGTTCCTTTAAACCTCCTAGAGTAAGTTTTGCACATTGCTACAATCTACTAAAAAAATCTTCGGTATTTTACACAGTCTTTGAATCCTTATTCTTCTGAAGTCTTAAAACCTTTAGGTAATCCCACAGTTTGCACAGTTTTCTAGGGAGTTTCCTATACTTGTTTAGTGGGTTTTACACTCAAAGCAGTCATCTGGATTGTTCCCCTTCCATGTTTTTCAGATGGGTGAGTCTATGCACTTGGTTTTCGCTAATTGTTCCAATCCTTGCCATGGCTTTGTGTTTAATTGCTTAGCCTTTAATCAGGTAACACGCTCTGTTATATAGAAATATCTCTGCAGTACTTTCTCAGCAACTGGACCAAGAATGTGGTGGAGGCAGTAGAATTCATCTTGCTTAACCTTAGATGTCTACAGTGCAAGCCCAGGGAACAGCTTTGCATACTTGATCTGTACTTGGTGGAGGTAAATACTTATTTCAGGAGATATTTATCCCATCCTTCAGACATTTATATTTTAGTTAAAACTTAATTAATTTTTATAATTAGCATTGTGATGTGAAAAATGACTAGTTAACTTACTAAAATCTGTCTAGGTTTGGACAGAATTGCACACAGAGGCAATTAGGTTTAAGATGAGCAAAACCAGTGACAAGCGAATACCTTCTGCACCTTCTGGAAGTTCTTGTCTGCTATTCAGCATCATAGAAGTCTAAAAATGTTTGAAGAGAGATGAATGAGGTTTTGTAACTGAGGACAAAGAAATTTCTGTGGATAATGGTTTGTGGGAAACAAGCTCAGTGTTAAACTAGAGAAAGATGGAAAGGTGTTTGAAGAAGAGGGACCTTAATTAGAAAGAAAAAACCGTGATGTACTCACCTAGGACTTCTGGGGCTTTAGAAGGTGTATGAAGAATTCTAGGACAAAATCTAAGATCATTGTTCAAATACCACCAACTAAAAACTGCAGAAAGTGTCATTACTTACTATATTAATTGAAAATAATACATACTTCCTCTCAGTTGAAGATTGTGTACTTTATATGCAGTTCGAAACAAATTTAAGGACTTCTTTTCAGGGGTAGTGAGTAATTACTGTTAGACTAACTTTAAGCAGAGCTGCTGTTTTCCAGTGCTTTCAAAGTTTGATCTGTGATCTCTGAGGTTTTTGGAATACATAGTGGAGTATCTTGAGTTTTTAAATTTTTCTTATATTAATGAGTGTTAGTTAGTATACTTAATGATTTCATTTTGTCTAAGGCTGGAGCAGTTTCAGCAGCTGCAAACAATGTGTGCTCAGTGGGTAGATGGAAATGTTCAGGAGCTTATAGTGTGTTGCATCATGTTTTCTACTTCACAGCTTGTGTGGGCAAAACCAAAGATCTTTCAGCAGACAAAAGAGCATTGCTGATTATTAAGAAGATAAATGGATGGAGGTGGTATTTTGACTGTCATTGTAAAAATGTGATTAAAAAACATATTATGATAGAAACCCACAGATTTAATATAGATTCAGTAGACATATTGTGTTCATGTATTTATTACAATACTGACATCCAAGCCTCTAACTTGCATTGTCAGAGTGGAATTATTTGAAGATCTGGCTTTTTTTCTAAGAGCCTTCTGTAGAATTTTACAATTCTTTTCAGCAACTTGAAAAATGCCATTCATTTACAAAACAGTATATGGAAACTGTTGTGGCATAAGGTGCAAGTGAACTGTGGGATGTAACGAGGGATCTGTTACACTGCTAAGAGAGGCCATCGCATCAAACAACTGCCTGAAACAAGTCGGCTGGTTTGTGAGAGAGCCAAGCCGAGAGTCCCAGTCTGGGCACTCCTGCTTTTGCTATCTGGGGCAAACATCCCTGGGTAGCTAAGCAGCAACATTCAGTCATTACTCATTTCCTTTTCACTCTGTCCTGTAAGAACAGCTGTTTGCTGTTTTTCTGCACTTTGAGATCTAGGGTAGAAATTGAACAGTACCTGAGGATGAAATCACTTCTTCCTATCTGCAAAACTTTTGATTTGAGGATTCCAGATTTTCCAGCATTACGGTTTTCTTTCTCTTCTGTTTTTGTTCTCTTCATGTCCCTGGTTCCTAAAATAGCACCTCAGAAATTCTTGCTTTCTCTGTGGTCATCTTTGGCTTGGCTGTAGCACTTGGGTTTTGCTAATCAGAAAACATAAATACTTCTTTTTTGAGGTTATTCCCACTTTATAATATCTGGGACAATATTACCCTGAATCCTTCCAAAAATGAGGATTGTTAAGCTTTTAAAGACTTATGGTTGCTTTAACTGTTTTCGGATGCCTGCCTACAAATCTACACTACGGTGTGTATAGTATTTACGATATATTAAGGGAAAGGAAACCTGGACTGAAAAATGCTTGGAGGATGAGCAGCCAGGAGAGCCAAAGGGGAAAGATTATTACCAGAATATAGTTGCAAACTGGTGAAAGGGGTGGAGTTTGGCACAGCAGGAGATGGGGGAGCTATAAGGCACAGATCAAAAAGAAAGGAGCATGTCAGCAGTTTTCTCACTCTGTTTGAGTCGAAAGAGAAAATTCAATCCCTCTTATGCTATAAGAATGTAAGGTGAAATATCTAAAATACCTAGGGGTTTTTTTCTCACAAATGGGATAATCCAGCATTTAAGTCTGAAGGCAAAAGAATCATTGGCTCAGCTGGGTATCTAAAGGTATCGTATTTATAGACCAGCTATTTCAGGAATAGAGCCTGTGTTCTTTTGCATCACTTAAGGCAAAATATAACCTTGGCAAACAAAACCACTGGCAATATTTGCAGTTGCGTCATTCTCAAGTGAGTATTTAACATCAGAAAGCGTTAGGACATTCATGATAAGCTGCTGTTTTTACATAATCCTATCAGTTATGGCTGTCCAGTAGCTGTGGTACAATATCTGGAACAGAAAATGTTCTCTATCATAAGTTAAAGCACCATGGGGTACGTAACTGGATTATGATACTGATGTCAAACTGTGTAATAAACTTAATACAGTAATTGGGTGTCTAAATGTGATTTGAAACTAAGGTTTAGTGAGAAGAGGGGTTTTTTACCCCCAGGAATAAAAGGAATAAAACCAGAAATCTGGCTCAGTGACAATTCTTTAAATTATGGACAATGTGTAATGATTTGCTTGAAAAGACAAATACCTTTATGTGTTTTGTGCCTTATTCTGTGGAGAGTCTTTTGTGTGAACAGCCCGAGACAGATTTTGACTGAGCTTTGTATGTTGAAGAAATGTCATAGTGAATTTTGGACCAAGCCAAAATTCAAACGGATGGTCACACTAAAGGATGCAGTCAGAGTAGCAGACATGGGAAAATGTGGCAGAACAGATTAGAACTAAATTCTCAAAAAAGTCTATTAAAATGAGTTTTGTCAAAATGTTTAGTAACAAAAAAATTTATTTGTAAGATAGGAAGAGCTCAAATAGTATGCAGTTGGTTGCTAAACTAACCAGTTAAGTATTCCAGTGAGAGATACCTGAAGGAGGAAACTGCAAACCAGTCAGGTTCTCATTTTATCCATCTGTCTTAATTCAACCTACTTTTCATATCACCAGAGCATCAGACTTCAACTGCCTTGAAGATGTACTATCAGAAGCCAATGCTGTCACAATTGCCCAGATTTTCTTGCAAAACTGCTTCTTTAGTGAATACTCTGCTGAAAATATCTCTCTGGTTTTCTTGTCTTTGGGGATGCCAAAGGTCAGGTGTCTTGGGCCACAGTGTCCAGTCCAAGATCAGGGCCTGCTTTATTTTGTGCAGCTACGTCTCTGAGTAGCCAAGGGGAATACCAGTGCTGACAGCAACTTTCCATCCATTCCTTCCTGACCTGCAGATATATGTTTAATGCATAGCTACAAAAGACTCTTTGCTTGTCATGGAGGGCGTTAGATTTCCCTGCTGGAGGCCGGCCATGGCAAAGCAAAGCTTTCCACTTGAGTCATTTGCTCACAGTTTAAATCATGCACAAGCTGCTGTTTTAGTAAGTGAGGTAATACAGCACTTAAGACTTCTCTCTTATGGAGCAATACAATTATCTGAGGTCCCACTAGTTTTCACCACCTTTGTTTATTGAATTTCTGACTTCAGGACATTTTATTCAGTTCTGACAGTTCTTAAGCAGCATGTTTTTTATCAATGTCTCCAGGAAGCAGATACCATCAGCAATGTCCAGACCTACATGTGCGTGACCTGACCACAGAATTTCACTGTCTTGAAGATGTGTTACTTCCAAAATACAGTAAATTCTGTATTAACTTCAAGCCAGCTGGTTAAAGATCTTGGTCCATCTGGTGTCTTAATTAAAACTATAACAATTTCTGGGTATTGTACAGATTCACCAAAAAATTTCAGAGACCCTCTTGAAAGCTTTCTGGAAGTCAGCACAATCTAGGTATGTTTGGTATGTGCCATGAGTCCTGCTGTGCATTGGTTGTTCAGTAACAGTTCACAGCCTGAAAATATGGTCAGCACAAATTCAGGCTGCCAGAAGTAATCTGTTGTTCTGAAAGTACCTGAAGATGAAGGAATATTGCAAATCCAATTCAGTGTAAGAACGTAGAATAATTTTCTGGAGAGGACTGTGATGCTACGTCAGTCTTACAGTCATTGAAATTGTCTTTCAGGTAGCTTTGTAGGTTTTCTACATTCTTCTACAGTGGATTTGTTCTCTTGTTCAGTTCAAGATTTAACACTTCATTTTGTGTTCCTTATTGCTGCCTTTGAGCAGAGCTGATCTGTTTTACTCTACACTGTGCCTTCCAGTTTTTCACTTTTAAGCTACTTTCAGCTTAATGCAAGATGATTTTCTCACGGTTATTGTCTTATTTAGATTAGCCAAATAGATTCTTTTTTGGTTGATAGGACAGTTTCAGTGTGAAGTGGAAGTCTCCTCTCTTCTTTAATTTGGGGTGGGGTTTCTTCAATGGTAATGGTATTTCTCCCTTTAATTAATTATAGCTATTATTAAAATCAGGAGCCCCTTTTTGCTGCCTGCCAATGTGATTGTCTTTTCTTCATAAACATTTATTCCCTTTTCCATCTAAATGGGATTTTGTCCTGAGCATTTGGGTAGTTCTGCTTTGCTGGTCCCTCTCTAACACTGCCACTCTACAGCATTGCAGTGACCTAGCTTTCCTATTTTTATTAGAGAATACCAGAAAAGTCTTAGTTCTACAAACATATTTTGCTGAAGATACTCAAAATTTGTTTCTGTGAAACCTGAAAATGATGCCTTTCTGTGGAAAAAATGCTTTTTTTCTGACAAAACCCCTCATTTTCTGACAAAAGAATTGACATTTAAACACCATATATTTGAGTGGCTATTTTCTTATTTGCTTCTTCTGCAAATCTTTGATTTAAATTTATTTTCTACCATGGCAGCATACATGTCACACTCACTGTTGGCACCTAAAATTTACATGCCCAAACATTCAGAGGAACAAATAAAAATTACTACAGGTTAAAATCATGTTGTGCCCATGTTTTATTACAGCTAGTCTGATGTGATTTTGTGGGAAGAAGAATATGTTCTTGTCGTCAAGGGAAAATTTAGTTTTCAAAGTCTGATAAAGTCTTTACTGGTGCTGCTGTGTGAACAAATTCCAGATGCCCAAGCTATGTTCAGTCTATAATTTGTTCTCCCTACGTTCCCATTCATGCCCAGCCATGCCAATGAGGGCGTGCTGCTGCTAATAAGGTTCTGGAAGATGTTTTCGAAAGTGGTTTCGTATCATGGTAGCATTTGGAGGGTTTTCATCCTCACCTACTTGAACTGTGCACCTGCTGCTTTGCTGCTAATTGGTTCCTCATCTGTCTCACAGGGCTCTTTACGTGGTGTCACTCACAATCAGTGCAACTTCTCTGTTTCCTCCAGCAGGGGAACCTTAGTAGTTCATGATTTTGTTATTGTTCTTCAATTTGATACAATCTGTTCCTGACCATCTGTACCCACTCATGCTGAGAATATCAATACTGTAATTTTCCATCTCCCTCATAACTTGAGCTGATTTTTCCTGCTTGCAGCATTGTATGTACATGCCAGGATCTTGTACCTAACATGGAGCAGCAGCTACTTCAAGGTTTGAGCCTCTTGCTGAGATGGGATTGGACTCATGCTTGTTGCACACATTTGTTTGGGGCTATCCACTAATCCAAGGAACTGAGATGGAAATTGTCATGGAGACAAAGTGGAGGCTTAGCCAGTAATATTTCTAAAGAGGAAGGTGGTCAGCCTTGCATCCAACTTCCACGCTTGAGGAATCAAGAGAGAAATTTCTGTCTGGCCTCTATCTTTGATGTACCCAGCCTTGGCAGACCTGTTGGGAGCTTACATGATCCTGCTGACATAACTTCGGATCAGAGTCTCCTAAGCAACCCAAAACAGCAAGGTACTAGGTTCAGAAATGGGGAAAAATGTGGGTTTGCCTCTGTGTGGGGTGTGTGTGCATGCATGTGTGTGTGTGTACTTTGCATAATTCTGGCAATTGGTATTCTACTGTACTTAGAATTAAGCAGGCTAATTTAGCTTTTCCTCTATTTGTTCATATCTGGTGCTTAGAGGATTTGGAAAATCCTATTCTCAGCCATCAGCTAATTTCATAGAACATACTACAACTGTTGTCTGGAAGACTGTTTTAATACTGTTTTTTTGAAATTTCTTCACATAATGTCTTGAAGTAAAATGCTTCTAAATGGCATGTGATTAGAAATCTGATAAATTCAGTCCTTTCAGTATTTAAGTAATCCTTCAGATCCTGCACACTCCTACATTTGTGTGTGTGAGAATATGAGGGAAAATAAAGACATGGACGATAACAAGAGGTTTCAGTGATGTTGTAAAGCACAGGAGTGAAGTTCAGATAGCTTATGGTCCACTTAACAGAAACTCTCAATAGAATAATATCTCTATAAATCAAAATTTGTCCATTGCTTATTTTATATATGTGATCCTGACTCATGAATCCATGCCCTGTAGAAATTTCTATACCTTCTTGAGTCATGCAAATGTTGCCTTCTATCACGCCAGATCTTTCTTTCCTTAGTGATTTGCTCTGTTGCACCCTGATGTGTTGTCATGTATTTTTTACTTCATGTAGCATCATTGTTTTGGGGAAAAAAATTCTGTGCTAATTTTTCTTCTTTTTCAAAAATAATGTAGAATTTGTTGTACCAAAATTGGAGAAGTACAAGAGGCAATCAGTATATACATGATGTAAAAACCAAATAGGAAAAAAAAAATCACACAAACAGAATAATTGGTACTATTTTCTCCATGCTACCTTCATCCTGCTTTGAAGGTCTGATCACAGCAAAATGTCATTTTGAAGGACATGTGGGCATCATCCAATAGGGAGACAATATACTCTCTATGAAAGAGTTTAGTCAGTTAGTGAACAGGTTTATCTTTTCCTCTTTTTAGGATATTCTGTGAGACAATTAAAACAAAATTGAAACATCTTTGCATGTCCTTCTCATCCTATGAACTGATAGAAAGAAACATGATATAAACCAATGGAGTGAAATGCTCACTGGATATGAAATTGTGGACAGTAAGAGTGTAGGGCAATAGCAGATGAATATATGAAACTGAAGGTGTTACATTCGGTGGACAAAGTCACAGGAGGTAACTTTCTGACTAGAAATGAGTAGTTTGTGGTGAGAGGAGCAGACAGCCATGTGTCCAACATGTCCTCTTTGCTCTCAGGATGTGAGTCAGCAGTGTTGTAGCTGTTTGCAGTCATCTGCTACTGCAGGTTAGGTGCTAGGCTAAAAGGCTTTACAGAAGTCCAGGCAGACAACATCCCCAGCCTGTGCCTTCTCCACTAAACAGGTCACACCTCACAGAAGGAGATCAGGCTGGTCAAGCAGGACCTGCCTTTCATAAAGCCAACCTAGCTGGGCCTGATCCCCTGGTTGTCCTGTACATTCCCCATGATGGCACTCAAGATGATCTGCTTCAAGACTTTCTCTGGCACTGAGGTGAGGCTGACAGGCTTGTAGTTCCCTGAATCCTCATTCCAGCCTTTCTTGTGCACAGGCATTATATTTGCTAATTTCCAGTCAACAGGGACCTCTCCAGTTACCCAGGACTCCTGTTAATGATGGAAAGCAGTATGGGAAGCTCTTCTGCCAGCTCCATCAGTACACTTAGGGGGATCCCATCCAGCCACATAGACTTGTGGATGTCTAAATTATATAGCAGGTTGCTGGCTATTTCCTCCTGGATTATGGGGGCTTCGTTCTCTCCCCATGTCTGTCTTCCAGTTCAGAGGGCTAGATATCCAGAAAACAACTGGTCTTGCTATCAAAGACTGAAGCAAAGGAAGCATTATGTACCCCAGCCTTTTGCTCATCCTTTGTCACTGTTTCCCTCTGCATTCAGAATTGTGAAATGTTGATTCTTCCTAGACACTTCCTGGAGGAATGGATTTGAATATAAGAAGCAATGCTTCATTTTAGTATATAACTCAGTTTCCTGTATTTTCATGGCTGAGTTTTGAATGTGTTACAGACTACTTTTTATAGGTTTTGAACTCTTGATAGCCATGAATACTTTTGAAAATGATGTTGAATGATGGATGAATACCTATGAAATCCACAGTATCACCAACAAAATGCCATCAGCTGTTATTGATGTTCTTTTGCTCGGTAACTTTTGGAATAGATGGCACAGGGGAGACTAGACACATAGAGGGTGGCTGCTCATCAGAACAGCTAGTATTCAAGACAGAAATATCGGAAAGAATGCACTGAGATAACTAGATGAATTTGTTTGGATATTTATGGTTAACACTTACATAGGGGGAAGTAAAAAAGATTAATAATCTACCCACTGTTATGGAGAGAAGTACAGCAGTAATGAGACAAGCATTGTAAGCACAGGACTGCTTTACTGAAGCAACTATAAATGTCTGCCCCTCAGTGCAGCTGGATATTTTCTTGCTTTTGCACATGGACCAGGATTATTACCCCCCCCAAATTAATGTGTAGAACAAATCCTATCCACTGTGTGGTCTATTCCAGGAAGTGTCAATGCCTGCTCCATTTGCTCTGTGGGAAAGCTTGTAAATTTGCTGTGAAAATATTTCCTATGGAAAAGTAGAGATGAGGCTGGTAAGTCTTTCTGCACAAGTGTATCCTCTTTGGCTTGGTAGTACATCAATTCTGTAGCTCTAATCTGAACTGCTGTACAGTGGTTAATGACATATAGGCTAAGCAGCAGTGTTAGCTCAGTGTTTCATACTTTCTCATTATTAGGGTAGTTACTGGTTCTGTTCTTTTCCTTTCCAAATCATAAACCCCCTGCATTTGAAAATGTCATCTACTAATTTTACAGTGGATGTAGTCCCTTTTCTAAGAGACAAGGCAGACTGTAGCAGCTGATAGTCTAAAGTATTGTCTCTCTAAAGGTTTCTTTGCACACTGGCAGTAAAATAACTCCTTTTGCATTCAAAGAAGGAAATTCCCTACACCTTCTTTTTTTGATATACCTCTGTGAAATGCAAGATGAAATGTCAAAAATGAGCTCATATTTTATTATCCCTTCCCTTCCATCCATTCCTTTGCAAGACCATTTTTCATAGAGAATTTTTTTTCCTGTCCACTATAAAACCAGACTGTGTTCAAGTGCTGCTGCTCATAATTTACTATTGTCAGGAAAAGTGGGAAATAAAATTAAAAACTTACCATCATTAATATTTTAAATACCTCTGTCTGACAGCAATCCTAACATACACTTTTTGCATAAATTTATAAGATACTGTAGCCTAGGGAAGGTAATAACTGTACTCAAAAGTTAAGTATTTTCTGAGACTAATATGGCTGGTAAAAATAGCCAAGCTTTTGTGCATATAAATCCCTTCTCAGAATGTTTTGATTTTCTACTTGTTAGAAAATCATTATGAAAGTAATTATACTAATGTAACTAGTGAATGAATCTTGTTTTAATCCTACTTGTACTTTTAAGTATGTCAGAATCCTGGTCTGGAGAGCAGAACACAAAGCAGCCATCATCATGTTACTATGCATTTGCTGACTCTCATTTGGCCTAATGCAATTTTCCCCTTAGCCTAGTAAAATGCCAAAGTTGATTAACGTTGATTAAGACTGTTCATAAACTTTTCATGCTGCACAGTTTGATTTTATCTGAGGTATGTCAACTAGGATCTCATGGGGAGCCTTTTCAGGGAAACAGTGCTAGAAAGTGTCAAATAAGTGCTAATGATCTCAATATACAAGAAATTATTTTCCAATTAGACTTTAGCTTCTGTCATTCTTGTGCTTTCTGTCTCTGGAGTATAAAATGAACTTTCACAAGATACTGGTTCCTTTCTTCATGTACTGGAGCTAAAATTGTAATGAATGCTTGCTTGAATTAAAAAAAAATTTCATTGCCTGCACCATTATGCTTTTAGAAGCAGTTTCGCAGTGCTACCACTTCTGCCTTTACATATTCTTTGAATTAATTGAACTTTCTGATTAATTTTCGGTCATTTGGCAGATGTGAAACCTAGAAAGGTAGATTTCTAGATAGAAAATACCAGATGCTAAACTTTAATTATCATCCCTTTCAGGCATGTTTTTGTTATCAAAGCTGCTATAGTCCAGGTCTGTGAGAATTAACTGTAGTTGAAAATTCAAACAGCTAAAGCTCTGCTGCCTTTGGATTTTGAGGAAAGCAAACAGTGAAACCAATATTTTCTATCTCTCGCCACCAAAGAGGTCACAATTTTAACTGGGTGCAGTGAAAAAGGGACCTCATTAATGGGCTGGTTTTGCATGGATGGATGTTCCCTTGAGAACTTCCCACTCAAATGCTACTTTGGGAAAACTCTAAACTGTTCTACTCCAGCACTGATGTTCTGTCTCTCAAACTGTGTCTCATTTTTCTTCAAAGATCAATTTAACACCACGTTGTGATAATGTCCATGAAAAAAATAGTCATCTTCCACTTCCCTAGTGTTGCTACCTTTATCTTACTGCTGTGTTCTCATTTCAGTTGCATTTGTCTGAGTTACCCATGTCCTGTGTTTTGTCTATGGCTCTCTGAGTTTTCTGTGGCAAAAGGATGTTGCCTGTGCTATTTTTCCTATTGATTTCTAGGCCACTAGACTCTTCATACATGACTAGGCTTTCTAAGCATGACTGTGATACTACTAATACTAATACTAATACTTCTTCAGGATATTATTAATACTTTTAATAATCATCAATTGAGAGACAGAATCACACAGTACAATCCATGGGGAAAAAAAGGGAAAAAAGAATAAGGGCAAATGGTCATTTCTATCTTTTACAAAATCAGGAGATTTGGGACTTTCAAGATGTCCCTACAATAGGAATGAATATACTGAGATCTGGAACAGGATATTCTGTACCAACTCTGGAGGACAACTTATGACAGAATAAAAAAAAAAAAATCACATGGGACTTACAAATACTGGTGTTTCTTCTGAAGCAGCTTGAGTTTCAGAAATGTAGGAGGGGTCAGGGAAGAGGGATTAGAAGGCAGCAAAGAGAGAAGACAATGCTGCATCCGTAGCTTACGGGAACATATGATAATGTTCTAGGCACCTACTCTGCTAATGTAAGCCTGTGCTTTATGTATTGGATAATATCTATATATTCACTAGTTTGAAACCAGTGTAGTATCTGGCAAATCAGAACAATTAAAAAGAAAACAAAGTGCTCAAGCTGGCGACCATTTTTAATACCAATAAAGGTATTAAATACCAAGGAATGTCTTGTAAGAGACCATAAGAAATAGATTCTTAAATGATTTTGGTAGGATTCTTGATTCTACAGTTTTTAGCTGGACAATTGCTACAGTGCTGACAACAAAATCCTTTATTTATTACTTGCAGGACTATTAGATTATAAGAATTAACTTGCTGCCCAGTTACTTAGTAACATTGTTGGTACAGGTCAAGAATCAAATAGAAATATATAACCAGGGAACTGTCATTACATCATTACACAGGAATTTTTAGCTTCTTGCAAAACTTCCTCCTTTGAGTTTCAACCGACTAACTGAGCAACAATCAAAACTGAGCTGTCAAATTCAGACAGAAAATATTGAGTTTAAGATCCTGTAAAGACTTTAGGCTGCACCTTTAATTCAGTATGTTTTATGTCACAAGTATGACAGAATATTTTGACTGAGCATGGAGACAGAATTGCAGAAATGAGACATGATAAAATTTTTAGCATTGATCCTATTTACAAACTTATGTACTCTATGTCTGCGTATAACTGTTCTGCACAAAACATTCAAGCTCCAGAAATCATGTTTATCAAGTATCCCATTCACAGAATCATAGAATAGTTTAAGTTGGAAGGAACCTTTAAAGGTCATCTAGTCCACCACCTCTCTGACTAACCTCCAGCTTTACTACTCCTATGATAAAAAAATTCTTCCTTCTATATATCGACTTTGCTTTAGTTTAAAACCCCCATCTATTGCAACAGGCTGCACGAAAACATATTCCCTCATCTTACTTACAGACCCCCTTTAGGTACTGAAAGGTCATGGTAAGGTTCCCAGAGCTTTCTCTTCTCCAGGCTGAACAACCCCATCTCTCCCAACCTTAAACCAGAAAACAATCTAACTGCTCTTAACCTCTCTTCAGTTTTCAGCCAACTGTGCTTACAGAAAACCGAAGTGCCAGGGCCTCTACCATATCTCATTTCAAAATACAACCTGGATAACAGCTCCTCAGTCCACTGGGAGAAGGCAAATCAATCTCTTCCCACCAAAGCTGATTTAGGAATAAGGTTGAACATCCTCCATAACCCGAGCAGCTACCATGATGCCCATGGAGAGCCCCCAGTCCTCTAATCCAAAAGGTTGTTGTTAATGTTACTTCTTGAGCAGCGAAAAGGTTTGAAAGTGGGTAAGGATTAAGTTACACTCTTCAGCACAACTTAAGAACTTCAGCCATCTGACTCTGTAAAGATGCTGATCATATGCATAGAGTGGAGAAAAAAGTACTCTCTAGCTAAAAGACCAATATTTTTCCATCTACTGCAGACAAATCCTTAACCCCAATGAAATTGGGAGGAACTATTTAATTGAGTATAGTTGGCTATGGTCAGTACTGTGTATATTATGGATGACCCTCTTTTATAGGGAATGAGAGCGACAAATAAAAAATCTAACTTCTGCTCATAAATATCTAGCATTCTTCAAATGACTTGTGAGGAAAAGTCCAACTAATAGAAATTTGCTTGGAGCTGAAAAAAAATTGCATAGAGAGTAGAAAAATCCTCCTGAAAGAAATCAAATGACAATTTGGTAGCATTATATAATTAGCTTCCTCAGTTTAGACAGGAGAAAGCTGGGAAAGATCCAAGACTGCACCAGAAAACCAGCCCATGATGGTTTGATAACACTTATATAGGGACCTGGAAAACACAATTTGTTGCAGCGTAGTTTTGTCCTTGCTCTATGGGAATTTGAGGAGGCCCTTGCAGATTGCTTCCAGGAAGTGTCCTACAGGATAAATTTCTTGCTAGTTATGCACCTGATTTGATCCACTGAGAGTCTGGGTACTGGACGTTTTAAACCAAGAATATGTTTTTAATTTCCTCCATTCACTGATCCAGAACAGAATACTTTAAAGTTCCCTTCATGTCAGCTACATTAAGATGTTTTCTAAGTTTCAAACTGGGACAAAAATAACAAATAATTAGTGGCACTGGATTTTCTTCCTTATAAAAAACTTTATAAAGCAGATGTTAGCATTTCCTTTAGAGAGAAGACTTACACTTGACATGCTTTAACAATGAATCTACCAACTCATTTACTCTTGTAGTTGCTATGAGGAAGGAAATGGGAGTAAGTATAATGAGACCCTTAGTGAAAGACATTCTGTAGTGATATATAAAACTAGGTTACAATATCACTGTTTCCTTGGGAACTCCTCATGTCTAGCAGAACTGAAAAGGAACAGATTAAAAAAGGGTATCAGAAAAATTGTATTAATAACTCTGCTGGCATCAGTACATTTAGATGACTTAGAGAAGATACCAAAAGACAGCATCACATGCCTTTGATTTACAATTAGAGTGAATACTCATTTATACATTTTGCAGTGAAGAATAATTTCAGCAGAATATTGTAAACCAGGAATGGGAATCTGGTTTTTTGGAGGGTGGTAGTGAGTTCAGAACGAGAACTGAAACGAACAGGAAGGGCAGGTACCTGGAGACACATGAATATCAAAATCAGAACTACAAATTAATGCTCCTTAAAATTAATTTTTGTAAATGATCATACTACGTGATAGTAATTTATCTTTTGGGTTGATTATAGATTATTATTGACACCATTACTCTGGAGCAGGTAGAGAAATCTGTGCTGTATGTTTTCATCAAAATGTCACCTGGGTCATGTAAATAATGGTAACAACATGAGACAATTCTGTGCAGGCTGACAGGAACATGAACAAATAATGTTTGATTTTAATTGCAGAAAAATGTGAGGAATGATAGGTGGAACTGATTGTGAGAAAGGAAGGTAGAACTATAGAAAGGTCAAGTTGAACCATTTTTTCATTGGCATCAAAGGATGTTTTCTGCTTTGAATCTGCTCTCTCTTTTAAAAACAAATAGCTAGATAACATATGGGGATTACAGTTCCTGTCCCTGTATTTATTTGTTTATAGTTACCCATGTAATGGCAGGGGATTTAGTGGAAACAGGGCATATACCAAGGAGAAGAAAGCTCTTGAAATTCTAGTCATGCTGAGAGCAAGTATTTGTAATTTGTGATGAAAAATCACAGATGCATTGAAATGAAGCAGTCACTGTAAATCCAGAAAGTTCAAAAGTAAGTGTCCATTGGAAAGAATCTCAGATGAATGAGAAAATGCACAGAGAATGTAGCAATGTCTTGCAACCAAAACTAAAGCCTGAATACTGCTTGTGTTAATGGTTGAGACATGGCATGAAATATTCTTGAACCAACTGTGTAACCTGACAGCCTGGAGTGACTATTTTCAATTGGTCTGGTTCTTTGTAATCATTCTTAGAAGTGATTGATTTCTCTCATTCTTCACTTCCCTGGGATAAAATGTATTTTCCCAAAGGATTTGGTACAGTTAATTCTTCCATTCAACTTTCACAGATTGATAAGGAATGTACTATCTTTGATAATCTGATGACACATGGTTCTGCATTTCCTCTTATTTTGGACTTCGATGCCAGATTTATCTAGTGCCTGGAAGAAACAAGGAATTTGGTGAGAGCCAGCTGGCTGCAATCCAGTCTAAAAGGTGAAGGTGATGTGAACTGGAAGAGCAGAATGCTTTCAGGACTGAATGAAAAATCATACAGTTTATTTTACAAGGATGTCTACTTAAATATAGTATTTTCTGTGCCTTACAAAATGGTTTAAGTATAATAACAAAGAGTTTATTATGTGCAATTTTACATCAAGAAATGGAACAGACTCCTTTAGCTAAGGATGCCAGTGAGATTTCTTAGACAAAATTAAAATTCGATGAATAGATGTGCCTGATAATTGATAGAGATTATTGTTAACACTTGTTTTACCATAGCAAATCTCTCATGTCCTTCTGATAATCTGTTCCTCCAGAATTTGTTTCCACAAAAGAATGATGTTTTCACCAATATTGCAGGCAGAACTCTTTAGTTAGTGGAGCTGCATCCTAGAATTTCTCTGGGGAAATACAGCTAATAAGGACCATGATAGTTTCAGGAAGATGACTTTTTTCCCCAGGTCTTCTCACCTGGTTATAAACTGGTGTCATGGCAGATTACAAATAGCACCAGCTCCAAGACTGTAAAATCTGGGGTGAGATTTCAAACTGTTCAAGCCAAACCTTATAAAATCACTTTATTATTGTTGCATACACTTAGATGTTATCCAACGCTTGATGTTACGTCTCATAATGTGAGAGAACAGCAAGTAGAACTCCACTGTCTCTTACAGAGTTAAAACATACAGATTTGTATTGAATTGTTTCTTTGGCATTCTTGGATAGGGTATTTCCCATTTATTTGGTCTGAATGGCATTTCGGGTACTGTAGGATACTTTTTCCAGAAATTATTTCTTGCCACAAAATGACTGCTTTGGGGGGGGATTTAGAGGTAGCAAAAGAGTTTTGAGAGGTTTATTCCACCACTACCTCGCGTCCATGTGGGAGAAGGACTTCTCCAAGCTTCTCTCATGGGTGTCAGTCACATTCTTGCTCTTCGGGGTTGGAGGAATCTGTCCAGACAGAGGCTGGGGTAGATTTCACACCTTGCGGGGGTGAGGGACACCCCAGCAGGACCATCTGTGGGCCATCGTGGAGCAGCAGCTCCGCTGGGCTGCACTCGCACGGCTCAACAGCGATGCTGTTCCCGGCTCCGGGGAGCCCGAGGTCGGCCCGGCGGCTCCGCTTGGTGTTGCTCTGCGGTTCCCTTCCCAAACTGCGTACCGTGCCGTCGGGCTTTCGAGGGGACAGGGATATAGGTGCTCTGCCGCCCTCCAGGGCCGCTTCCCCCTCGCCTTTCCCGCTGCCTCCATCTCCTCCTCCCGAGGCCGGCGCTCCCCCGCGCCAGCTCCTGCATCCTGGGGCTGCGCTCGGGGACTGGCCCCGCCGAGCGGGTGTCCCTCTCCGGCGGCCCCGGAGGCGTGAGCGGCGTGAGTAGCGGGAACGGCGAGAGCGGCGGGAGATGCCGGAGCGGCGGCCGAGCAGCATCTCCCCGCCCTCCCCCTTGCCCCCCCTCGGCCGCCGTGCTCGGTCCTCCCAGCGCGTCGCCGGCGCCTTAGCTCCTCCTTGTCCTTCCTCGCGTGATTTTTATCGCGTCCATTTTTCGTGCGGCGATAAATAAATAAATAAGGGCAGCTGCCGCCCGCCGCCCCCCGCCGCCAGCCCGCGCGGCGCCGCTAGGGGCGGCAGCCGGGCCCCGCATCGCCCCGCGCCGCTCGGCTCAGCAGAGGGAGGCGGCGGGGCGATGCGGAGCCCCCTCCCGTGACTCCGGCTCTCCGCCATGCCATGGGTTAGGCGGACTCCATCCCGCAGCCGAGAGGGCACCAGCCAAGCGAGGCGGCGGCAGGAAGCGGCGCGGTCCGGCAGAGGAGCGGCGGGAGGCGGCGGCGGCGGGAGGCGAGCGCGGCGCCCCGCGGCCCCTTCCATGGACGGCGGCGAGGAATTATGAGCCGCGGCCGGCGGCCGGGACTGGCGCTCGCCCGCTGGGGCTTCCCCCGCTGCGCGCCCCGGGGCGCCGGGGCTCCGTTCTCGTACGGCACCCGCCTCGCCCCCCCCGGCAGCCGCTGCCCCCGTCTCCTGACCCCCCGCCGCTCGCTCCGTCCCCCTCTCCCCGCCGGGCGCTCGGGGTTGGGATAATCTCGCTCGCACCCAAACCACAGCGCTCCCGCGGCTAATCCTGCCCTCTCCCCTCTCCCTCCCACCCCGCCCCCGGCCCTTCCTCTCCCGGCGCTGCCCTCTCCCCTCCCCGCTCCCCCTGCTCGCCCCCCGGGGCCCCTCCGTCCCCGTCCTCCCGCTGCCGCCGGCGGCCCGGCGGGTGGGTACGAGGTCGGGGCTGCCGGGCACCCCGCCCCTCCCCGGCGGGGCCGTCATTAGGCTGCCGGTTGATTACAGGGTATTGATTTGTATGTGCTTCTCCCGGCGCCGGCGGCGGCCGCTCCCGCTGGTGCTGCCGGAGTTCGGGCAGCGCTTCCCGTAGCGGCGGCGGCGGCAGCTCCCACCAAACATGTCGGCTCCCGCCGGGCCCCGGAGCGGCCCCGCCGCTCCTCAGCCTCCTCCGGCCCCGCAGCCCGAGATGCCGGACCTCAGCCACCTCACGGAGGAAGAGCGGAAGATCATCCTGGCCGTCATGGACCGCCAGAAGAAGGAAGAGGAGAAGGAGCAATCCGTGCTCAAGTAAGAGCGGGCGCATCCCTTTCTCGTCCTCGCGGGCCCGCGGTCGCGGAAGTCTCTCCCTCGGCCCCGGGGGCGGCACGGCCAGGGCGGGAGAGGAGTCGGGCGGTCGGGAGCGGGTAGGGGTGCTCGGCGCCGGGCAAGTGTGGGGCTCGGCGAGGGGAGACCCACGGGAGCGGCCAGAGACGGGGCAGGGTTCGGCGCCTGCCTCGGTGGCGCTCCGCGGGGCGGCTCCGGCTCCGCACGCCCCGGCGCCGGCGGGAGCCAGGCGCCCAACATGGCCGCACAGGTGCCGTCCTCACCCGGCGTGTGCCACCGGGAGGACGGGGGTGGGTCGGGGCATCGGAGGGGGCGGACCGGCGGCATCGGGCCCCGTACCGGGGGCGCGACGAGCTCCGCGCTGGCGGCGGCGGCCCTGCCGGGCGGAGCGGCACGGCCGGGGCCTGAGCTCCGGCCGCCTGTCTGGGTGGGTTTGCCACAGCCGCCATCTTCCCCCGACAACGTGTCTGCCGCCCGCCCCCGCCCCGCTGCTCTTTCCAAGCGGGAGCCCCGGCGCCGGGGGAAGCGGGACGCCCTCCGCCCGCCCGGCGCGGGCATGGGGGCAGCCCCGGCTCCGGCTCCGGCAGCGGGAGCTGTCCGGAGAGACCTGGCTCAGCCCGGGAGCTGTCTACAGTCACCCTGCCCAGCTCAGAACAGGGAACTGTTCACGGCTCAGCACCGGGAGCTGTCCACAGCAACGGGCTCAGCCGAGCACCGGGAGCTGTCCGCGGCCGCCCGCTGGGCTCCGGGAGCGCTCGGGGCAGAGCTCGGGCCCGGGGAGCGCGGGCTCTGCCCTGCGCTGTGCCCCAGCCCGGGCTCGCCGCTCTCTTGCAGCGCGGGGCTCTCGCTGCCGCCACGGCAGGTCACGCCCTTCCCCTGCCGGGCTGGCAGACGCTGAGCAAAGTAGAGAAAACTATTCTCCCTTCGTGATGGGGTAACCACGCTGACTTCCAGTGGCTTAAAAATAAGCAAAGCTACTGCTCTTGTGGACGTGACTTTGCTGAGTGTGGTAGAGCTGAAGCTCTAAGCGTTTTTTTGTACCAAAATTAGCGTTGTGTCTTGGACACACTAACTGCAGCTGCCCTTCCCCTCTCAGCAGCTGGAAGCTGTCTTCTGGGCTTTAGTTGTCGACTTTGGAAGTCTGTTTCCAAGATTCATTGCATTATTGCTAGCATCATACCAAAACCTTCAGATATCATTTGTGTGGCAGGTCCTAAGTGTTGAGGAGATCTAAAAACATTTCAAAATCTGTTTAAAGATATTTTTGTTGGATGAGCATTCTGAAGCATGACAGTGTAATGTAAGCATTGAAAATAAAGTGCTACACCTTCTTTAGTCACCAAGTCTTAGTCACTTGCTCTACAATTTATTTGCTATTGGGATACTTTTATTTTGAAACAATTTAGACTTCTTTATTAAATTGTGTGATATACCAAAATAAATGCAAATGTTTGTCTAAAATTTCTGTACTCTTTAACATTTGTTAACAAAGGAGGAAATGGAAATTGAAGTTGGAAGTTGCAGGAGTTCGAGGAATTGAAGTTGGTTTTTAAATATATAATAATAGCATCCAATTTTAAAGAAGGCTCCTGTCAACTTTTAGTGTGGACAGTAATATTCATGATTAAATATAAAGTACAATTTCAGTGCAAGACTAGCATCAGACTGAATGGTTAAGCTTGCAAATGAAGAATAAACTGTTCTCAGGTAATGGCAAGGTAAAATTTACTTAAGAAATGAAAAAACAGAACTGTTTTCATTTGTAATATTCAGAATCTTGGAAGCAGACAATGGCCAAAAAGTGATCTTCATCAAATCTAAAGATAAACTTCATGTGGGGTTTAGTTTCTCATTATGTCTCACTAAAGTGTCCTCTTGAGTTCTATGTAAGCCGCGAAGGAAATGGTGTGGTGTAAAGTTTACACATAAAGGGTAGCCTAAAACAGCTCTCTTAGGAAAATGCTGTTGTCAATGGAATTTGAATAGATGGCCCACAATATTTTAGAGGATAGTGAGAAGTGATCTGGTGTCAGATGAATAACTCACCAGTTTCATTTTTCTTAAAATGAAGTGTCTCCTTGAACCATCAGGTACATGTTTATTCTAAAAATATCTACAGATTTGTCAAGCACAACCCTCCACCCAAGTCATACCAGCATCTCTATGTAGATATTACTGAGTTTAATACTCTTGAGACATGTTTTCCTTCTGTCAAAAGAAGAGAAAGAAGAAAGAAACCCCCCATGTTTATATGAATGAATTACTGTTATTGCATAGAGATAAATATGGAGCTAAATCCTGCAGTCTTTGTTCAAGTGTAATTCTCCTCGAAGGCAAGCTTCTTTTGAAGTGGAAGGTATTTTTGTCTCAGCAATAAAATTGTGTCATTTCATTCCACAGAAAAATATAGCAGGATAAAAAAAAAGATGCTGAAAACAAGAGTTGACATTTAGATATTAACACAAGAACTGTTCAAATGTTGAAGAAAGCAGCAAGCATGTATTCCCTCTATTTTTTTAAAAAATAATTTATAGTGATTGAGTGTCAGTATGAATGGCTAGTCTCTGCGCTCTACTTCCTTTCTCCATTCTATTTCTATCTTGTGTTTTTCAAATTCTTGCGCTGTGCCCATCACTGTGGTATTTGAGCATTTTCCAAAAGAGCATTAAGTAGTGTGACTCACATCTGTAATGTGGACTATTTATTCTTTTCCTTTCACTCCCTGGGGTAAATATGTGTGGATTTAAAATAGATACATAACTTCTCCTTATGCTTGTTTTACTCTTTTTGGGGAAAGGAAATACAGATGGTATTGAGTTGTAATCTGTAGCAGCTAGTAATGATCGGGTCAGCATGAATTCTTGCCAGCATTTGATGGAACATGATGGCATGGAAAGCAGAAGCTTTCCAGATTTGCTCTCTCCTTTGGCCTGGTTTGGTCTGTGAAATAGACTGAGCTACAGTTGTGCACTGTGTTCTGTGGTGGAGCTTCTGCATTAAAAAGGACGGGTGGCAAACTCTGCTGCTTTGACTGTCTCTCTTCTGGAATTTTTGGGACCCTTGGAGTGCATGTTATGTACTAAGAAGGTGTCTTTTTGACAAGGTTATTGAATATATATTTTGCATAATATTTAATATGCATAATGCATGACAGAGTGAATTTATGTCTTTACTCTGGGTGTAAGTCTTTGCTGTTTTAAGAATATTTACATATTTTCAACTTTTTTCTTTGTGGATGTTTTACTGACTTGGATAGAGCATAGAATTTTTAATGATGACTTTTCCTTTACATTATGCACATCCTTCATCTTATAAAATCAGTTTTAACAGATTTTAGACAGCACATTTCCTAAATACAGATTGGTTTATGTGATCTGTCTTGTGCTTTCTTACTTTTAAATTGTACTTTATTTCTGTATCAAAGAGCTGTATTGAGAGGATGCACACAGGAAAAAAATTATAGGAGATGTAAGGATGCTGCTGTTATTTATAAAGACTTGTTTCAGCCTGTGTGATGTGCATCTACACTTTCGTACTTGAAGTATCATGAGTTTCCAGCTCCTTTGCTGAGCAGTTTTAAAGATAAAATGCTTTCCTCATAGAGTCAAACTCATAGCTCTGACAAGATATGTATTTCAGCTTTTCAGGGGTATGTACAGTTTGGCCCAGTAGAAGACAAATTTTCCCAAGAGAAATTTTGTTTTCTGTTATGAAATCATCCAACTTTTCATATATTTGCAAAGCATCACAGGTTAACCATGAGGTCCTTATAAAAGATTTCTTTTAAATGCACGTGGCTTTGTGGGCTAGCTGGAGTGGGCTAGCACAGTGGGCTAGCTGGAGAATGGCAGCTCTCTGTGAGTCACCACTGTCAAGCCCAGAGTGAGCTTTAGGAAGGTCCAGCTGGCTGGAGGCTTGTGTGTGCTCAGTTACTGTGGTAGTGATTGCACAGACATGGTAAAAATGGGTAGCAACACTGACTGAACAAAACCTCTGACAAGCAAACCTTAAGGAAGCTTGGCTCTGTGGGCTCTGTATGACACTGTGAGTGAGTGAGATGTGGGGCAGGATGCTTGCCTGGGGAAGGGAAAGTAATAGATTGATGGCCATGAGTCACAGAAGTGTAAATATCAGTCTCACAAAGCTATTGTATTGTTTTATAAATAATTATCCTACTTCACAAATAATCAACTCTGATTTACACTATCTTAAAAGCATTGTATGTTTCAGATTTGGATTTCAGGGCTGGAGAAAAGAAAGAGATATACATGGTGATTGTGATTTTGCGCTTGGAAAATGGAGATATGCATAGAATTCCTAAAGTTTATAGAGTAAGACAAAAAGATTTGCTTTTGACTAAATAGTAAGCTAGAAGTCCAGGCAAAGTTAGTTAAGTTATGCTTACATAAGTTTGCACTGTGTTTTGCATGAATTTGGAGTGCTGATTAGAGCAGTTCATTGCTACGTCACTCATCATTTTGCTCTTGCTTCTATGCATTATAAAATAAAATATGGTCAAAGTGACTTTAAAGTAATAACTTTATGCAGTATAAAATAAATGATAATGGAAGTAACACAAAATATATATACAGTTGAGGAAGATACTTGCCCCCTTTCCTGCCCTGCCATGTCCTCTTCCCTTCCTACTACCTCATTCTGCTCCCTCATAATATTCTTTATCATCTTCCCTTTCGTTTTAATAACTTGTACTGCTTTTTGGGCCTCTCTCAAAATTGTGATTATTCCTTGCTCTTTACTCTTATCACATGCTTCGACATTTTATACTGTAAATAATACTGGTCAGGTTGTTACAGCTTGTACCATTTGCTCTTCAAGAAGACTCAGTGTTTGCAATTGTTCTCTAAAGAATCTAACACACTTTTAGGCACTGTCTACAAATGATTGAAGTATTACTTCCTCTAAGTGACTAAGCAGAATATATTTGGAGATTATACAGAGTGGCAGTTACGCTAATTATTTGGCCTGATAATGTTTATGTTGAGTAAAGTTTTGGAAGACTGCAATAGTGCTGATCTTCCCACATTTGAGAAGTACAAGTAGGATGGGTTTGATGTGGAAAGGCTTGACTTCGTGTGGGCTGAAAAGTAGTAAAACAGATACAGGATTTAGTTAACAAAGAACCCACAAAACAGACATTCAACACCAGACAGCATGTGGTTTCTGTATTCTTGTCAAATAAATATATTTCTGCACTTATTTGGGAAAAAAAAGAGGAGAAAACATTTAATTTTACATCTGAAAGAGAAGAGTGGAGATCATAATTTAAGGTGCTGGGACTGTATCCTAGAAACTGGGTGAACTGGGTGAAATGCAGTGGTCTCTGGAGGTGAGGTTAGGGGACTGAATGGTCTATTATGGGTTTTGTCTGCATGCATCTCTGGGCTGGGTAACATCTAAATAACTGAGAATGTCAAATCATTGATTTTTCCATTGAACCAATGGCTAATTAGTGTGTATATTGTAAGTGTTAAAATACACAGAAGTAATAGGTTACTGCAGAACTGGTGTAAAATGTGTTTTTACCCTGCCAGTGAAGTTTTAAAATACTTGCAACATATTCAAAGTTCCATAATGGGGAGGAAAAAGTAAAATCATTGTTTGAACTTGGAATTTTAGTCCAGTGGAGTGGGATTTTCTTCATCTTAATGCCGCTTCTCATCACTTTGCTTTATTGGCAAGTTTTGCTCTCATATTAACTGTCAGTCAGAATCCTAGGGCAGTTTCTAAGACCATTAGGCCAACCTCTTCAAAGGATTATTTTGGTGTGATCTTTCCTTTTCCCCCAACATCTTCACTGATAATGCTTTTTTGACAGAAAATTGGGGAGATAAAACTCCAAGAACACACAAAACAATGAGTTATCTCATCTATACCTGTCTGACTGCAACACATGTTATACGTTAACAATGCGCTTTGAAGTGGGGATGATGTTTTAAGTTAAGTTTAGATTACATGGGCTGTTTTAATAATATGTTTTACTATATCAAGGTTAATAGCTACAATTTCCTATAGACACCTAATCTATCTAAGAATGGGCAAGTCTTGTAATTTAAATGCACAAGCAGGAAGAATCTCATGAAATACTAATTGTCTAAAAATGGCATTCAAAAGCAGTTGTCATTCAGACAAATCCATTTGTATTATAACTCTGAAATTCAAATCAACCAATACTGTTTTCAATGCTTACTGAGTTTAGATCTCTTTTGCAGAACTACATGGTGTAACAGGAGGAACTGCTACATCCTAGAAATAACTCTCTGTTGAGCATATGTTGTAGTTTATTAATAAAAGTAATTTACACCCAATCTGGTAGTGCATTTGTAAACTCAGTAAGCTCCAGCAGCTTCATCTCAGGAGTTACTAAACTTCTGGTGATACAGCAACGTTGCAAAATCAGTGCTGTGTCAAAAAGCTGCTTCTGCATATCACATTGTGACTGTCTCCTCGTGTAGATTCTCCAAGATATGGTCTTGAATCTGCAAAGGGGTCAGTAAGGACTGAGACTGTAAGAGTTAATGTAATAGTAGGAGATTGTGTAGGGGAGTAGCAGTGCATTTAAGAAGTAAATACATGTAATTTTTGGAGAGTAAGAGTTCAAAGCAATTTCTGCTCTTTTCTGTCATTGAAGGTGGAAGGCAGTTCTTAAACAGTCTTGAATTTAAGTATCAGCTGTCATCACATTACATGCTTGCAGAGTGATCTCAGTTGCATTTTGATAAAGAAATCAAATTAATGCATTTTGATAGGGGAAAAATAATAGTCATAATAGTTGACTTTATGTATCTGTATCTTTAGAAGTTTCTAAGTTTTGATGTGAGGCCATAAAGAATATGTTTGATTTAGACTTAAAACTCTTTTATTAAAAATAGAGTTCTAGCAGGAGTTAGAAAGAGGTGAACCTTGTGTTTCAAACAAGTCTGAGTGCTTCTAGTTAGAAAATTCATAAGAAAATATTTAAACTTTAAATGACACATAACACCTATTATTTTCTTTGTTTAATTTCTCTGTGGGGTTGGTCCTTCCTTCTTAAATCTCATATGACATTGCTTAAATATTTCCTGTTGACCTATTCTTTATTTGACATTAATATTTTTAAGGTGAACCATTTCTTATAGCAAATATAATACTGTATTTGTACACAGAATATTTAACAGGTCATAGTATTGCTAGGTGTTTGATATAATGTGGCATTTTGGTTCTGTGTATTTTTGAGGGCAGACTTTCTTTAGAACGTGTGCTATCTTAAGCATAGGAAGGACATAAAATGTTTTCACTTTTAAATAAAAATTTGAGTTAGAAGCAGTCAACCTATTTCGGAAAATGTTTTACAACCATCTTTCATATAACTTTTCAGAAATGAGTACTCCAGTGTGTCAATAAGAAATCTTTTTCCTTACAGTGTTTATCTAACTCTTTGTGCGCTTATACATTTTTCTGATTACAGAAAGGATGAGTGAGAAGCAATGCTTTTAAAGCTGTTTAAAGCCCAGAGAGCACATAGAATTCCAGAAAACATTGCTGGTTGGGACCTCAGCAGGTCTTCCAATTTGTCCTTTGCTGGAAGGCATGACCAACTCTTAAGATAGCAGTTTTTGACACTTATTTTTCTAAACTAGTGATTTGCAATTGTGAGACCCCACCTAACCAGTGACATAAATAGCCTTCATGGCCGAGGCAAGGGCACAAAACAGATGATGCAGTGAATTCAAGCTAATCATCTCTGCAAGAACTGTGTTGCCTATGAAGCAGGAGGTGAACAGTAGGCCAAAGTAAAGCTCTAAAGCTCTTAGGGTAAAGCTCTAAAAATAGCATGAAAAGTTTGCAATTTTTCAAATGATAGGTTACTACTGAAAGGTATGACAACAATGACTCCATTACTGACTCAATCAGGGATGAAGATTTCTTGAATTCCCTAGATAACTTGTCTCAAAGTCCTTATCCTTACCATTAGACTTTTCCCCTTACTGTTAAAACCTAAATCTCTTTCCTGCCATTTGCTACTTACTCTTCCCCAATGGAAATTCAATGCAGTCTGTTATTTTTCTGCTTGCATCAACCTTTTATGTATTTCACAGATGTGATTATTTCTCCTACTGTATATTTTCATCACTCCTTTCTGTAGACTCAACAGGTTCATATTTTCTAGACTTCTGACTACTCTTGCTGCTGGTCTTTATATACACTTTTTGATTGATCTTTTTTGAAATACAGTATCCAAACCCAGATACATATTCCAAACAAAACTGTATGGGGAGACCCTGAGGATAAAACTGTGCCTTACATGGAAGGATAAAACTGTGCCTTACATAGAACCCTTTCCTTGTATAGACAGTGTCACATGTCTTGGGGTTTTTGTTGTGATATAGCACTGATGGATTCATGGTCAGCTTGTGATCTACTGTCACTTCACCATGCTTTTCTGCAGAACTCTAGTTGAATTAGTCATTCTTCATTGTGTATTTTGAATTTGATTACCTCAGCCATGCACAGTGTTTGTCTTTATTGCCATTGAGTTGTATTCTGTCTGTCTCAGATACCACATATGAATTTTGCATTCAAGTGCTTAAATAAAATTCACAACAGCCCTTGAAACTAGGAGGAGGACTTGTCTCTAGATAGAGAGTATTCTAATCACGGAGTTATTTAGACTTTCTCTTGCCTGTCCATACATCCATGTTCCTGACTGCACAGTTGTACACCATCGTTTTTAGGATGCAGAATAAACTTCTCCAGTTTTGCCCATAACTTGTTCATTTGGGAAGAGAGAGTTGTGTTCAAATCTCCTCCTGATAAAGGATCTACCAGACAGGTCTTTTGCCAACTTGGAAATACACAAATGCTATATTATTGTAAGGGAAACAGTTGCATACGCTGCCATACTTATTCAGTAGGTGCAAGGTGTTGGTTGACTTACAAAAAATTTGACAAAAATTTGAGGTCCCAAAAATACGTAATTACTAGGGGTTTAGTGAGAATAAGATGAGTAAGTGGAAGGGATTGTCCATGCTCCTGATTGGAAAAGTCTACTCACACCATTCTACATACCAAGGAGTTCATCTAGGGGAGGACCAACATTGGCTTCAAAATAAATCCATCACGAGGTGTGAGTCCTCACAAAATCAAACCAGACTTCTTTAAGATCAGCACTCATACAACTATTTGCGTAATGAAAATCTTTGCCTCAGTTTTGGTATCTTTTTCATTCCCACTCTACATCATTTGGAGTTTGGATTATGCTATTGAGCCCAGAAATTCTCTGGCATTATTCTGACCAGGTCTGAATATCTACAGAGAAAGACGTCCATGTCTGAAATCACTTCGATTTAATTTGAAACAAATGGAAATAAAGAGGTGCCTTTAGGATGTGATCCATCTCATCTTAAATTAGACATTTTGAATAGGCCAGATGAATTGCAGAGCCTATTTCTGGCTGTGGACTTAAAAAGAAGATAGAGTGAATATGTCAGATGTAGAGGGCTATCTCACAGACTTCTGGAACTAGGTAAGTTGAGTCTGCCCTGCAGAGTTCTGCCTTTGAGAGTTACTCTGCACTGTTTGGTCTTATAAGAATGTCATGGCACTAACATTGCTGGCACTAACATTTATGGTTCCCTAGGAGCTGTTTGTCAGTCTGCATATTTTGCTTATATTTTTATCAATTATTAATTAGGGTGTGCTCATTTATCCATATCTTTGCTATTGGATACTCACTTCTGGGAACCTGAGTATGCTTCCCTTCCAGTCCAGGGTTATTCTTAGGATTTGGTATGTTTTTTATACTGAATTCAGGAAGTCTTTAAAGGACAAGATCTAAAAGAAGACCTTGGAATACAAAGTCTGTCCAGTATGTGGGATTAAGCATACCCATAATCAAAAGAACATTGTAAAGAAACCCTTCTTATGCCATTCACCAATAAGAATGATTAACAGATATTTTAAGTTAGAATCTCATAGATGAAGTTAGTCAGATTGCTAGATGGGAAGTTACAAACAGGATTTGTCTACTACTTGTAGGCTTAAAACAATGTAACATAAAGACCCAAAGAAAGCTCTGTAAACTCAGTTTGACAGTTTCTTTCCATAACTCACACACCATCTCTCTTTTGCTATGTATTGTTTTAATGATGTTTGTTTAGCTGCAGTGTATTTACAAGTTGATAGGTCACTTTTGATGGTTGTCTGTTAAAAACCTACTGTTGTCTTGCTATGTATTCTGAATCCAGCATTTTCTTGCTTTAAAAGTCTGGATAAACAGGTATCTGTGGAATATGCTGTGCAGTATTGAAATCAAATATATTTCTGCTGAATCAGGCCCTAAGACAGTTTGGAAGCTTGGGTTTTGATTCAGTATGCTTTCATTAATTTGGCTAGTCATTGTGATTATTATTCATTTCATTCTGTGTAACCGACTGCTGCACAGTTAGTGACAGCTGAACCATGTATTATCTAACAGCTAGAAAAATAGCATCACATTTAGAAGGCTGAGGATTATGCTTTTATCAAACACGTGTTTTTTACTAAAGTTAAAATGCTTCAGGAAAATCTTACTTTTTTTTCAAATGACTTGTGATGTTACAGATATGAAATATAACAGTAAACACTGTGGTCTATTTAAAATGAAGAACTTAATTTTATTTTATGGATAGAATGAAGCAGCTTGTCTTGGTTTTTATTAATGTATTGGCTTTTGGATTGGTAGTAAAATTATGCCTGTTGATACTTCGCTGATAGTCTGATTTACATATAAATAGTAAGTTTGAGGAGCTAAGTTTAAGTGAATGGTAAATAGTTCTCAAATGTTGATATTAATTCCATGCTAAAACATATTACATCAGAAGACATTTCAAGTGAAGCAGTAATTTTATTTTTTTTGCTGAACTTTACTGAAGATTCCACCAGATTGTAAAGTTAACCAAAATCCCAATATGATTGAAAGAAAACTGTATTTTTACTTAATATCCCTATTTCATTAAAAAAACTGTATCTTCCATGTTTAAAAATATGTATCAAAAGATCCAAATGTATTTTTTTCCTGCCCTGTTTATGTTTCATCTGAAAAATTGCTGTAGAGGGTGCTCTGAAGGCACGGGGCCAAGAAAAGGTGCTTTCAGGGTAGAGTACAGAGAAAGTGCTTGTTATTTGAAAGCCTTGAATTCTTCTTTCTGCTTGATATCTGAAAATGCAGGTGGCCAAAACTGAATGAAATTTAATGGGCTATAGCTGAGCACTAAGCTATATTTATGTATTTGGAATTTATTTAGACATGGTTGGAACATAAATGTTTTTAGCTACTTTGTAGAGTTCACATGAACATGTCTTCTGCAGACTTTGCAGAGTATTCTTGTCTAAAATTTGGTCTGAGTTATATATTCCCAAGCTCTCTATAACACAGTTATTCTCGTGTATAGAAGACGGTTTTATTTGGAGAAAGACACAATTAACATTTTGTGGCTAGCACAGGTTTTTCCCATGAGAAATTTTTTTGTGTTTTATAAATAAAGATAAAGTTTGGATGTTGTTGGAACAGTGTCCCAGAACTTGGGCAGTGCAGGCCTGGCCAATCAGGCCTGGGGGAAGGCTTCTGACTGACCAATCTGGGTGACTTTTGAGAACTCTATATATGTGATGAAATCAAAACAATAAAGGTCATTCCTTCTTGCCACTGAGAACTGGTGCATTCATTACTCTGCTAGCGGCTCAACAGCGACAACATTTAGTTATATTTTTTAATTTAATGTGAATGGTCTTATTTGTTCTGCATAAACAAGAGTGATAAAAAGTATAGAATTAGTCCATGATAACACTGTGTCCTAGCTTAGTGTCTCAGATATAAATAACTATTTCACTCAGTAAGACCACTTACTTACAAGTAAGAAGTTTATTTATTAAATGGAATATGGGCTAAAATAGTACCTTTGTTTAGATTTATAATTTTGCCTAATAAAACTTTACCAATCAAAAAGCATTCACTGAATCTGGAGATTCACTATGGAAAATAAGCCACAGTTCAATAGTTAATGGTCTCGTGGTCATTATATTAAGAAAAATCACTGATGTACGTTTTTTTTTGTTATTGAAATAATTAAATGATTTACTCCTAATTTTATTCTTAGGTTAAATCAGAAAGAGCAGTTTAGGATTGGTAACATGTTTTGTCACTCTTCATAGCCACAAGGTTTCTCTTTGATAAGGGCTTAGGAGTGTTTTATTATAGTAATCCACAAAAAATTTGTATTTCAAAGGGACTGCTGGTCCTAACATGAATAAGACTAAGCATGATGACCTATTTTAAAACAGCGCCTGCCTCCCATTGGAACTGCTGGATTTTCGGTAAAGCTGCCCACGAGAAAGATGTTGGTTTGTGTTAAAAGAGGGAAATTGCCATTAAATATCTTCTATCTTGGACATAAGTACCTTTTATTCAGTATTTATAAAGTTTCTGAATGGTATTATGATGTGGAAGGAGGTTTATACAAGAGCTTTACTGTGCTTTTTTTGCTTAATATGTTTGGACATCCTTAGGATCTTTTTTTAGGGACTGTTTGAACATCTGCATAATAGTTCTTGTAACTACATCACCAGAACATATTCTAGCCTTAGTTTCAGTTTAATAAAGTATTTCTTCAGAATTTTTCTCAGTTTGTGAAACAAAGGAAGGAAAGGAGTTATTGAACTGACGTCCACCAATCCAACTATTCTTTGCCTTTCAATTCATAATAAAGCTAATACTGCCATAATAAGTGGAAACTTACATAAGAACTTATATGGAAGCATGTAACTCCCTAGATTCATGACTAAAAATGATATCACTTCTTCTGTGGTGTGAAGTCAGTATTCGTACTACATTTACGTGTCCAGGTGTTGAGGTAAATCTGCAGGGGTGGCAGAAGACACCAAGACCTGTCCTCATGTCAGAAAACATTGGTTTCAGTCAGTTCCAAAATGGATCTGCCACTGGCCAAAGTTTTCCATCAGTGACACTGCTGGCATCTCTGTGGATAATGTGTAAGAAAGAGAAGATAAAAAAATGCTGTGCAACAGCTGTGAGAGGGAGGAGTCAGGAAAACATGGGAGAAACAGCCCTGAGGACACCAAGGCCAGTGAGCAAGGAGGGGCAGGAGGTGCTCCAGGCACCGGGGCAGAGATTGCCCTTCGCCATGGGGAAGACCGTGGTGAGGCAGCTGAGCCCCTGCAGGCTGTGGAGGAGCTCATGCCAGGGCAGGGGGATGCACCCTGGATAGAGCTGGGAGCTCATGGAGAGTCCCCACTGGAGCAGGCTCCTGGCAGGTACTGCAGCCCATGGAGAGAGGAGCCCACACTGATTCAGATTTTCTGGCAGGACTTGTAATTCCACAGGGGCCCTGGGCTGGAGCAGACTCCTCCTGAAGGACTGCACCCCGTGGAAGGGACTGTGATGGAGTAGTTCTTGAAGAACTGTGGGCCGTGGGAAGCACCATGTTGGAGCAGTTCAGTGATGACTGTATCCCATGGGAAGGACGGGCACTGGAGCAGGGGACAAATATGAGGAGAAAAGAGTCACAGAGATGAAGAGCTGTCAACTGACCACAATGTTCCTGCACCCTCCACCTGTACTGCTCCAGGTATGGAGGTAGAAGATTCATAAGTGAAGCTGAGCCTGGAAAGGGGAAGGGAAAGGGGGGGAGAGGTGTTTTAATTTTTTTTCACTGTCCTACCCTGCTATTCAGTGGTGATAATTTGAATTAATCTTCCAAAATTGGAGTCTATTTTTGCCTGTGATGGTAACTGATGAGTGATCTCTCTGTCCTTATCTTGACCTATGAGCTTTTCCGTCATATTCTCTACCCTGTCCTGCTGAGGAAGGGGAATGAAAGAATGGCTTGGTGGGTGTCTGGCAGCCAGCCAAGGTCAATCCACCGCAATATTTATTTGGCAAATATATTTGCAAAGGCTAACTTGAACCTAGTGATACTACTCTTCCTGGGTCCCTGTGGAATCAATACAGTAAGAAAAAGAGAGGCTTCTCCAGAAGGCAGATCTGAGAGGCTAAATTGAGCTCCAGAGCCCCAGGCAGTTCCGTGCTGTCAGTGCAGTACAGGCAGCTCCATTGCCAGCCCAGCTGCTCCTTCCTGCCTCCATGACACCATCATGGACCTGGTGCGAGTGTCTGTTGAGCTGTCTGCTGAAACTGTTTCAGGGAGGTTAAGCTAATGAAAAAATATTTTCCCCCTTCATCACTTTGGCAGAGCATCTTTTTAAGCTACAGAAGGAAACTCATCTGATTTACTGTACAGTCCTACAAAATGCTGAGCCAGCACAGCTGAAGGGCTGAGAGAGATTAGCTACAGCACTTTAGGAGTCTCTAAGAGCAATGGAATTATTCCACCATTTTTTCCACAGTCTGCAAAGACTGGTTATGTTGCAGTCATTGAGAGAAACATCAGTCAAACATGTACAATCTAATTTCTGATTTTTAAGTTGCTATTTAAGGTCCATGAGTCAATGCTGCCAAAATTAGTGTTGAGAGTTTTTGGTGAAGAAAACAAAGATGCTCAGAAAATTTTTCTGTTAAATAATTGGAGTTGGAAAGCCATTACTGGTGTTACTTTAGGTAGAACTAGTTTTTGTGTCACCATATCAAACAGCAGGTTTTCTTCTTAAACACTTTTAAAACTCTGATTTTCAGACATAAGTTAGTTCAGCTCATATGATGAAGAGAGCAAGGAGAGAGGAAATACCTCAGATGACTCTGGTTAAGTGAATGAGCTTTGTAAAGCTGTGTTGCATTTTCCAATGTGATCTGGGACATAAATAATGAAAGATGTGTAGCAAAGGCCCCAGTTGTAATTGCTGCACACACATGCTCTTGTATTTTCACAGGTGACTGGAGAGTCTTTTTGTTGTGTAAAATAATTGAAGAGCTGCTTCACCTCCAGTATTTCAGATTTGGTATGAGCAAATCTGATAATTCAAGTTGTGTGATGGCTTTGGCTCTAAGTTTGTTGGCAATTTACTTGAAATATAGGCTACATCAATATTTTAGAAAAGAGGACGTATGAATTACTTTGTTCTAATTTAATTTGTTACTAAAACATAATTTTAGCTAGTGAATGTTGTAGATGACAAAAATTATGATTGACTTTCAATATGCTAGGGCCATGAATTCATTAACCACTGAATGTTTGTAAGGTCATATAGAGAAATAAAAGGTCTGAACTTATCATTGCTATTGTCTACACTGACATATCAGAAAAAGATAGCCCTTGCATCAAAGCATTAATTTTTTTTTCTAATTGCAATAAAAGTAATTGATTCTGCTAAGTTACAGACTTGCAGACTTAATTGTGCATCTGATAGGTAGCCTCATTGACTTAATTGAATTTAAAAAAAATGACCGAGAAATGTAGCAATTAAAAATATTGCCATGCTAGTAGCAATTTTCTGAATGCCTACCTAGCAATCTTATTTTTAAGCAATGCTATATTTAGAGGGACATTTCATTCTTTCAGAAGAGAAATGAATCTATCAGGACTAGGACTCTTATGTAGGAATATTAAATATTCACAAATTTTGTACTACTTGGTTGCTAATATTAGCCCGGTATTCATTAGGACCTACATTCTACTATTGGTTCGATTTTTTTTCCTCTTGGATTGCTATAACTGTCATCTTTGATCTACATTGTATTGAAAAATAAAACAGCTGTCCCCTTTCTTTTGTCTCCCCTCTAGAATGCTGGTAAAAATTACTACAAAAGCAATATTTTAACATGTTAACATGTTTAATATCCCCAAATGACTGTGATGGTCCTCCTTTCATAATCAAAGCCCACTCTTCTGGAAAGATTTGCTGCCCCCAAATCTGAATAAATTATACATTTTATAAATGTCATATTAATTCAGAAGCCAGTAATTTTATTACAACTTTGTTTTGAACATTTTTTCTATAAATGTCAGACACACATTTCTGGAGGGTATAGTGAGCTTTTACTTTTTCACAGGTTAATATTCAGACTGTTTCAGTGGCTGGTTAAAAATTTCCAGTGCCTGACTGGGTTACAGTGAGTGCATTACTGGTTTGTAATGCTGCTTAAAATGCCCGTGATAGCGTAAAATGAAATGCCAAAAGGTCCTTCCTCCTAATGCCATATGTAAAGAAGAAGCACTTATATTAGATGTTTCTCTGTCTAGAAAATGAGGATAAAACTTCTGTAGAGATCTATCTGAGATGATAATGGAAATATTCTGAAAAAAAGAAAGGTACTGTGAAAGACATGTACATATTAAACGAGAATTTTTTCAACACAAGAAGTTATATCTTCTTCCAATGCTCCAAATAAGTTTTTAATTAAGTAAATTCTAGTTTAATATTTTATTTTACTTTCATTTAGGCTATACAAGATAGGATTTTCCAATTTTTTGTTGTTTTATATACATTTTGTATATAAAAGTGTTCTGTGAGATGACCATTTAAAAGTCTGTCAGTTCTGTATATTCTAATACAGACTAATTTTAATTTGTTCTCTTCCTCCAACTCATTTTTATGGATAGAGCTTGTAAGAAAATATTTGGGTTAGACCATATCACTGGCAAATAAAACACTTCATGGCTTTCTTGTTTTGCTTTCTTGAAAATTTTGTTTCCATAATGAAATAATAGAGCTGAATTTTGGGTTAACTTGCATTCTTTTATTCTGTTATAAGTCTACTAATATAATTAGATTGCTTCTGATTTAATCTTATTGTGAAAGAAAAGTAATTATGCCCATCATTCCTCATCATTTATGTCAAAACCTATAAGGGCCATGAGGGAGTGAGAGACTGCAGACAACCTTGCTCCAGCCATGCAGAATTTAAACCATGAATTTGTACTTCCTGAACTGTCTTTGCTGCTTGCAGAAGAGTGGAGAGAACAGCAGTCTGAAGTGAGGAGTAGAGCCCACCCTGGTGAAATCTTGAGGCAAATAAAACCACAGTCTGTCACATTGGAATTGTGTTCTTTGGTCTTGTAGGACTTTTTCCCTTCTTACTTGATACAAAGGACCCTTATTATATTGTCATAATCACTGTACAGGCTTCTCAATTTCCTGCTAGCAGTAAATTAACATTTACTGTTACCACTACTTGAGCAGGAGGTGCACATAGTGAGAGTGTGGATTGTAGATTGGCTGCTAATATTTTACTAATCTCTTAATTTTTCTTACACAGTAAGGTGTTTTCTGGTAATTTCTGTAAAGATTGATATTTCCCTTCTAAGAAGTGGATAAACATCATAATATCTAGTGTTCTACTAGATGTAGAAAAGAGATAAAATATGTAAAATAAATGCAGAAAATTGAGACACCTTGCCCAGGAATGTCCTAGCAAAAGAGTAAAATGACAGTTATCTGTTTTAACCATTGAAATTAATTCAGCTATTCACTGAAACTGTAAAGAGTGAAGAAGTTCGCAAGCCTTGGAGTATCAGCACTTAACGGTTTTCACTGTTGCTTTTAGAGTATGTTCCTTTTTTTTTAAACTTAATTACTTCATTAACCTCGTATATCTTTGACTACTCTGCTACCTCTGGATATTTTTGTGTAATATCAATTTGTGCAATAAACATAGTAAAAAGGTTTATATGTTAATGAAGTGAAATTAGTGTACATTTCACAAATATGATAAAGCTTTGGGTTAAAGTTCAAGAATAATCACGTGTAGCAAGTATTCTGCTTGCAATAATAAAAAGTGGAGGTGCTAAAGGAAATTGCAAATTGATACCTTGACTTAGTACTTCACTGTAGATACAGCTTTAGGTTTTTGCTTGTTTGCAGTAGGTAAAGACAGTAGGAATTTCAGTGATTCTTCTCTCTTTTTACAGACATTTAACTCACCTTTAAGAGCATGCACACTATTGGAATTACATGAATTAATTTTTATACAAATGTTTCCAGAAATAAAAAATATTTGAAGAATATTTCTGGTTTAAAGCTAAAAGAAAGCTATTTCAACAATAAAGTGCAAAGTAGAAGTTATGAGTGTATTTGGCTATTATAAAAAAGCTAAAATATCCTCTGGATGTGTGTATGTATAATTTTAATAAAAAATACAACTGTTTTTGAAAAATAAACAATAACTACTCAATGTCCTTTGGGGTCTCATTAAGAAAATTTTTCTGATACAAAGATTTTTACCATGCTACAATATAAAACTCCTTAACACTATTTTGTCTGTAGAAGATAATATGTAAATATACTTACTGTATTGTCCAGAATGATCTTTGTCGCTATGTCTTTGTTCTAGCTCTTTTTGGTGGCAAATCCCTATATTTCTGTTGCTAAAGAATGGATGCTAACAAAATTAACTCCTGTCCTGATAAATTTATCCAGTTTGGTCAAGTAAGAATCAAAGTACAGAAATTTGAAAAGGGCATATTTAATTAATGTTATTTCTAAGAGCTGGCATCTGATAGCTGAAGCTTTTTTTTTGTGCTGTCAGCTGCACCATTTCCAACTGAAGTGCTGTTTTTAATTTGCTTCTGACAGACAGCCGTGCCAGTCAAAATGCAAGAGCCTGGTTCCTATCAGTTTCTGTCATTTGCTTATTCACTTCCTTGCTTTGCTACAACCTACTTGTGCTTTCTCAATCTGTCAGATACACTTAAAGGAAGTTGTAGTCTACATTTCTACACTAGTTTTGTGTCCCCATGGTTCTTTATTTTCATAATCTGTTTTATCCGGTTTTAGTTAAAGCAGATTGATCTATATTCTTTGGAGGATGGATAGGTTGAGTCAAGGTTCTTGTAAGAATGACACCAAAATGCTGAACATACAGTGAAATTACCAAGCCCTGTTTCTGCCTGTACTGAAGAGGAATACAAAGTTTTTTCATGCTACTTTCCATCTCCAGCAGCTATGTGGGTGTTTCCTGGGCAGAGGTGGAGAGGGAGTTGACCTTAACATTTGTTAGCAAGTTTTGGAATTGTCTGTACTCTCACAAAGAAGGAAGTGATTAGAAACAAGAACAAATCTGACTTAGATTATCCTTTTGCACTCCCAAAATACATTTTTACTGCCTTGAACAAATGTTGCCCCTGAAGCAGCACAAGTAGGTTTTGTTCCTTTCTCTGGGCTTTTGGTAAAAATAGAGCAAAAGCGCATCATCCACGAGACTCATATCTTAGTGTGCTCATCTTTTTCTCTCTCTTTCTGCTTCTTTTATTTTCTGTCCTTGAGGAAGGATGTTATTATTGCAAAAGTTTTCACTGGGAAGTCTAGTAGTTGAAAATAAATAAAGTTGCAAAACTGGTGTTTCAGACAGAATACAATTCTCAGTAATGAGAATCCAAGAGCTTCTCAGAACACATTTCCCAGTATCTGCAGCATGGTACATGTTCCATGTTCTCTGGATTCAGATATGCAACTCAACTTTGAGGTATTACTCCATAATAGCACAAAATGAAAGTGTATACCAAGTCTCTCCAGTTTCTCTGTGACTTGGTTTCCATAAAAAGGAAGCATCTCTGTGAGAGTTATGGTATACTATAAAAAATAGCTGATCACAGAGGTGAGGATAGCTGTGTCCTGATGCACAACAAGAGACTTGCTTAGGTTTACACTAGGTCCTCTCCTAAATTTCATTACTTGCAGTGTGCATGGCACTGTAGTATCTACTACCCATGTAATATAGCAATATCTATAACAGCAAAACCTGTAGCTTGTCCTGCAGTCATGTTTTTAACTGTAGTGTGCGCTGAGGTGGTTTCTCCCAGGCTATTCTTGTTTCTTGTTTGGCAGGGAGGTCACTGAATTTTATACAAGTTATATTTTCTCATATTTTTAGGAAAAGTTGAAATATTCTGATTAGAATATTTCATTAAAGCAGGAAAGAGAGTGACATCATCCTCCTTTGAAAAGAGCAAGTTCAGCCTCCTGGATACTTAAGGTTTTAAAAACACTATTTTGCCATCAGTACAACTGTGCCTCCAGGAGAAATGAGGAATCTAGTATGACCCCATGACTGTGCACTTGATAATCATTTCACTCTTAATAATCTAATCCGTCCATTGTAATGAAGCAATTAGCTTGCTGTGCTTCTAGCTGTAATCTAAGAGTGAATAACGATGTTTATTCTTGTTTTAACACTTTGGCAGTTGAATACTATTAGGTGGGGTTTATTTGGCTTGTCCTCTCAGGCCTCATACATAGCAGGAAAAAAATATATGTCATGAAATCTGTTGCAAGGACATTTATGATAGATGAATTTTGCTTGCTGTCATAAATTTTCTTGGTTCAGAAATAAAGGTAATAGAACATTGGAGAAAATACAAAGGAAAAAATAAAGAAAAAAAGGGCAAGGAAAAGAGAAACCACAGCTGCTATTAGTTCGTCAGGTTTCATTTGAAGTGATCAAAAAAGTGATCTGTGACCAAGTATTACTCCTTCCTGATTTCATCAGTGAGCCTTGGAATCTTCCATGTATTTTTCAATCTCTTTTATGGTCTAACACTCAATTTCAATATATATTATTTTTCTAAGTCTCTCTGGTTAAAATAGGAACAAAAATTAATTGTATACTTTTAAAATGGGATAAATGCAAGGTTTTATTTGATGCATAATATTTAAGGATAAAGTATGTGAGTATGACTATTTTGGCATCACAAGAATTTGATAGCACTTGTTTTCTTTCTTATATTATTTTTTTTCTTTCCCCTGCAGTGCTTATTCCTTGTAAGAACTTGTTATGATACAGGCAGGTTTTGTCTAGAGCAACTGTTATTCCACTCCTGCAGTGACAAGGAATGGCGTTCAGTGTCAGATATGGCATTCAGGAGATTTGAGAAGGAAGGTAGAAGGAACAGTGTTTGGGTTTTGCTCAGTGCAACTGCTGAAAGGCAGTTCCAGGTGAAATGTGACATTAGGAAGTTTTAAAGGAGAGAAAGCACCTTTCTTTTGTGTAGAGTTTTCAAGGTTTTGTTTATTTTCAAATTCTACCAATAGTTTTTTCTACTGCAGTGTACTGTGCATATTCTTCTAAGCTCATTGGGATCTTTTCACATCCTCAGTAAGGTCTTGATGTACTTAAGGCTTCATTAGACCTTCTCAACTTTTTTGGGAATTTGCATGTTCACCGAGGTAATGAAAGATTATTTTCAATTTTTGCCAGGATTTTTTTTTTTTTTGACAGAACTTTTCATGTGATGCTAAAAGCCAGGCAAGTTTTGATATCTGGATTCTAAAGGAAGAAACCTGAATTTCTGCCAGGTCCTCTCCCCAGCGCCTTGGCAGCTTCACTGGCAGGCTGGTGGGAAGCCATATTCTGCATCCTTTGACTGGTTCAGTCCCTGGTTCTTCAGCAACAGAGACAGCTGGAGCTTCTAAGACCCTTAATTCTGGGCAGCATGTCAGACAGCTTTTTGCAAAACCTGAACTCTCAATTAAAGTGGGTCAAAAAAAGTAATTCCAGTTTGTGGGGAAATTCTGAATATGCAGTATTCATGCTTCCATAAAACAGAATCACTGCTAGGTTTGGACCTTGTATATTCCTTCCCTTATGTGAATTTTGAATGTTCTCCTCTCTGGATCTTTTTGGTATATCAAATGTAACTCCTCTCCCTCATGTACCTTTCTCTCTTCCATCAGTTACAGAACAATATTTATGGTTAAAGAGTACTTTCACAAATGAAATATTGAAATGTTAAGAATGTATGATCTGACATGTTTCTCAGGTAAGACAAAAATTTCAGCCCAGCTATTCTGTACACTGGGAGATTATTATTAACTTTGACTGCCTCTCTCTTTAGTGGGGAATGAAGTCTCCAAAATAGCCACTGAAACTGCATAAACCAACAAAGTTTTCATCCTGAATAGGTGTAATATGTTAAATTGGTTTTGTTCTATTATTTGATTAAAAGCACCTGCTGAACCAATGCTTCATTACTATATTAATCTGACAGTACAGTGGGCTAAACCTCTGCTATGAAAACTTTGATATTGTCTATACTGTACAGTATTTAAATATACTTTTCTGTGTACTCAGCAGAGGCAACAAACAAAATATACTTCTAATTATTGTTATCGCTTAACAAATAGCCTCTGTTGTCTAATTTAGATAAAGAAACTTCTTCAACTTCTCAGAAAACCAAATTAGTCCCATCCTTATAGAACAGTGAAGAATAAATTTAATTGCCTACCTTTTCTTATTTTTTCTTATCTAATTTATTTTGTGAGCATTTGGGGGCAGCTCACAGGGGTTTTTATTGTTTGAGATGTTCATGGCTACTCTGGATTATGCTAAAATTTGTGGTAACCATTTGCCTTTAAGGTTTTTTTTTTTAAACGTAACTGTGATTGACATTCCCCAAAGGAACTGCTCTTAAATAAGCCTCTTTGCATTCATTAATTTTTAGACAATCTAGAAGAGACCTCATGCTGAAAATATACAAAGAGGCAAAAATAAACATTTATAAATTATATAGGAGAATAGTAAACAGTACTTAGGACTAACACAAATTTCAACCTTAAATTTCTTTGAAGGTTTCATCTTTGTTAATCAGTTTCTTTAAATATGATTCAAGCAAACTACTAAGTAAGAAACATTTTTTCTTTTTCCATTTATCATCCGATATTCAAAGACAGTGAGATAAAAATAAGTAGTTTCACAATTCCACCTGTTTTTTAGGGTGTTGGTGAGCGGGGGTTAGGATGGTTTTTTTGTCTTTGTTGCACTGTCACCATCAGAATTTGAAAAAGTTTTAAAACAGTTTTCTAGAAAAGGTTGAGGCCTGAGAAAAAGACCCTTCTGTTTCCTGGTTTATAACTTCCTCCACCATCTGAATTTCACGTTGGGCTATTCTCCCAGGACTACTTTTCTGGAGCACTTCCACAAACTCAGACATCTGCCCTTCTAGACATGGGTCAATCTCTGAAAAAAGACGAGGTGCAAGAAAATCAGAAGGAGAAGCTCTCTGAACTATTCATAGATAAACAGTTTGAAGAAAAATAAAATTTCTTTGGTACTATCTTTTGACTTGGTTCCAAATGTTGAAGAGCAAGTGGTCCAGTCAGAAAAATGCTTTGGAAGATGGTGAGGATGTGGTCTTACACCTATACTATAAGACTAAATTACAGTCAATTCACATTTTGCATTGAGGAAATTTTCAGAAAAACCCAAATTATACTAAATTATCCTAAAAAACGGGAAGATTTTATTTTCATATTTTTTCTTGAGTTTGTTTAACATTCCAAGTGGGAAATCTTGAAACTTGACTTGTGGGTGAAGCAAATTGCTCATCTACACTTGGAAGAATATAACTAATTCCCTCTGTTCTTCACCATTCTTGCTTCAAGCCTGAGTGATTTTATGGCATGTTTTGCCAGGATTGTGTTTACTCCTTGTTTCAGGCTACACGTGCAAATCTGCGTGAAAGGTTGGAGTGCTGTGATGCTGCTGCCAGGCTGCTTCATACATATAGAAGTAATTTTCTTGGAAAAAAATCGGATTTTTTTCTGACATCTTTGAAACTGAGGGCGAATTTTTTATTATCTTGGAATTAATTTGTGGAGTGGTGATCAGTTTTGATGTTCTGAAAGTTTATGGCTTTAATCTCTTTAATCCAGAGCAGACTGAAAACATATAAAGAAATTTTGTACCAAACTGGGCTTTTCACCTTTTAGCCTGATACTTAATGCACATCTGGAACTCCTTGCTCATTCTAAATAAGAGTTGGATTTTCTGGGAAGGGTTATGTGTCTGGATGGTGCCTGACCACCAGAAGCTCATTGTCCTTGTCCTCTCTGGTGGAAATCCTGTCAAAAAGATATTTAGGGCTTCTCTGTGGAGTAGAATGTAGTGAAGGTACTGAAAGCATGTTCTTTCTGTCCTTCAGAAATTTTGGTTATTTAAATTCCTTCTTTTTCTTCAGTTTCTGTTACAAAATTGTATGCCAGCCAAAAAGTCTGAAGGACTAAATGTCAGAAGATCAGGCTGGGCAAAGAGACATTTGATGAATTCTGAATAAATAAAAAATTTGAAATGTCCTTGTGTCCTCTTCTGTTGTGATGAGCTGGAAGGCTGTGTTAAGGTGGGACATTGTGCCTCTTCTCCCAGGCAACTAGTGATAGGAGAAGGGAAAATGGCCTCAAGTTGCACCAGGGGAGGTTCAGTGTGGATATTATCACAACATGGTTTAGTGGGTGTGATGGTATTCAGTCTAAGTTTGGACTTGATGATCCTGGAGGTCTTTTACAACCTTAATGATTCTATGATTCCACTGTTTTGAAAAGGAGGTTCTTTTCCTCCAAGTAAAAGTTAGAAAATAAGAGAAGACCAGTAGGAAATCTCTGACTTTCCACCAAAAACCTTTGCAGAGTCTAGATGCTGCCCATTTCCAGGAGGAGAATGAAGAAACAGAGGATATCATTATCAAATGTTAACATAACAAAAATTTTCTAGGCTTACTTCTTGAGAATGTCTGTTGAAATCAGGATTTGTTTGTTTTGGTTTTTTTTTTTGAAGTGGCATGGATCAGAAAGTCTGTTGGTAATATGGCCATATAAAATCATCAAGCATGTTTTATAATTTTTTTTTATTATTTACTGTAGCTATGTCTATATTTAGCCCATTTTTCACTTGTTTGCTTTTTGTTACCTTATTGATCTAAAGCTCAACTGTCATGTAATTTCCAGTTGTGTTTGAATGACTCTGTGGGTCATCACAAAATGCTATTTTCCCACTTCTGGGATCCCTGTGGACCTAGCTTCACTTGGAAATTCTAGCCTTTACAGATTGTGTGTGTTGTTTTACCTCGGTCTGATTATGGAACCAGAAAAGCCTTTCTGTTTGCCAAATGCACAGTGTGGGAGTTGGGATTGCTTTCATAGGCTTCCAGTACCTGAAATAAACTCAGCTATTAATTTTTCCTCAGATGCTAAAATAATTGTAGATTAAATATTGTACATTCATGAGGCTCAAGTGTCTCAGGATCAGCAGGAATTTCAGCTTCTGATTTTTATAAGTAATTGTTTTCCAAGCTAACGGTATAATATGATAGAGAAAACAGTCCCTTTTGCTAGTATGCATAACTGTCACAGCTAGGAATTTGGTTTAATATTGCTAGGAGCGTGTTGAAGAAAATATATGGAAAGGGATATAGTAGAATCAGAGACTGAAAAACCTAAGGGGAAAGCTAGAGGCCTTTGTTGTGAGGAACATGATGCCAAAGAAATGTTATGACATCTCTGAAACTTTGCAGGATATGCTATGGTAAAGGCCATAGAAGGAAACTAGTGTTGATGAGACTTGAAAGACTAATTCATGGGACAAAATAGTCACAGATGTGTAAATGCATGCTCAGAAAAATTTTGCTAATTCTAGACCATTATTTTCACTTTCTGCAGTGCTTTACAAGATGGCACTACAACTGAAGGGGTTTCCTAACCTGATTATGTTTGGTAATAATGCCTATCAACAGATCTCTCTTCTGGGCACAAGTCATGTAGCTTGCAATATCATTTGGTATCAGGTCTGTAACAGTAGCCCTTGGTAGTTCCCCTGGTTGGTGAGGAATACAATTAAAAATAAAGTGAAACCTTTTGGATGTAACTTGGGATATAGATATCTATTTATTATTTTTGAAACACATGGTGTAGTCATAGTGGGATGTTATTTGTTATGGAATGATATTTTATTCAAGAGAAATGTTATAGAATATAGCAGATGTATGTGAGAAATTGGGGGTTTGCAGAAGAATCACATAAGAATGTTTTGATTTGGGGCCAAAGGGGGCTTTCACTAATTCAATAAATGATAGAGTCATGTGCACCAAGATTAACAACATTTACATGTCATGTGAGTGCATCCTTAGACTTCTAATATTTTCACCTCAAATAGTGGTGAAGAAATTAGTAGGATTTGTCAGCTTCCAGAGGAGCATGAGGTACTAAGTTAGCCATTCTCTTGAGAAAATAATGGATGGGCAATAGTAAAATGAGGTTCATACAGATGTGATTTACTGTGTAGATAAGTATCTGAAGTCCTGTGCTAAGTAATTATTGATTATTCATTGATAAATGTGCTAGGAAAGAAATGATGCACTGTGCCTTTCTCAGAGTCTTCTGATGTACAACTTGTACATTTTGCAAAGGCTGGAGACATCAGGAGTTGAAGTAGTAAGGGAAGCCACAGTTTCCCTGATTTGTAATAACCTGATGTAGTTATAACCTCCAGGGGAATTCAGGAACTAATCTTTAAATACTAGAGAAAATGTGTCCTTTGCCCCCTCTCACCATAGAACAGGAATATTATTTTTTTTCTATGTTTTTCTAGTTTTTCTGTAAGAGTTGGAATGAAATCTCATTTGTTCCATCTTGACTGTTAATGAGGCTGATCTACACTGGTGTTATAATTCATTGCAGAGTGGAGAATGATCTGAATTACCTGTAAATTATAAATGTCTTTGGATTTATGTAATAAATACCTTGCTTTTCTTCGCCTTCTCAATAAGACAAAAGACAGACAAAAGAATTTTATTTGTGAATGACAGACGAAAAGATTAATATCTACAATGACAGACTAAATGATTAAAATGTATAAACTAACAAATTGGTCCCCTGCACCCAGATACAGTCTATCTTTGACAGTGTCTAAGTTTAAGTATGTAAGAAATAATATCTCAACAGGCAGTTTTATAGCCTTTTTTTCTCAATGTGAAAACATCCACCTTGACCGAATTCATTGGTTTTGGATAGAATTTTCTATATGCCCCCTCAGCTGCTTGTTTTTACAGTTTAGATATTTTCAGTTTATCTCAGTTTGATCTTAGGTTCTTAAAAGTATCACGCATAGATTTTTTCAATATGGAAATTGTTCTCCACTTCTGATGACCTGTAATGTCCTTCTCATTAGTTTTTTTTAATAAATTTCCTTCTTTCTGAGGGGTGGGTGGTAACTAGACCTGAAAGGTTAAAGATATGAGAATGCCACATACTTATCAAGTGATATAATAGTATATTGTCTTTCATAATAAACTCTGAAGTTATTGCTTATGCTTTTCTTGATTACTAAAAGTTGATTTTTTAAAATTTGAATATAAATATTAATCACTTGCCTTCTAGTGCTGCAGTTACTGAACTTAAATCTTTCTGGACCTCAGAATTACAAGACAGAATTTTCTTACTAGTGTTAGACTGTAATAGTTATATACACAAGAGAAATTCTGAAAAATGTGGCCTAAAAATTAATATGAATTTATGTAGTCAAATTTACCCCCTTTTTTGGTTTAGAATTTTTGTAAAGTCTTTGGTTTGCCTTAAAAAGAGCAAAGCTAGTGGAACAAACAATTTAGAGAATATAGACATATGTGTATAAGGTCATAATACAAGATTTATTTACTTAGCTGGAAATCTTGTTAAAATGGTATATGTGACTACAATTTAGATAACAGAACAGATGGAGTGCTGTTCTTTTCAGGTTAAGATTTTAAAATTTATTTATTTAAATCTTTAATAGCTATTTCCATATCTTTTTTTCTTTCCTGTTTGTTTCTTGGTTTATTTTGGTAACATTTAGAAAATTTGGCATTACAGTGCTTTCTGATAGTTTTGGGAAGATTATAATGTCCCTATTGTGTTGCATTTGCATTGTATTCTGTGAGAGCAGTGCTTGAGAAATGTACAGGGCTCCTGCAAGCCAGAGGATTCCATGTAACACACAAGTACTTATTGAAGACTATTTCCTAAGTCTCACCAATATGTTTAAATATCCAAGGCACCTTTATAGCTATTTTATCTATATTGAAAAATATAGATTTTTTTTTTTTGGGAGGGGCATGTGTACTTAAAAATATGTGTAAGTGTTTGAGGAAAAGGACAGAAATGCCAAGTTTCTACTGGTAAACACGTATTTAGTACCAAATTAAAATTTCATTGATTCTTTTATTTTAAGAGGATACATGACAATTATTCTTCATTCCTGTTCTTTTAGTATATATGGAATGAATGGAAGATGAATCCCTAGACAGGATGAATGATTCTTAAGTCATCAAGTCCAAACCCGAGCTCTCAGGCAAGCAGTCTTAATAGTCACTTTCATAACTGTTTTATAGGTAGAGCTTGATTAGTTTAACTGTATTTTGCTCTCACTTTTCTTACATGAAGATGTGCTAGTATACCATTCTCTTTACAGCTAGAAGCCATCTTCTAATTTCCTGCTTAAACCAGTCCCAGCCAATTTATACCTGTTCTTTACTGTTTTTCTTCTTTCTCCAATATTTGGCTGTACTTTGACTCCAACATTTTTATGCCTTGTTTTTCCACAGTTCAGATGTCTCATCCTGTTTCTTAAATTATGGTCTGTATCCCCTAATTGTCATCCTAGCTCTCCAGGTGTAAGTTCAGTTCTCTTGAAGAGGGATGAACAGGACTGTGTGTGTTGTTCAAGGTGAAGTTTTACCAGGACCACTGTGTTGACATTAACACTTCTTTCTTTAAGTGGCTAGAATAGTTTTCTTTCTCCAGTTGCTCTCATCTGTCATTCTGCAAATTATTTGCCATTTCTACTCATTCTGTGATATTATCGACTTTTGTACATTGGCTTCTCAAAAACACAATCTTGTACTGGGTACAACTGGCTGTAGCACTTTGAGAAGGAACTAAATGAGCTTGTATACCAGCAGCACACTTAATCACAGATATATTTGATGTTAATGAGTTATGTGACCTCCCTGCTCCACCAAATAGAAGGCAAGGCCTGAGATCAAAGCTAGGGGTCAGCATTACAGTTCTTACACAACCTTCTGTGAGCAGAGATTATAGAATCATAAAATGGTTTGGGTTGGAAAGGACCTTCAAAATCATCTTTTTCCAACCCCCTTGCCAAGAGCAGGGGTGCCACTGCAACCATATTGAGGTTGCCGAGGGCCTGGTCCAATCTCCCCTTGAACCATCCCAGGAGTGGGGCATCTGTCATTTCTCTGGGCAACCTGTTCCCATGTCTCACCACCCACACCGTAAAGAACTTCTTCCTAACATCCTATCTAAAAATCTCCACTTTTACTCTAAAACTGTTTCCCCTTGTTTTATCACTAGCTGCCTGAGTAAAAAGTTGCTCTCCTTGCTTTACAAACTTATTTTAATACTGAAAGGCTGCAATGAGGTCTTCCTGGACCCTTGTCTTCTCCAGGCTGAACAATCCAAACTCCCTCAGCCTGTCTTCATAGGAGAAGTTCTCCTTCCCTCTAACCATCTTTGTTGCCCTCCTCTGGACTTGCTCCAGCAGGCCCACATCAGGATATTACTGATGACTAAGGAAACAGTTATTTCCTGTTGGTTTGTGATTCTGTAGTTCATAAACCATACAAACCCATGAAATTCAACAAGGCCAGTTGCAAGATCCTGCCCCTGGGTCAGGGAAACACCAAGCAAAGATGTGGGCTGGGCAGGAAGTGGATTGAGAGAAACTGTGAGGAGACTTTGTGGTGTTGCTGGATGGAAAGCTGGACCCAACCTGGCAATGTGTTCTTGCAGAACAGAAAGCCAACTCTATCCTGGGCTGCAACTAAAGAATTGTGGCCAGCAGGTCAAGGGAGGTGATTCAATCCCTCTGCTCCTCTCTTGTGAGACCCCACTTGGAATACTGCAACCAGCTCTGGAGTCTCCAACATATGAAGGACATGGACATACTGGAGCGAGTCCAGAGAAGGGCCACAGAGATGCTCAGAGGGCTGGAGAACCTCTCCTATGAAGAGAGGCTGAGAGATTTGGGGTAGTTACAACTGGAGAAAAGAAAGCTGCAGAGATACCTTTTAGAACCTTCTAGTATCTAAATGGGGCTTATAAAAAAAAAGGGAGAAGGACTTTTTACAAGGTCATGTAGTGACAGGACAAGGGGAAATGGCTTCAAACTGAAAGAAGGCAGGTTTAGATTGTATATTAAGAAGAAATCCTTTACTGTGTGGGTGGTGAGACACTGGAACAGGTTGCCGAGACAATCTGTGAATGCCCCATCCCTGGAAGTGTTCAAGGCCAGGCTGGTTGGGGTTTTGAGCAACCTGGTTTCCTGGAAGGTGTACCTGCCCATGGCAGAGGAGTTGGAACTAGGTGATCTTTAAGGTCCCTTCCAACCCAAACCATTCTGTGATTCTGTAATTCTAATATTTACTGTGTGATTTTGATAACGGTCTCAAGAAGTTTGTTATCCTTAGTGACTTCTGTGCAGCATGCTCCTCTGCAGACCTACATACTTTCCTCAGAAATCCAAATAAATTAGGTACATCCTGGATGCCATATCTATAAGCTGGAGCAACTTCTCTTCATTTGGCTCCTCTTCTGAGTTTTTTTTTTTGTTTCTTTCTTTTGTTTCTTTTCTGCATTTGCTCTATTTACTTACGTTTTATTGACTCTTTTTTCCTTTTCTGTCTGCTCACAATCAGTGGGAAAGTTCATTTCTTATAACTTTTTCCTGGACTTTAGTTTATTTTCTTCACAAATCTGCTTCTTAAAAAACTCCTCTGGCTTCTGGCCTTGCTTGGCATGCAGTATAGCATCCTGTCAGACAGCCATCCTTACCTTCTTGGATGTGTGTCTGGGAGAAGAGATGTTTGGAAGAATTCAGTGGTTGCCAGACGTTTGAGCTCAAAAATAGGAAGGAACTGCAAAAGTCTCAAAACTACTTGTCTGAGAGTTTCAATAGATATTTTCCGCTCTGGCAGTTCAGGTCAAGCTAATTAGAATGTCATATGGGCTTCTCTCTGGACTTATGATTGAACAAGTGAGGAATTTTCAAATCTAGTTTAATACCTAGAGTTTTTCATCTGCAGAATTAGTCTTTAGAACATAATTTTGTCCCTGTTATCGTGCTCTTTCCCACTGCACATAGTCATTAGTGGATGCTCTTCCTCTTCTGCTTTGGTGGGTTGACCCTGGCCAGCAGCTGAACACAGCTGCTCATTCCTTCCCTTCTCCTGGGGGATGGGGGCAAAAATAAAAGGAAGACATGAAGATTTGTGGGTCAAGATAAAGGCAGTTTAATAGGTGAAGCAAAAGCTATACTGACAAGCAAATTAAAGAAATTTGTTCACTCCTTTCCACTGGCAGCCAGATATTTAACCAATTTTTGGTAAGCTTAGCCTCAGCACACGGAGTTTGAACATCATAACTATGATTTTCCCTGCTTCCATGTCCCTTTCTTGAGTTTTTATTGCTCAGCAAAATATCATACGGTATGGAACATCCTTTTGATCAATGTGGGTCAGCTGTTTCAGCTGTGTGTTCTTTCAGTTTCTTGCCGACACCAGCCTACTTCTGGAGGGATAGACTGGGAAAAAGCCTTAGCACTGTGCAAGCCCTCTTCAGCAATAACCAGAATTCTGGTGTCTTATCAACAGTGTTAGTCACAAATGCAAAAATCTCAGGACCATATGGGCTTCTGTGAAAATAATTGACTCCATTTCAGCCAAATGCAGTATACCTGCAGAGATCCTATCTAAAAAACTCCACAGTTTTTAAGAAACAGAGACAGGAGAAAGGGGAGTTATTCAGAATCTAGCAGTGTTGTACAGAACAAAGTAGTATCTTTCACTTGTGACGCACAGCTGTTCAGGTGGTTGGGAGATTGTAGGAGCATTCCTTTGTTCTGCTTCCAGTTCCCCAACAGTTCTTTTTTCCTTTCTGTACCCTGAGGTGACCTTTCTCTTCCATTTAGACGTTGATAAGTTATACCAGTGATGGTATGTTCATTTGGTGCCCATGGGCTTCACTGTGTTTTATTCTCTGGCTATAGAGTCATTCCTTCATCTCTGGAGAAACACTTCTTTTTTTTTTTTTTTTGCTGGCTACCATTTTTGCCTGAAATGTAGAAAAAGTCTTATGGAAGATTATCCCTATATGTTTTTCTCAATAAGATTTCACTTAGAAAGGTCCAAGATAAGTTCTAAAGGGTTTTTCAATTGGGATAATTCTTCCCTTTTAGAATTGTCTAATATTCCAGAAGTGAAACAATGCTTCACATCCTGGATGTCACTTTCCATATGGGTTGTCTAGAATAATTTACATTTTGTGTACATTAAACAAAATTATTTCATCTTTCTCTCTCTGAATCAGAGGCAAACAAAGACCCTCACAGTAAAGCACATAAAAATTGTTTCTCGACTAGTATGAAAGTACTAAGAACACAGAAACCCCACCAATTTTCTAATATGTTTTCTAACTCTTCAGGTCTTCATTTTATAAACAGAAGTGAAGGTGTACAAATATGCTACTTCAGGTTGCCTTGCTAAGGTCTTCATAAAGACAGAACCTTTAGAATGACAACTCTTATCTCTGGTACAGGAGCTAATAAAGAATTAGCATTCACTGTTCCTTGATTTCTGTCTGAATGCATAGGAAGAGTATGATGGGACTTGTTCTCAGTGACTGTCAGCAGTATTAGCAGAAGAATGCTTGAATTCTGGGCTGTAGGTTCTGAGCTTAACTGAGTTGGGAAATAAGAGTAACACATATTAGAATTTGTACAGGATTATAATGCATCTCCTGTAAGATGCCTGAACCCAGCAGGGAGCTCAGGAAGAAGAGTCTTTCTATTCTTATTTCAGTGGTCTGGATCCAGACCTGATATGACTCACAGAATCTCGAACCCATCATTTTAGAGATGGTTGTGTTCAGCCCAGGTTAGAAGACTCTCCTCGCAGATGAAATGTCTGGAGGATTTGGCTTCTAAAATATAAGAATTCTCTCTAGTATGTGTGATCTGAAGTTACTGTCAGAGCAACTTTTTTTTTTTCTAGTTTCTGTATGATGTCCAGTGGCACATCCTGTTGTTAAATATTAATGCTTTCCTCAAAAGATTGTTGCTCAATATTATATAATCTCTTTTTTTTGTAATTTAAAAAAAAAAATAAAGTAGTTTGTTCTCTTGAAGCTTTGTGTAAATAGAGACCTTTATAGAAGTATTTAAAGAAGACTGAATTAAAACCTGTGATGTAGAATGTCAGGTCAAATGGTTGAAAAGTGACAAAGTTTTATGCAATTGAAAACAGTATTTTATAATACAAAGTGCATGATAATTCTTGTTTATTAATAATGAAGAATATTTGTTTACCTAAACCTACCTGAATTCACATTTGTGTATATATCTTTTCCTTCTCTTTAAAATTATAATGGAATAATTTTGGTTTCTTACCACAGAAAAATAATTTAGAAGCATGGCACACATATTGCTAAAAAAAAAAAATCCATAATCTACTCTGAAAACTCAGTAAGATTAATTTTACATTTGGTAGGATGTAGGGGCTGATGGTCTCTGTATGAAATATTGTGTCTGTTGTGCAGTGTATGAGAACAGAAGAGGCTAAAGGCAACCCATCATGTGCTTATGCTTGAAAAATGGTTAAGTGAAAATGACAGTATGGAGTTCCTCGTACATGTGGTTGAGTCTATTACCTTTCAGAAAGCAGAAAAAAGACAACAAAACCCCTGAAACAAAATCTTGGTGCTTTATAGTTGATAGACTTTAAATCTTGAGAATTTTAAATTAAACTTGTGGATTTTTTCACTTATGTTCTTCATCATATGCAAATTCATGTATCAGGAAAAGCAATATCAGTAAATACTTTTGCCTAAAAATGAATGGAGGTTATAAGGAACATGAAATATAGCACAGTGAAAAATTAGGCAGTAAATTGAAATAGAATTTATTTCATTGTCAGAAAAATGCTGGATAAATTAGTGGATGTGAAAAATTAATGAAAATGTACTTATGAAAATAGGAAAGTGACTTAAAAACACAGAGAGAACATGTTAAGATGGTAATTTTAACTTGAAAAATTTATACATTGTTAACAAAAATTTTCACTTTTTATGGTCTCTGGCAGCACTGGGAGAAATCTAGAACAACTTACAGTTGTAAAGGAACATTTTTCCCCACTGTAAATGTATTTGTGGGAGAAGGTTGTTGTCTGTGAATGTCCACTTATACTACAAACATGGAATGCCTCACTTTTTACGGAATTGATATATACATTCATAAAAAGAGAATTTCATTTTGTTTTCAAGTGTGCATTGAAGAAAACCTTTTACATGGTGAAATTAGTTTTTATGGAGAATAGGTAAGATAGTTTGCTTAAATGTCTGTATTACATACCTGAATTCTTTATGTTTTATATAAAATTTTCTTCTGTTTTATTCAGGAGTACAAAGCAAGAAAAAGTGGCAAATTTTGAAAGAATGCTTAGTGAGGCAGGTTTAATCAGATTTTTAATTAAAAGAACACTTAGCTTGGTTGCTGTAAACATGGAATAAAATAATTTACTTGGTGATTTCTGATTTTTAGAATGCATATCAATGCTGCTCTCCACAGCAGAGCGTGGCTGCAGAGGTTCTGTGTTCCTTGCTGTGTGCTCACATGCAGGGTGCAGTGTGGACCAGGAGTGGTCATTTCCCACTGATGGCTGCTGGTTAGGAGGGCAGTGCTGTATCTCAGCAGTGATGCACACAGCCTGTTTAAAGCACAGGATGAGCCACTATATCCAGCTATATGTATTTGTAGATTTTCTTCTAAGAATCTAAATATTCCTGAAATTTTTTGCAGTGCATCAAAGGACTTTTTTTCTGTTTTTTTTTTTTTTTTTAATTTAAAGGGCTTAGTCTTCTGAAGTATGCTTAATATTTATACAAAAATTAAATAATGTTATGTATTTGGCATTTACTCTGCCTTATATCAGTGTGAAAATAGATAGTTTGAATAATTTGTTAACATTTTAGTGGTTGGTAAAATGGAAGCCTTAAGTAACTGTAGTTCTTGTCCCTTTCTGTCTTTGCAGAAAACCAGCAGCTCTTCCACATCACAATGTAATTTATAGTTAAGAGAAATAAATTCCATTTCACTTCTTTGTTCATTAAATTGTGTCAATTTTCTTAAATAGAATTATGAAACCAGTCACTTTGCTGCTTGTTCTTCAGTCAGCTAGGTGTGCTTCTGACCTGATGGTGGTTACCCACCCTGTCTATATAGGGTATTACTAAATTACTGAATCCTGGATTACTTTCCCCCATCTTTTTTTTCTGTTTTGTGGTTGAAAATTGTGATTTGGTGTTGAAAAGGTCGTCCTGTCTTATACTTCATACAACATTTAACACTCGGGAGGCTGCCAGAGTGCAGGTTTATAGCAATAATAGTAATGGTAATGGTAATGATGATAATAATAATAATAATAATAATAATAGACTAGCTGAGCTGCAGTGGAGGAGTGACATTGTGTCAGTTTTGAGGGGATAAATGAATTTAACAAGTGGTTTAGCAGAAGAGCAGAGCTCAAGGTCTTGCTGGCCTGGACTATCTGGTACTCGCTGTTGTACTCAGCGCTGGCTCATGGGGGCGCTCCAGTCACGACTCTGGGGCTCTGCGGGAGGTTTCTGATCCGGTGGCAATGGGAGGTGAAGTGAAAGAGGCTGTAAAGGGCAAAGAAAGAGATAGACACGATATGTGTCTTTCCTCAAAGATTTTTCTGTGATTTATGAGTAGCTATAGAGTAGCTACTTGAGATGCCTTTTTTAAAAATTTTGGACTGGCAGTGATATTTCTGAGGATCAGTCCAGTGAACACTTGTTACTGATGCTTTGGTTAGTGGGTTGCAGGAGATGAAGAGATGCAAATTGTCTTTCTGGAAGATGATGACTAAATATATAATCCAACATAACTCATTCTTCAGTTGGTGTCTTCCCATCATTTAAGGCTCATTTCTGATCTTCTGTTTTGTTTACCATGCATCATTAACACATTGTCCTTTGGTGATAAAAGTATATTTTGAAATATAAGGTTTTTTTCAGTTGCTAACTTGCTTTATCTGCCTATTGTGTTTTTTCCTGTCAATATTAATTGTTCTAGGACATTTGAAATTTTAAGAGTCTTTACAGTAACTCAACAGAATTACTAGAGTCCTTATAGTAATTCAATAGAAGATTTCTGATTTATTGCAAAAGTAGAATTTCTTCTTGTTCAGCATCACCTCCTGAGTTGATTAGGAATGAAGCACAGTGACAGAACAGCTGAGACTTCAAGAAGCACATTTCCAATGCAATAACCCAAGCAGTTATTTTAAATTGAAAATGAGGTCTTCAGATCTTGTCAGGTTCATATGTACACTAGTCTTACACTGAGGAAAATTTTTTTGGTATTTTTTTTTACTCTACAGTTATCATTGTATCAGTTGTCACATTAACCTCCTACTCAAGACAGAGGAAACCTCATGCTTGCACTGGTGTAAGCAAAACTTTTTCATCCTTCAGAATTCCTTCTTTTTATTTTTATACCTGTGAATGTAAAAGAAGAATAAAAGTATGTATACAATAATTATATATAGTGTAATTATTACTTAATCAAGGGGTGTTCAATTTTTTTTCTGAGTTCAGTTTTGTTTTATAAAAAATTACAAAGCAAAATTAAATACATTTTTGTGGACATAAAAATATTTGATAGAAATGTGTTAATTCAACCAAATATTTAGGGGGAAATAGTTGTGCTGATTTATTTATTTAGGATAACTTCTAAGTATTCTGCTTACCAGTGTCATTATTTTGAAGTACACTTTTCTATTAAATTTATAGTGAAAGATCAGTATCTTTGTATGTCATACCTAAATCATCATGAAAAGTAAGAATGACTTGCTATTGTAGGAGAGAATTGAATTATTTTTACTTTATTAAAAAAGATACAGCACTATTGAAATGATAGTTATTGTTTGCCATAGTTAGGATTTTTTTCATGTGACATCTTAGGCTTCCTGTTCAGAAAGAAATACAAAATTGCTGTCACTAGTTAGTTCTAGTCAAAAGTTTCAAGCTGTTGTAAACTTAATTCACCATGCATCCTAACGTTTTGTAGTTAAAACGTTCAGTCATCGATTTTACAGCTATGAGAAACTCCTCCTAAAGAGGTGTCATTATGACCATATGGTCTAACTTCTGTATAACAGATTGTAGAATTTTTGTAGTAGTCTGTGATAAAAACTTTGGGTATGAGAGCTAGTTAAAAATAAATAGCCAGTCTTCTATAGCTTCACCTTATTTTTGTGTATTCAGCTTCGTGGTTTGAGTACTAGCAGAATTTGCCTCCTTTCATTGTAAAAAGAAATACTGATAATAGCCAGTACTCATGCTTTTATCAATACACATCACAGGATCTCATCTTCCACATGTGCATTAGTGTATGCACATAGTTTTAAATATTTTTGGCCAATTGGAAATGTCATGAAACACAATCTTTTGTATTTATCCAGATGTCCTGAGCATGTTTCATTGGCTGCTTATTTTAATTCCTAGGTTTGAAGGACTTTTCATAGTGGGACAGTTGTTGGAACTCTAAGTGTCTTGTTTTCTATTACAAAGGAAGATGTTCTTTATATATCAACTCACTGAAGCACCTTAGATAACTTGTGTGAACTTCTTTGAACAGGCAAAGGTGAAATGCCTGTTTGTTATCCATGAACATCAAGATGATGAAATTATCTCTTTGGTACTGTAAGTTTTGAAAATAAAAATAATTTAAAATGGAAGTAGCCAGTTAACTTCTTGCCAGATATAATGAATCCTTTGAAAAGCATATGTTAGGAATGTGGCTTAGTGGTGGACTTGACTGTCGCTGTTGAGCTGCTAGCAGAGAAGGAAAGCACCGATTCTCAGCGTGGCATAGAAAAAAGTACTTTATTGTTTGAATCCAACATATATATAGAGTTTTCAAAGGTCACCCAGATTGGTCGGCCAGAAACCTCCCCCTAGGCCTGATTGGCCAGGCCTGCACTGTCCAAATCTTGAGACACTGTTTTCAACAACATCCAAACTTTATCTTTGTTTATAAAACACAAAAAGAATTCTCACGGGAAAGACCTGTGCTAGCCACACTTGACCGTGTTAGGTTAATGGTTGGACTGGATGATCTTAAAGGTTTTTTCCAACCTAAATGATTCTAGGAATGTAATGTTCACTTTGTCACATAGTGATAACTTGCTCTGTATTAAACAAAGAGGGATTGATAGCATCGGTTAGAACCCACCTGCCATATTGCTGGATGTAGTTATTTGTTAGGTGAGTATTTGCTTTCAATAAGAGCAATTACAGGAACTGTGTTTGCACATTTCAGTACAAATATTTATTACCCTATTTAATTTTTTTACAGGTAGTACATTTTGTAATAAGTTCCAACAATCACAAAAATGGAACATGCATAGATTTTGCTGTTTCAACTTTTCAGATGACAAAGCTACCCCTTTCTTTTGGACAGTATGTACTTAAATGAAAAGCACAATTAATTTTTTTTACACTGGTACTTATCTATCGTTTAGCCAAATAGCATATCCTATTTGTCCAGAAGCTTCTTTGAATCCTCCTTCAAATATTTGGTTTTGTAAACTGCAATAATATATGGGCATGAATGAGTAGCATAGTGAACGATGACAGAATAAAATGTAATATAAAACATAGAACTGATACTTCTTTGTGGAATGAGCCATTTCTGTTTGAAATAGAATGAAAACAACACTGATACTAGCAATGAACAATGAATGTGCTACTTTGCCTTGAACAGCCATGCTTAACTTTAGAAAAGTGAATAATCTCTAATATTGTTAAGGTTACTCACAGTTTTAGGAATATATGCAAGATATGCATGTCTAAGAAATTTACCTTCTGACCTATGCCTGTCACCATGCAACCAGGTATTTGCTCTAGAACTCCTTGCATGACTAAATTTGGGCCTTAGCATGTGCACAGATACGTCATAACAGGAAGAAACAGGAGATTCAGCTTGTCATAATCAAATAGCAGTCAGAGAAGTTCATAAACTCTGTCTGAGCATCATCAGACATACAGCAGGCTCACCGTGTGAAAACCTATGGCTTTGAGTCTGTCATAAAAGATATTTTAATAAGGAAATGAAAGGAGGTGGCCAGAGTACAAGCCCCCCCCCAAAAAATTCGTAGGGGAACATCATTAGTTCTGGGCTACCAGTTAGACTTCAATGTCTGTTCACCACACTTGAGCCTGGCAGTCCAACCAGTTTTTCATCTGCTTGTGCAGTCCATGTGTCCCCAGTTTGTCCAGAAGGATGCCATGGGGGACCAGGTCACTGGTCTTTACATTCACTTCTCTGCACAGCCAGAGGTGACAATCAGATAATTCAAACATGTTTGCGTTTTCCTGTGCTTGGGAATGGCTTCCACTAGGATATGTTCCATAACCTTCCATGAATGTCTGATAAGCCAGTCATTATCCCAGGTGTTGAACCTATGATATTATGCAGACAATGCAGAGGCTGACAGGAAAGCAAGCTCTGTAGTCCTACAAGTACTGACTTCATCTGAGAATGCAAACAATCTGGATTTCTGTTCCATTACTTTCTTTTCTGGCCAGAGAAGCTATTATCCAAAGGATCAATACCATATTTATAAAACAAATGAATTTGTTCACTTAAATATTGACTTCTACAAGAATATTCTGTGAAAAGAAAATTCATGGTACTATTGCACATAATATGAAATTTCATATGTGTAGAGAGGCTTCAGTCAAGTTCCCAAGTTCACAGGAAAGAATGAAATTCAAAAGAGTCTTTCTGTTGTCTAGATCTATAAAGATTATTTGTCAGATTTTTGGGTGTCTGGATTATGTGGCCTCTATGTTACATCATCATGTGGAGAAATCTAACTGTTTCTTGAAGGTTGATCTAGCCTTGCCTTGTGTAAGACTTGTGCATTTGCTTGCATGATATCTTTGTCTATATTATGGCCACAGCATATGGATTTTTCCCTGGTAGAGTAAGGCATGTATAAGATAATGCTGTTATTTTAAAATGAGAAACCTGGAAAGTGTAAGGCTCTTGCAATAAGATTTTTGTCTCTGAGCACTAAAAAGCTCTAAGCTATCAACTGTAGACAAGGCTAGGAATCCTGGGATAGAATTCCTTCCAAGAATGATTACAGGGAAATTGCCCTGCTTTCCTGGGGGATGAATAGTAATGAATTTGTGGGTTTTTTTTTGGGGGGGGTTGGTTTGTTTGTTTTGTTTTTTGGTTTTTTTTTGTTTTAGAAAAGCCTTGCAGTATCCACAATCAATTTATTTATATGCAAAGAGCTATATAAATTTTAATTAGTCATTGACATTCCAACCAGAATATATTTTTATATAGTTATCATGGAGATGACAATTTAAGATAAAATACATTAATTATAGCAGTGTCATCAGAGGTGCTGCTGTTCTGCTCCATTTTATAGAAAATAGCTTACATTTCCTGTCTACTTAAGTTTCATAAGAGAAAAGACTACAGTGGCTATTCCACAGGTATGTATGACATCATACTTTTTTTTCTTAATTGCTAGTTGGCCAGCTGCTTTAATAATTCTCTTCATCTAATATTTAGGAAAATGGCTGGCATTTAAAAATATTTAATAATATTTAAAGACATTTAAAATTTATGTACTCTTTTTATGGGTGTTTGTGTTGAACTCTGAGTTTTTTAAATAGCTGGCAACAAATACAGTTATTATACAGGTTTTTTAGGCATGGCTTTTAATATTTTTTTAGATTATAGCTTTTTCAAAACTACTGTTAGTGATGTACAGAACAAATACGTTGTTTTTTGACCTGCTCTAATAACATCTGTAATTAATGATAGAGTGATTATAGGAATTTTGACATTCACTTGTGGTTTCAGTAACTAATTTATATTGTCTTCATGGTGATGTCTCCCCATTTACCTCCTGAAACCATACAAAAGAACAGTGCAAGTCATCACAAAGGGTGTTATTAGTGTCAGTAAGTTTGCCCACAGTGCTGTGGTGTGGTCATCTGTGGCTGATTTAATGTTCATTTTGAATTACAGGCTTCTGGGGCTTTGACAGGCTTTATAGCAAATTAGAAGTTCTGACATGCCTTTGTTGGTCGTTCTGTAGTTTTCAATTTAACTAAATGTGAAAAAGAGGGTTGGCTTTGTTTTTATTTTATGCTGGTGCCGCATTTTAACAATAGATACTGAAGTGCTAATCCCATTCTGTTCTGCAGAGGTTCTTATGTTGTCCTTATCAACACAGTATCTTTAGTCTTTCAGTCATGCATTAAATGATATGACTAACATCTGTTACATTTGGGTTGTTCTTCACACTCTCTCCCTGGGGGAGGAATTTCATATGCAGTTAGTGGGGTTTGTTGCAACATGGAAGGTTTAAAAAAAAAAAAGTATATTTCTTTGTGTTCACATTAGAAGAGGTGACATCAGTGCACTTTATACCTACAACAAAAGACAATGTGGTTTAGGAGTGGATAGCTTTTGTAGGAAAGTTCTGTCTCCATTCATGGAGTCAGAACGGGTTAAAACCATTATTATGTCTGAGGAGGGAAATTGCTGACCATGATCTTTATTTAGGACATGTTGGATGCAAGATGCTGAGCATTTTGAACATAAGAATTGAAACATCCCACTCGGTGCTCTCTTCTGTTAAAAATCAGTGCAGGGAGTAGGAAAACTAGGCTACAGTACTTATAGTGAAAAAATGTGGATGGGAATATAATAATGGCTGATGGCTTCTTGCTGAAGAATTTTTCATTATTGTGATAAGATAGGTAATGATAATGGCAGCTGATAAATACAGGCACCTGTAAAGATGAAATGGAATCCCCTAGCAAACTAGGAAAGGAGAAAACTGCTGTAGGTGCTGTTTGGTAGGCCATTGTCAGATGGAATTCCAAGAGAATTCTGAAATATTTGACTGATTTAATTGTTTGAGGATATATATGTCCAACAAAATAGAGATACAAATGTAGTTTCTTGTGCCCATTCACTTCTTGTTCAGCTTGCACCAGCTGTTCTTCATTCCTGAGGAGACCTTGTTTAAGTAGTGAAACCCTGTTATTGCTATGGAAGTGATAAGAATCAGCACATCCAGATGCTAAGCTGGGCTTTGAAACATCTTAGAAAAATTAGGCAAGATTTCTAAAGCCATGATCAGTGCAACTCTTCTGCTTATTTGCAAAGATATAAATACATTTTTTATTTATAGAATGTCTTTTTATTGAAATCAAAAGAGCTTGCTATTTCCTTCTGAGAACTGAGGAAGATGGCAGAGTACTTCTAGCACTGCCTTCTGTTCTAAGGACGTTTTGCAAATCAGTGTTATTCTGCACTGTTGTATTTGCAGTGAGAAACATTGTGTAATTAATTAGGTAGTAATTTTATGTGCTTTTTATAGGTCAGTCTAGAGTGCTTGTATTTTTTGGAAAAATCGGGTTGCTTCCATACTTCCATTATCTAAGTAGTGTGCTAACCAGGCAGGGTTTCTTCTCTGAGCTGCAATGTCAGTCACTGTACACAAGTTCTCCAGAAAGTAAAATGATCTCTTTACTCATAAGTTGGAAGAATATGCTAATTGCTATTTCTGAAGTTCAGTAATTTTATATTTTTATAGTCTTATTAAATGTAGCCCTTACTTTTGCACAACATTACTGTTTTTAGTCAATGCAACCAGTGAGATAATATTGCGTTTATTTGGTGGGGGAATTGCTTGTATTACAGGTATTATCAGAGATGTTGAAACAGTTTTAAGCAAACTAAACTTGCATAATTTTAGCTATGCAGACTACAGAGATTTTTTGATAGTTCATGAGCAAAATGAACACGACTCCCCATATATTTTTACATGTTATTAAATGTAATTAAAAATATCTATATATGATACATTTGAAATAACTTTAAATTTGGTGGTGGTAACGTATTAACATAAAATATGCCTCATGCATAGAATGCAGCCTTTTTTTTTTCAGTGCAGGTTGTCATTTATCCTTCTTATAATGTTTAAGTAACTGTGAAAACTACTCACATAATTTATATTTCAAATACATCTCACTTTTCAGTTAGATGGCTGTTAATTTGCCATTAGGACTTGTCATTAGTGACTTATAGGAGAGGGTGTGATCAATTGGAAAAGGCTGTATATTTGAGTTCACACAGAGGAAATTTTCTGAGTTCACAGTAAGAGAAGAGGAGAGTGGTTAAGTAGATTTCAAAGTCAGGTGAGGGACCGTTATAATCTGATTGCATCACATATGTAGTACAATCTCTTTGAGCAATTATTGCATCAAGCTCAAGAATATAAGATTGAAATAGAACATATTTTCAAATACATCCAATGTCAACTTAAGTTTCACTACTATTATGAGTAAAATGTTTCAATATTTACAAAACTTCAACTTTCAAAATTTGCATTTTTGTTCTAATCTGTCCCCCCTTTCTTTCAAACCTCTCTTCTTTGAGAATAGATTTTTCAGTTTATATCAATCCTATTCTATTCTATGTTAAGATTCAAGCCCAGGCTTCCAAGCCAGCTGATACTTGCATTCACCATGCAGACCAACCTGTATTATCTTATCCATAGCAGCTTTTTCTGAATCAAGATGACAACTAGGTTCAGTCATGATGGACTTGGCTACAAACTAATACCTGCACACTTTGAATGATCCAGGGGCTACATACAGTGCCAAAGAGAAACTGAACCAACTTCGCAGTCAAAATGCCTGTTAAAGTGCCTGTATCGCCTGTGGACATAAAAATTGATAAGACTGAAATCAAAGTAATCCTTTTATCACTTTTCCAATAAAGTTAAAAAATCCTGAACTCAGGTCTCACATTTTCCCAATTCTCATGTAACTCTTGCCCATCTTTTCTGAACTCTTTAATATTGTCAGTCACTTTTTACCCCTCTTTTGCTGTACAATCTTTGGAAAGAAAGGTTTAAATAAATTTTTTAATTTTTCATGAATTTTGGGATTCAGCTTAGGTGCCTTTGTCCTTTTTATAGTCGATGTCTCTTTTAAAGGGAAAAAGTGTATTATTAACTATATGAAAAAATTGAGACTAGTTTCAAAATGTGTTGTTTCTGCAGATGTGACAAGCATATCTGTATCTGCATTTTCTGTTCTCCATCAGGGCTGGTTTTTCAAGTACGAGTTCAACTGTGACTAAGAATACTGAGATCTTGAGGGAATACACTGGATAAGTTAAAGAAAATCTGGAATGTTTGCTACAGGCAAGCAGTGCCACAGACAGGCCTCACAGGGTTATGATAGATGTGTTTGCTCTGTCTTTAGTGAGTAGGGATCATCTGTAATAAAATGAAACCATTGTGCTTTCCAAGACACTGTTGCCCAAAAGTATTAAACAATTTTAAATTTTGTTCATTGGTTAATATGAGTGTTTTCAGAGAGAAAATTTAGTACCTAACCAGGACCGTTGCCTTTTTATTTTGGAATGGGAATGAGAAAAATTTCCAAAGTTGTTGCAGATATTCTATACTTTGTTTTATTCTAGAAGGTCAGGATCACAATTCCTACCAATGTTTTTATTCAGACCAAGTGATCTGAATAGACAGGGCTTTAGAAAGTAGTTTTCCATTGGCTGAAGTAGTAATAGTAATTTTAGTTAGCAATTTTAATTAACAGAGATGCTAAGATTGTCAATAAAATTTTGACTTTAAATGTATTTGTGAGTCACAAAGAAATAATAAAATTGTGGATTATTTTGGTCTTGTGAGTTTTATTATAAGTTATTTTAAGAGTTCAGAAAATCTGATGGAATCTATGTTCTGGATATGCTCTTATATAAGACTAGAAAAGAGCAAGAACAGAATCCCCCTTTAGAAAATTGGGGTGGTGTGAGTGGAAGAAGAGCGAGTATTAGCAATGAATCAGCCTACGTAAATTGCAAGAAAAAACAGTGGAAGAAATAAGTAAAGTTCTTGTAAGTAACTAGAAGATAAAAGCAAAAAGAATAGTGGTCAATGTGGATTTATCAAGAACAAATCATGCCAAAAAATCTAATTTAATTCTGCAACAGCTATCAGCTTCTGTAGACAGAGAAGTGGCACTAGATAGCATATCTTGAGGAAGGCTTTAATATCAACTTGAAAAACATTCCTAAGCAGTCCAGGGCAGGTGATATAGAGAAAACTACTGTGGAATAGTAATATGTACAGATATTACTGTGAGTAATCAACCAGAAAGTTTTACTTAGTATCTATGGATGGTTTTCTGTCTAAACAGAAAGATTTACCAAATAAAACTTTGCTGAAGTTGTAAAGCACATCCATTAGTGCTCAGAATGATGGAATAGAGTGCACTTACAAACATGTTAGAAAAGTTTTAAATGACTTTGAGAAATTAGAAATATGGGCTAAAATTACTGAGCACTATTCAACAAGGATATTATTCACTAAGTACTATGCTTACATGTAATCATACATTTAAATTGAAAATAGCTACTGACTAATGTATCAATTCCCAAGTGCAGAAAGGCTCTAAACTGCCTCTTTTGCTGAAAATGAACTTTAACTGCACATGTGGTTATGGAAAGGATACTTGCCATCATAGGTTGCATAAACATTACAACATACAGCATTACAAAGCTGTGAGGCAGTAATGAGCACGACTAAATGCCCAGCTGGAATAAGTCTAGTTTTCCAAATTACAGCTCAAAATAGCAGTGGATAAGTTGACAGTAGTCCAGGTGAGATCTCTAGAAAACATGCCTTGAGAAGAGACTAAACACTTTTGATAAGCTTTAGGACAGAAGACTTGAGGGAACTTGAAAATTTCCAAAGGAATGAAAGGCTGTTGTTTTTCATGCCCAGAGTAGATGATGGGACAAGAAGTACTGCAGTTTAGGAGATTCAGAGAAGATAGACAATAGAAGGTCTAAGTTTTTTAGACATAAAGCTATTTAATGTACTGTTTTTCTCACTTGCCTCTCACACAACTGAGTGTATTAAACTTGTGCTTGGTGTGGACAATGACTAATGAGGCTAACATTCTGAAACACATAAATCTCATTCTTCCATCATTAATTTCTCTAATTTTGGAAAGTCGACTCCTTGTGTTGATTTTGGGTACATTTTTAATTTTAAAAATATGGTTTTTTTTCTCTCACTCGCTCTTTAAGCAAAAATGCATGCAACTCTTTCCTCAGAAGAAGGGAGAGTATTTTTGTTACAAAAGAGCAGCATAGAATTTATGAACTAATTTATGAACTTGAGAATTACTTTTAAACTTATTTTCTGTAGATTGCCTTTACCTCTCATTTATATTCTAGTATTGGTATGAGAAAATACTGAATTTACAGAATTTAGTTTCATGCTCCCAACTGGAAATTGATACTGGTGTTGTAGTTCTGCAAAATCTGTTAACTAGCGAGTTTTTCAAGGATGTTTAGCATGTGCTGCATTTTAAATCATAGGACTATTGTCTGGTTTTGATGTCACTTTGTGTTTACTAATTTTCGTTTATATTTAGTGTCTTCATGAATGGGAGCTCTGTTCATTTTAAATGTACTCTAATTGCAAACAGACATGAATGAATGCTTGTAATTAGCTAGGAATGAGAACAATGAGTGTCTGCATTACAATAAAGACTTAGGAGTTAAATGATCATCCAGAGCTGCTATGCAGCCTTCCTTCATTAAACATTTAGAACTTCTGTTCAGAGTTTGAATAACATATGTTTATGGAGAATGATGCTCACAAAGTAAGTATTTCTACAGGTAGCATTCTGTTAAAGCCTCTAGTACAGGTGTAGTTTTGCTGAAGGAAGAATGTGAGAAGTTTATTTTTCTAACCCTGCTTTCCCCTTGCTACAAATGCCTTTAACCTATTATGGCTAATCCTAAGTTGCTGGAATACCAAACTGATCACACCTACATAGAAGTAATGAGCATTTCAGATAAGACGTGTGTCAGGAAGAGGGTTCTGGGCTCTTAATTGCCTCCTAAATTTATTCCTGGGAAACAGAAAACAAAGGGGGAAAACTTCAGATTCTACTTTGTAATATCATGCAAATGACATGTATCCTTTCAGGAACTTCAAGTATTGAGTCAAAATCAAAATGCTAACTGTTGAGAGAGCACTGTATTCTTAATTAGAGTATGATGTTTAATTGTACACTTAAAATTTTCATTGGTATTGGTGAAGAGGTTTAGAAGTTACCAATGCTTGAGTTTGTGTGTGACTGTTGGAAGTTTTTTGCAGCCTGGCTAGGAAAGTTAATCTTAGTAAAAATACAGAAAAAAGTAAAGTCACACAGAAAACTGTAAGACTTACAATTTCAGTGGCACTGTATTTGAATTTAGAAATCTATGTTAAAAGTGATCACACAATCTAAATTTTTCATCATTCTGAGACAGAATTTTGACTTTTGTAGAAATGTGTATACTACTTTCCGGAACCACTGGGATATACCTTTTGAACCAGAAGAAGAAGAAGGAAAAGAAATGTTTCAACAACTTCTGTTGATTTAAACTGTAATTTATGTAAGATCTCAGAGGTGAGAGGGTTTGCTCAGAGGAATAGTTATAATGATGTCTGAGTAGTTGCCCTGTGAACCCCAATTAAAGAAGTTTAAATAAACACAGAATTTACTGAATATTAGTACCATTTTTATTTTATTGTGATCTCATACTTTTGGAATCCAGACTTCTTTCCTGGAGCCTACTTAGAGAACAGATGTTTTGTTTTCACTGAGAAATGGGAATAGTTACACAGATCAGATTACCATTTCTTTCTTAATTCTGTGATGCAGGGAGAGGCGAAATTTAAGTTTTTTTTTTCACCGATTATTAAACCAATTTTCTGAATAACCTACAAAAAGACACTGGAGGAAATTAACACCCAAAGCAAAAGTAAATGTATGATGTCACTACAGCTTTGAAATTTAGCCTGATTCATCAACCTGCATTGTTCTCTGGAATGTCAAATCCAATGGACCCAAACCAGCAATATTTTCATAGGCTGAGTAAACCCACAACTCCCTCAACCTGAAAATGCCTCAGATTCAGCCACTGGCCACTGCAGAAGATCATATGTGGCAGGTGTTAAGGCAATTTAGTCAAAATTATTAATATAATTCAATGATTAATACAGTTTTAGCTTTTAAAACTATTGGCATTCTCAGCCAAGATATTTTGATCATAGGCCCTTTCATCTTAGATTGAAAGAAAATATTTTAATTAATTTTGTAGCAGATCATTTAAATGCTTTAAAGCTTCTGCTTGGAGTGTGATCTGTGACATGGAAACTAGTTGAAAGAATTTTAATTCCAAGCCAAAAAAACTTTTAATAATAATAAAATTTCTAACTCTCAAGATTTATGTGAACAGCAACACCAAATCAGCAAAAAATAATGATTTATTTATGATTTGAAAGTATTGTCACAAAATTTGAATGGAACAATAGACTCTGCATTATTGTTATATTTCTCATTTATTTTTCTTTTCCTCGTTTTTCGCTTCCCGATTAAATCATAGATTCTAATCTTGTTTTTGTGGGAGAAGTTATATTGTGTTACTTTTTTGGTAAGGAACTTGCATGTTTCAAGCCATTTAGTTAGCCAGCCTTACAGCTGAAGTAGCTGTGCTGCCAACACCCTGTTTATTATGCAATAGTGAACCAGAGCTTCATGTGTGAGAGGGCACAGGACTCAAGTCTGCTCCAAAAAGGGGCTCTTTGTAAGGCTGGTTTTGAAGAGAACAGGAACAAATTAATGATATCTGTTATTTCTGTTCCTGGTGTAGCCTTTGCAAGTAATCCTTCTCTAGGATTGCCTGCACTCTGGAAGAAATCTGAATCCATTTCTCACAATAAAATGCCACAGTCTGAGAAATACTAACTTATTGTCTGCTGTGTAGTTTTTAAGCTCTAGTGTGTATGATTTTCACCAGGTGGATATCTTAGAGATAATAATGTTATAAAATTGCTATTTAATAGGCAAAATAACACATCAAGTCCAAAGTAATTACCAGTCCATTTAAAATTAATTACTGACTTAAAATGATTTTTTTTTAAATTCACCTGCTAGCAGCTGAGCCCAGGGTTGCATATTTCACTAGCAGCTGGTGACAGAACAACCATCTATGAAAGCCTTTCTACAGGAGATGCTTGGAATGCCATCTACTGTTGAAAAAGTAAAAATCCAACTCAAAAGCAACTCAAAACCCTTAGGAGAAATGTCTTTTTTTTTTTCTCCAGTGGCTCATTCTAAAATGAAACTCTACTTACATTAGAATTCAACTAATGTTCTGAAAAGGTCCTAATTGTGTTTGATTTCAATGTGCTAGCTTTTGTATCAATTTTAAAACTGAGCTCTGCTTCATTTTATGAATTCCTTGAGAATTTCAGTTAATTGCAAAACAGTTTGAGGCATAAGTAAAAAATAATGTCTCATCTTTCCAATACAGAATTAATAGAAATTGCATTAAGTAAGGAAAATTTTAATCCAGACACTGAAATAAATATCCTGTAAAAATCCTTATGATTAAAATTTTGACTTAAAATATTTAAACCTTTTTTGAATGCTTTCTAAGAACAATTGTAGGACAAAACCTTTTATGGCATTTGATTATCCCCTGATTGTCCATGAAGTTCACTCTGGTAAAATTCTCTTTGGAGATTACAGATTTACTCAAGTTTGAGTAGTCTTGTACACCTATATGTCACATTTGGATCTATTTATGCATGTGTTGTCACTATAATAATGGGAAATGTTTGCATTTTTATCATGAACAAGACTATACAATTCACAGTCATCTTGTTACAGTCATCCTTATTTCCAGAAGTAAAGTATGGCTTACTGTAATACAGCTATTGTAGTACATTTCACACATCCTGTAGGCAAGAATGTAAAACATTTTTTTTCTCTTTACACAAAACATACAAGATTACACTGGCAGACCAGAGTGCTATTCCAGCATTTCTGTGTAGAAACCTGATGTTTTGAAAATACATCTAGGCAAAATTAATCTTTGCTAGAGTTTAGATTGTAGAAGTAACTTAAACGTTTTTTCAATGCAAATCTTAATCAAGACTTGGTATGAGGTCCCCATAATTATTGAAAATTACATCTAATAACAAATGTTATGTGATAATTGGACAATTTTGTCTCTATTTCTTCTTGGAAAATTAGAGGAAATCCCAATAGTTTTTTCAGATTTGATGCCTCCTGTCTCAGGTTGATGTCTTTTATTCTGTGTAAGTCATCTGCCTTATGTGGAAATATCCACATATCTGCAGGATTTAGGAGAGTAACATGAAATTGGAGAGAAAAAATTAAATCTAAATGAAACTATTTCCCTCCCCCCATTGAACTGAAATACGCATGTCTCCCTCACACAATCTGAAAAGCCCTGACTTCTCTCTGATCTCAGTGCTCCTATTACTGAAAAGCCTCACATGGGAGCCTAACACTTGTTCAAGGCCTCTAGATAAGTAGCAACTGCCTTTGTTCAGGATGTTTTAGCTGGTTTGACACTCATTTCTGTGGTTTTACTATGAACACCATAACAAATAGCAAGGAAGAAGTCTGGCTGAGTAAGGATGTGTGAGAAGCAAAGGAGCTCTCATTTGTATAACACAGTATCTCTGTCTCTTACCCCAGAAATGAATGATAGGAAACATTTCTGCCCTGAAGAGTTTCTATCCTAAAATAAGCAGAATATGATTTATTTTGCTGGTTCTGAAATAATGAAAACATACCATCAGTTTCTTCAGTTTTCATGTTGAAAGTACGGGGCTGTTGAGCACTATGTTTTTGGTTGCAGTGATCCACATTTTAGTAGATATTTTATAAAAATATTAGTGTCAAAATTTCACTTTGAGACTTACTTGTCTGGAACCTTAGATGAAACTATTGCATTTCTAATTATCATTTAAATGTCAGAGTAGTCTTATCTTGCAGAACTTATGTTTATTGGTGATGTACATCTGAGGTTCATGCAGGGAGCTCATTCAGCCTGGACTATTATACAGGAGCATGTATATGCCTCTGCTTATCTGTAAAGTATGTATGGTGCTTTCTTGTTGGTCTTACATCTTTGAGATAACTTTAGTTTGGATTTCAGGAGATGTTTAAACTCTTAAGCTTGGATTGAGATAGGTTTTAATTTTATTCTGTGTAACACGTATTGTTTCTAGCTCAGGTACCCAGCTTCTCCACCTGCTTGTTCACTATTGTCAAATATCTGATTGCTTCTCAGCTACTGATTGTGGAGGTGCTTTTCTGGAAACTACTGGTACTTTTGTTACAAACACAACAAAATTAGACAGTAAAATCACCTGCATATGTCTTTAGGAAAATATTCCTTTGGAAAGACTTTATTGTCCAAAATATGATCCTTCTCAATTCAACTACCTATACTCTCTAAATTAATAAAACACTTGGAACAGTAATATAAATTAAAGACATTAATTTTGATAAAAAATAGTTAAGCTGCATGTTCTTCTGTGTATATTCTTATAGCATCAATAGGGTAATCAATGCAAAGAATCAATTCAGTTAATATATAATATTTTACAGTTAAGCAATTGCTGTGGATTTATATTTGACCTCCTTTCGTGGAGTTGAACATACTTACATAATTCAACTTAATTAATCTGTAGAGGTACCTTCTCAAGAAAATAGTCGATTGTATTTGAGTATATGTGTGTGTTAACTCCACTATTTTGTCAAGAGTGGATGCAGGCAAAGTTACATACTGTGCTTGTGTCATGTGTCTTGACTTCCAGTGTGTGAGTGTAGTCACTGCAGACACTGGAACTAATCCTTTTTTTTTTTTTTCATTTGGTGCAGGGCGTATAATGTAAATGCTGCTACAAAGATTTAGGAAAAAAAGAGAAAAAGTCCACAGCACGCAATCTAGAAAAATGGATTAATGGACCTTGCATGCTAAGACAGGGTGGTGGAAACTTCTGAATGTTGCTGCAGCTGATGATCTTCCCTCTTTTTCAGCACAGTTAAGCTAAGGGAATGGGTATTCCCACTGTGGTTTGGATATAGTTATGCACCAAATGCAATTTTTTTGGAGAGAAAGAATGGGAGGCACAGGGAAGCAAAAAGGAAGGGAGGTTAGAATTTTATCACTGTTTCTTTAAATCTATTTTATTTTCAGTGCCATTTTCAAGGGTGTAAGTTTCAGAGGAGGAAGTTGTTCTAAATTAAGAAATATTCCCAGTGGTAAATACTTTTAGAGATTATGATGTTCATGTACTATGACAATGGGAATATATAAATTCCAGAGAAAGCTAGTTACATACCTTCATTAAGATCTTTTCACTAGTTGTGCATTGAAAACACATTTGCTACTTATCAAATGATTTTGGAATATTTCATATCTGCTTATAATTGTAGACAGTTATTGAAGAGAGAGAGAAGACTTCAAGGATTGTGTGTTGGCACCTTGACTCTTATGAAAGCTGCGTCAATGCACTGTCATCTGGGTTAGCAGGGTCTGGAATGCAAAAAGAACAAATGCTAATCCTGAGAGTAGTATTCAGTTTAAATCACTTTATAATACAAGTGGTTATGAAGTAGTTAGCATTCATGCTGCTGTTTTTATTTGAAAGTCAGCCACTTTATAGACTTTTTAATGTGTATAATATAAATCTGGGTTTGAGACAAAAGTGCTTGCTGCTGTCTTCTCTCAACTGTTTCTACTTCTTTATTGTGAACAAAGCTGGAGGTCAGTGTCAGTATGGTATCTGCAGAGGAAGCAAAATGTGACTATTCTTTTTATAGATCTGAGACTATCCCTCATCCTTCCTGTATGATTTGTTTTGGGAAAACCAGATAGTTTGGTGCATTAATATTTAATCTTATGCTGATTCTTAATCAAGTTTAGTGTAACATGCATTGCTCATTGAGTCTACTGCAGATATATTCTGCTTTGCCATTAGAATCTATGTTCTCTAAACTTTAACATTTCATGCAAGTGTCCCAGTCTCTGGATTTCCTAGGCAACATATTTAATAAAAATAACTACTCTAAGGCATCAACAACTTCATTAAATTGGTACTAACAACATCAATTACAGTATTAATAGTGGTAGTAAAATATATTCAGATTTTTTTCATGGATGAATTCTAAGCAAAAGATTGACTTGCTTGTCCAATCTTCTCAATTTCAACAAAAGGGCTAGAAAAAACTTCCATCCTAGTCTATCCTAGTCTACTGAGTTGCTTAAGAAATAAGAAAAATATAGAATATGAGAGAGCAAAAGACTGAAACAACTGGCCTGTAGCACTTTTTAATGAAAGTGATGTAGTGTGTTATATGCTTTATGCTCAACTCAGTGTTTCTAGGAGACATTAGGTACATCCAGTTTAATCCTGCAGATTAGATCTCCTTGTGCCTGTAGGTCCATGGATGTCAAAGTTGTGAATCTTGAGAGTTCTACTGGGTTAGAGGTAGATATTAAGATGTTTATCCCTGCCAAGGATGGCTGATTCTGAAATCTGGATTCCCCAAACGTCGTTGGGGGAATTGATTGAAAAGAATTAATACAGTTCCCTAGGAGGTGTAGAGTGTGTTTTAAGTGTTATTTTCATAGACTGAGGCACCTGAATTCCTCCCCCATGATCTTGTGTCTATGCATCCAAGTATGTTAAAGTAGAGATGAACTCTGGTAACAGAGTGTTTCTTAGTTTACCTGTCTCCAAAACACCTTTTGGAAAGAATGTTTTATGGTTTTGATATAGCAGATTTTAGAGAGAAGCTTTTACTGGTGGCAGTGGGCTGAAAAATAGAAAAGTGTTAGGAGTTTAAAGGGATAATAATAATTTTAATGTTGATGTTTTCATTACTTAGTCTTCTGCTTCCATTTTTCTTGTTCTCTTTCCTCTTCTTTCTGTTCTGTTCTCTTATTCATTCTCTGTGCCAGTGGGAATAGCCTTAATCTTTGAGGAAATTTTTAGTACACGGAGAGGATCTAACATCAAAAACTGTTCAGTGAGACTTGAGATTTAACTTAATGATTCTAGCTACTGGAAAAGATCAAAGGGGTCTGGCACTTGCACTGTATAGGCTTGCAGAGGAACACAAGAGTAATGGTGCTGTGTATGATTCAAAGGGTAGAGGCTTCCAATAACAAAGTGCAAAGTGTAAAAATTCTTTATTGTTGGCAAGTAGAAAAGTGCTGGCTTGTTTTCAAGTGGAGTAGTGTATGGAGTTGTGATCTGTGCAAAAACAAATTGTAACAAAATTCAGAGTCCTCTAACAGTTTAGAATAGGTGGTAAAATACTTAGTATTCTGCACCATCAGAGTGCATTGTCTCAGTCATTGTTGATCAGACATATTATCTGCAGCCTGTTGATGGTTTTAGTAAACAGGTGTTGATCAGAATTTGTTTCTAGTGAATAAGGAGAACTGGCACCGTTCTTGGTAGAGTTTTGAGTGGATAGGATTGAAAAGACATAGGAAGGTTAAATGAAGACAGGTAATCTGGAAGGAGCAGAATGTAGTTACACTGCTTGAGATATTTCAGTTGGTCTGTTGAGAAAATGGACATTTGGGGGTTTTCTGATCTGGCAATACACTTCTTTTAATCGTTTGCTGCTGATTTTTGACAGGAGGGGAGAATGCAATGCATAAACATGGGAGTACACAAACTAGTGAAACACAAAGCAGCTCTTGTAACCAAAGGAAATACAACTCTGTGTGCATGTAGACAGGCATCAAATATCTGGAGTCTCCTCAGCCCTTTTCTGCCAGAAAAAGATATTTAAACCACAGCAATGTTAAAAATAGATTCAGTGCATTTCATCTAATATATCATTATTTCTGTCAGTTGCTACAACTTGTAATTTCATCTGAATGAAAGTCTTTTGGAAAGAAAGTCAGAGAAATTAGTCTGTGGCTTTCTGATTTAGATCCGGAATCTGTATCCATTCTCTGACCTTGAAAGATAAATACCTGTGCTGTATACCTGAAGGGTTCAGGCCTGTTGATCCACAAGGCTAATATTCATTTAAAATCATATGGTAGAATCTATTAATTCAATAGATTTTTTCATAATTTCTTTTCAAATTGTAGTTTGCCTTCCATGCTTGTTATAAAGTCAAGGAAGATAATTTCCTAATCCAGGGACTGAAGGATGTATGGAGAGTGCTCAAGGAATGCGTCACTGTTATATAATAATGGCAGCTCTTGTCCTCACTTAGCTGCAGTGTTGGAAAGTGTATAGTGAATGAGACACAGAATTGTAGGAGGAGAAAAGATTAATTTATAAGAGAGATATTTTGAATTGTAGGGTCATATTATATCCTGACTTAGCACACAGTGTTCCTATAAAATGCTGAGAAATTAATTTTAAATGCAGGTTTTCAACATGTCTGCTAATGGACAATGAGTTGTATTTAATGGTGCAAAACTAAAAATTGATTTTAAGATTTTCAAAAATACCAAGGGTTTGCAGCTGCAATTGAAATCACCATATATATACTACTACGTAAAGATGCTAGCTCCTCTTGAAAAAAACATACCAAAGATTTCAAACAGCACACTTAGAGTTTTAACCCAATTTGATCTCAGTTCCACATGTGAAAAAATAATGATCGTGGTCACTATCTAAAGGAAAGATGTTGTTTGTAATCTGATTATGTGAAGAGCTCAGATTTCCTTCTTTAGTTCAATAGAAAAATTCATAATGAAGAAATAACTTAAAAATAAATGTCAAGTAAGTATGTTTGGAAATCATGTAAGGGAAGGAATATACAGGTTAGTGATACATTCAGTTTTCAATGCCCTGTTGTCAGGGAAGTCACATTTCAGTGTCCAGTTCTGTGCATGCAACTTAGAAGCTCTGAATTATTATCTGGGAATGTTTTCTTCTCACAGCTGACCATGGAGCTTTAAGGGTCATAACATTGGGGGATCTAAATTAAATGTCTTGAGCTACCTAGTGGGAAAAGGATGGACATGCTTTGATTTCCTGTCCCTCTCATTTCTCCTGCTTTGAATTTTCTACATTGAAAAACTAGTGTGGATTCTCTTGGTTAAAGATAGTATTATGAATAAGATGCATGGTAGAGTGGAATTGTAATGGCATGAGAAATTTTTATTTTTACTTTTAATTTTTTTTTTACATACCTGCTTGGTTTTTTGGGTTTGTTTGTTTATTTATTTATTTATTTTGATTTTGTGCTGGAATGTTACTTTGTAAATAAATGTCTAAAGTGCTGAAGAGGCAAAACCATGCTAGAAGACATTTTATTGTGTGTTGCATGTTCAGTTTTCCCTTTCTGTACAAAGCTTTGGAAATATTTTAGTGTTTCTTATTGTCCACCTACTTAATTCTTGTGTACTCACTGAATCCTGTTTATGGAGATATTTCCTGTGATATCATATAGTGGAGGAGGTATGGAGCTATTCTGGTGAGCTTTAGTTTTCTGTGCAACACTAAGCATCCACTTAAATTATGAGTCTGCCCTTCCTTTTTAGTTAGGTGAGAGTATTCTCTATAGAGACATTCAGAATATCTATTAGGAATCTTTCTTGGTTTTTGAACATATAGGGAAGGTAGATCCTAACTTGATATTTAAGAACAATCTCTGCAATTAGAGGATGTAAATATTCCTGTGGGTATATGTCACTATTCTTGGGTTTTGTCATGACTTAACCCCAGTCAGTAAACAAGGCAGCTGCTTGCTCACTCCCTCACCAGTAGGATCTGGGGGAGAATCAGAAGGGTAAAAGATAGAAAACTCGTGGGTTGAGATAAAGACAGTTTAATAGGAAAAGTAGAAACTGCTTTCACAGGCAAAGCAAAATAAGGATTTAATTCACTGCTTCCCATGGGCAGGCAGGCCTTCAGCCATCTCCAGGAGAGCAGGGCTCCATCAGGTGTAACAGTGACTTGGGAAGACAAACTCCATCATTCCAAATGTGCCCCCTTTCCTCCTTCTTCCCCGAACTTTATTTACTGAGAATGACGTCATATGGTCTGGAATATCCTTTTGGTCACTTTGGGTCATCTGTCATGGCTGCATCTCCTCCCAGCCTCCCATGCACCCCCAACTTCCTCACCAGTGGGGCACTGGGGAGAGCAGAAAAGGCCTTGGCTCTGTGTAAGCACTGCCCAGCAATAACAAAAACATCTCTGTATGATCATCCCTGTTCAGCATAAATCCAAAACACAGCCCTATGCTAGCCACATGAGGAAAATTAACTCTTCCCCAGCTGAAACCAGCACAGGTTTGGTATAGAACATCAGCTGGCTCATTTAAGTTAAAGCGTGTATTTTAGATGGAATATTTTCCTAAAGACAGTGGACAAATATTAATCAGTTCTAAACAGACCTATTATATGTATTATTCAGGCGTTTCTTTAAGCAAGTCCTACTAAAGGTCACTCGAGTAAAATTCCTTAGTCTTCCTTCCTTAGTTTTTAGTTACTTTGTCTTCAGATCCTGACATCACTGTAGTTTAATAAATGTAATGCAGAAATCCCTTTAACCTATTAGCTTAGGATATACATTTTAAATGGCATGTTATAAATTCACCATGAACTATGACTGGCAGTTTGGTTGAAAATAAAAATTAAAAAAAAAAATAGATTGTAGTTTATGTAACCAAAGCACCTTCCTTTGTGTTTATAGTTGAATGTATTGCTGGAAATGTTTTAACATGGTATTATGAGCAAAAAAATTGGAAGTCAGGTATGGTACATTACTGATTTAATTTTTAGTTATGTTTTAAAGTTTTATATACTTGGGACTCCCCATCTGTAAAACTAAATGGAAATAAGCCCATAGTACCACTTAATATAAACATCCAACAAAAATGAAAGGAAATCCTTTTAACTCAAAGTAGGAACTTCCCCCTCCTGTTTGATACAGATTTTAGGTCTTCAGAGTAGTTGTTTTCAACATGTTGCACTCAGTTGTGCAAACTTATTTTTTTAGGGTCAAAGAAGAGCAAAAACCACAGCCGACACAGTAAGTAAAATATCTTAAAGATGCAATAGGCTTGACTTTTCTACCTTTGCCATGTTCTGCTCTCTGCACCTTTGATGGTATTAGCTTTCACTGATACCTGATAGGCTGCAGGTAGTTTGTCATCTGCTTCCTGACTGGCTTGTAAGAGAGCTGCCTGTAGCTTCTTACTCATCCACACGTTAGCTGGATGTAGGTTCTCACTGCCTGCTTGTGAACTTGTAACACTTTACTTCCCTTATATCCTTAGTGGCTGACTTAGTTCTGCAGCTAACATTCCCATTGGCTCCTAGCTTTCCCGCCTCTGTATTTCTACTAACGTTGGATAAGAAAACATTCAAACTAGTGTGGTTTTATTGGTTATTCAGTCACATTATTTGCTTGTTTAAACAGGTGGTTTCCCTTTAGTGGGATCACTGAGCTGGTAAATAACGTTCTTCAACCACAGCAAAAACAACAAAATGAAAAGGAGCCCCAGACGTAAGTAAGCTGCTCTCTGTAGATTAAGTAATGTCTGTATAGCATTAGAGCATCCTGGAGAGTGTGTTTAAAACAATTGCCCATTTACAACATTCAGCTGAGGGCATTTTACAAGCTGAGCACCATTTGCTTTCCAACCCCTCATTTGAAAAGGGAAAACTGAAAATCAGGTTTTACTCTCCTTATCAGTAACTTAAGTGATCTTAATGCATTAGAGTACCGTTTAAGGAGTTACTACTGCTCCATTTTTTTCTTTTTTTTTTTTCTTTTTTTTTTTTTTTCTTTTTTTTCCAAATGTTCCACAGATGAAACTCCCAGTGAAGTGATGTGTCTTCGGTGCATGAGGAGCTGGAATGATAAGACATGTAGCATTATTTATAGCATGGCTATGCACATGCATGGTCAGAGTCATGCATAGAATGCTATATGAATCTACATCATATGTGTGAAGAGCTTTCTAAGGACCAGGAAAATGTCATTTTTTTCATACTTTTAGAATATCTGTAAAGTTTCCAAACTTTAGCAGATATAAGGAGAAATCTTGGGTCAGTCAAAGCTGATGAAATTTTGATGTGGATGGAGCCAATATTTCATCCATTAACCTTTTATGCTGTTAAGTCAGTACTTTGTTTGCTATATGAAAATTTTAAGTTTTAACAGAAACTGGCAAAGCTAGGACATTCCGTCTTAGAGTAGAACTTAAAGCATGGAGCTGAAAATATTCCTTTCATAAAGAAAAATGAAAAAAAAATTATTATTCTAAACTTTCAAATTCTTAAAATGTACTTCAGATGTTATTTAAAGTTTAAGCATTAAAGTTGCTGTCTTTTCTTTCTTCTAGAGATGGATGCCTTGTAAGTTTATGTAATAAAATAAATGTTTGCTTTTGAACTCCTGTGTAACTGATTTAATGTATACATATAACTTGTCAATTATTTTCCAGGCAGAATCAATTTTTGTTTATTTTTAAATATGTATATTTAAGTGAGCCTTCATACTTGTGGTTTATGAAAACTGTGATGTTTCTTGAGAATACACAGTGAGAAGATTTCATGGATTAAAATGGAAAATAGGACATTTAATAGGTACACTTTAAAGCAGTGTGTTATTATGAGCACTATTTCTAATATTCTCACTTAAGGGCTTATAAAATTGTATATAATATTAATGACTAATATTTTATTTTTTGGTTATTGTTAGGTACTGGCAATATTACATTTTGTTCACAACACCTCAGTACTTTGTATTTCCAGTTTCCTTAACTCAGCAAATATTTTTCTGCTTACCAGTGTTGTACATATGGAGCATATGGCTTTCAAGAAACTGGAAACAGTGTATGGGCAGTGTAAACAGTTGAGTTATAGTTAACAAAAAATATTTAAAAATGGTTGCTGTTATTATGGAAGGATTCTTTTGAGCGGTGATCTCTTTGGGAGCCACTTTTGTTCTGTTTTTATTATAGAATTAAGAAATTAATTTATTTGTATAGTCAATTTATAGATACACATCTCCCAGTCTTGTGCTAACATGTAATAGTAAAATTATATTCAAAAACTATCCTGAAAACCCCAAACTATTTTTATGATATTATGATGCCATTCAAAAGGATAAATGCAAAATGATGTTATGTAGAGGTAGTTTCTGTGGTTGACATAGGACAAAGAAAAATGGTGTAGGATAATATTCTTTGGCAGAGAATCAGGAAGCCATAATCAATATGCAAGCTGAGCTGTAGCCAGTATCATGAAAGAGATTAATGTCATATAGGAATGTACAGACACTAGCCTGGAAGCACTGTGAAGAAGTTTCATGCTGCTAGGCTTTGGTAAGATCTTACCTGGAATAGCATGCCCTTCAAATTGTAATTGTAATTTGTAAATTTTGTTGTAATTGAGTGGAGAGTTGTAAATTCAGCAGGGTTGTAATTCAGTGGAGAGTAATAACAATGAATAGTTAGGTGTCTAAGAAACATGGTATGTATTAGGAAAGAATCAAACACATGAGTTCATTTAGCCTCCTGAAGAGAAAATCCCAGGGGATGAAGGAGACGGACAGAACACTGTTGAAAAATGGAAAGGAATAATCACTTTTCCATGTTCATATCATGGTGGAGCTCAAAGGAGTAAACTTAAGTTGCATTAGGGAGGAATGAAAAATGGAAAGAAAACTTAAAATGCTTGCATACTTTTTTTAGAGCTTGTATGGATGCTGTGAAAGCCTTAAGGAGCAGGTTTGGCAAGTATCTGTTAGAAGTGACACAAGTGTATCTGTTCCTGTGCTGGGACGAGAGAATGGACTAAGTGACTTTTAAAAGGGTCTTCCAGTACTGTTTATTTGTGATGATTTCATTAATGTATTAATTATCAGGATTTATTTTGTGATTATTGTAAACTTTCTGGGAGAGAAGTTAACAGAAATACTAATGGTACACCTTTTAAATTTTATTTCTTTTTCTGACATTAATGGCTTGCAAAGAAATATTGTACTGGAGAACATTGTGGGACTCTGGGGGAGGAGAATAAATGCCTGTAGAAAATTTTACCACTATTCATACATATTGGGGCATTTCCACTTGAAATCACTGTCAGTATCTGAGTCTGATTTCGAGATATGTCTAATTGTCCACATTTGCTGATGAAAAGACTTATTTACAGTGAATCTGGGGAGGACAAATTGCGGTGAGAGAAAGCAGGAAAGAAGTCAGTAGTGTCTGAAAACAAGGTATCAGGTTGTAGATTTCACTTTTGCTCTGGAGAAGGTATTTTTGTAGAACCATTGACATGTGTCCTTATGGGCAGAAGTAGGATTAGTCTGATGCTTTTGGACACAAATTCTGGACCACAAATCACAAAATGGTTGGTGTTGGAAGAGATTTCTGGAGGTCATCTCACCCAATCCTCCTCCTCAAGCTGGGCCACCTAGGGCCATTGTTTACGACTATGTCTAGATGGATTTTGAATATATCCAGCGATGGGGACTCTACAGCATCTCTGGGCAAGAGATACATGTGCTAGTGCTGGGACACCCTAGAATAAAAAGTGTTTCTTTCTGCTCAGAGGGACCTTCCTGTGCTTCAGTTTGTGCCTATTGCCTCTGATCCTGTCACTGGGCACAGCTGGAAAGAGCCTGGATCCATTCTCTTTGCACTCTTCCTTCAGTATTTGTATTTATTGATAAGGTCCCCTCCCTGAACTTTTTCTTCTCTAGGCTAAAAAGCACATTGTTAATAAACAATAGATGCAACATAGTGTCAAAAGTTGTTAAACAACTTTTTTTAAATTTAATGCTTTAAATAATATTTTCAATGTTAAAAATAATTTAAAAATAAATAAATTATTTCATTGGTTTTTTGTACTTTCACTAGGATTCTAGGAGAGATTAAAACATGTACATTGCTTAGCACAACATGGATTTTTTTTCTGCTAAAAATGGCTGGTCAATAAATAGATATTTATGTTTTTCTGGAAGTCATGTTGTCACTATAAGGAAATGAAGATTGAATATTACTGTGAAATGATACTTAGTAAAACCTTTTTTTGAGTATTTTTCTGTAAATTAAATTAATTTTTCTATTGGTACACCACCAGCAAAACAGTAAAATTTTCTGTTGATGAGAATTTCCAATGAATTCTAGTTAAAATAGATTGACATTTCTCGAATACTTAACATAAATCAATAGATCATTAGTTTTGTACTCTAAATTTACTTAATATAGAATATGTCTGCCAACCACCAGGTAGTTTTGTATATCTTCCAGTTATCTAACCCACATGTGATAGCAAACCCACATCAACAATTATTTAACACAAGTTACACTATATATAGTCAGTGGGTTTATTTACGGTCAGCGCAGTTCCTCTTCAGAATGGTTTTTAATAGAACCTGTAGAAAATAACACACTCCACTTGAAGGAATATTTTCTGGAAAGGGAAAAATAGGTCTCTGCAGCCAATACACTTGTGACTTTGGAGTCATGAGAAGTCTAACACTCTACTGTGTTTATTTTTGTGGGCAGTAAGGTAGAAAGAAAATAGAGAGTAAGTGAGTTCAAAATAAAATTATAATTTGCAGTATATAAAAAAACCAATACAGGGAGATTGTAGCTATTTTAAAGTAAAATAGAAATCCATAAAATAACTCTGAACTGTGAAACTGTTTTTGTCTCCATAATAAAATAAATATGAGGTGCCAAAACAACTTCTGTTGTTTGATTCTGATGACTTATTACAACTCTTACTGAGACTACTAAATTTGCCATTTGCAACACGACATTATAGTTGTCTGATTGTATGGTTGCCCTGGAACCATACATTTCTTGTATTTTCATTTAATACAAGAAATCCTTATTTATGATGCTTGGATTGGTCACAATGTTAATGGGTTAAGATAGCCATTTCTTCACTGAAAGGGTTGCTATGCGTCAGAATGAGCTGCCTAGGGAAGTGATGGACTCACCATCCCTGGAAGTGTTCAGGGAATGACTGGATGTGACACTCAGTGCTGTGGTTTAGTTGACATGGCAGTGTTTGGTCAAATGGACTCAATGACCTTGGAGATCTTTTCCCATATTAATGATTCAATGACTATGGTGGAACTCAGTTTTATCAGAAGACAAAGATAAACATGTTTCGAACAGGTAAATATAGTGATTGTGAGAAATACATTTCTATATTTAAATTGGAACCCAACTGATCTATTTCAATTCTAAAACATACAGGGATTTGTAATTCAGCAGAGTCACAGAATGCAATTAACTAAAAATAATTGATTAATAGATTCTGCATTTTTTATAAATTAAAGAAGTTTATTAATAGACTTTATTAATAAGGAATTGAAAAAATGTCAGGGAAAATGTATGAAACATATTGTCTGTGAAAGAGAACTAAACTTTAAACAAAACTGGAGTGTGATATAGGAATTCATTGAGAGTCTGGGGTTATAAAACAAATCTGCATATAGAAAGAAGAATACAACCAAAAATACTTAGCTGGCTAGCACTTAGCATCATGGGCAGCAAAAAGGTGAAAAAAGTCCCCCAAACTGACATAATCTGTGTTTATATACTTTACTCAAAGAGGAAACCAGATAAAAGAGTAATAAAGGAAAATATTTCCACTTATAAATAAGGTAGGGCCGAATTGGAGCTATATCTGACCTATTTTGTGTCCTAAAATCTCTAGATGTTTTGTGTTACGCAACATAATAAGTAAAAAATATATGATTGAAGAATGGAGTGTTTCCGTATGTATATGGATAGAGATGTAATGTGATGCTGACTAGAAAATACAGACTGCAATACATCGTAACATAGACCAGCTCCTAAAAGCTTTGTGGGAAGTATTTTCTCTCCAATTTCTGCAATTTTTCAGGGTTTGTGAATGTCACAGGCTGTGGCACTGCTAATATGCTGACAGCATCCTGATTTGAGCTGCTTTCCAAAAGAAATAGACAGTACCCCTAGAGGGATGACAGGTTGTCTGAATGAGATAAGCAAATAGATTTAGAAAATGCTGGCTTAAGCTTAACTTAAACAAGACAGAAGTGATACTCTTTTAATAAGAGGAAAGCATGTTAAGACTGCAGCTGAATCAATTACCTCAGTTTCCAACGGAACCTACAGTTAGGGCAGAGGCAAAAGGGGTTCTTGCAAAACATAGAGGTTATAAACTCATCTTGGCATTAACTATAACCCCAATGAATGCTTTAGTTTCTATTTTCCAAAGAAGGATTCTGCATTTCATTCTGTGAAGAACTGATGATAAAGATCATGCATCAGTTAAATGATGTTTATCAAATCTTGTCTTAGGAAGGTCAATACTTCTAGAGAGGATCAGTCCCCAGCTGCTGCATGCTACCAGCTTTACATTATTCATGACAATTTAATGTCTCTCTTCTTAAAATGACTGGGCATGTTATAATCTATAAGTAGAAGTGTTGTGAATTCTATTTTATGTGCAATGTTACTAGTTCCAAGTAAGATTATTCCAAGAAGTGGCATAAAATGGTTTTGACTTGCTAAATGAAATCTGAATCTTTTTTTTTTAAATCTGCCAGGGAATAAATTGGCGAAAGAATGGGTCTTATTGCTGAGGCACTCTGACTAAACTATGGTGAAAATAGGAAAGAAAAAAAAGTAGGTAATTATTAATTCTTGAAAATACAGATCTGCATCGTAGAGACATCTTTTTTTTTTTTTTTTTTTTTTTTAGAAGGGACTATTCAGTGCACCCATGGCTGCTACTATGTATAGAGTTTTTTCACGGATTATCTATAAATTTTCAACCATTCATGGTACATACATATTTATTTATATAAATTGGAGGGAAATTCAGATTTGTGGAAGTAACTTCTTAAAAACTGTTGTTTCTTTTTCTTTTAACCAAGGAAATACTATAATAAGCAACATATCCTTAGCTCTCTTGGAGAGTTTCTATTTTGTTAAAATAATCTCTTAGTCCCTTTGATGGAAATGTCTTATCAGAGACAAAGCAAAAGCAAAGGAGAATATCTTCTGGTTCTTATGTTTTGTTTGCAGGTTGTTATCAGCTTTTTTAATACATTTGCCTTTCTCTTCAAGCAGGTAACAGCTGTCTTCTCATAGTTGGATAGAAAATTTAAAATATATATGTGATATTACACTGATGAATTGTGGTCAGGTTCATGATTCTCACTGTGAACATAACAAATACCAATATCTGAAATTTCATGGGTTTTATATTACCTGAATCACTTTGCATAGCATGCTTTAAGTCATTATTTTCCATCTGGTATTTTTTCTTATTGAATTGATATTCCCATTAGGAATATAAGCCCAGCACAAAAACATTATGCTATGGGACAACAGTTAGGGTGCTTGAAACTGAAGGGAAGCTTGTGAGCTCAGTAAATCTACAGCCTTCCTGCATAGACAGAATCCTAGTCTGAAACCTAATGGAGAAAACCAGAATGTACAGCCAAGCTGTGCTTGGTATACATGATTTCTGGGCTCCAGTTAGCTGAGACAATTCTTTTTAATACACAAAAATTGTTTTCATAGATCATCTTCTTCAAACTCAAGATTTCTGTTTTTTCTAGTTTAAAGATTTTCTGATATCTCTCTCTGGCAAGTTTCCAATGTATTTTATTTTGGCTCTCTTCACTCTGTTACAGTTTTCCTCACCATGGATATTTGACATTTTTGTCAGTATTTTCTGTATTCTAAATATTTTACATTTCAGTTAATGTTATTGGATTTGAAGAATAGATTAACACATTATAATGTTTTCTGCATTGTCTAGTTTAAAAATATGTTAAAATACATCTTTATATGTTAGTGCTCTTTTTGGTTGAATTTTCCAAGAGAAAAGAATAAGCTTAGCAGTCAGAATCATAAAATCAAAGGATGTTGGAACTAGTTAGACTTTAATGGAACTGATCTCTCTCTTCCCTAAAGCCATGCTTCTGTGAGTCATACAGCCACCCTTGTAGTACTGTAAATGTGAAGAGATGCTCAGGCTGCACTCACACGAGACAGCAGAGTTATGAGTGTCTGTTATCAACACCTGAGAAGTTTAATTATGACACAATTATCTTGGGCTTGTTTTGGCATTACAGCTTCTGTTTCCATATGAAAACTGCTGATTTGAACTTTCTGCTGAGTTCAGTGCTTGTAATTAGGCTCACCTGGTATTATAGGCTCAGAGCTACTTTCTCCTGGAATGATACCCTAGACCTTTTGCATGAGTCTGTAGATCCAAACAGTCCTTCAGTACCTCTCCTCAATATATTTCTCTTTATCACTTTCTTGCAATCTGTTTCATCCTCTCAACATTTTACTTGGAAAAACTCAGCATGGCTTGTACCAAGGAGGAATAGCCTCCCAGGATACTATCACACATGAGTAAGGGTATGACTAAAGTAAGGGTAATAACTTGTAAAGTTTCTTGAGAGCAGTGTCTTTATCCCAGAGTAATTCCTATTTTGTTTTGGTTTGGTTTGGTTTTCTTTTCCATGTTAACTGTTAGTAAGAAGGCATGAACAAAATATACCTTCATTTCTTCTGCTGTACATGTTACTGAGTGAGTGAAAAATTTCTGGAAATAACTAGAAGATATTTTTAAATTATTGGATGAACTGGGAAGACAGCTGATGAAGAATTTGGATTCAGAGATGTATAAAAGATTATTTAGTAGTAAAAATAACATTCCCTGAAACAATCAAAGTGGCTTTCCTGATGACCTTAAACTGTTTAACTGTCATAAATACATCAGGCTTCTTAAATCAGTAGTGATTGGTGCAATAAAAAAGGCTTTCAATGGCTAGTTTTAATGAATGATAATTTGATATTAAAAAGATTCTAAATATTTTTATTTTGCACTGCAGGTAGAGGTATCAAGATCAGAGCATAATGAAAAATAATAAATATTCAGGGAAGAGGAGAGATTCAGTGATTATGGTTGAATCAATTATAACATCATAACTGCATAAGTACCCTCAAGATGTTGGATCAAATTCTTGGAAAATCAAAAATTAGGTTTACGAGTGAATACCAAATTTCAGAACCAGGAAGCAAGTTCCAAAACAGTTCATGCCAGTAACTCTAGAAATGGATCTGGCAGATACCTTTTAATTCTATTGCGTTTCTTTGCACTGAAGATGTTTGGCACTTCAGATAGGCCATCTGTGTGCTTTAAGCCATACATCTTAATGTTTCCTACTGAATGCAGGTACTAAGTACCTTTGTACCTCTGGAATGACTTCTACAAATGACCCAGCTGTGGGTAGTGCTGACTGCTTATATGAAGTATTGGGCACCTCCAGCTGCTGATGATATCAGTGGGAGCAGTGATTGTTCTTCATACCAAATTTCATATGGCAGTGGGTATTTTTGCTTACTTGCAGGTTGAAAGCAGAACCAGACCCGTCAGTCAACAGTATCTGGGGAATGCCTGGAGTCAGGAAACACAATTAGGCTTGCTGAAAATACAATTAGGCTTCCCAGCTGCAGAGCTTTACAGATGAAAGTTCAGTAATGCTAGTTATGTGCTTTTAAACTCCCAACTTCTTTCAACAACGTTTCTGTTTAATTGAAAGCTATGAGTCAATGTTGTGTTTGTCTCTGAGAGGGGTTTATTCTCTCAGTTGGGTACTTTTGTTTTGATGTATTTACAGAGGTTGATTGTGATACAATTTTCAGAGTGAAGGTGAGTAAAGTGTTCTTATTTGTGTTGTCTTGTTTTATTCCTTTGATAAGGAGTAGTTGTAGGATTTGATCAATTAATTATATAAAAATATAATTAAATATTCATTCCATAATTGAAGAGGTGTTGAGGGGCAGCAAGGCTAGAGAAAAGAAGTGTCTATTTATTCTCCCTTATTTAAGGCAGGAAAGGATTAGGCTGATTTAGAAAGGCTGACTACAGGATGTGGAGTTCTGCCATGTTTACCTAGGGAAGACATACTAGATGAGACAATTGTCTTTTATCACCAGGAGTAGAATTTTGTCATGTGGTGGTAGTCTTCACTCAGTTCTGGTTTTAGAGATTTGAGGACAGTTGAACACATAGTCAGAACATTCAGGTATGCTCCAAAAGGACAGTTCTCAAAATATTTGTATCATGAAACCCTCCATCACCTCTTCTATTTTACAGATGTATTTATCTTTTTGCTTTTTCAATATAATCATTTCCATTTGCTTTTACTTGTGCACTCATGGGTGGCTTTCTGTGATCAAAGAGAAGTAATATTGATTTTACAAAAGTAGGAAATTTACTTATCTCTTCCAAAAGATGTTTCTCTGATTATGTTCTGTATAGAGAGAAAGTTGAAATAAATTCATAGTGATTTGGCTCCTGGAGTATCTTGGACTCAGAACAAACATAGACAGATGGTGCCAGGGTGAGTTGATCAGAGGCCTGGGGTGAGGAGGAATACTACTGGGTACAAAGTCTCATCTATGAATAACATTAACAGGCAGTGAAGATTCTCTCAGAGCAAAAAAGGCACTGTCACAGAAACAAAAATCCAGTTTTTACTGGGGCCTAATCAGAGTCTGGATATGTCACTAACATGATTCAATGACTCCAAAATTTGAACGCTGCTCAGTAACTGTAGTTACTCACTCTATATGTCACCTTTTTATCATCCTTTAGGAAGTTTTGCATCCGTTTGTATATTCTCTGGGTTCCACAGTTGATTGCTAAGAATAGTTTTTTGGTAGGAAATGGATTTTCTTGTTTCAGTGTGAGGATATTAAGCAGAGAGAATTTTGATTTTGTCAGCAAGGACACAGTCAGACCTCTTGTCTCAGGCATACTTTATCCACATATACAGACCTTGTCAGAAAACTGTTTTGGAACAGTTGTGGACACCCCCTTATCCCAGTTATGTGCCTAAGAGTGAAATAAATTTGATTGTTTCTAGTTCAGTGTTTACCAACAGGGTGAAAAACACTAATATTTGTATGACAAAAATCTGATTAACAGGCAACTTCAGAAACAGCAGCACATGGCCTGTTTCAAGATTAAATGTGAATTTTAAGTAGCAAGCATACTGCAGTATATTTCATCATATCTAGTGATGTTGCTGCATTCTCTTTACAGTATCTCTGTTGAATCTCTTATGAAAATATTATGCTACGTGTTCTATTGGAAACTATTCTTTAGAAGATTTGCTATTGAATTTGGACTCCATTGTGTGTATTTCCCAGCTATTGCAATAATAATTATCTATGCACATGAAATGAATATTCTTCCTTTGCTTAGACATGCAACATTGATGAATTGTGATAACTCTAGGACCACAACTTTACTCTGCTAATTTGTTCAGGTTTTGGCTGTGATATCACAGCCCTGCCTTTGCCTCTCTTTTGACTCTACCTTTAGTGGCCAGGGAAAGATGAAAGTGAGATGTATATACAATAAGCTTCTTTGAGTGTCCATATTTAAAGAAAGCTCTTGCTTCCAATGTTGAAAACTGACTCTTACAAGGATCCTGTTGTAGCAGCTTAGTTACAATAGCAGAAAGAATTGGAAACATATCAGTATTGATATTGTGTCATCTTTGAATAGTGATGTCTGGTCAGTCCTGGATACAAAAGACATGCAAAATAAGAATGGCAATTGATTTTGACATGATTTGTTTTCCACAGATGGAATTGACCAGGTTCTGCAGGAGGGACAATACTAAATAAACTTTTTTTTACCTCCAAATTTTATTCTACAATATCTACAATTAGGATAGTAGATTTTTAAAAAAAGTTGTGGCAGTTGAGGATACCTCTGTGAGAAAGAGAAAAGGTAAAACCACATTATAAAGTAAGGCTTTCCTTTTGCCAGAGTCTGCCAAGTCTGATTTGCATTGAACATGCTTAGGGATTGAGCTTGCAGATCTTATTACTGGGGGGAAAAAAAAACCCCAAATAAAAGCACCAGAAAAAAAGGCTTCACAGCAATTTAGCTGATGACATAACAATATAATAATCTATGTGCCCTGATCAGAAATATGAAAAAATAAAATGCATGAACCTTAGAACTGCGATGCAGGAGAATAATTGTTTGATGAAGAGCAGAACCAAGACTTGTTCCTCTCATTTAAATGCAATTGTGCTAAAACAAATGTGAGTAAAATCTGTTTGTATTTACTATAGTATTCAAGTTTTGTAGGAAAACAGATATTCACAGAGCTGTCAGTGTCCTTTCTCCCTCTGGTAGCTCCTGGGTTCTGCTGCCTCTGCTTCCTTTGCTCTGTGGGGTTATGGGCAGCCAAGAATGGGCAGCAGGCCAGCTGGTGGCCTCACTACATTCTCTACAACCCTCATGTATACCCAGGAACTCTGAGCTCTTAATGGTTAATTAATAGGCTTTAATTAAGAGGTTAAAGGATTTCAATATAGGATTAAATTCTGATCTTCTCTCTGACACTGATTAGTTGGGACAGTTTTGTACAACTCCACTTATTTGGAAAACTCAAGCATTATCTGTCAGAAATAGTATAAGATTATTTATACAATTTTTGACACAGAAATTTCTTATCTTTTACAAAGTAATTTTTATCAAATACTTTTAATCTTAAAAGTAGAAATAGTGCTGCAACCTAAATTGGCATATTTTACATCTGAGAAGCAAAGCTTGAGTTCAATGCACTTTTTTCAGTAAAGGGGAGGTATGGAGGCATGGATTTAGAAATAATTAGTGTGGGGAAAATTGTTACACACTTTGTTCATGCACTTACAGGAAACCCACCCTTCTGCAGGTGAGAGCATCTGTCTGTTTTTGTGAGCTCCTTCCTCATTAAAAAATCACATTAGCATGATGAAAATAATTTGTCTTTTGGCCTTACTTCCTGTTACTTTAAAAATATAAGCAGTATGGAAAATTAGAGTGTTCTGAGAATTGGCAAAGTGTTTCAAGAGGCACTCCTCCTATTGTGCTGCTAGCAATGTGGCTTCACTGGTGCTACTTTTACAATAAAAATACCGATGCAGTTAGAACCAAGATGCATCAGAAATAGCTGCAAACACCAATTATAGTGGTGATTATTCAGCATCAAACATATTGGTGAAGTTTGCTTGGGTGAAGTTGAGACAACTATTTGGCGAGCACCACCAAGACTTGCTTATGCTTGCTTTCCCAGCATTGCTCACATTTATTTCCTGTTTGTTGGAAAAGGAAAATCACCAAGATAGGGACACTCCTGTCACAGAAGTAAAAAGATAGGGGCTGCTTAATAATTGAAAATGCTCATGAATGTTGTAAACAATGTGGAATGAACTCATTCTAATCATGATACTGCAGTGTCAGGAGGTGTTACATTTCGGAGCTGAGACAGTCTGACCTATTATTTAGTGTGTATTTATTTTGTCTATGTGTGTAATTCTCCAATGAAAAAGTAATTTTTCCTTTCACAGTAAGGATAAAAGCGTTTACCACAGTACCTTAGTTATTCTGGACATCTCTAAAACTATAGGTGTGAAGTGAATGGCTTCCTATTGTAAGTCAACAGATGATGCAAAAAAAAGGAACCCGAGTGACCATGAGAAATACTACCTCTGCTGCACATGCCATTTATGAATGTAATAATGTTGCAATGCACTTAATTGCCAACAACTGAATTAGCTTCTTTTTCAGGCACATTTGGCACATACCATATACCTTTAAAAGGAAATTTAGAATAAAGTTAATAAAAGAGTCATTTATGAAAACAAGTAAAATATAAAATAAACTGTGAAACTTCTTGTGAGTTAATAATTCAGATAGAGCTATAATTTGTATCATTTTAATAATAAAGCTGTTTAAAAAATAAAGGTCTAGTAGTTAAAATGTGTCCAGATGTACTTCAGATTTCTTAAAACTGATATTTACTAGAATTCCTAAAATAAGCAATATCAGCAAAAATGTAGTCAGGATGCAACTAGATTTCTAATGTTTTTACATTAGTGCAATATTTTTGCTTCAAAACAGTGATCGAATTAAGAAAAATCATCTAACCTTAAAATTTAACGTTTTTTAGATACAAAAAGTAGAATGACAGGATACCAATAGACTGTAAAAGGAGACTTTTATAAGAGCAAAATGTATTTCTAGGAATTTAGATTTCAGGTGAGAATTTTTATATAGGGTATGGAAGTTTGTGTACATCCTGTCTCAAGAGTGTATGGAAAATATCCCAATATGAGTCTTGAGTCGTGCATAAAACCCAGAAGGTAATCATGGTGCTACAATAGCCCCAAAATAATCCTAATTCTGGTTAATAAAATACTTCCCTGTTAAAAAAAAAAAAAATTGTGGGATGTTATTTCCTTTCTTCAGCTTCAGTTCCAGCTTCAGCAGGGAACTCTGACCCTTCTTTCTACTTTTTTTTACCTGGGGATCTTTTGTGATTGATTGACTTACAGGTCTACAGACATTTTGGTTTCTGGTTGAGATTTTCTGATAGATAGACTACTGCAAGTGGTGGTTGAGGGTGTCATGACTCTAGACATGAATAGTGCTGTGTCTGATGTGCTTATTTTACAGCAACATAGATTTTCTCTGTCCTTTTTGCCTTCTCTCATAGAAATTAAGGACAGATGCTGGTTGCAATCAATATGAGAGTGAATGTAGAAAGAAAGCCTCACTGTTCCTATGCACAGTTTCTGAAAACTCTACTTTCAATTGTGCAAGTGCTTAGCAGCAGCAGTACATGATAATAAGGTATAAGTACAACTGAAGATTCAAATAGTGTCACCAATTGTAAAGTGCCTCTGATGGTATCCTTTTTAATATTCAGTAAAGCTTGAGCTCATGTTGCATCGTTACCCTTAAATGAGAGAGTTACAAAAGTTTCCTCCTGTCACCATGACTATTTTTCCAAACTTGACAAACAATTGTTTTTGAGACAATTGTTCTTTCCTACCATAATTGGCAGAAATTATTTAAGTGAAGTTGAAGGTATCTGGATATGTAAAGCACACAGAGTGACTGCTTATGTCTTTTTTTGTAATGAGTTAGTTAAAAAAAAAGGACCATAATTATCTGTAATTTTTAATCTGTAATCTTGTCATTTCTTTTACTTACTATAACTGGGGTGAAATATAAATGTAATGATGGTGCACATGCCCAACTTTAAAGATCTTGGTCTTGTGCTTTGTCACATACACTTCCTGGCAGCATCCTTTTGCTGTACATTCAACTGCTTGCTCCTGATCTTCACTGTCAGCTGAGGTTCAGTTCTTACAGCTTCAGCACTTTATCAAAGCAGCTCCTTTGGGATAGTGTGGGTTGCAAACACGGGGACTAGGCCATGGAACTGGAGATAAAATATTTTTAACTTCATGAATGCAGTTGTGGAATGAACTTGGAGAGTTTCCTTGGAGAGTCAGGCACTTTTTCAATGACAACTGGCATGGGTAATATTACTTTAAATGAGACCTAAAATTACCTGGGAAGTGCTGGCCTTGTCACAAGTGTAAAGAGCACAAGGAAAACTACCACTGTTGAGTATAACAGTATGGATTTAGCTTACCTGCTTGATGTTTAAACATTAAAACCAGAGTCCTACTATACTCCCAGTATATACAGCTGGTGAAGGTAAAGAATTAGGTGACAAAATTGATTGAAGGAAAAATGAAGAATTTTTTAATGGAGAAAGAATTAAAAATGTAATAAAGAGTGTTTGTTTATTTTAGAGTCAAATGAGAAAAACATGGTAGGAACAGACAGACTCGTAATGGTTTAAGAAGTGAAATTAATTTTTTTTTTTTTTTACTACCTGAGCAGTTAAGGAGATTGAGGAAAAATACCCCAGTGTAATCACCATAATATTTGCATGAAAGTTGTGGGAACTTCTGTTGTAACATAGGATTTTAAATAGGATCCAGAAAAAATAGAACCTTCTCAATTACATTGAAATAAAACAGAGTGGTGGAAAAATATTCAAAGGTGTAAAGTAGTTTCCATACAGACTTATGAAGGAAACTTCATTGTTTACAGGTGGTTACTCTTGTAATTATCAGCTATGGAAAAACTAGGGAGTTTGCTCTGAATGATTTGGCCATAAAACTTTTCGTGTAATGTTGTATTATCTTTAATTTTAAATGCCCATATTTCTTATTATCTCTAGAAAGGTGTTGGAAAAGATCTTGATAAATTAGATTATTTATTATACTGTGTCTGTTTAAAACTTAGTTGTGACTTTCTAGCTTTATGTCTATTACAGATTGTAAAATTACAATAAACAGTTCAATAAAAGATTAATTTTAATGAACAGGAAACAATTAGAAAGATATCACTTCTCCGTTTAATCTTGCAATTAATTTGAGCTGCTGAGGAAATGGAAGCAAGTGAATGTTTTTCTGAGGAAAACTGGAAGTAACAGGTACAGCCAGGAGTAACCTACTTCTTTTTTCCTCTTTATGCATCTTGATATCATTAAAACCACACAGAAATATGATAGCATTAATTGTTTCAGTTCTTTATACTCCATATGTTCATCTTCTTCATGTTCACTTTTTCTTGTGTTCACAGGACTATTGTACTTAGCTATTGTTCCCTGCTCCCTTGTCAACAAAGAGCAGTTTCACTGCTGCTAATAAACAAAGTTAATAAACAAAGGCTGCAGTTTTATTCAATACTAAGTATTATGAACAGAAAAATATAGGTAAGGTAATCCTGTCTGTTCCAGCTAGGCTTTTTTTCTAGTTGATAATGAATCTGTTGATTCATTTACAGCATCATATCCTCATTTATTAAAGTGGAAGGGCTTTTTCTTCCACATCCTTTCTTGTCTTTGTTTTTACTGAGTTGCTGAATGTATTAAATTAAACTAGAGTCAGTGACATGACTTCATCTGTGGTTACAAATTTATGTAGAGTCATACTAAGTCAATTAATTCATGATGACATCGGGAAGGGTGCAATCAGAGAATATTTTCTATTTTGTTAATTAGGTTAAATAAGCTGTGGGCAAAGTGTGATGCAGTTTCTGCAAGCCTTTGCAGAAAGCCCTAGTACGTGGGGAAAGGAGAGAATGGATCCAGGCCAGCTTGAAGACATTCTATTGGCCATGTATTGTACTTCTAAGAATGGCCTGTTTGGATTCCCACCAGCAGAGAATTTTTGGGTTCATTCTTCAGCATGAGGCAAATGATGTTAGGTCATAACTAGACATTTTTACTAGACTCCCTTGCATGGAAAAGAGAGACTGAAACAGAGATCAGGTAGTTTTGGATGCTCATTAGCTCTGAAATAGTTGGCTTTTCCCACTTGACTTACAAGTGAGAAGGAGCACTGGTGTAAACCAAGGGGAAGATCATTTAGCAACCACAGTCTTTCTGTTCTGCAAGCTCCTTTTCTTCTCTTCAGCATTTCAGGCACAGTCAGTGTAATGCACTTAGATTTAGAGTACATATATGCACTTAGATTAAAAGTATATGAATTTTATAGTATTTTTTCAGGGAAGCTATCCAAAGACATAATGTTCCATATGTGTGAGCTTATTTTAAGTGTGTCTGTGCCCTTTTAACCTCGGGTTTAGATTTTGGCCATCTTTTTTTGTTTGTTTGTTTGGTTGGTTGGTTGGTTTTTTTTCATTTTTTTGTTTTGTCTTTTTTTGTTTTCTTTTGTTTGTTTTTTGTTTTGTGGATTCAGTAAGAGTGTTATATTGATAACTAAATACTTCAGTCATTGAGAGGCAGATGGTATTTTTCTTACTGTGAACAAGTTTATTTCTTTTGTAAGAAAGTCAATCTTTCACTAGGTTTAGTGCCCCCTTGTTGTCGGATTACTCAGTTCTGTAGGCTCTTTAAAGATGTTCTGCACTTAAAATTCCATCACTGTCCCTCTGTTTTTATTGCATGATAATGAATATCACAGAATAATTAAAGTGCATATTCCTTAGTTGGTTAGAGATTAGGAAATGTAAAAATCATGGGTTTTTTTCTAGATCTCTCCACCTGTAAATCAACTCAGACCATAATAGGTGAAAAAGCTAAAAATTTCAGATTTCTTTCTGCTGACATTTTCAGGAGGATTTGCTCTATCTTTAGAAAAAAAGTCACAGTGAAATATCTCAGTATTTCACACTGGTGAACAGGGCTGTTATTGTCGTTATATGGCTTATATTTAACCTTATTTTTTCTAAACAAAATATTTTAAATGCTAGGAAAAATATGTCTATTAGCTTTTAAAGTGGGGAAAATGCATTTCCCACCTGAAAAAAGTAGTGTGGAGTTCATTTTCTGCTACATTCTTCACTTAAACAGATAAAAAAAAAGAAATCAGATTATTTATCCAAGTACAACTCCAACAGGAGAGAATATGCAGTTTTGAGATAAGCTTGGGAGTTACTGTTTTTGCATAGATTTCTTTGACTCAGGGCAGGTAGAAATCCAAATGAATTGGATTTTATGGTATCTTCTGTTTACTGGATAATATACCTGAGATAAAAAAGAAAAAGTTAGTGAAAGTTTAGCTAAAATGGATACTTTCAGCAGGAATCAAAGTAAGTGCCTCTCACTAGCTCTTTTCAATATCTTAGATTTCTTCCAGTTATTGTAAATTTTAGGCCATAGATTTAAAAGTAATATTTTTGCTCTACAGTTGTATTTTTAAGCCCTTTCAGTTTGCATTCTCTGCATATATTTTTTGCAGTCTAAAGTCTAAGCTTCAACATTTCACTTAGATAGATGACTCTGAGGTTAAACCTACTGACAGGAGAAAATAGTTAACTTTTATTTGAGGAAAGCAGACAGTTAGAAATAGTGTGTCAATTCCAATGAGACAGTCAAAATTTTGCCAGCAAGAAAGTTGGAGTGCTGTGAATTGAGCAAATATTTGTAGGGATCTCTTCTGACATCTACTTTCTGTCAATATTTCATTTTCACTGATATGAAAGCTGAAAACTCTGAATTGTGAATGGCTTCAATATTCTGGTTATATTATCTCCCTGGGCATGATAACCCATTAGTTTTAAACAGAATTAGATGTGAGGTTTTTGTTCGAAGTTAGATTTGAGTCTTTGGTTGCTTAACAATTTTTCTTTATCTGATAGACTTAAAGCAGAATCATGGTCTTCTGAAGATCATTTTTGTGTGATGTCCTTTCTCATTTCACTTGAATAATGGCAAAATCATAATTTTTCAATTAAGAAAATTTCTATTTTGCATTGGTGAACATGTTTAGTTTTGGTTTTTTTCATTTTTGTTTTACTGCCTCCACGTATCCGTATCAAAGCATAAACTCAAGGTTTTTTTGCCCTTTGCACTATATGGAGTTGAAAGCCAGTGTGAGTTCATTGGTCAAAATTTGAGAGAGTTAACTATTCTCCCAGTAGTTTATAAAAAACATTAAGAGCTGGGTTCTTTTCTGCTAGTAAAAGTGGTCACTTTTTTTCTTTTCAGTACTGCTAAGCCAGATAGTTGTTGAATATTGTTCCTTATAATTCTGCTTGGGTTTATACTTCATATCTCTTATCTGATTCCATTTCCAATTACATAACAATAGAAATGTTCCTTGAAATGCATCTCTGAACTGACCTCCTGCTAAGAGTATGGTTATTGCCAAGACTCAGTTAAGGCAACTGGAGCTTTATCGGGGCAAGTTTTGAAAACCTCCAAGCATAGTGATCCTACAGTGTCTTGGGACAACTTTTCTCAGTGCTGCACTGCCTTCTAAATGGACATGCTTCTCCTAATACCCAGCCTGAACCTCCTCACAAGGTGCCATTTTTGTGCCTTTTGCTCTTTGATTTGGATTTTTGACTACCAGGAAGAATTTGGCCCTGTAATCTTTTTTTTTCAGGCAATTTTTGGATTAGATAGCTGGTTTCAGGGAGGTGTTATATCACTCCTTAGACCATTCCTTTTCACTGGGTTGAGCAACGACATGATCATTTTCTTTTTTGTTGACAAACTGGACTTGTCAAATGTGTCCAGTTTGTCAACATCCATCACCAACTGGCAGACACCAACCTGGGCACAATAGTCCAGGTGCAGCCTTGCTAGTGCCAGCCAAGGGGAATAAATAACTTCCCTTAATCTGCTGCTCATACTCTTGCTAATATGGACCCCTATGTAATTTGTCTGATTTGTAATGCGAGCACACACACACACACACCACTGGCTCATTGCCTGTTTTCCACCCTATTTTCTATGGTTCTTATCAGCAGAACTGCTGTTCAGCCTGCTGTTTCCCAACCTCCACCAACACATGGGGTTGTAGACTAAGAATAGTATCCATTAAGAAGTCGGCGTACTCAGTGATAGGTTAGCTGGTACTATTGTAAAAGTAGAAACTTCAAGTGTACAGTGCAGGGAAGAATGTCATATGCTACTAGATAGTCATTGCCACCAGCAGAAGAATCAAGTGAATGGACTTGGCAGAACTGAAAGTGAACCTTTTGGGAGCCTGGATTAAAGCCACATCTGTCCTCTGTGCCTAGCCATAGGAAATGAGGCAAGGGTTACATCTGTAATAAAACTTGGAGAGACGTGTAGCCAGGAAATGAGACGTGGCTTTTACACTTACATCCTGGATTCTTTCTTAACAGCTGCCCATCTAATGGTAGATTGTAAACAGATTTGGAAATGTCAGAAACATTTATGTGAATTTTTGGAAGACAGATATAGTTTCAGAACTTCTGGTCAGTAATTTTTTTTTTTTTTTTTTAGTTTTGGTAAAATGCAAAATGCTGGAAGCTTTAGGGTTGTTTCTAGAGGAGAATAATAAAATACAATAATAAAATGTCAGACTTAACTTGCTTCTCTTACTTGCTTTTGGCATGGATCATGTGACACTCACAGTTTGCTACTTTTTGACTGATATAGAATTTCTCATTTCTGGAAAGGTGTGGGCAACCAGGAATAAGCAGAATTAAATTAACTCTGTTCCAGAACAAAGCAAGTATTCAAACAGAAACTGTTTCTTGACGTTGACAGAACAATGCAAGTTCTTACAAACTGCTGCTTTTCACACTGAGAAGTCCTCTATGAAGTTATCTTGGATATGTTGTACAAAAAAAGAGCTTGACTAGTCATATAACTCTCATGAACTTCATCACCGTAACTTCTAGCAGATACAAGTGTGATTCAGGGAACTAATTCTCACAAGAGCAGAACTTAATTATCAGTTTTCCAGAAAAGATTTTCATTATCATTAAGTGTTTGCATAAACTCATACCAGCTTCTCCTTTTCCTCTAAAATTTATAGCAGTCATTAAAGTACATGCTTGTTTTTTTGAAACAAATGTAAAGGAGTGAGACTTTGCATCAGTACAGATAGATGGAATGTCCTATAGAGGCCATTGCCAAAATACACATGTATAAGGGTTATAGATATGCATTGCTAAGTTTTCTACTTAAATTATATGTTACTTATGGTTTGATATAATTATCTGGATTTACAAACAAAAAAATTCCCTATCATGCCTAAGAATAAGTTTTTTCATTATGGATAAACATTTTGGCCTGAAATGCAACCCTTATACAGATTCCATTTTTTTACTATGAGAAAGACATTGAGGTGCTGGAGTGAGTCCAGAGAAGGGCAATGAATCTAGTGAAGGGTCTGCAGCACCAATCCTCTGAGGAGCAGCCAAGGGAGCTGGGGGTGTTTAGCCTGGAGAAAAGGAGGCTCGGGGTGGCCTTATTGCTCCCCACAGCTGCCTGAAAGGAGGCTGCAGCCAGTTGGGGTCAGACTCTTCTCCCAGGTAAAAAGTGATTGGATTAGAGGAAATGGCCTCTAGTTGCGCCAGGGGATGTTTAGATTGGATATTAAGAAAAAATTCCTCATGGAAAGGGTTTTCAAGCATTGGAACAGGCTGTTCAGGGAAGTGTTTGAGTCACCATCCCTGGAGGTGTATAAAAGACGTGTGGATGTGGCACTTGGGAACATAGCTCAGCAGTGAGCTTGGCATTGCTGGGTTAACAATTGGACCCAATGGTCTTGAAAGGTCTATTCCAACCTAAACTATGCTATGAATCAAGGATGGGTCTTGACCTCTTGCATTAACAGAGTAACTCACTGGATATAGGAACTGGAAATTGTAGTCTTGGGATACTTGTGTTCAGTTTCAGGCCCTGAAGTTTGTCTTGGTACTGGTTACTTTTATTTCCCTGTTAAGTGAACTCCTGAGCCCCTCAGGTAACAATGTTCTGAGTAGAAAGATGAGCATGGACAGCTTGAACAAAATGGAATTTTATTTTGCATTACGTTTTCTGAAAAATATATGTCATACAATTTTTACTAAATGTGTTTCAGATACTGTGCTATTCTAAGCACCTGATTATTCCTGTGTGTTATTAGCTTAAATTCTGGCTTAAACTTTTGCAGGCTGGATGATTAAAAAATAATTATTTATCTTCAAAATAGATCAAAAACTTTTTAATGGGATTCCTAAAATGAATACTTTGTATTTTGTTTCAAGTATGCATATTTATCTCAAGTGATTCTGCTTAGCAAGTAGAATACATATTGTGTGTAACTGAATATTTCATAGATTCTTGTGTCTTCTCTGTTTAATTTTTTTCTGACACCTATCAGTCTATGTAATATATTTCTTGGAACAGATAAAGGTGTAATAATGAACAATTTTGGCAGATGTTTCCTACTAGAACAAGGATTTTTGGAAACTACTCTATGTAACCTTGAAAAGTTTATGCTTTAAAGGAAAAGTTATGACCTTTACATAGATTCTTGTGCCCAAGAGGAAACACAAGTGAAATTATTTCAGGACATGAGGCTTAAGATTTGGCAAAAGCCTTGTGCTTTTTATGCATCAGTGAGACTGGTAAGCAAATAATCATACAAACAAAGGCTGTAGATTATAAGGAAGCCACAAAACTGAATGCAGCCTAAAAATAAACTTGGAGTTCAGCATAGATAATATGCTTCAAATGAAGAATGCAATGTTAAGCAAAATTAAAAGGCAGGCAAGGTCTCAGAGATTACATGTGTTATTGATGGAAACAGGCCAGACTACCAGCTACCAATTATACAATGTTTTCAGTGTAAAACACTGAAATGTGCCAGGTTTCCAGATTTCAAAATTTTGTTTTCAACTTCATTCAGCTCTTGCTTATTAGAAACTCGTGTCCTGCCCCATTCAACAAAGAGCACTCAACAGTGAGCTCTTTTGAACCAGGGAGAAGGCAGAGGAAGCCCCTTACTCCTGACTCCCCAATGGCTTTTAGGGCAATGACAACTCTCACATCCCTCCTGCAGAGACCTCAGAGCCCAGAAGGCTGGGGCAGGTGGGAAAGGGCTGAAAGCAAGAGAAAAGGGAGCCACTTCTGTTGTGAGTCCACACTTCTGGGCCCGAGGACAGCCTGTGGATTCAGGATTGGTCTTGAAGTGACAAGAGCAGGTCGACTAGAAAAATGACACATAAGCAAGATGAAGTAATCCTCTTTCCCTCTTTCTGGGAAAGGGTCAGTGGCAGCTGTGAGCTCAGGCCCAGCTCAGTACAGAGAAGAGCCATGACTGCACACTCCTGGCTTGCCTGCTGGAGTGGGAGCTGCCTGCCTGTTCCTATAATTCCTCTGTGGTGTAATGTAAAGTACGTTTTTAGGGGTGTTCTCCTGAAATACCAAGTAAATCCCAACAATTCTTGCCATGTGTGTGAATATCCATGGTGAATAAATGTTTTATTTAATTTTTAACTGACTTATGTAGTATTTGTTTTGGTAAGAGCCTCTAAAAATGCTGATGAAATAGTTTTGCATCATTCATATATATGTGATCTGTATAAAGGATATATTTATGCTTAAGGAAGTTGGTGTTCTGGATTTATTTGTTTTCTAGGAGGTTTTTTTTTATTCTGTCTTATGATTCATGTGTGTTTTTTATTAACCTGATCTCAAGATTCTCAAGAAGAATAATTCTAAGGAAAAATAAATGTCTTTTTTAATTTTTTTTTTTTTGTCTTATGCAACCTTTTTAATGTTTCATAAAAAGTGCTTAATTTTTTGGCTTTTGCATGAGCTTATTCAAGGAACTAAAAAATCTGCTTAAATAAGGTGTTAATAAATTTTAGTTTACTAAATTTTACAGCCTCTATTAGCAAAATTAGGTGAGTTGAATTCCATGCTAAGAATTTAAATGTGTCTGTCCAGACCTCTTTAAATCACAATGATTGCAAAAAAAAAAGAGAAGTCAAAGTTCTTTTTTTTTTTCTGTATGGGTTTGAAATTCTCATGATATGCTATATCACCCTTCAGAATCTGCACCCATCCTTTTCAGAATCTGTAAAAGCTAAAAAATTATGGGTTTTTTACAATGAAAATTAAATTTCCCATGACATTGTTTACCTCCAGAAATAGGGGTTTTGAGAAAAAACCCTGCAATTATAGACCATGAAATGTGTCTGTAGGTTTGGTCAGAATGAGACACTTCTCTTTATCATATATGGAGATGTGATGATTGTGGACTCAGAAATATGGATTAATTAACATGACTGAAAGATTCATTACAGTTCTGTACAATTGTGGCCACTGACTGCATGTGTTTTGAGTTCTGGAAATAGATGGTAAATGTGTGTGTGTATCTTGAGCAATTTTTCCTGGATTTTACACCTAAGGTAGTCTTCTACTTTATATTTTATATGAGGTGACAGTTTCTATCCAATGATATGAATGGCTTAAATTATTTATAATGACTTGTTAAGATGAGGTGACTTATTATGGGCTTAAACCCAGTGACTGAAAAGTCATAGAAAGAGCATTTTAGAATCATTCTATGCAGTATTGCTAGATAAATGAAGATAAGGTAGATCAATAAAAGATATATTTGCATCTGTGTGCTGGAATTAGGTAAAAGTACACTCTGAAGAATGAATTAGATTTTTTTTCCTGTTATTATCTATCTTATTCTTTAATACCATGGGCTCTTGGATCACTTATCCTGTGTTTCCAACTGCTGTATTTGCAGCAAACAGCTGGTTGCATCCTTAAGCAAAGTTACACTTCTTTGTAACAGCTGGACTGTGAGTGGGATGTTGTCAATGCTGAGCTTTCTCCTAGAGTTTACTTATAGTGAAAAAGAAATCATTCTTGAATGTAACACTTCTGGAGCATCATAAATAAATGTATTTGCAGAAAATTATTGCAGTTTAGTGACTGTGAAGTATTTGTGGGCAAAAGTAAATCAACAATTAATGATCTCTTCTCTTCTGCAGAAAATTACATCAGCAGTTTGAAATGTATAAGGAGCAAGTGAAGAAGATGGGTGAAGAATCACAGCAGCATCAGGAGCAGAAGGGTGATGCCCCAACCTGTGGCATCTGCCACAAAACAAAATTTGCTGATGGCTGTGGCCATAACTGTTCATATTGCCAAACCAAATTCTGCGCGCGCTGCGGAGGAAGAGTGTCTTTGCGGTCAAATAAGGTATGGAGTTACGAGAGTTTAACAGCAAGCTTCTCCTAAACTCAGTATCTCTTATTCAATGCTTGTGAGTCTGAATCACATAACTACTGAAACAGATTTCCTTTAAGGACACGATATCTCCTTCAGGGGCTTTTCAGAAATCTATCTCATTTCGTGTAATTTCCAATTGCACATGAATTTATGACTATGGCTTTTAAGTTAACACATACCATTTTTTGACTAACAAACTCATGCAAGTACATTTCTTTGATTGGAGGATCTGTCTCTATTTGAGAAACAGAAGTATATCTAAGCATCTAGTGATGCTAATACTGAAATATTGATTATTACAAGGTACAGCAAGGATTTGTTTCTTTCCTGCTTGCCCAGGCTCTTCTGTATAAGATTAGTGTAAAATTAGTGTTAGAATATTATATATGATATAATATTGTGTTTTAAAATATTCATTAGCTATTTTATATAGCATACATGCAAATGCATAAACATGCAAATGTTAACCTATTTCTGAAAAATAGTTAAATGCACTAACATATATTGCCACAACTAGTATATTATATAGGTGTTTATTGTATAACAAGGGGTAAACCAGCAATCTGAATTTTTTAAAAGGCTGAATGATAGAGTAAAAAATTTAGCACAACTGATGTAATCACAGAGGACTCTTCTGAGATAATTTTACTCAATATTTTACATAAAATCTTCAAATCTGATATACAGAATCTTTCTCAGATTCTGACAGATACTTGTAGAAGATGTATGACAATATTCAAGCAGTATTATGCTAGTCTTTTGTGGAAACAGATCTTGTAAACAATACAATAATTTATTATTTTAATATTTATTAATGTAGTATTTTTTAATAGTTCATTTCCGTAAGGAATTTTTTTCAGTAATATGCTCATTGCAAATACCATGCAACTGGTAAATATTATCTTTTATAAGGTAGGAGAAAACAGTATACATGTCATACATTTCTTTGCCCATGACTGAAAACTAGGTTTAAATAATGGACTGAAGTTTTTGATTGACAAAGTATAAAATAATAAAAAATATAAAAATATAATATGTATTGATGATTAAGTAATTGAGATCACATGTAAATGTCTCAAATTGCCTTGGTTTTTGTTAGGGTAATTAAAAAATGCTGTCTTCAGTCAATTCACATATTTTATTTGTTGTTTTATAACTACCGAAGTCATGTTGCTAGTAATAAGAGAGACAGTAATTACTGTATTAATCTCATCTGATTATAAACACTAATGAGGACAGATATTTGAGTCATTATGCCTACATTCTTAGAAACATAGTATTAGGAAGAGTGCTTAATTTCCGAATGAAACATTCTGATCCACCATTTAGATTCTCCTTGGGATGGGTCATCGGAACTTGACAGATGACTTCTGACTTCTCTTGACAGATTTCCAATGAGATTCTTCCATAGCCTCTCAGATAATTTATTCCACTGCTTCACCATGCTCACCACAGACAGCATTTCTTACTAACCTAAATCTGTCTTTCAGTAAGCCGACTTCTCCATTCAGTCTGAGACTTCTGCAGCTCTCCTCAGCTGGCATTTTTTTTTCTATTACTGTTGCTAATTTAGTGTGAGTCTTTCCTGCACCTCATTAATTTTTCTTCTAGATAATTTATGAATATGCTGAACAGAGTATCTCTAGATTGATCTCCTGTGAGGCTTCACTGGTGATACCTTTCCCTTAAAAAAACCTGACCATTTATTCCTGTCTTTTTCTTCTCATTCTTTCATAGTTAAGTTTTCTCATGGATGAGTTTATTCCTATTCCATGGCAGCTGAGATTCTTTAAAAGCCTGTAATCCCAACTGAGCAGTAGGAATAAATCCCTTTTTCTCACTTTCTCTGTGACTACTTGAAAGAATTCTAATACATGTAACAGACATGAATTCCCTCTACTAAAGCCGTTCTGACTTTTCCACAGTTTTTCATAATTTATTCATATGCTTGCTATTTTTATCCTGTAATCGGGTTTCTAAAAATCTGTTCAATGTGGATGTCAGACTCATATGTCTATTCTTTGATTGATAAAATATTGGAACTCCTTAAAAATAATGTGGTATTTTTGCCAACTTTCACACTTCTTATCAATGAAAGACTGTATTGCAGTTAATAATTATTTTAGACTGGAGATGCTTTACACTAACTATCATCTAATTTTAAAAGTTTGTTACTTTTTTTTTGTTTACTCACTTTATAGCTTCTCTTTCTGAAATATCAGTTCAAAGTATGTCCTCCAGTTTATTCTTCATAAAATAATATTCTAGAGTAAGAATCTTCCTTATCACTGTGAATATAAACAAAAAAGATCTAGTTCAGAAAGACTGTGGAAATCTCCTATTTATGATCTGTTTTATGCCTACACTGATTATTCTATTAAAACTATTTTGTTCTACCAGAATTTACTAGAATTCATTATTTTGTCTTTTCTTTTCTGGATGCAACTTCAACTTCTTGAAGGATGCCTTCTAATAACTTCCTGTTTTAACTTTGCTTTCTTTGGTGTTTGTAGACATTTTTGACACATTATATATATGTATGTGTGTGTATATATATATTATATATATATATATTATATATATATATGCTATATATATATATATATATTTTATATTTTATATATATATAATATATATATGCTATATATATGCTATATATATATGTGTGTGTGTGTATATATATATATAGTTTAGTGCAGGCCAGTATTGGCAGTATGCACCTCAGATGATGGAGAATTGCACAGAACACTTCTCTCTCTAAGGTCTCAAGGCTAGCTACTGCTTAGAAGGTTCATGGCCATGAGTAGGAGCAGGGCAGGGAAATGTTTTGGCTATTTTCAGAGCATTAGATTAGGATCCTCAAAATGTTTGGATGACTTATTCCTTTTCCAGTTTTGTTAAAGTTTCTGAAATATACAAACATTAGCATTCAGTTCAAGCTGTACAAAAGTTATCGTTATGTGGGAGTTCCTAATAGATCAAACAAATAAAACTGATAATGGTGGCACTTTGCTTCTCTACAGTTTATTATCTTGGTGAGTAGAGTATACTGCCAGGATGGGGGCCTAAATTTCAAGGGAGTAAGAAACCTTGAACAGTAATCTTTTATGTGTATGAACAGTTTCAGATTGATTAAAACTGAAATAATAAATCCTGTGAGAGCAAGAAGTAATTGCTCTTAGTAGTAAGAGTACCACTGATATATAAAATATACCACTGTTCTGTTTTAAAAGTTATATACTGATTTATATAGGGAAATGCACATTGAATGAGGCAGTAGATGGCAGAATAAGGTTTATGCAGGTGAGACATTTAAATGCTAAAGTGTTGGAATAATACAGCTTCCAGATTGATACAAGTTTGTGTGCAGTGAATATAAATTTTAGCAGCAGAAAGGCAGTTCATAAACTGACCTTTCACTTGTCCAGAAACAAAGAAAATGCCTTTCTGAGAAGTTAATTTAATGCATGCTGAATACCTTTCAGGGTATTTGGCAACCTGCAATCACCTGGAGACAATGAAACATCCTTCTTTCTTTGTGTTTGAAGAACAAATGTAAGATTTTAAATTGTTCTGTAGGACCCAACAAGAACATGAGAAACACATAAGGTGTAAGTAGGGAACTTCTCTCAGTTTCTTGGTTTGGTGAAAGCTTTGCATTCTGATTATTTCCCTGGGGCTATTTGATTTTGAGAAAACTATGAAGTTCCCTTTGCTGAATGATTCCAACTGCAGGCCTTGCAATGTGACCATTTGTATGGAGTTGCAACACAAAATTGTAGCATACTTTTGCTAATCCATTTAATTCTGTTGAGAATTAGCAAGCACCAAAGACTTAGTCTGTCACAATCAGGTTTTCTAAGTTACAAGGATTTGGGATAAACCCAATTATTTGCTGTGCATACAAAGAAGTAGGTCTTTGGAAGATGGTGGTTTGACTTTGCATGTCTCTACAGAAGACACAGAACATTGCAAACATGAGGAAAGGATTCCTCTAAACCATGTGTGTGGGATCGGAGTTTTTTTTTTTCCTTTTTTAGTTTAATCCATTTTAAACATTTAACACTTGTAAAATCTGATAACCTACAACTGTATTCATCTTTCTGGAGAACAAGTATCTCTGAAAAAAAAGGATGTCAGTGGTAAATTATTCCAAAGACAATCTCTTATTCAGAAGTCGTAAATTCACAATTGAAAGTGTAAAAAACTTATACTTCTCATTAGGATAGATTTCACATCTCAGTCACCCCACAAATAGAATAGTTTTGTACTATCAAATATATTGAAGACTTTCCAATCTTAAATCTGGTCCTGATTATATTGGAACAATGTTAATGCCATAGGGAGCATCTATGACAGTTAAGACACCTCTAAACGATGATCATTGTAAAATAATAAAAAAAAAACCCATTGTATTTGAGGTGATCAACCTTTTAATTAATTTGAACATTATACCCAAAATTCTCAGGGCTACAGTTCAGCTGGTATACATCATGGTCCTTAGTAGCTTTCTCCATTCCTTTCCCAGTGGAGTTTGGCTTCTCTGATGATTATTTTGATTGTTCAAAAAACCCCTGTGATTTTAATACAAGCTATGTGGATATGATCAGTCCCTTCAAATGACAACTGCACAAACTATTTCTGTTATTAATTTCATTTATTTCAAACTATTTACATTTCATAGCTCTTTTGATGTCATTAAACAGCAAATGATAGTCTCAGTTTCAACAGAGGCTGCAAGTTTGAACTCTTCACTACTTTAAAGTTTTCATAAACCCTAGAGGTTGTTATGATCCTGATACAGTGAAGAACTCGCAGTTTTACCCAGACTGATAATTTTAGGCAGTTAAGGTGAGAAAAATGCAGTCTTGAAGAGTAGCTTTGGCTCATGCAGTCAGATGCCAAATTGACCTTGTAACAGATCTTTTTAAAAATGGATAGAGTATAGACACTGACTCATTCTAGTTTTATTTTGAGTATAGGATGGAACTCCACTAATTTTGCTTTCATTACCACTACTAAAATATACCTGCATTTTCGTGCGGAACAGGGCAAATACCACTGAAGTCAGACTGATTTGTTGCTTTTTTAGCATTAGTTCTTTGAAAAATGAATTGAATGATTTTTCTAATGTCTTTGCTATTGAAATGACTGACTAGGCTGTCTTTCATAGTCAGTCGTGTCATTGTTTGCAGTGTATTGCTAGGAACTCAAAAATGTTTGACAATGTGTGTAGAGGAAGCTAAGAGGCTGGAGGTAGTCTCTAGGTGTTTGGTACAGTGTGATGGCTTATCTTGAACTTCACATATCTTTATATTTTGTGACTTGTTTCTGAATAGAGATTCTACATCCTGGATGTAACTCAACATAGGTTGATTGTGTGAATCAAGTCTTGGTTACTGTTATGATCGAAGTGTGAATGATAAGATTTTGAATTATGCCTATGGATTATAATCCTCTTGGGTAGTAGAGTGTATTTCTTCAGAGGTGAGGATGAGAAATCAAGGCTCTAGATGTTTCCATATAAAAGTTAAATAGATGTTTCCATGTATCTAAGCACTACTGCCTTTCTTACTGCAGTGGGACAAGAAATGCTGCTAGGAAAGTATGAGAGCAGCTGGTGCTGAGCAGAAAAATATGTCTCTGTGCACAGGATGATAATGTATGGATAGCCTGCCATTTAGATCGCTTCAAATGCTATTTACTATTTGTATAACTCAGAATACCACCAAAACCCATAGCATCTTTGAAAATACTTTAATCTTTTGCCACTGAACATAAGATCATAGAATAAATTGGGTCATATGGGACCTGTGGAGGTTTTCTAGACCAATCTCCTGCTCCACGCAGGATTAACTTCAAAGTCAGATGAGGTTTTTAGGACCGTGTTCAACTGAATTGTAAAAACCTCCTAGGACAGAGAATCCCTTTGGACAATCTCTTTCAACGATTAACAACTCTTGTGATATTCTTTTTTTCTTACATCCAATACAATCCTTTGATTGCTGCATTTTATCACCTGTGCATCTTCAAGAAAATTGTCTTTGTGTTTCCTATACCTAAATATTAAATAGTTGAGAAATGCAAGTAGTTTCCCTCTTCCTACATCCTTCTCTATCCCAGCCTTCTTTAGGCTAAACAAGCATATCTCCCTCAGTTTCTCCTTGTATATTGTGTGTTTTACTGCCTGACTGTCTTGTTTGGCCTCTGTTGTATTCTCTCCTGTTTGTTTGTAACTTTAGGATTGGAGGGAACTTAAGCCTTCTGTAAGAGTTACATGTTATAAAGTTACATGTCATACAGGTATCAGAACAACAAATCCATAAAATGAATTGTCACCCTTTTTTGGTAAGCAGTTGTATTCCCAGCACAGCCAATGCTTAATGAAGTGCCTATATTTAGTCTCTGTATTGGCATGGGAAATTAAGATACCAGGTAAAAATCATCATTCTTCATTCAAAAAATTGGGGAATGTTTTTGACTGAATGCATTCTAAATATTTTTTTCTAAAGTATTATACCATTTACAATTTTAGAAAGCTAAAAAGACAATTTCTTCAAGGAAAATAACCAAAAAGAATGTTTGTATTTAATATTATTTAATATTGATGGGTATGAAAAAGAAAGTATATATGTTACAGATCTGGCATGTTATACAGTGAACACTTGTGGCAAACTCTGTTTCCTTGTGCTTTATAACTCCAGTATTTTAAAGATCTGTTGAGTGGCTAACATGCAGTTATGCCATTTTGAATACCCTCTATCTGTCTGTAATAAACATTACTAATTTCACTGAACTCTTTGCAAGTGCAAAACATTGAAGAATGCTAATAATTTGCAATACTGGGGTCCAAGGTATGAGCTAAATGCTGCATCCTTTTGATGAGATGACCCATTTGTTCTGTGAAGATAATTCGGACATAACTCCCAAATTATTTTTATGAAAATGATTTCCTTTGTGCATTTTTGTACAATTTTTAAATGTATAAGATTGTCTCAATTTCACTCGTGAAAGGATTATGAAAATTATTAAAATTACCTATTTTTTTCTATATCTCCTTTACCTCTAGGGAAAATAAGAAAGATATATATTACTTCCTTTGATATTTATTTGCTTATCTTAGTAAAAAATACTACAACTTGCTTTCAAAATGAAAGTGACTCTTTCCTTATTTGTGTTTTGTTTCTTTGTTTTTCCCCTCCTATCCTTTCTTTCTTGCTTTCGTGGATATGAACTCCAGGAGGACAAAGTGGTTAGAGCCTTTTTTCTGTTTAAAGTTATTTTCTTTTGTGATAGACTTATTTCCTGGCCTACATTTGCTTTCATTTACACAGGTGTAATTCTTGCTGAAGGCAAGGGGAGTTACTGTCATTAAAATGAAAGCAATGCTTGGCATAAAAGGCTTACCTGTTTTTCAAATAGCTTACTAATAATCTGTGAGTTGTTGTGAGCAATATGCATGATATTCCTCTCTGTTTGCAGCTTTTGTGAGCATGTCCCTGCCTTTCCTTTGCTTTTGCAATATGATATGTGCACAGTTTAAAATAGTTAAATGTCATTTGTGTCACAGATGTTTCTTTGATAAAATTCGTTTGTGTTCTTGTAGAAGTGACATAAAGTGATCATAATGATTTTTCCACTCTGTATCACTGATATGTATGCTCTCAACGTTTTAGCTTGCAATTTTTTTTTGGCATGGTAGTTCAGTTCTGATTTTCAATGACAATACAATTAGATACCAGTAAATATTAAGAAAATGTGTTTATCCTAAATGTTTAGGAATATGCCAGCAATGTCATAGAGTAATCCACTAATATAAATTATTTTCTAAACTGGTTTGTAGGCTTTCCTTAAATATAGTGCACATATTGTATTCAGCATAATGTTGAAATAATGTTAAACGTTATGCATGTCACTGACATTGTTTGTCTTGATAATATTACATACACAGTAAATACTTTAATCTTTTACTTTAGTGATATTTAAAAATGGTTGTATAAATCTGAATTTGAGAATAAGCCTGGATATATTTCAAAATTTTACCAAATTAGTGTAATTTTTAAAAAATATCAGAATTGAGAAAACTACATGAGCTAGCATAAATCTGTTCTTCCATGAAAGTCTCTGCTGTACTTTAAAGAACTGAAATTGGAAAAACAACTTGCAGTGCTTGGCAAACAAGTTCCTGTATGAGATGGAATAAAGACGTTATTTAGTGTTCATATACTTTTAGTTAGTATATACAGAAAATGGTTTTTCTATAACAAAATGTAGTTTTTTTCCTACTGATAGAAATGTCAAGACTTACATTTAACTTGCACATTTGGTTCAGAATTACTTTGCTTCATACAGAAGTTGTAAGCCATGTGCTGTTGTTACCATTTAGGATATATCTTTAGTAGTGGGCAAGTGACATTTGAGGTGGCCCATTCACTGGTGTCCCCGTCTGTTAGAGAGCACATAGCTTTCTTTTGGCCTACATCATCAGAGCTTTTCACAGTTAAAAGGCTGTGAACTTATAGGAGCCATGAAGGAACACCTTGTAGAATACAGAGGTAGCTGTAGAATACAAAAAGTAGATGAAAAAAGGGAACAATTTTCTCCTTGACGATATCACCCTTTCAGTATAATCTTGTGAGTAATTGATGCTGCCAACAGTATTCCCAGAGTCAGTCCAACAACTGATGTCTGTGATATCATCTGTGCTGGAGCCATGTCAAATACGAAATTCACCTGGAAAATAAAATAAAATAAATAAAAGAAAATACTTGTGAAGGAGGCTGCAGTAACAAGGTGCTAAAGATAAAGCTATTATCTAGCTTTACCATGTACATGTGTTAAGGAGGAAAGGGACAGGAATTTCCATAGCTAATCAACTAGTAAGATTTTTCCATGAATAGGGACAGTAGCTCAAGATGCTTTATGTAATTTCTGTTTCTGCTGATTTTGAAATAGATGTTTTAGAAGTTATGAAAGCAGAAAAAACAACAAATATATTAAGTCAACTTTTTCTCAGCTATAAACACTGTAAAGAAAGGCAAGCAGTGGTATTATTCTTTATATTTTAGTACTAACTGTAAGGTTAAAAGTGGCGGTGTATTGAAAGCAGGTACAACCCAAAATAGCTACTTCAATATAAACAGTATTTTTTTATCTGATATAGCATTTACCGGTAGATTAACACACCCAGTGAAACCTTAGCATTATTTATCTTTCATTTTCCAGTTTTAGTGTAGAAGATGTGAATTCCAGTATTTCTTAAAGGGTCTATTCTGTATTTTGTAAACATAGAATGGCAAGTTCAATAGGAAATGCTCCTAAATAACGCTACAGATACTTGGTGACTGTTGATGGTTTGTTGACCCAACTAAAAAACATGGATTTGGAAAATGAGATGTTTTCAAAGCATCAAGTCTGTAAAGAGTTAGAAACATATTTTAGTGTGTCCTCTGTAGAAATCTTGTTACATCTTTTGATAAAAATTAATAGTGTAGGGAGAAGCTGGGATTACACACAATGTTGATTAAAAAACCTGAACCACACAGCAATTTACTGGTGCTGTGAAGGGTGGTGGGGAATGGAGTTAGACATGGATCCTGACTGTGTTTTAATGTTGTAGTTGTACCATTAAACATGCACAGAAGGGAGCTTATACTACATGTCCTTCTCCTCCACTTGTGAGACCCCAGCAGGAGTGCTGTACCCAGCTCTGGGGTCCTCAGCACAAGAAGGACATGGACCTGTGGCAGTGAGTCCAGAGGAGGGACACTAACATGATCAGAGGAATGGAGCACCTCTCCTGTGAGAACAGGCTGAGACAATTCTGCAGGCTGAGCAATCCCAGGAGGACTATGGGGAGATCTCATAGCAGCCTTCCAGCACCTAAAGGGGTTCTGCAGGAAAGAGGAGGACAAACATTTTTAGCACAGCCTGCTGCAATAGGAAGAGGGGAATATGGTTTTTGACTGAAGGAGGGTTAGTTTGTACTAGATACGAGAGAAGCTTTTTACAATGTGGGAGGTAAGAGAGGTGATGGAGTGGGGTTCTGAGCAATCCAATCTACTTGAAGATGTTGCTGCCCATAGCAGGGGGTTGGACTGTGTCGCTGTTGAGCCGCTAGCAGAGAAAAGAACCCAGTTCTCAGTGGCAAGAAGGAAAGACCTTTATTGTTTTGATTTCATCATATATATAGAGTTTTCAAAGGTCACCCAGATTGGTCAGTCAGAAACCTCCCCCTAGGCCTGATTGGCCAGGCTTGCACCGTCCAAATCCTGGGACACTGTTTTCAATAACATCCAAACTTTTTTTTTATTTATAAAACACAAAAGGAATTCTCATGGGAAAGACCTGTGCTAGCCACAGGACTGCATGAGTTTTAAAGGTCCATTCCAACCCAAACCATTCTATGGTCCTGTGATATTAATATCACTTCAGAGTTTACAGCTCACTGTGCCTTTTCTCACACAGAACCTGGGAATGACTCATGAATGTCTCAGTCCTTCATTACGCAGGTATTTAAAGAAGTACTTTTAGAAAATCGACACCCCAGTGTGCCAGAAAGGAATAATTTACATTAAGATTAAAAGAGTAGGATCATATCTGAGAAGGAAGCAGCTGATGCTTTAAAATTGAGAAATAGTGTGAATTTTTTCCACTTTCTGGATGATTTTTCTTTAAGAAACAAAGATACATTTTTAACAGATTTCCTACATTTCTGTCACTATTTTTCAGTCAAAATGTGACTGGGAGGTAGAGGTTTCTTTGAGAAACCAGAGTCAATTAAGGCTGCTAAAAATGAAGTTGATTTCAAAAAATAAAGATACACAGGATTATCTCCCTTTTACTTAGATTTTGACAATTATAGTCCTAATCAAACAACTTTATAGAAATGAACAACACCATTAGCTAGAGTAGTGAAATTGCATGACTATATTACTGAAAATTATTGAAAGTGTGATTAAACAGATGAAGAACTAGGAAGCGCAAACAGTTTGTGCAAAAATATATCTTAATTTCAAGTAGTAGGAAATGAAAAAGTGATAGAATTTTTAAATTTGTACTGAATGTTATCCTGAATTCTGAAACCTCCACCAGTCCTAGGAATTTACAGATTTTTTCTTTTCTAAAACAATTCTATGTAAAATTACAGCAGAAAAGATAAAAGACAGATATCATAGGGCATTATTCTCCATGCCTTAGTCTTATTGCAGTTAAATCTTCCTATTCCCCAGTTTTTCTTCACCATGTTCCAAAGTAATCAACATCATTATTTCAGTTAGGAGAGACGGAGTTGCTGATGTTAATGTTTTCTGTCACTTTTGTGAAAACATCATCGTTAAAAAGCAAAGTTTTCTCATTTTACTTCTGCCATTCTGAACAGATCCTGGGCCCTACCAAGTGCCCTATTATTTCTAAGCCATCTGTGTTGTTGGCCTGTACCTCCACAGCACCCAACAACTTTCTCACCTGGAATTGCACAAATGTGACAAATATTTGTGGAAGCCATAGGTTACTTCTACCTCTGCCTTCTTGCTGTTGGAACAACAGTTGGGTAAACTTGACACTTAAATCAAGCTGATTTTGTGTCTTATGAAGAAACACACTCTCATCAAGATTTTCATGGGCTGTGTATGATCTATGTGGTTTTTTTTAACAAAGTAATAAGTTAATTTTCAGATCTCTAAAATTTGGAAAAAACCCTTTTTCAGAAAGAGACTCATAAAACCACTAGAATATTTCCTATACTCATGATATCTCTGACAAGAGTATCCTGTACCAGCTATTATATAGGACATTTTTCTGAGATATCTCTTTGCTGTGGGAAGCTTAATGATCTTCTTTAGCTCTTGAGTATTGTCTTTCAGATTGGGATCTCTAAAAGTCATTTGGAGGGTTGGCAATTTAGACCTTCCTGCCTTGGGCCACTTGTCTGAGCCTGTTCTCTGAACCTATTTCTCATGTTTCCATTTATCTAAGCTGCTCTCCTTTATCTTGCTGCTTAAAAACCACACGCAGATATGTTTCTTGCTTAAGAATGTACAGAAAACTGACTATGAGAGCGAGTCTGAAAATCTTTTCATATTTGTACTGATGTATTAGATGAGCAAGGGTTTATATGCCCAAAAGCTTGTATAATTTTTTTCACCCACAACAGTCAGTGTAAAAGACACTAGTTCCTCTTGTAAACCTTGGCCTTTGCATGTACACTGTGGTAGTGTAATTTTATAGTACAGAAATTAGAAGTAGCTGTCTTAGTTAATACTGAATTTCTGAAAAGCACTGGAGGTGATTTAGAGAGAGCCTGGTGAAACTAGAGGGAGCAGTTTTCATTTTGCTAGCTATGTTTCCTATCCTGATAGCACTAGAAATTTGTCTTTTAGCTTCAAATTGTTCAAAATAGATTAATTTTCCACTGAAATTCTTCTTCAAGCTATCCCAAAATAATCTTTTCTTAAAGCACGTATGGAACCATTGCTATAACAATAAAAACTATATCACATCAATAAATTTTCACTTTTGTTCAAATTAATAGAGAAAGAACAATTATAAATAGCATAGCAATTCTGGAACCAGAAGATGAAACAGTTTTTGAGCAGTGAGTTTTATTTGCCACCTGTTGCAATATTCAGAAACCATACCATGTGCTATTAAGTTCCAGGTGTAGACCTTTATCAAAGTAGCTCAGCAAATTCCTTATTTCAGTCCCAGGTGTGTAACAGCACACCTAGGACTCTTTGGACACAGTTAGACATTATGGCACAGCAGGGGATGGTATAAATGTTTAATTATCTAGATTCAGCTTCAGTGGCTGGAAACCAGTGCCTATATATATAAATAATGAAGACATTGCTAGTAATAGAGTAAAGCAGCAAACCTCCCAAGGTGTTTTTTTCTTTCCCCTTCAATTGTTTACTTAGAGCTTTATTTAGCTAATGTTTTCAAGGAACAGTTTAGTGGTAGGTTGAAGAATTAAATGAAAAAGGCCTTGCATCTGGGCTAATATCTGTTTACTGTTTAGATCTGATGTATGAAAAAGGAATTTAAATGGCCTGCTTCTGTTAATATATAAAATATTGTATGAACAGGCAAGACGGTTATACAGCATAGTGTGAGTGCATTTAGCTAGACATTTTCAGTAGATGTTGAACTTCAGTGCATTCAAAGAAAAATTTCAATAAATGTGAAAAATCTTATGTTTAAACAAGATGTCACCTATGAACTATAAACAGGGTATTCAAAAATTAAAACTTCCTTGGTTTGAAGTGTTATAAAGATGTCTTCCCTCAGCATCAAGAAGATCTACAGAAAAGCCTGGATTTCAGGTAGCTAATTCAATTTTAGTCAATTTATGTGTGTTACTGTTTGTGGCTTTTTGAAAATTAGTTTCATGTAGATCACAAGGCTTTTTTAGCATTTTGGATCTGCAAGAAATAAAATACCAATACTTTGTAAACCAAATACATAAATAAATTAACAGGATTTCTGTCTGATATTGGGGATAATATGCTTTCACAAAATAAATCCCTACAATGTTTTCATACTGATAGAGTCACAGATGTATCTTTATTAAGTGGGAATCTGATTATTTTTTTTTCACTATGTATACATGTGTTTCCCATTTATCGTTAAATGTTTAACGTAATTGGTCAGTGTTAATCACTAGTGTTCATTTGACCTGTTCATCTTTCAGTTTCAGTGTAATTGCTACATAACTTCAGAGCCATGACCTGTTTAATTAATGTGTTCTTGCTCTCAGATACTTAGTCATGTGATTATGAAAGATGATATTTATTGCTGTTAGCTATTTGAATTTCTTACAGTTGTAGGTAGGCAAAGTGTGGTATCTTTCTAAGACATTAGAATAGTTTAACCTCTACATTGAAGATTGGGAGAAATAGGCATTTGAACCCTATGTGGGCACTTGCCTAGTGTCTGTTTGCATTCAATACTAGTTAATTTTTAGATTATAGCATCATGATGATGATATATTTTTTAACAAATTGGTTTTGTTCTGTAGGTGTGAAGCAAATTCCTCTTACTTTGCTTCAAATTATTTTTTACTTTTACCTTATCCTTGTTTGGCTCTATTTATCATTGACATCATTGTGAGTGGCCAAAGAAAACTTTCAGTGTAGTGAATGTCTGACTTCAGAAGCTTGGGGGGGAGTTGATTGTTTCCATTTTTCTTAACATTGTTGTATAGCAAAAGTGAAAATTAGTTCAAGATTTAGCCTAAATTTTCAAACACCAATCTCAAGTGCTCCTTAAAAATGTCTAAAAAACTATATTTTATTCAGGAGAAAATGCTTTATTATTATGGCTCATGTTGCAAAAGATTTTTTGGTCATAATTTATATTTCCAGAGTCCTTCTAAATTAATATAATTGTTTTTGTTTTATAGCTTATTCATCTCTTTATCTTAGCTGGCTATTTATAAAAGACTTTGAAATAAAATAGCTATGATTCTAGAATGTTAGACTTCTGGAATTATATTGTACCAAAAGCTTAACAAAATGCTATAGATATATTTAGTGTCATGAATAGGATTCTGGTACTGTCATAGGTAAGGGTTTGTTCATGCCCCAAGTCCACAGAACAGCTGCCTGCCATTACTGGAGGGAGAGCATGCCGCCAGTCACAAACTCACACTTAGCAGCTAGGGAAGAAAAAGAGGGCTTTATCAGAGAGAAATAGACCACCATCTTCACTTTCCAGGGACTTAAATATGGGTTAGGTCTGGTCCAGAATTGGGAATTAAAACACGTATGACTTCACCTTCTGAGAAGAGTAAAATTCTTAAAGAAACAATTGTGTCAGGATTTAATCTCAACAAAAGAGCCTGTTTAACCACTTTTCTTTCTAAAGCCCCAAACATTTAGTCTAGCCTATTTGTAGAAGCTGCATGTGGTGTCTTCACAGAGCTGACTTGCTTCCCTCAACATTATCTGTAGTGAATATTGAAAAAAGGAAGGGAGAAGCAGAAGCCATATGGAGGTGTCAAGACTAAGTGGTTTGTCAGGGTAAATTGATAAGAGCTTCCAGTTGTGAGCTGGAATGTAAAACTACACAGACAATTTAAAAAGAATTCCTAACAAACTACATGCTTTTTTTAAGGCAAATTCAGGGTCCTTTCTAAGGCACAGACATGGTTTCCAGGATATACTTCTAGAAGGCCCTTTAGTCTTGTGAGAGCTTCAAATACTGATGCAAAGTTTTTGGACAAAATTCTTTTTATAATTCAGTAATCTTTTAAAAGTATGCCACTTAGTTGTTAGCTGCAAGTTGAAATTGTAGTTTGGGTGCTTTTTTGAAGAGAGATTCAGTTATTGATGTTCTTCAAGACACTTAGTCCATGACTTGTTTGCTGTTCTTACTTCATCTGGATTCTCATATTAAGAGTTTGGAAGGACATGAAAGACTTATTAAGGTATGACTGCTTTGTACTATCAGTTCACATACACATAATGTGTATGTAAAAATTTTACTATGATATATTTCACTTTTCCTGCAAGAAGGAATGATGCAAAAGAACTAAAAAGCAGCAAGTGGTCATTAAACGGTAGATAGAATGATCTGAGTGAATTTGAAATAGAACTAGTTTTAGGGAAGGTGATAATTCTCACTTATAGAACTTTCAAAGCCTGCTAATTTATACTAGTAGAAAAGGGGAAGCATTCACCTGGCTGTCTCTGCTGAAGTAGCAGAAGGACTTTGCATATGTGGAATTTGTAGATATTTTAAAGTAAGAAATAATTATGAAAGTACAGAGACATGTCAAGATATATAAAATAGAAATATAGGCAGTTAACTATATTTGCTTCCCAACAAAGTAGATTATTTGAATCTGAATTAAAAAAAAGAAGAAAAAAGAGCTTTATTTAATTGTTCATAACTTCCTTTTTTCCTTTTGTTAAATATGATTGCTCCCTTCAGCATATCAATAGCTGTATATACCTGACTGTGTTAGGTGTCACTAAGTCTGTTGCTTTTTTTGCCCTCAGTCTCCTATTCTATTTTGCAATTCATGAAACAAACATACTGGTGTACATATATTTTTTTAAATGTTAGATATTCTTAGTGTTCTGTCAGGGTTAACTGTGGCTGCATCTAATGCAGGCATGAGATGTGTAGCTGCTGTAGCATGCAGCTCAGTGTGGGTTTCCAGGCTGGGTAACACAGCATTCAGAATTGGTGAAGGGAGGTGATTGTCCCACCATGCTGTGAGCTGGTGTGGCTTCACTGAGTGCTGTGTGCAGTTTGGGGCACCACAGTGGACAAAGGACAGCAGGCTGGTAGAGAGAGTCCAGAGAAAGGAGATTAAAGTGGTGAAAGGGCAAAAACTGATGAGTAGTGGCTGAGGTCACTCGGCTTGTCCTGGTTGGAGAAGAGAAGGCAGAGGGGTGACCCCATTGCAGTCTATGGCTTCCTCACAGGGATGGGGAGGTGGGCTGGGGAGCTTTGGATTGGACATTAGGAAAAGATTCTTCACCCAGAGGGTGGTTGCTCAGGGGAGCAGCCTCCCTGGAGAATTGGCCATGGCACCAAGCCTGTTCCTGGAGCGTCTGTATAATGCTCATAGAAATATGGTTTTGTTTTAGGCGGTCCTTTGAGGAGCAGAGTTGGAGTCAATGCTCCTTATGAGTCCCTTCCAACTCCACATATTCTATGGTTCTGTACGTTTTATATTTTGTCTGAGAGCTGTGCTGCTGTGGCACTACATTGTTAGAGCCCAGGCAGCAAGTTCAGTAAAACTGAAGAATGTTTATGTGGGATTCAATACAGCAGAAACTACATGATATGCATCTCAATTTTTCTATTACCATAACATTACATTAGAGTTGCATCTTTCATTTTTCTCAGACAATTTCAGTAATGAATGATGACACAGATGATATAAATGGTGTAATTCTCTTGATTTCGATTTAGTGCCATCTGCATACAGACCCCAGGCTTATTGTGGTCTTGTAATGTTTCCTCCCCTTTGGCCCCTTGTTGATGTTGATATTGTCTTCTATTTCTAAATAACCTGTGAACACTTAGTGCCATTCATCTCCAGACAATTTACAAGCGTTAATTAATGAATATGCTCAGCACCTCTGAGCTGTAGATAATTTGTTATTAGCTTGTCCCTTAATGAAGCTGTGACATCAGTACAGATTTTTGAACACAAGGAATTATAAATAACATCTAATTGAGACTTTCAGGAAACAAAAATCTCAAAATGAAATTGCTTTAATATATTTGAATATTATTTGACATTGCCTTTGAGAGTAAAATCTTGGTAAAATAAAACAACTTGGAAGTGTCATTTGGATTATTTCTACTTTGTCCCAGATTTGGTGGAAAACAAATATTTAGTATAATAATAGCTCATATTAATTAATTGTTATTAAAATACATAGGAATATAAGAAAATTTTGCAGTAATGTTTTATTTTAAAAAAACCCTTAATATTTTTAGACATTCTGGATTTGTTCAAGACCTGTTAATATTAATCACTTCACCAGAAAATTTTTGAAAACTAGTAATTCCAATGCCTATTTGTATTAACTTATTCCAGCCATAAATGCTTATTTGTATTTCTTTACCAAAAATTTAAATGTCTTTCCTCAATCACAAATTTCTAATCCATGAGCAAAATTGCTCTAACAACAGTCTTTACAGAAAGAATTATTTTTTGAGGAATTGAAGGAAGAGATAGGCAAAAACAATTGGACTCAGGAGTTCAGGGAACTTGGTTTTGTGCAGGGATGGCTAAGGATTAGTGTAAAAAATGTTACTTCTTTGCAGAATCTTAAATTATACTGGACCACCTAGAAATTACTGGTTAAACTGAAACACTGAGGATTAATTGAATAAAGAAATGGAGGAGAAAGCTGTAAACAACTTCCTAGCTGAGTTCCTCAAGCATTAGTCCTGGGGAAGACCTTTAATATTTTCACGAGTGGCCTTGGCATGGAGAGCAAGAATGCTGTAATTAAATCCATTGGTTACACAAAGTCTGATACTTATCAGTGCTGGGGAGCAATGGGATACTGCACAATAGAGAACCAGGTGACCTTGTGAACTCCCAGAGTGAAAATGAGCGAGATAAAACAGCACTAAGTGTAAAGTCAGGAATTTAAGCACTAATGAGGATTTCTACTCTGAACTACAGGCCAGGAGTTCCTCTGTGTCTCAGTGCTGATCAACAATCCTGAATTCTGCTTTTCATAGCAGGGTGACTGAGTCCAAGCTGCTTATTAGGAGCAGTTTTTTCTCCATGCTGTTCTCCTCCACTGTGTGCTGGCATTGTCTGGGAGATGCTGGTTAGCAAAGGCCTGACTGTGCCAGGAAGCACAAGAATTAGCAGGCAATCCTGGGCCGGTGCCTGGCCCTGTGACAGGGTTATGTCTTGCTAGTATAGGCATAGTCTCAAAGAGCAAAATCTATTTGCTCTTGACAAGTGAAAGCAGAGAGGGTATGAGATGGGTCACTATAAAAACTTCAGTCAGCAAACACTGAAGAGAGAAAGGAACTATTTACACTTAATGACAATACTGATACAAGAATAAACAGCAATGAACTAGTTTGGAATATGTGAGCACTGGAAATTGAAAGGCATTCTCTCCATTGTAACTATAGGACTTGGGAAAGCATTTTGACAGATTTTGTCCTTTTATTTATAGTTAATTTTAAGATGAAAGTTTATTAAATTATGAAGTTTAAAAAAAAATTAATTGAAACTGCAGGAAACTGGAAGGACTCCATGAAGTTTCTTTCAATCCAGTATTCTTATTTAGTGACCTTAAGTTTCCTAAGAAAAGTGCAGGAAATATGTGCTCAGTTCCCTTTTTTTTTTTTCTGAGACTGCTACAAATCAGAAAATTTAGTAAATGTGTAACTTAGTCAACTGTACATTCTCAATATATTAAGTAATTATTCAACTTTATGAAGTTAAAGATATCCTTTGTGAACCATGTTGTAGACTGTTCACTTAGAGCAGGTTTATTTCGTGCCAAACCCACTGCAATTATTTAATAAACCCTCATGGCCCTGTGGAGTACTGTGTAGACTTATGAATTCCATTTTGGAAGCAGTGCAGCTGTATTTGTTGAGACATAATATTGACCAGTTTGTACTATGTCCAAATCACACCCAATGTCACAATAGCCATTTTCTCACTGGAAGTCTGTACACCAATCTAGTTCTTCATGAAATCATGAAAGCTCATGAAGGAGCTGAGTGTGGTCAATATGCCACTGTGAGGGAATAATGCACTGTCTTCATTGGCATGGACAGGACAGTGCTGAGTTGTGCCTGTGCCATAATGAAAAAACCAAATGTTTGCCTTTATATATCTTGAAGAATATCAGATATTTTATTCATGAGCTTCTTTTTATACAGTATATTTTAGGAAGAATGTGCTCTGGCATATATTAACACTAGATTAGTGTTCTGACTAACAGTTTCTAGTCCTACTGTGCGTGTGAAGGTTTTTTTTTTCCAATTTTTTTGAACTTAAATAATCTGTTTTCCTAGTCAAATGTCTTACTTGATAATTGTACTCTAGGTTGAAAAAATGTATGAAAAAAGCTTACTATTATATGTCTTAAGGATAATGAAAAAGTGATGCAAAAGAGGCACTCTCCATTAGGATAAGGTCATCAGTAATACAAAAGAGTGTACCTTTAAAAAATTGTAGTCACGTATTTTTCTCTTCTTCTTGAAAGATAATGTCATGTAAATATATACTTTTCCCCATGCATGCACAAGAAATGATATACTTATTTCATGCTGACTTGGTTGTTTATGGCCATTATAACTTTTCATAGATGATGTATCCATTCACTACAAAGCCAAGAGCAAATATAGTCACTCTCCCAGTACAAAGGATTTTTGTGCTGCAAATGCACATACCCTTTAAAATATATGTAAAGGTGTTGGTCTCATATCTGTAAAACCTTTCTCACTTTTCTTAACTGGTATTGGAATTCTTGTGATATTTAATATAATTTTGGTGGATAATTATACATTTGTCATTACAGATATAAGGCAAATAAGCATTATAGCAGTTTTGGCATTCAGTCAAACTGATTGTAAAATGAAAGTCAGTACCATAGCACAGACTAGTGGCATTGCAAAATATTGAAAAAATAGGTAGTCTTTATCAACTTTTATAAAAGTCACAAATTCAGAGATTAACTTTGCTCCTGTAATATACTTGACTGACTAAATGCATTAATGTAACAGAAGGAAATGAAAAGGGGACTTGTCTGTAGAGTCAGAGCAGTAAAATGAAATGAAAGAGTTTCTTTTTCATTAAAGTTATAACCAGACTCTGCTGTTTACAATGTATGAGCATAAAGATTTATTCCATTCACTCCGAAATAATTATTTTGTGTCTTTAAAATACATCTTAGCAACTACAAAAGATACATCTGTATTCTGGACCCAAACCTCAAGAATGATGTCTCTATAGAGAAATCCTACAGATATTGTAAAAGCCTCTATGTTTTTCAGAAATGTGAATGTTGGCTATGGATAGCACTTGCTATATATAGGTCTTCCACAGTCATAGACAGTTACTTCCATTAAAAAGGAATGTCAACACCAACATTTTTAAATGAAGCACCTCATGGGAAACAATTCAGATTTTTCCTCACCAGTACTGGAAATCAGTGCTCTTGTCTGTAAGAGGGAACATAGACTTCAGATGGGGAGAGGAAGAGGGAATTACCATTTTTTTAGGGCAAATATGAGCCATGTTTTGGTAGTGTGTAGAACAAAATAGATAAGCTTTTTTAGTTTTAGCTAACTTCTAGAAGTCTTCTAGTCTAATTTGAGGAAGATTGAATTCTAATAAGCAGAATACTAAAAAGTTTTACTTCTGACTGAGACAGCTAATAGTGCTGTTGTTATTTTACTGGAAAATTTTGGGAGATTTTAATGTACTCTGAAAAAACCCAATAACCAGAAAAGCAGTTCCATCTCATTTTTCTGGGGAGATAATATTCGAAGTGATCCTCATAGTCACAGAACCAGGACACTCACTTATTAAACTTGCAGTTTTTTCGAAACACTGTTGCATTTCAAAATGCAAAATGAGGGAAGATTAGCAGAAACAGGTACTATAGGCAAGGAAGATACCATTGGCCCCTACTGACCCTGGGGCTATATTACCTGAAGAGGCACAGAGTTGCTACAGGAAATTGTCGTTTCTGTGACTGCACAGAGGAAGGTGACTCATGTTACTTATTGCCAGAGCTGGTTTGGCAGTGCCTGTTTCACATCTGCTTGTGGACTCTTTTTCGTGGTGCTGACAGGACAAGGAGCAACAGCCATAAACTAAAATGCAAGAAGTTCCTCCTCAATATGAGTAAGAACTTATTTACATTGAGGGTGGCAGAGAACTGGAACAGGCTACTCAGGGATGTCACTCCCTCTCTGGACACATTCCAAACCCACCTGGACACGTTCCTGTGTCCCCTGCTCCAGCTGACCCTGCCTTGGCACAGGGGCTGGACTGGGTGATCTCCAGAGGACTCTTCCAATTCTAACAATTCTGTGATCCTGTCATCAACACAATGACTAATGGAGGAATGTGCTACATCCTTGAAGAAACTTCCTCAGTACAGGGTGGCTCCAAACATTGCACTGCTCCATGATGTAATGAAGTTTTGCACCTGTCACGGATTAAGGGGGGAAAAAAAAAAAAAAGGACCAGGCAGTAATGTGGTAGGAATCATGATTAGTTACCTTGATGCTAGACCCAAGCAAAACCTTTTTCTACTCTTCCTTTTATCTCCTCCTTCTTTTCAACGCTATGGTCTTGTTACCTTGTATAATTTTTAAGTAATTGCATCCTACATGAAATATGAGAGACAAAAAACAACATAAATACATATATATGAAATTTGGTTAAGATTACTAGCAGCAAGACCTACAGTTAGTATAATGCTAATATATATTAGGTGGTTTTGCCAAGCAGGTGAACTCTGATAGATTTTGTGAAATACTATGGAAACCTTCCAGTACAATTTTTCACCTCCGCACACCTCTAATTTGAAATAAGGTTCTGAAGGCTGATGAGGATTTGGTGTAATTATTTCTTAGGTTATAGTATCAAAGCTATCAAACTCAAGCTGATGTGTAATCAAATATACTGAGCCTTTAAATCTACTCCTAAATTATGTGAGGTTTCCATTTTGTTTTCAAGAGTTAGGGTTAGGCCATCTATAACTGTACTCAGGGGAATAATGAATAGTGTTTTGTAAGGTAGCCATCTTTTCATGATCTATTTGAAAATACTAAAATAATCATCATAGTATATCCTTTTCTTAAGTTGAATGTGTTTTTGCTTGAAATATCAGCAGATGTAATTTCTTGATAAATATATCTTCCATTTTACTGAATTTAAAGTGGTGTGTGAAATGTGTTTTGAAGAATTTTATCTAAGAGGAAAAAATTATACCATCTTCTTTAGGACTATACAAAGCAGTGATTTTTTTGTGCCTTAATTATTTCTGATATACAGATGTGAAATGGCTGATTACTGTACATTTTGCAGAATTTGTTTTATGGGCCCATGTAATAAAAAATGCTAATAATACGTGATGAAAGCTGCTGGGCAGTGTTAGAAGAAGTGGGAGCATATTATAGATAATCTTGCCAAAAATAGTGAAGAAATCAAAAATTAATAAGAACTTAGTAGTTCGCTGTATGGAACTAACCTTTGTGAATGGAAAGCAGATGGAAGGTTTAAGGTAAATCTGTGTAATCCAAATTTGGAATACTTCTTTTCAGTGTTGTAAAAGAAATTTTTTCTTTGATAAAATGAATATAAGGGTTAATGTGAAAATATCAGCTAGATATATTGAATGCATTATTTGCAGCCACGAGAAGTTGAGCAGAGCTTCAGCAATGCCTATGGCATGCACTAGGTGGTGTTTCAGCCTTTCCTATGGAAATGCACATCCCGAGCCAGGCCACCAGATCTTGGGATCTAGTTTGGAAATAGTACTTAATGTTGGAGAGGAGATTTTTTCCCCCCACGTTTCCCTTTTCAAATTGGCAGTGTTCTTGTGTGGAGAGTTGACAGCCACAGTTGGCAAAACTGATTTTTTGTGTACAAAATGTGCTCACGACTGCTGAACCTTTTTAGGGGAATGGTTAGGAGAGCTGCAAATGGGTGTAGTAGGTAGTGTGCCTGCTCTGGACTGCAGATTTCAGATGTGAGGGATTAGTCCTTTTTATTTTCTATTTTAGAAGGGAAAATGTTGTGTTTTCTCCTGGCAAGCTTGTCCAAATGCATGTATTGAGGGTGCAGTCGACTCACATAGCCTTTGCTTCTCTGCAGTGCTGCTGTCACAGTGCCAGTAAGGCTGTGTCCTGGCAGGGGCTGGGCAGGGACAGAGCTGCTCTGTGTGTGTGAGCTGCTCCAGCTCTGCCCAGGCACCTGGGGACACAAGGAGAAATCCTGTCCAGGAGCATCCACCTGGCTGTGCTCTTATGACACCATCTTACCCAGTCATTTAATTGAGAGGTCTGCGCTTGAAATTACCAGTATTTTTTAAATTGCAAGGATGCTTCTACATGCTGCGAGAAGATGGGGAAGTCCATTTAGCCCAGTACAATTTGAGGGCTTGTTTGAGGGCTGAAAACACAAACATTTCTGTCTGCGTGACAGTTCCTGTTCTTCTCGCTATGTGTGATTATTTGAAGCTAAAATTATGACTGGTAGGCTTAACACTATGAAATCCTGCATGTTGAAAGTATGTTGGAAATAAGACTTTATCAGAGGTAGGACCTGTAATTATCATTAACCACTCCTAGAAAAGCAGAAAAAAATCTGCAAAATTCATAAATCTATGCATTTTTAATGCTGGATGCTTGATTTTTTTTTTCAATCTGAAATACCCTAAGTTCATTTTTCAGAAATCAGGTTAGGTCAGGAGTACTCTTCCTGATTTTACTGTTAGGGGAGGTGATAGGAAATAATATTCATTCAGAGGGAACTCTTATTCTTTTGGGTACAAGAGAATAATACTGATCATCCTGGAATCCATTGTCTGGGCACAAAATATGACTGTCAGCCAAGGACAAAGTTGCCCAATAGTTTTGACTGTAGTATCTAGTTTTTGTGATATTTTAACATATACTAACAGAAGTGAAAATACCAAATGAAAATTTCGGGGCATTTTATCTCATTGTCATTCAAGTTGTTACACATTTGCATACTTATAGAATTGTTTCAGATCTGGTCCTTTCATTACTCTGACACATAGATGGAAAGTTTAGACCTACTTTCAGCTGTGTACAAACCTAACAGAAATACCAAAGCCTTTTAATTGCTATTGATTAAAGAGGGCAAAAATACTTCTGTCTTGGGTTCTGAAATTTCACTTTGGTGTTTTCATGTACTTTCTAACTTAATTAGCAAAGTTAAAAACAGGCCTGTTCTTAAGTTTGTATTTGAATGATGGCCAGGCCTGAAGCATACGCAGTTTTGACCTTTGAATGTCCTCAGAGGACATCTAACCTACCTCAGTGAGCAAGATGCTACTCAGGGAACCTCTCTTTTTTGCCCTCAGTGCTTTGGTGGTGTGTTCAGTCTTCTTGATGTAAGCAGATATAAGTTCTCATAGATGATATCAGCCCTATAAAAAGATTAGGAAGTTTACCAGAATGAGGCATATCAACACCATTAAATAGGTGAGATGCCTCCTTTTCCTGCCCCAGCCTGATAGTGAATGAGGCAGTTGGTGACTTTGGTTTGATTATGACCCTTGCATCCAAGTAACCTTCTATGTGAAGCTCTCATTGAAAGATTTTTCGTGAGAATTCACTAAAGAGCATCACCCAGATTATCTATTAGATAACAGGCTGGAGAATGAAAGCAAGATACAGATTGCAGCTTCTGAAACCTTTTCTGGTGGATAGAGTTAGATGTATTGTGGAGGTGGAAATGACATCTTTTATGTAATTCCATGGAGCTGGCTGCATTTAAAAGAACGATGAGCATTGGTGTAAGCCTTTGAATGTCCTGTACTGTAAACCACTGAAAAAGAGGCAGCTTGCTGTAGGATTAGAACTGAAGAAGTGATAACTAGATTGAAGGCTGAGTGTAGATATTCAAGGAATATATAGTAAAAGTAGTACAATTTTGTCTGTGAACTTCGACAAAAATATATAAAGAGAAGAAAAAGAAAAAAAAGCTGAGCTAGAGCTAAAGCTAAAGAAAAATGAAGACTAAGGAAGTCTGCAAGTGAAGAATTAAACTTGCAGTGAATTAATGCTATCTACAATGCAAATTTTAGGGTAACGCAATAATCAGTTTGAATGTGCCAATATGATCTTGACTGGTGTGTTGTATTTGATTCATTATATCCTGATTTATTCTCATATAACATAATAACTCAAAGTGAAATTAACTTACAGATAATTGGTGTTGTTGATTTCCTGAACTGCCATGTGACTAAGGTGATAAGATACAAAAGGTTTGCAAACAAGTACATTTTAGAGTATTAAAAAAAAAAAATCTCATTACTATATGCAGGATCACACAACTGGGAAGCTCTAATAATTTTATTAATTTAGTAAGCATATAGTGAAAGCTAAATCATGGCTGTGAAGAGGAGAGACACACCATATTGTGTTCCTTTATTTATAAAATGGCTTTAATTTAAAATTGCTCTGAAATTGAGGTCGCTTCTTGAAGTCAGCTTCTTTGTGTAAGCATAGGATATAGACCACCATGGAAGTAAATCAGCAGAGCATTTTGGAGAATTATAAAACTGCTTGTTTGCAACAGCAGGGGACCTTTACTAAAGTTCCTTACTCTTAGTAAAATAATTAAAATGGATTAAAAGTTTAATGATTTTTAATTAATTTTTTCTATCATCCTCAAATTATAGTATTAATTTTCAAAGCTTACATTTATTACCATTGGAACATCAGTATTAGAACCTTCTCATTTGTATTGCTACGATATATTGTTTTCCCTTGTATTTCAAATAATGAAAAGGAAAAAGACTAAAAGTATTTTTGTTTGTATTTTTTTCTAAAACAATTTCTTCCAAGGTTCTACAGACCTATTTTGTTGTATTGTAGCTAAGATACTGTAATTTTAATAGAAAGAATTAAAACGATATTCTTTCTGCCTTTGGAAATGGTAACAGTTGATGTGTGCTTGCTGAGACTGTTATATAAAATGTCTACAAGCTAATGGATTTTACATTTAAATATGCCTGAACAGGTAATGTGGGTATGCAACTTGTGCCGAAAACAACAAGAAATCCTCACAAAATCGGGAGCCTGGTTCTACAACAGCGGGTCACATCCGCCCCAGCAGCCTGACCAGGACGGCATTCGAGCTCTGCGGAACGAGGAAGCACCTCAAGAGAAAAAAGCAAAACTGCAGGAGCACCCGCAGTACCAAGGACCACCAGGTGACATATCTGCACAAGCTTTGGACAAAAACAGACCTCAAGGGCTCACAAGACAAGACTCGATTAAGAATGGTTCAGCAGTAAAGCATCCAAGTGACACATCAGACAGGTAAGAAAGTATTTAATGTTTACCCTGATGACATCTGATGAATTTATGCTATGAATTTTATCTTCTAAAATTTTGTCTTTTTTCTGTAGCCTATAAAATACATACAGGTCATTTTGAAGCAGCACCTGAGAAGTGTTTTGTTGGTTTCAGATGGTCATAGCCAGTGTGTGCTCTTCATTTCTTCTCACTGAAAAAGATGTGGGACAGGACAGTTGCAGTGGGACAGAGTTTGTCCATGTGCTTGCAGCTTTGTCAAATCATAGTCATTGTGCTGTGCAGAATATTACCATATTTCTTTTGTGGTCACTAACTTTATAGAAAAGTTTTAGTAATCCAAAATAGGACTCAAAAAGGCAGATTAATGGAAGACAGTGTCTGTTAAAGCATCTGGTTGTACTTGCAGTATATAGTGTTGAGGACAGTGAAATCTTTGAGCAATGACATGATCGTTTTCGTGGTTTCTCAGTTTCTTGCTGTAAGTTACTGTCATTAGTATAAACATTTTTTCCTTTACTATTTTATGTTAGTGTTACTTGCATTGTTTGACGCTGTGTCTATCCATGCTAAAGTAGTAAGATCCGGTTTAGCCAGAGACTGGAGCTGGAATTTCTCTCTCTTTTTCTTGATGTGATTGTGCCAAAAGGCACCAGAAAATGCTCAACCTCTAGATTTTACTAGAACACAGAAATAAAAATGGTTTCATTGCAAGAGTTTAATTTTTTCCTAAATAACACTGGTACAGAACTTTAAATATGGTAGGAAGGGAAAGATGAGAGTGAGGTTGCTCAGGTGTTTCCATGGAAATGAAATCCTCACGCATGCACAAGAGACCTCCAACTGCCTTGGAATTTGGCAGCCAGTGCAGTATAATCTGGCAGTTTTTCTCTGCTGCCCAGATATGACCTCATTACAGCATTTATTCTGCGAGCTTGTAACAAGTTAGACATATATAGTATCTTTTACATTTAATATAACTAAAATAGTTTTCCTGTTCCCTCACCTCTTGTATTCCACCATATTTTATTTCCTATTTTTGGTCTTATATGAGAACAAATTGAATGTAATTAATCTAACGATTTTTGTTTAACTTTTTCTGCCTGTTGCTGTTTGCTCTGATTTCGGCTGTTGGGTTCAGTGTTCAGTTGTCCTGAGTGCTCCTCAGTTATATGTGTAGTCTCTGAGAAACACACCTGGCACCCTAATTTGACACTAGGGAGCAGGAGAGACAGACTGATTCTCTTGTGGTTCATTTTTTTCCCTTAATTTTGCCAGGAAATTTATGTCATGAATAATGTCAGAATGAAAAATCCCAAACCCTTGTCAGCAGGACCAGTTTAACTCTGAAAGTGTTTTTATACTATATGCATGCAAAAGTATGGAGGGAGAGAGTGATATATAAATAAATATATAATTCAGACATGCAATATGCATTTGCCCTAAGTAGAGTTAAATGGTAAATGTGTACAATATAAACTAATATTTGCCAACAGGAAGAATGTAGGCTTTGTGTCTGAAATCAGAACTATTTTGCTGGTTGTGATCACTTCTACTCAATCTATTGTTTAAGGTCAGATAGTTTTTTCAGTCATTAGCCTCTTCATGGTTTTTTGGGGATAATAATACTTATGTTCCCTAATTAATACATATAAGTATGCTTAGAATATGATATATATGATATGCTACTGAAGGATAGAGGGTCTTCTGAATAGTTTTCTTCCCTGATGTTCCTTACATAAATGTTTTTCTGGACCTAAAAAAAAGATTCCTCTGTGATTTCCAATCAAAGTCTTACTGGTCAAATGGGCTTTTAGAGGAGAATATCAACAGGTCTGAGAGAGACCATCCCATGGTGGGGATAGACTTTAAATTTGTATCTGTATATGCTGTTGTGCCATTGTTATTCTCAACAATACTGGGAGGGTGTACAAGTTCTCTTGTTTTTGGCTCAGGTAGAATTAATTTTCTTCACAGTGGCTGGTGTGGGACTGTGTTTTGGATTTGTGCTGAACACAAGTTTGATAATACAGAGATATTTTTGTTATTGCTTAGCAGTTTATAAATCTATGTATGCTATGCTTATTGTTATTGATCAAATTAAGAAAGATAATTTTATCTATTTGAAATTTGCAGTTGTGGTCAAGAAATTATACACAGCTTTTTCTAAGGGCTTCTATCTTCAAATGTTGCATGTTATGGGGGTTTGGTTATTTTTTTTAACATTTACAGAAAGAACCAATCAATAGAGAAAAATGTCATATGAGAGATCATCATAACAAGTCTTTTTCTATTCTTAAACTAGGTATATACAGAAATGGAGCAATTAATTAGTATGTTAGACCATTGTCTACATGGACGAATTCCTTGAGAAAAACATGGCCATTCAAAATGTCTAAAATACTAAGGAAATAGACAAAAAAGTCTCAAGTATTTAGAAGTAGTTGTTGCTTGCCTTGCACAATCATGATAATGGAAGTAAGTAGAAAGTGAGATCTATCTTTTCTGTCTTATTTTTCATCCCAAGGACAGGAGTTTTGACACAAAAAATAACTTAAAATGTTGAAAACAATAAGCACTTGTGGAAAAAAGGTATTGCTAAGACTTTATACATGTGGGTTATTATGATTTGAACAGAAAGGTACAAAGTATTCTTTTTTATCAAACTGTTTTTAGCCTTTTCAGCTTCTCTGGAGGTTGCAGCAATCATTACTTAGTAGCTCTTTAAATCAAGTATCATATATCTTATCTTGGTCATCTGGAGACAAGTTGGTCACAGAGTAAAGGGCAACATTTGCTCCTTTAATCTCAAGATCATCAATGTCCTTTCTGTCTCATTCCTTACTATGTTTTTTCTGGTTGTGCTTTTTTGTTTTTCCATTCTTGAGTGGTACTCACCATATATTTTTCCCGTTTTCTTTACTAGTATTATTCTTCATTAAAATTTTATTGTTTTAACCATTAGACTAGTATTCTGTTTCCTTGATTTAAGCAATAGTCCCATTTGCAGTTGGTAGATCCCAACCTGTTTATACACATAGATAGGTACCTGATTATAGATGTGTGAAATTTGTTGCCTGAAGAAGCTAGGGGTGATTTTGGATAGCACATTCTCCAAGGACATTTTTTCTTATATTGGATCCATTACAGTAAACAGCAAAATGTAAAAAAAAAAAAAAAAAAAAAAATTCAGAAGCAGGTTGTACTTACCAAGAGCAGAAGAGTTTTCCATTACTATATTATTTTTCTAGTTCATATAATAGAATAATAGAATGACTTAGACCAAAACCTTAAAATCATCTAGATCCACCCCACCTGCCATGGGCAAGGGCATGTTCCACTGGACCAGGTTGCTCAAAGCCCCATCCAGCCTGACCTTGAACATTTCCAGAGATGGGGCATCCACAGCTTTTCTAGGCAACCTGATCCTGTGCCTCACTACCCTCACAGTAAAGATTTTTTCCTTATATCTAGCCTAAATCTACCCTCTTCGAGTTTAAATTCTTTACTGCAGTATTTACGGTCTGGGCTATGGTGCTTTTACTGCTTTTTATACACAAACCCAAGGGTAAGGCAGGGGCAGCAGGCACATGTGTCCATGGTGTATTTGGCATTGTTTGAGGTGAGGTGAATGTAATTTGTACCACATCATGCTGAGCACAGTTGAACTGTAACCATATGTAGTGGTTTCCACAGACTTATCCTTGTCTGCAGGTTGTATGGATGCTAATATAGTGTAACACTAGATTCCCTGAAAACTACAAAATGATGTGAATCAAAGAAATGCGAAATATTATTTTAAGTAATCCATAGACTCAGAAGGTCTATTCTGAGGTCTGCTGAGCACAGATGGTAGATTTATTGCTGCAGTTCTTTGATTTGCAGCTTCATGTTAATTCTGGATTAGGCAAAGGGGTCCTATTTTCTTTTATTTTCATCAAGAATTTTCATGTAGTCTATTGTTCCCAAGACCTGCACACTACTCATCATACAATATGTGTTTTCTTTCTAGCAGGAAAATAATTTGAACAGACATAATCTTTTTTTTTTTTCCCAGTCATTTTGCAGCAGGCAATCAGCTTGTGAAATGGTTAGTTTCTTCATTCCAAAGCCATGTTTATAATGTCCTATTAAAATGTGTACTACATCCTAATATTAAAATCTGGGAAATAGGGACTCTTGATGCTGATATGAAGCTTTTTTACTTGTTGTTCTCTTTGCATGAATTGTTAGATCTTTAGGAGGTGTTGTCATACTTGACTTGCAAAATAATTATTTTTCTTGCTCTTAGTAGAATCTGTTGTAAAGCTATTTCAGTATTTTTCCACATATGAAATCAATGCTTTAAACTGTAAATATTTTGTGACATTCCAGAGATGTTGCTTCACAAGCCTTTATTCTATACACATACATAGGTCTCTTAAAATAGGAAACAAATCATGGATCTTCCAAAAGCAAGGTTACAATGACACAACTATTAATATAAAACTGAAATGGTGTTATGTAATTCAGGTATATGTGAATTTTTCAGGTTTTTTTAAGAATTATTTTCCCTAATCTGTATTTTATGATCTCAAAATATTTTTCAGAATTTGAAAATGATAACTTTATTTTACAATGTATATTTGTTGTGCATTATATCAGTGTAAGAAAAATTTCCTCAAGGATATTTTTCATGAGATTCAATGAAAAAAAACAAAGTGAAGCTATTGTGAGAAATTTCCTTTTCATGTGGTATAAGTCAATTTATTCTTGCTTCGTCTGTCAGAGGGTGAGCCTTGTCACAGAAAGAGAATTGGTTCTTGGTGTAGGAGAAGATCATGATCTGTAAGCTCATGATTTGAAGCAAGACTAATAAATAAAGCTGCCTGAACCCTTTTCAGATTAACTGTAAGGATATGAGATTAAATCATAAAAACCAGAATGAAAACAACAAACTGAGAGAGTGAGCAGCTGCAGAGTTGCACAACAGCGGTATTTATTTTCCAGGCCAGCGGACACAGCAAAGATATATCCTACTTCCCTCTTCCTTGTCTTCTCCTTTCAGAGATACATATGTATTTGAGGGTTTATTTTCTATCAACCCTCTTACCTCAGAAAAAAAAGAGGATTTTTATGGTCATTTCCACAAACACTATATAGAGAATGCATTTTATTCTGAGTAAGAAATGCAGACAAGAATGTTGAGGCTACTTGGGTCTAAAGAGACAGGATTTGTGCATGTATTCTTTATGAAATGTATGCATGTGCTTCCCTCATATAAAGGCTTTATTCTATTGTGTTACCAATGGCAGTAGCATGAAAGCAGTTTTCTGTGTCCCTTTGCTTCCATTCTTGGGAGGAATGCCAGTGTGAGTTGGCAGCGTAGGCTCTGTCTTTTGGGACTGCAGTTGGGGACGTCAGGGTGTGAACAGAGAGGAAAAAAGGAACCAAAACAAGAGAGAAAAGGAGGAGAGAGGAAGAAGCAGGCATAAGTGAGATGAGAAACATGAAAGAGCAGCATGAATTAAAAAATGAAATTGTGCATCCATCTGTTTCATGTTTATATCTTTTAAAAATGACTCTTCTTTAATTGCTGGGCCATGAGCAACTGACACTGAGAACAGCACTGATGGTAGTTTATTGCAATTTAAGATATGATGGTGTAAATTAAAGAGTCAGTCAATTATATTTCTTTTGGAAAGGCTGGAAACTGCCCATTTCTTGAGATTATCACTATTTTTCTTCTGCAACACTTGTGACATACCACTGTAGTGCAACCTCTGATTTTGATTGTTTCTATTTCTGAGTACCTGAGTTGATAGATTTCTAGGCCAGATGTGTTAAAAACCCTTTACTTGGAGCTGTGGAGACTAAGCATATTTGAAAGCAAAGTGTTTTACTTGATTCTCAAGTAAAAGAGAGGTATTGAAACTTTTTAACCTTTTTTTTTTTTTTACTTGCTCACATATTAAAAGACAGTGAGAAGTATCAAAATAATTGTATAGAGACAGTATTAAAAACAAGGGTGTTGGTATTCAGGAGTCAGACTGATAAAGCTGTGTGCAGATTTGCTTATGCTCAGAATTATCCATTAAGGACCACAGGATCTCTAAACCTTTTAGAATTACGTATGTAAGACATAAAAAATGGTGTGATTTTTTAAACATTGTTGACCATCACAGTAGCAAACCCCCCACAATTGTTGAAAAGCATAATTATATTCTTTCACCTAATGACTAAAGCTAATACTCCAAATAAGAATTTTGCAGGTTGAGTTTAAAATTGAATCAGTATTCTTTTCCATGCATGACTACAAAGAGCTCACCATGACTTTCCCTGGTGCTAAAATGGGATGCAAAAGGCGTTAGAGATACCCTACAGTATTTTTAACACATTAACTAAAGATGTAAGTTCTACAGAATTTGAACTGCATCTGAATAAGATTTTAAATTCATCTTCATACTCCCATTCCAGCATTCTTTACCACTTCAATAGTCCTTAGAACTATAAAGTAAAACCAATGTCAATTTGAAAACAAGTCTCAGTAGTTTTGCTTTTGTTTCTTTGCTGTCTTTCATTTCATTGTATGTTTTCTATGATTGTTGAGATAATAGTTCAGAACAAATAAATTAGTTTTAACTTCACAGAACTGCTCTTTTAATTGTTTAATTCATCTACATAAAAGGTTAAGGGTGTGGATCAGCATTTCATGGCTGTTCCAGTTTTCGGGTAGAAACTGAAGTTATCTGCTGTCTCAATCTTGAATGACATTAAAAATAATTTAATAGTAACTATGGCCAGAGGAAGCTATAGAAATTTATGGGAAGAAAGCCAGAGAAAATGCAGTATTTAATTATTGAGAAGAAGTACCTTGGGTCCAAGAAAGTCAGAAATCCTTCAGTGCAGAAATTTTAATGAAATAATTAGACACTAATGACAAGGATTAAGCTACACCTGCCTATGCAGATGAGTAAGGAGTTTGATATCATTTGTAATGAAAATTCTCTGTAAGGAGTTCCTGAATGATATTTATGTTGTCTATTAACAGTCCAGACTACAGTAGGTACACTGTTTTTCTACCTGTCATTATTAGGTTGCAATGGGTTGTAGCAAATGCATTCTGTTCTACTGTCTGGAAAAGAGGTGGAGCTTTTTCTCTCCATTACCTGTGCAGAACTGTCTGTCTTCTGGGAAATGAAACTCCTTGTACAGTTCTCTTCATCTCCTAAAGTTGGTTTTGTTGATCTCCTGCTCACATGAACAGTGTCAACACTGACACAACGTTCAGGACGTGCAGCCACAATGTGGCTCTGTGGTTTTTCTGAGCTGTGCGTTGCTTCCTTCCCTCCTCTTTTATTTTTGCTTACTGGTTATGTTTTATTTAAAGATACCTTTTAGTTTTATTTTAAGGTGGGTCTTTATCTTGCTCTAGAATGTGTATTGAGTAGCACTGGGCCTCTGAACAATGGTAGCTACAATCTGGGATCCTTTTTTTGTTTTGAAAGCTAATCTGTTTGGAGGAGAAAGAGAAGAGAAAAATTCTATAACTGTAGCAGAACTAACCTACCTTAAAAAATAGTCTCAGTAAGACTGCCATGTTCCTTTTCCAACACGAGAGTGTTTTAATTAAGAATATAGAAAAATATTGAATTACAGCTTTAAGTGACAATCTGAACTCAGCTGCAATCATTCTCTGCAGTGAGCTAATCTCATGTTGATTTTCAGGAATTTCATTTTCACAGTTTGCAGTAGAGTGCCTTTTCAAAAATAATTCCATTGCAACATGATGCTATTTTGCTTACTGTTACTGATTACTTTGTTTTTTTCTCAATTGATATTTGTTGCATGCTGCTTATTGAAAACTATCTCTTATGATTTGACTTTTCTCAGCCTTGAGCTCGAGGAAGTCTGGATATTCAGTGCTGATACTTGGTATCTTTGGAGTTTGGCCTTCCCTTGCAGTGTTAGGTTTCTGTATAGCACAGCTATGTCTTTACCTGTACTAAAGGACTGTTAATAACCTAAATCTGTAAGCACAGGTATCATCAGTATCAGAATATTGAACATTTTAATTAAGTGCTGATTGCAGCTAACATTTATGAAACTATATGTAGTTTTGCTTTTAACTAAATGGATCCTGTAAAAAAGCAGTCTCAGAAAAAACTGAGGGTAGCTGCATTTTTAAATTATTTTTTCAAATTAATGAGGCCAATACCTTTCTGGGTTGAGCATGTCTTCTTGAAGTGCAGTTTTGTTCACCTTGAGTAAATTGAGCTCACTGTGTGCTCATAATCCTTAGTTGTTTTGCCCTCTGTTCTTTGGAGGATAAGTTCTTTTAAGAAGTATAAATAACAGATATTTTAAAATATCATATTTTAAAAAAAATTATCTGTAAAGGTGAATAAGATACATCTGTGGAGTGTAGCTGAAGGAAATTTCTAAGATTTGGTAAAGAATTCTGCCAAGTCAAGTTTATCGTTTCAAGCAGCCAGGTGATTCTGGGATCTGCAGTAAGAAAATCAATGAACAGCCTTTTGTTTTCATACTTTCTACCACAGTTATATAGACTGAAATAAATTAAAAAATGAGACTGCATAGTTGTTACTAGTGCAGATTCTTTAGCTTTTCCTTTGTGTCTGTAGAAGTCACGAATGATAAAGAAGTCACTTCTATAGTGCAATTTAGTTGTCACGTATCTTTTACATGATAAGATTAAAAATTTTAGTAACTGCCAATCTATTTTATTGACTTGGATTTGAGGAAAAAAATGTAACAAAAATGAATGTAATAGGACCAGGGTGACCATATTTTCATAATTAAAAGTTACATTATTAAGTGACACAATTTTGTTATCTATCTTGTCTTTAGCATGATTATTCTCTTTCTTTTTCTGCCCCCTTTTCAAGACAAATACTTTCATCCCTTTGCCTACCCTGCAATGTCCTTATAAACTTATTTATTTAGTTATTTATTTTATTACCTAATTTCTTTTACATGTCTCTACCTCTTTGTCACTGGTGTGAGAAACAAAACCAAATTCTGGCTAGACATTGAAAGTACTTTCAAAGATATACCCATGATCTTTTTTCACTTAAAGACAGACGTTGTTTTCTTCTCTAAGCTAGTTCTTTTTCTTTCCCCTTGATGTAGTTCACTTATTTTCCTCACTTTACAACCAAAAATTCTGCAACCATTCCTAAGTGTCCTTTCAGTTTTGTGGTGAAGTAATTGGACACTTCTCTCCCAAGCTTTGAGAAATCTTAATTTTGTGTGTTTCAGAAAAAAACAGACCTCTCTACATTCTTTACTAACCAGTATGAAGACAGCCACAGACATTTTAAGGGAATAGTTACCTGTTCCAGCAAATTAGTGCAGTAAAATGTCATTTCAAGTTAAGCAGAAAATGTAGGTGACCTGAAGTCAGTGGCTCTCAAAGTGGAGTTTTAAAATCCAAGGTAATATCTACGCAGTGGGTTGTGTATATGTGCAGCTTGTTCTGACTTCCTGCACTATGCAGCACTGTGCCCTGTAATCATGCCCTGGTGTTTTTAGAAAATGACATCAGCAAGTGCCCAGTTCTGCAGCGCTGAGCTTCCTGAAAATGCTATTAGGGACCTCAGTAAGTGTATCATCTTCATCGAGTATCAGGAGGTTAAGTTGCTCCAAACACAGTTTTCCAAATTTCTCATCCACTGCTTTTTCAGCTGGTATTCTGTGCTTGAATTGGTCCCTGGATGTAATTTATCTGCCAAAGCAAGTTTCTATTATGCAGCTTGTAATAGGACAAACCATGAACTTTGCTGCAGAAACTCCATTTTCTCTGTAAAAAGGAAACGGCAAGGACAAGAGTTCTTATGGTAATGTCGTGGTAGAAAGCAATGCATTTTAGCTGCAAGAGGTTACATTTGTAATGACTTTGTGAAAATGCTGGACTTTAAATGACTTCTTGATGCTCACTTAAAAAAAATTTAAAAATACCCATCAGGGCAGGGGAGATTAAAGCCAAAAACATCTGATTTGCTTTATAATGCCAAATAAATTGGGAAGCTTCAGAAAGGCATTGCATTCTAAAGTTCCAAATCAGTGCACAAACCTAATTTTTTTTTCCAAGAGGTAGATTAATTATAATTGAATCTTTTTGACTCTGGCATGAGGTACTAGAATGACAAAAATTGACCTGCTTCACTTGTATCTTTATGCTGCAGTTAGAACTGTGTAAAATATTTAAGCTAGGAGAGGAATCACAATTGGTTCTACAATCTCAACCCTTGAATATAAGAAATTTGACAACTAACCAGATAGTTCAGTAATTCCACCTCCTCACTGGGGTGAGATAATTGCATTTTATTCCTAAAATGGACATGTTGTGATTAATCTTCCTACCATTTATTAATAGGGTCTAGAACAAAAAGGTATTCTTGAAAGACTCCAAATTTAACTTGGATATGCATTTCTTATAAAACAATGCATATTTTGGGTGCTTCTCATGTCTCAAGTAAATGCAATGAAGACTGAAGAATTTACTTTCATTTACAAAATAGATAACAATATTTGAAGCAAGAAATTTAATCTTCTGAATAAAGTTAAACTGAAGTAAAGAATAATTTAATTTTTACTCAGCAGATTTTTTAAATGCAGACATTCTTTCAAAAATTGGAATATCAGAAAGACTCTGAGAACCAGAGTAAGAAGGAAAAGAGGAAGATATGTCACTTAAATAATGAGAAAAGTAGGAATATTTTGTAGATGGGACTCAAACTCTGGAGCTTTGGACATTAAGTGCAGTACTAATAATGTCTCAACTTCTCAAAAAAATGGTTTTGTAAGGTGATAAACTGCACTGCAGTAATGACTGATGCACAGACATAGATCTGGATCAGTTTTACTTGCTTTACTTCTTTCTTCTCCTTCAAGTAATTATGATCATTTACAAGGCTGTTTGTGTCCTTTTGGTAGATATTCCCAAAAGCTGTCAATTGTTTTCGGCATTAAGCCTGGTGAAGCTAACCAAACCATGAGATTTCACTCAAGACAAGAATTTTTAATTTTGCTCTCTATGTGGCATACAAATATTTCTTTCAGAAGCATTTTTTTCCTTTGTGAAAATGAGATTTATTTAGAAATTTGTTCTGTGGTATGTCATCAAGTATTGTGAAGCCTTACAGTTACGACAATCAATTATGAAATTAACCCTAACTCTCCTCCCAAAAGGCCAATGCTGCCTTTATTCCACTCAAATAGAACTCCTGTATTAAATGGAAATCTCTCCAAAGTCAAATATTTACACAGCCTTAATGCTTATAAAACCCAGGCTCCATGGCACTGTCAAAGGAAATGAATTCCAGAAGTGTGTTCATCAGGAAAATATTCTTCTGGTGTTCCAATCAGCTGAATATTGGAGCAACCCAGGAGACCATAAATCTCATAATGACATGAAAGGAAGATAAATTAGTCTCTTTGAACTCATCCCCAAGATATGGAAGGCTCAAATTTTTATCCAGTGTACTGAACATCAGAAATTAATAAACAATCCAGTGCACAGATGTGTTGTCATAGCTTCTGTTTCACTAAATGAAAAGACTGATCTTAATCTTAATGTCATTTGGACAATGATCTACCATTTAGTTTGCACGTATATTAGACTTTGTTTCCATCACATATCACTTGGACACCTTGACACCCAACACGAGTTTGGACTTTTAAGGTGCAAATCAGTCATCTGAAAGTAGAGACACAGCAATGAATCGCAAGATATTTTCCAAGTGAATGAGAGTAATTTCTAAAATTAATTAAACTGCCAAAGTCACTGTGAATGAGAGCCAATTTTTGCAATGTATAACCACCATGGATTTCAAGATCAGTGTAACTGTTACTTCCTTTATATAACAAGGAGCTTTATGATCAGTCTTCTCACCCAAAAGCACTTGTGTAAAGGATCTCATAACTGTGGTAACTGTGTCTTTCATGAAGAAAGCATTATCCCTTTATCTGAGTGCGTATATTGGAATCCCTTCTGTGCTGGGGACATTTGCATAGTTGATAATCATCACTGTACTGTTGTAGGATTTACTTTTTGCTGACTGTTTGCTTTCTTAAATTTCTATAACTTGGAGAATAAGGGATCTAAGTACAAACTGACTGTGAGTGCTGAGGAAATCAACTTGCACCTTGAATATGTCATGCTGAAATGGAGAGGAAAGACAGATGTCTACAAACAGTGAGTGTATTTTCAGGTTCTGTTATTAGTATTTTACATTATTAACCATGCATAATACTTTGTTAGTATTTTAAATCACCTTTGTGTTTTTGAAAGGTGAAAAATGATCACTTTTTATGAAAGTGAAGAACAGAAATCTCTTTTGTAGCAGATGAAGTTTTCAGTGCACTGTTTCAAAAATCAATCAGATCTCTGTTCTAGGCCAGCAGTTCTTGTCTATTGAGACACATCTCATTGGTGAATCATCCAGAACTGCAAATGAGGCAAAAAGCAGGATTCGTGTACTATAATGAGGTGCAAGGAAATATCAATTGATTGTAAGTCAGCTGAAGGTAAAATTGGTTGAAATATACTACTCTAAACCACACGTTCTGCAAGGTGCAGCATCTACTGAATATCAAGTCTTTTGTATATGTGTGTGTTACATGTACTTCTCTACTTTTTCAACCAGTGTATAAAAATCCTGGTGTTCTTGTTGGGTAAAGGGAGCTGTTCCTTTAGCCAGGGGAATGAAGTCCCACTTATACCTTTTCTAACTCTTATTCTTCCACCTTAATAGTTATCTTTTAATTATTTTAGAAATATTATTTATAAATTATATGCTACATGTATGGACACGGACAAATATATATATTCATACTAAAAGGTAGGATGCCTAGACATTTCAGTAAACTATGAGAACTCTGAGGAAAGCAGAAAACTGATTATGGGATCATCATGTGATCCAGAGTTTCCAGAAATTTATTCTGTGGAGATGTATTTCTCCTGTAGGAATCTGACCGGTCTGGCAGACATGAAAAAAAATTAGTAGTATGTATGAATTATTTTAGTACAAAATAGAACCATGCTCTTGTAGGCTGAAGAATTGATTTGTGCATTTATTAGACAAATAGGTTGGGTTATTTTGTTAGTCAAATGTGATTTCTGCCTCAGTAGCTTTTTATATAACTTATCTCTTAGGTCAGGACTGTGGTTAAAAAACGCCATACCCCTAGACTTTAAGGCTTCTTTTTCCTATGTGACATCTGCCACCAATAGGAGTTTTGCTAGAAACTGTGAAGATCCCTAAAATGCCTGTGTTATATGTGGGGAAAATGAATGAGTCGGAAAAAGGGAGAGAATGCACACACATGGATTTTTTTCTGATATGGTGTCAGAACACACCTGAGGCAGGAACTGGGAAGTGTTCTCAGATCTAGCAATAGAATTACAACCACAGATTAATATTCCTACCTCCTAAATAAAATAATTAGACAAGCATAAGAAGACTTTATTAAACCTATTTTTGGATGCTCAGTTTTGAGTCACATGATTTCTTTTCCCCTCACAGGTTTCTCTTTCTTTTTACTAATTATACAGCAAGAAAAAGGTGACTAGCTTTCTAAACTGCACCCCTTAATCATCTACATTTAGGTGGGATGAATCTGGGTGTCTTTGTTATTAAGGTCAACCTCTGAATTTGCCTAAAATCAGTAACATCTTCATTTTTAAGCATAGACTTCCCTAAGCAAGGAATACTTGGAAATGCCCAGATCTGGCAAGTGAGGCAAAACTAGGCACTGGTGTTTTATTGCAGACCAAGCAGGTTGCATATATTATGTAATATTCAGAAGCATGAGAAGGAAAAGATAAGAGAAATAATTAAAATTAAACATTTAATATAATTATTTTCAACTATTCTATGCTTTGTCATATTTCAATAAAATTTCCCACATTGCCTTTCAGCTAATGGATTTAAGATAATTCCACAGAGGGGTTTGAGAAGCATAATCTATATTGAGCTAAGGAAATTAACCAATAAGTCAAAGTTATTCATGTTAAAGATATCTTAGAAATAATTATACTGGGAAGTATACCCTGTTGTGAGGCATATTTACTGATTCATTTCAAGAATTGATACTGTTGTGGTGTAGCCTGTCATCATAAAAGGTTTTCAAATTATAATTTTCCTATTTCCCTTGTCTAATTTGTTTGGTTTTTTCCTCTGCCTTACTCATCCTCAAATGCGCAATATTTGTGTGGTCAGTGCCAGTTTTTGTATGTGTCCATACCAGGCCTAACAGTAGGATTTCCCAAGTGAACATATGGCACATTTCCTAGTATCTGTGTACAGAGGAACAAAGTTAGACCTACCGTTGTGTTATCTGAGTTTTAAAAAATGTAGAATTATTTTATCAGTAAAAGTATTTTTCATAAGTCATTTGGCATTTAACTTTCACAAGTCTTTATTTTTTCCCTTCATAGATTTTGAACATCATTAAACAGAAACTGATTAAAAAAAAGTTTCAGCTTACAAGTATTTTATTTGTAAAATATATTCTTTCCTAACTACTGAGTATGCAGGCAAAATTCCATGTTTAACTTGCTTGCCACTTTAGAAAGTTTTAAAGCCACACTGATTTTGTTTTTTTAATTTACCTAGACTATGATAAGATGCAGGGAAATTAGTTACTTTGTGTCCTCACAGAACTCAGTGTGCCTAATTAAGTGCAGTTGACACTTTTCTGCTTAGGAAGTCCAAAACTGATCTGGAATTTCCCATCAAGGCTTGAGTTTTTGGGCTGATGTACTTTGTACTCCTTGACTTCCCTGAGAGTCTACAGATGTCAAGGTTGGTTTTGTCTTTCATTAAAAAGTGGACAGTTGCTTACCTTTCTTTCACTGTGTGTTGAAGACATAAGTACTGAGAATTTTCAGAGATGGGAATATCTGTATACCTGTAAAGGTGCTAAAGGTAAATTAACAGCTGATTTATCCTCAGTGTAAGTAGGTTAATCAGAGCATCCTCTTAACCATTTTGAGTATTGTTGTACTTGCTGTGTGAGTTCGTGACTGAGGAGCAGTGCACAGACTGCTTCCACTGGCACTAGAGCAGTTCCAGTATTTGGAAACGTGCTAGAGACACAGCGTTGAACTGCGCTTTTGGGCCTTAATCCAAGGACTGTTGGCATGCAGTGTTATCCCTGATTTCACTGGAATAAGGCTACTTAAACTGTCGATGCTCAAGGAATGTTGCTCAACAGGCCTTGGAACAGCAAAGTTCTGGTATCCTACACAGCAAGTAAGAGAAAGACTTGGGGTCCACACCTCTTGTGTGGACCACTGACATTACTCTTACCTGCAGCCCTAATCACATCACTTAAGCTTCATATCCTGAAGTATTTAATAGGGAATAATCTTACAAGGTTTATGATAATTAACTGTTTTTTGAAGTTTATTCTAAGGATAAATTATTATTTCATTGTTGGGTAATACTGCTGGTGGAACAGAAGATAACTGTGAGTCCTTTGTGCATGGGATGCCACTAACAGCAAGTCAGATGGAAAATGAAGAATGAAATACAGCTGGGAGGTAGTTCCATGAGCTCCAGAATCAGTCCAGCCTATAATGGTGTCTCATGTTTTTCTCTGCTGTTTGTTCTGTGGTGTGGTGGAGGACCACAGTAACTTAAGCATTTTTTTCTATCACTTTTGATAATTTTGTCAAAGTTCAGATGGCAGTGATGTGCCTATTTACTGACCATACTCTGACTCTCTTTCTGCTGTGAAAATCAATGGCTAATGGCTCTCAGTTCTACCCACTCTTCCTCTATGTACACTGACTTGGGTCCTTCTCCTCTGATGATACTAATTTTCACAGAGCTTGCTGAAATTTAACTGTATAAATACTTATGCCCTATGAAATTAACCAGTCTCCTCAAGCATATTTGTCATGATGATGGATGGTAATATGGAGGACAAAAGGTATAAACAGACTGGCCAGCTTTCTAAGTCTCATCTATTGGCTTAAACACTGTAACTTATACTAAAGGGGGAGTATAGAGTACTTTTAAATGGCTATATGGGAGCAAGGTGGAGAAGGACACTGAAAAGAACTAAGTGAATATAGATGGAATACCTCAAAAATTAAAGAAACAAAGAAAGAAAACACAAGAAAGAAAAAAGAATATTTTATGGTGTAAGATAAGGATTAATTTACTTTCTTTTACATTACTATACTTTGGTAGTGGATATTTTCTGTAACAAGGTTTGGTCTCTTAGCTGGAATTTCAGTATCTTCCATTGTAGATCTGTGACCTGACTACCATGGATTAAAATCAGTATCACTTTTCCATTCTCAATTAATGTTTAACTCAGTGAATTAAACAGTTCTTTCAATATTTAATTATTTTACGGGAGAGAGAATAGCGTCAACAGCAAAGACAAATTCACTTAGGAATAACCAGGGGGTGTTGCTAAGAACTTTGTGGGCATATTTTAGGAAGCTGGTAGAGCAACCTGGGACTCAGTTTTCCATGCTTCCTAACGCTGTTCTAACTGCCCAACTACCTGTAATAAGAAGAATGGTGCATTTTGAATGACTGCTCAGGCGCCTCAGCTCAACAAGAGGATCCATTTTTACAATTCTTGGACAGAGACTGATGCTTCCCTGTAGCCTGGATTTAGGTACTTTAATCCTTTTGGGGTTGAGGCTTTATTAGTATCACTTCCTTTATTATTTCCTGTAGTGGGTATTCAGAATACTGGATTCTATTACTCCAATATTGATGTGTTTAAATAGTTATGTGCTTAAATTTACAGATGTAGATTTTGCATTAGTTGCTGAACTTCTCTTGTGAAACTGAACCTTTGAACATTGATGTGATGAAATACAAATGAGTGTGTGCTTTACCCCAAAAGAAAGTCTGCTTGCATTTTGCTTGCAACGGTGAAATGAAATGTCCATCTTTGAATGGAATTTCCATTAGTCCTTAAAATCATGTCCCACCTTGGAGCATCACTTTGCTGACACAAAGTGGGTAGTCTTATAAACAGTAATAATACAACACTACCTAATGTCCAAAGCCACCATTGTTAACTTACCTGTTTGAAAAGAATTTGTTCAGAAGTTTTTTCATAATGAATGTCAGTCAAAAATTTTTAATGACGAGTATTTAAGTAAATGCTTTGATAAGGGCGTATTGGAGAGCAATGATGGTGTAATACAGGTATTTATGTTCTATTAATTAAGAATTTTTTTTTAGTATCTAGATGAAAAAAGTAGATGTTAGGTTTTCTGTACATTTAAAAAATTTCACTTTTATCCCCAAACTTTGAGTGACTCCGCTCTACCATTTTCTTCGGCATTTCCATCAAATGCTACTAATGTACTACCCAGTAGATTAGAATGCAATTGAATCCAAAATTGTTCTTGATAGTATCTTCTATCACAGAAAAATCTTTGCTATATAAGCTGTAATGTACAGCTTTAATAAGGTTGTAAGACTTTACCTTGTTTAAACTACAATGCCCTGTAAAATCATTTTTATATGCCTATAGTAAGTGATGAATGTAAGTAATGTTTGAGATAACACATTTGTACATATTGTCAACTTCTTTGTATAATAGATTTACCTTTCTGACATCTAGAATCAATTGAAGGAAGTTTAATCTGATGTTTGAAATAGAAATATTTTATATAAATTGAAAATTATCCATATTTTGGAGCTTTCTAAAACAACTTTTCTTCCTAACAACTTGTAGTTGGTGGGTGTCTATTAAGATTCAATTTGGCTACAGAGAGAGGTATTTGTATGACCTCAGTGTCATAGAGCTTGGATTAATGGATGCAATGATGCTTTCCCAGGCTTGTCTTTTCATTTTGAAATAGGTTGTCAACCATGCCAGGTAGTTGTCCAGACTGCATTGTACTCATTTTCCTCTTGCTCTACATTATCTTTAAAGTACTTGGTCTTCACTTCTACTAAATTCTATATATAGCTGGTGTAGAAATGAAATTTATTATTATTATTAAACCATAAATTGCAAGAGTGTGTACATATGTATTTTTACAAGTATAAATAAGCAAAATACTAGAATAAAGATCACTGTCAAAATTGTTTTAATGAGGCCCACAAAGGATAGGATATGTTAGGAACACAAGTGTTTGAGCAGTGCTTGGCTTACCTCGTTAAATACACAATTAAGGATGTTCTAAAAAAAGAATCCTGTGCATATAGAACCTCTTTTTCTTCTAATATGCGTACTGGGGAGTGTAGAGTGAGAGCTCTGAAGAACACAAGAGGAGATCTCAAGTTAAATATCAAACAGGTAGAAAGTTAATCCCCCTCTTTTCCAACATTCTTATGTGAAGCTTTTAATTTGGGAATGCTGAAGATATAATTTCCTGAATCTTAGAAATTACACTAAATCACTGCCCTTCACAACAGGAATTTTTTAGTATAAGAAACACTGACACATTTGAAAATCTGTAACAGCACTGACGTAAAGTAACTGGTACCTGCACTGTTTTGTTCTCAATATCAATGTATGGGAAATTTATGTGTGGTTCTACTGACTTTGGATTGTCAGTTGCATTCTGGTTCTCAAAGGATGTACTTTGTTGGGCAGAGCCAACTCTGCTCATGCTCCTCCATTTCATTCCCTTCAGCCTCTTCTTGTGAGGTCTCCATTCTTCCTTGATTCTTCTCAGATGAATGATGAAATTTTGGCAAAAGTGGAAGTACCTAAAAAGCGATGTTTGTAGGAAGTCTGCATTCTAGGGTCAATACAATGCTATAGGCCACAAAATAAATACAGGAAGGAATTGCTTATTGGCTAAGGGTCTCTTGGAGTGCATTAGAAGGGTCAGGAAAGAAAAGCAATTCTGTTTTATTCTGTATCATTAATTTTTTGAAATAAAATTAATATTTTAAATCAACAATAAATTCAATTTTGATGAAAATTCCAGATGTTAAAAAAAATATGTATTTGCACAAACCCCATTTTATTATAGCTGAATTTTCTGCTAGTAGCAACTATGAAGTATTTGCCTTTAAAATTTTTTTTACTTTTATTTTTTCCCTATGAAAGTCTTTATTCGTTACCCCAAAATTAAATTAAAAAATTAGAAGTTTTAAATATGTGTATTTTTTCAGTAGTTTTAGAACAATCTTTAAAAAAAAAAGAAAAAGAAAAAAACCCAAATGTATGCCATAGCTTCCATTTTAAATACCTGAGAATGAAGACAGGGAAAGGTGAATGTCAAATGTTCAGTACTTTGTTGCAACTACAGGAGCATTTGGCTGTGATGACCATTCCTAAGGCATACAACAAAATGGTAATGTTCATGAAATACTGACCTTGTACCTACTCCATGGCCAACATTGTCTCTGCACTGTTAAGTGGTGCATATTATACTGATGGGAATTACTTGAATTAATTGTGACAAGACGATTCTGTTTCTTGAGCAGATAGGAAAACTTTGGTTTTTTTAATGGAATGGATGTAAAAGCAAATTTTCTTACCTTCCAAACATGAATTCTCTGGAATATGGGTAAGTTGGTTCCCAAGTATTAGTTTTTCATTTTATTATAGCAAGATAGCCACAAATACCCATCAGTTCCTACCTGAGGATCTCAAAAGCTACCAGCTTTGACGTACATATAGCCTATTAATTTTATCACAAATTGTAATACATTGCTCGAATACAAATGCTTCCATAATGCACAGTGTGCTATGGACAGAAAAACAAGTATTAAAAACTATTTTGGGTAGAACTTTGTAGGGCTTCACATGAGTTTTACAAGCAATTTTGTTAGCAGACATTTTCATGTTTTTGTTTTTTTAAAAAATTATTTACCTGGGTGGTAGTGGGGAGTTGTATATATATTTTTTATGGAGGGCCAGGAGATGCATTTGTCGCTATTTCTTTTTTCTTTTAAAATCTGTGGTGTAGCTGCCATCCTTCTGGCCAAGAAGCCTGGATGGCTTCTTCCTTCTGAGCACATCAACACACTTGAATTAGCTGGAAAGATGCTTATTCCCACATCATGTGAGATTCAAATTGCTTTCCGTGGAAGAGCGTTTATAATGGCCCTCATTTTATGCTGGCTTATTTGGAGATTTTGCAATTAGTGCTAAGATGTTAAAAGCTGTGGATAGTAAATGAGGTATTATAAAGAAAATATTTTTAATTGCTATTTTTCAATTTGACAGTGATAAAATATTTTCTGTACTGTTATGTAATGCCATCCTCTGGCACATGCATTGAAAGAAAAGAAGAAAAAATGGGGTTTTAGTCAGGGATACTTATTTTCTGTGCATTTAATGGTAGTCATGGTGCATATTATGTTGCAAAATCTCACTGTGTTCTGTTAGACGACTGATACTGATTCTGCTTCTTGCTTTTTGAAATCCTATACTTATGTGTACCAGTACACAGGCTCCTAAAATAGTGGGTTTTCCTGGAAGTCGTCAGGTTTGGATCACCCTAAGAAGTGATTGATTTTTCTCGGTTCTATGATGGCTGATTCAGTGCAATAAACTTTTCAAAGATGCTGAAGACGTCTCATTTTGAAATGCAGTGCTTATATATAGTGCAGCCATTCCTTTTAGTAATTGTTCAGGTTTGCATGGTAAATCGTTGCCTCGATGCTGTATGTGCAGTGCCTGACAGAGTGGTTACGTATAGAATGTATACTGTTTGCTTCAGTCATGAGTTGATACTCCATTTAAATGTTTGCACTGAAAAACCTGTTATCTCAGACACAGTATAGCTTTTCAGATATGAGGCAAAAGATCTATTGTTACAGTCTCAGTGCTACATGTTGTTTATTACGTGAGGAATATTTTTAGAGTGGTCTTTCTTCCTTTTAGAGCTGCCTTTACGTTAAAAAAACATTAAGAATTCTACATACATGGTCACGGATATTAGTCATTTTTACAGGGGAGGGAAGGAGGAGGGGAAGATGCAGAAATCCTCCTCCTCTTAGACAGTAGTAACAGTGTGAGGATGCCTTGTCCTCCTTTTTTTTACTTCTGAGATTTTATTGCTGGCAGCCAGATGTGCTGAAACTCCTGACGACAGCATCTATTCACTGCGTGTTTTTAATAGGCTTAGAGAAATATGAGTAGAGTACATGAAAGCAGCTCAGCTTCACACTTCAGCTGGGAATGCCCAAAAAGCTTACTGCTGTTTAGAATTCTTGCTACAGTCAGGAGAAAGCCGCTCGGGTACTAAATCTTCTACGACTGAATTAGAAGAATAATGACTGTACAATTAACTATCAGCCCCTGCTCATTTAGGCACAGTTTTTACAGAGATCAGGAGAAATATGGAACTTGATTGGCATGTTTGTATTTGATGGTGTGTACAAAATAGATGACTTTTAAGACAGGTGGTGAAGAAAAATAGAAGGGAAAGAAAGAGAGAAAATGCAATTTGAAACACTGCGCCAGGTCTGCAATTCTGTTTTATCTCATTTTCATGGGGTTTTCTCATCCCCTCCAAATATTTTACAAAATGATCTTTTTGGACAAACGTTGAACAACACTAGGTAAGTAGAAATGAAACATTTTTGCTTTATCATTTCTATTTATGCTGATGGTAATCTATCTGCATGCTTTTCAGTAGGGTACTTTTATAATTGCACTCCTAGATATTAATATTTTTATGGTAGCAGTGAGTCTGTTAGTGTTTTTATGTTTTATGTAAGGATTTACATGAGAACTCAATCTACAGAAATAAAGCCAGCAGAGACAGAATAAAATATTTAAGATGGTTATGTATCTTTCAAGTACATTAGCTGCCATTAGAAGCTAGCATTATTAGCTGTAATCCTTAAAGCATATTAAATATTCATAAACAAATTTGTCAGAGAAAATGATTTCTATGTGGATATGGCAGTGAAAAGATTAAATGCTCAGAGATGTGTCTGTTTAACCATGCATAATTTATTGGAAGATGCAAATTAGTAGTCCTGCATACCTTTTACAAAATAGAAAGCAGTTCCTTATTTTTCAGAAGATTTAGAATCCTGTCTGTGGTGCATTTCAATAATCTTTTTAACTGGCCAAATTATAGCTGATTAGTGGCTGCTTTGCAGCAGGTCAGTCAGCTCTGTAGGGTAACCTTTTGTGAATAGCTGTTGTTTTGTGGGAATTTGAAATGATAGGGTGAAGTTGTTTATTGGTGTGAGACAGTTATTGAATTGATTTCTTAGGATTTTTGGAGGAGTAAAATGAATTAATAATGCCTCAATTCCATGTCATTATTCAGTAAACATATTATATTACTGATGTTGAGAACTTTTTCACACTGCTATTAAATATTAACCATAAAAATATTAATAATTTTATCTGAGAGAGTGGGAGAGCAGGTCAGGAAGATAAGGAATCCTGTAGTTTGTCATAAAGATAGTGCACTGATGGAAACATTCTGGAAAAAGGGTGGAAGTAATATGCAGAGGCTATATCCAGCATTTTCTGTATCTGTGGGAGAAATCTCTTTAAATGGGATATAATTTCTTGAATGCAGTGATATTTGCACTTTATACATCAGAAAATGGTTATAATTTTATTTCCCAGAATTTTGTTGTGAGGATTCTCTTCCCTACTGCTGATATTTCCTTTTAAAATATTTTAATATTTATTTAATGTCACTGTTCCCAAGTTTTGTTACCTTGGTCATGAATTTCTAATTAGGTATGCAAAATTCTGTAGGTAGTTTTTAGCAGTCACAATCACTGTTATGAATTAAAGTATTTTTAGGTATATATGAAATCTGTATTCAATGAGATTTTTCTTATGTCCCTTTGGTGTACTGTGAAATATTTGAAGCTCTACAAAATGGAGCAATAATGTAGGTATTATCAGCTGCGATCGTAAAACTGTGCAGATTTCCAAGTGCATCGTTTCAGGCCTGCAGCAACCAATAAATCCCTTAGCAACTGTTCTAATCAGCTACCATCCCAGCCCTGATTCCCTGGATCTGCTTTTGCAGATCAGAGTACATGCTTTTTGTAGATCAAGGTGCGTGCTCTTTGCAATTTTTTTTTTCAGATACACGTGTATGGTGCTTTTTGGCATTTATTTTGCTTGTGAGACTTGGGCAAAGGCTGCATATGGTATCAAATCAAAAGGCAGAGTTATTTTATTCATTTGCTGTGCCTGAGATTAGAAGTATATTTCTTCTGGAAGACTGGCAAACGAGAAAGGATTATGAGGAAACCGAGCCTCCAATTGGCTGTTGTACTTAGGATGAGAATATTTCTGTATTTATATGGAGCAATGTCGGGTTTTTCTACATATCAATATTTTTGGCCTCAAGAAAACATTGTGCAATTTTTAAACAATATGCAGCAGTAATTGTGAGAGACTAATTCATGCTTTCTCTGTCTTCTGACACTAAAGTTAGGTGAAAGTTTTTTAAGCTTATTGGGTAAAAAGATTCCCTCTTCTGAATAATTATTCATATTTTAAATTTCATCTTGATAAAAGGACTTTGAAGAAGTCATCTATTAAATAGTCACTAACAAATCTCAGTGGCATTTATTTCAGAGGATAGTCCTTTGATTGTCTTGCTGACTTAAAAAAATCCGTTCTATCTTTTTTTTAAATTAAATCAATGTAGTGTATATATTGGAGAGATTTTTCACTTAAAGCTTTGCACAATAAATGTAATGTACTTGCTAGCAACTAATTATTCATGCATTAAGAGTTAATGCTTCAGAACTGTGGTGTACCTCCAGCATGTAAAAGAGTCTGCTTTGATGAGGTATAATGTGGTCTGTATCTTGAGTCTTCAAAGTTATATATTTTGCCCTTTGATGATCCTTTCTCTTTTGAATGTGTTTTTTTCTGTTTTTACATCTAAAAATTACAAGTCAGAATCCAGAAGGATAACAGCTGACATTACACAGAGTGATTAACTGCTTCTTTCACATAGTAATAATGTGAAGAAAACAGGTTAATGCATACAAATTGTAGAGTAGATAATGAAATGTAAACCAGAAAGTAATAGTAAATGAGATAGTATACAGATAGCTGTAATTGAATATACATTCCTCTTAATTTTCACATCATCTATTCTTGGAGTTCTTGTTCTTCAGTTCTTCAGAAAGTTTAGATGTGCTGAGATTTTATTGAAGGGATACAGGTATCTTGGGCTTTGCTTTCCCATGCTATACTAAACATTGACGGGAACATACAATAAACATACATTATCATTTCCCATAAAAACCTTACATGAGTTGGGTTTTAATTTGCATAGTTTTGGCTTTATAGCAGCTGATGTGAAAGGACCCAAATGATATTAAGTTCCTTGTGATTTAGCTTGATTTTAGCATTTAAATGGGTTTAGTTATCCCCTCCCAGCAGCTTCTAATGGAGGAATATTGCAGCTCAGTTCTCTTTTGCCAGCTACAGGGCAGCACTTTCCTGTAAGATGCTATTGTGAGTGTAAAAGAGAGAGCTGGTTTGCTGGCCCTCCCTCCTGTTCCTACACAGCTCTGCCTGACATTACCAACTCCAGTCAGTTGAAGCACTATCTTTTTACCTCAAAATTGTATTTTACCTGTGTTGGGGATTGTGGTGCTATTTTCTGGATAATAAGTCATTTTTAATTGAAAAATTATTAGAATTACCTCATGTTGGGAAACCTTAAGAATTGGTTTGCATTTTGAGCATTTGGCAAATAGCTAGTTTGTGGAATAAATTCTTCACATGTCCAGAAAAAAAATCAGGAGATCTTTTATGAAAACACACTACGTGCTTGCATTACATCCAATTTTACAACAGCATCTAAAGGAGGTTTGCTTGTTTGCAGTCTATAATTTGCCTGATGACTTTCAGTGACATACTGTTCATTCAAATGACAGAAGACAATGAAATAAAGTTTTAAAATACATTAAGAACCTTTAGTACTTAGATAAGCTGGATTTCAGATTGCCATTCTTCATTTAGTGTTTAGTGTGCAAATTCTGTGCTGTCGGATGCTCTATTTGTAGCTGCATGCTTTGAGAAGTCGCAATTGCTTTGGGCAATTTTCAGATTAACACATCACTGCGTAATGGCAAGCATCTTTTGTGACTAAAATTGATACAAAGTGTACAGAGGTCTATCAGTCCAGTTTTGCTGTTGCAGTTTATATTAAAAGATTTTCTCAGAAAATGGAAAGTGGTGGATTTACCTAAACTTGGCTTCTCACATGACATATTGTTACTTTTTTTTTTTTTTACAGCTCAGTGAAAGTGAGTTTACTGTCTATCTTGGCCACACAGGGGCATAAGATAACATATATTCAGCCCAAACCCAGTACAAAAATTGGGCACCAAATTCTGTGTACAACAGAGACTTCGGAATTGTCTTCATTTTGAAATTAGACACAGTTAAAAAAAATATTTTTTTTTTCATCAAATTAAACTCCAGTGTTTTTGAAGACTCTTCAGAGTTTTCACTTCTGAAATCCCTTGGTAAGCATCTTTTACATAAATACACCAATTTTTAAGATTACTAAAATGCCCAATAAATTAGACCATTGATAAGATTAGATATTTACACTAAAAGTATCATTTTAGCAGCGAGATATAAATTCTTTTCATTATAAAGCTTTCTGTTTTGTTTCCTCAATATATCTAGTAGCTATTTACCAAAGCTCCATTTTATAATGAAGTTACCAAATGATGTCCATAATTACTGGCACAGACAATTGTTACTGCTTATGTGTTAGTAATTTTTACTTTGACATTGAAGGTAAAAGATAATTTTCTGTTCCTTGTTGGGAAAAAAATTTGTCAAGATATTCCTGTAGAATAGGTTTGAGGGTTTTTTTTCCCTGACTATATTGGTTCAATAAATCAAGAGGTTTGCTAATCTAAGAGAATGTTGCATTTTCAAATATTGCTAGTTTAAGAGCCAAGAAGAAAAACACCATGATCGTGTTAGAACTCAGAGTATGTTGACCATATTCTGTGATGCAATACTGCTGAATACTGTAACTGAAACTGCCTCTTCTCCCTTTCCAAAATTCACTTTTCTACAGCTACCTTTAAAAATTTAGTTTGTTGGGATTTTCACATCTGCTCCTTTTAACCTCTGTACCAGATTTATAGAATCCTGTTTTAAGTATATTCCTCAAATCTTCAGTAGATGTGCTTTCTCAATTAAAAAATACACAATGGTGGTAAATACATTTATTTGTATCCCTACCATGTATTTTTTCCTTAATGAATTAAAGACATAGCAAAGCTATTTCCTCCCCTCGTTCTTAAATGTGTCTTGCCTCAGACATAATCAGAATTCCAAAACAAAGCTAATTCCAGTCCTAGATCTCTGTGTTACTGTAGAAAGCTTGTCCATGTCAAATAATTTTCTACCTATTTTTCATATATATATATATATGAAAAATATATATATGAATGTATATATATATAATGTATATATATATGAGCTTCACTAAACACAAAGGGAAGATTGGCAGCTGGGACATCAAGTTGTTTATAAAAGGCAGAAACTCATACAGCTGTGTATTTGGTCTTTTCTGCACCTTTGTTGTACGTCCCTCACAGAGCACTCCTATGTCCTTTTTGAGCTCAAAATAAGTGTATCTAACCCCATTTATCCTTTGGCCCTTGATTAGCTTCTTTGGGCCAAAGTGGGACAAGTAGCATGATTCTTTGCATGGTCTTCTCATGTTTCTATTTCCTTTGGAGGAAGCAACTGAATGTACTAACTTGCCCCAAAGCTGTTTCTTTCTCAGAGGAAGTTCTATATTCCATCCTGTCTTGGCAGCTGTTGGTTTTTGGGTTTAAGTCCATATTTCTAGGAAAAACGATCCCTGTAACATTCTGTTACAGATATTTTCAGAGAGAGAAAAGTAAGAGATATCCTTACAGAACCATTTCTCTTCCCATTTCTTCCAGCTCTGGAGAGAGATACCTTCTGTTACTTCCACCTTAGTTGCTACAGATTTAATAAGGTGACATATGCTTCCTCCATGAATCTCACAGAGCTGTGGATATTTGCAGCCATAACAGGTTTCTCTCTATTCTCATTGTGCATCAACTGCTGTTATCTGATGATGGCAATAAAATCCTAGCTGGCATATGATTTTAACCTCCCACCAGGAAGAAAAAAGAGGATGGATCAGAGGTGGATAATTTGTCTCAATTCAGCCAGTATGTTAAATTCACAAATTTAAATTATCTTAAATTTAGAAATTATTAAATATGCCTTAAAACAGATTTTTTTTCCCTCACCTGGGTGAGAGCAACAGAAATCTAAGCTATATTTGATTTACCAAGTACAACTTTCAGAACAGAACATGTAAAATAATCTTTCTATTATTGAATAACTCAAATAATTCTTGTCATTCCTCAGAACAGCCCAATAAGATGTGGGTATTATCTTCTTTTTCTGGAATAAGAAAAGGCAGAGATCATGATATTAAAAATGGCTATGGTATTGTATAGGTGAAACATTTAAGAGATTTATTCAATGACAAGAGCCCAGCATTTATGGAAACTGCGTGTTCCAATATCCAGAAATCAAGGTTGTACTCTTGAACTTGATTAGATAACAGATGTATTTGAAGACAGATTGAGCTGTGGTGACTACAACAATAACTAGCCCCATGTAATCATTTTACTCTTCTTCAGAGTGTTGTCACTCAGGTAAAACTGGCATGAGTGCTGAGCAAACCTGCTCCATCCTGCCTCAGCTGAGAGTTAGTTTTGTGTATTGTTGTGTGGCAAAGTCATTATCTCAGACTGTTTCCTGTAACTGGTCAGACTCATATTCATAAATATTTCATTTTTCCCACCTGTGGTCAAAAGCTCATAGTGAGAGTCTTCACCAGTCCTTTTCTCACTACCAAGTATGTTAAAAGATCACTGAATATTCTGGGTCGGAAGGGACCCACAAGGATCATAAAGTTCCAACTCCTGGCCCTGCACAGGACCATTCCTGAGTCACACCATGTGCCCAAGAGCATTGTCCAAATACTTCTTGAACTCTGCCAGGGTTGGTGCTGTGACCACTTCTCTGGGGAGCTGTTCCAGTGCCCAGCCACCCTCTGGGTGAAGAACCTTTTCCTGATATCCAACCTAAACCTCCCCTGACACAGCTTCAGGCCATTCCCTTGGGTCTTGTCACTGGAACCACAGAGAAGAGATCAGTGTCTGCCCCTCATCTTCCCCTCACAAGGAAGTTGTAACTGCATTGAGTTCTCCTCTCAGTGTCCTCTTCTCCAGGCTGAACGGATCAAGTTAGCCCAGTCACTACTCACATGGCTTCCCCTCAAGGCCCTTCACCACCTCTATTGCCCTCCTTTGGACACTAAGAGCTTAATCTTTATTTTCTCATGGGGCCCAAAACTGCACACAGTTATGGTTAGCACCACTTGTAGCACTTGCTTTCTTTACACTCCTTTATCCTTTTTGCTCTTTTCCTTTTGGGTTAGTAACCACATGCACATTTATGGCACAATCTGCCTACTAATGGCACTATCCATTTACCGGGTCAGGAGCAGTAATTATACTGCACTGTAGAAATATGAGGCTTTAAAAAGCAAAACCTTCCTTATGAGAAAGAAGATATGACTTCACTTTTTTCCTTGGTTGAGAAGTTTTGCTGCTGTTCCTGCCACAGTTACTTATTTACTGAAGCAGTGGAATGAAGGAAGACAACTTCTGTTGGTATGATTCCTGACTGTTCTTCATTATTTTTTTTTCTTTTGTTCTTTTGCACATAGTGTGATTATAGGTAGGAAGAGAACTAAAAGGGGAAACAAACATTTTTAAACCTCTTACAGATGGACAGATTAGCACAAATAACATTGGGATGTTTAGCTGTGTAGGTCTGGCTAAGTGGGGAGAATGGAAGGGAGTGTGCAGTTACCCAGCTCTTTCCTTTCAGGTGTGATGGGACTATCCTACTGGTTGCTAACTATGCTAAAAGTCATCCTTTAGGTTTCTCAGGAATATACTCTTGATTTTGCACTATAAAGACAGAATGAAGGTTTGCTCATAGAAAACACTGTGTTTCAAAATGTTTCAAGAAAGATGGTATCTGGGCCTCAAGTGATTTACAGGGTTCCAAGAAAGGAATAAAAGAATATAATACTGACCCCTGAAAAATTGTGAAATCTGAGATGAGTTTTGGAGATAACAGCATCATTTTTGCTTTACCCTAAGATAAAAGGTTTGAAGCAGAAGCTGGAAGTATTTCAAGTCCTTGGCTTCACTTCAGCATGTGCTTTGCAATAGGGAGGCAAAGTCAGCCTTCTGAAAGCTGCTTTATGGGTTCTGCTTTTTTGTTCTGAACCTGACAAGGAATAATTATGAGATAGAGAAATGAAATAAAAATGTGTGTTGGAGGAATTTGTCTGAAAGTTGCCTAAGTTTGAAAGGGATTACAGATTGAAATGCTGAAACATCAATTTTTTTTGTTTTATAATAAGAGTTGAGTTGGATATATTGTAGGTCAGAGTGAATTTGCATGGTGTCTTTATTTATAAGAATAAAATATATCTTGATTAATACACTTTATCCTTGCTGCAATATTTGAGTCATCTTTCTGATTAAGACATACTTCCAAATTTCCATCTTCTGGTATTCAAGACTGCTTTTTATCATGAAACTTCATCAATGTTTTGAATAAATCAGTTTTAAGCCCCTGTCTCTTAGAAAGTAATAGCCACATATATCATAATATGAATAATGACCTTTAATTGTTAAAAGGTGTACAAAACTAAGTTGACAAGCAAGGTAATGTAATTATAGTTGCTTTAAGATAGTTTTCATTATTAACCTATAAAATAGTACATAAAGTCACAGAGAAAAGCTCTCAACCAAAAAGTTTTATCTGTGGTTTAACTACTGTGCACCAAGGATAAGGCCTTTTGGCTTGTATTATGTACATACATTTGTCAGTAAATAACAACTCATTCCAATATCAAATAAATTGTAGAATAATGAAATAAGAATATTTCTTCCAAAGTTTAGTATTTTTTCCTCTATGTAAGGCATTGAAAATATTTTTAAAGTGACTTAAGCAGATGATGAATTGATTTATGATGAATTATTGATTTATTATTTCTCATCCTAGGAAATATATTTTCAAGTACAGATATGCAAACTTAATTAGAATAACATTAAAATCTTTGCCTGAAACAGGAAGTATAAAATCTGACCTCCCCTCTTACCCTCTCCTCTTCTATGCACTGATGTTTCTCTTTACATTTCTTGATTTTCCTAATACTATATTTTAAGTTGTTGCTCCTGTGTCTTCAGATTGCACTCAGAACAAACGCATTTTATGTGGATGTGAGGACCCCAGGGGTAGTCAGTCTTTCACTCACTTAAGGACCTTAATTTTTTCACTGACGATGGTATTGTTGTGCTACAAAATTATGAGAAAAATGAGTGTTTTAGAGAAAACTCAAATTTTACAGCTCTTCTGTATCACAGCGACTCTAACATAGTTCGATCATTATTCAAATAACCTACAGTACAAGCTTCTAAGTGCTCTGTTTGCAAGAATCCTTCCAATAGGACATGGTTCATCTAAATGTCATGCTTTCGAAGATTTTGAAAAGTGTCAGGGAGGACAGAAAAGATTTTAAAATGCAGCAAGGATTAAAATCTTAAAAACACAGTAATTCAAAGTATTTATGTGCAAAAAAGCTTGCTTGTTCTTAGCATGTATCTTTAATGTTAAAGTTGCTTATTTGTAAGATGCAGCATAATCAGGGTGTATAAGGACTACCTGCAATCATAATTCAAATCTCTTTTTTTTATAATAAAGCATGGGAAGAAAGTATAGTGTTCAGTCAAAGAACTTGGCAGGTCCAGAGGCCTGAATTCCACACCTGCCACTGTCAACATCTCCTTGGCAGTGCCAGGAAAATCATGTGAACTTCACAGCTGGAGTTCTCAGGGATATATGTCTTATTTAATACCTCATGTGAATCTATGAATTTTAATTTATAAATATTTGCAGAGGTCTTTATCATCCTGGATTTGTAAGTATACACAGATGAAAGTACAAATTAAATTTTCATTTTTTGGGGGGGGGGGGGGGGGATTTAGGCACATCTCTAGACATAAGAACATGTGGCAGAGTAACTTAAGTACCTTAGAGATACACAAGGATTTTGTGCCTTGCCCTTCACTTGCACCCTTAGTCTCAGCAGCTGTAAATTATTTCATTATTACTAACTCTAGATTATTTCCGTACATACTGCCAGCTATGTGTCCTCACTACAGTGAAGTTTTTTCTTGAGAGAGGTCTTTCAGAAGTTTTTCTCTTTAATTAAAATATTGGACATTATTCATATACAAATAAAACAAATGTATTTACAAAGAAATTCTTAACAAGTGTGGGGATGTGCAGTAAGCATGTAAAAATTGTAAAGTCATAGAACTCTTTAGGTTGGAAAAGATCATCAAGTGCAACTCTTAACACAGGACCACCAAGTCCACCACTAAATCATGTCCCTAATATAGAAAAATAATATAATATAAAATTTGTTATCTTACATGTAATATACCACACACATATTAATATTATAAATATTGTAATGTAATATACTATATAGTAGAGAGTGTAATGGAGACACTACAAAAATTGCTTAACCGTAGAAGATACTCAGAGACTATGCTCACAAGAATGTAGTCGTGTGCAAAAAGACCCTGTTTTCCTGTTAAGCACAGACAAAAACTTAATTTTAGCTGTAAATAATGATTATTTATTTATTATTAATTCTGGATGGAATTTTGTGTGGCTTCATGACAATGTACTGGTGAAAAAACTGCAGATCTACATTTTTGTGAATTTTATTATTACTTCCATGCAACTAATGCAAAGGGATTTTTACTGGATTTTGATCTTTTGACGTAACCCACTATGAGTAAGTCTGTATCTTGGAGTTCGTGGCTGAATATAGAAATTAACCCATTTTCTACCTACCTTTAGTTGGGAAAATTTTAGAATAATCACTGGTGTCTAAGTACTGTATCAATAATCAGGTTTTGTCATGGAAGTTATGCAAAATACATTAGTTGGATCTCATTTTGATAACATATGAGTGATATCTTAACTGCACTTGTGGCATATAGAAAAAGTTGCATGTATCCAGCTTTGATTGGAATAAGTGGATATTAAAACAAGAGTTTAGATCAGATTGAGAGCCAATCTCAAATCCACTGCTCTCTCAGCTGAAGTGAGAGGAGTTAGCTAAAGGGAAGAAAGAAAAAAATATTTTTCAGTAGGTCTTTTGGCAGCACATCAGCTTTACTTGAATTCTGGGAGTTTCATTACAACAATTCCAGATTCAGAGTGATGTGTTATTGATGTGATATGGTTTTGTCTCCAGAAAATAATGTTAACTCATATGAAAATGCACAGAAAAAGCAGACTGAAATGTAAGGAGTGCAACACAATGGAGATAAGATAGGAAATGGAGTTTATTGTGTAGACCTGTTTGCTGAGTTGCAGTTATTTCTGTCTCTTGCCTATATGTATTTTTTTCCTTCTCCTGCTTCGGTGAAAAAATACTGCAAAATAATAGAATATCTCATTAAATCCAATGCCATGTAGCCCGAATCCAATGCAATGCAATATTTAAACTACGGCAATAGAGCCAAATATTTCATTATCTCCATGTGCTGAAATAAGACATTACGGAAATGAATTTCTTCCCTTGTTACTTTATATGGGGTTGAATCTCAATTTATTACATAAAACCACTTAATTAAAAGTCCAATGTCTTTCTTTGCTCATATCACTAGATAAAACCAAATAACCTACCTTTGTTTCAAATTTTAAAATGATTTTGCACTAATATCCAATGGTGGGTTTTTTTATTTTCCAGAAGAGACTGCACTACTTTAAGTTATATAACCAAACCCAAGAGAAGGTAACATGTTCTCAGACAAATAAATTAATTTCTGAATTTTTATCAGCACTGTACTGGATGTAGTCTATGTACTGAGCAGATCTAGAAAGAAAATTTTATTTTCTATTATTTGGACAGGTTTTGTACTTAATTACTTCTATACAGTATTATTTTAGAGCAGGTTTTAGCAAAGACTGAGCTAGATACACTGAATAAAGAAGTGCTACAATCATTAATTTGAATGCACTTTATACTGATTGCAAATAGGCTAAAGCCAGCGTGAAACTGATTTTATGTTTATATACCTACATACATCTACAGAAAAAAAAAGACACAATCAACTAGGGACCTTTGTATATAGACCTAGACTTTGTCTGTACTCAAAACATGTTGTGAAGTCCAATTTATGAGCATTACTAAACTGGAAAAAGGGGATCTGAGAGCTGCAGTGAGGGAGAATAATGTCAGTATCACAGCAGAAGTCTGTATTAACTCTGCAGTGAAAGCATAGCCTCCATTTCACATGATTATGTTTTCTGTGATACACTTGGTGCTGATTAGCTGTACTTTCTGCTGCAGGGCTGCTGCATTTTATTTGTGGTATATAACCATGTATAATAAATAAGGCAGTTTGAATATTTAACCAGGGATGATACTACATTTATGCAGGTATCCATATATTATCATGAATTAATCATGTTTCCATAGTTAATGTAATTTTTTTTTCTTTGAACGAGAATATTTCACTTTCTTGCTTGTATGAAGGAAAAAAATGTCAGGTATTCCTAACGTTCTCTCAGGAATGTTAGATTTATCTGAGTATCTTGAAGCATCTCTAATCCTATAAAATAATATTTTAAATATGTACAAACTGGGTCTCATTTTCTTAAACTCTGTACAAACAGTACAAGGAATAAGGAACTAGTATAACTTTTTCCAGGTTCTTTGTAACTATATGATCTGTTAACTAAAAAATACTGCAGCTGGCTAACATTGCTTTCCTACAATCATATGGATGGTTATTAGTCAATTGAGATTTTTTTTTTACTCTGGTGGTTTAATTATTTTAAGTTTTTTATTCAGAAATAATTTATTTGTTAAAAGAGGATTCAATATCTATTGTTGCAAAATGATAGAATGGCTCGGATTGGAAGGGATCCTAAAGATCATGCAGTTCCAACCCCCTGCCATGGGCAGGGACACCTTCACTAGATCAGGTTGTTCAATGCCCCATCCAATGTGGTCTAAATGTTATTGTCCTCAGTAAGTATAACACAACAAAGTAGATATACAGCTTTGCCACACAATCAGTATCCCTCCCAAGTATCCTTATATTCTTCTTTAAACCATCTTTTTAGATGTTGATGAGAATTTTGGCTTCTGCAGAGCTAGTTGGAAAAAGGAGCTTTGTATTTGAACTCTTAATGATGAACATATGTTTATTGTATAGCACTCAGAAACTGAGCTTGAGATAATATAGAAAAGACTTTAGAAAACAGCAGGGAACTTTAGATAAACATCATTTGTTGCATGGAAACTTAATGTTTTCCACAAAAAGTCCACATTTGCATGTTGGGGCTGACCATGACTGGTGGATTATCAACTAAATAAAAACTTTCAAAGACTATCTTGGGCTTTGCCTACTATTTCTAACTGTTAAAAATAAGAGGTAACATGCTGCCCTACACATCTCTGTAACCTTGATATTTGGACCACTGTGCATAATTCTGCACATGCATTTTTAGCAAATCTGGATTTCAGAAAAAGCATAACGTAAAAATTTCAGAAGAGAATAGTGAAGAGAAATGGAAATACATCCAGGTTGGTTTAGTTAGCATTTAAAAGAGACAGATTAGCAGCATCTATATGTAGAGCTTATTTAAACAGCAAAATGAAAAATGATTTCTTTGGGAATTTTAAGAAAAAAGACATGAAATATGGTGTAAGGAACAGAAGGCTTCAACTGAATGCCCATGCAAATTTCTTAACCTACCCCGTTATAGAATGAATCCCTTAGGAAATTGTATAAGCCTTAAATTAGACTGAGAAAATTCTAGAAGATGTACTGTGGGGAAAGATCTTTCATTGTCATGGAAACAAACTAGATGATCTAATAAATGTTTTCCATCTCTAGCTGTGTTCTGCCATTCACTTTCAGGTGAATTTAGAAAATGGATGGATTTTTGATTATTTTCACTGTCTGGCATTACAGTATCATATGCAACAGCTGAGATATCTCAGAAAGTTTATATATCATTAAGATCAGCAAGGAATTATTATTTACAATACAGAAGTGCTGAATTAAAACACATGGGCTAAATTGCATTAATAGTAGAGCAAATACTGCTGCTACTCTTTCTTTTGCTTTCAGTATCATGTGAGCCTCACTTCTGTTATATTTTGCTAATTGTGCTGTTTCTCAGTCCAATGCAAGGCAAGTCAAAGAACTGAAATTAAAATAAATTACTTTTGTTTATCCTTTATCTAAATTATGCCTTTGACAAAAAAGACCCTGTTTTCAGAAAAATGTGTGTACCTTGTTAGCATGTTACATTTCACACAAGATTTTATAGAGTAAACTATTTGCTTGGAGGATTCTCCAAAGAATAGTATTGCATATGGAATATGTGTTTCTTCCCATGAGGTTAAAAATTAATTTGACCTAGCACCAATCCAACACTCTTTCTCCCAAAGAGGCAACTGTCACCTGATCATGTGAGAATTTTGTAGTTAAGACATCAGCAGCAGTTGTGTTTGCTTATATTGCAATTATATATTTAGTCTCTCTTCACACAACTTAATTCAGAAATCAAATATCTATATAAAGAAGTAGTAAGAAAATCCAGGGACAGAATGTAGAGATTCTGAAGGCATTCTTAATGCCTGCCACACTTATCTGCAGTTTCTAAATTTTCAGCAGAAAGGATCCTTTGCATTGCTAAAATAATTTTCAGTTATATAAACTTTATGAGTCAGACAGTGTATTTACTAACATATGAAATGGAGCTTATATTAAAAGTTCAAAATCTAGAAGTAATATTTCAGAAGCTAACACTGAGCTTGAGAAGCTGGTATCAGACACCAAGAAGGAAATGAGAATTTTGTCTCACCTGACTTCACATGCTGATTGGAAGCACCATTGGCCTCCAGTGAAATCAGTGGAGAAACATCAATATTTTTGGGCAGAACTACATGACATGTTTTAGGTGGTTACATTAATTTAAGTGTGCCTGACCTGAAGAGGTGAGGCTGTAGTAGATTCATTGTTTTGGGGAGCTCATTTACAGAGGGATGTGAGTGCAGAGGATGCAATTATTATTCCTTGAAAATGTCCTTGATGCCTAGATCCCCACTTCATGCTCCTGACTCACGTTGCCATCTAGCATTTTACATGCTGAAGATAATTAACCAGTTAATGGCAATTATAATGAATCTCAGTGTGTTCTGAGAAAAGAGTGTGAGAGAAATATTAATTATCTCATATGAATATTACTACTAGATGCACCCAGATTTTGAATCAGTTGTCTGAATGAGGTCTGTGTATCTTTCTTATAGGGATTTGAATGGTTATTTTTGCATTATAGTGCCTGGAAATATTTAATAATATAAAATCTAAAGAAAACTGAAGTTGCTAAAGAATAAGTGTTTATAGCATTAATAATTTCTTTATTTTTCCTTAGGCAAAGCAGTGCCTTCTACTTGGATTGTAAGATTCATAAAGAGACAAGAAGTCATGTCTCAAATAGTGTGATAGAAAAATGCCATCCTTTCCCTCAGTAGTTGATATGCAGTTTGTATTAAAATCCCCTTTATTCTTTCCTATAGCTACTACGGTTGTTGATAGGAGCAACAGTAGCTGCTTAGAGAATAAACATTAAAATCTTATTATGTAAAAGTAAAATGAAATACATAATATAAGATTAATTAAATTCAAATCACCGCAGCCTGAGTCTGTAAAAATTAAAATGCAGACTGAGGCTACTCAAATGTATCTATGGAAATACAAAAAAAAAATCTTTGAATCTTCTTTTAATGGGGGGTGCAGCCTGCAGCAATTTTTGCTTATCTTGTATGCTTTGATAGCAGTGGAACTTTTCAGAAGGTAAATTTATCGGATGGTTCACTGCAAACACAATTTAATGTAGTTTGCCAAAAATGAGCTCTATACTGCAATAATTGCTGTGGAAGCAGCTGATTTTCAACTACACTACGTATTAAAATACTACTTTCAGTATTATTTTTCAAACACCATCACTGTTTAACACCATTCAACTTCCTGTACTATACAGAGATCAATTTCTAAACCAAAAACTTCAAATATAATCTTGCAGAAAAAAATTCTCAAAAAATATTTCAGACTCAGAAAAAAATCATCATATTCCCAATGAGGGTACATTTTTAAAAAGTCTATTTCAGCTTATTTGAATTTTTCTTAAATCTGTTCTACATCCATGATAGCCTAAGGATAACTACAGTACTGTCTACCTTTGCTTTCCTTGTGGCTGTCAACAGCAGCTGTTGGAACCAAGTGACTGAAATGAAAAAGAATCAGCACAAAATATGGTCACATTTTCCAAAATATTATTTTAGGTTCTGTTCACCAAAAGAAAAGTGATAATACCAATTGATTAAAAATAATAAGCAATGCTTGTGAGATATTTGTCTAAGAAGATGGTTGCATTGATTCTGATTGTGTTTAAAGAATAGCTACAGGAGAAAAATGTTATATAAACATTTAAAATTAAACTTAGATTTGTCATTATCTGTTTATTTCTGTTTTAACTTCGTTTAATCTCCTGAGCTACAGTTTCCAGAAATTTCTCTTTTTGTTTTTTTTTCTTTTTCTGTAAAGTAGAGGCCAGATACAATTTAATTGAATAGCTCTGAAACTCTGTACAATTGCAATTAATTCACTCAAGTAAAAAGCATACTTCACCAAATGCTTCAGAACACATATCCAACTGCTCTGTCAGACTGTTTGGTTCCAGATACGTTTTCTGTTCAGTCATCCAGAGATGCAATGTTAGACTGTAAACTACTGTAAAAATCCATCAAGGATATTTTTCAGTATATATATATACATACACAGACACACGTATTTTAAAATAAATTTAATAATTAACAAAAATGTGTGACTATCCTAAAGTAGAATTGCTTTTTCTTGATATTTGGCTTACATTTTGAGAAACAAATAATTGTGCATCTTGTAAATCAAACAGGTCATACAAATCTGTGGATAAGTAGTGGATAGATCATGGACGCCTACATTTGTATGACTCAATTTGCATAATTATTGCAGTTCTGAGAAATTCCTGCCAGTTTTGCAATGTCCTTATCTCATACAGTGCTACCCAACAAGCATGCAGTACTGTATGAGGCTCCTGAGTGGAGCTCTCTGGTGCAGTAGGGTGCTCAGAGGCAGAGGACATTCAGAGACCTGAAGCCAGCACAAGGCACACTGACCACAGACACAAACAGAATGCACAAAACAGCTTAGTTGTGAGAGCACACAGCTGCAGCCTGGGATCTTTTGTTCCCCTGCTAGTGAAAGAATAAGGACCTCCTAGACAGTGACCACAGTGAAAGGCTCAAAGCTGGGAGACATGAAGCAAAGCTCTTCAGGCAGTGCTCACTACTTCCTGGAAGCACCAAGGAGGTGGAGGATGCTCCAGTCAGAGAGGCAATTGAGTCAGTGGGAGCAGGAGATGGGGGAATGAGAGCACATACCAAAAATGCCAAAACCTACTCTGCTGGTTATATGGCCTGGTTCACCAGGACCAGGAATCTGGTGAAGTGTTCGAGGGGGGCCTCTATTTGTTGACTTAGGTATATCCCATATACTGCTTAGAAACATAGTGAGTCAAATTCACAGATTCCTAAATCTTCTAATTTGCTATATGAGAATGGTTGATGATTAACTTTGCATTTTATTTCCTGTTTCATGAACTACTTTGGAAGCAATTGCCATTGTTCTCATACCTAAGTTCTTGCAAGGAAGCAAGATTATAATGTTTTCTCATCTCTGACTCTGCACCCTAAGCAGAGTAAGATCCTATTTTCTGATTTTAAGATATTGTTTATTAGAAGATGGGACAAACAGTTGCATCTATTTTTCTCTCCTATATGTAATGGATAGTTATTTATGCACATATGTAATAAAATCAATCTGGCAGCAGCACATTAAAAAATATATCCTTATCTCCTAGAGTAAGAAAAAGTAAACACTTCTGTTTCAGTTCATTTCCTGTAAATGTAAAGCTAACAAAATTTTAAGCAACAAAATATGTATTGAAAGCAGTAATCTGTTGATATAGATAGATCTTATAAAATTGGAGAAAATAAAGGAATCATTATAGGTTAATAGCAAGTGTATATGATGAATAATTTATTAGTTATTTGGTTTTACTTTGATATACTGCTTTATGTACTTTCTCTTACATAAAATATTGAGATTTTGATAACTAATTAAACATCTTAACTGTTGATATGGACTGCATAAAATTTTCTTGCTAAGCACATAAAGCAACACGTTGTAAATATGTTCTTGTGGGAAGATAGAATGGTACACAATATGCCACTGATGGACAGTTTGAAAGAAGATATGGAAAAAATTACTATACCAAGACAAGTATTGTCCAGCTTTTTGAGCAAAGTGGCCAAGTGTTGTGTCTTCAAAATATCAGTAGGTCACAGATATAAACTGTGTGTAATTTAGTCTCATCATTCTTTCTTCCTTTCTTCTACTCAAAGGAATCCTAAACTACCTGTGGAGTCTTAAGCTACCAGTGGAGTCTCCCTCTATGGATTCTCAAGTTAGATATGTTATCAGGGAATTTTAGAGACCTGTTAGACTTTAATCTGCAACATTAGTAATTTCTTTGTTATCAGGAGCTTTTTTCCTGGTTTTCAGCTCTAGATGATAGTGTGGTAAATTAAGGTTCTAGCTAGAGATACTGAAAAGTTCCCTTCCTTCTGTTTTCCTCTGTTTAGCAGGTTGGCATCCAAGGCTGGGCGGAATGGTGGGATGGATGAAGGAATATTGGTCAGAGTTCTTTGTATGAAATTGGTCTTGATAACCTGAGAAACAAGTTTGTTGTCAGAAGCAGTATAAGAGAGACAGGACTGATTCAAATACTTTCATTTGAATGAAATTGTTTATTTGAAATGCGTTCTCAGAGTGTAATAGAACGTGAATAACACAGAAGAAGGGATTGAGTGCATCCTCAGCAAGTTTGCTGATGACATCGAGCTGATACAGGTTGATGCACGTGAAGAACAGGATCCATCCAGAGGGACCTTGACAAGCTCAAGAAGTGGCCCATGGGGATCTCACATGGTTTAACAAGATCATGTGCAAGGTGCTGCACCTGGGTCAGGGTAACCCTCAGTATCAGTCCAGGCTGGGGGGTGAACAGATTGAGAGCAGCCCTGCCCAGAAGGACTAGTGGGTGCCGCTGGATGAGAGGCTGGACATGACCCAGCAATGTGCACTTGCAGTCCAGAAAGCCAAATTTGTCCTGGGCTGCATCAAAAGCAGCATGGGCAGCAGGGTGAGGGAGAGGACTCTACTCCTCTGCTCTGCTCTGGTGAGACCCCACCTGTAGCACTGCATCCAGCACTGGGGTCTTCAGCACAGGAAGGACATGGACCTGTTGGAACAAGTCCAGAGGAGGGACACCAAATTGATTAGAAAGATGGAGCACCTCTACTCTGAGGTTAGGTTAAGCAAATTGGAATTGTTCAGTCTGAAAAAGAGAAGGCTTCAGGTAGATCTGATTGAGGCCTTCCAGTACCTGAAGGCATACAAGAAAGATGGAGAGAGACTATTTACGAGGGCAGGTAGTGACAGGACAAGGGCAATGGCTTCAAACTGAAAGAGAGTAGATTTAGATTAAATATTAGGAAAAAAGTTCTTTACTGTGAGGATGGTGAGGCACTGGAATAGGTTGCCCAGAGGTTTTAGATGCTCCATCCCTGGACATGTTCATGGTCAAGTTGGATGGATCTCTGAAAAATGTGGTCTAATGAAATGTGTCCCTGCATATGACAGGGGTATTGGAACTAGATGATCTTTAAGGTCACTTCCAATCCAAACAATTCTATGAATCTATATTTTTGAGTTTTGATGCAATAATATTTGAGATTTTCCTAAGGAGTACCGTAGGAGTTTGTGCTGTTATTATTAATTATGTATTAGCCATTTGTCCATAGATTACAAGTGACAAGGTAAGCATTGGCAGCAACAAAGCTGTTTTATGCAAATATTTTCTTTCATTTAAAAGAATCTCTTTTCTCTATTTTCGCTGTCAGAACCTTTATTTCTAGGTTAGAAAGAAACTAGATCTTGATGTTTTGTCTAAACTGCTCTGCGAACATTTAATCGTGAACATAAGTGAAAAACGTCCATGCAACTCTCTATTTTAAATAAAAATATTTTAATGCTAATGCAACAGTAATAATTATCCAGTATAAAAAATATTTTACTATTGCTTTGTCATCCATAAATAGATCATTATGACTTAATAAATTGGTAGATTATTATTGTATAAATTTGCTGAGCACAACTGTATTCACTGTAGTCGTGTACAGTAATGTAGCTCTAAGATGCTCAAATCCTGACAGAAATAATCATTTACAAGTTGTGGAAGGGACTAATAAAGTAGACCTTCTTCCAACACTGTATATAGTGGAAGTGGTTAAATGATGTCCAGCTGGCCTCCAAACAGTGCACTCCATACAGTCAATGTGATGGATTTAATGCAGGAGAGCAAAAGAGGCAGGGAAGAATCTTTCCCAGGTTTTTGGCATAGGAAGAAGCCTCTCTGTGGATATCATAAGTGAAGTGCGAAAAATCTGTCACTTTCTCAGCAGTGTGTGACTTATTATCACCATTATGGTTATTGTGCTAAGTTATTATGGTTATTGTAATTAAATCTTATATGTGAGAGAAGAGAAAGAACTGAGAAGGCTCAAGCAGGACTGGAGGTGAGGTATAGTTTGCAGCAAGAACACAAGTATCTGAAAAATTGAATGGATTACTAACATTTCAGGAATTGCTCATAGGATTGTTGCAATTACAACGTTCACTTATGATAGGGATAAAATTCTAGGACAATTAGTTGAGTAGAATACTAAGAAAGGAACAATCAGAGTTTCAAATGGGTGTGTTTGACAATGCATAAAGGCTTGATGATGAGTCAGTACCTATTTTTTTTTGGTGGTGACTTTTGGCTTGTGTTTCATGACATAGTTATTAATTTAGACAAAATTCTGTTTTTCAGTGAATACAAATCAAGTATGACCGTATTTTCCCATGTGGGAGATAAGTGTGAAAAATACTAGTAAGATCATTAACTATAGCCAGTTTTAGATCCAGATCTTCCATAGAGATTTTCCCTCCTGGGAGGAGCTTAGGAAACCTCTACAGTGGAGTTCAAAGTTTGGAAAACCTGCCTTAAAGTTTGTGAGGCTAAAGATGCAGCATATTTAAAGAAGGTGAAATATTCACTTGGTAACGGTTGGGAGGTGTCTGCTCCCTGAAAAGTTTTCTTAGGTGCAATGAAATTCATTAGCAACAAGGAAAGCAATGTCTCAGACTAGGATATGGTGGAAATTTTGTCCTAGGATTTGGAGACTTCACATCAAAATACTCTTAAATCACAACCAAATGTTTTTTGTAAGATTATTTTTCAACTCAAATGCAGTTTATGGTCTTGATGTAAAAAATCTTCTTGTTTTTGTAATCTGAGAGAGCACACAGGTTGATAAGAATAATTCCTTTACAATTTAATTTATCAGCTAACTAAAGACCAAGAGAAGGATATAAACCTACAGAAATCTATATCCTCAGGGATTTGAGACAAAGGAAGATAAAGAAGACTATAGTAAATTTAAGGGACTAAGTGTCTGGGTGGAGATAAAACTATGTTATATGGGAAGAGAGTGTAAATGTGCATAGCAGTAATGCAGCCTGCTTATGGACACATGGCAGGCCAAAGCTGGAAATCTTCAGGCGGCATGGTCAGTTTATAGATCATTCCCCTCCAGATATTCCCATGTGAAATGGTCAAGTTTATTTCTTGTGAATATAATATTCTTTCTTGTGGCTTTGTCCATATAGAGGAACAATATCAAGAATAACAGGAAAATGAAGCAATATGAAATGGCCACAAACAGTGAACATTATTTCACTTGTGAAGCAAACTTTCTGAATTTAATAATTCATCTTACTAATGAAATATTATACGCAGAGATGTTATTTTATTTTTTCTCCTTAGACATTTACTTTGTATGACATTCATTTTTTCCCAGTAAACCAGACTATTGGATTTTAGAAAATTTTGCTCTTCTTTTGACATCCTTAGTAATGCATTTTGTAGCTGCCAGCAGTCAAGAATATATATTTTAATTCAAGCAAATTTCCCATAGCAGACATTTCAAGTAATATTGATTTTATCATTAATTTTGCTTTAAAACAAGCCTTAGAGGCTTTGCTATCTTACCTGAAAATATAATTTTAAATCTTGTTTATTACTTAAATATATACTACTATATGTTTTGTAATGTATTTATTACATGCCTTATGTATAAATTTAGTAGTAGATATGGTTTCTGTGCATTTTAAGAAGCTTATCCAGGGGTGTATATTGCTGTTTCACCACTCCACCACACAGTGGTTTGTATTGCTGTTTCCTTTGGCCCCCATCAAAGTATTTATGATGATTCTCCTAAATTTGTTTGTCCTCTTATCAGTTAATCTCATAAATGGTGAGGCACAATGGATTCATGACTTCATATTGTTCAGAAAATATTCATATTTCAAGCAAAATCTTTCATTACAATCCATCGTAATCTTTCCAAATAATTCCAGTTCTTACAGTGTTATTGTTATCTCATCATTTGGTTTCCATTCTGTGTATTAGACCATGTTGCTATTTTTCTTAAATCATGAAAGTAACTATGAGGAAATTTTTTTCTCATTTGATAAACTAAATACACTGTAATGAAGTCTTTGTTAAGTGCTGTATTCCCAGTGGTTGAACCTTGTCCATCTGTACTTCCTGGAGTTCAATCATTAGATGTGGACCTGATTGTCAAAGGCAGTTGCAATATAAATTTAATATAATAATAAAATTTCTGTAATGAATTAAATTTCCTCAGTTCTTATTTATACATTCAATGATTGCATCAGTCCCTCTGCTCTTTCTTTTTGAAGTGACCACTTCTCTGTTTGGAGTGCTCCATCCTAATGTTATGACTTGCCTGTTTCACCTAGCTGTTAAAATTTGCATTTTTAGCTCTGCTGCAAGATGATTTTTTGAAGTTATTCCTCCCTTTAGTAATTCAGTTAGTGTCACCCTGACAAATTCATGCCTATTTGAGAGATATGTAAATGTCAATGTGTAAATAACTATTGTCACAACACCCCCAGTGCTTCAGGGTCTAGGAAATCACAGTTAACACATCACTGTGCTCATTGTGCAGCCTATTTGAAGCTACTGTGTACAAACTTATAAACACTATATTATTAAAAAATAAAAGCCAGTCATTACTAGCATTAGAGATTTCCTTGGCTACTGATGGAATGGGAAATATTGTGATCATTCCACTTAATATCACCTAATATCAACATATCATGTGACTTCCTTCCAAACCACAGGAGAGAAATACTTATTGGGTGTTTCTATCTGCCAACTGGAAAAATTTCTATTTCATAACAAGACTCATTTAATTGTTAGAATTCCTGTGCTCTTAATATACTTGGAGAAATACTTTATGCCCTTCTAATCTCATCTGACAAGGATTTTCCTTATATATTTTTGGCTCCATTACTAGATTTTTGATAACTTCTAGTTTTATGTTCATTATTCTCATCTTTTCCTCTTTTCTTCTTGTTATATTTGTGTAACTGCTTTCTTTTACTGTTGAAGTAAAGGACTGGTCTAAAATGTTCTGAAGAGTAATAGATCAGAATTTCTACTTTTCAGTTCATATTTTTTTCCCTGATTAGATTTGGTTCCTGATTTGAAATTGTTTTCAACTTTGGAATAGAGATTACTTGAACCCCATTGTATTACAGACTAGAACTTGGTGTCAATCATATAACAACTACAAAGCAATTGTGATCATTTGTACTTCAGATGTTACTCAGATTTAGTTCCTGTTCTTCATCATCCTCTCAGGATGGAATGTCTTCTGTTGATAAAGTACTTCTTTCTCACTATTGACAGCTTTCTAAAAAATTCTAGGGACATTCTGGCACTTGTAGCCTGTATGTGGCGTATGTGCTTATTCTAATGTTTCCCCATTACTGAAAAGGTTTTATTTTGTTGCTCTGTAGATTGTAGTCTGTAGTCTTAATGAATTTGTCATGTACTCAGCTAGTGTGACTGGATGCTTTGTAGATAGAATGAAGCTAAACAACCAAATATGAAAATAGTACAACTGATTGATGCCACATGATGTAAAACATGTGCGTGATGATGCTCATGTGTGGCTGGGGAATTATAGCAAGCTCATACTCTGTCTTTTGTTTTTATTTGTTAAAACATTTGATATAATTTCACTGAAAATTATTCAGAGAACGTAAAACAGGTAAAGGAATTAAAAGCAAGTAATTTAGAAAATTTAGTGATTTATCTGACCCCCATTCGGTACATGAATTGTATGAAGAAATGAGTCTTTTTTGAGATGGTGCATTTGTATTTAAATCCACACCTAGACAAATGTTCAGTTCCAAAATATGATCAATAATGTCTTCAAAATTAGTCATTAGTTCTTAGTGTTCTGCAATCATCTGCAGCTTATGAAGGGGTTGTGTGGCAGTGTTATTGATTCTAATATATATCATTACCACTGGCAGAAACTCATCAGGCAATAATTGCAACTTGTAACTTGACTTCAGAAGGCAGCATGGCATCCAGTAGTGTATCTATTTCTGAATGGTTTTTTTTTTTTTAAAGTTTTCATTATGTTCTATCAACAGAGATCGTCAGAGACCGTAGCTATCTCTTGAATACTTATTGCTCTCTCTCTCTGGACATGTTTGTTTATCTTGCTGTTTGGGCTGGATAGTCCTTAAAACAAGTATGTGAACAAAATGTGATTGCATTTTTCAACAGTTTACTTCACAGACATCTTGGACAACCTCATCTGAACGTTCAGAGCCTTTCAAAATACCTTGTCTGTACTTTTCTACTAGCGAGAAAACCAGCCCTTTATTTGAAATTAGATCCCGGGGATTAAAATGTAAAGACAAGCAACATTTTTTTCTCCAAAACCTTGTTCCTTTGCACAATTATTACTTAAAGCTGCCTTCTTATAGCCTTAATAATATCTGGCAGATATTTTGCAAGACTGAAGTTCGTAGTGTTTTACTATTAGCTACAGAACATATAAACAAAATGTCCCTTAGGTCACTTTCCTACTTCCCTAGTATTTGCACACTTTAAAGTCAAACATCCTATTTTCTTTCTGTCCTTTTCCTTTAGGCTCCTGTCTACTCAGGAAAAAAGCCAACAAAGCAAAAACCCACCAACCTTTGTATGCCCCTAATGTGAAAAAATTTTTTTTTTTTTTTTTTTTTTTTTTTTTTGAGAGAGATAGAGAGAGAAGAAAGACCTTTAAAATGGAATGTGTGTACCCTATGGGGAAAAGTGCAAAGGTGATTCCATTTAAAGTTCTCCAAATCAATGAGATCATGTAATAAAACTTACTTGAACACATACATTCTTACTGAATAAAGAGCTCAGCCAAGCAGGGCTATGCTCACATTTATTCAAGACATGCAAAATTGCAGCATACAGAACAATTCTTTGTAGCCAAATTCACTGATTTGCTAAATACACTTACTCTGACTTAATTGTTACAGTCTTTGTTTGGATGAGAGCCCTTCAGCTCTTCTCAGCTGGGCTGTGCTGCTAATTAGTGTCTTACCTTCAGAAATGTATAAAGGTTCTCAAAGGAGATCATATATCCTCAAATAGAACATAGGGTGGAAAGTACTGTAGTTGAGTCCAATCCCTTTCATTGCTGTTATGGATGCAAACTGATACTTTTGAAATGTTTACAAAATACTGCATGCTATAAAGCACTGTGGGTTGTTTTTTTCTGTTTTTCTTGTCTTTTCTTTTTACACTTAAAAAAAAAGAGACATCCATAGTGTGAGATTTCAAGGAAAGGGAAGGAATGACCAAGAGCTTTACCAGTACCATATATTTTTGAAAGCACTCATAGATAAGAACACTGAATGACCTTAAAAAGTAGACCATACTTTATACTCCAGAGAAATAAAAAATTAGTCCCTAGTGATCTGACATACCTAAAATTTATTCTTGACCTCAATTATATCAATTAGGCTATCCATGAAAGCGTAAGGAAGATGCAACAATGAGCTGAGATTTTTTTCATACCATCTGGAGCATGCTTGTCCTCCTCTCAAAAATCTGTTGCTAGATAGAGCCAAATTCTCACACATCAGTGATAACTAAAGTCTAGCAAAACTAAAATCAAATGGTGCTTCTTGAAAACAAGAATGTGATCACTGAAAGCCACAAAGTACAGGTCTAGTTGATTAAGATGGTGGAACAAGCAGGATCCAAGCCTTATTTTTCAACACTTTCTTATGAGTGTTAAACAGACTTCTGTGTGCCTAATACTCAGGTTTATACTTCTATATCTTGGTCAGATGAGACCTTGTTTAAAAGGACTCTTTCTGTTGTAAAACAATGCAGATTTAGTGCTTCTATTACCCTATTTAGAACACAATCACAGAAAAGTAATTCTTAGATGATTAGGTTACATTTCAGTTTTTAGTCTTAGTTTATCCATGACTTATTTATTTGTATGCATTTCATCTTGTTACAGCATTATCCCGTTGCTAAAGTTGTTCCTTTCTCTTGATATTTATCCCTCATTACATAGATTCCTGATATTCCCTCTTGACTTTCATTTTGCATAGCTAGATAAGCCAAACTATTTTAGTAATACTTTATAGTGAAGTTCTCCATTTTCATAGTTGCTCCATTAGGTCTTTGTGACTTACTTTTTTTTGAGGGTAAGTGACTCAAAGAATTCAAGGTGGTCTAAAGGGAGTCTCACAGTGCATCATACAATGTTACCAATGCTTCTTTCTGTTACCAAAAGTAACTTTCTGATTAGTCCTAGAACCATGATTGTGATTTTCACTATGTCACACCTTTGTATTATACTTCACCCATGCTGTGATTGGCCACTGCATGTGTTCTGCATTTGACTTAGAAACTTCTCCCTTGCCTCCTCTAACAGCTTCAGTCAAAGACCACATAGTTTGCAGCAGAAGGGTTTGCATTTAAGCAAGATTCATTTTTTAATATTAAATTTTCCCATTTTTTGTTATTGCTTTTGATTTTTCATATCTGGAAACTCTCAAATTCAGCTGATAAACATGAATCATTCTGTGTTTAGTTTGTGCTATACACTATATAACTTTATAAAACAACACTAGTCCAACCACGTTTTATGACTTAGACAAGCAAAACTGAAGTTTAAAGGTTCAGTTCAGGTTGGTTGTAAAATCTTAGGTTTGGATTCTTTCTCATCTCTTCCCAAGAATGGATGTCATAAATCTTCATTTTGGTATCTTTAGGGTTGAGGATCCTCTGTAACTGAAAGAGCTTGAAACTTGTTTTAAAAATTATGTGTTTGCTTTTTAAACGAGAGAGCTGAGATTCCTTTTCTTTTTCTTTCTTTTTTTTTCTGATTAATACATAGATCATCTAAGTAATATTCAATTTGCATGAATTTTTTATGAAGCAATGAGTCCATTAAGAGGGGAAAACATGGTCAACTACACAGAACTCACCATCTGATACTCTAGTGACAAAAAATTTATTAGATATCCTGTTGGAAAGCAAACATTTGTGGAGAAAATAGAAAAACTATTTTGGCTGTATAGTTCCACTTATAACTGTGCACCTACTCTAAAGCTATAGGACTATGATGTATCATAATAATGTAAATGTCTGGTTCCTTGTGCCTGTTGAAGCACCACCTCTTTCTTTTCTTTTCCTACCCTATTGACTTTTTCATGATGTGAGGTCATGTGGGTCAGAGATTTCATTAATTCAGTGTCCTGTCTCTGACAGTGATGAGCAACAGATGTTTAGGGAGAAATATGAACAGCAGTGAAAGTGTAGAACAGCTTAGCTGCCAAGAAGTTCAGGGATTTTTTGAGGCATTGTTATAAGTGGATTGTCTCTGGTAGACCTATTCTCACATTTTTTAATAAATTTCTTATTCCATTCAGTTTTAGCATCCACAGACTACTACTGCAACATGTGAATTACACCCTTTGCGGAATACATATGTTTTCTTTTTGCTAGTTTTGAAATCTGTAATTTGACAGTTTCATCAGGTGTACTCAGTTTTGTGAGATACTGTGTTTCCTGTTTATCTTTTCCTTTTTATTCATGATTTTAAGAACTGAAATCTCTTTCCATCAGCCTACAGTTTCTTTTCAACATTTCAAAGCATTATTTCTATGCTTTTAACCGCTATTGACCACTAAGATGATATTTCAGAAAAACGGCCATGATGTCTCAGGCTTTTGAGCAGATAATAACTTATTTATTGTCTTTAATAAATTACATCTGCTTATATTTATTTTTGCCCTTTTATGCTTTTTAACATTTATTATTATAAGCCATCTTATTATCCAAACACTATTGGAAGATCATTGTATAGCAATGTGTAATCTGATTACATGCTATATTTTTATTAAAGTATGTTAAGATTAGTATTATGTGAATTAAATATCCTGATGATGCTAAATGAGAGTAGTTGCTAACACCTGAGTTGGAAAAAAAGGGGTGAAATATGATGACTCCTAGAATGATGCCATCTATAATTAAATGAATATGATGAAATACAGCTTTAAAAATGCAAGTGACTATCTTGTGCAGGAAGATAAGGAAGTGCATGCCTAAGTTTGAGTATGTGAGTGTTCAATTTGCCTGCTCAGAATGCCGTTTAGATGACACGTTGTCTTTGACAGCAGAAGGATTTTTTGGTCCATTCTCATTTGTCCCATATCCACTCACACATTCCCACCTCTAAAGATACAATTTACCATCCCTTTGGGCAGATGTGCTGCAAGTGCTCATTCACAGCTTCTTCAAGTTAGGTGGTGCATCCTTGAGCAGCATGTTGGATAACTTCCTATGGAGTTTTAGGTACTTAATAAATAAACAAGAGTTGAGTCAAAGTGCAAGCATAGATACTGGGGACCCTGTACTTTCTGTGCTCTCAGTAGGGGCTCTGCTGTGCAATAGCTTTCTATTCTGTTCTTTGTTCTTGGTATTGGAACATGTTAATAAAAGTCAAAGAAAATGTGTAAGTCTGCTTATACATTACTGGACTTCTGTTTATTTTAGTGCAATTGCATTGCAAACAGAAATGGGTTTACAGTGCTCTTCCTCATGCACCTTAACTGCACAGTAGTGCTTATGGATAATTTGTTAGTTATGCAGCTGTTCATTATATAGAGACTTTTTTTTTCCTTTAGAAAGTTTGGACTAGAGATACTTTACTGGTTGTTCAGACTTCTATTTTTACCCTCAATGCCCTTAAACACCTACACCAACCCTCTTTGAAGGCTGTGTAATTAGCTCCCATAGGCAACTTGAGCTTTTGTTTGAGGCTTCATTTAGGAAAAAAATCCCATGTGAATCATTGTATTTTTTTTTTAATTAATTTTCCAGGCTGAATTACAAACTGCTATACATATAATGCTTACACAGCTAAAATAGGCATCTCTTACCTTCTCCTGTTACTTGTCTTTTTTTTCTTTTACTAATGACAGGCTCCTCATAGTTAGACCTCTTAAGAAAACGTGGCAAAATGGTCCTTGCTTGCTGAAGTATCATTTCTGGGAAGTAAATTTTTAAATGAGATCACACTGTAAATTAATTAGTTCATCATGTTTTCTGCTTGGTAAGGTATTCATGTAGCCTCTGGCTTGAATGGGTTATTCCTATATAGGAAAAAATATCTTAAAAAGAAAAGTCTAATTATATCTTTTTTTTCTTTTATTTTTTGGTTGCAGAATATTTTTTTTTTCGGCAAGTCCCAGTGTGAAGGACAAAAGTATTAAGCATATTTTATGAGGACATTTTACCTTCCACATTTTATTTTTGAATACTGAATGGTTGAATAGGCTTTCTATGGGGGGCACAAGTATGCTAATATTCATGTAATAGAATATGGAATGTAGCAAAACATAATATGACACACAGTGTAATATTCCATTACCAAAAAAGTGGGGGTTATTCTGTAATGCTATAGTAAGAGGAATTTTAATGAAGTTTTTACTGTTCGGTTTGCTTTTCTTCTGGAAATTGCTTTACAGTGAATTAATACAGTAACTTGAACGAACAAAATGTAAATGCTAAAATTTTAGCTGGAGCTGATGTTATTTTGAGATGAATAGCTGACTAAGGTTGCAGTGAACTGTGAAAGCACAATTGAGATTGCCGAGAATGATCAGAATACAAAATATTTCAGCTTCCATTATACTGTAACTACAAGTTTTTCTTAATTTGGAGTGCCTGGATTATTTGCCCAGCTAATCTGGATATCCTGTATTTAAATTGGACTGTGCTTTACTGAAACATCCTTTTGTCTCTGAACAAAATTGAACTATATTACCAGAATGTTCATGTACCATATTTGAAATTTACCTCTGTATCATGGACCTGCTCCCAGTTAATGACTTATGGACCACTGTACGTGCTGCAAATGCTACTAGAAATTGAGCCTTAATTTGTCTTTAAGAAATAATTTGCTCTTAAAATACTCTTATTCCTTTTTTAACATTACTCTGAAAGCCTTTAGTTTCCAACAGTTCAATTTTCACACAAGGTGCAGTTTTTTCTTTTTTCTTTTTTTAATGGGCTCTAAATATATATTATTCTAGCTTCCACAGCTTTTTATGACAAAGGTTAAAAATTACAGTTTTCTATTTTGATCTTAGCATTAAAAATGAATTATTATGGAGATTTAATTCTCATTTTGGCTTTAGATTCCCATAAAAATATGAATTACCTTTGAGCACAATCTCTTCTTTTTTTTTTACTGTGAAGGTCTATGGGCAAATAATATTGGGGTGTATTTTGACTGAAGATGAGGAAAGGAATGTTTATGTAAGCTGTTTCACAGCTTTCTGAATATTTGCTCTTCTGATCCTTATACCTGCTGGGTGTAAAATTAGCTGCTTACATAACTTCCCATTTTATCTTTCAAAATCTAAATAAATATTTAAATTTGGATTTAGAGGACTTTGTAAGAATGCAAGTTTTAATGTAGTCCTTTTGGAACTAGAGTAGTACCATAATTTCCTAGCATGAATGTGTGTTGAAACTGGTAAGAAGGTGCTGCAGTTTGATTGCAAGGTGAAAAGTGGAAGTTTAAAAATTTAAAAACATTGATCAAAGTGATTTGACTTGATGCATGTTACATGATACAAAGTTTTTCCTTTGTATCATACACAGGAAATTTGCAAATTATTTGCATTCTTTTTCCTTAATAAATTTTCAAGGTATCTCCTCTTACTAAATAACTAGAATAAATTAAAAAAAGGTGATTGAGGATGCTTATTAAGGAGGAGACACAGAAAATTAGATTTTTGGTACAGCGGTGAGTGTTATTTGGTATAATCTCAGTAAATAAAAGTTATAGGTGGCAATACAAAAATGGTTCCTTAACAACCATGTGTGACTTTCAAGTGTATAATTAAGCATTGCTTGTTTAGAGGACATGCTTTTCTTGACTCACCAGCTGAGAATCTCTTAAAAGTGTAGAAGTTCAGATCTCATAGTAAAACAACACAGAGTCTATTGAAATGGAATTAACTCACATAAGAACCACTTCTCTCTTGTGCTGTTTAGCTATATGTATTTTACACAGCCCTGCATTTTGACCTTGTGAACATGAGCCAGTTGGTCTGTCAGCTCACATTAATGCTTAAACTCAGTTAAATATCTTAATGAAGGCATCCAAGTTCAGACTCTGTTAGGGAATGGGGTTTTCAAGACTGATTGCAAAAGTTGCCTACTCAAGTCAGTTGGTAATGAGCAGTGCCTGAATGTCTCTCAGAAAAATAATGAATATGTATTTCACTAGCACTTACTTAAGAAAATTGTTACACTCACCAGCATTTAAAAAGAGCTTTTGTAACTTGGCTGGATCTGTTCTGTTGGACTGACTGTTGTATTTGGGATAATAATATAGTACTTCAACAAACGATTTAAAAACACATATTGGCAGGAAAATCACACATTATCTAAAACCATTGACTATTAAAGTTTATTTCTTTGTTTTGCTTTGTCAGGTTGGTCCGAAAAACCAGAGTGCAGATGTGTCTTCTCTATTTAAAAAAAATTAAGTATTTCCATAAAATTTGATGCAATAGATTTCACTTAATTTTATCTAAACTGGTATCAATAAATTTTCACAGTAATCTGGATTGATTCATGAGGCATTGATACATTTTAGGAATATGTGGGCTCACAGCCCAGAAAGCCAGTCCTGTTTTGGGCTGCTTCAAAAGAAATGTGGTCCCAGGAGGTGTTCCTGCTCTCCTACTCTGCTCTCACAAGACCCCACCTAGAGTACTGTGGCCGGCTCTGGCCTCCTCAGCAAAAGAAACATATAAACCTGTTCCAGAGGAGAGCCAGAATGATGATCAGTGCACTGCAGAGCTTGGATTAAATAAAAGAAAGGGGAAAAAAAAATAGGCTCCAGGGAGAATTTATAGCACTTTGCAGTACTTAAAGGGGGGACTACAAGAAAGATGGAGAGGAATTCTTTGTCAGAAAGTGTAGTAATATTGAGAGGGAATGGTTTTAAACTGAAAGAGGGTAGATTAAAACAAAACAAAAGGAAAGGAAAAATTATGAGGAAGGTAGTGAGGCACTGGCACAGGTTGCCATGAGAAGCTGAGGATGATCCATCCCTGGAAGTGTTCAAGGCCAGGCTGGATGGGACTCTGAGCAGCCTGGTCTAGTGGAAGGTGTCTCTGCCCATGGCAAGGGGATTGGAACATGAAGATCTTTAAGGTCTTTTCCAACCCAAATCATTCTGTAACTCTATGATTCAATTTCTACGTAATTTAAAGCTCTGCAACATATCTAGAATACTAATTTTGACTAAGTAAAATGGAATCTTTCTTATACTTGTAGGCAGAGCCTGGAGATACTCATAATTCAGGGTTAGAAACTGAAAAATTGACTGAATAATGCAAAATAACTTTATTAAATATGAACTCAAAAAATCATAACCCTTCAGGAGTGTGGTTAGCACAGTTTTTCCCATGAGAAGTTTTCTTGTGTTTTGTAAATAAAGATAAAGTTTGGATGTTTTTGGAACAGTGTCCCAGAACTTGGGCAGTGCAGGCCTGGCCAATCAGGCCTGGGGGAAGGCTTCTGACTGACCAATCTGGGTGACTTTTGAGAACTCTATAAATGTGATGAAATCAAAACAATAAAGGTCGTTCCTTCTTGCCACTGAGAACCGATGCATTCATTACTCTGCTAGCTGCTCAACAGCGACACAGGAGCACTATTAATGAAGTAATCAATACTCAGTTTCTTTTCAATTTGCAAGGCATTTTTAGGCTCAGGGCCTTTTTCCAGTAAAATTTTATGAACTTTTGATAAAAATATACAAAAGGAGATTTGCTCAGAAATCATGAACTATTGTTAATATGAACTAAAAAGCTATATTTTAAATTTAAAAATATTTACTCAAGATACATTATTCCTATAACAACTGTTTTATTAATCCTTCAGTGTTTCCTGACATTTAAATTATTCCATGAAGCCACTTTTTAAAATAAATTCAAAGCTCTCTGAGTTATTTTGCAGAAATTCTTTGATACTGTTTTGGAAAACAAGCCAAAACTAACTGAGGCATTATCAAGGAAAAAGGCCTTGCTTTCAGATCTTGCTTTAAACCTGGTGAGGTCTCAGTCAATTCTCGTTTTGTCTCAAAGTCCACATTGGACATTTGGAGGGCAATGTCGTCATCCTGGCCGTCAGTTATTCAGAGAGGGAAAAGAACATTCGTGCCAGATGGTCTCATTCTTTTTATCAGATATGTAATGGTGATAGACAGCATGTGAGTTGGGCAGCAAGAAGAGAAGCAAGAGGGAGGCAAGAAATATAGATGTCAAACATATCCTTTGAGTCTTTTTTCTTGCAGAAGAATAGTATAGATACCAATGCAGGTAGGTGTGCTTTGCATCTCAGAAAGCAACATAAATGTTAATTCTGGGCTTCACAACATGCAAAGGGGCAACACTCGGAAAATAGTGATGCAAAAATACACTATATTTTCTCAGCCTTAATTCTTGTTCTACAAGAGTGTTTATGGTTTTCTAAGACTCTAATTAAACTTGAAAGATTTCAGAGAAATATCAAAGAATGAAGAGGCTCCAGGGAGACCTGATCACAGTCTTCAGTGTATAAATGGACTTAAAAGAAAGATGACAAAAGACTTTTTTTCAGGGCCTGTAGTGACAAGACAAGAAGCAATGGTTTTAAACCTACAGAGGGTAGATTGGACAAAGAGAAAAAAATTGTAATGAGGATGATGATGCTCTGGAACAGATTGCCCAGAAAAGTGGTGGATGCCCCATCCCTAGAAGGGTTCAAGGCCAGGCTGACCGGGGCTCTGAGCAACCTGGTCTAGTGGAACGTGTCCCTGCTCATGGCAGGGGGATGGGAACTAGAAGGTGTATAAGGTCTTTTCTTACCCAAACCTTTCTATGTTTCTATTAAATGCTCTCTGTCTTAGTAGTAAATAACCTGCTTACACAATTTTTGTTTCTCAGTGAAAATACCACCAAAAGGAGACCAGGATACACCGGGATTCTATTACACAAATTGTTTTAATATTGCTTAATTTCATGTCATGACAAGTTATATAATCATTGGCATAGTATTAGAAATAGACACTCTTAAACAACATCCAAATCAGGTATGACTACCTGATTACAGTATTACTTCTTTAGTTTTAGATTAATGTGTCATTGGTCTCAATTCATGATGCAGAAGCTACATCACACATACCCCACCTACACAGTCCTAAAGTTAAGGACAAGGATTTTTTTTTCCTTGCCCTCCAATCCTAATAAAACTTGCTGAAATTATAAACTTATTTTGCATCTCAAAGTGTGGGTTTCCTATTCCTATTTTGTTACATGGTTGGTTTGGCTTTGTTTGTCTTGGATTTTTTTTTTTTTTGTTTTTTTGTTGGGGTAGTGTAGTGCTTTTGGCTTCATTTTGGATTCATCTCTTTTGACTTTTTAAGTCTACAGTTAGAAGTCTGTATCTTAGTTGTTTAGTCTTCCTTTAGACTAAAAGGAGAGAAATAAGCAGTTATAGGGCAAAATTCATCTCTTTCCATGAGAGACATCTAAAGTTTAGATTCTGGAAGTGCCTTTTCCTTCTAGTGAGCTTAAGAGACTGATTTATGACTTAAGGAACTTCCTCTGAAGTGCCTAAACTACTGTCAACAGTGTGAGATCACCTATTCCCTTGAGTCTGTGGTTTGTTGTTCCATTTGTTTTATCAAATTTTTCATTTATTTAATGTAAAAAAAGGCACTGGTTCTATTGAAAATTACATTGATAATGTTTATAGGCTGCTTTTCTTCTGGATTTGCAATTATGTCTTAGTGATGATGATGATTGTTAGTTTGGACATCTTAATATGTAAAGTTCAGTATCAGGCAAAAGTTTCAATTTCATTTAGTACTTTTGGGAACTGCCCACATAAATGAATGATTCTTCTATTTTTTCTTTTCACAAAACCTTGTCCAAAATAGATGTAGATATCAGTTCTCAGCCACGAGGACTGTGGTAGTTTATTCAGACTTTACCCAATGTGGTACCATGCAACAGGTTCATAAATGTTAACTTTACCTTGAAGGTTGTCTCCCTTGGCTCTCTTTACTGTCAGTGGAGAGAGACAGTGTCTCTAGGGGAGGATTCAGAGAACCTAAACTTAGTTTTATGTTCTGAATTGCCTATTAGAAACTTCTGCCTGCCTCTCCACTGACTGTAGTGGGAACCTGAGAGCAGATTCTCAGGCCTAACAGTGTTTGAATATCCCTGTGTGAGTATACAGAGGAATCTAATGCTCTGGAAGCACTTCTAAGTCAGTGTACACCCATTAAAGATTGTGTTGGAAATGAAGGTTCTTTTCCCATATTTTTTGTAAGAGGGCGTTAGCCACAATGTATTTTCTTTGCATCTTTAAAAGTGGTATCACATTGTAGCATGTCAGATGGAGTAAAATCTGTTAATTCTAGGGTAAAATAGACTAGATTTCATTTTTCTTTTAAGGTACATAATGATAAGGTTTTAGGTATGTGTGTTATTTAGTTTTCTAGTTCTGATTTTTGCTATATATGCTGAGTTTCAGATAGGAGTTTTCAAATACACACTTTATATATACACTTTATGGGACAGATCAGATTTTATTGCTATTGAACACAGCAAAAACATATTTAGTAATGAATTTTATCTTGATATTATCTTTATGTAGTCTTGATAATGTTAGCCATAGTATTTATTAATTGTTAGGTAGGTAATTTACATGATTTACTAAAATACCATTATACAGGAAACTCAAAGTAAAAGAAAAAATATAAGGCCTGTGTATTTCTTATGTAATTTTGTAGTAAAATAGAAATTAAATTATCTTTAACAGATAGGCATAACAGGGTTAATGCAATATAAGATTCAATGAGCAAAATGGTCTAGAGAATCATTCTTTCTTTGTTAGCAAGACTGAAATTCAGCATTTGGCAGTATGAGTTTTATGTTCAAGTTTACTTTTGTAGTGAATTTGAGAAGAAAGATTTTATTTGTGACTAACCCTTTCATCACATTTATGATAATAGTTCATGAAACGCTGAGTTATAAGCTTTCAATGATTCCCTGTAGTTAATTTTAAACAAGCTTACAGAAGCATATTCAACATTTTCCCCCTTCCTAATTAGTTTGAAGAATTAAGGGAGAAGGCACTCTGTCTAGAATAAAATACTGTGAATCATTGGGTGATTTGGTATTTTGAGGGCAGGAATTTTTTGCTTCTTTGGTTGGGCTTTTTTTAGTTTTAGTTTGGTTTTTTAAAAATTTTTTTAAATGATTTTAGTGAATTATGTTAAAGGAATATGAACATGCTGGAACTCGACTCTTCACTTTCTGAACTGTATTGTAGATTTTCTTAAAACGCTTCTCTCTGGGGTTAAAATGAGCATTTATGGGATAGTACTCCTTTATAAAGGCTTATAGGTATGCTGCTCATTTTGGCAGAATTGTGTGAGTCATTTTTAGATGGACTTGGAGCATCTAGATTCTGCATATCAGGTTACTGTTTGTGAGTCAGCAAAAATGAGTTGCTGATGACCTGTCATTTGCCAAAGAAAGAGGATGTCAATACCTGTGGTTCCTGGAGGCATCCTGTGCCTGCTGCTTCCTCCCTCCTCACCACTGAGGTATCTCCCAGCTGGATTCTGCAGTGGCCCAAGCTGCAGGACCACACATTGCCCTTTCAGTCCTTGTGGGGAGTGGGGTGTGAGCAGCCAGGTGCAGCCCCAACCCATATTGATGGCCTTGAGATTACATGTTGAGTGCCTGAGGTGTCTGTGCATCAAAGCGATACCTCTCACAGAACTCCAATTACTCTAAGGTAAGTAATTATTCTCTCTTTTGTTCTTTATTTTTTTAAATGTTCCCATGATTATTCCTACAAACAGGCAAACTGATTAAGTCTCTATATATGAGTGGAAAGGCTTTTGTGAGAAAGTGATGACTGCAAAAGCTATCTGTAAAAACAAATTTTGAATTTTTTTTTTAGCCTTTAATTTTAAAAATAAACTACCAACAACTCTGCCTCTTCCTGTGAAATTTTTATGTATCTCCCTGATCTGCAGAGACTAAACGCTAAGTAGATAAATTAAATATTTATTGCATAAACAGGTGGAAGAACTAAGTATGCTTTAAAATATCCAGAGCTATTGCGTAATATCTGGTGATTCATAGAAGAGTAAAGATAATAGTTTTCAAAATATTTCAGTCTCCTTTTAAGGTTTTAAATTCTGTGGTCATCCTAAATTTTCTTGCAATTTAATGCTTCTGAATAAGTGACCCAGTACCGTAATTATTGTAGGTATTTTTCGCTTTTGGTGTCTGCACTTCGGAAAAAAACCAAAAAGCAGGCTGCTTATGTATTACTGTATAGTTTCCTCTGATGATTTTATTTTCACTGGCTTTTTCTGAGAATTCTGCTGAAAATTTCTGTGTTTGTACAGGGCACTGAATTCTCTGAGAAATCCATCTCTGATTAGATTCTTCTGTTGTTTCTTCACCAGTTAATTACATTTCTTATCACAGCCACAAATGTAAACTGAGACACCCCACTTGTATGGTTTATTCAGTATGACCACATTGCATATTTTGAATTGGTTAGCTATGTCCTATTATCAAAAGAGTCTGCAGAGGAACATGTCTTTGTGATACTAGCTTGCAGTTACATTTTGTATATTCAGTGACCCAGTATTTTGTAGCATTTCATATGAGCCATAAGAGAAAATGAACAAAGACTAAATGCATGAGTCATTATTTGCTGAAAGGATCTTGTATTCACATTTTTATTGTGTCCCTCAGAGTGAACATGTAAGTTTTTTGTTTTGCAGGGATTGAAGGTTTTTTCCTAGTGAATATCAGTATAAATGTGCAGTTCTCTCCTTTTGCTGTTCTTTCAGCCGGAAAGTACAATGCAGCCCCAGCATGTACTCTCCAGTATGAAAAGTAGGGAGTTTTAGAGAATATTGACTAAATACTAAACCTGAGTAAAAATAGGGTTATTTTTAAAAACTGTCTCTATCTGAAAAAAATTCTATCCCTTTAACAGTTCAGAAAATACATGCATTAGCAGAATAGAAAACTACCTTGACACTAAGCCAGTTGCTTTATATAATTATCTCATTGTATAATTAATATTAGGTAGTATTAATTATACAATATAGATAGGTAAAAATAGTTAAGTACTCTATGCCAGAGGGATGGAAATTTAGATAAAATATTAATGTATTTATTGTAAAAAATAATTTTGGTTTTGAATACCAGAAAAATATAATTTACTTGTATTTTGCGATATTTTCTATTCTAAGCTGATAATAAAAAGCGGTCCAACCTCATTGTCTTGGAAGCAAGGGGTGCTATGGATTAAAAAAGATGTCATGTGTAGAAACCTCAAATTAATGAATTCACTGAAGTATGATTTTCATGAGAGAAAATATATGTAAAAATTTCCAAAGCTTTCTTAGTCTGAGGATCATACTTCAGGGGCATATTGAATTTTGATAATTGAGAAATTTCCATATAAATGTCTTTGGAAAAGTGACAAATGTAGGTGCAATATTCCAAAGTAGATAAGGGAGCATCTCTCCCTCTCATGTTTTTGATCCAGCAGTCATTTTATGCCCTGTATAATGTCCCCCTTAGATCCTGAGAAGAAAAAGAGCTTTAATTTTAACTGCAACAGCATAACGTGTTTAATTTTACCTTCATTTATTTCAAAAGTGTTTTACAAGCACTGGTAAATTGTTTTCTATTTCAGAAGTAATGTAATCTGGGATTTAGGAAAAAAAGCTTTGAATACTAAAGACATTTACTTGCCATGTTTGGTTTTGTGTTCATTATGGAAATATAACAGAAATATCTGTTTACTGGTCAGAGTGTGGTAAAATAACAGTATTATGATTTATACAAAAGGGATCCAGAGAGTTCATAAACATGCACTTATTGAATGTTTTGATGTTGGCTGTTTAAGCTCTGAAAACTGGTTTGCAGTGAAACTGTCTGATGGAATTGTCAACACTCTACTGGTTAAAAGATTTGAAACTTTATTAAACTTTTGGCATGATTGCCCATTGTCTCAGCCAGCTTTCATCTCACTGACAGATCTTGGGATGTCTTTTAAAGGTTGGCAATATCTGTTGGTCCTACCTGGAATTACAATTAAAGTTATGTCTGCTTGGACATCTGTGTTCTTCTAAAAATCAGGCTTCCTACCAATACTTAAATACTTAATACCAATACTTAAAATAAAAGCTGAAATTATCCATAAAGAGCCTTTTCTTTCTCATGACATTCTGCTTTTCATCAGAAAATCTAACCTAGCATGAGATTTTTTTTATGGATTATTTTTCCAGATTTGTAGGGTCTGGATTTCTTTAGAGGATGACAAATTATTGTTAATAATGAAATCAGTAGGAGATTATCACAGATGATAAATGTCAGATTATACTTTTTTATAAATGCATCATTTTACATTTCAACCAATATTTTTATTTTTCGCCTTATTTTTGTCACAATAATAGGAATAAGCAAATGAAAAGTTTTAGTGAAGTAAACTAAAATTAAGAAAATCCAATGATACATGGAATAATTATTTCCTGTTGTCAGTTCTCCTTTTGTAAAAATCACAGTCTTAAATCTTATTGAAATATCTTAAATTCTCTGGATATGACTGAGTAAGTGGACTTGATTTCATGACTTACATTTTAAATAGGCTTTGAAACTTACTGGCTGCTGATAGTTATCCAGACTGGATAACTTTTGTGTTATTACACAAAATGATGTGTGACAGGAACATCAGCTTTCAAGGATTAGGTGACTAATTCTTCAGAGATGAGACAATGCATGTTCTGCAGTCACGTTACAAATACTAGTGATACTAGAATAGTTTTTACTCTTTAGCATAATAAAGTCTTTAAAAAATTTTGTTTAAACAGTGGTCTGGTTAGAAGAACAATTTTTGTTTCAACCACTCACTTTTTAGTTAAGTTTTCTATACTGAATCTTCACAAAGAATGTTCAGACTTATTAATGTTTTTCTATATTACAATTTTCTTTGAGAGAAAAAATGATCAATAGTCAAGAATTCTTATTTTAAGAAACATTTATATTAAACAGTGTTTCACATAAATTTCTGAAGTTCAGAGTGCTATTTGGCTGGGTGTTATGGACAAGCCATAAAGAGGTTTTAAATCCCCTACAGCAGCATTTCTACTGAGATAAAAGCAATAAGAGGAAAATAGTTTTTCTGGTGAAGATTATCTGTCTTAAAGTAATGGTTTTGGGAAAAGCCATGAAATATGGACTGAGATGTTAGGCATTTTTGAGAATCTCAGACTCCTTGCTGGAGCAAATTTGTTGATATCAGAACCACTAAATAGGCCTCCTGAAATAACGAAGAGAATGTTGTTTTCAGTAGGTGCAGATTATGCTGCACATGCTCTCTGGCTTCTCTTCCTATTTCTTTTTCTGCAGCCTTCTCTTTGAAGTTCTGCAGATGTATTCATCCCTCTTCTGTCTCTTTATTTCTTCTTATGCTAAAGGCATTGAGGAATAATCTGTGGTCACATTCTGAATGCACAGTGGCATTTTTGTCAAGATTGAGTCATACATGCTTCTTATCCTTTTCATTTTCCATCTAAATTCCAAATAAAGGTTTTATATTTGCCATGGTCTTACTTTTTTTGATCCATTACTAAAGTAACAAATTCAGAAGAATGAAATGTTACTTCTAATCAGAGTGTGTGTGTTGGTGTTCCATGCATCTTGGTTCCCATACAAGAGAATACAGGACATCAGCATTGAAACTTCCTCACAGAGCTGCAGCATTGCAGGATTTGCTGAAGTGTTGTGATTTCGCCTGAGCTTGTGTTCAAGGCTGAGCACCACTCTGCAATCTGTGACACAATATTGATTAAGAATGGTGAAGATAGCTTGTTAAATAATTTTAGCTGTAAAAGTAATTGTTAATAATTGGAGAGTAATTGTACCATTATTCCTTAGTGTACTACTTGCTGTAAGAAAATTGCACAGGTCACCTCAAACCGAGAATTCTGGGAGTTTTCTAATTTAAATTGCTGTTTTCAATCTTTCTATTTGCTTATTATCCACTTCTGATATCAGTGTGTTTCAATTTTATCTCCCATGATGATCTTGAATCATAGCTCGAGAAAAGCCTCTGTAGGTCCTCTTCATATGAAGAGATACCATTGGATCCAATGCCTGCTTTTTTGTTGCCTGCCAAGAGAATGGGGTGTCATAAAAGATGACCCAGACAGATAGCATGGTTTGTCAGAAAAAGGTTCGGAAGAGAAATGGACTAAAAATATGCTTCCAATATGCTTTATTGGAAGGCCTGATTTGCGAACAGATTCTCTAATGGAAGAGATCTGATTTGCAGTTGGACACAATCACAGCATTGTATCTGAAATCTAAATGCCTCTTGTTAAAGAATGGTTTAAGAATATAGAGGTCCTGGATCCCTGGTGTTGATAATGTTGTGGTTTAACCACGGTCACAAGATAATTTTGATTGCAAAGAACTGGAATATGTGTGGATTCAGGAAGACTAACTAAAATATGAAAAGTGTGCATATATAAGGTAAATTCATTTTTATTTTATCTTTCTTTTTTTTTGTATTATGTGCCTTAATATGCCACTCCACTATTGGATATAAAAAGAATTGGAAAGTTTAAAAAAATACATAAGCAGAAAACAAGTTTTGCAACAACATGTATGTGCAGGTTGTGTTGCTGGAAGAAACATATGTTTGGGTTTTGGACATGAGAACAAATGAACCTCTGCATTAGAATATTTGGAGTATTTATGTCTTGGTGTACTACATGAAACCAGCATAGTTATTGTTAGACAGCAGGTAGCTTGACAACAGAGGGGATAAGGAGAGGAAATCAAGTCTGTGTTGAAGCTCCCTTTAATAGTTGGCAAGCTTAAGAAAGAAGTCCAGAGGATTAATTGTTGCTTGATCTTTGGAAGTAATATATATTAAAAACCCCCCTTAAGCTGGTGCTTGAGCTTGGTCATGGAATCAGGCTATAAAACTGCTTTTTCACATGTCCTCATCAAAATCCCTTGTTATTCACTTCTGAAAGCTGTTAATATGAGCATTTTTATAGGGGTTTGCAGTGCTGGTATACTGATCCAAAATTTACTCATGCAGTTTATCCTGTTTTTTGTAAGATAGTCACCATAGAGACATTTTCAGGCACCCTCAAACTTGCCATAAACAATGAAATATGGAGTCTTATATTCCTTCTTGTTAAAGTCTATCAAGGAGATTTACTGAAAATTAAAGAATTTGTGAGTATTCATAAGGCTCTTGTGATCTTGAATTCTTAATCTTGGCCACCCCCATATTTATTGAGGGACAAAATGCATGGTTGTTTTTTGTGTGTCTGTGTGGTTTGTTTTCTTTTCATTTTTTTTTTTAAAGGTGAGGAATAAATTATTATTTTCTTGTTGCTAGTCTGAGGCTGATTAGGACATAAGTGTCTCAGTTAACTCCCTCCTTCCCTTTGAGCTCTTAGACAAGGAGGTATCAGATGCCATAGGCAAGAAATGCTGTCCCCTTCCAGACCAGAAGACTCTTTGGGACAATATCCATTCTAAGAAGGAAGAATAAAGGACAAATCATTCCAAATCATATAAAGCCTAACAAAATTATATTTGAAAGTTTGGGAGTGGGAATGATAAGGAACATTTGGAAAGCAGGAATATTTCTGAGCATGTGTTTAGGCAGATAAATAAAAAAGAGTATCATGGTTTGTTCCTGCACAGGTCCTTAGCCTGTACTTGTACCTAGAAAATCATAGCTCCTGCAGAATGTGCAACACTCCCTTCTTGTTTCTAACAAGTATTGTATTACAGAGAATAAAATGATAGGAACTTAGATTAGAAATATCCTCATTTGCATTTTATTCTTTCTCCATCTTTCCTAGTACTGTTTTTTAAGATTTATTTATTTCTGTAGGCAGTATTTGTAAAGCTGTAATCTCAATTTAAAGTTCTATCTTTTTTTTCCCCAAATTGCTATTAAACACAATTTCATTATCTTTTTGAGTAAAACTCCTTAGATTAGGAATTATTTCATATTTGTCACTCCTTGATGAGCTTCTTTGCCCAATGTATCAACTAGTGATCAATACTGATTACAAGACCTACAGCTTCCATATAAAGTAATTAATGAAAGCATTTTAGTCCCCTTCACTGAAATGCACATGCTTGTGTTTATTTGTAGCTCCCCTGTATTTTTAAAATAATAGTAGTTCCCAGTCCAGGTTCTTGCAATATTTATATGTTCCTGTGGTAGTCCCTGTCTTTATACACAATTTGCATAAAAGGCCAATCATCTCATTTTCTCTATGAAAATCTTTGATCTTTTCATTTTATGTGATGAATAGATCCATTATCCTTCATAATCTGGAGCTAAATCTTCAAGTCTGGGTTCTTGTATGAGTTACAGGCTCTTTTTTAAATCCAGAATTTTTGAACAAAAAAATTACTATTTGCAGGCAATGAGACAACATGGCTCTTCTAATGTTAGTTAGGTTGACCTGACCTGAAAGTGTTGAGAAAGAAAGAAAACAGAATTTTGCTTTAAGTTGAATTAGGATGAATTACATAATTTCCAACCTTTGCCAGCCTTGCAGAGTCCTCAAGTATTTTGCTGGACCAGCCTGTCTGTGAGTTTCTATTTTGATGATTCTTGACAAAGATTGTTCCTAATGTCTGGCAAAATGTTGAATCTCTTAGCAATGAACAAGTTTTTGATGTTAAATTTCTGTCTTGCAGAAATGTGTGCTATTCCTAATGACTTTAGAAGTTTGACTTTTTTCTTATATTTCAGTGTAAGAAATTTCCACTTGACATTTCCTCAATGTTGAAGCAGAGTAGGTGAACCTACTTTGGCACTTGCCTCTGGAGGTCTCTGGAGGAACTATCCTCTCCCAGCTAGTGCTGGTGCAGTGTAACTTTGCTGTATGTAATTATTGGTCTATTGGAACAGAGTTATCATGAGACACAAGAGCAAGTGCCGAATAAACAATCAGCAAGGTAAGGCACTATTACATCATAAGCATAAATGAAATGTTTACCTCTTAGCTTACACGAATGAGAAAGAGAAAATAAATCATAATGTTCCTCTATTTTTGAAAAGACATTTGTACTTTTATAATGTATTTTTATAACATGGAATATCCTTTTGAAGTCATAGGTAAAGTTTCTACTTTCAGTTAAACTGATCAAATACCTCCTCTCATGTTTTTTCTAAGGTGGAATTTTTCCTCATATGCCAAATATTTTGGTAATGCTGGGCAAATGCTAGCTAGAAAATGCTTCTGTATGATTAATGTCGGCTTTTAGCCTTCACACTATTGATCAGCAACTGCACCTGACTTCTCCATTGAGAGACAGTATCTAATGTGTTACTGAAGTAATTGAAACTAATCTAAAAAAACAAAACGGGGCTGAAGAAGTAATGTCCATAGCCTCTATCCCAGTAATCTTTCAGTCCACTCTTCAGAAAACTACATTTTAGAAAACATTTTCTTTTCTATGATGTATTGATGATGATAATTCTCTTAAGAATTTTCCTGTATTTTAAGTGTTTTTTATTTGTGTCAGGAATTTTCTAACATGGCTATAATTATCCACTTGCTTTTTCCTCTCTGCCTCTCCCTCCACCCTCTGCCTCAAATTTCTATGTATTGATAAATAAAACTCAGAATTCCAGCTGAAGAGTGTTTGTTTTTCTCACCTTGCTACAGGACTTAAGAACCGTAGGGAAATAGTGAGATAGCGGAAATGTAATAACTCTTCAGGTTGTGCTTTTAATAGTATATCATCCATATAAACCAAAATAATCTATCTGTTGTTTTGGGAAATCTCACCCTAATGATGAGTGTCAATGAGCTTGGTGCCCCTATAAGGCCAAATATAAGGAATTTAATTTGGGTTTTTTTTTCCCTTCTCCACAAAGTTTCATTCATATGTGGCATTAATCTCATTTCTGTAAATGCATCCAGGAGGAAGGAAATCAAACTTCTTGATCATGGTTACTCTTCTCTCATTATTATATATGAATCTATTGATATTGTAACTGTTATGTGTTAGTTCAGCTCAATATGCATTTCAAAATTGCTATATACTATGAGATACTCTTTGCTAATTGTAAAAGTCAAATCTGTGCACCTATCCATTTTGACCATTTAAATTACAGAAGCTAAATTACAGAAACTTGATCTTCATTTTCTGCTCTGTCAACTCAAGCATCTTGAATATTTTTTATGGTCTCTTGCAGAGTTAGCCCCTGGCTCCCCAGCCTGATATCTGGTTGATCTCATACTTAACAAGTGCTTCAGTGAGCATACATTTAACCTTTCTTGTTCAGGTCAGCAAAGAAAGTAAAGTTTGACTTAAAACATACTACCAGTCCCCTATATCTGACAATAACAGTACTGAGAGTTATGAAGTCATCAATAATTTCAAAAAGATTTCATGAGTGTCTTCACAAAAGGTTTTAAATAATTACTTTCCTTTACTTTTTTCTTGTTTCTTTCTCTGTTGCCTTAGCTGATTGATCACACTCTACTTACCATTAACTCACTGAGTGTTTTGTAACTTTTGCAATGGACTTGTGTTATCAAAGGTGCTGAGAACCTGTATAATTTGAACAATTCCCTCTCAGTGTTTCTCAGCTATTGGCCACTTGAGTCTAATTGGTATTGACAGGCTGTCTGGTATTCTCACATATTTTCTAGAAATGCTATAATTTATGGAAAAAGGGATCAATGTTACGCCAAAAATCTGCTAATACATAGCTTCAACTTCAGTTAGAATGTCATCATTTGTATCTTTGTAGAATCCTACTGAAAACAAGTTTATTGGGTAAAACAGATAATATTGGTTACAGGAACTGTGAAGCAAGAATTAGTCGGGATGTTTATATACACATGGAGTTACAAAATGAGCATTTATTTCTCCTGTGGAATATAAAAAAGCTGGCATCTTATTTTCTTTTTTGAGTAAAAGTAGAGTAATTAAGTCTACCTTCATTGCAGCAGAATGCAGAATACATCTAAGGGCTTGTTTATGTTACAAGATAAAGTTTTTTTAATTGTTTCATTTTAAATTGTCTTAGATTTCCACACAACTGTCTTGGAAGAAACATAGTTACATATTTCGGTGAATTTTATTCATTGCTATTTTGTTTCTAGTAGTTCTATAAGGACTATTCAATATTGGTCTTCTTCCTGCTAGAAGTGGTTGATATTTTCCTCTATGTGATCTGTACTGTTGTCATCTCCAGTGGGTGCTACCTTTTTGTATGGAAGCTGCTAAGCAGCCAGGTTACCCTTTTCACTTCCAGGTGTTCACTTCCACACACTTTCTAGAGCACTTAGAGATCTTCCACATGGATTTTTGCAAAGATCCATGGATAAACTGTCTTCTTTAAAAAGCTTCATGTTTAGATTCCTTTATGGAAGGCTTGCTCTAGTGCAGACATCTCTAAGAGGTGATAAGAGGATAAAAAGGTGGGACATCCAGAGCTGGACTCAGCACTGCAGAAAAGCAAAGTAGCGCTGGTAGAAATACCTGCATCAGGTATCTGAACTGAGTGTCTAAGGATGGCTCTTTGACCTGCTGATGTTTCAGAAACCAGGTTGTTATTATCCATGTGAGGTTGCTACCATGTGGTAGTATGGTGGCAAATTTTTCAGATAACATCTCTGAAAACCCAGGCAGTGCAGACATGGAAGACATCCCAAACTCCTGCCTGAAGGGCTCTGAACTGAAGGAGTTCTGTCTAGGCAGCCAAAACCATTTGACTCTGAACATTTTGGCACATAACAGCTGTGGATTGTGAGCCCACGGCTTAAACTACTGTGGAGAAAGTTTTTTTTGCTTGAAAACCATTGTAAAATCATGTCCTACCAACAGATGATATAGGTGCCATAGTTTTTACAGAAATACAACTTATTTTTCTCTAAACTTGTGCTCTGCTTCTATGATAAACTTAGGTGTTGCTTTAAAATACAGACATCTAATACCATCTCACCAACATGTTGTGAATGAAAGTTTTATGTACTTGGTAATTTCCAAGAGCTATTGAATACACCTGTCTCATTTCACAGTAGTCCAGCTGATGTTCCCTAGCAGGAACACGTTGAACCTGACAGCTTTGCCTTGGAGAAGCTGGTGCAGACAGTTCATCATTCATTGATGAGCCACCACTGATCTAATTCACTAGATTTAATAAGGGGCCTTAACCTCCCATTACTGAGGAAACTGGACGTTTTCACAGTGGTTATTTTCTGCTTGCTCTTTTGTGGAGGCATCAAAACAGCTCAATATGATCTATTTAATCTGATCCAGACTGAAATATGATCACAGAGATATTTTAAAACTAAAGTTCATTGCATGATATCACATTTATTCTGTAATTGTGAACAAAATCAAGAGAGAGAGAGAGGGAAAAAAAAAAGAAAATATATACTGACTCAAGTTCATTAGTAAAATTAGAGTTTTATGAGTTCAACAGTCCTAAACAGCCTGCAGCTGTTATTAGGGGAAACAATTCTTACATGACAGTTCATGTTGCTGATATTTTCTTAGTTTAGTCATTGTTGAAATAGCTTTATTTTTATGTAATGATAATATCCACATAATAACGGAGTGTTTCTTTGAAAGAAAATTCTCCCCTTCATCAGACTTAAAGGTTTGCTTTGAAGAACCATGATGCTTTCAGCTGCTGGCAAAAGCACCTGCTGAACAATCCCTGTGGTAAGAAACTGAAACTCTTTGAAAAGATTGGACTCAAAATTAGATGAAATGATGTATACATGAGGTCTATTATGATATATTTTCTGTAATGGCTGAACAAACAAGCTTTGGTGTCAGAATGCCTTTTCTAGGAGTCTAAACTCACTATTACTGAGGTGGAGGAAATCTAGGTTTCTGCTAAGTCTGTATTTTTCCCATATCATGTGATTTTATCACATCTTAAATATACTGCAATCAGATTTGATTGGTGCTTTATATTAAACATTATGTATTTGTAAGGTAGTTTGCATAGGTAGAAGGTGCTGTGGAAAACTGTAGAAAAAAGTGTTTATAATTTATTTAATGCAAATGGGGATATACATTTGCTTTCTATTATTTTTGCATTTTCATCATATTTGGAATGTGAGTTTTGATGACTGTTTCTGGAAATAATTAGTCCATTGATTTCCATTTTTTTTTAACAGTATGTAAGAAAAAGTATTCTCAGTTTTATAATATGTGCAGCACATCAGACTGAAATAGATGTCACAGCTATTTTAGCCTAATAGTTGAAAATTATGTCAAAATTTGACTTCTTAAAAACTAAAAGTATAGATATTACATAACTTCATTTGAGACCTAGAACATACAGAAAGGTATCAGAATAGTATCACAAAACATGAAATACTGCAACTGCACAATTTTAAAAATATTTTAAATGAAATGCCCTGACCAGCATGTACATTTGTAGGCAATAGTACTGTAGCAAGGCACTAATCAGCTAAGTACCATAATCCTCCTTATAGGGTAAATTCTTACTTGACCTCCAGCTATATACAGCACATGGTAACAGCATTAAACTATAACACTCCTCTCATGCTCTCAATAGCTTCCCATTGGGTCAGCTCTCTGACTTGAATTGCTGTTGTTTCATATACTGAACTTTATTTTTTCCTAGATGCCTTATATTTTATGAGTGCATTATGGGGGACGGGAAAGGTTTGTAAAATACATATTTAAAAAATCATGTCTCAAAATTAAGAGACTGTTTATATGATTTCACTGAAGCTAGAGGATTAAATGAAAGCGCTAGCGAGAACAGAAATTGATGTATTCTGATGACCCTGAGGCTTCCAACTTCCCAGATGTGCAGTGGCTGATCAAAAGGTAAAGCAGGGAAGAAAGATGTGGAATGTGTTGTGTGAAAACAATGCCTAATGCTCAGCATTTCTTGTTCTTTTGGGGGATGGTTGGGGAGGTATTTTTTACTTTTAGTAAAAAACTCAATGGAAGTACTGAAAACCTTTTTCTTGTGCTTCAGATATATGAGAATATTATATTTAACAAAGTATTTTACTTTCCTATGATTTAGTTTCTTAAATTGTATTCTATTTTGTGTGAAAATAATCATTGAAGAGTTGTATTTCTTTTAATAAAAATGGTAGATGTAGAATTTTGACATCCTTTTATTTTATATTATTTGTACTTTTTAGTAACAGTAGTATTATATTTACTCATTCTTATGTTTTAATGTTTCTGTGACCTACTATGTGCTTCATGTGCTTCAAACTAATTTGAATCCTGCTGCAAGACAGCTGTTAATGGATTGCACCCTTCTGCAAAAGATTTCTGTGGTGTCAGTACTAATTCAGATAACCAGAATGCCCATTCTGACCAATTATTCTTGAAAAAAAGTATCATTGTTTTTATAATTATCTTTTTTTTACATTAAATTTTTACTGAAAGAGAAAGTGAAATATTTCTTTTTATCTATTAAGTGGCAATAGTTAGCAAAATATTAATGTTGAAAATGTTCAAAAGTAGAAATAAAGAAAAATCTTAGTGTGTTTAACCTATTTCTAAGAGGTAAGCATTCATCAACATAGCTTACTGAACACTCAGAGTAAAATATAGTTGTCTTATTTTTCTGTTCACTGTTCTCTAAAATCATATTATATATATAAGGGCTACTGAATACTCAGTCAAAATAAAGGAGGACAAAGTAATTTCCAATTTTCCTAAATGTGATGCTTTTGATTTAAGAAAAAGAAAGTGAAACAAATGTATTACCTAAATATTTTTAGATTAGCAAGTGATACTTATAATCATCTCTTTTGTTCAGCAGTTACTTGTTTTTTACCCTTTTCCTCGCACAAATTGAAATTAACCCTGCTGCAATGCTGAATTTTTCTGAATTACTTGTATAGAAAAGAAATGGGTTGTTTCATGTCTGTGCAATCATGTCAAGTTCAAAGCAAAATTGTTATCAGTGGTGAATTTAATTATGTTAACGTTTTGTTACAATGGATTTCTTTTCCTTCTGTTGATACAAGCCTGCAGTCAGTGAATTCATATTTTCAAATAAAATCTAATAGAGATCAATATCTGCTCTACCAGTCTTATGCTTCAGTACATTTTCTAATCATCGTTGTAAACTTAGTTCATATTCTTTGGGAGTATTTAGCTGAAATGCATTCTAATGGTTCAAAGCATGTTTACGATAAAATAAAATTGCAAGGCATGGCTGAAATGAGGAATGAAATACTGCCTCACATAAAGTTTACCTAGTGGACTCCTCAGATATGTGTTAGATGTACTTTAGGGCAGTTTTGTTCAAACCATATTTGTCAAGAAATGCAATAAACACCTTTTCTATTTATCAGAGTAGGTTGTTTAAATTAATTAACATGTGAATTGTGGACTGTTTGCTTGCATTCTTCATGTTTTTTTGAGGGGGTGAGAAACTAATGAGAGGTTAGTTCAGAAGTTTAGTCTAGTATAAAAGTAGACAGCATAGAGGAACTGTAAAGAGAGATCTTGGTAGAAACTGGAACTGCTTAGAAGTAAAAAAAAAAAAAAAATCCCTGTTTTTCACTCAGGGAGCCATAGCTGCTTTGAAGAAATTGCAAAATGAGCTCTCCTGCAAAATGTGACTCAGCAAAAGCAAAAGTTATAAGCAGAGAATGAAGAGTTCAATCAATGCCAGTCAGTCTCTTAAAACCACTGCCAAAAATAGGAAAACATTTTGCAGATTTTTCAGTATGGAAAAGGAAATCTGTGGAAATGCTTTCTTAAGTGAGAGAGTAGAACCCTCCCTGGCAAAGGCATGCAGACCTTAAAGCTGCACAGCAAGTTTTCTGGGCTTATTGCATTCGTGGGGCTTTGGGTCAGAAGGTGCAGAGTGTGCTCAGCTCTGCTCCTGACAGCCTGGGAACTCTTTGGCAAAGTGCTTTATCTGCTCCCTGTCACCATTGTTTTAAAACAAGTGCCTTGACTGTCTGTTGAATAAACACAGAAACATAGACGTTTCAAATAGTAGAACTATTTTTACAAATGCTCTCTCCCTGACAGGAGCTATATAGTAAAGGAGAGATGAAGTTGTGTTCAGTGTATTTGATGAGGTCTATAGCAAGAAGCTCTACATCTTGCATGGATTTTGTGACAAAGTTCTGGTGGAAAATGTCATTTTTTACCTTCTCTGAATTATTTTTTCATGTACTGAAAGGATCACATTTTGAGTTAAGCAAAATTACAATATGTGCAGGAGAGATATTTCCAGTTTTAATTTTCCATTCAATTTTATTCCTTGGTAGTTTATAGGAAACAGAGAACAAAATATTAAAGTATTGTCTAGTAAATTATTATTAGCTCTTACAGGTAAATGGCCAATATTTAATTTTCAAGTAGTTGATGGCTCAGGCCCAGTGAGACCTTACCATTTTTTAATTGACCCAAGACTTCTGATAAATAAAAATCTTCAAGTAAATTAACTTAATTCAGGTAGCCATGCACATCTTTAGAATGATATTTTCACAAAAGTTTTCTCCAGTTCAAATGTGTCTTCTATTAGTCTGAGAATAAGGTTATTAGCAGCAGGGTCTGTGTGTAGTTTCGACAGGGATATAAATACTTCATATATTACAATGTTTTTGAATATCTGTGACTTCTGAAATGTGATGGAAACTTATTTTTTTAAATTTCCTTCTCTACAGTACATTTGGGTTGATCTTCTAGAAACCTAAATAAAAGAAGAAGAGTGTTTTCTCTTTAAGAAAAAATACAAATGAATGTCAAAGGCTTTCAAGCTATTTAGTTCCATTATGGAAATCACAGCTATCAAAGCCAGATAGCTTCCTCATATTCTTCTATGTTATATTTTAAGCACTTAATTCTGTTGTGATGTGGGGGAGTTGAATAATTTAACTTTATGAGCAGGAGGTCAGGTTACAGTCAAGCTATTTACTTCTCCATAATATTAGTGATATCTGTAGAGCACTGCAAATAAGGTTTCCATCAGTGTTAGGTTATGGGTTGTGTGTTAAAAGACCAAATGTCATGTATTGATAAATTATAATAAAAAAAATATACAGTAATAATTAGGGAAAAATAAGATTCAGATTCTATATCTGAAAAAAATAGTATTTATAGAATGTGCCTGAGAAAGAGATTTTTGCAGGTTCTAGATTTTTTTAATAATAGAGATTTTATTTTATGGTTGTTTCAAACAAGCAGCAATCACAATGGCCTGGAGGATTTTTCAGTGGTGTGATAACCTTTTCAGAAAAGGTGGTAATCCTTCTGACATGAGTTATGTAGTGCTTAGTTCTGCTGGCAGCTGAAGGGTGCATATCACACCCTTAAGGTTCTCTTAACTTTTAAAGTTCCAGGAAAGTCCTGCAAAGGAGTAGTCATTTTCCACGGTGTATCCAGCAGGAGGTACATCATGAAAGGGTTCTATTAAGGTATCTTTAAGGTAGTTAATGGTGAGAAATGGATTAGACAGAGGCTCGTGAAGGTGAGTGAGAATTAGCTAGTGATCTAAAAATAGCAGCAGATTTTTAATAGTAGGGACAGGCTGTAAGTTTTCATGAGTACCAGTTCCTTCCTACTGTGATTTCACATCTCTGATTTAAAATGTATAGCATTCATTGTACAACTGTGTTTATACCAGGCATTTTTAAAATTAAAAAATTGTTGAATTTTCAAGGGGGACTAACTGTGCTGTGATGACCAATGAAGAGAATGATAGGCTTTAATACTAAGGGTGTGGTGACTGCAGGGCAGGGCAAACCCTCTCCTGACAGAAGGTTTCTGGCTGCTCAGGTGTACAGGTACAGTTTGTTTCTGACAGAGAGGACTACAACTTCTGGTGTTTGACTTCAGCAGTGAAGTTAGACGACTTCAACAAGAGTGAAATTAATTAGAAAGGTGGACTGACAATCCCAGTCAACATAGGCCAGGTATTAAATCAGTTACTCTTTTCTATCAGGCTGCTTTCTCTGAAGAAAAGCACTACATTTTCAGGGAGGTCCTTTTTCTTGCATGTGCCTTAGTAGTTGCCACATGCAAGGCAGCCATGGAAAGCTATTTCCTTCGTGAAAAGTTGGTGTAGATTGAGGACCCAGCTGCTCTTCACATTACTGTGCCATAGATGGTGCTCCTATATTTATGTCTTAAATGAAGGAATGAAAATAACTGTTTGCAGTAAATGTAGCACACGAGGTTAGAAATGTTTGTGCAAGTGGTATAAAAATATAATGCTAAATCAGCACGTCCTCCTCTCATTAACATAGTTCATGCTAGAAAAAAGCTGTATTTTTTAGTAAATCATGTGCCAGTTCATCAGATTATATATTTCCCTGATGAAAAATAGATTTTCTTCAGCTATACATCTACAACGTTTTCACTCATACAGAAATTCTTTTTTTTATCCTTTCAGCCTTCCCCCCATGACATTTTAGCAGTAATGTCACCAGAAGAGAATTGCATCCATATGACATGGAGTCATGTATTTATTTATTTATATGTATATACATATGCACATCTGTGTGTATGTATATACATATAAATAAATGTGTGTGCTTATATAATCTTCTGATGGTAGCTAAACCATTTCCTACCATTGTGTTGTTTATATTTCTGTAGATCCAAGAATGCAGATGTTTAATACTGAAGCATGTGTATACTCAGACTGCTCCAAGGCATGTGTGAGATTTGTCAAACTAGAATCTGTATGGCTTTGTGTGTTACACAGTTCAACATGGAGTTGATCCTACAAACCATGTGTATTAGAGTGTTTTCATGGTTTGGAGGTTCAAATCTATGCAAAAATCAGTGGCTATAAAGATGACTTGATCTATAGGTAATACAGACTGAGTAAACATGGTGTGAATATTACCAGCATAGTATGTGTACTTTTCATGTGTAGACCTATTTGTCTCAATCTTGCAGTGAGATCCACCTGAATGAACGCCTGTATCTGCTGAGTGCAGATTTTTCCTATATGGGGGACACAACTGCGGAGAGCAAGTTATGTGAACTTTTGCTGTAGCTATGAAAGAAATTTTCAGGGATTGGGTGATTTGCTAGTGGAACAACTGATTTTGGGATGTGGCATAATTTTCATCAGCTCAAGTATTTAAGTGAAAAATACTTTTCTTCCTTAAAGCATTTCTGTGTCTAATCTCTGTTGTCTTAATGGAACTTCTATGTCTTTGCAAACTGTATGCATTTGGGTAGTTCTGTCCTAATTTTCCATTACCGTTGGCCATCCTGGTTTTAGACTTATGAAACTCTGTTCATGTCACTTTAGAGCGATTCAACTTGAGTCCCCAGTAGCAGAATCTATAGAGATTTTGTTGAATTTACAGAGGTTATAATTTGTGCTGGTACTAACATGCCACTGTAATGAGACAGATAGGACATCTTAGCTTCACCGTAAGCAAACAGGCATCTGCATGATGCTTACAGTACTTGTCATGCTTCACATGAAGAGTTTAATTTTTGTGAGATTGAATTAGTGTTTTCATTTGTAGATGCCATTGCAAAGCTAAAGTACTTTACTATTTACAAGACAATACTGGGTCCAAATCTTTCAAGCACAGTTTAATAATCCTGTATGGTACCTAAAACAGTACCGGATGAGTTTGCCAGTCAGCCCACAGGCCATACACACCCTGCACTGATAGTTGTGGTTTTCCCTTGCTGAGCAGAGACTGCATTTCCTTCCTGGCTGTGAAAAGAGTGTTTTCCTCTCCTATCAGATAGACAGAGCTCTTTATACTTTCCTGGGCACCAAGGAGAGCCTGTTTCTCCTTCTTCCCGTCACTAAACTGAAGCGTTTCCTTTCTTCTTCTAGGACAATTGTGGCAACAACTGTGTTTTGTATTTACTTACCTTTTTTCCTGTCCTTCTAAACACTAGGCGGGATCTCCTGGTTGCTGCCTGCAAGGCTGCACTTCAGAATCAATGATCATTTTGTGAGTGTAGAAAACATTTTAAAAGGAATCTCAATTATTAAGATAGAACTAAATATAAGAAGAAAGGACTAACAACACAAAAATAGCTTCTCATTTGTATTTTTATTACTCAAAGTTTGAGTTGATCTACATTATCCCAGAGAAGGCTCACCTCTCAGTCTCTTTTATCCACATCTGTGATCTTTGCTCCTGTTTCCTGCAGGTAACTTCTTCAGATCCATCTAGGGTGAAAAGGCAAGCATGAATCAGCACATGTCTGGAAAGAAGCATTGTACATGCTCATTTCCCTGTAAGGATTTATAAAGGCAAGGATTGTAAGGATCAACGATCCAGTTTGAGTTTTTCCTATTTAACTGATCCCTTCTAATCACGTAGCAAACAATGTTGTGTCAAACAAAACACTTAACATTCATTATATATTCCAGACACACCCTTTATGAAAATATTACATATAAATGAATCACATGCTTCAATCTATCAATTGTCAGTGTCAAGGAAGAATATTTGTTAATTCTTTTTCCACCTTATTCTGAAGCCTCAGTAGTTGTCAATGGCCAAATGGTGCCAATGACATCAAAGAGTCAATGCTTTTTCACAGGAACTCCATTCTGGTATCTGTCTTGCTCAAATGCTTGGACCAATACTTCTACCATCCATAAAGAGATAGGAAGGATTCTTTTGTCAACTCAGGCAGCACTTTGAAACTCTTTCCCTTCACAACACAAAGAAATGTTTTGTATTCTGACTTCAGGAATTCTGAGTTCATCTGATTTAGTCAGGTATTGCCATTGAGTCTTTCTCTGTTTTCTGCCCTTGGCACAAATTATAGGTTTTTGGAAAATGAAATTTGTATTTTTGAGCAATAACTGCTGCTTAAAGAGCAAACTAACTGAATGATCCTTCTAGCCTTAATTTCTATGGTGATTATAAACCCCCGTGAAATAGAAGTATATGGTCAAGTTATATTGTTGTAAAATGATTACAAAGCACCATAAAATTTTGGTACTTGTAAAGCAGTCATGACTACAAAGTAGCATAAGTATTTGTATTCTATATTTTATAATGTCGTATTAGCATTTTTCCTTCAAAGCTGTTTTTTATTCAAATTGTGCACCATAAGCAGATTTATAGCATGACATGCTTTCTTTAATTTAGTACAGAAATTGTGAGAGCACTTTCACAAAGAAATGCAATGAATGGATTTTTTTTCCATCAGCTGGTCATTCTATCTTTTGACTAGCATTAACTCTATATTTGTGCTGCATAAAATATTGACGGGATTCTCTTTCTGCTTTCTTGCCATGATTATTTAGGAAAAGAAGCCCTTCAATATCAAGAGAACAGAGCAGAAGATACGACCAAAGGGACGAGAGAGACGAATATTCACAGTATGCTACATCAGACAGTGCGATGCCCAGGTCACCATCAGATTATTCAGATAGACGGTCACAGCGTGGGCCTCAGTTATATGAAGAACCTGAACTGGGTGATTATAGAGATTCCAACAGAAGGAGCCACAGGCGTTCCAAGGAGTATCTGGTAGATGAAGAAGATGCACAAAACAGGGAAGAATATGAAAGGCAAAGGAGGGAAGAGGAATACCAGGCACGATACCGAAGTGACCCTAATTTGGCTCGTTATCCAGTCAAGCCACAGCCGTATGAGGAACAAATGCGTATCCACGCTGAAGTGTCCCGAGCACGCCATGAACGGAGACATAGTGATGTCTCATTGGCAAATACCGAGTTGGAAGATTCTCGGATGTCTATGCTCAGAATGGAACGGCCATCAAGACAAAGATCAGCGTCTGAGCGCAGGGCTGCCATGGAAAATCAGCGTTCATACTCTATGGAAAGAACTCGAGAGGCTCAGGGACCGAGTCCCAATCGTCAGAGGACCACAAATCATAGCCCTCCTACACCTAGGAGGAGTCCAATTCCTCTGGAAAGACCAGACATGAGGCGCTCTGATTCATTAAGGAAACAGCACCATTTGGATCCCAGTTCTGCTGTACGGAAAACAAAACGTGAAAAGATGGAGACCATGTTACGGAATGATTCACTGAGCTCAGACCAGTCTGAATCTGTCAGACCTCCACCACCAAAGCCCCACAAAACGAAAAAAGGAGGTAAAATGCGCCAGGTTTCATTAAGTAGCTCAGAAGAAGAATTGGCATCCACTCCAGAATATACAAGTTGTGATGATGTAGAGATTGAAAGTGAAAGTGTTAGTGAAAAAGGTAAGATTGCTGATTTTTTGATTGTTTCAATACAGAGATTTGATTTGGTGTTCATTACTTTGGATGTTTATTTTAGCTATTTAAACTGATTGCAACTCCACATTCACAGCCCTTCACAGATGACTCAACTTTGTTTTGATGGGAGTTGGGATTTTTTTTGATTTTGTATTTCATTTACATAAATCTAAATTTAATGATTTACGTGGAAAACAACATCACAGCCACTATAAGTATTTAGCTATGTTAAAGGAAAAAAATGCCTACTGAAAAACCTGTCAATGAAATCTGCAAAGTATCTAAGGCTGGGCTGTCATATAAGGCCATGGTTTCATGTCCATTAATAGCAGATTTGCGTGCTCCTGGATCACAATGAGTGCATATTTGATCTGGATCAAGTGTGGGCGCATGACCGCATTTTTGTTGAATTAACTGGAGCACATGATACAGACCTTATGCCAGTTTCATGCTCTCTGCTGCAGGTTAAAGAGTATCTGATCTGGAAAAGACCTGTGTATAAAGTTAACCATTAAAGTTTTGAGACAAATTTAAAATAGCTGATCTGGTTTAAACCAATGGACATTTCCTTGTAGTTCTACAGGACTTTTTGGTTTTAGTGCTTTTTGGGATTAATGTTGGAGTTACTGTATCAGAAAGAAAATGAAGATTGATTGAAATGACTTTTCAGCCTATCAAAAGATAATTTATGATTTTAATATGGAAGTATTGGGGACCATGAGTTTAAACTCAATCAAATGAATATTATTAATTTGTTTACCTTCATGTATGTTGTTTTAAGCTTTTTTTGAATTATTATTCTTATACCAGTGAACCTTTATTACTTCTCCTGAATGGTCATCTGCTGTTGTGGATTAAGAATAGAAAATTCGCTACTGTTTTCATTATCATTATTATTGTTATTATTATTATTATTACTACTATGAAATTGATTCTGAAGCAAGTAATTAACTACAGTTACTGAAATAACTCTGAATTTTCATATGCCAATATCAGCAACCATAGTCTGATAAGTAAGGAGCAAGATAGTGTAGAATGGAAGGAAATTTCACCTAGACCAAAGCAGACAGTTGCATGTACTTATGTGAAACAACAGTGATGAAACCTTGACCCCCTTAGTCTTCCTGATGAGTAGAAAAAACTTATACCAACTTTATGGTGTTCGTGATTTTGTTCTTAGAAGCAACCTTGAGGAAAATAGGACCAATCAATACATGGGAAGTAGTAACAAAATGTTTAAGGCAATTCAGTGTGGGAAATGTAGTATATTATAATACACAAACCATATATTTTTGTATACATAACACACAAAGCATATACATTTAGGATTATAAAAGCACAGAATCATTTAGGTTGGAAAAGATCTGTGAGATTATTGATTACCACTAATTTAGCCCTTCCATGGCTTCTAAACACATCAATAACCCTTGTGTCTGCTGCTGCATGGATCTCTATCCCCCACCTCCAAGGGGACAGCAGACTGAAGGACCTTACTAGCACGATGTCTCTCAGACATTGGAATGCTGCTGCCTGGCTTATCTGTAGCGAGCCTGGTTTCATGTCTTTCCCCTTCAGACCTAGTTAAAAGCTCTCTCCATGAGCCCTGCCAATGCCTGAGAAATTAACCTTTTCCCCTTTTGAGTCAGATGACTCCCACTTGTCACCAGCAGGCCTGGTGTCATGTAAACTGTAAACACAATCAACAAACCCCAAAATTCTGCTGGTGACACCAGGCTCAGAGTCAAGTATTGATCTTCTGGATCTTCCTCTCTTTCCTCATCGTTTCCTGAAAATGGGAGAACAGAGGAGAAGAACACTTGTGCTCCTGATTCCTTAAGCAGTCATCCCAAAGCCCTGGTGTCTCTCTTTGACTGTCCTTGGACTTATTGCCACTTTGCTGCCTCCCTGAAAAATCCCTAATGGCTGAGGGCTTTTCCAGGATTGGAATCTTTCCCTTCACAACTAGGTCCCACGGATGCACCAGACTTCACCAAGAAGTGGGTCTGGCCTACACGTTGGGCCTTCTGCTCCCTTTCAGATGGGAGTTTAAAACATGCTGTACAATGCCAGATTCTCTGTCATAATAATGATCTTACAAAACTTACAGCTTTCACTTAAATAATTCTGTATTTTAAGTGTCAAAGAAAACATTCTTATTGATAACAATAGTTAATGACAATATCATGTCTGTCCTGATTTCTGAGCTAGATATTTGTTATATAAATTATTTTAAAAGCTTGCAGAAATTTTGCAGGAAAAGAATGCTCCACACTATGCTATGTTAATCTTGATTGAATTAGGGTAAGCTCCTTGCCATGACATACAGAGTGTAACTGTGTCAGTGCAGCCCAGTGCTGGCCTGTGCCTGGAACCAGTGTGGAGAACAGCCTCGGTTTTTCATACAGAAGAGCACCTGCTTGAACTGGGGAAGGATCTGACTGCTCCTGACTGTGTCTGCTCCCAGCCTCTGCTGGGGCTCCTGGGCTGGGAGGAGGTGACTGTGCATAGTGCAGGAAGCCGTAACAGCAGTAACAGCAGTGCCTGGAGCCAGAGCGAGCTGGTGCAGCCTCAGCAGCCCTGCTCACATAACCAAATAATATCCTCAGACCCTCCTGCTCCTCCCTGCTCTTTACCCGCTGGAGTGGAAGCTCCAGAAAAGTGTTTGAGTGACTTTGGGAAGATTTGGCTGCTGCTAGGCATGAGGGAGAAGTGAAGAGATGTAAGGTGAGGAGGAAGAGTCTTACTACCTGGATCCAGCCTTCTGGAGAGCTATAGATAGGCATAGAAAGTCATACCTCATTATTTTTATTTTCATGAATCTCTCTTACCATGTAAACTAGCCTGCACTCAGAGTGATTTCTTCATGAATACCACCAAAGGGAATCCAGCACATAAGCCACCAGCAGTCCAAATAATGTATTGTATCGCAGTATATTATTTCCTTAATAGATAAAATGCAACTATTTTAAACACCTTTTATAAAAATTAGTTTCTTCTCCCCCCAAATTACTTGCTTTGTGCCCTTTAGAAACATCCCAGACGTGAACATTTCTCAGCTGTCCTTTTAAGTCACAAACAAAGTCTGTTTGGCCAAAGATGTAATGCTGAAATATAAACCATTTGGCCTTGGAATGATGAAGGGTGGGAATGTTAGAGTGAGTATTTGGATGCGGTAATAATGGGTTCTCCAAAAGAGAAGAAGAATATTTTTCTCCCATCTCTTTCTCCTTGGAATACCCATAGTTTTTCACAGATTCTGCAAATAAATATAACAACTGCTCAGCTGTGAGGAGCAACCTGGGTCTGAGCTGCAGGAGCAGGTGTTCAAGGATTTGCATCATTTTACAAGGCCCTAACACTGGTTTTAAGAAACTAGTCTGAACATGGTGACTTTTTTAAAAGCGCAGGAAAAACTGAGTGTAGTCATACACTCTTAAAAGGACTGAAAGTTTGCCTTTTTAAGCTTATCTTCAGAAGGAAAAGAACTGATACATACATAAGTTGGAACATAAATATGCATATGAAATGAAGATAGACATTTCATTGTGTTAGTTCAGTGGAGACAGTGACCAGCTGCTGGATTAAGAGCTCTGGGAAGAACATCCATTATTGCTGAATGCCTGTGCCTTTCAGTATTTGGGTCTGACCTCATTTCAGTAGCTATCTGCCTTAAAGTAATTTTTCCTTGATTTTTTAAAACATAATGTTTTCAGGGGAGGGACAAGGCAAAATTATTTTTATGCACGTTTCTGGTAATGACCAGAGAAAACTATTGCCATGGAATGCTCCTGCCTCTGCTCTCTGGTGGCCAAGGGCAACTGCGAGCAGAAAAAGCTGATGAACACCCTGACAAGAGCCTGGTACCCTATAGAAAGTCATGTGGAACACAAGTGTGGTTGAAGAATTCTTGTAAATGGAGATTCAACTGCAGAAGTGCTAGATTCTTATGATACTAAATGGTTTTTGTAATGCAAATAAATTTGGAATAGGAAATTTGGGTCATATTGCAGGCTGAGAACTGGCATATTGAATGGGAATCAGGATGCCTTGGGAGGATGAGCAGGAAAGGGCAGGAACTTTAGGACTGGCAACAAAATGTCATTGGTGTCTGGAAACCAGTGGATGGATATGTAGGCTGTAGAAGAAGAGGGAAGAGCAAAAGTGGTAGATGAAGTAGGCAATACCTGTGACTTGTAGTTTGGGCAGAGCAGATAAAGTGAAGAACACAGGTCTTCTAAAGATAACTGGGAATGTGAGAACTGGAACCTCCTGAGTGGTAGGTTAGAGGATTCTGAGAAGCAGAATCAGCACTTTGGGAGGGATGATGAGTGGCTGGGAAAAGGGCATTCAGAGAAAAGACCAGGAGGGCTAAGTTGAGGTAAGCTGGGCTTGGAATTTTTTGCAAAGAGAGGCTGGGACTCCCTGAATAAGGAATGTGGACCTGGCAGCATTGAAGGGCTGAGAGGGTATTTGGTGAGATGAGATATGCTAAGACCTTGGTCAGGAGCTAAGTGTGACAGACCAGTTCATTCTTTAGAAGTTCAGGAAACAGTGTATGAGAACAGTGCTAAATGGACATAGCAGGGATTACAAATGTGTGTTCCTGAAACTTAGGTTGTGCCAGAATTAGACATATTTTCCAGACTGAATTTTGTGCAGGTCTTCATACATATTGAAACTCTCTTTAGTGACATAACTGAACACCAATTTACCAGATGGCTTCTGCCTTTTTCTGGGTATAGATAGCAGATAAACAGATAAACAATAGATAACAGATAAACAAATCTTGCTTATTGTGCTATTAACATTTTTCTGAAGCTCCCTACATTTTTTCCACATTTTCTGAGGGACCCTTCTTTACTCTTGCTGTGAATACCAGACTTCTGAAACTGCAAAGACATCTTCATTTACAACACTTACTACCAGTCCTGAGATAATTGTAGCAGATGGTTCTAGGCTGTATCTCCATGATGGGACCCCCTGCCTGTCTTAGGAAATACACTTTGGAGAGGAAAAAAGAAGTTGCCTGTATGTTTTGGACCAAAATATTAGGTATATTGCTATTTTCCCTAATAATGAAAGATCAAAATTGCTCAAAATGTTAGAGAAAAAACAATTCTTGAAATGGCATTGTTTTTATGAATTTGTAAATATTAAATGGCTGTAAAATAGATCCTCTGTCACTAAACCCAGAGATTATAATGGCATAAATGTTCTTGACTGTTCAAATCACCAATTTTTTCTCAAAACCATCTCAGTTTGCATTGTTCAGTTTGAAGGCACTGAGAAATATGGTTTATAAAAGGGAAACAATTGTGATGCTAATAGCAGTAAAGTGAACATTGAACTATGTCACCTACAAAGGTCCAAGTAAAGCTGTATTTTGTGGTGTGCAGGTTAGGCCAACCTTTCTACATTGCTTGTCCAATTTAAGTGTCTTCTGTTGTGAGGGAATGTTAGAGTATTTTTTATCTGCCTTTTCAGTTAGATGTTTTTCAGTGCAATTGTAAGGAGTAGGCCTTAGGGGAGGTTTGAAGGCTCCCATAATTTGTTAGCCAGCATGAAGCAGATGTGAAACTGATGTGAAGCAGAGTGCTACAGGCTAGTTCTGTGTGTCCACAGGCTTTACAGGTAAATTTAGAAAATCAAACAGTACCACTGCCCATGTATTCCTTATGGCAACACTGTCACACCTGCAGTCTGCCAAAGGACCAATCTGAAGAGATTCAGGAAAGCTTGTGGTCCCTGGGGTTGTTGTACCCCCTCTCAGAACACAGGCACAAGAGGGGTGACATGCATTGAGGCTGGGGTTCCTTCTGCACGTTCTCCAAACATCTGAGGGTCTTAAATGTCCTACAATTCTTTACAAATCTCTCAAACTCTAGGGTTTCAGCAAGAGACAACCTCTACATGGAAGAAGAGAATTCATTCAACGAAATCTAGGTGCATGATAGCTCTAAATATTGCTCTGATTTGTTCTAAATGTAAAGTAGGACATAGTAGATTTTCCAATGATGGTAAACAGTTCAGGCATAGGCGCATACCATGCTCCCAGCCACCTTTCAGAGCACTCTGTGAGAGGTGTCTGTTTGCACAAATGGTGGCTGACATCTAATGTGGGTGGAATCTATGGTGGGAAAGGCAAATGTGTTTGTGTTTTGTCAGAAGTGCAGTTCTTAAATTTAGTGTTTGCTTTCACTCATTTTATTAAAACATGATAGCTAATTTTCATTATCAAAAAAAACTTCTATGCATAGAAACATGGAATCATTTAGGTTGGAAAAGATCTTTGGGACAAAGTCCAAGTATTAACTTAAGAGTGACAAGCTCACCACTAAACTCGTGTCACAGCCACTCCTTTTAAATACCTCCAGGAATGGTGAATCATCTAGTTCCCTGGGCAGCCTGTTCCTGTTCCAGTGTTGGACAGTCCTTTTGGTGAAGACTTTTTTCTTTATATCCAGTCCAAATTTCCCCTGCCATACCATGAGGCCATTTCCTCTCATTCTGTTGCTTGTTAATTTGGAGAAGAGTCCAATCCTCACCTGGCTGTGATCAGGTTCCTCCTGAGCCTCCTTTTCTCTAGGGTAAACACTCCTGGCTCCCTCAGCTTCTCCCCATCAGACCTGTGCTCCAGACCCTTCACCAGCTTTGTTACCCTTCTCTGGACATGCTCTAGCACCTCAATGTCTTTCTTCTAGTGAGGGGCCTAAAACTGAACCCAGTATTCAAAGTGCAGCCTCACCAGTGCTCAGTACAGGAGGATGATCACTGCCCTGGTCCTGCTGGTGACATTATTGCTGATACCAGCCAGGCTGTGACTGTCCTTCTTAGTCACCTGGGCATGCTGCCAGCTCATGTTCAGCTAGCTTTGACCAACACCCCCAACACAACATGTGGGTAGACTCCAGTGATCTTAAAATGTTCAACATCCCTGTGTTGTTGACTGAAAGCTGCAGAGCACAGGCTGTGTGAACAGAAATGTGTCCATGCAGGACCAGGTGGAAACACACTGTTCTTTGTCACTAAGCGCATTGAAAACATACATATATAACCTTGCACTGGCTGTGTTATGGTCATTTACAAATATATGAAGAACTTCCCTTTTTCATGGTAAAAGTTAAAATATCCTCATGGCTGGAACAGCTTGCAGGTCCCACTTGTTTATTGCAGTATTGAAACCAATCTGTAGACATCCAATTTAGTTTTTGACAGAGAATTAAGTCTATTGAAAACAATATACTTGTCACAAGTTAGAAAAGGTACGGTAGCTCATGGTGTGAGGAGCAGAAAGCACATTTCTGGAGTGCCACTGCAAGAGCAGTGCATGTCTTACAGGAGCAGAGATGCCAAAGAGGTGGGATTCTGTCACAGCACTCTCACTTTTAAATTCAGAGAGATAAGGGACCTGATTGCAATCCTACTTGTGCCAGTTTCATACATCTTCAACAACTTTGGCTTCAAAGTTACACTGAGCTAAATTAGATCAGAATGAGGTCATTGTTTCTAAAATTTGTTTCATTCAGGTTGGAGAGTTCCTGAAAGTCTAACTTCTCTAGAACAAATTATACTAGAAGGCAAAATTTCAGGAGGGAGCTGCTGCAGTTGAACAAAAAGGCTTTGAATTTTTACAGTTTCAGTATAGAAATACCTTAGAATTCAAAGTAGAAATTTTAAAATGGTCAAAAGAAGAATAATTTATTATTTAACATGCTGAAATGTTTGATATGTTTTCTTAAAACAGATTTCAGTGAGTGACAAAATTTCTTATTATTTCACTTAATATTGCAGTGTGGGAGATTGTGTTTTGTTTTTGTAATAAAATAATTTTTCTTTTCATAGACACCTCTACCTCTTATGTAAGGTAAATGTAACTTAAATGTATAAAGAGTTTGACTGGAAATTCAGAATTCTATTATTCCATTTTTTAAGCTTACTCCTATGAACTGCATCTATTTTAAGTGCAAATATTATAAGTATTGAGAGATAAGAAATATTACACTTATATTTTTAAGCAATAAAAAGTCACTGCTTTGAAAGTACTACTTACAACATTGACTAAGAAGTACCTAACTACTTAAAAATATTAGTATTGCATATCATATTTTTTCTAGAAAAACATTTTTCACAGATGCATAGATGAGAACAGAACTATAATGTTTAAAGTTACAGAAATTTTTAATTGTAGAGAATTTAAAAAAAAAATTGCCAAAGCTTTTTCTACTTACACACTTCCCTGTTCCTTAGAGGATATATGAAAAGGGTGTGATCTTCTGTAGTATTTAGAGAACTCTACTGTAAAATATTTTAAATTTGCAGTAATTTAAACTTGGCATAAGACAATAATATCCCTCCTAGAAAAAGCTCTGCCTTTTCCTAATTCTTGGCTGCATATTCTCATCCTTATTATCACTCCTGCTGGTAGAAGCATTCACGCAGGTACACTGCATCAAGCCAGGAAGCTTTTGTGGGGTGACTCTAACTGGGCAAAAAGATGGTAAATATTAGCATTTGAAGCTTCCTTATAAAATAGTGATGATTGTCCTCTAAGATAATCAAATGCATGATGAAAAGATGGTGTGTAACTGATTATGCCTTATCAGAATCTGAGGATAGACAGGGATTTTCTGAATCCCTGATAGGGATTTCCTGAAGTAAAGAAGAAGAAATATTTTCATTTAATAATCAGAGAATATAGAATATTTTATCATAAGTTAATGGACATGAATAATTCCATGACGCTTCAATTCAAACAAAAAAGTTTAATATTCAATATTATTGATTAAAACCTTGCCTAAATTGCAACTGGAACCTTCTGTATACAAATGTACAGAAATAGTTACAACTGTAATTCTTTAATTGTGTTTCCTTTTACTCTGGAATTTTGCTGGAACTATGTCTATAGCAGAAACGTTGTCTGGGCACAAGATAAATTATCTTCTCAGATGATGCAACAAAAGAATTATGAGTTGTTATTATTGAAGTATTTTAGTGCGTTTGTTGTAGTTATCTATGGTTTTAGATGAGATTAAGCTTATTATTATTAAGAAAACATGCTTTTTAATATTTTTACCTTGGCGAAAATTTTTATCATTGGAACCTATCTTCATTTTACTTTAATATTAACTGCAAGATGTGTTTTACCCTGGAATTTGTGAAAATTTTCTATTCTGAAGGTAAAGATGTTTCTTTTTCAGTTGAAACTGTAAACCACTGAATTATCTGTGTGACCAATATTAAAAATATAATTTAAAATATTTTTGCTTCCTCTGCACACTTTTAAAAATCATTTCCAAATCTAAATATAAAAGAAAAGAGACTTGTGTTATAATTTCAAGATGATTTCTCTCTACCCTTTCACATCTTTGAATATTTGCTGAATAAAATCAATAAATATCCATTAACCTTTTACCTTTAACCTTTTACTATTTATAAAGGATATATAAATATCCTTTAACCTAGTAGTGATGAAAGAAATTTTTGTACAAACATGGCTGGAAAGGGTGTCATCCTAGGAAATGCAAGGCCTCCAATGTAGGCAATTCTTATCTTGTTCAGCCTGGTTCACTTACTTTAAACTACTATTTCAGTTTAACTAAGTTAGAAATTTGTACTTGTTAACCAAATCTTGTATCAGGGTTGCGTACTAGTAATTCATACAGATTTGGCACAGATAGGGCAGAAGGAAGACCTGCTGGATTCTGTGTAAAACATTTCAGTTCTTTACAACAGCATGATAGAACAAAAAGCCATCATGGAGGTTTTCTTTTGAAGTTTTCTGAATATTTATATAAATACTGTGATGTTTTTAGTCTTTTTTACAGAGGAGTCCTAGCAAAGAGAAATAATGACAGCACAAAAAAAAGAAAGAAAATAAAAAAGAAAAAAAAAAGAAAGACATGTAATATCTCTGGAATACATGAAGTGTATGTTTTTCAAATTATAATTTTCTTCATACTTTGCTGAAATCATTATTCTTCTAGAAAAACAGAACAACCCATCTGCCATAGATTAGACTTAGTGTCATTTTAGATTATTTTAGTGCTTTCCTATGACACATTTAAATTGATTTAACAGGTAATTCTTTTACTCCTTCAGTTCACTATCAGAAACTAAATGTGCCAGTGTCAAATAATTTTACTTAATTAATTAAAAAGAATTATTTAGTTGGGATATTCTATCAGTCGTATGGTTTCTGTGGCTAGCACAGGTCTTTCCCATGAGAACATTCTTGTATGTTTTATAAACAGAGATAAAGTTTGGATGTTGTTGTTACAGTGTCTCGAGATTTGGACAGTTCAGGCCTGGCCAATCAGGCCTAGGGGGAGCTTTCTGACTGACCAATCTGGGTGACCTTTGAAAAGTCTATATATATGTTGGATTCAAATAATAAAGTGCTTTTTTTCTATGCCATGCTGAGAATCCGGGTTTTCCTTTTCTGCTAGCGGCTCAACAGCGACAGGTGTCTATTTTTTCTATTTTACATTTTCTTTAAAAATGTGTCTTTCTTGTTCTGTTGTTATTTTTATGTATATTTCATTAAGGATAGTATGATCAGTATGGGAGAAATAGAGAAACCAAAGTGAAGGGGAAGTAAGCAGAACAGGCTGTACATATCTAATTGATGTGAATACTGTGTTCCTAATATGCTCTGTCCTTTAGCCCTGCTGTCCCAAGCTCCCCTAAATATGCCATTCAAGACCTGGAGTTGGTGACAGAAGCTGCTTGAGATTAAACTGAATATTGTTGAGGGTGTGACCTGCAAGCATATGTTTGTCAGAGGAAAGCATGTTCTTTCCATCTTTTCACAGTTCTCACTCCACCCAAGCCTCATCCATTGCAATTCACAATCTAGGCACCAGGAAGAAATATTTGGTGTGAATAGTCTGGGTGAAGTGGCACCAGAGTCTGCATCCTTCTGTGTCTGGCTGGATTTTCAGCTGCAGCTGTTCAGGAGCTGCTGTGTAACAGCAAAGGTGGTCCTGTGGTGAAGGCAGTGGTGCAAATGTGAGGGGAGAGAGACACTTTGGCCAGTGACAATGACAGTGACAGTGACAATTCTATAGAAACCCTTCCCAGCCAGAGCCCTGAGCAGGCACTGAATGGTGAGTGCCTCAGTACAGGCCATCTGCCTAGGAATCTGATTATTGATTTGGGAATGCCATTTCACCTATTTGTGAAAATTCTAGCTAACTTTTTCCAATAATAATATTTTCTTGAAAGTATATTTAAAACCCTATAAATTTATTTTAAAGTTTTTGATGTCTTTCATTAATATCAAAGGATCATTAATGCATTTCCCCTGTGTTGGTCCACTGATATTGAAATCCTTATTTTAGGGGCAAGGTAGAAAAAATGTGAGGTGGTGATGATGACTTTTCAATAATTAAGAAAATATTAAACAATGGTTGAAGAGAATTGGGTCATTGTAGTCTATCGAATTAGTGCTCTGTAGTTTTGTCATAAAGTATTGAGAAATTTATTTTTCCTTGGAACTCAAAGTACCTACATCTCTCTTAAGAGTGAAGTTTTATGCTAACATATATGCTCATATTTAAACCCCTTCTACTGAACTAGTCCTATTTTTTGTGGAAAGATTAAAGACTATTGCACAAAGAAAACAAGAATGTTTAGCCCACATTTCTTTTTCTTGGTTATGAATCACAACTTTTTTTTCCCATGAAGTTCTCTAAGTGGCTTTGAAATGTGAAAGGATTAAAAAAATTAATTTCTTATTTAGTTCTGAAAATACTTCACATAAAATGTATCATGCTTTCTGTTAAAATACTAACATCTTATAATGCTCAGCTGTATTGAGGACAAAGCAACTCTGCAGAGTTTTGGTCCTAAGTACTAGATAAACATGGTTGGGCATTGTTAAATGTTTTCAGAACCATTACAGAATAAAAGAGAAAGGGGAAAATGAAGAGATATCACACAGAAGTTTCGCTGGGTTCCCCCAGCAAGATTGCCATTACTTACACTGCAGCCTGGTCCCTGTTTGTACAACCCATTGAGGTCTTTACATTACTCAGTGGTTCTTTTTCCCTTTACTGAATTTTTAATTTTTGTCTTATATGGTTTCTTTCACCCTTTCCTCTTTTTTGAAGCCATATAGTTTAGGCAATGATTTGATTGATCATGCTACAGTACTTAACAGGCTTTCAGACTTGAAGATACTTTTAAAAGAGTTTATTTCACTTAATATTTAACTTGCTAAATTGTCAAAAGTGCTGTGGAAGTCACATATATCTGATTTCTCCATTTCACATCATTGATTAAGTAACTTGTTGCCAAGGAACATTTGAGTAGCATTTATGAGCATGGGGAAGTAGACTGTGAAAGAAATGTGTGGTATTGGAGCTTCTGGTTTATGTCTCATCTGTTTCAATAGAAAAGTGAACTTAATAGCCTGTATTCATGCAGGACTGTATTCTATGTTAAGATAGTCTTTTGAAATGTGTAAAGACAGATTAACTAAATGAATATGTACATAAAAAATGCCTGTGTCACACACTGAGGTTTATACCAGATTGAAGATAGCAATTCTTATGAAAATGTACTCAGATCACTGATATTCTAGAGGAACATTCTATAAGAAATAGTTCTGGTGTTCATACTTTCTGCCTGTCTGAACATCTAGATTATGAGCATCTTTTAGGTTCCTAGTTATATAATCTGTTTACTTGGAAAATGTAAATATATGGACATTAGTTATATAATCTAAATAGAATCAAATAAAAGTTTTCATCACAAACCTCCATGACTATTTACTGTTTTGCCTATTTATAGGCCATTTTCTCTGTGCATCTGTAACAAGGAAAGGCTTGGTTGGTGACACACTATGTAAGATGTTTAGATACCTCACTTCCTGCTACTACTAGGAAGTGAATGCATGCAGTGTTTCATTGGATTTTATAATTTCTAATAATTTTGCCATTTTGTCTGCATATTATCATTTGTATTTAACTTTTTTCTAAGCTTAGTTCTGAAAATCTGTTCATACTGAAAGTTTTTAAAAGATGAGCTCCTGTGAAAAGTCTTCATGTTCTGTTTTTATCAGGCAATTTTAATACACTTTAAAAAAGAATATTACCCATTTTTTAAAGCTGGCATATTGATGAGTGGAAGAAATTGAATTTGTTCTTGAAAGCTTTTGACTGAAAAAGGTCATCAGAATTAGGTTTGAGCTTCAGTCTAATCATCCCAGCATAATTAAAGGGCTGCTTTTGTCTCTTCAGTGTACAAAGTATATTTATGGGGCTGAAAGTTCCTGTTTTTTTGACATATGTAATCCATTGCCTCAAGTCAATCGCTATGATCCTTTACAAAAGCCAAGACTGGTCAGTAGTTGAAATTTTCATAAATGTAATTCAGTATAACCAGAGGTAGCTGGAGAAGGTTTTCTGCTATTTGCTTTGTGTGTGTAGTATTGCAAGAAAAAGTTAATCCCTTCAAACCCATTAATTTCACTGTAAGTGTATAAAATCTTCATGGAAACTCAGACCAGTAGAGTGGCTGAGCCAATTTAAAGACCCCATAAAAAGCTGAGAAGTCACCAAGTGCTAGTGTGCCACTTCAGGAGACTGAGAGCACAAGATTTTCTCTTGAGTTGTGGCTCAATAAGGCAAGCTGTGGTGAGCCAGAAGCTCATTGTCATCTGGAATGAAAGTCCCATTCCTCATCCTATCTTGTGATTGCTGCTCTGGACCAATCACTGCACTGGTATGAAACTGAACTGCTGCAACAAATGAACACTTCCCTTTCACCCTAATAAACAAGAATTACTGTGGCCTACTGCACCTTTACCAGAACTGGCACAAAAGAGCAGTCACTGCTGGGAGCAGCCTGGAGAAGAATGAGAGGGCCATGTCCAGTGACAAAGAGCTGTTAGGTGACTCAGCTGCCTAATGGACCACATTTGCACTAAGCAATAAATAATAGTATGACTTTCAAGCAACACTGGTAACATCATAGGCTAAATTGCAAATTAAAAAGTGTGATGCATGTGACAGCTTGAGAAGTGATAGAGAAGGTGAGAGCCTCTCGGTATTCCTAGTTTCCTAAAATTGAAACCACATATCTTATCTAAAGATAGGTCTGCACTGCGGTCCAAAGCATGACTGCAGCTCATCTTGACAGATGAGAACTAGTTTTGAGGGCAGTGGTTAAAGTGCTGATAGCTAGAGCTGCAGAGTGCTGACTGCTGAGACCCTGGGTAAATATTCACGTGGTGAGTGTGTGCTGAGCTGCTATGCCTGTCCTTGTTACTGTGGAGGCTCTGCTGGTGTACAGATATCCTGTGAGATAAGCAGCTTTTCAGCCCTGGCCTCTAGAAGAAGATGACTTCTATAAGCAGTAAGCTTGTGCAAATAAGAATTCTTTATGGCACCTGTGTAAGGTGAGAAGAAGCCTCTAGGAAATTGCCAATACTTCATGTTATTGGTGTAGGTTCAATTCACAAAATATATGGTTGTGGCAAACTTTGTATGATAAAAATGTGTTATATACTTAATGTTGTTGCCTTTTTCACCAATAGTTTTCTGTAAGAAAGGAAAAATGCAGCAAAAATAGTATACATTGAGGCATATTGATGAGATTCTCATTCAACATTTTCTGAGCCTGATTTTCTGTTGTTCCCTTCTCTTTTTATCTGTAGAAAGTAACTAAAAAGTGGGTGTAAAACCTTAATATTCTTATTTGCTAGCATAACTACTAACACCTTCCTTGTGTTCACTCCATAGTAGATCAGATGATTAGACAACATGCATCACAGGGGAAGATAAAAGCTTTATATTTCAAAGGTGCTAAAGTCTCAGTGTGGCTGTGAAATTCAGTGAGAGCATGGGATGCTTAGTCAACACCTTTGTTCTTTTTAAATATCTGGAAAGAGACTTGTACACAGTGCCCTATCTCTCTGAGCCATTTACGTTTGTGTTGTGTGAGTGTGAAATCCCATCACTCTGAAGGCACTGACCTTCAGTGACTCTGCACAGATACAGATCACTGAGCATTTTACAGAGCTGGCTGAAGCTGAAGTTCACTTTTTATTGACAACAGTAAAATGTGCTGTAAGAAGTACTATGAAAGTACATTGTAATTATGTAATTTTGTTGCTAATTATAGATAACAGTTGCAGATCACCTGGACTGTTTGAAAAAAACCAGATTGTAGCACTGTGTCAGACTTCCTACTTTGTCTATAGGTTCTACATCAGTGAGACTTGGCTGCTTGTGCTGTAGTTTGCCTTGCTGGATTTGTGCTGCAGGCTGATTTTTTCTTTCTTTTCTTTTTGTTTTTTTGAAATCCCCATAACAATTCAGAAGATGTAATTCAGCCATTTTGAAGAGTGGGTCTGCAAGAAAATGTCTTCTTTGTTCAATGTTAAAAAACTTAAGGCACTAATTTGAAGTGGTGCATCACCTTCTTTCTGGGGTGTGCATTTTATTTCACTGTGAAAACTGGCACAGAGTTTTGTAATTCTCTGAACAAAAAACACAATTTGCAGAGGCTTAGGAGAGAATTGTTAGTATTTTGTTGCTAGTATCTATGGTTCTGCTGAACTTCTTGAGGCTCCTGTGTATAAATGCAATATATAGGAACCTTTCATAAGGAATTAACTTGTTTTGTCTTGCATACTCATAGCCACAAGAGGATTTTCCCTTTAACTGCTCTGAACCTAGGCAGTACAGGATTACAAAAGAAAGATTATATATTTTGTATTCTTGATATGTCTTCTATATCCTGCTGACCTCAGGACTACTTATATTGGTTGGTGAGAATTATGTTAAATATTGTTCAGATAGTACTTTCTGCAGTTTTATTAAGCTCATTATCATAACTTATTTTGACTTGTAAAAATATTGTTCCATAAGTAAATTCTTACAGTCAAGACCTCTGGCAGAGATGCACTAAAATACATTATTAAGTGATTTCTTTGGCAAAAACAAGCCATAGAAACTGTCTCTCCTGTTCACTATTACATGGTTCTTGTCAGTTTATTGCAATGGGATAAGCAAGCTTGAAAAGCAAAATGTCAGAAACTGCATTTTGTGAAACAAATTTCAATAACTTTTTAGTTTTTTTCCTCATTCTTCTTTTAGCTGCTCTATACAGTTTTCTGAGTATTTTTTGTTCTTAAGACCTTTCTAGCTGGATATTTTTTCTCAAATTTCCTTTTGAAAACTCTGATGCTGTAAGAGTAGAAGTTATTAAAGATTTATCTTTGTATGATTGCAGCTAGTACAGTTGCCAAATCTTTTCTAATAATATTTGTCAAGAGGAGTTGTAAATAATTTTCAAATGAATTGACTAATAGCAAATGACAAACAGGAGTTCAACTCAATTGTAGAAGATTGATGGATTTGAGTTTTCCCCTACATTTTAGGCTTTGGATCTGTATTCATTTGTAGATCTTACCTCATGAGGTTTGTTTATGTTATATGTAACTGAAGTTATGTATAAAACAGCTCCCAAAAGCTTTAATATTCTTGGAGGACAGGGTGGGTGGGATCTCAGTGTGACTCATGGTGGATAATGCTGCAGTTCAAGGGTTGCACAGCTGTGACTGGACTGTATCACATCAGCTTGTGATGTCCTAGTGTCCCCTGGAATTGTAGATATATACTTTTGCCTCTCCAGTTTACTCTTTGTTAGGTAAGCTTTGCTGGGGTGCAGAAATATTTTGGTTCCACAAGTATATGCCAAGTAGCTGGCATTTCCATTTCTATGCTACCCCAAAACTTTCTCACCCTGGCCAGCTTGTCAGAAGCCTCGTTAAACCCGCTTGGATGGCTTAGGAGTGCACAGTAGGTCTTTTTCAAGGCCAGGGATCTGGCCTGCCTATCAGAGGTTTAAATTTGGTATTACATAGCATAATCCACCAAATGCTTTGGCTGTTATATTCCCTGTAAAAATAAAGCAGATTTTGCTGAACTAGACAGCCCCATCGGATCACGTACTTGTGAACTATTTATGATAAAAACATAAGCATAAAATTGTAGCTGCATTTCCAAATTACAGGCTGAGGAATAGTCAAGAGAGTCCTAATCCTTTTCTGCTGCTTTTAGGTACTATTGCAATAGAACCAGTATAGTGCTGTCTGGAGTCTAACTTGGTCAACTGACAATGCTTTATTGAGCAGGAATGCTCTACTTTAGGCATTGTGAAGTGTTTCCACTGTTTTTTCTAACCTGTTTTTATAGCTTCACAGAATTTAGAATGAATAATTACCATTACAACATCTAATACAGCCTGCTATTTATCACAGTCCATTCAGTGACATGCTGTTAATTTGTTATTGAGCTCAGTAACTTGTATTACTGAAGAACATCTCGTGCTTGATCAAAGGACATTTCTTGAAAGGCATCCAGCATTTGTGTGAAGGAGAGATGAGAATCTATGATGTCTCTTAATAGTTCATTTAAATAGATAATTTCTGTTGTCATTTAAGGTGAGGATTTACGTTCAAAACATTCATTTATCGTTGCATGTGTTTGAAACCTTTGTCTTGAAAGACACAGTGTTAATTTTATGCAGTCTTAATCATCCTGGTAAAGTCAGTGGTATTAATCTTAAAGTGTAAGTTTCTGCATTTGCCTAAGACCGTGTGTCAACAAAAACAGAAGGCAACACTTACAACTACATATAATATGGGCTCCTAGAATTGCTGCAAATGGTAAAACTTCATCTCATTAAACTTGAATGCATCTTCAATAATAATTGAGGACTCAGTGTACCTAAAAAAGACAAAATATTCTTAGTTTAATGTCTAAACAGATCTCCTAACTGCTATGCTCTGGAGTTCAGTTAGATGTCTTTTCCATCTTTTAATAGGAGAATTTTTGAATTTAAAACATGTGAGGAAACAAGCAGACAAAATTATACTGTGTTTTAATTACAGAATTATATTTATGTTTAGAATATGCTTTGCTTTGTGCTTCATAAGAACTGGTTGATTTGTTTTAGGTTTTCAACATAGTCATCTAGATATTGTGAGCTAGAAAACGTGTAAATGGATTAATATTATTTAAAGAATGATATTAAAATGAAATAAAAATTCACATAGGAAAAGCTCTACAGAGAAGAGAAGAGAACAATAGGTTTTACTGGAAGACAATTTCAAAAACAATTGCATTTAGACTAAGCACTTTGCTGCTCTTTAAAATGAGGATCAAAGAAATCAGAAGACAATGGTTATTTCTATCATTACCATTCCAGTAATAAGAGCGAATAAGTTGTATGATGCAATAATTTAACTATTTATTTTATTGGGAAAATATGTTTGGTGAATTTAAAATTAGTGAGGGGAGGCAATTCTAAAATTATATGAGGAGAAAATAGAGATTAATAAACTAGACTCAAATTATTCATTAAATATTTGTTATAGACTTGAAAATTGGAAATTTATTTGGAATTCCAATTTTTAATTCATTACTTAATTCATGACTGTTGAAGTTCAATACAATATTTTACTACATCAAATCTAAAAACTGTATTAATTTGATGAAACAGATAATATTTAAAAGGGAAAAAATGAGGTTTATGATAACTGAAAGTCTAGTATTGAAGACAGAAAGTAAGAGCTAGATTTTATCATCCATTTCTTGATTAATGCATTTGTCAAAGAGTGAGAACAGACATGAAGTCTTCTTCTTCTGGACTGCAGAAGAATTTTTGTTCTTTCAGATTTTATTTTCTTCCCCTGCAGTTTTTATTGCTGACCAACACACTGTATGGTAGGGGGCACCCCTTTGTTCAAGCTGGGGCCAGCTGTCCCAGCTGTGTCCCCTCCTCACTGGTGGCATGGGGTGAGAAGTGGAAAAACTTGGCAGCTCTTATGTGGTAAACACTGAGCTCTTGGTGGCACAGGGGATCCTGCTGGTGTGAGCAGATAACACCAGCCTGAAGGAGCACAGGTTGAAATGCTTTGTGAAGGTAATCTCTGTCTTCAAGTACCTGCAATGAACTGAAGCAAAAACTAGAGTTTACATAACCTGTGGATACTCAATAAACTTGGCATCACATGCTCTGCCTTTTCATGTAGAAGTAACATATTGACACTATTAAAATAAATGAAGTATTTCATGCTTGCTGAAAAGAACTGAATCTTCTGTGTCTCTAAGATTGATGTATTCTGCTACTTAGATTGGCTTGAATTTCTAACTAGATGCAAATGAGCAAAATTAGCAATTGAATGTATCCTCAGAGGTAAGTGGCAGCCCCTTGTGTGCTCTGAACTAGTGCAGCATTTGCCAGCAGCCGTTTCTACATGTTAGTGTGTGACTGATAATAAACTCAATAGAGAGGCTGGTGTTACCAGCATGATCACAGTTTACATAAATACAATTATGCCCTTTCCAACTGAGGGCTTGTTTGTGCATCTTTGGCAGAAGTGGTAGAAGAAGTAAGCATGTCGGACTTTGCGGCTGATTGTGTAGATAATGTCTTGGATGGGTTTCAGGACTAATCTAAGTAGGCAGCAGCCCAGAATAATTAGGGTTGGTGAAATTGCCCAGTTGATTATTTTGCATGCTGAGCTTGCTGTTGCTGCTGTAAGAGAGGTTAGTGTTTGGTGCAGTGGATGCTGCTGAAGTCAGGCAAAGGATGAGCAGAGTGATTGCCTCAAGCTGCAGTGGCAGCCATGGCCTGAAGGAAGCAGGAACAACAAACCTGACCCTGAATCCTTAATCCTCCTCCCCATCTCCTCCGCCTCCTTCACCCAAAATATGGGACATCACTAGCCCTCGGTGCGGAAAATTTCAGTTCTCTCTACAAAATTGAGAAATTTTTCTTTGGCTCTGTACATGTCTGCTAGCACTGCTGGTCTCCTGCAGGATAGAGTGGATCAAAGTATGAGTTGATGTCTTTCTAATGAATGTTATTAGATCATAATCTTAACCAGCATACTCGCTTCCTTTGTCTCTATAGATGATACCTATTATAAGAATGGGAATAATACGTGCAAAAGTACCACTTTCACTGTTTCAGCAACAGAATAGATCCTTATGGTTTGTGGGCCTTTAAAAAAAGGTTTTTCTTCTACAGAAAACTATTTTTTTTTAAGTTATTGCTATTGATATCTATAATGTCTACAACCAAAACCAGAAAATGAGTAAATAACTGCAATATTAAAGCAAAGTGAAATAATGAATGTCTCTTTCTTTCATATCCTATAACATCCTCATAAAGACCCCCACCTGTTAAAGGGACTCTCACATGTGCAAATTGTTACTCTTGGGGAAAAGGAGAGGTAATAAAATGAGGGATTTTGGCTCATTTATATTTGCTAACTTTTTCTCTTCAATTTAGGATCACAGTATTCCTAAAAAAACAAACAAACAAACAAAAAACCACAACAAATAGGGAAGCTCCATTCCCAGTGGTGATTTTTCTGTTTGGTGCAATAGGTACAGGAATATGAAAACATAATATTTGAGGATAAGTAGGCTTTAATCTCCAGACTTTAGTTTGGGACTATACTAATTGCTTTGCTTTTTGCCTCCTTTCCTTTTGCTGTCAGTCTGGACAATATTGCTAACTATGTCTGAGTTTCTTATACTAGTTATAGTGGTGATGATAGCACAAAGTCAATTCAAAAGCTGGGCAGTTTTGGAATTGGTTATATAGAAGTAAAAAAAAAAATGACAGAAGAGGAAATTGAATGTGGTGAAGGAGAAAATGTAATAGTGCTTGTGAGTGTATTCCTGAAGACTGTTTCAGGTTCACTCAGGCAACCACCTCACAGGTTTCTGGTGTGACCCATATGGATAATGAGCAAGAAGAGCTGTGCCATCAGTAATGGTGAGCAAAGCAGTCTGAAAGCAAAAGTTTGGTCTCCAGGATGACAAGGTGAGAGCTGCAGATCCCTCATGGCCAATAGCATCTCCACGTTGCTCAGCAATAGAGAAATCTAAGCTCTGCAGTCAGTGGGAGTTTTGTTCCTGTTTTAGGTGTAGCCAAGTTTCAGTTTAAATGTTGAGAGGGGCATTTTCATTGATTATAAGGCCATCAAAGTGTCTGATTCTAGTGTATTTCCTACTTCTACCTTTTAAATAAATTTTTATTTTAAATGTATATTTGAAGAGTTTGCACAAAGATCTAGACAATGAGATTATTTTCTGTTAAATTCATCTGGTCAGAATATTTTTGCCTTCCCTGAATTTAATAGGAAGTCTCTCGTATGCATCAATTGAAATGAGGCTTTGTGGTTTAATGACAAAAAATTAATCCAGTTAACCCAAGCACCTTCATAACCTATTTTAACAAATGCAAATGCTCAGCCACTTTCTTGCAGAGACAAATGCTTGCAGACTAGATTTTTCTACTAGAAGCCAACAGAAGGTGAACATGACAGTTTGCGTAAGTTTTAAGTGGTCATTTGACTCAGACTTCTTAAGAAATATTCTCAAGTAAAGCAACATAAAAATTGAAGCTGGCAGAAGATTTTAGTATCAGGCACAAACATGAATGAAAAAAGGTTGTTAAGTAACAAATACTTAAATATATGACATTGAAGCAAACCTACATTTATGTGGAGGACCTGTAAAATACCTGGAACTTCCTCTGCTTGGTATGTACTACAAAACTTTAAAAAAGAAACAATGAAGAAAGTATTTTGCTTGTTTGTGCACTTTCACTTACAGTGTTTATATTTGCCTCATTTTTATTTGGAAAAAGTCTTGAAAGTCAAACTTGTTTTTCCAGGGAGCCATAATTTTCGATTAAATATTTGTTGCCTTTAAGAAAAATCAGAATTATTTCCTTTAAGAGGAAACAAAAAATATGATTAATTATTAGTATGATAACCCTTTGTGAAACAAATGATAGTGTATTGGCATATCACAGATAAAGTCTGTTCTGAAATGTCTGTGCAGATGTGACTAAGTAAAGCACTTATACATCTGCTGTGAAAATCATCTGCACATAATTGTTAATTGCATCTGTGCCAAGACTGCAACGTTTTTGAAAAGCTCTGCCCCATCACTGACTGAAATTTTTAGTCTTCTTTCCACATACATTGATAATATTTAATGAAGTGTTTGAATTACATCTATGCAAATACTTCCATATGAGGGCTGGTGAGTTATCTTTATGATTTTCTGAAAATTTCTTTTTATGAGAATATTGAGAAAAAAGTATCATCACGAATATTTTTTCAGCAGTGCAAAAGAGAAGTGCATTAGTGGAAGGGTAATGTTCAGACCAGGGAAATTCAGACTGATGGTGGATAGCAGATGGACTTTTGAAGTCCAGGGTTAAAATATCTCTCTGATAAGAAGGTTGTAAGGATTACATCTTTTTATAGCATCACACATATGACTAAGCAGTAAAAAGCATGCCATCTACTTTCTTTTTTCTAAACTAGGTTGTGCTGTATAATTTGATCTATGTCATGATACAATGCAGGCTTGTAATGCAGTTGAAAATTGTGCATATGACATGTTTTTCTTTCCATGATATGCATTCCTCATGGAATAAAAGGCTCGCAGTCTGCATAAATTATAGGGGGAAAAAAAAAGGTACATCATATGTTGCTTTTAGCCAGACGCTTCAGCTAGAAAATAATAAAGCAGTGTTTTGGCACAAGTTCTTATGTACTATAAAGGTAAGATAATGTGATTTCAGAATTTAAATTTTTAATACCATGCTCAGTTAAAGTGACAATAAAATATTGTGTTTAACTTCAATTAATCTCAAAGTTTTCTGTCCCAGATTTTATTTTTCGACTGTAGGTATTTATATTTACAGGGAGTTTAATTTTTCATAATTAGATTTTTGATTCAACTTATTAGTAAACAACCTATACATTCTTATCTTTTGTTTGACATTACTCACATTTGCAGAAAGAGTTTATTTGAGATGGAATACTCTCCTAAGATAGTGAGAACAACACATTTGTTAAGAATGGAAAGGATGAAAGAATAGAGTCATTATAATGTAGTGCTCAAGCACTGAGGTGACTTTAAAAGGGCAGACTTGTAAATTGTGACCTTCTTTCTACGCTATAATTTCTCTGAGTGTTAATGATTTTCTTTATGAATGCAGCTTGTGAAGATTTGTCACACAGGACACTTGCTGTGTAAAAGTTATAAACTACTGAAAAGAGATGGGTGATATAACTGAAAACTGAGCAACAAAACTCCTTAGTGCCTTTGCAAAGTCTGTCAGCAAACCAGAATTTGTTGAGTTCTTTTGAAGAATGCCTGTACTGCTAGGTGTATGTAGGATGTGGAAATCTTTAGTCAGTGAAAAATTATTCATTTTTTCCCCTATGTTTGCTTTTTATGTTCTGTGACAGCAATAAACAGCCATCTGCCCTACAGAAGCCCCATAATCCTCTAACTCAAGTGTTTGGGATTAACCACCTTTTATCCAAATGTATTTCTGTGTCTAGTCTTTAGTCTTTTCCATGTTCTGGCCTTTTTCCCCCTGCTAGTCTTGGTTAAAGCACTGCCCTTAAGAAGAGAGACTGTTAATGTAATAACAGTGTTGGAAGATGCAAGGACCAGCCTGAATTTTTTTTTTAGTTTTTCTTTTATTAATATTTTTATTTCTTAGCAAACAGAGAAATTAGGGCTTTTGTTTTTTTGAAGGCAGGAAGAAGGCTGTTTGTGACTTAATTAAATTTTAAAAAATCATTCTGACACAGGATAAGATTGGATCAAACAAAGTGTTCGTATTCACAAAAGAAATTAAATTAGGAAACAAACAACTTGGAACCTTTATATTATGTACAAAAATTTATGGTGGTTTGCTCACAATTTGTTCACAGTGGATCCATTCCCATGGTGTTTTGGTGGTAAAACACTTGGCAAGTCATTTTCCAGCAGTGATGGTCCAATGATATGAAAGAATGTGGATAATGAGATAGTCAGAAAGTATCTGCCAACCTGAGGAGTCAGAGTCATACAGCAGGATCACTCTTTGCTTTTTCTGGCACCCTAGTAAAGAAAGGGGGATGAAACACTTGGAGGAGAGAGCAGAGAAAGGAAAAAAATAATAGTGATAGCAAGGAAAAGGAAGGAAAATGGAGCAGTGTGGACCTGGCTAGAGGCATTTGCAACATTGAGAACTGGGACACAGGGCTGATGTAGGTCTGTGCAGTAGGATAGGAGGGCAGTAAATCCGGGCTAACACCCTAGATTTGCACTTAAGACCACAGAATTGCAGTGCAGCAAACAGAGTGATCATGAAGATAATGCCTGTCATTGACATGAGTCAGACTGATAAAATGGCTAAAAGCATTTCTAATGCAAATCCTCCAAGTTCTCTCATGGCTGCTCACTGCATGGCCTTGTAAAAGATAATTCAGATGGTCTGATTCTGGAACTTTGTATCTTTTAGTGTAATTTCAACTTCCGGAATGCTGTTCTGTTTTACTGAAGTTCAGTGATGGTTTGGTCAACAAGTAGGATGGGATGACGTATTTTTTTGAAGATAAAGTGATTTGTGGGGATGAGGCATATTTTCTACTCAGAACATTTATCCTTTTGCTTGTGTGTATCAGATCAAAATAATCCCACTGCCAGCTCAACAACTAAAACAGAGATACAAATAAGCAGTTCTGCATAAAAAGAAAGTAAATGCCTACTTTACTTCATTTTTTCTTTCTTTTTGACATTTGAATGATAAATTTTGAGAGAATTTATGAAGCAAAATTTCGACTTTATTTCCCTTCCAGACTGTAAGATTCTATGCTCTCAAATAAAACTATATTAATTCCCACTGTTGTATTCTTCCTTACCAAATTTTTCTAATTTTAAATACTTTGTGAATGATATGTGGGATCCAGTGCACTCTCAGTGAGTTGCAGTTGGCAGCGAGCTGAGCGGTGCTGTTGATGCACTTGAAGGATGGGATCCATGCAGAGGGACCTGGATAAGCTCAAGAAGAGGCCCATGGGAGCCTCATGAGGTTGAACAGAGCCAGGTGCAGGGTGTGGCACCCAGGTCAGGGCAACCCTGCTATCAGCACAGGCTCACTGGACTGAACAGATTGAGAGCAGCCCTGCCCAGAAGGACTTGTGGGTGCTGCTGGATGAGAGGCTGGACATGACCCAGCAATGTGCACTTGCAGTCCAGAAAGCCAAACGTGTCCTGGGCTGCATCAAAAGCAGCATCAGGGTGAGGGAGGGAATTCTGCCTCTCTATTCTGCTATTGTGAGCCCCACCTCATAGAACTGCATCCAGCTCTGGGGCTCCCAAAATAACAAGGATGTGGACCCCTTGGAAAAAGTTTAGAGGAGGTCACAAAGATGATCAGAGAGCTGGAGCACTTCTCCTATGGAGACAGGCTGGGAGAATTTGGGCTGTTCAGCCTGGAGAAGAAAAGGTTCTGGACAGACCTTGGAGGACCTTCCAGGACCTAAAAGCAGCCTACAGGAAAGATGGAGAGGGATTTTTTACAAGGGCATGTAGTGATTGAACAAGGGGGAATGGTTTTAAAGTAGAAGAGGATAGTCTTAAACTAGATATAAGGAAGAGAGCTTTTAAAATGGGGGTGGTAAAACACTAGTATAGGATGCTCAGTAAAGTGGTAGGTGGGAATGGGGTTCCCTGGAAACTTTCAGGGTTGGGTGGGTTGGGGCTCTGAGCAACCTGTCACAGTTGAAAACATCCCTGCCCATTTTAGTGGAGTTGGACTAGATGAGTTTTAGAGGTCTAAAAACTATTCTATGAATCTATATGATTGCATTTTTAAAGTATCCTGAGATTTATGAGTGAAATTTTCTGTACTGGTGTTTGATGAAGAAAATAGGCAAATATGTAACAGTGGTCCTGGTGATGCTGTAAATCCATGTTGCATACTATCAATATTTTAAAACAAGTTTTTTAATATATGAAATGAGTCCATTATACCAGAGAGATTTATCTGTTAAGGCCCTTGTTGCAATATGAATTGCAAAATTAATTTTTTTTTGTAATTTCAAAAGAAAAAAAGGACTATCATCAGTAAATTCAAGAGCAACCAGAAAAATCCAATGTTTGAGAAATGTTTCCTAAGCACTGAAGTCACTAGCGAAAATGCAGATTCTATACTATGCAATAATCTAAGCTTGCTATATACTTCAGCTGTTTTTGCTTATATCTCTGCATTGTTACACAGAACTCACAACTATAGAAAGTAGAAAAAAAATAGAGAACTTGACACTAACAAAGCATTCGCTGTTTCTTATTTTTTTTTTTGTGACCATCATGATTTATAACAAAAATTGTTTTTTGTATATAACTCATTATGTTACTCTTAGTGGTAAATCCCGTTATTATTTGATTTATATGTCAAATTTATAAGTATATTAAAATATGGGGAACAAATAAACTTTGAAATTACTTTCTTATTCAATGTAGAAATTCAGAAAAGAAGCAAAGTGATAATGAATCTCATGAGATTGTATTCTTAGTACAATATATTTGTTTATTATCAGTTGTATTATTTCTTCTTTATCCACTGCTGAAAATGTTTAATTTCCTGTGAAAGATGACTTTAAAATTGGCATCTTAGTGAAAAGACCTGCCATCCATGTCAAATCTCTTCATTAGTCTTTTTTTAATGTGAGTCTTGTAAGCACCCCTGAGAGCTGGGAGAAGGAGATGGTTTATTTGTCAATCCCAAACTTCAGGAAAGGTCTGCTTGCAAAGCAAGTTCCTGTTGGAGCTGCATAAGCTTGAAGAGGATATTGAGGTACAGGTTGATTTTCCTGTGAAAACCGTGACATGAAGTACCTTTTAAAACTGCAATATGGTCAGACTTCATCCAGAAATCACAGAGAATTCAGTGTGGATCTCCACATTTTTATAGTTCCTTTCAGCTGAGCAATGACTGGAAATCTTAGTTCTATTTCTGATGTTCGTTGGCAACTTTTGCTTTTTGTCTGGGCAAAGGTGACTTTCTGCAGTTCTTGTTTTGAAAGTTAGAGTTATATGAGTTTAAACTTATGCCAGCTCCTAAAAAATTAGATGCTAGATGTCTTTTACTCAGCATCCTATTCAGGACTTTACAACACTGCAAAGAAAAAGGCTGAAAAATGCCATTAATTGAGAGTGGAAATCCAGCATGGCAGGTGCATGTGGTACTTAATGTTGGCTTATTGGAAGCTCTTCATTAAAATATTGAACTTGCTTTAGGGAAAGATTTTAATATGCACAAAAACCAATTTTTGCCTGTAGTTGAGAAGTATTTCCACTAGTAGTAAAGGGTATAAAAATTGAATTTACTTTTCAATTTGAAATGTTAATGTGTCCTGGTATCTGTTATCCTGAATCATGAATAATGAACAAGGCAGAGCAAAGGGCAAAATATGCAAGTCATGAATTCAGAAGTCAGCTGAGAATTTTTCTATTTCCTTTGGAGGCATTTGTATGGATTATGCTTATGTTTTCCACTAAGTATAATGTTAATGCATAGTCAAAGCTAGAAGTTTAGTGAGCTTGTTTATACCTGTAACTTACCCCGTATTCTCCCAGCAGCAAAGAGTATGAAATAAGATGGTAATATGAAATAATATGAAATACATTTCCAGGAATAAGTATTGAAACAGTATGGTAATAATTTAAAATGCTGCCTGTTTATAGTAATGATGAAGCAGATATAATGCTATCATTTTTCTTTATCAACTGCATTGTGTTCTCCATAGTGTGCACAATATAGTGGAGATTTTTCAGAAAGTTCTAATGAGGAAGATTTAAATGTGGATTTATGTGCATTGTGTGTGTAAGAACTAAATAAAAACCCCATAACTGATGTAGAACTGATTAACAAAGCAGTATTCAACATCTGAAAAATGTGTATTGTTTTACTGTAAGCAGATATTTTTCATGGTGAAGTTTTGGAACACTTCAATTAAATACAGCATTAGCTGCTTACAGAAAGACCAAAAATTTGCGAATTTTAACATCAGGCTTTTGTAACAATGCACATTCCTGTATAGTATAACTCATGTGACACTAGTCACCAAAGGCAAACTGTTTCAAGCTACAAAAATAATTACTCTTGACAGATGAAAGTGATGTATTATAATTTTTACTGTATTTTAGAAATTCAAAAATGAGAATTTTGTATTTGAAGAAACACATTCTTTCCTATCAATTCTGAAAAAAAAAGTGTCTCCATGAATATATTCAGTGTATTTAATGTAGTTTAATTAATGGGCTTACTTCTGTTTGAATGATCTTCATTTCTGTGATTTTAGCAGAAAACAAAACAAAACAAACCCCATCAACACTTATTTAAAAGGGCCATATCTATATAAAACACAGCCAAGTGTTTTCGTAAGCCAGAAGAAATAAACTGCTCCATAAATACAAAGTGAGAAATGCTGATCAGATTCTTTCTCACATCTGTATTTGCAATGCAATCTGACAACATTCTGGCTGATGTCAAATATGGACTGAGAATAGTATTTTGATGTTGGTAAATACAACACAATACTTGCTGAGGTATAATGAGTATTTTTTAAAATATTGTAATTTACAATATCTGAATTGAGTAAAAAAGTATGTATGTATACTCCCAGACAACATAGCTGTGATCACATTTATTTATTCTTTTATTTATACATAGACCGAGTAATTTAATTTACATTAGCTTTATGTGAAATAGCTGAACTAGGTGAACTTTTAATATAATTTCTTTCTCTTTTCAAAATTATCACACTAGAATTAAAAAAAAATCCTGGTGTAAAAAAAATAAGGTTCCTCTTGAAAACTAAATTCACAGTGTGACACAAAAAGATTTTGCTTATCAGCCTGATGAATCTAAACCCTGGGCATTCACCTTTGAGAAGGAATTTATTCATTTGTGCACAGAATCAGAGTCCATCCCTCATTGCTTCTTCCCTTGAACAACACCACAGTGTTTCAGAATCCTGTATAAATGAAAAGTTTAAGTAACCAGGGTGCATGGTCAGCTGTACTTTGCTTCCTGAAATACTTGCTTTGTACTTGCTTTGTACTCTTTTTGCTTATTACCCCATGGTCCTTTTTTAGCATGTGCCTTCTTGATTGCAGGGAATGGATGGTATCTGGAGAAATGAGACATATTTATTCTTTTAATTCTTATTAAAAGAGCTCGGATTATTTTAACTCTCCAATTTTTTAATGGTCCTTTGCAGAACACTCATCACAGTAGTATTTGAATGGCTTGCATTAATTCTTTTATCTCTGTAAGTGGAAGAATGCTTTATTGTCTTGATTTTATGGAGTGGAAATCAATGCATCACTGTCAGAACAAAGCCTAGGTGAACAAAATTCAGATTCTTTGTACTCTTTTGGGAAGAACTGAAGATCCACATTTTAGCAAACTATTTTTATAATTATTAGATTTCAGTTGGGGGTGGCTTGCTAAAATTTAGGTTCTATTCAGGCACAAAGCATTTAAACAAAGCAAGAGATCTAATTTTTTCCTGCATTTAGTTCACTTTCCTCTAACTGCCAGGCTTGCTTCTTCGACTTTCTGTGTGACAGTCTTCTCCTGGGTCCTGTAAAATTCTGCAAAAATCAAAATCTTCTGAATTCTCAAACTATGATGCTCATTTCACTCTCTTTTATTAGCATTTGTTCATTGCTGTACATTGACTTCATAACCCTTTTTCTGTGTTCAAAGCTGTCCCAAATTTGCTCTTTTTATGATTAATCTCTTCTAGCAGCTTGAGCAACTAAGGCATTGTACAAGGCTGGGGCTGGGAAAGGGCCTGAAGTCTCCAATGTGGAGTGTCTGCCTTTGTTACACAGTGTTTGAGGAAGAACAATCTGCACCAGGACTTTCTTTTGCTGTCTACCCGCTAGTTCTCCTGATGGGAGCCTTTAAACCAGGGAAAGAATTGCAGTCTTGACATCCATCATAGCTGGTCTGCTGGTTACACAACAGTTCTGAAGTGTTTGTTACTGGGGTAGACAGCTTCCACAGGCACTAAAAAGTGCATGAATCTTGCAGAGTCAACTATTTTATTTTGCCCTTCACAGATGAGAGAGCTCCCATTCCTCAGTGTACCCAAGCTCTCAAGATGAGGTCAATGGTCATGTTGGTCTTCTCTTACACTGTGGATTGATAACTCATAACCTCTGACTTACTGTAAGGTGTCACCTGGAATACTTCCTTGTCATGTTCAGGGACACGAAGAATCGAGTGTGAAAGCAGCAGCTGCCAGTGAGAAGACTATGGCATTGCACTGGCTCAGCAATTTTCCTCATGGTTTGATACAAGTTAAGACAAGTAGCTGAGTAAAATTATATCCAGATTTGTCTTTCTCTAGGATTGCACTCGCCTATTTATTTAGTTCCCATGTCTGATTACACAACGTTGATTGCATTGGACAGAGTTTTTGTAAATAAGTAAAAAAGATTTTATGGTTGCAAAGGACACTTAAGTTTAAGGCTTTGAAGGATCCTATTGAACTGCTCCTATTCTCCCTAGGAGCAGGCAAACTCCTACGAAGTTCTTGATGGGTGCAGTACTTGAAATTAAAGTGCAGTGAGTTTTTGGTTTTTCCCCCACTGGAACACTTTTATACTTGGAAATATATGAAGACCAGGGAATAGGATATATTTTTATTATTAACCTTTGTTGCTTCTGACTTTACTCCAAGAAATAACTAATTCCTTATTATACTTCACTTATAAAAGACAAGATGTTGCAAAAACAAGCAAGGAAGAAAGTTACAAGAAACTTCTTAATGACACATTCATTTATGAAATTGGAGGTTGGGGCTATATGATCTTCCAACCCAAATGGTTCTATGATTCAATGAAATGCAGAAACAATTTTTTTTTGCATAAAGATCTCATTTGAAATCAACAAGGAAAAAGAAAAGATGCTGAATTGTGGCAGAGAACCAGTTAAAATCTATAACTGTTCTCATTGAGATGTGTACTTTGCCCAAGTTGGTATTCCCAAAGCATATCATACTTGCCAGTTCTTTATCAGATTTGACAGAGGATGATCTGGGGAAAAAAAAGAAGAAAGCAGGAAAAGCAATGTCAACCTAAAAAGTCATTAACTGTGTTGTGTACAGTGTATAGCTGTGACCAAAGCCAATTCCACATTTGTAAAATCCTGTGGTATCTTTATTTCAACAAATTAATCTCTACATTTGCTAAAGCCTGTGGTATCTCCTTATTTCAACAACTTCTAGAATGGGAATTACAAATTATAGTCTCTTAAAATGTGAAATAATAAATGTTAATGGTGTCACTATTTGTACATTTTCAGTATAACCAATCAAAATTTCATCTGGATATAATTTTATTTTCTTTTGATAAATACAAATAGTCCAAATTTACTTGCATAACATTAAGCAGCAACAGAAGAATACTGAGGTTAAAATTATTTATAGTCACTGTAAAATAAAATATTATCGCAGACTTTTGAAAAAAGTCAGATTCAGGTAATACAGTAGTCCAATCATAATAAATTTATTATAGCTTATATAAATGCTTGGCATTTTTTAAAATCTTCACTCTGACAAGGAATGCAATTCTTACAGTACAGCAAAGATGCTCTATGCTATTTTGTCTGTGCTGAGCAGACACAGGCAGAAGAGTATTTTGGGGAGTCTAAGAAAAATTTGCTGAGCAGTCTTCCAAGGGAATAATGGATCCATTTCCAAGTGTTCACTGCCAGATTTAAATCAGGGGAATGATCCTTCTGTTGTTTACAAATCAGCTGGCCATATATGTTAAGGTCATTATGTGGACACCACTGCCATCTGGATCCCACACCTATTTTTTTCACATCTCATTCCTGGGCAGAAACATAGAGAAATACTTAATGAGAAGAGGCAAACTCTTTAATTTAAAATTTAAAAAACCCCAACCAATCAACCAAAAATGTTTACATGTAATATTTATATTTCTTGCTATGTTTCCTCATGAAGGACTTTCAGCTTCATACTGCATAGAGATGAATAAGCAGTTCATGAGTGAAGTGCATAAGTCTTTGGACAGATAATGGAGATAACATGAAGTGTTTTCTGTTAGTTTTCTTTAGGCAGTAGCGGGTTAGTACGCTAGCAGTTTATCTGAAAATAAAACTGAAGTGGAGAGTCATAAGGCAAATGTAAAAAACATTCCATTTGAAGAGTTGTCTTAATCTGGATAAATGATATTGTCAAGTAAGGTGCATATCTAAGGAAATGAGCAACTGAAGCAAGAGAGAGGATGGTTTGAAAATGGCTGTATTACAAGTGTCTTACACAATCCTATCTGAAGTCAGTTGGTGCCTTTTGAAGCATTTTACTTTGTTGTCCTTATTATATTTGTAACAAGAATAAGTTACTGACCTCTCTTGGATCAGTATAGTCTCTGTGTTTACATCATCTCTGTGTTTACATTTACATTATGCACCTTCTATTCTATGAGTCTAGCTCTTTTACCTGGAGAAGGGTGGTCCAGGCTCTGCTGCACAATTTGTTTGCTTCTGGAAATCTCTTTTGGTGTGAGCCACACAAGTTACATTGTGTGAAGAACTGCTTTGTGCAAAGAGAGCCTCCGTACTGTAGGGCCTGGTCCAATTTATGAGGTGGAAATCCCTGATGGTTTTGCAAGCATTAAGTATTACATTTTTTTTTTCTTCTCCTCTTATCACAACTTTGCAGAAATTTAAACATGGACAAGTAGAGGATGTGAGGGAATTTTCCTTGAAAAGTAGTGGAAAATAATGACCTTTTACTTAAACTCATTCTGGAAATATTTAGCCTCAGGAGATATATTTTTGGGTAATTTTGATCGTACAAAAACAAGAGACTGAGATTAAATCCCTTATGTAACTTTTATTACAGCTTCAGCTACCATGAAGGCTGTAATTATGAGTGTAGTTCTTGTTGACTATGGAAAGGTCCCTGAGCAATGTGCTTCTTTATGTATTCAGTGAAATGAAATAATTGCAGAGCTAACATCCTCTATTCTTCTGTGGAGACTTCTTCCATTGTTCTGTATTCTTCTGAAATAATGAAGACAGTGCAAATTACAATTAAGAAATCTACTTTTTTTTCATTAGGGTTTGAAATTAATTTGAAATGCAAATTGCATATATATCTCTCTATTTATTACTTTAACACTCTTACTGTTATATCTTTACAACATTTTTTTAACCATATTGGTTTTCTTTGAACAACATCCTTAGGGAATTTCTATTCAAAGAAAGTTTCCATCCAGCTTGAATACATAAGCATGAGTAGTCTTGGATGGATGTTGGGAAGATTATATTTTTGTTTGTTTGTTTAATAATATAATAAAAATTACTGCTTATTTGGTGAGTAGATTTTTTTAAATTCTCACCATTTTATCAGCATGGGTATTATAGAGCTAGGAAAAGACAGAACTAAAATCTTAGAAAATATTAAAAAAAATCAAGTCCTGTATTTCTCAGGTTTGGCACTGATATGTGGAACATTTCACAGTGCTTGATGGGAGAGCTATATGTGAGCAGCTCATTTGAAGAGGGCAATTGTAGCATCCTGTTAATTCCATTATGCAGACAGTCCACAAAAAACAATTCCTTGAATTTAACCCTGACTCCTGGAGAACACGCTCACAGCACCAGAGCTCTCAGGAGAGCTAATAAATAATTAGCTAATAATTTATTAGCTCAGGAGAGCTAATAAACAAATAATTTTGCATTTAGATCTGCATTAAGACTATGTCCAGTAACTAATAAAAGGTATCATTAACTGAAGAAGCAATGAGATTGACTAGTTACTTATTTAATTTACACTTTTTTTCTGTGCACAGAAGATGATTGTGGGGATGGGGGACTTGAACACAGTATTATGAAATGTTATACATAAATACATTTGCTTAGGGACTAAATTAGTGCTTCATGGAAGCTAAGTCTTGTACCACCCTTACCTTCTGAATATTTGATTTTGCAACCTAACTTTCCTCTTAATGTAATGTGTAAGGGAATTTTCCTGCATGTACATATAAATGTGTGTACATGAGCAAAATCACCTTGATGGTGCTAAAGTGTCTTAAAAAACAACCATGGTCATTGGTACTTTATTTTTCCACATCTGTTCTTTGAGCTGTAAACCAGATATAACAGATCATTACTTGGAACTAATTTTATTATATAGTATCACACTGTCAAGCCTGTGCACAGAAGGTATGAAACTAAATTAGACACTTCATTATGATTTTTACTTCTGGGATTTAGTCGAGTTTCATTTTCAGGTTTTCTGTTCCTCTTTAAAGAGGTAATTAATTTCCTTCAAAGAATATGGTTTGACAGAAATAACATGTAACCAAACTCAAAACAATGGGTGTTTTTACTTATACCAAATTGCTTTCTTCATTGTGACTACTAAAGGGGAGATCAATAATTAATGATCCAATTACTAGTTTACAGAGGCTTTTATTGCAGTGTCAAGGTGATGAAAAAGCCTCTTGCACTGTTTTTGTTGCTGCCACTACAGCATACTGAATCAGCAGATGTACTGCATATTTCTAGATAATTTATGGCATGTGTACTGCCAGGGATGGATGATACTTAGGACTTACAGCTAGTATTAAGGTCTTGTTTCTTACAGCAAATAATTTTAAAAGTAAAGTTGTATCACCTGCAGCTTAGTTTTGAGAAGGTTACAGGTTAAAAATTATACTTGTTTAGACAACCAGAAAGGTATTTGCACTCCACACGTCAAATGTTGTATCAGGTTTAAAGGACAAAAACCTTCTATGACATGTAAAGAAATGCTATATTTCTTTGTTACATGTAGTTTAATCAGGTGACATCTGCCACAACAGTTGTATTTCCCTCTTGATTGTTAGGTAGAATTTTAAATTTTGCCCATGTCTTTTTGCGCAATGTAAACTGAGAATTACAGACAAGAAGATAAATCAACTTAACTTCTGAATGGTGATATACTGTTCAAATACTACTGGTTCAAGTATGTAATACAGAGCATTTTTTTAAGGTTATTTTTATTTTGATTCTGAAATGTGCATTTCCTCATCAGTGATCAAGACATTTAGAGTGAGTTTAGAGTCTACTTCTCTACCTACTGAGAGTTGATAATAAATGATTGGTAATACTATACTTAAAAATGTGAACTAGACCTTTTTTGCATTACTCCATCCCTTCAGCTGTCCTTATAGGATAAAAGCCATATCCAAGGGTAAAAGTGGAGGATACCTTTTTGTCCCAAGCAAAATCTAACAACCGAAGAGAAAAAGGCAGCAAGTATCTGGAACTTAGATATTAGTTTGATTATTTTATAAGAAATAATATAATGTTTCACTTCAAAATTTTAAATATTTGTATGTTTTACATTTATTATTGTTGTTATTGTGGATGAATTATTCTATTAGATAAACAGATACATTATTTGTATATTGGCCACCTCATACTGAAAATCACAGAATGAGTGATTCTTAATATCCCTCTTTGGTAGCAAGATGTCAGTGATCTTGACTGGAAGTAGTGCAGAGAAAGGAAAAAGATGTGATCAATGAAACAGCTGGCTGATCCTCAGTCATAATACATGGGTGGCTGCTGGGCTGATGATGGAAATTGATTCTAGATAACGATGTGCCTGTGATAGGAGCCATCTCTATGTTAGTAATGTCTCCTTTCATTAGGATTAGCTCTACATGACATTGGGCATAAAAGATAGAAAACTGTTACAAATAAATTTATTTATGTTTCTTTAAAGCTAAGCTAAGAAGACTTTCCTTCCTGACAGGTTTGCTATTTCAGCTTTACTTATGGTTGATAGTTCTCTTGATGAAATTAGCACAGCTCTGTCATGACTACAACTCACATAAGTCTATGTCCTTATTTGTGAATTTGACATCATGCCTCCTGAAGAATCCATTCCTTTGCTGTCTTTCATGGTCTCCTGTTGTCTTCACTTTGCACATTTTAAGCTTACTCATTAATTAAGATATACTGATTCAAAGTAGCTTAGGGTTATTTTCTGTAATAATTAGTGTTGACATCAAAGCAGTAAAGCTTGAAAGTAAATAAGTACACAATATAAGGGAGGTTTTTTGTTTGGTTTTCTTTGCTGGCTTCTTTTTTTCTGTTGTTAATAAGTATTAGAAGGAACTGTGCATATAGAAAACATTATTATAGGCTCTCTGTCGACAGATGTCCGTTACTAAAAGGAATTAAAATGCACCTGGTAATACACTGCCTCTCAAAGGTAGAGAGCTTACGTCTGTCCAAATAGAAATAGGGTCATGTTTAGGATTCAGTACATGTGCATTAAATCCTATGGCCCTGAGGCTTGGAGATGCCAGGCAGCCTTGTTGGAGCTACTCTGACAGTCATTTTGGCAAAGTCACAACTTCAAGATGTAGAAAGAGTGTGTATCTGTGGACAGCGGAGTATAGGGTAAGCCAGCACAAAGTGAATTGCATAAGCAAATATGTCCACTAATGCTTAATAGAGTTTTCCTGAAGCTACTTATTTTTTTCAGTTTAATCAAGTCTCCTTTGCTGAGTGTATATAAAATAGTGATAAAAAGAAAAATCTAATGGAAATAGGTACTGAGAGCACATGAAACCCAAAACCTGTCTCCTAAACTTTGAGGCTGTTTCTCACAAATTTTCATGTGCTTCAGTTATGAACTTCCAGGGGGCTATAAGGCTTGTTTCCAACTAGCTTGTCAGGTTTTACTGTTGCCTTCCTGTTGGCAGCAAGACAGTTGAGTTTGTCTGGACTGTTTTCAAAGTCTGAGGAAGGAATTTCTTGTGCATGTACAGTTTGGTTCCCAGTTGTGCAATAACTCCAACACATCACAGAACATTGGATTTTCTGTGCTTCCTTAGCAGTTGTTTTCCAAGATGACTCCTTTTTCTGATTCAGGATTTCAGTGATTTGGGAAGTATAGGGTTTTTTCTCACTTTCAAGACACCAGTTAATTCCTGTGTGCATTATATCCAGGAACTTGTTAACTTTCAGTACCTTAGTCTGTGATAAAGGGTGTGTTCATTTGGAACACCTAGCTGGGCTGTCTGGTTTTGGTTGATGAGAACATCATCACAGTATTACATAAGACTGAGCTGCTGAAACAAGGGCCAGATATGAGATTCTTTAATAGGATTATCAGGTTTTATTCTCCCCTACATTGTTTGTTTTTATATGAGTCCCTTATTCAGGTGTAGGCAATTGCTGATTGCCTGATTGCTTATTCCCTGGTATTGCTGATATTGGTTCCAAGCCTGAGATAGTGAAGAACTTGTGATCAAGATGTCAGTTGCAACTCTAGGGTGAGGGGATACATGGTTATGACAGATAATCAGGGAAGATGTGTGAGGTCAGCCCATGAACACATATGTGGTCTTTGTGGGTATGAATAGGGAAGAAAAGCGAGAAAAGGCGCATTTTAAAATTAATAATAAAGGAGTATTAAATTGCTTTTGATTACTTGCTGCTGAGCATGATCTAAAAATATTGTCATATTGAAACTTTCCAATGTGTGTTTTCCTTTGTATTTTGCTGAAATATATTCCTTTTTCAGGCAAAGGCTCACAACTTTATAACAAAAGAAGGAAGAAGGGAAAAAGTGAAAATGTTACAAGTAGGGTCAAAAGTGTAATTTGGAGTAAACATCTCCCTAAGATAAAATCTTAAAACAATCCATCAAGAGAGAAATCAATAGGATATTATGCTTAATTAGTTCTAGTTTTCCCTGATCTTATTAAAGTAGCAGGGACTATATAACAAAGGTGTGCAAATCTGAAAAATTTGAATATTAATAAGAAAACAAATTGGTAGTGGTAGACTGGGACTGCAGTATAAAATGTCTGGCTGTTTCCCATAACTAAACAGTACCTGTCCATTTTATTGTTGATCCACAGTGTGACTTTGTGTACTGGATTATATGCTAGAGGTCATGGTATGACACATAGGGTCACACTCCACGTGTCATATGAGAGACATGATCCTAAGTGTGTGAGGTGATCAAGTTTGTGCACTGAGCTTTGACTGAACGTATTTGCCATGTTGATATGCTTTCTTTCAAATTATTCCAAGGAGAGACATTTATCAAAATGTATTTGTCTAACAGACAGTGCAATTTTGTTTTAGAAAATGTAATTTTGAAGAAAGTCTTTCCTGCAATTTAAATCCTTCCAGGAAAACATAATTTAAAAAATACTTCCAGTAAAATTCTTCTATTAATAGTGATCCTAAGTCTCAGTTTCAGAAAGAGAGCCAGAATGAAATAGACATGCTGAAACCCTTTTATCTTTACATTAGATAAGCCATTACATCAAGAGTAATATATTTTCTGTTAAGCAATTCTTATAGTAGTTGAAAGCAAGGCTACATGGTTTTTGAGGCTAAAACAGGGTCTTTAATTTTAGTAAGTCTTTCCCCCAAAACAGTATCCCTTAAAAAAAAACCAACAAAAAACCAAAGAAATTCAAGATATTTCTAAATTCTCAGTGACTAACCCATGTGGTCCAGAGATATTTCTTCGGTAGCAGCATCTCTATTCAATGCTTGTATGCTGTCAATGTCATTCTTGCCTCGTGGATATGCACTGTTTCTTGTTCCTACCTCCCCCAGTCTTTTCTCTCTCCTGCCTTGTGGAATGCAGCACTCTGCTATTCACTAATGGAGATTTATACATTTTTCTCCTAACTGCTACATTTCTCTGTCTTTCACATATTAAAACTGTATTTCATATTCTTTACATAAAGAACAGCTTCTCTTTTTTTGTTTTGGTAGGACCACATCCTTCAGACATTTTCCTAGGCTGTTTCATGTTGAAAGTTGACAAAGCCAGAGGAATAATTATTTCCCAACAAGATATGTTGAAATGTATGGTAGGAATTTTCAAAGCCTGCTGTAAGCACTGCACAAAGGTGCTTCATTTTGTAATCAGTGCTCAAACTGCATCAGTGACTGTGTTGAAAAATATTCTGTGCTTTACAGGCAACTGTATGACAGGCAACTTTACATTTGTCCCTGCACCAAAAGCTAGGATGGCCCTGAAATGTCCAGAGCTGACAAAGCAATTGTTTAAGCACTCATATAATCACCTCCAGGCAATTCTAGCTGTGTAGCTCCTCTTTGGAGCCACCAACTGTGTGGCAGTCTAGATGGATAGTATTGCAAACACAGAAAGTAGCTTGCTTAAATGGATGTTTTTCAAGAGCTGTAGTTCACATTTTTACTTCACTCCAGAGCCCTTCTGGTACAGGGCTGCACTGGGAGTTGTGCAGTTAGGAGAAGGATAAAGACACATGGAATGTGTTCAGCTCGCTGTACCCTTTTGCTGAAAATTATCTCGGAAGGGGAATATACTCAGTTGCAAGGTTAAATCATTTCCAGTTTTGAGTAAGGGCATATATGTACCCTTATTGGCTCAAGTAGTCAGAAGTAGATGTTCAGTATGCACTATTTAGTTAGGTAGTCTCCTCAACTTGAAGAATTTGAAGTAATATGACCTGCTCTTTTTGGCAGGGAGATTTGAATTTGAGGACAAGTTTTTTGCTGATTTAGTTCAAAGCAAGATTACGTTTTTAACGTACTAAGGGGAACAGTTGGCAGTTTAGAAAGGTCTTGGTTTTGGTAGAAAGGGCCTAGGTTATCCTTACATCCTATGTGAAGATTTTGGGCACTTTAGAGCATTCAAATGACTCTGTATGAGTAGAATAGCCAATTAAACTGAGTGCTTTATGTCTAACCAGTTTGGCAGATAAATGGTTTTGGACTTGACCGTGAACTTAGACAACACTCAAAAAAGAGTACACAAGAACCTTGTAGGTTAGATACTAATTCCTCAATGCTTTATAAAAGATACTCAATCACCATATTTCTGTGCGGGAAAGACATTACAGGAAACAAAAAACTGCATAATCAAGCATTAAAATATAAGGGAAACAGAAATTGACCAAAATTATTTTAAAATATACCCTGACATTTGAAGTTCCCATTGCTCTAGGAAGGTCCCATTGCCGGGGGTTCCCGAATAAAGAAGAAAAAAGTATTTTCCTCTGCCTGTTTGGTTTTATCTAAAGAAAACAGACAAAACATACTGAACACCAGTAAGGTTGAAAGGCTTCAGCTTAACCCTGTTTCTACAGAAAGGCTGGGTTACTGATGTGGTTGTTCTCCCAACCTGATTTGTCTGTGCAAACTTTCCATATACACACAGAACTCATTGACATTAATAAGAGCAGACCTCACACATGTCCTTTCTTATATCCAGCTGCCCTACTGAACTCATGAGGCATCTGAATATTGTTATAATGGTGTTAGCTAAGATTGTATCTCAGCTTAGTAATATATTAGCTCCTTTTTCCATGAATGATGGTTTTGATATTATAGCTTATGTAATTTATCAGTGAGGTGACATTTTTTTCCTGAGTCATTTTTGCAGCATAGCCTAAATGTATATATTTCTCAATAACAAAGTGTCTTCTATTGTGGAAATGTCTCAGAGAGCAGCAGGTGCATTTTCTGGTACTCAGAGAGTTACAACTATGATGTCTTTGTTACAAAAGATTATGGTTTAGCTTTTATTTTATTTCTTTACCTTTTTTTTTGTTGTTTATTTAATTTTAATTTTTTCTTGTAGTCAAAGACCTATGTGCCTTATATTACTTTTAATTTTACAAGATTTCAAAAATCATTTACCTAGTCAAGATTTTAATATTTATAGAACTTGTACTGAAAAATTTATGTCCAGTGATTTTATCAAGCCATTCATTGTATCTCAAAAAGTTGTGGGTATATTAAGCCTTATATGTCTCTCATAGAAATGTTATACACTACAGGGCTTCCAGACAGCCATCCTTGTATTAAGTTGCATAGTATTTATGCTTGTCATTTAGGTCACTTAACATAGTGTTAAGGGCAGAATCTGTAAGATCTACAATGGCTTTACAATTTTGAATTTATATGACAATTTTTGGAAGCATATAACTACATATGTTACATAGATAAAACCAAAAGAGCGTTTGCATGGAGTTGTTGGTTATTTTAATTTAATTTTCATTTTATAAATGCCAATTAATTAGTATTTACTGTGAGACACAACTAAAATAAAAAGGAAGTCAGCTTTCTACACCTTGATGCAAAAGGAGAAGGGAAAATGGTAGAGCAAGAAGAGCCTGCTTTGATCAGGTCACAGGCTCAATTTTGCAAGTGGTCCTCTGTGCAAATTTAGGTCCAGGACTTATCCATTGATGAAGAGCACCTTTTGTTTTTGCAAAATAACTGAATCTGATCTTGGACACATATAATTTGTGGATGCACCATACAGTAATACATGGGGAAGAGGACTTGGAGTAAGCTGAAACCAGCTACCAGCAGATGGGCCTGGGAGCAGTGCTTAAGGCCCCAGGGAATTTGTAAAACAGGCAGTGTGGAGACTGGAACTCTTGCTATCTTCTAGATATCTCTAAATATATATTTATGAGTGAGGGCTTGACCTTCATGATCTCACTGATGATTTCACTCAGTACCCCTTGAAGCAATGTCTGGAGGCAGAAGTAGCACTGGAAATTCCATTGCAGAAATGCAGAAAACTTTAGCAAAATGTTACTGACTTTCAACAGAGTATTACTTTCCCCTTTAGCAGGATAGCCACACTTTTATCTGTAATACAGGCAAGATGATAACATTTCTGGCAAAGCAGTTTTGGTAAGAATTTCCCATTTTTAAATGTTATCTCCCTTTCAAGAGTCAAGAAACATAGTTAATAGATTTACAGCCTATTAATTATTTAGAAAATATGAATGAATTGAGGCTTCAAAATAATTTTATGAACTCTAACACTGTTTTTATGAATGAAAAGGCTCTTTAATATACTACAATATTTCTGCAATGTGTAAGGGACTAAGTTGAAAGTATCTTTCTGAAAACAAAGCCTTTGTATTTTGAATATTTCCTTCTTTAAAATGAAAATGAGACTTGATTTTTTTCCCATACAGCATATGCAAGTCTCTATATTAGGAGAAAACTAGTGACAAAAGATTATATTTTTCATTGTACACATTGTATATGTGTATACAACCTAGCTAATCCTGTGATACCTCTTCAAGGAGACTGTTTTACTTTTCCAAAGTCTTCATTAGTTTTTTGTAGTTTTATTGGGCTGTATCTTCAAATCCTCTCTGTCAAGTTTTCTAGACAAGTGTTAAGACAGGGCTAGGACTTTTTAGTTACATTTCACCACTCTACTGATGTAGTTCCAGAGGAATAGGTTGAGCAATGTTAAAGCAGGATCTGAATTTACAGAAATAGGAAAATGTTGTTTGAGGTCTGTACTAAAAAACCCAGAACTATTTTGTTTTAGTTTGGTCAAATTTGATAGAAAATGAAACATTTGTTTCCAGCGTACTGTAATATATAAGTATTATGTAGCATGTGGCAACAAAATATTTTTAATGTAACACATAGTAACAATGGTGAGGGGAAAAAAAAGAGAAACCTAATAGTGCAGAATGTGCGGGTGTAATTTACAGTTAAAAGTACCTACATAAAAGAGAATGTTTTATTAAAATGCATGCATAATTCCTCGGTTCTTTGGACAGCAGCATTAATTTAGACTTCTTTAATACTGTTTTTCAAACCTTCCTTTCTCCCATGTGCTTGCCATGGAGGTTAAATTCTATGAAATTCTAAGACATTATGAAATATTTATATGTTTTGTCAAACCCCTACACACTCCCAATTGTGGGGTGCCTGTGCAGACTAGAATTCTTGCTTATATTTAATCGATAGACAGAGCCAAGTTATATGCTTTTTATTCTAAATATAGTTTCTAGAATTCTTTTTCATTTAACCTTTCTTAAAACATCATCTACTGCAAAGTGAATACAGAGTGCCATTGTTTTGAGAATTTTATTAATATGATTAGAATAAATACTAAATTGTGTTAGAAAAGCAAAAAAGTAAGTTCCTTAAGACATTCTGTATTCAAATGCTATCCCTTCTGGATATTCTGTTAGAAATACAATTTGCCTTTTCATTTAATTTACTGTAAATAATTTTATAGGGGCAGTTAATATATCTGGCATAATGATGCTTTGCACTGTGCATAATTTTATGCACACATAGACACACAAATGTATCTCCTTCCTCACTGTTCTTCATATTCCATGTACTCTGTTGTTGGAACCTTAACTTTTTCTTGGAAGCCCTTTGCAAGTCCTGCTGGCAGAGGTTATGAATCAGATAGGATAATTAGAAGTCTTTACAATTTTGCTGTATCTTTGTCCTTTCTTTCACCTTTACTGCACTATCTTGTCTGTCTGATTCTCGCAGGAGACATGGATTACAACTGGTTGGACCATACGTCTTGGCATAGCAGTGAGGCATCCCCAATGTCTTTGGTGAGACATGTGGAGCCTTACCATTTAGTTTCCTTTATCATTTTACATTTCCTTGGTTTTATTTACACCTTTGCATGTTTTCTTTTTTGTATCCTTTTTTTATCCCACACCTATAGGGGACAGTCAAAGGGGAAAAAGAAAAACTAGTGAGCAGGCAGTTTTGTCGGATTCTTACACCTTATCCGAGAGGCAAAAGAGAATGGTGTGCTTTGGTGGCCACTCCTTGGAAGAGGACTTGGAATGGTCTGAGCCTCAGATAAAAGACTCTGGGGTAGATACGTGTAGTAGCACAACTCTAAACGAGGAACATAGCCATAGTGAGAAGGTACTGAGATTATTGAGCCTGCATTCTAACCTGCTCATTTGGTCTTTGTTTGCTCTCTGTCACTCATTAAAATAGTGTATAAAATAAAAGATAGGGTGTTTCTAGAGACAATATAGCATTTCTTAAGGTGCAGAAAAGAAAAACAAATGAAAAGTCTTTGCATGCTTGCAGCTTTTACTGTTTGGCAGCCTAAGAAAAAAAATTGAGAGGCATAAAGGAATGTTCTTATGGTTGCAAAATAGCATTTCATGATATTAACTTAAAGAATAAAGTAATTAACAATAAGGATTCTACCAATTGGCTTATCTGATTTACTATTTCCAAACTCCTGGGGCTGAAATTAAATTAATAGTTTAAACCCCAGGTGAAAAAGGGAGAAAATTGGGTCTCTCTGCACAGAAAAGTTGTTTTTCTTTTTTCCCTTTCACTGTCATGGTTGTTCATTTGTTTTCTTGCCATGCAATTTTTGTGCAGTACTGTGCAGAATTAAAGGCTTTGCCATCTGCTTTGGAATTTTTTATTTTTGCTTTCTGTTTAGTAGAGATTATGATAAATCTTTTTAGAGTTATTAGTTGTAATGGGAGCAGATTTATCTGTGCCTGCTAATTTTGCATGAAATAGAGCATGAAATAATATTTTTCTGTGAAAAAGTACTATGATTACACAAAAGAAAATCTTAAAAAATTATTAATTAGGCCAATAGACAAGTATAAGTGTGCCCAAATATAGTAATGGAATCATAATGTTCATGCTAACTGTGCTTCATATGTGAATTAATTATTCCAAGAAAGAAACAGAAGGTTCAAATGAACTAATGAATGTATCTTTTAATAGTATTTTTTAATTTTAATCCACTACTACTGAGAGAAAGTAAAACACTAAAAATATTTGTTGGTCTTGGATAAAAATTGACATGTTTGGAATAAAGGAAAAAAAGACATTTCTTATATAAAATTTTCAGTTTGAAAAAAAACCCCTTCTTTTCCAATACTACTCTTATACTAGACTTTTAGTGATTTTTTTCTCAGTATTCAGGTGTGGTTATCGTGTGTAGATAACTATGTGTAGTTGTCTGTATCTGTCAAATCAAGAAGGAAAGATCATTCTAGATATTTACAAATTGGATTTTGTAAAATAGATAATGTTGTTAAATATTAGACATACATTGTGATGAACAGTATATCCAAATATATATTTTGCAGCACACTTTTCTGCCATTCTATTACATTAAATATTAGTGTAATCATAATACTTTCATAGCATTTAAAAATATATCATGAAATGAAAAGTATTACTGAAATATTTTTCATTAAAATACTATTCACTTTATTTTCCATTAATACCATATGATAGCATCCAGTAACTTGGCAACCATCCAAAGATGGAGATCGTCTCATTGGTCGGATTTTGTTAAATAAACGACTAAAAGATGGAAGTGTGCCTAGAGATTCTGGAGCAATGCTTGGATTGAAGGTTGGTGCTGAATAATTTTGAAACTAACAACTCTCAGTTAAATAAGCTACTTTTATAATTATTGTCATATTACATAGTGTATGCATACCAATATTGATAATATCAGGTGATTCCCAAAATTACAATATAGACATTTTATATGCAATTACCTAGTGTAATTTTATAGGGTCCTTGGCAGAATGAAAAAATTGTATTTTTCTGAAAGACTAAACATGTTTTCACAAGTTTTCCAAGAATGTCTTCTCAGCAAAGTACTAACTGCCCCCTTCCTAGGCAAGCCAAGTCCTGTCTGTGTTCTTCAGCACTGCATCATGGTATAACTTGTATTTCCCAAGAAAGAGGAGAAAGGTGAAAAATAACTTATCTCTCTGGAAGATCTGGGGGACATCTGGGAGTTAATGACATTTCAATCCAGATAAGAGTATGTGAATGGATCTTCCTCTTTCTAGGTTTTTCTACTCTCTGATTGTTTGATTTGCCACGTTTTAAAAGCATAAAATGGAAAATTGTTTAATATTATTGGTTTTTATCACAGAATAAAATCTCACTTTTTTCATGTATTCACCTCATTTTCATGATGCAGTGCTCTTTAAACACAACATGAATTGTTTCTAGCCCATATATTGATCTCTATTTTGTGTGATATTTTTATTTGGAATTCCAGAAACACTAATACAAGAATGAGAACAAACTACACACAGTGAAAGAAAGAAATATGTTTTTATTTTGATTCCACATCCTTACTATGAGAAGTTATTAAGAAGTTTAAATTTTCTGTTCTCTGTTTACCATGACCCTTATTTCATCTCAGGTATACAGATTAAGTTGTAGTCATACCCTATGAATAAGGATTAAATCAGTGCAGTTATGCACTACATATACTAACATGTTTTGGAAAAATTTTAAATTTTTATTTAGTTAATAAATAACTTTTTTTGAAGTCAGTGGAGAAACCAGTTAAACATCAAGTTTTATATGTTTATTTTTGTCTTATTGTCAAAAAATGCAAGAGAAGATATTAACAGTACCATTATGAAGCACTTTTTGTTTAAACATCTATGTTAAAATGTCTGAAATCTTTCACCATGAAGATGCACTCTTCAATGAGATTCATTATTAGTTCAGATTCAAGAGTAATTACTTTTTAATCTTAATGTACCTCTGAAAAGTGTCATTTTCAACAGTTATTCCTGACCTGAATTTTCAAATATTTACGTGTTGAAAATGAGCTAAATTTGATTTAGTATTACAAATTTTAAACTACAGCATGAAGACTGTTAAGAAACCCTAAGAATCTGATGATTGTTCAGTTTTGACCAATTCTGACATGTAAATCTGATTCTAAGATAAATATTAAGGTCAAACCTTTTGAAGTTCCCCATAGAGAAATTTTCAGTGAGACAAGTATTTTCTTCTGACTTGCCTAGCCAAAGAGAATTTCAGTGCTTAGTGTGAACATCCTGAGAGCTGTTATATTAATATATCTTTTTCCAGTTAAAAAAGTATTGAAGTGAGCAGTCTAATGACAAATACCTGACATTGTTTTGGGTGGTAATTTATAATACAGTGAGATACCATACATGTATTCGCTAAAATTTAAAAGCTTTAGCATTCTCTCTTTACATTGTTTTTAGATTGTAAAAATTGCTGGAGTAGCAACAAAAATAATCTATCATAGCCAAATTCCTATGGTGTTTTTTTCCAAAGTGTGTATATCTTACCTGGCGTACATAAAACCCAAGGGAAAGCTGAATTCTTCTTTCTATTATCAGAACATTTAAATAATTTAAAGTAATTTTCATTCTATGAAAATACTTCCTCTTTGAAACAGGTAGTAGGAGGAAAGATGACTGAATCAGGTCGACTCTGCGCATTTATCACCAAAGTTAAAAAAGGAAGCTTAGCTGATACAGTGGGGCATCTTAGACCAGGTATGTATCTACTCTAGATCTATACTGGGGAGCTGCTTTCCTTAAGGTAATAAAGTTTAATTACATGTGAGATTATGTTAAATAGAGAAGATGAAATACTGCAGAACTCAATCTGACACTGAGTTAGTAGATGGTTGCTTTTTTCAAATACATATATATATATATTCTCATGTTGGGCAAAAATATTTTAACATTTTTGCTCATTTTTAAGCTCAAAATAATATTCAATTGATGTTTTGCCCCGTCATTTTGTGGTGTATATTTTATTTAGAGCAAATCAAGCTATTGCAAATGTATGAACAGAACCACCTTGGCTAGGAAACCTGCTCATATTCCAACATGCAAACCATAGATTGCTAGACTACCGAATGTTCAAGAAATATTAACTATTAATATAGGAACTATCTGAACCCTAAGTATTAAACTTGTGGAAGTACGTGGATCTTCAAAAGAGTAAGTTGATGAAATATGATGTTTTAAAGATATGAGTTTCCTAAACAGCATGTTGGGATTTCTGTCAGCCAGAGCTGCCATAGTGAGTAAGAGTAGCATCTAACTCAATAGGGGTCCTACGGATTGTGTAATTGTGTCACAGAACTTTACATATTTGAAGCTGAGCTGCAGAAAAACTTTAATGCTCAGGATTTTCCTGCAAGTTTTCCTCAAAACTTGTTCTAAAACACAGGTTTCACCATCCAAAAAACTGACAATAAATTGTCATCATAAGTGCTGTCCACAGCAGACTTCCTAAGCACAGTGTTGTTACTTAATTTGCAGGTGATGAAGTATTAGAATGGAATGGAAGGATACTACAAGGAGCCACCTTTGAGGAGGTGTATAACATCATTTTAGAATCCAAACCTGAGCCACAAGTGGAGCTTGTAGTTTCAAGACCAATAGGGTAAGTAATTTCATGAATTTTTGTATTAAATATGATAAAAGTGTTGCTAAATTTCGCTTTTAAGGTGGAGTGTATCAAACATTCATAAACATTGTAAACAGCAAAATCTTATGCAAAATTCTGTAAACCAAAAATGTAGCTATAATGATAGATCATGCCAGTGAGTAAAAAGAGCTGGTGTGAAATCCTGTATTCTCAGAGTCTCAGGCATCATCTGCTATTATGGTTAAAAATAGGTTCCCTTCTCTGGCTTTTCATCTGGTGAGCCAGCCCATATTGGCTCTGAAACTGTGATTTTACTCATTGTTGCTGTAATTCTTGACTGTTGATTTTCATTTCTCCATTCCCATTTTTAATAGTACATACATAAAATTATAAGATAATATTTGGTCTATGAACAGATGAAGAACTCTATTTATTGAGAGTCTGCAATGTAGAATTTTGTGTGAAATACAGTATGCTAATGAAAAAATCAATATGCTTTGGGCAGTCTCAAATCCACATTCACATCATCTTCATGTATGGAATCTATTCAATTATTGCTTGTTATCTAATACAGAACATATCTGAATGAACAGCTAGAACTGTGTGGGACTTTTTCTTTGGTGCTATATATTGCCCTTTTTTTTTAACCTTCCAACCTACTTCTCAATGTCTAAACTGAATTTTTTTTTTTTTTGCATAACAAAAGTTGCTTTGTTGTATTAGACTGTGAGTACTTCCCCTTCTCACCTGTTCTCTTTCTTCCAAGTTCCTACACCCTAAAGTCATATGCATCAGGTTTTTAATTCTCCATTGGAAGTTCCATATCTGGTCACATCAGGGTTGTGAGGAGGGGAATGCTTGTCACTGATTTTGAAGATGCTTACTGTTGTTAAGAATTTTCTTTTTTTCACCTAGAATTTATTGTGAGGTACAGGAGACAGCTAGACAGGGTGATAGGTAATATCATCTAGGTTCCCTTTTCCATGTTAGGTTGGACCAGATGATCTTTCAAGATCACTTCCAACCTGGACTGTTTTAGGATTCTATAATTATGTTTTAATACATATATTTATTCTTTTATTTTGTGTAAGATGCACCTTGCCTTAATATAAGAAAGCATGGGTAACAAAAGTACTAAAACTTAGAAGTACTGAAAAATCTAGGACCGTGTAATCTGAGAATGGAATTTCGGTGAGGATGACTGTTATTGTTTCAGCTATAATAGGAACTTACTGTGTTTGACATATCAGGAACTTAATGTGCAGGAACTTAATTTGGTATGACAATCTTAAAGAAACTTGATAATAACAAAAACTGCTTTATCTTGGCAGTGAGATAAGAGGTTATCTCCTGCATACATATGGAATTGCAACCCCTTTAGGGTAAAAACTGTATCATCTGTCTTATCTTTAAAAACCTTTGCATAACTCAGGAGGTGTGGATATAATAGTAATGCTAAGGGACAGACTACATTACTTGTCTCAGAAAAGGAGGTTTTAATTTCATACACAAATCTTTCATAGTATCTCTCAAACAGAGGTTTATAGCAAAAGTTTCAAGGAACAGCTCACTTACATCTTGAAAAGACCCATTTTTAAAAAACCTTTCTGCATTCCCTTAATTGTGTAAAATCTCCTGTATTATTTCTTGTGTTTTCATATTTCCTGTCTGTTGTTTAGCTTCCTTATCATCATGTCTTCTGTTATGTTGCTGTCACTTAAGCAGCTCATCTATAATTCCTTAAACAAAGTGATGTGGGCTCTCAAGATGCCTTCCTCCACATTGACCACTTGCCTCAAAGTCTGAAGAACTCAGCTAGATTAATAATAAAAGAGTTGTTCAGTGTATTTGATTCCCAGTGTCTTTTTGCAGTAGATGTAAAAGAGTCTCAGTGATAAATACTTCCTACACATTGTTAGGTTTTAGATTCTGGTTAGGTGTATGTAACTCTTTGGAGTTTGATATTTACAACATAATGTCAATAATGTTTTTCATGAGATTGGAGCTGATGAACTGGGAAGACTGTACTACTTTTTCTGTTTTGATTTAGTTCGTCGTCAAATGGCCAATGGAAATTAATTAATTTATCCCTATGCTTGTCCAAGGAAACACAACTTCACGGGATTGTGTTCTGCTCTGCGAAATAAAGTTTCAGTGTATGTAAAATCTTTAAAACTTCATATTTACCAGATATCAGAAGTGATATTTATTTAAATTAGAATTATTGATGCCCAGTTGAAGGATTTCACTTTTGCATTGAGATAAATCCTATTACTTATAAAGAGAATTTGTTGATGTTTTCATGGCAACACATTAAATTGTGCAAGAAATCCTCAGTTGCTGGCAATTAACTTAGCTGGGTTAATATCAGTCACATCCTGATATTCTGAGTACAAAACAAAATTCCAGTAAACACAGTTATTAGTTTTTCTCTTTATTGTGGGCTGAGTGCTGTGAAAACTGAAGATGACGAGCTAAGCTGACAAGGCAGATAAAATTGAAAGCCATTCTAAAAAAACCCAACACAAAACATACCAATTTGTCATGTGATTTATCACTTTTTCCATCTTAAAATAAAAATTTGTATATATATATTTTTTATTTTTTCTTCCAGATTTTCTTTTCAGACACAGATGGTAGAAGAAAATTTTTTCATTTTGAGAGTTAGGCTCAAGAGTCTATTTCTGAGTGAATTGCTAGGTGAATATTGGACCCCTTTATAAATTCTCTGTATATCAAATATACAACTTAAATATTTGCTTCTTCAAAAGTGCTTGTGAGGTTCTGACAAGTTTTGGGTACTAACAACAGAGATTTTTCCTTGTCTGTAGTGGGCACTTAGACCAGTTGCATTATTTCTGATTTTCAATTATTGGATACAATAATTGCATCAACTCCCTTGGAAAGATTCCTCAATCTGCTTAGTAAAGCTGTCTTTCTAGTGAGTCAGGAAAAATGTTTGGAAAAGGTATACTAAAGGTATTCTGGAAAAGCTTTTCTAAAGGAAATAGCTAAGTTATTTATATATCATACTGACTCTTTCATTTTATGAGACATAGATATCACTGAAACGTTTTTCATTTCCCTTTGCATTTAATTTACCTATTTGGTGCGTTGACCTTGACTTGCAGCAAAGACTTGCTCTCTCCATTCCCCTCCTTGGCAGAACTGGGGGAAGAAATAAAATGGAAAAGCTCATGGGCCAAGACAAAGCTGGGGAGTTCACTCAGCAATTACCACCATGGGCAAAAAAACTCGAGAAAGATTAATTTGTTAGGAATTAATGAAAGAATAGGGTAGTGAGAAATAAAACCAAAACTGAAGCCTCCTTACCCTTACCTCTTTTCTTTCCAGGCTCTAATTGACTCCTTTTCTCCTGTTTTCCTTCTTCCCTCTCTGCCAAGCGGTGCATAGCCTGGGGAGTCGCGGCCTGTCCTCCTCCTCCTACTTCCCTGACCTTGGTGTCTGCAAGGATGTTTCTCTCACGGCTTTTTCGGCTTTTTTTTTTTTCCTCATTGTTTTCTCTCCCAGCTGCTGCACAGCTGTTTAAGCCTTTATCAAATATGTTATCAGAGAGGCACCCAAGGAGCTGTCTGGGCTCAGCACTGGGCAGTCACAGTCTCCTCTCACCTTGGCTCCCCTCAGCACTGGCTGCGCCTTGGAGAAACCAACTGCATGAAACACACACCATGATTTTAAATATTCTTATTGCTGTGACTCAGAACTGAGGGTCTTCATCTTGCTGGGTTTTGTTCAAATGCCTCTGAAATAGTTTATGAGCATATTGAGAGTTTTTATTAGCATACGGTGATGTTTGCCCCTCAGAGGAAGAATGAGTTCCTTTGCCAGAGGGATGTGATTTAATGCTTTAAATTACATGGCTGTGCACACAACTTAATTCAGGTGGTGCAGAATGGCTTGTATAAGCAAGCATGCCATTTTGCCAAATGAACTTGTACATTTGATTTGCTTATGGAAAAGGTAAGATTAATTAAATTTGTGGTTCAAGGACAGTAAAGAATGTACTGGGATAGCCATTATTGGCAGCCAAGTGTGTTTGAGTGTGTGTCCAGTAAATTTAATTAATGTATAATGTTAAATTAATAAAATCTACTATTCGCCGTTTTAGTTTACCACTAACTCTGAGATTTTTCTTTTATTTGCTAAATTATTTTATTTGTTCCTGCCTTGTTCCTGCATGCACCGAATCTGTTGTTCTGTAGAGTTTAATTTGACACTGAAATGATTTATACTGGATAACAGATAATTGTCCCAGTGGCTGAAGACAGCCAGCAGATCAAGCACATCATACACCTGTCCTGAGGCATTCCATGGTGGATTGGGAAGTGTTATAGTGTAACTGAAAATTAAATATGCTTGTTAGATAAAGGATCAGCCTGTCTTAATTTTCCTGATTTCAGGGACATTCCCAGAATACCTGACAGCACACATGCACAGCTGGAGTCCAGTAAGTTTCAATGGTGGGGTAGGAAAATCTTCTCTCTCTTTTATGTAAGCACAAATAGGTTGAAAAATGTCCTCTGCAGTCAGTATAGCTCTTGTCTCTTTATCCATATATGTCTCAATATGTCATCTTATTGTATTATCTATCTACCTTTGTTTAATAATAAGCTATCAAAAGTCAAGATACTGTGATTTAGGTTCAACATTGGTTATAAGCTTAGATGGGTTTTGATTTAAGAAAGTATAATTCTAATATATATGAACATTAATAGCAATTTTTAATTTCCCATTTTATTACTTTGCATTTCAAATGCATCTTATAAACAAAAAATGGGAAAGAAATGTTCCTTGTTTACAGCCTGAGTGCTATCTACTTTGAACTCCAAATACTCTTACTTTATTAGAACCATTCAGTGCTACTTTAATTGACTAAACCCATATTTCGTGTAGGGAAAAATAACTTGTCCTTTGGCTTAGATCTGACAAGATGGATGTCAGCCTGGAGTTGTTTTTTATCATTGTTTTAGAACTCTTCTCTAATAGAAGCCATGAATAAATTAAGTGGCATAAACTTGATTATAATAATATGAAAACCTCCTTCAATGACTTTTTACTCATTGGCCAATTCTTAAAATTCAAGTTATGTTTTGTGAGATGTGGACTGTCTTTTGTATTTATAAAAATACTTCACTTTTGCTCTATGTTTTGTATGTCAAAACTTGTCCTCTGACCATTTTCAAACCTTCTAAATTTGAAACAAATTGCTCAAAACCCATAACATATATCTTGATATTTTTGTAAAAATCTAACTAAAAATTAGTGTGATTGTAGAAGATAATAAGCCAGAAGACTGAATTCATTTGACCACAGTAAAGTGTTTATTTTTGGACCTTCAATTTACTGACATAATTACAGTCAGAAATATCTGAATAAACTATTTTCCATCCTATAAATAAAAGCTCATGATTGCATTTGATCACCAAAAGATTGAGCATCATTATTTGGTAATTTTAAATAGATTAAAAAAAGTGATATTTATCACAACTTTGCTGCATGTTTGGTTATATTTCTACAATCTTTGTTTAAAGAATGTTGTAAAATATGCATAACTACCACTCTTTATAAAATATTTTTGTTTATAATTACAGGTTCTAGTTCATTTGAATCTCAAAAAATGGACCGACCTTCTATTTCAGTGACTTCTCCTATGAGTCCTGGCATGTTAAGGGATGTTCCACAGTTCTTGTCTGGACAACTTTCAGTATGTAAACATTTCATTGATATTAATGTTGTGACTTTTGCAGCATATACAACTCTTACTGTAGTGCAAGCTACCTCTAATAGAAATTTCTTGCTAAACTAGCTAAATTTTTTGTTTAATGCTATATATTTCAGTCTAGGCAGGACCTGAGTTTCATAATTATATTCCATTTTCTTAGCTTTTGGAAATTTTATATAAGTTGAATTTGGTATATACGTGTATATTTTTTGTCTGGTGAGCTAGACTGGTAGAGTCAAATTTTCAGAAAGGTCTAATCTTGGCCTCCAGTTATGTTTGTGCTGTTGAGTGTTAACATTTTTTTTCAGCTCTCACACTTACATGTAGAGTCGGTAGATTTTATTACCTATGAAATAAATTACATTACTATTGCTTATTTCTTATGCGCTAACTTTCATATACAACTTCCCTGGATATCCCTCTGATATTTTACTCATGTTGTATTCTTTGTACCAGTGTCATTCAGTTTTGTTCTTCACTCTCATTGAGAAGAAAGTTCATTACATGAATGTTTTCTTTTAAAGGGTACTTTTTTGTAATAAACTGAAGAAGTTGGGTTTTGTGCACCTTTCCATGTTATTTACAATTCCAAAGTGTGATTTTTCAAAAGTGCTCAGTTGCTGCCTGGCATAATGAAAAGGAAAGGCAAATGGAATGGAAGCAGTGCAAAACTGGTGCTAAACAAGTTTGGGAATGTCACATTCATGTTACTTCCAAGTTGTGTACGTTGAGCATACTATAAAAATATGCATAAAATCCGCGCAGACTGTTTCTAGGTCTCACAGAAATGGTTTATGGTTTTGAGAGAGGAGAGGAAGACTATTTTTCTGGCTCTTGAGTGGCCATGTTGGCTCCATTTTGCAGTGCATGAGACATTATTTATTTGCTCATCAGAAAAGCCATTTACAATATATATTTTTTTATTTTCTGTAGCTGTTGTACTTAACTACTTTGAGGGATTCAATCCTTTGGATAAATGGAAAAATAAAAATCTTTAATGTAGAGTGCAGAGTGCTTTGCAAAAATACAATGACAAGGGAACATGAAGTGTCAAAATACACAGACCAAGATTTCTAAAAACCCTCTTATTTTTACAAGACGGTAAAAATTGTTGATAGTGGAGACAGGGAAGAAAGAAATTTCCTCTTGTCTAAACTTCATAAAAGATTAGGCTTTAAAAAAGTTTTAAAGTGGTGCCTATTTCCCAGCATGAAGTTCAAGATCCAGAGTTAGCTGCTCAAATGACCAATGCACAAGCAGAACAGAATAATGATCCAAATAGAGCCACATAGAACTGACTTTCTCACTTTCTCAGTTTCAGAGCAAAATCTCCATGAGTTTAAGATTAGGATTTTTTAGTGAAGATAGTAAGTATTTTGATTTAGTGGTTTGATAGGATATACCTGAAGTTTGAGGTATAGAATCATAGTATTGGGAAATTTTGAGGTATATTCTAATTTATTGAGAATAACAGAAATCCAAAGGTTTTATTTCTCAAAATGGCATATAAACTCAGTGTTTAACTCAAGAAGGGATAATTCCTATTTTTGTTTATTTTTTTATTGTTTCAATATATAAATGCCTATTCTAAAAAGTTTAATTCCATCTAAGGAAACTAAATGATGTTAAGAGACATTCAAAGATCTTTCCTATTTTTTTTGTACTTCCTGCAATTACATACAATACTCCCTACTACATATTATCTCTGTTTCCCTCAGAGAACAGCTGATGTCTATCTGAGAGTACAAAGCTCCAGCTGAGTGGAACTAAAGTCAGAAATATTCTGTAACTCTCTAAAGTCGCAATCTAGACACCTAAGATTAGTAGAGAGTTTGAAATTTTGGATGTTTCTTTTATCTTACCAGCTAAAAAAACATTGGATACAGTTATATTTCACATAAATCATGATAAGGGCACAACCTAGCTTCTGCTGCTGGTGGGTCAAGACTTTGGGAGGCAAGTACTAAACTCTTTGCTTTGTGAGCAAAGGTGGCTGTCATAGTGTCTGAAGATGCTCTGGATAAGTAGCAACATGGGATCTAACTGGGCACATTGAAACGTATAGGCTAATATGCATTTTTAGAAATAGAGTATTTTAAGGGAATTGAAGTATTCTACAGGAACAGTATTTACAAAATAATTGAGGTAGTTTGTTTTTGATCTAAAATTTAAAGTTAGTTTTGAAAAATTAAAAATTTTGTGACATCATATTTGAGGGTTTATGTGTCTTGAAGGTAGTCTGATGAATAGTTTTTCCTTCACTCTAATATTTGGGTTTATAATTTTAAAATTTTTAAAAGTTTTGAAACTTTGGAAGAGTTAGTGAAAAAAATCCTTTTTGTAAAGTTGGAGAAATTTTGAAAAATTAGAATGGAGATGAGATTTTCTAATTTTGGACCTTTAACAAAGGTGAAGTAATAGGGTAAAACTGAATTTTAAAAATCTCCTCAAGTTACAAGAAATATTTTAGTTTGAACACTACAAAATGGATGTGCTTCAGTATTTTGGTTATGTTTTAATCAGCTCTTTTCTAACAGAACAGTCGATGGATCACATGTTCATTCAAAATAGCTGAGTAAGTTGGAAAAGAAAGGAAGTACTAAATTCTGAATGTAGTTGTGAATGTTCTTTGTATGGTGAGTGCCTAGATGGGAGAATAACTACAGAACCTGGCAGTAAATGAGGACAGGATGCTGTTCTTTGTGGAGGTGGTAGGTCAAAGACATTCTGAGTGATGGGGGCTGAATTCAGACAGGTTTGATGAATCTGAGGCAACAGATGCAAGGCAAGATTTTGGAAGTGTTTTCTGAATTTTCTATGCCTTTGGACAATAGCATGTAGTCCTGAAGGGTTGCTGTTAGCGCAGTTGTGGTTACTGTGAAATATAGGCAGTGAAATCCAAGGGCTGTGGGCAGAAGTGGTGATACAACAGTTCAGATGGAGGTCTGAAGTATTTGAATGAATACCTGAATATAGGCTTTCTTATTAAGACAGTGCAATAGATCCTTAAAGGATTTTTATATATTAATAGTATTTTGGAATCTATTTCTTTATGTTCAGAGTGGTTTTGACCGGTTTAGCTGCAGTAATGTCTCTAGTATTCAGGGATGTCTTTCTCTGTCTGTTCAGTCTTCCATGTTTTCCTCTGTCCTGGCATTGGTCTGTGTAACTGTTTTTTTCTGTGGAGGTTACAGTGTCAGTCCAGAGCTGTCTAATAGGATGGACCACAAAGTAAACCCTTTCACATAGACAGGGAATTTTCTTTACATTAATAATTATTCTGCCTGAGTACAGATTTAATTGAACAAATTATGTGCAACTACAGTAAACTATTGTGTATTATAACTTACTAAGGTATTCTCTGCATTACATTTTATGGCACTTTTTATTCATGTTGTTCTTTCAGGGGAGTATCTGACTGTTACTGCAATTATAGTTTTTTATTATTTGCTTTGTCTGGTTCCTGTTTCTGTGTTTTGTCACTGAGTTGTTTTTCGTTTAATATAGTTTTGCAAAAGTCAAAAGCATTCTTTGTATGTTGGTGTTCTTAGCTTCATTACTGCATTTTTGGCTACTTTTTGATGCTGCATGAAAAGTATAACTTGAAATGCTTCTCCAATAGTTAGGTTTAGGGAATAATAGCATAACTATAAGACCATGTAAATGGATACCAGTACAAAATCACAGAATTTAATTTTTGTACTGGTGGAAATTCTGACAGAAAAAGGGATGTAATTTATAAAATTAATCTATTTCCCTGTACACCTGAACTACATAACCACTTCAGTAGATTTTCCGTACATATTCAGTTTATAAAGCAATTAAAATACAGTTATATTAATTATAGTTGTAATATCTGCAGCATACTAGAAAGCCTTTATTGTACATTATGAAGGGTGTATACGTCAGCGCATTGAGGGGATAAGATCAAGTACAACATATGCTTCCCCTCCTCTTTTCACATGTTCTTTTTCCTTGTCTTCCTCCCCTTTATTCCTCTATACAATTAAATTGCTGTTGCTGTAACATCAAAACATGGAAAGTTCTAGATAGTGAACATGATGTGTTGATTTTCTTTCATTACCAAGGCAGAATATGACAGGTGAGGACCCTTGGTGCATGGTGGGAGAGATTCTGTCCCTCTTAGGATTGCAATATCCTGTGATAATTTATTTTTCCCATGTAAAATGGAGCAGAAGCAAGCTGAAGATCTACTTTTATTGTGAGTAGGTCACATTCTGACACCCCAACACTGTGCTCTGCAGTCCTGCCCATGCAGAGTGGCAGGTAGAGTGCAGCTGCTGCACCTTGCAGAGCACAGGGAGCACATCAGACAAAACCTGTGATCCAGACTGTCAAATTTTCTTATATATTCTCTTTGATGTAAGAGCAGATTACTTCACACATTTTATGGAACAGATTTCTCCAGCATCTGTGAATGCCAAATAAGCAAGGAAGGTGACAGAAGCATCATCACACTGCCTATTTCCATGCTTTGGGTACATTTCTAATAGAAGTGAATACTGAGTAGTAGCTTCTTTCTATAATTTTGAATTAGATCAATAATCTCAGGAAATGTGAGCAGAGGTAAAGAATATTCCAATCTGTCAAATGGCTGTGATTGTTGTCACCTACTCCATGCTCCTGTTCTCCTACTCACTGGCCCTCTCATGTATCAACATATACTCCTTTTCCTGTCCATGCCCCATACTCTGTACCAATTCTGTGCCACTCATTAGCTTCCTAAACTGAAGGTGGAGAGTGGTTGCTTGGAATTTGCAGCTAGTCCAGGAATTTGTGTTGCTTGTACTTGATGTAGTCTTGATAGAGCCACTGGAGGCCACAAGCTTGTATGTAGTCTAGTGTGTTACAGCATAAAATTATGTTATTAATGCATCTATATGTGCAGTTTCCTAAATGCTCTAGATCCCATTTCATGCAAGGGTTTTCTGTGTATACCATATGTCATTTCTGTCATGATTGCTTGAGAATTGAAATACATAGATTGTACCTTCCCCCCTGTAATGCTAATACTAGAGAGCACTAACTGTCTTTTCATTGTTTTAAAAGTATTTAGGAGGACTTTTCACAGACATGCCTCTTAAAGTTGAAAAATAGAGAAAACCTGTTATTTTACTCACATTCCGAAGTAATCAAAGCTGTCAGTGCGTGAACTGTACTTGTTTCTCTCTAAATATGCATGCACTGTCTTCCTGGAAGACATGATCAAGCTTAACTTATGTTTCCAACCCCACTTTTAAATCACACTTTGCCTACCTGTTCTTTCTGTTACATGTTATTTCTAAATCTATTGTAAATGTTGTCTATAGACTTTCAGAGGGAAATCCTTGCTCCTGGGGAATCAGTGGTAAAATTCCTGCTGACTTCTCTAAGGCAAGAATTTCCACCACAAGATTTTGTTATGATTTGATAACAGATTTGCAGATTTAATTTATGCATTGCATTAAAATACTTTGTGTTAGATAAATATGTTGTTGGTGTAAAGCTCTGTTTAAAGTAATAGTTATGTGTCTTTGTTTTTACTTTTGGTCTTTTAGTTTCCAGCGTGTTGTCCTTTTTGGTTTTGTTTTATTGCTTTTTCTTTAATTTTGCTTACCAGAGCCAAAGCCTTAGTAGAAGAACAACGCCTTTTGTTCCTAGGGTTCAGGTAAAGACTTCGTCTGCCTGACAGAAACTAAAGTTGTGGGTTTTTCTTTTGTTTGTTATGGAAAATGCATAGTAGGAAAACGTTACATTATGGTCCGTTTTCCCATATTTTGAGTGTGTTGCTTTAAACCATATTAACAACTTTCATGTCATCTTGTGAGCAGCTTGTAAAATTCTGCATGGGGGTTAAAATATTAAATTGAAATTTAAAGAGACAACTAGTTTTGTTTGCTGTCTGCCCATTATTAAACTTATACAGGTTTCAATAGTGATGATGGCTATGCATCCCACATACAAAATTTGTGTATTGTTTAAGCAATAAATAACTTTGTGCTTGAGGTCATTATATAAAGATTGTCTCTTTAAATAATTCATTGTCATGACTTAACACATGTTTTTTTGCATTTTCCACATAATAGTAACGCCTTGAGTAGAAGATGGGCAAAAAATTTGTACCCTGTTTAAATAAAAAAATTTATTGTTTGTGAAACTTGGTTCTTGCATTTTTAAGTACATCAAAACAACCCAAACACTACTTGAATAAAAAATAAATTCTGCCATTGTCTAACTGAATTTATTTAGCTTTGATATTCTTTTTAGGTACAAGTTGTTTGCCCTTTTTTCATTAGGAAGCTCCTAAGGTACTATAGATTAACACAAAAGTAGGTTTTACTAATATGTTACAATGCTTATCTTGCTTTGCTGCATGTTTTTCTGGTTTTTTTGTAACTAGAATATTACCTGATTTTCTTACAAAATATCTTTATGGGGATGTTAATCTTTTGTGTGGCAGCTTTATAAAGGTTTCTCTTATTTGACCAATTGATCAAGACATAAAGGATGATCTAAGTGATCAGAAAGGGATGAATGAATTTCATTATGAAATGGAAAAGAGATCATATAGATAAAAATTTATAAAAGAAATCTAAATAAGATTGTAAATAAGACATCAAATACAAGTCATATTGGATAAAGTACAATTTTTTTCATCACATAGCATTCTCAAAAATATTCCTTACAACCACTTAAATATAAATTCAAAATTGAAAAATTCTAAAGAAAAAGAGAGATTCTAAAACAATGCATTGATTGTATGATTTAAAGTTAATATATTATGTACTATTGACGTAAACTGGCTTTGTATGAAAAATTTAAAACATCCTTTAATATGATTAAGAAAGTTGGATTCTGCTCGTGGTAATAAAATCAGAGGTGTACAATCACAAGTTGTCAAGTAGTTCATAGAGGTAAATATTACATATGACATAAGTAGTTTTTTAGTATTTATTTTCTTCTTATCTATGTGCTAAATAAATTAAAAGTTATATGAGAGTTGATTGTTCAATTTAAAAAGGAAATCTCTGCCTGAAACCTGCATGTTTAATGAAATACTGTAATGTAGAAATAACATGTAGTAGTTCCTTATTTTAATCGCATTATACAAAATAAAGACATAGACATAAAAATTCTCTGTTCTACTTATACTAATATCATCTAATTAAAAAAGAAACAACAAAACCAAACCTTTGCTCAAATGATCATGGTATTCATTTGAGAAAAGTCATGCTTGATAGAAAATATCTAAGAAGAGGTGAAAATGTGTAAAGGCTTGCTTGCTCACCCTCTGGATGGATTATTTTTATATTGTAGATAAGAATTGTCTTTAGCCCCAGTTTTGTCTCTACAAAATGCCTGTGGAGTCCCTTTGGACCTCTCTAACAGTTTTCTTTTTCAGAACCTAGTAACAGTCAAAGCTAAACATAGGGGTTTTAACAAGAGTTCCTGAAGAACTCAAAATTATGACCTTCGCAAAATCTTTACAACTAGTCAGAAACAAGAAGTTGTCCTTCTCACCACTTTGAGTCATGGTGATAGTTTAAAAAAGTTTAATGTTAGATATATTTACCATGTAGGCTGCAGAAAGGAGTTCTCCAGTGGTCTTCAAACAAGGGTATTAGGAACAGTCCAACAGCAGTGAACTCTGGTTACTTTTTTGGCATGACAAATTCACTAAATCAGAACTCTGAGCTGCTGTTTACGGTTGTCAGGAAGTATACATTTCATTGTAGGCTGTGGTATAGCTGTGTCTGTAGACTTCCTTACAAGAATCAGGATCTCCCAGCATTTTGTTTATACTTATTTGTTTCATTGCTCTCAACAGGAAATGCATTCTTGCTTTTTATTCTTGCTTGCATCTTCTTTACTTGTTAGTCTGAAATTGATCCTTTCTGGCAAAAGTTCCTTTTCCACACTTCTCTCCATATCATTCCATTCATTTTCTAGCTCACTGGATGATTTCATAGAGCCATCCTTATTTTATTGGAAAGAAAAACACTCTATTTATTTTTTTTACTTTCATAAGCCCTTCTGAGCTTTTACTAATTCTACAGTACTTGGAAAAGTCCATCTTTATTTCCTGAACTTTAGATTCAGTTTAGCCTACCAGCAATTTACTGACTTGCAGAATGATACTTTATAAATCTTGGTAGGGAAAAATCTGTTTTTAAACTTGTGTTTTCTGTGCTGTATCTCTTGTTTACTTGGCAAAGCCCCTTTTGAAGCAGAGTTGCCCTTTGGTTTTTTCTAAGTTCAAAGATTTCAACCTTTGTTTTGACTTTAATACAGAACATCAATGTATTTGATCACGTATAAAAATATATACATGGGAAAGCCACTAAAAGAAGAAATTTTAAATAGATATCTAGATTAGGGCAGCGTAAATGCTTCCATAATTTTCCGGCCTTCATATACTACAAACTTCCATTTGACAGCCTTTTCTTGTAGTTGTTCAAGCATATCAGACAGCAGCTGAAGCAGAGAGCAATAGTAGTTTGATTTAGCAACCCTTAGTACTCAGGATTTGTTAGAGGAATGTTTAATAACATCCAAAACTTACCTCAGCTATGCCAAAGACATCACCACCTCAGGGCAGTTTCAGCATCTACATAAGCTTAAGTCCAATAAAATGATTACTGAAAATATTTTTAAAAATAAACTGAGAATTTTTTCAACAACAGATCCTACTGGTATATCTCTTGTTTCAGAATAATGTGAGAAAGAAAAGTAGTATCTCATTTTTAAATAATAATAAACATAATAAACATCTTCTATGTAGGTTACATAGAAAAATTATAATGAGCAACAGAAGAAAAAAAATGCCTGGCCAGCTGTCTCTAAAAGCCAGTAATGTTTGAGTAGGTTGTGGTGGTAAAAATCAAGCTGTAGGGCAGATGGTCTCTCCCAGTGGAACAAGTTTTATCTCTTTTTCATGCGATTCATGAAGTAACCCTTATGTAACAAAGAAAAAAGAAAAAGGAAAAGAAAAAAATTGTAGCATAGGATTTAAAACTTCAAATATTCTGTTTCTAAATCTAAGTTATGACTGAAGGTATATTATGCCTGTATGTGCTGTAGATAAAACCGTATTAGAATTGCATAGTAGAGCAAACAATCAAACATTCATGAGACAGGAGTATAGGATGTACAACAATATCTAGATTTTCCTTAGCTGGTTCCCTTATGCATGTGTATTAGAGTAGGGAATCTTGTATGTGATTACTTCTTTTCTAGAACTCTGACCTTAGTCAGTGCTCTAAAACTTTTAGTGAAGATGAGATCTAATAGAAAAAAAAGATGAAATCTAGTAAACTGAATTTGTGTCCTTAATTTATAAAACTTACGCTAACTTCAAATGAGTTTGAGGTGCCTTGAGGAAGAGCTTTCACTTGTACCATTGAATAAAAGATTTAAATGCCTCAATACCTGCAGTGAGTGTTCAACCCAAATAAAGACACTTAACCCCATTAACTCTATTTGAAACTTGGGCTACTCCAGAGGGTGAGTTGATTCTCTCTCTGGAGGCAGCTTCTACTGAGGTTACAGAGGACCAACCTTACACATTCTGTGATTCTGTGAAACAGGAATGCTGGATATACTGAATACCTCCATCCTCACTTCTCAGAATGCAACACCTGCAGTCAGCTTTTATATACTGTTGTCTGTGTAGGAAACTTATTCCAGAAACAGGACCAGTTCTGTTTAAATCCTGTTTAAATCCTGTTTAGACTGAAGAGGTTGAACCTGTGTCTCGAAAGAGTGCCTTTATCATTAAGCTATTCCACATCCCTTTCTTCTCTGGATGACGAAGTCTCGTCTGAAGCTGAGATACTGTTTGGCTGGGAATATATGTGTGTGGTGTTCTCAAAGCAAGCTTAAGTTTAGCATAGTAGGTTCCAGACCTGATACCCAAAATTAATATTGCTCTTGTATTAGACCACTACTGGTTAAAAACCAGAAAGAATGAAACTGTGATCGGACCTTCATCTCTGTTACCTCCAATCATCTGAGTGCAGGACAGTTCCTGTTTCCTGCACTCTGTGTGGCAGATATTCCTACCTGGAAGCCTGTCTCAAGGAGTGCAAAAGGTGCACCACTCTGTGAGTAACAGACCATCTCACAATATCAGGATGCATTGAATTTAGATGCCTGTTTGCCTGAATGTAGGTCACAGCAGAAGCTTAATAAAGCATTAAGTGCATGTCTGGCTAGTGAAGGAGCCCAGGGAAGGAAAGTATATGAGCATGTGTGGAGCTAATTAGTCTCCAGGACTTCAAAGCAAAGTGGGAAGGTCTTCAGAAATTATTCAAGTTGGATCACTATCTAAGTGAATTGTAGATGCCTACATCCTAAGTAATCTAGATAAACAAGTTCTATTCAAGTTGGCTTTTTTACAGGTGTTAGTCTCCACATTAGCATCAGCCAGCATTTTTTCTGTAGTGTATTTTATGTGTTGTTGGTTTAGCTTTCTCTTTCCTGCATTTAGATAAGGATTACTTTGTTGAATTTTCTTAGATGTTCTAAGCTTTTAAAAGTGTGTGTGTAAAAACTCTTGTTAGATTTTCATTCATCCCAGTCCCTCTTTCAACATATTTTGTGCCAGTTAGCATGGCTAGTTCATTTGTCACCTCATACCATTTCTCTCATTCAGTCTGTTTTTGCCCCTCTGATAATCTCTAGTCCCTGACATTAGTGGTTCCATTCTTCCTGTGTTTCATCAAGAAGTATCCTGTATATTTTAGTTTGACCATAATTATAAAGCAGTTTTTTATTTGTCCCTTCTTCCTTCTTCTAATCCCATGAGAGTGCAGTACCATTCTCCCCTCTGTGGGCTTCTTTGACCATTCTGTGACAGTTTCTTCCTTCTTCTTGCATCCTAGTCAAACGACTGCTTGGGTTTCAAGTACTTGTGCTGTGTACTGGAGTGTGATCACAGTCTGAACACGGGAAGAGGGAGAGCTTTCTGGTCTTTCTGACTCCTGACTTTTCCTGTAAAAAGCCAAATTCAAGGGAATTACAGGGAAAATACGCCCATTATGTACAAGTTTTTCAAATTTTTTTTTTTAAAGATCAAGAGAAAAGTTGATACAAGTAATGCAAATTTTGAGCTCTTGTTCCAAACTACAGTTAAAATGTCTCAAGGAGCTGGTGTTAGATGATTTCCATTTCTGCTTAGAGTACTTCTTTAAATATTTGTCTGATATTTCATGTAAAAATTCAGTCTGAAACAAATATAGTGAAGAAATATTTAGCTTAAATATGAACACTCCATTCTGGATGTGTTTTTGGCACCTATATCTAGATTATGTCACATTCATCAGTCACAGTTTGTGATAGTGTCTGTATCACAAATATATTGCATTATTTTAAAGCAAGCATCCTTTTACCCAAAAAGCAAATTAACAATATTATCTTCAGTGCTATTCCCCTTGGGATGTGGGACTAGCCAAGTCTGTCTTTTGCTTGAGGACTCCCAAGAAAGCCTGCAGGTGGATACATTTAGTGTCAAAAGCATTTAAGTTGACTTGCACTTCAGAGGTCATTAAAGCTGTACTGTTGGTACAAAGCTTTCTGCTTTTGATCTGTAGCTGGATGGAGATAGCTAGAAATACAGATAAGTCTCAGTTTAGAAAAAATACTGTCAAGGCCCTGGTCTGCAGGAACGTAGGAACAACATCTAAAATTCACACACAGATGAGTAGCCACAAAGCCCTCTATTACTACCAGAAACCTATAAAGTCTGTAGCAGGGCCAAAGAGGTGATAATACAGGACAAGTATCCCATTTTTAACGTTCTTTCAGACACTTGGTTGGGGACTACAGGAATTGCAAGATCTGAAGCAGTGGAGAAGGAAGAAGTACACGGCCACCAATGATTGAGTTGGCGTGTCTTAGTGTAATCTCACTTAGTGAAGTATTAGGAATGGCAGACAGCTAAATCTGCCCCTGTATGGGTTAAAAGTCTTGAGAATCACATCAAGACCTTTCTTTAGGAGACTGAAATGCTGAAGATGAGGAGCTATGATAGCAGGTGAAAACCCTGTCTCTGAAATTATGTGAAATGATCTCCACAGAAAGTGCACTTTCCCCTGTTTATGTCTACCTTAGCTAGGGTGTATTCATGCCTAAAGGTGTATTGCCTGGTCAGGTGTGCAGCTGGGAATTATCCTCTCTGATTCCCTTAAGTTCAGGCAGGGTCACTGTTTTCTTTAAATGTCCTAGTTAGTCCCATCTCAGGCAAAGTCCTCATGAAGAGAGCCTCCTCAGTAAGCTGTAGTTAGTGATACTGTAGTGCTACCGACATGTAATGGCTCCCTGGCTATTTGGAAGGCTTTCTTTTGTCCTAACTGCACCATTTCCCCCTTCCACAGTGACTGCTCTAAAGTAGGTATAGCCCTTTCTTGACTGATGTATTTGCAGTCATAGAATTCAAACTGAAATAGCTAAATAGCAGGTTGTTATGACTGTAGTGAAAAAGAATAGCAAATCAGACTGGTTTACAATAATTTCTGAGACTGGTTAACAATAATTTCTACAAATGAATAATGGTGGTTTTTATCTTGTTACTGAGTTGGAATATGAAGAGGGTTGGACTACTAACTTCCTCCCTCTCTTAGCATTTCTTATATGGGCTTATATGATTTCAGAGTTAGTCTATATATGTTGAAAAACATTTAGTGATACGAAATAATTGTGGGTTTATCCCATAGTCTCTTTAGCACAACAGGAGACGAAAAATTAATTAATTCGTTCATTGTGCATAAATTTCTCAGAAATGTATATATATGAATACCATACATTAGTAATGCGAGTAATAAAATATAAGGGAGAATAATCCTAACCAGAGCACCATGTGAAAAACAATTAGTGTGACATAAAGTACTTACTGTGCAGGGTTTTTAAAAAAGTGTAACTCCTGGTACATACTGAAACTATTACAAATATTAACTTATTTTTATTCTTTGTTATAAATGCAAAGTAGAATACAATATTTTCTGTTTGAGTAACCGATATAAATTGAAGCTTATGAGCAAAATTCTTTGCAAGGATTAATATACTACTTCATTGTAGAAATGAGTTCACTAATTAATATTTTCTCCCTACAGATAAAACTGTGGTATGACAAGGTTGGTCATCAGTTAATAGTGACCATACTGGGAGCAAAGGATCTTCCTTCAAGGGAAGATGGGAGGCCAAGGAATCCTTATGTTAAAATTTACTTTCTTCCTGACAGAAGGTAGGGTGTACACAAAGCCAAGGAATATTTGAATTAGTCTGATACTCATGTGACATGCACAGCTGAGTTTGTTGGTCATATTTACGTGGAAAAAAGCTTACAGTTTTGAGTTCCTGTATTGAACATGCTATGTAACAACAAGGTGTCTTTGACCACTAAGCACAAACTTGCTTTCCGTGGCCATATGATAAAATACTGAGTAGAAAATAAAAAGTAAACATATGTCTTTGCATGGGGATCTGTTATTGGCAAAGAATGTTGTTAGTGTTTTGTAATGCCTTTAATTCCTATGACAGTTATTCTTGTCTAGAACAAAAAAAAATGCTACCGAGTTGGGTTCAAAATTTCTGGATTGATGAGTCCTGCATTTTGGTTTGCCCCACCTTGATTTATTTATACAATAAAGCAGGAACAGATTTTGCATCTGAAACCCTCGGAGTACTTATCGCAATACACGTGAATTAAAGCTGAGGAGGACTCAGCTGAGGTTTCCCATATGCACTTTGAAAACTTCCCATAAAGCACAGGATTCATATTCATCTGGATGGTATTACTTACACAATTAGGGAAAATTAAACTCTAGTAGGACCCCTATTCCTGAATAGCTCCTTCACTTCTTATTCCATGATCTTCTGTCATTTCAATTTAGGTGTTGGAAAGAACAGCAAAAGAGATAATGTGTTCTCCAGTTGATTTTTTTAGTTGATGTTTACTCAGATTGTGTCACTAGGGGAACATGTTTAGCTTTATTTTATAATGTACTAACCAAATAATTCAAAGCTTTAATGTGACTCATAATAACAAAGATCAGCGGATTGCTGAATCTGTAAAATAGGATGTAACTTGTATGTTTACTTCCTTTGCTCTTCCTAATAGCTAAGCTGGGAAGATGCTATCTCCCTTACCATTTGATTTCAGCAAGAATTAAAGCTGTTTAGTATTTTGGAAGACATTGCTTTTCCACTTTCATTGTATACCATATGTTGACATGCAATTTCAGTGTGACTACCTAATTTGCTGTGTCATTGATGATGAAATGTTTTTCGATAGATTTTCTTGGGTTCACCAATATTTAAACTGTGGGTTTAGATCTCTAGTTTATTCAAACTACTGTAATGTGTTTGTAGCTGCTGAAGCTGTGCTAAACTGAGAATCAGGTCTGTTTAAATTATCTTACCTGCTTTTTCAAGATTAATAAGCAATTAATAAGCTAACAAAAGAGTCTGTGTTCACACTGTTTTACAGTGTAAAATGTGATAATTAAAAAATATACTGACATAAATTTTATTAATCTATAATGGTATTTCTCATTTATGGGAAGTATTCAGAACTTTTTCTTTAGTTGTTTTATGTGTTTATTATCAGCAATTTGTCTTATAGAATTGCAGGTTTTTTCTGATGTGGAAATTTATTTTCCCTTCCTTAGATTTAAAAGCTCAGTAAGCAACAGTATATTTCTTGTTAGCAGAAGGAAACATGCTAGAGGTAAAATACACTTAAGTAAGTCAAGCATTTAATTGGATGAAGACGCTGAATTCTCTTTGATTAAAGAAATTTCACTGAAAAATGTTGTGCAATATAACCTAGTTCACAAGAGTAATTAATTCTTCAGTATAATAGAAATAAGTTTATTTCTTTTTTAACAGTGTGTCTAAAAATAGAATTTCTTAGGTAATATCTAAATCCAGCTTCTAAGTAACAGTTCAGAGATACAATGACTTTATTAGAGTCGCAAGTATTAACGAGCAGACTGTATCTGCATTGCCTATTAAAAAATCCTCATAAATTAGTATGGCAGCTTGCATTATGCAGCAATCAGCAGGTTTAAAATAAGCATTGTTATGAGAACTCTCGTCAGTATTCTCAGTAGGAGGAGTGTGGGTGTTTTCCAGCAAAAATTGTTTCAATCAGAAAATATTAATTTGTTCAAGTAGAAATATTCTGCAAAAGGCACTGGTTTCAATAACACCCTGGAGCCAGAGCCAAGGCTACCAGGGTAAACTTGCATGGAGACCTCACCTGTTAGTGGAAGTCCACCTTCAACCTGGGTGATTCATTGGAGTGATCAAAGGATTTGGGAAGCTGCTTTGAGAACCCTGTTCATTCCAGCCTTGCTGGAAAAGAGCATGTACCTCATTTTTGGGGCCTCTGGTTTCCCAGGTGGAGCTGGAGCCCTTAGTCAGGAAATCCCTGCACTGCCCCCAGCTCCCTGACCATTCCTTCATGTGGGCCAGCTGCTCCTTCCTGCTCCGCAGTTGGAGTCAGCCACTGTAGGACTGGAAGGAAGCTTGAGTGAACCAGCTGGCTCATTTTTCTGAAATGCAGGTTTTTGCTATGCTCAATATTGTCTGTATATTTGTTTTACTGTCAGACTTTGCCTTGTGGAAACCCATTACAGAAGTACATTTTGCTTTAGAAAATGCTGTTTCCAAAATAAAAGAAAATATACCCAAAACCATATTAAAAAAATTGTAGGTTTTGGGAAACATCTTAAAATTGGAATTGGCACATAAACTTGAAATCACTTAACCTTTTAAATATGAACTTATGAATTATCTTCAATATATGCACTGACCCTTATAATAAAGGAAAATTCCTGATGTAAATTATAGTACCCATGATCCTACAAACTGAACTGCTGATATAAGATATCCTATTTCCCATTATAAACTTATTGCAGTGTAATGGTGTTTTGAACATATTTAATATTTAACTGTTTTTTTCAGTGATAAAAATAAAAGAAGAACGAAAACAGTAAAGAAAACATTGGAACCTAAGTGGAATCAGACATTTATTTATTCTCCAGTTCATCGGAGAGAGTTTAGAGAACGAATGTTAGAAATCACTCTTTGGGACCAAGCACGAGTTCGAGAGGAAGAAAGTGAATTTTTAGGAGAGGTATACAAGTATTGGTAGTTACTATAGAAATACAGTTGCTCACATACTCATGTGTAGATACAGTATTTTTTAAAAAATTACTAACAATGCAAAAAGCAAAAAACTATTTTTAATTATTTTATTTATTCTTTCATTTAGTAGTAAACAAATAATGATCTTGCACATATCACATAACCCTGATATGAGATTCTTTCTGTTTGTTCTTTTTTAGTAACAGCATGAACATGGTTTCTCAGTTTCTAATTGTTCATTAAAATCCATATTATCCATAGTTACATTTTACCTTTGCAAAAACTTTGCAGTGTCACTCATTAACCTTCTACAAGGTATTTGAATGCTGTAAATGTTGTCATGAGGTAATAAAGTTTTTGTGTAAGATTTTTGGTATAAACAGTGTTGTAAAAGGCACAAGATATTCTTGCATATTAAAGCAAGATTTTTATATGACTTCAGACAAACTCCTTAGCTATAAGAAAATGATAGAATAAAATTTATGAATATACCTATTTTAAAATATTCTGTCATGTAATGCTTTCCTACTTTTAACCATGTTTTCTTTTTTAGATTCTTATTGAGTTAGAGACAGCATTACTAGATGATGAACCTCACTGGTACAAACTTCAAACACATGATGTCTCTTCATTGCCACTTCCCCATCCCTCACCATATTTGCCACGCAGACAGCTCCATGGCGAGAGTCCCACACGGAGGTTACAAAGTAGGTTGTTCATTTTGCACACTGTGTATAGTTCATTTGAATTAATGCGTAATAAAATATATTACATTCTTGCAAATGGAAAACTGACAATATTTTTATGTCAAGTTCTAGCTGTTATGAATTAGGTAATTTGTGATTACTGATGAGAGTCTGACAAGCTGCAAATGGTATCAACCACTGTGTATTACACCATTTTTTCCTTATGAGACAACTCAGTTCAGATCCTCAGCTTGAGTAAATTATTTTGGTCTTTTGCAACATGCTCTTTTTTTATCATGAACCACTGCCTTTTCTATTACGTTCATAATTTCATTGTTTAAGCAAAAATGAATGTGCTGGACTCTCTAGCTCATACAGGGGGTTTTACCTGTATATAACATCATATATAGATAAATTAATATCATGGCCTGCTGCCTTGCTTTGATACTATTTTATGTGGCTTAGATTCACAAATGGAATTTCTGTAAAAATTCTATATTGTAGAGCTTGTTATACTTGATCCATAGTAGGTTGATGTTATCAGTAGATATTTTGAAAACAGCATATATCAAATATGGTATTAAAAATAGGTACATAATAAGACAGTAAAGGGGGAAATTTGGTTCTTTAATACTTCATGGTTTCTCTTGTTTAACTGTTCATTACTGCCAGTGATTTAAAGCTCCTCTTCACTGAATAAATTTTATATAATACCAGTTGGCAGTTACATAAAAAACCTCAACAAACCAAATCAACCAACCAAATTAATAAAACCCCCAAAACCCAAAAGACTTACTACCACCACAAAAACAACAAAACAAAACCAAACCCCCAAAACAAATTTAAAAAACCCAATGCAAAAGAACTTCAACAACCCAAACCCAATTTCTAAGGGTTTTTTTGAGTTTCTTTGAGTCTTAGTGTATGTGCATAATTATCACACAGACTCATAGAAACCTATGTGTGTAGTAATGCAAACAAGCTTGGATATTTCATACGTTCTATGTAGAGTCTTTATTAAATAACCCATTGTATACAAGTATTTCAAGCAGTTGATCTGTTTTGCTTCTGTCACTGGATGGTGAAAAGGATTAAAATGCTCCATATCATAATATTCTGAGATAGATGCACTATCAGAGACTTATACTGCATAGCCTTGAAGTTGTAAGATTATACTTGTCCACAAAAGGAGGAAAGAAGTGATAGTTTAAAGGTAAGGAGTTCTATTGCAATTCAGTCCTCTTCAGTCTTCTTGTATGCCATGACTGTTAAGTAAAGTTTTAAAATTATTTTTCTTATATGGTTTATGCAATCTTTTAACATATTTTAAGAAGTTAAATTTCTATGTACAACTATTTTTACAGACCAGTTGGACTCTTTGCATGTAGAGTTAGTGAAATTCTAGTTTTCAGTGAATATGCAGTCCTGCAAACAAACCCTGTTTATCTATCAGAATTTTTGTATGTGCAATAAATAACTACCATTAAGAATGAATTTACACTTTATTTTTTAATATAGTTATGCTTTACTAATGAGCTGTTGAATGACATTGACTCAAAATCTGAAAGTAATTAAGTTTTTTCATGTAGTAATACTAATTTGTACTAATGCTAGTAGGTAATAAAAATAACTAATAAATACTAATACTAATAATATGCTCAACTGAACAATTTTATATGCTTGTCTGAAAATACAGAGGAAAGGACGTAGCAAAACTTCAGTTTGGTGAAATACTAAGATTTGGTATAGAAGTCTTGCTTTTCAGTGAAGATGGTTTAGCCTGACTGTTCCCAGAGCACTAGTCTGTCAGCCTCAGGTTCTAAAATCTTGAATCAAACATGCAGCTTCAGATCTTCACTGTTATTGCTGGAGAATTCACATACTTCTACACTAAATTATCCTATTTCCATTTGTACAAAGATAGGGATCCCATAAAGAAAGATTTTCTCTGGATGCCTAGGAATATATTCATGTCTTGAATCTTTGCATATCATAAATAATGTTCAGTTTAAACAGATAGTTTTAAATATATGGAACAAAGTCTCCTGGAATTAAAGTCCTTCTTTTCTGGGGTCTGAAAAGGTATACAGTTGGAAATTTAGCAGCTGATCCAAGTTCAACGATGGCAGCAGAATTCATTTAGCAATGAAAAAATACAGTTTATTTTTATTGCTGTCACATCTCTGAAATGGAAATAAAAGAACTTCTTGGTGTCCAAAGAGGTGCTGGAATATCCTATTGAGAGATCAGTACTCAGTGGACAGGGCTGTAAACATTGCAGTGTAAGTTGGCCAAGCCTGAAACAGGCATTGTGCCAGATGGCCTCCAAAAAAAGCTCTTCCCAATCTAAATGTCATCACCAAGGGACTGGGGAAGGGCAGACTGCACACCTTATGACTGCCTTCACTAAGTAAAATATTTATACTGTATTAATAACATATAGAAGTCTGGGGGTTTTACTTTTTTTTTTTTAAGGTTTCAAAAGGATATGAAGTCAAACAATATATTAGTTTCTTGTGTCTGAAGATGTTTTTGTATCTTTCAATAACATTCTTGTATATGTGAAACAGAAGATATTTTCCAGTGGCACATTATGACAATGTGAAAAAAATCTCTAGAATGAAGACAAGGCAGGTCTAGCAAGTTTGTCTATGTTTTTCAAAGCACTTCTTAGAACATGTACTGGGCTGTTATTAAGCAGGCTGATTTCAATTTTTGGGGCTGCAACATCTGAGCAGTTCAGTCCTCCTACATTTTGTTCATTTCTGTGATGCATCTATGCATAGAATTAGTGAGTACAATATGAAAGACTTTACTGAAAACCCCCAAAAATTGTTAGTGTGAGAAATGACAGGAGAGATATTTTGAATTACAAGATTGTTTGTTGTTTGTATAAATACAAATTACACATCTAAGCCTTTTTATCTTCATGATTGCCAAGTAGCAATAAACACATATATTTCAAGACAATACTTAAATGTTACCTTCTAAAGGGAGTTTAAAAGAACCACCTACACTTACCACTTCTATTCTCTTTTTAATATCACTGGATTGCAGTGTTCCTGAAGAAGAGCAGACTGTCAGCCCTGAAGAGTGAAGTTGTATTTACAGATTGCCAGTAGCAAAGCGCAAGCTTCCCACAGAGCCCCATATGCCATTTTTTTAGGAACCAGCTTTCAGAGACAGGAGCTTAGTTTCTACATATATTTATCTCTCAATATCTTTGAGTGGGCAGTGTGTTGTGGTACAGACTGATCTAAGTCAGCTGTCCACCTTCTCTTTCCCAGTCCTCTGATCCATACATTCCATTAACTTCTTAGTGATGAAGAATCGTTACCAGACTTTCTCTTTGTGTTTTCTGACAGACATCTACTTAGAAAGTGGAACTAATATAGAACATAGGATTATGACTTAGTAGCTCTTTCAGCTAATTATATTTCAGATTTTCATAAACTGATCCAATGAATATATTTTAAGCTTTTTCTTATGTGAAATGTGAGGTAACGGGTAGGTCTGTTTTACTTATTGTGCTCAACTTTTTAAGTGAATTTTTAAAATTACTTAGTTGTTAGGATCACTGGTGTGGAAGCTATTGTTAGTATTTCTATGTATTGAGAACTGATACAGAAATCAAGCAAGGTCTATACCATGGGATTGTGAATCAAAAACTGCTTCCTCTCCATGATCCCGGAATATAGAGATAGACATCAAATTGGATACAAGGCATTCTTATTCCATCTTTTGCAGTTATATTTGTGTAATGTGAGCATTTGTGCAATGTGAGCTGGTGTTGTTGAATTGAGGAAGAATGTGGGGTTATTGTTTATTTTGGAGAAGAACAATTTTTTTTAGTTTTATATTTACTCTGAATTTGTTTTAGAAGAAGATTTTGTTTTACTCCAAGTATTTTAAGACTTTCTCAATTACTTAGGATTGAAAAGTAGTTTGCACTAGTTTTCTAAGTCAGATTCTGCAGCTTTAAATTAGGCTGCCTCAATTATTATCTACAGGCCACAGAGAGTGCAATGTGCAATGTAGGTAACAGCTAGGTGTGCAAATGAGAAGAGATGTGAATACAGCACTAAACCCAGACATTTTCAGGTCTCTTGTTGCAGCAGAGGTCTGCACAGCAGCTGAAGGAGTATTTTTAAATGCCATGGGAATTCACAATATGGTTTGAAAAATAAAATTTTTCTATTTTGAGCATCCTCAGTAAGGGAAAAGTAATAAATCTATGGGAGATGAACTCTGTTGAGATCAAGATCTCAAAGATTTTAGAAATTACAGTGTTTGAAAATAATCATGTAGTATTCCAAAATGGTGTATTTTTCAAGAACTGAAGACCAGAAAAATAAATCAAAATGAAAATAAATGTAAATAAACAGACTGTTTTCCGTAAATTTCCTTTACAGTTTTTCTGTAAAGGGAATTTGGCTTTCATTACTTTTAGAATTAAATTCATCACTGACTCCATTCACTGAGTTTCATGATTCTTAAGGCCCATAAATCTGGAGGGAGAGAAATTACAGTAATGAGTATTTAATCACTGGGGACAAAATTTGAGTATAGTTATCTTCTAAGAAAATCTGCATATATCTATATGCAAAAATCTATATATAACATTTGTTTTTCAAATTTTATTTATTTTTTCAGATGGGAATAAAAAAATCTATAATGTATAAAGTTTTTGAATAGCATGAAAAGTTTTATCATCTTTTCAGCTGTGTACTTTGTACATTTTTCTATCAGACTGTATTTTCTGGTGCAATGCTGAGACCTTAACATGATAAAAATAGTTAAATCTGACTAGAAAAAAAACTTGATGGACTGAATTTAAAAATAAAGAAACCCATTGCTTAATAATTTTTGAAAACATTTTTAGGTAGACTTGTCATTGATGGGTGCTGATGATTTTTTTTTTTAATGTTCTGTGGCTCTACCATCAGATCAAGGAGGAATGTCATAACTGTTAATTTAATCCCTCTCTTCAATTATTTAAATGGTAAAGTTGTAAAGTCAATATTGTAGAACATCAAGATATACATTTTGTAGTACCAAAATCATTAAAGTTTAACAATAATTAATTACAAATATACCTGAAACTTTAACCTGTGAAATATGGGCCTCTGTGAAATGATGGCTAATCTTCTTCCACTGAAAGTTATTCACTTCCTTGGAGCTCTGGAGAGGCTCATTTTGGTGCAGAATCAGGATCTTGCTGTCTCAGCAATTTCCTATTAGTTTTTTGTGAGTATGGTAAGTCAGCACAATAATTTTCAATGAATGTCATTGAACCTTACTTGAGGAAATTATAATAATGCTGTTCACTAGTAGGTAAGTGAATTGTACTTAATGAAAACATGCATCAATGACTTTTTTCCAAATTATAATATGGAGCATTTTATGGTCAGTGGCACAGGCCATGATTAATTTATTATAGGAATTTTACCCTAAATAGCAAGAATGACAATTATTTTTCTCTTTCATGCTTCTTCCTTAGTTTTTCTCTTTCTTTTAATGGAGCACAGGCCTTGGGCATGTTATCTTTATATGCATGCATTGATATTTTGTTCACAGAATATGGATATATATATATACCAGTATTCTATTTATTGTGCATCTATTATTTATTATATTTTATTGTACATCTATGATTTATTAAATACTTTAATTAAAAGGTATTTAACATGATACAGGGATGTCTAAAAAGGCCTTAAACTATCAAAATATGTTTTTTTCTAATAAAAGAAACATATTATATTAATTTATTGACTTGTAATTAAACTACAAAAATACTAAAAAACCTGTTTTGCAGAATTTTAAGGGAATTATATAGTTTCTCTGGTTAGTTGATACAATAATGTTATTAAACTACTCTTCTGCTGTGTAATGAAGTTTTCAGATAGTTTTAATATTATTCTGACTGCCATATGCTATGACCATATAGAAACAAGCATTGCTTTCTTAGTCCTCAATCCTATTACAGTCTCACTATTTTTATATTCTTTTGCTCTTCAAGAAGCTCTATCCTTTTAAACATCTATCCAGCAGTTAAATTCAGAAAGCCCATAATTTTAAACTATATAAATAATTTCTAGACTGCATTAATAGATTTTTTGCTGGGGTTGTGGCACACTTGAAACTTTGGTGTTCGGGTAACACCTCATGTTGTTGGGGTAAACTAGGCAAAGTCTCTAAACTGCATTTTTCATAATTTTTTAGCCAAAAAGTGTCAATTTTAAATGAAATTCATAACTAGATGAGATTAGTACTAAGGAGTAAAAATGTTAGAGAAGTTACACAATAAATTACATCTAAAATGTTGTAAATGATGCTGAAAAAGCCCTTATATTAACTTTGAAATTATATCACCTAATGGAATTCTGGATCTGGGACATGAAAATATATTACATTTGTCAAAAACCCAAAGTTGAAAATATAGAGAGTTAGAAATTGTTAGTAGATAATTTACTGATCTGATCCACATATGAAAATAGTTAGTACCTGGATGTCAGAAAAAGTGTGACTTGCCAGAAGGTACTTAGTCATCCAATGAATCCATTAACATCACCAGTTGGCAAGAAATTGAAATTGAAATTTTTTCCTTGGCACTGTCACGTCATATCATCTGAGGTGCATCATTTACTCACAGACTGCCACTCTTTTCTATTTAACATGGTATCTGTGAGCTTTTCAACTGTAAGGAACAAAAATATGAGTTATTCTGGCTTGGTGGCTTCTTTGTATTACCATATGGAAGTCATATTTTGAGAATCTCCAAATGCTATTAATATTTCATGTTTCCAGAATTGTCCAGATGTTCACATGCTATTTTGCTCAGTTTAGAAAAAATTGGTATAATGAAAAGTTAAAATATATAAACCAGTCTGACTTAAGGAAAGCAGGTATTGCAAGTATTTAATCATTGAGCTCATATCAGAATTTTTAAATTCACTGATAACAACAGTATGTAGATAAGATTTTCATGTGTGTACATATTTACCAAATCAAGACCTAGCTGGAGTGAGAAGATTGACTGGCACATCACTTCTGAGTCTGTCAAATTTAAAGTAAAATTCAAAACTACATCTTGGGAAAGCTCTGCTAATGCTGCAATGCCAGCAGAAGCGTGCAATATTTTTAAGGGTAGCAGCTCATATTTTATGCCTAGTTGAATACAGATTTTGCTCTTAAAAAGTTAAACAGTTATAGTAAAAGAGTGCATTTGTATTTCAGAGTTGGAAATTACTGAAATTGCTCTACTAGGATCTCTATGGCTATTGCGTGTAACTATTGATCCAGAAGTGATTGACATTTTTGTGGTTTAATTTCTCTAAGCTGCTTGAGTTTTATTATTTTGAGGGAATGTGGCCTGTGGTATCAAATCTCTGTCAGCAGTTATAACAAAGTTTAAGGTTCTGATCATCCCTGTTACATGTGTTGATTCATGAATTTTTTCCCTGATGCTACTTCATTTCAATATTTGTTTTCCAGATAAAGGCTTATATTCATATAATTCAGGTAAAATTTTAGCATGCCAGAAATGCTTATTGCTTCCATATATGTGCAAAATTTAATTTAATATTTTATTGATGTGCTTTTGCTACCTATTGTGCAGATGCTAAATTGCATCAAAGTTCTTTGGCTTTTCTTGTCTGCTTTTTAGTAATAGGTCTTTTGTTGGCTTTCTTTCTCTATTCTTAACATCTCAGTATTGATATTTAAGCAATGTTGTAACACCATACTTGCTTTGCTTGCCTTTATTTTAGGTAGAGCTATGGTAGGAAAATTGTAGAGAGCTTTATTAACTATACTAGGAAAATGCTATTTTGCTTAAACTGTATTAAAAGTAATGCTATTATATTACAGCTGTTTGAGAACTAGTGTAAGTATTTTTAGAATGCAGACATGGGGTAAGTGAAGTACTGGCAAAATCAGTATTTACACTGATACATATTTTTACAGTTTCACGTTGATTTAAATCCCCCATTACAAATCCATATCTGAGAAATTTGCCTTAATTAAATATAAGTAAATTAATAATATGCAGTTTTTACAAACAAGTTTTGTAGTGCATTTCATATGGGACTTTTTGCAGTTTCTACAGTTTTAATTAGTGGAATCTCTTTGAGAATATGTTCAACTAATTATCTTTTAGTTATGTTTAAAAAATGAAACACATATTGTTATGAAAATAGATCCATACCATGGTGGAGAGAAACAAAGCCCCCTTTGAGCAGAACTTTCTTGAGAGTAGTACTAATAAAATCTGGTTTCCATTACATCTAATGTCAGTCTCCCATATTCCTTCTATTCCTTTCTGTCTTGAAATAATCCTGCATTCTTCTCTTGTTTTATGATATCTTCACATGGGAAGAGACCAAGTTTGCTGTACCATCTGTAGATTTGCACACGTAGATTAAACACAAATTTTAGCTTGATAAAGTTTCTTCTTGATTCTGAGTTGTGTCTCTCCCTTCTATCCACAACCATTTTCAAAGATCTGTAGAAACTTAATAGAATTTGATATTTATACTCTTCTGTCAGTGTAGATGAAATTGGTCAAAAACCTCTAAACCCCAACTATTATGTACAGGACTATAAAGTGACAGATTGACATGGAGACAGCAGGACTGCATGAGAAATTAGCTCACACTAAGAACCCTTGGGTACAGGCTGGATGAATATCAGAGAGCAAACTCTTAAAACAGTTGTTATGAGACTGTTTTGGGGTTGCTTATATGTCAGCTTTGAACATGGAAGAATTACGGGCAATGCTAAGTGACGTTAAGTGGTTGTGAAGGCCTTCTGTGAGCTCCAGGGAGGGAACTGCAAACATGCTTCACTACCCTTTGTTCCCCTAAGGAATCCACAAAACCTTGTAAAAGCTTCCTGCATTGTAAGGACAGAATTGGGAGCTTGGTCTGCTTTCTTTTTCCTTTTATCTTTTTTTTTTCTCCACCAGAAAAGTACAGAATTCCTTAGCCATAAATTTGGCACTTCCCTCTGTGTTTAGGCTGACTCACACTAATTTTATTTCTCATTCAATTCCCTGTCCTGGTTCTCTTTGATAATGATGTTGGTTGGTCATATGGGCTTTAGGATAGCTTTGAACCTCCTGTGTTAGTCTTCTCTTCAGGTCTTTCAGAAATATCTGTGGGGAATATATGAAGCACAGAAGGTATTTTGTACTATTTCCTCTGCATATATTAATAATAGCATGAAGAAAATCTGTGTTCCAACTTCAGTTGTCATGTGGAAGGTACAAGGTTTTTTAGAACCTTCCACAGATTTTGGTTGCTTAGTAAGAAAGTATTTATGTTTGCATATAGTTTCATTCATCTGGGAGAGTTCCAGTTATTTAGAACGTTGTTATGGCGGGAAATATGATTCTGGTGAAATAGAATAGAATAGAATAGAATAGAATAGAATAGGATAGAATGGGATGGAATGGAATGGAATGGAATGGAATAGAATAGAATAGAATAGAATATTTCAGTTGGCAGGGACCTACAACAATCATCTATAACAGCCCAACCATTCAGTGCTGACCAAAAGATAAACCATGTTATTTTATGCCTTGTCCAAATGCCTATTAAACATCAACAGGCTTGGGAAAACCAAAGAATATTCTGTAAACATTTTTTCAATGGTTTCCATATTATTTTTATTCAGAAGTTGTTAAAGCTTTCCATGGCCACCAACACTGCAGCCTATGAAAAGTTTACCAAAAAAACCCTTTCTTTCATGAAATTGAATGAAACACCTCATTTTTATCTTTACATTGTTGTTAGCCACGAGAATGAAAAATTGAAATGTAAAAAACTGCTGTATTATAAATTCCTTTTTCTGCCTAACAGAAAATAAAAATGCAAATAGTATGACATTAAAGTCCTTGCTAAATGGAAATTGAAAATAATGGTCCTAACGGTTTTTAGCTGATGGGGCTTTTCCCCAGCCCTGAAATGAAAGCTACATTGCAAGTGCTGTGAACTTCTACTTCTAGTGTGTACATATGTTTTCACAGAGTTGTCATGCTGGATGGGGTGGTAGCCTCAGAAGCATTGCAGGGAAGGAGTAGGTGGGTGTGGAAGGGCAGGAGGATGCCTGAACTTTGTCAAGTTCTGATGGAGAGGTTTTCCACTGTCCACAATGTAAGCTCTCCCTGGAAAAGTTTTATTGATAGGCTATTAAGGCTATTAAACCCCAACTTGCTAAAGAAAATAAGAATATATATTTTGATTTGGGGTCATGCTGAATTAAGGCATTTTTATAAGGGTTAAAGTAGCATGGGGTCTATTTTGCCTTCAGTCTGTAACTGTAATAATTGTTAATCTGGGTGGAAGGCATTTGAAAGTCTGTATTTATGATCTGTTACTGCCCAACTTTTAGGCAAAAGGGGAATAATATCTGCAGTAAAGTTTTATAAATAAGCTACATACTAGTCAAATGGCATTAAAGAAAAAGTCAGCTATAGGCAAACCATTTCCACCAATGCATTTATTTAATGCATCCAGTGTCCTGGGATATAAAGTTTTTACTGAATTCTGAATTTATGTTAGAATGGATTTAAACTCCTTGCTCTTTATTTTAGAGCCATATTTTATAATGTGTATGTCAAAGAGTTCATGATATTTGCTAAATACAAAATAACAGTTTCATACACAATATTAATTATTATTAATTATTATTAATTATTATTAATTATTATTAATTATTATTAATTATTATTAATTATTATTAATTATTATTAATTATTATTATGTAGTATTTTGAAAAAACATGGCTAAGGTGGGACAGATGCCTAAATCTTCACATATACATTGTCAATAAGTTAAAAAGAAAATTACCTTCTGAAAGTAATATACGGCAGATGAAATTACTGTTGCAAAAATTCTAAGAAATATTAAACTAATCTGCCAGCAATTGTACTGCCATTTCAAATACTCGTTTCAATAAAAGGTTTTGACCTGTACACTTTCTAGTTTGTTCAATTTCTGAAGTTAATGGAAGGTGTTTTAAATATGTATCATCTGATTCACTTGCAGAAGTTATGTATTCCAGGCAGTAGTTCTTGACATTACATATTTATTGACATGCTTTCCTTCCTCCATCCTTCCTGAAAACATTTATTGGCAAAGATAAAACCAAGTAATTAGTTCTGCTCTGAATTTCTTTTGACTTCTTTACGATCATTTAAATTCACATTTGTAAGGAAGTGAAAAATATTACTTAAGCATGATTATTATTTTTCAATAGGTTTAAGTCTGTTAGTAGCTAGAGCTGGCTTGAAGCCATTATAGGGGATGGAATAGATGATCTGATCTGAACAAGCTTCATATCTCATCTCACAGATCAAGCTTTCATATTTAAGGGATGTCAGGTGTTACAAGAAACTCTGCTTTTTGCAGTAGCAAAGATAGTTTGAGAAATCGCTGAAATCTGATTTTTCTCTTGTTTTTATTCTTTCTCTACTCCCATCCTTTGGGCAGGTTAGGTCATACTTTTCTTAAGCTGTTGAGTCTTGAGTCTCAGCCAACAATCAACTATTTCTTAGCAATATACAAAACCAAAGTTTTTCTTCTGGAAGAGTAACCAATCCGGGTCCGTTTACTTTCCCTTGCCCTGACTCTTCCCTGAAGCTCAGATCTCTAGACCCTGGAAGATGATTTGGAATTGAGATATTAGGAGATTCTGGACGAGGAGGATGTGGCTTGAGAAGACACAGAGAGAGGGAGAACCCTCTCTTTTATACCTGTGGTCTGTTGAAGCTTCTTAATCTCTCTTTTCCACCAGATGTATCCTGTGACTACAGCAATATATAATTTTAGCTACACAGCTGGGAAGTTTAGAGCCCACTGTGACAACAGCTGACTATTTGCATCTTCAAAGATGCAAATATCTCCTCCAGAGTACAGAATATAATATTCTAAAAATATGTTAAAGCAGATGTACTCAGCTGTAAATATAAACATAAATGAAAAGCAACCTCAGTTGTAATTAATTAGATTCTTTCATAAGAATGAATTAGATGATGAGTAAATGACATCCAGTCAAATCATCATTGATTCAGCCTTTTTACATCTTTAATGATAAAATCCTTTCCAAGCATCCACGTGATGAGCATCAGCAAACTCAGTTGCACTCATCTTCCCATTCCACAGTCCTCTCACTGATAGGACCTGAGTAACATTATTGACTTTGCACAACAGCCACAGACCCCACTACCAGATCAGCGTCAGGGTTACCACATGACAGAATCACACTACTTTGCACTCCCTTTGGGGGCTTTTGCCTTTCAGATCCCAGCTAAACCCAACCAGCTAGTAGGGCTCTCTTGCTTGGTGTTTGGTCACAAATATTGTCCTCATTTCATGACCTGGATTTGAATCAGTGGCTAAGAATGCAGACTAATCCTTCTTGCTCCCTGGCATGTATATCACCACACTAGTAGAAGGTTCTCCTGAAAAAGTCAGCAGAGCCAGCATCACGGGTGGAATGGATGCTTTTTTTGGGGAAAAAGAGAGATTGGGCTTTGTAATACAATAATAAAGGGAATAATCACAGCAGATCAAAACCTTTTCCTTCATTCCTGCCCTCATCTTCTGGGTCTTCTCAAGTGCTAATTTTCATCACTTGCTTGCAATTTTTTGTTTTAGAGACTTTTCTTGCTATTTCTTGAATTCAAAGATCCTTGTCCCCTACCTACTGTAGTATGGATATTTCTAAAATTTTATAATAAATTGAGCTAATAAATCTACTGTATAGGAATTGCATGACTTTCCCTGAACTAATTTGAATTTCCTATTTGTGAGAAAAGCACCAACCTTTACTGCAATTAAATAACCACAATTAACATTTCTTTACTTCAACTGCATAATGTATTGGCAGGCTATGTTGTTTTCTAAGAATTAGCACATATCACACTTACACCATTTTTAGTTGAATAATTTTTAAACTGAGAAATTTTTATCTTCAAAGAAATAGTCTGCAGTCTAGCTTATAAATTCATACACCCACATCTTAATTGCTGCAGTGAGTTCTGACTTCTCATGAAAGGCTCAGAAGAAATAGAAAATATACAAGCAAATACAGCAGGAACTATCAGGAATATGGAATGGTTTGCATATGTGAAGGGACCAAGCATTAATATTTCAGCTCAAGAGCCCCAAACTAAAGAGATAACTATAGGAGAATACAGAATGCTGATTCATGTTTCTCAGAATATGAAAGCTTGGAGGGCATTGTCTGAAATAATATAGAAATAAAATATAGGGAAGTTGATTTTACACAATGCATAATCAAACTGCAGAATTTACTAACAGAGCATATTACAGAGGCCAAGAGAATACTGTGACTTAAACATGAAATTATATGAATTTGTGGAGAATAAGTTGATTACTTATTGTAAACAGGATGGCTTAGGAGAAGTCTCAGGTCTTGTACTCACACTCTTTCTGCTAAAGAAGGACCTTGCATTATCTTCTGGTGGGTAGGTAAACAAATATTCAATAGTCTGAAAAATGACAGCAGTTCTTATAATTCAAATAGTTTCTAAAGTTTCTTTAAATTGAAAACTTTTTATTGTTGCCAAAAACCCTCTTAGTTCATGTTCTCCCAGTTCTCTGTTGGGAAAGGAGGGTAGAGATCCTTCTGTGCCAATCACCCAGATAAAGCATCAAGACTTCTTTATCCTGGGCTTCTTCAGGTTTACTCCAAGTTTTTACTGATATTTCTGGGTGTACATTTTTCAGAAGAAATCATCCTGAGGCAGGAAAAAAAAATTGTGCACGATTGAAGGTGTGGTGACAATTAAAGTTTCTGCCTTCTAATTACCCAATTTTAGAAGGCCAGAAAATTAAAATAGACACACCATCTTGGTTAACAGGGTTTTTTCACATTTAAAACAAGAAAATATATAATTAGTCACATGCCAGTGCTTAATGCTGATATCAGCAATCAAATGCTGTTTAAAAATGCCACTGAAGACTGAAGTAAAATTAAGCTGAACAAAACCTGACATATATACTTGTCCTGTGTGACCTACACTTAGGCTCTAGTTGTGGAAGTGGAATCTGCTTTTGCCAACTCAGTTCTAGCTATTTTGGCAGGTGTACATTTAATAGTTTGCTTGTGTTTCATGGCACACGATATGTGTAAGCTGCCTTTTCTCCTAATAATCCTTATTAAGAACTCAGTGAAAGTACTACATGCATTTAATGTTATTGCTGTTACTAATTTTTCTGTTATTCAGAGACTTTGGGGAGGAATTAGTGCCTTGTATATGAAAACTTGGAAGATGAACAGTTGGATGCCAGTTTCTATATGGAGTGAATAAGATATATTCATTCTGTATTCGAATGAATATAGATATGAAGTGTATAAAAATATTTCATAAAAGCAATGTTGTGGAGATGTATTTCAGCATTTCATTTTATATTACATTAAAGATTTAGCAGAAAATAATTGGTACACTCATATATTTGCAATAATATAACATGAATAATATAACTTTTATATACTAATATTAATGCATCATCGTCTAGTATGAAATGCATATATTTATTTAGGTGTATTGGAAAAGGATAGTGTTAACTTACAGGAATAAAAATGAAACATTTGGGGTTTTTTTCCAGGATCCAAAAGAATCAGCGACAGTGAAGTCTCTGATTATGACTGTGATGATGGAATTGGTGTTGTTTCAGGTACTAATTTAATTAAAATTTACTTGTCTATGTTCAGTAGAAATTTTTCTTATTTATAATTTGTTATGAATGTTACAATGTTTTTCTGGTGAAAAATAAGTGGAACTTAAATGTATGTTTTTCCAAGAGACACAAAATAAATAACATGAGTAATGCATATTTAACCTCAAATTTTATTAATGGGGGGAAAAAATTCAGTGTGCTAATGTCCTTGTTGCTTTTATAAAATAATACAAATAGCATAAAGGTGGTCTTTTTATTAAATGTCAAGAATTGTTCATTTAATTTTTTTTGACAGACATCTGTTGTTGATATATCCTTTAAAACTTTGTGATTGAATAATAACACTGCCAAAGGTCTGAAACATGAACATTTAAGGCAGGATGGGAGATATCTTAGCAGATAATCTGTTTTGCTATGCACTGGAATTGAAAGTATTTGAGATAAAAGTTGTCATGTCAGAGAGTATGTCTCCTCCTCTTCTAAGAGAAAAGATAATACCAGATAAAAGATAATCATAGCTGAAAACAAGAAAATCTGAACCATGTGCTTTTGATGACTACAACAGAGAACATATTTATCGTAGAATGATAGACTTGTTTAGGCTGGATCAAGTCCAGCTGCTAGAACCACAAAGTCCACCACTAAACCTTGTCCCCAAGTTCCACAACCACATGTCTTTTAAATACCTTCAGGAATGGTGACTCCACCCCTTCCCTGGACAGCCTATTCCACTGCTTCACAACTCTTTCAGGAAGATATTTTGCCTAGTATCCAATCCAAAGGAGGCAGCCATGCCACCTTTAACTGCTATTGATGGCTACTGGTATTGGCACAGAGTGGGCTACACATCTCAGTGTATATTCTGCTACCCTGCTGCTGTTCTGAGATTTTTAACACACACAGAGTATTCTGTGCTAGACAGTTTCTGGTTGTCTTGGGTGAGGTCCAGCTCAAGTGTTACACAGTGGGTTTTGTGCCTTACTCAGTAAAGGCTGAGCAGTATAATCAGTCTGGTCTACACAGCTGATGTAAGTCCATGATCCACTCAGGTCAGTCAAAATGTGTTCCTGCCACACAGCCCCCCAGCATATGGGATATGTACATTCTGCTGGAGGCTAAGGAAGGGTACATAGGAAAGAGGAATGAGAGGAACACAGCTTGGCTTGAAAGTAGAGGGAATAAAAAGAGGTGAGATAGTCAGTCCTGGGTATTGAGAGATGGTGTGAAGCCAAGTATTAATAAATCCAAACATTTGTTGAACTACCTAATTATATGTTTGCCTAGTCCTGTTTTACCAGTCTGAGCTCAGATGCATTTCTGTTTTTTCTGCATAGTCATCCTTTTATTTCCAGCTATTTAGTGGTTATCTCACAGGCTCTGTTTAATTTTTGACCCTGGTATGTTGCTGTTCTATGCTATGGGTCTTGAACTTGCTGTGATAAGGAGAGGACCTTTTCTTTTTAATTTTTAATTTTTTTTTAATTTTTATTTTCATATTTTAATTTTTTTAAACCTTTTTTTAATAAACAGCATATACAATTGAAGAAAAGGCTCTTTTTATAAACTGACATAAGATTTTACAGATACAAAAAACACTGGGGCTGCAAAACCTCTAAAATTTCTGTGTTTCTTAGAACTTTTAAGAAGTTTTCAAACAGTAACAGAATCAGTTTTCAGATTATTACCTTAATTAGAAAGCTATTTAGGAAAACTTACAACATTTTTATATTCCCACTCCCCTGTTTGCTTTACTACAGTCAGAACACAAGAAGGATATATAGCCAGAGTGGTGTGAAGTACTGGAACCAAAGAGGCAGTCAGCTTCAGAAGCCCTTTGCTCCTGTTTGCTGTTCTTTCAGTCTTTGATAAGCTTTCTGTCTGTGCTTTGTAGTCTCTAAGGCTTCAAAATGCTTGTCCTCCCAAAAATAATGGCTTTTCCATTGGTGTTGGTCAGTTAAATTAAAAATTTATCAATCTAATTTGAAACTTAAAAATAAAGGTAGGAAAGAACTGGGTTTGATGGATATATTTCTAGAGTGCCCAGTACGGCATAATTTTGAAAAGTGGAATTTTTTTTCCTGTCTTGGAAAAAGGTAACGAATTTTGCAGAGGTTTTTTACCAGATGCTTGAACATCAGCAGGATTCTTATGAAACACCTAGATGTGCAACTTTGATTTGATAAACTTATCTTTTGAAAACTTGTAAAATTACGGTCTTTACTGTTCAGTGAATGAGTCTACTTCCCTTACCTGAGTTTCTGACGTACCTTTAGTTCTTTAGGGTCTTTAAGTTTTTGAATTTTTGCTGGCAATTCTACACCTTAGTTGCATTTTAATTCAGCATGGCTGTGTGGGTAGGAAAATTTGATGGTTTTTAGGTTTTGAAATATTGATTGCCTTTCTTTTTTTGTGCTGCTGTTATTATGTTTGTGAGTCTTCTGTTTTAGTCTTGTCTTATCATCCACTCTCCTTATCATTCCCTCTGCCATTTAAAGTTCCTCTATTCACTTGTAGACTCATCACAATCTTGATTTAAATATATGCACTTTGCATTAAACCATTTGTCTCTCTTTCTTTTTTTTCTTTCTTACTTACCCCAGTTCTTTCATTTTGTATTTTCAGGTTTTATTTAACATGACACTTTGCTCTTTTTCTGTCTGCTATATAAATACTGTATTAAATTATGAAGTAGGTTTGCCAACATCTTTTGAGTACTCTCAGTGACCCTTTCCATAAAATTAATGCATATTCTGAGTATTGCACCTTTAAGAAGAAAGAATTTATCTTTTGGCTTCCCTTCAATTCTCTTTCATTCATGATGGTTGACTAGATGTCCTTTAAAGTTCCCTTCCAACTCAAACATTTCTGTGATTTTATGATCTCTTGGAAAAATTATTCACAAAATGTACCACTTCTTGTGGCTTGGATCTTAGCCTGCTTAGACAAATGTAATAAACTTCAGTCTGTTTCTGTCAACAGGAAAGACTTTTAAGAAAATAGTGATAAACAGATTAAGAGACTTCAATGCCTTTTTTACTGCCTACACATGTATTCTCCAACAGCGATTGTCATAACAGGTTATAATGCATCATGTATTTAAAAAGCAAATTTTTAAAAGATTCTAAAATAGCTCTCTTCAAATATAATATACATTCATCTTGGAAAACACTAGAATAGACTCTCTATTATATTTCATCTTTGCTGCCATTAATCTTAGCACAGGGTAGTGGAATGACCAGCATTAGCAGTTTTGTTTTTGTCTGTAGATTGGTTACACATAGGGCTCAAACAATTTAAAACATTTATTTTGCTGTCCTGAATGATGAAATTTGACCCTCAGAGTTGTCACCAGCTGTTCTGTGTGGGAGCACATCAGCATCTACACAAGTCCCTTAGAATGCTCTTATATGCTTTTTGATAAAAGCAATACAGTATTTTTATATTGATTTTTTAAAATGCCAGAACAGTTTACAAAACATCACTTATAACAATAAATACAATTCAATGAAAGGCAGGTTGGCTTTTTGGGTGTTTTTTTCCTTTCTAGTTTCCAGAGTTGAGTGGGAATTACAGTTAATAAATTCAATAAATATGGACTATAATTTCCAGATAGTTTTCTTCCTTTCTTCCTAGTGTGTGTTGAACCTAGGGAGAACAAGCAGCCTACTGAGTCTGACTTTATGAACAGAGGCATGTATTGTCAAGACCATTTAATCATAAAATTCTCACTTACTGGTTTTGTAAGACTAAAATATTAAGTAAGATATTAATGTTTAAAATTCATTTCTACACAAATATCTCATCTGCATTACAACATATTGTGAAATTGTAAAATATTGTGAAATATTGTAATCTGAGATATGTTTCAACACATGAATCATGGGAGAATATAAGGCAGTGAGTTTTGCATAGACTGCATGACAAGCCTCTACAGAGAAGAGCTTTTCCAAGTAAAAGAATGCAGTTTCCAGCCTTGAGAAGAAAAACATTTATAGTAATAAGTTTTTGTCATTATATGGAATATATCAGCATGTTTCAGGAGCAAATAAGAATACAAAGAAGATATTTATTGAGAGGATAGTTAGAGCCAAGTAAATTAAGAAAGAATAGTAACAATCAGTGCAGAAATTATTATTGAACTGACAAAAATATTTGTGTTTGAAGAAGAATGAAAACCAATTATCCATTTTTGCTTCAGTACACAAAACACTTGAGGAGTCCTTTTTTCAAAAGAATTCTTTAACTCTCATGTTGCAGCCTTTGCTGCAGAGGAAATAAGTCTTTTTCTCTATTGCCTGATAATGTGAGCTGAATTTTTATACCTGAATCCTGTTGATGACTACTTCTCAAAACAGATGCAAAGCACACACTTTGGTTGCAGCTTGAAATCAACTGCCTGTAGAAGGACATCGTACAGCATTAGCGCATCGAGTGGATTATTTCTATCCGAAATAAAACACAGATTTCATTGTAGATCACCAGCTAGCCCTAAATGGGAGCCCATAGTGACCCAAAAGCCCAGTAACTTCAAATATGAACTTTGATAAGCTTTTTTTTCATTTTATGTTGATACCCAATGCCCTGCTCTAAAATCTGTTCCTTGAGTTAAAAATATTAGTCTATGATGTATCACAAAAATCCCCCTCCCAAACTGAAAGTGAAATTCAAGCCATGTTAAAAAAGTCCTTATGCTGACTCCCTAGGTCAATGGATCTTTAACCATTTTCCTTTCTTTTAAACAAATAATGTATATATTATTTACAACCTTATGCCCAAAGTTCTTTACACATTATTATAATTCTTCAAATTTTTCTTTACATTTTTAGTTTTATTTCTTAATGTATTTTTTCCATTTTTACATGTTTGTCCTCTTGTCGCTGTTGAGCTGCTAGCAGAGTAAAGAACCCAGTTCTCAGTGGCAAGAAGGAAAGACCTTTATTGTTTTGATTTCATCATATATATGGAGTTTTCAAAGGTCACCCAGATTGGTCAGTCAGAAACCTCCCCCTAGGCCTGATTGGCCAGGCCTGCACTGTCCAGATCTTGGGACACTGTTTTTAATAACATCCAAACTTTATCTTTATTTATAAAACACAAAAGAATTCTCATGGGAAAGACCTGTGCTAGCCACATCCTCTTATTTAAATTTTTAATGTAACACTTTTATTATTTAAAAAAAATTAATAAATTCTTCAGTATCATTTCCTCAGCTGATAAATCATCTTTCTCTTCAGATGTCCAAATGCTTTCAATGCTTTTCTTTAAACTAGTCAAAACGTATCAAAATTATTATGAAATATAATCTGTATCACTCCACCTTGCAAGTAAAGATGTAATTTGATAAAATTTTTATTTTCAGAATTTTAATAATTATCAATAGCATGAAGTTAAGTAAATATGAGCTTGGTGTGTTAGTTTATATTCTACCAGAGTCCTGGTATATGTGGAATGACAAAGGCATTAATAGGCAGTGAAAACTGCAATGAAGTTGCATTCCTATCAGAGGTGCTGTTGGTGGATACTTGTCACAGAAAGGAAAGACTTGCTGGGTGAGCTACAATTGTGGTGAAGAGCACTTCCAAAAAGGAAATGCTACAAGAAATGACTGATAAATTCCAATCAACAGTGTGAAGAGGAGGCTAATCTGGGGGACTTGCTGGACTGATGAAAATATACATGGATGAGTGCTTAATGCAGGGTAGTGTACTCTGTGTAGTACCTGTGGTGGTTTGGGGTTTTTTTCCCCAAGCTTTGCACATCATGTTGGGTATAGGAACAGCATTGGAAACTCAGCATGCTGTTGTTACTGTGTGGTAATGCTCTTCCACAAGAAAAGGATTGTCTCAAGTGTCATGGGCCCATAAATACCATTAGTGCTGTAGAGCTAAAGATACCTGTGAGGAACTGAGTTGCTATGCAGCAAGTAACCAGTTGTTCCTACTGTGATGTTTACTGATTCCTTTCACTCTGCATTCATTCTTCCCATATTTGTAGAATAATATTTTGATACAAAAAAAATCCCCAAAGCAATGCATAATGTATCTTCAACTTACACAGTATTCAAGTATTAATAATTCAATTTATTTGATCAATGACTGTCAGCAACTTTTTAGAGGACATCCAAATTCTTCCTCTTTAGATGTTCAAATCACCCCAGAAGCTGAGTTATACATTTGTATAAAAGAACTGAACTCTCTCCAAAGTGCCCATGTGTGAAATCTTGGCATGTTAAGCATTTCTGGCAATTTGATTATATAATTGTTTTTAATTAGTGCTTGTTCTAAGCCCAACCACTGTGAGTGTTAAAAAGTTAAATATCTGAAAGCTTGAGGCCTCAATCAAGTACAGATGTTAAAGTGGAGAAAATGCCACTTAGCATCAGTATCAGAAACAAGTCAATTATGCTGCCTGTGATGAACAGCCATTCTAGTACTTTCTAGAACAATTTTCATACAAAGAGTTTCTTTCAAGTAAATCAAGCAGAAAGGTATCTAAGTTTAAATCTTCATTAGTACACTTAAATTAATTTTTTTAGGGCTATTTTAGGGCTGTTGATGTGAACGTAATATTTGGAAGTTTGTGATTTTCTGCAATTTTGTGCCTGAAAGCTTCATAATTTAATAACAATTCATTAATATCAGTATTTACTGAAGATGTACCCTGCATAGCATAATATTAGCACAGTACAGCTATGCTGTGTGGTTTAATACTTTAAGTCAAATATATTATTAGTCTCTCTCAAATCAGATAAAACTAAAACTTGAGGTCTGAAGAAGCTGTATTTAGTGTGCCTTCTAAATTCCCTCTTTTCATGTGTATCAGTTTTTAATGAAACCTTCCCATGAAAGAAGGTGGTGGCATTGCACTTAACTTCGTCATATGTCTATCTTTTAGGTGTCTGCAGCTCAGTTTATCACTGATTATGTCTATACTGATTATCAGGTTCTTTGTGCTCTCTATACTAATTTAAGAGGCTTGCCATAGTTATAGAGGCTTTGATTCTATGGTAATGACTCAATATTTATAGCTGCAAGCAGGATAATGTTTATCCTATTTTTACTACTGCTATAAATAACTATCTGCTCAACAGCAACTCATTGGTCAAGCTGCACTTATGATGTTTTTACTGTCAATAATTTCTTTTTGCAAGAAAATGTTTTTACTTCCTTGCTCTAACCTTATTTCCAGGATTTGCAATATTTTTGAAACTGGAAGTTAAATCATACCTACAGTACAGTCAGTTAAATCAGAGCCACATTAACGCTACAAAACTGAAGGATTTCTTTGAAGTTATGTCATGTTTGTGGGTTGTCTTACCAAAACAGATGCTTTTCAATGTGTGACCAGTTGGCAGAAGAGTTGTTTGTAAATATAACAATGTTTGTTTTAAGTAAATGAATCACAAATGTCAAAGTTTATTTTCTGGCATCAAAGTATAGGCAATATTAATCTATTTCTTTGATCACAGCTAAACAAGTCTAGTCCTGTTCAAAAAACGTAGCAAAAGTTTAGCAAAATTTCTAGGAATGCTGATTGTTTCTGCCTTTTTTATTGTCATAAGGAAGCAATACCAGTGTTAGTTACCAGAAAGCACTGCATGTCTACTTCCAAATTAATGTAAAGCACTTATTTGATTGGGATTAGAGTTGACAATTAATTACATAGTCATATATTTTGATTTATTGCAACAATACTGTGCAAGTGGTCAATTACAATAACAAATTAGAGGTGGATGAGGCTTTTTGTTTCAAAGTAATTAATTTGTTTCTATGTACAGCTTTAATGAATTCAATAATTTTGATTTACTTGTTCTCACTTCTTGGAATTTTTTAGACAAAGGAGGTTTTTGTTTGTGTTTTGTTAAATGATTATCTTGCCCTTCATTACTTTTATTCACCTAGAAGACCTTATGGTATTGCTCATTCCCCTCATACTTCGATGACTGTACATACCAAATATTATATAAACTGCCGATTTTTTTCAAAGGATTTACCTGTTTCTTCATATTGCTACTCTTCATTGTTTTCCATCTCCAAATGCAAGAAATTCTCCCTCTGTATGCAGAATACAAAGAACCATCTCTGTCTTTTTTCTATCAATAGATATGCATTATTAAGATAATAAGACAGTATTTCTCTCTATGCACTTGTACTGTAAATCATGTTTTTATTTCAATATCTAGACGTTTATCTAGAACTTGCTACTCATTTATGTGTGGTGGATTGACCCTGGCTAGATTCCAAGTGGCTGCCAAAACTGCTCTATCGCTCCCCTCATGAGCTGAACATGGGAGAGAAAATATAACTGAAGACTTGTGGGTCAAGATAAGGACAGAGAGAGAGCACTCACCAGTTACCATCACAGGCAAAACAGACAACTCAGAGAAATTATTTTATTACAAAAAAAATCAGTAGTAGGATAATGAGAAAATAACCCCCCTAAATTTTAAAACACTTTTCCCCCACCCCTTCCTTCTTTCTGGGCTCAACTTCACTTCTGGCTCTCTACCTCCTCTCTCTCTGCTGCACAGGGAGATGGGAATGGGGCTTTCAGTCAGCTCATCACACATTGTCTCTGCTGCTCCTTCCTCCTCAGGGGGAGGACCCTTCATTCTATTCCCCTGCTCCAGACTGAGGTCCCTCTTTTGGGAGCCTGTCCTTCATGAACTTCTCCAATGTCAGTCCCTCCCGTGGGGTGTAGTCCTTCAGGAACAAGCTGCTGCCACAAGTCCTGCCAGCAAACCTGCTCCAGGGTGGGCTTCTCTCTCCACAGGTCCACAGGTCCTGCCAGGAGTCTGCTGCAGGTGCTCTCTCTACTACTGTTACTTTAGCTTTTTTGGTTGAAGAATTACTTTAGCTTTACTTTTGGCTGAAGAATTGCAGAATTGCAGAGTATATTGACTTCCAGACTGACTTGCAAAAAATTTATTCATTTATCTCCTACACTTTACTAGCGAGTGAATAACACCCTGTTTCACAGGTAACACACAGATAAAATTTTCCCTGTCTCTCCTTTAGTGATTTCAGAATAATGTTGCACTGGCCCTTATATGTTTTATCAGTGCTTATGCTAAAAAATGTACTTCATATACAGGATAAAAGTCTGTAGTTCATTAATTTCAGACTGTCAGCTGAGGATATGCATAACACACAACATTATTTGATTGCTGTGTAATGAGGAGGGACTATCTGATCCTTAACATCATTGTATCAGTGTAATGTAATGATGTTGTGCTATTTTTTTTCCCTTTATGTATACATATCAGATACACACAAGGCAGTTTACACCTAAACATAGGAAAAAGTTATTTATGAATTAGAGTTGTTCATATATATCCTTGGTTGTAAGGCCATACAGTAAATATGAACAGTCAGTTGAAAGTATTGAACATACTTGGAACCATAAAGTGGAATAAATTAATAAGGTTTTGCTTAGGTCCTTACTGAACATTTTCCAGGAAGAAAAATAAGAAAAACTCTGAGCAGAAGATTATTGTACTCTTGGAAGATTCTCATGGGAAAAGCATAACGGTTTCATGAGCCAGACTTTTTCCAGTGCCAACCCGGTGGATCTCTCTAAGTATTCTTTACTTGGTTACTGTCTTCAGAACAAAATCAGTTGTATCAGTTGTCATAGCCACCAAGAACTCTCTAAAGATCTATTTCTGCTACACATGATAATCACGTTACCAATTGCAAATCTTCAATTTCTTATCATTATATTTTAATTTCACCCTCAGAAAATTTTGCGGAAACTTATTTGAAGTTGCTGTATATCTGGCATCTTTTTTTCATAGAGGGTATTGCTCCCTGGGACAGTGAATTCAACTTTTTCAAATAGATTAAGACAATCACTTTTAATACATCCAGCTTTTAAAAAAGATTTTTCTTAAAAGCCTGCATGAAATGTGCATGTGGTAGCTTTTTTAGACAGTGTAACTGGGAGGCTTTTTCTTAGACCGTTTATGCCTTCTATTAGGCTTATTCAAGATTAGGCCAGGATGCTTGGTATTTGTGAAGGAATCATGTTTTTTAATTCAGAATTGTGAGTGCAATCTGATGCCATTTAGTAATTGTTGCTTTAATTGTTTCTGAAATACAAATTTTTCTTGAGCCCAATCTCTTTATTTAACTCCATATTAGCTTCCTATCCCAAATTTTTAAATTAAGCTTTGGATTAATTTTTAATTATGGAAATTTCTACTTGAGATATGTTTTACACAACAGTTGCAATATAATTTTAATTAAAAATGCAATAATCAACTTTGTTTTTCTCAGGACAAATCAGTTTAATTAGTTTATTATTAATACATCATATTAACCATAAATCCCCAGTTTGGTGCATAGTAATTAATTTCTGTATTTTTAAAGCATAACTATAGGAACTATAATTTTACTTAAATAAAGCATAACAATAGGAGTCAATTTTACACATGTATCTTTTTTTATAAAACTCAAGAGCGCATGATAGCATTTTTGATCCAATCCCATCTTTTATTGTGTTTCTCACTACTACAGATATGGCAGGAAACTGAAAAGTGCCACTTCAGATTCACTGAATATTTGCATTTCTTTTTAGATTATCGACATAATGGGAGAGATCTTCAAAGTTCAACATTATCAGTGCCAGAGCAAGTAATGTCATCTAATCATTGTTCTCGATCAGGGTCCCCTCACCGTGGAGATAGTATAGGACGGACTAGATCGTGGTCTCCCAGTGTCCCTCCCCCACAAAGGTAAACTGTTGTTTAACTATGCAGTTGTATACATTTAAGTGGTATTGATCCTGTAATGTTACTGGAAATAATCCTCAGACTTTCAAAATGGCAGTAAATTGGAGATCTTGCAAGATTACCTGAAGCCAATAATAGTGATATGCCTAATTTATATATAATTTTATGTTATTTATAGTTTATTATTGCTATATTATTTATTATTATTTTATGATCACATAATTGTATCTTACTTTTGCCTATTTATATCTAAATAATTTAATTTTCATTAAAATTCAGTATTCCAATCAAAGGAAACAAAATATGTTTCCATATTTTCATTTTCTAGAGCTCTTTAGAGGTGCCATGTTTTATAGTATGTGATGGTTTGATATTTCCTTGGCATTCATATGACAAGTGGATGTCTTCAACCCTTTTGTTTCTGTAGAACTAATGTTCAGGGGAGCCTTACTTGCTGCTCACAGTAGCTTCCTTTCTACTATTTTTTCATACTTCTAAAGCACCAAGAATAAACTGACAAACACACAATCTTATAGTGAAAGATGTCAAATCCTGATCTTTGAGGATCTCTGATAACTATTTATCTTGAGAAACAAAGACCAGGAAATTTCTTCCAAAAGCTGGTCCTTTTGGATAATGATGACTAATTGATTGAATACTGTAGTATAAGATTTCTTAAGAGGAAGCAGAAGGACAGATGTAAACAGCAATCAAACATGTTTTCCAGCACCTTTCTTGCTGTGTGTGGGTAGATGTAATTTCCAGATGATGTAATTCAGTTGGAATGAAATTGGAAGTTATTTCTTTTGCTTATAATGTTCACAGTTCCCCTTTAATATTGAAGATGTGGTATCCAAAATTTCTTGGCAGCTATGTGTTCCTCTCCCTTTCTCCTGCAGCCATCCTGATTCTCTTGTGTTCTGCTTTCCTTTCTGTTGTCTTTTTCTTTTTGTTAACTTAAAATTCTCTTGACTTCATACTTTCTTACTTATGTTTTTACTCAGCATTTCCTCTAACAGACATAGACTATATGATATACTTTTGCATAAGTGAGGTATTAGGATCCCATATTATCCCCCATCATCTCATGCAGCTAAGAGCCAGAAGCTGTGTATTTCTACTTGGAATCTAAACCAATAGAAAACCATGCAGCCTGACTTGAAATGAGTCATAAATGGTAGACACAAAAGGGCCTATTCAAATTTTTGCTGTTCTGATTTCAGCCTAAGTAACTGTCTATGCTAAATCTCCAGATGTTATTTGTCTTGGATACAGGCATAGATGTGAGCAAAATCTCTTTGTGTGTGTGTGTGTGTGTGTGTGTGTGTATGTTTTTATGTTTTTCTGCCTGCATACATGCTGTGTGCATTTTGGGCAGAAATTCTATCCAAGCTGGTAATTAACACTTGTTCAACACAATTAAAAACCTACTTTTCATTTTCTTGTAGTTTTGCATTTCTTTACATGTTCAAAATGTCTCTTGCTTTTTAACTTTTCTAAAGCTAATTTTTAAAATATAGTTTTGAACTTATTGCAGCTGTTTCCTACAATGTCAGAATCAAATGCATCATTTATGTAATATTTCCCTACCCACACACCAAATAATTTCTTTGAGGACTTGTTGAGCTCAGAAAATTGGCTTATGATAACTGGAGTCTTTGTAGAAAAGAAACATAATCTATGGGTTACAGAAATGTCTTTTGAAATTCTACTGAAAATGCAGGTGTACTCAGGAAATCTAAAAAAATAGTCAGTCATATTTGCACCCTCTTCAGGTGAGTTTGTTATAGGTGTGCTGCTATATAGATGTCCTAACTGCAGTGAGCATGCTGCACACCCAGAGATTTCCCATTACTGACACCTCTATAGGCAGGACTTCTTGGGCCATAGAAGTTGCTGTTATATCTTAGAAGACATTCTGCAGTCATCAGTTCTTCTACTTAATTTTGTTCATTAAGTCCACTAAAGACCCACTGCATTGTAGCTGACAAGAAATTGTTACTGCTCTTGTAATGTTTCCAGCTAATATATTTAATGGATTGTTATTATTTCTGTAGATCAGAATGCAGTTTACACTGTGCCTGGTGCTGAACAATGCCAGGTTTAGCTTTTTCTAAGATTATGCATTTGAAAAAACAAGATGAAGGTGACTATAGAAAATAACTCTGCTGAAATAGAGTGATAAATCCGGTAGGATGCTCATCATTCTCTACCATCACCATCTGCAATTACAATTTTTCACCTGCTTACCTCTTATCTATTTGCTTCCATACATGTTCTGTCAACTGCAAGAAAGTTTCAAAGGAGTGAAGACATATGTTGTGAAAGCAAACTTTCTTATAGAACCATGTTCATTGGAGAAAGTGTCCCTTTCTGTTAAATAGTAAATCTGTCTAATAAAAGTCTCCTTAGTAGAGTGACACAGAACTGAAATAGTAGTAAGAATTTGAAGAAATACAGTTGTGCTTCATGCTAAAAGCATGAAGTCAGAATCTGATAAAATACAGAAATTTCAAGAAAATATATATATTTTTTTAATAATAAGACCATAACATAATCTTATAGAAAATTATTTTAGCAGACAGGATGGTACTGAGTTTTACAGACTAAGTCTTATAATCAGAATTTAGGTAGGAGTTTTGATTGTGTGGGCAGACAACCCAGATCTTTGGGAAGCTTTGCAAAGAAATGGTAGCTTCAGAAAACTCAAGTATGGAAGTCAAAGAAGAGATAAGTAAAATAAATTTTTATTTGTTTGAAACATGAAAGAAAGACCCTGGGGAAATGGGTCAGAGAGAAACTAGAGCTCAGTAAGGAGGAATGAGATTTGGTTGTTGGGAAAAGTAAACAAGTTAACAAAACAGCAGAGGAACCCTGCTAATGTTCGTTCTAAAGTACAGATACACATGAAAGTGTTCAATGGCAGGTAAAGGCTACACTGGATTTTAAATCTTTTTAGTATAAATAGTGGTGGTTAAAAGACATATAGGAAAGATATTTGCAGGAAAGAGTTGTAGAGCAGAAGGTAAAAGAATAATATTCTTAGTATGGCAAATGTAAAGTTTAATAGACAGAGTAAACTTAATATTTGGTTTCATGAATGCCAGAGTGGAGAAATGTTTTATAAAAAATTGGGTGGAGCTGAAGGCAAAAGTTTACGTGTAATGCAACATCTTTATAGCACTTATATGCAGAAATAAACAATAGCATGGCAGCAGCAAAGGATTCACAGAAAGGTTAACACTAATCAGAAATTGGTAAATGACAAAGGATAAAGATGACAGGTACCAATAGGGCAGACAAAGTGACAAGAAAGGAAAGGGGAACTGAGTGACATAAAACAAAAAACAAACAAACAAAAAAGAAACTGAGGCTCACACTAGTACAGATTGCAGTCAAGGACAGGAGACAAGAACTTATTGATCTAAAACTTGAACTGGAATGGAGGGAAGCATGCATTCTGTTATTTTCAAATGTATCCTAAACAATTATCTTTATTTATCCAATAATTACTACAGTTAACTGTTGTCTTCTATGTTTCTATTCTTGTGGATTTGTTTCACAGAGCAGAAAAATTAGTGTGTGTCAGTAGATGTTGATAGAGAAACTGAGCAAAGCAATTGATAGGCAAACTTTGGTCCAAAATAGTATGGGTGATTGGTGCTCTTTAACCAAGCCTTCACTATGGGTACCACTTACAGCTAATTGAACAGTTCTGGGTTTTTTCAGATTTTCTGCCAGTGAGATTACAGGATAAGTTTTCTGTGGCAAAATTAAGCTATTTCTTAATTCAGATGACAATGTTTTCAGCAGGCTCCACTCTGGTGTAACAGCCACAAATTCCCATTGTGTCTTATTACAGTTTATATCTTTATAGTAAAGCCAAAATCAAGAGCTCATGAAAAATTGCTAACAGTGTATGTTTCACTTAGAAAGGAACTTTTCCCTGAAGCCTGGAAAGACTAATGGAATTTTGTCTAAGATTAACATTTTTAATGAAGGGGGAAAAAGTTTTCCCCTTATTTACAGAAGAGATATATTGGAACAAAAAAAGGGAGCTCTGTCCCTGTCATGGACTTGGCACCATTTTCTAATGGAATTTTTTGGTACTTTGAGAATTAAAAGTATTTGATTGTAAATGTATGCAAAAGACTGGTCAGTTAACAGGTCGTGTTACCAACATATTTACTAATAATTGTCTGTACTAACCAGTGAGAGGATATCATCCAGGCACAGTCAAAACTCAGAATCTGATATCTTTTATCCTTAGTCGGAATGTGGATCAGGGACCACGAGGGACTCGATCTCCTGCTGCGCATTACAACACCCTGAACCGGATGGACAGACACCGTGTGATGGATGACCACTACTCCCCGGACAGAGAGAGGTAAATATCTGGCTGGAATTAGAAACAGCTCTAGCCTACATGCATCAACGTGAGTAACTTCAGTATGGTAACTTGCTAAAGTAAATTACATACCTAATCCCAGAGATTAGCATTTCTCTACTCGTTTATCCACTGGTTACCTGACATACACAAAAAACGTAAGTGAGTGTATATTTGCAAGGAGGGAATCTGAAAAAATCTGTGAGAAAATGTATAGTATAAAAGTTGAATAGTTTAGTTTTCTTTTTTTATAAAAATATTTTTGGTTGTTATATCAGTGAATTATTTAGGTACTGAATATGTTTTAAAAAATATATCAGTAGACTTGGTCATTTTGCTGCTGAATATAGAGGCATAAAAATAGGTAATTTCAGCCCAGTGTTAATGTAATGCTTCCATCCGATACAGTGCAGTTCACAGATGTAACAAAAGTATATTCTAGTACTGTGTTCTGTGTTTGTCTTTGCTCAACCTTCTGAGACACTTTGTAAAAAAGAAAAAAGAAATTATTAGGGCAGCGTGTATGAAATTGGGGTCTTTGTGTTTAGAGGCACCTCTGAGTGATTAATCTTTTGCCTAATGGAACTTCCCAAACAGTAAGCAGAGCATTAGCAACCTCTATGAATTTTAATGATGTAAAAAAGAATTACAGCAATAATTGAGCAATGTAGTTAATTTTGCTGAATTAATTGTGGTAGCAACTTTGTGACATTAAAAAAAAATGGTCTTTTCCACCTCATTGTCTTCAGGTCAGAAAATCAAAACAAAAGGCATTTGTTACCTTTAATTTTTAAAATCTTCCAGCTTCTTATGCACCAAGTCGAAAACTCTGCACTTTATAATGAGAGGCATGATTGCTAGATCTTGTCTCTTTTAATAATTGCATACAGCAAGGAGTAATACAGATATATTTTGTAATCTTGAGTGACAAATGACTAGTATTTAAAGTTAATACTTTACAGATAGCCATTACAGGTTATTCCTCAAGTGACATCAAAACACATAATTGGGGTTTCTAATTGTAAGAAAAAGAATTTGAGAAATCAGTGGCTTTTTGTTAGCAATATTGAACAGAAAAGGTTTCTATTTCTTCAAAGAGCAGTAATATGATGGTTAATGATTATATGGAATGCAAGACAGTACTCTTCAGAGGATTATAGTATTTTAATTTCAGAAGAAAAAATAATTATGGGCAAAAATAAAGCAAATGAAAAAACAATCAAGTGTTTATCATCCAGAATAGTAACTGTATTCATCACAACTATGGTAGATCTTATATGAACCTCTTTTTTGCATTGAACTATTTAATATTTCCTTTTAAGTTATGGAAAACAAAGTCTATTCAGTTGGTTCATTAGACTATCTGATTTTCATACAGAAGGCAAAAACTTGAAGATTCTGAGCAGTTTCTGTAAAAGAAGATTACAGAATGCTTTTGGGATATAGTATTATGTTGATTTTTAGACCAGTCATCCTTGAAATAGGATCTAAACTTGTCTTTAGAGGCTGTATATGCCGTATGGAATGCTTATGCATTTGTTCATTTGCTGCCTCCCAGATAAATGCATAGCTGTGAAAGGTTGCATGAAGTACTGTACCACAATGTTTTTCCATCACTTCAATCAAATAATCCCTGCTGCACTGATTTGATGTAGAGAAAAAGAATTGGTTTTTTTAGAATATGTCAGAAAATCAATGTCAGAAAGTTGATGGTGATGAGATTATTGAATTTTCACAACCATTCTAGATTTATAGGTATTTTCTTAATGGGTGTGCTCTGAATCTCTGAACACAGTTTTATATGCTGTCTGTATTTCCCAAAACACACAAAGAAGTTCTCCTCTTCACACATGGTGAGTGGTTACCTATGTAATCAAATTGTTGACTAGTTATGCCTCTATTGCAACATGCAGTCTCTGAAGCATATTTGTTTTAGGTAATACTGGAGAGAATGGGAAAAGACTATTCCCAAATTATATTTGTTGCTAGTTTGACTGTGGTTTTATAAATGGAAAGATTATTAGACTTCAAAAAAATTTTAATGCGTATTTGTGATACTGTCTCTTCTATATAATAAAAACCTAATGGTGTCCCTAAAGTAGCTCTTTAATGGTATGGCTCCTGAAAACTGCTGGAACAGCAGGCAGTTGGGAGAAGTTGAAAAACTGAATTTTTGTAAAGGTTTGTAACGTCACCCACACTTGGCTCTGAAAAAAAATCATATTTCTCCTTCTTGCAGCTCTGATGGTTTCTTGTTTCTGTGGTCCATTTATCCTTTGAAGCTGTTTGCAGAAAGGGGATTTTGAAATATTTCCGTCTTATAGACATGCTCAGTTGCTAAGCTAAAGTATGACTGAGAATATGAGTAAAAAAATTCTTTCCTTCCTTTTCTAGATAATTCAGCAGAAAGTTCTCTAAGGTATGTGGCACTGAGGAGTTAGTTGAAATCACATACAAAATGCCTAATGACCTCAAGTCCAATGGCAATGTAAACATTCCTTCAAAATTGAATGCATAGTTAGAATAGAAAATAATTTTTTTAAAAACCCTGAAAGATACATTTAAAAAAAATTATTTGGGGTAATTTTAATTTCAAACACCAAAGCCTTAAATATTTCAAAAGTGGCTATTAAATCATATACTTATTTTTGTGCCATGTTAGGGTAAATTTACAGTTTAAATTTGTATCTCTTGATCTATTATCAAAAGTGTCAAATTGTACTGTGCACACTGCTAACTCAAAGTGAGAAATCATGTTAATTTGTTACCTTTATATTTAATACAGGTCCACTAGTTAATTGTTTTCAAAATGTGAGGATTTTTTGTGTGTACTCATACTCTTATGAAATAGCCTAAATTTGTAATGTAAAGAAATATGAATTCTTATGACCTAATATGGACACAAGTTCTATAAGAACTTTTATCTGTAATGTGATAACCTTGTAAACTTCAGTTTGCCATGTTTTGATAAATTCTCTAAAGCTGACTTTTACCTCATATGAAAAACTGAAAACTAATTTAACCATAGAAACTATTAAGAAAATTTTGGAAACAGTTGGATTTAACCTCAGTGTTTTGTATTTAAACAATCAATATAATTAGGTGAGTTAGAGGAAAGCTGTGAGAATCTTAGCATACTTTGAAGAAAACGCAAAAAACCCCACCAAACTCTATCTGTGTATTTCTTTCTGAAAGCTGTGTCAGCAGTTATGAACCAACACCTAAACAGTGCGAGAAAATTGTACTCAGGCCCACAGCTTTAACAAACTTGGATACTATTTAGCAGCTATTAATTTAACTATATTGTATATCCTAGGTGGGTTCTTCCTGAAGCATAACATTGCTGATGGTGAATTTAGCACAGATATGTTAAGTCAGAGCATTCTGAGAATGCCTAACTCAAGTAGTATTGCAGGAGAAACATATGAGAAAGCTCCTAAAGTATAAATGTTTTTCTAAGAAGCACTTGCAAGAAAACAAGAGAAAAAGGAAGTTAGATTGAGTCTCCTATCCATTCATCAAAACTATTTCACACCTTCCATTTCAAAGAACAAAAGTTGCTATCTGTGTGTTACAGTAATAGGGTAGTCATAGACATTGTTATTTAGAGAAATATTCTCCATTAGTTTTAGATCTCTTCAAAAATGTTATCTGGGCATTCTGGGACTAGCACGACTATTACGCCACTATTACTGAGAGGAGATTTCATTCACTTATTTGAAAACATGCTTTGTTTTTTTCATGCTGTTGAAAGCAGGTGGTTTGGAGTTTTTTAACATAAAATAAATGTCAAAATACATGCCAAAAAGTTCTGTTTGATACAATCAAACCAGTGAAGAACAAAATAATTCACTACAATTAGGTTACATGTTAGCTAAAACACAGTGGAAACACCTGCTTCTATTATTTGATACAAAATTAAACGTGGGCAAGAGCAACATGAATTTCTGAACATCATCTTTAACCATGCAGTTGCTTTATCTATGGATAGCAGGCTCCTAGTCCAATATTGTTATTAAGTAGGTGCCAGATTATGTCAAACTAGGAAAAGAATTTTTTTTTGAGACAGTTTGCAATATTGAATCACTGAAAGGAATAGATTATGGTTTTTTACAGTCTTTATTAAATATGCATCTGAATAATATGTAATTAGGTAGCAATTTATTTATTATTTAATTAGTATTTTACTGCAAAATAATTTAAATGTAAATTAAAAGAACAAAGATACTGTAAAACAGAAAGGGTTCCTAATGCTTTATTTGGAAATTCTGGGATAATATTTTAATGTTTCAGTTGTGTGTATCAAGTGGATATATACCCACATGTGGCTATGCAATGCCACTGCTTCTTTGCTTCATCAAATACCCAGTAAAGTAAAAGAAATGCATTGCATAAAATTTGCTTATAGCTATGTCATAAAATGTTTGCATCAGTTTGAATGTCAATAATTGGAGTGTTTCTTTAAGTTCTTTTTTTCCTTTCAAATCACTGTTTAACTGCACAATTATCTGCACCACCTACCTGGTGCCTCCATGAATCTGCTGAAGGATGATTATCTCTAACAGGGATGTTGGAGTAAGAAGGTGGCAAAGAAGAAGCATTAAGCCAAATGAAAACAAACAAAAAAAATCAAACCACCACCACCAAGAGTCATAGATACATTCCTCAGAATAAAATGCATAAAAGACTTCAGTGTTACAGCTTTGGAGCAATGATTTAAAATGCAGTGTGGAGAGCACTGTGATAATGTAATACTGATTTTCGTATTGAAAGTAATCTTGACTGAATATGTGTCAGCTCACAAATTCTCTGCTGGTAATTGCTATTGTTTCACAACTAAATTCTTCAAACTGTCAGTTGCAATCAGTTGGAACATTTCTAGGATTTCATCTTATCCCAGGAGGTTAGCAGAAATTTCTATAGAACTGATGTAACAAAATGCATCCATAGCATTATTGGTGGAAAAATTGTTGATGTTTATGAGTAAAGAAAATCTGGTTTTTTTCTTTAAAAAACTCAAACTATTAAATAAAACCATTATATTAGTATTTTCTATGAAATGTAGCAGGGGAGATTACATAACCAGTAATACATAACCATTATTCTTGAAGGGCAGTTGACATTTTGTAAGAGTTAAGAGCTTGACTTCACATTTTATTTACAGAGTTTGTTGGTGTGATTTGCCAGATGTTTAGGAAGCAGCATGGAAAACATTCTACCACAGAGAACATTAATTATTGCTTTATTCAGATTAAAATATTATATTATAGAATGGTATAATAGGACTCTGGAAAAAGTAACTAGTTGTAGTGGTTGATTTCCATTGTTGAAATGAAGAAGCTGCTAATAGGGAGTATAGCACATGCCTTTTCTCTGCACCCACATCATTTTAGTAGTTCCTGTCCCCTTTTCCCTTGAGCAATTCTGTGATCAACCTCACAGCCAATTTCATCCCAAGCACAATTTTTTACTTAATTCCTTCCCACAGTACTTTCCATACATTTTGTATGGCAGCTTTCTCTTTTCTACAACTTTCACTGTCTCTTTCCCTGCTAAATTTCCAGCTAATCAACCCAAAGAACCACCTGTTTCTTACTCTGCAGTCTGATTAAGCTAATTTCTATTTTATCACATTTCTAGTTTTTCAGAAAATTGTAACTTGAGAATTTTGGGAGTAGTTGGTTAAGGGCAAATTAATACAAGTTAAAAATTAGGTTTATTTTTTAACAGTTAAAATAATCTTATACTTGTCATACATTTAATTTATTATTTCAGTCAAAAAATGTAAAGGAGTGTTACTAAAAACAGAGAATAATACTCTTGCCAATGATAGAATATATTATTTTAATTGGAATCAGATAATACACTGCAAAAAGCTGAATATGGCAATAAATAAACAGTGATAGGATGAGAAAAATTTCTTGTGTCAACCGAGTTACATTTATGCAGGCTGTAACAGAAAGGAACACAAAGTCTTGTTTTGCATTCAGAATTATTGATGGATATTCCAATAAGCCCAAGAATGTAATAATACTCCAGTACTTCAGCCTTTCCGCAGGAACACTTGGGAGTCTAATTCCCACTCTAGTAGGAAAGTTGGAACGTCAATAAAATTTTAGGACCTGGTAATAGAGAATGAAAATTGAAGGAATAAATTATCTCCTAAATGCCTCTTTACTATGAAATAAAATATCCCAAGCAGTAGAGAACAGGTTAAACTCCCCTTGTATAGGAAGAACAGAAAGGTATTCCACGAGGCTCAAGTGAGGCACTCAGTGTGTGAGTGTTTTCAAGTGTGCTTCTGAGACTCTTCTGGTATGTTAAGCCTGTTCCTGGATACAAAGTACTTCCAATTAGGCAATCTAATCAGTTGTTGAATCACTGATTTCTGTTTTCTTACTCTAATGGTTCATTGAATTTTTATGAATATGTAAGAAAATAGAAAAATAGGCAAGCAATATCAGAAAAATTTTGAGTAATTTTCTGTTCACTTTGAAAAAAAAAGGAGAGTTATTCTGTTTACCTATGTATCTGGAATCTTGTCAGAATAGTGGAAATCTCTTTTCACCTGATACAGGGATGTGGAAGGGGGTGGTGGTATGTGTGTGTATAGTAATGGTCATGTTGCAAAATCTATAATGCTGCCTTATTAGACTAACTTTATTATTTTAATATAAGTAAAATGAGTTTTTGCTGCAAATTTTCTGTCTATGCTATTGTAACAAAAGAGGTAATGTTTCGTAAATCTGTGAGCATGCGGGTTATTATGTGCATTTTACCATACCATCATTTGACATACTTCTGCCATGGACTACTATAATGTAGGAAGTAGGGAATGTGTGATAAGAGGCTAGAAATCTAAATCAAGGTTACAAAAAAAAGAAAAAAAGGTTCCCTTGTGTTCTTTGGTCATTCTAAAAATCTGATATGTCTAAATTTTGTTCATGTCTCCATGGTCTTCTGAGCATTCCCATCTATATGTGCATATGGGGTCATGATTTTCAGTAACAGCTCAAATTGCATATTTAATTTAGATGGAGATCTGGAACATTACTGGAGTTCTTATGCACTTAGGCAATGTGAAACTTTATGTTTTTACTATATTATGATACATTTACTCTATGATTTTAAGTGGTTTACACTGGGTACTAGCCAAATAAAAGTGGTGTGTGTTTCAGTTTTGGAAATTGAGAATAAGTCAGAGGCATTTTTGGTGTTGCTAACATATTTATAAAAGCATAAAGAATTTATTTTAACCTAAATACATGAAAGTGTTTATTAATATATTTAATAGTAAAAAAACAACTAGTGTGGTATTGGCTGGGTGCTCAGAAGAAAGATGGCATTTAAGGATTTTGCTCTGCATGTAGAAATACATAAAGCGCAGGAAAATCTGCTGCCTCAAGCTGCATAGTTTGACCTATGTGATGTCAGTCATTCCCTCATACAGATGTGGCATGGACCTTTCCTTTCTTTTTGATTAACCATGCATATTTATGGTAAATATTACTGTGCTTCTATAGAAACCATACTCAGACACAGGCACATGCTAACATGAATAATACCTCTATAATTATTATTGTTATATCGTTTGAGATTTTACAGAAATGCACAAATGTTGTTAGGTTGTATATTCTTTATTTATGATTAATGCTCTGTAGTCTTGTAAGTTACTGTGTTGATTCATGGATAGAATTGTGGTTTTGCTTCTCAGTTGATTCAGACATAATCTGCTAATTTTTGGTGTTGCACTTGTAAGAATATTTTATAGTAAATTGTAATCTGTTATCTACAGCTACCTGCACTGAGGTTGTATCCAGGTGAGGGTTGGCCTCTTCCCTCAGGCAGCCAGTGACAAGACAAGGGCAAATGGCCTCAAGCTGTGCCAGGGGAGGTTCAGGTTGGATGTTAAGAAATATTTCTTCACTGAAAGAGAGGAGAGGCTATGCATTGGAAAATGCTCCCCAGGGAAATGGGGGAATCACCATCCCTGGAAGTGTCCAAGGAATGAGTAGAAGTAGCACTTTACAATATAGTTTAGTGGACATGGTGGTATTTGGTCAAAGGTTGAGTTTGGTGATCTTAGAGAGTGATTATATGATTCTATTAAGAATTAGATAGCATGATTAATGTGGCCTCCGATAAAAAAAGGAAAAGTATGAATAGCCAGTAATTCCAGAGGATCAGGTCAAGTATAAACTCAAGCTTACCCCACTCCTATATATAGATAAGCAAAGTTCTGAATGATGAGGAAGTTTATTTTAAACTTGTTAAAAGCTATTGCTCTCAAAATGTATAAGTGGTTGTATCTAAATGCCAGCTTACTCTGAACCTGAAATCCTGAATTGAATTAAAAAAAAAAGAAAAAAGGGAAAAGGTTGAGCTGCCTGCCAGACATTCCCAAGAAAAGGGCCCAGAACTTGGTAAGAACACTGGAGTTCTGAGTTTCTGGAAGTATTAGAACAAAACTTCATATTAAAAGTTGGGCAATTAATGTAGTTCGGTGGAAATATGAAAAGTTGTTAGGACTGAAATCCTAAGCAGAGCATTAACTGATGGTGTTTCATTCACATACAAATAAGTGAAGAGTCTGGGCTGTTCCTCCTTATTGACAGTAAGAACAATAATGGACGTAGAAATAGCAATTGCATTTCTGTGAAATTCCTGTTCTGTGACACATGTTCTACCTGAAGTCCTTGTTTCGTTTAAAGCTTTGCTTTTTAAATAATGGTTAAATATATAGTATTTATCGATGTCATATATTTTTCAAAGACTGCTAGGAAAACTTGTCAGCAATTCACTGGAACGATAAAAGGGAAAGTGAATTGTTAAAATTAAAATGTCATCTACCAGCTGGAAACACTTAATTGCTTATTAATACTAGAGCAAGAGTTTTGAGGTGTTAATTTGAGGGTTGCATCTGAATCATTTAAAGGCATATTCATGTGGACATAGCCTGGGAATGTCACCATGTAGTGGAGAAAATAAGCAGGTATGCAGTTGTTTGCCATCATCATGCATTTAGCTTCTCTGGGGTAGACTCCTGCATTTTTATTTGATTGTTCTTCCTGTGGGTGTGCATATATTCTAAAGAAAATGTTAAGAACATGATGAAATGTTTTGTAATGTTTCCTGGCAGCATGCTGACTGACAGGCTGTTATGGGTAGACTGCTTTTGATACTTAGGTCTGTGCATTACTTTAAAAACACTAGTAGTTTTTTGCAGCCTGCAGTGGAAAGTCTATGACTATTATAATAATTATTAGTCCTTCTTCAAATTTTCACTCTATCATGTCAAATTAAGTTCTGTTGAATTGTGTACAGCTCTTCATTCTTGTAACAAACTACAAATATTAAATTGCATAATCAGGGATTTAAGTTAGTTTTTTGTAGTGATGACTCTGCTTTTGCATTTGTTTGACAAGAAGTTAACAAAAAGACCTTTTGTACTATACATGATTGACCTAATGTAAGGAGTATTTACACGTGGATGATGGTACATTTTATACTCATGCAAAAGAGGCAAATATAATAAGTGTAGGTTGTATATCTACTGGTAACAATGTGTTTGATTCCTAGAAAACCATTAATTTTATGCAAATTAAGATACTAGAAATAAAAATGGAGGATAATCATGAGGTTGTGATTACGAGGGCATGTTTCTTGTGAAGTCAGTTTACACTTCCAATGTGGATTGTTGTGATTGGACTTTCCTTTGAAATACCCCAGTTTCAGGGAAACTATAGTAAATAACTCCTTGTTAATGGTAAACCCCTCTCTTTTCCAAACCCTTTTCCCTCCATTGTGAGCATATATTTATATTAAAAATAAAATAACTTTCTTCTATTTTTGATAATTGGAAAATACCTAGTGTTGTAACAAATGTGTTTAAAATGTATAAATTTTGACATTGTTTCAAAATACAAACAAAAGACAAATAACTTAGTTTTATTATTTTGAAATACTTTTCTTTTTTGCGTATTATGTTACTGATGTCATATCTCTTCATTATTTACTTAAATAATTAAACACTTTCATCTAAATTCATCTTTTATCACAATCTGATTAGCATTGGGAGAATTTACACTTAGAAATGGGAAAGCTCGGGGGCTCTGTGGAGACAGATTTCACAATGATGGTAGCTTTTCAGACACAATATGTAAACATCTTTCAAAGATATTATTCATACTAAAGTTATAACTGCCTTCAAACAAGGGAATAAGCAATATGACTCCTTGAGTTGCTTTCAGACAGTATGGATATTTTCTTCTTAACTGAAATACTGTGGAAAGTCCCAGATTTTAGCTATCTTCTTGATCCATAGTCTCCCACTGGCTTCTCAGAATAAATATGTGAATCATCTAGATAATTTTATCTTTAGAACCGTGTATCATATTATTTTGTTAGTATGTTCGGTGCTCTTAAACAATGTTTTGTAGCTCCTGTATTCTCAGATTGTAACATTTTCTGGTTTTTCATGTGTATCATTCCTTCTCCATCTTATTGTCTCATATCTGTATTTTTCTTTCTGCCATCACCTCAGTCATTATGTTACTTTACCTCGTTCCCGGTACACCCAGTCCTCAGATCACCATTACAGGGATGTCAGGTATATGTTTTCCTCTGTGTGACTATGTGTGGATAATGCATGTACTTCTGTGTACCTACATGTCCACTTCTGGTTTTATTTGTTTGTGTATAGTGGTAGAAAACTTAGAAATTGAGTTAGTATTATCATTAGATTTGTTAATATAGTGTCCACACAAAAAATGGGTAATTCTTCCTGTGTTTCTCTTGAATATTATCTCACTGCCAATAGTCTATAATTGATGGTCCACAAAGATGATGCTTTATTTACATTACTCTAATGTCTTTTAGAAAGTAAATAAAGATAATAACTTAAATCAGCAAACACTAATATCTGCTAATACTGTGATTTTAATATACAGAAAATCATATGTGTGTGGCTGTGTTGAAGGTTTTGATAAAACTGGAGTGTGATATCTTTCTCATAGCCTTGTCGCTCTTGTAGCTGTGAGCAAATATACTTTCATTTTTAAAAGTAGTTTTGCAAAATTCACTAAAGTTCCAGTCATGTTCTGTTCCACTGTTTTGTTTTGTTGCTGACATTGCTTGCTTTTCATGTTGTTTTGTCCTCGTTTCATCTTTTTGTTGCTTTTCATTGTGTTCACCCATTGTGTTTTGGCAGCCAGGATCAAACAATGTATCCTCTCTTTTGTGAAGATGCAATCAGATTACTCCGCTCCCGTAAGATGTGCCGTACCTATTCTGAGGGTGCTTACTATGATCTTGAGAGGTATAATTGATGTGGAGTATATCATTAGCTCTGCCACACTGACAGTGCCATGTTTGATTTCCAAACTGAGAACGTGAGCTATGTTTTAAGAGATAAAAACATACAGTGAATATGTTTTATAATTCTCTGGGTATGTATGCATCTAAAACTGACTACTCAGGGCTATGGGTAAATCCCAAGAGATGCTAAATAGCTTCAGAGAAGCCAGTTTTAAATTAGGTTATATGGATATTATATGTCTGTGTCTTTTATAACCCTTATTTTTGCTGGAATTTTCCAGAGTGCTTATAGCATTTATTATTCTCTTTGAAATAATAAGTAAGAGCCTATCCATTTTAAAGTACACAGAAAGAGTGTCTTTCTGAAATCTTCTATTTTGCTTAACTGAAAAATAGAGTAAAAAGTAAAAGTGTACAGTTATGTAAACTTATATATATTTATATACTGTATATTCTTTAATTTAATAATACTTTTGTATATTCCAAATACCTGTGGATGATTGCAGAGCATCATAGTTTCTATTTATACCTGAAATATATGTCAGAGAGAAGTTGAACCCATAACAGTTCCTATTAAATAATTTGCTGCTTGAAATACAGTGGCTTTTAAGAGATGCTGGTGTACTACTGTAATTAAGATATTTTCAGAAATTTTGCAAAACAGGAAAAAGTTTACGCAGTTGTGTGTAAATAGAAAAAAGTATATTGAACTAAAACTGTGAGCCAACAAAAAGGAAGTGGTGACTTCAGATGAGATATAATTGTTGATATAGGTATTGCTTTCAAGAGGGGTCATGTAAAAATTTCCAAAGCAAGAAGTAAAGAATGCTTGATATATTAACTCCGTGGCTGCCTTCTGAATATGAGTCCCTCTGAGAAGAAGATTAATGTTTGCTCTGGATTCAGATCATGTCACCATGCTTTTAAGTAAATGTAAATTTACTTTTGGGTACAGAAATGAAAAAAGGGTCTGAAAAATCCTTCCAAAGAAATATTGCTTTTTAAAAACTCTCCAAAGCTACAATATGTTAGATATGAAAACATTTAGTTAGATATGAAAACAGTGAAACATTTGTTTTGAAATGATGCTGTTTTACATGGAACCTAATACAGAGAAAGGGTATAAATAGCTCTGCCCACATGTAGAAACTTAGAGAAGGAGGGGCATTTTTGGTTTGTTTTCTGAAAATATGTGATGAAATGTGCTCATTTGTATGCTATTTCAGTACTTAATTTTTATATCCCTAATTTTTGCCTTATATTTATAATCTCATTTGCACTAGTTTATCTGAACCTATTTCAGATTGCTGGATATGTCTGTGACTGTTCTGATATTAGTGAAAGTTGGAGCTATTCTCAAATTGTCTTACTTTGAGGTTCTTGACTTGTAAATCTTAATCTTTGTTGCTGAAATTAATCTCTCAAAAATAAAGTAAAATCAATGAAAATAAAGGGCAAAAGTTACAGTACTTCATAAAGATGAAAAAGCTGGGATTTAAGCACTGAGATGGAGAAAATCTTTTCCAGGGCTTTATTGAACAGAATGCTATTAAAGCTAATTCCTCCTGGGATCAGAAATGAAAATCCGACATGAAGTGGAATATTTCTAGCTCACTGTTAAAACAGTACCTTGAGATTCCTTGGGCCTAGAAACTGATCCTGGTTTCTATGATCCTCTTGAATCCAGGCTGTCTGGGAGTAACATTAGTGTTCAAGTTACTTGAGTCATCTTACCAAATGTGAACTCCTCTGAGTACCTCACAGTTGCAATCGTAGTTCTTAGTTTTTCATCCTTTTAGTCTTTCTGTATCCTGACAGCAATTTGAGGACCATTTATAGCATAATTGTTACCCAGTTTCTCTTTATACATTGAAAAACACTAATTTCCTATCCATTATTTTTATTTTAAATATATGAAAAATTACTCTTTAAACAATATTTCCTCTTTTACTTTACACTTTCATCCAGTTCAATGCTTACTCTAAAATACATTATTTTGTGGGCCAAGGGGTTATTCCAGTCTTCTTCATTCCAGCTTCTTAATCAATGTCTTATTGATACCAAGCAAACACCTCTCTTCCTGTCTTTCACTTTATTAAGCATAAGAAACAACTTTCCAGTTTCTGCTCTTCATCAAAATAGTGAAGGTTGTTCTCTGGAGTCCAGCATTCAGGAAGGAGTCTCGCATCTGTGACAGAGAGTTTTTAATCTTCTGTCACTCTGAATCCACCTGTCAGTTTGTCCTGCAGGCAAATATATCATATAGATATATTGGTCAAAACTGCTTGCCTTCTTTGTTATTCATGGTTCCTTTCATTGCTTACCTTGTAATCATTCTCAGCCAGCCCATTAACTCTTGTGGTCACTTCTAGCACTTTTTTCTCTTTTTATTTTCCCCCACAGAGTGACTGCTTGGCTCTCTTTCATCTTTTCTCTGCTGAAGTTTTTTCAGTTACTGTTAATCAAATATGATAGTCTTTAGCTTATCTGTTCTAGGACACATTTACATTATCAAAATCCTTAATTTCTGAGGTCATTCTTAGTCTGTGGTTTTCACCATTTTATCTTTCTGATAGTTCCCCTCGTTTGAAGAAGTCCAGCTCCTTCCCTCCCAAAAGTAATAGCAGCATTGCATTAACAAGATACTTCAGCAAATGTCTAAGAAAGGCAATAAGCACCTGTGCATCTTCAGTGACTTCAGAGCCATTAAGACCTGGGGTTTTCTCAAGAGCCAGTACCCACCCCAAGTTTCCTTGACTCTTCAATGTAATAGTTAACATGGTAGCACCAGCTGGTATCAGTTCACACTGCTGCAGCTACTCACAGTGAATATACACAAGACGTCAAGGCTGGACATGTTGAGCTTTACTTACACTTTTATTTGTAAAATGCAATTCAGGATCCTATAGAGTTATACAGGCTAATTTATTCACATTTTAAATTGGCTGACACACACGATCTCAATGACAAAGTAATGTTCTTGAGGTTCTTATCTTTATGTTTAAAATGATTAGCAGTTCATTCCAAATAAAAATCTGCTGCAAACCGCACTGTAAGAAATTCTTTCTCAATTTACCTACCTCAGAGCTCAGCTCAATCAGCAAGAACACCACATTGTGTGGTATTTATTTTTTCTACTTAGCCATTGAGCTTAGTGTTTTTAAGTCCATAAAAGCTGGTTGTTCTATGTTTTGTGCAGAATGTGAGGTTTATTTCAGGCAGCATTTCTGTTGTTTCACTTAAGGAAATTAGATTTTGTTTCCATTTTTTCCCTGACTTTTGTTTTACCCATCAGAAATTTTCAAACATCCATATCATCTATTTTTGGTGACATTTCTCTGTTGCTCAACAACTAGTTTCCTGGCAATGTAACTTTTTACTCATATGAAGTAGATGTGCATTGATCAAATGTTCTTAATATGTTGCTAATTATTTCTGAATAGAATTTGAAAGCAGAAGTTTCAAATTACCCATATATATATATATATAAAAATATATGTTCAGAGTATACTGCTGAACTGTGGATAAATGTGTTCTATCTTCATCACGTCTTAATAATACAGTAAGGGAATACATAATGAATAAAGCACCCTTTAAAATGTCTGAAATATCTGTGCTATTTATTCCATATTCAGGAGGACTAGGCAGGAGAGAAGAGTGCCTAATTCATATTATGATGACACAGCCTATACTCCTGAAAGGTATTTTAATTTATATAGTAAAAATAGATAAAAAGTTGAGTAATAAATTTTTATGAAGCGTAGTTTAAAATTTCTAATTGGCCTAGACTAATGATATTTAAATTTACAGTGCACTTTATGCCATATTTCTCTAAATACAGAATAACTAATCTCCATAGTTTTAAGTACCTCATCTTCTTTGTAGCCCTTCATTAATTTGACTTTGGATTTTTTTAAGCATAATTCTTAACTTGAAACATTTTTTATTCATTAGGTGTGGGAGGAAAAGTGAGTAGTACAGAGGAGCTTAGGTACAACTGAAGGCTTTTTCTTCACTTAACTGCACCATAATTCTAGTGGCTAACCTTTTCGGTCACTAGGAGTGATTCTAGGGCAATTTAAAGTCCTCAATTGCGTTCTTTCAAAAATTTGAATAGCTTAAGAAGGTGTTCAGTTTTTAACATGTTGCTGCTCACATTGACTTCAGGACTAAACAAATGTCTTCAAATTGATTTTGTGCGTTTGCTGTACTAGGACCCAAAGTACTACTGTTCTTCCTAAATTTTGTTATGCATATAAATGTATCAAAGTGAACATAATATAACTAAAATCTGACATGTAATCTGAAAAGTTTTGGAATGTCTCTGGAAATAATTATTTGATAACCTTTCATGTTTAAAGAGCTCAGCCAAAAGAACAAGAGATCTGAAGAAAGTAGCAAATCAATGTTCCTCTCCCTCTTTACAATTAGATGTTTTATATTTTTCTGTCCATTTTTAAGTCAATGTCTGATTTCTGTCTACGCTATGGGAACAAGTAAAGCAGGGATTTTTTCCTAACTAATAGCAAGAAATTTTGTTTTTATTTGATTGCTATGAATAGATACAGTCATATTTTAGAGAAAATAAAGTGCACTGCAGTTTTAAACCCATATTTATGTATTTATGGTGTCTGTAATAGAGTAGTTTTACCAAAAAAATCTAATTTAAAATACTGATTAACTGGAGAGACTGGCTTCAGTTTCAAGGATAAGGATTATCAGGGAGGGTGTAAAGACATACCTGTCATTCTCCAGCAGTTTTCTAATTTATATTGGATGAAATCTAAATCTAATCTAAAACTTAATTAGATTAAACTAAAGTGACTTTCATCCAGCCATTGATCTGGCTATAAACCATGAAAAAAAAAAAAAAATACATTCTCCATATCATCCAATTTGATATAGAGGAAACAAGGGCAGCTGATTGACATTCACATATATGGCACCCCATATGGTTTTCCCTCAACATAATGACCAGGAGATATGGAGTTATTAAGCTGGTAAACATATTGCAAACCCTCAGAGACTGAAATATGAGAAGTCTGGGGAAAAGGGAGTCAAGCAAAAAATACTGCTGTGGTTCCCAGGGACAGATTCATGAAAACTCTTGGGTCAGTGTAGTCAAGCCATTAAAAGGTTTGTCCTTCAACCTATGGCCAGTATTTTCAGGACATATAAAGAAATATTTTTGTCCCAATTGATAATATAATGGTTCCTTGATATTTTCTGATATGGAAATCATTGAATAGTGTGAACATAGAATTTCCAAGGCTTTACCCTAGGCAACATCCTGAAAGTACAAAACTCCAGAGATTTAGTTGAAACTCCTTAACCAAATGGTGGATGATTTGTATCTAGTTTTAATATATTGGAGTAATGGCACATAAACAGTTTATCCCCTGGCTTCATAAAGCAGTTTTCTCCCCCATTATTTGTTTTCTCAGTGGTTCTTCTTAAGATAAAATACTTCTACATGTATTGTGTGTTGTCTTCAACTGATTTGCTGAAATGATGATGCAAAAGCTTGTGTAGCCCTTTTTCAGTACCTGGAATAATAATACCACTACAAAATTTAATTAGTTTTCATTGTTTGATCTGATTGAAATGAATTTTCTTCTGTTTCTTAAATAGCTGTAAGAACCCAACTATCCTAACAAATAGAAAAAAAAAAGATTAAAATTGGATTTGAAGTTAAAAGCAATATTTTAAACTATAAATGCATATAATCTTATTTTTTTAATGTTTTATCGCCACAATTACTTGTAAATTATTTCACAAACTCTATAGCCATTGAAAACATGAAGACATTTATATATTAAAGATAAGGGAATAATTAGTCTTAATGGAACTGAAATTCATGGCTAAACTGCTAAAAAGACTAGAGGTGAAATAAAGAAATTGTATCTGGAAAAAAATCCTATAATTTTCTTGGTGTTTGGTTTTGAAAAAATTGGTTTTCTTCATACCTGAGAGAAAATATGAAAGGTACAAAATTATTTGAAATAATTTGGAAATCTTCCCATTTTGTTGAGAAGTGGTCATATCACATGAATTAGACTGCTAATAATAATAATAATACTAATTTTTCAATAACATTTCTTTATTTTAACTGCATTGTAAAGGTGGTACAATGGTGCAAGTTCATGGGCAGATCATATAGTCAATGGTTCAGCTGAAAAATATGGGTAAGTAAAGAGTGAAGTGTTATAGATAAAACTAAAATGTATTTTTAATCTTTATAAGAGTTCATTTATAATTGTACCATATTTATTCCTAATAAATGTATTTTTCTTGATGTCTTTCTTTCTTTACTCAGAACTAGGGCACTTAGTTCTAGTCCTTTATCAGCGATTAAACTGTTTTATTCAGTTACAAATAGAAAAAGAACATTAATTATATTTGAACTATTTTTAAAACATGTTCTCACTGTTCAGGGCCGCTTTAATGAAAAAGGGCTTTTTTACTGATAATACCTGCCTACATTCACAATGTTGGGGAATGTGTCTTTGAGACCTAATACTTTTTACTTTTAGAAATAATCCCAGGTCTATCTGTCTAACCTATCTTTCTTTGTGATTGATGCATATCCCATGCAAAGTGCTGTGTGCCTTGCAATCTTTAGTTCTTCCCAGTTGTAGCTGGCTTCTGATCAAGAAAGCACAAAAATTTTCCTTGCTTTTAGTTCGTTGACTTTACTGCTTCCCCCTTAATTCCTTCTTGCTCTTGCAAGAATTTTATTTTTACTTGCTTCCTTTGTGAATGTGAACAGAGGAGAACATAAGTGACTGTTAAATTGAAACTGAAAAAAATTGATAAAACCCAGAATTAATCTGTCAATATTTTTATACAGGCTTTTCTCTTCTCTAGAGAGGAGGGACTTGTGAGGGTCTTTTGGTTAAACATTAGTGCAGTCGCAGAGACTTGAGACCATATATCTTCTTTAGCTTTTTGAACCACAGTTCATTGACTCTTCATGTTTAAGTGTACAGCAAGGGCCATCCTTATTGCTTGATCCTGGAAACTGCCCAAGCATACTGAAAATGAACAGCATTTAAAAAGGCTGAAAAGTGCTTAGTGCAACTAAAACTTTTGCTTTTGATTGTCACATGAAAGAGTCCTGGCTTACTTCTCTTTTTTTACTTTTAGTCCTGAATAGGTGCTAACATAGGTAAATATCAGGGGTAAATAAAAATAGACTTGTACCTTGAAAAATAAACTTATTTTTTACTATTCTCTGTCTCCATTTAAATTTACTTCCAAAAATATTTGGCAAAAGAAATAAAAGATGAAAACATTTGTTGTGAACCATTATGAGTTTTAAGTAAATCATAAGGCATAGAAAATACTTTAATAGAATAAAGACTACTGAAATGGATCAGATTCTGTTAAGATAAATGGATTTTGATAATGCCTTTAACAGAAATTGTATGGTATTTTGCTCATTTGTAATTTAAGAACTTAAAAGATAATCAAAGTCTTACATACCTCCTCCTGTTGGAATTACCTGGTTGAAATCCTGCTCTCATCAAGAGACAAAACTCTCTGTTTCAGAGAAGTCAGAATTAGAGGTCTGTTGCCAAAAGCTGAGAAGAGAAAAATGTAGCTGCAGTATGTATACACAATAACTGCACAGTTACAACTCTGGTTTTGTTAATTTGCTAATTAAATGTCTGCCATATTATTGGTGTTTAAAAATGTCACTGAAGAAAAAATAAGCCAACTATGTATACATGTGCCAAATAGAAATAGTTATATTTAAGATTTGAGGAAAAAATCCAAAAAAATCCTTCAAGAACCAAGTACTTTTCGTATTTTGCATTTAGTACTGCACTTTACAAAAGCATATTTAAGTATGTGCTTAGTTTTAAACCTACAATTACTTTAATTGATTAGTCTACAGTCTAGGTGCTCTGCTGAACTGCATTTGAACATTCAACCCTACTAGTAAAGTCTTCTTTTTCATTGCTTCCCTCTCAAGATTCCCTATGCATTTTCTTGTATACTACTGTGCTTCAGTCATGAAATACATGTTAATTAAAACCTGTGAATATTCCTGGTTTGGCTCATACATTATGATATAACATTCAAGTTGAGTAGGTAAAATATTGTGTTCTGAAATGGGAAAAACTGTGGAATAAATTTATAATATAAAGCTCAGAGTGTTACACATTGGAATATTTCCAGTACTTTTATGGAAGCTTAGATTATTATCTGGAGAGAATCACTGCAGTAGATTCAGTTATAAAACTGAGATAGGTGAAGGAGAGGATTTAATCTCTCATCTTTGAGAATCTTGAATTCCCAGTTTTTGAATCCTAATCAGCTTTATCATGATCTTCAGTGAGTCATCTCATGAACACAGAGATGCATATTCCTGCAGGGTGATTCTTTTATATGTGTCAATTGAGGGTCTGTATTAAAGAAGCTGATAGAAGTAGTTGGCAAAATACAAGACACTATATAAGACAACTGGCTATATAAGTGAAAATGTACATTGCAAGTACCAGAAGCAATAAATTCTTCAATTCACTAAATAAACCAGAAGCAAAAAACCAGATTTTTTTACAGTGTATTGGTTTGAAAACAAACCAGTGGGAGATAACAAGTCAAGATTAAAATTAAAAATAAGTGAAATAATACAAGGAAAAAGCACTGACAAAGTCAGATACAACCTAACACCCTGTTAGGGTGGTAGTAGCAGTCCAACTGAAGTAGTCCAGTTGAAGCGGTGATCCTGTGAAGGTCTAGTCTCCAGCTGAAGATCCAGTGGTAGCTCTCGTCCTCTGGGAACCCAGTAGACAGGGCTAGCTCAGACAGTTCCAAGGCCAGGTTATATCCAGATGGGAACACCTGGTTCCTCCCTCCTGGGCAGAGCATCCCACAATGGGATAAGTCCATGAGTCACACGGTGGGTCCCTGATGGCCCATTGCCTGCCATCCGAAGTGGGTCATTAGCAGGTGATAACAGCTAACGGCCCACAGCTGGTGGTAATAGAATACCTAACTACATCTATATTGCAACCTAGGACATACAGATAAAAAGGATATGAAATGCATATCATTTCAGTCTTAATTGTTCCAGGATTATTGATTTTATTGGTATTTGATTGTAATAGCTATTATAAACCTCTATTGCATCCATGGAATCATAAACTAATCTGGGTTGGAAAAAACATTGGAAAAAAACCCTGTATGCTCCAACTCTATATTTAAAGCAGGGCTTTTCTATTCCTCAGCAAATATATTAATGATGAAACATATTTTGGAAAGTAAATCTCAACAAGTATAGATAAATGTGCTTTTCTTAACCATTTTTATACTTGTACCATGCCATGTGTTAGCATGATTAGATATGTAACAACGGAGTCACCAAAGTGACTGCAGTGCCATGTCCAGTTACATGAGCAGGCTGTAAGCAACTGAATTTCTGTAGCTGTAGCAGAACGTAGGAATGTGGAGCACAACGTGTCTGGGATCATAGCAGAATTCTCTTCTTTGCTTAGCTGAGTCGGTAGAATAGTTCAGATGCTAGCATGTTACAGTTTAATCATGCCTGTCACTGGCATGGAGGTACACCAGTAATTATTATATATACACTACAGGGTAACATGCATGTGACTAGATCATATCAGTGGATGTATGCATGTGTGTATATGTGTGTTTGTGTGTGTGTATGTGTGTATATATGTTACATATATAGAAAACATTATGGAATATTACTGCAACAAAAATATCTTGCTTTACTTTTTTTTTAAGCCAGAATACCTAAAAGCTTTACATTCCTGTCTTTTAAAAACCATAGCAGCACATAATTTTATATTAAGTTCCTTTATGAGCATAGATGAGTTATTTGGTGAGATAACCTGTCACCAGTTTATCTTGATATTTGACAGTATATTTCTCCTTCCATTTATCATTCCAATATTTATGACTCAAATTTAAGTTTGCTTGGTACTAGAAATCTCAGTTGTTTGTAGACATGTTTATCTATGTTATGCTAACAGAGGATCTTGTGTCTGTGACTAAACAGCAAAGTTCCCATAGCTAGTAGAAGAATAATATGTCCAAGGATTGAAATCCAGCAGCCATCCACAGACACTGACAGGTATTGCCATTGTATATTAGCTGGAGTTTGAAATTATGATAACTAGAAAGTGTAGTGTTGTATTTTTCTTGTTCTGTGCTCAGTGTTTCTAGATTAAAAAGGTGCACTAGGAGCTGAATTGTAGTGTAGTGTAATCCTACAACAATTCTATTTTTATTTCTTCAGTTTTTTGTTACAATTAAAATGTAATGCTAAAATTGTGATTGGCATGATCTCATAGCTTGTACAGAGTAAAGAATTTAACATGGGCTTTCAAATAAATTGTTTTCAGTCATTTTGGGGAAAAAGTAAGTTCTATTTGTTTTTTAAGCTGTTAAAATTGCTTACTGTTGGAAAATGTTCATCTTTCATAAAGCTTTCTCTATACATGAGTCTAGATCAATAACTATAATAATTTGTTGAAAATAATTTTTATTTTTTAAGAAAAGTAACAAATCTGAAAAATTAAAAATCAGAAATTATTATTTTCTTCATTGGGAAAAGAGTTAACATTCGAAATTTCCAGTATATGTATATAGAACAATGAAGATAAATCTGTATATAAAATAAAATTTGGTAGCACCTTTGGTTAAGTACTGTAAAAACTAGAGTTTACAGTGGTACCTAAATAATACTAGATTCCAGTTCTAATATTTGATGGGTTTGGAATATGAAGTTATGCTGTGAATACCCACAGAGCTTTCTGTGTAGTGACTTACAGAGAGCTCAAACAGTGTCATAGAGATTGGCTTGCCTGGTTTAGAAGCAAGCACTGCTGTTCCTTTTCCTCAATGTACGGGAGAGTTATGCTTATCAGTCTTGCAGACTTTGACAAGCAAATAGGCCATCTACCATGCCTGTCTTCCCTAGCAAAGGTAGAAGGGTACTATAATAGGCAGTACTGAATGGAGGAGGTCATTATTTGACATTTCATTAACTGTATTTTCATAATGAGAAGTTAGCAAAGATAAACAGTGCTAGGGTACATTAAAATATCATATGGCTGTTGAATAGTTTAACTAAGACTACCGTATTTCCTTCTTTAAAAATTAGTACTTTGTATGATGATTTGTAATGACAAAAGAAGGAAGTTTAGTCTAGACAATTTGTAAGCATAAGTCTTTAAGAATGATATCTGAAAAGTTAGAAACTTCTGTTTTTAATTTAACTTCCTCCCATAATTATGGCTGGATTTTCATATTAATGCATACTTGCTTACACAGATTATGGAGGAGTTTCATTGCCCAAGCAGGTTATTTGAATGAGAGTATTTCTATAAAATGGATAGTTTCGGAAGACTGGGATCACATAGCACATGTGTTTACTGTTAAACAGATGAAATAATAAGTCAGGAAGAAGGTTAGACAGTAAAATTATTTTCTGAATTGTTCTTTATATGTGTATGATGTAAAACCACAAAGTGAAGCTCTCAAGTGGAAGACTGTGCACTTGAAACAGCCCTTCATGTGCTGCAGTGGCTATTGAGAGGATTGCAGCCTGTAGCCTGGAACCTGAGGGTGACAACTCAGTTTAACCTCAGGATTCAACTTAATCTTCAAATCCTTTAGTCTATAAAACAGCATTGCCAAAGCTTACAAAGTTTACCAAAAATCCACCCTCTCCTTCACTGCTGGGAACTCCTGGCTGTTTTTCCATTTGAAGTAAATGCCTGCTGCAGATTGTAGCAAACTGAATATTTATATTAGCTATTGAAATTTTGAGGCCTTTGTCTGTTAGCATAGTGGTTAGCTACACAGGCTCCATGATGTTATGCAGAACACAACACCTGCCCACTAAGCCATCAGTATTGATCCCAATGGTAGAAATGCCTCCGTCCTTCTAATTGGGCAATAGGTCAGACCCCCAACATCCTAAAAACTACTTTTTATACCTGTGGAGCTAAAGAGAATGAGGCCTTAAGAGTAACAAGTGGGAGCCTTAATTCTCATTAAATCTATATTGGAAGCATGTGCTTGCCACTCACCTGTTCCTCTGTATGTCCTACTGGCTGTTGGAAGGAAATAGAAATAGAATATGGAATCATACTCTTACCATATTGCCGATTCCAGCAGTCCTCCACTCACTGACAGACCCAAAAAAGTATCTGTGGGCTCATTAATTTTCTTAAATTGGAGGATAAACAAGATAAGGATGGGTTTTCCAGACCGTAATATTATTCTTCTTTGTAATTTTGTTGAATTTAGAAATACTTTTTCTCCAGATTTATTCCCATAGTCAAAGAATGTATTCTATGGTCATTTCTTGCCATCATGCACATGGCAGACACTTTTCTCACCTTCATAACACTGAAACCTCTCTTAAACAGTTACTTAAAACTAAACAACATTCCTATCAAAGCTAAGGTTGTGTTTCTCTGTCTGTCAACAATGTAAAGAAGCGAGACAGTGGATGTTTTTGCTGATGAAGCTTCCCATTCAGAAACAGAACTGATAGAAGAAGAAGTGAGGTAATTTTGTTGTGGTTTTGTGCCAGGCTCATTGTACTTTTCCTCCAGTCTTTAGTGCCTCAGCTTACAATTACCATTTATGTGTCTCGTTGTGGTGTGTTTGCTTGTTAGGAGCTTATAGATGTAGGTTCATGGTGTATGGTATTATTCTGAATTTGTCTGTGGCAATTCCTTCATATGCACTAGGAGTCCAATTGTGACCTTATGGAAGGCCTGAAAAGATATTGCTTCTAATGAATGTTTTATAAACACATTCAGCAAAGTTAGCCACTATACTGTTTTTCAATTCTTTTAGAAATAAAATGCTGTTACTAACGTAAAACTCTATAATGAGGCTGTGGTATGTCTCTCTCTTTTTTGATACTAATTAAAATTTGACTTCTTGTTTCACTTAATCACCATCGAGCCACTCATTGTATTAACTGACTTCATTGTAAAATGCATGACTTCGCTCAAGGAAAAGTCCTGAAGGGTACACATTCCCCATTTGTATTCTGTATTTGTTCAGTTACTCAAGGAGAGCTGGGAGGAGTGTGATTTTAATAAATAACTCCATTAGGGTATGGATTTTACTTTTTAAATTGTCTTGATTTAATGTATTTGAAGATATTGCTAGCAAATATTACTCATTGAAAACAGACCAATTACATTGTGAAAAAAGGTGGGGCTTGATTAACTTCTGAAAGTAATAGCCTGATAATTTGCCTAAAATAGTAGCAGATATGACTGCTTGATCAAGAAATTCACTTTTACTCAGTCTAATTTCTCCCCATTGTATCTCTAACAATAACTGTGTTCACTGCTGTTTTGGTACAGTTCTGTAGGCTGTGGGTTAAAAGAACTTTTTAATTACAAACCAATTTTTTGTCTAGTTGTTGGAACATCTGTAAGTACCAATGATGTAGATTTTCAACCGGTTACAGTCTGAGGACCACGTATGAATCTATCACTATAGCTTAGCCTATATTATGACAGACATCCCAAGTCTAATAACAGTTAACAGTGCTACATGGTAATTATAACATCTATAATGTGGACTACATCCTACAAACAAGAGTGCTACCTCTGGAGATAATGCAATCTGTAAAAATCTGTTCACATGAGGAATAATGCACAATTAAACTGCGCAATTATGTCAGCTACTCTTTTATTCCCAGGTTGATATATTAATTGACAAAATAACAATATTGTAACCCAGAAATTGTCAGGAAACAGACTATTGCATGGATAGTCATTACTGAGACACTGGAAACATTTCAGCCCATTTAGCAAGAGTATGGAGCAAGTCAAATCATACGTGTAAAAAAGCTGTATGTTACGAAGAAGTTATCTCAGAAAATTTGCTCCCACTAAAAATGTATATAACAAAATGACTTGCTCCAAACCAGTATCATGCAGCATATTTTATAATTAATAGAAAGGTGAAAGTTCAACTGAGCTGCTTTTTGACTAACATTACAGGAATTGTGAAGCAGCAGATAGACAGCCATATCAAAGATCCAGATCAACAGAGCAACGTCCTGTGCTAGAGCGGACCAACTCCCGCTCCCGATCCACAGAGCGTCCTGACTCAAACCTCATCAGGTCGATGCCTTCATTAATGACTGGAAGATCTGCCCCTCCTTCACCTGCCTTACCGAGGTGAAACAGACAAATCAATCAGACTAAATCCCTTCTGCCCCACCAGCTCACCATTTTATTTTCCCAGTAGCTAATTGATACCGCCTCATCCCTAGCTGATCACTAGCAATAGATACTAACCCTTTCAGTGTGAACACACTATTTATATTCTGCTCTGGATATAATGGTGTGGCTACCATTGCAAATTGCTTGCTAACAGTATTTAACTACATTTGTTTATGATTTCTCATTTGTCAGGAATCCTGGATGGTTTCCACATAATGCACCTCATAACTATCATGTTCTTCTCTTACAGAATGAGAAATTATTTGTGTTCATCAGACATTGCTTATGGAGCAACCATCATAACATCAAATGAAACTATTTTTTTAAAAAAAAAGTTTCTTTAGATGCACTGTACTAACTTTGTCTATTATTTGTCATTTTAACCACCATCTTCTCTGACTACATTTTACTGTGCCATAGTCTGTATTGTTCCTGTTTGAGTACCCCTGATTGATATTTTGAGGATTTCTATACATTATTCGTAGCTTGAACAACCATAATACAATAAAAAAATGAGCACATTTTGGTCCAGATAATGTTCAGGAAAGCCTCTCTTTATTTTAGAACTGCAGAATACATTCTTTTGTTTTCTGGAAGTTACAATTAGTATCATCAAATCCCCAGTGAGAGCTGAGCCAAATATCAACGTCTTTCCTCAGTTTATTAGCTTGTTTAGACAAATCCATGTAATCTCATTGCCACTCAAAGGTAATTTAAGAAAATACAAGCTGAGTAAAGATAATTGAATTTGACTTGTGAATAAATTTATGTGTACATGGCTATTATATCCATATGCACATGAATATGCACACAACACATTTTCTGTCTTGACTGTGTGAACAAGCATCTTATGGAAGCAGCTTATTGAAGCATCTTCAGCCTTAGTTTGGCTTCCTTTATATGGAGAGATTTCTCTTTTTAATCAGGTCTTTTTCTGAAAAGAGATAATAGTTTCCCTCCGGGACTGCAAGGGTCCCAAGTGACGTAAAGTTTTATTTAGTCGTGTTATCAGTTCTTGATGATGTTTAAGAATGAAATTGTCATTTAATGGTTGTGGTTTGTTTTGATATGTGTCTCATAGGTCACATCCTCGAACTGGGTCTGTCCAGACAAGTCCATCAAGTACTCCAGTAGTAGGGCGAAGGGGCAGGCAGTTACCGCAGCTCCCACCAAAGGGGACGTTGGAGAGAAGTAAGTGTATGGTTTTCTCCGTGATGCTGCTACCAAACTGCTTATGAAGGTTGATTATTATTTTTCTTTTGCCATTACAGTTGAAATCGCTTGAGTTTTTGTGTACAGAATCAGGATTTGGTAGTGGTATTGCATTTTGTACTGTGTTTTCTTCTATTATGTTTTAATATCTAGAACATTCTTGGCTGAAATGAATAATCAGCAGTATAATGCACATGAAACGAGGTGGACTATTAGCATGATCCTGTTCCTTTTGAACTCAGTAGATGCTTTGTCATTGACTTCAACAGGCACAGGAAATGATCCATAGTATATTGTCTAGTGACAAAATTCTGGCTCCTTTGGGAGTGAGGAACCTAGTTGATCACTTGTGGGTTCACATGGAGTGTATTACAGATTGCTAATACTAAACATCTGCATCTTGAAAAAGAAGAGCAAGAAGACAGGAAATAATCTTTAAAATAGGAAAGGTCAGAAAGATATTTCATTATTCACATTTTCCTGGTACTGTAATTTTGCTTATCTTAATGTCTATTAAAAGCACTGGTTGATGGAGACATTTTCCGAAATATTTAGAAACAAAGGTATATAAATCCATTTTTGATAGCAAATACATTTGCTAGCAAACCCTTCCGTTTCTAGTAACTAGATGTGCCATGCAAAATCAGTCTAAGTGGCCATATACACTCCTTTTTTAAAATCCTTCTGAACATGTATATTATATCTTTTAAAAAATTGTTATTTTTAACCCCTGTGCTTTGGTTCCTTTTTTTTTGTTGTTGTTTTTTTTGTTTGTTTTGTTTTCGTGACTTTCCGTAGACAATGGAGACAAGGAGATAGAATCTTTTGAAGGTCTGTACATAAAGAAGGGCTTGTTTTTCACCTGGAAGCCTTTTTCAGAGGCTGTATAGGGAAAAACAAACCCAACTGCAATTGATATTACTTGATAGCACAGACATAGTCAGAATTATTGTTATAATGATTTAGTCTTTATTTTTAGACCTGTGGCGCATCAATTTTACAGGATTCTACATGAAAAAAAGACAATATAAATAATACTATCTAAATATAATTGTCATTAGAAAAGTACTTAGACACGTACCCATTTTTAAAGACCAAGAATTTACCCTAGGGTAAATAAGAGCATTTCAGCAATATGTGTACATTTCCAGGATTAGCAGATATACAGGCACACGTTTAAATATAAGCACTTAAGGCTATTTGACAGGTTTAATGTTAGCCATACATTTTATCAGAATAAGTTTTTATTGCAAATATGTTATAGTGTGACATATTTTCTGAATTAGTAGGTAATTTTCAAATATTATATGGACAAAATTTAATTGAATTAAAATAGTCTTTCAAGAAGTTACAATATTTTTGCTTAAAATTCAATCCCTTTATATTTTATAGTATTAAAACCATTTAATTTACTTAATAGCAAGCCACAAGATATCAATTGCAGTCCTTGGTATACCACTGAGGGTCTTTATGTAGAATTACTGTGTTTGTCTCATCAGACTTTTTAATTTAGTATTTCCAGTGTTTACAGTATTTATTTCCATTTGGAAACAATACCTCATGAATAGAAAACTCTTGTTTTCTCAGATCATCAGTCTATTATATTATTTTTTTGTTGTCTTATGTGTTGTGAATTGCTTATATGAAATACAGTTTAGATATTCCAGGAAATAATCACATCTGATCACATGATGTTTGCTGTCATCGTTGTATATGCTTTTATGTTTTACTATTCTTCCCTGCTCTTTGCTTAGTATATCTATTTAGACTGTGAGTTCCTTAGAGCAGCAATTGTGAAGTAATGCATATTTTTACTGTGTTTGATTAGAGAGGGTAGCAGTCTTATTATTTACATCATAGGTTCTATAGAGAGAAATGTAATAAATACAATAAAACAATTATTTTTTATAGGAGTGCTAGAATTGTTTCCTCTGGTAAGTACTGCTGGGACTTGAGGAACTCTGGTTTTACTCAAAAACTGAGTAATATTTTCCTTTACCTTTGTCTTTTGGAAAATCTAGGTTGTGGAAAATTGCCACATCCACAGATGTTGATGTTCTAATATACAGTCATCATCAGTGACTTGAGATACAGTAACTAGACACATCTCATATTGAATTTACACATATAAAGATGGTAAACACTCTCAAAAACCTAATCCATAGATACAGTTTTCATAGAGTATTCTATGAAATTTTCTGTCATGGATTAAGAGCTCATATTCTAACACCAATAGAGCTCTCCTTTGAGGCTTTTTCTATCCTTTTTTAGGATTTTCTAATCATTTTCTTTGAAGGGAGTAATAATTTTCTTTAAAAAGAATAGTGCTCTGCAAGAACAGCAGATTACCTAACTTCATTCAGTGACAGAATGTAATTAGGATTAATAGCAGTCTTTTTACTGTGGAGAATTGAATTTTATGGAAAGTTATTTTCAGCAAATGGAGTACCAGTTACGAAAACTGAAATTTATTACAATCGGAAACACTGACTATCATAGAAGGAGTTTATGTTATTATTTAACAAATACAGCATCAACTAAACCTGAAAGTTTTGTCAATATTTGAGTAGGTTTCAATGTGTTTTTTTAAGCCCCGGAGATAATCAAAACGTGACTGTGTTGTTGGGAAGGCTATATGACCATAGTGAAAAATATTATCACAGATTATCCTTTCTGGTCCTACAGAAAACATGACTCAAATGAGAGAGGTGTTTCTATATTGCCTGGAAATGTGTGGTGGAGGTTAAGCTGTATGTATTTTGAAACCAAAGATTTTATTAGTGTCTAGATTGAGTTAAAATCAAACTGATAAAAAAAGTTAGTAAAAGATAGCTTACACACAACCATGAATTGGAAGTCATCTCAGCTTTGTAAAAGAGAAAAGAAAAAAGGAAAAATTTATCGGTTACTGACTCCTACAGTGGTCTCATTTAGTCTGCATACATTTGAATAATCTCTATTTCTTACAAGGTTGAAACTGCACACCTTTTCTTTAAATGTAGTAGAAATGCCAGAACTCAAATAGAGAGAAGGGAGTAATTTGCTGTTGGAAATATTTTTTTGTTATAGGTTGGCACTCCCTAGAATGTGGAATATGGTGTGCTTATGGCTGTGTGACAAGAAATGGAAGGGAAGGAATATACAGGGAAAAAAACCAACCCTCTGGGTAATTGCTTTCCAAGTTAGGATCAGAATTAAAATACATTGATTTGAGTTAGATTTAGATCCGTGAACTGTGTTATGTGGTTGGGAGTTTTTGCTCCAGGACATGTAGGTGCCTCTTGAATATTTTATTTCAAAATAGCCCAAGAGTTTTGCTTTTAAGAAAGGTACCTGGGATTAGCTAAGGAGGACCATTCCTATCTGTAATGTATTGACCCAAACATATTTTTATCAGTGTCCCACATGCTCAGAAGAACATACAATATCCTTAGTTATGTTGCATTTACAGCCTTTTATGGTCATGAGATTTTTGCTAATTTCTTACCTTTTCACTGCTGTGTTGCTTTCAGTATCATATTTCCCTGTACTGAAGAAAGACTGGGTATTTCTGAAAAGCATATGATTATCTTATCTACCCAGGGTATACCTTAGCATCTAGGCAGTTTGTATTTCGCTTTAGACTTTATTAGGTTAGTATATTTTCATGTTAGGTGGCTAGAAAATTGTTCTGAAAAGATGTCTGAGACCACATAAGGTTTTACCAAATTTTCACTACTGAAATGCCAGAAGATTTTTTTTCAGTAAAACTTTTGCTTGTATATTTTTAAATTATGCTAGAGATAGGTGGAGATACCCTGTTTAAGTGAATATTTGTAGAAAAACAGTATTTTTAAATTGAACTTGGTTTTAGTGCTGAAATGTCGATTGTACTCTTCAGTGTTCTGTATTTTTTGTGCTATCGACAAGAAGTGAGTATTGCAGTATTTATAGTTCTTAAGGGTTAAACATGATTTTTTTCATTTATATGTGGCTATAATGTATTTCTTTGTTCTTACTTGCCTTGGCAGAAGGATGAAATCACTGACTCTTTGCTGCTAATTAGAATGGAACACCATAAAGTGAAAGTATTCAGTATTCACCCTTTCAGTTCATTGTTAATTATTAATCAGAGAGAGAGTATTTTTTCCTAATATAGATTTTTACTTTTCCTTCTCATAATAAACATATCTCTTTCTTTCTTCTTTCCACAAAAAAAAGAAATCCCCCAACCATCTGCCCAACCATAAAAACTAGAAAATCATGTTAGGCCAAACAGATGTAATAAAAACTTAAAATCTGGAAATGAAGTTCTCAGAAATTTAACAAATAAGTAGAGCTCAGTAAGGATTTGCCCTTCTATTTATGCTCTATGGTACAGACTTTAATTATACAATCTCCTAATAATCTTGTGTCTTGGGAAAGTTATTTCAGAGCCTGTTAAGGCTTGACATTAATGCTGATTAACTACCCTCTCTTAACTTCAGGTGTGGCTAATCTTTTTCCAGAATAAAATTAGATGTGAATGGAATTAACAGGAATACTTGATTAGGTTTAATCAGGGATAGCTATCAACCAGTTTTTATAACTCTCAGATGCAGTCTCAGATCTCCAAAAACGACAGCTGTATAGTGACAATGTACTGTTGCAACTCCTGCAGTCTGGAATGGAAGCTACGAGATATTCTGATGTTAGGAAAACACAGACACTATTGACAGAAGTACATGCTGTTTATTTAAAAATGTTTTATCATTCAGAACACAAGTTCTTTAAATGAGATATAGTTTTGCAAAATGAAAAGGAATTTTATTGTGTGCTTTCCAGAGCCTTACCTTCGTTTGATGGGAGACAGAGAAAGATGGTAAAAATACAATTGCAGAGAACTTGTATTAAGACTGGTCATGATTCTATCATACTCTATCAGCCATGATTTTGTGGGATTTTAAAAATACATGGCATATGGGTATTTTGTTTTATAAAAATGATTTATCATGTATAAAGTATGGGATAGGAGCTTAGATTACCTTCAGCTTGGCTACGAACTTGATGACTTAGGCAAACATAGCAGTCTAAAAAATGAACGTACATAGCTTTGCACCCATCCTTTGTTTGTGTGGATATTTCTGTAGTACTGGCTGTATGTTGCTAGAAACATTCATGCCTGCACAGTGTAATTTGCATTTTGTGTGCTTGACAGCAAAGTAAACAGAATAGGTTAGCTAACATCAGTAACAAGCCTTCCTTAGGATGCTTCCTGAATCTACTGTGGGGTTTTGATTTCAACTAGGAATTTGCAAAAATACACTTTTGGGTTTTAATTGTGGATGTGTAGTTCACTCTCCTGAGAGACGGCAGATTCCTCAGCCTTTGAAAAACATTAAAATATTTTATTTGCATTGGTACAATTTCCATAGAAAAACTTGAACACACCTATAACCTGGAGTTTAAAGTGCCTACTTGAAATGTTCTGACCTTTCAAGGGAAGTCATAGATTGTAATTTTCTCTTGGATTGGCAAAAGGAGAAATTAAACATCTTTATGAAATTTGAAGATTTTACTGTCTAGGTCCAAGACTTCAAAGGGCATAAAAGAAAATGACTGAGAAGTCATACAGCTGTGCTCATGACAGCCATTGTTCGTTATCTTTCAGGGTACCAACATGCCAAAAACATTTTAATTCAATTCTTCTGAAATTGATTTTTTTAGAGTCTTAGGCACATCTTTTATATATTTTTTTCTGTGAGCGAAGGTTGACTGTATAGATGATATCCTTGCTGAATATTTTAATTGGACTTTTCAGTGTCATGATTTCAATGGCTTTTAAATGTCATGGTTTTATCACAGAATTGTAGAGCAGAAATCTAAGAAGAGATTAATTTCCATTGCACTGGTTTGATTATAGCCTGAATTTCTCTATTAACAATAACCTGGTAGAACAAGTAATTTTAAAATTACTATTACCTGCAAGCCAAACCTGAAGTCAAGTAATTCGATGAGCTATTTAATTGCACATAAACATACTCAAGTAATGAGAGAACTAGAGAGAATTCTGGGAACAGAGAACATGAAAAATCGATAAGCAATCAACATCTGAACCTTGAAAAACTACACTATATTGCCTCACATCAAAGCTGTTTAATAAATAACTGTCATTTAAATTAAAGCAGGCACTTGGTATATCAGTTATTGTTTGACACTCTTCAATATCATTAGTGTTGTTACCCTCATAAGCTTTTCAAAAAAGAAAGTTGTGTCTCTTTATTAATGATATTAAAAATATATTTGTGTTTCTCATCATTAATGATATTTTCTATTACTGAAATAGTTGTTCCCAACTATTTCAGTATTCTCTATTATTTAAATATGCTCTAGGCAACTGTAGATACTGGTGGAAAAGTGTCTTTCTTTCTGCATTCTAACTACTCTGAAATCCAGGTAAAAAGCATATTATATGGCAAATTGAGGATATTTTTTTTCCAAGCTGAAAAAGCATTTCCTTTTTTCTTCTGCACTTTTTAAGGTACTGGGTATGTCCACTAGCTTATGATTTACATACAATTTTATATAGACTGTTTGAGAATGGAGGCTTGGACTTTATTCCTAGGAAAACTAAATCAAAAACAAGCAGAAGATTTAAACTAATTATCTACCAATATCTGTCTGTTTTCTCTACTTTGGTACTTATTGTCTGCTTTCCAATGCTTAAAAATTTAATAAAAAAGTGGCAACAAGGAACATTAAGGGCTGCATATGAGCATCATTACTTGTAGACAGATTTCATTCGAGTAAACTAGAGATATAAATGAAAAATAGCATAACAATTTATTTGATCTTTGATTTGCTAAAAAGATAAAGTCTTTCTGCCACAGACTGAGGGTTTGTATGTTATTGTGAATGTCTTTTCTTTGATGTTTGTCTTTTATTTGAACAGCTTGTAACAAAGCATGCATGTTTTTGTCTTGCTTTTTTCCCCTCTGTCATACCTTGCTTATACAAATGCAGCAGGAGACGAAGAAAACAAGCGTACTGGAGTTCAGGAGTCAGAGGTCGAGGCAGGTCTGTCTGACCACAAGTGCCTATCTCCTTTAGATATGTTTTCCCCTGTGTATATAGGGAAGCTTTACCAGCAAGCTTGTAAATATATTAAAAATAAAAACCCAAAGAATATTTATATTATTTCACAAAAGAAAAACACAAACAAAGTCATTGTAACATAGTTTATTTGCCGGTTTAATGCTTGAAATAATTCAATATGAAAAAGAATACCCAACTATTTTACTCTTTTTATTTTTTTATGAAAATACTCAGTCATTATGCTCAAGTAATAGACTTGGCAGATCTGGGTGGATACTTCTTAGATGTGGTACACTGTACTTAGCATTGATAATTTTTACAAGCAGGGAAGTAAATTCTTTTTTATCATGACAATTTTTTTCCCCTTAGTTTCCGTAAGCAGACTGATGCTGGACAAAAGTAGTAGGCAACTGCATTACATAGAGTTACTTTGATTATTTTGTATAATGTCCTTCATCCTGCTTGGAAGACAATTCATTTGGTAGTGTGATGACAACTGATAGCTCATGATCAAATCAATCAGATGCAAATACTTTTTTCAACTCAAATACCATGTGATTAAAACATAAAACTTTAACTTTTAGTTTCAGGAAACAGCCTGTACAGGTTCAAAGATATGCAGAGATCTAAAGATTTCTTTTCAATAATTTCTCTGTTCTTCAGTTTCTTTTTCAAAGGAGGAATCATAAATGCATACATTTGCATTTACATGCCTTGTTGATAAGTTAAATTCTGTTGTCCATAATTAATTGTTAATAATTGCCGAAAGTGGTGGAAGTGTGGTGCAAAAAAAAAAAAAAAAAAAATGAGCTGAGCAAGAAACACATTTAGCACTAGCTGATAGGAAAAATTACTAGCATACAAATGTATGCCCAAAATGCTAAATGCTGCTTTAAAGTGTAAGTGCCTTAACCCTGTGCCCTGAATCTTATTCCCATTGTTATTTAACAGAAGAAAATATGGATTACTATTTTCTTGTACAAAAACAAGTCAGGAATAATTGCTGCGACAGGGCTCATTAGTTGTTCAAAACTCTGGATGCTATAGTCATATCATTATTTCAGAGGTGGAAAAAGTTTTTACTTTTTTTTAAATTTTAGTTCTCTCTTAGGCATCCAAAGTTATTTTAGCATCTTTGCCTTCGCGTTTTTCGTTATAATGCAGTTCACCTTTTTATTGCTTTTGTTATGGTTCTGTCTCTGTGGTGTTCAGTGGTGTGTGTATTGTATGTTCTTCACTGTGTGTTTTGTAGTAACTCAAGTGTAGTGCATGGATTTTTGCTCACATAGCTTGCAACATATTTGTGTGTGCTTATAGTTACATTGTTCATCATATTAGCTATTCCAATTGTTAATCTTCATTGTCTGTTTTTAATGTTGTAAAGACTGTGAGGAAAAACATCAAACCCCACCTGTTAATGGGCGAAAAGGCAAGTTGATTATGATATTGCTTTTGAATTATGGGTGCTTGAGAAATTTCATTTCTTTTGTGCTGCATGTATGTGTGTTGCTTAGTTCTATTAGCTCAAAATTAGTAAATTCACATATGTTCAATTTCAGTGTGTTGTTTCACTTCCTGAGTATAATTATTTTCAACTATGGTTTAAAATTATTTCTTGGAATCAAAGCTCCGTATTTTTATATTTTTACAGCTAACTGTAGTACTGAAGATGTAGGTTACACTAGGCAGATAGGGAATCCTGTTGGCTATGTAGAGATAAGGGGGTAGTTTCTGTATTTTGTCTCATTTTGGAATTCCTAGTCTGCCTTGCTCTAAGAGGCCAAGTACGATTTGCAGGCACCTGCAAAATTGCATTGTCTTCCACTTTTTACTAGGTCTATATTCTTTTACATTGCTTGGCTATATATTTTACAAGCTTGGCACATTTTAATGTGACTAGCAAAACCCAATGATTTTAATTATCATATACTGGTAGAGAAAAGCTTATGTTATTAGCAATCATTTCTATTGTCTAGTTTGTATTATGTTTGATGTTCTCTTTCAAATGCTGTAGAAATAGGCTTAATTCAAAGTACTGAAATGTTAACATGGAGATTTAGGCTTCTTATCTAAAAAATAGAACAAGAAAGTTGCAATGAACAACCACAGCTTACTTTGAAGTGTTATTCGAGTTCATACTTGAAATTGCTTTGATAATTTTGAAGAAATATGCTGCTACTTTTCCATGTACTTCTAAGACCTTACTACATTTAGACTTTGTGTCATTGATGTCTTCTGCCAGTGAATGAAATATTAACTAGGTAGTGTCTTGGATTTATTAAAATTTGGGTATTCACTCTTACCATCTCTACCAGGAACCTACATGGGGTATAGGCCCAGTTACATTCTTGTGGACCATTCCTAGCTGTCTATTCCCTAAAGCAATTTAGCAGAGGTAGTACAGCTATCAGGAGAGCAGAGACTCTGTTTTGCCTGTGCTAGTTCATTGTTTGGGAAGGAAAACCACACTGTTTTAAATATGTCTCTTATTATCCAGTGTAGGCAAGACCACATGATATGCCTTTGCAGAGAAGATGCCATTTCACCAGCCTGTCAGAGCAGTGCAAAGGGTCACCTTGTGTGCTCTGATGGCTGTGCTGGCATAGTCCTGAAAGAATTCAAATGCTGGGAGTCTGCTTATGAAACTGTAATCCATGCTACTTACCAGAGAGTTCAGTGTCATACTTCTATGATCTAAATTGCAGTCATAGTAAAGTTGGAGGCATTTGCCACTGACTTTACAAAGCTAAGAAAGCAACAAGGAGTGATTTAGTCAGACTAAAGTTGATTTTGTTCGTGGTTTATCTTCCACTACTTCAACAAACCAACATTTTATACACTTACAGAGCCTGAAAGATGTACATTGCACAATAAACTAAATACTACTAAGCTGTATTTAAGGTAGTTTTTTTCATACTTTCATTAAGTTCTCTATAGTGTCCATTTTATGTTTAGAAGTTTCTTCTGCAGAGGTCTTATACTCCAAAAGAATGATCAGTGCCTAATATTCAATTTCAAATATTTATTACCAAAAGTGTTATCCCTTTCCAATTTTCCTCAGGTCTTTTACATTTCTCATTTATGTATTTTGTATGGCATCTTTTGATAGTTTGAGTTTTTGAGAAAAGTATCCAGGTAATTCTGCCCTTTACTATCTTGATTTGGGGTGCATAGAAGATGATGCAGTTGCCAAAGCAAAATTTTAAGTGTTTCATATTCCCTCACTCTTTAGAATATTTTGTAGGATTATACCAAAGGTTTGTCTATATTACAGGAATCAGGAATGCTTTCCAGTTCTCATGTCCCACACTGAGAAGTGTCTGGAACATACTTGTGTCTTGAGTTTATATAAAGACTTCCCTATATACTTCCAGCTCTCTGAGTCCTGCCCTTTCAGTGCACTCTGGTCTCCACGTGCACAGGAGCCCCACCACTCTGTGAGCACTCTGGATGCCTGAAGGAATAGATCTGAAAGTATGTGTATTCCATATCTGTTGCACAGTTTAGACCCAATCTAAGGAATTTAGGTGACTGAAGGGCAAACTAGGCAGAATAAAAGCACTCCAGTCAAAGAAGTGATGACAGATGGACCTGCTTAACTGACTTGCAGAGGTAGTGTACAAATACACTGTTTTGAAAAACAAGCATGTTCCTGTCATGCCAGAGGGCACTGTAATACTGATGGCTGACCCAAGAATCTTCTTCCATCTAAGACCATTTGGATTTGTGGAAATGGGGCCCACACTGTGCCTGAACTACTGAACATGACTGCTGTGAGTCTCCTGTGTTAATCTGGCTCACTGACTCTAGACCTCACTGAGACCACAACAGCTACTGAATTTTGCATGATAAATTATACTGAATGAGTTTTATGTGTGCTGTGAGAATACTTAACATATTCCTATATGAGTTATGAGCACCTGAAGAAATATGACATTTTAAATTCTCGTTCAAGCAAAGTAAAGTTTAAATAAAGTATAGACCTATTCAGATTATGCTTGTGGTAGGCAGGCACATAACTGCAACCTGCACGCTGGGAAAAGAGTGAAATTTAAAAAAAAACACAGCACAAACTAGTCAAAGTAAAGTACCAGTAAGATGCTCCAGCATGAAGGACCTACATGCTGTTGAAATTCCTTATCACATAGGTGGCTATTTTACAAATTTAACTCTAAAACTACCAGGGAAATATTACAGATGAGGAAGAGTATAGCTACTAACTTGTCCATAAATACCTTCAAATTGAACTTATAAAAAGTTTGACTTTGCACCTTTCAAAACTATATCACAATACCATGTAGCCTTTCTAAGACTGGTATGTGACAATGGGATGTCATTTTGTCTGCTAGTCAAACAAAGTTTGGTTACTAATCTAATGTTGCAGAAGTAATGCAGAAAAATAAAACAGGCATTTTGGTGTGGACAGTATTTGCATGTAAAGATGCATGTAGAATTTGCGTGTAAAATTGAGCAATAAGAAAACATTTTATTAAATAGTAGTAATTGATATTCAGAAAAACCTAGAGCTTTATGAAGAAAAAAATCTATATTTTTTCATCTTTAAGTCATTTATTGTATTTTCTTTATTGGTTGGTATTAGTGCTTGAAACTGCTAGCTTAGTTTCAGAACCCTTTTGTGAACAGAATGATTTTTTAACAGCTTAGAATGGTACCAATGTTAGCTCCAATCTTAGCTGCATTTAAGAAGGGTAGATTGCTTGCAGAGCTTTTGTGTGTGTGTGTGTGTTTGTGAGAGATATATAAACATATAGTAAAAAATTATCTTTCTGCTTAGAAAATGGTTGAAGACTTGCTATAGGATTGCACCTTTCAAAATAAATAAAAAGTCACATGGAAAAAGAAATCCCAAACCCTATATCAAACTAAACCTTACCTTCTGCATTCTACAGAGTGAATTTGTAGGCTGTTCACATTTCCTTGCATGCACAGAGTATTCCCTGACACTCAGGGAATGGAAATGCAAACTGAGGAGACGCTGTGGAAGAGAGGCGTAGAGCAGAAGCTTGTACTTTGCTCCACGTTTATTTTGGACATTACTTGTAATTTTCTTTGCTTGAATTAATTATTCATTAAGTTCTGTAGATGTTTTGATTTTGCTTGTGTTTACCTGTTGCAGCAGTATGAGGATAGCCATACCAGCCCTGACTAAAAATCCATCTAGTCCATGTCTGGTGTTCAGTAGGCCAGGTATGGATCTGGGGGAAAGGGATAGAAGTAGGACAAGTGTGTAGTACAGCTTATCCAGGGTGCTGGATCCCCAGTCTCCTATCACTTGAATCTACATGAACAGCAATGGTATCTTTGCATGGTGGCTTCATCTCCCTCATAGGTTTTCTGCACTGTTTCTTCCTTTTTAAATCAGTCCTGCCAAAGCAAACCCGAGGTGCTTATCTAACCAAGAACATTCTTCCCAGATGTTCCAGGGATGTGGGTAACAGGCTTGCTCTGCCGCACCCATCTCACACAGCCCGGCGTGTTTCAGGCACATAACCAGAAGAGGGAGCAAAACTGCCATATTTTAAAAACGTGAAAAATACGAAACAAGTAAATCCTTCCCATGCTCCAATGGTAGTGCAAAAAAGCCTTGATAGTGGCTTACACATAGTATGTTTATTTCGTGTTATTTAAGTATACTTTACTAAATAATAATGTACACTTTTAATGTACCATTAACTAACTGTCTTTTCTTCTTAGCAATTTGGAGTATTAAATTTTTTCTCGTATCTCTTCATGTTTTGCATCTCTAGTATATTTATAAAAGTAGCAACCTGATACTCTGACTTTTAGCCAAAGGTAGGCTATGACTTAACTGATTATTATTTCAACAAGTGCTCTCTCAGACCTTGCTTGAGTATATCTACAATTTTTCATAAAGATAAGCAATAGAAGATTACAACCAATTTATTCCCCATGTAGAGAAATACACTAATAAAACCTTTTAAATATAAATTTAAAATACAATTGATGGAATTTTCAAGTGCAGAGTATGATGAGAAGAGATTGCTACTGGACTAGACTTAAGTGATTTACAACTACAAATAATTAATATAGACTTGGAGTCAACTTGAAGAAAACATTTCTGGAGGAAGGAATAACCTACAGTGCAGTATCATATTTGAATACCAATAACAATAATATAAAATTTATATATGTTGCAGTATGTTATATTACTTACCTGATGATATATATTAAAATTCGTTTCATGTATTCCAACTGCAGCCTCAGGAAATAAAGCTCAGGGTTTGGGGTTTTGGGGGTTTTTTTCTTGTTTTTTCTTTACTTTGCAGAATGTGGATGTAGTTCAGTATAGAAAATCAAAACAATAAATAACTAAGATATGTCAGAAATGTTATTGGAACACTGTATTCATTAAAACCCATGATATAAGGCACTTATGAACAATTTCTTTATTTTAAAATTTTATAACATTTCTTGGCATTCATTTGTTGATTCGGCACTAAGTTGCAAACTATTTTCATGTGAGGGGCATATGTATGTATGTATGTATGTATGTGTGTGTGTATGTGTGTGTGTATGTGTGTGTGTCCCTGCCTTTATATTGTCCACACCTTGCCAGTTGTCAGGGCAATGTTCTCAGAGGCATTTGAGATTTGAAGGAAAGACAGATCATCATGTGTCAGATAAATGCCTGGCTTGCTAAGGCACAGAAACATTCTGTTAAATATTCTTCTGGTGTATGGAGAAAAAAATGTAGATAAACTGTTATTGTGACAAAAGAGGAAGCTTAAAAATTATGTCCTTGGGTTGTCTGTGGAATGTAACCTGGGGAAGCAGGAGGTCTTGCTCTGTATTTGTCAGAAAAAGACTATATATGTTCTTACTTGTTTTGAGGTATTGGATGAGTCTAGTTCCTGTTATATCAGGGTAGGGAAGCATCAACACTGTTTCAATGAGGCACCTGAAGGTTTCTCTGGTGTAGGAGCATCAGCAATCTGGCATAAAATCTTGATTGCTGACTTTGTGTTACTTCAAGCTGGCCTTGATGCCATTAGCAGCATGCTGGTTGTGCAAGGTGGGACTGGATTCATTCCAGATACAATTTAGTATATCTGGGACGATTCATACATCATGATTGGAAGCCATTTGCTTTCCCCTAGTAGAGGTTTGACACAGCTGAGAATATTTCTCTCTGTGTGAACTCTAGAGACTGATGTCTCTTTAATTTTCTTAGGGACTTTGTTTTGTAAAGTAAAAATTGTATGTAATGAATTTAGCTTTAATTAATTCTTCTTCTTGTATTCTTAATGCATGAATTAGAGATCTTGAGTATCTGATTCAAAACAGTTTCTCAGCTTTTGACAATTTATCCCACAGTTTTAATAACTTCTTATTGTGCTGCTTTGGTTTAAGAAGCACTAGCCAAATCCACTTTTGACTTATTTTTGCGGTAGTTGTCACCATATATTATTAATAACATAATTTCTTTCTGAGCATTCATCATCTAAAATTAAAAATAGAAAAGAGTTCTGAGTACTTTTCATTTGCAGGAAAAAAGATGACTAAATTAAGTATGTCCTAATGGAAAAGTGAAGACTTTATGATAACCTAATCAAAAGTCTAAAACTATAAATGCACTTATAAAAATTGGTTCCCAGAAATTTTAGGTGCTGAAATGAAGATAAGAGCTGAAGTAGATTTATTTTAAAAAGGACAAATTCCAGTAAAAGAGAAAATGTATAAAAATGTTTCAAATAAAGGGTAGTTGACACCCAGGTTTAGGTGCAACAGCGCAGTCTAATGAAACAACTGCATCTGAAGATTGTACATTTCATACTGATGGGAAAAATCTGCATCAGGGCACCTATCAAATCCTTGCAATGTTCTAGAAGACAGTGAAACTTTTCACTTGATCTGGAGTAGTGCCAAAACACATATACTCCATCTAAACGTTGTACTTAACTGCTGATAAAACTAAATAGCCATTTGAATTTATGCTGATATGCCATAAGAATAACTGAAGCTATGGAAAAGAGGTCATTGGAACCTTTTCTGAAAGTGTTTGCATGCTCATGCTATCACTTTCCTTAAAAACATATAGTAGCCTGTCTTGCTTTATATATCTTTCTTTCTTTTCAAGGTTAGCATGCAGCAAAACTATTTATTCAAATAGTTATATTTTTACTTAATTTTTATTTCCTCACTCTTGTGAATTCAAGTGTTATAGAGTGTTACCAAGTGGGTTAACTATTTTCTAGATACTTAGTTCTCAAAGACTTATCAAGGCTTAGTAAAGCTTTTCTTTTGATAGGGAGCTTTGCTATAGTAAGTGGTTTTGGTGACTGAGCCAGCTACAATTTCTAGGTTCAGAACTAAATCATGAGTTCTGAAAAGGACTCTGACCTAGAGTCAGAGAAAGAGAGTCTTCTAAAATTTGAAAAAAACAAGCATGGAGATCACTGGGCTTCCTGATATTCTTCAATATTTAGATTATTTGTTATGTATCATGAAAAATTCCTCTGATTTAGATTACTGTATGCCTACTTTTTATCTTATTCTAAGTATCATCTCCATGATTTGGCCTAAATTACAGTTAATGGTATTTTTTTTGCTAGCAGTGACTACTCCTTAAATTCAAAAGTAGTTTAACTAAGGTCATTGAATTTTTTTATTTGCTAGTTTAGAAGACACTTCTGGACTCCTTTGAGAAAAAGAAAGGACAAATTACATCAGTAGATATTTTATTGCAAACTGTGTTTATTCATAGAGAAAAAGAAAGAATCAAATGTTTGTTGGGAAGAATCATAATAAGATTTTATTTCCACAGTTTGGTAACAGAATGTTGCGTTTGAAATTTCTAATTTAGTACTTACTACACATTGTACTTCAAAGATGATAGAGTCCCTTTCAGCATACCTATCTGTGGTGTCATGAAATCATTATGGTGACAATTTTTTTGATGCACTACTTAAAACCTACATTTCCATTAGTTTCAAAAATTAAAGCAGCTTTTTATGGGACAGCAGCCTGTCATGGACCAACAACAGCCACAGAGAAGAAGGCTGCAGGATGCCTACAGATAGCATTTTCACACGTTTACATTTTGAGTGCTGGATATCCATCAGTCTTCTTTAAAAATGAAAATAATAATGAAGTCATCAGCTAAAATCACTTTATGTCAATTTTTCTTTAATTTATAAGATTTAAAATGTTTTCTATATCTGTCATATTATTCTCCATCACTGGCTATTTCCAACCATAAAAGTGATAACGTCTGTGGGCAATGGTTGTGAGGAGCTTTGCACTTCATGGGATCAGCAAAATAAGCACATTCTTAATGGCCCAAAGCAAAAATGGAGTTTAGACTATTGAATCTGTCCTGTTGATTGGTGTAGATTTGGTTTTGGCATGAGATTCCAAAAGGTGTTAACTGATAATATTTCTACTAACTACCAAGTTTGTTAGAAGATAGAGAATACAAGTGTAAAAAAAATATTTGACAACCTCAGAAAGACTAACATCCTGCAAGTCTAGAGAATGTGGTTCTGTGGAGCAGTGTACATCTTTCTATCTATAACTCTTTTCCGAAGCAGTTAGATCAGAAATGTCAATTTCAGACATAGGATCCATAACTGGTGTGAGAGTTCTTATTGAAGAGTTTAATCTGCCCAAATTAAAACCTCATTTTAAATCGAATTCCAGCTTTTGAAAGTAAATCTGTCAGTTTTGGTTTAAGAATTAATTGTTATAAACACTTTTTCAACTTAATGCAAACATGCATGGTTGCTTGTTTAGGGTTTGGGGTTTTTTTGTTAATTTGTTTTGTTTGGTTGGTTATTTTTATTAATTATACCTTTGCAAAGACTTTTTTACCAATACATTTCTAACTTCTTTTATAATTTACAGAAACCCAAAGATCATGTAAGAAGCTACCGAATGTAGAGCACTAGCTTTTAAAAATGGACCAAATTATTGCATAAACAAACCCCTGTTTTTTATACCAATTGTTAAATATTGAAGACAGCAGAATATTTGACAAGTTACATGGATACTAACTTTTAGATAAGATGTTCTGTTCCAGAATGTTTAAGATGTGTGCTAAATCTCTTCATCACAGGCCTCTAAGAACTAATCTAAATTTTAATGTTAATGATAACACATTTGTTTAGATCGAGTTGTCCCAAATGATATTAGCTGTCTTATAATGTAAGTTACATAATATTTCTGATTTTTTTGTTTTTGGTTTATGCTAGAAGTTACATGGGAGGACCAGCAGAAAAAGGTGAATGGTACAATAACTGATGACAAACCATTGCCGAAAAAGAAACACCATTCTGAGACAGGTTTGTCAGGGTTTGGAAAACCACATGAAAGCATGAGACTATAAAACCACATTTCATGCTTTTGTAATGCGTGTGTGCTTTATGTACCTTATTTTTTTCACTTTGGTGTGAAATTTTTAGTATGTAGAGACCATTTAGATTACCTAGTTCTGTTTTAGAATAGCCAAAATAGATCTGCTTTTGTAAACAACTGTGTTAGAATGCACATGCATTAGAAAAGAAGTGTTCTGGCACAATATTAGACATAGTTTGCTTTTTTGTTTTGAATTTTGCTGTGACTTAAAAACATAATTTGTGCAAGCCTCAGCAATCCAAGTATGAGCTATGCTGATTCTTAGTTTAGTTGACCAAACCAAGGTATCTACTGCATGTATGGTGGGAAAATCATCTTCTACAGAGTTGAATCTGAAACATTCTTTCACCATCACACATGGCAGAAACATTCCAATGTAATAATTCTATGCAAGCTGCAGTATATATCTTCATATGTCTGGAGTCCTCAAATCTAAAAAACCTCTTCTTTCCTCCTTCTGCACTTGAATGGATTTCTCCTAAAACTAAAAACTATCATAAGCTTTCTTTCACCCTAAGTGTCAAGTTCTATTATTCAGCCATCTTTGTTCCTACAACTGTATAGCAGTAAAAAGTAAATCTAGTAATAATAATGATGATGGTAATAATAGTATTGTTCTGTCTTAAGAATCAGAGAATAAAAGGTCCTAATCACATCAATTTCTGCAATTGCAAAGGGCAAGCCCACTGTAAGGAGTAGAGAAGGTAGGGAGTGGAGGGAAGGAAAGGAAAAGGAAAGGAGCAGGAAAAGGGTAAGGGATCTTTATATTGCAAATTTCATCCTATATTTAAAGGTTGATCCATATCTACTAAAGTGAATGGGGATTTTTCAGTTCCAGGAATACCTAGGTTCAGTTTTGTGTTGCAAATAACTCTCTATTGGGTGTATTAATTGTCTTGCTCTAATAACACCACTTCTCCCCATCACACAAAATAAAGTTTGCAAGATTGGCCAGCTCTGTTAATGTCCTAAATTAATACTGTAATATCACTTCTGGGCTCACCTACATAATAATATAATCCTGATAATATTCAAGTTTTTTTGCTGAAGCTTAACTACTGTACAGCTGAAAGTGCAAGACTCAGAACTGAAGAAACCCAGCAAAACCTGGCTTTACTCTAACCTAGGAACTGGGCAGCCTAGCTATAAAGGCCAGATATGCACTTGCATTTCCTGTTCCCTGACTTTTTGATGCATCAGAGGAAGTTACAGGGTAAAACAAATACTGCTCATAAGAATCAGGATCAGAATGTGATATATCTTCTTTTCCAGCTGTTTTAACTATTGCATGACAGATTCAAAATACAATGTCTACACATCTGCACTGTTGTCTTTCCAGGGAGAGGCAGAATAATACATCTGCCCAGACTTTTCCCTTACACAGTAGCTAAGTAGGAACATTATCTCCATCACCCAGCTGAGGTGGGCTTAGGACTGGGTTCTAGATAGGTGATTTATTTATAGTTATTAGCAGTAGTTGTTTAGGGACACCTTCTCCATTTTTCAGAAAGGGAAGACATATTTTGTTACATGGCTGCTCTTGGGTCGTTCTAGATTTTGGAACACAAGTGAAATCTTATAACTGTAAGACAAAACCAGGCAGAATAATAGAAATCAGAGTCAAATGTGAACAATAAAACTTCTTGCTTTAGAAATGGTTTGTATATTAAAACAGTATTTATCTGATTTTTATCTATTTTTCTATCTGGAATAGAACACTGATCTCCAGCGCTTGCAGGGAATACACTGAATTGGTTTGGAAAGCCACAGTCTCAATTGTCAAAGTCTAGAGCAGATACAAAGTTGAACAAAAGTTTAGTTCTTTACTCTACAGTCCTAGGTCTTTCTGTGGGGGCTGATGCCTGATTAGAGCATAACTTCTGTTTAGATTTACGTTATCAATAATCACTTGTGATGATGATACATGAGGCAGAAACATCTGAGGTGGTTCTGAACACTCTGAAATGGGCATCAAAGGGCACATACCTGTATTCCTCAGATACTTTCCCAAACTGACTGTTTGTCAAAAAGCCCTATGTACTTAAGTGGTAGGAGTCAAGGAGTAATCAATGCAACTTCCAGGACTGGCATAATCTTCTTTGTGTGGCACACTGTTCCCTATAGACATCCCTATATCATTCCAAACAGTTATTTGTCAAGCATAGTAGTCAGGGCATCTAGAAGAAAGAACACTGTACTCATATCTGCATGTTGAGCTATATTGTATCTATGACCATGATCTAATGTTGATGCAGCCTGGCAGAATCTACTTCAGGAAGCTTCAAATTCCTTGAACCTTTCCAATATGGGATTTATCCTCTGCACAGGACTGCACTTTTTTTTCATCTGAGAATGCTTTAAATGCTCTGTCTGCACAGAAAACAGTGAAGTCCCTGGGTGCAGACAGTGCAATGGAGGCAAGGAGGAACAGGAACGCCTCATATTGTTGTTCCCCTGCTTTGAAGGCCTTTTCATCTGTTGATGAGTTTCTGAATGTGACCTATTATGAAACCTTATACTGCATTTCAGTGCAGTTTGTCTGTTAAGAATTTAACCTAACCAGTCCCATGGAAATAGTCATTGCAGGATTACAGCAAAGAAAATCTATGAGAACAAATAGGCGTTGATTACCTAAGTACCATGAGTGAAGAACAGATCTGTGAGCAAATTGTAGAGAAAAACATAAATAGATAATAAAAATATTTTTTTCAAAACCCAGAAAAATAACAGTAATACTGTATCCTTTAAAGCATTAATATTCAAGAAATGTGCATGACTAGAAATAGGATTAGCAAATTTGTTGGAAGACAATTTATGGTCATTAAATAAAGTAGCACAATGGTTCTTATGTTTCAGACTTTTCCATAGAAGATGCTGATAAAATTTCTCTTCGTGAATATCAGAAATCAACTTTTTTTTAACAGTGTCTTTAATCTCTAAGTTCTGATGCTATTTGCAGAATTAGTGTTATGTATATTTCAAAGAGTCAGTTGTATTTATGCAAAGATTTTGAAGGATTGGAAGGGTAAAACTGTAGAATCATAGATAAGGCTAACATAAAAATTCAAGCCATATTTTGAATCTGTGCCTTTCTTTTAGCTGATATCAGCAGTCTGTCAGAGAGTACTGCATTCTCAGGACAGCACTAAATCAAAGAGCATGAGAAATATTTATTTGCTCATACCTAAGACTATTAAGTACTTTCAGCATTCACCCCTGCCTCTGAACTGTAATAGATGGTATTTTAAAGAAAGTGAATAAAGCTCTAGTCTTCAATCAGATTTCATTTGCTGGTGAAAAGAAAAGCAAAAAAAAAAAAAAGAAAAAGTACAGCATGCAAGCAATTTCACATGGTTTTGAATTTTTTTATTACTGAAGAGAACTTGCAAAAGAAGATTATGCCTAGAGAATGTGTCCTAGAGAATGTGTCCTGTACTGATACAGATTAAGTTAGGCAGGATATTGTTTTTCTTAAAAAGCAATTATTTTCATCAGTATCATCACTAGTCTCTCTTCAACCCATCAAGGTAATTAAAAGGGAAAAAGCACATAGTTTGGGGTACCGTGGTAGCGATACTCATTTCTGTTCCCTGTCACTTGTTTTTCAAGTGTTCAATCAGTCTCACTATCTGAAATGGAAGCCAAATAGAGTTTTGCAAACTGTCTTCACCCAGAGATGACAATGTAGAATCTGCCTTTATAACATAGCAAAGAAAACACTATTGGCTTTCCCCTGTTTTTCCTAGAGAGAGACAATAGATTTTTTGGCTGTTACCTGGAAAGCATCCTGTAATAATTTCATTACCATTGGCTGTTGAGAACATTGCAGTGTCATCAAATATCCAGCCTTTGCCACAGAAACTTTTGATTTCCAAGGAGCAGTTGAAGAACAGAACTGTGGGAAAGTGCTGGCATATGTTAATATGATTGAACAAAAGGACATAGGAGAGTTAAAATGGATTTATACATCTCAGAATGGAATTAAATATAATTTGAGTCTCTTTGTAATTATTTTGGGGAAAGACATATTTCTGTCATGTGAAAGTAAAACAAAGTTTTCGTAAAATTGTAGCAATGGTAGGTTAAATGCATCAGAAAATATAAGGGTAATGTGTGCTTGCAAACGTTAAGTCTTTAGTTGGATAGATTTGCTTTCCATTTAAGGGAATCATGCTTACTTTTTTCTGTGGAATATTTACTTCTCTCTCCTGAGTAGAATTATATCTTGGCTGTACACAGACAAAGACTTTCAGAAATAATTCTAATGTAATGTAAACTAATTTTAGTTTATCTATTACCATTCATTCAGTTGCAGGGTGAAAGCAGTAGTCAAAAATAATTCAAAATGAAGCTGTGTTTATTTTAAAAGAAGTTTGTAGTCAGAATTGAATGTATGAGAGATTAAAAATTATGAAAAGGGAGATAGGTTTAGAAATGGGTTGGAAGAGGCAAAGTAATGATAGGACAGAGAGAGAGAGGTAATTGTCTTTTCAGGATTCATAATATTTCCAATCCAATGTGTAACTAGCGCATTAATATTTTGAAGTGCTTCTATTTTATCTTCTTTGCTCCTTATAAAATTACCATGTGAACTTTATTCAGAGAAGCAAAATAATAAAAGCTGTTTCTGGATTCTTCATTTAGTTTATGTCTTGAGACTTATGAAAAAGTTAGGCAGTCTACATGGCTCAATTTGATTTACGGAGTTTATGATATTGAGAATATTTACAATTTCTTCTGTTATTTTCTACCTTTTTCTCTACTATCCTTATCTACTGATAAGAGTAAGATTTTTCATACTTACTGTCTTTACCTATTTTTTACATAGTTTATATTACATATAGCCTATATTAGTTAATTGCAGAATTAAATGAATTGCTTTAGTCTTTCCTGTATTTTCTTGCTATATTTTTGAGTAAAAATGTCAGCATACATCCAGTATATAGCTGTGATTTTTAGTGTATGGGTTTATGCTTTAAGATAAAGAATTGCTTTAACTAGCAGGAGGCTATCTCATTAAAACAATACAGACAGGCTCTGTATCTAGTTTTGGCTTAATGCTTTTAAAGAATATTAAGAAATACTGATTCTGTTCACATCTCAATGTAGTATAATAGCCTTTCCATCTAAATCTTCTGCTAATAAATATTTGTGCTTTTAACCTTTCTAGCTACTCTTCTGTATCTGTACCCTTAGCATTGCAGAGCTTGAATGGTGTCAGGGGACATCTTTCCTAAGAGTTAAGTGTATTATATTCTTCAGGTCTAATCACATCCACACTAATGGCATATATTTATGGGACATGCAGGCTCTATGGAGCATTTCTATCTTAGAGTCTCTTCCATGTTTTAAGATTATGCTTATTTGATTGTGCTATTACATATCTTATTTTGTGAAGAGTCTCCAGAAATGAGACTTTTTGAATCTGAGATCATATTTGCTGTGAAAGATCTTTGGATCTTAGGAAAAGATAAAACTGAAATTAAGAAAACTCTCGAGGGGAAAAAAAAACAAACCCAAAAAAAGAGTAACTTATGTCGCTCTGTCCTCTGCTGCTCTAAGAATTTTAATTGGGCATGTTTGCCATGTAAAGTTTTTTTGAACACTGAGCTCTTAAATACTTCTCTTCTTTGGGTGACATTACTTACAATGAACAGTTCTGTATCATGATAAAAGGGATGGTACTTATCTGGGGGGGCAGGTTTTCAGACATGAAGTTTTCCTTACTTTTTATGTTTATTTGCTGAGATCTCCATTAGTTTCTGAATCTGTATATAATAGCCTTATACATACCACTTTCATACACCGAGATGAACCATTGATGCAAACAAATGCTAGTTCCACAACAAAGCAATAACTCTACAAATGAAGATTGCCTACTGACTTGATGTAAATTTAATAGAATTTATGACATTGTTTTATTCTTGCATTTAAATGTATTTCTATCAAAAAGATCTGTTTTGTAGAATAAAAGCTACAGAAACAGAGAATTTTCAAACTATTGTTTGGGATTTATGACATGGCTTCTTAATCAGGAGAAAATTGTGGTATTGTGTTTAAAATTATCAGTCTATTAGTACTACTTCTCATCATCATTAATTGAAAGAAGTTGTAGCATTACCATGCCACAACTTCTACTAATTAATTACTATTTCCATGAATAAATACAAAAACATTATAATCTATTATCTCAACAGGTGAGGTATCAGTTGATCAGGTATCCATAGTGAGAAGGCAAATATTATCGGTTTTTTTTCCCTCTGGCTTCTATTAGAATTATTCTTCTAATATGTTTGATATGTAAAAACTTAAAACTGAAAAGTATTTGTAATTAAGAATGATTTTTGACTGCCACTTTGATAACTTTTTCCATAACAAATACTTTGCATGAGGAGTTTTAAAAATGCTGTTTTTAAAAAGTATTGGTATATGTGACAGATATGCATGCAAATACTGATAATTTGATTTTAAAATATTCAGTGAGAACTTACTTGATATTCAGTTGTGTCTGTCTGACATTACTAGAATACCTTGCATTATCATAGCAACCACATTCCAAGTTTGGAAATAATGTGTTTCAATATTTGAAAATTTATAGAGAAGGATTTGTATTACTGCAGTATATGCCTCAAAGCTGCTCATTCTTATGAATATTAAAAATAATAAACCAAAGATAATGGGGTCATGATAGAGACTTACCAATAACTGGTTTTGCTATAGTAGGAGTGCTGACTTCAGGGCTATACATATGTAATATAAAATATTTTCAGAACATTTTGGATACTTTTAACTGTGTTTTGGTATAGCTAATAATGATTTACATACTTATTTAGTAGTTACAGAAGTTGCAGCTATACTATACTAATATGAGCGGTAATACACCATGGAGAATTAGATCTTTCTATTTGCTTATTTGTATTTCTTCCAATTCTTTGTACTTGCCCAGATAAAAAATATTTATACTCTGTTATTGTTTTTTTAATGTACAAAGATATAGCAACCTTTGTCAAAACTGACAGCTGCTATGCTTTCACACTACAAATCTCATATATAGCACTAATGTGTGTTCATTCTGTAACCAAGTTTAATTGCCTAAAAATGCATTCTAATTATGTATGTTTCAAGATGCTTGTTTTTACACCACTTTTGATACAGTCTTGGCATTTGATAGTAGATGAAAATATAATCGGCCAGCTATAATATCAAACTGTTTAAGAATAGAGCACAATGGTTAACGGATAAACTTTCTTCTTGTATTTGTTTTATTGATTTATGTTGCTTATTTTAATTTTGCATTTTTTCAATGCTATCTTGATATTGACTGTAAAATGCCGATAAAATTACAGATATTTTTGTGGTGTATAAAAATTTCTGGACTTTTTTACCCAGCATCTTCAGTGTTTATGATTTCTGAGCAGTGTTTTGTAACTTGTTAACAAACCGCATGTTGAAATTAGACCAAGTTTACTGATTTTTTTTCTATTTCTGGTGATTTTTGGAAGAAAACATTTGTTCTGCTAGCAACAGTGGCTTCACAGTTCTTTGTAGTTATTATTACTTTTCAAGGTGAATTCCTCCCATTTTTTTGCTACAAAATAGATTTTCAGTACAGAGCATGGCACTGTCCCTCAGATGTTTTCTATGTCTGAAATGGCACTGTGCTTTTGAATGTGAAATAATAAAGTAACTGTTGAGATAGTTGCTTTGGCATTTAACTTGCATGCATGCATTTGTAGTAACTTAGACTTCTGTGAGATGAAAGCAACATTGGTTCTGAAAAAGTATCCTGAATTGACCATGAGGGTTAATAGCTATACATTCTCTTTTCTCACGTTCTGCATTTTGGTCTTGATAATTTTGCCTTTGGCAGAGTGTTACAACAATGCAGTCCTTTCCAGAGTGTGTTATGTGGATTCTGAAATGTCTGAGCTTGTACATACATTTGAAAAAAAAAATCTATTTTCTGTTTTGGATATCTGAAGTTTGGTTCAGCATAAATTCCAATAATTTAATAATTGAAAAGTCTAATAATAAAAGACCCATTGGTGACATTAAACTGAGTGTTCAGTACTTGAAAGAGAAAAATAATACTTGCATTCAAGTAGATAACATTTAAAAAAGTTGAACAGTCATGAACAAAAGTATTTATTCTAGTTAACATACCTTTTACTATCCAGCTTTTTCTTCAGCATCATTGCAAGGATTGACTTTGCTGTCAATTATAACTTTTATTATTTCCTCAGCTTCTATACTAACTCTGTCTTTACTGTTCTTTTCCAACAACAGTAGTTTAACCACTTCTTTCTCAGCTTTCTTTTTTCTTCTAGTGTCTTTTTTTTTTTTCTCCACTTACTAACTCTGCTCTGCAGACTTCTCTCTAAAACAATTTTTGGCCCTTTCCCTCAGTGTCAGTTTTAACCTTCTGAATACATCCTCTCACGCCCATCTCCTTTGTCTATGTCTGTACATTACACGATGTGATCACAGAAGAAGCGGAATCATCAAGGAGAACAAACTCAGGTCTGTCTCTTCTACTGCTTTTCTCTGTGTTATTTTTTTCATTTTACCTTTTCTATAGATTTTATCACAGCTCACCTCACATACCTCTCCCTCTCTTCCCCCTCAATAAATTGGTAAAATATTGTCATGGTGCAAGAATTTTAGTTTAAGACACTCACGTAATTTTTATTACTGATAAACTATGTACTCTATAAAAAGCAATAAAAGGTAACTGATGACAAGTATGCTATGCCTTAAGACGTTAAACTGAATAATTTCAGTAAGTTAAATTTCATGCACTGGAATTTCAAATTTAGTGGTTTTAATAAAACCTGTTTCAATTATAAATAGAGTTGTTAGTGAGCTTCTGCTCACTAAGCTCTTTTCTCATGCTAAAAAGTGTAAAACATAAGGTTATGATGGTATGAGAGCAAGAAGTTAGAACACTGAAGGAGTTCTAACTTAGCTGTATTGTTTATGAGGCTTTTATTTCAAATTTTGTATTACTTATGGTTTCTTCTTTTATAACAAATTTTAATCTGCCATTTTATGGAATTTTCCATGTACTTTATATTACTGGCAGAGAACTAACATCTATCAAGGCACCCTAGCTCTGAAAATGCAGTATTTGTTCACACTTCCCTGCTTGTTCAGTTGAGGTATGTAGAACAATGAAATTCCCCACATTTAAGTTAATTAAATTCACCTATAAAATTTAAATTTTACAATTATTGTGTAAAAGCTTTAATTAAATTCTTGTAACTCTGATATTACCCCAACAAATTAGAGAAGCCATTTGGATGCCATTTAAGTTAGAAAACCTGGAGAAGTTTTGGGGTACATTGACTTGTCCATTAAACTTAGGTGATATTTAGTGAGATATTTTTGTCTTTTCTCTACTATGACTGGCTCCTTCAGAGCTCAGTATTACCTTACATACTATTGTTATTCTAATTAGTCATAGATTATTTTTACAGAATTTTGCAGATGTTATTTGCTGTAGTTTTCATGTTAAACAAATCTCAAGATAGAAATTGTTAAAATTACAGGGTGAAAAATGTTGAGTATGGATAGAGAAGACAACAGGCAATGTTTTCTGAATTCCCTCTTTTGGAAATCACTACTATTAGGAATTAATAAATTATGCTGTAGAAAGAACTGAGTTTACTTACCTTGTGCTTATGATTCATTCCCAGTCCCTGTGCAGTGATTCTGAATCTTTTTTGTTACAAAATTAAATTTGGTGACCCATATCCTGTCTGTTCATAATAAAAGGAAAGGAAAGTTGTGGGCCTTTTTATTCAAGAATCTTCCTCTGAATTATTGATTGAATTAATATATTGAATCAGAATATGGAATTAGTCCATATCTCTCTTGGTCTTGGAAGAAATCAGACCTTAAAATGATGAGAAAAAAAACATGTATTTTCATCACCTGTGTTTCTTGAACATATATAAGTAGGTAATACCTGTGTATTATTAATTTTTTTTTACATTGCAGTTCTTCTGCAAAACACTACTTAACTCACAGTGTTAAGTAAATATATTAGTCGCTGATGATTTTAATTGTCCAGCAACCAAATGCAAGAGCATGCTCAGCACTGCAGTTGCAGTAGTTGTTATTACTGCCCTTAAACTCAGGAGAAAATAGTTTCTTCTGTGTATAGTAACATATTTTCAGATGTACATTTGAAACAGGTACTCTTCCATGTTTGCCTTAGAAACAAAATAGGTTGCACATTTCAGTAAAAGGTGCTTTGAGCACAGCTAAAAAGCAAGGATGACATTTCAAAGGCATACGTTATAACAAAGTGTTTTCCCATTTTTTTAGAATTTGCTTGAAGAAGTGTAGGTCTATGATTATCCCTTTACAGGTTCTCTCAGGACATTATTTTCATATTGTTTATCATGCTACCAAACATCCATGTGAATTAAAGGATTAGCTATTGATTTTAGATGTTATTAGACCAAGAGCTGTGAAAGCTAAATATCTGAATATGTTACAATTATATAGAAGGGAAAATGTTGCCATTTCTTCTTTCTGGGTATTATAATCTATAATTGTAAAAATGAAAATTTTATTCCTTGAGAAATATATAGATTTCTTATTGAAAAGTTTTATGAAAGCGTGTGCAAACTTGTGCTGTATATTTGAAGTACAAAAGCAACTTCAGAAAGCCAAGTTAATAAAAATTATGTTACCTGACAGCAGTAGAACTTGATAGCATCCTTAATGATAATCCTGTTTCTCTTAGGTGAAGGAGGAGCTTTGTGATGCAGGGTTTCCACAAACCTGCATTGAGATGCAGGGTTTTCATATTTTTCAAATGAATATGTTTCATAGGTTTAGGTATTGTGAAAACTGTTGAGGACATGTGTGTCTGCTCACTTCCCCATGTATTCATGGAAAATATTTCCATCCAGGACAAATGGAAGTGAGCCCCTTCCTGCCAAAGAGCCTTAGTGACGAAGCATCTTTATTCTTGTCAGTAAGATGGGTCCAACCAACCAGTTATCATTGTGCCCAAAATTGCTGGCAATTGCACATAATACTTCCTGTGTTCTTTGCACATATGAAATACATAAAACATTCTTCAGACTTCCAAAAATCAATCTAGTTGACTCAAGTCACTGCCCAAAAAATGATCAAAACTTTGGAAAGGCAGATTCATGACAGTTTAAAGGCAGTCAGTGCACATGCAGCAGAAATAGTGCTGGGTAATTAATTCTAGGTTTGTTCCAGGATCAGAAGGGGTGACAGAGTGATGCTCAGGCATTCTAAGCTTTCTAAGGTGGATGGAAGTTAAAACATAGTGGGGACTTTTCCATTTCTAAAGGGCCAAGAAAGGCAGGGAAATAGATATTGAAGTAATTTTTTGCAACGTCTGCAGTTAAAACTGACATGTTAAGAGCACACAAAGGCTTGATTAGAGTTTTTGTTAACTTTCAGAGTGAGATTCAAATAGACAAGAACTTTGAAATATCTTTTTTTTTCTGTGCTTTATTATGAAGTTTCCTTGTAATAACATGATTGATGGAAATGATGCCTACAAAAACTAGCAAACCCTACTGAAGATGGGTGACTAAATTGGAACAGGTCATAGACCTGGAAAGTGGATGGCCAAACAGTGAAAGGGAGTGGCAAATAAGCTGTAGGAGAAAGCAAGGACGAAAAAAATGGTATGATTCAGAGTGTTTAAGAAATCAACTGCAGTAGAAGACAAGGATCATGGTTTTTGAAATTCATTCTTATCTTACAGTACCATGAGACGTTTTTCAAGCCTTCCAATGGTGGATCTACTGTGATGTACTTACCCTTTACAAGCAGTACATAACACCCCTCTACTTTTGAGTTATTGTTACAGTCAGTAATCTGTGACACATTTTCCTTTAAAGAGCAAGATGGTGCTTTGTTCTGTTTCCGTCTTCCTTATGTTGAAAAAACATTTCTGGGTAGAATTTGTAACATTTTAGCACAAATATGATTAAATTACTTGTGCATCTCTGAACATTTCAATGAAATTTAGTTTGACAGGCTTGTTTAAAAGCTGATGCCTTAGACTGTGAAGGAGACATTTAAAGCATATAAATCTGTATTTGGTCAAGAAAACCCAGTCTAATTCAGTCTAATTTTGTAAACTCCAAATTCAGTTTGTAGGTACTTAGCATAATAATAGAGGTATCATTCTGGAGGGCTGGTAGGCTCTTTGTCCTTATTTTTTATTTCGTTTAAAATTAAATCCAGAAACCAAAGACTTCCAAAGTAGCCATCTGTACTAAACTACAAAAATAAAAGCTGATGATCAGTGTGCTGAAGCTAAAATAGTAAAACCACCACATTATGTCATTTAAAATGACAGCATAATTGTGCAAAAGGTTTGGTAGTTTAATTTGTTACTCTCCTCAGTCCTAAATGCAGGTGCAAATACCATTGATGATTTTGTGTTCTTTGGTTAAACCTTTGACCTTCTTTCTCATAATTGAGATGCTAATGAAGATGTCTTGCATTGTTAGGGTGGCTGAAGAATCTGTACTAATACCTGTTAACTTTTCTGAAAGCAGAGGCATAGTTATCATCAAGTGTTTGTGCTTGTGATCAGAAGTGATTGTATCAGAATGTGAAATACTCTGTGGTTATGCTGTGGAGTGTACCAGTGGGGCAAAGTCTGAGGAGCATGCTTGGCAAACAGGATGCTGGAAAGCTTAATAATGAGACTGTGCTCAGGTTTTCCTAAAAACAAGGCAGAGTTCAGAGTGTGGCTGATCTGAATGGATTTTTATACATACAGAATATAAGGCCCTACTGACCACTCAGACATTTTTCTATTACACTTTCAAAATCATATTTCATTTTATTTATATAGGGAGGATGTGCCAGAATTCTTGCGAGACGCAAAATGGGATGTTTTGGCTAATATTTGACTTACTGCTTCTTTCCTCCATCCTTTTTGCATGTAGGCCTCAATATTTTATAAAGGCCACCAAAATTTATGTAAACCTTTTTATGAGGCAGCACAGAAAAACATCACCACCTATTCTGCAAAAATCACCTTGGAAAAGGATCTAGGCAGCATAAAAAAGGGCTGGCCATAGCCCTAATGATCACTTTAATAAATATGCAAAATTGTACTTTCCAGCTTGCTTCAAAAGATCTTTGTCCTTTACCACCTGCACAGATCTGTCCCTAATGATGGAGACCTGAGCTGACCCTGTCAGTTTGTAAACCCATGGCTCCAGAGATTCTTTAACTTCCCTGTTTGGATCACCACACCATTTTATTCAGTTCTTTGACTAAACAGTGCCATGTATTCTGCAAATAATAGAGTACAGTGCAAATAATACAAAGTAACATTGTTAACATGCTTTTAGCATTGTGATAAAAATTTATTTAAATGGAGAGAAATGTCCCCCGGGTTTCAGTCTTTCTTTAGTGTGTCAAGCTTGAAACCAACAAGAAAAAAACAAAAGAAAAAACATGTCAAGCAATCCTCAAATAGAAAAGAGGAATGTGAAGGCATGTTCCCTGCTAGGAAGCTGGCTGGCTGGCTGAGTCTTCTTTTGAGTGTGCCCTTTTAAGGGCAGTAATTGGCATTTCAGTCATTTTACATTTAATCAGTAATATTAAGTATCAAGAATATATAAGTAATATTAAGTTGAAAAACACTTCAACAATCATTAATTATTTTTTCTTTTCATTCAGACTGTGATGTGGATCACAGACTTGGAAAGAACTTGCTTGCTGCAACAGTATTTTTTTTATGTTTGCCGCAAGTTGGACAGAAAGCCCTGGAGTGAAGTTCAGTAACCATTTATGTCACACAATATCTGCTATTTTGCTAGACCTGTAGCAGTTAGGCAGTTATATTTTTACACTGTTGACAGCCAGAATGAAAAATTTAGAGCTAATTCCTTAGAGGTAGAATTGGAATTGAATAGCTCAGGAAACAGGAGGAAATGCAATAATTTGAATACGGGACCTTTAACTGGCAAATTTTGATGTCCAAAGCAAAATCGTCTACATTTTATATTTTACTTTAGGAGACAATCTTCTTTCCTTTGCCTATTTTGATAATGGGGCTATGAAGATGGTGAAGAGCCTTGAGGGGAAGCCATATGAGGAGCAGATCAGGTTATTGGTCTGTTCAGCCTGGAGGAGACTAAGAGGAGACCTCATTGAAGTTATAACTTCCTCTTGAGGGGAAGAGGAGGGACAGACACTGATCTCATCTCTGTGGTGACTGTGACAAGACCCAAGGGAACGGCCTGAAGTTGTGTCAGGGAAGGTTTAGGTTGGATATTAGAAAAAGGTTCTTCACCCAGAGGGTGGTTGGGCACTGGAACAGCTCCCCAGGGAAGTGGTCACAGCACCAAGCCTGACAGAGCTCAGGAAATGTTTGGACAATGCTCTCAGGTACATGGTGTGATTCCTGGGGATGGGGCTGTGCAGGGCCAGGAACTGGACTCAGTGATCCTTGTGGCTCCCTTCCAACTCAGAATATTCTGTGATTTTGTGATGTTGTTTCAGAGACTTTTTTTCAGTATAAAATTGATTTTCCTATATTCTCACAAATAGCACTTCAAGAGAAATCTCTAGTAAGAAATTCAGCTTACTTACCTAAAGTTAGGGTCCCACATGTATATTTGATTTTTAAAATAAAATGTTATTTAATATTTTATACTATTTTGAGAAGTCAGACTCAATTTTCAATAAAGCACATAAGTGGAGGACTCCATAATTTATCCACTGTATAAATAGAATTCCTACTCATATTGCTGAAATTGTCTGCAAATATGAAAAATAGAAGAATAAAACCTTTTATGTCATTGTCTTATGCCTAAACTCAGAAACAAACAAGGAGTTCCATGTCTGTCTCTTCTAATGACATGCACATCCTCCAGCACTGGAGGCTGAAATTTTTTCATTCAAAGCAAGGAAGTCAAGCTTTGTTTTAGACTTCTGTTCAGCTCATGTAAGTCTTCATCTGGATCCCAGGTGAGAGATGAGAGAAAGGTCAACACAGAACCACGATCTAACCTTAAGTTTGGGGCAGTCAGCTATGAGAGAAGGAAGAAACCCTGGGATGAAAACTATAAAGCCCAGCACCTCCCAGTTGTAACCTTAAGGCTGCAGAGTCAGGCTGCCCCTTATCCTCACCAGGAAGCCAGCAATTTTTGAGCAATTGTTCAATGCTGCCATCAGTATCCATGATTAGGGAGAAATCTGCTATCCTGCTTCTTCTGTGGTACTGTTCTTCTGTCTTGTACAGAGATGGAAGAGGTTCTGTTCCAAGGAACTTGGAGTTCCTGCTCCATGAAACTTCTTGTGTGAGGTGGGTGAAGTCTGATGGGGCCCTGGGACCTCCAGGTACTCAGAACAGCAAAGCTCATTGACTTAAGGCATTTCCAAGAAAATCAAGGCTATTTTAGATCAGTTTTAGTTCTTGACAAGTCTGGTCTTGAATGAGGCTTTTATTAAGAATTCTTTTCTATTCATTTGATCTTCCATGTACATGTTAGATTGTTAAATATCTCTCAGATATATTAGGACCAGTTAGAAAGAACAGGGAGTTAGACCAGGGGAACATGGCTGTGTCTACTATTAAATGAAATGTCAGTGGTCATTATAATAGCAATGCCTACTGTGATGATTGAAAGTTTTGAGAGAGAATATTTCAGCATTTCAATTTTTCTATGTCTACAGTTTGTCTCTATATTTCATCAATATACTTTAATATATCTGTATTCTGATTAAGCTGAAAACATCCAGTTTTTTTCTGTAATGTGCAGAAATGTCTCCTTCGTGAAAACATTGACTTATTTTCTCCAAATTGTATAACTCAGAAAAAAAATGGTTCTTAAATTGAGATCATTACACCGCAGTATACAATATATGCTTTTCACTTTGTAAACCAAGGTTAAATCAAGTAATGTACAAAAATACTAATGTGATGATACTGATCATATTTATAAAAAAGAAAAACAGATCAAGATTTTTAGGAATGACTGGTGACTTTTTAATTTCATATTATTCAGTTTGAGGCATTTTAAAATAACCTCATAGCGATGTATTGGTTTTCAGCAGTTTCAAGACATTAAGGCTTTTAAGAACTTTTTGTTTTGAGCACATAATAACCAAAAGCATTAATTACTTTAGTATCAACATCCTGAATCTGCTCTGAATTCTTTTAGAGGTGATGACTAGGCTCATATCTCCAGTGAGGGTCTTTGCTGTTGAGTATTGTTTTACTTGGTCAACAGACAATACCAATTTTGTTCAGTCCTATTGCGTCGACCCAAGTGAGATCTTTCTCAATTCAGTTTTCTGTTCTTTCTAGTACTTCTTCAGACAGCTCTTCGCAATACATCTGAAACTTCACTTTGAAGAGTAGGATCCATTGTGTTGATCTTTCTACTAAAAATTTAAAGAATATATCTATTGTAGAGATTTGTCACTGCACTTCAATTACACTTTTAAAATTCAAGAATGAAATGGAATTTTATGTTTGCTAATGCTATCATATTCATTTCTACAATCCCATTTGGAAATATTTTTCTATGTACTTTTTAAACATAGAGCAAGAATGAGTGAAAATTAGACAGGCTTCAAACTTCTTTATTTTAAAAATCTATTTATTTAAAGATTTGTGTTTGAAGGACATCTGACATAAGGATGAATGGACTTCTAGGCATCTTAAAAAATTAATTATCCTATATAATATTTCTTTATTAAGATAATATTTAGGCAAAGTAAAGATTTCTTTTCCCTATGCATATGGAATAACTTAGAAATGTCATCATTCTCTCTGAGCTCAAGCTCAAGGGTGTTTTAAGGATTCTATTCACTTTCCTCTATTGTGCATTATGTTGGATCAGTGGTACTGCTATCAAATTGTTTTCTACTTTAGAAAGTAACGAGACAGTAGAATACGTATTTGTAGATTTTATATTGGTGACAGTAATTTAAAAATAAGAGAAAAATTTTTTAAAAAAATTGAAAGGTTGAAAAGCAAACAAAACTATCATTCTCTCCTATTTTCCTAGCACTATCTACAACCCACACAGATAATAAGGCCAGGCTGCCCAAAGGCCAACTCAGAAGAATGCAGAAAGCCTTTTTTAAAAATGGTATAGAGTATGGGACAGGAAAAGTCAGGGAATGGGAGAAGTTCCAAAAACTGATTTAGTACCCACTGATTTTTGAAAATGTAGGTTTCTGACCTGCCATATCTGTTTGCTATTAATTTGTTCAATAGTTCCACTAGCAATTGCCAGCAGAACAATAACCTTGATCCCACCCATTAGGAAGCCAGATTCTGTTGAAGTGTGGCATATTATTTATGCTCTCTGCAGGAGCACATTTTTCCTTCTTACTGTTCTATCTTGCTTGAGTATGATTTCTCTCTGAGTTTGACTTCATCCTCTGCTTTGATACCCACCTACAAAATGGTATTTCCTTAAAATACAACATCTCTGTTTTCCTCTTCAGTCTGTGTACTGTAAATTTCAACAAGTAACTTCAATAACCAATAATTCTTGAAAAATATTTAGTTCTATTAATGCATACTATTTTTGATGTGTAACTTGGTGACTGTTGCTCCATATTCATGGAATTGTTTTAATTTATTTTAATACAATTCTGAAAAAGAAACAGAGTTTATTTCAAAGTTAATGTATTTCTAATTAAAGTAAATTTCATTTGACTTAAAATTCTTTCACATTATTTGCCAAAATTGGATTTCAAATTGTTTATGGGCTGCCAAATCATTTGATAGGGATCCAATGTATTTTCATTTCTTTGTGACAGAGGAATGCCCTGAGCCATTTACAACCTTTGATATATATTCAGAGTATTTGTTGGCATCAGTCAGCTGAATTTTGTGCATGAATTGGGTTTTGAGTATTGATGTTAGTGTCTTTTGTTCTTCGTAATTTTTAACTCTAAAACAAGCCACTGTAATGATATTATTTAACCTTTTAACCTGTAGAAGCTATAAGAATTGATTAAACTTATAAAGATTTAAAGTAATTACCAGAACCCATTCTGACACATTCAATTTTTATGCCTGAGCCATTAGACTGTATCTCATGTGTGCACTGCATAAAATATACAGCACAAGCAAATTTTTTTACTTCTAGTTTTGTGTCATCCCAATCAAGGAAACTGTGTAAAGTACCTCTATCTGATACCTGCCTTGCTCTCTCTTTGATGAGTGTGTTAATGACTCTGGAAGTGCATAAAATATCCATGGGTTCCCTTCAGTAAGTGTTCAATAAGAGTACACAAATGTATCCACTAGCATGCAGTGAATATGCCTCTAGACTTAGAGCACCATACTTGGTTGGTTGACTAAATTTTTAAAGTTGTATTAGTTTGGTGATTTTTGTTAATTTTTCCCATTTTTTGCATTTTTTATATTATTTTTATTATTATTTCTGCATTTTTTCTCTCCCCCTCTTTTTGCTTTACATACCGCTTTCATTTGTTTATAGAAGAAAAGAAAACAGATCCAGAGAATGGGGATACAGGTAGGGTGGCTTATTAAAAATACTTTTGTGTTTTTCCCTTAGATTCTTTTATCTGCTATGTTTGAGCAAATATGTATGAAAGAGTCGGATCAAAATTTTGATGTATTTTGGGGATTTCAAAATATACACTAGGAAATGGAACCTAAGGAAGGACTTTCCCAAATGTAATTCCTTTGCTATTTTAAGGAGTCAAATGAGGGTGAGAAATGGGAAGAAAGAGGCCAGAATCAGCTAAAGGCAGACGTCAAACACTTCAAGAGTTCTGTTCTCTGCTCCCCTCTCCAGACAGAGAGTGTGCTCATCTGCACACATTTTTTTCTGTTACAGGTTTCTGATTTCCAAAATACCAATGTTTCTTAATCCACTCATCATGAGTTTTTCCTGATGCCTTAGTGGCTATGCCTCCCAAATTTTGTATCCCTGTTATCCATATGTATCCAAAAATAAATCTGTTCTAATATAATAAGGGAAACTCCAGTCTTCTTCCATACCCCTGATTCCCTTTAACTCTTTGTGCCCCAGAAGCCTCACTGTACAGCAAACTCCTCCTCCAAACTCAGATCGTGGTATAGGATCACCATCAGCATCTCTAGGAACTAGAATGGTTTAATAATTCCCACTGGAGAAGACAATGAGAGAATGAAAGAACAGAGGTCCCACCTGGTCTTATTTTTGTTTTTTAAACAGGTAGGTTTGCTTTAGGATAAACAGGATGATAAGGCCAGTTTTTTGTCCCTCTTGTCTCTGGTGTGTATCACAGGCTATCAACCAAAGTCTTACCCTAGAGACTAGCCAATATTTGACCTGAAGAGCAAATTTCAGTCTTTAGCTCTAGGCTGAATTTAGTGATTGCTGATCTCCTTGTAAAACTGTGACTCTATGAGCAGTTGAGGTTGGGAAAAGTTAGGTATTAACCAAATCACTGATTACAGCCCTTCACTTCAGAGATGAAGTGGCTGAATCTTACCTTATTTCAAGTTTATCTCAGCTTATTTCAAGCTAAAACAGGAAAAGAATGTTTTTTATTTGAAGCTGAAGCAGTGATTTTAATGCCTGTCCTGAGTCCTGTTGTAGGAATGGAATTATACAGTCACCACTTAGACAGTGGTAGGAATTATGCAGATCTTACCTGAATAGGGCTTATCCCTAGATTCCCTAGATTCCACTTCAATGAAAGAATAAAGCAGAATTAATTTTTCTACTATTTTAATGGGCAATAGTAGTTACAGCTCAAGCTAGATGCCTCTGAATAGGCGCCCTGCCAGTTGCTTGTTACTGTATTTTACATTCTGTTCAGATGGCTTCATTTTCTGATGGCACTTCTGCTCATCCAGTCCTGCTCGCAGCATCTGGGGTCTTCTGATTTTCTCCCACAGTGTCCAGGCACATTTTGTCTGTGTCTTGAAATATTTCCCTATAGATATATCCAAAATATCCTATAGATAAAGTGGTAATTGTAGCTCCTTGTCTAATGGTTACATTTCCATAGAAAAAAACCCAAAGGTCAAAGTACAATTCCTGTGGCCTAAAGTTTAATTTACTGTAGTCACTAGAGCTAAGTGCTGGCACAAGTCTCTCACCACAGTCCTTGTGGATCTAAGGAGAGGTTACAGGGCTGCAGTGCACAGTACTTACACCTTACTCTGGCATTCAGGACTGTCTTTGCACTGTAGTTATGTTGCTTTCCCTCAGCACACTCTCTTCTGAAAATATGGGGAATGGCTGGTAATGAATCAGCAGTTGTCTCTCTGTCAGCCAGGAATTTCCTTGTGCCCATAAAAACCCCACTGAACTGACCTTCAGGCCACAGGTTTTTAATGTTAGAGAGTTCAAAATAAGCAAAACTGCAAAATGTTGCCTACTGTGCAATGACCCCAGTTAAAGCTGGCGAGCAGCACCAGGTTTTGTTCTTCAATTAAGCCTCAATTTTTTGTGTCTGTATGGCTGGAAGTTCAGTGTCTCTTTGGATATTTCTGTTGGAGGCACAACTACATTTAGAAGCAAAATTCTGGAGGGAAGTTCAGGCAGAAATGTACAAATGAACTCATTTTACCTGGCCAAAATTTGGTTGCATCCATTTTGGTGCATTCTGGCAGTACATCAGGATATCAGAAGTTGCTTTAACTTTTCCAGTGTCAGTCTGTATGGTCCTGAAAATGTGTTGTGCTGTTCGCTAGCTAAGGATCTAATAACAGCAGGGCTCAGTCTGCCCTTGAGTGATTCATATGTGTGAAAGCTTATGCTCCTACATTTTAACCATGGTTGATAACTGGTGATTAGATTCAGGTTAGTTCTGGTTTATTGACCCATGAACTGTAGCTCCTGACTACAGTGAAGTCCTTAGGACAGGACTGATGTTCTGCCTTGGTTACCAAACTCATGTTAAAAGCTGAAGCTTCCAATGCACCCAGACAGTTATTGAACTCTCTAGAAGTGTCTGAGTCTCATGCTAAACCCTCCCACGTAGGTGTCAGCTAAGTACAGATTTGCCAGCAGAGGTGGAGATGATGATAGCCCTGCATTCCCACCACTTAGTGTGACAGGCTTTCATGCTGGACCATGGGAATGGGAAGTGCTGTGACACTTTCTCAACCTCTCCTACTCCCATGCAGGTCACAGCTGCATCTGGCTGAAGTTCCAGTGAGATCAGCCCGGAGCAGACAGTAACCCTGCACTCCCTTTCTGCATGTCAGTTCCATGTACAGTAGAACCAGAGCTGATCTTCTGCTTTATGAACTTTCCACTGCCCTCAGGTTTTCCTCTTTTTTGCACATAACTGAATTCACTCACTTGTTAAAGACTGTTTCAAAAATGCAAAGCAAGTTAGATTTTCCTTTAGTAAGATTTTATGGGAATTGAATAATTTTTTTTCAAAATTTTTCTCTCTTGTTTTTCTCCTGAGAAAAAATAAGCCACAAATTTTGCTTGTTTTGTTGCATCAAGGTCTTATATGTTATGCTCCCATTTTGAGTGGTGTATTTTTTACAGATCACAGGCGATTGGATTTGTGGAAATTTAACTTTCACTTTGCTGACTGATCATAAATAAGAAGGGACATTTTCTCAAATAATTGTGAAATTTATAATTTATGCTCAAGAAGTGTTGTTTCTTCACTTGTAATTTCCTGAAATTTGGAAGAATGTCTGGAGACAAAGGACACATGCTATGATTTAATAAGAAAACATAAGAAAAATTTTAAAAATTCCCCTTTTGTGAAAAATACCTAGTTTCTTACATTGCTGAAATGACAAGATTCGCAGAATATTACAATTTCAGCAAAAGATTATTTTTTTCCTTTGAAAGGAGGCTGGAGTATTTTACTTGAAAAAGTTATGTGTTACTTCTGTCACTGAAAAAAGAAAATATGCTTTTTCAGTGTACAATTTTTGTTTTCAAAATATGTCTTTATGGAATTTAAAACTTGGTCCTAAGACCATCACTTCCTCTTGATGATAAATTGGCAAGTATTGCTATGGGTTCTACACTGGTTCTATACTGAAGAAAATTGTGATAGGAAGAACAAGCTGTATTTTGTTTTAGAAATTTTTGTCCACTACTCCCTTTTTCATTTTATTTCTCCCTAAAAAACTCCATTTCTTCGTTATCTTTAATTTTTCTTAATTTTAATTTCTCTTAGAATTTTTGGTTAAGTTTTTTTATTCATGCTGTTGTAGGGAGTAAAGATGGAGAGTTAGAATACAAAAATTAGAAGCCAGAGGGTTTATAGAGAACAGAACAGCTTAGTGTTTTTGCATTCCCACTTCCTTTCACCCCCTCTCCTTCCAGATTTCCTATGAAATGCCACATTTATCTGGCAGCTCTCATAGTATGTGCTACTACCTCTGTTGTTCTTAAGAAAGAAAATACGAAGGTGAGAGGCCCAGGTTCTGTGCAGAGCCCCAGTTTGCTGTTAGATTATGACTAACAGCTGAGGTTTAGAGTTAAAGTCAGGTTTATGTAGTACACTGGAATCTTATATTTCCTTCTCAGTTCCATAAATACAGTCCAGATTGCTCAGTCCACACCATAAACAGAAACTTCTATTTATGATTAGTGGGATTCTGAACTTTTCATCCTAGACAACTTTTTTTGTAAAAATTATGGATGGTGGTTTAAGACAAATGTCAGTCAAAATGAATGCTTTATAGCATTCAGTGGATAATAAGTTATTGTTGACTTATACAAGGTTAAAGTGGAAAAGATTGAAACTTGTGTGTGTATAAGAGTTAATTATATTTTGTTTGAAAATCTTTTCTGAGCTGTTGTCTTCCTCTTGTTTTTCTATTTCTTAGTCTCCCACCTCAGTTTTGGCACTTACTTTCTTATTATTTTACATTGTAAAATTGTACATTGATTTGTGCTATTACAGTACCAGTTGGGTGAAAGCAGCTACTGCCTGAGCCATGTAGTGAGAGCCAATCCCTGACTGAAACTAATCACATCATTGACCCAAGAAGAATGAATCCTGAAATTGTTCTTGAAGTTCTGTTTCATTAGAATGTAATACAGTGATGCCACTGGGTGGCTCTTTAAGATTCCTTTAGATATCTTTAATTTTTTTGAGCATACTAAGAATATACTCAAATAGTAAATAGAAGGTTTTCTAGTCTGTGGTTGCTACTTGATTATTAATTTGGTATGTCAGACTATAAAAAATGCAGAACCAGAATCTCTAACCCAAAATAAGCAGGTTATCTTCACATTCCTTTTTATTAAATGAGAGACTCAATTGTCTTGGATATTCTTAAAATAGTAAGGTTATCTTCTCTGGAAACATTGTGTTTCATTTATATTGAATTTTTTCCACAAAGCTGGCTTCATTTGAATTGCATAGATAATGCAACACTTATCAAAATTGTGCTGAAATACTTATCTGCTATTTTCCTCCTGTTACAACTTTTTGGTTTTCTGCAAAATTGCAATTCAGGAACTAAAATTATATGCACAGAATTTAAGTAAATCAGATTTCATGTCTTTCTGTAAAAACTTCCATGAGCATAATTTTAACCTTGGAATTGAGGACTGCTTGTGTATTTATTTTCTTTTTTTTTTTCTGTTTTTAACTTAACAGGTGCAATGGATGTAGAAGAAAGGAATCATCAAATGAAAATGAGCAAGTACAAACAGGTAGCAGGATCAGATTCCAGGCTGGAACAAGATTATCATTCTAAGGCAAGGGAGTTTTGTTTTGAAAAGCAACAAAATATGCTAAACCGAAATATCCAACCTCGTATTAGAAAGTAGTAGATGAGTGCCAGGTTGTTTCTTCAGTAAAAGTTTCTTGTGTGTCTATAATAAAACTTCTGGAAATCTGCAGCAAAACTCTTAACACACGGTGTTCTTGATTCTTGAAATTTAAGAAGGATAAGTTAAAACAAATGAAAGAAGCAGTGTAATTATCCATTGGAATGAACAATAGTGTCATAAATGAAAAACTCAAAGAGAAGGAAAAATATACGTTTATTGAGTGACAGATGGAATGAGAGCTATTGAAACCTGTTAATGGCTTCCAAATAGTTGAACAGAGTGTTATCTTGATCTATTGAAAACTGGAAGATGCAGTGTTACTTAGTTTAATAGTGGCTTTTTAGCACTTGGAAAGGTGTTTTAGACACCAACAAAAGCTTTCACCCCTGCTGGGGTACATTGCCAAGAATCTGAATCTCTGTGTAGTAGTGTAACCTTAAATATACTATCCAAAATTGCCTACTATCTGGAACAGGGTCATGTCATATAGAGTGTGTTAATTAAAATGATCAAGACATTTTCAATTTAAATTTCTATTATACAAAAATAATTTAATGTCCTCTAAAAGACTTCATTAATTGAGGTCATACTGTAAGTGGAAAACATGAGACTTCTGACCTATAAAACCTGGCTGAGGAAGAGAAATCTGTTTTAGACTTTTATTTCCAGGTTGTTGTTCCTTGCTCCCAGGATTGGCAAAGCCACTGTAAAATGAGACATTTAGTATTTGAATGCCAATAAATAATCAAATTTATTAAGTGTTATTAGTTTTGCAGATAATGTAGACTAATACACTTGATATAATTACTTTCTAGAATATACATTTCAGTGGGGGAAAATAGAAGAGCTTTAGCAAAGTTTGTTTCAAGTAGGAAACCCTGTTAATGAAAATAGTTAGAACTGACAAAACAAAACCAAGACTGTGAAAATGGCTTAAGATACTTTAAAACTCTGTAGATGTGCTGCATGGTTATTTGGGTATTTTGCAAATGTGTTTTAACTACACAAGGTATAGGAATGTTTATAAACATGTAAGAGGGACTTTGATACTGTCGTATTTAGGTGTATCTTTTGTTTTGAAACTTATGGCAAAGTGTTTCTCTATTGTCAACTCTGAAAGGCGTCACTTTATAGAGATGAGCGTAATAATGTGAGCAGACCTTATCATAAGTGTTGTGATTGTATGTACCACAAAAATATGACTTTATGTATTGTATGTATAACCAGACTTAATCTGCTGATTTTCCTGCTCCCTAAATGCTTGGCTGAAATTTGAGTCAGAAGTAGGACTGATGCAGAGTAAATTGGTTCTCATGTAAAGGGGATAGAAAGAATATAACAACCTAAGGAAGTATTTACTACCCTTGTTTTTGCATTTCACTGACACCATATTATTGGGCCTCACTCTACATCTTTTATCTTTCTCATTAAAATTTTACCTTCAGTATTATTGGAATGTATTAAAAAGGAAAATTATAAATGGAATTATTTTATGAATATGGTGATTTATTTATTGCACACATCAAACAATGTCTCCAGAAATAAACAGTTAATTTACTCTTCTGCCAAAGTGTAATTTCACTACTTGAAAATGACTTATTTATTCTATCAATGGATCTGTGGAACAAGACACTGAATATTTGCATTTATATATAGATATATTAATTCAACATGCATTCTTATAATTGTGTAGTTTCAAAGTCATGTGAGAACCATAACTCTCATAAGTCATATGAAAATTCTGTCTTCACTTTTTTACTACCATTGCTTCAATTCCCCTTAATTAAGTTCTTATATTATCTAGAGACAGAAAATGAGTAAGTGCAATTTATCTACCTGGTTTCTACAAAAATTCTTTTGGACTCATGAACTGAAAGGCATATGTCAAATGTTGACTGAAATGTTCTATACAGTATACAGTGACATTGATTTTTTTAGACCTCTCAACTGGTACAAGCAGGCAGTCATGAGTGCCATGTCTGAGAAAAACATCATTAAGTAGGCATTAAGCCACATTCAGGAAAGCCAGCACACAGAATTTTCTTTTACCTTTTCTGTTCTATTTCTTTCTTTAAATAGAAGTCAGCAGGTCAACAGCATCTTTATGTCCCTCTTGATTATTTTGAGTCAAGAAAAAATATCCAATGCACTTCCTCATTGAGAAAGCAAAAGCTATAAAAGTAGAAGTTGTATTTATTAAACCTCTCTAGGTTTGTCCTACCTCTGGAAGTCAGTACTAGAGGTTTTAGAGGAAGTTACATACCCTTCTGTGGTGCTTAGTCATACATTAAGAAGCTTGTGGGGAAAGTTTAATTCCAGATCTCAGTGTTCTTATAAGCTGTGGAAATATGGAATTGATTCTCCATTATGTTTTTTCTTCATGATTGATAAAATTTCCGACCATATTTTTATAATTCTTATATATGCCTCATTGTTTTTGGAACAATAATTATTCTGCTTCCATAAAAATCTGTGTACATTAGTTTGGCAGGCTGTAAAAGGGTTATTTCCTTAAATAACTTACTTCAGAAGCTGCTGAAGTGTGGTTTCAGGACAGACATATGGAAAGCAAGTAATATATTGATTTTCATATAAATATTTGCAGCTAATCAGATGAGAGAAAAAAAATTGTCGGCACTAAGGATTAAGTAAATTAATTTCTGGTATTGGAACAACTATTTTTTTCTGGTTATTGAGTAGTGGTAGACTTGTACTAAATAGGATATAAACTAAAGTCTGAGTTGCAGTGCTGGTAGATGCTGACATACAGGAAAACCTGAATCCTGGTTCAGGTAAATTTAGGTAAAAATTTTGGTTAAAACCTAAATTCTGATTCATGTTTTTTTCATACAGAAAAAACCCACAGTAGCCCAAGAGTGTTCCACCAGAGGCAAAAATTAGCCATTTACTATATTGTGCCTCTGCAACCCCAGCCTGATTTGTGTAATTTTCCTCAAGAATCTTTCTGTGACTAGTTTAAAGTTTTGTATGAGAACTAAGCTTCCCAGTTCTAAATTGTTAAACAAGATGTACTGTGAAAAGGAAAGGGCCAAGATGGGAGCTGAATCAGCCACATGATGGACTCCCATAGTTCACATTTTGTAGAACTGGGTTTTGAAGTCACTTCCCAAATTATCTCATCAAACCTCTCTGCCTTGCTTTTTGCTTGGTACTCCTGCCATTAGCTCTTTTGGCAAACAAATTGATAATGCTATGTCTGGTGAGCAACTCCTTCCCCTGACCATTCCTACCAGTGCTCAGATTCAGGAATCCCTGCCGACAAACAAAGGATGAAGGGAGAGAGAAATCCTTGCCCCATGACTAGAACATGCAGAGTGGATCAGCTGAGGAGAGTTAAAAAGCTTTGCTGCTACTGAGAAAAAAAGAGAGAAGATACTTCTTGTATATGGAACCCTAGAAGTATTTGCAATCAGTGCGAAATCAGTGTAGAATCAAGAGAGAATTCCATCACCTCAGGCTGTATTAGCCATACAGAGAATTCTGATCACTAAAAGTGTTGGATGTAAAACTAAAGGGAGCCAGATTTATGTAGGAGTTGCAATAGTGAAAAACTGTGGCTTTCTTTAGGAACAGAGGTAAAACAGAGACTGACAACTACCTGACACAAATTTAAGCCTCTAAGTATCTTGAGATTAGTTTTATTTGTTTTATTAGGGAAAAATAATGACCTACAAAAAGGCAGAGAAATCCACTTACATAATAGAGCAATTAGTAATAGTCAGTAATGTAGTAATTAGTAATATAGTATGTTAGAGCAACAAGGAATAAAGTTGGGATAAAAGAGGTAGAAGAGCAGATAAAACCTGATTTTTTTTTGCTGGACAAGCTTATTTACCCAAATGTAGAAAAGAGTACATCAAATACAGAATATTACAGAACGTCAAAGAAGATTTCCTAACTCCACCTTTAATGATTCATATTGGTGATGAGACTGAAACTTTCTGCATCATCAGATATATGTAAAGCTGCAGGTCCTGATAATCAGTAACCACAATATAATTCTCTGTGTTTGGTGTAGGAGAAGAGTACTATTAGGCATATTAGCATGCTACTTTGTGATTTTCTAGCCTGGTAACAAGACCAAGACAGACTAAACTGTGGAAGAGTCAAGCATGTGCTTAGTTTATTTGAGTAGTGTAGATGCAGCTGAAATGCTCTTGGAGCTTTCAGACACTGAACAGCTGCAGTTCTTCAGAATGAGACACTTTGATTCAGCAGTGAATCAAGTACCACCTTATGGGCTTCCTGTGTGAGAGAATGTGAAAAAGGTAAGATCTGTAACACTGGAGGAGGAGGAGGCTGACTTTGAAAGCCTCAGAAGCAGATCTTAATTGGAAGGTCTTGTAATGTGCAAAAGTGCTGCCAAGAGCTGCCTCTTTCCTCTGAAACCTGCAGTAAGTAGTTGTGCCATTGGTGCAGCTACATGTGGTATCCTCTGGCCTATGCTGTCAATCGAAACATTTCATTTAATGGTGTTTTGGGATTCCCTTTTTCTTCTCAAAAATTAAAGCAGAGCAGTACACAGAGCAGCAAAGATTGCAAACAGAAGCACTCGTCGCCTTCCTTTTTGAAACCCTTGTGGAGAAGGGAGTTAAACATCCAGCTAAAGGGATGTTCAGGACTTTGATATTTTGCTGCATATAAGCTGTATTTGATTTATATTCATTTTATATATAAAAGTTTTATATATAAAACAACTGTTTTTGGAGTTCTCAGATGCTCATGATAGGCCTAGTAATAATTTGATAATTTATTATAATTATGAATATACCTCTTTGATCCTATAATTGTTTCTTACAACTTACTTAGTTAAGGTTGTAAGACTTACTTTGTTAAGCATGTAATTAGAAATATTCAAAATATGGAATACAAAATGGAAGCTATATTAGATATGCATATGCCCTCAAAACAGTGCATAAATTGTTTTGTATACATTTCTTTTTAACATACCAGTTTAAATTTCAAAATTTTAAATATCTGGATGAAACTTGGGAAATCAAAACAATTAGAATGGAACTGTGTTGGACAATAATTAAGACAGCAAAGACTAACATGGAAAAGACCACACACAAATATTCAGTGCAATAAATTTCTGTAGAATACCTGTACAGCTAAGGGCCTAACCAGTAGAATTTGACAGGCTTAAAATGGAAATATCAGTGTGTGGTTCCCTTCATTTTCCCATTGCCCACCTCCACCAAGAAGCTCTTTATCTTCAGAAAATAAATCAAGCACCAATTAGACTAACAAAGAACTTCCCAGGTGAGGAAACTTCTTAGTTATTGCCTGTTCCATGGCTTTTGTGCTTTCCTATGGACTAATGAGTACTTTGGGCAGAAACTTGATAGATCAATCAGCTGTCTGGGCTAGAATGACAGATCCTGTCACTCCCAACAGCCTGTGAGTGCTCAGGTCACCAAATGAATTACTTTCATAGTGTATGATATGTAAGGAATTTTGCTGGTCAGTGGCAGAGAATCTCTCTGGCCCGCAGTGCTGCTGGCATTTATATCATCAGTCAAGTATTTAATTGTATTTTTAATATAAAAGTTTTTGGAATAAATTGCTGAAATTGAAGTTCTGGTTCCTACAAGTACAGGATTATAAGACTCAATTATAAGACTCAAAAATATAGCTAGATGAAATAAATTCAGAATTCTAGAACTGAACTCTATATACATGGTAATGTAGAAAATACCTCTTCTTTATTTCTTTTTTTATTAAACTGTATTTTGCTGATGTGTTAGAATTAATTTAATTTAATTTAATGACTTTGAATGTAGATGTGGATTGCTGTGATTTTTAGTATTTTTTTCTTTAGTCAAATATATGCAACTCTCAGTAAATATTCCTGTTGATGTAATTTTTCTTTTTTGTTAAATTCAAGCACTCTTTTAGTTTATTTTGGCTTTGAAAATTCTCTAATTTTTTTTTAAGTTTTTTTGAATCTTGAGTATCCACGTCTCTATCAAAAATATAGGGTATTTTTAAATATAATACTGTGGTTGCCAAAAATACTGCATTCACATAAGGCTGACATATAAACATCTGAAAGTAGACTGATACTGGCTTTCTTTAGCTGTCACCAGGTGCTTTCTGTTGTCACACTTTCTTGTACTTTCTGTGTAAGCTTCTGTTGCTAATCATATGTTTATAAAGAAGAGGTTAAATACATTATAGAATGTTATTGAAGTACCTTAAAATTTTACATTGAATCTCAAAGAGAAAAAATGACCCCTGAAAGTCAAAAGATAAAACCATCAGTCTATTTTGACTCTGAATTTTCATTAGTTAAAGGAGTCTACTAGGGAATACAAGGGCTTTTCAGTAGCGGAGAATTGGTTTTCCATTAAAAAAGCACAAATACTAAGTGAAACACTGTCTTGTATTTTACAGCAATGACCTAAATATTCTTTTGCAAAAAGCAAGTATTTTCAAGAAAAAAAATTGTTTTAGCAAACACATATATATCAAATAAAAAGCAAAATGTATATCAAAAGCTTTCTGTAAAAGCCAGGTTCAAGCAAGCATTTTAACCATTCCATTAATAATCACATTTTAAACTCACCTGGGTGGTGTTTTGATAAACTTCTAGCCAGAGCAACCACTACAATTTATGTTAAATCCTTTTATTCTTTTTATAATAGAATATAGTTTCCTTTCAGAACAGCTTTGTATAGACAAGTGAATTGCTAAACTGTTAGTCTTTTGGTTCAGAGTGGCTGTCTTTTCATAGAAAACTAAATTATTTCTGTTTACAGTTTTTATCTGAATTTAAGCTGTAAAATTCTGAGATGCTATTGAACTAAGTGGCAATTAATGTACAGAATACTGTGACTATGGTTGATTTAATTATTTAAGTTGTTCTGAAACTGATGTTATGCTGATAATGAGAAAATCTACAGAAAACAAGAAAAAAATTAACTGGGAAATATGTACTAAATACCTGGGTGCAAAGGTATGGCAATCAAAAATAGAGAATATATGAAGTTAATTGAATTGCTGCAACGATCAGGGAACTCTAAGAAATGAGAATAATAATCTGTGATAAATGTATCATACCAAACTGCAGTATGGGCTACTTAATTCTGTGCTAGGCAAATATGTGCAAAAAAGTAATTATTCACATTTGAAATACGAGTCTAGAGCAGTGGCTCCATGATGGAAACAGGTTTGCTACATCAATTGCTAGACTACTGACCTTGAAAATTCAAGCAAAGTGTGGCATACACTTAGAACTGACAGACCTGAAATCTCAGTGCAAGGATTGCACTGAGCCTGCTTGAATGTGTAGGATTTAAAATGAACCATAGATTCACAGAATGGCTGGGTTGGAAGGGAACCTAAAGATCATCTACTTCCACCCCCCTGCTATGGGCAGGGACACCTTTACTAGGCCAGGTTGCTCAAAGCCCCATCCAGCCCTGTCTCGATCACTTCCAGGGATAGGGCACCCGCAGTTTCTATGGTCAACTTGTTTCAGGGCCTCATCACCCCCACAGTAAAGAGTTTCTTCCTTATATCTAAATCTACTCTTTCAGTTTGAAGCCATCACCCCTCATTTTATCACTACAGGCTCTTGAAGAAACTCCTTCTCTGGCTCTTTTGTAGCCCCCTTTAGGTACTGAAGGCTTCTCTAAGGTCTCCCTGGAGCCTTCTCTTCTCCAGGCTGATGAAGCAGGACCTTTGTCTCCTTCACAGAGGATGGTTCAGAAGAGATAGAGTGCTGTCAGACTTGGAGGCAGGAGTGCTGTCTGCCCCCACACCCCTCCTGCCCTGCCCAGCTCTCCTGTGCTGCAGCAGCTCCAGGAGGTGCTCCTGGGACAGCCGCTGCAGAGCTGCTCCCCGTGGTTTAGCTGAGCACTCCTCGGAGGGAGGATTTGCCCAGAGTTCACTGTTACCATTTGGAACTCTGACTATGATGATGAGGACAGTGAAGTGGTTTTAGCAGTGTGGGTGTTTTCTTCATATCTGGGAGTGCTTCTCTTTATTAAATAGGTTGATTTTCTTTGATAGCAACTCTGAAGTTATCAATGAAAATTTTGCCAGTTTATCAACATTTTCCCAAACAATGGTTTGTGGTTTTGAGGAATTTTTGCCAGCTGTTATACAGGAAAGAAAACTGTGTATCTCTATCAGATTTCCCTGTGGGTTTTTGAATCTTGTTTTATTAAGTATCTAACTACTTAAACTCTTACCATTATTTTTCATTAATATAGCTGTGGCTTCAAGCATCTGTACTGCAAGTAGCTCCTAAGAAGGATTTAGGGAGATGTAGCACACAACCATTATTCTGAAAAAGGCAGTTCTGCCCAATGGAGCTAATCAAAGTAGAGTCAGGGGTCTCAGCATACAGAGGTGTTCGTAAAGCCTCAATGCCTTCAGCAACACTTCTAGGAGAATGTTACTAAGACATGAAATTACCTCTGTGTCCTTTCTAACCTGTGGTATTTCTGACTGTTTTTCCTGGGAAGTGAAGGCTTTGCTTACAAGAACTGGTATTGTTTTGAGCTAGGTAACAGATTATTTTCTTTAGTTATTTATCAGGCAGAATATTATCTTTCTTCTGCAGATGGAAATCATTGCTCACCAAAGATTTCACTGACAGTCTGGAGTTGATGAATAATAACAGGAAATAACACAATTTTGTCTGAGGTTCAGTTTGTTCTATCACAGTAAAATTTTTCAGATATATCTTTTTTCTTCAAACTGTGTAAAATCTTTGAAGGATGTTATATTTGTTGCATCATCTAGAGCATCTTAGATACATTAATTTCAGAGAACCAGGACGCATAATGTGTTTCTGCTCTCTCTTGAGTGACATGTGGCATCATGTGATAAACAGTTCTGGTGATTTGCATAGTTCTACAGTTTAACATGAAACAACTACCTAATAAATAATACCTGAACTTTACTTAGCATATGATTTTCTATAAACAAAATTCACAAGACTGTGAAATAGTGTTCTGTAACTAAGGGACAATAACTTAAATTCACTCCTGGTTAACAGGCTTGAAACTCTCAGTTTCAAGAATTTTAAAGAAGCAACTTGGGTCATATTTAGGAGGAAGTTTAAAATGTTTCCTTTCCCTCATCTAAGCTAGTTTCTAGTCACATAAATTTGGGGAATGTTATGCTAATGCTATGCTAAGGAAACATTTGTAAAATGAAAATAACTTCAAGAACTGAAGTTATTACAAGAATTCATAGACATTTAAGATCTTCAGAAATGGTTATAGAAGTTTTTGATCCCAGAAGAGTTCCAATCTAGGTACCTGTCTTGTGAAATGAACTAAATTTCTTATGCAATTTCAATTTATTTTTTTGTTTGTTTCTTTCTTTTCTGCAAATGTTACATATTATTGCTGTACTGTTAAAGTGGTTTCTGTGGGGAAGACAAAATTGTAACTAATATGAATGGATGATGCATATTTTCAGTAAAAATGAACTCAGATTAACCTTACAAGCAAGCAAAGAGGTAAATCATAGTATTTACAATGAGATATGAGAGACATAAGTAATAAATGTTTTCTAATTACTCCCTCAAGGACAATGACTGAGAGAAAAAGAGTTCAGTTTTTCTGATCTGTAGGAACAGTTTGCTTGCTCAGGATCTCCCTGCAGCCTTTTTTTCTGCTAGTTGCAATATTACAAGGGTAAAGCTGCTGAGGAAATATGTTTTAGGGAAAATAACGTTTTCTAAGCAGTTTACTTTGTTTATGGAGTGATAAGGAAATGGTGGTATCTGTATCTTGCAGATTTGTTTCTCCTTTAGCTTGACATGAATCAGCAGAAAATGCTCAGAAAAGCTATCAGCTGAGCTCATATTTTCTTACTGTATGGGGATTTTCCAAGATGTATCCTATCAGTGAAAACAAGAGATAAAGAAGAAAGATTATGTGATGTCCCCTCAAATCATACTTGATTTTGCAGGCTATCTTCTGATATCTATGGATCTAAGGACTTAAAAAGTGGAATCATAAATGTATAAAGACATATTTATGTCCTGTTGTTGAACAGTTGTGGCCTTAAGCACTTCTGCTTACAGGAATAAGCGCTCACCAGATGGCCATGTGTCAATCCAGCTGTTCTCTTCAGCATGAATTCCTTTGAAGGTGCTGTGTCCCACGACAAATCTGGTGAAAGGCATATTTAAATGTTACATAGTGAAGGCAGCATTAGGGGAAAAGTTTGTATCTCTGTTCTTAAGCCATCAGCTATGCTGAAATACTTAACAGGCTTTTGGGATGAAATAAACTGCAATGAAACAGAAATTCTGTGGTAAGAAAAGATGGTTGCCTTGCCATCTTTTTATTTTATTTGTATTTGTTTTCATGAGACCCAACGACTGGAAACAAATTATGGAAATGAAGTTTAAAATCCATGTTAATGTATAAAGAAATGCATGAACTGCATATCATTTGATTTCCTAGCTTGCACTTGCAAAGTAACATCTCAAAGAAACCCAAATTAAGTAGAACAATCATAGACAAGAGAGTTTTTTTTCAAAGAAAATTTCTATCTTGTTACTTTCTCTAAAAAATAGTCTCTTGTCTGGATGACTGGACTGTATGAAGTGCAAGAGATTTTGAGTGCAGTGGTGGCAAAAATGGCATGTGAACCACTTGAGGAATGGAAACAAATACAGAAAGCATGCTTTGATTCAGTTTATCCAATGTAAGTAGGAGGTACTAGCGTTAGAAGACCAGTAAGGAGCAGAAAAAGCAGAGTTATCACTCAAACTGAACCCATTGAGCAAGTGTAGGCTCACCAGGCTGTCTTACGTGCTTAAGTTCACCAAGAAATAAAGTACTGGAGATACTATTTAGTGTAATTGCAGAGTAAATTGTGAAATCCCTGTATACCTGTGTTTTGCACCTGCCCTGCCTTGAACAGCCCACACTTTTTACAGTAGACAGTGTCTATTGATGATGCATCTTCAGGAGTCTTGACTTGGTGCTGTGGATTGCTAAAGGATTGCTGGTGTCTATTTTAAATAAATTTTCTCCCTTCTGTGTAAGACAGAAGTTGATGTGTGGCAGTCAAAAAGATCCTGGACAATTTGAGAAGATGTATGTAAGAGTTCATTACCTGCCATCACATAGCCAGATTGTGGACACATTTCTCTAAAGTGAAACTTGGTGAATAACTTTGCCCTGTTTAAATAATAAGCAGTTAAAATTCTGGTGAAGATCAGCAGTATGAAAGGGAATTTGAATAGTATATGTTTCAAAGAAATCTTAGGCTTTGTTTTATCTTCCATTTTGTCTGCTTTCCTGAATTACTTTCACATTGGAAAAGAGGGACTGATTGTTGGATATCCTTCTACCCTTAATTGTCATTAAAGGGTTCTTCTTTTGAAGCTCTTCATATTCACCTTCATATTATGTAGACTCATATTGCAGATATTAGTGCAGTTGAAATTAGAAGTTGCCTTCATATTCTAAAAGTCATGTTGTATGAAAGAACTCATCAGAGCAAAAGGCTCCTTGGTATTCGAAAATGACTGCGGGAATATATTTTTTTGTAGGAAGACAAATTTGTTGACAAGCTAATTTCAAGCTCACTTAAAGACACAAATACTTAAGGGCTGCCTTACTGCTTCCTACTTTACCAAATATTTTCATCTTCTGTAAGTTCTCTTGAAATAATGTCAGAATATTTTCTAGTGCTTCCCTGTATTTATATAATTTTGTGCACTTCGGGAGTTCTTAAAAAAATTATGCCATATGTCAGCATGGTGAAGCTGATGATTTTTTGTCTTTTGATTTGGCTTGCCTATGGACTACTTCCCTGTGAATTTCCAGTTGTCCTTAGGCACTGCTACATTGGTGACTTCTGCATTACTTCTGCCCTTGGAGTTTCATCTTCAGCTCCTGGATCACCCTGACCCATAGGATGGCAAAGTAATTTGGGTTGGAGAGAACCTCAAGAGCTGTCTAGTCCAACCCTTAGCAGGGGTCCAAAGCAAGGTCTGCATGAAATCAGTACAGGTTCCTCAGGGTTTTAGCTGGTTTTGAATTAAAACATTCAAGGACGAAAACTGCACAACTCTGGGCAACTTTACATCATCCATTACTTCACTGTACCTATGCTAAAAATTTGCCTACTTGTACCAGTCAGAGCTGCTGTGAATTGCTTGGCTCTGTCTTTTTGATGTTGTTCCCAGTATGACCTGATAAACTGCTGTTAGGTACTCCCATAGCCATCACTTCTCCAGGCAGAACAAGCCCAGCTCCCCCAGGCAGCTTGGTGGCCTTCCAATAAACTTAATCTAGTTCATCAATGTCATTGTTTTACTTTGGGTCTCAAAAGTGCTTACAATATTCTAGATGCATCCTAATTACTGCTGAATAAAGGGGAATAATCACTCCTCTAGTTCTACTCATTGTGTTTGAGTTAATACAACCAAGGCTGTCTTTCCTCCCTGCCAAGGCCTACTGCTGACTCACTTTATCGTTTTCATTACCTAATTTACCAGTAGGATGCTATTTGCAACATGGCTTATTTTCACAGTGAAATCAGGTTTCAGTAATTCCTTTGTCAGACTGCATATATGAGTACTGGGTAGTGAAACTGATAAATAGATGGCACCATACTACAAAGGAAAAGATGTGGAAACTTTTAAAGTAGGTTTTTTCCACATGTTCAATAGAAATATAAATGTTCCTTTTTACTGATGTTTTAATTGCTGATCAAAATTTATTGGAAATTCAGATGGTTTAAAAAGTGGGTTTTGCAAACCAAGTTACAATCACTTCTTTTTATTCAAGGTAGAAGTGGATGGGAATGTTTTGAATACTGAGAAAAAAAATTATTGGATAAGGAATGGGAGTGAGGGATGAATGTACAGAGAACCACTGTATATTCAGCTAGATTTACTGGTCTGGGCACTGTACTGCTCAGAAGTAACAACATGAGTAGCTCTCTCCTTTAGTTAGTGCAAGGCAAGAATGCCAGCAGAGGTGCACAGGGCAGAGCGGGCCAGGCTCGGGAGATCAAAGGGTGCTGAACACAAAGCAAGAACTGGCTGAAGGGAGAACAGAGTTAGAACATATGCCAATGTAACTCACTGAAGGGTTAAAAAAGGAGAATCGAAGAATTAGAAATAAAAAGGAGGAAGATAGCACAGCGTCCAGCTCTTGGATAGTCTACGGTAGAGCTGGCTGCAGCTCCATATTGAGAAGCCCAAAGCAACTGTGGATCTCCTTATATACTTAATATCTAATGCAAGAGCAGTGCAAGAATTAATCTCTTGAGGGACATCTGTGTGCCATGTGATAGTTAATGCAGAACTGGCAAAGGCAGACCTAGCTGGTTGTACCTCAATTGCCTTGATGGATCTTGACAGGAGTGACAAATGTAAACACAGATGATTGAGCTGGTTAAGTATAAATTACATGAGAGTGCAGATTAATCATAGCCTTCATCTTGAGTTTGTGTGTATGCAAGCTACAGGTAAACATATATTGTATGTACTCATTTGTATATGGTATTTTGTAAAAATGTCTGAATTTTTTGCTTTATATAAATGTAATATTATTGTCATAATTAATAGTAAGTATTTGACTTTATTTTTAATGGCAGACTTCATTAGGCAGCCATTAACAAAAGTTTTAGAAAGAGTCAAAAAAACCAGTAACATTCATTCAAATAATATGTGGTAACTAAAATCTGCAATGCCTTTAGAGGTTGTGAATTTGCACTGAAAGCTATAGAACTTTTCAAATTGCTGTGCTTTGGCTGCTTGAGAGCTTTTGTTAGTGAGTCAAAGAGCTATTGAAATAGTCCAGAATGGTTCTTTAATCTTCTGGTAGTAGCACAATGGACAATTGTCTGAGACATCTTCCCAACATTTTGATCACTAAAAACATTGACCAAATTTGCATGTCCCTATGTAAATGCTAGCAAATAATACCTGATGAGTAGACTATTAAAAAAAAAGATAATAGAAAGATGGTTAGAAATAACTGACAATGTGAATTGCCGGGAAAATTGCATGACTGTGTAGTGCAAAATGGAAGACTGGTAACAATAGAGTAAAACAACATGAAATGCTTTAATATTTCCTTTGAACTAGAAGTTCCAAAACAGTTTCTTTCCAGAAATAAGAGCATCAGTACCAGACGAGTTTTAGCTCTGTGTGGCCTGTCAGTCATTTACTGGTAGTTCACAAGAGATGAAAATATTTTCAGAGCTTGTTGTGTTAGGAAGCAGAGCAGGTATTTGTTTTTCAGCTTAAATAATCATGAGTTCATCCTGAAAGGACAGTAATCTCTCGAAGTTCAAAGGCATAGGCACTACTAACACCCAACTGTCCTTTTGTTAGGCTCTCCAGCTGATTATTCTACTAACGCAGATAAAAATGGTTTTAGAAACTTGCGGACTTGTTTGATAGAATCTGTCATAATGAAATTTTTCTCGATCTTCAATAGTGCAAGACAGGACAAAGCCATCTTACTATTAAAATTACAAAAGCAATTTTTAATGAAGCCCTCTGCTTTCATCAGAATTCCCATTTTTGAATCAGCTTGAAGAGGTTGGGTTCTGTAACTACTTAATGGGTTGTGAAGTCCAGAATGTTGCCTATATTATATGAGCCTTTACTGGGTTGGAAATGAAAATTTAATCATATTCCACCAAAAGAGGCCTATATTTCTAACCTTGGGAAATTTAGGAGATAATTTTCCTGCTGTTGTGGCTGATATTTAGAAGAGAAAAAAAAGAATCTGAAAGAGACTTTTAAATTAACCTGCATAGTAAGCAGGTACATTTTGCCTCCCAGGGGAGGCGGGAGGGTCCTTACTGTCCTTTTACCCCACATGTGTCCATATTTTCTGTTGAGGGATATTGGAGTATACAGAGTAGTTGATGGAGCTGATGGTCCAAACCAGTGGCCATGCTGATCCAGCCACAGGGGCTGCAGCTCCCTGGCAATGTGCACTCAGACAGTGCAAATCCTACAGCACAGTGCATAGGGGCAGCATTTGAGAAGGATGAGAAATGGTATCTGTTTTTCAGATATGATGGGGGAAGAGTGGCACTTGGTTAAAATTACTTTTTCAGTCCAATAAATGATCTTGTTTAGAAAAAAAAGAAAGTGAAATTTGGAGGAAGAAAGGAAGGAAGGAAGGATGTGAAATATATGAAGATGTGATGCCTTGGAGCAACTTTAACCATACAAAAACTGAACAAGCAATAGTGCAAAATTGAAAAAATGGTTGCATTTTATGGTTGGAGTATATAACGTGAAAGAACTGAATGCTTTTTAAAAAAATCAATATTTGCACAGTGGAGTGCCATTTTACTCTTGAGGCAGTCAGCAAAGGAGCACTTCAAAAACTGCCTTATACAGAACTACAATTTAAGAAACAAATGTAAAACTAAAGTGCCAGCATGACTTCTGTCAGACAAGCAGAATGGTTACTTTGATCTTCTGTGCTGGAGTTAGGGAGACACTAACATGCAATACACTACTGTAATCCATTTCCTAAACAAAATTAAGTCAGACATAAGTTAAAAGTAGACCTTGGCAGCAGAATAAAGTATGAATGAATATGAGATATCTGACCTTTGTCCAGCAAGAAAGACAATTTAATTTCATTCACTGGACATTACCTTGGTAGGCAGCTAGCAGATGCTAAGACTCTTATTCAGACAAGGTATAAATAAAACCTTTAAAAATATTGTATATTAAGGCATTCAGATTTAATAAAAGGACCAATTAACTTTCCAAATTTTAATCTTAAAAGATCCCAAAGCTGTAAGGCTCAAATAATACATCAGTGACATCTAGCCCAATAAAAAGCATTTGACAGGAAATACCTTTGCATACAACTGAGAAAAAAAGGATAAAGTAATGATTTAATGTTCTTTTTTTCACATATTTCTAAAATTATTTGCTTTTAAGTTGTTTTTCTTTCCAAATAAATTCTCAGTCTTTGCTATATATCACTACTATTGCATTGATTTGAAAAAAAAAAAGCCCCAAACCAACACAATAAGGTTTTTAATTTATGGAAATGTCTAATTTGTTATATACAGCACATTGCTATGCTGTAGTTTAAGAACTGATGTTCTCTAGGTGTGGAATTGAAGCAGAGAAGATAAAAATCACAGGTTTTTGAAACTTTGTGTACTACAGAATGACTCTTTAGAATAATATTGTGCAATGCTAATACTGTTTGCTGCTTCACGTTTAATTCAGAGGGGCTCATTTCTGTGGACTGCTGGCCAAGCTCAGTGTAGGATCTGCAGGCTGTGGCCTGTTATTCTATGAATCACCACACCTAATTACCTACCCCTTAATTGCAATACGATTAACAATTCCATCAATGATTTATGTGTGATGCTATGGTCCATCTTCCTTCCCCAAAGCAGTGAGGTCTGCCATGGCAGCAGTGTGCCCAGCCTGGGGCAGGAGGAGCCCTGTTCACACCGGCATTCATCTCCTGGCTGTACACTAGCTGGGTGGGAGCCAGTGGCACTGTGGCCATGGCAGGGTTTGGCACAGCAGGGACATCTGCTTGGGGCTCAGACAGAGCTGAAGGCCTGAGGGCAGCTCTGTGTTGCCTTTTCCATAATGTATGATGGTAGCCCAGTACACCAGGCTGTACTTCTCCATCTTTGTAGCTTCAGGCTAAATCAACAGAAACTACATTCATAACTTTGTCTTAAATGAAGGATTATCACAGAGAAGTTTAGCTGGGGGATCGACTCAATATATACACATTTCTCTAGGCATAGTTATTTTTATTTCTCTAAAAGACTGAGTAGTTGATCCTTTAAAAGGAGTTGCTGATAAAAAACACTAATTTTGTTCTGGTGAAATGTTCCCATCACCTCTGATGATCAGGACAGCTGTTTAATCATTGCTTTTATGTTCCCAAATGAACATATCATATAATAGTATGTGCTGTCTTTTTTATCAAGCAAAAACATTAATAGCATCAATAGAACCAGTTAGTAAATACTAAAACTTTTAATGCTGTAATCACAGAGATACTCTCGGAGTTTATGGATGGCTAAATACACTTTCACACTTAAAGGCAGGGAAGGACTCAAGTGGTTGTCAGCGAACACAAATATGGTAAATTAATACAGATCAGGAAGAATGATATAGATTGTTGCATAATGTGCAAACATTTTTGTAAGTGTGGAGTTATGGCTGTGCTTGGTCACTCTCTGCAGCAGGTGTACAGTCTAACTTGCATGAGCATTTTTTCTTATCTTTATTTCATTTCCCTGTCTTAAAATGAGCAGAATAACTTACTATTTCTAAATGTAAAAATAATTTATGAGGAAAGGCACTGAAATGCTATTCTGAAATCCTATGTAGATACTGCACAGTCTTTTGGAATATTTTCCAGTGTAACATTCCTTGTAAGAGCAGAAACAAATGATCTTTGTAGTTCATGAAAGATATTTGTTCTAAAACTATAAAAAGGTACAAATTTGATAGCTAAACCAAGACACCCTTCTCTTCTGCAATACTACACAGGTCTGCCATTTTACATTGTGAATTATTTTCTCCGTGTGGCTGAGTACAATGTTCCTACCCCCAAGAGTTCAACAAGCCACTGATTTGTTAGGTAGATAATTTTTCCCATTGTTTTCTTTCAGTCTTGTCTGTGCTTCTCTTCATATCTTTCTGTACTGTCTTATTTCCAAACAATTACTTGGTGATCATTGACAATTCATCTTGCAGTACTATTTTGCTGAAAAGATAACTGGTAGCAGCCCATCAGATTTCTGTGTACCCAGAAATGCCTGTATATGAAGAGAAGATGGAAAAATATCTTTCTGCTATTTATTATATTTGCATATAGTGCCATGAAGAGTGGCACAGACTTAGCATTAATTTAGAGCTTATGTGTAACAAAAACAAATAGCCATCATATTTTGTTCAGATCTAACCTGAATACTGCTGCATGATACTGTCTATGTTAAATGGGCTTACTGCTGACCACCAGTCACCTGTCAGTTCCATGTTTGATATATACTGCTAACCAGCTCAAATATCTTTGTAATTTTTTATTTCTGAGGCACATGTACATTTTCCCTACAAATTACCCCTAGTCCAGTGCCATCCTTCCAGAATTCTCGGCCCAGCAATAAAACAAAATGCAGGTTTGTTTGCATAGCTGCAGCATCGCTTTTCTTTTGATTTGATAATCTTATCTATCTATTCACTTGGGGGAAAAAATTAACATTTATCAGTTAGGAGTTCTTGTAAACAGGCTAGGCCCCAAAAGAGACATGTACTTTATAGATAGCATGCAGCACATTCTGTCTCCTGTTTAATCTTTCATGAGCTCAGTAATCACAGGCAAGTCAATAATCTTTCTGCTCTCCTTTCTGTGCGGGTGAAACAGTCATTGTAAGAATATTCTATGAGGGTTTAGATGTCTTTGCTAAGCTTTGTGAAACTTTGGGACATGCTGGAAGTTTTGTACAAGTTGAAACTGAGGAGCTAATAACTTAACTGGGATAGCAAAGCAGAGCAAAATTAATAGAATCCAAGACATAACTTCTATTCTGTATCAGTGAAAAACTTCATTATAAAAGTTCAGGCAGTGTGGTGACGAAGGCAGTTTAGATAGCACCAGGGACCAGGTCCATAGCTGATTTGTGGTAGCATGTCATGACAACACCGTGTCTTTGTCCCTTTCCTCTTGCAGTATCGGTCAGGGCGGGATCCTCATCGAGGCTCAGACAACGTTTCCAATAAGTCCTCGGACAGCGATGTCAGCGATGTCTCTGCTGTGTCACGGACCAGCAGCGCCTCCCGTTTCAGCAGCACGAGCTACATGTCTGTCCAGTCAGAGCGTCCCAGGGGAAACAAGAAAATCAGGTAAGCACGATGAGCTGTAATGTCAGGTATAGCTGTGTAATTTGAGTAAGAGAGCACTTATCAATATTTGTATTTGACATTGGCATTTTGCCTAAAATAACATTTGTACAGATTTTGCAAAATACTGGCTTAAATGTCTTTTTCATCTAATGCTTTTTGAAGTCTTCATGGTATTTGTTTTTAGTCAAGTTTTGTTGTTTTGGATTATCTAGCATACACTAAAATAACAAACATATGCTGTCAGCGAGCATTAGACACACTTCCTGAAAACCATTTTGTAAAATAGACTTAATATGGCTGAAAAGACAGCTTAACTTGAAAATTTGTGCCAGCAGAGGCATCCTATTTTCCTTTTAAATAGAACACTGAACTTTCATAGATGTATTATTTAATGCTGACATAAAGCACTTCAATTTATTTAATACTTACACTAGTCAAATTTAACTGTAGGTGTAGAGTCATTGAACTGCCCTTCAACAGCTTTTTCTTTGCCTGCACCCAGTGTGCACTCAGAGGAGCTTTGGCTTTCATTTGGTGCACAAATGAAAGATAATTTTTCTAGAAGGTGTAACCCACCTCCATCACCTATAATTCTTAGAAGATTGTTCCTTTAAAAGAAATAGTGCATTTAAAAAAATTGTTTAAGCATCTGCTTATATGAGCACTGTTAGGACCACATTGTTTCTGCCATACAGTTCTTTCTAAATGTGATGTATTGCCATGCAAGTTTTATTTGAAGAGGGACTTACAGACTGTCCCAAGAAAATGTTCCAAGGCTCTCCAGTGTAGACTAGACTCCTAGCCAGCATGCATTACCTTATGTCTCCTTTTATCCTTTAGTTTTTATTTAATTTCTTTTGCATTTCCTTTATTCATGCATGTTCTTCTCCATGACCTTAACTTTAATTTATTCTTTTCTTTTTTCTTTTTGCATGCCTTTTTCAATTTTTGTTGACTTCAGAAGGACAAGGGATATAGAGGGGAAAAAAGAGGGAGGGCTGGAAGGGGATGAACAAGATGAAGTATTTCCTGAGGAGGAAGAAAAAGTGGAGGAGGAGGAGGAAAAAGCAAAGGAGCAAGAAATTCATGAAAAGGGGGAAGGGCAAGAGGTGACAGAGAACTGTAAGGAGGAGATCAAAGAATCAGGGCAGGATGAAAAAGCTCAAGAAGACCAAGCTGAGGAAGGGAAAGAGGATGACAGGTAAAATACACTTCTGTTTATATAGACCTACTCTTTCTCCTGTACCAGTACCCTACTTGTCTTCCCTTTTTATTCCCATTGGTTGCTTATTGCCTGTGCTCTCTGCAGTTCTTTTTTGTTTGTTTTTGCTTTCAGTCATCATGCTTTCATATTTAATCAAGTTTCACTCTCGGCTTCAATGAACTTGTTCTGCATACCAAATGAGGCAGCACACCAACTTGACTCATTAATATGCATACAACTGCAGCATATTATTTTTTAAATTGGTTTAGACTGAAGTTTGGGTTTGACTACAATAAAAGTAGAATTGTAAGCTTCTTTATTATATTCCCTACTTAAATTATTATTTCATGGAAAAATGTTTGTTGAGTGAAAACTCAGCAACATAAAAATTATCTTTACTTTTATTTATGGCCACAGTAAAGAAGAAAATTTAGATTTTGTTTTTAATCCCCTATGTGGTACATACTGTTTGACAAACATGTGGATAAAGCAGAGGCTTCCTTTTTCTTTGTTCCATGTGAATAACTGTCAAGGACTGCTGTGTTTAAAGGGGTCATGCACTTTGGCTGCTGTGTTGCCTCCAAAGCATTGCAGCACAACTGCCTCTGGTTTTATCAGATAATATTCTAGAATTATAGAATTTGTTTTGCCACAAATCCTTAAAACCGTGTAAATGTCTGACATTTTGTACTGCAAAATCCATGTATGTTGCACTGAGAGAAATACAATATTCTTTCTTTCTTCATTAGCAAAAAAATGAGTTTCAGATTTAGATTTGATCAATATTGTTGAACTTGTTCTCGCTCACACAGGAATGGCAGAAAAATCTCAGAAAAATACATCTTCTTTTAGGCTGCCAATTCTGCACAACCTCTAAATAGCTTATGCCTGTAAAATTGGGCTCATGTGCATTAGGGTAAGCACAGAGCACTCTATGGTACTCCACTTTCTTTCCTTGCTACAAACTTACCCATGTACATGCCTGTACATGCTCACACACATAACATACTCAAAACAAAAGGGATACAAAGAGAAAATAAAAATGCCTGGTGTATAGTCTTGGGTGGTATGGACTAATATAGCCACACTACTGCCTGTAGATGTTGTGCCATCATTCCTTCACTCAAGTTCATGCATTTTAGAATTGAGCAAAACCATTGTTTAGGAACAGCTGTCTTTAAGATTGCCTTGGCATATATGTTCCAGAGACTGCTGTATGGTAGTGTGTGAAAAGATTATTTAAAGACCTTTTTCTCTTCCATTTCCTACCAATTTCCCAGTCTAATGGATCTGGAAGTACTGCCTTTCAAAAGTATGACTGTTCCTGGAATCTAGATTTCACTCAAGCTGGTCTTTACCGAAAATGCTGTCCCCCACAGAAAGTAAAGTCCTCTTTGAGAAACAGCTTCTTGTTTCCTGTGCCATCTTGTTGCTAGCTTCTCTCTGCCTTCAGGAAGAAGTGACACAAGTCAGGAGTCTCTACTTGATAAAGAAACAAGATGTTAAGTGACTTTTGTGTAGTGACTTTTGTTTGTGTTAGATTTTGTCTCCCTGCATGGAAATCATTCTCTAATATTATTTGCCCACTTTGCTCATTTTGACCACGTTTAGTATGCAAGATGTGAATATGCAGAAAAGTGTATATTCACTTTCCTTTCCCATGGTAGAGTCAGTGCTCATTTTTCTAGGGTAAGAACCAAACAGAAAAGCTGGATTGATTCCTGGATAGGGGCAGGTATAGGTATGTATACACATTTATATACATACATAGCTGTGTATCATTAATATATTGAAACACCATGACTTGTGCATTCAGTGGACAAGCACAAAGGCAAGATTAGCTGTCAGCATTTTTGCAAATTCTGCTCATTTCTCTGGCGATTTTTAAAATAACTTATACTTGACAATTTATAAGATAAGGTAATGATTTCAGCTTCCAAAAAAGAATGTCTTCAGACACACCACAAATATTAAAGTAACCAAACATATCAATTAAACATATCAATAGGTATTTGAGAGACCCAGCAGAACAAAGGCAGCCAATTCTTCCTTGATAGAATAGTAGTAAATTATCATCTAGTTCTTGAGATCTTGGGCATCAAGAAAAGCTAGATTGCAGATGGGAATTTTCAACATATATTTTTACTTCAGAGATGCATCTTTAGTTGGACAGTCTCATACCTCGTGATGTCACTGTGTTTATATACTTTATCAGTGATGGTAATAGTCCCACTAAGGTCTTCAATCTGCTGAGATCATGGGTGGGTTGAAATGACCATGAATACAGACATCCATCATTAATTCAATCACTATTTTAAAGAGTACCTTGGCACAATAAACTGCATTAGCTTTTGGAGCACTGGACCACATTAAGGCAATTAATCTTTTTTGGCAGAAATAGTTGCAGCATCAGATTTTGCCTTCATTAACCTTGTAAAATTAAACTTTGGCATATGGTTGACCTATAGGGAAGTCATAATTATGTTCTTTCTTGGCAATACATGTTAGCAAACAGAAAGGTGGCTCCAGCTTTGCTGTTGAGTATTCATTATGTGCAGTTCACTGACATTATTTCTTACTCCATCTCCCTGATAATCTCAGGGCCAAAAAGAAAGGATTCTTAGATCTAATCTTTGATCATTAATACCTTTTATTGAAGGTAATCTGTTTAAGACTGCTCTATATTCTTTCCTAACATTTTTCTTAATATCAATCCTAAGCATTAATTCTGACGGTCACAATACTTTTATCATATGAATACACAGCAAATGTAATCACAGAGCAGGATTTCACTGTTGAAATACAGTAGAAAAACACAACCTCTGTTCCAAGCACATAGAGTCTAAATCCTGAAATAATATGTGAGGCCAGAGAGGGAAGCACAGAAGAACAGAGATGTTACACATGACAGGAGACAGGTACAACACTGTGTTGGGGACATCTTGAGAAGAGACAATGAATGCTATGTGGAGATTTGAGGAAAGAAAATAAGATATCTTTGTGAATGCTTCTGGAGAGCTCTTTTCAAACATTCAAGACAATGAGGACAAAACATGAGATGCTTGCTAAAAATATATCAGGTGGATGATGGGGCACATCTGATGAGCAGGAGGAGTTGATCCTTCAGTCTTGAATGAGTGAAGATAAATATGATAAAGAAAAAATACTAAAATACTAGGAAATAAGGATGAATTCTGTACAACTGTGCAAAAGAGTGTGTAACTTTTTAGTGGTGTGTGGAGAAAGATGAGACAAATGGAAAGGCTATGAAACTTACCTTTCCTCTAGTACCCTGGAAGGGGTTATTAGGTAAATTGCCCAGGCTGGAGAAAAACAGTGCCATATCTGTCATTTGTAAAGGTGAGAGAGTGGACAAAGCAATTATCTGTGTGGGTGGACAGGAGAGCAGAGATGTGAAATAAAAAGCATGTGCAAGTCACAAAGTTTTGATACATATTTGAAGGAATCAGTGGCATCCCATGTGAAGAAAGGAAGTGAATTCTAAAAGACAGTAGAAGGAATAGAACTGATTATGTAGCAAGATGATACAACCAAGAAAGGAAAATTCGCAGTGGAAAAATTCAGCTGGGATGTAATTTTGCAGAGCACTTAAAAATTCAAGAAACATGTGGTTTAAAGTAACGTATTTCTTGAGATACAAAACCTTTTCTCTTCCTAAGGGTTGTTCATGCCTTTTGTGCCCCTTGCCTTGTTAGGTATAAAGATTTGTTTAAAATTAACTTTCTAGTTCTAGTTCATTCAGGAAAAAAAGTCTTTAGAGAATTTTATTTTTAGGTTTTAAAACTGATTCCTGATGAATATTTTTTCCTTAGTTTTTCATTAAATTGTAATTTTAGTATTTCAGGTTTTATGAGCCTTCCTCTGCGACTGCAGTTATTAACAGTTAAATGCAGTATTTTGCAAAGCTGGAAGAAAAAGCACGTCAATGCAGTCTTTGCAAGCTCTTTCACAGGGATGGAAGCCAGCAATATTTTTGAATATCTATATTCTGGTAAAAATATAAAAAACTGTACAAAAGAAACACCAGGAATCCATTTTCAATGTGTTTAGTTTCTTTAAGCTATTTCAAAAGTATTTCAATGATTGCTTCAACTGCACTACTGGATGAAAGAAGTTAATTGTATCTAAACTTTATAGCCAAAAAGGCCATATGTCTGGATGAGAAAACAGTAGCCTGAGACACTTTCCCCACTGCTTGATCAGTCTTTCAGCAAAATTGCAGTACAGTCTGTGCTTCCAATAGCGATAGATAGATATGGATAGATGATGGATAGATGATAAATAGATAGATAGATAGATAGATAGATAGATGATAGATAGAGGATAGATAGATAGATGATATAGATAGATAGATAGATAGATAGATAGATAGATAGATAGATAGATAGATAGATAGGTAAGGTTCACCAAGTGTCATTTCTGCCATGGAAGGAGAGACAACTTGGGTCCAATTATGGCAATGTTCATCTAGTTTCAGGGAAAACATGCTACTGTGCAGTTTCCTGCAGCTTTCAACAGAAGACATTAGTGTAACAATTTTTTCAACATTATAACAAAGTGATGTTGCCATTCCTGAGATGAGAACAGCAGGTTGCAGTACAATGCTCACCAGCTCTTTTCAGCTGCACAACATTGCATGATCCAAGCAATTGGAGCAGGTGTGATGCACTGGGTCCTTGAATAAAAAGCAGCAACTTTATTTTGTGTCTCTCTAACATAACTTTTCTGCATACTTATGACTAGGTAAGCAGAGCTGCTTGCATATTGCCAGTCTGTGTCTTTAAAATCAAAGAACCTAAAAGAAAATTTTTTTCAGTAAGATTTTGTTAGTATTATTGATCTGGCTAGAGTCTGTTAGGAGTTTGTGACCAATTCTTGCCCATTTGAAGCCACTACATTTTCATGTAAGATTTTTAACTTTCATTTTCTTCCATTTGTTTTTTTACATTTTCATAGATGACATACAGAAGAAAACTATTTGTAGTTTCTGGAAAAATATTATGGAAAAATATGCAAAAGATCAATGATTCCAAAAGGAATTATATGAACAAATGTATTTGTTGTGAAATCTGCAATGACAGTAGAATACAAATAATTTAAGAAATCTAGCACAGTCACCTGTTTCTAAGTTATTTGTCACCATCTATCAAACCCTTGGAGACCTGTTTTTTCCTGTTACTTCGGAGTAAGTGCAAAAGATATATAGGCCTCTTTACATCTAGTAAACTCATTTTGATCCACTGCGATATAATAAATTAATGATTTTGGAAGTACTCATTATTAACAGGTGAGCAGTAAAAATAACACATTTGAAACAATCTGCAGCTTTGATATACAGTGCCCAGCAGCAAACTCAGACATTTTTTTTGACAGCAATGCCATGTCATTGAGACTGCTTCCCTCTCCAGGAAATGCAGCCTGAACTTTAACCTTTGTTGAGCCAGCTCTGACCTGTGATCCATAAAGCACCCATGCACTCCTGTTACTAAAGTTTGTTTAAAAACAGTGCATCAGTAGTTAAAACAAAAAACCCAAAACCACAAGAGATGCAGGGGAAAAGCTCTGTAGACTTGCAGGGAGGCAGGGATGAAGGAAAAAAATTAAAAGGAGGCTTTGAAGGAAATCTAATTTTTGAAATTAGTTTTTTGCACTTTTAAGTGTGTTAAAAAAAGATTTATTTTCTGAAAATATGTCAAGCTAGACTGAATCATAAGTTCTTCAGTAGACAGACCTTTTTATCTTTATGTGTACAAGACTGAGCACAACAGGTCTGTGGACAAGAATAGCAACAGCAAAAACTAGAAGTGGGGTAGAAACTTATGTAAAAAACACAGGATTGAATATTGAAGCTTATAAGGCTCTTCATTCTTGGGTATTATGATTGAACTGATATGTCTCCATCTTAGTGATGTATGTTTTCGCTCTTTTTACCTGAGTATTATTTTAATAGAAGAGTGACAAGATTCAGTAAAATTAATGTATATTCCTATAAATGTACTTAATCAAAAATAATTAATAAGCTCATCACTTAGCCTTCTAAGAAACAAACATAAACTCCTTCATGTTACTTCTTTGAAGTATTTCTAAAATGTAGTTACTGGGTTTGAGCCATTGCCTTTGATACACATTGCCATCTGGCAAGCATTGTACTTTAACTAAGGATAAGGGGCCCAGTGCTGGTCTTAGTATTATGTGCTTAATAGCTATTGAAAGATGATGCTCCAGTGGTTGGGCATTGCCCATATATCTGATTTTAATGTTTTCTGACCAAGCATCTGAACATTTTCAGTAATTTCACTGTACCTGTGGGGTGTTCATACTTCTCTTAAAGTGCATAAGGTGCTACCTAAACAAGCTGGAAGATGTGTCATCAAGTAGTGATATTTTCCCTAGCAGGAAATAAAATGCTCCAAACTTGCATGGTGTGCAATGTACACATTGTCTCAGCAAAGAGCTCTGATCACAGACCTGCCCTCCCCAGCTCAGAAAAACAAAGGTTCCAGGCTTGCATTCAGAAAGATACAAAACACCTTTCCTCACATTTTCTATTTTATGATGGACTTAAGTTTTCTGTATGCTTTTATAATTTCCCCCAGAGACCAAAAGTGACTCAAAGTCATTTTGTCAAAGTGACAGAAGTCAGACAGGCAAGATCATGATGTCCCAGATAATGTCTCTTTGGCTGAAGTAATTATGGCTTCAGATCTCTTGCTCGTGTCCGTTTAGTTCTCAGTCCCAGAAGATCAATTCAAAGACATGCTGTGAGTTTGGGAGATGTTAGCAGTGCCTATTCTGACCCTGATTTTTCAGAGTCCTCAAGCAACCCGAATTTACAAGGAATGAAGGAAATATTAGAATTATTTTATTCTTTAGACAGCCACTGCCACATATATGCACATAAGCTTTGGAACAAATTTGAGCATATTCACTTTGTGCAGTACTAATCAAAGCAATGCAACCTTTCATGAGTGAAGTATAGATGCAGCTATAGTGAGATTAATATTGCTTACAGCAATTTATTTAAATAAAGCCCTTACAAGACATCTGGCTCTTCCCCGTGTATTATGTGATTTTTCCCTTAATATAACCTCACTACTGCATCCTGTCCAGTTCCTCCATGTCTATCTTCCAAAGTTTTCTAAATAAGTAAATCTCCCTCACAGCAATTTCAATTTAGCAAGATGATAAATCATGGTACTTCTTACCCTCAGGTAAAACATGATGTCTCTTACCTCTGTATATTTTTGAGCATTTCAGCCTTCAAGTCTGAAATTTTTCTCAATTTCCTGACTCCATTTTACGTTATCTCTCTGGTGATTTGAGGTCTGGGACACATACTGGATTTAATGTCTGGTTTAGCAATTCACTGCTTGCTTTTCATTTCATAGAGCTCTATTCAACCCTTCAAGAAACAGCACTGAGCAGCACTTAGCAAGTTTGCAGTGTAGATTGTGACTTAGCAGTGTTAATACAGAAAACTGGCGCCTCTCCCTGTTGGAAGACTAATTCAACAGCATGTTGGAAGAAGCACACAACATTTAACTTTCAGATTAAGTACATTCCAGGTGCATTTCTGCAAGAGAGCACTCTTGATTAAATCAGGTTGCTCATGATCAGTTTAGCAAGCTAGCTGTTATCCAGCTTTTACCAACACAACTGCTTCTTTGCCAGCCTGGGTTAAAGATGCTTTCTAAACTCAAAGAATTTGGATGCTTTTCAAAACTCATTTGTCTTGGACTGCAATGTACTTTATTGCCAAGCCTTCAGAGCTCATATGGGCTTCCTTTTTTACCAATGAATATTACAGCTGACTAATGCAAGACTTCTAGACCTCAACTAATTTTCATGCTAGACTTCTTCTGCAACCATGCAGGGTAAATGACTGGCTTAGGTCACTGAATCAAAGAAAGGGATTTCATCAAAGATTTATTACTGTTAGCAGGGCAACGAAGCTTTTCTTTCACTTTGTGGAGAAAAACTTGACAATTTATCAACACTAGATGAATATTAATATAATCGTCATTATAATTTAAGTTGAAATTTAAAAATAATTATCGACTTTATTTTTATTTTAAAAATAGCCAATTATTCTATCAGAGAAGGTGAGAACTTTTATCAAAAATGTCTGGACCTCTGTGTATAATTCAACTGCTAGTTCCAAACTGCTGTTTGGAAACATCTAGCTGTTACAGTGGTTTTTCTGCGTCACTCATTTGTTGTGGCAATGTTTGGTAAATCATCTAATGGTCTGACCCCAAATGATTTTGGAATTAGTTCCTATTTGAAACACAGTATGCTAGAGATGTCATAGAAAAAGTTATACTTCTATTAATTTATAATAATAAAGCAGTGTGGACAGCTTTATAACTACCAGAGAGGGTGAGATCCAGCTCAACACAACCTAAGTACTGTTGCAGGTGAGGTATTCCTGATTTGTAATGAAAGAGACCTTTGAAAAAGCAATTAAGAAATTTCATATCAAAAAAATACTACTCATATTTTCATATATGGCCACAAATTTGCTTTGAATAGTAATATACATAACAAAATAGATTATAAACATGCCTCTATTTCTCCCCCCCAACTTTCTTGTTAGAATTTCAATAAAATAAACCTAATAATTAAGTCAGCCCAGTAGCTATTAGAGATTTATACTACCAATAAGTTAATAGAATAATTTTTGACCAAGTTGATCTCCAGAGACTAAGTCATTATAATTTTGAACCTGCAGTGTCTCCCTTTGATGTGAATTGGCAGACGAGTGCATGCATTGGCCGGAAGCGTTGTTCCCATGGAAATGTTATTTCCTACATCACAGCTGTCCCCATAATGCTGTTTTTGTTAAATTTCTTCAGTAAATTAATGAAATAAGAGCCTCTCTGATTGAGTTAAAAGGTCTATTAAGAATGGCATTAAAATTCATCTCTTGCTTGTAAAAAGCAGTAAACAAAGTCTCCAGTGGGTCTCCAGTGGGTCTTCTAGTCTCACAGGAGACATGTATTAGAAAATATCTATCACAACAATTGAAAAATTGTTAAAATCCTTTCCCTAGGACATCACAGCCCACAGCTGTACTGCACACTTGGCAGTGTGGATTTTCACTATTGTGGATGCCTTATTTTCATTAGGGATCAATGCTAGAGAACTAAGCTGGAAACGCAGTAATAGTAATTTTGCTTTGAAATGAAATAAAGAAACCTGCAAGGCCTGCTAAATGACTTGTGTAAATCTGATTCTCTGACACATATGCTTATGGCAGAGCAATGAGTTTGCAAGTTTTCATTTCCAATACTGCTGTAAAGACAATTGAAAAATACAAACAGCATCCTCAAAAATCCTACCAACAATCTACATTACAATGGATTGTAGTGATATCTTCTTCACATTTAAAAGTATTAATAACATTGTAGATTGGAAAAAGGCCTGTACTTCATAATACTGGTTTTCATAAAGTGTATTCATTGATAAATGAAAAAAAATCAAGTTTTTCATAATAATTTTAGTCTACCAGTCATTGAAACAGATGATATCTGTTACATCTTTACTGAGTCTTTGTAGAATAAGTGATATTCTGTGCTATTGGCTAGTGATTACAAAGTCACTGGGCATAAGGACTCTGTACTGCTCCCTGTGCTGCTTTCTGCCATGGACTCATGTTGTTCAGAGCCAGGGCCTGATTTAAAAGACAGTTTTTGGTACCTTTGGCTGTACATTACTACTGCAGAACTTACCAGGTTAGTTCCTGTCATTGGGACTTATTTTGAGCTGGCAGATGGATCATGATATCAACGTGGTTATTTAGTATGTGTTTTGAGGTGGGGTTTTTTTTGTTTTCTGGCCTAAACAAAGGACTCCTAATGAAAGTTGGCACTTACTCTACTAATCAGCCAGTTTATAGAAAATATTTCTGTTTCTGTAGACAAAAATCTGACCAAGATGCCTTCTAACTCTGCAACTAATTCAAAAACTGCAGCCAAAGGTTTTTACTTATGGCAGCAGCATGAGATTTTCCATTTGGTACAATGTGTTACAATGAGTATTTATTGTGTCTGTACTTGCTTCATGGAAAATATGCCAGTATTTTCTTTTAAGATTATTAAACACTTTCAAGTCCATCAGAAACTGAGAGAAGCTGGATGAAGTTTCTGACTTGTTTGTTACTACCTAACATTCAAAAATATTGACTAAACCAAGTTTTTCTCTGGAACCTGTTAAGGATCTAGAACATTTGCCCACAGTGCAGTCCATTTTACCCAGTGCAAGAGTTACAAGCCATATACTGTCCTGGGAAAAGTGGCTGTAAATTAGTTTTGCTGCCTTTATGGCAGGATCCTTTTGCACTGTGAAATCTTCCCTCTCCTTAACCCAAACCTCACAGGTTTTTTTCTGGTTGGTCAGACATCAAGGAAGTGGTCTGCCTAAAGCAGGAGATACTAAGACTAAATCAAAGATCTTGTGAAGACCTACTTCTCTGCCTCTCTTCTATGAGGATTTCCTTAGGCACTTTATGGAATTCCCCTCTGGGTATGCAACAGCTCCAGAAGGGATTGTTTTCCAAGTAGCAAGTTCTAGTCATTGCTTTTGGGAAGTTTCTCTGGCAATATTTTCTAATCTTTCTGTAATTAAGTACAAATATTGATGAAATGGAGAGAAAAACCAGAGAATTTCTGATTATCTGCTGTAGTAAGAGTCTGGAAAACTTTGAAAGTGCATTTTTTCCAGAGAGTAATTACACTCTCGGTTTTGAAAACAGGTGAGTCTCTGCAAAGAGATAATGACGATTAATGCCTTTAAGAAATCCAAAACCTTAACATTGCATTTCCAGAAGGCTGTATTTGAATAGCAGTTCTATGGTTGCTTACTGTTTTTCTTTAAAAACATTCAGGAAAAGCTTATGGGCCAGAACTGGGCTGTTGAATATCAGAATTTGAAAACAATCTGACATTTGTAATATCATCAAGGGATTTAAGGCTAATTCTAGATCAGTAAGCAAGACAGGGCCAGGACATAGTCTTGATCATCCATATTGTTTAAACAGCTTGTGTTCTCTTTGACATAGCTTTGTGCTGGACATACTGATAAGGTGTCCCTGATTCAGATCAGGGACATTCAGGAGATAGCATAGGCTGGTGTGAGCTCCCTGTGGGCAGGATGCCTGAGAAAACCCTGTTCTGGGAAGGATATAAGGTAGTGTAAGCTAGCCTGCTGTGAGTATGCAGGCTGACAAGGTCAGAGAACAGGCCAGACCCATTTGATTCACTGCTATAGCTGTAGCTCAGGATTCTTCACTGGCTACAAGGACCATATTAAATTTCACAGAATCATAGAATCTCCTTAGTTGGAAGGGACCCATAAGGGCCATCCAAGTCCAACTCCTGGCCCTGTACAGAAGAGCCCCAAGAATCACACCATGTGCCTAAGAGCATGGTCCAAATGCTTCTTGAACTCTGTCTGCCTTGGTGCTGTGACCACTGCCCTGGGGAGCTATTCCAGTGCCCAACCACCCTCTGGGTGAAGAATTTTTTTGTAATATCCAGCCTAAACGTCCCCTGACACAACTTCAACTTCAGGCTATTTCCTTGGGTCTTGTTACTGGGCACCACAGAGATAAGATCAGTGTCTGCCCCTCCTCTTCCCCTCACAAAAAAGCTCAAGACTGCAATGTCTCTCCTCAGTCTCCTCCAGGCTGAACAGACCGAGTAACCTGATCTGCCCCTCATACAGTGTCCCCTCAAGGCCCTTCACCATGTTCATTGCTCTCCTTTGGGTGCTCTATAATGGCTTTATGTCTTATATCGTGGCACCCAAAGCTGCCCCCAGCACTCGAGGTGAGGCTGCCCCAGGTCAGAGCAGAGCAGGACAATCCCCTCCCTTGCCTGGCTGGCAATGCTGTGCCTGATGCTCTCCAGGACAGGGTTGGCCTTCCCGTCTGTCAGGGCACTGCTGACTCATACTCAACTTGCCAGTGAATCCAGGTCCATTTTTGTGGTGCTGGTCTCCAGACTCTCATTCCCCAGTCTGTCCATACATCCCCTATCCCAGGTACAGAATCCAGCACTTTGCTAAACTTCATGTGGTTGGTGATTTCCCAGACTTTTAATTTGTCAAAGTCTCTCTGCTGAGCCTCTCTGCGTTCAGGGAGTCAGGAGCTTCTCCTAATTAAGTATCATCAGCAAACTTACTTAGAACGCCTTTGACATCATAGGTATCTATCAGCTGACTCCCCTCAGCTGGCTAACGTGGTATATTTTTAAGGATATTATCTAGTGGCTAGGGCTCTCATACTCCACCGCTGGCTTTAAATTACAAATATATATAGACATCTTCTTGTAATTTCTTTTCTAATGTCTTATTTTTCTCTTTTTTAAGAATTTTCTGCTTCAGCTTTGAGAATGTATTCCTCTAAATTTATCCACTTCACTGGAAAACTGAAGTGTCTGAAAAGATACTTACACTGAGACCAGTCTGCAGCTGTTGGTTTCCTGAAGTGGTTTCCTGAATTTCGGGATAATGCAGGAAGCAATGTTCCTGTGTAAGCTTTGCCCATCATCCTGCTCTTGTTGATAGTTTGGTCCTATTAAGCCAAAGACAATATCCTGGCTGCCACCTTCACTCTGCTATTGCTGCAGGCTGTGAGCTGCCACACAACTGGGCTTGTGTGCTGATTTTGTTGTTGTGTTGGTTCTAATAAGGGTATTATTATGCTGTTATGCACATACTATTTGGACTAGGATAATTGTTTTATCCCCCCCTTTATTTTGTTCTGGTATATGCATCTGGCTGCATATTCTCTTTGCTGAGGACATTTTTAAGATTATTACCTTATAAGACACCTTGAGAACCCTGTTTTTACTGCACTGACTCATACAATTTCATAAATTACTTTTATTTAATGTCTGTTTTAAAATACTGTTGAACGTAGTTAACTGGATGTGTGTGAGATTATGTTTGTGTATATGTACATGTAAAGAAAACTTCCAATAATTTATGTTTCCTATTAAGGGAAAAGGTTGTATGATTTACTCTCTAAATTTTACTCTGAGGTCAACCTTTCTGTTATGTCAGAAAGGAACCAAATCTGACATACAACACCCAGTTTCCTGAGAATGATCCATTTGTGGCACTGTCAAAAGGCAGACTGGGTAAAAGGATGGCTTCTACTGGGGAGGATATCAGGCATCTACAAAGAATAATTACTGAATGAGGGTTAGGATGACCAGAAAGGATTGAGAGTGCTGGTGGAGTTCTCATGACCGCTCAAGGTTTCCTATGAGGCACTATAAAACACTCAGAACTCTCCTTGTACTTATTTCTTTAAGCTTTTTTTGCTAAGAGAGGAATTGAGAAAAAATCAAAGCCCCTGCTGTGTGATGGCTTTCTCCAAGGCCTTTTTGCTAGCTAGGGCTGTAACAAAGATATCTTCTCTGCTGCTTTTAGAGAAGGAGGGGAAACCCAAGCCTTTAATTAAAGCAAATAGTTTTTGAGCTCTACCACAAAAAACCCCCATAAAAAACTCAAAACAAACAAACAAAAAACAACAACAACAAAACAACAAAAAACAAACACAAAAAGTGGTTTGTGAATGAGTTTTTAGTATCAGCCATTTGTAATGGTATTTGGTATAGCCACTTAAATCTAAATCCCTTTTTCCTCATTTGAATTCCCTTTCCTACCTTTCTCAAAAAATTGGCCAAGACAGGGTGTCTGACTAAAGTTTACATCATTATTGGCAGAAGTACACAGCAAAACATTTTCTGATACAGAAGCCTTTAGACAGCAGCCAAAAGCAAACTTTTGTAATTGATAGTACTTTCACAGCTAACTGCAAAATGAAACTATAGCGACCAACCTCTTTAAACACACTAATTTCTTTAATGAGGGCAACTATTGTAATCCATTCCACTTAAATAGAATTACACATCTTGGAAAGGACACAAAAACCACCTCAAAGGCACATTAAACTCAGGAAAGGGTAACTTTCTCTTCAATGTAACTTCTATATTAAATTGCAGAATATTTCTGTTTCCACTGCTGACATAGGACCTTTATTGAATGGTAATATCACTTATGAAACAATGCATTAATTACTATTTTCTGTATGACAGGAACCCACTGATTTTCTGGGTATTATTTTTGAAAAAATGGATCAGTGAAATAGGTTGTTCTGCAAGCAGTGAAAAACTTACTTCCCCGATTGGCCTGTGTATGCAAATAAGCTTCTAGTAGGACAGATTCAATAATGACTTCTATTGCAATCTTTCCCCAAAGAGGCATTCATAAGATCTCTCTCCAGGGATCTGTTTTCATAACAGTTTTAGAAACTAAATAGCTTTAGTTTCCTACTGTTCTGTCAAATTTGATCTGATTTTGAAACAATATTGAAAATACCTGACTGAGAACACACTCACATTAATCATATTTCCTTTGAGAACTTGGATCAGAAATAGCATTACTGGATAAGGGGCTCTAATTCTCTGATTCTTAGTAAAATTTTGCTTAATATTGAAGATACTGGCTTTTTCCAGCAATGTTTTTCTAGACCTCTAGTATTTTTTACATGCAAGGTAGTATTGAAACAGAGAATTAGTTTCTGTGTCATCTGTTTCCATAATCCTTAGAGGTGCTAGTTTGGTTGAAAATACAGCATGTGATGTTAGCATATGATGTCATCATGTGACAAGTAAGTTACCATAGTGCTAATAAGACAAAGAACTACAAATTCCCTTTTACTGTTTTCCTGCATTACTCTTTACCCATATCCTATCCCACTCCTCCCTTGGTGATAAATGTACCAGTGAGAGTCAGTATGTACTAATATATGAAAAAGAGATAAAAGAGGGTAAGAAAAGGGCTTTCAGGTTACTACTGTGTTCATTCTTTTGTGACTGTGTGTCCAGACAAGGCCACCATAGCTCTCTCTCAGCGTTGTTTTGTGCTTCTCCATCTGTTGATCCAAACTCTCATATTTTTCCTTGTAACTTCCCTGAGAAATACACTCGGTATTTTTTCACTTGATAGTAAAGGTTCACTTCTGCTATGAACCAGCTCTTAGCTTTCCTTCTGGGTTGTGACTAAACTACAAGTCTTCATGCACATGCAGCTGGCAACCAAAGAACAGGGCACTTCATGGGTTCCTATCAAATATCTCAAATAGCTGCCTCATCCCAATTTCCCATTAATCAGTGGGAAGAGACCTAGAAATCCCTTTACTTTTGAGTGCACTGCATTAATTCCATAGATAAGTTATTGACAGAATATGTGTTGCAAAACCTTAATAAAGAAACAATGCTTTCCTTTTATGAATTAGATTTCAGGCCATTTTGGATAAGGGAAAAGGGGTGAGGCTATACTCAGAAAAAATTGCTCTAGAGACATTTGCTGAGCTCTAAAGCTCTAGGAACAGCCTTTTTATGTATTTGAAAATCTGTTTAAAAAGCAAAAATATTAATTTTTAGCCTTTACATATTGGTGATTTAACACAAAAATAATTTACCCTGAGTTCCAGAAATACTCCATTGTTTTTCTGGATTGTTTAAAATGGCATCTTATGGGGACTTTTTGGTGAGATACACTGTAGTGAAAAGAATAATAAAGGTCAAATTGCGAGAACTCAATTGAAATAGAAAATTCTCTATATATTCTCAGGCCCACATGTACCCCAAAGCTTCCAGTTCTGGATATTTGTTCAGACACCTACCAGGTAGATGTCAGGGCAAAATTTGGATAAGTACTGTTGTCATCAGTGTAGATTGCCATTTCTGTGGAAACGAAAGGACCATTATCCTGGACCATTGGTAGATCAGGTTGCCCTGAGACACATGAAATGCTGCAGCAGATAGTTCAGATGCAGCTACAAAGTGCACATTTACACAGTCTGTAAGTAAGTACAAAAGATGTATTAGAATTGAACTCCATTTTATCAGTAATGATGATTTGCTGCTTTGACCCCCGAAAAATTGCCAGCTGCCCCAAAAGCAGCAACGGAAAGGCGACTGGCAGCGCTGACTGCAACAATGATCTGTGTCACATAACAGCCAAGTGTTGTATGAAATACATATCTAGTACCTGTATTTGTTGATGCAGAACAGAGAAAAACATATGGGTGTTCATTACTGTACGATGACTGAGCTAAACCAGATTACTGAATACATCCTTGAAATACCTGAATGTTTAGTAACCAAAACTAGGCTTCAGACCAATGTTCTTTTCCACGCAGTAATGAATCAAATGTCTGTTTCCCAGATGAATATAGGGTATTTGTGTATATATATCTGAGAAGAAGAGGGATAGAGCACTGGTTTCAGAACTTGAATTTTCCAAACAAAATGTGATTATGTGATATATGGATGTGTTAATTCTTTGGTATGCTTTTGCTGGTAATAAGTTTTAAGTCAATCAGTAAATAAGAGCTTGTTATTTAAAACAAAATTTTGATGAGTCAAGTATTTTTACAGTGGACCAGCCAAGAACCTAGAATTAAAGTTTCTCCTTTTACCCCTGAAAACCAAACCCTACCTGCGTGATTAGCTGCTTTTACCCTCCAGTCTCCCAAAACCTTCCATCTGAAACCTGTCCTTTTCTGTCTTCCCCTTTTTACTCTTTGTCTGCCCTGTTTATCCGTCAACTGGCTGACAGTGTCTTTACATCCAAAATGCAAAGCAGACAGATGGCCATCTCAGGAAAGAACATGACCAAGAGCACCAGCATCAGCGGGGAGATGTACACACTGGAGAAGAACGACGGCAGCCAGTCGGACACAGCAGTGGGCACTGTTGGTGGCGGCAGCAAAAAGAGACGCTCCAGCATCGGTGCAAAGATGGTCGCCATCGTGGGGCTTTCAAGAAAAAGCCGTAGCACATCACAACTCAGCCAAACTGGTAGGAACTAGATTTTTTTTCCTCTCTCAAACTACCATTTAAATGTGCATAATACTTACGTATTACAGTTCAATTATTTGAAGATCCTGTAGAAGTTGCCTCATCAACAATATTCCATGGGATGAAGAAAATAAGGAAATGGTCAATTATCTTTTTTCTCTGAACATTTACTAACCTTTTCTTTTTTAAGCAAAGAGCTTTTTCAGGTTGGACTGAAGCTTTTATTTTCTGCTTGCTGGGACCTGCTTAATACAGTAATTCCTTACTTTTCAGCTTTTCAGGAACCAACATGAGCTGTACTTCATTTAGGGGGAGTCCTCACAGCAGTTTGCGAAGGGTCGCTGAAATGCCGCAAGATGCCTTTGCTTTTGTCACAAATAGCGTTTGCGTATTTCAACGTGAAGCTTTTTCACCTTTGAACGTGCAACCTTATTTTAAAACAAAACAATTTTCCTGAACAAAATTGCATGTTATAGCACTTTAGTGCAAATGTTTTATTTTTTTATTAATTTCTTTTCAGCTTACAAGCGTATTCATCATCAAAAGAAATCTTCCTCATTTCTGTTTATCTCAATTCAAATTTGATACTGAAATGTGCTAGGAAAATTGAGAGGTTTTTTGCTTTGATGCCTAAAGCATTTACAATCTTACACATTTTTTTCTATTTTTTCCTGTTTTGTGGAAAATCCATATAATGCACTCTGAAAAGCTCAGTGTCAAATAATGAAACTGTATAGAACAAGTGTGTTTTATATGGGAAAAAAAGACTCTTGTATTTGAATAATATTCTTATAAAAGAAGTGTTTAAGCAATTTATATAAGTATGCATATATGTATAATATCTTTCAAAGTATATACAGAAGATATATTGTGTGTTCAGTATTTAAGAAAAAGTGTTGCAATGCTGTCATTTGGTCCAACATAAGTTTACAGTGCCCTGCTGTGTGAGGTCACATCTGAAGGTCTCCATTTTGGTAACCAGCATTCAAACATGAATAAGAGATTTCTCAGTTCTCTACAAAGTCTGCAATTTATATCATGAAACCAAAGTGATAAGAGTTTAAATGTACAACAAAATGGTGCAAAACAATGATTCGCACTGTCAGAAACTGTGGTAAATTTTTTGAGTAAACTTTTGTAGGAGGGGGATTGAAAGTACTGTAAAGAGTAGAACTAAAAATGAAAGAAGGAGGGGTAACAATGCAGAAGAGGGCTTTCTGAAAGAGAGCAGGGAGCTTGAGTGTGTGACTTACTGAATGCAGTATGAAACAGGAGGAAATGAAGAAGAGGAGAAAGAATGGATATAGTGGGAGATTTGAATATCATGCAGACCCTGGGCACTCCATCAGTAGGCAAGTATTTGCAGCAATCTTGTGTTTTACCAGCTCACTTGCAGATTATGGAAATGGCAGGTTCATGTACATTTTTATTTTCTCTAAAATGAATGACAGATAAAAGATGAAGTCACCTTTAGACAAATCTGGGAAGTGTCTGGTTAGGCAAGAAAAAAATTAGTCACTTGCTCACCTCGAAATATAAATTTTTCTCTTGTGATAGTACAGAGCTCTGTAACTGTATTGATGCAATTGAATATCAGGCCAAACACAATGCACTACATCACTATTTGTAATCTAATCTGTAATTTCTTGTAATAACAGCTGTTAAATGAAGGATGTAAATTCTTTGTACTCTGCTCAAGTATGTCTCAGCACTACAGAGAATCTGTATGGTGTGGCTGGTCTAGATTTGATTTAAATACCATGCTGTCTTTGTTATTTGGGACTTTCAATCTGAAGTTTTTCTCTCTGTTATATCCAATCAGTTGCCCAAAGACTGATTAGATGCCCAAGTCAGAGACAAATGTGGAATATAACTCTTTCAAAGAGTACTCCAAGTCTTTGGACCCACTGACAGTGAATAGGGTGTTCTGACAAACCCTCGTGCAAGGAGCTGTAATTCAGTGCTGTTAGAAGAGCAGCAGGAGCCAGGGGAGCTGGCATGGCTGTGGCTGGCAGCCCATCTCCTCAGCTTCTCCCAGGGAGAAGCCTTTGCTCAGGGCTTGGCACCTCCTGCTGCCATCCCTGGAAAGGCCCCTGGTGTTGGTTGGACACAGGTAAGGGTTGAGGGGTGCTTTGTAGAGCTGTTGCTGCACACCAGCCCCTGCTGCTTTGTTTGACAAGTGTCTCCAGGGGCCCTGTCTGGTGGCCACATGTGGCTGCTCCTGAAGGACAGGCACAATCATTGTTTGAATAGCTGGGTCACGCAGGCATTGCTGGCTGTGGTGAGCAGCCCTGTGGCCACATCAGCCCCTGGATGAGGTGTGTGCATAGTGCTGTGTCTCCAGGGACACAAGGTGATGGCCTGTTGGGTGGGTGAGGGTGAAGTCACACCATGAAGGAATATTTTGCATGTCTTAAGATTCCTTCACAATGTGAATGGGGAGACACCAGAACAGGTTGCCCAAAGAGTTGTGGATGCCCCGTCACTGGAAATATTCAAGGCCAGGTTGGATTGGGCTCTGAACAACCTGATCCAGTGGAGGGTGTCCCTGCCTGTGGCAGGAGGGGTTGTAGCTAGCTGGTCTGTAAGGTCCCTTCCTACCCAAACCATTCTGTTTCCATCCATTGGTACCTTTTACAGAACATGTTGGACACCAGCTTTGTACATTAATGCCAGAGGATTAAAACTTGCAATTAAGGTATTTAATGATTTTATAAATTTCTTGGGTTTGTCTCATCATGTTCCTTTTCTCAGATGGTAGGTACGCAATATGTACAAGGAATCATGTATTGGTACAATCTGGAATCAAAACACTAATTTCCTGTAGGCATCCTGTAAGTACAGTTTTCTGGAACTGGGAGGCAGGAGATACTCAGGTGTCAGGCCACTGGTACCATGTAGAAACTGGTAAAAGTATAAAAGTTTCTTGGGTACTTTCTGAAGATATTACATCATTCAATGGGCTGGCTAAGTATCGCCTTGCATATCCATCTTGAAAAAGCATACCAATATCAGAAGATAACACTACATCTGTAGAAAGTTGTGTGCTCATATAGAAATCAGTGTAGAAATCTGTATCTCTGAAACTTTTTCAAGTATTTTGTAAAGTATACTTTTACTTCAGTGGTTTTCTTCATTCATATTTTATAACTAAGTCTGTGCTGGAAGTTTTTTTGAAAGTAGGTAATCATAACTGTTTTCAGGATGTGTATCAGACTTACAATACATGCCTTATAAGGTCAATTTTAAATGTCCTTTCAAATTATTATTATTTTGTTTCTTGTTATTTGTCATAGTTCTAAGAAGTTGACACTCAAAATAGATACAGAAATGTATTTTTTATTCTGGTCTGTAGTCCATTTCAGGTAGGAACTGTTATTTTATTGGTAAAGAGAGCATGACACAAAAGTAATTTCACTTAGGGTACCTTTATTTAAGATAAGACTTTAGAAAATGACAAAATACTGAAGAGTATTTTATCAAAATACTGAAGATAAATTAGAATTTATTTTACTTCTGGTTCCTGTACCTTTCCAGTGCTACAAAAGATAGCTGAAGGTATACTCCATATTCTTGAGTCAAGCAACCATTCATAGAAGCTAACATTTGATGGGTTAGAAGGAATTTATGTTATGTTATGTGCTTCCACAGGCATTCTTTCTAGTGGAAAAGATGACTTTCTATACAGAGGAAAATTGAATGCAAAACACAATTCTTAACAGTGTTGGCTTAGCCATTCATATCTGGAGTGCAATGATTTTCCTGCTGGTCAGCCCTGAGGGAGCTGATGATTAGGCTTCTATAGAGATGCAGACCTAATTTTCAGTTTTATTTCATTAATGAGTAAAATCTACGCCATCTTCTCATTGTGCAATCTGAAGTGTCCTTTCAATTTACACTCTGTCTCTGGTAGGCAGACACCTGGGTGCCTTCACTTCCCTTATTTAGCTGACATTTCTCTTTTAGCAAGGTAAATATTTTGTCTTTTGTTTAGTTAGCCAAGACCTGTTGTGTTTGTAGGCTGATTATATCCAAGAGCCAAGCAGTTTAATGTGTGTTTTCAGAATTTGGGGCACTCGACGGATCATACTTACTAAAATATGTTGTGTGAACGTTCAGTCACTGGTACAGGGTCCAGTGCACTCTCGGAGACTGAGTGCCATGATATCTTTGGGTATGTGATTACAATAGATAGAATATATTAAAAGAGATTACAAAAGGGAGTAAAAGCATGACTTGAGAGTGACCAGTGCAGTAATGCCTGCAGAGAGGTGTAACTGTGTTTGGATAGGAATCAATGCTCTCGTGTGTCCCTGGAGAGCATCACTCCCAGGTGCCACACCCCAGAGGGCTCTGCACACCTAAACACAGCAGTGGTGCTGGGTGGCAACTGATGCTGCCTAAAGGGCACTTGCTTTGCTGCAACATGTAGCTCCATGTCACCAAAGAACTCTTGCTAAGATGCCATTTGTGGCATGAAGTGATGGGGCTGTAAAAGTGGAATTTTGAGACAACATTATGATCTTTTGACATTCTTCATAATATTGCTATATATTACCATAGTTATAGCTCTCTGTAGGAAAATATAAACATCAGTTGATTTGGTGCCACCAAAATGAAGACTGCTCTTGTGTGAATTCAATAGTTTTCATCACAGAGAGGTGCTTCCATTTTAAAAAAATTTGGAGAGTGAAACGAGATTAATTTAGAAATTTTGATATTTTATGGCTACATCTTAGAAGAAATGTAAGAGAAGTGGGTCTCTCAGAGCAAAAGGTTTTATTTTATTTGTGTTGAAAGCCAAATTTTTGATTCTATATGTTGACACTCTAGTCTGAAGTGCTGTACTAATAAGAACAGTCTCATTTATGTCTGTCAGGAACCAATGACACAGCCTGTGGAGCAATTTCCTCAATGTATGGAATAATTGAGGGGAATCTATTAGTAACACTGGTCTTGATCTGTTATAGAACTTCACATTTCTCAATTCAAAATTTGATTTACATAAAAAAGTCTTCTACTACACATACAGTCAATGTGGGTCCTATTAAAAAGAGGGTGATTAACCACTTGGAATCCTGGTAACTAAAGAAGAAACTATATTGATTGCCTTTCCTTGTCTAAAATGAGACAGTATATGGTAAGCATACAATTTACTGCATAAAAGTGTATTTGCTTACATAATAGACTGTTATTTTCTATCCCTGGAATTAATTTATGTGGTCGAAATGGCAACTGAAATTATAATTTTAATTTGGACATGTATTTATTTATTTTTTTTTAAATCACATATATAATTCAGGTGATTTGAAACAAGCCATTTTTTGGGGGGGGTTATTTTCTCTCCTATTCCTGAGACAGACTGCTAATGTAACAGATTGCTTTAATTTATAGTAGTATACTTGTATCAGCATTCCTGATGTGTAGTATGATTTACTTTCAAAATCAGTGCATAGTACATTAATAGAAATGTAGGATTAGCAGTTGACAAGAGATTAAGGCCAATTTATCCTACTCATTAGTTGAGAATTATGAACTGAATCCTTTACCAAAGAGAAAGCACCATTATAATAAATACATTACCAAGAGCATTAATCAGCTTTTACTAAATAAAATCTGAAAAGTATGCTAATAAATAAATAGACTCTAATTGCAAACTAAAAGGACTTTTAAATGTCATTACATTCTGTTTCTAAATTGTTTTCCTCCACATGTAAGAAAAGACTAGGAAAGAAGATATGGCAGTACAAAATTTATGCAGCTCTCCTCAACAGATTTTTTGTAGAGGAAGTAGGTGTTTATTTGAGTCCTTGCATGTTCACAAAGCTTGTCTGAGAGATAATGCAGTGCAAACAAACATAGAGATGCCAGAACTGAACTCCAGCCAATGCTTCCTATGATCTTGTAGAAGTCCTCTGCAGACGTTTCTCACACACAAAGTGTGGGAGACACCTTATGCCATATATAAGGAGAAATTCCAGGCAGATGAGAATGAAACCCTGTGGTAAAACTAGGGAGTAAGAATAAAAGGCTTAATTTTAGGAAAAAATGTGCAGATCACACCAACGGAGCCAAACTGCCCCAGTCACAAATAACTCATCAAAGTTTTCTGTAATACAGTTATCAGTGAGGTGTACATCTGTAAGATTTCCATCTGCCTGTGGTAGAAGTAAAACTAACCCCTCCTGGCTGTAGGCATTTATGATATTAAAAATCCTTACTTATCATTAAAAAAGAATTCTTTGTTTCTTTACCTAAAAAGAAAGTTTCTTCTATTACTACTTGAACTCATTAATAAGGGGGGGGGGAAGGAGAAAGCGGAGAAAGTTCTAAGTGAGATCAGAACATTTAGCTTGACCTTCCACAAGATTTTTTTCTTTCCATAATTAGAGGTAAAAATAGAGAGAAATGTAGGGTGATCTTTTGTGGTAAGAATACTGCTAAACTATTTTTCCTTTTCAGAGCAGAAGAATTCTCATAAGATTCCTGCTAAAAAAATATACATCTCATAAACCCCCCCAAACTTTAAAGCTGTTTTGTTTGTTTTTGCAGTAAACAAGATCTGGGTTTTCGTGTGTTACATAAGGAAAAATATAGGCTTTCCTTAAGAAAGTTTCCATTTGAAGGCTCTTTTGGGATTTTATAATCCCTTAGTTAACATGTGATATAATATGTGTGAATTTCTGGTTTATTATTCTGTGAAAGAGGGCTCTGATTTCATTCTACTAAAACCTGAGAGTGGAAAGAAGAACTTTATAGGGCAATCTCATACCTTGGCAATTACTCAGTTTTCACTTTGCCTGAAATGTCTGGGGTACTTACCTGTGGTTATATTTCTGTGTATATATGTAGTTTATACTTAAAGGAAGAAAATTCAGTTGGGTTTTTTTTCCTCACTTTAAGTAATTTTTCTAGTTTTGCCAATTTCTTACATAGCCACCTCAATGACTACTCTTTGTATTGTTCTAGAAGTACAATATTCATCTATCCATTGCTCTGTGAACCACCATCACTAAATAAGATTGTGCTGGGAAGGGAGATTTACTTCAGATCTCCAAAGGCCAGCAGTAAGAGGGCTGTAGTACTTTGCTGTTGAACAATTATCTGAGACATGGTTTGCACACCAAAAATAAATAAATATTACAGTTATATTTACAGGTTCATTAGGGCTGCATCTTTTCCTTATTTAACATTTCATAGTAATACAGGATTTCTTTCCTTGTACTTAAATGGAGTGCAATATTAAATGTCTTTTGGCAAGTTAAATCTTCATATTGAATTTATATCTTTAACACTAACCATGCTATCAATAATACTATTAATAACTGTTTGATGAATGGAATCCTCTTTATAAGGATAGAAATGAATTTATAGAATAATTACCTGAAAGTAAAAAAACCATGAAAATAGCCCCAGAAGAAAGGGTGGTAATAGAGGCATGCTCTAATTCAGAGCAGTTCTCTGGCCTCTGCTGGTATCCAAGTTACATGGATGTTGCTGACTCAAAGAAGTTCAATTTGTCTGCACTCTCCTGTTGCCTGTTTCAGCTGGCTGCTGTATGGCTGTGTTATAAGTACAACAATCCCTGCTCTCTGTAGGATAAAATGGGGAGGGAAAAGTTGTAGAACTTCTGCTTTTAAACACCATACAGGATGTACAACTCATGGTAAATCATGCAGGTACTGAAAATATGGTTGTGCAAGCTATTCATATTCCCAGGCATTTTGTGTATAATGAACTGGGCTGTGACTCACACTGCATCTCCAGACTGTTTAGACATCGCTTTGTCTTCCAAGGCACAAGTGTGATGATGCTCTCACCCTAAACTTCTATGTGCCACTAAAAGAAAACTCTTAACAGAGAACTCTTATAGGAGAAATTATATTAAAATATTAACTTAAAATTAGTTAAGTGTACCATTGGTGAGTCCCAGAAAACACACAAGCAACCATTGGATCAGGAAGCTGAACCATCTGCTCACAATCAAATTACCCTAACCATTAGCCTACAGTCAGTTCTCTCTTATCCATGCTTTATTTGTCTTACTGGGTCATCCATTTTCCTTTTTCTCGGGTGCTAGCAAAAACTTCAGTTTGCAAAATAGTGTGTCTCAGGTATGTGCCAGATTATGTGTGCTGGGTACTCTCCAAGAAGGTGGGGATTTTTTTATTTTCTTTCAGCAAGGACAGGGCTCTGAGCACAGATCTCCAATCACAGATACTTTTTGGTTAGTTGCAACATGAGAGAGACATTTGGTCTCTGCTTCTCTAGAGACATAATAAAAGAAAGCAGCGATCAAAACTACATGTCTTGAGCTGGGGTCTGCAGCTGCAGTTTTTAAAGCTTTCCAGACCTGTCCCTGAGGCAGAATGTACAGGACCTGTGCTTTCTGAATGCTGATGTGTGGGATAGGTCCCTGCCATCTCCATGGTGGCAAGTCGGTTTTTTCTCAATTCATACAGAATCAAAATTAGAAGGAAAATTAGGATAAAAATACTGAACTTGGGGAACTTATGCACCACTGGGGCTACAAGCAGGATTTTCCAGTTTTATTACTTTGGAATGAGATGACAGATACCTGAGCATTTTAGGGACTTGTGTCCAATATTAAACTGTTTTTTATTCAGATGTGGCCTTGCAGTCTGTATAGAGAAGTGAGAGAAACACAGTGGAGGATAAGAAAAGAACAGAAAAGAGAAGATACCTGAGACCAGCAGAAGTCAATGGAGTGCCATAATATAAACCAAAAACTATTTCCTGCTTTAGCACAACAAAAAGGAATTTGTGAAATTATTTTTTCTGTCCTTCTGGATGTACATTATGCTTTTTAACTATGCAATTGGAGAACTCCAGGATAGACTTTAATTTGATAAAGTAAAACACATCCTAATACTTTACAAATACCAAATGCTTTGGCAATGGATAGTAAGGAAATGGATGGGTTAAAGACATCCCAAGTGCATCTAAATTAAGTGGAAACATGAGAATCTTGCTCAAGGAGTGCAGTGGTGAGCTATATATTTTTGATACAGTATTTTATATTTTGGTAGTTTACAAATGAGAAATTCCTCCAAGATTTTTCTTAAGTGTCAGTAGAGGTTTTGTTATTGCCTTTTGAGCACTGCTTAAACAAAGTGATAGGATTTTATTTAATACTGTCAGGCATATGTGAATTCAGTTAAATTCTCTTTTCCTGCTCAGGGAGTATATTCAGAAGCAAAAAACTGTCATTGAGAACATTTCAAAAAAGGAAGAAAACATTTAAGTTGCTTGCAAACCATTTGTAATGCAGTGTATCTAGGAAAATGTGAATTACCCCTAACAATTGCAAAAAAATACCTTTTTCCTCATCACCTAAATAGTTTGTCCATGGTTCTTTGTGAATCAATATAAGATAAACAGGTACTTTGGGAGATATTTTTTAGCAGTCTTACTTTTTTTTGGTAAAGTAATTGAAACATAGTTTTCTTAACAGTGGGAGGGGAAGCGATCCTTTTATATCTACTTTTAGGAGTTTTTTCTATGCTTGCAAGTCCTTGTGTGAATGCCATTGAATTTTTTACTGTCATTATCACTTCATTACAATATGAAATGTTAAATTATATATGTTTTCTTATATTAATTAAATCTCTGCTGCAAAAGCTACAATCAGATTTTATTCAGTGTTGTAACTATAGTACTCTAATATTTTGGGTTTGCCCTTGTCTGGTTAAAATTTGGTGCCAGCAAAAATTATTTTTAGCTCAGTCTATGAAATCATGTTGAGACTTAATTGAAAATATTCACAGTAATAAGTACTGTTCTTGTTACTATTTGCTGCAGTAAGACCTGTCAAGAACAAATGTGTACTGTGAAGGAAAAATTACTTCCCTCTGATTAATTAAATTAATTAATAGTTACCAGCATTACTGATTTTTTCATAAGGTGGATATTTTAAATATTTTTTAAAATTTAAAATTAATGCAATATTTTGTGTATAACCTGCAGGGTTAAGGCTCTGCCAATATAACTATTTATGTAGAAAAGATGACATAGTAACATCTTAAAAACATAAAACTGAGTTCTATAGAAACTTTGCTGTAGATATTCTAAAATTGTTAAATTGCATGCTCTAGCAAGGCAATATTCTACTTTTTTTTTTTTAATGCAGCACAGAAATATTCTATGATACATGAATATCAGAAAAATACCATTGAATTTGAAGGTCTAGTGAGAAGCATTGCCTGCTTCACCAAAACACTCTTTTTCTTGAACATGACAAAGGACTTCTCCCTGCTACCAGCTACATTTCCTTGTTCTGTCACATTTTCTCAGCGGCCATGTCCTCTTGTCTCACTAGCAGTGCTGACCTCCCTGCTGTTCTTGGGCAGATCTACAGAGCAGGCATTTGGTTCGTTCCTTGGTCAGGTTTGTAGGTAACTGAAAATTTCTGGTCCTAATCTCTGTATATCATGATTTGTATTACTGACTGAAAATTGAGCTCCCATCCAGAGGATGTGAACAATATTGTTTTTTTTGAATCTGTGTAACTCAAAGGAAGAAAAATATTTAGGTGGATTTTTTATTGTTTGTTTGCTTTAAAGACATCATGATTTTATTTCTGAGGTTGAATATTATTTTTGTATGTTGGAAATAAGCTAAGTACAGTGATTACTAATAAGCATAAGAGTAACTCTATTGAAGTTAGTAGTTTGAGGAATTCTGACTCTCACAAAAAGGGGGAAGACATGTGAATACACTTTTCACACAAAAGCAACCCTGTTTCCTCTTCTGCTCTCTTCCTTTAGTAAGACCACTAACAGACAAGAACTTGATGAATCTTCATCTCAGTCGCTGCTATCATTGCTATGCTTTGTGGCTTAATGTCACCATCTTAGCTGAAGTCATGTCTTCGTCAGGAAAAGGACAGAAATGGGAGGTAGCTTAGAAAATTACTTGCAGTTAAGTATCTTGCAGTTTCCTTGCAGTTAAATAATGCTCATAAAAGCCTGGAGTGAGATGTTCCCTGTGCTGCTCCACCAGTGGCTGGAGACCATATTGCCAAAGGAGCTGCCTTTGAAAGCAGCACTCCTCAGCAGTGTGCAGGCTGAGAGACTCCTTGTGCTCTGCTACTGCACTGCCAAAACCAGGTGCCAGCAGCAGGTATCCATCAGAGATCAGGCTGCATGGAAGTGCACAGATCAGTTATTTCAGCAGCTTCCTTAGGGAGAAGTATGTAAGTGCTCAGTGCTCAGTAAAAGTCATTATATTGCATGCTTTTTGCTATTCCATTTAAGCAAATGCTTTCATGCAGCGTGTTGGCTGATTAGAGGAATTGTTGAACAGAACCCTACTGGGAAAAGAATTATTTGGAATTTTGAAATGCATTTTTTCAGATGGTTTCAGCTGGATTGTGGGTTTTACAACCATGCTTGTCCCTTCTCAGTGTGGAGATGAATCTAAGTATGTGCCAGTTTTGTCCATGTTGCATATTCTAAGCTCTTCAGGATTAAGAAAGAAAATTTTTGTCATTTTATTTGACCTTAGTATAATCCTATACTCATCTGGCATTTGAAGATATGCAGTATATATGAAAAGAAAACAAGGTCTCCTTCTGGAAAGACCTCTAAAGCTCTGAATCTTATGATCATTTAAGGTTATATCTATAAAGATAAATAAAAATATCACAATCTCTGGTACTTTAAATATAGCCTGAGAAAATTAGTTTTGTGCAGTCACCCTTACATGATGGAGGATTTATTTGTCTGTGTGCACCATCCATAATTCCTTACAATTTTATAATGCCTTGGTTAATTTCATCTACATGTTAAAAAGTAGACCACAAAAATAATTAAATTGGGGAGGATTAGGTAGATGGCAGTGCAATGTGCTCATAATATGTACCTGCATATAAATCCTATTGCAGCCTCTATTTCCACATTTGTTATTCTGATTTATAGCTTTGTGTTTCCTAATTATTTTCTTTTACATATATATATATGTGTAAGTGTGGACAGGATAGAAATGGTTGAAATCACAGTCAGTGATAACACAGGTAAAACCCATTAAAATCCTTAAACTTATTTTCCATTTAAATTTTTGGCATATCACCAAGAATTCTGTTTCCTTCTGAAAACTCCTTGTAGGCAGGCATTTAGCCATTTTTAGCAAATTTAAGTTCCTGCCCTTTAGTAAAATTAACTGAGTTTTTCAGTTCCACCTTCAGCCCATTGATTCCTGGTTTTTCTCCATCTCTCATCCTGAGTTATAGCATGTCTGTCTAGTGTCTAAACAACAGAGATGTGAATGTATTTGGTTCCTTTTTTGTTTTCAGCACAGAAAGTTTGGATCTCACTAAAAGTAAGTATCCTTGACATGGTATCAGATATGAAAACAGTGACCTCCTAGGAATTTTCTAGATTTTAGAAAAAAAGTCTTTATAATTAAAAATGTTAAGAAGAAACTCTTCTACCAACTGTTCTATGAAAACAGGTCTTTTAGATATGGGTCTCAAATTAGTATGAATGGAAGGTACTAATATAATGGAATAATAGAGGTATTAAAAGAAGGTATCAAGGTATATCTGACTAAAAGTGTGCAGGTCCAGGATGAAGGGCTCAGGGTCTGTGGCTGGTAGCAGGGAGCCTGTTGAAAAGATTTTCAACAAAGATGATCCACAGCCTTAGAGCAGAAGTGATTGGTGAGGATGACCACAGCAGGAGGCAGCAATGCAGACTTTAATGTGAGAGAAAGTCAAGAGGTGAGGGAAGTGGAGTACAGAGAAATTCAGCAATTATATCAGTGAGAGAGGGAGAAAAAGGCACACACGGGAGGGGACTGAGTGACAGCATGGCTCTGGCTGTGCATTAGTGTGGGAATTAGGAACAAGGGAGTTAGAGGAACACTAGCAGCTGGGCAGAACTATAGCAAAAGAGAAAAGCTTTTGTGAAGGAGAACTGTGTGGAACTGCTTGGAGTGACCAGGGCAATCCTGAGAAAGCAGAGTGTACATGCAACTCAGACAGCAATTCATTTTTGTTCTCAGTGTTATGCTTTCTTCTTCCCCATTCTTTGTAAGACTTAATTAACTTTCAGCTGCTGTTTAGGCTCAGTAAATATTTATTGTTAATGTATCACCTGTTGGTTTTAATATTAACTACTAAATAATTAATATTAAAATTAATTTAATGATAAAATGTGTTGTCATTTCTAATATGCAAAAATAGTAATTGAAAATCACTGCCTGGACAGGAGATTATAGTTTCACAGAGCCATCAATGTATCAAAAAAAAAAAAAGCCATCTGTGTTAAATTCTCTATTTTGATTTAAAAGATCATCTTGATTTTTTTTACCTTAAGATGCCTCTTAAGGTGTGTTTTTTTTTTAATTTCTCTTCTAATTTTGTAATAAAAAATAGAGAAAAATCCAGCCTGAGCTCAGACCCCTCATTTTCATTAATGCTTAGGAAGTTAGGACCTTTAAGATCTCTATCTCCCATGGAATGTAAATGAAAATGTTTCATAGGTTGAAAAATTAGTAAGAGGAGAAGAATGTCCACACAGGCAGACAGGTAACTGTGTAAGAACATTTTTCTAGGGGATGCCTGGTAATTACAGCCCTGGCTTTTGTGCTGGGCAGCTGCAGTGACCCTGCCTGGCTGCAGCACTGGGCACTGCTGGGTTCTTGGAGCATCAGGACAGGATAATCAATATTGGTGGTTAACTTCAAACCTGAAATGGAGCTTTTCTCACCATCACCATCACTTTTTAGTTCTGGGCTGTGCACAGAATTTCCAGCTGAATGTGTGAGTTGCCTTGGCTGCTTGGTCATGGAGTTTGCAATGTCTTTCTGAGGGACTATGCCATGAACTGGGCTCTCAGCCAAATTTAAAGCCAAATCTATGTAAGTGAAGCCAGTAAATTAATATCTTCCTAACCTAACAATTAATAGTATATTGTAGAAAGGCTGACTTATTTTTAATGCAATTTGTGCAACATATAGAAACTAATAGCTTCATGCTGATAGAATTTTTGGTCCTTTCCTGAATGGGCTTCCTGAGAATGTACACACTTGCTCTGGCATTGGCAGTGGGTGGCTGGATTAACAGAGTTCTCTGTTTCTAATTTCTGTAATTCCCTTGGTGAAAAGTGGTACATTCTATATATGTGATAGATATTATTCTAATTGAACTCCTTCATTCCCATCTTCCAAACTGAGACATGATGAGAAAATCACCATGTAACAGTGCCTATGCTTATGCTTTCCCTGGGAGCCAAGCAACAATTTGATTTCTGACTCTTCCATGCAAATTCTTCTGCACTGTGGTAGTTATTCAGTCTATTTTGTAAAAAATTTGCATTAAAAGAGTATGGGACTTTTTTCTTCTGATCTGTCAAGTGACAGCTTCAGGGACAATCTATGGATCCCTCTCCATATGCAGATCATGTGCAAGATTTAATACATTTCAGACATGGGTGAAGAAGGCTGTAGAAGTGCTCCAAGAAAGAAGGGTGAGATTTACATGCAGGCATGGAAATGATTTCTTAATGATGACTATTACTTCCACCCACTCCTTACCAGATTAAAAACACACTAAAGCTTTGTTTTGCAAAAGCCTAAGCCCTAAGCAGGAAGAAGATCAATTGAAAGAATGACTGAATTTAAATTGAATTAAATTAAATTAAATTAAAGACTTCACCACTTATTATTCCTGGAGCTGTTTTTTCCTGTTACTTTCTTCAGGGCTTAATTGTAGATCCTTGTTTAGCTTCATAAGCACAGAGTACTTAAGTTTACTAGGAAGGAGTATGACAGACACAGGAATGATGAGACTTGATATTGGGCAAAAAGAGATTAGTCTTGGCCTGCCTGTACAGAAGATTACAAACTGAATTTTTTAAGGCAAACACTATTTTATTGTAATACCATTTCCCACCAGTAGTCAAGTTCTATTCTTGTGCTGTGCAGTTCTGTGCTGTATATTCAACTCTATCCTGCAGCCCAGCATGTTTAGGTTTCTCCTGTATGTTGGCACATCCTCATGTACTTAGTAGTAAAAAATAATTTTCCTTACCTACTGCTCTGACAGACTTTCCCTCTTACTTTTATGTCCGTAAATTTAACCTCAGTGTCCTGAATGTCAACATCCTTCATGATTCATCCTCTTATCCTTACTCAGTTTTGCTGATCATCAGTTTACTTCTTTTCCTTCCACACTTACAGCTAAGATAGATGCACAGATAGCATTTAGACTGAAGAAAAACTAGAAAATGATGTTCTGTGAGTAGACCATGGCAAGGAGTGTATTATCAATACCTATTTATACATAATTTTTTAGTAAATTCCTTTGCTCCATTACAAAATACAGCCTTGCACATTTAAAAACTAGGTAAATTATCCCTCTTTTACAGTCTTAGGCTCTCAAGTTTCAGTTGCATGGTTGTTCAGTGGCTAGAAAACAATGCAGCATGTGAATAAACTGTTTTGTCTCCATAAAAGAAAAGAGGGGAAATGAAGAATGTTTATCATGGGACAAGAAAAGGATTGTTCTCTCTCTCACTCATTCTGTTTACATATACATGCACAGCATGATACTTCATGGAAAAAAATATTTAGATTACTATAGTTCAACAAGGGAGGTAAGATGAACATTTAGAAAATAAATTTTAGGGGGATACTCTCTCAGTGATGGGGAAATTAATATAAGCTGTCAGACAGGGTAGAGCTCAGTAGAAGTAACTTCTATTAGAAGATTAGTCCTGTGCATGGTTGATGTCTAGAGTGTACCAAGAGCCTAAAATTATTCTGCCCAACCTGCACCTCTGTTAAGTCATTGGCTCCCTGGCTGTTTTGACAGAAATATGGTTTTCTTCACACTTGATGCTTTTCCCACTTCCTGAATGAATGTTGAACCTTCATTCATATAATTGGATGAGCATTGACATTATGCCAGTAAACTTAGTTTCCATGACCTCTTTTTTTGCACCCTCTTTTGTCCTGCAATGCCAGAAAAACTCTGGCTTTTGTGCTGGGCAGCTGCAGTGACCCTGCCTGGGTCCTTTTTGGTTGTATCCCAACTATTAACAGGTGATGTTTTGATACTTTTCTGAACATTATCATGTTTTACTTCATCTGGTCACATTAAATTAGAATCAACAAGTTTTATGGCAAGTAATTACATTGTATGATCTTAATAATGTAGATGAGGACTTCTCTGTACCCTTCTATTTTGTGAAACAATACTGTATTTGCTCATAAAAGTGATAACTTGCAGTACCAGAAATACAATATAGACAGACTGCTGAAAAATTATATCAGTGTAGAAGCAAGCATAAGCAGAATGGAGCCATTTCGCAAGTGTTTATGCCAGTGGATGCCATGTGTTCCTTTTAAAACATTTTTAATACAATACCAAAACTGTTAGCGTAAAAGGATAATTACAATGTTACTTCTATTTCTTCTGAAAATAAATCGCCAGTACAGAGAACCATAAAAGGAACAGGAATGCAACTTCATTCCACTCTCAAATTCATCATTGAGACATTCAGAGCATGTACATTATCTTTTGATTTTGCAGAAGTATTTAATACAATGCTAAATAATAAATGTGTAGTCTTGAGAGTGCAGCTTTTTAAAGAAAGGGTCACTAAAAGCATCTCAGTCATGAGGAAGAACAGATGTGTTCCTCACTATTGAGCTCCAAAGCTCTTTTAGAAATCTGTGAACCTGATTTTCATATGACTGTTTACCCAGATTCATCATATTCAGCACTTATGAAACTAATATTATTTTACTTCAGCAGCATTATTTCTTACCCCAATTAATCTGCATTTGACTGTTTCCTCCCATATTCTCATTAATTAATCTTCCTAAACAGGCTTGTGGCAAAGAAACAGATCCTGAGGCTTAATGCACCTTTGTCACTTCTGCAGAAGTACAAGAAAGCAGGGCAGGTGGCACAAAGCATTTAATACATCGTGATGAGAGACTGAAAAATAAAGACATTAGTCTGGCCACATGAAAATGTTAAGTCTTTTCAAACATCATGGATTCCAAAGTCCTGCAGCAAGGGACCTGCAGCTCCAATGACCCAAGAAGTCCCCTGCAGCCATGTGTTTTCAACTAACACCCTCTCCAGTGCCCAATCAAAATACTCAGTCAGATTTTTTATTCAAAATGAACCTGATATAAACTGAGGCTAAAACTCTCTAATGAAATAATTGATTTTTAAATACAGTATCTCACAAACCAAACTTTATTTAGTACTGATATCTTCCACAAATTTATTTCATTTTCTTATAGGATTCTTTTTATATAGTGCAGTTTCTAAAAATTAAATCCTAAGGAAGAAGGAAAGGTTCCCAGACTCCCCTAAAAGTGATTTCTAGTCTCTAACCAGAACTATAGTAGAAAGTGAAGGATCCTTTTTTAAAACTAACCTGTTCTTAACGCCTTTTCTGTTTGATAGATTAGCTGACACTCTCTAGTGGAGTAATTTTAAAGGGAGGAGGTATTTCTTGAGATAGCCATGACACAAAATGCCCAAGTCTTCCTAATTTAAAGATGTTTAGGTAGCTTTTGTGTGATAAATTGTATGTTTGAATTTAAACTGTGAATCAAAGACATGATGTCCTCATAAAACAGCCTTCATGTGTACGCAAAACAGCCTTCTAGCAGTAACTTTAGATATGATGCCATATGTAGCATCACAGTGAGGAAGCATGAAAAAAAAAATATAATCTAATTAACAGAAAATCATAAAATTGTTGGATGATTTAATAGTTTGGGTTGGAAGACACCTTAAAGATGTAGTTCCAAACCTTCTGCCATGAGCAGGGATACCTGCAAAAGCACTGCAGAAAAAAATGTTGGTGTCAGACCTGCTAAATCTTAGTTACTGAGTGAAGATTCCATCTTTTACTCCTTCACAGTGACTGGAGGTTGTGATTTGCAGTGTTGGATCTCTGTCCCAAGAGTTTGCCTCAGCTGGCAGGCAGAGCTGGTCAGGACACAAGCTGAAAGGATCTGCTTCCCTGCACCTCTGGGAGCACATGGGACTCAGGGCAGGGGAAAAGGCAATGACCACATTACTTGATGCTTCAGGCAGTTGAAAACAAAGTCAAATTTCCTATAATGTCAGTTATGCGTGTTATCTGGGCATCTGGTTAGGAGACCAAAATATAACCAAAGCCTCTGTGGTCTCTGTAATAAAAATAGGTACAATTCTCTGTTAGTTTCACCCAATACAAAAGGATAAATTCTGAACTCTTCACAGGCTCTTCAAAACTCACAATACTTTTATTTTATCATTCACTTCTATATGACCTTCACCTAACATTTAAGTTCTCTCTCCGTACATGATTGTTGGCTTCCTCTGACAGATCTCTTCAGGTGTTGCCAACATCGTGGCCACTAATTTTCCTTAATCCCATCACAAAATTTTACCTACACTCAAAGACTTTCCTACTTATGAAGACAAAAAAAGTTGCCCATTTTTCTCTATAATTTCATTTTGTAAAATGGTCTAAGTTTATAATTTTCTGTCTGTGTCAATTATACCCGAACTTGAAATGGGATTATCTGATACATTTCAGTCATGCTGGATGCACCACAAAGCAAGGGTAGTATCTGAGTCAAATATTGTATGTGGAAAGAGGCACAGGTCCCTGAGATCAGGCACTCAGAGATGGTCAGTGTCTGAGCACAGATTCTTATATGTTGAGGCTTTCCAAAATAGAAAGAAAATATTTTCATTGCTCTTTACAGCTTAGAAGTTGTTGAAAAAATAAGAAAGTTCATTTTCTATTTAGTTGTCTAAAATTGAAGATGTGGTTTAATGTATTTTCCCCTCTGTTTTGACTCCACACTCAAATTCCTATGGGCTTTTTTCCTCCCAAAACATGAAGCTAAAATTGCTAGGAAAATAATATAACAAAGCAGCACAGAAAACATGTTTATTCTGATGTATGCACCTCTAATGGCCCCACAGCCTCAGAAGGGACACAGAGCTAAAACAAATAGGAAGAGATACAGCAGGGATGATGAGGAATATGGAACAGGAATTTTTCAGTTCAGAAAAAAATGACTGAAGGAGATGATTGAGGGCTGTAAAGTCAGTGATACTGTGAAAAAGGTGACTACAGAATGGGTTATTCGTTGTTCTCACAATACAAGAACTAGAGCATTACAGACAATTGCCAGGCAAACAAGCAAGAGCAAGTACTTCACAGTACAAATCTAAACTAAGGGATCCAATTTAAAGGATACTGCATGGACCTGATGTACACACTGGCTCAAAAAGAGATTAGACAAAATGAGTTGGGTTTGATCTAGCAATGGCAATTAAACACAAAACCTTCTAACTCAGCCTCTAAACCAACAGTCAGCAAAACAAAGGTGTTCTTTCCTATAATTTTCTTTTCTTAAGTATGTCTCTTAGGCATTGGCATTAGCCATGCTGACAGAGAGGATACTGAATAATTGGATCTTTGCTTTTTCCTGATATGGCCATTTTTAATTTCTTATGTTTTGTTCATATTTGCCTCTGGTCTGGGACTTGAAAAAAGCAGTCAGATTGCTAGACTATGTGGATGGTGGAAACCAGAAGTTTGTGTGATTTATTCAGCATGGTAGATTCAGGTCTTAAAAGTAACATCTCTTTCCACACTCTGAAGTCTTCATCTACTGTAAGTTGTGGTTGGCTTTTTGCAAAAGTCTGAGTAGCTCATATCAAAGCTGGTTTTCATTATCCCAGTTTAACAGCTTAACATTTTATTAAGCTTTTTGTTTTTACTCCTGATCAATAATATATTTCTCCTAAAAACAATACTCTTACTATGATCTTAGCTTAATTAAAAATTATTTAAAATCAAATAGGTGCATAGCTCAACTGATTTCTGTGCTTACCTGACACACTTTTATGAAACCTCAAATTTAATGATAATCTAGAGAGGTTCATGGAGAAACTACATATTCACATGAGTCAAAGCAAAGACAGGAGGTGTCTTTAGGAGACACTGGCACAACAGTTTAGCTGTGCAGTCTGTACCTTTCTGCTATATATCACATTTCATAGAGTAAAATAAGACTTAAATTAAAATTTAAAACATTCGCTGAATATTTACGGGGGAAAAAATGTTCTCAAATGCTCATTTGTCACATTCGTTCTTAGAGAACATTTTTTCCTCTCTTTTCATGCGTACAGAACTGAACTCATCTGTGTACTAAATGACCCTGAATCTAAAGATACTCCCCAAACTAAACAGAAAGACACTAAGATTATTAAATATGGAGGAACTGAATAAGGGTAGCATATAGGGAAAATTTAAAGAAGTGTATTAACTAAACTTTATTAAAACATGAACTAAAGGCTTGCATCATAAAATTAAGAAAAGAGTCAACTATTTTTGATGCACTACATAAAAGGCAGATGTAAAAAAATGTATTCAAATAACTCATTTGCTCAACTTAGTGGGTTGCTTCTATTCTAATTGAATTTTGTAGAGCTCTCTAAACAAGAATGCTGGTGCAGAATCCTGATGAAAGTCTGACATTTGTTAAATCCACAAAGGATTATTTTAGAAAGTAACAATAGTCAGTATTCATACAGAAAAAAAAAAAAAAAGGAATTTTAATTAACAAAATGTGTATCTTTTTTGTTTTGTTTCTGAAACAAAAGAAGCAGGGTAGGAGGGAAGAAATAAGCAAAGAATTATTGGCTTGATTTTTAGGGTTCTGAGAATCCAGAGTTCCTGAAAGATCCCTCCAAAAGATATGGGAGGAAAATTTCTCAGCTCCTGTGCAAAATAGCTTATGTACTATTTAGCTGAAATATATGGAGAAAGATGTAATAAACATATATTTTTTTTATAAAAGCTTAGTTATGTTAATTATTTGGGTGTTATTTTTAGCCTATCATTTATACATAAGAATATTTCAAATTAAACATACATTGTTTGTGAGATATGTCAAACAGTTGGGCTGTTGTCCTGATGGCTTTTATCAGTCCAGCATCAACTCCCATACTTTTTCCTGTAATATATACAGGAAATATCTACTTGTAAATATCATATAGACACAAGTGGGTGTAAATAAACACAATTTAGCATTTTTTATGTATGAATATAAATATGCATGTGCATAGACAGACACACAAGTGTGTACTGCAAAGGAGCAGTCACAGTCTGGGCTGGGGCAGGCAGGTGACCTCCCTGTTTCATCTATCTGTAAATTGGCCCCTGGGCTTTTGGGTAGGTGAGTAAGAAGTTGTGTGTTGTGATGTCGCTGTTGAGCAGCTAGCAGAGTAATGAATGCATCGGTTTTCAGTGGCAAGAAGGAATGACCTTTATTGTTTTGATTTCATCACATATATAGAGTTCTCAAAAGTCACCCAGATTGGTCAGTCAGAAGCCTTCCCCCAGGCCTTATTGGCCAGGCCTGCACTGCCCAAGTTTTGGGACACTGTTCCAAAAACATCCAAACTTTATCTTTATTTACAAAACACAAGAAAACGTCTCATGAGAAAAACTGTGCTAGCCACATTGTACCACTGCATACTCTTTTGAGTTCAAATCTTGATGTGCCTTTACTAGTCCAAAAAGGTTTGAGAAGCTGTTTTACATAGCTGACAGGCACCAGCTGAGTCAGTTGTTTGGGATTCTATCATCTTCGAGATTTTGTTCTGATATTTTTGTGGCTGTGTGTAGTTCCTGTTGGAGTTCATATGCTTTCTATTTTCAGTTAACATTGGCTGTTAACTCCTCTGGGACTGAAAATTCATTAATTTGCCATAGTTGGTATTCTGGCATTGCAGTCAGATTGTTTCAAATTTTTGTCCATTGAGTACAGAGGGAGCCTAGGCAGCTGGCTTGAACTAGACTCCTGGTTTTAATACACAGAAGTGAAATGAAATTACTCTTGGTGCATATCACAGCCACACAGCATAACAGGGTTGTGAATACCTGAGCTGACTCCAGACAACAAGTGACATATTCTGAAAAGCTATTTATCCTGGCCAGACCCAGCACTGATGTAGTTTCCAGTACCTGAGTCTGGGCTAAAGTACTGGCTCCACTGTGCTGTGTAAGTAAACATATTATGTCACACAGTATAAACCTTTGAGGTATTTTTTTCCCCTTTCTTTTTAGTTAAGAGACTTTTTCTTCTCTAAACTGGAGAAAGCCCTTTGCTCTTAGATGAGTCACTTACCAATAGCAATGGGGATCACTATGACCCTTGAAAAATAATAGAATTCTTAGAATTATCCTGATGCTGCTCTTCATTAAAAAAAGCTAATACAAGGAGATAAAGAAAGAGGCACACATTTCACTGTCCCTTCCACTGAGGAAATCATATTCCTCACTTCAATAAGCCAGTCTGAAATAACACTAGTGAAAAGGAAGTTGATACAAACTCTCTCTTAATATAGATACATAGGAAAATATTTGTGGGATGTTATTTGCTAGTACATTTGAAATATTCTATGCTGATGGAGATTATCCAGATGGCAGGAAGTTTTTGCTGCTGACTTACTGAGGGTAGTGTAAATTTGGTGCCATTTCTTTCTATGCTGCAGCCTGAGGTTTTTATCTGCTGTACTACTCAGATTTCAACTCTTTTAGAAAAAAAAACCCTGAAATTATGAGTTCATACAGTGTTTTCTATATTCAGGACCAAGCTTTCTTCCTCTTCTACTGTTATCATTGGCTAAATATGCAGCAAAAAGTAGCCATCTGAAGCTAAAGAATAAACATTCTGAAATAAAAATAGCAAATATCATATAATCCTGGCAAAAGTGATCAAAATTGTGAACATTACTCACAGACCTATGCTCATAAGCGGTTTTGCAGATGAACAAAATTATCTTAAGGTTGACATCAATTATATACCTGTCACCTTTTTATTTTCAGTTATATACTCTTTAAGTGACAGTCTAAATTATACATGAAAGATAATGAACCTTATATCTGAGGGATCTTCAGAAAGTACAATATATTTAGATCATCTTGGATGGGACACCTTACTAGCTGAGGAAGTAAAATTTATTTCTGAAAGGTCAGTGTAAGTAAAGACCCCTAAGTTATTCAATATTTTTTAGGATTCAACAGATGCATTGGGCCAAATTTGTATCAGCACATCTGGTCTGTAATCAATATCAGCTAGTGCTACTAGTGACAACAGTAATAGCAGTAGTACAGTCTCAGTCAATGAGATTTTACTGCTTTCTCTCTGTTATTCTCAGTCCTGAAATACTAAATTGTGAAATTATGTCCAGTGTGGCCTTACATGAAATCCTATGTGAATGAAAGGTTTCTAAGAGTTCCCAGTTAGACACACATATTAAGGATTCATATATGGTATTCCAAATCCCATTTGAACTCATTAATATTGCGATAGTATGGCTAACTGACTTTCAAACAGCTACCTGAGCAAATGTTATTTGCAGCACAATGACTCTGAGGCCAAATAAGTTGTTTGCAAGGTAACTTCATATTTTACATCTGCAATTCAAATCTTGCCTGGCAGTTTTAAATCTATAGCAGTGTCATACTTGAGAGAAGGTTCCGCTGTGTTAGTGTTAAATCACACATGCCTGCTCTCTGGCATTGAGTCCAGCTGGAACAGCTACACAAGTCCATACTGTGATACTCCAAAACAGACTTTGGATGTGATTTTTGGCCCATTGGAACACCTGAATCAGAATATCATTGGAGGTGCTCTAGAACTCTAAGCTGATACTGTGCTAGAGACTCCTTTAAAAATGTAGCAGTAAAATGATCTAGTTCATAATAGAAGCCTTCCAGTACCTAAAGGGGGCCTGCAAAAATGTTGGAGAGGAACTTTGCACAAGGCCATGTTGTGATAGGACAAGAGGTAATGTGTTTAAATTGAAAGAGGGAAGGTTTAGATTAGATACTAGGAAGAAATTCTTAACTCAGAGTGTGGTGATGCAGTGGAACAGGTTGCCCAGAGAATCTGAGCAGATGCCACCCTGCTCTTTACAGACTTTTGGAAGTGTTTGAGACCAGGCTGGGTGGGGCTTGGAGCAACCTGGTCTAGTGAAAATTATCCCTGCTCATGGCAGGAGGGTTGGAACCAAATAATTTTTAAGGTCCCTTCCAACTCAATCCATTCTATGATTCCCTTGCATCAGAATGCATCTTGATATTGTATTTGCTCACATAGACATAGCTGTGGATTACTAGATATAAACAAATGAAAGAGAGAAATAAAATTGTTTTTCATTAGCAGTGGCATTTTGGGATTCACAGATTGTGTGATCATGGCTGAAGAGACACTGCTTTGACTAAAACACCATGGAAATGAAAGCAGTTTAATGACAACAGCACACATTCCTCTGCCAGAAATACAAACAGTGTGAAAACTTACGAAATAAAACTGCAATCTGTGATTTTGACAGATAAACATGACATCAGTGGAGAAAAATACATTTGAACTTTTCTTGGAGAATATTTTTTATTGTTATTTCTGGATGGATCCCAGTGCCCCACAACTGACTCAGATTCCAGTCACTGAGTTTAGTGCCAACCATTAAAATTAAGGTGTTTCATTAGTGAATATGGTTCCCTTTGTAAAATCTTCATTAAGATTTAAACTATTCCCACCCATACATTTGTACCCATAAGAAGGGAAATTTCTGACCTCATTAAAATGGCGTAGCTTCCACTGACATTCTGGAACTCTGAGGCATTCAGAGATTCCACTCTACCAGGTAGCAATAACCATTCGGATGTAAGTGGAAGGCAGGCTGGATGATGGATGGAGCGGGTTACCTGTGGACTACACAGTGCAGGCAGTTTGAAAGTGCATGATTTACAAAACAGATGTGGCAAGTCTCTGCAGTGCTTTGCAGAGCATAAGAAGCCTCAGAAAACCCTGTTTGGTTATTCTGCACTGAAATAATGCACAGGACTCTGGCACATAGTGTTTTCAATTAATGTAATCTGTGGTCTCAAGAAAACAGATAACCTAATAGGCACAGAACTTTGCAAAATCACGCCAGCTTAATATATATTAACCTTCTACAAGGCATTTCAAAATTACCTGACTGACTTGCAAGACAAATGTCTCTTCGACACTGACATTTGGACTCTGCAAGGCTTTTGTCACTTGATGGTATTACTCTTAAAAGGCAAACATATTAACTAGACCTGCACTGTCCTCAGCAAACTGTGTCCTCTGTAGACACTTCAGTTCTTGAGTGCAGAGAACAATGTGTGACAGGTACACGCCTTGCTTTCCACCCTGTTCTTTACATGTTTGTCATTTTACATGTTGTTTGCAAAACACATTTCATCTCAGCAGGATGGTTTTTGTATTTTTTTTTCTGGGAGAATACAAGCATAAAGATCATGGAGTGCTTTTCTGCAGTATGGCTTATTAAGTAGTATCAGCAGACTGCAGCACCAACAGAGGTGCAGGACACTGTGCTCCACAGGCCACTCAAGTGCCAATAGTTCTGTACTGGTTTTTCCCCTTTTCTACTGAAGATGGAATTATAAGGGAAACAAATCATGTTTCATGAAATTAGAGTTTCAACAACTAATTACATTGTGCTCCTCTAAGACATTCTGAAAACTTTCAGTGGAGTACACAGGCAGCTGCAATAATAAGATTTGAGCATATAAATGAATAACTACAGCTTGTTTCTAAGCTGATGGGTCTGATGAATTACAAATGTTACTGTCAGAGACATAAAGGTGGATTGGGATCAAAACAGAGGAAGCAGATACCATGTATGCATTTATAACAAAAAACCCCACAAACCAAATAAAACAAAACCTCACCTCTTGGCTTTAGTTATTTTAGAACTGCTTGATATTTTTTCCTGTGGGTTTCTTTCTCAGAAAGACTTTTTCCCTGAAAAGACCATGCAGCTTTTTATTTCTGTGCTCTTGGTTTCTCACCCTGAAGAAGCATTACAAAGTAATACTTTTTGCCAAGCTCTAAGACACCTTGTGGTTTGCAGATTGCCTTGTGATCATAAAGATGTGAAATTATTTTAATCAAAACAGAAATAGTCAGCAGTGTAGATGTTCTCTCTCCAACCTCTTAGTTACTTGTGAGCTATCTACTTTGTGTTGCTTCATAATAGCCCATTAAAAACTCCTTTTGTTATATAGGAAAATTATGACTTTACTTTGGTTTTGTGGTTTTCTCATAAACATTAGTGGGGAAAGTAAATATATTTTGTTTAAATAAGGACAGCTTTCACATGTGATTAATATTAGCATTAAAGGAAAAGAGATAGTTACTTTTATAGATTTCCTTTATGTTCATTAAAAAAAGCTTAATACAGAAGAGAATGCCAACTGCAGGACAAGCAATCCAACTATATTGTTTAAAAACTAAAATTGGTGTCTTTATACATCTGAAATCATCCCATGTTTCCAAGAAAAAAATCCAAACCTTTTCCATTTCTACCTTCAAAACAATTTTTATGTTCAAATTTCCCAATTTTATTTTTAGAAATTGAAATTTGTTGGGTTTTTGGATGAGATTTAGTGAAATTAATTTTTTTTCAGCTCCTCAAATCTGTATTCTTTAAAAATGTGCAAAACTTTGAAATGATCTCACAAGGGCTGAATTACTTAAAGGTAGAGTCCCACTGGCAGAAACTATTAGGATGATGGGAACAGTGGAACCACTTTTCCACTGTAGGAATACTAGACCTGTGTACCACTAAATGAGTCCTAAAGTGGGCATGCAAAACAAGCAGTTCTAGGAGAATCCTGTTTTGCTGATATAACTGCACTTGCACTAACAACTAGGGAATTCTCCCAGAACAGCTGTGTCAGTCAGCAAAGCTATTTTGGTATAAAACTGTACTGTGTACCTAGCTTGATATTTGGGGTGGAGTTGACCTTACAGTAGAAAATGCCAAAAGAACTGAGAGCATGGAAAACTTTATTGTTACCATGTAAGCAGACAGAAAAGTGTACCTGCATTCTCTGTGATGCTCAGAAAATCCAAAATGTATGATTCAAATAAAGTAGAATTTAGAAACACAGAAATAATGTAGGAATTATTGTTATGTCATGAAACGTTAAGAAGAGTAGGAGACCACTGAAGGTCAATGCTACATGGACTGGGAGCTGTTGCCCTGGGATGGAGTTCATGATTATGACAAAGTCTCTGAAAAGTTGGGGACAAACTATTTAGCAAGGCCTGTTGTGATAGGACAAGGAGTAAGGATTTTAAACTGAAAGAGGGTAGGTTTAGATGAGATGTAAGTAAAAAGGTTTTTTATAACAAGGGTGGTAAAAGAGTGGAACAGGTAGATGCCCCAGCCCTGGAATCATTCAGGGTGAGGCTGGAAGGGGCTCTGAGCAATCTGGTCTAGTGGAAGGTGTCCCTGCTCATCGCAGGAGCATCGAACTAAATGACTTTAAAGTGTCATCTCCAACCCTAACCATTCTATGATTCTTTGATCAGGATCAAAAAAGTACTAAGGCAAGAACAGTGAATTTCCATAATATGGGAATTAGAAAAAGTAGCCATTACATTGTGAAGGACCTTGTACATTATTGGAATCTGCCCTTTCCAAGTGCTGGGCTGGAGTTGGCACAGCCCTCTCCATAGGCAATGAGGACAGCCAGCACAGTCCTAACATCTAGCAAATTACAGGCAATAGCAGCTTTTGCTACATGTTTCAAGTTTTCATACACAAACCCTGTTTTACGCTAACTGAGCCATGCTTTTAATGATCTTTTCAGTGTATTGTTTTAGCTTTACACAAAGGAAAAAAAAAAGTTTAATTCAGTAATAATAGCAGTTGTATATTCCAGTGATACTTAATCTGGACAAATTACTGGAAATTGCTTGAATAATAACTCAGTTGGAGAATAACATTTCCTCCAACCAATACTGGTATTTAGTTTTCCTTTTGTGTCTTCCTAGAATTAGATAAATGCTGGGTTTTCAAACTGGGTTATTTTTTCAAGTGGAAGACAATTCAGTTAACTCTTTTTGAGGCCCTTGTCAAGTGTTTCTTCCTTGACATGTTGGCTGACTGATTAGTGAAGGCTGAGGGCATAAGAGGAGGCCAAAACTCAGTGAAATAGAACACAATGTGTATTACACCTCACTGGGAGGTGTGGGGGGTTCTCCCTCCTGTTGTAAGAGGAAGCACTACACTTCTTGTAGTGACTTATTGCACAAAGATTTCTTATAAGAGGGAAGCCATTAAGAGTTTGAATTATAATTGTAATATGTTATGCCAAATAGTTGATAGGTGTGGTGCAAGTTAAAGATAATTAACCAGTGTAAAAAGCTCAGCAGCTGAATTGTTTTTTCTGAAGACAATCATGAACAAAATAAATCCCTTCTGTAGCAGACAAAAGAAGTCTGTGGGCAATGGTTGACAGAAGAGGTGACAAAGAAAAGGGCAATAAATCCTTTCCAGTCCCATTTCCAGAATACATTCCTTAATCACAAATTTAAGAGTGTGTTCAGAAACTTTAGATCTCCAGACTACTCTGGAGAATCCTCTTCAAAATGTGCATAACAGCTCAAGAACGCGTTTCTGGCAATGTGTGTTTTTATCTTGTGTAGAAAAGCTGAAACAGGCTTTAAGAATTAATCCATAATATAGGCAATAATAAAAAAGATAATCAACATAGATATTAATACATTCTCCACTCCAGGGAATTATGACATCTGGGTCTAGTACACAGAAGTAGAAATAGGAGGTGAAGAAATTTCTTTTTTCTTCTTTTTTGTTCTTCCCTTAAAAAAGGTATGGTTTCATGAAGGAATAATCAAATCATTATTTTTCCAAAGCAACCCCATTTAAAGTCTAATTATTTGCTCTTACTTGAAGCATGCTTGCTGAAATGTACCCAGTTACCACTGAAACATAGAAAAACATGGGGACTACATTAATTTCCATATTATTTTTTAGATTACCACATATAGCATATCTGTATAAAAAGAGACACATACATTTATTAGATTCAGAATCCTATTATTGGCTGGCTGTTTTTAGAGTAGGTTGATACTGAAGATCCAGTGCCACAAATTCATCTTTTAGTAATTTTCAGGGAATACAACTAGTAAGCAATTGCTTTCCTAGTTCTTTAGATGAGCCACCAAAATATTTCATAATAAATCCAACCCTACAAATAGAATTTCCTCAGGACTGTACATACATTTATAGAAGATGTTTGACCTTGTTCTGTTTGACCTGGATTCCTACAGCATAGCTTCTTTCAGCAAACTACGAAAACGTTAAAGAAATATCATATCTGGGTGTCTCTTGCTTTGTTTTAATATTTAGTACTGAGATGGGAATTTGGATGCAGTTCCTTTAACAGGAATTTGATTCACTTCCACCTGGTGACACAAATCAATGAGTATCAGTTAAAATTTAAACCATGAGCAAAACAACTGGAGATGTCATCAATGTCAGGGTAGTAAACTTGTTTTTTGCAGTTAAGGATGTGTCTAGACTGCCATTGATTAGATTATTTGTATAATGCAATCATTAGAAACTGAGGACAGCCTCTCCAAACACCATGAGAATTTATGGATTTCTCCTCTCAGTTCTTTGTGTCTGTTTTCATTCTCCCACTTAAATCTTTATCTCAAAGAAAGAAAGGACAGAAGCATATTGAGGAAACTTGGATGGGATGGTGATCCAGTATTTTATCACAGATTCTCTGCATAAGTGCCTAGTATCCCAACATCTATTTGGGGTAATTTGTAATTGACTACAGATTGTTGAGGTTTTAAAGTGCTTTTTTTGGTAGAGGCTGATTTTTATCAATGACAGTAACAGGCTTTTTATAGACTATGCAATATTAGCAAAAACATCAACTTGTTTTAATGGCTGTGGCTGCCAGGTCTTGTTCTGTGTTGAGGGGCTGAGAGGTGTTGAGGCTCTGGCAGTGTGGGACAGCCACACCTGTGGGTGCTGCGAGATTCCCACTGAGGCTGCATGTCACTGAAGTGCCCCATTACTGTCGTGTTTGGTCCTGCATGCCATCAGGGTCCTGTGTCACGGGGAGACTTCCAGCTTCTGCTGAGGTCAGAGCTTAGGGGGAGGTTTGGAAGGGCTTATTGTCTTATTTGGGATGGAAAACAAGTGCAGAGTGCTTCAAAGCCTCCTGGCACCTAAGCAGGTGTTATTTCTTCTACAAGAGATACTTCTAAAGGGAGTACTTACACAAGGATATTCATAAATGTGAGTGAAAGTAGATGAAACATGTTACAAATCAGTTGCTCTTCTTTGAATGTGTACTCTACAGTTTATTTATAGTTTTGTAAATATCTCCAAGTTGCCCCACTGTTTTGCCTTTCTCTGCATCCTCAATGTCTTTTCAGTTTTATTCAGGCATTTTTCTGAAAGTAATCAGTAGTTTATTGGAAAGGTAATGAACATAAACTTAATTATCTAACTTCTCAAAAGCAGTCACAAATTATTATTTAATGGACGTTTACTTTTCTGCAATATCTTACACTCATAAAAATGTTGAAGAAGGTTTTTTGTCTGCTTTAGTGTTTCTAGATAGAAAATTGTATAGTCACCAAGTCTTTTAAAAATATCTTTAGCAATTACTCCAACACATTTTGTTGTGTTTTGCCAATTGCTTAATTTTGTATGTTAGACATTTATTATTATTATTATTATTACTATCATTACACTTTATTTTAAAGTTGTTTGTGTTATAGTATTTTAGCAATGTCTTTTAGAGTAAAGCATAAACAGGAAAAGTTAACTCTGTCATTTGAATAGACTTTAATGTATGTAGTGCTTGTACAAATGCAAAGGGTGATTTTAGAGGAACAGGTATTGCAGGCTAACCAGGTGTCCTCCTCAGACCTCAACAGGTCTCTGCCATCCTGGAGTACCCATGGGCCTCCCTGTGGCATACAAGACAAGTGTCTTTCTGTCTTGGCAGCTCACCTTCTTGTTAAGCTGTAAAATGTCACAGATGTGTTGGGAGGTGACAAACTTGGGCACGTGGCCAGAGAAACATGATGAGCAACTAAATACAGATTTTGGAGCATGACCTGAATGAGACATCTAAAAGATGTCAGAGCCTTGAGAAGTTGCCCTGGGCATCTTTTATAGTCAGTGTTGAGGAAAAAATGGATTTGTGATCTTCTAAAATAAGTTCCTATGGTGTCACGTGAAACATGCCTTATTAGATTATAGTTATCTGGAAATCAAATTACTGTGCAAATTGTAAAAACAGCTGTCAAAACTCACTGCTTCCCTGTAGATTGAGTGGTGATGGCTTCCATCCCTGAGTGCTAAAGTTCTGACTAGTTTTCTTCAGCAAAGTATGTCAGTGATAGTGTTGGCTGTTTTTAATGCCTTGTTATTACCCTTTCCAAACACCAACTCAATGAAATAAACTTCAGGGGTGTGAAGTGTATTTCACTCTACACACTTTCTTCATGAAGAGTTTCAGTTCACTTCAAACCATCATTCTGTTTGCAAAGTTTGTTAGATCAAAGCCTAAATATTATTTACCATTATTTTGATTTTTTTTTAATTTGAAAGAAAACTGAACACACCCCCTGCCCTGCTTTTACTATCACTATCATTTAAAGGGCCAGTGAGGTTTGATAGTGCTTTTGCACTATCGTGAACTATAGTGGAATATGTTACTGATACTGCAAAAGATTATTACAGTAGCTGGTACCTCTTTTAAATCACGTCCAGTGCTTTAATTTCTTAGCTTTATATGGGGAAGGTTGCCAATTGCTGTACACTCAATATAACATACTGGATAAAAGAAAAGTAAAGTACCAGTAAAGAGTGTTGAGGAAGTAAGACTGGATAAAACCCCAAAAATTATGTGTTGTAGCTATAAGCAAATCCTGTGAATTCAGAAAAGGTACATTCATGTTTGCTAAGGAGGGAGATGTGCTTTAGAGAAGAAATACAGCTTGGCTTAAAGTGGAGGAGTGGAAGGATTTGCCTATGGCTTGCAGGGCAAATTCAAGAGATGCTGGGCCACTGTCAGAAGCAGAAGCAATGGGCACAAGCTCACGCACAGGAGGTCCACGCTGAACATCAGGACACATTTTTTCACTGGGAGCGTGCCCAGAGATGCTGTGAGTCTCCATTCTGGAGTTATTCAAAGCCGTATGGCCCCAGTCAGGGCAGCTGGCTGTAAGTGACCCTGCTAGGAGACCCAGGAACCCTTTCCCACCTCAGCCGGTCCAGCGGTTCACTCCCCTTCCGTGCAGACACCACCTGAGAGCAAACTCTCGCCCGTGGGCTGCAGGTGTGTCCTGCTGGCCAGCAGCGGGGCAGCGCTGCGCTCTCCGGTCCGTGCCGAGCCACGGGCCGCCCCTCGCACGGCCTCCCCCGCCTCCCGCACCGCCGTGAGCCCCCGGCCAGCCCCGCCGCGCCCCTCCCGCCGCGCTCGCCGGCCCAGCGGGAACCGGGCGGGGAGAACCAAGTCTGCGGGCGGTGCCTGCGGGACGTCCCGCCGCTATCGGCCGGCGCCGTGCCCCGGTCCTGCCTCCGGCGGGCTCCGTATTTACAGCCGCCGCGCCCGGGCCGTCCCGCCGCGAGTGTCGCCCGACGGAGCCCCGGAGCCCCGCGCCGCCGGCTGAGCGCTCGCCCCGCTGGTAGGCGGCTCCGTGCTGGCTGCGGCGGCCCGCCCCGCCGAGAGCAGCGGCGGGGCACAGCCGGGTACGGCGGGGCACAGTCGAGCTCCGCGGCGCGCAGCCCGCCCCGCGCTCCCCGCCGCCCTCAGCCCCCGCGGACGGCCGGGCTGGGCTCGGCCCCGCGCCCGCTGCCGCCGCTCCGCTCCGCGCCGCCGCCGCCAAGACGCCGCGCTTCTTGTACCGCGCCAAAGGCGGGTGCCGCTCGGCCAAGATGGGCCGGCAGACGGCGGCCGGCGGGCGCGCCATGCAGCGCTCGCAGAGCCGGAGCAGCCTCTCCGCCTCCTTCGAGGCGCTGGCGGTCTACTTTCCCTGCATGAACTCCCTGGAGGAGGAGGACAGAGGTGAGCGGCCGGGGCAGAGCGGCGGCAGGGTGGCAGCTGGCGGTGGCTGCCCGCCGGGAAGGGCCGGGGCGGGCCGGGGCTCGGTGCCCGACGGGGAGCTGGCCGGGGCGACGCGAGTTGTGTTGGGGGGAAGAAAAAGGAAAGGATAGAGGGTCTTCCCATTCTTTCCGTTTTCTGCTCATTCGTACGAAAAACAAACTACACTTCTAGCAGGTTGTTTTTTGACACTGCGGGCTTGTTCAGGTATCCCTGGTCTGTCATCACAGCATAATTGATACAGAACACCAGAGCTGAGCAGCTAAATACTTGCCCTGTGTAACCTTTCCTTAGGAGCAGCAGTTTAGGTGGAAGGCTTTGTACAAATAGACCTTGCAGGTTTCACTCTTCGTTAATCTCTACTCATAAAAGTAAATCCAGACAGTAAAGCACGTGTGTAATTTTCATGTCTTTGTTGCAGGATCAGAACTTTAAACGGGAGAAATGCAATGGATTTTCTGTGTAGCCATGCCCCCCCCAAAAAAAGATTTACTGTTTGGAATATGTGTAGCAAAATATACATGTATAGTTAAGCATGACTCCAAACTCAATCCAGGATGGAATTGTATTTCATGAGCTTGTTTTGAGTATACTGGTTTCATGAAGAAAATAATCTGGTGTGTTTAAACCTATTTATGTATAGAATGAACTGATGGGCTTCCCCTTGTTTGTCAGACCTAATTCAAGGTTTTTAAGTTCATTAGGATTAATGGAGCATATTGCACCTTCAATAGATTTGAGCAATATAAAAGATACCAATGTCCAGTGCTGCTATGCTAACATGATTCAGCTGTGTGTGTACACCATTCATGTTCTGTATTTAAAGTATCTGTAAATTCATTTATTCCCTTCCACATCTTAGGCTGAGAGTTCAATGGCTAATGTGTGTCCCCAGACATCGTGTGTTTTATCATTTCGTGTGCAACTGTCCCTCAAACCTTTTCTGCAGAGCGTCTCTCATTTCTGACACGAATGCCGAGGTGTGGTCCCTCACCTTTCCCCTGCTCTCGCTCTGGGGCTGGCCAGGGTGCCCCTTTCGGTGGAAAAGAGGTAGCTGCCTCCTGGGGCAGACTGCTGTCCTTCAGTACTCTCATCTGCTCCCTGCCTTGAACAATTAAGTGAACTGCAAAATATTGCCAGTAGACTGCAGGGTAGGCTTCAGATGGCATTTTTAGTGCCTTAATGTGCTAATAAACATTATGGCTGAAAGCACACACTGAAAATATCATGAATTATCCTAAGCATGTTTAGTTATTCTATAAAAATTATTTTTCTTTATCATTCCAGAAGTGTTTTATTTTCAGTCTGGACTTTTAGCTACAATAATTGCATTAATCCTGTGTGAAATCAGAGTATTGATTTGTTTTGTTCTACTTTGTTTTCTTTACTTTTCTAGGAAGCATTTAACTTATTTCTTGGTTGAATCTATGTGTGTTTAAAACTGTTAACTGGTTCAAAGAAATATATAGTACATGGAAGTCAAGAGAGAAATATCTAGAAATTTGAGGGTAATTGTAATGATTTATTTAGTTTGTGCTGGCAAGTTATTTAAACGGAAGTGTTAAAAGACTGTATACTTATTCACATGTTGTCACATGTTGTGTTGATTTATTTTATCTGATCCTATTTAGATGTAGGCTACACTTGAAAATGCATTTCATTAATTCCCATTGAAAAATAGAGAGGTAATTGCTATGCAGTTTTTATGGATTTGAGTTTCTGCTACCTGAGATTTTAGACATACCAGGTTACAGAGGGAATGACAGGCATGACAGCTAAGACCATTTCCCAAGTGTTCTCACTGGCATTAGAAAGAAAAAATTGTGAAATATTTTTTTTGTATGGCAAGTCAACTGCACTCAGATTGGAATTTGTTGTCTTATGAGAGTTTATGCAATTACATTAATGTAATGTAATTAAATTAAGGGGGTGTAGTATATGCACTGCCATGTTCATGTAGATAATGCTCTTTTACAGTTTAATCTGAAAAAAGATAGCTGTCAAACCCACTTCATAAGTTACCATACATCCTTAAGATGTAGTTATTTCTGCATGTGATGAATAGCTTAAAAAAAAAAGATAACCTGCTAGAGGGGTGCTTTCCTTTTTTTTTTTTTTTATTTTTTTACATTTTGCACTCAGCCATATTTTTAATACAAATAGCAAATCTGACCTGTTGAGGCATTTATTTGAGATACTCTCTTGAAGACTTTTATTTATTAACTGCTGAAGCAAATACACGGGTCCAGAGGTGTATATTTTGTTATGAAAGAATATGAGTACTGTCAAGTTCAGAATCACCTGAGTAGTAACTCAATACAACATATTAATAATTTTGAAGCTATTTTTGAATATGATGATTAAGAAGATCCCTTACATGACAGCTGCTTAAAGAAGGAGACCTCTTAAGCCCTGGCATCCAAGCTGTGATGTTCTGGAGAAGTGGGCTGTGGAAAGGCTGCTGTGTTCAGTTGGTAGCCATGAACTGGACTTACAGAATCATCAAGGTTGGAAGAGACCTTCAAGAACATCCAGTCCAACTGTCCACCCTGCACTGCCACTGTAACCCCTAAAATCACTAAAGCATATCACCTAGTGCCAGATCCAGACACCTCTTGTGTTGGAGAAGATGAAATAGGAAAGCCTTATAGATATGATTACCTTGCAAAAGATGCTGAGGATATGGAAAATATGAGCGAGATTGAAATGAAGACAAGTTTTGAGTTGTAGAGTAACTAAAAAACAATGGTATGGCCACGGAAGGTAATCCCCCTTCTTAATAGAGCAATGCCCTCTGCCCAGGCAAGTCCAAAGGTCAGAGCAGACCCTGCCTGCCTGGTAGAGATTCCAAAAAGCAGTTTTTTTAAGGTTTGAAACAGGACCCCGTATGGTAATGTGATGTTTCTTATAGGTTGTATGTAAATGCTGTAGAGTTTGTAGCTTGTCTTAGATTGGCTAAAGGGAATTAGAATATTCAACAGAGAAGATGATTTATTGCATTGTAAACAGCAAATCGCTCTCTTTTACTCTCTTTTACTCTCTTCTTTCTGCCCTCTCTCTCTTTTCTCTGGCCTGCTTTGGGCTGTGTCTTGCAGCCCAGCAGGCCTCTCACGCCCACACTCTTTCGCAATAAACCCTCACGTTCTAAAACTCATTTAGAGATCTCTTGTCCCTATTTTTATCCCCATAACTAAACCCCACGGAGTTCCTTCCTTACACTCTTGAACACCTCCAGGGATGGTGATTCCTCCACCTCTCTGGGCAACCTATTCCAATGCCTAACAGTGATTTTTTTTTTTTTCCCAGTATCTAATCTGAATTTCCCCTATCTCAGCTTGAGACCATTTCCTCTTGCCCTCTAACTGCAGGCATGGCAGAAGAGACTGACCCCCACCTCACTACAACTCCCTGTCAGGTGTGTGTAGGGAGTGATGAGAGCCCCCCTGAGTCTCCTCCAGGCTCAACAAACCCAGATCCCTCAGCTGTTTCTCATAAGACATGTTTTTTAGAGCCTTGTTGCCTCTCTCTGGACACCCTTCAGCGCCTCAGTGTACTTCTGGAAGTGGAGGACCCAAAACTGAACACCGTACTCAAAGTGTGCCTCACCAGTGCAGGGTACTGCTGTTCAAAGTAGCATTTCTTACCTGCTGATCAGTTGAAATGAATCCTTCAAGTTAATGCACATTCATTATTTAGGAGTTTATTATTCTTAGCCACTTCTATTAAAAGGTGGTAGAAAATAATTCTTTGCATCATCAGTTTCTTTCTGGCATGTGTACACAACAGGGCTAACATGGTGCCAGAGCAAATTATTTATGTTGTCAAAGTAGCAAGGATTTTAGAGGTGTCTTTTGCATTTTTTTTGTTAGATTCTTTGATGATAAAATGTATAGCCTGCATACAGAAGTGCGAATTGTACAATAACACTTGAAAGAGACTTAAATTATATGGAAATTGTTGAAGAGCTGTGGGGACAGGGTACAAATCAGTATCTGTATGAATGCTCTTGAAGCGTTCCAAGCCTCACAATTTTTCTGAAATTTTGGCTTTGTTGAAATTAAAGAAAGTTTTTGATTGTCAAAAGATTAGGGAATTTCCAATGTTAATGCATGTGACATCCTTTTAGATGTCTGTATAGTCATAGTGCAAAATCTTGTGCACATGATATATTTACAAATAGTGTGTGAGTGTACTAAGCTTTCCTATGAATAACTGTAAAATGTGCTAGAGCACATGAATTCTTATGTACAAGAAGCTTACTGGAGAAGAATTGGAGTTATCCAACATGCAGAGAAAAGGAGAGAGGCTCAGATCACATAATGTGATCACTAGAAAGCCTATGTCTGTTTTTATGAGTGGGATTGGTAACTTGATGCTTCCTGAAATTACATTGTGTGTATTGTTTACTGTAATAAATTTTCACTATGGTTTCCTGTTTATACTCTATTTACATTCACTTCTGATTTGCATTTACACTGAGGTGTCAGTATAAATAGTTAAATAGGAGGTTGCCAGGAAGGCAGCTGTGGAGCTGCTGATCATGGCAAGATCTGTGTGCAGAACTGTGCCCACCAAAAGGGAGTGTATTTCAACTTAATATCTTCTTTCGCCAAAGTTTTTGGGTGATAGTGAAGCTATGAGATTGAAGGGGAAAGCCAAATGCTTTGCAGGTGCTGAAGACAATTCAAGAGATAATTTATGATAATTTAAAACATAAATTAATTCAGAAAGAACTGGAAAGCATCTTGGTCTCCCAGTATGTTAGAAAAACAAAAGGCAATTAGAAAAAAAAAAAGCCACAGAATGTTCTTCAGTCCAAGACAATCATGCCAAAAATAGCAAAAATTAGTTGCGTTAGAGAAGTTATATTACACTTTTGCATATTGATGTCTACCAAAAGAAGTATCCGAGTGTTGCCGCAGGAGTTCGGCAGGAATAGAAGCACATTATACTCCCCTGTCACCTGGCTGATAACTAGCTGGGAAACTTGCTGGAGGGGTTGTTGGATCCCACGTAGGTGTCAGCAGGAGTGCTGCCCCTGAGTGAAGGCTCAGGACTTATTTAAAGGTATGCTGAGCTGCTCAGTTAAGCACTGGTAATGGCTTCAGTGGCATTTCTCACCGATTAATCACTGCACATGGTCGAGCTGGAATGAACTCAGCAGTTCCTGGATTCTGTTCCTGTGGTTAGACCGCCAGATCACAGTGTCCCTCTGGAGGTCCCAGTAGACAATAACAAGCAGACAATAATTTGACCAGAAATAGAAAATGGGGGAAGTAGTAACAATAAATTCATTAGTGCGGTAATTATTAAGGTGAAGAGAATTCTGCACATGAAGTAGTTGCGCTTTAAAATTACCATCTTAAAAAGAATAAAGTAATATAGGAGTATCAGGCAATGAAGAAAATGAGAATAACTACATCATCTTGGGGGAATTGGCCTAAATTTTGGCCTTGGTGGTAAAGATGACCTTGTTTATGTGGAATGTTCACAGGCAGAGTCAAGGAAGGATATGAAAGACGGGTATAATGTCCTGTGACAGGTTATCCACGGCAAGAGGTGAAGCTTTAAAGATCTTGGCTTGATTGATGCCATCACACCAGAGATTGTCTGTTGCACATGCAATAGTGGGGTCGCTCATCTTGGAGGATAGAAAGCACTCTGAGTATGCAATAATAATTGTTCTGTAAGAATCTGCACAACATTTAAGTTTATAGTTAATTAATTTTTCTATATGCTGTTAAGGCACAGCTCAGGTGCTGACCTGAGTCAGCCTTTCTGGGTTGTGGGTCTCTCCCATTTCTGCAGCTCCATGGGCTGAGTTCCAGGGTGGAAGCAGTATAGCACACATTTCCAGCGAGTCATAGGTTGAAGAAACTGCAGAAGGATTGACATTCAAAGTACACCATACTTCAGCCTGAGTTAGAAATGCCCAGTATATTTTTATAGCTGTATTTCTCTTACAGTTGTGTTCTGTTGGTTGCACTGCAGCATGTACCTGAATAGCTAACAGGTAACTCAGGTATGGCTGTAGCTTCAGCAGTGAAGCTACAGTGTATGACAGGTTCTATCTCTGGTGGTACCTACATAAATGTGTAAAACCCTGTCTCATATCTACGTGCTGTAATTATCATTTTTCAGTGTCAAGGTCAAGAGTGTAATCGCAGCAGTGACACACTGTGTTGTCATTGTTTCAGGTGGAGAGGTAAATGTTTAACAGCAGTAGTTTGAAAATAGGTCATTACAGTGTGAAATTTGCTCAGTTTTTTGTGAAGTGTGGTTGTTTAAGTAATGATATTTGCATAGGATCATTACTCATTTTAGACAAAGCAAAGGAGGAAGAGCTGTTTCTAATTTGTGTAATCTCAGTAGCCATCTAACTTTTTGGCACCATCTACCTCATTAAGCCTTAATAGAGGGTGTTGAATTGTTTCAACACACTTACTACATCATTCAAAAATGCTGCACAGATCTGCCTGATAGTATATGCGATGACTCTTGCTAGACTAAAAATAATCAAGGTTGGGGTAAAGAATGGTGTTACTGCCATTATTCCATATTTAGAAAGTATCTCTCACTTCATATAATGTAAAAAAAAAGAAAAAGCAGTTCTAAGCTCCTCGATATATGTACTTTTTGCTGTTTAAGCATTTTTAATGTACCCTTGGCACTGCATGAAATAATGGTGTGCATCCAGAAAATTGAATGTACATGTAAACATAAAAATATTATCTCTCAAAACTGCAGAAATGGTTTCTGTTTACTTAAGATGATCATCCTTTGTCATTGGCAAAATCAGAGAGTGGATGTGAAGAGTTCCTGTGATGAAGATGGGCACCTATCTAGTTACTCTTTATATAAATGGTATACAAAATTAGAATGTAATTCTACAAAATTGCTTGCTCTATTTTTCAGGATTTTAATAGCTTGGGGATGAGACTGATTTCCCACTGCTTTGCACTTTTTGTAGTTACACAGATTGTTCTACAGGATGTACAAAGTGAATATAAAATGCTACCATTCTGTTTTGACACATGCACAAAATATGCACAAATTATTATAGACCTATTACATTTGAATGATAAGAACAGTTACCTGTGTGGAGATCATAACTGGTCTAAATGAGGGCTCCTGAAGAACTGTTCATTCAGGTCACTTGTCACATGGGACATACATCTGTGGGCTGCAAAGCCATGTGCTGGTTTGTTGTTGTATCTCTGTGTTCAGGTTTAGAGCAGGAAATGGCTTTTGGCAGGTGCATCCTCTGAGCACACCTAGAAAACTGATGGCATATCAGTAACACAGAGACTTCTGCAGTGGTGCTGGAAAGGCCTGAGTGGCTTGTGTAGTTCTATTCCTGATCTGTAATCAGACAGTAGACTAGACCTGCATAGCCTGTTTGTTGTTACGCAGTCAGAACCAGGTAACCAAAAGAGAAGTGGAAATTATATCAGAACTAACCCTTCTCTTCCTTACAGCTGTGATTATTTTGTTTTGGTTCCCTGGGACAGCTGTCTGTTATGAGGGGTAAATTCTTTGTCAAGGGAATGGCCAAGCATCAAACCTCCATGCTGTGGTTCTGTATATACTTACTTGGGGTTTTCAGGAGTGTTACTTAGCATAGATACAAGCCCTGGGGTGTCCAAGATGGTTATATGTCCTTTTTATATGTAGCATGTGATTCTGAATAATAATGCTGGGGATACTAAAATTTTGGGAGCAAGTACTTATTGTGTATGCAGGAAAACAGCTCTGTGTTAACACTTCAGTCCTGTAAACGTATTTCAAAAACCTTTTTGGGAACATAAGACAATAAGCTGAAGATCTTAAAGTGATGGATGCGACACACGGACAAAAACAGTTTCTCTTTTCTGATGCTCTTAACAATTTGCTGAAGGATCAGTTAAGACTGGAGAATGGACATCAGAACAGCAGTGAAATTAAAGTGGCCGAATATAGCTTTAGACACATAAGATGTGGGAGAGAATAAGGAGCAGGTGCTTGCCTTAACCCACAGCATTGCTTGGAAGCCACGTGTGGTAAGCTGACTTCACATCCCATGGGCACAACAAGGCACAGGGTTGACTGAACACACGAGCAGCCTTGCCATGACAGGGAAATGGGATGCAGACCAAGGATGCTGCAATATGGCCAGGAAAAAATGAGATTCATTGTGTTGGTTTGAAAACAAACCAGCGGGAGATCACAAGTCAAGATTGAAATTAAAAATAAGTGAAATAATACAAGGAAAAGCACTGACAAAGTCAGATACAACCTAACACCCTGTTAGGGTGGTGGTAGCAGTCCAACTGAAGTAGTTCAGTTGAAGCGGTGATCCTGTGAAGGTCTGGTCTCCAGCTGAAGATCCAGTGGTAGCTCTCGTCCTCTGGGAACCCAGTAGACAGGGCTAGCTCAGGCAGTTCCAAGGCCAGGTTATATCCACGTGGGAACACCTGGTTCCTCCCTCCTGGGCAGAGCATCCCACAATGGGATAGGTCCATGAGTCACACGGTGGGTCCCTGATGGCCCATTGCCTGTCACGCGGGGTGGGTCATTAGCGGCTGATAACAGCTAATGGATGGCCCATTGCCTGCCATCCGGGGTGGGTCATTAGCAGCTGATAGCAGCTAACGGCCCACAGCTGGTGGTAATAGAATACTTAACTACATCTATATTGCAACCTAGGACATTCATGATGGCTGCCTCTTGGGTCCTGTGTATGGAAGTTCATCAAGAATGGCATGCTGAATCTTCTATACCAGCCTTTGACTAGAAGCTCAAGCAACATTTTTGTTGTTGATTATTTAATTCAGTTCTCCCTTTTTCTTAGGTGCTGTCTTCATTAACCTTAATATCAATTAACCATGCTTCCATTATGGCCAGAGGAAAGAGTGGGGAGGAAACACAAAGAATAGGGCAAGAGTGAAGAAGTGTTTCTTGACCGAAGATGAAAAACTAGGGAGGCCTCCCAAGAAATTTTAAAATGCATGCGGCAGACTGAGGCTGTCAGCCCAGATTCTCTCACACTTTCCAAACCTGCTCCTGTACTAAAGATCTTTCTTGCTGAAGGCAGCTCTGCTTTAGGTCTATCAGAGCAGGCCATTCCTGTCCCAGTCAAAATTTATCAGTATTTTACATTCAATACTCATGGAAGCAGGAGCTAGAATGCAGATCTTTCCGTCTTCCTTAAAAGTACGGGAAAGCCTCTGGTTCCAGTTTGCCCTGGCTCTGCAGTGCTCTTTGGGTTTCAGAAATCCTGACAGCATGCGCTGTGAAAATGTCCATGGGAAGGACTGTAACAAAACACTTCATAAGCTGATTGTTAGCACTGGCCTATGTGGATCAGTGAAAAGAGCTCAAACTCAAGTGACAGTGGAATCTGGGTTTCCCAAATCCTGCTTAAATTAGTAGATCCTAAACCGTGTCTTCTGCTTGGGGTCTGTGGGTAACACAAAGGAAGAGACAACTTGGCTGTGCTTCCCAGTGCTTCAACAAGAGCTGAGTGCCTTGGGCTGCTCCAGAAACAGAGCTGTGCAGCTGCAAGGGAATTTGAGACCTTCCCTGTCCCCATTTTCTTCGGTAGGTTCAAATTTTCTTAGACTGCCTTTTAACTAGCCAGTTGTTAACATCTAGAGCAGGTAACTATGTATATAAAGAATTTTGGTCTTAAAAAATGAGCACTTAAAACCAGCTTATTCTCTTTGTGGATCTAACTCCTGAGTTCAAATGAAAATGCTGAAGGAGTTTTTATGTAGCCTTTCTGGTGAGGTGGGGAGAGCAGAGAAGAGCCACCTCAAGCAAGTAAGTGTGTTTCTGAAGGCACAGCTGCTCTGTGCTCAGTACTAGTCCTACCAAGAGATCACATACCAGCTGGGGACTGGCACAGCCAGCCTGCCTGTGCCTGTGCCATGTCCTGTCCTGGCTCTGTGCCTGCTGGGGAGCAGTTGTAGGAAGCTCCTGCTGAGCGCAAGCTGAGAGCTCTCGCTCTCACCACCAGCGGTGGATTTCATCTGGCTAGATCTCAGATGATGGAAGGTAATCTGTTGCATTCACTGCAGTTTATGACTTGTCCTCCTCTGCTATTGAAGATCATATCAGTAGTTTTGCATCCCTAATTTGTAAGTGATTTGCACTCCAAGTTGTGGGAACAAATAATTCCGTGCGTAACTTAGAAAATGTGGCCTGTGGAGTCTATTTGCAGTAACCATATTAGTTAAATTACCAGTATGATTAACTGTAAGAATGAATGTGCTTTCATAAATACCAAAGCAATTATTTCTGGTAATTTATTCCACTCCTTACAATATGGCTGCAAGATTCTGAACTAGTGTTTTTCAGATAATGTATTCCATATTTTGTGATGGGGACTTGAGAGAAATTTCTTTTTCCTAGGGCAATTAGCTTATACTAATTTGGAGAACATTTTCAATGTTCTTTATTAGAGTTTAGGAAATGGTGAGTAAAATTATTTTCATTGTAGGTACTCAGCGACACAACAACAAATATACTTCTAAGCTCTCATTTCTATATCCTTTCATTTGGTAAGATTAAAACAGCATGCCTAACATGAGTGTGTAAGTATATATACTTTAAGTTTATAAAACCAACCCCCACTTTAACAGCGACTCCAATTTGATGTTTATTTCTCAGTGGTGCATTCCAAGTTACTAATCTAGCTAGAGATTAGTATCACCTCAGTTGGGTTCATTCAACTGTATGCTTATCTTCACAATTTTTTTTTCAGAAATTATCTCTCTTAAAAGAAAAAGAACAACTTTAAATCATATTGTTGGTTTGTTCCTTTTGGTCTGGGTCCAGTATGGAATGCAGCCACATGAGTAGTTGAATTAACGCAAAAGGGGAGGTTTTAATTTCCAGGCAGGAATGAGGGAAAACAGTCTGGATTTACTAGAGTGATAAGATCTTCAACCAGATGTTCTGCCAGCTACAGCTTGAAAGTATGGCACCAAAGACTATTTCTTTGAGTTGAGTAGCTACTTTGCATTTTCACTGCTACTTGAAACCTTTTAAATTTTTTAATGCTGAGTTTATGAAACACGAGTTATAGATAATAACTGTCTTTGCTTTTAAATTGTTTGAGAAATTGTAGGATTATTTTTTATTTATTAGTTTTTTCCAGGGAGAAATATATTGCTAGTATTGTGGGCAGTCAAATGGGGGTATTTCTTGTGTATTATTATATATTAGTTTAGCCAAGTTTAATCTGAAAGAATATTCACATCAAAAGCAGTGGCCCAGGAATCATGCCAGTGATTTGGGTCTTCTGTTAAGTCTATTCCAAGTTGCCGTTTTGCTGTTAAAATCTTCAATTCTTATTTCAAGAAGCATCAACATCATGATTAGGAGCTTTATTGATGAAAGGTCAGATCTTTCTCCTTGAAGACCATCAGAGAGCGCTGCCTGTTTCTATTGAAAATTGAGAAATAGTTATTCACATAGCCTCCTTTCAGCCCTCCTTAAATTCAGTGTTAGTCAAAATAATTAGTTTGCCACCTTCACTTATACTAAAGTTGGATATACTACAGATGCATAACTTCCATGCTGTATCAAAGTTGTATCTTTGCGTGCATGGTGTCATGTGAACCAGAGCACTTACTTCAGTTAAAGTGAATGTGGGAAAGTAAAACTGCTTAAAAATAAGGTTTAGAGGGATGCAGTGAGCAGCTACACATGTGCCTCTATTAAGACTTGAATGGCAGTTGCACAAGTTCTGCCTTGATTTCTCGGTAAATTGATATTCAATGGACGTGTTCATTTATTTATTCTGTTCTTCTACAGTGAAAGCATACAGACTTCTATTTCAGAAAAAAAAAATCTGCCTGACAACTTAATAAAAGTTACTATACACTCCTTCACATATTATGTATTGAACATGTATTTCTCCCAAATCCCCAAGTCTTTGAAAGTTATGGTATGAAGATGTTGAAGAATCATGCAAGATGGAGATGTTCTTTTAAATTTGCATTTGAGACTTCATGTTTACAATAATGAATTGAGAATGACCATCGTTTAACAAGGCTGAATGAAAATGAATGTTTACTCATCAAAAGAGTTCTTAGGACGGAAGAATAATATCCTGTGGGGCTTCAGGAGTTTTGTGCCTTTCACATGTGACTATGATGCAGTGTACATTTCTACAAAACTACAGCAGGATATTTTCCTGGCAGTTTTGTGGGAATATTTCTTTGAAATGAGTGCTTTTATTTTAGAACAACTCTGGACCACTGTTGGAAGTCAGCTGCCAGCTTTCATTAGTTGAATATAAATAATAAACTAGCAGGCATTTGAAATGGTACAACCCAAAAGAAATTAAATTGTTGATTTCTGCCCTTCATTTTTCATATGTTGAGTTAGCCTGGCATCTTTTTTAGTTGTATTTATTGTGTCAGGTATTGGTGGGCATTTTTAGAAGTAACTTCGATGCAGCAATTTTTTTTTTTCATTCTACTGGGTACTGAATTCCTTGTAGCTGAAGTTCTAGAGGAAAATTATTACTCCTGTTATTGCTATTTGTATATACTGATTAAAAGTTATGGTCTGAAGGAATATGTAGAAGGCTTGTAATAAGCAATATGATTTGAATTACTCATGATACTGATGTAGAAATGTCTCGCTGCTGCTAAATATTGCAGAGTTATTAATCGTTCTTGACAAGGAGCCAGTGGTTTTCAAGGTATTTTTGGTGTCTAGTTCCCACTTCACTAAATTTCCTATGTTCTTTATCTGACTTACTCATCCTGACTGAGGGGCCTGGGAGACTTCAATCCTCACTGCAGCCTGTAGTACAGTGACACTGAGTCCACACATTGAAATTGATGTCTCTCTCCCATTCCCTGTCTGAGGGTGCAGATCCTCTTACTCTAAGCCATTCCCTGTGCTCCCACCTTCTCAGGACAATCTTCTCCTTTTGCTCTTTTTTCAAATCCATAAAGCTTCAGCAGCCTCACAGGTCCAGAAGTCCTTCTGACCTCTCGTATATGACGAGGCTGAGAAAGTGCAAAGGGTAGCAGATGCTACAAACAACTGCATAAGGAATTTGGATCCATAGATATCCTAGGATATTGGACATTAACCTCGTTATATCAATGTTTAAGAAGTCTGTTATTATTTAGTGTAGCGTATTTAAAGGTCTTGCTCTTTTATAATATCAGCATATCACACATCACTGTGCTGTGCTCAGAGGTGTATAGAACAGGTGAAAAAAATCAGTATGCAGAATTCCTTGCCCGATTGCAGAGAAATGCATTTAAAGTCAGAAATTATATGGAGTGGCTGTCTTATTCATGAAAGAAAAACTGAGGCTTCATTCCTACTCATTTCTTCCAGCTGAGGTCTTGATCAAAATTCCTGCACTTAAATGCTACTATATTGTTTGAGTATTTTTTCCCTTGTTTGATACCCAAACATCTGTCACATTGCTGTTTTTACGAGTAAAACTATGCAAACAGCTAGAAAAATTGTTATTCTTGGACATGGTAATAAAGTTTCATATTGTGCATAAAGATCAATACTGTATATTTTAAATATAAATTTAAAGGAGCTAGTGAATAGAGGAGAAAGCATGGAAAGGGTTTTTGATTTGTGGTTTACTATCCTCACTAATGGATGTCTGTAACTTGATTTAGCAGATAATGACGAAATGTTTTTAAAACAATAATTCATCTGAATTAGAACATTTCTCTGCAGGTTTTGCCATCATGGTAACATTTTAATTGAACTTCTAAGAGGGATTTATTCATCCAGAGAAAATATATTTTAAACACACTAGACTATGGATTGTTTAAATCTGGTTATGTCTGTGGGCAGACTTGTGTTGTCTGACCTTGGAAAGCAGGCGGTGACAGAACCAAAGTCCTGTAAAAGAGATTTATGGTGCTGTTTGCCTGTTACTAAAAAATGGTTAATTTTTAAATGGAAGTTTTGTTACAGGACATTAATTCGTGGCTCTGGGTGTTTGTGCCACGTGGAGCAGGGGTGTGCACAGCTGCCCAGCTGTGACAGCACAGTGGCACGGGGGCTTCTCTTTTGTCTCCACAGAAGCAGGGGGCAAGAAGCTGCGGAGCACTGTCCAGAGGAGCACTGAGACAGGGCTGGCCGTGGAGATGAGGAACTGGATGACTCGTCAGGCCAGCCGGGAGTCGACGGATGGGAGCATGAACAGCTACAGCTCTGAGGGAAAGTAAGCAGCACTTAGAGCTGTGGTTTTCTGATGTTTCTCCATGAAATACGGTCGTTAGAGAGAAGCACAGTGAGCACTATAGGTCCTGTTCAGTCAGAATTCCCTTCACGAACCAGTGTCATTGATGGACCAAGCCTAATTCTTCCCTGTGACCAAAAGAGTCTCCCACTGCTGGTGGAGGAAGGATGAGGATCATTTCTACTGTGCAATGAGAAGGGTACATAGTGGGTCAGATCATCATCATGAGGTGTGTCAGGAGGGGAAGCAGGTGCAGTACAGCAGGTAAAACAGATACGGACAAGTTCTCTTCTAAAAACTCCTGGCATACATCAGTGCTTTGCAGAGCAAAGCATTTCCAGAGCATTTCCAGGTGTCATTCACTGGGCTCAAGAGTTTTTCAAAGATTCAGCTACTTTAATCCTGAAGAAATTATGTGGGTAGAGGTATTACTCAGTCATGTATCATGGTTTTCGTAAAAGCCCAAGTTAAAGACTCCTGAGTGGTATATCCAAGACATTGCCCAGAAAAGTCTTACTGTAGGTTGATATATTAGTGATGTTCACAGCACTGGATAATACATCTATGCTGCACAATGTATCTTATGTGTCCAAGTTGATGCACTATACACATTTGAGATGGACATTTCTTAATGATTGGCCATTACAAATTTCATTAGTTCTTGTTGCTCTGTAATGGATCACAGATAATTTATGGCAAGCATTTTAATTTCAAGTTACTTTGGTCATTTGCCACAAGGGATTTCAGTTCCGTTATTGAATAGATGTCATTCTCAAAGACATTTTTAATGAAATGTTTAGAATGAATGGTGATTTTAAAAATAGCAATCATTATTCAGACTAATGTAATCATTTTTCTGTGTACATTTGATATTTACCCATTGAATTCACAGTAACTGAGAAGTGAGATCAATTTTACCTTCATGTAACTCAGTGGTAAGGGTGTATGTTAGTATGTTAATGAACTGGTCTCACATGAATAGTTCAGTAATTAACAGTAGTCTTTAATATATTGGAAAAGGAGAACGTGATGAAAAAATACTAATGTGGAAATTATTGAGGATTAGTGCTTTCTTTACCTGTTTGTTTATATGCTGGCGGCTAAATTGCTGCTTGTTGAACACTGTGGAATTTTGAAAATTACAGTAATTGTTTTGTAAGTTCCGTGCAGTACTACTGAAACCACAAACACTAAGTGCAAAACATCTAGAAAACAAAAAACAAACCCAAACCAAAATAAACAAAAAAATAAATATAAAACCTAAAGAAACAATGGGCAAAGTTACATGTATTTATTTTTTGTTGTTTTTTTTTTTTCCAATACTATTTCTAGTTTGATTTTCCCTGGTGTGAGGTTGGCTGCAGACAGCCAGTTCAGTGATTTTCTGGATGGACTTGGTCCTGCCCAGCTTGTAGGACGACAGACTTTGGCAACGCCATCAATGGGTAAGTGTTTATGTCCTCTAGATATGATACATTCTCTTTGGTGAGGTGATTAGAACATAGAATTTTTCTAGCTTCCCTTTAAATATGGATTTCTCTTGTGGTTTTGAGCAACTCAGTTAAGACCAAAGCTATAACCTCAGCCAAAGTCGAATGTAATTGTGGATGCTTATTAAAACATGCAAAAGTAGAAAGGTGCTTTGAAAAATTTAGCATTTTACCCCTTCTTCAGTTTTCCATCTTTAAAATGGGGCTAATGAGACCAATCTTTTCTCTGAATCACTTGGATAATATTGTATAAAAATTGGTAATTTAGGTGCAAAATATTTGTTATTACTGTGTTTACAGACTCTTTTATATTCACAAGTTATCTTTTCATAATTTGTCTTAAACTAGAGGCACAGTGAAGGGATTTCAAGCAGTTTTCCCAAGCTGCTTTGTATTAATTCCCTTGCTGCCTTTTTTATATGAAACTCTTTCTTAAGAAAGAGGAATTCATTTGAAGTAATAGAGGCATGGAAGATGGGAGACAAGATAGTATTGCAGAGGTTTTAAATTGTTTACTAACATAAACATCAGTAAAGAGGGTAAGTATTAAATTATCTAGTAGTGTTAAAATCCAAATGATACTTACTGATGGAAAACAGATGATACAAGTCACCACATACTCATCCTAGAAATTCTTGTGACATTTCATATGTTAAAGTAGTTCTGAATTACGATGCTGGGATTTCTTCTTGTTATCTAGGAGATATTCAGGTTGGAATGATGGACAAGAAAGGACAACTGGAAGTAGAAATAATCCGAGCCCGTGGCCTTGTTGTAAAACCAGGTTCAAAGACACTGCCAGGTAAGGAAGAAAAGCCTTAGTAACAATCTTAGCACAGGGCCAGGGGTTGGACTTGATGATCCTAATGGGTCCCTTCCAACTGTATGTATATTCTATGTTTCTGTGATTCTATGATTTTAAGAATAATGTTCTACCAAAAAAAATCTGTGGCGTTTCTGTTCAGCTTTGTCAACTCTTAGCAAATCCACATCTCAGTAGATGCCAATGTTGTACACTGGAATGCATCATATATTGAAATGATATACCAAAAATCAGCCCCACTTCAGGAAGAAATTAAAATCAGGATGCCTGAAGACACAAAAGTATTTTTGGTAATAGCAAAGGCCTCCTTTATTATGGGGTAGAAAGAAAGGTATATACTGAATATTTTATATAGGAATCTTAGGAATGAAGAGGGTATCAAGAGATGTGGAATAGGTACCTACTCAAAAAGTAGACCAGTATTTGCTACTTACTCCTTATTTTATAATCTGGTGTCCTATAACACTATGTGAAAAGGACAGTATAGTGATATTTTTAGCAGGCTCTTCTGCCGAAATAGAAATTGTGTCAGAGTCTTTTCTTCACTGATTTTCACCTTGCAGATAATTTTAAATTATTAACAGTTTAGAGCATTGATCCAAATCTCACCAAAGTCATTGCAAGTCGTGCATTTACTTAATAGGCCTATTTTGCATATTGTATGGTATAGGTATGCTATATATAGGAATACCTGATTTTTCAGGTCAAAATCTGAATTATTTCATGGCAAAAGAGACATACAAAAAGAAGTCAAGAAAAGAATATACCTAAGGAGAAGAGTAAAGAAAATGCATAGATTTTTTGTATGGGAATAATTATTAGTATTGTTTGTGGAGATTTGTTCCTAAATATCTGTTAAAAGCAGATTTTTATATGGTGATAGAAAGTACATATGTTACACAAAAAAATCTGGACTTCTTCTTTATTTACTGTTCTTTATTTTTGTTCTTCTAAGCACCATATGTAAAGGTGTATCTATTAGAAAATGGAGTCTGCATAGCCAAAAAGAAAACAAAGGTAGCAAGAAAAACGCTGGAACCACTTTATCAGCAACTTCTATCATTTGAAGAAAGTCCCCAAGGGAAGGTTTTACAGGTAATTTGCATCAGTATTCCTCTGAAACTGAAAATATCACCTGTACAGTTTTCACTGAATGAGTTTCAAACTTTCTTCAGGCTTCATTTGGCTATAACTTCTCATATTTTATGTACTTGTTGAGCAGATAAATACAACAGTGTTAAAACTATTTATGCAAGTAGAAGCTGAGTTTGCAAGTAGAACTGAGCAAAAGCCAGTTACAGATTATTTTGCTTCTGCTATACGTATGGGCTCCTCTCACTGAGTTTTCTCTGGTATCATGGGTAACTGCTCTGTTTGTGCCCAGATCATTTCTGTCACTGCATCATGATTAGTATACACAGAACTAAACTATGTCAGCAGTCAGATATTTCATTCCTTACTGTAATTAAATAAGCAGAGAGTTTTGACAAATCAGATTGGAGCTTTTGTAATTTTTGCTGACATTTTTCTATTTTCTTGTGTTTCTTTTCCTAACAGATAATTGTTTGGGGAGACTATGGACGAATGGATCACAAATCCTTTATGGGAGTGGCACAGATACTTTTAGATGAACTGGACCTGTCCAACATGGTGATTGGGTGGTTCAAACTTTTCCCTCCTTCTTCCCTAGTAGACCCAACCTTAGCTCCTCTCACTAGACGAGCTTCCCAATCATCTCTTGAAAGTTCAACAGGACCTTCGTATGCTCGCTCATAGCAGCTGTGAAACTGTTGTCATAGCAACCAGCGTTACAAAAAAATCAAATTACAGGTCGCAAACCCTGGTAACACTGCATGCTTAATGTTGTGTCTTCTGAGCCTGTTTCTAGGGCTGCAACGCGATCCTGTGTTCTCAAGGAAGTTGCACACATTGTGCCCTACGGAAGGCCCTCAGGTGATGGACTGAAATCATGAAGAACTGATAGGTTTGGAGTTCAGGGACTCAGTTTTGGTCCAATCTGAAGCCATGGACTAAACTAAAAAAAGTCAATCTGTTTCATGCAACAAAAGTCCTTTTCAATGGCATATCTGTTTTGTTGCTCCCGTTTCTTTATTTATCTGCCCTCCCCTCCTAAAGCTTGGTTATGCCACAGAAATGGAGTTTCCCTCCCATGAAGCCACGTTACAAGTCAGTGGATTAGCAGACGTTGGAAGAAAAGAAGAATGTAAGGATGCTGGAACAGTCAACTGACACTTGCAGCAGTTGCTTGAGATCTGAAAACTCTTCATATTGAAAAGGTTCAAGACTTAAAGTGGCAGGCTTCATACCTCCAGCTGTTCACACAGTGAAACCCCAGACATCATGGACTCTCCGAAAAATAAAGTTCTGTGGATATACTGTACTGTATGAAATTAAGAAACTTTTTTGCATGGACACAGATTTAGCTGAACACTTAAATTATTTTCTTGGGGCTGCAACTTGCAAAAAAAAAAAAAAGAATAAATCAGCCATTTTCAACAGTTTATATTATTTTTAAAAATAAATTTCACTAGTGCATGGTTTTAAAGGGAAGAGAATGCAACAGGGTGATACAAAGACACACCACGTTTATCATTCTTTAAACCAGTCATGGTCTGTGTTTTTGCAGACTTATATTAAAAATAAAAAATAATTTCTAGCAAATATTTAAAATTCTGTTTATGTGACAAGAAATAAGTGTAATATATTAAATTTATTTAAATGTAAAAGGTACAAGCCTTGTAAAGTTCAACATAATGTGCAAATTGTACACTTCTTTTACCTCCTTCTTTCTCTATCTCTCCTCCCAATCTCCCTTCTTCCTTATGCTCTTTTTCCCCTCTACCTCCCAGGGTGATCAGCATACTCTAAAATGGCTACCTTTTGACTTACTACTCTCTTATGCCCCATATTTGGTTCAGGGTTGCAGATTGTTCTGCATTTCTGAATTATTTGAGAAAAATATTGTTTAAGAGCTTACTTTTTTTCAAGCATGTTGAAAAGGATTTTGCAACATGGCTTGGGAGTACATTAATGTAATTCAGCATGTATTTGATAAAGAAGATATTTGAACTTTTGCAATTTATTGTACAGTGCATGGTAACTTATTTTCATTTTTTCTCACCTTCAAATTGAATTCTACAGCAAAATACTGGAATCGTGGCCATTGTAAGATGTCTTCAATAAATTTGTTTTCAGCACCAGCATCTTTCATTCAAAGACTGAACTATCATTTCTTGAAGGTTTTTGGAAAGAGGAAAAATTAAGTACCTGACTGATTTTTAGGAAACAAATTTAAGCACTTTTATTTCCACTAAACCAAATTGATTGCTACATTTTTGAAATAACAAAAGCGACAAAGGTTACAAATTCATACAGTTCTTCTGCTGTAAAGTTCAATTTTCATAAACTACATTTGCATTGCAAAAGACATAATTAGGTAATATCAGTCTGGAGAATATCAATCTTTGGTTCGTAAAATAGCCTTAAAGAAAACCTATCAGCACCATTGACAACTATTTGCCACCATTACCAGAACCTCACTGCAGTTAATGGATCTTCAAAACCCTGTTTTTTGTAGCAGACAGTAACTACCGTTGGGTGGTGCTGCAAGTTCAAGCTTCTCATTAAATTATGTTATTTAAAGGGAATGTAACTGGCTAATGTTTAATAACAAAATACCTTTTTTTTTCCCCTGGGTCTTTGTATGCCTTTAATACCTACTTAAGGTTAAATATTGAAATCTTGCAATAATTTTTGAAGTACATTACATTTACCTTTATGGCCACACAGAATTATTCTGATTTATTTGAAAATCTATTGAAGTTTCCCATTAACAAATTGTGTATGCCTCTTAAGAGGGAAAAAGTAATAACAGTATCACTTACAATGCCTTTTACTTTGTGCAATATCATAGAAAATGAGATTGTGTCTTGTCTGCAGAGTTTATATAACGGATTATTGTTAAGTTAATAGACAGACTGGTAAAATTATATTTATTGAAGTAATTTAGACACCTGTCTACCAGCAGCAAATAAATACTACTAACATGCGGTCTGCAATATCCCCTAAGATATTAAACAAAAATACATAACCATTTTCCTGACACTGTGAGATGTGCTCACACATTCTTGTATGCATAGTCCTCTATAAATTATTTCAAATTTTAAAATCAAGGACATGACGCATGGAAGGTTTGTACATAATTGTCATTATGCAGTATTTATTTTAAAAAAAAATTAATGTATTTTTTTTAATTTTCACACATCTGCAACTCTACTTATGGTTTAGTCATGTAAATAGTACTATTCCAGTGATCACTGCTGTCTTGTAAATAGTACGTTTTAAAAAGTTAAAAGGAATTACAGTTGGGGAAAAAAAAGGGCAGATTAGGCCTGTAATGAACACCAACTAATGTAAATCAAACTCATTCTGGTGATGGTATTTAACACTTTAAATAAAACATTTTCTTTACAGAATTTGTGTGCAGTGCTTTGTTGCTGTTCTCTGAGGTGTCAGCAGCATCCTTCCATACCCTTCCGTGGCGCTGGTGGCAAGCAGCTCAGGGAGCTGCAGAACAAGCAGGCTCTTCTCTCAGCAGGTAATGCCAGTTTTGAGGTGCCACGTTCCCTGGCAGGCTTGGGGAGCGGTGGGAGGCCAGGTGTGCCCATCAGCCAGCCAGCCCTCGGGCTCTCACCTGCCGGCAGAGTGCTCAGCTCCCGGCATGGAGTGGCTCCAAGCTGCCAGCTCTGGCTGTGAGGATGCACTGCAGCTCCGATGGAAGCAGCACACTCCATGTGCTCAGACGTGAAGTGTTCCCACCAGCTGGTGTGGAGTGGCTGCACCATCCCTTTAAACTTCCACCGTATCCCCACATATCACCTAATATGAGCTGCCTTTTTTTCCTGAGCAGAGTACAAATGAGGACAGAGTGCCCACCTGACAGTGGTGGCTGCAAGGGCTCATGCAGCCTCTGCAGCAGGGAGCAGAGAGTGGTAAATCACCTCTGCAGCGATGGGAAAGGTGGGTGGAGATGGGAGTAGAGACTTTCACCTCTACCTGACCCCTCAGAGGCAGCATCAGCACAGGCAGTGGTGACTGGGCAAAACATGAACATTTCACTAAGTTGCATACCTATGGCTTGGAAATTTACTGAAGAGTGAGAGGCTGGCTGGCAGTTTGCACAGAAAACTTGTGTATTTATTTCCAGATATGAGCTGAAAGAAAAGCACTGCAGTACTGTCATGAGACAAAACCACCAAAAAAGCAGGCAAGTGTTTTTGGGCAGAGCAGTGGTGGTAACTGTGAAGATAGGACCTCCATTTGTTGCACTGCATCTGCAAGTGGGCTGCTGGAGGAACGGACCAGATTTTTGGTGTGTTAAGCCACTAATGGCCCAGCAGGTCCCTCTTTTCTGCTGATGCTGACATTGCTGATGCAAGGGTGTCAGGACAGGCAAGTCCCTGGAGGGGAACTGGGCTATGGGGGCAGGTGAGGCTGCCCCATGCCCTGGAGCACATCACCTCCAGCCTTGGGTGGGGTGGGCAGAAAACCCACCTCCATCCACAGCTGAAACTTAAAACTCATGTGTCTTTGGCACTAGTTAGAAATACACACAATTACACTCAGTGAATCCTGAAAAGGCCTATGTACAGGCCAAGAAAGTCACAATATACACTTTTCTAAATGGTTCTATTCTCTGAGACAGTTTCTCAAGATTGCTTGCTGTTTCTCCTCTCCAGTTTCTTTTGTGTCTGTTCACTTAATTTCAACCAAACAAAACTAAATAATTCTAATATTAACAGTGCCACTTTACTCACAGCTACCAAACATTGGCTCAGATGGCTGGTTCATCTGGTTATGCTGGGAAGTGTTTGTGCCAATAAAAAATACAGTAAAACACCATGTTGCCCTAATTGTGGGGCTTTTCTGCTTCCATGCCTTTACTTCAGGTTTCCAAGGCTTATGTATCAAGATGTTCTTGCCATGATGAGCGGGAGCATGAGGCCAGCACATCCTAACCAGCACACCACTGCATTCTCAGAGTTTCCCACTACTACCAAATTCCTGTTCACAACTGTGTAATAATTAAAATGTAATAGTTTTTATAGAGAGGTTTAATATGGCATAAAAGGTAACAAAGCAATAGTTTTCATAGCTTCCTCACAAAGTTAGGTAATGCTGTGTGGGAGTCTAGAACAGTTCGTACTTCTTCCCCTAGCTGCTGTCTGCAATTCTCACCTCCCTGATACCCAAGCAGCAAAGGGCAGACACCACAGCTGAATATCTTGTTACCACCTTCCAACTGTGACTGTCCTTTCTGCCCCTTCCTTGGTAAGTATTTACAGCAACCCTTTACCAGGAGCAAGCAGCAATGCAGGAAAGAAGATTCACATTTGCTCAGCAAAGAATGGTTCACCTTTAAAATGACAAGATTATGGAACCTAGTTTAGCTGGCAAAAAAGCAACCAACCAAACAAACCCAAACAAACAGTTATCTGCTACTAATATCAAAGATAAATTAACTTCTGGAATTATTTGCTTAATACCTGCCTATTTTAGATGTCTCTTGTTTAGGATGGGATGAATCATGCTGGGAACATCAGATTCTCTCCCTCTCTCTCCATTGGCCATAGAGGCAGAAAGTGATGACTGGCTTGTGTTGAATTTCCAACTTCACAGCAGCTTAGGAGAAGCAGATCCAGGCATAGTAGCCAGAAATAAGAACAAAGAGTCTATGGTCCTGCAGTAGCAAGACCTCTCTGAACTGCCTGTATATTTATCAGGACTAAGGGCAGCAGGCAGCCAATGACTGATGAAGGAGGAAATAGCTGTGAATTAATTTCCCAGATCTGACACACTGCCATGTCAGGTCACTCCTCAGCCCAGCCCCAGGGGGAAAGAGAAGCAGCCATACTAATTAAACTACAGGGCATTAATGCCCCAAAATATATTTGACATGATGTCACATGGAAAAGAAAGAGCATCCTAGATCTGCAGAGTGCAGGGTGCAGGACTAAGGAAAAGTTTGTCATAAGTGCCTGTCCTCTGTGACTGTTTCTGCAGCCAAGAACAGTTTATTAAATGCTATCCAAAATGTACATTTTATGGAACTGGTGTTGGCATGGAGCTGGAATGGGTGAGTGGCACTGGATGCCATTAATTTTATAGACACAGAGATTTAGGACACCTCAATGACGTGGCAGCAGGTTGGGCACTGGTAGAGTGTTTCAAGTGCAAGACTCACGAGCAGTGGCTGAAGTCACTTGGTTTTTTCAGCGTGGAGAAGGATGAGGAGTGACTCCACCACAGTCTCAAGCTTTCTCATGGTGGGCAGTGGATGGGGAGTTGCTGATCTCCCCTTTGATGGGCAGTGGTAGGACACAAAGGAATGGAATAGAGCTGCACTGGTTGAAGTTCAGACTGAATTAGGGAAAGGCTTTTCATCCAGAGGGTGGTTGGTCACCAGAACAGGCTCTCCAGGGAAGCAGCCATGAGTTCAAGGAGAGTCTGGATGATGCTCTTAGTCACATGGTTTAGGTAGTCCTGTGAGAAGCAGTGAGTTGAACTCAGTGCACCTTATGGATCCTTTCCAACTTGAGATATTCCATGATTTCTCTGGACAGTTTTTGGCAGGGCTAATGTAAGAGTCATTAATCAAAGTCCTTCTGTCTAGCTACAATTCTGGTAAAGGAATGATCAATGTTTTAAAGAGGATATTTATATTAAGGTGACACCCTTCACTGAAATGAAAACAAAGCAAAACACCAACACTTGCTAGACCAAAACTCAACCAGTGGGTCTTGTTATGCTGATAATGCACGTGAAGAGAAGGTCAGTACTACCCTTGCCAGTGCATGTCACCCTAATGTGAATGCCAATAGCAGCCAAAATTATTATCCCCTTGAGAATTAAAAGAGATTTAGGGAATACTGAGGGATTAAGTAGTAACGTGAAATTATCAAAGTTACTGATATTTTATTTATATCCATTCTGATCTGCAATTTTTTTTCTTGTTAATTAGTACATTTGCTGCAACAGTGCTGAATATTGTCAGACAGAATTCTGAAGATGAGGAAGAGTCATTTATAACAGGGACCAGAACACTGAGAGTTCTGCTGCATGGGAAGGAACTCAGTTAAGAAGCTTGAGGACATTTGAAGTTTCTTCTTACAGTCTCCCACACACCGGAAATCACACAAAAAATTTCTTTATGTAACAGTTTCTCAGCCATATTCTTATTCCATACCAAATTCCAAGCTGTGATTTTGTTTTGGAGTTTGTATTCAAGAGCTGCTTTCTCTCAGATCTGCTAACCTGGCCTTCCAGACACCTCAGTTACCATCTGTCTGAGGTGTCAGTGCACACAGTTACACAACCTCGTGGCATGAGCAAATGAGTCCTGTCCTTCACTGTGTTTTGGCTGTACAAACTCTGTGTTTTGGCCCAACATTCTGGAAGCCAGCAGCTCTGGCTCTCTAGGAACAGCCCTGGGGTAGTATGGCACTTCACCAATAGACAACTTTATTCCTCACTAGCAAAAATACAGCTTGGAGAATTGACATTTTTTATATATCCTGAAGCACTTTGTCCATTGAAATAAAGTGAGAGCTAAGAAAGTACATCTCAGAATGAGCGAAGAAGCATTTGGGTCGCATGAAGGGAACAAGGCAACAAAATCACTTAAAATGCAACCACATCCCTAAACTGTCCCCTAAGCACGAGTCAGGTGATAGACAAGGAAATGTTGAATGGAGGTACAAAGGTGATGTATTCCTGTCAGCACCTTAAAGAATCTTAAACAAAAAAAAAAAGTTAGCACAGTTTTCAGCTCTGAAAGTTTCATTAAGATGAAAAAAAAAATGAACGTAAGAATCTCCATTTTGGATTGCTGGGAATTCTGCTCATTTCTAACCCAGGATTTTCAATTAGCATGGTATCAGTAAAGATCACAGTATCTGTGCAGCTGTAGGGCTAGTTTTCTTTAGTTATATGTGTCACTAAGAACATATTTTTACATAGTAATGGTTTTCTTCCCCTGTTTAGGCACAGCTTTTCTTTCCTTGTTTTCTTTAAGAATGATCCAGAATCAAGCTGCTTCCTTGCAACTTTTCCTCATCTAATACATGTCTGATACTTAAAATGTGAGCAGGTGCCTTAGGCAACAGATTCAGAATATAGTTTTCTTACACTATCAGCAGCTTTGCTTTCCTAACCAGTGTTGAGTTACAAAATTAATTGTGACAGCGAGGTGTCAACTTCAAGCCACAGTTACAGTCCAAGATGGATACTGAGGCTGTGTTCAGATATCTAATTTAGGTAAAACTCAGAGGGCCAAAATTAAGTCTATTTAATTGTACTCAGTTGAAAGAGACAGGAGGCCCTCCATGATAAAACTAATTTAGGATCTTCTGGAAAGCCATTTTGAGCACGTTTCACTATCAGCTGCATATGAAGTCTAAGGCAGTTCATCCTCCAAGATAGGCGAAGCAAATAGCTCCTAAAACGAGGATGTCACTTTCTGGATAAGACATAGAAGAAAAACAGATGATTATTCTCTTCAGCATTTTTTGCTCCCAGAAAACAGCTCAGAAAATCTCCCTCCTGAGAACTGAATGACAATGAACTTTTAAAAAATGAAATTTTTGTGAAAGCAAAAATGTGGGGAAGAGAAAAATGGACCCACTGAAGCTTCTCCATCTTCTCATGAAGACCTCAGCACTTCAGACTAAAACCATGGCTGTTCTTGACCTCAAGGAGAGGTCATGGCATGAGGTTTGGTGGCATTCCTGCTCTCAAATGGCTACTTGAGTTCCATGTGCAGACAGCAAAGTGCCAGCTGGCTGCTGGAGTTTTGTCCTGGTGTCCCTTCCTCCCTTCAGCCTCTAGCCCTCCTTCAGCTGGGTCACATCTGCACTGCTCACTGAAACACGCCAGCTCCATTTTGCAGGCATGGAGACACAGCAACATGGCTTGCTTTGCATCCAGACACCTGAACTCTCTTCCTTTCTCTTGTCTCTTCCCCACCTTGAACAAGTTTTCCTCTCCCAAATTTCTGGGAACAAGGGCTGGCCAATGCCACCACCAAGCATTTCCTGGGGGAGTGCTGTCTGCTGTGGGTTAAAACCATGGCAGGGCCATGCCAGCGATGGCACAGTGAGTGTGGCTCGAGCCAGGGCCTTAGGGCATGGCCTGTCCCTGCTTACAGCTGCAGCCTGGCCACCTTTGCATGTGTGGAAGCAGAGCCAGATGGGAATTCAAGTGGATGATCAGAGGGTAAATCAGTCCTTTTCAAACTGGGAACACAGCACTTCTTTTGCCAGATTTGAAGACTGTTCTTTCCCTTCATGTGGTCTTAAATAAATCTGTAAACAAATGCAAGTCTGTTACAGAAGAAAGGCTGAAATCAACAAGAATTTTGAAATTAAAAGCTATTGTAAGATGGCCAGGCTTCTGAGCACTGTGAGCAAAATTGGGAGTTTTGGTCTGAAGCAGCCAAGAAGCTACTGGAGAAGGTCCAGCAGAGGCCACAAAGATGGTGAGGGGATGTAGCATCTCTGTTATGAGAATAAACTGTGGGAGCTGGGCCTGTTTAGTCTGGAGAAGACAGAGAGGGGATCTCAACAGTACATATAAATATCTCAAAGGTGGGTGCCGAGAAGAGGGTGCCAGGCTGTTTTTGGTGATGCCCAGAGATAGGATTAGGACCACTGGCCACAAACTAAAACACAAGAAGTATAATCTGAACATGAGGAAGAACTTCTTTATGTTGAGCATGACAGAGCACTGGAACAGGCTGCCCAGGAGGCTTGTGGAATCTTCCTCTCTGGAGACATTCCAAACCCACCTGGACACATTCCTGTGTCACCTGCTCCAGGTACCCTGCTTGGCAGCGGGGTTGGGCTGGATGATCTCCAGAGGTCCCTGCCAACCCTAACAATTTTGTGATTCCGTGAAACATCTGGGTGGTATTTAAGCACACCACAGTGTGCTGCTGCCACCACAGGAGAGACAGGAGGTGTGGGAGCTGAAGAAGGTACTAAAAAGCACCACAGCACATACCCTGCTCCCCATCAGCAGGAAGGGTAAGAGCCAACAAGCTTGCTGAGGAGATGCTGCAGGAAAAGTAAATAACAGGATCCATTTTCCACTTTTGCAGAAGTCTGCTGTTCTGGCCGAATATTTACCTTTCTCGAGTTGGTCCTACTTGTACAAGTTTGCAAAAGGAGAACAGAGTCTTGGCCAGGCAATTAATCATAATTAATAAGGATAACATGAATGAACCATGCAAAGTAATTAAAGCCTGAGGAAAAGAAAAAAACCCAAAACATCTGCTAAGGTGTTAATTATTTTCTCTTCATCTGTTGGCTGCAACCAGGGTGTTGTCTTGTCTAGTTCTGCACCTGTATATTGTCCCGTTATTGTTTCAACAGGTAAAAAACCAGCATGCAGGGAAGTTTTCTCATAAAGAGTCATCATTGATCTCAATATTAAGCCACTCCTAACAAATTTCTGGAAGTTATGCAGTTACTCAAGTTTCAGGGCTGAGCCTGGTCTCCAAGCAGCAGAGAGGGTAGATAAGTTCTTTTGTTAGACCAGATTATCCTGCTTCTATCCAAAGAATATAATGTACTTTCTTCCGAAGCATTCAGCAGGGGTACTTGTCAAACAGAAGTGAAACAAGAGGCTGGGATCCAGGATGGTGACTCCCATGTTCTTCAAGGCCAGCTTTAATCTTGCTGCTGATCTGTCTTTAATGATGCCACATAACAATGAAATGAGATGGCACAAAGATGAGATGACTTGTTTATAAGTCATCAATTGACACTTGCTTTCTTTCTCAAGTACCCTTACACCCAAATATGATTTTGTTCTATATTTTACTATTTATTGACCACTTGCATCCAGGTCATAACTGTTAATACAGCTTGGATTGGTCAAGACAAATTCTTCTGCTTAAAAAAAAAAAAGTGGTTTCTTGAGTAAGGGCCAAGAAGAACATGCAAATTGGATGGAAACAGCAGAATTCATGCAGAAAAGGAAAGTTAAGGAATAAGTGCCTGCCTTGCAAGGCTTCACAATGGGCCATTGTCAACTAATGCCAAAGCTCATACATCATCTTCCCTGGAAGTGAGGATCTATTACCCAAAGCTCCGCAGGGGAAGAATAAGTTGGAAGAAGCTGTAATATAGTCATCTCCCACTGAGCTTTCTCTGGAACTTTCCTTTGTTGGGAGAGGAGCTCAAGTCAGCCTCAGAGGAACCATTTGTAGGGATTGTGAAACCACACAGATCCCTTGAGATCATCAGGGAGGGACATGTCTGAGTTAGCTGGTGATCAGCATGTAGCTGTGAGACAAGACCTGCCCCTGACTACTGCCCCAGTCAGCACTGAATTATGCTGTATCTCCCAAACCCTTTCAGTGCATAGTCTGAGAAATGCCCTCTGCCAAGTGCTCTGCTGCCCCAGAAGACTGGGACTCCTCACAATAGGTAAATAAATTACTCATTGGTATCTGCATAAAAGAAGTCCATTACTTCCCTCTGACAGGCCTCCCTGGGAGAAGGGACTCTTCCAGCTTTTGCATCTAATGGCACTAGACAGGTTTTGTGATGGTTGATCCCTGTTACAGATTGGGCTCTCTGCTGGCCCTGATATCAGGTTTTATTCCCTGCTGCATGGGTTTCATAAATGCTTAGTATGAGTTATGCATGCTCCTTAACTGTATAAACCCCTCCACTGTGTTTTGCAGTGCCTTCACCTCGGTACTGAAATTAGAGGGTGCTCTTCTGTCTGGCAAATCTCTATGGAAATGACTCATCTCACCTAATTTCAGTGGTCAGGCACGTGGACACATGTATTCTAGTCTCTCTGTATAGAGAGTGAAAATGGTACTTTCAAAACATATTTTAGATATCTCCTTGTCCTGGTTACAGGGGAGGTTTAGCACTATGTGGGTGCAACCCAAACTTTGTATTCTACTCCCCTCTACATAATTTCTGACGAGCTGTTAGATGGGAAGTTTTCAGTCGCTGCCCAGTGCACACCCCACACCTCGGGCTACAAGCTGGGTGTTGAATGAGATAAAGAAGAGGCAAACCCTTTGAAGCAGGGCAGTGTTTCTTTTTCTTCACACAAATGACTCAGCTGTGACAACTCCCTCCAGGGAAGCACCAGCACAGTCACACCCATCCTGAGGGGGTCATCTCTGCTAATGGACCATCACGGACTCAGTGGCACCAGCAGAACAGGCAGCTGCAAAAACTCACAGGATTACATCCTTCCATTGTGAAACTGGCTGCCATGGGGGAGGTACTGAGCATTCCCACCTGAACCTGATCATACATACCTGGGGACTTGGGACATCACCATCACTACTACTCGACAGATCCAGAGGAGGATCAGAACTTTCACAGAACCACTGCTTTCAACTGCAACCACTGCTTGATAGGACTGTGACCACCACCCTGACCCACAGGGTGCCAGGTTGTATTCTGACTCTGTGGGTTTAAGCCACTTTTCCTGCATCATTGCATTTATTGTAATCTTTCTATTAAATTGCAACTCCGACCTGAAATCTCTCTCAAGGTAACTGTGTGGGGTTCACTTCTCCCACCCGTTTACTTTCAAACCAGCACATTCCTTTTACAAGATGAGTCATAGCTTAGCTGTAACTATTCTTGTCAGTGACTATAAAGGGAATAGCTCAGATGCACATCTAATCCACTGAAACCCATAAATTGAGTCTTGCTATTGACTCAAATAAGCTTTTAACTGAAGCTGCTATGTTGCTCTAGCACTGAAGAGGTCCCACTGTGGCATCCACTCTGAAGCCACTGGAGATACATATGGAGTGCTGTAGGACAGCAGCTGGAATAACCTGTGGCTGGGGAAGGTGCTGTTGTTGTCCAGACTGATGTTTCCAGTGCTGTGAGGGTCTTATGGTGCTGTGCTAAAGGAAATCTGGTTTGTGCATGAGATGCAGAAATCACTGCTACACTTGGGCTAAGCCTGATTTTAGTGGACCATTTTGGTAAGACAGAGCTTACTATATATATATATATATATATATGTATATATTTATATGATATTGGTTGAGAAACCCACAAACACTTAAGGAAGGTTTCTGTATGAGTCTTATGGACAACAACAGGCCAGTCTAGCCCAGGGAAGTGACAGCACCATGCTCAGAGTAGAGCTAGAGGAGGAGTGGTGCCTCCTGAGGCTGCTCCAGGGACATGCAGCCGAATAGACACTGGAAGAAAGCAAGCCAGAACACACTGAGAGAAATACATTATTTGTATTTCCTAAAGTTCTCTCTGTATGCTTCTCCTAGGCTTCCCTTGCAAACTTTCAGACCTGGCCTGCTCAGGAACAAAACTTCTGCTAATTGACAGGTCTCCAGCCCTACTGAAAAGGCTTAGAAAGACCAAAGTGCTAAGGCATTTGACACTTTCCAGTGATGAAATGGCAACCTTTCTTTTCTTCAGCACTGGAATATTATTAGTAAATATGCTGCTGACCTGCAGCCATGGTGCTTTCAGCATTATTATTACTTTTTAAGGTCTGTTTGTTGTACTAAAAGATTACCTTCAGCATGAGGGGAGACTAGTGACTTTATAAAGCAATTTCAGAGAAGGGTTCTATGGCCTAAATAAATTCATTCATTCTCACATTCATCTGTTTTCCTCAACACTCAGAGGATAAGGAAATTATCATCCTTTCCAAACCAGATTTGCAAGCATGTTGGTAATCAAACAAAACTGTTACCTTGCAGAGCAGATTTGTTCAGGTTTATTTTTAGTATTAGATATCTCTAAAGCAGATGAAATTAAGCTGAATGCCCTTATTTCTGCCTATGCTACTCTCTCTGGCCATTCTCTGGCTCTGCTATTAATCTTGGTTTGAACTGGCTACTATTTAACTTGCATCTTAATTTGAACCCAGGTTTGTAGGAAATATTTATAACAGAAGATACAGGAATGTGCAAGTCAGTCTCTGTGTTTTCAGTAGAAGCTGAGAGCACAGAAAAACAACACAGGAATTGTACTCTCTGTTTTAAAGCAATTTATTGTTTCAACTTGAGGAGCCCACCCTGGAGATATCTGCCTCAGAACCATCTTTCATCAACATCAACAACAAAGTTCCTGTTGACTGTTGTGGTTAAAACTGTGTCTGGTGGACATCTGCCCATTGACTTTTAAGGACTAGGAACTTGGGAGAGGAGAAAATATGCAATGTTCTTTTTTTTTTTTTTTTTTTTTTTTTTTTTAATATGGTGACTATTAAGATGAGCAACACAAAACTGTTGCTCATTCAAGATCCTTTCTTGAATGTTTCTCCAGAATATAGCAAAGGTAAATAAAGCATTTCACTGAGAAGGGAGACAATTTCCAGGATGGATGAGGACAGAGCCACGGAAAGGAGCAGTCAGCTGAGGGTGACTGATTGGAGGAAGATCTGCAGCCTCTGCTCTGAGTCACTGGAGGCCCTGCAGAGTCCCAGGAAACTGGTGGCAGATAACAGGCTTGCTGTGTGCACTGAAGAGTGGCAGGAAAACAAAACGTAAAATGTTTTACCTCCACTAAAGCTTCTCATTTCCTACATTAAAAGGTTTGATTTCTAAAATTAGTTTCAATTTTAACAGCGGTCTGAATATTTTTGCTTTTCCTGGCCCAAGAAAGGAAAATTGGACAGTTATCTATCATTTTTCCTTTGTGAATTCGTTCTGAGGGCTCTGCACCACCTGTGGTGAACGAGGTTTTCCTTCTCATCTTCGTACTGGAGGAATAATGTACTCCACTGTAGATAACAGCATACTCATTTTATAGAAAAAAAACGGTTCTGCATTAGATGCTTGTGCTAAGTGCTGCTGGCACAGGACAGCAGAGGCACAGGCTGGCAGCAGACTCCTGCCTGGCTGCCTGGCCATGGCAGGCTCTGCAGTCACACTCCTGGGCACGTGAAGTGCAGGACAGAGATGAGCCCCAGGTTAGATTATCTCACTCTTCATGTGCAAAGCTCCATGGAAAATGTGGCTGCAATGAGACACTCAGCCACCACAGCACTTCTCTGAAAAGCCTTTTGCTGAACTGTGCTACATCCACTGCTTTTTCCCAGCTAGAAAAGAGCATTATTTAGCAATGGGCTTTTATGCATTTCTCTGTGTTTTTTCTATTCTACTGTTCCCTGTTGTTCAGCACTATCTTTTGCATATACTGCACTTGAGAGACAGAAGTGAGCCACACACACAGGGACAGTGAAAACACCAGTGTACAGGTAGGTTATGCAGTGAAATGAATCTGTTCAATGGGGTCTTGACATCTTTTCCATCCTCTAGCTCTGATGGCATTTTCCCCTGAGTAGATATGAGATGCATCACTGTCCCACTTAACCCTGTTATGCGACCACTAAACTACATGGTTTCATATTCTGACCTTTTTCTTGGAAGAGAATCCCATATTGACATTTACTAAAGAATCAATACTTATAAATGAGGGCCATGAAATAATTACATAAAAGAAAAAGGGAAGACAAGAGAAATTATTGTAGTCTACTAAGGCTGCATTACCTTCTGCTCAGTTATTCAACTCACACACAGAGCAAGCTCAGTCCTAAGAGCTACAAACCACTCATATTAAGATGGTGCTGTTGTTTCTCAATCACTGCCCTCTGCTAATTGCAGCAAACAATTTCACTTCTCAGATGTGTCTCCCTGACCTATGAGGCAAGGCTAATTGTGTACAACACATATGCAACACTCGACTGGATTTCAAATATGATTTTAACTTCCAAGGATTTGGGTATCAAAAACATCAAAAACATAGTCACAGCATGGATGTTCAATGTTTTACGTGTTTCAGGCTGATAAATATCTGGGCTGTAATATCAGTGTCTGCTTGGCTGAAAATTCCTGAATGCTTTGCTCAGAATGCAAATGCCAAATCACAACCTTCATCACTGAAAATTGCATGAGTATTTCTATTCACTGTGCAAGGGGGTTTTCCCCTTCGTCATCTTATTGGATCACCTTGGGTAATGAAAACTGATTTCACAAACTCTTCTCTGGCCAACACTGAACTGAAGCTGCTGGAAACATACTTAGAGCCAGCTTGATAGCCTTGGATATTTAAGTTTTCATTTTATCCACTAAAGCAGTAGTAATACAGATATCCCCACAAGGCCTGTAAGTGCTGGTAGACTTTAAACCATTTATGCTGCTTCCAAAAAACAATCTCATGAGCAGTCTTGCACTAAAACCTTGGCTCCAGACCTCCCAAATGCAACAGAAATCAATAGGACTGTTTGTGCCTATTGGGACTTTTTTGGGAACTGAATGCGTTCATGAATTGTTAAGGCTGAGGCATGAAACATAAGATTTCTGGATGCTATACAGTAACCATAAAAAGTATTGTCCATGTATTTCCTTAGTGTCAAGAATATATTTTATAGTGTTAATAACATTAATATCAAGTCAGAAAGTATAAACATTCACTGAAGGAACTGAAGCTCTATGTCAAGAGGGAGGAATAACTAGTTCAATGTTCTGTAAATGGAGAAGTAATTCTGTGTGGAGAGACCATGAAAGGTTTGAGAGCTGTCTAATAGGACTGATGTGGGGCCTGCAACTGGAAGGACCTTAGTCAGTGACCCTTTCTGGGATGTCTGCATGTCACAGACTTCTTGTAGTCATTGAAGCCATATGTAAGTACACTAAACATTCCTGAGGAACTCAGTTCCCAGTTTAGAAGAAAATAACAACAACAACAATAATGACAGACTTCAGAACACAGAGGATTTCTGTGTACCTCGCTTTTGTGCTTAGAGGATGCTTCCCAAAGCCAGAATCCAATTAAAAATTGTTGTACACAAACACATTATTTTCTTTCCCTTTTCCCTCTCATCCCTCTGCTGCTCCAATGCTTAAGGCTGGTGGCTGCATTGTAGTGTTGGTAGGGGAGATTTCAGCAACTGGAGTGCCCTTCTGGAAGAATATAATGTTCACATTAATGGTTTCTTCTTCCTGTCTCCAAGATCCACCCAGGTCATCCTTTGCTAATATGCTCTTGCACCTTTTCCTTTCTTCACCAGTCTGCAGCTTCATATTGTGTCCACATGTACTGTAAATAGTACGTTTTACATAGGTTAAATAATACCTTTTTAGGGTACTACCTACCCCTAAACTCAGTTTTCTCCACTTTTGTCTCTGTATTTCTTTAACTGATCATTAGAGCACTGTTTATAGTTGCAGGGTCTCTGGTGACAGCCTGCAGCCCATCTCTTACCATCCCTTGCCTGTGCTTCTCCACGCTGCCTCCCACATCCCTGCTTCTCAACATCTCTGCTCTTGCACCAGGTCTGTATTTCTCTGCACTACATCTAGTGCTGGAGGGGTGCATCTCATCCAGTGCAAAGTAACTGCTTGTTGCTCTGACTGTGTCACACAAAGTCAAAGGTATTAGCCATAGACATCTGAACTGTCAGAGAAGCTGCTCTCTCAACTCAGCCAAGTAAGCCAGAGCTGAAGGCAGGTGAGGGTGAGTTCAGCCAAGGCCAGCCTGACCAGCCTCAGTCCTGAGGATCTGAAGACTTGTATCAAAGCTCATGGTCTGTTACTAGTGATAGCAATACTACAGTCCAGACCCTGTGCTTACCCATTCCCCTGATGTCCCAGTGCAGTGCTCTGGGGATGTGCTGCCTGTGTTAGTGAAAACAGAGCAAAACCAAAAGCAATTGCAGAAGCAGACATGATTCTTTTTTCCTATTAAGATGTGTGACCCACATTATGCTTAGAAATTGTGTTTAGGTAAATGCCTCTATAACCTAGAGGGAGCAAATAGCTTGGAAAATCACCTTAAGCACCACAGCCTACAAAGTCCTGAGGCACCAGGTCTTCCATTTACAGAACTGGGTAAGGTTGGAAGGGACCTCAGTGAGTCATCTGATCCAACCTCCTGGCTCAGGCAGGGGTGTGCCAGGATACATTACACAGGATTGCATCCAGACTACTGTCTTATATTTTGTTATTTGTATTTTATTTATTTACATTTACATGTGTTTGATCCCAGTCTTTCCTACCATCTTTATAAATCATGATTTCCTGCTTTGCTAAGTCAACCATGAAAACAGAAATGCTATACAAGAAGCTAGAGAAAGATTAGGAAAAGGTTCCTCCAAAATATAGCTCTGACCAGCCTAAGGCCATGATTTATCTCGCGCACACGTTTTATGTAAATGTGCTTGGCTTAAGGAATAACTTTTATCAGCCTCCCCCAGGGCTGTGAGAGCACCCTGTGCTTGGCACTGTGGTGGCAACAGACAGACAGTGGCATACAGGAGGTAACTGGCAGGGCTCACAACTCTCCTTCATGGTGCTGGGAAGGTTTCTGAATAGCATGGAGTTTCATGTTGTAGGCTGGGGACAGCCTCTTGTAATACCTTGTATTATGCATTTACATAACAAAATTAAAGGAATGTAATAGCTGAATACACAATATCCTGGTTTTAATAGGAAGGAAAACCACAGCTATGTTGTGCAGCTGAACATGTTCTGCAGCCAGACCAAAAATGTGAAGATTGCCTCTCTGAGCCAGCTATTGTGTTTTAAAGCAAAGGGACAAAGATTTACAATCCCCACCACAATCTGTGAAAGCTTGTCTTCCTACACGGTCAAATGAAATGCAACACTTCCATAACTGGTGTTTCTCCATAGACTATGAGAAACATCTGAAACCAAGTACTTGCCACTGTAATGTTTCCCATATTCTGCCTTTGACTCACCCGAGACAGATCTGTATCTCTCACCCCAGCAGTCATAGCTAGCAGCAGAGATATTTTTTAAGTTCCTCTCATTGTGTGATTTGTCAAACATAATCATTAAGGGATCATTAGCAGATAAATGCTACTTAAAATCATGTCCTGATGCCACTAGAAGGGCTTACTGCAATTTTTTAAACTATACCCTTGTAATTTTATGTTTACATGAGGAACTGTGTTATACAGACCTTACTGAGTTCCCTTTAAACTTAAAGTTATTTTTCTTATAAGTTAAAAGGAGGAAAATATGCCCAGAAGAGACCCTATAAAAACCTGAGCAGGAAGCTGAGAAAGGGACTGGCAGAGAGAACTCATATGAGAAATCTGCAAATTTTCTTGGTAATTATTTTGGTAGTGGGACAAGATGAGTCCAGTTGTTATTCACACAGTCATCTTGTGGTCCTTTGGAATGGTAACAGGTCATCTTTGCCCATTGTGTATCAAGTTTGACTTTGGGTTTGGACTACTCCTTGTTTTTCAAGGCAAATCATATAAATGATGTGTGGGATTTCAAGTCAAGTTAGGCTGAGCTCTGTTATACTGCCAATAAAAGTGAGATGTGTTGTGCTCAGGAGTACATCTCATTAGTTCTCTGATCCAATAACCATGTAGTTGTGTGAATCTGGGGCTGGCAGAAGGTGGTTTTAAGAACACATGGGCACAGAGTAAGGGCAAGGAGGAACCATCTCCCCTGGAAGCAGCCTGGACTCTGTGCAGAGCTGCACTTTAAAGGTGGGTCTGCTCTGGGATTTCAGTGCTGTTCCAGCACCTGGCTTCAGGCAACATACTGGGGCAGCTTGCTTGTTCCTCCTGAGCAGCAGAGCAGAGTCTTGGTGCACATGAACCCTTATTCTCTGTTAACTGCCTCTATAAGCATTGGATCCCATCCTGCAACTGCCTGTAGTAACACAGGCAGTTATCCTCACTCATAGCAGGGGGCAGGCAGGTTTTATCAATAAAGCTGCATTGCCATCTGATGATTTAGTTAAACCTGCTTGCTACCAAATCCTACCTGGACTCCCTGTCTCCACTGGCAGGGGACACAAACCAAGATGCATTTTTAGAATACACTGCTGGTACCATTAAGTGTCCTCATTTTGATGTGTAACAAATACTCACTGACCAGAGAGAAGCACCAGACCAGGGCACTGCTACACAGCTATTAAGATCTATGCTCTAGGCATTCCTTCCACAAATCCTGCAGTTCCTTCTGCCTCCGCACTTATTTAATTGTTCCCATTCACATCTTCATCCTCACTACACAAACAATTTCTTGTTCTGTGCTTTGTAGTAACACATGCTCACACATCTGTATGTCCTATTGCCAAGAGCTAAGTCCAGAGAGCAGACGGTCTCCAGCTGTCTGGTTGTGTGCTCTGGTTTCATCTCTCTTTCCAGAGCTGAGCTGTGTCTGTTGGATTAGGATATCTCAGGGTTGGCAGGAGGGTGCCAGGAAAGCTCTGAGCAACAGAGCTGAAAAGCAGCAGTCAAAGTAGGATGTGGCCTTTTCCCACAGAGAATTGCTGCACTGATGCTATGCATGGCCTTTTGCACAGCATTCTCCTAAAGGGGTGCACTTGGTTATGGGTTTGACAGTGAATTGGCCGTTCTGGCCACTGGGCTATGTAAGAAGTGTGGCGAGAAATCTGCTGTCCCAGGCAATTGTACATTCCTGGCAGAGGGATCCCTGCAGGTTCAGCTGGGAAGAGAGCTTTGCATTGCTTGTCTCCAAGAGGCTGATGTGATTAAGGAGTCACTATTGTTCCTATTGAGCAACCTCACTGGCACGTGGCTGATTTGTGCCGCTATATCTGTTGTGCCTCACACATAAAAACACAAGTATAGGCATTTAAGTAATCTCTGTTAAAAATTCAGACATAGTATCTGACCTGACATATCTATAATTTAATACTACATATTTTTCTTCATATTTCTGTATATTTCTCATACATTACTATTATATTGTTTTATAATATATTAATAGAATATATTGCTTATTAAATATATTAACCAATTATTTCATTCTATTAATTCTATATGTTACATGTATTTCGTATATTGTTTTCTATTCTTAGTCCTTATGTGAAATTCATTGATTATAACACACTCAGGATCAAGTGCTGTGAAAGTGAAATTCACACAGAATTTAGAAATCCATGATCCATTGACTTTGGTGCATGACTTTGATCATGATCATTGACTTTGGTGCATGACTTTGGGCATGATCCATTGACTTTGGTGATGCTTGCTCTGATTGACTGTAGGGTGTTCTCTGCTTGTAGCTGAAGAGAGGAAAAAACTGCCTTTATATTCTCAGGCAACATGTCAAGAACTCACCAGGAATTTCACCCACTTTCAGATAAGACCTGAAACAGAAACAAGCCACATCATCTCTGGCTTTGTCATGGCATCACAGAGCATGCAGTTTGGGACCCTTTGGTGATTCAGAAGATATTTTTGGATCCCTCCTAGCCAGCTGCTCTTAAAACCTGCAGACACTGTGCACTCTGCAGCTGAGTCATTGCAGCTTCTTCTATGTGTGGGAGACTTCTACTTTCTGGGGGGTACAGCATTGCTGCAGCCTTACCCTGACCCTCAGGTTTGCAATGCTCCGTGGCTCATACATATTCCAGGGAAAAAACCTCCAACCTTTTGTCCTTGCTTCAGTAAGTGTAGACATTCCTGAATGTACAGCTTCAATAACACAAATGCTTTATGACTAGAATAGTCAGAATTTGGGGAGTTTTTCTTAGCAGTAGTACAGAATGTATATCTATAGAAGAACTTGTAGAGTGAGATGCAAAACAACAGAAAAAAATGGAATTAGTTTTCTTGCTGCTGTTCCCAGACATGTTAAGATGACATTGGAAGAAAAGGAAAGCAAAGGAAGCACAGAGCATCAGAAAGTTATAACTTTACTAAAACTGTTCACTACAAACACGGAAAATGGTATTTGGATTGCAACTTGAAATGAAGTAACTTGTAATATCCTTAAAACATCCAAACATTTTTGCCTCTACCCTGCAAAGATGAAATCCCAGAGCCATCCCATTTGTCTTGAGATGGAGATGACAACAGTACAGCAAACATAGAAAGGGAGGAGAAAGGAATTATTATTCTGAAGAAGTACCTGACTTTTTTTCCTCTTTCTCACTTTCCTGGGCAGAAATGTCTACCTGCAGCCTCGAGGTGCTCTTGTGGGACTGGATTTTGCACTCTCACATTCTTTGGATGGGAACGACTGGCTTCCATTTCTTTCCCTAAAAAGTGAACGCGAAAGAAGCCATTGTGTGTGCTGTTTCTCCAGTGGCTCAGTGGAAGGAGGCTTTGTATCAGTTCCTTGAGCTATCTAAGGCAATTAAAAGCAATTTTTCTTCCCAATACACGTGTTCAGCACAGGACAACTTGGGCAAGGACTGAGGAGTGAAGGAGAAGTAGCACATTCTGGTGCCCTGACCATTACTGCCACAGCAGCAGAGGCAGCATCACACCTGCAGGTTTTGTACAGTGTGGTGTCAGCATGCGTGAGACACTCAGCGCATCCCTAAAATGAAGCCTCTGAGATTACTTAGGTCATTTGCTGAATGTTACACTTATTTTTTTCTTGACAGACTGAAAGGATTTTCACACACCATCACAGGCTGGGAGCCTGCTGGCTGGGAAGCCAATTTGCAGAGGAAACCCTGCGAGTGTGGACAAGAGGTTGATTGTGAACCAGCATGGTGGGAAGGAAGCCAATGTATCCCAGGCTGTATTAGGCCAAGTATTGCCAGCAGGTGATCCTTCCCCTCTGCTCAGCACTGGGGAGGCCTAACTGGAAAGCTGTGCCCATGCTGAGTTTCCCAGTACAAGAGACAAGGACATACTGGAACAAGCCCAGCAAAGGGTCACAAAGTTGACAAAAGAACTGGAGTGTCTCTGATATGAGGAGAGGCTGGAGAGAAATGGCTCAGGGAGATTCATCAGTGTGTGTAAATGTCTGATGGAGAGTGGGTGTGAAGAAGAGGATTCGGACTCAGAACCACAGGATCAAAGAATCGCTTCGGTTGGAAAAGACCTCCAAGACCATTGAGTCCAACCTATTTCTCAGTCCAACCTCTTCTCAAAGCCCACCTCTTCTCAGTGGTTCTCAGTGTGGTGACAAGAGACAATGGGGTACATTGAAATGGGAAATTCCACTATGTCGGGGTTTGACCCTGACTAAACGCCAGGCACCTCGACTCTCTCTTGCTGCAAGAAAATGCAAAAATACACACCATTCTCGTGAGTTAAATGAGATAGGACATTGCTAGGAGGATGCACGGAAGAAAAAAGGGCAGACAGGCTCCAAACGTAAAAGTTGCAAAAAGTGATTTAATTACCTAACAGAGTTAGAGGATAAATGCAAGACAAAAATAAACTTTTCATACACTATTTTGTTCACACACCCCCTCCCTCTTACAAACTTATAGTATTCACCCCCTTTCCTCTTTTTAACCAACAAGCTCGGGTAGGGGGGCAGGCTGTGAGGTATTCTCTCAGTCCACAGAGCAGGTCCATAAATCTATTCATCACCACAATTCTTCTACTACAAATACTCTTCATCTCTACTTATCTCTCTCTGTCTCCAGACAGTTTTTCTGCTCTCACCCTTCCCTCTTAAGAAGCAGTCTCTGCACTCACCAACCCCCCCCCCCCCCCCCCACCCCGCTTTCTAAACTAACAGCATGGTCAGGGGGCAGGGTGAGGGGTGTTTTCTGGTCAGTCCATCAGGGAGAGGGGTTCTCTACTTAGCCATGGGGTCTTTCCCACGAGAGACAGTCCTCTGGGAATTTCTTTGGTGTGGGTCCAATCTCATGAGCAACATCCCGCCTGAATTCTGCTGCAACATGAGTTTTTGTCCATAAGGTGCTGTGCAGACTCTCCCGAGCTGAGGCCAGGCTGCTTCCATGCCAGGAGCAAGGCCTTTCTCTCCCTTGCAAGGCCTTTGCAGTTTTAACTCTTTAGATGAGACTCTAACTGGATCACAGCTTCTTCCAGGCATCCACCTGCTCCTCTGGCATGGGCTGTGGGTGGATTTCTGCACTCCTGTGGACTCCATGGGCTGCAGGGGGACCTCCTGCTCCCCCATAGCTTTCACCACAGCTAGCAGAGGGTTTTCAGCTCCGGCACTGGGAGCACCTCCTCCCCCACCTTCTTCACTGACCTTGGCGTCTCCGTGCTGTTCTACCTTCACATATTTTTACCTCCACCTCCTCCTCCTCCAACTACAAAGAAGTGTGTGCCTACCTTGTTTTGATTTCTTCTTAAATATGTTTTCACAGAGGTGTACCCAGCACCTCTAATTAACCCAAACTTGGCAGGCAGCATGTCCATCACGTTCAGAGCCATCAGAGATTGGCTCTGCTGGACTTGATGTAAAAACTTCCAGAACTTACACTCAGGACACACAGGAGCCATCTTTGTGCCACACCCCACCCCTCAGACACCTCCCCAGGCCTACCACAACAGCTTCTGAGGGGTTCAAATTTCTCCCAGATGTCAAAAAATACTTTACTGAAGTTTGGGCCAATCAAAACCACCACACACTACAACATAAGGAAAATAATAATTTACTGTTTGAGTGGTAAAACAGTGGAGCAGATCACCCAGGGAGGTGGTGGACTGACCATCCTTGGAGATACTCAAACCCTGACTGGACATGGTCTTGAGCAACCTGCTGTAGCCAAACCTGCTCTGAATAGGAGGCTGGACTATATGGTTTCCAGAGATGTCTGTCAGCCTCAAGTACTCTTTGATTTTGTGATTTTTTAAAGACCTGCTTTTGAAAAATCTTTCTTTAGAACTGCTGGGAAGCATTAAGCTTTTGTAAATGTCTCAGTGATACATCATTAATAGTCAGCATAGCTCAGTTAGCTTGACTTTGAATTATCTGGGTTCAGAGTTGGTGATTTGGACGATGTGTTTCTTACCCCTATCTTGCTGATGAGCAGCTTTATCTTCATTTTTGTCTGGGAATGGCTTTGGGCTTTAACAACTAGCAATGAGTTTATAAATAAACACTGAACAACATCCCTTGCTATTTTTAATGCTTTGCTGTTATGGAGTCTGGTAGCAAAATCATTCAAATTTTTTCAACTTTTAAGGAAAGATTCAGAACAGTCCATAGCAGGCAGAGTGCACTGGCCAGAAAACCATGCTTGCATTATCAGAACGGCAGAAAACCAGCCAAGCATTACTTGTCTCTAGTTTCCAAATGTCTAATTTCCTTAGCAGAGTGTTATAAAGACCAGTATTTTGTGAGGGACAGAACAGCTTATGGTTCACCTGTCCTTGAGTTATCACAGAAAACACAAGCATTGCAGGTCAATGGTAACAGTCAGACAGGGGAAAGATTTCAGCTGTCCACTACAACATCACATAAAATAATCATTGAAACAGCTATTGCCTAGAGTGTTTACACACTAGCACTATTCCACGCCAACTCTTGATATTAAGCTGAGAAGCTCTTTGGAAAGGTATTTCTAGAGCATTTCTGCAGAAGCAGGCAGTTACCTGGTATAAGGCACAGACTCTGCAGGTGTGGGCTGGCACAGCACGGGATTGGGAGCTCAGGAATCTCAGGGATCTCAGGATGGGGTCAGGCTGTCTGCAGGAATGTGGGTGCTGCCAGCCCAAACTCAGGCTGGCTTTTCAGCAGGATCAGCCAAGACTGATCTTGGCTTCCATTCGTCTTTGCCACATGGGCATTAATAATTTTAATATGCTGCATTTGTGTCACCAAAGCCATTTATCTCAACCTAATTTAAGAACTTTAACCTTGAGGGAAAAACATCCACAGGCCATTTTACATGGCCTTTCATGTATTGCTTTGCAGTTAAAAGGGAGATAAATACATAAACTAAGTATTTCATGTCATAATATCATTTCAGGCTGGCAGTGGAGGTGGCAGAAGTGGCAGCCCTGGGATCCCAAAGGAGGAATGAGAAGATGGAAAGGAGCTGGCGAGGGAGCAGGGACTTTAGGGTGAGCAGCTAGAGGACAGCCAGGAGGAGAGTTTGGCAGGTGCCTGCAATTCCATAGCCCTGTGGGAGTTTGTAAAGACAGTGTAAGGGCCATGTCCCTCTCTGGGTCCCAGTGAGCTTGTGGGGATCAAGGAGCACCATGGGGCACTCCAGCAACCATGTGCAGCCTTGAACGTGGCTCACCACCACTGGGCAGCTATCACTGTCCTGAATCCCATCATACCCCTGGAATACAGATCTGTCCTGTATTCTCCATGGACCCTAAGAGTGCAAACTGTCTGTACTGTAACATTTATCTCCATAGGAACTCTCTGTAAGTTGATGGACTTGCACTGATTTCAAAGCACTTGTCTTTGAATCCACACCCCTTTTCCTCCAAAATCTTTGGTTTGGTAGCTCATGGATGCCTGTGCCATGCTGCTCCACCAGTTGTATTTGTGATGGTGAAGGGTCACTGCATTGCTTCCCCTCTGACTGGCAAGTGTCCCTCAGCATCACTGCTTGTATGCTGCAGCACTGCTGTCCCAGGGCAGAGCCTCAAAAACCTCTCCAGGCTGAGTCTATTGTGGATCCTTCAAATCCAAAGCAGACATTATGTATGGCTGATGAAGCCTAAATTCCCCGTTACACTGTAAGTTGAGAGTAGTATCCACACTGGTTTCAAGGACAGCAGGACAGCTTGAAAAGTTCGTAAAATATAAACATTTTCAGTGATAGCTGTCAATGATTTATAAGCCATTCTTCATCCACATTGACAACTAGCATATGAATAATAAAGAATAAACTTAAGACGGTACAATTCTAAATTCTGTACAATTACTGCTTCCTCAAATGGTCATATTATGTTACTTAGAAATGTAGTCTATTCTGTTGTTTAACTCTGCTCTGCTTGTGTTAACACAAATGACTGCTTTTGTCACTGGTTTGTTAAACTAATGCAGAGCTTGGAAAATACATTTCCTGAGCTAGCAGCACGAACAAACAGCCACAAAAGAGTGAACCATTTACACATTTCTCCTTTGGGATCCAAAGTTCAGCATAATTACCACAAACACAAAAGATGCTGTACTACAGTTTTAATTAAAAACAAAAACAAAATAAAATTTACACAATCATTCTTAGTTTGGGAAACAAGTCCCATTCTTCTTTGCCACATGGGGTAATAATTTTAATATGCTGCATTTGTGTCACCAAAGCCATTTATCTCAACCTTTTTAAAGAACTTTAACTTCAAGGGGAAAACATTCACAGGCCATTTTACATGGTCTTTCAAGCATTGCTTTGCAGTTAAAAGGGAGATAAATATATAAACTAAGTATTTAATATCATAATTTCATTCACTTAATAAATAAAATTATAATAGTCTTAAAAAATACCATTTTACAGTAATATTGAAAGTATTATTTAACTAGATTGTGGGCAGAACACATCCCAGCCAACTGCATGGAGTTGTGCCTGCACAGAGTTTTTAAATAATTTTAGTGTAGTTCAAGAGCATGTTTTGCAATCACATGGGGGCTAAGGATCAGCAGCAAGCTCTGTAGTACATGCTGACTGACCCTGATTTTGGATAGGAAGTGCAGTGGACTCTTTTGCCACTGGATACCCCAGGAGGATCTGTCTGCCCACTCAAATGTACCTTATGGCACTGGCAGTAATGTGTATCCCACTGGCATCCATCAGGTATAATCAGCTGAAGAGCTGCTTTGCTCTTCTTATTCTTTATAACTCTTAGACAAGTGGAAAAAAGACATTTCAGTTAGGCTCCAAAAGAGTCTTATGTTTTTTCTGACACACAGCCACACTCAGGCACAACTCTAAAACTGAAAAACAATCCATTAAATGCAAAGATATATGAGAAAGGGCCATCAAAGAATAGCCCTGGAGGGTGGGAAAGTATTTTATGGACAAAAAGTCAAGTAAATTTCAAACGTGCATAGAGTTGTTACACAGCTTTATGCATGTGTGGGGCAAAATCCTTCAAATGATCCTTGGGAAGTGAGCGCCACACTCCCACCACAGCTGTTGATAGTCAAGACAGTATGAGAGTTTTCTTCATATTATATGAAAAATTAGAAATGTATCCTGGACAGGGAAAAAAAAAAAGGAAAAAAGCAAAAAAACAAAACAAAACAAAACAAAAAAAAAACCAAACCCCCAAACCACCCACAAAAAACCTCAAAGAAAGAAAGAAAGAAAGAAACAAAAAAACCCCATCCAAACAAAAATAAATTCCAAGGAAGAGAGGGAGTAGGGACACTAGACCTGTGGCAATTAGGAAAAAAAGGTTTTCCATTAAAAACACTAAACAAGCTAATTGTATTTTAATGAACATTTAGCAAACTACAGGATATATAGGGTAAATACATAGCCGACTTCAATAGTTACTCATTATACTAGAGCAAGATTAAACTCTCCATGGCATTGCTGTTCTGAATAAATGGTAGCAAATCAATTTGACTAAAGATATGAAAAGGATTTTTTTCTTTCCAGTAAATAAGATATAAATCTTGTAATGAAACTTAAGTGAAACAAGGAGGAAAGTCACTGACTGTTACTGAGAAGACTTGGTTGCACTTCCTTTTACAGTAATTTCATCTCATTCATATTTAAACAATCTCTATGGAAAAGATATAGAAATAAAGAGCTTTCAGTATAATTGTGATGAAGAGGGAAGAACCACTGAGAACTGGTAAATCACTAAATAGGAGAAGTAATTACAGCGTGTTGAGCATCTTCCTTTATTCTCATCCAATTGAGTCAAACATTTACAGCATGCCAAAAGCAAAGAAAATGCAGTAAGTATGTCATAGCACTGATATTTTCTTTGGGAACACTGAAAAGTACAAAATAGGGCATTTGTCAGCTTGGAGCAAGTTTTTCAGCAAGAATTATTGACTTTAATTATCCTATGGTAGAGCTTTAAAATATAGTATAATCTACATTTCAGATTTTGAGCACATCCCAGGCTCTCTTTGCAAACTCAACTGCCGCAGGTTCTCACACGGGAGGGAGGAACCAGCCTCAGGCTCTCTCCCTGTCCTGCTACCAGGAGGTTTGGCTGGTGTCTAAACAATCCTTAATAGTGTCATGGCTATTATTGAGCTTTTTCAGCACAGTGTAATTCATCCCATTAGCAGTTACACTTCAACACAAACGTGTCCACAAGATAGCTGCCTTTCCTATAAGTATTTTTGTTAAAATCAGTTTGTAATCATGTTTGCCTGGTGTTGGTATATGATCTATTTTGATCATATGCTGTTATTTGAGTACTTGGAGAAAACTCAGGCTCTGACTGGCTAACTTCAGCTGGAAAGTTGTCTTCCTCAAAGCCTCCTTACCTCCCTCTTTTCTGTCAAATGCCCTGTTACCTGGGAAATCTTTCATGCTGAAACCTGTTTTCTCCAATCTTTCCCATATTTACAGAAAGTTTTGTAGCTCCAAATTGGCTTGTTCATCTTGAACACAATCTTTGCCTGATTGCAGGAAAGGAAATGGCTGAAAAGCTGTTTTCTTTCTAACAAAGGACAAATGTTGACAAATGCTAATTGAAGTTGTGATTACTGAGGAAAGGATAATATATGGGAAGCCTGAATGTTGTTTTTCATAAAAATGCAGAAGGAAGTATATCTGCAAGAATAGAAACTCCTTTTCTTATAAATTGTATACTTTACCATTTAATGTTGGATCTTATATTTTGCTTCATTTGATGTTTCCTGAGTGTGTACTTGAAACAACGTAAATAATTAATTGCTGCAATCATTGTACCAGACTCCAAAACTTATAATGAATCTGTTTAAGACCCAAAGAAAAAAAGTGTAGGACCACAGGAAATTTCTTCCATTTTCCACTCTTTGCAGACAACTAACAGTATTTATACCATCAATAAGATAATGCTTTTCTTTTACTTTTGCACTATACCAAATTTCTTTTAAGGTGTCATACAGCTAATCTTCTAACCTTGTTAGTAAATTTTGGGGTCAAAATGTTTCTGTATAGGTCAGAAGAAAAGTAGGATCCCACCTTTTAGTTTTTCATCCTGGGACCCCATTTTTTACTAGTGTTATAACATTATTTATAAATACACATTTAACTTCTCCATATCTGAGTTTTCTGAGTTATCTTCCTCTTGACCCAAACTGACATGAGCTGCAACTTCCAGTTGGTGGGCCGAGGCTGTGTGCCATCTCTCTTTGCTTGCTTCCACGAGGCATAATAAATATATTTTAAACTGACAGAGGGTAGATTTAGAATAGATATTAGGAAGAAAATCTTCACTATGAGCATGGTGAGGCACTGGCACAGGTTGCCCAGGGAACCTGTGGATGACTCCTCCCTGGAAGTGTTCAAGGCCAGGCTGGATAGAGCTTTGAGCAACCTAGTCTAGCAGGAGGTGTTCCTGCCCATGGCAGGGGAGGTGAAACTAAATGGTATTTAAGGTGCCTTCCAACCCAAACCAATAATTATCCTGGCAGACTGCATGTCCTGTAAAGTTACAGGGCAGATGGGAACCCACAACACTACATATTAATGTCTCATGAAAATCTAACTGTTTCCATAACTCTGCAAACTCGTATGTGTTGAGGTTTGTTTTATGATGCTCTGTGGGTTTCATTCTGTGCCTTCCCCTTTGTTTTACCACTTCTTCTTCCTCAAAACACTCTGTTTCTATACTGGTTTTAGTATCTTATGTTCATTGTGCAAAAGAGCTAACTTTATTGCATCAACCACTTCCTCCCTCGTCATTGCTTTTACTATAAAGAAGCCATTCTTCAGTGAGACCATGTGAAAGGCAGAAAACAGAAGACAGAAATTTCAGTTTTTGGTTAGAAGAAGGCAACACAAGGAAAGGCTTTAGAAAGAACTGAGCAAGCATTGTCTTGTAAGCCTCAGGCTGCCTTATTTCTTCTTCTTTTTTTTTTTCTTTTTCTTTTTTTTTTTTTTTGTCAGAAGGCACTTTATTATTAGTCACTAACAATACCCAAACATCCAAGCAAGACTGGAAAATAATACTTTACTGCAAGTTTCAGTCAGGTTAGCAAAATTATAAATGCTTTCAAAGTAACTGGGGAGTAAAAATGGAAATGCCAGACATTTTATAGCAACATTGCCAGATGCTTTGATAGATTAATTATAAATTCTACTTACATTTATTCCAAGCTAAGATTGCTATCTAGTTGCTGTTCCTTGGATACATTATTTCTTTCCTTATCTCACTGATTCTTTTCATAGCATACAGTAAGAAATTTATTAGTAATGTATCAGATTTCCTGGTAAGATATGGTCCAACAAATGCTGTTATTACATTTTTCTCTTTTTTCTATATAACCTTTTTCCTTTATCATTTTGTCAGTCTTTGTTGTTTGGGCATCTTCACTGGAGCAATGCTGGCTTCAGTTATCTGGGATAGCATATATTATGGAAAAATTAGATTGGAATTGTTTGGTATTTCATTACAGTGTAACTGTCTGGGGCAAAACCTTTTTGTGGCATGTCCTATTTGTTTTTCATTTCTTTGGAGTCTTTTAAAGGATTCCGTTCTTTCATCTGGAGTGTTTTTACTTTGGTGTAGAAAATAATAGGATATTGAGTGAAGACACAAAGGAAAAAAAAGGAATTAAAAATCAGTTATCAATGTATAAATTTTTTGAAGGTCACTTTAAACTGAAAATAATCTGGAATTTACTTCTGGGCAATGTGCCTTGTGAGTATCCCCAGGTGTACCCCACCAAGCAGCAGTGCACATGGCATCTTCAGCCTGAGAACTTTCTGTGCTCTTCCCAGCCCATTCCCATAACTGTGGCTCAGCAGAGAATACTTCCCCTCTCAAATGTTCTGGAATAAGCTCTTGCTCAATCTCTAGCCAGCAGTGTCAAAGTGATACCACTTATTTTAAGGGCTTTTAATAATACACTTTTTCTAAGCAGTGTGATTTTGAAAAGAGTTAAAGCAGGAATAGAAGAGCAGCTGGGTACATAACCCAAGGAGGGTGGGAATGCTCAGGCCAGGGACACACATGAGTCCAAAACAAGGTACGTGACTGCACCAGGCAAAACTCCAGCCCAAAAGTATGTGCCCATGAATTTGCTCACCAGTTCAGTCTGTGGAGTGAAGGGCAGGAATCCCACAGGCAGCCATGAACCAACCAGCCTTTATTTCTAAGTAAGGTTGTTATTACACACCCCTTAAGCCAGGATCTCACAGATGCTGTATCCTCTTTTTAAGAAGAGCTAGTTTGGCAGGTGCAGCTCCTCATTATAACTGTGAAACTGCTACCAGTGTTTTTTTAAACTTTGATTTTATGTTCCATTTGAAATGCCTGTTCTCTCTGCATTTGGAGGTAGCAGCTGTAGCTTTCTCTATAATTTGTTGGACGTGGCATCTCCTACATAGAAGAGGTTATGAAACATAAACAAAGTGAAGCAACTTATAGCAGTGAAGAGAGGCACTTCCAGCTTTCATAAAAAGAAGAATGTGATAAATCTGTGCCTTGGGCAGCCACTTGATTTTATCTGTTGGACACTCAATCAAGACTCCATAGAGAGATTTCAAGATCTCGTTTTACTGGGACCAAGTCAGAAGCATTTATGTGGCTATCAATGACAATTAGTCAGCTGAAAACTCCCTGCTAAACTACTTTCCTGGAGACTTCTAGGAACCTTCCCCAGCTCTGCCTACAGGAATAGATCTTTATAGCAAACATCCAGTCAGTGTTTTTATAGACTCAAACAAAATTTGTTTCAGCTACCAGCATTAAATACAAGCTTTACCCATGCTCAGCAGTATTTGGATTGGGTTTTCCACTGGGGCTCCTCAGAACTGAGTTTCTACAATCCTGATTCAATCCAAGAACCATTTACTCATAGCTGTTTTGTTGCTGGCTCCAGACATACTGCTCATCCGGTGGAGCTCTGCTCACTGGGAGTAACAATCTACTGTCATTATTTCATTTCCTCAGATATTTAGAAAATAAAATGCAATTGTCTTAATCCAAATTTCTAATGTAGCAGTAAAATAGAAACAATAATTAAAGCCATGACTCAAAAACAAGGGTGCAAATATTTACAAATGCTTATGTTTGTTTCTTTCCTTGCTCTCTGGAAGCCAGCCACAAGGAAGGACTATTAGTTGCTAGCTGGTTTTCCTTAGGTAGGAGGAAGCAAAGCAGAATAGGGAGTGCCTACAATGAGATGTGGTGTTCAGAGCTCTGGTGTTCAAATTTCTATGGCTAAGAGCTCTGTTTTACCACACACAGCTGCTGCAAAAGGAAGCAATCTTCAGCATCCTAAAAAAACCCCGAAGAAACACTCATCCAGCTTGCATGTTGCAATGGTTGAAGCACAGTCTTATTCAAACTGTGCTAATCACAGTTGAAATTAACATGCAAAGTGTGTTAATCACATCTGTTGAAATGTATTGAGGAGCTACCAGAACAGTAAGACCTTGAGCAGTGACATTTTTAATATTCCTTATTATTGCAAGCAAGTTTTGCTAGTCATTATGCAGGAATTAAGAAGAAAATTGGGAAAAGAGGTCAGAAATGCACTAATTTTGAAATGATCCTCACTTTTTTGAGTGCAGAAGCATCTGTGCTGCACTGTCAGAGCAGAAGAAAAAGCAACACCAATTATCTTACTGTTGTTCAAATTTTTAAACCGTAGGTTCCTTCCATTTTACAGTGGCCAGCAGTCAACGATGTCAGCAGGGAAGTCCAGGAACCAGACAGCCCCAGCAGCTGATATTTGCTAGAGATAATATTCCCCCAACAGAGGCTTGTGCTGTGTTTGTGATCCGGTGGCCTCAACCATCATCATCCAGCAGGCATCCACCTTGATCCCAGAAAATGTGGTACAGAAAAGAGTTTGTTAGGGTGTGCCATGAGTGGTCACTAAAATATTCTGCTTTAAAAACCTGCCCAAAAAATGCACTGACACCAGCACATCTGTTTGCAGCATATGGGTCGAGAAACACCAGCTGAGGCTCTTTATCAAAATGCTATATCACTGAAAGAAGCTCCGGCCTTAGGAAACTTTCAGACTGTGGGGTTGATTTCTGCATTGTATGTACTTTACAATATATTTGATTCTTTAGAAGAGACTAGAAATGCTGCCAGTCACTGCCACTACTTTGTCCAAATTGGTGGGTATGGGTAAAGCCTGAACATACAGCTCCTTGTTCTTGAAAACCTAAAGGGTGGGAAAAGTTAGTCCATCCAGATAACCATAAACTACTTTCTTTCCCATATATAGCCCAAGGGAATGCAAAAATGCCTTTCTTCCCTCTTCCTCTTTGGGCCTGGTACTTTGGCTACAAGCTGATGACCTGGCCAGAATTTGGGCTATTATCAATGAACTTCCAGTACCATGGCTGGCAAGTCACAGAAGAGAAGGCAAGTGACACATTCCCACTGCTTGTAATGGTGCTGTGGGAGCCTTTTCCTGGAGTACCAAAGGGATTAGGAAGTGCTGCAAAACTTCCATGGCTAAGAGATAAAACCTGCACATCTAAACTGCTTTATTTCACTGTATAAAAAATGACTAGGAGACAGACACTATCCCAGCTGAGGAAAACAGTGCCTTTTTTAGACTGCATGCAGAGGTGGAAAAAGTGTTTAGCAATAAATGCTTGGTGGATGTTGAGAAAGTCTTAGGTGTCTTCAGAGGTCTTGGGAGAATCCATTGGGATATGGCACAGAAGAGGGATCCAGAAGAGCTGGTTGATACTAGAAAATCACTTACTTCAAGCTCAAGTATAATTCATCCTGTCTAAATCAAGCAAGAGCAGCAGGAGATGATCATGAACAAGCAAGGCGCTCCTGAAAGATGCTCAAACATTAAAAGCAGCACAAAGGAGGTAGAAAGAGGGAGACCAAACCCAAGAGGAATACAGATACACTGTCTGCTGATACAATGATGGAGGCAGGAAAGCCAAAGCCCACCTGCAGCTGAATCAGGTAAGGCAAGTGAAAGGCAGCACAAAGGGCTTCTACAGGTCCATAACCAGGAAAAAAAAAAAACAAAACCATGGGGAAATGTAGGTCCACTGTGAAGAGCAGGAAGGATCCTGGTAGCAACAAAGGACACTGAAAGCCGAGGGTACTGAATGGCATCTTCCATTGTGCCTTCACTAAGAACACCAGACTTCTGGAACCACAGGCCTTGGAGACAACGGTGAGTGTGGAGCAAGGAGGACTTACCCTTGGTGGAGGAGAATCAAGTTTAGGCACATGTAAGCAAATGTGCAACCATGGGGCCTGGTGGGAGGCACACATGAGTGCTGAAGGTGCTGGCTGATGTCACCGTGAGGCCACTTTTGATTGTCTTTGAAATGTCATGGGGCCTGGGAGACATCCCTGGAGAGTGAAGAAAGCAGATGCTACTCCCATCTTCAAAAATGGGAAGGAGGATGATCCCAGGAACTGGTCAGCCTCCTTTTGATCCCGGGGAAGGCTACAAAGCAACTGATCCTGTAAACCCATTTCAGTGAGTATGCAGCACATATTTACAAAGGGGAATTCATGGTTACCCAATGTGACAGACTGCAATGAGGTGACTAACTAAGTGGGGGAGGGGAGAGCAGTGGATGCCCTTTTTCTCACCTTCAGAAAGGATTTCCACACTGTCTCCCATAATATTCTCATAGACAAACTGACAAAGTATCAGGTAGATAAATGGACAATGAGTTGGATTGGAAACTGGATGAACTATTGGGCCCAGGGATCAGCAACACAAAGTTCACAAGTGGTGTGTCCCCAGCTGATACTGGTGCCAATACAGCATAACATCTTCATTACTGACCTGGAATGGGTGCACCCTCAGGAGTTTTGCAGATCAGAATAACCTAAGACGAGTGCCTGATACTTCAGATAGTTGTGCTGCCATTCTGATTGGCCTCAGAGGGTGGAAAAATAAAAAGTGGAATCTCATGGAATCAAAGAACGGTTGAGCTTGGAAGGGACCTCTGGAGGTCATTTGGTCCAACTCCTCACACTCACTGAGTGTCACCTAGACCATGTCCAAATGGTCCATAATCCCCATTATGTGACTCTGTAAACATCTGCTGTATGCTGCTATCAAGGCTGAGATGCTGGGTTCAGTGGAAACTCAGTCTGATTTAATGTGCACTTACCTGCATCCCTTGACAGAATTTTCCCTAATTTCATAATATGAACGATATGTTCTGCTAAAAGATCATTTTATCCATTCATCCTATAATAATCAGAGACTTTCTCCAGTTATAGATGGTCCACTGTATCTAATTATACCCCTACATTATGCATAATTTAGATGCTATGAACATTGTGCTATGTTCATCTTGCTGTCTGCCAGCTTTCTGAACTTGTTCAGTAGCTGCTTTTGGAAGAGCAAGGGGTATGGCTGCTCTCTGGAAGGGAAACCTGATCTCAGCCTGCTACTTCAGTGCTATCAGTACCTGCTGGAAAACCAACTGTCTGGAAAATTACATGCAGGGACTTCTCAACCAAGGGCAAATAGATAATGAACATGACAGCACTACAGTAGTTGCTGATTGGATTCTGCAAACAGTCCAAGGACAGAACCAAGACTGGTGTACAGCTCTGGATCTTTGAAATCAGAGTTTAAATGAGAGTCAGTCTCCAATTTAGAACTCTTTACGTGTAGCAGGTAACATCTCTGCAACGGACCAAACCACCTACCACATTTATGAGAAAAATGAATCCGAAAGGTTAAACATAAACAGTAAACCATAATTGGAAGTTAGTTCTGAAAATGGCTGAAAAAGGTAGTGTATGAAGGATGTTATTGAAAAGGTATCATAGATATATAACAACCCTCTTACTCTTTTTGTTGCTGTTGTCCTTGTGAAGCTGTGCATCAGCCTTTGATTTCCTTCAAATCTGTTGTCCTCTTTATCAGATCGTCCTGATGGCAACTGGATGAAAGGTCTGACTGGTTCAACAGATCAATTCAATAATTGGTAGGATGTGTGTGACCCATTTCAAGTGGGGAGTATGAGTGTCCAGAATTATCTTTCTCCTCTGTATACACGAATGCACCTGCAAACTGTGTCTGCAGAAACCAACAGTAGATTTAAAATAAAAGTTTAAGTGCCGAAGTTAAGGCAAAAGTTCCTCTGCATAGCAGTTCTACCCTCCTGTATATCAATTATCTTTATTGTATATAATTAGTGTCTTTATTGTATATTTAAGGTGTGCCTTATTCTAAGGGCCATATTCTGACAGACTATCTACAAAAGTATTTGCACAGATCTCAGTAGGAACATTTGTGGGGTGAAAATTATTAGAGCTTTAAATTTATTTGGGTACTGAATTGCTGCTAGTTTCAAAGGAAGTACCAAAATAGCTAAAATGTTCTAGACCTAAAACATTATTCAACATAAAATTAAATCTTTGAAATTTGGGCCTTGAACTCATTTGCTGATATCTATTACTCTGCCAGAAAAAAAGGTGGAAAGTGGCACTTGCAAATTATATATTATTTTGGTCTTGTGCATAAGTTACTTCCTCATGAATCTTTGTCAAAACCAGAACAATTTCAAAATTGTAGTGTGTCTGACTCATTGAGGGAGGGTATAGGAAAAAAATTACTCATGTGAGATTTTTTACTACTGTCTGTCTTGGTTCCTCACCAAAGTCAAGAGACGCAGAGCACGGGAAGAACCTTCAAGCGCTTTACAGGAGTGCCTGTAAGTAATACTTTAAGGGTAATATCAAGGAACTTTGGACAGTAATCATGGACTGAGGTAGCTGTTCTAAGGTAAAAGGACTTGCTTTAAGTTAACTGTTGTCACCTTACTGATTGGAGGGTCTATTCCTACAGTTCGTGAAACAATTTGCTCTTAAACTCTCCCAAAAGCATATATAGAGCTGTTCTGTGTAGGAGATGGGACTGTGTAATCTCTCATATTCCCTTCCATCGCTCACACTGGAATTTTCTGTGTTTTGTAGAGTTGTTTTTGGCAATAGGCAAACTATCATTTGGGTTTCCCAAACTTCTTCCATTCCTTCCTGTGTTTTAAGGAAAGAATATGTCTGTGTGTTTGTTGCACCACAGCTTCCTCACACAGCCCATAGAGTTGTGACAAAATTTGATTTCTTGTTCTATGTCCCTTCCATAGCTGTCCGTATCCTATGGCTGCCCACAACACATTTTCTGTGTCCTTCTCTGAGAGCCCAGCTGAGTCCAATACAACCTGGGCTGGCAATTAGGAAACACAGGAAGAGGTTCATTTCCCCCAGCTTTGGATAGCTCTGCCTGAGTAACCCAGACACTTTTGAAAGTCAAGCTAAACAAGACATTCTCATAGAATGCAATCCATTTTCTGTGAGGGTGAACTTCTAAAACAGGTCTGAAGTCATGGCTCTGGGTAAGTACCCTTTTCATTGACATATAGACAGCTCAGATATGGCCATCACGGAATCACTGAAGGCTTGGGTTAGAAGAACGCTTTAAATATCATCTAGTCCAAGCCCCAGTGCTATAGACATCTGATATTAGACAACATTTAATCAATTTGTGGCATCCTAAAAAACTTTTAATATCTTGCGGTGTTCAGAATTCTTCCAAGCTATCACTTTCAATACATGAAGAAAAAGAGATCTCAATCCGTTGCTATTTTTGCTTGTTTGTTTATTTTTGTTTGTTTGTTTATTTTTGCTTGTGTATAAATTGTTATGTTTGCATTGCTGTGTTTAGTATTTCAAGTTCCTGTGTGCATATATATGATTAGATAGTCATCCCTTTTGTTTAATGTGTTTAGTACCATTTACTTTCCTTCCTCATGCAGCTAAAAGCAAATGATGTGAACATGAAAAATGATGAGGGTGTCAATGAAGCCCTGGGGATAGCTTAGTAATGTTGCTGGATTTTTGATTGGGCTTTTATTTCTCTGTTGAATGCCTTGCATTGACCAAAGGAAATAATCTGGGACTCCCTCCTGCACTGGATTTTTTTAGGGATCCAAAAATGGGAAGTAATTTTCTTACAATTCAATGTAACTGATTCAGGCTAGAAAAGAAGGCTTCTGAAACTGCCAAAAAAGGAAATATTTCTTTTTATATTCTTGTTGTGTGCTTTCTCTCCTTTAATTCCTGTATAAAATCCCAACAGGACTTATGAGGCAAAGATCACTCTGTAGCTGAAGCAAGGCAAACATCACTGTGAAGCTTGAGCATTAATGGAATACAAGTTTCCCATTTAACCTAATGTTTCTCTTAATAAGACTTTGTTTTTCTGTATAAGGATCCTGCATGCTATTCTGAGCAAAGGGCCTGCCAAACTGCCATTCTACTCCTAAGATCAGCCCAAACCACAGTGCTGTGCGGAGAAAGTTATATCAGACTTGGTGTGTAGGTGAAAAACTGGGTGTTACTACCCAGTCCTAACTCAATGGCACTTGTAGTCCTCATGCTTTGCCTGACTTAGGTCTGTATCAAAATAGAAAGTAGACTTAGAGATCTGACTCCTTTTTTTATGCTTTGCCAAGTCAGCTGTGTCTCTGTTAAAAACCCCCTAATTATTTAGTAAATTCCATTCTTTTACTCACTACATGTTTTTCGAAGACACCTGCTTCTTCCACTATATTAAAGACTGGAAAGGTGTTTGCCTGGGTAGCTAATCCATATACTAGAAATGTAGACCTGCTCTTCACCACTAAGCAGACAACAGCCTGGGCTGAGAAGGTTTCACAAATACTCTCTACAAATATTTAGTTTCAATTTATTGCAGTTGGACTAGATGATTGTTGTTAAGCCCTTCCAACACAATTATCCTATTCCATTCTATCTGTAGCAAGCCATCATCAGCTGCAGGGTGAGAAGGGACTAGGACAGGACCAAATTGGTAGTAGAGGCAGCCACAACTTCTTGGATGATGAATATGGAGTCTCCACAGAAGGCAAGGAAGAAATCACACATAGCACGAACACATCCTATGAAAAAAGCACACAGCTCTAGCACAGACCTCATGGCTGAGCTGCAAGGACATTTTCTAGGGACTCTTGAAGCTATGTACTTATCTTCTGCTTACTCAAATCTGTAGCCATATCTGAAATATCACAAGTAGGATCTTAAAAACACTTTTAAAATTTTGGCTTTTATTTTAAAATGAATCTAGAAAAATACTTTTTAAATATGTTGTATTAAATTCAGTACATCACAAGCCTTAAGAACTGTGGCCCAACCTCCTTGCCAGAGAGGGTCCTTTGGAGAATTTATTTTTATAATTACTCCTGCCAGCATGCCATATGGTAGATGAATATCATGCTTCCAGAGCTAAGTAAATATTTCCTAGACAGGAAAACTAAAGCATAGAGAGGTTCCCCTTGGACCCAACCAAAAAAATCAGATACAGAAGCAGAACTAGAGCACAGGGGTTTCCAGCTCTTCTCTGTGGGAGTTTCTCATCACTAGAAACTACAGTGGAAAGAAATTGGCAGTTCAGGGCAAGAAATTGCTTTCCAATAATAATTCTTTCCTTTTGCTACATAAATAAGGGTAGCAGCCCCTGCCTTAGTTCATGTTACAGGACAGAAGAAAAAGTACTTTGCTTCACACTGCAATTGAAATTAAGGTTTTGTTGTCAGCCTCCTGTTAGAATTCAGAACTGCCCCTACCAGCTTCAGCACAGCTTTTGTGATTTATATTTTCAAGAGGATTAATTCCAGAAAGCTCTCAAAGTTTACTATTTCTTTAAGCTGTCAAGCAGCCTCTTTATTGGTGCCAAAAATTTATTTCTACCTCTAAGCCAGAGTATTATTTTCCTTTCCCAAGCATTCCCAGCTGTTTAAGTGCCTGGTGATACACTAATATTCAGCCTCCAAACAGTTTTTAAGGTTTAGAGTTTTTGTCCTTTGAGTGATTCTCCTGTGCTCAATGCTGACTATCTATGCCTGTTGCTGATACTTTATGGGGGGAAAACTGAGATGTCAGACAAGCCACAGAGATGCCTGGCTCTTGCCATGGAAATGTCTGAGCTCAGAGATGGGCTCTGGAGGGGATGGGAATGTTCCCTTTGCAACTTTCAGTGACCATGGAGAGACACCTGAGCATGCATGCCATGAGCTCCAAAATTCGCTGTGTCCTTACAATGCCTTTCCTGCCTTAAAGCTCTGGCTTCATGCAGGTTAGGGACAAATCTAACATATATATTCTGAGTACTGCAGGGATTTCATGCAGCAGCATTGAATTGGCCCCAAAAAGGAAACCTTTTGGTTATTTTCAAGTTCTGCCTATATTTTGCAAGTCTCCAGCCTCCCAGTCCAGAAGTACTTTTGTTAAATCTAAGAATGCAGTCATGCCAAAATCTCGGTCACATATTGCAGCCATTTACTGAATGCTTATAAGCGTTAACCTAAATTCACCATACCCATACATACAAACACTCAAAACCATGCAAAAACTGTGCCTGAGAACAGCTGTGAAATTGGTGCTGCTAGAGAAAACTCAAAATGTGTTATTTTCTCACACGGATGTTTTTGGATCGTGTTAGATAAATGCTAGCCTTTTTGCATTTCATGTTGTTAAGGCTTCTTAAATCAAGCACAGAATGCCAGATGTATTCCCTGTGCAAGGCAATTTTTCTTATATCCACAAAGAAGTTGTGGCAGCACACACTGTTTAACAATCTGATCAAGGAATTACAGGATTCACTGACGAGGTTTACTGGCTGTTGGGTCTGGTTCTGCTTGACTCCAGGATCATGAACATCTCCTTTTTGATTGTGTTTCCAAAAAATGTCTTTCATTAGAAAGAGGACAAAGCAGACCATCCACATGAGCAGAAGGGCAGCTCTGCTCATGGCAAAGCTGGAGCCTGGTGGCTCTGTGCTGACTCTCCCCTATCCCCTCCCCCATTTCACTAGCAGCATTTTCCCAAACATGGCCACTTGAACTTACTTCTGGGTCATTCATTAACTAATTTTGCTCCTGTGAAGGAGCTGTTAATTGCTCTTATACTCCATTTACAGCTGAGTTCAATTAGGCTGTGGAGGGAAGCAATTTTCTCAGCCTTCCCAGGCCCTGTGATAGTGCCAGGAATTAAGCCCACCCTAAGAGCCTACTGCCCACCGTTCAGCTGTGCAGAAGTGGTTAAACACATTGCCCTGCTTGGCCACAAGGGCAGTGCTGGCTCATGGACAGCTTGCTGTATGAGGACCAGTCTGTCGTTGTGCTATCCCAGGAGAGACCTAAAGAAGGAGGGCTGCCCCTGAGGCATACTTTCTGTGCTCCATGCTAACCTACCTGCAGCTGAAGAAGCTGTGCTTCACTCCCCGTCCCTGGGCAGGGTGCACATGCTGCTTTACCAGCTCCTTCCTCCCTGACAGCTACTCCCAACAGATCGAGCAATGCTCTCCTTCATTGGGGTACCAATAGGAAGTTTCCATTCTCCTCTCTTTCCCTTCTTGGTGCCTACAAGGCAAAGCTAGTAGTGTCTGCGAGGAGCAGTTGGTGCTACAGGATGTTTGTGTCTCTCTTATACAAACACACACACACATGTACATATGAACCATTATGTCTACATAGCTAATGAGAAATTGTAGGAGACAAGAAAAATCTTTCAGAATAAAGTGAAAGGCCTTCTTCTCACTCTTGCTCAGTGAAAAGCATTTTGGGAAAAGCATGGCTGAAATGCAGGCAAAAACAAGTTATATAAGCACCTGCGTGATACTCATTGGTCAGAACAGTGTGTGGAGAGCCACATGAGAGGTGATGGGGAAGTGGCAGGCAGCCAATGTGTGTTTATTTAGTTAACAAGCATGCTAACAAGTATAATTTTAGCTGGAATATATTTAGCACAGTATAAAAGTTTTACCCAGCTGTATAGTATAAAAGACTGTCTGTAGCTGCATTAAAGTGATTCTCTCCTCAAGAAGCAGAGTGTCCGTGTCTCATTGCTACAAGAAATCAAAGTGTGAAAAATATAAAAGGCCAAAAGATAGAAATCCTTTTAGATTGACCCCCTTCAATATTTATAGCTGTGACATTGGGGACAAATATTTGGGTCTCATGTGTGGCAGTTCAGCCCCATGTGAGTCAGACCTGCGTATTTTGCAATGTGAAGAAGTATCAGACAGCCAGTTAAAAGCACACCATTGTCAGCAGTGTGATCCTGTAAATAACAGTATTTTTCTTTTCCTTTCCTTTTAGCTTGAACCATTTCAGTGTAAGCAACAATCAGCAGAAAATGCGAACATTTGCCTCAATAGCACAGAATGCATGGGAAATTTTTATATCTGAAAGGAAGAACGGCTGGAAGTATCAGATTCAGCTTTTTGCCATTTGCTCTGCAGTTGGGTTCCTCTCCAGCTTTCTTTTTTTCCTTAGCATGCATTTCTCCTTGGCACACCCTTCTTTGGGGCCCTTACTGATTTCTGGATTCATCTGGATTTTTCTGTCTATGACACTGTTCTGTTTCAAGCACCTGCGCTGTTTTAGTGTTCTGTTCCTCCTTTCTTGTGGACTGAAAAATGGCAGGGATGCTCTTGTTACTGCTGGCACAGGTGTTGTGGTGGCCAGCAACATCCAAAATATTTTTCACAATCTAAAGGTTCTGGCAGACAGTATAACCTGTCATTTAAAGCAGGAGCAATTTGCCTTGATAAAATATTATGTTGAGGCAATAAAATGGATTTATGAGGTGGCCAAGCTTCCCACTGAACTACCTAGAGATATAGTAGACCTAAAGCACAAATTCACACAATCTTATTCAATTTCAGATGATGCATTAAAACAAGAGCTAAATGACACAGAGCAAGAAATCCAGAGAATCGCTAACCAGATATCTTTTATGTTGACTATACTGCCCTGTATAGGTCAGAAAGTATTGCCTATAGTTGGGGTTTTTCTAATTTCTTTTGGAACTGGCCTCTTTATCAAAAAATTTGTGGGTTGTCATAGTATCAAATTTAAGAATACTTATATCACAAAACAGTTCATTGCATTTGATGAGTACAAAAAGCAACAGCAAAAACCCTGCCTTCTGCCACTTAACAGAAAAGAGAGAAAAGATTATGTGGCAATCCCATCTTTCTTTTTCACAAGAAAGGACAGGAGAAAAATGCTGAGTTCTTTTCTCCCTGTAATTATTCATCTTTGCATCTGGCTTCTGTTTGCTGCAGTAGACTCTTTGTTTTATTGGTTAATTATTTCTGTGAACAAATATCTCCAAGAAGTACCAAACCTAGACATTCAACTCAGCCTCTTTCAGAATGTAAGTACTTATCAGTATCATATATTTCTTGGTTTAGTGTTGAAAAATATCCCTTTATCTTCAGCAGCTGCAAGAGCAGACATATAGCCAGTGAGCCATAAATTCTTTCCTGGAATATCATTCATTTCAAAAAGGGCCATTGCCTCTGCAGATACATATGTTGGATGGAGCCAGACAATTCTTTCCAGAGCATTGTCATATTTCTAGAGAATGGTAAATTTGAGAAGGACTTTCATTCTTCCATATATATATATGAAGAAAACCAGAAGCTTAAAATTGGAAACTCACAAACCTGACATTTGTGAAGCACTACTTTTAGAGCCAAAAGTCACTGTGACGCTGACATAAGAGATGCCTACCTTTCTTCAACTGAGTATTGTGAGGAGTTCATCCATTGTATACATGGGTGCATACAGACAAAATAATAGCTTGTTGCCAAATCTCCAGGTTCCTCTAGCAGAAGCAGCAGCATAGAGAGCCATAGTGTGACTAGGTTGGAAGGTAAGTCTGGAGGCCATCAAGACCAATCTCATGCTCAAAACAAGGACAACTGGTTAAAGCATGGTGGTAGTAACACCAAGGTTGTGGGGTTGATGGGCCATTCACTTAACAATTGGATTTTATGATTCTTGTGTGTCCCTTCCAACTCAGAATATTCTGTGATTCTGTGGCAAACTTCTATGACAGATCAAATTGCTCAGTCTTGTCTGAATATTCTTAAAGGTAGAGATTTCACCACTGCAGTTATTGTTGCAGTTTAGTGCAAAGTGAAGATGCCCAGTTTGATAGCTCAAGAATTATTCATCCTAACTAAATCAAGCAAGAACAGCAGGAGGCCATCATGGATGAGCAAGGAGCTCCTGAAAAAAGCATAAACTAGGTGAAAGAAGGGCCAGCGGTCCCAGGAGGAGTGTAAATATACTGTCTGAATGTATAGGGATGGGGGCAGGAAAGCCAAAGTCCACCTGCAGCTGAATCAGGTAAGACAGGTGGAAGGCAGCACAAAGGGCTTCTACAGATCCATAAGCAGGCAAAAAAAAAGAAAAAAAAAAAGAAAAAAAAAAAGTAGGTCCACTGTGAAGAGCAGGAGGGATCCTGGTAGCAACAAAGGACACTGAAAGCCCAGGGTACTGAATCGCATCCTCAGTTGTGCCTTCACTAGGAACACCAGGCATCAGGAATCCCAGGCCTTTGAGACAAGGTTAGGGCATGTTTAACCAGATGTGCAACCATGGGGCCTGGTGGGAGGCACACATGGGTGCTGAAGGTGCTGGCTGATGTCATCATGAGGCCATTTTTGGTTGTCTTTGAAATGTCATGGGGCCTGGGAGACATCCCTGGAGAGTGAAGAAAGCAGATGCTACTCCCATCTTCAAGAACGGGAAGGAGGACGATCCAGAGAACTACAGTCTTGTCATCCTCACCTTTATACCTGGGAAAGTGACAGAGGATATAATCAGGAAATCTATTAGGAGTATTAAGCTTGGATTTATAAAGGCTAAATCATGCCTGACCGATCAATGTCTTCTTATGATAGAAACACTGGTTTGCTGGATGAAGGGAGAATAGTGGATGTTGATTATGCATTTATTAGGGCTTCCACTGCTGGAACACTGGAATACAACATCTTTATTGACAATCTGATGAAATGTAGGCTACTTAAATGGAGAGTGATGTGAAATGAAAATTGACTGAATTCTTGGATTCAAAAAGTTCTGTCTTGTGGTACAAAGCCATTTCTGATGCCCCCAGGAGAAGACACTGGAATCTATACTATTCAACCTCTTCCTTAATGGCCTGCAAAGACAAACAGATTGTAGCCACACAAGCCTGCAGACAATATAGAACTGAGAAGAGTGTCTGAAACACTAGTGGATTGTGCTGTCATTCAGAAGGACTTGAGAAGGCTAGAGAATTGGGCTGAGAGGAACCTCACAATGTCCAGCAAAGGAACATGGCATGTCTTTCAGTCATTGAAGGGAAGTAACTCCATGCAGTTACTGCCAGTATAGTCCCAGCAGCGTGGCAAATTCCCCCCTGTCATTGAGCGTTTCAGTCCACAAGCAGTGAAGGACATCAGCTCTTCTCAGCAAAAGCACCTACAGGAGGAGGACAGGCAGCCTCATTCGTGTGACAGCCTTTGGTCAGAGCACTGCCCGGGCTGGTGCCTGGATGCAAAGAGGGGACATGGCTTAGTTCCATGTGGGCATGGCTGGGTTGCTGTTCTACACCACCCACAACATCACAGAGGGTGTGGTTTCAGGGGGAACAGAGGGTGTGTGACATTTTTGCCTCCCTCTCAGGGAAGGCTGTCAAGATCAGCCCTGCCCCTGCCTACCATCTTGTTTTTGTCCTGGGGGCCAGGTGGATGTGACCTGTAGGGAGTGTCCACCACATTGTCTTTTTCCCAGCGCCATGTGGAACTAAGTCGAGGTAGTGAATACCTTTTGTGGGTAAACCACCTTCTCTTTTTATATACTTTTGTTATTGCTGGTGTTACAGTGCATCTCTTATTCCATTGCTTGTTGCTGTCAGTAAATTGTTATCTCAACCCATACTCTCCGCCTTTGTCCCTCTCTTACCGGAAGGGGAGTGGCTTATTTGGGGTTTAAATTTTGGCTGATGTTAAACCACCATGGTGTGGAAGCACTGCTGATCATCTGCTGAGACAAAACCAAAGAGACAGACACTTAGCTCTACAGTTTTACTATCAATGAAAGACCCTCCAACAGGGTCCCTCCCTGCTCAGGGATCTAAGCAGAGTCATAGCAGTGGAAAAATATTAAACCATTATAACCTAAATATTTCCCTATCAGAACTATTAAGAAGGTAAGTTCTTAACAGTCCAAAATGATGGACACTGTCCTAAGAGAAATTGTGAAAAGACAGTCCAAAACATTTATAAATAACCAATAAATATATTGTTTTGAGCATATGATATATAGTCACTGGATGGCCTAGGTGATTTGTAAATCTGAATGTCCAGGGGAAAAATATTAAGAAAGGAGGGAATAAGTACTATAACCAATGCCTTTTTCTCCCATTTTCTTGTGCAGAAGAATGAGAACAGCTATATCATTTTTATGAAAGAGCATATTGCAAAGACTGATTCTTTCAAGATCCCTTTGTTTAAGCACAACTGCATCCCTCATCCAGAGCTTGCTCTCTCCACGACATGGATCCAGCTTGGAGTCATTGTCTTCTTTTTAATAATTTTTGGGTTATTCTCTGGCCTCCTGACCCAATTTAAAATACTCGTGTCAACTTCCTTTTATCCTGACACTGAGATGAGACGGATACATTACTTGCATGCAAAATTACTCAAAAAAAGAGCAAAGCTACGAGAGAAAACTGGGAAGAGCATGTTTGCAAGAACGGTAAGCCATCAGCTCTGGGGGAAAATAAATCTTCTCATAGGGTGGTAGCCTGACCCAGGAAACACTTAAACACTTGTTAACTTCAATTATGTGCTAATAGACTTTCCTCAGTGCTCAGGAGTCAGAGACAAGTTGCCTAATGGTAAGATTAGATCACTTAATTGTTTTGTTCTGTACTTCAACACACATGCCTCAGACATGACATCGGTATGCTCAAATGACTATGTGCTGGCAAGAAAATACTTCTCAGATTCAGAGTTCTCCAGAGAAGAAACTTTGTTTTCATGAACATATGAAAAGCACTAAGAGTATTCCTGCAATCTAGACAGCAAGTGCTAGGCAGTAGGAGCAGCCTCTAAATGTTGAGAAAGATGATCAGGTATTGCTTAGCAAAATGCAAGGTGATATATTTCTGTTTTAAAACAGAGTGTGACTGCAAATACCATTAGGAAACAAAACTTTTGGCTTGCAAAAACATTTGTCCTGTACATATAGGTATATATACACTAATGGAAATAACTAACACACATGTACATATCTATGGCAAGTCCAAACAGATAGCTGCAGACAAACACTTTAAGTTTGGATTTTTTACAGCCTTTGATACTGACTGTACAGGCTGTTAGTGTCTGGGTGATCTTAACTCAGTAATGCTATAATATAGATCATATTTCTGTCTTTACAGGTAAACTTTTGGTTTCCAATACTCAAGGCAAGGGAGGCAGTGAGGAAGAAAGAAAGGAGTGTAGCAGAATGACAGCATGATATGGAAAAGACCAAGTGAATCTTTGGGTATGGCTGAGATGCTTAAGCTCCACTGGTGTTTCTCACCATCTTTCCTATGGAATGATGTAAATTTTTAAATGTAAAAATATCAAACTCAAAGGCTGAGCAGCAGTGTTTTGGAAAAGATGCCACTGTGGATAGTGCAGAGTTCACCATAGATTGCTCCGGATTGTATTAATACTTGTTTTTCAATTTGGGGTCTGCATTATGTGGTACTTGAGAAAATCACAGATGATCTGTTCTTCTGTCTAAAAGCAATAAAACAGTTTGGAGCTTTTAGCAGGAACCTCTTTGGGTTGAGAGGATGTAATTGTGGCAGCAGGTTTGTTTCATGTTTGACAGACACCGAAGATAGAAGACACAGCAGAGGCTGTCCATTGCCTCTGGGATGGCCAAGAACTGGGATTTAGATGTTTCTAGACATTTTTATATATTTCTCAAGCCTCAACTGCCCCAAACCCTTCAGCCTGGATCTTTGCCATCCCTAGCTCCTTGTCTCCTGCCTAGTGTCCCACCCAGAATTCCTTCCTTGGTCCCAGTCTCCCACTTCCACATATCCATAGATTGTACCACTAGAGCAGATTGCACCATGCTTTTGATAGTCATGAGGGAGGTCATACAACATAGAAGTGAGAATGCTCATGAGAGCTAGAATAGAGAGGAATCAGGTGCTGTGGCTGCAAACAAGGCCTCTTTAAAGGATGGGGCAGCTAGGTAGAGATGAACAACGTTTCAAATCTTGCAGACTGAGGAAGCTTGCAGAAGAGACAAAAATATTATGTTGCATAAGCACCACTGCATTCAGTGAAATACAATTGAGCCAATACTGAAGTGCTTCACCTATTCAACCAGCATTGGTGATGTGACCTTCATATGACATAAGAACAAATGCAAAAAGCCTAAAGACATAGGAATGACTGATGTAGCTCTAGAGATTTAATGCAGAGCTAAAAAATCTACCCAACAGGCTGTATATTCCTGATGTTCAGTCACAGCCAGCTTCTTTTTTTAGGCTGGATAATAGGAAATTCTACTCTCTTCCTCCATAATACATGCATGGTTTCAGGACAGCCATTGATCAATGTCTCTGTTATCTGAATGAATAAAGACTTAGAACTCTTTGGTAGCAAGTGTCAGAAGTTATTTTCCACCTAAACCACTGAAAAACACAGAGACTGTTTTTCTTTAGGCCTTCCAAAGTCTCACTTCTCCATGGATGCAGGTGTTTCAGGTTGCTGGTGTGACAACAATTTGTCTCTGGAAAATGGTGCTGGATTAAAGCCATGCATCATTGAGGATTGCACTGAATGTCTCTGAGAGGTCTGACTATGTCCTTTTTTGCTAAAGTGGGACAGCCCTGAATAGTAGCAGAATGTCAGCTTGTATTTTAGGTGCTGCTGTCAAGCACCACCAACAAGAAGCATTCTGGCGAGAGAGAAGCAATTAGAAGGTTGCTCTAAATTTGGATTCACAGAACAGAATAGCTATACAGGTACTATGGATAAGAGGATACACTCCTGTTATCATTGTAGATGAAAAGGGAAGAGTTAAATGTCAATAGGAGCTGAGCATTTTTGGCAGTGGTCTGACAAATTAATTGGTGGGAAGAATTGGATGTGCTCCTTTCAGTCGTAAGGAAAAGCTGGGGAGAACAATTACGGGGGCAAGTCTAAGTGACAGCACTACTACAAAACACCACCACCTGCTTCACTTGCCATCAGGAGGAAAACTCTAGTTTGGAGTTTCTTGCCTTTCCTGTTTGATGGTATTGCCACTCAGAATACCTTTTCGCTCTGTTTCTCTGCAAGTAGCAAGCAAAGGCTTTGCAGCACATGGGAATGGTTCATCAAATTGACTCAGATGTGGGTTAGTCATTGGGAGAGATGCCTAAATCTGTTAGGACTTTGAGTTCTGGAGTATGCTCTCAGGACAATGCCATGGCTGCACTTTTCATTTACTTAAGGAAATTCAGCCAATGTTGTACCTGAATGCTGATGCTCCAACCATTACCTGTCAGGGAATTTAACTAAGTATTGTTTAGTTTAACCTTCAAACTGATAAAAGACAATCCTTCTTGGGTAACTAATTGTAATTCTGCAATTCTGTAATTCTGTAATTCAGTTCTGGTAAATATTTTACCAAGATGCTTGACCCCACCACCAGTGACAGAAACATGGAAAAACCCAAGGTATTTTTTGTCTTGGTCTTAACAGGCAAGACTGATCTTTAGCCATACCAGACCTCTCAGATGTGAAGCAAAGGCCTGAGCAAGGAAGAGTTTCCCCATGTGCTTAGAGAGCACTCAAACACACAGGCCATACTTAAGTCCATAAGACATGACAGGAAGTATCCATGGGTGTTGAGGGTGCTGTTGATGCCACTGAAAGAAAAGTCTTGATTTTCTGTAAAAGGTCATGGTGATCGGGGGGATTACTGAGGACTGGAAGAAAGCACGTGTCACTCCCATCTTCAAGCAGAGAAAGAAGGAAAATCGGAGAAACTACAGATTTATCAGACTCAGTCTGTGGGAAGGTGATGGAACAATTTCCCCGGTAGGTGCTTCAAACCAGGAAGTTGTCTGGTATATCACTGAAACACAAAAAAACTTTTTAACTGTGAGGGTGGTTAAACACTGGAATAGGATGCTGAGAGAAGTTATGGAATCTCCATCCTTGGAGATACACAAAACTCACAGACATGTCTCTGAGCAACTCAGAGAAGCAGGGCTGGAGCAGATATCTATAGGCCTGACAGCCTCAGCCATTCTGTGATTATTGACTTTAGCACAGAACATGGCAGGAAAAATATTAGACATGCACAGCAAAAGTTTGTTTTAATTTGTGAATATGCTGTTCCAGCACCAGGGTGCCACCTGACAAGATACACTCAAACAAGGGTCACATACTTGAGTGGACCAATGCACACTTTGTTTCTGTGACCATACACGTGCACACCTGTATGTGAAGGTCAGCTGAATGGCAGGCAAATTACATAAGTTTGCTCTCCCCCATCTCCCTAAACCTTCATTAGCAGGGAAAATGGCACATTCTGCACCTTGTTTTAATATAATTTAAAAAAAAAATTCTAAATCAAGTCCACCTTTATGCCTCAAAGGCATTGAGTTTTGTCTCAGTGGTAGGACAGTTCTTGCCCTGACCTATTGTACTAGACCCATTCCTTCAGCTGTCCAGAGTCTCTCCTTATCTGTACAGATGAAAAGGCAGGTCTGTTGCTCCCCTGAAATTACACAGAGACATACTTCTCATTCTCTCCAGACCTTATTTTCCTTTTGTTTTCTTCCATTTGTTTCTGTCCTACGAGCAGGGGAAGTCTGGGGGTTTGTTTATGTTCAGCTGTCTCCTCTGCAAGTTGTTCAGCTATTTCCTTGGACTGTCTGTTTACCATAACCCTCAACCACAGGATTCTGTTGTTCTTTTTTCTTAAAAAAAAAAAGGTCTACAAGTTACAATAGAGAAACAGCATTCCACCCACAATTAGTTCTGTTCCTCTTCTTGCCTACCCTCTCCTTAGATTTCCTACATTTAGTTTTGGCTCTTCTCTGTCATTCATAGTCTTCTTTCCTCTTTTAGTATGTTTTCTTCATCTCCAACAGATCATTCTTTCTCATACACAAAAGCATGCAATGCTTTTATCTCTGCTGAGCACAAGGGAATTATAGCTGCAGTTGAAATTAAGGATTTTATGCATTTGTTGGTGTAATAGAAGTTTTTAATATCTTTCATGTTACTGCACTTTGTCTCTAGATGACTCTCTAGGGCTTGTCAGAAATGCATTTAGCACTGAGAACAAGAGTCTGAGAAGTCTGGATTTGGCTTTTGACTCGTTCATCCCTGTCCTCTCAGCTCACAGCAGAACTCAACTTCCTTTTTAAATGTCCTTCACTAGTGTAGAAGCTGTTTGATTTACTGTGAAAAAGCCTCCAATTGGATCAAATCTGGTTTGTAAAATTAATGAAAGGCTGACCTGATTGTCTTGTGAAGGTAATTCAGAGAGACATGCTAGTGCTCCTGACCCTCCTGGAGTGGAATACAAACAAGGACATTTCCTTTCTGCAACTGTGTTTATAGAACTCTTCTTATCACCACCCCATACCCCAAAACCTGTCTGGCTTCTAAAGCCAAGCCAAGCTAAAGGCTTCTTTTCCTCTGTGCTAGTTGTGTCACAGCATTCCATATGAGCAGCTGGGTGTGCAAAGTCAGAGGATGCTGGGTTTGCAACTGCTTTCACCGTGACCCCTGCTCTGTCAATATTTTCACTTTGACTCACTGTTTTCATCGCAGTTTAAATAGCCCAGAGATACAATTAAAAAAGAAATGAATAATCAAAGTCTTTCCTTTAATTCTGTTTTACATTGCAAAAATGGAAAGTAAGGATCAAAGGATCACTCTCTGCTGCTGATGAAATAAAGCCTGAAAACAGGGATGCTATTGTCGACTTTAGACACAAATTTCAAAACGTGAGCATGCTTCACGGATTCTGCTGTGCATGAGCACTTTCCTCCTCGTTTCTCTGCTGATACATCATACCTGCCCTGCCCTCCAGTGGCCCAGCACAGCCACATGGCCCAGAATTGCTGCTCAGCAGAGATCATCCCTGGTGCTTCAGGCTGAAGAGAGAGGCACTGAAGGGTTGGGTGTTTGCACTGCAGCTGTGAGTTTCACAGGGGCTGAACTGAGTGCCAGCAGGCGAGCAATAAACACATACTGTGTGTATGAGGCTTTCTCTGGCAAAGGATCGGGTGAAAGCAGTATTATGTATGCCGGGATCAAATCTCCCAGATTGCTTTTCTGCTCCTGCCTCTGGAATCCACATTGCCAGGGGGAATGGAATACTAAAGGTCCCAAACTTCTGCCTGGGTGCAGAGATTGATGAAAATATGGTTAACAGAGGTTTTTCCTTACTTTAAGAATGTGTTTGAATCTTCAACCTTTCCATACAAGAAAGAGGAGGAAACCAGTAGAATCCCAAAGAGAAGTGCTAAGCAAGGAAAGGATGTTCTGTGTTTTAGCCTTGACAAAACAGATCCTTTGCTCCTCTGCACGGACATTGCTTCAGAGGAAGAGGATTTTATTGCAGCAGTGTCACCTCTCAAAGCAATGAGTGACCAATGGACTAAAGGAAGAGTCAAATAAAGCAAACGTTTTCCTCAGTAGATGCTGGAGAAGCCTGAGGATTATGGCTAATGAGATAGGATTCAAACATCTGGGAAAGCAATTATTATCTTACTTCCCTGTGAAAGGCTCAAGACAACTGTGTGGGCTGCAGAAGCCATCTCTAAACCACCTTTCCAACCTGGTGCTACACCAGCCTGGTGGCATCATTGTGTTTTAGCACAATTATAGCACAGACCCAGCAAGAACTTTGGAATGTAATGAGCAAATGATAGCTCAGGGATGAGATTGTAGACTAAATTCTGGAGCCTTGTCAGGGTCTAGAGACTGAGGTACAACTGAGAGACCAGTCCGTGCTCATTCCAGTGCTCCAGTTCAGGACCTGTGCTGACAGAATCGTAATCCCATTGCATGCCAAACTACACGCCAACTAAAAATTCCGTCGCTACTGGTTTTGGCTCTGCTGTCACTTATTACTGGTGTTTTGGAATAGAGACCTGGGCACCTAGGGATGTAATCCCAAAATTACATTCCTATGAAGAGCTCACCACCATAGCATAGCCCATGTAAGTGGAAAAAGAACAAGGATGACAGAGATTTGCAGTCTCAACTTTAGTAGGAGTACCTGAATGGCACAGTTGAAATACTTTTGATGTCACACAGTTCCTCAGGGGCTATTACTTGCCACCTAGTGGCTTGAAGCAGGATTCAGGTACTAGGGAAAGCATGTGTCGTGGCAAAACAAATATTCATAAATATCATAAATCTGACAGACTCAATAACTTGTTGCTCTCAAGGATGTAAAAATACAGCAGATGATTTGGTGTAAATCTCAGTTCACAATATGCAGGTAATTTCTTTCATGACATCTGCACAATAGTTAAGACTCACTGGAATTAAAAAGTGGATATTTCTTAAGAAAAAAGCCGAAGTATAACCCCTATAGGAAGAACAGCCCATGATACAGAGCAGTAAGTAGCGATATAGGGATCAGGAATTCTTTGCTAATTAGGCAGGAGGAAGCTCAGTCATTTCTAATCTCATAAAAATCAGATGGAAACCTAAAAGGTGATACATTTTTCCAGAGATAATACATGTTCATAGTTTGTAGATTTCAGTTTACAAAATGGGTATTTATATAGCTGATAAAACCACTTGCTGCTAGTACACTATGAAAACACCTGTTTTAAAAAAAATCACTCACTTTGTTTCTTCAGGCTTTTTTGATGTGCAGTCTTTTGATCACTTTGATCTCAGTAGGTATCCCAAGAGTGCAAAGGACATTTGAAAGGCCTGGGCATGTCCACAGCATCAAAAGGACTGGCAGCCTTTACTCCAGGGTTTCAGTGTCATAACTAAGAACTACTGTCATAACTGATTCCTTTTAGGCTTGAGCGACTCACTTTAGTGAACACTGGATGTTAAACATAAGGCAACTACATATGTTCAATCTCCTGAGTAATTTTAGGTCCTTGAGCATCCACAGTTCTCACAACTGTAAACTTATACTAATTATATTTACTTGTCTCACAGGTTTATCATCAACTGCAAAGTTCTAATAATTGTTAAAACCTGAAGTCTCAGGTGAAAGACCACACAAATGTGAGTTATTGTTAAGGGTAGAAATGGATCCTTTCTCCTCCCTGCTTTTTTCCTTACTTTTACTGAATTGCTGTTCTTCCAAGGTAGCAAAAGATTAATTAGAAAGAATGGATTCATAGTTGATCTGCCCTATTGATGAGACAAAACATATGAAAAGACAGGCATCCATCATACAAGAAAATTCCAGTTCTGAGATGCAAAAATGAGCTAGGGGGAAGGCAGCTTCAGAGTAGAAATCTGTGCCATAGTTACACACAGTGTATACTCTTGGTAGCCAGTGGAGACAAACCTGCATTGTGAGAAAACTGCCCACCTCATCTCAAAGGAGAGCAACTCCAGGGAGATTCACCTAACCTGGGAGAGATCTTCATGCAGAGACAAATAAATCTGTAGAAGCACCTCTTTCTCTGTTGATTGCAAAGGGAGACTGGACAATGAGCTGAGATGCAGAGCATGAGAGTACAGAAATCTGTACTGAACAGTGAACTTGATTTCCTTGTAATAGTCATTGTAATAGTGCTGGATTGTTGGTTCTGCTGTTCTAGCACCCCAAAGACAATTTGAGAAATGGGAACTGGTGCTAGATCTTCTTGACCATACCCATGACTATCCTCCATCATCTTACAAAGAAAACTCTCCTTTGCTCTTTAGAGATGCAAGAACTACTGACCTAATTGGAGTTTGTTTTTCACACAAGCTCATACATCACTGCATGCCGATGAATATAGCAGGACCTACAAAATCTGCTTTCCAATGTCAAAAATAATAGTAATTATCATATGTTTAATGAGTATATCTTAAAATATGCGGCATTTTCTGTGCCTGTTTGGCTTGTGGGTTGCAAAGAAGTACAGGCTACACTGTTTCTATGCATAGGGTAATCAATTCACTGTACAGGTGATTTTGTGTTGGCCTCATTTCTCTCTGTGCTGTTTTTAGCTGGGGTGTAGTTAATTTTCTTCATGGTGGCTAACGTGGGGTTGTGTTTTGGATTTGTGCTGGAAACAGTGTTGGTAATTCAAGCATATTTTCATTATCAATGAGCAGTGCTAACACAGCATCAAGGTCTTTTCTGCTTCTCACCCCATCCCATCAGCATGAGGACTGCGAGTGCACAAGGAGATGGGATGGGACACAGCCAGGACAGCTGACCTCAACAGACCCCAGGAATGCCCTAGACCATATGGCATCATGCTCAGCATGTAAAACTGAGGGAAGAAGCAGGGGGACATTCCGAGTGCTTTCCTGGGGATGTCTGAACACCTGCCTGACGATGGGGAGTGAATTCCTTCTTTTGCTTTGCTTCAGTGCACAGCTTTTGCTTTACTTATTAAACCCTCTTTATACCAACCTGAGAGTTTTCTAATGTTTATTCTTCTGATTCTCTTCCCCACCTAACTGGTATATCTGTGTGGTACTTAGCTGCCAGCTGGGATTAATCCATGACACTCTCTTAAATTTTTCCCAATTTAAGCTGCTTAGAAAGAAGAGTTATTACATACAAAAGTGCAACTTTAAACAATATTCAAGTTCTCCAAGGCAAATTTGTCTAGATGTGTGGTGGTTTTGATTGGCTTAAAACATCAGTAAAGTATTTTTAACATCTAGGAGAAATTTGGACCTCTGAAGCTGTTGTGGTAGGCTTGGGGAAGTGTCTGAGGGGTGGGGTGTGGCACAAAGATGGCTCCTGTGTGTCCTGAGTGTAAGTTCTGGAATTTTTTACATCAAGTCCAGCAGAGCCAATCTCTGATGGCTCTGAAGGTGATGAACATGCTGCCGGCCAAGTTTGGGCCAATTGGAGGTGCTAGTTATGCCTCTGTGAAAACATATTTAAGAAGAAATCAAAACAAAGCAAGCACACACTTCTTTCACTTCTTTGTAGTTAGAGGAGGAGGAGGTAAAGGTAAAAATATGTGAAGGGAGAACAGCATGGAGACGTCAAGGTCAGTGAAGAAGGTGGGGGAAGAGGTGCTCCAGGCACCGAGCTGAAAACCCTCTGCTAGCCACAGTGAAGGCCATGGGGGGAGCAGGAGGTCCCCCTGCAGCCCATGGAGTCCACAAGAGTGCAGAAATTCACCCACAGCCCATGCCAGAGGAGCAGGTAGATGCCTGGAAAAGACTGTGAACGAGTAGAAATCTCATCTAAGAGTTAAAACTGCAAAGGCCTTGCAAGGGAGAGAAAGGCCTTGCTCCTAGCGTAGAAGCAGCCTGGCCTCAGCTTGGGAGAGTCTGCACTTTATGGACAAAAACTCACATTGCAGCAGAATTTGGGTGGGATGTTGCTCATAAGATTAGACCCACGCCAAAGAAGTTCCCAGAGGACTGTCTCTCCTGGGAAGGACCCCGTGGCTAAGTAGAGAACCCCTCTCCCTGACTGAACTGACCAGAAAACCCTCTCACCCTGCCCCCTATCTGTGTTGCTAGTTTGGAAAGAGGGAAGGGAGAGGGAGGGTGAGTGCAGAGACTGCTTCTTAAGAGGGAGGGGGTGAGAGCAGGAGAACTGTCTGGAGAGAGAGAGAGATAAGTAGAGACAAAGAGTATTTGTAGTGGAAAAATTGTAGTGATGAATAAATTTAAAAACCTGTTCTGTAGACTGTGAGAATGCCCCACACCCTGCCTCCTACCCGGGCTTGTCAGTTATAAAAGAAGAAAGGGGGTGAATACTATAGGTTCGTAAGAGGGAGGGGGTGAGTAAACAAAATAATGTATGAAAAGTTTATTTTTTGCCTTGCATTTATCCTCCAACTCTCTTAGGTAATTAAATCACTTTTTTTGCAACTTTAAGCTTAGAGCCTGGTTGCCCTCTTTTTGTGCGCCCTCCTAGCAATGTCCTATCTCAAACCTTGACAACATGGTAGCAGAATCATGCTTCTAAAAGTACAACAACCTCTCAAAAGGGAAATCAGATAAATTGAGGGGAAAAAAAGGTTTTAATTAGGAATCCTGTCCTACAAAAAAAAGTATTAGTTACATTGGGAAAAACCTCACATTTTCAGTTAAAAAGGTTTTCTGACATTAACAAATTATGGTTTTGCTCTGGTGATCTCACTTCATAAGCCTTCAGGTGATGGATGTGTGTCTCTCCATGACGCCAGAATACAAACTGGTACTATAAGTGAGTTCATGAGTATGGTTAGCATAGGTTTGCCTAGGGTTCAACAAAGGAAATACTTGAACCCACCGAAAAATGACTCATGGTGCAGTGGGCAGGGACAAAATATATAAAGTTCTTTAAAGACAGCAGCATGGAGATGTGGTAGCAACTCCAAAATAGTGAGTCTTCTCATAAATCAGCATATTTCTGTACTGACCCCTTCCACATAGGGAAAATTAAAAAGTAAAATTCAGCATCTGCTATCAGAATTCTCTGCATTGCCAAGCACAACAGAGATCTTCCTAACACAGGAAATTAGAGAATTAGGATTCATCTCCTGAGACGCAACAGAGCAGGAGTTTAAAAAATGTTCTTAAACACCATTGCACATTGCTTTTACTTTATTGAGTAGCTGATGCCTTCCAAAGATAAACATTAAGAAATACCATCCCAAAACTTAGATACTTTTAAGAATGTACAGAACTGTTACCACATTATAATTGTAGTTATTTTTTTATTATTACTCCATTTTCTAAAAAGAATTTTCCAGTTCTTATAAAAAAAGTCCTTTCAAAGAGAATTTTCAATGACAATTTTATGTAGGAAACCAAGTACAATGCTTATTGGTTACTGTTGCTTCACATTGGCTCTTGAGAAGTTGATTGTGGATTGATTGTTGGACCCAGAAGGCACTGCTGGTGGGGACACCAAGGTCATTTTCATTTGCTTTTATCTACAGAGAAGAAAAAGACAATATGCTATAATGTTTCAAAAGAAAATCTCTTCTCTGCAATTTGTCACTCAGAGGTAATAATGGAGAAAGAGTGCTAGGAGCTAGAAAGAATGATTATTGCTCCCCCACTCTATTGAAGCTTTAGCCTTAAGTCCTCTCTATTAGAAAAGCTTTTTCCCTTATGACAGAGAAAAACAAATAGGATACTGCACTCTGTTGCTGCTACTGATGCCCAGGATGAGGTTCACTGTAAGGTAGCTTTAAAGGAATGATACCATGAAATGTGGAAAACCTCATTTCACCCTTCTACCGTTACAGGTTTGTTCCTGTCCCATATTAATTAGCTCTAAGAACAGACTCATTTCATGTGGGGTGCAAACTGGGCCTTTCTGTTCATCTATTAGGAAATAATTTTTCAAACTACTGATCTCATTGTTGGTACCCATATGAACTCAAAACTGCAGCCTGGATTTTGTCATGTTTACTGTCACTCACTGTTCCCCTGACCCATATTAATTAACTCCCTTACTGTAGCAGACAATACTTCAGCTGCCGTTGGCACCCAGCAGCATCATGGCTCAACTGTGCTTGCTGAAGGTCTCATCTAGTTCTCACCTTTTCCTGAAGCATTTCTTCTGCTTGTTAAACAATTAGAGTGAGGTGCTGTCACTAGTCCTTGTCCCCAGCTGTCTCACCTACCCATCTGCTGCACTGCATTGATCTTTGCTAGGTTCTTCTAAGAGACACACCAGCTCACCACGGCAATGGAAATCTAACCCAGAAAACAGAGCTAATTGATTTCTGCTGGTTTAGCAAGGAAAGCAGCTCACAGAAGAAAGATCTGCCGGGCACCAGGGCATATACAAGGACTGTCAATGACCAAGTTACACACTGTGAACACTGGAGAGGAGGGAAGGGGAGATACTGGGTGTTGTTCCTCTGTTAGCAGCAGTGAGCTCACACTAATTCAAACACTGCTGGCACTGACTGCAGCGCTGCTATTCATGGAATCGCAGAATGGTTTGGGTTGGAAGCAACTTTAAAGATCATCTTGTTCCAACCTCTTTGCCGTGGCAGGGATACTTTCCACTGGACCAGGTTGCTCAGATTCCTATTCAACTTAGTTTTGAGCACTTCCAGGAATGGGGCATCCACAACTTCTCCGGGTAACCTGTTCCTATTCCTTACCAACTTCACAGTAAGGAATTTCTTCTTAATATCTAATCTAAACCTACTCTCTCTTTCAGTGTAAAGCCATTCTACCTTGTCCTACTACGCCACGCCCTTGCAAAATAATCCCTCTCCAGCTCTCTTATAGCCTCCCTTTAGGTACTGAAAGGCTGCTCTAAGGTCTCCCTGGAGCCTTCTCTTTTCATGAAGACAGCTTTTGTTTTTGCAAAACAAATCTGTCACTTTAATCCAAACAGCACATTTGTTGAGGGGTTATTGACTGTAACACAAGGAGAGCAACAAATCTAATTTTTCACATCAAGCTGTTTTTGTTTGTGATTCTGCTTTTTTTCTGTAAATTTGCAAATCAAACATTCATGCTTTGGTTTGTACTCCTTTTGCTAACTGAACTCAGGTTTTGTATGGGCCTTCATACCCATGTCTCAGTCTAGCAGTTAAACTCCATCTGTTTCTCTCAACTGAACTTTTTAAATGAGGTTCAAATCAAAAAGAGGTTCTCCATGCCTGGGCTGCCACAGTTTTTCATTGAATTTACAGACACCAAGACAACTCTCCTTCTGAGAGGGCTTTTTTCAGACAAGCCTGTCACCAGATAGACAGCCTCCTAACTTCCATTTTCTTGAGTTTAAGAGAAGCATTAAGTAAAGTAGTTTCCACAAACCAAAAGAGATTGTTACCTGCATCAGCCAGAACTGGGCAATGAGCCAGTTATTTTCGCGTGACAGATGTTCCTGAGACCATGCCTGTGTATGGTGCTCTCTTGACAGGAACAGGTTGACATACCTGCAATAAAATATTTGAAAACTTTCAATATTTTGTCTTTTATTGCAATTGCTAATTGGACAAAATTGAAATAGAAGCCCTATGATAACCCATCTTCCTATGTAATGCAGCCCAGTACTTTCATCTAACTTCGGTCTGGAAAATATCCCTTGCACTGGGATTAAACTGTTCAGTTCTCAGCTTTCATCAGGAGCTCAGTGGCTAAATCTCTTCAACACTGTAACAACCAATTCTAGATCCATTTCTTAAAGAAGTAACTTAATATGTTCCACTTCATTTTATGGATTCTTCTATTTGTTAGAGTATTCGCATTTTCCAGTGATGTTTTTAATACATCAGGTAAGAGAGGTTAATAAATATCAATGAAACAAAGCAGATTCTGCCTTGTGTGGATATCTATCACCCACTATTTCAGCTGCTGGCTACAGGAGGCTGAGCTAGTTGAAAAATCACTGCTGAGGACATGCTGCAATTGATATTTAGATTAAGGGAAAATTCTCTCTAGCTTTGATGGGAAATGGAAACCCCTACATTCATGGAAGTCTTTCAGAATTGTGTATTTATCAAATTTCTTATAAATTTTAGTTCAGTTTAATTTTAATACTGTATAATGGGTATGAACTTGCAGGCAGCTCACTGCCTCCTGTGAAATTGTGGTCTTTGGAGGAGAGAGTCATTCAGCCACTTTTACATGCCCTTCTCAGTCCATCAAGACAACAGCAGAAAGAAATATAAGGAATTACCTTGGGAGGATTTCACTGGGCTATACTTCACATGTATGCTAGACTGATTCAAGTTTTTGATCCTGCAGTGAATCTCACTAATTCAGGTGGTGATTTTAAAGTGTACTTACTCTGTGTGCTTTTGAAAATCCTATTCATAGTATGCAAAAGCACCATGAATGCTTGCACAGTAAATAGGCACTGAAAATTCAATCTTTATGTATTTGAACTATTTCACTTTAAAAAATAGAAGAGAACAAAATCTTGAACAGAGAAACCTTGTTTGGCCCAGCAGTGCCCTTTGCACATGTTCAGCTTTTAACATATTCTTGCTGGAACACAGCAAAATGTTCAACACTCTACAGGGTTTAGCTCAAAATATCTGATCCATGAAAGAGTTACAAAATTTTTAATTTCTTCCTTGGTGCAAGATTTCTTCCTGCATATGAGGTTTAGGCTTTCTGATTTTCAGTAAAATCAGTGATGAAATGTAGCAGTTAGATTACTCAGAAGCAAAACTTTGTCCACTTTTATTGCAAGTAGGACACATTTATTTTTAAAAGTATTGAGGCTTAGTTCAGGAGCTGTACAGACTACTGCAAGAGCAGGAACTAGTCTATGATATTTTTCTGTAAGATAAAGAGCAATAAAAATTGAGTCCTTCATTTCCTTTCCTCCCACCTTGGCATATTTTGATTAGTAAGGAAAATTACCATTGAATCCCCAAACTTCTCTTCCCAAGAGCTAGTTATCCTCATGTTGTACAAGGCATTTCAGAGATTTATTAGTTTAATTAACCTGTTCCCGCTGCCTGACTCGTTTGTAGACGTAAGGAGAGAATGGTGGACGGAAGACATATCTGCCTTCTCCTGCTGTGACATTGAAAACTCCACCTTCATAAACCACTTTGCCTCTTGAAACTGTCACAACTGGAACTCCATGGCAGATCATTCCTTCAAATATATTGAAGTTATTTGCCTGGTGATGTGTCTTTGCAGATATTGTCCTGTGTTTACAAAACAACACAAAATTGCTATGATCCTTGCATTTTACTTCAGTATAAAATTTTGATAAATTGATATAGGAAGAAAATTTAGCAACATTATTTAACTACGACACTGTACAGTACATCATGGAGCAGCTGTAAAAATAGGATAGCACAATAACATTTCATTGAACAGTAATTGCATTTCAAAAGAACGAAGAGGGAGTCAAAAGGACAGAACTCAGCAGCCTTGAAATGCAAAATTTTCCACTACAAAAGAGATTAGTAGAAAAAAATCAGGTTGTAATATTTTCTTTGGATAACATGATTTCATTTTGCCTTGTCAAGCAAATACCTATGCACAATTCGATCAGAAAAAGCTCTGACCTTTTAGCTGGAATGACTTGCAATTTCAAGTTTGAAAAGCACGGCTGCAATGTTTCAAAGATTGAGTCTCACAAATAACACAAAGACCATTTCATGGGAAAGTCAAAGTCAGTAGATGGTAATGATTTTTGGTGATGCCTAGTGTGAGTTGGATTGATTCAATGACTGACAGCCCAGATAACTCAATACAGCTAAATAATAATGCCAACATCACACTTTTATGTATCTTTCCTCCAAGGGTATTAAGTAAATTATCATTCCAGACTTCAAGAGTACTCATTTGAAAGATGGTATTATTGCTTTGGGTATATATAGATCTCATTCTATATGATTTCCATTATTCCAGCCAATTTCTCCAACCCTAACTGGCTACTTTAAAGGCAGAGCCAATGCTAGAGTTGCCTTAACTATCTGGAAGTGCAGGCTGTATATACTTGTATATTTCCTTAATTGTCTATTTTCCCTACTGAGCAACTTACTATGTACTGCAACAACAGAGGGTCAAAAGATTCTGAATTTCAGTTAACTATTTTATTAACTTCCTGTATCCAATCCACAGATTTTATATATATATAATTTGGAGAGATTATATTTTTATTGTCATTCATAATTTCTGAAAAGAAGGAAACTTCATGCTTTTGGCTACCAGTCAGGCTTTTTCCACTATGGGTGCTCATGTAATCAAAAATCTATCATGCATATGTTATAATGCATATGCATGCATTCATATGATTTCAGAGACTTCATCTCTTTGCAAAGGAATTATCAGAGTCAAAAGCAATATGAAACAGTAATAGATTAAAACATTGATCTCTTTGGAAAAGAATTTTCTAAAACTTTAGTCAACATCCTTATCAAAATGAGAAAACCACAAAAAATCTGTATCTTACTTGAAGCATAGCCATTTTCAAAAGTATTAAATATTTGAGATGATTACTTATACAGAGGAAAAAAGAATTAATGGAAGGATACTAAGTTTTCCTTTAACATCATTCTGTTGAACTAAGAGAATTTAGTTCTGCTACGGGCTACATTGAAATCTTGGTGGTAACTGACATTTCAAAGGCTTGTACATATATAAATACTGTCTGTGACCAATGTGCCCATAGGAATAAATCTTCACCTTATTCAGCACACCTTGGACAGAAAACTTATGCATGCCTGCTCACTAATATCAGTATCACCTTGTAGATTCACTTGGGAAAAGTCAAACCTCTCATTTTCACTGGTCCTATTGAATACTCTCAAACAAATTTATCCATGGATGTTATAATAGCCCTATAAGGAGTTTGTGAAGATATTCCTGTAGCTTATTGCATTACCCTTATGGGTCCAATTGCTACAACAGTAAGTAAGAACAACTATAATATAATTATCTTTGGCATTCTCTGAGTACATATCCTATCCTATCTATTAGCACAATAGTTCTGGGACATGAAAAATGGAGAAGGTAATTTGAGGAAACACACAGAAAAGTAAGCAAATCCTTCATCAACATGAGAGCTGTTTAAATGTGCTAGAGCAGGACCACTAGAGGTAACCATGCCTCAGAGGTAAGTATGTCCTTCATTTAAAGATACAAAATGAATGGAAGTTGGCACATTTAGAAGAAATATCCATTTGTACAGCTAAACCTTGCAATACAACAAAACACATTTCCACAGCTGGTTTCAACAACAAACCTCTCTAGAACACATTTATAACTCTTCTGTTGAAACAAGCTGTAGATCATGCTGCCCTTTCTGAAGATTAAGTGCATTTTACCTGATGGAGATCACCAAAATTTGCCTGTGACTTAACCCCCTGACATTATCAATGTCAGGGACAGTTTCAGGTAGCAAGCAAGCAACCAAATAAAACAGAACTAGATTGTATGTTTGGGTCTGAAGCTCACAACTCAGCAACCTTACTCAACAGAGTGTTTACAGCTGCATCACCAATTTCAGTAGCAGGCAGCTTAGCAAAATTTTGATGTTTGATGTCAGCTAATAAAAAAAACAGTTGTAACCTACTAATAATCCAAGAAACCAAGACTACCACCACAGTAGAGTACAATTTAACAGCTGTTCTCAGCATCCTAAGTGATGCCTGACCTAAGAGATTACTCATCATAAGAACAGATTCTGAGCCCAGCTTTCAAAAATTTGTAATGTATTTTTAAAATAAAATTTATAAAATTCTCTAATTCTGCTTATAAATTACAGTGGCTCTTGTTTCCAACAACCCTTTGTTAAATGGAGACTGAGATCAGAACAATTACTTCAACATTTAAAAGAACTTTCTCCTCTACAAAGAGGATACTGCAAAGACATCAGGTCCTTTATTGTTGCTACTCACATCAGCATTTCCATGCAGTTCAGCTACTGTTGATATACCTGGCTTGCAAAGCAATTTGAAGCTATTAATATAAACATTGACATTCTTCTAGTACCAAAGAGTATATGCATCTGAAATTACCTTTTTTTCAACACCATGCTTCTGTCCAACTAATTTAGAGTCAAAGAGTAATTTAGTCTAAGAATAATTGACATATTTTCTCTAATTGCATGAAGATTCATTGACTAGTGGTGCTGTACTTGTTTATGCTCTATGTGAGAAAGGACTTCACAGCCACTCCTGGAGTATTGTAACTAAATAAACTGCAAACTGCAACTTGAAATTTAGAAAAGAGCAGCAGATTAGACTAATGCAGCAACACCTAGGGTGAAATTCAACACTATACAGGAAGTCAGCTCAAAAGTTAGGACCTAAAGCTTTGTTAAGCAGTTAGAGGTACTAGTTTCATCTCAACAAACATGTCAATACCTCAGTCAGAGACTGAAATGGTAAATAGTGAGTTACAGTTGGGTAGGAGGGGGGCATGGATGAAGGGAAACCATTAGATATTAAAGTGATCTTCTACCTTTTGTAATGCATAGGACATGAAGCTCCATCAGCTCTAGAACCAAAACTTTGACTACCATGAGGATTACTTCTTTAATTTTCAAGGTCACAGAAGCAAGCAAATGAAGAATTTAATTACATTCAGTGGAAATGGATACATACCTCACCCAGATTTCTTTAAAAATTTCAGATACAGGAATATGAAGGAATGCTGTAGACTACAGCCCTTAGGCAAGAATAGCTGCTCAACATCTCAGTAAAGGGAGGACACCTATTTTATAATCAATTAATTACTTAATTTAAAACATAGTAATGAAGTCCGTCATTGAAAACAACTTGTTGACAGCTGCCAAAGAAAACTAGCCTATGTAGGAGTGAGCATTTGAGCTGTAAGCAACTTCTCTCAATGCTTACAGTGCAGCATCTCAGAGCTTTTCAGAGCTGGCAGCAGGTGAGAAATGCCACTTTGTTGAGGACAGTATCAGCCTTTGCGAATTGCCTCTTCTCATCACTTGCAGATGCCTTTGAACTCTACATATTGTTAACCTGCTTTTCTAAAATCTAGAAAAAATAAATCTTTCACCTTTCTGTGCTTTCTGAGTCACCACCCATTTATAATGACAATTAAGAGTTTTATTTAAAAGAAAAGCAAAGAACAGGAAAAAGAAAAGAGAAGAGAAATATGAAAGTCTTAAAATCTGTGTAAAAATGCTAGCTATAAGCCTCTAATGTGGACTAAAAACCTCATGGCCTACTTTATATTACGGAATTGCAATACCTGCACATGCAAATATACACAGGCAACTATTCATAAAGTTGTGTTCCTAGCCTCTTAAAAAACACCTTCAAGGAATATTGCTTTTGAGTAGCCATATGAATTGAGAAGATTTGTAGATAACACCACAGATTCAAGAAGAAGCAGGAAGCTAAGATTTGGGAGCTTCAGATCAAAGTGACGTATCTGAAGGAATGGGATCTTTATTTCATGCCATCATATCTCCTAAAATTCATCATTTTAAGAGGGTAGAGAATGACAAAAAAAATTAATTTTTTTTATTATAGTAAGTAGCTCATTTGTCTACAATACTATTCAGTCTGGTCCTACCAATTGCTCCAAGCTGATACAGGTGGAAATAAACATTTGTGAAAAACTATGAGCAGGAGAGAAACAGTAATGAGAAATTAGTTTGCAGAAAAGCATACAGCAAATAGAAAACACAAATTAGTCTATTCAATGACTAGAGAAGATCTTGAAGTTTTGCAGGGGAAAAAAGTCAAAATTACGTAAGGAGAAAATAAAGGAAGATATAATTTTTTTGGTAACATTTTTGAGGTTCACTTCTCCAACGACCCAAGTTAACATTTAGAAACAGCAAGTTACTAGGGGAACGTACATCACACACTCTCAGAGAGGCTGATTTTGTTACAGTTCATGGAACCAGAGTGTCACTGAGGTTGGAAAGCATTTCTGGAGATCATCTACTCCAAGCTCTCTGTTCTGAGCAGGGTCAGCCAAAGTAGGTTTCTCAGGGCCATGTTAAATTGGGTTCTAAGTGCCTCCAAAGAGGGACATCCACAATCTCTATGGGCAACCTGTGCCAGTGTTTGATCATTGTCACAGAAAAAAAAAAAGTTATTTCCTATATTTTAATTTGTGCCTAGTGTCTCTTTCTACCCATTTTATTAATTTGAGAAAGAGCTCTTTGGCAGGATTCTAGTGAATTAGTGCACATTCATGCATGAACACGCTTTCCCTTGTGCAAAGATCATGGGGCTATTGAAAATGCCAGAAAATACTTGTCCTATGCATAGATATTTGTATGCCACATTATTTCCTTTTGTCTCATTGTGACAAGATGCAATTATCCATATACTCAGGATTCAAAATTATGCTCATTCATCAGAAGAGTAAGACAGTTGCAGGGTTATTTATTCTAATGTTCTGCTAACATCTTGGTTTCTTCCCCTCTCATGTTACTAAAAATTACAGGCAGTTACTTGAGGGTGCTTAAACATTGTAATGTCCCCACTCAAACCTCTCCGGCTGAAGACTTCACCACAAATGAGACAGACATAGGCTGCAGACCTTTGTTCTAACAAATGCAAAAGATATGGACATGACGATATCTACATGCAAGCAAAGGCATTGAGGGAACATATGCCAGCAGATGGGTGAGCTCTGACTTCTTGCTGATTCACTTCTAGTCACTGTTCCCCTTAAAATGCAAAAATACTAGCATCAAACTAGAAAAGACATCTTCTTGTGTCATGTCAGGCAGGTAGATTACAGAGTAACCTGTCCTTTTCCTCTCTCCTGCCCTCACCTCAGGAGTCCCACATTCCCTGCTGGCCAGGAGCCCCATGCCAGCAGCTGAGCACTGGGGCTGCAGACACCCTGCCCTGCTCAGGGCTTGAGCCCAGCTCCACCAGCACACAGCACAACCAAAGAGGATGCTGCTGCCTGCACAGCCAGCTCTGCCTTTGCAAGCAGAAGTATCTAACTTTTTAGCTATATTTAATGAGGGAAAAGAACCTTGGGGGGGGGGGGTGAGGCTTCCCAATTTGCATGCTGCAATAATGAAGTGGCTGGACTTAGAGAGTTAAACTGTTTGAGACAGGTTTTTTATCCTTATGGGTGTTTGATCTTGCCTTTGGGACCTGATTGATCCAGAGTTTACTTGCAAGGCTCCAACAGGCTACAGTGAATTAACTGAACTCTAATATCTGCTGGGAGATGGATGTCTCTTTATGAGAGCTTTAGGACCTTCTCCCCTACTTTACAAGGGATGCTCAGCTCTTTTCACTGCCTGAATTGGGTACTGCAGTATTTAGATTCCTTGCTGAGCACTTCTGAAACAAACCCTAGAGATTTTATACTCTTGCTTGCTTTCAAATAGCTAAAGGCATCAGCTATAGAGGACACTGACTTGCTGACAGGTGAAATTCCCTTTCCCTTACTTACTCTGCTCTCTCCTCTTAAAAAACACTTTACAGTTGTTTTTGTTTCACAGACTTGGGGCTTTTATATTATTTGTGTGCAGCTGAAAGTAGTCAGTGAACAGTCTTGGTCAAAGCACAGATTAAAATAAGAAGGTACAGAGAGTACACATTTGCTGCCTACATGCATTTTCCCTAGGAGTTTTCACAGAACAATCCTGTTTGCACAGACTGTACTTGGGATGATGAGGGTGTTGAGGTCTGCAATATGATATTTGGTAGCACATGGTTTGCAATAAACCAACAGATCCCTTTGGTCTTTAATGAATGGAATAAGTATAAGGAAGATAACAAAAAGACCTACTTTGGCAGGACTCACAAGACATCTTCAGTAATGCAGTTTCTAACCAATTTCTACATTTAATGTTTCTTCCCAATAATGCTTGCTGTCATGCAGACCTGCTAAAACCAGTATTCAGATGCTTTAAATACAGTAGCACGTGATAATAGTTGATATAGTATTTCCTGCAGAAATTACCAGAAAATGCTGCACAAATAGGCCAGTCAGTGAAGCTGATCATTAAAAGGAAAGCCTCAGCTAGAGCAGCAGAGTGCTGGAAGCAGAACCTTAGATTGCAATTGCTCCCAGCTTGCAGAGCCATCACGTTGAATTCACTAGGGTTTTGCAGCACAGAAAGAGAAAATCCTGCATGTTCAGAAAACACCCAACATGCTGCTATTGAGCAATGATGTGGGTGGGGAAATGCAGCTGATTTTGTAGGGATACAAGTTTGAGCTGTACTACCTCTCTGAATTACTCTAGAATCTTCTGTATAGACTTCCTCTGACAGATTGTGATAATATCAATTCCTCACAGCAATACTTCAGGAGCTGTCTAACTCTTTAGGTTGGTATCAGTCAGTATTTCAAGACTGCAGCAAAACAACCTCAAACCAGGACTGGAAAATTGCATTTTCCTCTTACAAGGCTTAGAGATGCAAACAAGAAAAAAAAGTCATGCACAAAAGAGGAAGAACTTAGTGAGAAAGAGGAACAAGCCTATTGTGAAATTGAAAATCACTCCCCAGAATCAACAAACCACACGAGGCAGTGCCTTGTGTAACATCTTAAATGGCTGAAATCCCTTAGCTAGATCCCTTTTCTTCTGATGGGCTGTTTATGCCCTCTTCAGGATTTGCAGTGAAATTAATAGACAAGTTCCAGAGAGATTTATTTATACTTACTCATGTAGTTCACACATTGTACCTGCAGAGAGACTGTTCCCAGCAAAGCCAAAAGAATAAACAGTGGGAACTGTACCAGATCAGGAAGAAAAGTATTGCCTGAACTTAAAATAAGCTTGCTCAGTAAGAAAATACAGTTTAAATGTTTAAAAAATACTTAAATAAAAACTGCACCTTCACAGCTGCAGTGGCTGAAAAGGCAACTAGAACACCCAGGAGAGAGTGAAGGGAAGCAGAAGGAATGTTTGGGAGCTAAAAAAGTTAAATAAATACAGGAGCTGACAAAGCACCTTGAGAACATTGTCAGAACTCTGCTATCCTTCTGGATTCATTTGTCCCCAGGCAGAGCAGAAGAGAGTTCAGAAAACAATCCTTCAGGCTTTTTTTTTAATCAGAGTTCATAGCTTCACTGTACTGAAATAGCTCAGTGCTGGTATCTCAAAATATGCTTGCTCAACATGCCAGAAGGCATAATGCACATGAAAATTCCTCTGACCCAGCACTGGGCAAGCCTCTATATTTATTTGGGTTGTTGACACTCCTGAAGCTTCTTTTGCTGGTGCTGCCAGCTTTTTGGGGTTTTTTTTGGTGGGACTTCTGAATAGCAACCTCCATATCCTCAAATATTGTAGCTTAAAATACAGAAGACTTTTCTTCACACTTTCACATGTTTTTGATACTCATTAAGATGCTGAAATGAGTGAGAATTACATTATCAAAAATAAAAAAAACCCAGAAGATTGGTCAAAAGCCTTTTGTTTGTGTAAGATAAATCTAGGATTAAGGTTTTGGACTTTTTTTATGTATTTGGCTACCAAAATCAGAAATGTCCACTTACATTTCAGAACTTTCCTCAACCATGAGCAGAGTCTTCAACTTTTTTCTTTTCAAAAATTAAAGGCTGAAAGCACAGTTGTGTGGTCACACTGCTCACTAGGGCTCAGCCTATGAAAGAGCCACCATCCCAGAACATTTCCTGACCTGCTGCTGCTGCTGTGTGCATGGGTGGTCAGAGGTAAGTCTCGTTTGTTAAAGTTCCTGCAGATTTAAGTTGCCCTGCCCAGCACTGGAACAGTGGAGCTGCACTCCCAGAGTCTGTAGGCATCTCAGCTGAGAGACAACTCCCCAGGTGATCTGACTCTGTGACAGGGAGCTGCCAGACCATTTCTAGGCAGTTTAAACAAGACCAGGGTGGGCTCAAGAGCCACAGCAAGACTCAAGACATAATTCCTGAAATATTTATAGAGTCCTGGCTGTGGAGTTGGCTGATGATGTGAATATACCTGAAGACAGCTGCAATGCACAGCATGCTGTGTGAGTTGAGGCTCCTAGAAGGACACTTCATGCCCTTTCTAGCAAAAATGTAGCGTGGCATCAACTCATGCAGGGTGAGACATCAGGACACCTTTTGTCATCTGTTGGTGTGACAAGCTCTATTCCAGCAGAATTACTGTGCACACAATCAGAAAACTCCTTAAATAAAAGCATAAACATGCACAGACTGAGCTTCAGAAATAAGTTCAATCCTCCTTTGAACAAGTTTAAAGGGGCTGTTGGTTCAAAACACAAGTGTGTAATGGGTCATGCTGCAGCAGGCTCTTCTCCCTGCCCTTTGCAGTGGGAGGAATTGAAGCATACTCCAGCACTAAACAGAGTTTATCTAAAATCCCAAAGGGGTTATTTTTATTCCAAGGATACCAAGCCCTGGTATTGTAAGGACTTCCTAATTTTTGCATTTGGTCAGCAATCAGAGAGAATATTTTTTAACCTATCTCGAGATCAAAGCTCTCTCCTTCCATTCACTGTATTGGGAGAACAAACCCTGTCATTAAGTCATGCAAGGTGCTATTTAAAATCACCATAACCTCACCCAAAGGCTTATTGTTGTACAAAGGCTTTGTGATGTTTTTTCCTGCAGGAACACTTGATGGGGTGCTGGAAATAACTTCCCATACATACCTTGTAGCTTTAGGATCCCAAATTACGATGTCGGCATCAGAGCCCACAGCAATTTTCCCTTTCTTTGGGTAAAGGTTAAAGATTTTTGCTGCATTTGTGCTGGTAACAGCTACAAATCTGTTTTCATCCATTTTTCCACTGTACTGCAAAAGAGTACACAAAAGCAAACTCATTACTTTTTTAAACAAGGAATGAAAAAATGCTCCTCTTGTTGAAAAAGCTAGGATGAGCGACATCACATCCATTTTTTTAAAATGTCATACTGAAGAGTTTAGAAGTAAAAATACCTGTTTGTCTCAGATGTCCATAATGCAATGTACTTTCACTAAAGACAATAACTTTATCTTACTTTATCCCACAGCAAAGAGAAAAAAAAGACAACTTTAAACCAAACACTGTGGATCCAGTCCCAAGTCAACCGAATCAAATGTTTTAGCTAGCTTTAAATCTGTAGTCCTGATCAGTAATTTCCTCAGGAAACACAATATCTCTCAAGTATCTAGGTTTTGGAAAATGGTGAGACAGTATAAAGGAGAGTTTAGAAGATGATAATGGCGAGGCAAGGCTTGATGTGTAATATAGCAAAACTGATTTGGAAATTTCTTTAGCAATAACACAGAGTGTAGAGGTGCTCAGTAAATGTTGAAATCAAGTAGTATAAAAACCAGATCTGCTGATGTGACACTTCAGCAAAATATCAAATAGTAATGGATATACATGTGTCCTGGGACTGTCCACTGCTATGTAACTAATTTAATCCAGCTTCCTTGACTGTTGTTTGTTTGGAAATCCAGCTACACTGGCAGTAATATTGTGCATAGACTGGTCAGTCTATGAATCAGAATGTCATAAAAGCATGTTTATGGTGGCTTGTGAGCAGTCAGCTGAGAAAAAAATATAATGAAAATGGTGAACACTGCTCTTCTAAGTAATGGTGTGTGGGAAGGGAGGGAAGCTGTTCAGACAAAGTCACACAGCTGTGTTATATTTTACAAGTGAAAAAAGAGGGGATATTACCAATTGAAGAACTTTTTAAAAAATTATCTTGCCCAACAGGATTCACTGTTCAAAAGCAGCACTGATGAACATATCCATGTCTCTGTTTCATATGAGCTGCAAGGCAAAGTTCAGTTTACACCATAAAAAAAATCTCACTAGAGCTGCCACAGGTAAGTATTGGCACAAGTGTGTGTGTGTTTTGTACATACCAACTAGAGCTCAATCCCAAATACAGATAAACAAGAGACATCATGAACCACATTCTTACCTATTGTGTGATGTGTTACAATATTGTGACAAATTAATATGCTTCACTGTGCATTGTCACCATGACTTCACTACTGCAAGAGAACTTAATATTACATAGAACCAGAGCTTCCAAAATGTAGTTTTGCATCAGCCAGAGCAATCGTAACACCCAGTATACAGCTGAGTCCTCAAGAGTTTGCCTTACCTCCCCCCTCTTTAGACATGATCTGAGAAGCACTGACTATTCTTGTGTTGGTACTGAGAATCTGAAGTCAGTGGGACTTGAAGATGCTCATTTCATCATATTACATGACTGAGCTACACATCAGGTAAGCATTTCTTAAAACATAAATTAGAAGTTGACAGGCACACTAGTGTGGAAACTCCTCCAATGGCCAAGTTTGAGAGAGATCAAAGAGGGAAAAATGCACAGCTGATAGAGTTGAAACTGTAGGCACCTCTTTCCTTTTATTTTCATTTCATGAGTTAAGTGGAATTTTTAAGGAAATGTACTTGCAGTACCACTGAAAAAATAGCAATGCCTTACTGCTAAACAATAGAAATGATTCTTTAGCAATATATTTTAAGCACCAAGAATTTTCTTCCATCTTTCAGGACCATTAAGTGAGAGTTAGTAAGGACTGTTATGGTTTTCAATCAGATGAGTTATCCTATGATAAACAAGCTTGATAAAACTGAAGAGTTAATAACTGCTGAGAGATTATGTTTTGTTGGAGAAATCAATTTCCTCTATGTTTGGCCATTTCAATATACTTACAACGCCTTTTTCCCATATGACTGACATCCTGTCTTCCACTCCATTCACTCCATTAGGGATTTTTGTGAAGTCATCTTTGCCCAGAGCTTTCTGGCATATGTCAAAGGTGCAATTGTCAGTTCCTGTCACAGATAGGTCACCACTGCAGAGAGACAAAGTTCATTATGAATCAGAGCATGTACTGGATGGCATCCCATAGGAAAACCTGTTGTAAGGTTGGGTAGATTCAGACAGCCATCCTTCATGTGAAAAACTGATATGCCCTGCCAGCCTGCCTTCAGTCCCACCCTCCAAGATTGGCTCCACAGAAACAGCCAGTTCCCCTATGAAGTAGTTTCCTCTTCAGAAGCTCCTTGCAAGAAAACAAACACCAACATTAACACTTTTACTCTGGGTATGTCAGCGGTGTCCCACAAATGGAGGACTGTACCACTTTGCCCAGAGCAAGCAGCTTAGTTTCATCCTTACTTTGGGCAATTTCAATCTGTGTCACTCCATATGACCTCTGAAATTACTGCAGATCTGCACAACAGTCAGCCAGTGTTCAGCCATACTTTTACAGGCTTTTCTGTCAAATTCAACCCCTTTGTGGAGTTAAACTTTATTGGTAATGCAACACCAGCAAACCATACATCTTGTTAACTGCAGGTATTTGAAAGATATTTCTTTTTCTACTTCCTTCTGAAGTAGATGTTATGACGTGGATAACTTATGTGTACCTTCAGGAGTTAGCAGGCTTAGCTTTGATGCAACATTCAAATTTCAAGTGAAAAGGCAGGTGACAACAAACCCCAGAAAATCCAGCTGTGACCTTAAGTTTTACATATTTCCCACTGAATTACAACCTTACCATCTTCCTGGTCATGTTACAACTTTTGCTGTAGTATGAGCAAGGCAAGGCTTATTGAATAAAATCAAATTTGGACAGTAGGCCATAACAGTTCAGAGAAATAAAATATGAGAACAGAAATGTTTTTCATCTGTGATTTCACCTTCCATTTCTCCTTTCTGATAATATAACATTCTGTACTTGGAAAATCTCCAGAGCATCAACCTGCTATTATGTACTCCTGACAAAATTTGCTGTGCATTTGGGTATCAGCTGTCACTGCTTGTTCATCTGCTTACTTGGCCAGTAAGTTCATGAGGAAAGCAGGAGTAGAGGGATCTGGTCTCAGTGGAGGTCCCATCACATATGCTGCAGCATGAGCCCAGTCTTTATTCCAGTAGTTGGTGCCATCAGTGCCAAGACTTGCAGCAATAGGCTCCCCATAAACCACCTTTCCTGAAAAATGTAAAGCAAAGGTATCAGCATCAAACAACATAAAAATGCATACCTTGTATTTTCTCTGTTGAGGATCTTTTTGGTGGCAATGAATTTAAATTTGAATGAGTGTTTCAAATTAAACACCAACATATGGAAGGACATTATAAACTAAGTTATAGCACAGCATCTTTGTTCTGAATATTCTACTAGTGATTTCCCAATATATTTCCTGTTAAGAACATTGCTTGGACAAGTTTTTTAATTAAATTGTAGACAGATATACTATAATGGGTTTTACACATTGTTTACTAGGAATGTGATTGAGATTTCAGAAGGAACACAGTCCTCAGTTGCATTAATTATGTTTAAGATTCATATACTTGGTATCACCTCTGAAATTACTGACTACATAACAGTGTAAATTAATATATACAACATACAGGCTTTGCAAGGTGGTACTTTTAATTGTCAGGCTATAAGTGTACCAGGAAGAACAATATGGCAGAACACATAAACTAAGAAGCATAGAAACATTTTCCAAATAAAAAAACCTATACATTATTTTATTTTAAAGGTTATCTCCCAAATTTTAATCGTTTATCCTTTGCTGCACAGTATCCTAGTTTCCTCAGAAGAGGACCCCAACCCAGACTAGCTGTTAGTTTTTGACAGAGCTAACATATTTTGACTACTTTTTGCTCTTGGGAAACGTGTTTGAAACTCATCAGAACAAGGTGCTTCATTCCTTGAGCGAGTGGTCCAGACACTTTGCAGTTCTGTGGCTGGCAGGTGGTAATGCCTCCAACTACAATGGTCACTGAAGAACCAGAATGAGATGGGACCTCCCACACCCACTCAGGGGCAGCTTGGTGCTGGTTGAAACAGCCTCTGCTGGGTCCCAGCAAGAGCCTTCTCCCTTGCCTGATCCCTACAGATGGTGTGTATTCTGCTATGGATGCCAGATTTCACTCCAGGCACAGCTTTTATTAGAACAACCACTGCATTGCCCCAGCAAGGCCGCAGCTGGTAATTACTTGGTGATACAAGACTGTGACCTTTCTCTGTCTTTCTGTGTGTAAGTCATACATTCACGGTGCTGTTGGAAAACAACAAAGCAAACCTTTGCAGATTTCTCTCTGTGCATTAGACTATGAGACTGCTGCTTCTCTGAACTACTGGATTGTAGCTCCTGCACTGGCATAGGTAGCTAACTGAGGAGCTCAGTTATTTTCAAAATATGTTTCCCATTGCACTAGTGCCACTCCTGAAATCTTTGGTGCTAGACTTGCAGAAAGGCCTCATACCATTTTATTTCTGGTGTCAAGGTCTGCTCTGGTGTTTCTGTATTGTACATTTATCCCAAGTACTACTTAGTACAGCTTCCTCCACAGCCTAAACACTCCCTGTTAGCATTACTAATTTCCTACAACCACCTCAGCATGCTCTGACATTCTGAACATGCTTGTCTCATATTGGTGCTTTGGCTTGGAGCATTCTAAGCTCCCAGTCCCACTTATCTACACATCTTGTAGATTAATACTTGAGTGCAGAGAGAGACGAGCATTTTTTAGACTTGAAAACATGACTTTGACAGTTATTTACTGGTTTTTGCATTTTATTTTCAGAACTTAAAAGCACTGAATATGAGGCTATGCATGGAGCTGATATGTCCACTCACTGATGAGGAGATTTGAGCAGATTAGTATTTTCTTAATTGAGAGCTGAATGATGAAACCTAAGAAGAGATATGGATGAAACTAGAAGAGTTGGATGAAACTGAATTCACCTTAGTTCAGAGTCTTCCCTGTCTCCTTCTCTGGACAGCTCCAAACCCTGTATTTGAGGGTAGGCTGCCACCAATCTAGATGTCTACAGAGAAGGTCTGGTATATATAACCAATCTGTCACTTTTACCTATTAGTCTTTTGACAGATTTTTCATGATCAAAGCCAGCAGAAAGGGGAGGGAGAGAGAAGTGTGTTTTGTGTCTTTCCTACTGTATCTAAATAAGCTAAAGAAGCTTTCATCCAAAGTAAACCTGAGCTATGAATCATTAGGACATAGATTATTACAGATTATTAAAGTTAAAATTGCAGGAAAAGAGTAAATTTTTAGCTTAATAAAGAATTTAGAGAATAATAAGAAAATAATTTTCTCATCTCAGTTTCACAGCATGAAAATGAAGTTTCCAAGCTCCCAGTCGGATATGCTGAACTGATTCTAACTCATGTACCATAGCTGATGACAGTATTTCTGCAGTCAGAATTTGGGTTGACCAGGTTCCTTTGTTCCTATGAGTGGGGAGGAGTAGAAGATATTCCCTCAAGTGATTTTGAGTCTGAGAACTGCAGTTTCAACAGACTACCTCTGGACAGTTCTGCTGAATGTACTGTTTCTTGTATTTCATTTGGGCCATGACTAGCCAGACTGAAGGATACAATAATATCAAGATTCTGCTTTAATCCCAATAAAAAGGAAATTCTTCACTGAGGCTCTTTTAGCTCAACTGGCAACAAGGAAATTCTGCATTAAGGTTTTTCTAGCTTGACTGGCTTCTGCCTATAGGCATAGAAGTGAAGTAATGCAGTAATAAATCAGGCCTTTCAAATGGTTATGTTTTCTAGCATTTAATAAAAAAAGGAACCAGCAAGTGTTCTGCAGTTTGGTCTTCCTGACACCTCTGAGCAGCTGGAAAATAGCTGTGTATTTGGTGAGTTTTTATCAGGTGCCAAAACTGGCTAGGAAGAGCTATTTTTAATAGATTACTTTACTAAAAAGAACATTCATTTGCAATTTTTTTTACCACCTACTAGAACTCAAAAAGAGTTACAATACTGATAAACACCAACTAATATTTACAGACATGAAAAACTGGTCCATCTGTGCTTAATGTAGTAGAAATTTTAGAAGAACTTAAGGTCATATGGGGCAAAGATGCTCAGAAGCTATGCTTTGAAGGGAGCAGAGCTGCAAGGCAGGGTTTATTGACTCAGGGAGAGCATTGCATCCATTAGGCTATATACAGTCTGGACCTGAGCTGTCCTGCAGAAGACAGCTAAAAAGCTGACATTTTTAGTTGCACTCCTGTGTTCAGAATCAGCCTGAGCATTTGTATACCTTCAGCAATGGACATGCCTTTCCTCTCTCTGAGAGGAGACACAACCCATGACTGGTAGTAGGAACCAACCTTGTAAGTCTAAGCTCCTTAGAATCTGGCCAAGCACATATTTTTGTACACATTTTTAAAAAAGGAGAAACTTTTTTAAAAATTGACTTTTTCAGTAAGATTTTGCACTCCAGATTACCACTATAAAGTCCCATTTTCCTGGATGTAGCAGCACATAAAATGAAGAAAGGGACATGATCTTTAATCATCACACTGGATGATCTTTAAGGTCCCTTCCAAACCAAACCATTCTATGATTCTATGGTCTCCAGCCTTTAGCACACTTTGATTGAAAGCATTGTTTAGGGGGAGACAGTATAAATCATCTATCCCTAAATTACATTTTACTAGCCTTGCTCTCTCCATGGGCATTTCTGGTGGCAGAAATGGGTGACAGGGCCACATTAATTTTCCCCAGGAAGTTCACACCAGGTAATCCTGATAAAGAGAAGGAGCTGCAGTGCCTGACACCAGAACTCTACAGCCTCTTATTCTCATTGGAGGGAAGATTTTATACAATAGCAGGAAGAGAATCCCTTTTGTCTTCCCACTTAAGGGAATGAGACTGCCATGCACACAAATATGTCAGACTGCTCTTCTGTAGAAGAATACAGTTCCTCTACCTATTCTATTAAGATTTAAGGTCATGTTTTGCACAGGGATGAGGAAACAGCCCACTGAGACAAGCAAGGACAGAGAGGTGATATCTGTGACCCTCTCAGTGGAGAACTGATGAACCATTGCTCTTCCCAACAGGCTGGGAGGGTCCCCAAAAAAACAGGATGGGGGCAGGAGTTAGTCTGTCCGTCTCTGACATAGTCACAATGTGGAATTTTGAATTCCCCATTGAATGTTCAGAAGCTACTACTGATGCACATGAAAAATGTGCTTCTGTAATCTGGAGGTTTCCTTCCTTGAGTGGTGTTGCTGGAGATTAAAGCAGACATAGGTGATGAACTCTGGCATGGAAAAGAGAAGGAAAAATTTTCACTCATCTGATTCTCTTAAAGTTTGCTTAATCTAGATAAGAACTGCTACTCCTTTACAGTGTGTATGACCGATTTTAGCCTGTAAGGTCTCAGCCATAGCTCACTGAAGACAACAGAATTATGCCAACTGTCTTAAACAAGCTCCATCAGGCCTTCAGTCTCTAATATGTAGTTTTCACCTTGTATAGCTAAATGAGGGACAGGGAAGAATTGGGCTACAATCTACATTTTTTACTAGGAAAATCACTATACCATAGAATTTGAAAAGCAATGCTTCAATTCTGATATCACACTGTCAACCAGAAAATAGATTTCACTCACTGAAGATCAGTTTTTTCCCTCCTGAGGTCAGTGATGGAATTGGAAGGGATATCAATCTTCCTCTGAGATGGGCAGGGATGAATATGCTCACACACTTTTTATTTCATGCTAAGTGCTTGGAAAGGAACTTGACAAATTTCACAATTGTGAATAGCAGAAAACCAGCATCAAAACATGCAGAAATCATCTTGAAAAGATTATTAAACTGTATTAGAGGGAATATTTCAAATGCTTGAGAGAATGCCAGTATTAAGGATTGACAAAACTTTCACATTAGAGTGGTGTTTAACCTGTCCAAGTTGAATGTCTTTCACTGGAATAGTTGAGTTTCATTTATGCAATTCCTATAACACTTGGAGAATTTATTTTTCAATTTTATTTTTTGTTTGTTTGGGGGGTTTTTTGTTTGTTTGTTTTTGTTTGTTTGTTTTGGTTTGTTTTTTTTTTGTCTGGAAATCCTTGCTTTTTATTACCACTCTTCACTGAAAAATGGAAAATAACTTCTACTGTAACCAACAGTAATGAATTTCCAATTACCAAAATTTATACAGATCAGTCTCATTAAAAACTACAATTCTTGTAACTACCTTGGTGGTACTCTAGTTATCTTTTGAAATTTCTTAATCAATCTTAGATTTCTATTTTCTAAACAGTATACTTCTATGCAGATAGATATGAATTATGAAGAGACATTATATGTTGCTGTGCACAAAGGCAAGTATTGATGAATCTGACTGCGTCAGCCCAGGAAGCTATAAAATACAATTCGCACCACAATGTTCATAAATTTGCTCAGTTTTTTCTTTGTACAGATTGGAAAAGCATACATCTATCCTCAGTACTCAAACTGGCACTGCAGACCATTCTTACAACACATGCCTGACCAATGTTTTACATTATTTACAGTCAGCATAAAATTCTTTATTTGAACAGTGTATTATAAAACACTGCCTTAGCTCTTTTATGTTCACAGCCAGTGTTTCATCTTTTATCTGGGTATTTCAACTGTTGTTATAGCTCCTTGTAATTAATGTTCACACCACACCTGTGAATGTACTAATACCAGTGCCCTGATGGATATAATCCACATTTCTGGCAGCACTGGCATCTAGTGGAGGAATCCAATATAGCACAGTACAACAAGATGTGCTATTAAAATATATTCTGGTAAATTCTTTTATAAACTTGAAAAAATTCTTTTATAAACTTGAATAATTGCTAAATCTCACTAGAGGTCACAGTCATACACATTGGGCATAAACATATTCATCTATATTAGCACAATGACATCACACTGCTTTGATTTATCAAGATCTCATACTCTATGCTTTAGTATTAATAATCTATGCCCCCTGTGTAGGCATTATCCAAAGACAAGAAATAGGGAAACTGAGGTCTGTATGAAATTCATATCAAGTCAGGTGAAAAAAAGTTTTAAATGCAAAAGATGTAAAAAAGATCATGAGGACAGATAGTTTTAGGTCCTTCAAATCATGGGCTCCAGTCCTGCTCCTTTCACCTTGATAATGTCTCCTCAGAGTGCTGTTCCTCCACATGCTGCTCTAGATGAACTTCTAGATGAGGAGATAAAACATCCTGAACACCTACAGCCTTCAGGCTGCTTCTAGTCTGCCCAACAGATGGTCAGGAAGGTCAGGCCCCCTTCACTGACCAGTTATTCATGAATACTGCAGTGCAAACCTGAGCAACCCTGCACTGGTGGGAATCAAGGCTTTCAGACACTGTCGTCTTCACCATGAATTTTAAGTGCCAAACAGGAGAATAGGAGTTGTGGTCACATCATGGTGCTGTCTGCAAAAATATGGCAAGGCCTCTGTTGTAGAATTTCTCATCAAGATATCTGGTAAAGTCTTGCAGACTAACTCAAGGGAAGGGAATAGCAGAATATTTATTATCTCAATCTGGTCACATTATTTTTAATGCAATAATGCTGTCCTAGCTATCACTTTGGCCTTGGAGGTATAACACAAAGAGAAAAAAAGATTGCTCTGGGGAGAAGGGGAAGTCTCAATTCTGGTTGCTGTTCTACACTGCTCCCCTTGGGTGCAATAACACACACAGACACAGTTTAGACCTCCTACTCCAAGAAATTCACCCATGTTCTCAGGCTTATGACACCCCTGACAAGCAGGACACTAATGCTGTGTTTGCTTTTCCATGACCTTTCCCCCAGTGCCATTGTCCAAGCATAAAAGAATTAGGACTTTTACCTTCTCTTCGTGCATTACTTATCACCTTTGCTGAAGATTTACTCATTACATGGACTATGTAAAGGGGGCAGTTCACAGCATTTGCTATGGTAATTGCTCTTTGTGTAGCTTCAGCTTCCACTTCTTCGGGACGACACAACTCATGACCCTCAGGGCCAGTTACTCCCATTGCCAGCATCTTCTTTGCACCCTGAACACCACACAAAAGCATGTAAGAATCAGTTAAAGTGCAGCCATGCTGTCATGAGTATACTGTCAAATGGATTCTGAACCAGCCGTTGCAGCCAGTTCAAGAAAAAAAATAACTAGGTAGTTGTGATTTTTTTCCCCCCCAACATTTGTTACTGCAGTTTTATCTGAAATCCAATATATCTCTCAACAAATTCAGGTCTCAGAATACAAAAGCAAATTCAAAGAACACACTCCACTGGCTTGCAGGATTAAATCACTGCTCTTGAAAACCCTACTCCTCTCTTAAGATGTACTCTTAAATAGCACAGCCAGTAACTGCAATGATGCTACTAAACCTCATTGGAAAGGAAAAAAAAGAAAAAATCCTTACTAAGCACAAAGATGAATATCCAGTGCCTCTGAAAACTCCAAGGTTTTAAGAGGCAAAAGGTTTTGTCCCTTCTCTGTTCCAGGAACTTAAGATTTGCTGATTTGAGGTTATTTAGCAGTGAATTAATTTCTGTTATGGGACCTGGGACAAAGTCACAGCACTGTTGACTGGAATAGTTGAGGAAACTACTCTATTACAGCCACTTAAATTATAAATGGTGTCAAGTATAACCAGCATAGTTATACCCTCAGGGTCTCCACACAGCACTAAGGTGGGAATAGCAAGTGTGAGGTGAGGCTAATTATATACAGAGAGATGCTGAGATTTTGTCCCCAGTCAGTCCCCAGAAAAAGCTTTCTTCTGGATTTGCTCCTGTTACATGAGCTAACTATGTTTGGAGAGACCTATGGTTAGGACCATATATATTCCTGACTTGGTTGGACAAAATGTCAAATGTGCACCTGGGCAATTAGTTCCCCATTCTCCGCATGGACTTGAGCAACTGCCCCAAGCTCCTTACAGCAGGAAAAGGCTTCATATAGCTCCTCATCATTGACCATGTACACATCTTTATAGGCCATAAACATCTTGAAGGAGTTGACACCTTTTTTTAGAACAAGACTTTCCATTTCTTTCTTCACCTGAAAAACACAATAATTATATTTTACATGTTAATAATTTTGTATAAAGAAATTGTAAGTATGAAGGGTGAGCCTTTACTCACCCATCAAACATATGTTCAGTACAAATAGCCCAAGTCCCATATTTAAAGACTGACTTAGACAATTATTCTTGTATCAAATTGATTCTCAAAGTATATGAAAGAGTAGCACTGCAGTGCAAATATTGGAACACAAGCTAATTGCAAGAAGGGAATGCTTTTTACAAAAGGTAATGAAGCAGAATTTTATTTCAAATAAACCTCCTGGTGTTGAAAACACCCTTCTAATATTGCAGTCAATGTATCCAACTCACACAACATGGTCATTTATGCAAAACTGATATTCAAAATTGGACTGCAACAGGCTGCAGCTTCAGACAAATAACAGTGACAGAAAAGTTTTAATCTTTTAGAGCTTTGTCCTGACTCTACACAACACACAGAGCCTTTTGAAACATTTTGTTGTCAAACAAAACAGCTCCAATATGCTAAGTGGAAGCCTGCTTTGTTTTTGTTTGTTTGTTTTTGTGGGTTTCATTTTGTCTTGTTTTTTGTGTGTGTGTTTTCTCGGTTGGTTGGTTTGGGGTTTTTTTGTATTATTTTGGGGTGGTTTTTTTTATTTTTTTATTCACGGCTTGGTAGGATTCCCTGCTTCTGCCAGAGCCTATGAAACCCAGCAAAATATTACATCCCAAAGAAAGAAAGACACATATTTTAGCCTGAAGATTTCTTGCACAACTGGTTAGCTAGAATCATATATTACATAACTTTGGCTCTCCCTTCCCAGTAAAATGGTGGTGACAGTAATTGACATGTATCTGTAATGCTATTTCAATTACCATGAGATTAATTACTTTCAAAAAGAAAAATATTATTTTTTCATCTTCTCTCTAATAATTTGGTTGGATCTGCCCAAGAAAGGTAAGATTTATATAAAACTCAAGGACACTTTTTTAAAACTTATCCAGAGGAGGGATGGGAACACATCTTGAATGGGAGTTATCAAATAAATACCTGACAACAGGCCCTGCCCTGGCACAAATATAGAGGTATGTAATTTATCCTCTTCTTCACTGTTTACTATGACTAACAGAAGGCATTGGAAAGAATGCATGCTTTTAATCAATACTTTAAATCCTGAGGAGAGTTAATCAGATGGGCATGAAATATCAGTCTTCTTCACCCAGGCCTTTTACAGTTACAAAATGCCCAACCTTTCTATTTCTTTCAATCTTGGCCTTTAAAAACAGTTAAATTTTTCGTTAATATAAACTAAAACATTTCACTGATTTACACCTCCCTAGTTTATTTGGTTTGTCAGTACAATTCCACTGTTGTCTACTAAGGCTGTTTCAAATGCACATTACTCAAACTTCATTGGAGAATTTATTTCATTACTTTGCCTTAAGTTAGAAGCTGTGGTCAGACTATTTTAGTACCCAGAACACAGAATACCAAAGATGTGTAGTTTGCAGACTGAAGGCTTTGGTGTATATATTTTAGAATTTAAAAATTAGAAGTACTCATATATAAAATAGGAATTTACTTAATATATCTGTGTACTGATGCATAATTCTCCAAGAATCCAAAGTAATTTTGTAAAAGATGAGTCACATTCAGATAGATATCAAGCATCTGAAAAATTAATTTATTCAGTAAAGCTTTCAGGCTATCAGAAAACTTTCACTCAACAAAGATGATTCTCCCATATGTAAATTCAAAAAAGGTTTTATAGATTATTTCACATTCAATTTACTGTTGGCTCCAGTCCTGCTTTACTTAAAGGGGATATTACTGCAGTCACCCAGGAAAAGAAGTCTTCCTTTAGAAATGAAGTCAAGTACCATATTTTTCATGTATACACTTATTTAAAAAAACCAAACAAACCAAAACCACCAAAACTCATCAGGAGCATAAAATATCAAGTGTTCAGGTAAAAAAAGACAAAATTATTGTAAACACCCCTTTCCCCCTCTGGGCTGCCTGGTCTTGGTCTTGCACAACCATTAACTTTGTGCAGTATTATCCAAAGATATAAGCTATCTGCAGACTTGCTTTATTTTTTCAAATACATGTACTCTTAGAAGGGCTATTTCAAATGCTGTTTTTAATCACAAAAACACTAACCAGCAAGCTATATTTAGCATGTGAAGACAGATTCAAAGCAAGTGTGGTACCAATTTATGGAACTGAAAATCAGCTTGTGTCTACCTTGTTGCTCCACCATGTAACTGCCACGTGCAATGAATAATCACAGCAGACTTTAGGGTCTGCCCAGCTTTTCCATGTATCAAAGGCTTCAAGAAGAGAACAACCTTTCTGAGGGATGGCAAAGTCAATGATCATAGTGGTTCCTCCTGCTATAGCAGCCTGAAAAGAAGAAAGTTAATATTCAGCAGTCAGAAAGAATGTAAATTTCCTCCCACCCTCTCCAACTCCCTTACAACAATTGATCTGGATACACTGAAAAGCCAAAAGCCACTGAGGAGCTTCCCTGAGTTAAGTCCAGTCTTGCAAAATGATTGTGGAGATTAATTTCATCTGCTTTGAGAAAAATGTTCTCAAAAAGGTATTCAGGAGAATCCAGGTGACATCCTCAGGCTGAAGGAGAAGCTTTTGCACAAGTACAAAAACTTATCAAAGATTTGGAGATGTGTCTGTAGTGTTCATGCATCAGTGAGTTTCCTTAAATGTGGGGAATGACTGAGAAAGAAGAGCACTAGAAAAACAGTCAACTTGAGAAATGCTTCCTCAGAGTCTATGCAGTGGAAAAAACAAGCCTGTGTTACAGGCAAGTGTTCAGGGCAAAATACAAAACAACAACAACAACAACAACAACAAAACCACACTGAGTTTGAAAACACAGTATGAAAATCCCCAAACTCTTGTCTAACACCAGAAGATTTTAAAAGTGTTTAAAATTGTATTTTTATTAGAAACAGGGTATAATTTAGTAAAACTGTATAGAGGGCTTTAAATAGAATGAGGAATTTACATCCTCCACATAAATATTGTCAAGTAAATAGATAAGCTAAAACCTTACTTTATAGATGTATGATAATCAAAACTTGCTTTTTAACCAATAATTTTCACTCTGCTTTTTGGACAATTGAATGATTACTTTTTTTCCTTTGGAGGAAAAAAGTCACTCAGATGCCAGATCCTTGACTAAAAGAAATTAATCCCATGCAGGAATTCCTTTTGTTGCTGTCTTCCAAATTAGCAAAAGAAATAATTTCTATTGCTCTGAACAACATCCCTTTGCAAAACAGGTACAACCAATTCAGATCAAAATATACACAGTTAGAATTCCTGCTATATCACTCTTTTTCTAAAACAGTCAGTCTCTTCCATTCTTCAGTTCACTTAGAACTCAGAAGCAAAATTTTAAATATGTCAGTATATTTTGCAAAAAGAGAAGTTTGGAGAGTGGCATAAATATTTGTAAATCTCTGATGAAGTGAGCAAAACATTTTCTCCAGGAAAAGTTGTTCAAACTGTCAAATATTTTTCAACAAGACTGATTGACTTATTTGTTAAACAGGATTTAGAGCTAAAGAAAATTTATGGACTTCGAGAAAAAAAGAGTAATGAGTTCCACAACTCCACTCAAAGTCTCTTTTTATCCCCTACATCTCATTTCCTCCCTTCTGTTTGTAAAGAGAGGTGACTTTACTTATTCAACTGAATGGGTAAAGCTTAGCTAATCATTGTAGCATATTTAGCAATAGTTGGAATACAACTCTGTCTCAAAATATTTGTCAGATGATGACCTTCAGTGAATAGGTATGAACACTTTCCACACTTTGACCTGGGTTAAGAATATCCACAATATCTAACTTTCTGACATTTGATCACTAAGCTGGATCTGGAATCTTCTTGTAGGCACTGAAGTGACTACCTGCACATCATGTTTTGTGTATGCAGCCTCTCTTTTGCAGCTTCCCTGTCCTATAAGTGCCTCAGAGTCACTAACAAAACTTAAAAACTTACTTTCTGCTTTTTAGTAAACCCCAGTTCTGCTGTAAGAGGAACAGGGTATAACAATCTCTGTGAAGGTGCTGAGTAGCAGACAAGCCAAGTAGGGCAATGTGATCACTTCTGTGAGCAAAGGATTTCAGTCTGCAAAACTAAGCTCTTAGAAAAGTACCTTGAAAATTTGGGGTATGGAGACTGTATGGAAATGATGCATAACACTGTTAATATGAGTAATTGATACACTTGATATTGTGTAATATGTGTAATATGAGTAATTGATACACTCATATGCAGGGAATATAATGAGATCAGCTAAAAAAGCTGAAAAAACCCCACTGCACATGTAAAACTGGGAGAAATTAGGTACTTTTTGAAAGTGTATTTGAAGAGGACTTTCATTGAGAGACACAGTAAGCACCAAAGTGAATGACAGAAGAAAAGCCTGCATTCCCTCATGCTAACAGAGGAGAAAGATCAGATTACCACAGAAGTGCTCAAAAGGCACTGGAAAATTTAACTTTTGCTTTAGTTAACCTTTGCTCAGAAAAGTAAGAAGCTTGATGTGCATACCAGCGCAGGTTGTAGTCTGCATGCTGACAGCCAGGGTAAATGCCTGCCCCACTTTACTCCCACAGTCACAACAGCTCCTAAAGGAGCCCAAATAACATAGTGGTTGAGGGTGGACCTCTGGGTACCCCAGCTGCTTTATGACAATGTCCCAGTCAAAGGGACAGGAGGAATTGTCCATGCTTGATTCACACTCTATTCTCCCTTTTAGAAGAAATGCTGAATGACCAGCAGACATCCCTCTCTGAGAAAGCCCAGATGCACACACAGCCATGCATCCATGCACCCACCTTGGTTCCAGTATAGAAGTCATCTTTTGACCTGGTGCCCATGAAAGGGAACTCCATGTGTGTGTGAGTGTCGATGCCCCCAGGGATCACCAGCTTGTTGGTTGCATCCAGAACAACAAGTCCAGTCGAGGGCTCTGGGTTTAGGTTTGGCCCTACCTGCTGCACCACTCCATCTTCCACATACACATCAGCCACCACAGAGAGGTCATCATTCACAACTTTGCCCCCTTTGATCAGAAGTCTCTGCTGAGCCTGGTTTTGGGGTGGCATACCAGCAGGTGAAAGTGAGGTCTCAGCTCAGAAAGTTGCTCTTGCCTGAGAGTATTTCACTGCCCCCTCCTCCCAGAGCAGCAGTTATCTCCAAATAGCCCTAAGCACACAACAGACCATGCTCTTTAAACAGACACAGGAGAAACTGCCCCCTGTGCCCCTGGCAGCTCCACCTCCCACCTCCCGTGCGGCACAGTGACACGGATGGCAGCAGTGCTGGCTCTGGGTGCTTTGTGCTCTGGATTGCCTGGACAAAGCAAGCCAAGCTTTCAGGGGTGTTCTCATGGCACTCGCTCCAGCCTGCCCTGTGCACCTGGGGGTTTGCAACTTGCTGAGATGCTTTGAAAATCTGGCTATTTATCACCTTGTGCTGCCCAAAAGCAAACCAAGCTCTTTGCAGCCACATTTGAGGAAATTAAGGGTGACCTGAGCTCTCCAGAGAAGAAGCCAGAGAGCCCAAGGGTGACCTGAGCCTCCTACAGCCCTGTCTGGGGAGCCTCCTACAGCCTGTGAAGAGGGGAAAACCGAGTGCAGTACTCTGGTGGTCCAAGTGTTGCACCTTTCTCAAGAGAGATGGTGGGGTCTGCACTGCTCCCAGGCTGTTTCTCAATGGATTTGGGACACATTGCCCAAAGGAGCCAAACACAGCTCCCCCTGCCCCTGCAATGACCCTGCTTCCACAGCGCTCTGGCCTGAGGGGGAAGCCAGGGTGTGTGCCAACATCCGTGTGAAAATCACATTTCATAGCTGATGCCCTGCTCCACCTGCCCCACAGCCCTGCTGTGCCTGTGCTCCCCACAGCCCCCACAGCCACTGCCAGCCCTAGCCAGAGCCACTCAGATCTCCCTGCCCCAGGGGCCCTTCCCAAGGGCCAGGGAAAAAGGGAGAGTCAGGATCTTCTGTGGTGGGTTTCACACAAGGCTGGTGTGACCTTGGCAAGCTGTGGCTTGTGTGTTTCAGAATACAGACCTGGAAAAGGAGGTGGGAAAATAAAATTAAGACAACTGGAAAATTAGCTAAAAGCTTGGAGCAGAAGAGGAAAGTCTGCACTGTACCCTCTCAAAGGCACTAGTTTCTATGGAATTTTCCCACCTCTCTCCTCCCATAACCCTGGATTTGCATACTCAGCAGTGACACTGCTCAAGCGTGTCCCTAAATCTGCTGAGCACCTGCATCTTCATCCCCTCACCTCTTCCAGTTCAGTGGTGATGGCGTCAGCAAGATACAACATTTTCTCTGAGGGCTGTAAGAGGGTGCACACACAGGGTAACAAAAAAACACTTAGGCAAATAACACAAGATTTGGATAAAACTCACCTTCCCATCAGCATGTCACCTTTGCTCCTTACCTCATGATGGGTAGGAAAGCAGTACTATACATTTGCCTTTCTATCTGCTCACCCCAAAGAATCTTGTCTTACACCTCACCTTTGTGCAATGGGACACCCACTGGCATTCACAACATGACACAGCAACAGAAAAGGTCAAAACTCATTTGGAAAAGCAGTTTCACTCTGTATAAATGAAGTCATCTTTGTGACGTGAGGAGTGTGGGTAGCAAAGCCAGAGGTTCATTTGATCATGTACAGTCATGTGGGTGTAGAAGTCAAGTTCATATGCCCACCCCCATGGATATTTAATGATTTGATGTAGAACAGCATCAACAGATTTTCAGTATTTATTGGCAAAGTGACTTCACCCTGAAGTTTCAGCACCACTTCAGTGCCTAAACTGCCAGCCTAGTCATTTTCTTGTCATTTCTCCCTGGCCAATGATTAGTTAGTATTTTCTATGAAAGGAGTTTCTACATGACAGACCTAGATATTGACCTCTGAGGATGCTCTTGGGCTCGTGGCAGTGGTAAACTGTTCCTGCTCAAATCCTTCCACCAAATTGGGTAGAGGGAGATCAGCCACATCACAGCAGATTATAGTGTGCACCAGGATATTCAGTTCCCTTTTTGTGTGTGTTGTACAGGAAAGAGCTGATATAACTTTGATACCTAAATGCATGGAGAATAGCACACCTCAAAATCCTATTTATTTATGCCTGTTTCTGGATGAGAACAGGCTTGACCCCTGCTTTCCCTCCTTGGACTTCTTCCTGGCTAATTTAGATTTTGTGGATCCTACTTTAAAGTGCCTAAACCTTCCTACTTGTAAATTACTTCCTTACCAGCTCAGAATGGCAGAGCTGCCCATAAACCCGCAACATAATATCTTACAATGCCCTGCCTAGGAAGCCTGAATTTATCCCACAGGTGGTTTTGAATTTATTAAATAATGTACTACTGCATAACAAGATTCTGTATAAGCAGCCTTTTTATTTAATCCATTTAGACCAACAAGATAATCTCGTATCAGTTCCATTTACGTATATTTGATAAATATTTAATATTTCACAGCTCAGCTGTCCCTGGAAAAAATAGCTTGAAATACCACTGGTGGAAGAGAATTAATACTGTGAGAAGACAACTGGCCCTATGTTCTTAGTAATCACTGATTATCTATTGCTGCTCCAACAGGGCTTCTGGCTCCTAATTGACTTTGTACTCTTTACTCACCCACAAAACATTTTACTGTTTTTCCTTCTCTTTGCACAGTTTAAAACAAATCTTTGCTCTGTAATCAATGCTTGACTCTGCACTGCTGTAGTGGTTTGGGCTGGAAGAGAGTTAAACTCTGTTGTAGTACCTGGTATTGCTCTGTGTTTTGCATCTGTGCTGAAAACAGTGCTGGTAACAGTGGGAAGTTCTCATTATTGCTGCACAGCACTTGCACTACATCAAGGGCTTTTCTGCTTCTCAAACTGCCCCACCACTGAGGAGGCTGAGGGGGCACAAGTTGGAAGGGGACACAGCCAGGACAGCTGACCCCAGCTGACCACAGGGATGTCCTAGGCCATATGGTGTCATGCTCAGCATATAAAGCTGGGGAAAGAAGAAGGAAGGGGAGGGACATTCAGCATATATAGCATTTGTCTTCCCAAGTCACTGTTAGTGGATGGTAGAGTCCTGCTTTCCTGGAGACAGCAGAACATCTGCCTGCCCCTGGGAAGTGGGGAATGAATTCCTTTGTTTTGCTTCACTTGCAAGTGCAGCTTTTGCTTTACCTATTAAACTGTCATTATCCCAAACCCATGAGTTTTCACACTATCACCCTTCCAATTCAATTGAGTGGCTGTGCAGTGATCAAATGCCAGCTGGGCTTAAACCTCAACTGTGCAGAGAAGCCTCCTGTTAGGAAATATTTATTCATCCTAAAATGTTACATGATAGCTCAATGATTCCAGAGCCTTTGCAGAAGGTCTCCCCAAACTCACAATTCTGAAGTTGAACCATATGCTAATGCTTTTGTTGTCTCTAGCAAAACAAATAATCCTAGAAATCTAAACATGGACTGTCGTGTTTAGTGTAGCTATCACAGAAGTACAATTTTAAGAGTTTTCTTAGTTGTCTAATGATTAACTGATTCCATTTAAACTCTGAAGAAAACACAATCCACATTTATGACTTGCCAAATAAATAATTTAGCCAATTTAAGTTTGCAAGAAACAGGCGACTGAAATTTGGAACATCCTGCAGACTTTGAGGACATTTTCTAAAAGCCATTATAGTGCAGACACAATCAGTTTGAAGTCTCTAAGATACACATACTCACCCAGTTCATCCTGGAACCTTTAACTGCTACCTCTCCACATAAAATGCTATTAATTTTTAACTTCTCCTTTAACTATATCACCATACTATTATCCTCACTTTGCTTCCATTTTCACATTCTTCCTACCATACCCTATTTCCGTAAAGCTCTTCTATTATCACTCAGTCTTTGGCTTTTTCTTAACCCAAGGACTCTTACTGGCATTAACCTTCAAATTATGTTGGTAAAGCTGAAATGTATCTTAAAATGCATGAGAGCCAGGCAAATAGGCTTTTGAACAAACACTAAAGATATTTTGTGAAGGAAACGAGAGACTGATAATGAGCAGTGGGAAGAAAGCTCAGCTAATGAAGATGTGCTATTATTTATTTTTGACAACTTTCCTCCAAGGAAGAAAGACTGGATCATGAACTACATTTGCAATGTGAGAAAATAAACAAAAAGGATACCAAATACTTTCAGTACTGATGGATAAAGGACTGCATTTTGGAGAATTGGTACAAAGATGTGTCAGTTTGAGGCGCACTCTGGATTTGCAGAGGAAAGAAAGGTTATCTTTTCCTATATTCAGAAAGTCAGAAGGACTTTGAATACTCCACAGGCATTTCTTTCCAACTCCTATAGAGAATCCGCAATACCTCTTCACATGCGATTTACTTTCACACTTCTCTTCCCTGCAGTGGGAATTTAATACTCAATAAAACCAGATGGTCTAAACATAGCTGCACTTGTAGTCTTCATAATTGTGAGACCAGTCTGGTGCCTCTAGTCAAAGCCCTGCAAGTTTTCAGAACAGTCTAGTGCCAACTACTTTCATGAGATGGATTTTCAGACCCAAACAAGTGATAATGTTTCAAAATCTGATCTATAAAGCTTTCTTCAGTTGTATAACCTTTCCAAAACTACCAAGCATGATCCATGGTTTTCCAGAACAAGGCTAAAAAACATTAAGAAAGGAGTTCAATCCTCTAGTTCCACTGCACCTGACCTGTTATAAATATGTTCTCCTAAGTACTGGGATATATCCAAGATCCTAGTGCCATTTTTTCCCTGAATACACCAGCAGTGATGCAGCCCATTAGTACCCAGCCTTGACATGACATGACAACTCACAGATGACACAGAGGAAGGCAGCCAAAGCTCTGTGTGTGCTGAAGGCCACCCTACTTTTTAAAGCAGCAATAAGTAGTGATTATTCTCTCATTTTCCTAAGGCCAAGCAGCTCTTCCTCCTTGATCAACACAAATGGTGAACCACAGACAGTACAACTAATAAAGAAAAAAGAATGACCAGGAACCCAGCAGAGCAGCACCTAAGAAACCGTCATACTGTGCTCTTTGCTTTTTTCACTATTCATTGGCTCAGTAAGGGTCCAATAAAATCTCCACTTTCTGAATATGTGAGACAGTGAACTCAGGCTTTGACCTTCTAAGTAAGACAATGTTCTGGGGAAAGAAGAATACCTGCCAGTTACTTCCCAGTGGAAAATCTCAGTTGAAGAAATGAAGATCTTAGGTGGGATTTTTCCAAACTCCAAGAGACATAACCACAAAAGCGCAGAGATGAACTATCTTTGGAAACTGTTATTTTTACTAGTGCATTATCTAGAAAAACACTGCAAAATATTGTATTTCCTGTAACTCTCAAACTCAACATCAATTTAAGGAACACAAAGTCAGAACTGTAACTGCTGGCCAGCACAGTAGGTGAGACAAAGCAAAACTGAACATCTCTGTTTCTTGCCATGCTACTGCAGAAATAGAATGTCAGTCCACGACATTCCTCACCATTTCCTCTGGTGCACCAGAACCTCTTCCTCCAACTGTGGCTGTCCAAGGTGGTTCTTAACTAACCACAGGAAGGATGATATGTTTAAACCAGTACATTTTATCAGTTGTTTTTCATCAGCTTTGTACACCTGGAGAAGCAGATAAACCTATTTTTTCATTTCTGCTGGCATACCTTCAGATGCATGATTATTTCATTGCAAAGGTACAAATACAATTCTACTAAACCTGTGAAACACAAGTCAAAAATGCTGCGATGAAATCTGTGATTTCTCTGAATTCAGATACCTTCCTCTGTTAGCTAATACACACAATGTATGCTTATTTCAGGGAACATGTCCTTATTCCTTAAAACAAGTTTATTTCTTTGTCCTTTACATTCTGCATAAAAACCCCTTATTTGTTAGAAAGTCCACACTGAATTGTAACTCCTCCTTTCTTTCTCTTATGCGTTCCTGATTTGACATGTCCTACCCATTATGATTTATATTTGGGAAGGTCTCCTGCAATTGCTTGTCTCCAAAAAAAAAATCCTTTGTGTAGTGTAATAAATTATATTCCTTTAGAGTTTCTAGTCCGTTTTACTACAGCCATTCCATCATTCAAATTCAAAATCCAGACTCTTGTTTTCATCCTATTTTTTTTTTCTGTTTTCTGTTTTCCATCCTGTTCTTCCCTGCACAAACAGCATACAGGTTAACTGTAATCTGAAATAAATCTGTCTGAAAAACTTGCATTTGAGTCTTTTCCCTGGTTCTTTGATAACAGGATGCAACTTGGTCACAAGGAGAACTTGTGACCAAACTCTTCTGCTAGATTTCAGTGTATGTGTAGAAATATCACAAACACTAGTATGTGCCTGGATATTCACAAAGATTAGCTAAATTTTGTTTACTACAAATGCCGTTCCTCAAAATGTGATTAGGAATCACTGAAACTGCTCAGTGTGGTGTCTCTTATTTCGTCCATCAGTGACATGGGAAATCTTTTCCATCCAAACTCTTAGATAATACTTCAGTTTAGTGAATACTACACTCTCTTCCCATGAGTTACTCTCACCAGATAGACCATAGTGGGTACTGCATGTGAACAGAAATCTCAATGAGACATATTGGCATCAATGTTGTGCTGTGAAACTTCTCTATATCAAGTCCAATAGTCATGGACTTTAATTTGCTTGGATGAGGGGAAAGCTAACTACAACAGTGAAATCCCAAGGGAGGATGGAAGGCAAGGAGTTTTAACTATCAACCTTCTTACCTCTCCATACTTTTGGTGACTTGGCAAAGGGACAAGACAGACTTCTCCCTTGTCCTTTCAGAACACACCCCATTTTGGGCAACTGAGTTGTAGCTGATGTCCTGCAGGAGTTCACTTACCAACTGCTTATTTTCAGAAATGCACAAGGGAGGAAGAAAAGAGATACAGTCAAACCCCCCCAACAAACTGACAGAACACTTTACAAAAAGCTTCCATCACAGCGAGAGGAAGATTAAAACTTTTGACTTAAACTAAGATTTACAGGAATTGTGCAGCACTTCCTCAGGACAACTGTCACAGTTGAATATCTAGAGATGTATTATATGAGAATAAAACACTTTTCAGAAAGGAAGCAAAACCTCATCCCAGTAGGAAAAGCCATGATTTGATCTGCAGTGACTATTTAATATAGAAACATCACTAAACAGTACTTGTGTCCCAACTTGAACTTGATTACCCCAGACTGAATCCAAGCTTTGACACAAGTTCATGCTTTGGGCATTCGGATAGAAGTGGAACACATAATACTGTAACTAATTCCAGCATCCTCTCCAGCAACCTGTTTTGAAAGAAGAGTTATCAGCAACACTTGCTGAACTTGTACTGAAAATGAACTTTACTTTGGAAACAAAACAAACCCGTGCATCATCTGAAGCTCAGTCAGCCCCCTTAATGTTTCAGCACAAATCAAAGCACAAAAAAAGTGTGGTATGTGAAAAAAACCCGAATGATGACAAACTCTTTCCATGTTTAAATAGCTTTACATGAGGAGAAAACTTGCCTCACAATAACCTACATTCTTCAAACCTTTCAGATGAAAGTGATTTATTACAGAAAACAAGATAATTCCACAGCAAATAATTCTGACTTTTGTTCAAACTGCCCTAGTATTGTAGCACAGGCAAATCAAGAATCAATTAAACAAAACACTAATTCAAACTCTCCAGAATAAAAAGAAACAGAGTAATAATGACTCATCTGAAACCTCAGTAAAACCAAACTAAACAAATGCAACCAATTACTCATACATTATTCCAAAACTGATCACTCCTTTTAATATTGCTAAGAAAAAAAATCACTGCAACAAATTCACCTCATACAAATATGAATTTTATTTACAATTTTCCAAATTATCAATCAAATCCAACTTCTCAGTTAAATGTGTAGCATTTCTCCTTGAAAACAAATTAAACATTGTGTTCTTTTTACATCTGCAATGTGGAGTCCATAGGTACATGCTATTTGGGGCATCTAATGGAACAAATTTAGATCACTGTGTGTCTTAAACACCGAAGGTATTCTGTGAAGACTCTTTCTTTAAAATTTATCTGCCTCAGGGACAAGCATTTCCACAACCACTTTCTAATGACAATTAATTAGGAAGGTTTAAAAACCCAGTATTTTATACCAGGACATACTGTTCACATATACTTCAGGGTGTGTTACCATGTTCCTATTGCAAAGCCGCCTGCTCTATAAGCAATGCTACTGAAATCAGACTAAAGATTACCCACAGATTTAGATATTATTCAATGTGAATAAAAATGGCCATTGATGACTTTTACTTGAGTATGTGTAATTATGGGCCAACTTGTACCTGATCTGGTACCAGTGTGATGTGATCTGTTCTGAAACTTGAAACCGCATGGGTCATTGTAATAAAATCTTTTACAACTGTATTGCACATAAGGTTCCTCAAAAGCACAAATCGACGTAATTGTGTCCTGAACTCAGAATTTACCTGCTAACTCTCATGAAAAAATCAACCAGATGGTAAAATAGATTATTTTTCTCATCCCAGTGTTTGTGAATGAAGAGAAGAGGGAGAAGATATATACACTTTGGAATCCATTCAATTGTTTGTTTCTTCTGCATGTGATTTGTACTTCAGAGATGAGGATTTTAAAAAAAATAAAAAGCCCGACAGACCTTGGATTTATCTTTAAAAGTACCTCAAAAACATAACAAAAATTCAATTTAAGTTTGATACATATTAAAATTTTAGTCAGTTCTGCCCGACAGCATAACACGACAGAAATGCACAAGACTTTAAACATGCTTTAAAATGACATTCAACAAAGTATTTAAAATTTAATAAATAGCATACAATCACACACAAATACATTTCATACTGGATCTTTAAGCCTACTAAAAAGACTGGCAAAGAATAAATAAAACAGTAGTTGACAGTTTTGTTTTTAAAAGGTGAAATTTCTTGTTGTCACACTAGTAGCCACATATTAATCTGCTTATCACAAAATTGGAAGTTATGAGCTTTTTTCCTCACTTATCTGTTTTGCTCCAACATGTAATATAATAAAAAATACACTAAAAGGGTTTTCTTTTGGTTTTTTTGAAACAACCAGTCTGCGACCAAGTAAACCAGTTTTTAAATACAATGAATAAATAGGGAATTAGTAAAGCAAATTCAATTGCAACAAAAATGCAACACCCCAAGAAAAGAGCCATGGAAATATATAGCCATTGCAATATTAGACAATAATAGTACTTAAAGTGATAGTGCTTGTGCACTAAGCTCATTAGAGACCTTAATATGATTTTAGTGCAAATCCCTTGAGTCCAAACAAGCTTTATACCCTACAGTATTAGGGAAAGATCTATTACCAGTTGGAACTTATTCTGTAGTGTATTTGTACATATCGGATATTCAAAGAACTAACACATATTGTAATATCTTCGGCCCTTTTTTACTTCAAATCAAAAAGACTAATGACTGGGGATTTTACATACTATTTGGCTGTACCATTTTAGATTGCAGTTTAGGAAAGTCAGTGCTATAAAAGCGTTTGCCATCAGTTTATCTATTATGCCTAAATTTCATATATCATTGCATTTTGTACTTCTGAAAGAAAAAGAATGCTCCTGGAGAAAGGTTCTCCTCCCTTTAAGTAAGTTCACATTATGATGAAATTCAAGAATATTTAGACAAAGTGTTGAATAAACTCAAAGAAAAGTACATATTTTACATTAACAATCCTTACCAGTATTTAGTATATTAAGTTACAAGTATGTTGGCAGTAATACAACAGAGTCAATTCCTAAAGGAGAATAATTCTGTACAAATTCACCTGTTAATATGGGGTTAAACAGGCAGCCAATAAGTCTTGAGCAGCCGTGTTTCAGGTTTGAACTATAGTACCAGGATAAACTAAATTTGAAACTAATCGGGAAAACTTCAGTTTAAAGAGTAATCTGATTATACTGGATACACACATTGTGTATTCAGAGCCATTAAAATGTTCATTCTTATAGTTCCATAATATCATCCAGTATAAGAAAAGTTTAATCAACCACACAGGCTAAAATAGCTTTAACATAATGTTGTCCTGGATTTTTTAAAACTAAAAACTAATTTTAACTGTGAAGTACAAAACAATGACAGATATTGCTCCAACTTGTACACAATCTTTCCTAAACAATCCGTACCTAGCAGAGTAATAATGCCTCATCGTCACTAGTTTCATTTTTCACTGTTGCCTCTAAGCAAGTGTCAGGTATCTGGGCAGTGTGTACGATGCCACAGCTCTCACAGGGGCCATCTCGACTGCATGACCTTACACTGTGATGTGTTGCACTGTAAGGCTGTCTAAGCCCTGGTCCTTGATCTGAGCTGAGATCAAGTAGAGGTCTTGAACAGTCATTCATGTCAAAGTCTGATGCTACATCAGAAACTGGAATTAACATTTCAACATCATCATCCTCTTCTCTTCCACTTACCCCATTATCAAGCTGTCTCAAAGGACTTTGGTTCTGATTCACTGAGCTTGATCTCCCTAAAGTAAAGCGTACCCAGCGTAAGCCTTGAGTCATGCGGCTCAGAGCGCTCGAGAGCTGGTGGCGTGCGGGACTTGTGCTTGGGGGCTCTACACCTGTCCCTTCTCTTCCACCATCCGTGTTACTGCTACTGCTGCTCTGAGCAGAGGAACTCCCACACGCTCCCACTGCTGCTTCTATTGCTGTTGCAGGAGGGACTTTTTGAGGCAAGGTGGCAGCAACACCACCAACTGCTCCTGCTGTGTCTCTTCTTTCATTTTCTGTGTCTGTATCATCAGATTCAACTGAAAACAAACTTCTGTGAGTATTATTTCTTTCAGCTTCTCTACTAGTACTTTGGCTGGCAACATCATCTCCATCCGCCGAGACCAATGCCAACGATCCAGAATGACGTGACCTTGCAAAATTAAAAATTCGATTCCAAATGTTACTTGATCTGCCAGCAATAGGAAGTCTGATTGAGGTAAATCCAAGCTGAGATCGTACTGCCAGCCTCAGGTTTTCCAGAACTGAAGCCTAAATGAGAAGACAAGCAACAATCAAGTGTTGACAGTCTGCTGGTACTGTTCTAGCAAAGAAAGAATGACAACTATTGCACAAAACAGCATGTAACAAAGTTAAATAAAGTTTTAAATATTAAAAAATGTTGCATCATTCATAATAAAGATCTGGTATACACAGCAATAAGCTACTTAAAAAAAAAGTGGGCATGACAAAAGTCTAGATGCTCTAGAGGAAAAAACACTATAGACAGGCAAATTAAGTGGAAATACATATGCAAAGGCAATAAAAGAGCAATGAATTCTATGTAAGGTACATTTCTGCCCTAATCAAGGATCTCTAAATAAAGACAATGTGAAAACCTATAGCCTGGATATGGAACACTGACTAAAGAAAAGTACAACCATAGAGCCAGATACAAGCAAAAAGGTAGACACTGAGGATTTTAGAGTAGAGCACACATAAACATGCCACAAAAAGTTTAGAATTTGAAAACAAAGTCTTCCAGAAAGATTTAACAAAGGTGACCACCTTTTTTATCCACTACCACTGAGCTGCCTCAAAGGGACTAAATTAAACATCTTCAGCAGAGGCTTGCAGTTTGATTTTTCCCCCCCTTCTGGTATAATCAGTTAATTCCAGTTTCAAAATGCTTTAATGGTTCCATTTAAATAAAATTATCTTATGTGTTCTAAACCATACATTTCCCCAATTCAGTATACATTTTCCACTCATTCAGCTATAGAAGGAGCCATGCCTAGATTTTCGTATTTAAAACCCTGTATAACTTTTCCACTGTAAGGTAACACAAACATATCAACTCCTTTGTCTTGGGGATCCCTTACTCAGACTTACAGGAAACATTGCCTCACCTAAGTAGCTCAGTTCTCAAACAGGGTAGAAGACCTACCAGATGCCCATGATTCTAAAAATACTCACAGATGTGTTTAATTAGAGGAAAAAGTCCATATTCACAACTTTTCATGATCCAATTAAATCTCCAATTAAACATATATGCATTAGTTTTCCTTCATTTACAAACACTGAACTTTGGTGTTCTCATGCTATCACCTTCACCTCCCTTCCACCATCCTTCATACAACACAGCAGAGTGTCAGAACAGCAGAGTGTCATACACAACCTACTCCTTCCCTTCCATTAGTTCAGAAGATGATTGAATTCAAGCCTATAACATGTGTAGAGCAGCCTTACTTTCAAAAGCTACTGAAGAGACTCCTACTCATCCTTGAAAATCCAGCTCTGAAGGTACGTATCAGTTTTAGGCAGAAACCACTACACAGAAATTAGAGTGTCCAAGATTCCTAGAGCTTGAGACTTCTAGGAAATCTTGAATAACTATCTTCAGTCCTACACAGATTGGCAACCTTAAAATGTATACCTTGCTCAAAATAAACTTTAACACACCTTGACTTAATACTGACTCCCTTCCCCCAACATTTTACCATATTAAAAATCGAGTTTTATAGTTTATAGAATTCATTTTGCATTGCCTTGAGTTTTTATTGATGTTCTCTCATCTGAAAAACAAAGGTTTTAAACAATGCAACTTCATTGGTTAAATGAGACTATAAAGTTTTTATCATGGAAGCTACCAATGCTCTAGAATGACATTTTCATTGATGGCCTTGAAGTTGATGGCCTGCTCACTACTATTCCTTATTTCTATGCTAGTTAATTGCTCAGTATAGTTACTTCAGTTTTCAAGGCCACAAGTTTTGTTTGAAATATTTGTGTTCATAATACGAATTCAGTAACACTCTCACTGTTCAAAATTATTGTACATGCATCGATATTTTATGGAGTGTGAAATTATGGTTACATAGAAACACTATGAAGAAACTACATTTTGTTATGTTTAATTATAAAAGATTGCCATATAATTCCAGTATATTCTGAAATTAATTTCAAATGTATCCAAATAAACAGTGGTTAATTCAATTTAAGTCAAACAAAAGTGAAAAGAAAATTTCAGTAATTGCACAGCTTTTTAAAAGCTCCAGCACCAATCTCTGACACTACAAGTCTGGGTCTTTCAGAACTGTCCTCCCTATAGGAGATTTCATTTTAGTAAAAAGCAATATCTTAATGTCACCTTTATGAGATTTCATCTGAAAATGAAATAATTTTCATCATTTTCTGATGAAAAATGGGTCTGAGCAAGGTAGGTTTTTCTGAAAATTGTAATTGTTCCTACACACATTCATGTACACCAAACCTGAAGTGTCCCACACAGGGTAGGTATCTGTAGGAAACATTGGCTTGCTCCAAGTTACCTGTACTACAGGACTTACACATCTGGGCATGACAACTGCATTGTCTCCACAGACTTTCTAGAGCTAACCCTACCTCAAGAGACTTGTGAACACAGATCCATCATAAACTGGTGAAGCTTAATTTTGGAAAAGAGGACAGCAAGCCAAATTTATAGAAGTATAGAATTGGTTTGAAACAGAAACATACTGGTCATTATTATAACCACAGTAACCCACTGAACAAGAACAAGGGATTGTAGAGTGTTCACTACAGGCATTTATTAAATTCATTCATGAAGTTCAGTGCTAATTTAGCTAACAAAAAATCTTTACAATGTCTTCTTTCTGGCACATTTTTAAAGACCCTCATGCAAATTGCAATTTTTTCCTCTTTTCCTCTGCAAAATCCTTTGTGACAGATCCCAGCTGCTCGTGAACATGTGTGCATGATAGAACATGTGATAATCATGTAACTTTTTCTTACAGTAAACTTTGCTGTATTAACTGCAAAACATAATTAATGCCAACTCTAATAGGGCACAGTAGGATTCCTAGACTAAGACTTCTATTTCTTGGCAGAGCTTTATAACTGAAAGACATTTTTAATTACTTAAAAAGTTGTTTGACAGAAATTCATTAATCAACCAAGTAAGAAATGTGCTAATCATCCACCTCTGTATCTGGATGTCTAGAAATTATTAACTACCATTTACTAGCTTTTACTTTGTTACTTGTTCATGCCAATTTTACAAGATATTACAGCCTGGCCTTTTCCATCATCTTATTATGCACAACAGGCATGAACGTACCTACGCAGTGTGCACATGAACTACCATTTTGCATTAGAAGTTTAGGTCTTCTTTCCCAAATCAAAAAGTGCTATCCTGCAGTCTTTATTTACACAATAGCAATACAAAACCTACAATTAGATCTACCAATCTATTACTTTTCATCCAAGAGGGGTTCTATAGTGTGCATTACTGGCATTATCAACAAAAGAAAGCCTGCAAAGGAAACTGTGGTGTTTCAGATCAAAAACTAGATCATGTTTTTGTCCAAGGGCTAATCAGTCGTATAACACTATTGACTTGAAAGGTGGAAAAGGAAATTCTGTAGAACAAAAGAAAGCAGATGAAAGTTAAAATATCTTCATTTCAATCTCTTTAAAATTTAAGTGGTCTGCCTACTGTTTTGAAATCTTACCTGATTTGGGGAACAAACAGGGAAATCCTCAACTGGTGGAATTAAACCCTGGGCAATTAATTGTCCATAGGACGGAGGAGCTTCTCTTCTTAACAGTTCAGCCTCAACCCTTGACAAATGAGTTTCAAATGATCTTTCAAAGAGAAAAGAAATGTCAGAGTACATAAAACACTGATTTTTATATATATATATTTTTATATATATATATATACACACAAAAGAATAAAAGTACATCAGACTATTACAATCTAAAATAAAAAAATTCAGAAGATGAAGGTTTTCTAATTTAATTGAAATTTAATTGTCAAAAAATATAAAGTCATTTCTATGGATCTGTCCAGCTGAAATGAGAGCAAAAAACACCAACCCAACAATAAATTTCTTAAAAACAAACAAACCAGCCCAAAACCATGGGCTAAATATAAAAAGCATCACCAGTAACGCTTTTAATATTGTAAAAACTTGAAGCATATGTAATCCTGGTATGAACTAGCCTACAAGAGAAGAAACATGCTGTTATATACAGAACTGCAATATTAACTGCAAATTAATTAACTGCAGTTTTCCCACACTTCCTTTTAGGTAACACCATCTGAAAGCTTAACCCTCATTAGTACAGTGATCAGAATACTTCTGTCCTCTTCACTGGGAGAGTGGTCAGTCACTGGAAAAGGCTCCCCAGGGAACTGAGTCATGACACCCAGCCTTCAGAGTTCAAGAAGCATCTGGACAATGCTCAGCCATAGTTCTTAGCAAGGTTTAGCTTTAGATGTCTTGCAAGAACCAGGGAGTTAGACTTGATGTTCCTTATGGGTGCCTTCCAACTTGAGATACTCTATGATTAACTAACCTCTTTGTACTATCAAAGAAAAAGGAACAATGTCTTTACAAATCACGTGCAACAATATCTGTATAGCAATAAAATTGCTTCACGAACAAACAATAGAAGATACCAAAACATTTAATAAATTTGAGTTCTTCTTACCTTCGCTCAAACATCCTGAGTGAGTACAATTTACAAGTACATCCCAGTGCAATGACAAGCAGCAATCCGCAAATAAGACTCCCAATGACAGCTGCAGTTATCACTCTAGTGGGCACAATGACTGGGCAATTCTCTTCGTCACTGCCATCGCCACAGTCATCTTGAGAATCACAAACCCAGCTCTCAAACACACAGCGGTTATTTTTACAATGAAAATTGCCTGGCTGACAGAAGAAACAATTCTTTTCATCCGAACCATTAGGGCAATGATTCTGGTAGTTGCAGCGATCTGAACGAGGGTAGCAAACACCATTTCGAGAGCAGGGAAACTCATCTCTTTGGCACATGGTGCAGTTGGTTTCATCCCTTCCATTTGGACAGTGCCAGTAGCCATCGCAGCGTTGCTGCTCTGTGTAGCACCCCCAATTTCCACCGCATGGGATTTCCCAGGGCAAACAAAAGCCATCAACTTGATAGGTTGCATTGAACCCTCTTGCAGCATTCACTTTGTCAGCACAAAAATGCACTCTAATCTGTCCTGAGGATGAAACAACCGTGAGGGGAGCATGAGAGTCAAATGCTGTTAGTACACGCAACAGCCTCCGTGGGTTCTCCTCTAATCCATCATATATTTTGACATAGTCTCCATAACCTGTACCATCAAGTTTAAAATCAGTGAATCGCAAGATTACTTTGCGATGATCACCAGTGTCTATCAGCCAGGTGCAGTTGCTGCCAGGTGGATAGAAGTCAGGATAGTTGGGAGAACTGAAAGTACCATAAAAGTATTTTAACCACTGCCCACATGTTGGCACATCACAGTCTATTTCATCTCCTAGGTCAAGACAATCAATGTTACCATCACATTTTAAAGATTCTGGAAGGCAAGTGTAAAGCTTGGTGAAACGGGAAAGACACTGGAACTGATTGCTGTCACAAGGCTGAAAGGAAGAAGCTGTTGGAGGATTAGCTTTGGCACACATTTCTTCATCCGAGTTGTCTCCACATTCATCCATATTATTACATTTCCAACTTTCTGGAATACACTTCCCATTAGCACAATGAAACTGGTCACAATCACAGCTTGGTTCATCAGATTTCCCTAAAAGAAAAAAAAAAAAAAAAAAAAATTCTTAGAGTTTAGCCTTCTATGGCCTGTGTTGCACATATATTTGCTGCACCAGGTACTTCAGATGGGCAAAGCAAATGCCTGAAGTGTCTGTAAACCATGGCAACTTTCAGCAAATTTCAAGATAAAACAGTTTTTTCAAGTCAAAATTCCATCAACACATCAGCATGAACCTTATCCTTGGGTTAAATAATTTTAACCCAAGCAAGAAAACAATGCTCATTTACGGCTATTGAGAAATCTGACTTCTAATATGCTAAAAATAAGTTAGAAAAATACTGTTTCTCTCATCTATCACTCAAAATACCATAACATTTTTTGCTGCAATACTGGTTACCTCCTCAAATTCTTTCATAAAAGCAGTCAGACTCTCTTCTGCTTTTGGAGGTTCCTACTTTGTACCAAAGGATCTAAGGCAAGAGAGAATCTACAGGTGAAGATTACATCACAACCAACCAAAGAGAAAAGTCTGTCTTCTCTTCTTCCTACTGTTTGCTCCTGTCTCTTCTGCAGCAACTAAGAGTGCAGCAAATGCAAAAATGCATGCTTGCCTTTACTTATTAAAGTTCCAACCATGCTGAACACAGAAGCATACCTGGGATCCAAGCTATTTCAGCACTGCAACAATTCAGCTGAGTCAAACACTGCTGTACATTTTCAATCACTGTTATTTCTACAAACCATAGTACAGACTGTAAAACTGGCTATAAAACAAACTGTCATAGTCAAAAAATTTAAAACAAGTCTGCAATGCAGATGGTCTGGCACAGCAGTAATTCAGAAAATAAAGTAGAGAAATATCTACTCATTCTAAAGAACACTATACCTAAGGTTTTAGTAAGGAAACAGGAAAGACAGCATCATGAACTCACTGAAATCCTAATGTTCCCAGGAGAAGCACGTTCTCTCTTTTTTTACAAGAGAACAATTCAGATTGCAATGGAGACCGTCTAATCAAATCATCTGCTCAAAACAAGGCTAACTGATGTTTGATTAGGCTCTTCATGGCCTTCTCCAATCAAGTATTTTTAAAGTTCCAGTGCTTTTCTATACAACATGATAAAAGTTTTCATAGCTAGCTTGAATTATCCTTGCTGTAACTAATCTGCTGTGATAGGTCACGTCATATCATACCTCTGTTCTCCTTTTTTCTGCTTTAATATCTTTTAGAAAGCATTAAAAATAAATACTCTAACTTAAAAACGTAATTTTTCTTTAGGAAAGTACAACACATAATTTTTAAATTTCACAAATGCTAAGGCTTTTAAAAAGTGAATGCAGGAAAAAATGAAATCAACAAGAGTGGTAAATCCTAAAAGCACTGCTGAAGAATGTTTAAGTCTTTAAATTTGCTGACAGAGAATGAAGAATGAAAGGAGAGCAAAACTTATGTGCTGCCAGTGACTAATTTTCTGAAAATGTTCATTTCACAAAAAAAAATCCAAAGAACAGATACAGTACAATTGATACCATCTTCTTGCTCTGTTACAGATACGTAAGTATTTATATATATATATTATTGTACCCTACAGGCATATGTATGGTTCACAATATTAGTATGGCAAAGTTGGAACCTTGGCCTTGAATTCAAAACCTGTAAAACTGAACTACTAGACAAGTCCTACCCAAACTGAATGAATATGCTCCATAGGTGGAGGTAATATAGAATATGCATCTCTGAACCTGTTCAAGTAATGATTATAATCTAGCTCAGTCCTTCTGCATTGCAGAACCTGGAAGAGGTGGAGAAGAAAGCTGTAGCATGAAATCATTGATGGAATTACTGATGGAATTATTGATGGAATTACTGAAGTAATAAAACAGGATACAATTTCAACCCAAGCTCTTCCTTCTACAAGCTTTTATGCATCCCAGAAAAGAGTTAATTCATCCTGATTTAGCATTTTTAATCACCAATCCTGAAATCCTTACATAAAGAAAATGTACCTATGAATCAAAAACTACAGTCTTAAAACAATAAGAGAGGGACAAAATAGAACTAACTTTGGGACTTGCACCACAAAAGACTTCAAGATGGCACAAGATAATTAGCAGCACTCATACAGTTGTAGCCAAAGGATTAACACAATTCTTCAATGCATTTACAGTGGACATTGACCTCTGTGCTTTAATAACTTTATTTTTCATGCTACATCACCATTAGTAAACTCTGTGCCATTTCAATTCCCATAATTTGAAAGGCTGATAAATAATAAGTAGCAGGAGGAAGACAGAGGGAAGAAAGACAAAAGTGGCACAAAATTTACTTCCTAGTCCAGTACCTTTCCTATCTGTAATGCTTTTTTTCTTTCTTATTATTGGTTTGTTTTAAATTAAGTATAAATATTTGCCTATTATTTATTTTAAACGAGAATTAATTCAAACAATTCACATGACCTATTTTCCATATCAGATTTTAAACATGGGGCTTTCAATAGTCACTTTTGCACTTGGTATCTGTAGTGTTTCTATCATTCCAGCACTAACAGGCCCAACTTGCAACCAAGTAACTAAAGTATTACTGTTTTTTTCCCTTTTTCAATGACGACTTGCCAATTTTGAGAGTAGCCCTAAAAACACTGAATTAAATAGTTTACTGAGGTGTTAATCTAGGCATTACTGCATGATGCTCATGAGGAGAAACCCAACGCAATGGCACAGTTGAATGCATAGCAAAAATGTTAATATTTCAGGAGCCTTACTCTCAAAGGCAGAAACTACTAGATGATCATTAAAGCGGAGTTGTCAACTCTTCTCCCATATACAGGTTAGTTTAAAACATTAAAAGACCACTCTGGTCACTGAAACACTACACTTTCACCTCAATTGTGAAATACTTCCTAAGTATTATATCAAACATAGGGACAAAACTCAAGCCAAAGTTTCAGTAAGGCTTGTTTGTTAAAAAATGAACAAACCTCCCCAAAGTAAAACTTCTTTCTTTTAAAAAAGACATCTATAAACATAGGATTAAAGTCTTCAGCACCTAATCTACAAAACTAAATAGAAGAAATCAACAGAAAAAATTGCTTATTATTGAAATTATTACTGCTTCTTCCAAGAGGGGTTATATAATGAAATTATTTCAAGATCAGAGAAAAAAGATTTTGAGAAAATTTCTACAGAGCCCATGGCTTGACTCCCCTGCCCATTCCACACTCTTATCCAAGGTATCCTTCCTTCTCAAAACCTCTTGGGCAGGAATGCTGCCTTTCATCCATGCCTACTTCGAGAAGGAGGTGGAAAGGGCAGAAGCTGATGCCTGACACAGGGTTAACACTGTTCACCTGGGCAGTTGGCAGAAACAGCAGCACAGGATGACTGATTATACAGTGGCTTCTTTCCCACTCCCTGACATGTTTTTTGGTGATATGGTGCACAAAACCCAGGTAGAACACTGCCCTGAAAGCTGGGCCAGCATCAAATGCAAGGCCCAAGACCTGCTAAACTGCAAGGAGCTATGCCATAGAGGGAGCTTTTTTGTAGGCTTGAAAACAGGTGACAGAGAGGGATAAACCTGCTTGGAAACTTGTTTGTGAAAGACGGACACAGTGGAGGAAGGTATTAGGTAAGAAGAGTGCACAGTACAGAACAGGAGCAAACACAGCTTAGACTAGAGGAGATCAGGGCTAGATTTACTGAACCTTGTTGGAATGGTTTTGAAGGTGGGTGGTATTGGATATGTGTAAGGGTATGAATTGTTTTATGGAGGAGTCAAAGGTTGGTGTGCACAGGGATCTGGAGCAGGCGAGTGAGTAGGTATCGGCACACACTGAGAGGGAGCAAGATAACATGAAACCATTGTGAAAACCAAGAAACTGAAACCAGTATTTGGGATGACTATGATGTAGAACACCATAATCATGCTATTACATAAAACTGTAATGCCTCTTAGAGCCAGGAGAAGTTTGGAACTAGTCTTGACCCACAACTGGCTTCCTACTCTCTCTTGGCAACATCTAATAGAGCAAGAATGGCTCATGAAATACTGTCAGTATTACTGCTGCTAGCTGATTTATATCACATCCTGTAATTACACAAGAAAAATTTTGCATGTACAGAGCTTTGTCTGTACTTGGCTAGATTAATCTATTGTATTAAAGTGGTGGGGTTTCGTTAGATTTTTTTTTTTTAAACAATAGTATGCCTTCTGGAGCTGGGAAAAATGATGCAAATTCTGTGAGAAATGTAAAAAACCCCTGTCATTTCTTCCCTCTCTTACTGCATTTATGCCACTCAGAAGTCTACCCAACTACTTTAACAAATAGTTTGATGAAAACATTTCAAATCTTAAACTATGTTAAAAAATCTTCCAGGTGTCTACTAATGGCTAACCTTTTTCTTCCCAAACCTTTTAATCTGCTTACTGTTACATTCATTGATTCCTACTTTGAAAGCTCAAGTTGTGCACAGGATCAGAATACATTTCCTAATGTGTATTTTCTCTGATTTCAATAAACTTTGAGGTGACTACAGGAAATACCTATAGTCAATACAGTACCCTGTTAGAAGGAAGAAATTCTTGAAACAGGAAACAAAAAGTAAAACCATAAAATTATAGTAGGTATCATTTGAAACATACCAGCAAAGTAGGCTAATCTGAAGCCTTTTCTGGAGATGCTATCATCTGAATGAAACCTGATCCAAACATGATCCTGTGAAGAGATGTATGGTGAGGGAATGGAAGAGCCACATGCTCTATAGCCTTCAATATTCTTGTAGCTTCCAATTGTTAACCAATCCGAGCTGCATCGTCGAGATCCCTGAACATCAAAATCTTGAAAGCTGAAATAGAAAAAAGGTCAAAATTGATACTGAACTAAATATTGCACTAAAAGCTGATGAATTACTACTCATGGAAATTAGCTTGTTCCTTTTGAAAGAAGTTCTTTTTGAAATAAAGAAAAACTTCTGAAATAAAAAGAGTACCTGTGTAAAAATAGGATTTAACCTCGTTCTGATATTTTATATTATGAGGACAGCAAGAATCCATTCTGTCAAACAAAATATTGCACCCATCACTTAAAGAAACGCTACAAAAAGTTTTGCTACAAAAACCACACATTGTCTTAATCTAAAAATAAATTCTTTTAATGAAATTGTCCTTATATGTCTCATTTAATGACTTTCACATGCTACTAAGTGATTTTGTTTAACCCAAATTTCACCAGGATTTTACCTAATGCCACACTTATGGCAATAATATGATTTGACATTATAAATACAGCTAAATTGTTCAAAATTATGACTTTTAGATAAGACTTTCTCCCAGTCACAGTACTTGGCTACACAACCTTTATGTCATGGAATGCTGTGGTATGGGTACCATGGTAATGGCGTGTGAAGGGGAGACAGTCTGTGCAAAACAGGTCTGTACAGACAACAGCACTATCAGAACTGAAATGGGATACGTATGGGTGGAAGAAAACAATATGAAAGGAAAAGAAAGTTTTATGCTGAACAGTTTTACCTACTTTACGTTGCATTTATGCCAGTTAAAATATTTAGTAGAAAAATTGTTTAAATTAAGGAGCAGTACTTTAAATGAGTAACTGATGTCAAAGCAAATACTTCACAATGAAGAGCAGTTTCTTAGGTCAGCAAGTCTGTACTGGAAACTGATGTAAATCTGCAGGTGATGCAGTTTCATCATCAAGTCTATGAAGCAGTACTAACTTGTAGGTTGATGCTAAAAGAAAACAGTAATCTGAAATGAACTGATCTACAAAGAGAGAACTTGAATCTATAAGTTTTTTACATTACTACTTTAGAAAAGCTACAAGATACGTGAAACTATGAGGAGCTCCCTGCATCAAAAGGCAGCCTTTCCTAAACTGCAGTCATATCTGTTGACTCACTATTTGTCCCTGACATTTTTGAGCACACCAAGAGACTTCATAGCAATGAAGCATTACAGCATTTACTCTGCACACTTTTTAATGAAAAATTCCTAAGTTCAGACATAATAAAAGGATACAAATAAATGAGAACACTGAAATTTTTTTTAGTCACCGACTGTCCAGCTGAAAACAAATGCTACATGGTTGTGTGAGAGCAAATTAGATAAAAGGAAAGGCAAAAATGAGACAGAACTGAAATCCTTCAGTTACAAGGAAAAGAATAACACAGGAACACTGTTACCTTATAGTAATGATCTCCCCTGGGTTTGCATGGATGTACCAGCTACAGTTAATTCGGGCAGGATACTCAGAGGGCCACCCTGGACTTGTGATTGTCCCACTTGGTGATCGAATTTGTTCTGGAATATCTCCACAAGCTAAAAATACATAGATATTGAAAGCAATTTGATTAATTCTATTTTTTAAAGCCAAGATATTTTCTTTTTATTTTCAGTCTGCACAAACATTCAGTTCAATTTAACCATGCATTTATACCTTATACTGACAAGTGCTTTAGAAGGTGAAAAACAAATAAAAGATAAATAACCAAGTAGCTGAAATTTTCTGTCTTAGGTAGACTCAGTGTCTGACCATCATTTAAATACCTCCCCACTTCCAGTTCTTGGCACGGAAATGATCTTCATACACGACTCCAAATGCTTGAAAGGCTAAGAGCACTGATTACTGCAGAGAGAGCTGCATAACTACATTTGTGAAAATGGACTAGAAAGCTTATAGGTCTAATTATATGCAACTGAAATAACTCAGTCATTTGTACTCCTGCTTTATTATAGGTGTAGTTTTCTGCCTTGGCCTTAACTCAGCTGCTGTTCCTTCCACAGGAGTGCTCTCAGTTCTGATTTTATTTGAAGCAATGTGCTTACACTCAGGTTTGTGGTTTTGTTTTCCAGTTCTTCCCCCCTTAGCAGCCTCATACCCAACACCTGTCATATAGCATATACACAACCTTCACATAAATAGGAAGACTAGAATGCTCTCACTGCAGAGATTCAAATTATGAGGAAGTCTAATTGGTCAGAGAACACATTAAAAATAACTGCCCTCTGTGCTTTTATTTTTCAATTTTATCACTGATAGTCCAAAACCTGCAAGCTGGCAAAGTGTACTGGTAGCCCCATCAGTTACACACAGGAATCTGAACACAAGAACTATTACAATTAAGGAAGCACTTCCACTATTGTCTGATCTTCAAAAGCTTTTGGAATTCCTATTTGATTAAAATAACCAATCGGAACTGATGCCATAAACAAATGTGATGAAGAATGAACTGCATTTATAACAGTGCAAAAGTTGCAATAATGTAATTTGTGGACAGGTTATTGTATTTATTTTTATGCATAATCAAGCTTTTAAATAATTTTGTAATACTGTAGGGACCCGAAATTAAAAGAAGTTATAATCTTAAATTATTATTATTATTATTAAAGTATTTCTATATGGCATAACAAATACATTTGAAAATATATTTTTAGAAGGATTAAAAGACAAAAATGCTGGCATATGTCTGAACTTTCTGTATTAACTTAAATACAGCAGCAAAAATAAAACTCAGTAAATTTACTAGTTTCCTGTGTATCTGTAAGAGAATAAAGTTTTAAATATTTTTTCACATGTTCCTTTTTAGAGCTTTATTCATGCTGCACAATTAAGTATTAACGTACCTCAATGGTAGAACACAGGAGCTGCCCCAATATCTCGGGGTGAAAAGGTCACAAAATACAGAAAGATATTATTTCATTTGAATATGCATTCACTTTCCTGTTAAATTTTGAGCAAACCCTATAGGTGGTGCTCTAACACCATAATAATTTGGAACACAGCTCCTGTGTAAGTGATATTGTTATACTTAACATTTGTTCAGACAATATATGTAAGGACTTGAAAGAAAAAAACAGTTATTCAGATGATGAAATAAAATAGCAGTTTCAACAAAAACCAAAAAAACATGCAAAACAAAAACATGCAAAAAAGTAGAAGAATGTGTAAGACATTTTGTACCAAGCTTGCAAATGCTGGTAACAATTCCACATACTAGCTGGTTACTACTGAAACAGCCCCCAACTTCAGTAAGTTGCCTGGAGGTAAAATTTACACTACAACATACACCTGCTACCAGATATTGCAAACTGACAGACAAAATTTTGTCACTGAGAACCTCTAAAGAAGCTTTTAAGTTTACCTGACAAAGAAAACATTGCACTAAAATACATAAAAAATAATCCATTCAGCATGTGTTCACTCAGTTTTACAGAATTCACCTCCAAAAATATTAACATGCTAAATCCTACAGCAGTACAAACAGTAACTTGTTATACATGGAAGAAATTCCACATGAAAATCCTGTATAATCAAAACAGTACTTCCAGAGCACATGAAAACTTCTAGTTTTACTCAAACTCAGGATTTTTTTATTCTTTGTTTGCAGAACCAACCTTATCCCCATAATTTCTATATTATTTTATTAAGATGTCTTTTTCTCTGCTTCCAGTAAAGCTCACACTACAGAGCTGAGGGCAAAATATGACCATTTGCAACAGCCTCCAATATGGGGAGAGAGAAGAAGACTATGGAGGACATGAGGGAGCAAGAATGACCACAGGCACAATAATATGAGGTGAACAAAACTGTATAAGTGCTGTAGAAGAGAGAAAAACTGAAGAAAGTATTCATATGACAAAGTAAATGTTCAAAAAATAAAAGGGAATGGACTTGAAAAGCTAATTACAGCTTACTTCAAGTTGACTAGATAAGCTAAATGCACTTACATACTTGATATATATTCATGCACTAAAAATCTCTTACTTATAACTCAGAAGACAACAGAAATCTCCTGTTTGCTTAAAAAGCCTATAAAGGTCAAGATCAACTGTACAGAAGCTGCACTTCATAAGTGCTGTGTTTTTTGAGAAAGAATAATTTCTCAGCAAGATTTTTAAAATCAAGGATAACCTCTTGAAATAGAACAGCTTTAAAGGGAATACAATTTATAAAGACAATAGCAAGCCTTTATAATAAATTCCTGACGCTCTGCCTAATTAGGATGTTTCTCTTACACCTTTTGAGACTATAATGTAACATACATTTTATTCATGTATATGTAAACATGCAGAATGTAAGCAACATCAAGAAGGATATGGGATAAAAAAAAAATCCTACTGGCAGCACATCAAACAGAAATGTATCAATAGAGTCAAACATCCTTACTTTACGTTGCAGAAAATTTGGACTTTTAATCTCAATTGCTGGCAGCCCTGCAAGCATTTGTCACACAGGTCAGTTATGTTTAGGACAACTTAAAATTACAGGAAAACCGATTAGGTTTGGAATAATTTATTTAAAGTGTTAAAAATACATAAGTGAACAGCAGAATGGAAATTAGAGGAGTCAGGATAAAAGGAATTGAGTTTGCAACCAAGGCTGAAGCATGAAAGAAATTGAGAAGGTTGCATTGTGGAGAAGCAAAGACACCCAGTGATGCACGCCCAAGATGTTCTCAAATCTTATGCTGGTGGCTGTAAGATCTGGAGGGGGGAACAAATTCCTCCTGCACAACCATTTCTACCATGAATGTTGTCTCTGCCTACATTCCCCTCAATGCTCTTGTATTCTTTGGCACAATTCTGCTCATCCATCTCCCACCTGTTTCAAACTCTTTCCTTTCAGAACCTTTATTCTATTAACAATCTATCTGCAATTGTTTGTTACTATGATATAAATGTTCAGTAGATTGCAATACTCCAATTAGCACTGAGGATGTTTCACATATTATAGTGTAAAATAATGGTGAAAAGAGCTGTGCACATAATTTTCCAGTGTATGTAGATTTTCCTGTAGACTTTTTAAAAAACATATAGAATAGTTTTTCTTACTTCCTTCTTCCTGAAATTTGTTTACCATCCCATATTACAGAACATTATCCTAAACTACAGGGTGTTGACTGACAAACAAAAGAGGGTGAATGAAAAGTTTACCAAATTTAACTAGCAAGTTGTAACAAGAAAATAATTAAGAAACCAATGCAAAAATTTGGTAGCAAGATCTAGAGAAGCAAAGTATCTGTAGTGAGAGTGAACAACATGTCAAGGAAAAAAGTCACTTCAGAAAAGCAAGGAGAGGGAGATTAGGGATTTATCTTCACAGTAATGCCAGGAGATTAGTTGAAAAGATAAAAGAATTAGCTTTCAATGTGAACCACAGGATGATAAGGTATGCATTATATTGGACATGGTAAGGACATGAATGCAGCTGGATAAATGATCTGAAGGTGTTTAAAACAGCTTAGAGTAAAAAGCGAATAATGTTGTGATAAAGTCTAAACCGTGAATAGGGAGGATAATTATTGCATTGTAACTCACAGGAGCCACTGAAAGTCTTATTTGGAGAACTACGGGGGAAGAAGGCATAGGAATCTTTGCCTCCAGGTCAAGCCCAAAAGCTTGAATTTAAAATGCCCTTTGCTTTGCAATACAGAGACACATTCAGTAAAAAGAAATTATATACATATATATATATATATATATATAAAACTGTTATGAACAACTGTTTCCACCAGTGGCTGAAGTTCTTTAAAATGCAGAGTGAGGGGTTGGGGAGATGGGGGAATTGGTTTTGCAATTGTGACAATTATGGCTCAACATACCTCAAAGACAGACCTGAAAATACTTCTGAACTTTTCAGATTTTAGAGACATAAAGACTTGCACTGTAGTGATAGCTTAGATGCAAAGAGACAACATTCCACTAATTGCTGTTGGTAGAAAAAGCATGCTCATATATTAGAGGTGTACCTGTAACTTGGCAGATATAATATACAGCAGAAGCATAAATATCAAAGACCACAGAGGTCTGTGCTACTAAAACATAATTTAGTAAGGTAGATCACGTAGTCTTACAACAGCAGCATGACAGGAAATCTACCATCAAGACAAAAATTTAATTTTAAATCCTGTCTCTGTAGCAACTGTCCAAGAAAATCACTTGCTTGGTTTCAACATCAAGTGAAAGCTGGATTTAGAAAGATTAAAGGCCAGATGTCTTTGGTTCCATTTTACAGAAATTCTGCTTTAAATTGTTCTGCTAAGTATAAAGCTGTCCAGGTATGCTTGATGAAACATAACCTGCAACTTTGAAAATACGTTTGGGAGACCACATTTATTTAAAAGGAACTAAAAAAAAATAATCTAATCCATCCCCATATTTTATACTTGGACTATACACAACATTTAAGATGTACATACAAAGAGCAGTAAGGAAAATGCTACTGGATGTTCTATATGCTTTCTTTAGGTTGTTCTTAACAGACCACCCCTTCCCTCAAAATCCCCCAGTGAAGAACTTCCACTTTGTATTGAAAAAGAAACTTATGAGTACCATATTTATTCTTCCCCATCTGGAAAGCTATTTTAAAACATAAGAACATCAGGGCTACTTTTATACATTTTTTCTTTTGTTACTATTTGTTTTTAAATGAATCTTTCGTCTCAGAAGTTACAGTTCTATCTACCAGCTGTTGCTATCTTGCTTTGTACAAAGTATGTTGTGTTCTGCTCTTCTTGGCAGTGCCTATTCAGGCATGCTGGCCAAAGTACTGGCAGCAGAGTCAAAAATTCCATTCACCTCTTGCCCAGCAGATGCTTTTCTGTCTGTATTGTGACCTGTGACACAACTGTTGCAGTAAACAAAGGAGTGAGGGGTTGTTAAAACATACCCTGAAAGCTGCATAGTTAGATTTCAGGCTTCTTGTCTCATACATTCCAATTCCGGTAACAATTGTACCAACAGGGACAAGGAGCTATGTTGATATTTATTATTTACAGTGTGCCATAAATGCAGTATATATGATACTTGGTGCACCAGTGCTGTTGAAAAGCAACATCATTCTTCATGATGCAGCAGAAGAATAGAAAAGAAAGATCTTCCATAATTAGACTTTTAACAGTCTTTGAGTGGCAAACAATAAAAGGGAAATAGAAAGCAGTGGGTGTAACAGAGACCATCCACTGACTGTAAATTTATCCAAAAACTTAACCACACAAATAGCAATGTAACGTTTAAAGCAATACTGCAAGGCTAACTACAGTGAGATGTACAAGCTGTTCTCAAAAAGGTTTACATTTCGACTTTGTAGGGATTAGTTGGCAGCTTCCCTATGGAAAGAATCAGGCTTGTATTCTGCTACCTGCTGAGGAGCCTTTATCTCCCCATTTGCACATATTCTGAGTATCTGTGTTATAAACCACGCCCAGCAGCTGCTGACACTGCACAGCATCTGAAGAACAAAGACTGAGCACCAATAATGCCTCAATGGCCACACAGTCCCATCACTAAAACACAAAAGTCCCGACTAAGGCTGCTGCCCAGAGGCCTAAGACTGACTTATTGGAAGAGAACACAGAAACCTTTGAGCAGTGTGTGCTGCTTTTATATCCCATATTCTCCCAGTATCTCACCAGTTTCTCAGTTTCATGAGTTCTAAATTTTTTTTCTTGTACTAAGGAAACTGTGCAGTCAAGTGTACAGTAGTTTCAGTTACTGCTCCAATCTAATCAGGTGAAACACATAACTCTTGGATTTTTATTATTTGATAGTAGCAGAGTCCAAAATTACATTTCAGTAAATTTCATTTCACAAAAACTTTACTGTGGAAAGAAAATATCAATTCAACTTAAACCAACTTTTCTCTTAGTTCAATGTTTGTATGGAAAAATAATTAAGCAGTCCACTTAGAAAGGCATAATCTGTTCATGAGCATGCAGGTATCAGTTTTATCTTATGAGAATTTTTCCATGTTCCAGTTGCTTCATTCCTTATTACATGCTGCAAAAGGCAGTAATAATTTTTATAGCCAAATATCTCTTCATAAGATACCAGGTGGCTTTCAATATTTACTATTTAAGTCATGCATGAAATTTAAACATTACAAAAAATGACTTACCCGTTGACACTCCTGAAATATGCACATTTTCAGAATGTTCTGCAAGAGCACCATTTCCTAAAATTAAACATAATGAATAAGCTAATTTCCAAGATAAAATTTGTAAAAATTCTTCAGATACCTTTTTACAGAACAGAAAGAACAAACTTGAAGTTATTTTAATTAATATTAAACATGAAAGGTCCTACATAAGTTTTATCATAAATTAAAGAGAAAAACTAGAGGAAAAAGTTACAATACAATAAAAAACCCCCACCCAAGCACTGTTAGTTTACTAGGAACAATTAGACATACTAGAAAGTTAACGAACAAGCAGAGACTGATACTGGTAGTTTTGAGAAACTTTATGCATTTTAGATGGTAGACTGCATTCTGCACTGAGTGCTATTTTATTTTCAAGAAAGGTTTGTTTCAACGCATCTTCCCCATCTCCTTCTGGACCAAGATTTGTAAGTAAATGCTATGCAAATAAAGACATTCAGGGGACTATATCCATCTATTTCATAAGAATTGCAGCCTATACCCTTTACCCAGAAAGACAGCTCAGGTCCAGCAGGGAACCACCTGCCTTCAAGAGTAACTCCCCACCAACGTTCATTAAAATGAACTATAGTTGCAAAGATGAACAAGACCTGTTGTCATCAAGAGTAAGAGACAAAAAAGTTAACCCTCCAAATCCCATACTACTTGATACTTCTCCAAAGTAAAACAAGTCTGCTAAAGCCAACACATTTGCTGGCAGGCAGCAGTCCTGGTACATTATGTCACATCAAGTTGTATTTGTGTACATTTTTCCCTTCCTTTACCCATCACCCTTTCTTTTAACCTTTACAACATCTTTTTAATGAAATCTTTCAGACATTTCACAAGGAAAGAGCTACTTTGATACATAAGCTCCTTTGAACACAGGCAGTGAATCTAAAATGTAAAATACTTCAGTAAGCAAATCTTAAAACCACAACTCTCAGTCCCTCAAAGTTTTGTAATATTGAAGATTTGCCATGTCACACAGATTTTCATGCATGTGACATCAGTTATTCTACCAGCACTGCAACATAAGTGTGGTACGTCTGGGTAGTAAGAACCTTAAATATTTGAAGAAAACACAAATTCCTTTTATACCAATTTAAAGACTCTTACAAGTTGACCAAGAACATAATATACCTAAGCCAGCACCTCAGTGCTCCTCCGGTGCACTGCTTACATGTAAGATGTTTCAGAAATTGCTCCCAGGGTTGACACCAAATACAGAAAAAAAAAATTTTAATTTCTTAAAGACACAACACAGTAGAAACCTGATGATCAGAATTTGCAGAAAAATAGCAAATTCATTTATTTTTTCTAAGTTCCTTGGCTCTTCAAAGTGACATGTTTCCCACCCCATTTTCAGTGTACTAATTTCACTGCATATATTTACATACCAAGATGCTTTGTCGCAATTGTTAAAAAAAACTCCACTGCAACAATTCTCCTCAATGTTCAAAACACTGAAGTATTTTTAAAACAAAAGCTATTTCAAATACTGTATAAGTGAGCCATTATTTTTCAAAGTAAAATATACTTCTAAGTTTTAAAAAATTGTTCTCCACATAATTTCTCCATTATGTGTATCACTGACATGCCACAAAATATTGCCACTCTGATTGTGTGTACATTAACCCATAGCTCTCAATTTACAAAAGAAACATCTTTGCTGCAAAATTATTTTTACTTGTTACTAACTCCATTGAAGCACATTTCTGATTGTATTGTTTTCTATTATTTCCATCAGCATAAAGAAAACATTAACACATTTCAAGACCTCTTGTTTTAACCTAAGAATAGCTTACTGACATTTCATCTTTCAAATACACTAGGAATTATTCACCTTTTTATTTGCAAAAAGGGGCACTAGCACATAGAGCTGTATCTGTAGTTGATACTGAACACTGAAAACAAACATCATGACAAAAAAAGAAGGAACTCACAAAGATCTGTAAATACGAAAAACCCTGAAGTAATTACATTGAAGACAGTCAGTATCTGAGCATTCCACTGACGCTCCAAGAATCTGAATTCCTGATAAGCTTCCTGTACATTAAGACCAGGAAAAGAAAAAAAACCACAGTACTAATGAAATCAGTTCTGATTAAAACATGAAAAGACTGACATAACACTGAAGTGATGGAAAACAAAGCCAAGTATATATATATATATATCTCAAAGACTGACATAAACTATTAATCAGTAATAATGAGAAACATACTAAAATGGGAACTTGCATCCAAATCCCGTATGTGTTGATTCAGAATGGGTTAAGAAAACTTAAGTCAATACCTAAAGAGACAACACCTGAATATTTTCCATCTAAATATGCTTTACAATCTAACAATTAATCTCTTGAGATAACGTGATGTCACATTTATTGTCAAACTAACTTCAGTGATTAGTCAGAAATGGCACTAATGTGTGATGATGAAGCCTAAATTTAGATCCAAGTACTATAGTATTAAAATAAGGCCTTTTTTCTTAAAATAAACTCCCAATAAACTTCCATTACATCAAAGATGAGAAATCTCTCAGATTATTACTTCCTATTTTATTGAAAACTGTCATTGAAATAGAGTGTGTTCAGATGCCATTTAAATGTTACTAACTGCTGACACCCTTATGAAATTTTTAGGCAATGACACTTATATGATTTCAACAAATAATCACATGGTTCCATATAAAGCTAGCCTACTAGAATATCAATCTATCAGATAACAGATCAGTAATTTCTATTAAGATATGGGAACATAATTATCTTTGAAGTTCCTGCTAGTCTATTTAACACAGCAGAATATGAAATTGTAAAAAAAAAAAATTCTTAGGTCACCATTAAGTTTTTATATGTCTTCATGTCCTAAAGAAGTATTTACTACTTGTTCTCATTTCAACCTGAAGTTTTAAACTGAAACATGTGCCCCCTAACAAAAGTTAGCACTAAGTTTGTCCTTATCAGTTACAGAAGTGTGACAGCACAGCGTGAAGATACACCCCAAGAATCTCCTGCCTTCCGTTCTGCCTGTGAGAAACCAAGATTGTTTTTTTAAAATGAACATCTTCCTTTTTTTTTTTCCTGGTGACTTAAAAGAAATCCCTTGTGTAACCATGACTATACTCATCTTCTTTACATCCTTTTATAAACACTTAGTACAAATGCAAAACAGAAATGTATATCAGCTTTAGCCCTGCAGCTTAGGACATGGTCAGCAACCACACGTAAGTTAAAAAATTCAAATGGCCGAGGATCGAGATAAAATCAAGCTTTTTGTTTTTCCAAGCAAAACAAAACAAATTGGCAAATAGAATATGAGATTTTAAACTGCTGGTAACTTACAGGTTAAACAAAAGTATGGAAATACTTTTAATGGCTTTCTACTGAGGTGCACATGAATTTGCTGCTATCATTCATGGTAGTATCTCTGCAGATTGCTTGACTGCATATAAAAAAACTCACCCAGCTGGTTATTTAATGAGTTGGACTCTTAAAAGAATGTTTTACAGCATGGAACAACCTCCAACTTTTGAGATGCCTTTCTGTCTTCAACAAATTAAAAAAATCTCTCAAATGTTCAGAGAAAGAATGGTTATGGTCAAAGTTGTTCACTGATTCTGATAGATGTATCAATAAAATTTTATTTCACTTTCACAGCACAAAGCCAGTCCTTTTGACCTCTACCAATTTTTTCTATTCTACTCAAATCCTCTGGGCTGCAATGCCACCTCATCTAAGGAGCAGGCAGAGACAGACAAGTAGTTCCACAGACACTTGAATTAATTCCTTTTGATTCATGTCTCACAGCTGACCGACCACAGAATCAAGCAAGATGACACTAGGTTTGCCTTCAAGTTTTCCAGCAGTTGGGGAATTTCTCCCCTATGAATCTACATTAAACTACGGTAAACATCCCATGCCTCACCCTGAAAATCCCAACACTGTCACAACATCAAATCCGAACATCCTGATCCAAGATTTTTACACGTAATCTGGAGAGGTGAACAGAACTAGCCAAAAGATAAAACCCATAGCCTTGGAAGGTATTTACCTCACTAACTACTTCTGAGTTTCATCACAGATAGGAGATTAAATACAGGCCAGGGGAGTGGGGCTGGCAACAAGGAAAATGTGGCAGCAGCAAACACTTCAGCTAACGAGCAAAGGAAAAGAATGCTTTCGCACTTGAAAAACATGACGTTTGGAAAAATCAGCTGCCAAGTTCTGTATCTTTGAAACCCAGATAGCAGCAGTGATGCTGAGCCTCATTGTGGAGAATAACCACAATGCAGCAGCCTTATTTCAAGATGTTACACCCCTACATCTGTCATTCCCCAAAGCCTATGCAGCACAGCTCTCTCAAAATGGGATGAGTATCAAAGGATTATGTCCTTTTTTTTTTTTTTCTTTGCTGAGGATAAAAGCCTATAGTCGTGATATGAGCTACACCTCTGATTTTTACTCAAATGCATGCATTTCCAAAAAACATAGCCAAACAGACCCCTGCTCACCTCTGCCCTCCCATAAATTAGCGCCCCTTAGTGAAAATATTCAGATTAAACAAGACAAACTTCTGCACTCCAGATATATATATATATATGAACTTGAAGGCTTCAGACAAAAAACAAGTTTAGGTAAATACTGATATATTTGAAAAGCAAATGACTCTTATATTAAGCCACTTTGATTTCAATTTGACTAAAATTAGTAATACTAATCTAATACAGTGAAATGATAAATACTGCCAAAGCACACAGAGAGATATGGTACAAGCAGCTTTGTCTACTGTGATTATAAAATCAAATTCTATAACTTCAGTTTGAAAGAACATCATGTACCTTGAGACGAAGTTAAACCCAGATTGTGTTTTACAGAAAAATTGAGTGTTGAAACGAAAAATTAAAAGAAAAAAAAAATCATAGTGGCAAAGGCCATTTAAGTCACCTTTATTTCTCCTGTTACACTAAGTAGTTACTGTCCACAAAGAAAAATCATGCACACCTATCTCCATTGAAGCTAAATTCTTCTGTATCAAGATTAAGCCTGGGCCATTATCCTTAACAGCCAAATTACAACCCCCTATAAATAGAACTGTATAAATTGAAGAAGTGCTGTAACTGAATGGCTCTGAAGAGAGAGCTTTTTCTAAAGTACCTTGAGTTAAAAGGTACTGTGGTGCAAAATGAATGCTACATAAGCAGACTGGACAGGATATTTTTCTTGAACCACAATTATCAGGGACAAGAGATCAACAACAGTTCTTGTATATAATGTGTTTCTAAACACCCTTTATCGTGATATGTGTTCAATTTGCTTTACTTTAGACAAAGTATTTCATGGCCAAACTTCCTTTCTTCATCATACTCCCAAAATTCCTTTCCACTCTGTATCTTACAAAGCTGTCTCTTGTCACCTGAAGTTACCTTGTACTATTCTTCACCAAGTTTTGCTTTCAACTGACCAAAATAAGGTTACTACAAGCTTTCATGAGCGAACTGGTGCTGCCTTCCATATTACCTCACTAAAAAGCCACTTAGCAATGGTACTTTGACTCCTGAGCTCAAATATAAAAATAACCTTCTTCATCTACAGATATGGGAGCTGGAAAAATCCATGATGCCTCTGTAATATCCAGGCTTCTTGGAAATTACCCTTTTTGACAGCACAGTTTGTGACAATCCCAGCCAGTGGCACACTTCCTGCAAATGCCTAAGCACAGCTGAGCAGAGACAAGCTCCCACTGAAGATGCCATGTGTCCTGCTGAACACGGCCAGGCTCCTCTGCTGAGTCTGTGGGAGAAAAGTGCAAAGGCCACTGCCTACCTACCACGTCTGTGGCTAATCCACAGTTATGATGTTATAGTTCAGAGCAGGGCATGCAGGAGACCAATAGAAAAACCAGTACTACTACTCTTCTTCAGATAAACAACATGACCTATAAAGGTTCTTTCCAACACAAACCATTCTCTGATAAAAGCATTAGTTCAGTATGTAAATCAAAACACTGTATTGAATTGTTTACTTGTGGGTCACATGCAGTTAACGAGCCAAAAAAATAAGTTAGTAGCCTCCTCTGTCTTTTGACTCATTATTTACAACCTCATCTCTTGAACACTTTCCTTATATTTGTTAAACTAATGTGCATTAGAATTGAATGCATTAGCTGCAGGAATTTAGTGCTGTAACCACAGCCAAGAGCTACACATGCATAGGTATACGGACACACTACTGCCAAGCTCTCCTGTACTGCAGAAGGATCAATACTCAGTACACTAAGAGTACCAACTGAAAGAAACACTTTCTGTAATCTCAGATCAACATGACCGTATGAAAAGGACTAGACTTGTTTCTCCCTCATTTATAACCCAAAGTCTCAAAGAGTATGGTTTCTCCTGTAGTTTCTGTTCTGTGCAACATGTGCTCTCTGACCACTGCTAAATTATACTACAGAAATTCAAATTTTGCCTTCCTCAGAAGACAGGAAGAGCTGCATGTGTGTTTCAAATTACAAGAGAGAAGGCACTGAAAGTGAACCACACAGTGGAGCAAAAGGAAAAAAAAAGTGCAGTCTAATAGTTTGAAACTCACCCTCCCAGAACAGTCCATGAAATAGGGAGTTACTGCTACAGGGAATGCTTCAAATTAAGGTGCAGCAGAGCTCAGAACACACAGTCCACTGAAGCCAGGCAACCATTTGTAATATCTCTATATCCAGTAAAAAAGCAAAGCAGCAGTATCATTACCAAATTTCTACAAAACCAGTCACAGCCGTTGCAGATGCCACCATTTTACTATTTTCTGCCACCTGATGCCTTAGTTTACAATCACTACATCCCTTTGATTACATACACGTGAAATAAAGTTAGTTTGTGCACCAATATGTATTTGGGTCAACTACTCAGAATAAGATTCACAAACCACAGTAATCTTGTATTTTCCTGTATTTACTGTCTTTTTTTAACATAACGTATTGCACTTTGACCACGAGTTTTTGTCTTACACCCAACTGCTGCTTACTTCCTTGACAAAGGGCAACATGCAATTCATGACAAAAGGCAATTAAAGCATCGTGATAAGGGATGGTTTTAATGACTTTTAGGCATTACCTCATCAATAGCCTCCAGTGCAGCAGCAGAATCTTTGGAAGAGTTATTGACAAATTTTGTATTCTTTATTTTTAAATCAACAGTTTGGCATTAACTAGTTAAGTTCAGGTATTTTTCCTTATTTCCTTAGGGTTAAGTACTGGAGCAATGAGAATTTCAGGTGATCATCTGTAAATCAGATTTAAAATGCGCAGCAAGATGCAAAGTATTCTTTATGTGAGGGATGGATTAAACAACCATTTACTTTAATATAAAATTACACATGCAATACACAAAAACATTGTGCAGACATCAGTCAGAATTCTCTGCTAAAGGCAAGGATAGCAACAGTGACAGCCTTTGTTCCAAATTCCAGTAACAGAAGAACATCTGCTACAAAGAGGATACAGTCAATGTATCTAAAATTTCAAACAGTGAAAGCGAATGTTCACAGGAAATGAGAAAGTGTTGTATAGTCGCATACTAAAATGGTAAGTAATTTCTTTAATTAAGGAACAAATAAAAATGACTAACAGATGAAACTATACTGAAATAGTGGTTTTATTTAAATGTTTAATGAAACAAAAGCTAGAAATAACAACATAAAATTTCACTGTAAAAGCAGATAAAGCACAGAATTTGTTTACAATACTCAATGCTGTTATTTTATATGGCACCATTTTTATTTTAGACCAACTGTGGCTTTATTTAGTAAACTAAGATGAAAACTGAAGAATCAATTCTGCAATGGAATAATTTTATGTAGGTTTAAGATTTCTTTTTTACCTTTAACAACAACCAGTATCTACCATTTTGGGCTTAGGCAATTATTCTTGGGTATAAAATGACGAGTATGGTGCTGCTGAAAGCCTGCACTGTATACTCAAAACTTGTCTAACATTGCTTTCTTTTAACCACTCTCTTATTCTTATACTGTCTTTCTCTCAGAGGGACTTCAAATGACATGTAGTTGCATGGCACTTTTGAAAAACAGATCTTTATTCATTTTCTTGGTGAATAAAACAGTCATGAAGCTTCCAAGTCTGCATTTGCTGTACAAAGCCTAAACTCAAAAGCCAATCAGTACTTATATGAACATCACACATATCTTCTTGCTATAAGTAGGGCCACAAAGGTGATCAGAGGGTTGGAGCACCTCTCCCATGAGGAAAGGCTGAGAGCTGTGATTATTTAGCCTGGAGAGGAGAAAGCTCTGGGTGACCTTATTGCAGCCTTTCAGTGCCTAAAGAGGGCCTAGAAGAGAGCTGGAGAGGGCCTGCAGTGACAGGACAAGGGCTAATGACTAAACTGAAAGAGAGCAGGTTTAGTTTGGATACCAGGAGGAAATTCTTCACTGTGAGGGTGGTGAGGAACAGAGAAGTCTTCTCCCCATAAAAATGCCCCATCCCTGGAAGTGTTCTGGGTCAGGTTGGATGGGGCTTGGAGCAATCTGGTCTAGTGGAAGGTCTCCTGCCCACAGCAGGTGGAGTAGATGGTCTTTTGATAGCATAGGCCATTCTATAATTATATGATTTTATAATATTGAAAACACTGAATTAAAAATCTCCAAAGATAAATACCCTACTACTTTTATATTCCTTAGCATTGTAACTTTATCTCCACACCTAAAAAAAGTCTGCATTCTTTCTTCAAAAGTTGACTATTACAACACATACTCTAAAAATCTAAGTTCACTACATCAGCGAATGCTTTGAATTTGAAGAACATTCAGTGATCAGGTCATTACAAATCCACTAGCTTTTCAACCAAAACATAATACATCCTTTATTCCTGATGGTTTTATGGTGTGAACTTGGGATTTGTCTACACTAATATTTTATTTCAGGTAAGGGGTATGTTTCTTAATCTCCTGATCTGCTCCACTTCCTGTGCTTCCGCTCTCATAACACTGTGGCCTTGGAACCAGCAAACTGGATTTCTTTTAGATTATATGCTCCTACTTGTATGGGTACTAAGTTTTCTGGGCCACACTAGAGCTAGTCCAAGGAAAACCCTTTAGAAACATATACAGCACCAACTTATGTCTTCAGCAATAACTTGTTTTGCTCCACAAATCCCCTCTTGCCAGGCTGTGGGATGTACCAACATGGACACTCCCAGCTAGCCAACACCCCAAGCATGTCCTCTGTTCACCACAGCTCCAGTGCTGCCAGGGAAGCTTCACCTCAACTTCAGGAATGCACTGAGCCTCCGCAGCAATTCAGTGTAAGCAACACAAATTCTCCTTCTGGATTCATCAGGCAGTGCATACATTATTCACTAATATTACACCAGTGGTGAATGCTGTTGCAACACACATTATGAAAATGTATAAAATTCTGTATCATCTGAGATGTGTGCATAATACAAATTTGATGTAGATGCTGCCAGCCAGATGATGCTGGAGTATTAAAACAAAGCTCACAGCACCACCAGGACACATCAAGCAAACATCTGGAAGATGCTGCAGTCTACAACTGATTCACATTCCTGCTCCACAGGTGTGGCTTCCAGTCACTTTCCACTCTTCCTTGTATTCTGAGTCTGCTATCATTAAAATACAAAATTCTAAAGTAGCAGCTAAACAAAGTTAAGACAAGGAATTTTGTATGAAAATTTCAGAACAAAAAAAAAATTAAAAAACACAGTTAAAGCTTCTCAGTTGTTGTTTTAAAAGGCAGGGACAGCAAAGAACCTGACATTATTTTTTTATTCTCACTCAAAAATTCCACAAACTATTTATAGACAGCTCTAATATACTTGGCAGCAAGCAGTGGAAATTGGAAATCTAGCAGAGACACTGGCTCAGCTTCAACAAGATTCCTGATTTTAAGCACATAAGTAGTTCTATTCATGTCGCACCCTACACTTCTGCCCAGTCGGGTATAAAGGAGGTTACCTGATTGACCATTGCCTGCTGTACATGTTCTCAGGTGGTAACCTAATGCAGCATTTCACATTAGACGGAGAGTAGGAAAAAAACACCAGACTACCAAGCCAAATTAAACAATTCATACAGTGAATACAGCCTCCTAAATTACAGCTAAATCTCTGAGAAAAAAAAAAAAAAACGAGGAAATCAGAGGAAAAGGGAGTAGATCAGAAACTAGCAGGGGAAGCAGGAGAGACTATATTGCCTATCCATCCTTAAATGAGCTATGTCCTTCATAAGGCTTAGAAGCCTATTCTTAACTGATTATACCCTATCAATAATCGGAACCTAACAATCTGACCTCCTATTTGGAAACTTTCACTGCTATATTACTTAAAAAAACCTAGAAAAATCCTAAGTTTCTAGCTATTTTGAACAGCTATGGTTAAAGTACTAAAACTCTATTTTAAGAAAGGACTGCTCAGACCATTTGTACATGTTCAACTGCAGTAACTATTCTTTTCTGAAATTCCATTTCAGAATCTCAAACCATGTCACATTTGAGAAGTGCCAGACTAGGGGAAAATTTTGATGTGTGGGCTGCACAGTGCTTATACAGTAGGAGGAAGAGCATTGCAGATTTGATTCATACTCTTCACATGCTTTGTACTTTTACCTACTGGTTTCTTTAAATTACTGTTGCAGTAATAAAAATTGGTTTTGTTTTTGCATCATGCTAAATTATTTCTCATCTTAATTCTTTGTAAGTACAGGAACAAATGTTAGCACACAACAGACTACGTAGAGCTGGTATATTTTTAAAATTTAAAATTAAAAAACCCTAACATCAACAAACCTGTTGATTTCATGACTCTATTACAAGTGATGCTAACAGCAGGGCTTCATCAGGTCATATATTCTTAAAATATATTACTGCTGGCTATCCTCTTTTTCTCTTATAATTTGGGTCCAGGCCATCTTGAAAAAGTGCTAACAGAAGAAATTAAATCATTATTCATAAATAATAAATGCAACGACCACAAATCTATTATAAGCTTGCAGAAATGAAAATATAATCTTCTATCTATCCATGAATCCCTACCAGGGACCTGCAAAACATCTGTGCTTCTGGTTGCAGATTACAGTATGACTCAGATTTACAACTGATTTTTTTTCCAAAAAAGACTGAAAGAGTGTAGGAGTACTTGATATTGGAGGGTGGGGGAGGATCACGAGGGTTTTTGAAAAGAAGGAAGACATTGCTTTACTGCTGCACCTTTATTATTGAGCCTACAAGTCATGTGCCAAATAAAAAAAAAAGCCTAAGATACATCCAGAGAATAATGGTTTCAAAATCCAGAAAACTCACTGGATTAATGAAATAAAGTTACAAAATCGATTTATTTTAAGTCTTTATTCAGCAGAAGGGCTAAGACGTCACACTCCAGACAGACATCAAGGAGGGAATGTCATAGTTCTGACTGAAGCAAAAGTAGGGAACTGAGAATTCCAACCGTAATTTCCAGATCTGCTATATTCTTTTTGGAATATTGGCCTGGAATATTCACTGAACAAACCAGGGAATACTGGAGGTCAGCAGTATAGAGCTACTGAGCTTCAACTCCACCTTTATGAAGATATCAACAATAAATTAGCATTAACTGCAACACATCCCAACTGCATTCACTGTAGTGACATAAGTGACTTGACAGCAAGCAGTTTACTGGGAAAGGCGGTGAAGCAACAGCATATTTACAGCACATTTTGCACATATATCAAATACAAAAATCATAAAAGCACTGCATGTTTATTGCATCTAGGAAAAATATCCTCATTTGAAAGATAAAACTGTTTTCTTTCCTTCTTGCTATTTATTACTAGAAATAAAACTTTGATTTTGACAACTTTTTATACTCTTCAATGTGTTTTGCTTTCTTTCTGATAGCATTAAAAAGCACTGTAGAGTTTCCAAGAACACTTGTTTCCTTTAACATACAAAAAAGGTTCACAGAAACTACAGACCGTGCAAAGACTTGTGCAGACTTGTTTATGCACAGTCTGGTAACTGGAGTTTTTAGACCCCAAACACCTATTCACACTGAAACTGAACTTACACCAAATGTCATGCTGTCTGCCCAGCAATCTTCCAGTAACACAAGACAGAGTCTGTCCCTTGTTAATGCTTCATTGAACTAATTAAAGCATAGAGGTAACCTTGCATAGAGTAACCCTGCAAACATTCAAGAGGATTGCAACACAGCCAAAGCACAGCCAAAGGAAGAGCTCCTAAGGCAACACACTTTTGCCTGTCCTTTCAACATTTGTGAAACAATGCTTTTTGTTAATCTCATGCAAACAACCTTGTACAAAATTAATTTCATTATTTATTATGAATCATTTGATCTAGTTACACCACACTTCACACAGAAGTGGAGATGTCACTGAATTCTAAGGGAACCACAACCACATGAAGATATTTCCATTCTCACTACTGAAAAGACACTGAATTGACACAGTTCTTACTACCGTCAGCTTGAAAATTTAAATTACTATGACAGGAAAGGCTATTAATTAGCTACACATATTTTCTAGACGTGCCTGAACTATGCTGTTTATTAAATATCCTCAGGACTTAGCAAGAATAAGAGATGAACTTGCTATAACTTGCTGGTCATAACATACTGCATTCTTCAAAATACACTGTGAATCGCTACAAGTCAAAGGAGACAGACATTAATAGAAGACAGATTGCCTGCAAGACATGAAATTGATTTTACTCAGATTAGTAACTTCTTTAAAAAGGAATCAGATGTTGAAATTGCTAATGCATATTCTTGATATTAACATGCCTGCACATACACTTGCATGGGTACACTCAACAGCCATGACAGAATTCTGTGCATGGCAGTCTTGATATTTTCACATTCTTTTGTTCAAAGAGATTTGGTTCATCAAAGCAAACAAATGATAAGGGAAATATCCAATAAAATTTATAATTCAGTAAAACTTATTTCCCCTCCAGTGTTCTATGGAAGATCTATATTCTTCTTTGAGAAAACTCCACTATAGCTACTGCATTGATTCAAGTAATTGATTCTAAACAGGAAACTTCAGAGACCCTCATGGATATTTTAAGAAACTCTACAAGCAGTCTATATGTACTTATATAATTTAAAAACCAATAGACAAATTGGTGCATATTGCTAAGACCCAAATTCTCTCTCTCTCTCTCTCTCTTTGAAAAGGAAATATTTTCTTTCCCCCCCTCCGCCTTTCCTTCCATGTTATCTGGTATAAATCCTAAGATTCTTGTCCTGCAAGAATAATGCTGGTGCTGTACCTCACACATTAGCATGAGTACACCTGTTTTATTTCAAACACCATGGAGTATCTTAGAAATAAATTTTCAAAATAAATTTGTGGTATGTTTGGAGTCTTCTTTACTTGGCTCATGATACAGTAATGTACTACTGCATTGCTTTTTTCCCACAACAGCACAAACAAGCTTTTCTCATTATTATAACTTTATTGTGTCAGGAACTGTACAAACAAGAAAAACAACTCTTGCTCCACAGAACTCACTGCTTTGTAAAACCTGGATATAGCACATTTCTATCAGATCAAGGAAAGGACAATAACTATACATAAAACAACTAGAAATCCCACCACATTCCAAAACATTGTCAAATGGCAGGTGCTTTACAGAAAGCAGAGCAGACAGGTGAGGTTGAAGAAAGCAAATACAATGGCTTTGTGTTTCTCATGGACAGAACTACCCAGGTGGTGGCAAGCACAAAGGAAAGAATGGCTAGGCTTGAGTAATGTTAGTAAGTGATAAAGCTACCGGTCCTAAAGAAACACAGCAGAACAACAGGAGACTAAGAGCAAGTGAAACAGAACTTTGACATACAGCTATACTGTGCTAACAACTATCTCCTCACTGTGTTTCACCTTCCCTCTCTCTACAAGTCACTGAGAACAAAGTGCAAAATTCTGAAAACCAAAGGGAAAGGCTTGACCCTTCCATGAAGCATTTGGAAAAGCCTGATTTACACTGATTGTCCTGCAGGTAGTACCAGAGACAGAAGAGCTTATATTAGATCAGTTTTAATACAGTAATTGTAAGATAAGGACAGTTAACGTTACCACCTTTATATGCACTGGAAACAAGTGCACTTCTGACAGCCAGAATACTATTTCTCATATTGCACAGGACTGTAGGGTACTGCAGCCTCTTGCCGTGGGGGTTCCCAGCAGTTAGAAAAGATGAACACAATCTTCTATTATCAGGGACTACAAATGTGAGTGTTGGATAGTATTATGATTCCACAATTGCAAAAGAAAGAAAAATAAAGTCCTTTCTGTAGAGCTAGATCTGCAATTTAGCAGAGTACAGCACAACCTCAAGACAGCCATAGTGTATTTGTAACACTGATCGAAGAGAACAGAACAGTCTGTTTCAAAACACTTAACTATGTAATTTGCCTGCGATCAAACTACATCCCTGAGACATACAAATTATTCCTGGAAAACTTTAAATGTGTTAAAGTAGACGCACAAGTAATTTAATATATGGATTCCAGTTTTGGCTTTTTACAAAGCAAGTAATTGTCACAGAAACTAAAGGATCACAACTACTCATAGATGCCATTGTTTACAAATGAAGGCTTGTTTGTATGACCCTAAACACACTTCCTCTGCCTACTCTCAGTAGTCAGAAAAAAAAGTCTCACATTTTGGTCACAAAATTCCAAATTTTATTACATTACAGTAGTTCTAAGCATTCAAAAATCTTTCTCTCATTCTTTTATGTAACATGAAATTTGAACTACATCCAGCCTTCTTCTTAAATATGCACAGATATTCCTGTCTGACTGTCTGTCAACCACATGCATGTAGTTCTGGGCAGCAAAACCATAATTTCTATCAAAGTGCTTTGCAAGGAATCGGAAACATCTATAAAATTCATGATACATGTTTTTCTCAGGGTCAAATCAACACCAATCTGGTGTCTCACTGCACTCTAAACCTTCATGTTTTAGATGCAATTTCACTGCACTTCAAAAGAGCAAAGAGATTTCCAGGAAGTTAGGTAGTTGAAACAGGCACATATACAGAGGTGTGAATCGGCCCACTCACTTCCCCTTAATGTTACCTCCTTAATGAAAAAGGCCTGTGGAGATAAATGCCAAAGAAATAAGCTTCCTCATTCCACTTAAACAGAGCCATACTTGGAACCATACCATTTCCCTCAGCTTCCACACAGCCAGCATGAGGCTGCCCATTTCCAATACTCCCGTTCTCAGGCTCACCCACATGCCAATCCCACCAGCAGAACTAGCAAAGGAGGTTCAAAGAAAACTTGCACCCCTGGGATGTGCACCAAGGAGACACAGAGAGCCTCACACTGCAGTGCTCTGAAAAACCTTACCAAACCACAAGCTTTCCATGGAGGGAAAAGCAGATGGCCACGAGTGAATGCACACACACACAAACACACGCAATCACATGCATGCATTCGCTCTAGGACAGGCTTCCAGTGACAAAGGCACAAATAGGAAGAGAGACTTAAACAGAGTAGGAGGAATGAACACCTTGGAGAAGAGAATGCCATCTAACAGGTATTTCCAAAATCCTTATCACAATTTACCCTTACATTCGTATTTATAATTACCTCCTGGTATGCTATCCTTACACCTAGTACACCTTGTCTCTTTGACGCAAGCTCTTCTGATCTATGCTTTTCTTGATCAAAAAACATTCTCGCTACTTGTTTACAAGAGTCATTAACTTCCTGAGAATAGTTTTAGACTTTTTCTTTCTGCACTCCAGCTTCCTAAAATAACTTATTAAATATACGGGATAATAAAAACAAATCTGACTCTCTATGAAAATCCCTGACAAAAAGCATTCTGATAAACACCAAATGGCTGAAGGTCAAGTTACCTAATAATTGCCCCCTCCTTTGTTCATCCAGTTCACCACCTCATCCTCCAAAAGTCACTTCAATTGTTTAATTTGAGCATATTCACTGTTACCTGGCAATGTAACTATCAATTTGAGTTTCACTTCCTGTGGATCACTCAGCTATGCACATCTGTACACTCCCCACAACTTCCAAACATGCTGGACTATTTTTACATTTGGCAAAAGAGTAACAGTACCAAAAATCCAGTCAATAAAAATTTCAAGAAAAAACCCTTACATTTCTATTTGTATTCCAACACAGAGGTTTCACTTTAAATTTGTAACTAAGAGATTCCACACAGAATACAGTAATCCACGACAAAAAATGTTCTACTTCTGCTTCCAATAAAATGTATCTGGTCTGAAGGAGCTCTTTAAGTGGCAGCAGCAGATCATCACTAAACCTCTTAAAGCACTCTGCATCCACTCACTTAAACAACAGCTGAAATATACAATAGACTGTGTTTCTAATGAGCAGATGAGAGGAAATCAGTTGGTAGTAACATTTGTAAAACCAGACAAGGATAGGAGCTGGAGTTTTAAATAAAGTAGAACAGACACTTCTCTGAAAGTAGCCTATTTCCAGTTCCACAACAAAAACTCGGCAACTGGGTATTTCCCAGACGGATGCTGTTCGCATTTAAATAATTTAGGATGACTCTTCATTCTCTGTCTTCCCTCTGAGGGCCAGACTAATCTGCCTACACTGAGAATTGAGACTTCTCTGAAGAGGAGTTCAGATCAGTAAGTCACACTCCTGTTGCCTTACATCCCTTCAATAAGCCTCTCTTTTTGCACACTGCCTTAAATTATGCCAAACCAAGACTCCCTACTTCACTCACAATCAGTATAGCACCAGAAATATGCAATAACAAACTCTATGCATGCATAACCATGAAACAGCTACTTATTTTCTGTGTTTCAGCTTCTACCTTCCTCAACATACTTTACAGAAATACTGTCAGTATTAGTCTTATTTAATAATTAAAACTCAGATAAAAAAAAAAAGAGCTTTTAGGAGACTACACAAAGAATATTTTAAAATAAAAATACTTACTGAAGGTTTACTTCCAACCATGTCACATCATGGAGCACAGTAAATTCAGATGTAAGTTAGGCCTATTCCAAAAGCATATTATAAACCTATTTTTAAGAAGAAAGCCCAGTCCCAGCAAGTCACCACTTGGTACATACACGCTTTTTATAAAGAGAGATCACATGTGAAATAACAGCCAACTAGGGAATGAAACAGCCATTTATTGGGACACTCAGATTCAACCTGTGTACAACTGAAAGAATTTTTTGAAGACAGGGATGAAGAATGCTTTGGAAAAAGAGCTAGGTGAAAAAATATACTATTTTCTTATGTTAATATCATTTACTAAACTTGACAAGCAGTTGTATTCTTTTGGATGTAGCTTCTTATCAATTCACATGAAAAGCATTGTTACACTTGTGCACTGATGGAAGCACATTACATCCCTTACAATTCCTTACTGGTAACTCTGTCTAATCAATAATAATAGTAAGTCACAGTTTAAGGGCACTGGCTTTGCTGTGTGTTGGCTATTTGAGAAATGAGGAAGGTATCTCTAGAAGAGGTCTAGTTCTGGGATAGAAGCAGAAAGGAAGTCTGGAATATTTCACGGTATCAGAGTTTTCCATTCTTCATCTTTTACTGATGGTAGATACATACGTAACTTTCTAAAATTAGGGAGCACTTTCAAGTTGATATAGAAACACTGAAGAGCAAGGCTTATTTGTGATAAAGCAGATACTGTGAAAACAGCACACTTGCAAATTCTTACAGTGTTTATACTTCACACTGATTGTTATCCACTTGACTATTTACTTGCTTTTTCTTTCTGGATCATCTGCAGAAGTACTCAGAGGCTCAGCAGTGACACAACAAGGCAACTTCCAGATGGATTCTGCCATTATCAGTGTTAGGACACCAAGGCAATATGATTTCTCATGAGATTTGTGTATTCACTCAAAATATTTTAGCTGGTTCAGTCCCCAGAAAGTACCTGGTTAGGCTTGCTGTAGCTAAAGGCAACAGTACAGATGGCATTTCTGTTGGCCTTTGTCCTCTCAAAGCAAAACAAACTGTATAGGTGTTGCAAATGACTATTTTTTAAATAGTCATGGATCATGCTACAACAGGTGACACCTCATTCTATACTGCTTCTAAAACGTTCTAAGGCTCCAATAGACGATGGCTTTCCTTTTTAGGGAATGTAGCTGGAAGAGTGACACAGGTACATTAGGCTTCAATGCATTAATTCAGCTGTAAAATAAAGGGTAAAAAAAAACCTTTCATTTTACATACATTTCACTCTATTAAAAGCCAACCTGATAACAAAATTCAGCACTTGCTCCTACATCCTTTTTAAAGGAAGGCACTGAATTTTTAAATAGTAAAAAATGTGACACAGCATGGTGACAAGTACAAGATCAATGTCAGACATAATGCCTACATGTTCAAATTCCTATTTATCTGCCTTTATATAATGAACTATTTTGCTAATTTAAGTACATATCCTTCCTGTTTAAGAGCAGATTTCCAGATATAGGGGGAAAAGCACACCCAGGACAATGGAACCCCATAAACTTCAAAACAAACTCTGATTACCTGTCTAAATAAATTAAAATATCATCAAAACACTTCAAAAATACATCAAAGTACACAGTATTTCAGTACAGGCATTAAGAAGTTGCTTAGTAGAGAATCTAACACCATGATCCTTATGTTCATAGCAGTAATTTATACACCACGTTCAACAATTCAAGTTTAAGGCCAATTCAGACCTCTTCCCCATCACAGTAACTCATCTCCCTTGAAAAAAAAATGTTTGATGTGAACATTTTAGTTGAGCAACACGCACATCTGAGAAACTGTGCATGTTTATTTCAAATTAGTGCTTTGAGCACTTTATTAGCTTCCAAAGGCGCATTATGGTCAGTAAGCAAGATCTCAGATTAAAAATTTAAATTCAGCTTTATTTTCATCATCAATAATTTCTGAAAGCTTTTGCATTTTATGCTGAATACCTTCATGACCAACACATTAAACTGCTATCTCAGACTTCAGATCCACCTCCTTTGTAAAGCCACAAAATATGCAAAGTTTCAGAAAAATGGTGAAAGAAAGTCAAACATAGACCTATTCACTTAATTCTCACATACATATTCCTGGCTTCCATGCTTTTACTTAACATTTTAAGACTGATGTGCAGCTGAATATTTCAAGACATTAATTCAAAAGAAGTCACAATCAAGCACTACTAGAACTTTCTGTTAGGCATGTGGGGTGTCTCTCAATTCCTAAGCCATGACCTTAACTTTACTCTCTGGGCAGATCTGACTTGAAGAGAGTCATTATTGTGCAGGACAGCTGCACTGCTGTGCCTCCTAATCTGCACAGTTAGAAAACAGGGCCTCTTATTCCAGGAAAACTCCTCATGGACCCTAAAGGCATCTATATTGGGTTTGCATTGCCAGGTTTTGGTAGCAGGGCGGCTTCAGGGGTGGCTTTCTGTGAGAAGCTGCTGGAAGCTTCCACAATGTCCAGCAGAGCCAGTGCCAGCCATCTCCAAAGCAGATGTCCATCAGAAATGGTGGTAAAGCCTCTGTGGTAACGAAGTCAAGAAGAACAAAAAAGTTACTGTGCAGATGCAACTGCGGCCAGAGAAGAGCAGCGTGAGAATATGTGAAAGGAATGACTCTGATGACACCAAGGTCAGTGGAAAAGGAGGGGGAGGAGGTGTTTCAGGCACCCAAGCTGAGATTCCTCTGCAGCCTGTGGTGCAGCCCATGGTGAGGCAGGTGTGCCCCTGTAGCCCATGGAGATCTACAGGGATGCAAGGATCCACCTGCACCTGTGCAGGAGACCCACACTGAAGCAGGTGGATGTTGAGAGGGGACTGTGACCCCATGGGAGGCCTGTGCTGGAGCAGCTCCTGGCAGGGATCTGCACACCCATGGAGAGAGAGCTCACACTGAAGCAGGTTTCCTGCTGTGACATCTGACCCTGTGGGGAATCCAGGCTGGAGCAGGCTGTCCAGTTCACAGAGAACTGCTGCCAATTGGAAGGAGTCACACTGGAGAAGTTCATGGAGAACTGTCTCCCATGCAAGGGACCCAACTTGCATCAATTGGAGCAGGGGAAGGACTCCTCTCCCTGCGCAGCAGCAGGGATGAACTGTGATGAACTCACCTAACCCCCATTCCCTGTCTCTCTGCGCCACTGGTGGGGAGCAGGTAGAGCTGTGAAAGAGGGAAGGGTGGGGGATGATGTTTTAAGATCTGTTTTTACTATTCATTTTCCTGCTCTGATTTTGTTAAATTCAGTTAATATCTCTAACTCAAGTCTGTCCTACCTATGACAGACAGTATTTGGTGAGAGACCTATCTCAAGGACCTTACCTCAACCCATGAACCCTTTGTTATACTTTCTCTCCTCTGTCCAGCTGCAGTTGCTTTGGTGGGTGCCTGGTGCTCAGTCAAGGTCAGCCCACTACAAGCTTTGCAGTTCCAACTGACAGTAGGGAAGTAGACTGTGCTCCTCACTAAGGGAAGAAGATAAAGGTATAGCTCTTCTCCCAAGCCTTACTCATCTACAGTGTAAAGGCAAAAGGCCTGGATACTGTCCCACATTTCCACAATGGATAAGGAAAACCAGACAGCTAGTATGGTGGACTTAAAAGAGGTTAGTAACATTATCACTCAGCTGTGGTATATTGGATTGTCATTCACATGAGAACTGTGATACCACAGGCTTTGTTACAGTGCGGACAGATGACAGACACAACAGGTAACTTGAAATCTGGGATTGAAGTAAGACAAACTAGAAGACACATAGGGAACAGGCACTGGAAACAACAGTAGCTGGATCAGCAACAACTGGGAGGTAGGTTACTAGTAACTGGACTCTATAAACATGCAGCCTCCAAGCACATCTTTCAGCAAAGCTGCTGGAGTGCAGAAATGCCAAATGCCAGTATCAGCCAGAAAAGGGACCAAAAAAAGGATGTTTAAAAACACTGACAAAAGCCATTAGCTGAATTACAAAATGTTCAAATATCTCTATTTATAGTTTATTCACTTATTTTCTAAAGTACAGGTCAAATGCAAGAATCTAATGTTCCTGTAGCATCCCTCTGCCTAAGAATACTTGGAAGGCCAGAGAGCATGATCTCAAGAAATTTCCAAGCTTTTCCTGCATTCAAACCCCTTTTCCTGCTTGCCCATAATAGTAACCTCTTAGTCTGATTAGATGCTCACTCAGTCACCATAACACCCTGAAAATTAAAGCCTGGTTCCCTTCCTCCCTTCCACTTGCACAACCCCTTAAAAAACAGCTGCTCTTGCAGCCATCTTGGCCTCCTATTCCACTCTGAAGAACAGTTCTACCACCTTTAGCTGTGAATGTGCCTTAAGAAAACATCCCAGTCTTTCCCTCTCTTGCCATCCCAGCTCTCCAGTCTTCACGAATCTCTCCAACCACAGACACTAGCTGAACTTCAGCCACAGAACTGGTGGTCATTCAGTAACTTTAGATATGAAACATGACAAATGGGAAGTACCCTGACAAGGGAAGCCATTTCTACTAATTACACAATCATCCAAATCCATCCCAGTCAGTGCTTCCAGCTGCAGGTTGCTGTGATCAAGAGTCCTGTGTCTGATGTCATTCATCTTCCTGACTTAACAGTAGGCATCTCTCTCAGATTATTTAAACCGACATTTAGATTGTGGAAAGGACATGTGCTCTTTCTCCATACTTTTAAAAAAATTACAAATTGGAAAAAATGAGATAGGTATTGTCTCAAGTCCAGTTACAAATATTTCCATTTGGTTTAAACACACACTTAGAGTTAAATCCCTATGGACTCTCCCTGAGCACTTCTTTAGAAGAGAGCAAATGGAAAAATGTAATTCTTTAGTAATATGAAGAGCAGGCTGAATTAAACAATATTACAAATAAAAAAGGACATTAATTAGAACTCTAGAATCAATCTTGCTTAAAAATTACTCCGTTGGACTCTATGTGCAGGAAATAAAAAAAGGGAAGGTTAAAGTCTCCACTTAAAACTATGTGATAAGAGAAGCACATATATATATATATGGATTTGTTTACTGCATGTGACATTCATTATCTCAGTCCCAGTTTCTACAATATCACTGACTGAAGCTTTTACTTGAGATACTCAACATACAATTTCACAGAAGGAAAACATTCTACCAAGGTATACTAATTCATTGGATTACAACACACTTTGTGAAGCATAGGAAAAAAGGCATTAAGCAAAGTCTTATGAAAATTCATATAAAGCTAAAATCTAGAAGTCAGAGCATATGAATATAAGTGCATGCCTTCCCATTACAAGGCACATCAAACAAGACTTAATTTTTCTGTTCTAAACTGCTTACCTTCAGTTATTGAAGAGTTCTTTCTAAAGGAGCAGTTAAATTAGTAGAATCATTAAATTTTTAGAGGCATCATTGACTAGAGAAAACTTATTTCTAGAACACTAGATATAAATTAGAGAAAAATCTTATTTTTTCCACAAAAGAACTATTCTGTTAGTACAATATTTCTCTACTTTCAGAGGGACTTATCTGTATCTCCCAATAGGCACACACAAGGCTGGACTAATAAAACCAAGTTACAGGACCCTCTAGCAGAGTAAGACTTTTTTAACTTTCAAATACAAACAACTTTATCATAGAGTTCCACCCCATGCCGAAATGTGCTCACACTGCTCGTCTGAGGATCACTCTACTGTTTTATGGCTACCACTGACTTTGAATGTCTGCTCTAGTTACCCACAGTCAGTCCCAGGGGCTTCCACTTTGCAGAGGAAACATCCCCAAGGTTAACCAAAGGGTAGTCATGAATTACACACAATCAGATGGGTGAAGCATCCAGTTCACATCCCAATATATACCTCAAATGTACTTTTCTCTCACAGAGAAACACAACTAGTTCACTTTCATTGCTTTGTGGAATTTATAATTTACGAAGCGTGAGCAAGTTCAGCTTTCTTGCACAACAAAAAATTCCACAACCAACTAAATATATCTGGGAAAATACTGTAAGTGCTAAAACTCACAAGATGCTTAAGTGAGAGACCATCTTATGACAACTCAAGGTACTGAACCAAATGGTTTTGTGACTCCCTTCCCCCCTTCAAAATATGCTCTACTTGTAAGCTTTCTTAATTTTGGAGAGGCTCTTGTTTTTGCTTGCTAACTTCCTGACTAGTTCCAGAAAGTTGCTCCTCACAAAACATCTTGGAAAGATATACAGAAATTGCCTCATAACCTAAAATTCAGCATCAAATAGAATAACAGGAAAAAAAAATCTAGTGCAATCTGCTGAATATGCTAGCCTTGATAAGACACCACCAACACGGTAACAATGTACCAAAAGTTATAGTACACCCAAATTTAAAGCATCTGTTCAGAGAAACAAGTCCGAACCACAGTTTAAATTAGACCTTTTTAAGTATTTGCACTGATCTGCCAATTATGCTAAATTTAGTAGTTTTAACATAGATACTCACAAGAATCAATACTATATATTTCAAAGCAACTATAAAGCTTTGTGTAATGAAGCATCAGTGAAGTAACAACTGCAGCAAAAAATCAAGCGCAGCAAACAAAAATGAATGTAGTCAGAACAACACAATTCATCAGAGTATGATATCACACAGCCTGCTATAAACCACTTTGAGCATTTATTTCTACTAAGGGGATAAACACAGGAACTCACATCAACAACCAAATTTTATAGTATCCAACACACTGGTACCCAGTGTTTTTTTGTACAGCATGGAAGCTCAATTTTGCCGACCAACAGACACCTCGAGTAATAACTGGTACTGCAAAGACATTAACAGCTAGTAATTCTGAAATGCATACAAGCTAAAAACATTCCAGGCTGTCAACAAATCACACTCTCTCAATTACTGCCTAGCTAGATATCTCAGCTGTTCCAGTATTTTAACATAATCATTATCTGAGACAGTATAAATGGAACACTAAAACTAGAAAATGCAGAGACATCCAAGAAAGCAAAACCACACTATTTACACAGCACAAACAGTACTCATTAATTTAAAAAAAAAAAACAACCCTGTAAGAAAATTAGTGAATTACACTTAGTAAGTGTGGAAATGATGTCTACAACTTGGCCAGCTTGATGCATCTGGTAAAAGGTACATAACGTGTGAAGGAATGTACCTAAGAGACCAAAGACATGAAGTTTGAAAATTTGAGATTTGTTAACAAACCACAAGACTGATCAAAATCCCAAGTTTTAGCCAGACCAAATACAAAATGATAAATATTAGGGCTTAGTTGAAAATAATACCAATGCAGTTTACATCTACATGATACTAAACCAGGAGTGATTAAAGTAAAGGAATCAAACAGATTCACCTGGAGGGTCCTTCAAACACTAATGCAGTAGAGCTCTTCCTCTCCTAGCAATGACAGAAACAGATGAAAAAGCCATGCTAATTACATGCTTTGCTCTGATGACAGGAATGGAGTCAGATGGCTTCTGTCACAATTCTGGTTACAAGTACACCTCTGCTCTTCCTCTAGATGACAGCATTCTCATTTAGTGCATAATAACAATCACACCAACTACCTTAGATTCAATTTTCAAACTCTTTTTGCTATTAGGTTTTTTAGGATATGGGGCTTTTTCTTCTCCCCTCAAATTAACTTCCCTTTAATATTGTCCACCTGACCTCACAGACATTTTGACAACAGATGCAATATTGGCTCTGAATTGTCAGTTGAATATGTACATACTTGGACAAGTTGACATATGGTGAACATATTAGACAATATGAATTTCTATGGCGTTAAAATTAGGATATTTTCACTTAAAGGACTACAAAACTGTTCTAATCAATTAAATGCAGTGGTTTTGCCAATAATATGATTTACAACTTAGCAAAATATATCTGTTCAGTATATCACAAAAATATCACTTAAGACTGACATTCAAGAGTTTAAGATACAATAATTTATTAAGCCAAGCTATTCCTTTAGGACAATCTGTTCTGGCTTTAGAGTTCAACGCCTTTAGAAAATTGAATAAATTGGCTGGCAGACTTCATTTGCTTACATGATTCAGGCTATTATTTCAAACAAGGTGAATGAACCCAAAGAACTATTTATTCTTCCTCATCTCATACCATTATTAACAAACTGACATGCAAGTAAAATCTGGGTTCTGATCAGTGAACTTTTATGACAATTTTACTTGTCTTCCCATAAAACCAAATGAAGAATGACCTATATATACAGTCTTGCTATAATCTCAAGCAACATCTTACCACAGAAACCTGGAATGGCTCTAATCCAAAACTAAATGTTTTAAAGCTTATATAAGTGTACTATGTTTTTCTTTAACAGGACAAAACAATGTCAATAGAATTGCAGTCTCTGTAGTCTAACATACAACTGTTGCAATCACAATTTTGGGGAATAAACATTTTCCGACCTCCACTAATGTTTCTCAGTTGTTACTGTTGCCAAGGGTACTCACTAAACCCAAAACCAACCTGGAGATAAGGATAATTAAGACTGACCTCTTCTGCCATTTCTACCTTGGAAATCTTAGTGTCCCTGTCCTACTACTGCAAATATTTTTTTTTTAACACACATTTTTATCTGGTGAAGTAAGAAGCAGGAGAATTCACCTGCTGCACTGAGTGCTACCAACTGTACAGAACTTTACAGACATTTCTTGTAGTCTTCTGCTCAGTGGGACAGACATTCAAATTAATATATCTCGGTGACAAGTATAGTTATGACTATAAAAAGTTTGAATTTCCAGAAATCTCAAGAAGCCAACTACACATGCTTCCAGACTCCATTCCAAAGGAAGGCATGTCCTAGTTTTTGCATTGTGCCACCTCAGAGACTTTTCATAACTCAGCCTCTGCTCTGAACACCAATCCCTCACAAACTGGTCCTGAAAATGCTGCATCACAGTACCAATAAAATACGAACCATGATTCTGCAAGGAGGTAAATAAATATTAAGCAAAAAGGTAACATTAGAAATTCAGTTCTCTAACCTCAGCTCATGTAAAATCAGCATCCTTGAGGTATTTTAAACATATGCATATGTGTCATTTAGGGACATGGTTTAATGATGAACTTGGTGGTGCTGGATTTGTGGTTGGACTCTATGATGTTAGAAGTTTTTTCTAACATATATGATTCTAAGATTTACTTTATTTCCAGTTGATCAATCATGGAATTTTGGTTTGAAAAATACTGCTTTTAAGAATAGGACTGATTCCTCAAACAACATTTTTTTCCCCTAAAAAAATTACTTTGCAAGACACATGGTTCTGGTTTAAACTCTGATAACTGTCATGGCCTTTGAAATACACAGAAATATCTTAATATTTGTCCCAGTAAAATGCATGCCAGGATTATACAGAGACACATACAACCAATTATTTCTTGGATATAAAACTCTCAAGCCAACAGGAAGGCTGGAAATATAAACCAAAAAATACCATTGCCCAATGCCCTACCAAGCTATAATTCTTGTTAGTCAGTGCTATTCCAATATTTCACTCATCAGTATTCCTCCTTCTCAAATTTTTATAATTATAGTCATCATCAGAAGGAAGGTTTGAAAAATTCACTAACTACAGGGAAACAGAGAAACATTCTCTGGAGAGCTCAATGCCCACATAACAACCTTGGTGAATTTAGTACTTTAATTAGTGGAAAATTCTAGATATTTTAGCTGTGCAACTGCATAAGGGAAGGCAACCAAAGTGATGCACCACTGCTTTTCCAAGCATGCATTTACCTTGGGTGCTGCCTACTGCATTCAAAGCCTTAACATAATGATATTTGCAAGGTTCTGCTCAGGATCAATATTACAGTCCAGAGCTATGCTGACAGCAGTGTCTTGAACAAATTAATGTCAATATTAAATTAGTTTAGTTTGGAAGAGCAAAAAAGCAGTTGTATGGGAAGGTAAAATGCTTTAATAGAGCATAGTTCCCCGTCTCACTTCCTTCTCCCAAAAGAAATAAATGGGAGAAATCAAAATGAAAGCTAGAGAAAGGGCTATGCTACACAGTAAATACTTGCTTTCGTTTTGGATACTATAGCCTGGCGAGGAGAAAGTTCTTTTCCTTTGAGCAGTGAAACTAGTCAGAACTTCAGACATTTGTAACAAAGACTGTTAGGAGAAACTAATCCCTCATGAGGATGAAGTGGCACAGCGTGCTGATCAAAATCAGAAGCAGCTTCTCCTTCCTGGCAGTGGCAGTAACGGATGGTAATGTTTTTCTCAGCAAGGCAGAAGCCTTCTTGGCTGAACTTTCGAAAGTCTTGATTAAAGGTTTATGAAAAATATTATTCAGAAATAATTTTATTTGATTGTTTTTTCTCTAACTAAAGATTATGCTTGTGATTTAAATTTCTGTAAGGGAAATGCTGACAATAACATCTAAGTTACAGTAGCACAATTCAAAACAATTTACTTAGGTCAGGCTGATGAGGAATATTCCAATTATAATTTTGACTTTTAATTTCAATTCTGTGATAAATACAATAAACCAGCACACTGAGTTTGTTAAAAAACCTTTTCACAGAAATTAAATTTCTCAAGTATATTAAGTATGTAAACACAAGAACAGCTTAATATATCCAAACTTGGGATTTTTGCTACCACTTCCTGCTCCACCATTAGCTAACTTCTTTTCAGTTGTGCCTGTTGTTTACCTTTTGACATGAAACTTTTTTGGTTGACTTGGTATGCATTTAAAAGGCTGGTCAGTACCCTACTTTGTTCATGCAAATAGCCTGCTCAAAAATTAAACTTTACCGGTGTAACTATTTGGTTACAGGTACTGGCATAGTTGTAGCTCTGTTTGAAGAAGCCTTTCTTACTTTTCTACTTATGTAAATATACCATGGGAAATGCTCATACATATTTATGTAGTACATGTACACTTTAGAGTTTGGACTGATTGTTATGGCACAGGCATGTGCCGGACGAAGAACTCTGCCCAGACAAATCTGAAATATTTTGATGTTCCAGACTCAAGCTTGTTTAACACTGGAAGAGATTCCAATTCCATATGGTCAATCACAAGTTTTAGAGCAAAGGCATCTACTTCAGAAACTGCTGAAGCAGGGCCCCTGTCGCTGTCCTCCTCAGGGCAAGGCACATGTCCAGCTCCGTGCCAAAGGCTGCTTCTCCCGCTTGAGGCCCATGAACACAACCTATGCTCGACTTCATAAAACAAACACAACTCCCTGAGAAAACATGAGACGACTCTCTTTGTCAAGTATCTGTGTTTTGATCTGTCACGTGTTACTGGGCCACCTGCATACTGTAAAAACCAACCTCAGTGCATTTACACAAATATTTTTCATTAGCAGTTCTGTTTCAAGATGGGTTTATATCCAGGGATGAAATCCTATTCGGGTACGAACTGGAGACAGGCTGAGCAGAAGCAAAGGTCCCTGGAAGGACTTCCAGGCCCGTGCTGATGTGTCACAAACTCATCCCCAGCGCCAGCCCCGACCCCACGGCCCAGGGGCCGCCCTGCCCCCGACACCAGGCCTCCTCCGTCCCGGCCGGACGTGGAACATCTCCCAAGCATCCATCCCTATTATCCACAGGCAGCGATTACTCGTGACTCAGAGGATTTGGGGCTGGCTTGTTTGTGCGGCCCCGCGCCAACTCCGGAGTTCCCGGCAACGCACATCTGCGGGAGAGCAAGCCAGGGCAACTGGGCCAAATCGCAGAATCCCGGCCCCAGCTCTAAGGACTCCCCTGAGGACACTTCCGTCCACCTCCACAAACAATAAATAATTAAAGAAATGAACAACACACAAAAAAAACCCCAACAAAACAAACAAAAAACCCCGGAGCGAGTTCTGGAGCAGTAGAGTCCGAAGGAGGAGACGGGGCCGGGGGCGGAGAGGAGGAAGTACGGGGACAGCAGCCGGGCCTGGCGGCGGCCCTGGGAGGCTGCAGGGACCCCGCCGAGGCCGGCCGGGAGAAAGGCCGCTTTGTTCCCCCTCCCCCGCGGCCGCGAGACGGAGGCGGACGGGCGGCGTCACTGCCCGGTACCTACCGCAGCAGGAGACGACGAGGAGCAGGAGTTGCGCTGACCTCCAAGCCGGGGAGCCCTCTGCGCTCCCCCAAGGGGCCATAACACCCGCCCGCGGGGAGGCGGCGCGGAGCCGGACCTGCCACTGCCGCGCCCCCGACACGGAGCCGGAGCTGCTGCCGCCACCGCAGGAGGGGCCGGCGGCGCTTCGCCCCCTCGCCCGCCGGAGCCGCCGCCTCGGGGAGCGCTAGCGGCCCGCACGCTTCGGCCGCCCGCCCGCCCGCCGAGCCATGAGCCGCCACCGCCGCCGGCCTCGGCCTCCCTCCCCGCGCGCCGCTTCCTCCTCCCGGCTGGGCTCCGCCGCGGCTGCGCACTGCCGGCACGAGCGCATGGAGCCGCTCCCGGCAGCCGCGGGCCGGGCGGGCGAGCGGGGCGGAGCGGAGCCCCCAGACGGCGGGGGCGGGCCCGGGCCGCCGCGCTCGGCGCAGCACAGCACCGCCCCGCCGGTGCCGCCGTCTCCTCCTTCAGCTCCTCCTTCGTCACCTCCTTCAGCTCCTCCCCGTCCGTCGGCGCCGCAGCGGCCGGGTTTCAGCCCGCCCCGGGCAGCGCTCGGCCCGCCCCGTCCCAGCCAGGCAGCCGCTGCCGGCCGTGGAGGCTGAGGCCGCATGCGGAGGAGGCAGGGTGAGTGTTGGGCGGCTGAGCAGCCCAGGTTCCTGGCCCACCCAGGATAACCCAGGGGGTGTTTGAGTGCCCTGGCTCTGCGCCCTGAGTAAAACTGCTGAAATCCAAACCCAGTCTGTAAGGCACAGGGGCACCCTGGCAGCTGCTGGGCTTCTGACCTCCAAATCTGCATTTCGGCAGTGAGACCGAAACGTTACCGTGGGAGCACAGAAAGTGCAACTACTATTGTAGATGCAAAATTATGGACCCGTAGGAATTCCTTGTGACACTCCCGGTTCAATTACGATTGCCCATTTTCCTGATGCATAGTAATCTGTTGTCAAAAGCGAGTGGGATTCACGGTACAACTTCTATATTTTGCTTTAATTTTGCGGTGCCTGTTGCAGACCATGAGATGTGTTTATTGCCCCATTAGAGTAGAACCATTTGTTTGGAATAACAAAGTATCGCCATACCCAAGAAAAGCAAAAGTTAACTTATATTGGTAAGGCTTTACAGCTACCCCCTGAAAACAGATGTGTTCAGTCAGACCAGAGCTCTTGCTTCACAGAGGGTGATTGTAATGGAGAATGCTCTGTGCTATTTCTCCTCATTCATCTCATTTTTTTCATAGAATCGTGAAATCATTTTGGTTGTGAAAGACCCTTAAAATCACCGAGTCCAACTGTAAACATAGCACTGCCAAGTCCACTACTAAACCATGTGCCCCAAGTGCCACATCTATGTATTCTTTAAATACCTCCAGGAATGGTGACTCAAATACTTGCCTAGGCAGCCTGTTCTAATTGACAGCCCTTTCTATGTAGAAATGTTTCCTAACACTTGTTTCTGAATCCCCACCTATTTGGGATGGAGGAGAAGTATATTGGGAAGATATCTCTTTTGGAAGGGAGGAGATGTTTAAGAGTGAGCATCTGGATGAAGATTCAGCATTAATAATTGTTATGAAAGGAGAAAGTTAAACCAGACAAGCATGAATGCTTTCCATCTCTGGGAAGTTGTGGTCCAGAAACACCCTGTACTAGAGATGGCATCATTGAGTTTAACAGTACTCAATGGATTTATCTTCAGTACATTTGTCTAGTCACATTTTGAACCTATGACAGTTTGTCTCCAAAGCCATAAGTAAGCACACAAAATTAACATTTCATGGAAGAAGAATACACAACCCTCATTTATCCGTGTATACAAATAATTCAAGCATTCACAGCCTTTTAGATCTCTTTCTACTTACAGGTCTAACCAACTTCTTCAGTGAAACCTCAGGTGGCCTTTTTTCATGCACTGCATCCCATTCCTCTTTTTATTTTTAATCATTAACAATGGGGCACTGAAGAAATGCTCAGGAAGTCTGGTCTGTAGCTACTGAGAGAGACATTACTGCTTTTATGAACAGACATCACACAGAGCCTATGAACACACAGGAGCTTCTAACCCTCCCAGTAATTACAACTGTAATTGAGAGATATGATAATATTCTCTTTCCATAGATTTTAGTTGCATTACAAAGAAGACCACACTAATTACCATTTTAGATTAAATGCAATTCCAAACAACATAAATATCTCTGTTGGCAAAACTACTTTCAACCTATTGCACAAACAAGTGGCTACCCTTTACCATGTACCCAGGTTGATGGTTCATGGCAGAAGGCATCACTGGCTTAATTTCAACATCCTTCTTAAAGATGCAGAGTGAAAGGATGATATGCAAAAGAGTCTTGCCTCAGTACTAAATAAGCTTGGCAAGCTAAAGGTGAGATACCGAAGTGATGATCTAAAGAAAGAAAAAAACTCTGCAGGAGCAGTTTGCCTGCATATGAGATGAGCTGGATCTTGTAAGGCCAGGGAAGAAAATGTGTTATAAGTCCAGATAAGACACTCAGGATGTCAACCAACATCTTCTCATGTAACACCCTTAGCAAGTTCACCAGATCTACAAACTTCTTTCCTAGCCAAGTTGCCTGATTAAAAAGTCTTGCTCATTTTTGGTGGGTTTTTAGCTACTCCTGTTGGTCCCTGCTGACAGCTTTCTTAATCTTTTCAATGAAAACATCAAACAAATACCTTTACTCCTATGCCTAAAAAGTGCATTGTAAATCACAGTCATAACTTTATGTACATGAAATTCTAACCATGAATGCATTTTTTGTTTGGTTTTTCTTTATTCTTATCTGAAGATGACTAATAGAAGTTTATTAGTAGGCATAATTTTAAACTGGCACAGATGTTGACAGCATCTTTCTTTTATGTTTGAAGGCAGGTGAAGATAAAACATCCTCAAAGCACACATGCTTCACCTTGAACCAAACAAAGATTGCTGTAACAGGCAGTTATTCTTCTGTCTGATGCTCAAGTTTGGCACGTGGAGCTACTGAGGCAGCTTCAGCAAGAATTATGAGGCACCCACTGACAATATCAGCATATGATTTTTTTTCCTCCTGTAGTTTTCTTTGCAACATTTTGTTTTTAATGATCAGTTGGTTATAGTCACTTCAGCTTCACTTCACTTCCTGCTGAATGCACTTCCTTTTTGCCATCCTTGCTCTTCTTTTTTTTCTCTTCCTCATCAGTTCTGCCAGTTCAGTCTGTGCTGTTAGCAAATGCCACCCACAGATTTAACAGCAGTTTTATGGCCCATTGTAAAACTACTCCACATTTAATTTCTTTCTCTCTATTCCTGCTCTGACTGTGTGTAAAATTGGAGACAATCTTACAGTGTCTCTCTAATGCCAGGTCCTGGTTGGAACTTCTCAGCACCATTTTAATGCACACTAAGAATGAGGACAATTTAAGTTGTTGACTAAATGAAGCAACAGTATTTTTGCTTTACCAATCTCATTATTTTCTGTTCCATAACTTCCTTTCACATAAGGTCATAAGAAATTATGCTATAGTCAGTACCAGTATTTAATTTTTTGGTGAGCCCTCTACCACATCTGAACTTACTTGAGCTGTTATTTGCAGAAGTCAAGTACTTTATCATAAGAATGACATCAATGGAATTCTAAATATTCTTATTTTTTGTTACTGGTTTTAAAAAAAACCGTCATTTTTAAACAATAAAGGATAGCAAATAGGCAGCAGAGGAAGTGAACTTCTAGACTTGCGTTTATTTTGCAGCACAACAATATGAACACTGGGACAAAAGTTATTTGTGCCATCTATTCAGTGATTTTTATTTCAACAAACAGTTGTTTGCACAGGAGTTGTCTAAAGGGTGATACTAAACTAGATTTTTATATAACATTAATTTTAATATTAGACCGCAGCTACCTCAAATCAAGAATACCCTGCATAACTTCACTGCAAAATGATGCAAGACAGTAGAAGATGTTGTCAGAAATGTCTGTATCAAGGCCATTGTGCTAAAAATATATAGCATACATCAGAATCTGCTTACCTTGTGCTGGTGTACATATTAATATTGCTGTTGCATACTGGAGGAAATATATCAAATGTGTTAAGTCATCATTTATTTCCCTGGTATTTATTATTAGTATCACTGTGCGGTCTAGAGGTCAGTCAAGAGCAGGGCCCCATTTTGCTAAGGACTGTACAAACATAGGACATGCTGTACAATGAGCAGTGGAAAACATTGCAAGTATAGGAATAACTGCAAATGAAGTATGCCTGGAGACAGTGACAGTGTAGCTGTATCCTTGTAGCTTGCACCCACCCAAATGAATTTTGTAGGGCGCATTAGTTTAAGCACCATACTCCACTAGCTGCTTCTGGGATTCACGTTTGTTTCTTCAAACAATTGCAGAGCACTTGGAGTAAGTCACTGCTCTTCTTCCATGCCTTCTGGCCTGAGGACCTATTTGTAGACAGTTTGTAAACTCTTTGCCTAGAATCTAAACAGAGTAACTGTATCCCCCTCAGGAGAAAGGGATTTGTGTACAAACAAGTTTTAAGAAGTGCCTACAAATTTTATTACTTCAGTTAAAAGTAATTAATGTCCCTGATATGATAGTAGTTGGGGTTTTCTTTGCTAGTCATCCAAATCTGGATCTTCTCTCTTACATGTATCAGATATTATAATTTAAATATTGTTACTACTGGTCTATGTTGAACTGACTGTTCAGATTAAATCATGAGTGGTAGTCATAGGCTCTGTAGTTTCCCTGACAGTAATAGCACTTCTGTCGTATGCTGCATGAATTGCAATTGCCTAATTTTGTAGTTTAAAACAGTTCTGAAAATGTTGCCCAAGCTTATTCATTTATTAAAGTACATTGCTGTTCCTGAAAGGACAATCAAACAGGAGTAACATCAATTTGGAATAAACCATGTGACAAAGTGTGACCTAATTCAGCCTGTGATTATACCACACAATTTACTGCTTAGAAAAGTTCCTACAATATGGTAACACCACTGGTATTAAAACTGCTTTTGTTCATTCCTTACTATTAAGTAAAGCAGCTCAACTCTTACTCTGGCAATGTGGACCTAAATGACAGGCAAAGATTGGCAAGTGTGGTGATACCTTCATTCTTCTGCCTGCTTCCTTAATAACAGCCCCAGAAGTAGCTAAAGAACCACTAGCACTAGAAATACTAGCATTATTTTACTACAAAATTTCCAGTGCATTAGATAAACAACAGTGGTTATCTAAAGTGTTGAATAGCATCAGTAGATAGGATATGAATCTATAGTTACATCGCATCTTGGAAGAAAATTTAGTCTTTCACTCCAGTCATTGGAGACCTAAGGCTGCTCTTCACAGCCTTTCTTTTACCTTTAGATTTATTTTCTCAGGATTAAGGAACTGGATCTGCTTGTTGACCTGGAAGAAACTTCTATCACTGAAATCTGTTTGATTTTTACACATTACTGTATAAAACATAATAAACCCTCAAGAAGGGCCTGAGTTTAAAGTCTAGGAAAAACAATGTAATTATAGCTGAAGATATTTGTATAAAGCATCCAATATTCTTTTAACAATTATCTAATCACAGAAAGACCACAACTGCTCAGCTGATTCCTGAATAGAATTAAGAACTAAACTACTGTTTTAATTTTAGAGCAAACCCAAAGACCAAAGGGAAGAGAAAGGCAAAAAATCCTGAAAATGCAAAAAAAAAAAAAAAAAGAAACAAAAAGCCAAGACAAAAGACTCCATGATTGCAAAGAAAACCAAAAAATCTCTTCAATACTAACAGAACATTTCATAAGCAGTTTTCAAAACCTAAGAGGCTAATTAGTTCATGTGGAAAGAGCTATTAAAAAGCCCCCAGGGTTTTTTTTTTTTTTTGGATTTTTTCATTTTCTAAATTAAGGTTATTTTTCCTTACATAAAATTTTTGAAGCAATTATCTTTTCAAGCTCCATACTGACACTGGTTATATTCTTGATTTTTAATTAGGTTAAATTAGAACCTCCTTTATCTGGCCTGCACATGCACATTATGTCTCCACTGGTCATTAAAGCAGAAACAACACAAAGTCTGAAGTAGTGAACTACTTCTAAAGTACAGCAGTTTAAAGTTTACTGAATTTATTAAAGTTTGAAGAAGCACAATAAATCATAGTTTTATAGCAGTAATCATGTTCTGCATGTTGATAGATGTGGAAGAAAAGGCAACAAGCATAATATATTAATATTTTGCCCAAATAGATTTTTTAATCTTGTTGAGTGCAGCTTATATTTAGTCACGGTTCCAGATCATCTGTTTGTACTGTGCACCCATAACCTCCAAGTGGAAGACTTTGAGTCAGAGGGAAGGATCCCAGCCACAGGAGTCCTCCGAAAAAAAAGGAACCTGTGGACCTGTTAGAGTGAGTCCAGAGGATGACCATGAAGATGATCCAAGGGCTGGAGCACATCTCCTATGAGGACACGCTGACAGAGTTAAGGTTGTTCAGCCTGGAGAAGAGAAGGCTCCAGGGAGACCTTAGAGCAACTTTTCAGTGCCTAAAGGGGGCTTATAAAAAAGAGGGAAATGACCTTTATACAGAGGTGGGTATTGATAGGACAAGAAAGAATGGATTTCAAGTGAAAGAGGGCAGGTTTTGATTAGGTATTAGGAAGAAATTCCTTACTGTGAGGATGGTGAGGCACTGGAATAGTTTGGCTAGAGAAGTTATAGTTGTCCCGTCCCTGGAAATGTTCAAGGCCAGATTGGATGGTGTTTTGAGCAACCTTATGGAAGGTGTCCTTGCCCATGGCAGGGGGCTTGGAACTTTCAGGTCCCTTCCAACCCAACCCTATTCTATGATGATTCAGTGACTTAATCCAGTCTGCTTCCCTAATGGATGCCAGAACTGAGGTCTAAAATTCTCCAGGACCAAGAATGATGTGGTTTTTTTTTCTTACATGATGGCAGTAGGAATATTGCTGTTTTAAAATTCTTAACAGATTTTGTTTGGCTTAGTCATATCTAATGCCCTTTCATTGATGTGATTTTTGATTTGGAGAAAACCACGGGGTCTAAACTTGCAGAGATGGTGATGAGCACTCAGTAGGATAACTGCAAACTTCAAAAGGAAGAACCCCTTGAGGAGCCAGATGTTCAGAGTGGGATTACATTACTTCAGTCTTACTCATCCTTTCCATTGTTCCAACCAGTGGAAACTATCCTTCAAAGTCATAATTTGGCTCTTAATGCATGACTGAACTGGATTTAGCAAGAGAACTCCAGTCTTAAATCCAAAAGCAATGGTGTCTTTTAGGTCCATGAGAACTGTAAGTCAGATAATCTAACTATATTAAGACCTTAACATAAGCAACAGGATAGCTGGGGTTAGAGGAGAGGGTCTTCTAAGAGCTTCTCTCAAGATGTTAAATACAGACAGAGCAACTGACAGCTACTGGCTTGAGCAAAAACATTCCACACTTTCCTGCTGAAACTTCTGAATATGACAGTTATTCCATCAAAGGTCCAAATTTATAGTAGACACATATACACTTGTGTGTGTGTTCATACATATATATGTGTATTACATTAATATACATTGTTACACCTTCCATTCTTACTTAGGTATTTTAATCTTTATAGTACCTATTTCAAACAATCCCAGGAGTCATTCTAGGTCTCACCTTCCCTTGCACCAAATTACATGGTTATTAAAAAACTTTAAGTGCTCAATAAGACTTTACGTATGACTTGGTTCATAAAACTTGGCAATACATTCATATGCTCACCTATTGAAGCTAAGGCATAAACCATGTGGTTATATGTTAAGAGTCCCAGGGATTTGCAAAGCTCCAGAAGGCCCCAAGATAAACACAAATTTAGTTCAAAAATGTGTACAAAATATGCATGTAAATTAGAACTAAAAGCAAATTTAATTTTTTAATTTGTTTATATTTGCAAAGGTGTTTTATAGACTATAGTAGTCTACTCTGGCAAAACCACCTTTATTTGAAATCCCATACACAAACTCTACCCAATTTGTAAAAGCAAACCTGTATTAGACTGCTCAAAAGACGGAGTAAGTGCATTTCAAGACTTTGTGCATACAACTGAAGATGTACCTCAGTATATTCAAGTAATATAAATTAAAATAAAATGTCCTAAGTTTAGTAATTCACTATTTTAATTGGACCTTGTGGTAGGGTGATATCCTGTAGTGAAGGAAGATGTATTACATTTTTGTTTTAGCATTTCTCCATCTTTTAATTAAAATACAAGAAAATGTGAAAGGAAGATTAAGATTATGACATTCACATTCTGTCACCTATTCTTCAGAGAACATATCAACAGTACATTTTACATCTAGTCATTAGAGCTACAGGAGTAAATTAAAGCCTGAGTGTCTAAATCCCATTTGCATCTTTCAATGCATATGCCATGAATGACAGTGAGAGATTCACAGCAGAAGTGATATCCTCATATTCCCTGTTTCCCTGTAGCTACAGAGATCAGTGGGTTACAATTGGTATGATCATTTGGAGGAGCATTTCGATATACCAAAAATACATTTGGACTAGACTCAGTTGTTCTGCATTTTAGTTGTTCACTGTGCAAGGCAGTTATGCACTTCATTTTTCCCTTTCAAGCTTTAGTCCTAGTATCTTATGCTGCTTATTTATTGACAGGATTTTTTGAATATATTCCTGTTAGGCTTGTAGAAGCCTTTGCACACTCCAAGTGAGCAATACCGCAATAACACTGAAATATTTTCGTGCCAATATTCAGAGACTTTTGAGTTACAGGCTGTATCATGAACTGCAGGAATTATCATTATTCCTCAAAGTGAATGAAACTCCACTAATATCAGATTTTCCTGAAATCACTCCTGGATCATGCTTCAGATTTTCTGTTTGTAAAACGTTCAAGCATTTGATGAAGTTTTGCTTGTCTCCAAACAGACATCTGGCTTTTTTTCCCCACTGGAAAAAAGTGATAGTGGCTAATAGACAAAGGCTTTTGTTTGTTTGCTACAGGACAGCTGCTCCTAATCTACCTTGGACTCACACTGGTATTGCAGTGTCAAGGAGGATGTAAACAAACAAACAAGAGGACAATGAGATCCTGAAGGGCAGATTTGCAAAACCAGAAAATCCAGTAGTTGTGGATTCAGAGGCAATTTGATGCAATATCAATGTAGTTCACTGCAGTCATTTATTATATTGTCCTTTAGCTCCAAATGTGCAGAATAGTTTTCTACTGAGCCTGCATAATTGTATTGCAGGAGATATCTGGGACTGCTGGAAGTGCTGGCTGCAGGGATCATTTTCATGTGAACTAGCATGTGAGGTTCTTAAAATTCAGAAAGACATTTTGTTATTTTTCACGGTTACTTGTTTATTCATGACTGTCCAGGGCCAAAGGGTAAAGACACAGGCTCTGTCAGTACTAAACCCTCTATCACTATCTGCAACCCTGTCCCTCATGACTGGCCTGTGTCACAGAAAGCCAGCTAGCTGACACTGCAGCACATCTCTCATTTTACTCCCCCGTGTGCTCTCCTGCCCCTCCTTATTCATCACAGATCTAGCGCTGGAAGGATAAAAATTGAGGGGAAGCCAATATTTCCTCACACTTAATCTGTGTGTCCAGAGGCAGTATACACTCTGGCCATGCTGTTAATCGCTAAATCCCCTAAACAGATAAAGCTTTCTAGAGAAGCTGCTGTAGACACCAACGAGAAGATAAAACTCACTTGGTTGCTTCCTTGGAAGACTTCAACTTCCTAGGCTGAATGTGGACATAAAGTGCAGGAACAAATCCTGGCAATTTCTTCCTGCAGGAGGAGATAAAACCCGATGAAAATAGGGACAGAACTATAAAACTTCATTCCAGCAATCTGAGGCATCAGGAAACCTGTCAAGACAACCTCCCACTCAGCTGCTGTTGGGCTGTTTGCAGGAAATATTCTGGCTTTTCCTGACCAGGCCCAGTACAGACATGGTGCTTGTTGCTCTAAGGATTGAAGTGTTCTTGACAAAGGAAAGCTCACTGAAAGCTCCACATATTGTTGCAATTTTTCTTTAGACTCTTAGTTACTCATTTCTTGCTCTTCTAACTAGTAATGCAGAGAAGTGGAACTTATCACATATATTTCAGTTTGCTGACTCCTCCAGCTGCCCATTAAACAGATCTAGACTAAAGTATCACTTTCAGTACAGACAATTCTGCGTAGGATAATTCAGCCTACCTGTAAGATCTACTTAGCTCTGTGACAATTTGTGACATTTAGGCTTTGCCAGGAAAGAAAAAAGGAAGGTCAAGAGTAATAGGAGATTGGAGTGCTGCTGACAGGACTTCCATGGGAGCTGGCACAAACTGGCACTAAATCAAGAGATAACTTCTTGACTCTGCTCCAGTTATCCTCACTGACCTTGTGAAAAAACAAGGTTTTTCTGAGTCTGAGTTTCCAAGGTAAAGAATGAGGTAATACCCTTTTACCCACCATTTTCTTCAAACTTTAAAGATTTTGATGGTGGATGTCTTACTACATAAATGCACAGTGCCCATAGTTCAAGGATTCTGATTTCAAGCATGCCACAGTATGTTTAGGAAACTGAATTTAAAAACTGTTCTTGTAAAATAGAACTATAATTCATGAAATGTATGTCTGGGAATCCAGCAGGCTCTTAGTGTAACTCATTAGTAAAAAGTCTATTCATCTGCCTTCCTTTAAAAAAACAAGGACAGTATAAAAGCAAAAGTCAGATCCATGAAGTAGAAATTCACAGAGAGTAGAGATGCAAAGATAAGGCCTCTGATTCATTTTACTGCAGACATTAAGTTTATTTCTTGGGAAATTCTTCTTATGTGTAGATGTGCACCAAACACCTGGAAATCTCTTGAGTGAAATTGATAGCTGCAAATTGCTTGCAAATTAGATTTCACTAGAATATCAAGCGGCTCTCCCCCCTTATATTTCTTCCTCCAAGAAATGCCCTAGCCCACATAAGGAATATACAAACATTTTTTATGTATGTATGTGTACATGCATAATTCATATGTTGCAAGAAAAAGTACTTTAAACTGCAGTGCATTTAAAAGTGAATAAATTTTAGCAATGGATGTAACAAACAGCCTTTATTCTGTGTTTGTACGTGCTCATTACATAGGACTCTCCAAATAATAAAGGAGTCTTTACTCTCCTACTGTTCTTAGGTGGCTAGCAGATAATATTCCCATCATCAAATGTTTCATTTTTTAAACCTGTTGCTAATCTGTTCAACAGACTGCTCGAAATCTGTATGTCTGGGGTAGAAATCCCTTGACTAATAATTATAATTAAGCAATGAAGATTATGTCACTATATCTGGTGATTCGCCAGGTAAGGCAATACATGAAGAAACAGAATATATAAGGATGAGCCAGTCTAGAAGATATGCATCCTGTAGTCTTCAGGGTATTCACTAATAAAATTACTGTATGACTTGTAATTATATTTTGTAAGTTAAAGAAGAGCCAGAATCATATCTAAGGGATTGGAAATGAAAAGATAGACTGATTAATTTTTTGTTATATATAAAGAAATAGTAGTAATTACAATTTGCTAAACATACCTAATAAATTTAATTAAGATCATAAATAAGAAAATCTATAAGTATCTACACCAGTAAGGACTAATAACAATTCAAAGGATGCAGATGCAAGGGCATGTGACACCTTAATGTTTTAGGTCAGAATTTCATCATATTATTAGATACAGCTCTAAAATCTTATGGGACTTTAGGAGTCATGGAAAGGGGAGCAATTCCATAATCAACAGCAACATGAATGTCCTAGGTTACAATACAGATGTATTCAGCATTCTATTACCACCAGCTGTGGGGCATTAGCTGTTATCTCCTGCTGTGACTCACCCCTGATAACAGACAATGGGCCATCAAGACCCCATGACTCATGGACTTATCCTATTGTGAGATGCTCCACCCAGGAGGGAGGAGCCAAGCATTCCCACCTGGATATAACCTGGCCTTGGAACTGCCTAAGTCAGCCCTGTCTACTGGGTTCCCAGAGGACAAGAGCTACCACTGCACCTTCATCTGGAGAGCAGCCCTTCCACAGGATCACTGCTTCAACTGAACTATTTCATTTGGACTGCTACCACCACCCTAACAGGGTGTCAGGTTGTATCTGACTTTGTCAGTGCTTTTCCTTGTATTATTGCACTTATTTTTTAATTTTCTTATTAAATTATAATCCTGACTTGCGATCTCCCACTGGTTTGCTTTCAAACTAATACAATGAGTTTGAGATGACAGATTCATGGAATATTCTGAGTTGGAAGGGACCCACAAGAATAATCAAGTCCAACTTTCAAGTCAATTGCCTGTATGGGGATTGAACCTACAACCTTAGTGTTATTAGAACCATACTCTAACAAGATGTGCCTGGTTGCCTGGTTAAATATGGAGAAAGCCTTCATTACAAAAAAAGAAAAAATATTTTATTCCAAATTTGACAGAAATTTTCAAGAAAATTTTCTATCTTGAAATAGCGTGGGTGGAATTCTACATGAATTTGAAGTCAAGAAAAGACCCATGAACTCCTGTGGGAGCAGACAACATTTTGTACTATTTTATTCAACATAAAATTTTTATACGGCATTTGTTGCTGTGGTCTCTGAATATATTGCAGGGCATTAGGGCAGTGACTACCATTTATCAGCCATGGTTACTCATCTGCTCCCTTGGGACAGAAGTGAAGGTGTGCAGGGTGGTGCACTTTTCTCCAGAGGTGAAATGGAAAGATCCCACTAGGTTAATCCAGTGCTTCTTTAGGCAAAAACTGCAGTGGCTGTGGATGCAGGAGGTGAAGTATATCTGGAATCAGGCACATATGCCGTGTGGCTACCACACGGATTTGGCCACTGAAAGGAGCTCTGTAATGGTGCCAATGTACAGAGGCTGCCAGGACAAAGGTCTAAGCCCATATCTGTATATCTCCTCACCAGCTTGTTCATGCTCTTATAGCAAGGTCTGAGCAGTGCTAGCAATGAGGAGCTGCAGGCTAAGGGAATTTGCAATCACATTTCACTTTCACAGCATTACACTGCCAGTCTTTCATCTGCTGGGTTATCTGACCTGTATTTCATCCTCTCCAAAGTAGCTTAATTTCTACGAATCTTCCTCTTTGTACATTTTTAATTCAGAAGAGTAGCATGTACTGATTATCCTGCAGGACCTCTGAGTTTTGCCAGAGGTGGAATACTATCTACATTTATTTAGCTTGCTCAGCAAACAGTCCTTTAGGAGTAATTATTGACAAATTAAAGAAGTCAAGTTAACTATTGCACGAATACACAGGGATCACACAGAGTGTCTTAATCAGAAAAATGTTTGAAACAAGATGTCATTAAAAACCAGTAACTTGAAAAATGTAAAACATTTGTTGATAGCCCACTTGCCATTTGATCTACTGTCATAATTCTTACTGAAAAAAGCAAAGTGAAACAACAAACCCAAAATGCTGCTGTAGCTGGCCACTGGTGGAGTACAGAAGATAGAACTGTAGTAATCAGGTGATACAAAATTATGTAAATTAAAAAAAAAAGCCCATTTCTTAATTTCAATAGTGTCGAGTGGTATCCAAATGAAAATATCTGAAATTACATCTTTCTAATAAATATTCAGTTTAATTTGTGTACTTAGAGATTATATTGCTAACTCTATGGAACACCAAAATAACAGATCAGTCATCCTCTATTTTATTTGAAGAGTACTGACTATACATCTGATATAGCATTTCTTAAAATGCTGTTCTTCCTTGATCTGAATACAAAGAAAGCAGATTTTTTCCCAGTATAACAGGCAACATTTTATAAAAGAATTCAAGGCTAAACAATCAAAAAGTCTCATTACAAATGCAAGAAAATTAAACACCATCATATTTTGTTGTTACAATTATGAAAACATTCAGCTTGTGTGTCATGCACTCCCTGCAGGAAAAAACAAGTTCAGCATTATGTAAACAACAACAGTGTCCTTATCTGTGGGAAAGCCATGGAAAGTTACACCATGAAAATTTTCAATGTAAAGGAGCTATTCAGGTTGTCTTCTCACCCCCAGTCATACACTGTATTTTAAAAGTCAGCATTTTAAAAACCAGCAGCTACAGTTAAATCTTAGTGACTATATTAAAATAATAAATTACTTCAGTATCAAAGCTATAACTCAGTCTGTTGACTGCTACTAAATATTGATGTTTTAGTAGTGAAATAGTCTGATTTTCTTTGCATAGCTCTTCAAATTACAAAAATTTCTATTAATTATAAATATGCATAATGGCAACAGTCTCAGAATTAAAACTGTTTCAAAGTAACACCACAGTTAGGATTTTAACTTAAATTCTTCAATTTCCTTCCATAAACAATAAAATGTTAGATGCTACCAGCTTGAAAATAATAAAAGAAAAATTTTGTAAGTATAGGTCGTCAATACTATTACCAAGCAAGATATTTACTTAATTCTCTTGTTGGAGTTTTCCCCTATACTGACCAGCTTACTTATGAAATTTCACATTCATGCTTGCTTTAAATTCTGCAATATTTTCTTTTAAATGATCCAATTGTGTTTTTTAAAAATCTGGATCTATGATACTTTTGCATAAAATTAAATAGCCCCCACTGGTATATTTTGAATGCTGGGGAACTCAGAACTGTTAGCAGTGATGGTTTGGTCCGTACCAAAACTTCATCTGTGACACTGGGACATGCACATTTCTTCCATGGTATTCGTATTCCTTTCTAAATTGACATTTGAAAAGGGTCTCCCTTTCATTTTGAAGGGATGCCTTGTGTAATGTGAGCATAAACCTATATGAAGAAATTCCATAAGCACATCAACTGGAACAGGCAGTATCATACTGTTCTTACACTTTTTCAGGTGCTAGCCATATTATAAACAAAAAGAAACAAATATTCACAGGGCCAGATGGCAGGAGGGCAGGGCCAGAGCACAGCTAAGCCTCATGGACCAGCAGACATACTGACAGCAGATATGTGCATCTTTGATCCAAAGCCAAAGGGAAGAAGGACAGGAGTGCAGAGCCATCGCTCCAGACACCCGTGTCTGCCATTGTGTGGGGAAAGAGAATGCTGAACTCCCAAAGTGAAAGTCACTGGAAAGGACAGCTTGGAAAATGTGAGGAAGTAAACTGGATATTTGGTCTTAGTAAGTCCACAGAAGCCGGACACTGTGTAGATTTCTTTGTAAATAAACTGAACTTCTCTATAGAAAGACCGTCTTGTAAAAATCAATTTCCCTTACCAGCAGACTAATTGAGCACAGCTCTGAAAACTGGCTAAACACTTGAGTCAAAAAGCAACAAGATAAAGCTTTGAGCATAGTAGAAAAGTTACTAAAAGAATCTTTTCAAGCCTATTCTAGAACATTACACAACTTATTTTTTCTTCAGCCTTATCCCCTATGCTCACTGTCACCATTTTCAGAGGTTCCTTTTTTACTGTCAGTATTGAAAAGCATAAACACCAGACATAGTCTGCCTTTCTACAGCAGATTTCTTTGATGCTTCTTCAGGTCTCAAAGTAAAGTTCAAATACAGATGATGTGGGAAAATCACCTCTACCCTACCAAATGGGAAATTGATGGCAAATAAATAATAGGTTGAGGCATAAAAAGAATGTTTCTCTCTTACTAGACTTTATTTGTCTTTGCTTCAGTGTGGAAGTCATGTACCAGTCCTCACTGCTTTCAAAGGACAAATATTTGCATATTTCACATTCATATTCAAAAGCCTATGTTGGCACAGAAGGGTGAAGAATCAGGAGAGGTTCCAGCTAAGCAGTGGCTGGACTTATTACCAGTTTGCTTCCTGCTGCTCTCAAACCCCAAAATTGTCCCTCCATACCTAATGGCAATCTGCAAAAGCGTAACACTTGTCTTCTGTAACACCCCAATACACAATTAGGCTGGGGAACTTACAAGATGCTATGTACATGAATGTGGATATGCCTTTTTGATAAAGTCTTGAAGAAATATGATTAAAAAAACCTATGTGTCCTCGTCCTTGTGCTTTATGCCAAGATTAGGCAGACTCATTTAAGAGTCAAAAGAGTGCAACATCGCACATGGGGATTTAAGAGGAACAAAAGATCTCCCACACACAGATGTGAACACTAAGCAACTTCACCAAGTGCAGTGAAATTAATTTAAGCAATTTAGTTTTTAGTGTTTAAATCTATCATTCAGTCTTGAGACGATTGTATAAAACTTCATTTGTAATGAGTGTTGTTCATTTGACTACATGAAAGTACTTTTCATTAATGAAAGGCTTTGTCATTCAGAATCACATATTTTGAGTTTGGGGCCATTGGTAAATAACAGTGTACACAAACTAAATGAAAGTAACATTCACACTGTGAATTATTTTCTTTTCTCTCTTGCTGGAAATGTTTCCTTCCCTCTCTCCCTGCTTGTAACCACGAATCTTTTTCTGTACTGCTCTGTTAACTTTAATAAGAAGTATAGCACAGTAGCCAGTGCTGGTTTTCACTTAATGTGGCTGAATGTTAAGCAGCATTGCAAAATGTTAAGTTACAAGATAACTGAATAGCTTTTTTAAGACTTTGTTTTGGGTTTCCATGGCAAGATTTTGGAGGTGGGAAGGCTATAGGGTTGGCTTCTGTGAGAAGTTGTTAGAAACTTCTGCTGGGTCCAATGGAGCCAATGCCAAGCAGCTCCAAGGTGGACCTGCTGGCCAAGGCCAAGCTCATCAGTGACAGTGGCAGCATCACTGGGGTAATGTATTTAAGAAGAGGAAAAAAGACTGTGCAGCTATGGATGGAGCCTGAAAGAGACTGTGACCCTGTGAGACACTCATGCTGGAGCAGCCTTCTGACAGGACTTGTGTCCTCAGGGGCAACCCACACTGGAGCAGCCTGTTCCTGAGCTGGACTGTACTCCATGGAAAGGACCCACACTGGAGCAGTTCCAGAAGAACTGTAGGCTATGGGAAGGACCCACTTTGGAGAAGCTCATGGAGGACTGTCTGCCACGGGAGTGACCCCACACTGGCACAGAGAAAGAGTGTGAGGGGTCCTCCCCTTGAGGAAGAAACAGCAGCAGAGATAACGTGTGGTGAACTGACTGCAGTTCCAACTCCCTGTGGTAGATTGAGAATTAGCAATACTTCTCACCTCCTTCTAGACACTTCAATAGGAAAACACTAATTTACTAATAAACTCATCACAGCTGTCTCACATTCCACTTTCTCTGTTTTGGACAGGAACCTACATACTAGCACTACGCATTGTTGATGGAAAAGTATTTGGGATTTCTTTCAGCAAAGATTCTGCTCACAGAATTTCATCCAAGAAAGGGAGAAAACTTGCATTGTTTAGGGCATGAAACCCATATAACAGAATTGCAATAGCTTTCTCATATGATCTTTTTAATAATGTTCCCGTGCTTTGTGGCTAAGTTCCTAATTACCTCTATCTATAGCCTGATTTATGAAAAATAAAATATTACTTTAGTTCTCTTAACAGTGTCGGCAACAATATGTAATGAGAGGATGTGTTTATACTGTTGGACTGAATTTCTCACAGGAGTTGTAGTGCATAGTCATCCATACCGCCTATGTGTTGATCTGTCTGCAAGGAAAAGTTTGGAGGCAGGCAGATGGTTTCAAAGCAACTGCAAGTGGTCAAGCTGACAGGATTCCATTTGGGATTCCAGTTTGCCTGCCCTCTGCCCCCCAGGTACTCTGCCCCCTGCTTGCTCCATGCCACCAGGCACAAGGCACCGTGAGTGTGCCCAGTATTGAGACATGCAGTGCTGGAGTGAGCAGCTCTCACCTCACTTCCACTGTAACAGCAGCAAAGGTGGTGAGGATGAGCACTGTTTTCCCACAAGTCATGGTTTGGTTGCATGAATCTGTCCCAGGCCTGGTACACACAGATCAGGAAGCCATTTCACTTAGAAATAAAACTCCAGTGTGGAGCATCCTTATTCCCCTGAAACAAATCTTCAGTCTTGAGTAGCTCGACAGATTTACCCTTGCTACTAAGCTGGTCCTTATCCTTTACCAAGTGTCTGTGACCAATCACATCACCCAGACTGGCTATATTAGTTTCCAAGACACAGAAGACAGACTGTTTCTTCCCAAGGCCAGTCTGTGACCATGGCAGTGACACTTCTCCTCCTGTCCATGGTAAGTCAAAGCTAAATTGCCTGACCTAGCCAGCTTTATGGCATTGCTCTGCAAGCAAGCTGGTGCAGATACGATTGCTGTTGGTGAGGAGAGCAAGGCTGAAGGGAAGACAATGTCATCTTTAGAGAGGAGACATGCTCTGCACACACTTGCTTATGGAAGTTGTACTGATAGCCAGTGGCCAGTGCTGAGTGCCTGGGATTAAGAACACTCTGCAAAGGACTAGCCCCTCTCCCACTCTCCTCCAAAATATGCATTTTTGCTGTTCTCCCTTTATCCACCTAGCAGTAAAGCAAGCACTGTGAAGGAATTCTACACTCTCATAGTCACACTTGCAGCTCCTCAGATCTATACTGCAAATCTAATCCTCATCTATCAGCCACGTAAATAGGCAACTTTGCAGGCTGTGTAGCAGGCTGTGCAGCTTGTAGCAGTTATAACACTTCAGGCTAGGTCACATTTCTGTCCAGTGTGGGTCAACGTGGCATTAAGCAGAGGTACTGTAATCAGAATACACCACCACTTCACTAATCTCAAATGCCCATTTTGCTCTCCAAGGACTCATGAAGGAGCCATGGATTCTCTAACCACATCTGTAGATGTAGGTCAAGCATTAAGACACACAGACAGACAGACAAAGTAGGGTAGTACCATTAGCATGGTGCCTTCAGGCAGACAGCTGTATCTGCCGGGCAACCAGGTGTTGCAACCTGGGGCCAGAGATCTTTTCCAGGCAACTCTCCTGGATCAAGGCCTGCAGAGAAATGAGCCCAGCCTCGACAAAGGAATATGCGTGGTGATCTTGCAGGAGCCTGACTTCTAATGTAGAGTCTGCCCTCTTCTCTTTTCCAACATATTGTGAGGCAGAGGAAAGTGAAGATTTGTTCCTGGAAGACTTCTTTGTGACTGCAAGTACATGCTCAAAATGGCAGGATGAAGCAATGAAAAATGGTACATAAAAATATGAACATCAATGCTAAGTTTCTGTGCCTGATTTTTGCCCATTCCTGTTAAACTGCCCATAATCAGAGAAGACATGTTACAGCATGTTCACAGGTTCTGTAACACCCAGCTGCCACAGCCATGCAGAGAGAGCATGCAAACCCCCCAGCATTTGAAAGAGATCTGAAAGAGTAACAGGACAAACTAAGCATAGGTTCTGGAAATCACAGACCTGATTTCCAGAGGGAATATTTTAAAATATTTCCAGGCGAAGATGGGCAGAGAAGGATAATGAGATTTTTGCCTTTGGGGTACAGGTACCTCAAAAAGAACAGTAAAAAGCAGTGCTCCCTGTGGATATGGCTATTCCCCCAAGAGGGACAGATGCATCTTCCCTGTGATGGAAAAGGCAGAGGTTTTTCTTTTGCTGCTCTATAGCAGAGTTGCCATAGAGAAACAGTTTTGTTGACTTGAAAATATCTGCTCTTTGGTTTTGTATGGGAGTCAGCTCCTGGCAGAAGGAGAGTTTACTTTCCTCCTCTTGAGGTTTTGTGCCCGTAGTAGGCTGTGTTACATGTGGCAGGGCAAGTGATCTCACTAGCGCATTTTGGTTTCCCTATTTAAAACTGCAAAGAACAGATGAGTCCATCCTTGACTGGAAGTTTTGGCCAGTTATTTCTTAAACTGTGTTTTCATAACTGCAAAATACCTTAGGACTGTTCCAAAATCAAGTAACTTCAGTGCCTGTCCACTCATTGTCTGAGCTAAGTGGCCAATAAAGTTGTAGCAATAGCTAAAGATACAGGTGCTGATGTTTATATGCAGAGGGGAAAACATTCTTTATGGTATGCATTTGGTTCTGTTGTTCATGCACTCAGAAACAAACAAACCAAAAAAGTAAATACATAATGATGGCTGTTCCTCATGTAGAGGTGAGCAGTCAAGTTGTATTGGTTTGAAAACAAACCAGTGGGAGATCACAAGTCCAGATTGAAATTAAAAATAAGTGAAATAATACAAGGAAAAGCACTGACAAGGTCAGATACAAACTGACACCCGGTTAGGGTGGTGGTAGCAGTCCAACTGAAGTAGTCCAGTTGAAGTGGTGATCCTGTGAAGGTCTGGTCTCCAGCTGAAGATCCAGTGATAGCTCTCGTCCTCTGGGAACCCAGTAGACAGGGCTACCTCAGGCAGTTCCAAGGCCAGGTTATATCCAGGTGGGAACACCTGGCTCCTCCCTCCTGGGCAGAGCATCCCACAATGGGATGAGATAAGTCCATGAGTCACACGGTGGGTCCCTGATGGCCCATTGTCTGTCATGCGGGGTGGGTCATTAGCAGCTGATAGCAGCTAACGGCCCACAGCTGGTAGTAATAGAATACTTAAATACATCTATATTGCAACCTAGGACACAAGTACATGGTTATATCAGTGGCTGGCAACGCCTCGTTACCCAGTGGAGTTCCACACAGGGATGGCTGTCTAGAGCTGCTGTGTAGAGCAGGCATGAGCAGGGCATAACCTGCATTAATTCCACCTGATACTGAGGAAAAGGTAAGTATTGGTGTGTTGGGAGTAGGCATCACGTGGCCTTCCAGCCACAGGTCTCATGGGACTGGGAGCCGTGGGAGCACTAGGCAGCAGGATCATGCAGATGCCTAACAGTCCAGTGAAGGCTGAAATTATATATTGATCATATTCCCATGTTACATTTTAATCTGATTATTACATTTAAAATGCCTACTTTACATATCTTGGACTGCTAGATGACTGAAGCCAAACAATAACTTTTAAGCAAACAACAGAATAATTTTAAGAATGCAATAAGAAACAAATGAAATTACAGCAGGGCTTCTGCTGTGACCATAATTCAATTTCTCACTGAGTGTAATCAGCTTTTCCTCTCCTGGCAAGGAGTGTGATGGACAGGACTTGCCTTTTGCTCTTTGGTGGGGCAAATTGTTTCTGGTGATGACTGCTCTGGCTCACCAAAGATACTAGAACACAGAAATCCAATTACACACAGAGTGAATTGTAGCACGGGCAGTCCTTCTTCCAGTCTTAGAGAGGGTATCTGTGTCACCACTTCTGGCTAATTCCCTGCATTATACAGTATATGTAGATGAAGGCAGCAAAGTATTTCCTTTACCTCAAGCTATGAAATAATTAAAAGTACAACAATTTAAATTCCTTGGTGCTGGAGGGAGAGGTAAAGGCAGTGGAAGGGCTAAAGGTGGGCAAGAGGTGGGTAAAAGGTGGGCAGTCAAACCATCTCTTCTCAGTCTCAAAACTCATTCAGCTGTAAATCAGATGACCTTTGTGCTACTTTTCCATTTACTTTTCATGGGGAGATTCAGAAAACCCAGCAGGCTAAAGCAAAAGCTTAGTAAGCCAGGCTGCAAGTCAAGGCTTGCTTATTATAACCTTTACTCATGAAGACTGTCTTCACTTTCTGAAATGGTTTTCTTCTACCCATTTTCAGAGACTGAAATGTTATGGTTCATGGCTTAAACATTGTTATGAAGGACCTTTTTCCCATGATGACAAAACTGTATTAAGTAACTGTGACCACCAAAGCCCTTCCCTCTCTGAAGATGCCTCCTAAGAGGAACTTTGGACTGTAAGTTAAGCCACCTAAGGGAACTTGCGATAAGATAAAAGTGACACTATTGTTCAATCATCTCAGGTCTAGGAAAAAGCAAACAAGGCTGAGGGAGAAGAATGTGTCCGCAACAATGCCAAATCCAGCAGCTGTCCTGAAAATCATCCCCGTCTGGGTTCCATGGGGTGGGAGAAGCCGTAGAGTCCCCAGGCTCCTCTGCTGAGGGCAGGTTTGCACAGACTTACCCACCCAACCAAGGGGGGTGGAGGAGAGTTTTGGGTATGTGGTATAAAAAACCTCAGGTCACAGACAGTGAATACCCATCCTCCCTTACAGAAACTGGCTCAGCTGTAAAACCCCCACCGTGGGATGGCCACAGCCACGGGACATTCACATGAGAGGCAGCTGAGGGGGTGTCATAATTGACCGATTTGAGGGGAAAGACCCCTCGAAGTGCTCCCCAGACTTTTTCCTGAGGCCTTGCACCAGAGCACTGCCTGTGATGCAAAGAGATTCAAGAGATCCAGAGTCTGTGACAAGAGATAGTGTCAAACTAGCTTCTCCCCCTGCCCCCTACCCTGGAGGGTATCTGGGTATTCCCACCTGTCTTATATATATATCTTAATCCATCAGACTCTAATGTTTTTGGGGGGAACCCTCACCACCAAGAAGACTGGATGGAGAGGATCAGTGGGACATCAATGGGATCAATGGAGTAGTCATATTTTCTACTTAATCTGGCTCTGTTACTCTCCTTCTGTCCCCCCCACTTCTTTTCTCTCTCTCTCTCTCTCTCTCTCTCTCTCTCTCTCTCTCTCTCTCTCATTTACTTTTAAATAAAATCCATACTATTGACTTTGGCATATAGTCTTGTTTGCACCTTAATTCGGGCAGGGACATTTCTAATAATTTTAAGAACTGGATCATAACACCCACGTAGTAGGTATTTTCCAACCAGTGGAGAAAATGCAAAACTTGTCCCAAAAAGCATAACATTCAGGAACAGTAATTGAAAGGATGCAGTTCACAATAGGCTGCATCTTGGTGCCTGAGCTTGGCTGGAAAATTTACTTTTGTTAAGTAGTACCTTCTGGTCCATGAAACACTCTATGGTGATATCATTTTCTGGACTTAATTGGAAGTCAAGTTGTAGAGGGCAGCATGATATAAAATGTAAAAGGCATTGTACATAGAAGCCTTCGTTGTGAATGCTGTCAATGGGATGATGCAAAAAGATGTGAGGTAAACAGAAAAATTCTTAGAAAGGTTCTACAAGGGAAAACTCTGAGTGATAAGATGAAAAGGGAGGCCAGCTGCAGATGGTTGCAGAGCTGGCTGCATTTAGTCTGTGCCAGAGGGCTCAAGGAGGTCAAGCTGCAGCAAAGCCACCACAGTCAGGATGGGAGATTATAAGCACCTATAAATAAGCTATGATCTAAGAACCGGATAATAGAATATGAAGGGTGAAGTGAGTGCTTGATTCCAATTCAGTTGGAAAACTTTAGGATTGCAGTAATAATTCTAGAATCCACTTCAGAACTGAAGTTCAATGGAGCAATACATTATTAATTTCCCTCCTTTTCTGTACATCTTCTTTTCCCAGTGAGCTACCAATGTCTGTGAGTTCACTTTCAATGCACCCTTCTCTTTCAGCAATGATTCTGTTTCCATCATCTTTCCTCCTCCCAGGCTCATTTTTTCCCTCCTGCTTTTTCCTAGCTCCCTGCCATTAATTACTATCTATTCCCCCTCTTTCCTTGCTTAGTCCCATGAACCTCTTTACCAGCTCAGTCCTAGTAAGTACTTGCAGATAAAAACATATGTTAGATTCATCACTGACTTCTGTTTTTAAATGCAACTCCTGATTTCAGCAGCCAGAAGCCCTTCATTGGCATCATGTTAGACTAACAACACAGGTGGGGAAAGGGAATTGGACTCTCATATTTACAGTTGTTAAAATTACAGACTCAGTGTTACGACCTGTCCCTGAAGGTGAGGGTAACTGAAGTCCTTTATGAGAGATTCCCTTGGGGTAGATTAGAGTGTAACAACACTGAATAATCAGTGTTTAAATATATATATGTGTAGGGTTTATTTTAAAACAGTTTGTTGCAATAGAAAGGAGAGATGTAGCTCTTTTGGTTATTATTCTCTATAGTAATATAACAGTATAAAGATATTACTGTAGAAAATATATACGGAAAAGAAAGAAAAAGAAAGGATAGGAATAGATAGTGGAGAGGAAAGATATCACCACCTGTGGATCCATAAATGAGACTTGATCACTTCAATTTTATATCTGTTGGTTTAAGTAGTGGCCGCAGTCTTGATCCATCAGGGTAGGGGAGGCCCACGAAACACGGAGTTCAGTGGGTTAATATAAGTTCAGGTTGCTATGGGAATGCTCAGGTACCTCCCCTGAGGTGGAAGTTTTACACTGTCTGATCTGTGGATCAGTCACAGCACTTTGTGGGCCTTTGATGGTACATGACACCTTCTAAGACATGACAGCTGTCTCTCACACCAGCCAGCATAGCTGAGCCAGTTATGCCCATCAGAAGGGATGAACACCTTCAGGCCTACATGTGAAAGTCTCGGTACTTTCCTGGAGGGGGGGAAGTTTTACAGCTGAGACAATTGTGTAAGGGAGAAAATTGGCTTGACAAAAAGAATTATCCCACCTAGTAGCCTCTGTTTCTTATTGGCCTTCTTCCTTATGTGGCTCAAAACACAGCTTGTTACTAAACAAAGGTTGGTTTGTTGTGGACATCTTCTGGTGATGAGTGCTCACCCCCTATGTCTTATGTGGATCAGAGATTTTGCCACACAAAAAAACCTCTCCTTCTCCCCTTAGGTTGGGGGTGCAAATCTGGCCTCACCAACACACCCTGTTGCTTTTGCAAAAGGCTGATTTGCAAATAACCATTAATATTTCAGTCTCCCAGTCTGTAAAGCTCAAAAGGAGGTGAAGCTCTGCAGTTAGTTTTGCATCATGCCCTTACACACACAGAGTTGTTTCGTCTCTCTGCTATACCTCCAGCATATGGGATCAAGATGCTGGAGGACAGCTGCAGCTCAAAGTGGGGAGGACATTTATGAGACCAAGAGACATCTCTTTTAGAGCAACTGACTGCTTCCTCTGATGCCTAAAAGCAGGCTACCTGAAACAGAGGCCAAGACAAATTAGGAGTATAAAAAGCAGACAAATTTATTCAAGGCCTTCAAGGTACATTCAGAGAGGCAAAGTCCCCCTTGAGCGACTACACCCAAAATGGGCCATGAGCCCTTCACCTTTTGTAAGTTGAGTCCAGTTAGCATTTTGGTCCCTAATTCTCCAATCACACCCTTAGACAATGATGTTAACCACCCCAGGCCTGCTCCCCTCCAGCTCACAGTTGTTTACATATTTTCAGGCCCTAGGGCAATGAATATGTTCTTGGATTTTCTATTCAGAGGGATTGTTTTGGCTAACAGTGTTGGGAACAGAGGTTTTAGCACTTTATAAAAAGCACAGAACTATACAAGGTCACAGATACATAAAAAGTAAAAAACTATTAAGGTATCACCCCAACATGTAAAGATGTGGCACTGCAGTAGAATCTGGGGGTAAATCAGGACACCCTTGACTGTGAGCGAGGCTACAAAATGCCTGGGGTTTGCACAGACTTGACATTTTTGCAGCCCCCAAAATCTTTCTGGGTGGACTGCTGACACATGAAAGCTGTTTGATGACAAAATCATTGTCCCTACAATACTGTGTTGTCACAAAATGACGTTAGGCTGATGCTTCTGTTAGTGCTGTTATACAACAAAAAGATCATGTCCTCTGCATTTGGCAGCACAGATCCTAATCCTGACCCTAAAGACTGTCTATGAAAACTTTCCCTTGGCCAAAAGACCAAGTTGTTAACAAAGAGGAAAACAATAACAGTCCAGCTGTAAACAATGAATGGGTGTTCCAGTGTCCCAAGGATAACCACAGTCTAGTATTTGCATTATGAAACAGCATCAGGCAGTGCAGCAACTGATGGTTTTAAGTACAGGGACAACCCTCAGACTCCTCTGAAACTAAATGCAGATTGGTAGTCAAAGACTGGTCAGCCTGATCTAACATCTTCATGGATGGTCCAAGTGATAAAAGCATTAAAAGCACTGTACATGGTCTGCACAGTCACAGAACCCCTGTGAACATCAAGGAAGGATGAGACAGCCACACCAAACACAGGGTCTGCCTCTGCCTATGAAACAGTGACTTATCTTTTTCTGGGACAAAGGGTCACACAGTGACAAGGGGTTGCTACATAGCTGGACACTATACATCGATGAGGAGGGGAAACTCTTGTAAATCTAAACTACAGACAGCAAAATGCATTGGTTTGCTTGTTTTGCTTTGGTGGGGAGGTTTTGTGTTGGTTGTTTTTTTAATTATTGACATAATTTTTCTGTTTGCATTGCAAACTAGTTTCTTGGAATTTTTTAGTACCATGAGAGTAAGACAACATGTGCCAATACACGTGTCCTTACACAGTAAATACTGCAATAAATATAATTCCTACTAATTGCTTCCTCTGGAAAAAGAGGGGATTTCTTCATCTTCCTTTGAGATTGGCATTTCTGCCAATTACTAACATTTTTTAAAAACATCTGTCTTTTATAGTAGCATGCTGTCCTAGACATGATACTGCAAAAAATATCTTAAATTAGGCACACTGTTTTCAAACCCAGCTACTTAAAACTTAATTGTATAAATGAAACTGTGGTCAGTGAAACTTCTCACTAGTCTGTCTGTTAGCATCAGTAATGTTAATTATCAGTTCGCTAGAAAATTAAGACTGAAAAAAAGATCATCTGTCACTAATTAAAAATGGTAGTTTTAATGATTTATTTTGATATCTGAATGTTGAAAGCAATGTAAATGAGACATCTGCAGAATGCTCAGTACATCATGAACACTCAATTGCTGCCCATCAGTTTATTAATAATTATTGCATGCATAGTTAGAATTAAAAATTTAGATTTGCTTCTTTGCTTTGATAAGTTGATTTGTAAAAGGTCTGCAACATAGCATCAGTGCAAAAACCTCTCTGGCCCTGAGCTCAGGAAGATTTTTTTAAACTCCTGAGAGCTTTTGTTAGTTAGCTGTTAGAGCATGTGGGAAGACAGGACCAAATGTACAATTCTGGAGAATACAGCTGCCATTAGTTACGCACAGAACATGTATTAGAGTGTGTGTACTGCCGAAAATGTTCAGAGCCTTTTAAAAAAAAGCCTCCAGTTTATATCAGTCAATTTAAATGCATTAGTTCTGTGAGTTTGTTTGCAATTTGTCATCAGAAAAAGCCAAGATTTTTTATGGTCTTTCATATAGAAAAAGCATTGCATTATGTTAAATAGTGTATGAGTGTATATATATATATGTATATAAACATGTATACACACACACACACACACACACACACACATTCCATTTAAAAACTATCTTCAGGATACATAGAGACTGCAAAACCAGCCAAAGTTAAATGTGTCTGCACAACCGCTTGCATATTCATTATGCGCAGGTTTTTTTAACATATCCTTTCACACTACTGTCTATGGAATACTTTCAACCTGTTTTCACTAGAAAAACCTGCATGTTATATAAGAACCATAGCAGCACACCGTCCTAAAATAAGCTTTTTGACTGCCCTACAGGCTGAGTGTGCCATTGTATTCTCAGCTCTTTGCTGCCTATTCTTTGCTGGGAGCTGCTGCCATCCCCATTTTACAGGTAGGAAAATCAGTGGGATACTTCCCTTTTACACTTGCTGTCTGCATGGACAGTGGATTCTGTCCACCCAGGTCTCTGGTTTCAGATAACTCAGATGGCCCAGAAGTGGTAGCATGATTATTTTAATTTGAAAAGCTGTGGATGGGGACTGGCTTACAATGAACAGCTTGGATACAATATCTCCAGTCAGTACAACCAACTTGGACAAGGACATCCATAGCCTTACTTACACCAGCAAAATAGTATTTTTGCTGACATGGCTGTTGCCAATTCCCAGGACAGAATTAAGAAGTGCAGCACTTGTTCATCTGTTTTCTTTTTCACCTTTTTAAACTTCATCTCTCAGTGGAATCTTTGCCTGTAGAAACCAAAAAATAACAGTGAAATGCCAAGAGATTTTAGATAGAGACCTGATATTACATATTTGTCTTGAACAGCATCCAAAATTTTGAAACTGATTACCATATGGATCACAGGTCTTCATGTAATAATCAATCTTTCAAAAAAAAAGTAATTAAGATTTGGATCACAGGTCTGCCTAGAAAATCCTTTTCAAAACCAGAAATCAGCCCCGGAGGCAAAGCTAATGGATTTACCTTTGGAGTAAGGTAAATCTGGTACTTGGTACAAAGCTGAATTTCCAGCTTTGATGTGGTGGTTTTTCAATTCCCTCTTATTATTGACTCCAATGACTACCTCTGTAAAAGTACAGCCTGCATAGGCCCATGGTGTAAGCAGCATCCCAGAAACACTGAAGTTCCCTTGGAAAAATTCTTGGATCCTGGTTAATCTTACAGTCAAAAAATCACAACTTGGAATAATTTTTTTGCTTCAGTGACTTGAGAGATTAGCTTTCATAAGAGGAAGACATACCACAAATCTCACAATATTTCTAATATTAGTGTTCTTTACAGTCAGTAAGTACACCTTCTACAATTCTCAATCATTATATTCACCTCTCCCTAAAGAATTATTGAAATTACATAGTACGGTTCTGTAGTTTGATACCTACATTGAGAAGGCAGACAATTTTTTATTTCAGATGTATGTGAAATACTTATAATAAATCTTTAGTTCTTCTCTCCTAACCTTGATTATAGGACAAAAAAAATTTTAACAAGCTATGCCTAAGTGACCCATTATAATAATTTTCAGCTTGGCTAGCGTTGGTTGCTCATCTTGAATGTGTATCTTCACTTTTCTAATAGACACCATATCCACTGGGAATGAAAGCTTTTCTTCAAATCAGACAAATCGTCTCATTCAGATTTTCTGCAAGTTCCCTGACTACTGCAAGAAATCCTTTCCTCTCAGAAATTAAATTAGGAGTGCCAGCTCTCCTGATCCATCCTGCTAGCCTTTCAGTCATTTCTGTGAGAGACAGAGAAATTTGATCTCTACAATATATTAACTTTCTGTTCCTTCTTTGAACTTGGCTAACAAACTGGGTCAATTAACATAAATGGCAAAAGAGGCTGGACATCTGGGGAATGACATGAAATTCATTTTCTATAAACTTCGAAGCAACCAGATGGCAAATGATTCAAAGGCCTATCTTCAAGAAGCAGCTGTATAGTCCAGTTACCAGTATGGTGTTAGAAGTCAGCCTTTACAGGAAGAAATTATGCCCTACAACTTTGCCAATGACCTTGCATTAAAAAAAAAAAAAGAAAAAAAAAGTTAAAATAAGAATTGTCACACTACAGGAAATTTATAAGGAGCTTATCTGTAAATGAGGTATAGGCTATCAACAGTTAATTATATAAAGATAGTACTTAACAAGAAACAGGGTACACATCTTACCTATGCAGGCTGTATATTCAAAACAGATTAATGTTAATTAAATGGTCCGTCAAGCTGGAGTGTGCAAAATCGATGAGCACTGACAGCAGTATAATAGAGATAAATCTAAGACACTGTCAGCTAAAGAAGGAAAAGTTTAGACATTACACATAAGCTGTGGCATCCAAATTTTGATTGGGACCTCCTCACAAATTCAGTGTTTACTTTGGGTGGGCTTCAGGGTCAGTTCACAGTATAGAGGGAGATCAGCTTTCAGTGTTAGAGGCTTTTGGGCTGAGATAAAAACAAATTATTTCTACTGATCTCACATATTTAGGCTGAATTCCCCTCCCTCCACAGAAGGCAGATGAAGCATGACTTTTAGAAAGAGATCTAAATCTCATGCAAAAGCTTTCTGTTGAACATTTACACTAAAGTCAAAGTGACATTTGACTAAGCAACATCCATCACTTGGTAATTCATTTCAGCTCTCTTTGCAAAATATGCAAATTTAATTAGCACAGTTTTTATGGCATAGCATTGTTCCTAAAGAAGGGATTTTGGTCCTCATGGAACTTCCCCTCTCTGGTCTTTGTATTAGAAATACACTAAAATTGCTTCCAGTTCTGAAACAAAGCAAAGTTTTAAACCAAAATGTCATGGTATATTAAATCCATACTTCACAAAATGCAAGTATTTTACTTGTTTCTGTTTAATACCAGTCTGACCTAGATGTATTATCTAACAACCTCATCTCTTTTTCCTCAGATGACCTTCTTGATAGCACTATGTCAAAGCAAAAAGGGAACAAAATACAGTTGATAAGCCTCTTCCTATCCAACATCAACTCCTCTTTCTGTATCAACCCTGCCTTAAGCATAGTGCTGAGGCATACAGAGACCAGAGCATCCCTTGATCATATACTGAGATAGCTATGTGACAGAATGGAAAGAAACACATTAACTATACTTAACATGTATTTCTAGTTTCTTTTCTTCCCATGGAACTTTCTAGCCAGGAATCACTTTGGAGAACTGCAGGAACACAAACATCTCACTGAAAGACTTTTCTCTGTCTGCTTCTTAATTCAGGTTCAGAAACTTTCCACTTTGAATGAGTGAATGACTACCATGGGAGCATCATGCAGATGTTTTTCTTCAAACATTACAAGTACTAAAATGAACTTTGCCTGGTTTTTACAACTTGTAAGTCACTTCTGTTGTACTTCTCTAGAAATGTGCAAGCTTGCCTGAAACTTCTAAGGCCAGCTCATTTGTGTATCATCCCTCTGCTGTTGATTACCTAGTGCTTAAAAAAGGATGAGCTCACCCAACATTTTTTCCTGAGGGCATGTATGATATCTTCCTCTAACCAATCATCTGTTTTCACAGAGTGCAATTATCTCTGAGGGCTGATTTCTGCAAGGACAATGAGCTCAAAAGTGATTAAGAAGGGTACCTACATCTGTATATGCTTGCACAAAGGCAGAATGATTTCATTTCCGTAATAAGCCATAAACCAAAGTGCTTTTTAGATATTGGTCCATCTGTGGAGTTTCTCATAGTCAAAATTTGTGAGAAACATTAGCCTGCTATTTTCAATTGACTGCTTTGGTCACCAAATAGTGAAAAAAAATTCTCATGACTCAACTAAATAAAATAATAGCTTAGTACATAAATCAAAGGAGGATTTATGGAGGTACATCCATGCAGAGGAAAAGGAAACAAGTAGTAGCACATCCTATACAAAAGGCTAAGGATACAATATTTAAGTCACTCAGCCTCATCAACTCCCATCCTGCTCTACTCTGTGCTAATGCAGCCTCACCTCAAGTCCTGCATGCAGTTTTTGGCGCCACAATTTAAGAAGGCTATAAAGCCCCTAGAAAGAACCCAAAGGAGGGCAACAAAGATGGTGGAGGGCCTTGAGGGAAAGCCATATGAGGAGTGCCTGAGGTCACTTGGTCTGTTCAGCCTGGAGAAGACTGAGGAGAAACTTCACAGTGGTCTGCAATTTCCTCACAAGGTGAAGTGGAGGGGTTCCTTCTGTTTGGTGACCAACAATACAACCCCAAGGAATAGCATGAAGTTTTGTCACGGGAGGTTTAGACTGGATATCAGGAAAATATATTTCACGCAGAGAGTGGTTGGGTGTTGGAACAAGCTCCCCAGGGAAGTGATCATAGCCTCAAACCTGGCATAGTTCAAGAAGCATTTGGAAAATATACTCAGGCACATGGTGTAACTCTTAGGAATGGTGCTGTGAAGGGTCAGGAGTTGGACTTCGATGATCCTTATGAGTCTCTTCTGACTCAGCTTATTCTGATTCTGTGAGCTCCACTGTACATGACAGTTTCCTGACATTCACATAAAAGCCTGATCTATTTTATGTACCCAACATTTCATTGTGCCACTACTGTCTTTTGGAAACTCCTGTGTCTTTGAAAACAAAGGGATCAACTGAGCTTCCCATGGATATTCATTCAAATGTTTTCTAACCTCAAATATTTTGATGTTATTTTTGTTGCATGAACAGTCTGAATACCAAAACATTCTGAGAGATTGTTTGAAATATTTTGGGGGAAAAAAAAACCCAGAATTTTTTTTTCTCCAAATCTAAAAGAAACATTTCCACATTTTCGTATCAGCATATTTAATTTTCTTGCATTAAAACCAACTGAAGAAAAGTTTATTGAAGGCCACATGAAGACGCAGCAGCCTGTGAGGTTGAAGGGCCTCATGGGACCTGTCATTCTAGAGCCCTCCCTCCTGCCTAAGAGTTAGGCAGCCTTTTCTGCAGTGCCTGATTGCCATGACAGTATGCCAGAACGCATCATGAGAGAGATGTATAGGCAATAAGAAGCTCAGACCATGGAGTAAGGGAGGGCATTGAAATATTTGCACAAATCCATGAAACCATCCATAATACATAAAGGTTGAACTGACTTCAGAAAGAAAGTTTTAGTGCAGTTCAAAAGATTTTAATTTAGACCGAATGTATTCAAGATGAGGTCCTCTCTTTAGTTTTCTCCTTGAAATAAAAATAATAATAATTTAAAAATAGTATATTAAAAATGTATAATCATAGCTTCACGGTTTTGAGTATAAATTTTTGACTGAGAAACAGCTTTGAGTGAGTCCGAAGCAGAGCCACAAAGAAGATCAGACTGTTGGAGCAGCTGTCCTCTAAAGACAGGCTTAGGGAGTTGGAGTTGTTCAGCATGAAGAAGGCTCAACCTTAAAGCAGCCTACCAGTGCCTAGATGAAACTACAAGAGAGCTGGAAAAGAACTTTTTATAAGGGCATTTAACTCATCACTGTTTGACCCGTATGAAAGCAAATGTAAATTTCTATAGGAAGTTAGCAATAATTATCAGCCAAAATGTTGGCAACCTAAGCCCATTCTGGGCTGATTTACAAAGACACTGCCCCCACACAAGACTCTTAGTTTTCTTTGAGGTAGGTTTTGTTCTCAGAAATGTTGACTGTCGTCTGGTAGGGTATAACTTTCTAATACCTTCCTGAACCAGTTTGAAAGTGTTAATAATGCCCCATAATTTTAAGAAATAATTCCTCTTTCTAAAAGGTAAGAAGATTCAGGTGTCAGCCTTTGGGGACCTTTGAAAACATTATTATATTCAGGAAAACTATCCATAATCTTGCACAGAGAGAAAAAGTCTTAGAAGGGATTAGAAAATACCAGTGTTCTTTGTCAGTAAGTACATAATTCATTCAATTTAGTTACTGCTAATCTTTTTTCTCTACTTTTTTAGAACTGACCTGATCTGTCAAATTTACATGCATTTCAATAGAAACACATTTTCTAGTCATACAGAAAAGATTAGCTATATATAGCATGGTCCTTAAGAGTTCCAAACTGCTTTTAAATCCTACAAAGCAATAGTTTATAACTGTGCTAAGTGATCTTTTTATATAATTGCTAATAAGAACATTAGCACTCTTCCCACACTAAAAGTATCAATTAATCTCATATATTAGAGATAACTTGGAGTTAATGCATCATTAGATCAACAGCATTGATTTCAGAAAGTTTTTATTATGTACATACATTTTAGAAAGATCAGACTATAATAAATTTTGGTTTATAAGTGTCCTTTTGCACATGCTTGTCATTATCAAGCTTTGTAAATGACGCATTCCCATCACACCAGGGGTGTTACACTAAACCAACTGATCCCGCTGAAGAAAATGTAATCTGTTAGTCTCTGTAGCAACCAGTGTACAAAATATCTGCTGAAAAATTAAAAAGAAAACAATAAATAAAAGACTTAATGAAAGAACAACTGAAAACTAGAAGAGAGATTGGCTGAATTACCATCTGATTAAAAGCTTGGGTTTACAGTTAGAAAACCTAGAGTCAGTTCTTGTATTTATCAATTCACTTCATGTTTCTATGTCATAATTTGCATTTGTCAGATGAAATGAAAACACTGTTCTACTTAAGCAGCTAATATGTTGGATAGTGACTGTTTCTCCCCATGCTTCTGTATTGTGCCTACACAGCAGCATTCCGGTGCAATTGGAGACTGGGCACCATGGTGGCACATATTCAAAACCCCACAGAAACATTTATACAGGCTTTAAGATTGCAGAACAGTTAGGGGGCAGGGTTCTCCATAGCAAAATGGAAACAGCCTAGCTCACCTGACAAAAGAGACAACATTTAAGGTCACAGGATGAGGTACAAAGAAGTTCTGGAATCAATGTGCAGGTACCATTTTTAAGCTAGTCATCCTGACTGTTTGGTCTTTCATTTTGGACTGAATGTGCACCATCTAGTTACACAGATCGGCTGTGTAGAGGAAGTTCAAGAGCTGGAAATTACCTCAAATCTCACCAGGCAGCAAGAAACATTTTCTGTTTGTTTTTTCCTCCCCATATGTTTTGTTTCCTTGGGTGGATTTCAGGAGGGAGGAATAAGAATGAAACATCCCATGACTACTGACCTTGTGAGAATGGGTGATATATGTAATTTCCCAATTCTGTGGGAATTTATCAAGCCCCTTCCCTACCAGTTGAAAATAGTTATGTACATTCTACTTTTAGCTCACACAGTATTTGTTTGTGTATCTTTTTTTCCTATCTCTTCTTCCCACCAGACTGAGGGCAAGCACTGTGGGAAATTCAGCTCTTGTTTCATACATATTAGTTTTTGTTTTGTATTTTAAGTAGCAACAAAATCTTCCACATTAAAAGACTAGAATGAACCATGATCATAATCTTTTTTCTGACAGATAAGGCAATAGAATATCCTTGAATAAGCAACTACTTAAAACCATGTAGATCTATCAAAGTGGTTTAGATTTATTAAAAATAATAAAGGTAGTAGATCACCTGCAGCATTCATTGGTTAATTGTTTGTCCTCACCATTCAAACAATAACAAAGAAATAATGAAGGAAAGTAAGCCTCTGGGTTTCAATTTCTAGACTGGATTTTGTCAAGCATGTACTAGCGGGTACCAATCACATCTTCATCTGCAACACTGAAACCTGGACATTCACCAGTTCTCTATCACAGGCTATAGCTGGAAAATAAGTCAGCCCTTAGCTTTTTCTGTCACATCAAAGTGAATGGCACACAGAAATCTCTCAGTCAACAATGGTTTAAAGGATAGTTTCCAGACTCCCCTCTAAACCCTCATTTAATGTGGGAAGAACACAGCCCTGAGACAGCTGCACGGCATTTGAGCTGTGTCCTGTACATCTGGTTCTCCCAGCTCCCATCTGCCTTCCTCAACCCCACAATCAAAACTGAGACCAACTCTTTCAAGGTCTCTTCAATTGCACACACAGAACCTGCAGCTACTCTCCAAAATTTCTTATTGCCATTCCCACCCTCCTGCTTTCCTCTGAAAGAGCACTGGCAGCCAAAGTCCTCCCAAGGGAAAGAGCATCTTCTGCATCAGCTTCCCGCAGGACTGCCACAGCACTTCATTTAGGGATGAACTGCATCTCTCTTGTAGTAGATCCAGGTAGGATACACTGAACTATGGCACACATAAAAGCAGGTGGAAGAAGCTGTGCGGTCAAAAATTGTACACAATCTCCTCAGGGCTGGTGCTGTCTTATTTATAGCTTTCTGCACCTTCTTATTCTACCCCTTTTACAATTAACAAATCCCAGATATGCTTGGATAAGTACTTTGAAACTGTATATTCAGCGGACAGTTACAATAGACAGCAAATATTTACAGTTGCCATGGAAAACAACTCTATGCCATGCTTTGTCATTTTAAATCTAGTTTAGGCCTGACGGGATGAGCAACCAAGGTAATTACATTTAAAATACATCTAGCCAGAGTCAAGCATCTATTCTTTCCTAGACTGCAAAGCCATAAAGAAGATGAGATGCAGCACTGATGGCAGTAAACTCGGTGATAATTTTAAGGCTAAATGTGCTTCCCCCTTTTCCATTTACATGTTTTTCCTCCAGATCGGCTTTAAAAGCTCAGCATAGTTTGCTAACTAAATACTGGCTTAACTTACACTCAGTTACAAACAATGACAACAAAACTCCCAGATCCCTCCAAGGTATTTCAATACTCTTCGTCTTACCATGGTGACATCAATGATCCAAGGTGCTGGGCTATCCCTTCCTTCCCTGACTGGGTGACACACCTCTGCCAGGAGCAGCCGCCTGTGCTGAGTGAAGCCTTGCAGACCCTAGGACCAGGAGGAATTTGTCATAAGCTTCCAAAGAGAGACGCCAAAATCCTTTCTGTGGAAGTCTGACAAGGATCAAAGGGAGGCACAGCTCCGTCAGGTTTCTATTTCTGACATCTACCTGAATCTTGTAAGAAAGCAGATTATCCTCATGCAGATGTTTAAGCATTCCAGTAATTATGGAATTTTTTTGCATACATTTCAGCATGAAAGTATGAAACATATATACAACTCTTAAATACTTGGTTATGCAAATGTTTTCCAAAGCTGCATGACAAAATGATGTTACATTAGCTGCATTCTGGGGCCAAGCCATATATCTATTTTAAGAGGAGAATTTGGAAGTCTAAAATTAATGGTGAAGGGTTGCATATATCCTCTAAAGCACAAGGTGTTGAAGATGAATATATTTACTTAGCCTACTTGCTCTTTGAGAAATAATTAGAAAGCTAATTAATCCCTGACTTGGCTCTGAGCAATTATGGACCTCTAAGGGTGTCTATCTCTGACTCCAGATCTCAAATTTGGATTTTACATCAAGTATACCTCTATTAATAACAGGTCAGAATCATGCAGTCATTAACATATTAGGAGTTAAATACATTATTTCTTCACTAGCGTAAAAAGGTAAGTGAAAAGGTGATTGTATATACAGACTAACAATATTTATAAAAGGGTGAACTGAACAAACATGGAAAATGAACTAAAATATGAATAGTTATAATGATCTAATCATCTGTTGGTTAGTTCTTGTTTTCAGATCAACTGCTGTGTTAACTTTTCTACTTGCTGCATTATGCGATTCATAATCTGCCTGTTCATAGTAATAAAAAAATACTGTATATATATATTTATTTCTAACACAACTTGTTTTCAGCCATAAATATAATAATTTTCAGGATTTTTTATTATCTGCAATACTGGATAAGATCTGGACACACTGCAGTTTAGTAATCTCTTAAGTGCTACTTTTCAGGCCAAAGAAGCCCTGCAGAAAATTTTCTGAGGTCCTCAACAGAAAAGGTTTTGTGTAGGAGTAGGATAAAAAAGAGATTTTAATAATGAAGTGCAGAGTTACAGTAAATAGAGACAGGTTAAGGGTCCCCAGGGGCATTAGAAAAATTGAATTTTGCCCTTCCAAGGACAGAGACTCAGGGCTTTGACCATGGGAAGGGGCAGAATTACCATGGGAATCTTGTGAAGGTATAAAATTTTTTGGCTTTGCTGCTGCCAGAGAGAAGGCCTGGGCACTCTCATGGGACTGGGCTGCCCACATGTGCCCTGATCCTCACATAGTAGCTCCCTTTCCAATAGTGACTTTCCCAGTTTTGCCACAGGCAATTGTCTTGGTGTGAAAGACAGGTGTCGGCTAAGGAAGGTGGGAACCTCCCTTAGAATAGAGAATATGAACCCCTTCCCTCTGAATTATTATAACTTTGGAATCAAGGGCTTTCAGGCAAAGATACGGGAAAAGGAATAACAGTTCTTTACTAGTATTTATAACGAGGCAAACAAGCAACAACAGCAGCGACAACAAACAAAAGCACAAACCCAGTGGCAGCTGTGCTGGGCTGCCAGGCACCTTCCCTTGGTGCAGTTACACTCACCGCCAGCAGGGGCGCTGGTGGCTCCCCTCGGGCAGGGCAGTGCGGTGACTCCGCGCAGCTGCAGGGGGCGCTGTGGCGCGAGGTCGGGCGAGCTCCCTCTGTGGGTAATGGCAGACGGGCTGGATGGCAGGAGAGGCTGCAGCAGGAAACCTCACAGCATCAGGCTGGAACAGCAGGTCTGGCTCACCCGGGGCAGCAAGCAAGAGGTGGTGGAAACTCCACACCTGTGGCAGGAGCCGCGGTGTGTCCCGGCAGGCGGGGGATGCGGGGCCACGGTGTAGCAGGAAAGCAACCCAGGTCACAGCAGGAAGGCCGCAGCGCTAGGGAGCGGCAGCCAGACTCTTCCGTAGGGGAAAGGACCCTGTGTTTCCCTGAGACACCTGAGTGGATAGCAAAGGTCCTCCCCAGTAAAATTTGGTGTTAATAAAAGTCCCAGTTCAAATGGCTGCTCTTACAAACAACAGCTCACCTAGTAAGGAAGAAATGCAGATGCGGGGCTCCGGCGGTCACAGACAGTACTCTCCTAGCTGCTGGAGCTCAGCTGGCTCTCTGATGCCCCCAAAGCAAGAGAGCGAGGGGCTGCCCCCAACTCGTTCTCTTAGCCCAATTCCTCGTGATATTTCTCCTCCTCCTAGAGAAACCCTGGGATAGGAGGAGTGCAGCTAGCTGCCACCTTCCCCTGAGCCTGGTAATTTCTTTTGTCTCTCTTTAGTATTGAGAGTTAAGGTGTCTTAGCAGCAGATGGGACAAAAATTTCCACAGGGAAAGAAAGCAAAAGGAACAAATTCTACCCTCCAACAGCAGTGTAAGCAGGAGGGGCACAGCATTCAGCAGTCTGTCATCCTAAGCAAACACCAACTCTGCTCCTGCTCACAGTTGGTGATAGTCTTTAATTATCAAGATGTCCCCATGGCAGACAAGTTCCAGTGCTTAAGAGCATGTTCTCTCCATTTCAATGCATAAATATTTTTGGAATCATCATACACGAGCATAGTAAAAAGACAGTATCATGAATATCCAATGTAGAATGATCCTCCAAAGGATCATCCTTTGCTTGCCAAGAAGAAACTTGTTTCAAGTAATAAGGACAGATACTCAATTACTACAAATTGCTACATGGTGCAGACATTCAAAATTCATGTGAAATTCACAGATCTATAATTTTCATTTTCAAACGAATCACATAGTCGAGTGCCGTAGCTGTAATTGTCTTGTTTGTGGTGTACACAGATGTCTGGAACAAGTGGGAGCCACATTACACAAGTCTACAGGAAACACCCATCTGGCTACAAGGCACCACCCATACAGACAGTGTGTAACTACTGGATGAGACCAATAAAAATCAGGGCAAAATGAAGACAGGACAGGGTGGATGAAGAAGTTATGTAAGAGCAACAACATGGTTTAGTATCAACTAGTCAGGTGTATATGCTATACAAAGAAAGAAGCCATTGGTAGCATAGTATGAATGTCACAGCTAGGAAAATAAATATATTTTAGCTGATTTTAGGCTCTTTTCTATTTCCACATTTATTATCAAATTCAATTTCTGTGAATTTGCTCACTCACAGCTATATTTGCTTTCTAAAATAGCTTCATAAGAATGCCTGGTTCTCTGTTTTCAAATTGGCTGTAGAACCAATCATGAACAGTTTCAGGAGTTACACAAAGTTAGTTAACTGAGGTATTTGGGCAGCTTACATGCCAAAATTAAAAATATATGAGTTAGTCCTGCTAACTACGCTTAATGATGCTCAGACTCTCTTCCCCTTTTTAAGTTTCAGCTGACCAGAGATGAGAAGCAGTCTGATTTGTCAGGACTTCATGAAACCTTATTAGCAAGAGTGAGGAAAAAATAGCCAAAGGAGAGGAAGAAGCCTTCATGTTGTCATGTCCTCCCACAAAAATCTTTAAGACCAAAATAAGTTTTATTAATAGTCTGCAATCAGAAACAACTGCAGACTGAAAAAAAATTTATGATGATTGGCTTGATGACATTTATTTACCATATCAGCAGGAAAATGTTTAGTTCTAACTTTTAAAATAAAATATTTATATATTTGAAATAGTAAAACATTCACACTATATAATTGTCTTCTACTTATGTTGACTGGAAACATCTCAATCTTTGCAACAGAAATAGTTATTAATTAACAACACTAATTTTCTAGACTTGTTCAGACTACACTGTTGATTAAACATCCTCAGGACCCAGTAAGAATAAAAAATGAGTGTGTTATGACTTGTCAGTCGCATAAACATGACTTTCAGCTACCAGGAAAGTCTCTGAGCTACATACTTACCGCATTCCTACAAAACACAAACCACATGGTGAACTGCCTCCACTTGAAAAAAAAAACCAGCAGAATTGCATGTAAGAAGTCATGCTTTTTCACTGCTTAAATTATAACTTCTTAAAAAACAAGATGAAAAGCAGAGCTATTGCAAAGCGGTCAACATACATTTGTGCATAGACCTTTCTGCCCACACATTTATGCAAATACAATCAGCATTTGATTTCTGTGAATGTCACTTTTCCCCTACATTGTTCTAGTTAATTCCTGCATTACTTTCTAAGAAAAATAACCAGTAGGAAAGGAAACAAATAACAGAGGAGACAAAGAATGTCTAATTAAATAATGCATCTGCCTCCTTCCTGGTACTCCATTACATCACACTCCCAGAAAATATTTTCAGAAAATCCATTTGTTCCACATATTGCCTCCTCTCCAGCTAATACACACAACACAGAGCTTACTCGGCTTTCAAAACACTTTAGTCTTAATATTTTAACCAGTTCACATTGGAACATTTGTCTGGATTCTTTCACCTAGGTTAGAAATGGCAGATATCCAAGCATAAATCCTTGCAGCAGTGTGAAGGGTATTTTTGCTGGGATAAGAGACCTCTTCTTTTTTTGTGCTCACAATTTCTTAACCTAAGCCTATGGTTTCCTTTCTTTGAATGCTGGTCCTGCACTGTGTACATGAAGACAAAGAAGCCTGTAAGAGATAATTTATACTACCTGCAAACTCAGGTGCACTGGACCACAGAATGTTCCTCTGAGTCATTTCCTCTGCACTGCCCTTAGAAATAGGGCTTCATCTCCTTCTTGTTTGCTTTGTTCTCTTACTACCAAAAAAGAATGGAAATTTGTTTGTCTTTAATACAGCACACATCAAGGACTTGGACTCCATTGTGTTAGAAACAACACAAACAAGGATAAATAAAATCCTTGCTCTAGAAAGCTTGCTGTTCTGAAAATTAGATATGCTGAGTTGCAACACTAATGGACTAGATCAATATGGCATTTGCTGTATTTTCCTTTGCTTTGGTCCTTCTGGTAAATGAAGAATAGACTCAGTTCACTAACAGCCAAACTGTAAGCAGGGAGCAGGGAGTAGGGAGTCACAGTTGAGGTAAATGTCTGAAGGCTGTATGAAAATCTGTGGAGACCACAGAAAATGCAGAAGTATATTTGCAGGAATTCCTGCAATTACTGTAAATTAGTCTTCAGATGATGAAGACTGAGACAGCTTAAAGACCAGATGATGCACATTCACAAAGATCCCTTCAAACATATAGGTCCCATATGTGTGTAGCATTAGGACATGGTAACGGCAGGAGAGAGATAGCTGCCCATTTGTGTAACTGCTTGCAACTCCAAAGCCCAAGGAACTGGGTTTCCATTTGCACCAGGGCTGATTAAGGAACTTTCAAGCTGCTCTCTGTAGAACTGTAACATAATACATCAGGTTGCCTACCCTGACATCCTGACAGGGTCAGTGGCACAATTAAATCAAGTGACAGCTTTTCTAGCTCATCTACTCTGCTCTCATTCCATCAAGGCATTTGCCTTCTAGAAACTGTTCACATGGGAACACTTACTCCTTGCTGCCCAGTACTTTTGCTACTGACAACATAAATCAGAGGCAGCTATTACGCTCAGATCTCGTGCTCCAGGGCTCTGGCAGCCCAGCCAGGACTGCAAACCAGATGGCCCCCAGGACATCTTACCCAGCTGACTGCCATGCTCTGTCTTCCCATCCTGTTGGATCATCTGCTCCTCCAGTCTCTGCCTCCCACCTTTTATTGCTACCAAATGCAGAGAACTACTCAGCTGCTATTTCTTTGGAGAGGTTTATTTTTTGGTATTTTGTGGCAGGTCACAGAGCATGACTATAGAGAGGGCAGGAAATGGGGCATAACCAATCCCCACATGCAGGCAAGACAAGAAAATGTCCTAGGACTATTCAAAGGAGAAAAGAATTGGCCACACTGCTTTTTGCTGTGTGCCTCACTAATGCTTTTCTAGGAAGTGATGAGGACCTACTTGACTGGCAGCCAGAAGTATGAGTTAATTCTACGTCTCTCAACAAAAATACATGGAAAATCTTAGTAAAACAAGGAAACCATGGCCTTTTTGAAAGGTTTGTATGTAAAGACTGCCTGGCAGAGGCTGTGTGGTGCCTCCACAGTAACTTCACACTGACCCCCACTGTTCACACACTGAGAATACAAAAGCACCAGGGAGAGCCTGCATTTCCTGCACATGCAGAAAAGTTAATGAACAGCAAGCTGCTTCTTCCCAGAAATGCTGGCATTCACTCCACAGTAGTGTTGCTTAGGATTTGGAACCCAGAGCACATAGGCTGGAATACCTGAGAATTTTCTGTTTGGGATGCTGCATGCCAGGAAATCTGGGATACTTAAAAGAAGTTTTCAGACAGGAGAAGAATGTATTTGAGATAACCTAACTATGTAGTAGTTGTAGTCTAGAACAAGATAATCTTTCAAGCCATGCATAAGACCCAAGGATCACTCTGCCTACTGGGAAAGGAGAGTGCAAATTCTTCCAGCTTCCAGACTTGTCTGCATTTCCTGTTCCCACTGATTCCTTGCCTCCCTCTCTCCCCATACCCAACTTCTCCCGGGGATTTACTTGCCAAATGTCTCTGTCTCCCCATACCTGCATTTATTTACGCTCCTGATGTACATATCTCCCACCTCCTCTCCCTGTGGTCATCCATACACACCTTTTCTGTCCTTTCTGACAACTGAATATTTTCTGAAGTTTTCACTGCACACAGACTACACTTCTTTTTATATCCCCCTGTAGTAAAATCACTTTTCCCCTAGAATATAAGGAGCTTTATTCCCTTGTCCCTTTCCTTTTTTTTTTCTTTCTTTCTTTTTTCCTTTCCCCCCCTTTTTTTAATTCCCTTTTTTTGCTTTCCTTTTTTTCCCCCTAATTATTTTTTCCTCTTCTGATTATGGCTCCAACGGCCACTGGCTTGGGGCGAGTGTCAGGGCCAATTTCCACTTCTCTTTGAAAAAGCTACCAATCTCAGATAAAAACTGGCAGTCAAAAGCTCTTCTGGCCCTTCTGCCTCTCAATATAGTTTAAGTTTGTAATTGAACACTCCCCTGCTTAGGACTTCTGCCTTCTATTCTTCCTTGTTTTTTATAAATACCCTTCTTCATGGTTTTCTCCCTGTAGGGTAGAGAATGACAAGCTTTACCTGGGGTAAATTTCAGCCATCAGGAAGCACAATGAAAATATACTTTTATTTCCTAGATTTCTGGAAAACTCTGGAAAATGTGACAAACCTTAATTAAAGCTATTTTCGGAAGAGGGCTTTATCCCAGAAAACTTTTACTGACACTGCTCCAAGTGTACCTTGCTGCCTGAGGTGCCCCATGCTCTCCTGGTGCCCAGATGTCTTTTGACTGTTTCCAGAGCTCTGACCTTTCAGCAAAAGTCTACTGGTGCTGGCACTTTGTCCCAACACGAGTTGTGGTACCAAGGCTAGAGCAGAAGTGGGGAGAGAGTTTTAATGGCAAAGAGAAGGTAAAAGGTGTCATCTCTTGTTTAGTGACTGCTAGCAACAGAAGGAGCAGCAGTTTTACCGATTTGTAACTTCCTATCTACAGAAAGAATTTGAAATAAACAGAGTGAAAGGAGGCAAGTATGTGGCTATAGCTTGTGAATATCAACTTGATCATTCCTGGAAATAAATGTTGGGGTATTTTTAAAATAACTTCTTGTAGAATCAAATCTTACTCTGTTTTTTGTAGAAGATACCTGTTAGAAAAGCTCAGGCTGCTGTCTCTTGCCTGTCCCATGTGGAGTTTAGGTTTATGTTGCAGTTTGGTGTATTCAAGGTCAGCGGTCAGGCTATGCTGGAGCCCATTGGCTCCCTACTAAAAAGAGAGGCTTGTAGTGCATTGCAGAGCTCATTAACGATGTCAGCTTGTTCAAGTAAAAGTCTCTTTATCAAAAAGATTGTTTCCAACACAAGCAATCCTAAATGTTTTCTGCACACCAAATTTATCATAAAAGTTAATATCTGCACCTCTTACTTTCCAGTAATTTAGATGCAATAGATACTGAGATGTTAAACCACAATTTAAAAAAATGAAAATTATTTTAGTCTTCTTGCAACAGAGAATATGTGCTGCTTAACTGGAAGCCCAGAGGAGGAGAATAGCTCCTGTACTTCAAATTAAACCAAATGCAAACTGAGATTTGCACTGAGTAAGGAGAAATACAATGCTCATATGAAAAGTGGCCACCCTATTTCCTATTTGAAAATTTTATGTAATATTTCAGTTATATGACTGAACTTAAAATTAGACATCTGTTTAGACAGATTACTTAGCACCTTGGCCCAGATGTTCTGTATTTTTTATTATAGCACTTTAATTAAAGATCATTCATCAGCATTGACTCAGCACAGTTAAGTGCCACTTTGAATAGAGCTGCACAGGGAATGAGTTCTGTGTGCTATTTGTAATAGCAGCTTTAAATCAGGTGGTGATGGCAAATGATTGCCACAAAGCCAGCCACAACCTTTTTGCCACTACTGAGTGGGGAAAGAGGTCAGGAGGGAACTCACACTCTCACATCTGTGCAGCAGATGCTGACACACCTTCTACCCCTTGCTATCCCCAGTGATTCTGGAAGGAGGGGAGCAGGACAAGATCCCGTTATCCCCAGTGTCCCTGGAGTGAGGGGAGCAAGTGCTGAGGAAACCAGCCAGGGTCTCCCCTCTGATATCCATTCAACTCTGCCCTACTGCTTCCTCTTGCTTGCTCTCTGGTCTCTCCTCGCTAGCCCCCAGCAGCAAGTGTGCTCTACCAATAAGGGGTTTTCAAAGGTGGTGAAGGGGAAAGGTGACACAAATCTGTCTTAAAATGTTGTGGTTTGACACTGGCCAAATGCTAGGCACCCATGAAAGCCACTCACTCACCCTCCCCTGCCACAGCTGGACAGAGGAGAGAAAAACTTGACAAAGGATTCATGAGTTAAGGACTGGGAGAAAACACTCCAAGGGCAAAATAGGCACAACTTAGAGATACAAAGTGAGTTTATTATTTACAAAATCAGAGGAGGATAATGAGAAGTAAAATAAGTCCTTAAAAACCCCTTTTCTTCCCTCAACCCCTCCCTCCTTCCCACTGACAGCGCAGGGAGACAGGAGGGTGTGGGTTTAGTCAGTTCATCAACTGAGATTTTCTTCCACTGCACAGGGAGAGAAGTTGTTCCCCTGTGAGACTGTGGGGTGCCTTTCCATGGGAGATAGTTCTCTGTGAACTTCTCCAGTGGTGGGGCCAATCTCACGAGTGGCAGTCCTCCCAAAAGTGCTGCAACGTGAGTTCCTCCCACAAGCAAACAGTCTTCCCAAAACTGCTGCAGTGTTGGTCACTCTTCCATGGGGTGCACTCCTCCAGGGACAGGCTGCTCCAGCCTGCAAGCAGGGGTCCCCTCTCTCCACCAGGTGTCCCACCAGATCACAGCCTCCTCCAGGCACCCATCCACTCTGGCACTCTCCCCACAGGGTGCGAGTGAATCCCTGCATCCCCCGTGGATCCCATGGGCTGCAGGGCCACAGCTGCTTCACCATGGTCATCACCACGGCCTGCAGAGGAATCTCGGCTCTGGCGCTTGGAGCACCTCCTCCCCCTCCTTCTCCACTGACCCTGGTGTCTGCATGTTATATCCCTCACATGCTCTCACCTCCTCCTCTTCTCTGGCTGGAATTAAAACTGTGCCATTACCTTTGTTTTGCTTTCTTCTTAAACCTGTTATCACAGAGACATTACCATCACCTCTAATTGGCTCAGCCTTGGCCAGTGGCATATCCATCTTTGGAGCCATCAGGGATTGGCTCTGCTGGACATGGTGGAAGTTTCCAGCAGCTGCTCACAGAAGCCACCTCTGTGGCCCTCCTGCTACCAAAACCCAGACCATGCAAAACAAACACAGCAAGGTAACTGGAAGTCATTGAGGTTAGATCCCAGGAAAGTTACAGAAGGCTGACCATGGAGAAGGTGGAACAGTCCTTCAGAAATATATGCCAGGTGATGCAGTTTAAAAGAATAAATTGTGAGCCAAGGATAAAGTTTACAAGTTTAATGTCACACTCCTGCAAAGTATTTCTGCAATTCAGTCTGTTCACCTCATCAACATTACATGTCAACCTCTTGCAGGTGTGCCATGCCTTCCACTCTGGGCTCTGCCTGGCAGAGACTTGCAGAAATGACTGCTACATACCACAGAAATGTGCTGGGTGGGTTTGATTTGTAGAGAGGCTATAATTTGCTTCCTATCTCTTTTTAAACCCATTACATCCCTAACAATGGAAACTGTCAGCTGAAGTGATTTTGTCAGCCAAATTTGAGAGGCTGCACATTTTATGACCATTAAAGTTTCCTGTAACTTCTCACTTGAATTTTTCCATGCTTAAGAACATGAAATTTTTTTATTTCTCAAATTCCAAAATAAGCATCAGCAGTGATAAAAACTTGTCAGCTCAACAGGAAAGGAACTGAGGATTTATTCCCTGAATTCCTTCTTTTAATCTAATCATTGTTTAGTACAAAACGCATAGACAGTTACACAGTTACACTTAATGCCACTCCCATTTTTCACCACATGGGTTTGGTTTGCATTACCCACAGAGGCCATTCTTCAGCTAAAGGAGGAGAAATATGTTCCACAAAGCTTAATTTCACCCCAGTGGTTATGGTATTTTTCAAGGTCATGTAAGGTGCACAGTTGTTTCAGGCCAAGAGGGTGCTGAACTTCAAATTCCCCTAAGGCATATTCTCCCCTTCAGCAGAAAATGCCCAGCTGGGTCTAAGTGGGAACAGGCTTACAGCAGCCTGATTCTGGTGTGTCAGCTTTTACTACCCACACATTTTAAGCAGACATGTCCACACATTTGTAATCTCCCAATGCAGTGCTCTGTTGGGAGGGAGGTGCCTCACCCACCATGCAGGGAGAGCAGTGAGCTAACAGGTATGTTGAAATCCACCTTGCCAGATGGGATCCCAAGTAATTTTATTTAACTCATGGTTTCTTCTGAAAAATCACTCTTAGTTGGACACTTCCCTGCCATTTGTGTGTTTTTAAACTGCTGTCTAAGCATTAAGGAGAACATCCTGTCCTTCTCTTCTGTGCTAAGCAGAGCACACAGCAGAAGCTTGATCAAGAAGCACAGGACTCCCTAATGATTCTGCTGGGGCAGAATGATTAGATGATTTGATGGAACTCTGGGGCAACATATCGAGTAACTCTTTCTAGCATTGTTTCTAAAACAGGTTTTTAGTCCTTTTCTGCATATGTATTTTCTCGCATATCGTTTTACCCTTCTGAAGGTTTTTTCTGTCCTGTTTCGTCAGTACAGAAATACAGTTCTGCTCTGATTCCTGTTATATTCTGATATAACAGAAAAACAATTGAATTGCTATAATGGCTTAATCTCTGATCTGGTTTTGTGGATACTAAGAAATCTGCAAGATTGTATTTTTGTATTTTGGAATGCATTTCTCATCCTTCAAAATCCATGCCCTACTGTTCGTAAAAGACTTTATGGATGAAAGGCGAAACCATGCACGCCCTGCTTCAAATGCTGCTTACCTTTCATAACTACATGAATCAACAAGTTACATAGATATTTTTCCAGGAGTAAAGGATGAGAGGAAGATGGAAAGAACAATATGTGACAGATCTCAGTGAGTTCACTTAATGCATAGCGGAAAATGCTTAGAAAAGCAAGCAAAGAGGAGACAAGAATGGAAGTAAGAAGCATTGAGTGTTCCTGATCAAAAGTGCCCCTATTGACTTCTTTATAGGCAGGGCAGATTATTTTGTCACTACAGCTACTCAAAACAGGGTTTGACAAGATCCAGTCTTCATTTAAACATCAGTGTGGCTGTATGCTAAGGTGACAAATTGCAAGAGTAGGTACAATTTCTCATCAAAGTACCCTGTTGAAAACCAAAGAGATAAGAGACCATTTCCCATCTAATGTAGTTGAGAACCTAATCCTACAGAAAGCTGGCCATTCTGCAGACTAATCAACAGCTCAATCATTTTTCTTTTTTTTCCAATTTAAATTCTCTGAGACTAGTGTCACATGTGCCTTATGGCAGAGTTGTACGTTGACTTCCTTCCGGATGCTAAGCCTGCTATCTCTCCTGCTTTCATAATTTTTATATATATATAAATATATATATAGATATATGGATGTGATGTATTGTTTTGGGTAAATTTCCTCACCCCTTAAAAGAACTAAAGAAAAAAGATTGATTAAAACAAATTTGTTTGTTTGTGGCAGAATTGTGGGGTCATAGAACCAGTTAGGTTTGAAAAGACCTCTAAGACTGAGTTCAAACAAAAGCTCAGCACTGCTAAGTCCATCACTAAACCATGCCCTTAAATGTCACATCCACATCTCTTTTAAATACCTCCAGGGGTTGTGACTCAACCACTTCCCTGCTAGTCTGTTTCAAAGCTTGGCAACCTTTTTGGTGAAGAAATGTTTCTTAATATCCAATCTAAACCAAGGAGGTCAGTTTCTCTCAAACTATTGCTTGTTACCTGGGAAAAGAGAACGACTTCCACCTACCTATCACCTCCTCCCAGGTGGTTGTAGAGAATGATAAGGTCATCCCTGAGCCTCCTTTTTTTCCAGGCTAAACACCCCAAGCTCCCTCAGCTGCTCCTCACAGGGCTTGTGCTCCAGACCCTTCCCAATCTCTGTTGCCCTTCTCTGGACTCAGTCCAGCACCTCAATGTCCTTTCTGAATTGAGGGGCCCAAAACGGAACACAGCACTCAAGGTGTGGCCTCACCAGTGCTGAGTACAGAGGGACAATCACATCCCTGATCCTTCTGGCCACACTAGCTCTGACACAAGCCAGGATGCCATTGGCCTTCTTGGCCACTTGGGCACATGCTGTCTCATGTTCAGCTGCTGTCACCAGCACCCCCAGGTCTTTTTCCATTGGGCAGCTTTCCAGCCATTTTGTCCCCAGGCTGTAGTGCTGCAGGGAGTTGTTGTGACCCAAGTGCAGGACCCAGTGCTTGGCCTTGTTGAACCTCATACAATTGGCCTCAGAACTGACTATTTGGCCCCAGACTAATGACTCTAAGTAACAAGCTTTGGTTCCCTCCCCTTTTCCTCCTCATCACATTCAGGAGGCCTAGCCTCATGCTAGCTACATCTTTGACTACATAAGTACACATCCTTATGGCTGAAACAATGGCTGAAGGAAAACATTATTTTATCTCTCACACAGTCCATGCCAGAGTCAATTTCATTTTTTCTGCATTCTGACTTAGTTTCAAAAGATTCAAGTCTTTTGGGCCTGTATGGAATATTTAAGTCACTTACAGTTGCAACACTTGTAAGAGAAAGCACTAAAACAGGCTCCCTAGAGAAGTAGTCACAGTATCAACTCTGCCAGAGTTTGTCAAGAAATGTTTGCACAATGCACTCAGGTACATGCTGTGATATTTGGGGTTGTTGAGTGCAGAGCCAGGAGTTGGACCAGATGGTTCTTGTGGGTCCCTTCCAACTCAGGATATTCTATGATTCTATGAAGAATAAAATGCAAAAGTCTCTCAGAAGTATTTGCAACATGGAAAGAGAAAAGTGGAAGGCTGTGGTCCCCATCAGTTTGAATGAACGTCAAGCAATGCATAGACAAAGTTCTGTCTGCCTCTCCCTCCTAGAAACCAGAATGGTCAGTGAGATAAATGATGACAGATACTGGAAAGGACAGGTAGAGCATAGTTAGGTAAGCTTCATGGGTCAGGGAACTTACAGACTACAAAAACCAAATGCTGACATGCAGACCTGTGACCTCCTTTTTAACAGACTTGAAGTAGAAAAAGAATACAGCAGCTTGCAGTGTTTTGAAGTATTTTTCCCAGTGTGATTTAGTTATTCTTAGTGTTAACATACAAACAGAAAAAGATACACACATCTAAACACCTACAAAAGACTAAAGGTGCTATCTAGCATTCATATACTATGTCAGCAGCAATAGTTTTTAAACGGCAAAGTAGAAGCAGTTTTTAAAGTAGAATTCTGTACAGAGATAACTTTTGAAGTAATGAATAGCCCTCAGCAGCAGCAGCAGAAGGTATCTCAGTGGGCAAACAGCATCAGGGTCAGAGGCTGACCCCAGAAAGAAACAACAGGTTGAACAACAGAAGAGTGGCTGAAAGTCACAGGCAACAAACCTTTTCTACCAATTCTGATGCCATTATGCTAAGATTATGACCCACATTTTTATTTACTGAACAGATACATGCCATTTCAAATGAAAATTCTGAAAATTACAGGAATTATATATATGTGCGCGTATATATATATATTCAGTGTAAAAAAAAATTCATGGACTTTTGATGAAAAAGAGGAATAGATAAAAGGGATTTATTTGCCCTTTTTTAATCAGAAAATGTAATTTTGGAACATTGCTGCACAGAGGCATTAATGTGTACTTTAAAGCAGAGTTCACTGTAAGTGTATAAATAATTTTAGAAAAATTTGTGGTAAGAGAATTTTAGTCTTAAAATCAGTTTTTCATGGTAGGATGAACATAGAGCTGGGAAGGTTCATATATTAGAGCTCAAACTGATCACTTTAAGGAAAAACACAACCATGAGTTCAAGCACAGAAGGCCTATCAGCCAGACCTCTACATGCAGAGGGAAGACCTTTGCTTGATCAGTCTACAGCAAGTGTTCAAAATAGAAATGTCCACAAGAGATGTGCAAATATACAGAAATGGAACTGTGCCTGTATAACAGGCATCATTGATTCTTCGGCTACTGCCAGGGAAGAAAAGTAGTCATCAGGTGCAAGTCCTATTTTCTGTATATAATAACAGATCACAGAAACACAGAATCACAGAATCACAGAATGGTTTCGATTAGAAGGAACCTCGGAATATCATCCCGCAGGCAGGGATACCAGGGTGCTCAGAGCCCCATCCAACACGGTCTTGAACGTTTCCAGGCATGGGAAATCTCTGGGCAACTTGTTCCAGGGTTTTACCACCCTCATATCCAAACTAAATTGACCCTCCTTCAGTTTAAAAACCTTATGTCATAAATCCTATACTGGGCTGATAAAAAACCGTGTTGCCTAAACAACACCGCTGGTTAGAAGTGTTGCACAGATTATACGTGTACTCCACATGTTCCTTATCCTCCCGGGGCTGGGTCTGGCGCTACGAAGAGCGGCGCCGCAGTTTGCTGGAGCTCCCGGAGAAACCCCTGATCCGTGACTGCCGCGCTGCGCTGCGCTGCGCCCTCAGCAGAGCGAGGCCGGCGGGCCTCAGCGCCGGCGCCACAGCGCCCTCTGCCGGCACAGCGGGGTCTGAGCGGGAACTAAGCCTGAGCGGGAACTGAGCCTGAGCCGGGCCTGAGCGGGGCCTGAGCCTGAGCGGGAACTGAGCCTGAGCTGGAGCCTGAGCCGGGCCTGAGCCTGAGCGGGAACTGAGCCTGAGCCGGGCCTGAGCGGGGCCTGAGCCTGAGCGGGGCCACAGCCGGGCCGGAGCCTGAGCGGGGCCTGAGCCTGAGCGGGAACTGAGCGGGAGCTGAGCGGGAGCTGAGCGGGAACTGAGCGGGAGCTGAGCGGGGCCTGAGCCTGAGCGGGAACCGAGCCTGAGCGGGGCCTGAGCCTGAGCGGGAACTGAGCCTGAGCTGGAGCCTGAGCCGGGCCTGAGCCTGAGCCGGGCCTGACGAGGAGCTAGCGCTGACGCTGCTGCAGCCGCTGCCCTGCGCTTGTTTCCTGACACTGGGAATTACAACTGGCTGGTGACCCATTGCTCCCCACACCACTGACTGTGAACTCCGCAACCCGGCGGGTGCTGCGTGCTCAGGTGCGCAGCTTGGAAACCAGGCTGAAACAGGCAATGCGGCTGCCCTGGGCTCGGCTCAGGCTCTTCCTGAAGAGACTCGATCAAAAAGTCTCACTGTTTTGGCCCAGTTCAGGAGTCTATCCCTGTTCCGGTTACTCATGCCAGCCTGCCACTAACTTATTATTACAGGCAACAATTTCCTGTAGAAACCGAGCGCTCCCCATCCAGAAGTTGGCCATGTGCAGGTGCAGAGGCAGGTCTGGCTGGGGCGAGCTCACCAAGCAGGTAAAAACAGGAGAAAGGGAAACAAGAGCTGTGAAAATGAGAACACTTGCTGAGGGGCACAGCCAGCTGCCAGTCTGCCAACGGTTCACCTTGCGGCTCAGATTAGTGTCCTTTCACTAATGCCAAACAGGTACATCCGCGTTCGTCCGTGAAGGAACCGATAAACAATAACACGTGTTCTATACATTTGCCAGAAATCAAGGAAAACTGTTTTTCACACAGCTTGCATTTATCTGACCAAATTCAGAGTATGTGACTAAATGCTGATGTGTAGATCTGTGAATCCCCTGTGTTTAATTAACACTTTATTTTCATAATTTACAATTTATTGGCCTATTCAGTAAAGATTATTTACACATCTGGAGCAACCCAAGCTGCAGGAGTGGTTCTTCAGAAGTGAACTTGGAAGTGGATCCTTCAGCTGATAGAACACATTCTGCAGCATAGCAACACCACCAATCTCAACAAAAAACTATGAACTGACAAGTTCCGGATCAAGCTCTTGAGGTATATTTTACAGAAATATTCCTATGGTTATCTGTATTAGCATAGCAGCTGCTGGCATTTGAGCTGGGAACAGGGTTATGTGATGCTGGAGATTAAATAAGCTTTCAATAATCATGGTATTTTGTCCTTAAGATGTAGAGAACTTGAAATCAAAGTGTGAATGAAGTGATACTAACACCAGAGGTACACAAACTGTGGAAATAACCTGGTAATGACTGCATAGGTTAACTGAACTACCATAACAGTCCTACATCAAACCTGCACTGTTAGGATGTATAACTAGACCACAACCAAAGTTTTATCCCAGCTGACAGCCCCAACTGGTGAGACTAAACCATTGTGAATGATCCTCTAATTGTTACCTGTTTTGACAGCAACAATGCACCATCCCAGTTCCCAGCCTCAGAGGCAGAGGGTGTGCAAAACGTGCTTCCCACTCCTACACTTCAGCCACAATAACCCCAAGCAGTGTTACAAACTTGGGCAAGGGTGGCTGCAAAGCTTCCTAGGGGAAAAGGTCCTGGGGGTGCTGGTGAGCAGCTGGCTGAACATGAGCTGTGCCAGGGGAGATTCAGGTTGGACATTGGGAGGAATTTCTTCACAGAAAGGGTTGTTAAACATTGGAGTGGGCTGCCCAGGGAGGTGGTGGAGTCACCAACACTCGAGATGTTTGAGAAATGGCTGGACATGGCATTTATTGCTGTGGTCTAGTTGACATGGTGTTGTTTGGTCAGAGGTTGAACTTGATGATCTCAGAGGTCTTTTCCAACCTAAATGGTACTTTGATCCTGTGATTCTTTAAGCATGGCAGTGAAACTTGGTGGAAACTGGGAGTGGCATGGGATAGATCTTATTCAATAACATGCCTTCACTATGCTGACATTTGCTTTTCCTCCCACAAGTTGACTGATAGTAATTTTTTTTTTTGCTTCCAATAGTTCCGCCAAGCCATTCCTGACAATCCTGTACACTGTATGGGCTGAATCATACTGGCTGAGTAGTGATACAATAAACAAAACATGTTTATTTGAATTATTCCCTATTTAATTTCCAATTTTGTTTCTACAGTAAAGGCTGGGTATGCCAAACAGGTCTCTATCAAATATTCAATATTTATAAAAATTATTCAAAGTTCAAGTTCCTGAAGCTGAAAAGCTTCAACCAAAGTTGCCCAGCTGTACTCTGGATACATATTCTGCCCAAAGAATTTTTCCAGAGATTTCTTTCATACAGCCCTCATTTCCTCCCTGGAGTTTTAAAGTTAGTAACAAGTAATTTTTAGTAGTTTCAGCTCATGGGTCTTGGTGTATTTATTCAACAACATAAAAGAGCTTCTCATCATCCAGTTTTGTTAGTGTCTCATAGCTCTAATCTTGACCTAGTTTGCGAATGTTTTATTTATCAACAGCAGGCTACACAAACAGCCTCCTCTCGGAGGGATTCCAAATACAGGCTCAGTCCAAGAAGATGCAGCTTCTCCAGAGCATCCGTACCTCCCCCATTTTTATTTTTGTCAGCTACTCCCTCCCTCCTAAAGGATCTTTAAGGCCTCATTTTTTCCTGACAGTATTTCTATCTTTTTTTCACCAAGAAATATTGCCATGACATATAATTAGTTTCTCCTTTCTTCTATAAACTATGACTACAAATCCTGCACACAAATCTTGCAGCATTGTTGGGAAGTGTCCATGGTGGTATGACTCATTTCTCAGCTGAGATTGTAAACTGGGACTTTGCATTTTTCTCATCTTTCAATAAAAATAATCTAGGAAAAGGGACAGTCTGAAGTGTCAAGGAGGAACAGCAGAAACCCTGAAAGTAAGTTAAGCATATATCACATGTAACAATACATTTTTAACATTGGCCTTTATAGTGCTTTATGGCACTTCTGTTTTAGAGGACAGACAGATGTAATAAGTGGATGAAAAGCTGGATATGACCCAGCATTCTGTGTTTGCAGCCCAGGAAGCCGACTGTATCTTGGGCTGCATCAAATGAAGCATGACTGGCAGATCAAGGAGGTGATTTTCCCCCTCCACTCCACACTCATAAGACCTCCTCTGGAGTACTGTGTCCAGCTCTGGGGAGGGAGGATGTGGACCTCCTGCAGCAAATCCAGAAAAGGGACATTAAGTTGATCTGAGGGCTGGAGCACCTCTCCCATGAAGACAAGATGTCTGGGGTTGTTCAGACTGAAGAAGTTAAGTCTCCAGGTAGATCATATAGCAGCCTTTCAGTACTTAATGGGGTTTATTAGAAAGATGGGGATAGACTATTTAGCAGGGCCTGTTACAAGAGGACAAGAGGTAATGGTTTTAAACTAAAGAAGGGTTGATTTAGACTAGGTATATGGCATACATTTTTTATGATGAGAGTGGTGTAACACTGGCAGAAGTTGCCCAGAGGGGTGATAGATACACCACTCGTGTAAACATTCAAGGTCAGGTTGTACTTGGGCCTCTGATCTTATTGAAGATGCCCCTGCTCAGTGCAAGGAGAATTGGACTAGATAACTTGCAAAGGTTCCTTCTAACACAAACTATTCTATGATTCTGTGATTCAACCCTTAATGTCAAAGCATTCACAGCCAGAAGACAAAAACCCCCAAACTAAAAGTCACAACCAAAGAAAAAGACATATGTTCAACCACAGATGGATTTTTACCCATTTAATTCTAAAACATAACATGATATGGAAAGAACCTAGACATTTATATTGGCTACCTCTTACTATACCTTTAGAAGAAGCTTAGGCAGGTGGGCTTCCAGCAAATTCTGAAAGTACTTGGACAGAAACTGTCTGCTTTCTAGATAGCTGTCTTGAATACCAGAGTAATGCTGTACCAAAAAGCCACTGACTGAGAAAAACAGCATCAAATGAGACAAATAGGGATTTCCACTGCAGGAGAAGTTATTTCAAGGGCAAGCATAACAAGCTTCGAACAAAGCAAGTTGACTCAGGAGAAGTGAAATATTCCTGGCTGCAGAGGGGCACAGGCCTCTCATAGAGAGCTGTGAAGTCCCATAGACTCTCTGGGGGTGTTCAGGCCACCACTCTGAGACCCTTGGCGAGGCTTGTCACAGGGGTACCCCAGTGCTGCTTTAGCCCTGAAAAGCCAGCAGAAGGGTAGTATGGTTGCTAAAAATTACCTTGAGGAAAAGGAGCCACAGTAAGAAATAAGCAGAGCTTGGGGGTGAGGGTGGAAAAAAAAGAGATGACTCTTAACCTTTGTAATCATCTCTCTAACCATCCCTGGCAATTTTGACTGTTGACTCACCATGTGGCCCCAGGGCAGGTGCTGCCTCCCTCTGCCCCCAGCATATTTGCAGATTGAATTTACTTTATTATTTTCTCATCATATGCTCAAGGTCCACCTTCTGCCCAGCTCTTTGTCTCTACCTTTCCCCCAGCTGTTACCTATTCAGCATCTCATCACCATACACTTTCAATTCCCTTTGAGACTATTTATAAAGGTGTAAAGGAACATAAATTCAGTTTTCTCCCAAGTACATTAGAGATTCGACTGCTTTGCAGTATACTAAAACTGGACTCATTCAAAGAGGCTTTGAAAAGGTCAAATTCTGTGAATATTCAGTTTCTAGCTACATTATATTCAGCTGTGCTTATACTCTTTGTGTTCATTTTGTCAGGCTATACTAACAAATGAGTTTGCTGATATTATTTATGGGATAGTAAATCTTATGTGCAACAACATAAAATTCATACTAATGAGCAGAAATCCATCACTGATCTGTGTGTTCAGTCAAAACAAAAATAAATATCTGAGACTGTGAATACCAAATTCTTAATAAGTCCTGAAGATACAAAATTTGAGGATTAAATTATTCATAGTTTCCGCTGACTTCACATAATAAGAGTGTATGACAAATTTGTAACTCATTTGTTGTTAATATGTAAAAGGGAAAAGGTAAAAATTGGCATATATATGATTCTTGCAGTTTATGTCAAATAATAGCCTCCTAATCTTAATCAATTTAGACTCTTGAAAGTTTTCTAATGAAGACCACTTCAATTAGTTTCAAGAAGATTTGATCACATTCTGAATTGATTTGGAGGGATATGATTTCCCTGCAGTCAGTGACGCTAATCTGAGTTAGTCCTGATGAAGTTCTAACCTGAAACAAGGTACTGGAGATGGCTTGCTCAGAAAGTGCCCAGAGGTGGAGGTGCCTGGAGTGGAGGTGCTCTGGCTGGTAGAGAATTTGTGCAGTTATTTCCATCACACCCTAGGCTGCTGCTCCTCAGCAGGTCTACTGAAAGGAGAGTAGGTGTGTAATCGCAGCACGGCATGGGGGTGACACAGCAAAATTTAATTGTACCCATATGTAATTTTTTTTTTGAGCATCTGATGGTCACTGAATGGGAATCTGTGGATTTCTCCACACTCCATCCCTTCAGCACAGTGCAATCTGGAACTTTATAGCGGAGATCACTCCTGCAAAACATCTAATATGGACTAACATGTAATTTCATCTATCAGGCACTCAGTGAGGGATGCTTTATTTTTATATAAACTTTTAAATAAAATCTTTGCAATCCAGACAATTTATGTAATTTGTCATATAAGAGACAAATAAGAAAGAGACAGGAGAGTGAACAACATAAAGCAAAACCAGAAAGAGAAATGAAGAAATGAAATCCAGGAAGAAAATAACAGAGGAAGAGGAGAGAATTAATAACTATAATTAAATATGTTTTGAAGATGGTAATGAATATAATGGCACTGTGGTCATCAGCATAAGGCCATAGCATTCAGTAGGGAATGTCAGCTTTTGTGATTCAAGTCTCCTGGAAAAGAATCTGTCGTGAGATGTCTGCCATTGTTCTGCCCTTACATCATCTTGTTTGTTATCCTCAAAGCTTCTGTCATGCTGCTATTCAGTTCTGTGGGGCTTTTGTCTCCTGTCTTCTTCTCTCCTACACCCTCCCAGCCACATTTCTGCTTCTCTTACCATCACTATGGCTTGTGCAGAGGCACAGCTTGCCCAGCCAGGCCTTCTGCACCCAGCAGCCTTGCTTCTCTGTTACTCACAGGTAATACTAAAGGGAGCAGGATGGCTGTAGCACCCTCCTCACTCCCTGAGTTCTGCACGAATTGGCTGCTGAAGGAGAGGCCCTTCTTCTGTCTCCTACAATTTCCCCTGTTGGCTCCCATACTTTCAGAGGCAAAGGTGGGGAAAGTAGTCATGAGGTACACAGTGCTCCCCACCACATCCCATATACTGGGAAATCATGAACATCCCTCAGGTGCATATCCAGGAGCCACAGCAGCCTGTTGCACACACTCTTTGCCTTGGATTTTATGATTAATGTTAATTTGTACTGTAGGCAATCTTGAGAGATTGAAACCTCTTTTTAACCACATGCTATACCCCTCCACCCCAATCTAAATGCAAAAAATATGGAGGAGGGCCAGGAGGCAGCAGCAGCTGGGGTGATTTGCCCAGCAGAACTCAGTGGTGGAGGCAGAAGCAGAATGTAGTTCTCCTGCCCTCCTCTGTCTTTTTACTGAGATTGTCTTCCAGCAGAGCTAAGTTTACAGTCCTGTGTATTGCTAAGCTATTACAGATCTGGGGTTTTACTCTGGATCATAGAAGTATCTCAGGGGGTTGAATCAATTTTATTAAATGACATATCATTGGAGGTCTTTTGCGCCAATGGTCTTTTCTGCACCACCTGCCAATGACTGATTTACAAAGTAAGGGAGAGAAAAAGAATGAGAAGGGAATAATAACATTGCTTCTTCAGATCCTAATTACTAATGCAGGTCTTGGATGTGTCTTATGGATGATGTTTAGCTTCTAGCAAAGTTAGTGAGTACTACTGCTCTACATGGATGCAGCAGAAATCAGATTGACTGCATAGATCAATGGCTTGACACAAAAGCCTTCTGCATGCAGACTAAACAGAGATCTGTTAAAATGAACCTTGTAATCCATGGTCAGAGTGCTGAAATTCTCATTTAAAAAAGCTAGTTATAATATCAGACCCTTGTTGTGAATAAATCTCAGTATCTTCAGTCGGAAATGACAGAAAAGATCTAGTGGCTTTCCTAGAAAAATTTCAGTCTGCTCTTTGGGAGCTGCCAGAGAATGAGGATGTTTCCTGCATTGATTGATGCTATAAAATACTCACCCGAAACCAACTCAAGGGTACTCCTTCCAAGAACACAATGCTTCTGACTTTAGTGGAAATGAGAGATAAGGAGAAGATCCTTCAGGCAGCCTGGAAAGAGAGAAGCATTGAATTCCAAGGGCAAGTGATAACAATTTCTCCAGACTTCAGCCAAAAGATACAAGAAAGAAGGAATTGGTAGAACTTTAAAAAGCCTTTGTAGATTTAAAATCCAAGGCTGTCATCTCTTCTGAAACTGGGAATTCTACATGAAAATAAAGATTACATCCTCTGGGATGCAGATGGAGGGAAACAGTTTGTAGCAGATACTACCCTCATTGGTCCCCTGGGGCATTCAGATGGATTAATTACTTGTATTCAGCTGGCAGAGCCCAGGTAGTCATTTCTGGCAATGTATGGTCTGTGCAGAGGGTCCCATGAGAGTTACAAGCAGCCCACCCAGTCTACTCCATCACGGGGACTGAGACAGATGGTGCAGCTGCCAAAGCTGGCGGGGCTGAGCACCTGGTAAATGTGTTGAATTAAAGCAGTTCTCAAGCAGCAGCTGCTGCTGTGGCTGAGACAATGACAGCTCAGAGGTGTTTCCTTGTGTGGAGCCTGTGGGGGAGCTGGGGTGGTATTGCAACAGCCTCTTTTCGGAAGTGAGTACCAAATGTTTTGGAAGATGAAGAGAAGTTTTTGGGTGACCTGTCAAGGATTGCTTATATCAGAGAGGGAGTCAGCACCATGGAGGGTTAATGCTATCACTGTTTCACAACGATATTTGACATTTAGATTCCACTAGGAAGGTTCTGGTCAGGCTTGTATTTTATTTCTTGGCGTTGTCAGTATCTTCTGTCGCTCCCACTCTCTTTGAACAAACCATGTCTGGTTTTAAACATTAAACTCTTCAGTTTCTGACTATTCATAGCCAGAGATGAGTGGTGATTTCCCTTGAGTACAAAGAGCACAAAGGAAGAGTTTACCAGCCCAAAGGTGAGACTACAGCTTTGGTGACTGCATCCCAGCTAGATTTAGCCTGGCAGTGTGGAGGGCTGAACATGGTATTCTCTGTTTTTATTTGGAGTCTGAAACAGCTTTTTTCCCCATTTTTTTCTATCATTGCATTGGTACCAGATGACAGCACACTGCTCAAGTGCCACATAAATACAACCTTAATGATACCAAGTCATCAGAAGAAGACTGGTGAGGCAGGGCTGAGGAAAAGGTTACATGCTAGCAAAAACTACAGCAGTTTTTTAATCTGCATGGACAGGCCCAGAAAAGGCCATGAGCTTACTATTAAATACTTCCATCATGGCCAAGAGAGAGAGTACCCATGAGCTGTGAGGAAACATTACCAAAGCCATTCCCGCAGCTCAAATGGGAGAGTGCTCCTCAAATTCACTGATACTTTTGCAAAGTTACTGCACCACTCTAAACATGTATTTATTTATAAAAATAATTAATTTAATTAGAAAACAAATACTTCTTGCATGTGTCAAGCCCACAACACTAGGAAATTACTGTTCACAATACTGTCTGTAAAACTCTCCCAGTACATCTCAGAAAAAAGTCTAAGGGAGACAGAATGCTTGGTGGTCAGATACTGATGGTACTGGAGAACTGATTTATAACTGTAAACCTTGCCAGTTTTTATTGCTGAAACCTTCTTCTTCACCAAGAAATCCCTGTGAACTTGCCACCCTAACAGTTGTAAGATCACTCAGCTTCTGCCAACCCTTTCTTGGATAAAAACTTTGCAAATGAGGCCAGAGTTTTTTGAATAGTCTCCTCCACCCTACAGGTCCCTTAATTTCTGTGGCCTTTGGTTTACCTAAAGAATTAATGCTTCATATATTAGGATGTCATTTACACCTTAAAAACTGAGGAAATTTCTATGTGTTGCTAAAATTTGACATGTTTTATCTGTGCCCTGCCATCAGAGTACTAATGGGAATCCAAATGTCTTAGAACTTTTTAACTGCCACACAAGCATTCAGGAGAGATACCCTATCTTTAAATCAGAAAATAGCTTCATTCCTGCTATCTTATCAAACAGCAGCACGTAGTCCTACAAAAAGTATCCCCACCAAACTACTAATGGAAAGGTGTTTACATACCAGACAAGAAGCTATATGACCTGATTTGGGTAATCACAAGAAACGAGGGAAGCAAAGTGTGATAGAGAAAGAATTCTGGAACTGATCTGAAGAGGAAAGAAATTTGGGTATGAAAGCTTCTCTTAAAAGCACGAGGAGCTCAGATAATGAACCTTCATGAGTATGGGTGGAAAAGATGCAGTGATCATTGAGAAAGTGGTTATTTCACTGGTACTAAAAGACAATGATAAATGTATTAATATTAATTTTATTTGTCAGTTTGCCATTTCTTCATCATTTATGTTAAACAAAATATTCAACATTTTATATAAATGCAAAGAAAAGCTAAGGATTTATGAATTAAAGGAAGCACACGTGGACTGTATGTATTAATATGCAATTACACTGCTTTGCCCAGAACAATGGGAAAGGTTAGCAGATTTTGCTTAAAAAAATTAATGAAAACAGAAAATTCTGGAGATATTTTTGCTTCTAACAATCCAAGAATTTTGGCATATAGTATATAATTATATATGAATTTATAATATTCTAGTTACACTTTGAAAGGTGCAGCTGATTCTTACTTTGACAAAGAAATCATAGTATTAATAATAGCCAAAAGCATGTTTCTGATCCCCAGCCCTTGGTGTCTTGAGGAAGAAAGACACTGCTCTGCTCTATAAAGTGCTTTACCTCTCTCACCTCCTTCTGCTCCTGTGTTTTTGCCACTTCACTGGTCAGGTTCTCATCCTCCATATCTTGCTTTCATTTTGACATGGTCAATTCCTACCTCCTTTTGCCTTGTGAGTGCCACCTGTTGTTTGCTATTTTTACGTTTTCCCAGAAGCATCTTACTTCTTTCTCCCTCACTGCCCCCAGGCTTGGAAGATGTCTAAAATGATGGCTTCCTTAACTTCCATCTCTAACGTGTCTAAGAAAATGGTCTCCTCAGCCTTCATAGTGAAAACCCCTTTGCCTTGGTGTCTGCAAGTCAATCTGCCATTGTTGAGATGGCTGCTTTGTGGGTAGCTGTCCATGACTTACAGTAATTCTCTTGTTCCTTCAAGCCTGTCTGTATCCATCTGACTAATAGGGCATGTGGGGTTCACTCCAGTTCATTCTCTCACATTTTTACAGCTCCTGTGACAAACTTCCAAGCAGAGCTGTGTGGCACTACCTCAGTGTCTTATGTGCAGCAGAAGTATGTGGTCTTTGTGTGTAAGAAAGCCCACTCCTGCTCTGGGAGTTTAAATACAGAGAAGACAGACTGTTTTATCCTTGCCTTAGAGAATATCCACTTGGGTTTAGGAGCCAGCTCAGAGAGCCTTGTTCACTTGCTGAGTTCAGCATGGCTGTAATGTGCTTAGTTACAGTCCTGATCTTGAAAAATTGATTCCACTTTCAGAAATATTACCAATTCTAGGGGCATTCACCACTATAAATATAAGGACTATTGCAAAAGCTTGGAAACCTCAATGATCTTAAGTGTCCTTTCCAAGCTAAATATTTCTATGATTCTATGAAATTGTGAAAATCGTGGGCAGCTTTTTAAATGTGCCCATCAAGTGTTTCAGTTCACAGGAAGAGAAGGAGCACAAGCCCCAGGTAGCTGCAGGCTCATTTCACCCAGACTGCTCTAGTCCGGGAATATCTCAGAAAATGACATTTTCTTACAAATTTTTGCATACTTGTTACAAAATTGGGGGTAGCAATATTAAACCCCAGCCCTTCTTAGCATCTCAACTTTTCTGATTTGTTTTAAAGTACAACCGGCATCCCATAATGCTCTTCCTCCTTCTTCTGAGTTGATTGTGGCCAGCACGGAAGATACATCCAAAACTTTGCATCTGAGAGAGGCTCTGATCCAGGTAGCCATCAAGGCACCCTGTGCCTTAAGACCCCTTCATCCTGGACCATTGAATGGAAGAATGACAGCCCTGTGTGTCCCTGGATAAACAAGCCTTTGCAGGGCTCTGCCCAGTGCTCAGGGCACTTTTGGGTGTAGCTGAGTTAGTGCTGCTTGAGCAGCTGAGAGGAGTGTGCATCTTTCCTGTGCACTGCTGGGTCCATGCAGCTGTTTCTTCCCACATTGCTAGATAAGGATGCTGCCTGAGATGTATGTCCTGCATACTGTAAAAAAAAATAATAAATAAATCTCATTCATTTTCCTTATCTAAACTATAGGAAGCATAGAGGAGTAGAACAAAAATGAGGAGAAAAGGGAGAAATTCCTCCCTTCAATTTTAAATGGTCATTTTAAAGACTACTTTTAGTGTGTGTAATAGGTTTGGAATAAATATTAGGAGTTTTTATTTCCCTAATTTTTGTTATTGTGTTGCTGTCGATTGCAGGATCAGGTGTGTGAGCATCCCATGACTGTAACACTCTATTTCAGTCTGGTTATCTCTATGGGAAGAGAATGTGTCAGGCCCAAATGGTAGCAACAGAACCCAGGTTCTCAAACTATGGTACTTGCTGCTGTGAACGCTCTGAAATTTAATCTGATCTTGCTTTTTATGGTAAAAATTCAGACAAATACATATTTACATACTGCATATGCAGTGACAACAACAGAAAGCAATTAACAGGAAGCAGTTGAGCTCAAAGCCACTCTCATCCAAGACATAGCCTAGTTAAATATATCCCTAAATTTAATTGCTACTGAAGACAAGATAGGAGAAAAATACTCAAAGTGTCTATCATATGTACATACTTAGTGTATGCCTTAGAGGTTCTAATATGTGGTGAAGAGGGCAATATAAAGACATGAATAGACTGGACTAAACTAGAAGTGATTTGTGAAGTGAAAAAAACAGTGGCCAAAAATGAAAGAAAAAAATTTTGGCTTTTTTTTTGTTGTTTTTACTTTTCTTTTTGTTTGTTTGCTTGTGAGGGTTTTTTTGTTTGTTTTGTTTTTTTTGTTTTTTTTGGTTTGGTTTAGTTTGGTTTGGTTTGGTTTCTTTTTCAATTGAAACCCCTAGTTTTTAATAGGTCCTGTTAATCTTCATTTGGACGCTAGATGGGGATCTTGAGTCAGTCATGCCAGAGACTTTTTATCCTGCTTTTTCTTTATTTTAATCTGTTTTATCATGGACAAAGTACATGCAATGCAAGTTTACTCTTCAGGCATTTATATTTTTACTAAGGTTTTTTTGGGGGAAGGGTAATCTACAGTAAATAAATATTTACTTTTAAAAACACAGGTTTAATTAAGGTTACGTTGCATCTTTCAAAACAGAAGGGAATGCATCTAGAACTGTAGAGCACATGCTCTTCTTCGTCCTAATTATTTGTTTAATTCCAATGGCACATTGCAATTGTTTTCTCACTTTTCAGTGCAGGATGCGGTTTGCAGTGACAATTGTTTTAGCACTGTGTAGCACAGATGATGACTAGGCGAGAGGCGGCGGAGTCGCTCACTTGCGGCAGTACTAATGACCTAAGCATTGTTATTTCCATAAATGGGATCTTTGTGTGCTAACTAAACCTGAGCAGTACAACTGTGAAAGCAGCTTTCCTTCAATCTTCCCCAAATCTCCATATGACTTGTATACATGATAATAAATTAATCTCTGTTGTTAACATGTTGTTGTTTGTTTAGTAAGTACCTCTTTCTTTCATGTGATGTCAAGCTGAGCCTTAAAATGTGAATCATATTTTGAGCCATTGTCTCGAATAGTTCCTTTCTCGGAAGATTCTTTCTTCCCCCTTAAGTAAACTGGGCTTTGCAAATTGCTTTGTAAAGAAGCATCTATGGTACCAACCTCAGGCCTTCAGACACTGTGGTGGACTGGTCTTAACTAAAGTTTGGCTTAACTTGAATTTGGCTGTCTCAGCTCCTTTTGTAGGGACGCACTAGTCCACATCATGTAACATGCAGTTTGGGATTACTGCCAGTTTCTTCCCAGAAACTACCCAGAAAGGAATTAGTGAAAGGACTGAATGACTTCTTGCAGCATCTGTGAAGTCAGGGTATATCCAAGGTGAAATGGGATCCTTCCTCGGCCAGCAGAAAGGAGGGAAAATAAAAATACCCAACCCTGCAGTGGCTTGTTGTTTTTAGTGCCTTATGCCATTATTGTTGGAACACTCTGTACTGAAACATGCTGGTGGAGGAATAATTTGTGCTTCAGAGAAACAAGCTGAACACCGAGTCAGTTCTTTTAAAAGGATCAATTTTTAGAATGTATTATAAATAAACAATTGTTTCTTGATATGGAGAATGATTTTATTTGATGACACAGTGCTGCTTCTGCAGAGCTGATTGCTCTGTCAGAGCAAAAGGAAAAAATAATATATTAAAGACATGAGATGCATGAAAAATGTCATTAAATAAGTCTTTACTACCCTTGAAATGGGGATGGTTTGCATAATTGATTAATCATAAGGGGACATTTCTGGTCACAGAAATTATCATTAGTAGAGCTCCAAAGTTAAATAATCTCTATACTAATAAAAAATGCCATTTTCCCTTCAGATCTTTTCAAGATCTCTTCTTTCTTTTAGTCTTTCTTGCTTTTAAAGGCCTTAGTAATTAAACGACATTTAACTCAAAGTGTGGGTGATGAAACCCTTTTGAGCCAATTTCTCCCCCGGCACTCAGCCAGAGCAGCAGCTCCCAAGCAGTGCATGTGGTCCAATCCTGCAAGCTTGGCTGTGGTGCTTCACCTGTCTGCACCAGCAGTTTGGCTCTGGGCTTTTCCTTCCAAACTCCTGTCAATGAAAGCTCTCTGAATTTCCTTCTTACAAAAGAAAAATATAAGCATGCCAAGCAGCATCTTTGTGCACCCTTTTCCATTCCAGTATTAAAAAGCAACTGTCCTGTGTATTCTGAAAAATTTCATCTCCCTGCGAAACTGTGGGCTTGACAAACGCGCACACACTCTCTGTGAGACAGCTTGTGGTCCTTTAGGATGTATGTCACTGCATCTAGCTCAGACATATAATAATAAGTATTTTTTTTATTGCCAAGAATTTAATTAAAGGAAAAGGCTTTCAATACACAGTTCTCGGAAGGATTTTCTTTAGCCTGCTTTTTTTTTGAAGTCCGTTTTACATTGAGAAAAACAGGGATTGTGTGAAGCAGGAATGGGTTAAACAAGGCTTGCCATACCTGATTTCCTTAATAAAAAATAAATGGTGTATGGGTCCAAGCCTGGTCCCACACCACGAACTGGCAGTTTTCTCTACTTCTCATTTGCTGTTAATCCTTCAGGAGGTACAAATGGTTGGAAATCACATCACCAATAAAAAAAGGAATGGAGATGTTTGGCATAATACAAAAGACTTTCCTGTTTGTTACTTTGCTGTGGATAGTTTAATTTGGTATTTAACCAGGAGATGGTCTTTAAATTGAGACATACAGTACCTTCTTATCATAAATGTCCTTCTCAGGACATCTCTAATCAAGTGTTGCAATACACTGCAGACAGGAAAATGTGTTCAAAACCTCATTTATTACTGCATTTTTTAAACGTGAAAATAGGGAAATACTCATATATGTCAGAAACATATAGTAATGGCTTCCAAACATGAAAATAAAATTGGTGTAAAAGTAATCTCAGTCGGTAAAACTTTTTGATATGTGTTTTTGTATTTATATGCAGAACATATATATGTAAACACAAGCCACTGCTCACACTAGCTTGTATATATACTGAGATAATTACACAGAGTTGAATATCGATACATGGGTAAAATATATTGTGTAAATGTTTAAAGGATGGAACAGACTTAAGAGGCAATTTCAATGCATTTAGACATTAATTGTTGTACAAAATCAAGATTTCCTCAGTAAGTAATAGTGGTCCTATTGATAACTGTATTGCAATGTGAGGAACTATTTCTAAATATCTAGTTATAGCTAGCTAAATTCAAAGGTGAGTCTGAGGGTTTTGAAGCAAGCCAGTTTTTCAGTTTCTTGCCAGTTGTTTTTAGCAGAGAACCAGAGCAATGCAGAGGTTTACATGGTTTACAGTATTTTATGAGGCCAATTTATATATGCTTTTGCCTGTAAAAACCACAAATGTTGATTGCTGAATACGATAACTAGTATTTCAAAAAACTCTTACCGCTCTCCTCCAAATTTGTTTCTATTCTATTGATATTTTATCTCAAACTGAGTTGTATATATTTTTTTAATTTCTCAAGATTTATTTCAGTATCTCACAGGTATATAAAGCAAGTGCTTTTAAATGCTGTATATACTTTAAAAGATCTCTTTCATAAGCAAAGATTGGCAACTTACTAAAAAAAATTTTCGTGCTTTTTTATCAAGATTTAACTATGGTTTGTATTGAAGGTCTTTTCTTTCTGCCTCTGTTTTGATACTGTTTTTCTGCATCAGCCTGCATTAGTTGTTCAGCATTATCAAATATTTGTATGCACAGGAACACATTATGATGCTGCAATATGCTCAACCAGTGTAACATATTTTTTTTTTTTGTGGTTTGCATCTCAGGTTTTGTAGCAATTTAGTCCCTCGAACAGCAGCTGAGATTTACTAGCATGGTATAACTGCACTGGAGGTGCAGAGACATCCATTCCTTCTGAATCCACCTGCCAGTATATTTTGTTAACAATCCTAACTTGAATGATTTTCTCCAAAGAAGTTGTTTAATAGAGATATCCTTTCTTCCACTTTACCTTTCCCTTGTGTGCTACAGTTCAAGAAAGCTTCTGTGTTTAGGCAAGTTTTGAAAAGCATATTTTAACTTTGACAGGTCCAAACATTTTTCTGAGCCTGGAGTGAATATTCCAAAGAAATGAATTATTTGATACTTACATTATGAATGCATGACTGTATGCATACTATCCGGACACTTGAAAGTATCAAGTATTTAAAAACACAGTCATAATTTTTGTCCAGTCTTGGAAGAAACCAGAGTTTAGCTGATGTAAGGGGGGAATATTTTCTCTTTAAAATATGAGGTTAGGATGATCTCAACCATGTAGAGTACTAAACATCCATTGGATAGCAATGACTTTCAGTCACAAGAAACCAGCTTGCTTTCAGACTAGTGACCTAGATAAGATGGGATCTGTATTCTATTATCACTCCCTAAACTACCTAGTCATGCATTTCACTTTATCACCTTTCACATCCCAGTGTGTTCTAATATGCTGCTAGATCATGTAGCACAGGATTCTGCATCCTGATGTGTTATTCCTGTATTAATTATGCTTTATATTTACTGTACCTTTATGAAAGAGATGTTTAGCCTATTGATCTTGTTGCAAACTGTAAGAAAAGTAGAAGTAAAATGAAATAAGCGTTTCCTGGGACAGTGCAATTAAACCTTCAAGAGAATGAAATTTGTCTCCCCAACTCCTGGGGCTCCATATAATGAGACTGGTCTGACTCCCATCTACTTCATCATAGACATTATCCCAATGTGCATTAAATGTGCATTGACACAGCTGCTAATTCAGGAGCATGAGTAAATTGTACAGTGAAGGAACAGAATAACTCCACCAGGAAAGACAGGTGTTGTCCACAACCTACTAGGTTAACCTGTTTGCAAAAAGCCCACGTTATTTCTGGAACAATTCTGTTCAATACAGATACTTTTCATGGAAAATCTGTTTCCAGTATTGTGCACATGCCACTATCCCCTCTCTTGTCGTAGTTGAATGCTGACATAAATCTTTTTCTAATAAAATGAACTATTCAAATTTTTTCTTTACTGAATGATGTCTGAAACAGATGTATTTTAATCTGCTGGGCATGGAAAATGAAATTTACATGTCAGTGAGGTCTTTCTGGTTAATAAATGTTTTAAAAGAGAGAAAGCAAGAAGCTGAATATATGTAAAACTGCACTGCTTTGCATATGGTGCTTTTAGCAGAAAATACAGTATTCTAATATTAAATTATATCTTATTTATGAGACAAAAACTATACATATTTTGTGATAACAAATATCTCTCATGTAGGGATATCATATAAAATGCTGGAAAGAATTCTGATTTCACCAGCAACACTTTCCTTATGCTAGTCCCAATAATTCTTTTTTTTCATGTAGGAGCCGCATCTGCACAAAGCATTTTGTTTGTTATCTCTGTGTGTGTGCAATTTTGAACTCATTATGTTTTTCTATTATTTTAGCTGTTTACATAGCACCAATTTTAGTACATTACTGCATCTTTCTCTTACTCTAAGGGAGCTGTATCCAAAGCCCACTGAAATCATTGGAGGGACCCTATTAGCTGAAGTTGACTTGCTATTGGGGATGGACATTAAGACAATAAAGAGTTGTATTTTGTGTCCCCTGGAGATTCAGAAAGGTTTTCCAAATAATCATGGACACTTCTAAAAATAACTGGGTATGTTGATGAATTTTCAATTTTCCATCACAATAACGTTACTTGTTTTGCTGCATTATTTGGGAGGGGGAGGCAAAGAGCATGGCTATTGAAAAAGGAAGCTTTAAACCCAATTTACTTTACTGTCTGAACTGCTGCAAAATTTGATAGAGATGCAAAGGCAGAGTTAGCCTAAATTGCTTGTGTAGATGGCCAAAAGAGAGCCCCACAGGCTGGTTGTGCCATGTGACAATACACTCAACCAAGTCCTTCTCCCAGCCTCCCTTCTCTCCCCCCACCACCAGGTTCCCCCTTATTTTCTTCCAATAATTATAACAAAAAATATTATTAATAAATAAAAATAGCAAAATAATATTATTAATAAAATAATATCAATATAAAATAATCTCCCTATGTTCATTAGCCAAGCAGTTCATCCTCTGAAAATATATTGACAGCCGAGGTGACATGAATTTTACCTCAAGGAGAACAATGGTCTGAGAGAGTCTTTTTTCATCAGAGTTAATGGTTGGACAATGCAAGAATTGTCTCCTGAACACTCCTCCCTTAAAAAATGGGGCTGCAGCACCACAGTAGAAATCATTCCTTAAGTATCTCAATTAAGAGCTCAGTTGTTATCTTATCCTGATTAAAAAGTGCTTGAGTTTTTACAAGTTTTCAGCCAGAGAAACTCAGGAATGATGTCCAGGTTCATTTTTTAACAATTAGCAAGTCTGAGCCTCAAACTGACAGATTACCGCCGTTTGGCAGTATCACCAATAGACAGGGAGTTGTGAAATTGTAAGATATTATTGTATTGTTGGTAGCCTGAGTAAATCTGAATCTTTTCAAGCTTTGCTTCAGTGGGTTAATTCCAGGACCTGAATTACAAGTGCAATTTGAATTACATTGCAAAGACTGAACTTACTTCACTTTAGCAAAGTCCTTTTTCTTAAGACTTATGAATTCCAGTTATTTTGAAATCCTGAAATGTTGAAATCTTTTGATACCTTTCTTATTATTTCCAAGAAAAGATGGGTAAAGGTTTTCCCTGACTTTTCCTGCCAGCACCTCTTTATTTAGGTAAATGTGTTTCTTTGACTTTACCTTTATTTTGTGGTATCTTAGCAGCTGCTACACACAGTATACATCCACAGGGGCTTCTTATTCTTCCCATCCTAAACCTGTGATATTAAAATAGCAGAAAGAACAAACCTTGCCAGAATAAGAAAATATTGAAAATAAAATGAACCCAATAAATGTTCCGTATATATTTAGGGCAATTGAAGAGACCTGCAAAAAGCAGGGGTGATTTCAGATTGTCTCTACATATTTTGTCTGGGAATTTTAAACACTTAACGGATTCTAGCTAATTAAGTCTCAAAGCTTGATGCTGAGCTATATGAGGCAGGGCAGAGGACATCACCCATTCTGTTGAGGAATGAAGGGAAAAGTGATTGCATGATTTGCTGGGTACAAAAGATTATTAAATATTGGATTTGTGAATAAGGATACATATTTCAGTTACATTTTAACCATTAGGATTGATTTTTTTTCACCAAATAACAACAGCAGTGACAATAGAGAAAAAGTATGCTGTAATAAGATGTCTTATAAAATAATTTGTTTCATCAATAGCTTGTTGTTAAAAGAAAGCTGTATCTGACAATAATACAAACAAAATTTTATTTAGAGTTAAAGGGCTATTACTAAGTACTGGCTTGAAACTATAGCTTTTCAGGTTGTTGAAGTATTTATTATGCATTCTCCACAACAGAAATTCTCACTGGATAATTGCTGCAGAAGGCAAAAAAAAAAAAAATACAGGTTAATAATAGCAGTTCAAAAGCTTAACAATTTTTTTAAGAGAAGCAGCTAAATGGGGCTGTGGCCCTGCAGTTGTTTGCAGTAATCAAGGACTTTCGACAGAAAAGCCTAATTCAGTTTCTAACAACTGTGTGGATCTGAATAATAAGACTGGATATTGTGTACATACTGTTCAGGTTTCAGCCTTGTTTCTGACAGCTTTAGCTTTCCCCACTGTAGCACCAGGATTTTAAAAATCTCATCAGATAAATTCTATCTGTGGAAAGTAATGCTATGCTGTGATGATGCATAATTCTGCATCTCTGTATTTCTCGTGTTAATAAACCAAAGAGAATGGGAAATGGAAAAGATCTGTTGCTAGAAATGTTTAGTCTTCCATATCTACCAGTTGCAATTTTCTCCTCCCAAAATATTTTCCTTAATCCAGCCTTAAGAGATTGAAGTGATGAAGCTTCCTACACTTCCCTTCAGAGAGCATTGCAAAGTATAATAAAAACAATGTTCAATATTTTTCATGAAATTATGGTTATATTTAGCTTTTTATGTGAATTCTGTAAATCTGATATACAGTCTTTTGTTTGCAAGAATCCCTCATTATTCTGGAAAAATTTATGCTATTAATATTTCCAGCCAGTTATGCTAGCCTCCTTTAAGTATTCTTACTGACATATATTTCAAATTATTTTAGAACAATTTAATGCTAGGGAAGTGTGTCTGCAAAGCAACATTTTTCTCAAAATATCTGAGGAGAGTATTTTTATTTTATTCTGTCAAGAGGTGAATTTAGGATTTGGCTCAAGTTGAATTATAGGCATAAATGCTTTATGTGAATTTGCAAGTTGTGTGACTGTGGTATTTGGTCTGCTTTTCTGTACTGTTCTCTTCAGGTTCTCAGACTTCTCTTATCGTAAATTCCTTATAATTTTGCAATATAATACAAAAGGAGGTATTGATAGAGGAAACAGATTCAAATTCACTAAAATTTGGTTTATGTTAATCTAATGGGCTTTAACTGTTGAGTTTTGTATGTGAATGTCACAAACATTTCACGGCAGGTACTATGTGATACATGTTCTGGTGTAACCCTGGCTAAACAGAAATATGCAGAGAATGGTGACATCTGCCTCAGTCATAACTGCAGAACAGAAAAATCTGTCTGGATCCTTTTTATTTGGGAAACCAGACCTGGGTTTCATTTAGCATGACCACATATCTACACATACCCCTATGAATGTACAGGAAGATACTATTCCTTGACTGATTGCTTTGAAATTTTATTTGTTTGCTACTAGGCTTGCCTTTGCCAGCATTGCCTCCATGCCAGCAAGACCATTACCTGACACTATTTAATTCAGGGCCAGGATCTGGAAAAAAAGGAGGCCAAATGGAATCTCGTCAGCTCTACATTTGCAAATTTGCCCATTTTGCTCAAATGACTTTCCTGCTTCCTAGTTTGTCTTCCCCTCAGCACAGAAAAAAAGAGGATTAAGGCTGTCAGGGCTGTACTTCAGAGGCAGCCCCAGCAAAGCCCCTAAAGAAGAAAAGCGAATGATCATAACCCATCCTCTGGATCCTCTCCAGCATAAGAAAGGATAAACTAATTTTTTTTAGCACTCCTTAGGTTCCACAGTCAAATAAACAGCACATGGCAGTCTGCAATTGAAGATAGAACGTCACTGAGACCTGGATTTATTAGTGAGGACATTGAACATTGCCCTAGTGCCGTAGGGAGAGTTTTGGTCACTGAAACTCATGCCCTTCAATTGCCATGTCAAGGTCTGAAACCTGACTGCTTGATGTCTAAAAATTAAGAGCAGATGCTGCTAGACACTATTTGCTATTTATCATCTCTTCAATAATCTTACCCAGAAATGGGAGGTTTAGCAATCAGACAATTTTGCAAGAAAATTAATGTCAGAGGAGGATTTATTGAGTAAGGACCAAATAAATGCATGCTTGAAAGCTTCTGGCAATCTGCTTTTTCTTATGGAAAAATTACCAATAGTAGATTCCCCCCCTCCAATTTTCACCATGGGAAACATTTCTCCTCTGTGGAGTGCTTAAGAAATTTTCCTTAGAGGATCTAGGATCTCCAATCGAACCAGGTGAAAGCTGAGTTAATTGACTTATCTGGTATCTTTAATCCTTTTTGGTACTTTTACAGTGACGAATCCACACCTGACATTCAAATATAATGACAGCTTTATGCAGCATGAAATAGTACAAGCTTAAACAGTTGGAGATAATCTTGGCTAATCAGATAGACTAACATCCATAATTGTTTAGTGAGTTTTAAGATTGCTTGATATTTGCAACAGTAAGTCCAGTCAGGACTGGATTTCCATTGGGAGAACATACAATCCAAGTGCTTGTGTGGATGCCCTGCAAACTTGCTGTTCATTGCAAGGCCAGTGCAATATGCAATAGAAGAAAATGAATGTTAGAGGTACATTATGATAAAGAGGTTACATCCTTTAGCTGATGCATTGTTTGTTGCTTCACAATTACTGACAATTTCTGGCTCAGTGGAGGACAAAAAGAGATTGAGAGGAAGGTACAAATAAAGTTTGGAAGGCTAGACTTTGCATTCATTAGACTTGATAAAAAAGAAATTTCTATTTTTTGTCAAAACTGTGACATCTTTATGTGAAATAGCAGATGAAGTATTTTCTGTTAGATAGTTTGAGTTCATTTTATTTGAACATAGTAAGCCTACTTCAAGATATGCCTATCAAATATAGCCCTAGATAATCATTTTGGGAGAAGGAAATTCTATTTTTCAGTGTAGTTCGAAGCATCTTATGTCCCACAGACTTATTGAGACATACTTTTAAAGGCTGCAGTCCTAATGCATCCTGTTGTTTAAATGAGAACTAACCATAATATTTACTTGCAGAACAAATCAAGAACTCTAAGTCTCTTTGGTTCATGTTTTTTACCCACATCTCTGTATAAAAATCACAGGCTCTGTCTTACAGAATTTTAAGGGAGTGAGAAGGATGAGTAGAACAGCTAAAAATTAGCTTTAAGAGCTGTAAGTTACTTATCAGACAGACTGTATCTCTGTGTCAAATTCTGTACTTTGTTTCAACAGTAGCAGTTCTTTCTATTTCCTTTTGTAGGCTACTCTACATTACACATCCGAGTTTTGTTCTTTCTCATCTAAGTGAAGCTGTATTTCTGGGTACGCCACTAAAGCACATCTTCTCCAGGCAAAGAAGTTTTTGTCAGAATAGCTATATTGGAGCTCAAAGACAAAAGCCCTGTTAATGCAATTTCTATTCTGAATTCTGAAATGCTGTTACCATTTCTCAATTTAAAAAGGATTTGTGCATCTTGACTTTTTACTTAGGAAGTCCAATTATGAATCCTCAAAATAGTCTGCCGTGACCCACCTAGTGCTCACCAAGAAGTAATGGCCATAATGGGTCTTCTTGATGTTAGATGTCCCTGCCTATCCCTAGTGTAAACCAAGCAAAGTAAAAATGGATCCATCCTGTATTCTCTTGGGTATGATGGGGGACAACAACAACAGACTTGTCCATATAGTTACAAGAAACTGCCCCCACCCAAAAAAAAGTTAAATAATAGGGCTGGAATCAAGCCAACATATCTCAAAATAAAATAACAGAAGATTTCATCAGTACAGGAGTGAAACATCTTCTTGGAGCAAAAAGAAAAAATGCAATTTGCTAAAATAGTAATCTGGAACAATTATATTAAACATATTTTTTTAATACATGAATTTTTCAAAACCTCCTGGATGAAGTTTTATAAGCTAAGAAAGGCTTGATTCTCTCATATTTTCACTTGTTACACAACTATGTAACTTTGTAGATTTCATGCCTCTGTAAGGGCTTCATCCAAAGACTACTGTATCATTGAAAAAAATTTGATTAACTTCCACATGCTTTAGATAAGGGCATAAATGAAAGATGAACTCTCTGAATCATTGTGCTTCATTATTTCTGTTACAATTATGGGCTTGATCGTGCTGCTTCTGACATAGGGCATAAAAAGGACACAACTTCCAAACATTTATTCATATGAAACCAATTTGTAGTAAAATTATTTTAAAAATAATATCAGACCACAAGTATTCCAGACCTATGCATTCATTCATCCATTAAATAAATTTCATTAAGATCATATGGGTGTGGATGAAGATTTTCCTTGATTTTATTCTATGCCTACTGAAACACTGAAGAGTGTTGGCTGACATTTCAAGCAAAATACCTGAAGGATCATCTTACTTGATGTTGTATTCTGCCAAATGGCTTTTGGATTTCAGACTAGATGTATAATTTTTACAAGGCACACAGGGAATTAAAAGCATTTTCTACTTATAGAAAGTGACTACAGCTGAAGATATGCAAGCTGTCAATTTATCTCATGCAATGTGTATTGCAGTACATCATAAATTATGCTCTTTGTGAAGGAAAGAGCCTCTTTTAATCTTAGAAACTAACATACAAGAATCACAAAACCATTCCATTATACTTATTTGAGGAGCTGAGTCTACGAATCAATCATAAAAAGTAGATTTCTCATGATAGTCAAATGTAATGATGAAGAAGGAATTTTGTAGAACCTCCTATGCAGAGAGAATCTCCAAGTATGCAGATTCCCTAAGTTAAATGTCAAACAACATAAATATTCCCTGGACCATTTCTAATTGTGCCATTGCAACACATTTCATTTTATACTTTAGGTGAATAAGAAAGCTTTGTATTTGAGAATGTATGGTAAGAAGATCATTGAAAGGTAAAGTCATGGCTACTTCTGCTAAGAGACACAAGCAGTTTGAGAAGTGTCTGTTGGAGGCTGTGAACCAAGCAGAACTCAGCTGAGGAATGTACGCCTGCCTCTGAAGGCTTTTCCTTCAACCCTGTCCCTGCTCTTTCATGGCAACCTGCACAGGGAATTTATTGTGTAGTCTTCTAAAACAATATAGTATGGGTTTGTAACATGTTTATTGGTATGGAGCAAGTCAGTGGAAATATAGTACAATTCTTTACTTTATTCAGCAGCAGCAGGGTATATTATTATGAGTTTGGCCAGTTCTGGAAACTAATAGTTAATACTGAAGGACTTCCATAGGGGTTCCTGGGTTGGTGAAGTTTGTGGACTGCTAGGTAGAAATCAGAAATAAACTTTTCTGAAGAAGTTGGGCTGTAGCATTTGACAGTAGGTAAGCTTGTATATAGATTTTCTGAAGTTGCCCAATGGGAACGGAATTTCTTCAGCAATGATAAACGCAGACTGGCCTCTGCTATGGCACGTTTGTGTTGCTGTGTGAGTCTCTTGCAAGTTTTGAAGCCTTGCACTTCAGTTTTGTTAGCCTGTTGGAAGAAATCTCATTTAACTGGCATTTTTACATCTACATTAATTCTTTTAAAACACTGAAGTGAGTGTTCTACAGCTATGTAAAGAAACGCATTATCAAAGCATTAAGATATGATTAAACTGACATTTTCTTAAGAAAACGAAAGGAGCAGGAAAAAGCCATTCTAAAAGGACTGAGTGCTACATACTCCAGATATTATCTTCAGTGCTTACTCAGGGATCTTTAAAGAAGCTTATTACCAAGTACCCTAAGAAGACAAGTGTGGATGTGTACAGATCAGAGGAATGCAAGTTAATGCACCTGCCAGATTTTACTATCGTACAAAGCATGTCAATCAGCACTCAGACCTTGCGTTTAAAAATGTGTTCCTTCAGATTTTTTTCAGTGCTGTATCTCACATAGCTAGAATTTCTTAGTCAGTATCCATCCAGTGTTGCAAATGTCATAAATTATGCTACTGAATATATATCACTGATGTGAATGTGAATAGACCTTCGTTAGATTCAGTAATGAGCTATAGAAATATAGTAGATGTGGGTGCTGTGAGTACATATATTTAAATCTTCCTGCTATTCTCAATAGGACATAAAAATAATATTTTTTAGTTAAAACAAAATCAGTTCTACACATGTTTTCTTTAAGAAAGATAAACTAAAATGCATAGTGGGTTGAATAGATTGGGCAGTTTATAACACATGAAATTACAGTGGTTTGAAGCACAGCTACTTGATAGCTACTTACAGCTCACATCCCACAGGACCATTTAAAAAATGATGTGTCAGTTTTGGCTTGGTCTTCATTAGGAAAAAAATGTGTTCAGAAACTCATCCTTAGAAGTCACTGTCTGGAAATGCCTGTAGTGGAGGAGAGTCTGGTGTACCAGATCATCAGAGGATGGCTGCAGGCTGCTGGGAATCTGTAGTGATGAAGAAGACAAATGCAGAAGAGGACTTTTGAGAAATAAAAGTTATTATCACACACTGATGGTCCTAATATAAGGTGTCCTTTGTTGCTCTGTACAAAATTCTGACATTGCTATCTAAGAAAAAATGTATCCAAACTGGAAGTGCTACAAAAGGACTAGCAGTAGGAGGTGGAAAAGAAACTCAGATGAGGAAAATAATCTTTTTGCCCATGTCTATGCTATTTAGGGAAGTTATGACTACTGCCTGTATGGGGTCAGAGAAGGATGCCCTACAACCTAACAGCCACTGACTGCACAAGAACAAGCAGGTCTGTAAGAGCAGATGGCAGCAGGCAGAGGGTCTTGGTCACCCATCAGGGCCCTCAAGCTTTGGTGCCCACCAAAACAAGGAGTCTGAACCTTGGGAGATTCTGTGGTCACCTTCACATGCTCATGCTCTCTTACCTGTAGCTCTCACACTGAGTGAAAGATGTTCAAACTGTGCAGAAGGGCTCAGCATCTTGCAAACCTGCCTCTATTTGCAGTTTTAGTTGATTCAGGGTTTAGCCCAAAAAATATTTTATCGAGTGAGAACTCAATATTTACTGAGTTAGGACATCAGTTTGTGGTGTTAGATGGGAGTCACTTTATAAAGAAACTAGAATAAATATAAAGTGACTGAAGATATTCAAGTGACACTGTTCTACTGGAAATATAGTCATATAAATAAATGGGCTTTATCAGTTTGCTGGTACCTCCAGCAATGTTGACATTTGCATTCTGCTCTCCTACCTCTGACAGACTTTAGTTCTATTAAAATAATGAATTCTTATGCTGATATTCGCCTCTTAGCATGAGGCATTTGGAACAAGTCAACACATTTTCAGGGATGAATTTTGGAAGTTTATTAAGATATACAGATTTAAAAAGGAGAAATCTGTACAGATGTCATGTGTCAGAGATTTCTCTTTTTATCAGTCCTCATAAAACATGTCCATATATGATGTGTTTTCCAATAGAAAAATGAAGCACAAATCCTATTGGGATCACCAGCAGGGTCTGATGTCCAAAGGCAGATATTTTATTTAAATGATCCTATACTGCTCAGTAGGAAATACCATTTTCATTGTGTTTACAAACATGTTAGCATTCATTAAAATGTTTTTCTGCTGCCCTTAAGATATGTATTTTAAAAGACATACTTATGAAAAGCTTTAGAGAGCAGAATTTTTGAAGTCTGATCATTTGACAGGTGTTAATTCACACTGAAACTCCCATTGCAGAGAGCTAGAAGCAGGTGTTCAGAACAGCTTCAACACCAGTGATTGACTGGACCATAATGTACTTTAAAACAGTTTTTGCTTCATAACTTTGTGGCAACTTTTGAGGTCAGTGTAGTGGTACCTATCTGGGATAAAACATAGTGCAGTACAATCTGTCCAGTGGTTTCCCCGGTCAGCTCCATGCTCTGCTTGTACTTATCAGCATCTCAATACTATCATTTCCTTTTGATGCATGACTCCAAATGCAAAAGGCTACTGAATAGTTCTGGCATCATTAACTTTTGTAAAAAATTGTTAGTCATTTGATAAACTCTAAATATGTCATGCTCTGAAGACTGTACATCCTTCCGATTTTTTTCTATGGTGCAAAGACACACTTTGTTAAGACAGAGGGATGATTTTAAATGCTCAGAAAAGGTAATCCATTCCAGTTCCACCTTGAGATACTCTGGCCTATTCAAAATTCATTCTCTTCACTTTATAAGCATCTCCCCACTAAGTATTCATCAGCTGGGAAGTAAGAAGTGCAGAAGAATGATGTTGCTGTAATAGGTGTGGTACTATGATAATAGTCATTGGGGATTTCTCTATAATAGCGACATTTTGGGGTGATATGCAATTTTTTTCAGATCTATCCCACAGCTGTTTGTTGAGGCAAGGAGGAAATGATAACAATAGGGAGCAGGGATGGACTTATTTTCTGTTCCAAAAGTGATACCTTGATAAGAGTTTTCATGTGCAGCCCAAAAAGCCAAAAGATTTCTAACAGAGGTAGGAAGCTGCTTGTGTAGCACTGCTGAAATATCTTGGTGTTCCTCCTCTTTGGGTGTGTGAAGGATTGTTTGAGCAGCTATGTCTTTCAGCCTGTAACTGTGATCCTTCAATCTTTCTGGCAGAAATTGCACAGTTTTTTAGCAAAATCATTACCACCAGCATTGTCTCAGTATGGAGAATTTCCACAAGGATGAATTGCTTTCTTGGTGTGATACAAAAAGTGCTCATTACTGTCTGTGACTGAACCTGAAATTAGAGGTCTTGCAGGGTGCTCCAATGAAGGGAAAATAGACAATTTGGATGTTATTTGTTACAATTCCGCGTAATTGTAAAAATTAACTTCCATGTACCTGCCTTATGTTGCCTTACCAACATTATGTTTTCCAACATTACTTCTTGGTAATGCATGAATTAGCCAGCAAATTTAAATAACTTCTTTGATTTAAATAACTTCAATATGTAATTTACGTCAGTGTTTAATTTTGGTCAATAAATATTGTTCTACAGTGTTTACATCACAACATGAAATGCTTTGGATCCAATTTTATTGATATATACATTTGAAAAACCTGTGCTGTCAAGCATAAGATGCATTTTTTAGTACCTGCAAAGTGTATGTATACTATTTTGTACTTGGATATTGTATGCTTTGAAAGTGATTGTCCTGTTGCGGGACTTAAATGTACACTATAGTTTCTTACTTTGGGTATGTAAAATTGATAGGCACACTTTCAAACACAATTTTCCTTATGACAAATTTTCTATTATGGTTAATGAAGTTATATAGTAACATGATAAATTTTTCTCCCTTTTTAAATTTTTTTTAAATTTTTTTATTGTTCTTCTGAATTCCTGGATTAAAACATATGACCTTGGGAAACTTTTAAGTGAAAGAGATGTTTCCAACTGTCAGACATGCCCAGCTCATCAAGACCTCATGCCATCCAGCAATCATTCCACAGAACACGGAAAGGTTATGATTATATCCTGGAGATGCTGAAGGTTTTTTAGTGTTTAGGATAAATAGAGAACTTTGCATGTAGTACACCTTTTAAATCACAAATTAACTGGAAAATAGCTTGAGCAAAAGTTAATACTTGAGCATCAGCTGGATGATGTTTCTTTGAATGGTTCTGTGAAATCAATAGTTTTGTCTACTTTCTTTAAATAAGCCTGTATTTTAAAAGGGTTAATTAACATGCATGAATGACAATGACTAGGGAGAAAGTTGCATCACCCTTGTTTACTTCACACATGCAATATGGTGATGTTTTGGGTTAGTATAGAAATGAAATACAGGGAGTTTCCAATTCTGAGCTGGTGGTGGTTTGCGGAATCAAAGGCAACCACTGTAACAAGAAGACCATGAGCCTGATTAGGTGCTCCTTACTGGCAAGTAATTACTCCTAAAAGTACTTGCGTGTGAATCCCCACAGTTGTGGAAGTGCAGTTATTCTTGTAGTAAATTCAGCCTATTCATACAACAGAATTTATGAGTGAGCCTGCCCAGTGAATCTCTTTAACTTCTCCTTGGAGCAATTTAAGAATGGATTATTACATGTATATAGATTCTTCCAAGATCCTAAATTATTTTGTGCTTTTACCACCAAGATCTACTCATTTTTAGTAGAATGAGTAATGGCAAAATTCCAGGATTTTTAGAGTAATCCAACTTTTTTGAAAAGCTTTCATCATACCTCTAATTCTAAACTCCTTGGAGATGTGAAAAATCTTTAAATATGTTCCCATCAGTCCAATGTAATAAAGATTTATCCATAATTTGTCTAGCTACAGCTACAAATGAAATACTTATTTTATTTGGCCTTCCTATCATTCAGTCATTAAGTAAATGCCAATGTTTCTCTGTACAAGTTTTCTTTATCTTCCCCACATCAACTTCCTTAAATTTCCTTCTTAGTTAGCAGTAAACTTCTTATTCATTGAATTATCTAACAGAAACCCAAAGAAGCTTGTAAATTGAAAACAAAATGACCACAATCCAAAGCAACCATCCCACAGCAATTTCATTCTTGCTCTAGAGAGAATCAACCCATGTGGAAAACATAAGTTTAATGTACAGCTTGAATAATAATGTAATGTGAGTTACAGAAAAAGTTAGATAAAGGTGATTGTCTTTTATTTTCACTGTCTGTACAGAATAAAAATGGAAATGCTTTAACATGTTGCATAACGTTTTACAAGCCCTTACTAATCTTTGAAACAACACTGATTTATGTACACAGTAACTATTTGCATCTTTCTACTTAGCAGAGTATTAAAAAAGAGATTAGGACCAAGGTTCAGGATGAAGTTGCCTAAAGCTAAGTATTTGATTTTGGCTTTAGGAGTCTAAATAAAAATGGCCTAGTTTTTAGAGCTGCTGAGCACAGATACCTCTAAATCAATCTTGTGAAAGCTGTAGCTCTTACATTATGTGGAATCTGTCCACTCTTTGAAGTGACTTGCATGGGTTGAAGTGTCTGGTTGATGTGCTTAATGTTGAAAATGTTGGTCTAAAGTGCTTGCCCCAAAACAGGCTAAGCAGTTAACCAAAGAGAGAAGGAATTTTGTCAGAGGGACAGTGATCTCCCACGCCCATACTGCAGGCAGAAAAACTCCATAGGAAGGACAGCAGCAAGAACAACAATCAATCAGTAGGGTTGCCCTTGCCTGTGCAATATCCATTGGATCTTGATGGACACTTGCACAACACTATACAGTAACAGCAGCTGGGAACTACCCCTGGCATTGAGGGATCATCTTCAAAAGCATCTATATTGCCTCTGAGTTCCAAAGTATGTTTTTCAGAAACCTTTCTTTGTGGTGTGGGCACATATCCCAGCTCATACATAACGCAGGTGCCTCTAGGATTAACACTGTTGTGCCTTGGGGGCATGCTCTTGGGTTTACTTGTTCTCTTGAGTTGGATATATTCAAAGATATCCCTCTTCTTTTGATTTGCTACACCAGACTTCATCCTTTTTCAGATTTGTGAGCTCTTTTTCACATGCCAGTCATAATTCCAGCTGCAGTTGGAAGAAATTTACCACACATATGAATAAATATTCATAAGTAATGCTTCCCTTAGTCAACTGACTCTTTGCTTTTGCCATATCCAGTTGCCATTCTGGTGAGACAGACTCCAGGTAAGGCATCAATATTTTGTATCTCTGCCTTTTGCAGCAGAATTATAGTTTATCCATCTTTTAAGAAATCATTTTTAGAGTGGCTGCTCTAAAAAGAAAAACATGTGACACAATATTGTGTTTCTGCAAATTCATGGAACACTCTTAATTGGTTGCAAAGCCTCAAAGTATGTGGAGGCTAGGGTTTCATTTTCTAAATTCATGTTGTTTTACACTGCAGAATGAATTTGCTTTTCTGTGTCATGTTTGTAATATGTGCATTAATAAGCACAAAATCAGGCACAAGAATGGATTTGAATAGAAGGCATACTATTTCAACTTGATCATTACAGGGATGTTCCCACACACATCAGAAACTAAACTGGTTCCAGTGAGAACTGGAAAGTCTTAATATCATCTAAGTGGTGTTAAGTGGAGATTGGCTTTTTTCAGCCTGTCTCAAATACACTGTTCATTTCTAAACATTGCCATCCTCTGCTCTGATGGAATAGAGACAAACAAAGAGGGACTTCTGACATGCCAAGTGTTACTAGTCCCACAGTTTATCTCTGGCAATTGGTCTCTTTTGTCTTTATCTGCAGGGGACTGCAGTAGCAACATGCTCAATAATTCCAGCTCTCTTAACATGTACTTCATATTCATATAATCCTGACTGCTCCTTCCCTTTTGTCCTGACCAAATAGACCCAAAAGTGGAAAACAATCTTTCCAATCTCTTGACCACATCATTTGTTGTGATCATATCAACATCCAGGGAGCTCTGCTGTGCAGAGATGTGTGTGCCACAGCAGTGATGGAAGAAAGATTCGGGATGGCCAAGTAGAAATGGAAGAAAATAAAAGGATCAGTCAGCTTTTTGAGGAAGGATTTAGAAAAGTTGTGAGCAAGGTTCCAGATCTCCAAAGTCTGCTTGACACAGACTTACACTGGTTTGACTATATACTGAGCTAGTCCTGCAGTTTAGGTACTGGTAGGAAACATGAGAGGTTGTGGCACTCTGTCCTTACACTGCATTTCACTGCAACCCAGGCAAACCCATTGGGCCCCTTTTTTCATGAGTTAAGGGGATGATGCTGCCTGTTCCTGTCATACATGTGCTGTTCTCTGTATCTCAGGGGCAGGAGCCATGAGCACATGTAGATGCACCATGTTAAAAAATTGCCCATGGTATTCCGGGGGCTGGGTATTTTAACACAAACCATGTGAACAGGATTGTGACTCAAAGCTGTCACTTGAGGGCTCCAGGAGAGGTTTCCACAACTTCCTCATGTTGTAATTCAATAATAAAAACAACAGCAGTAAGCACTTCTCTCCTACTTTCCAGCCTGCAGAACACAATATAAATATTGACTAATTAGCCCACATGAATCAGGACAATGCTCACCATGTCTGCTCAGAAACCTACAATGAGGCTGGGATATTCACATGAGCCTGAGGGAGTTCCCTGCCCAAATCACACGGCGTGTCACGGGGAGGTGGGCGCTAACTCCCTGAGGTACCCTTGAAAAACCAAGCTTTAATAGATCATGTCTACAGTCAATTTAACATACAATTAAGCATTTGCACAAAGCAAATAGCGTCAGAACTGTTGAAAATGTAATCCTGCCCCCTTGTTAAAACAGGCTCGGCTGTTTGGCATTATGCAGAATGACTGTCACCACAGTGCTTTGAAGTCACTATCACTAATGCAAACATGTGCAGGTACAAATAATTCAGCAGCAGAACACTGATGCTCCCCAAGTTTCTTATGCCATGTATGATCCTGAAATCTTCAGGATCATATTTTAGTCTATTTATTCTCCACACAAAAGGTACTTTACAAAATCTGCTAAATAGCTGGGCCTACTTACTGGGTCCCAGGAATATGCCCTGCACACATCTCATCAGACACATCTGTTCCTCCGGCTCCTGGCTCCTCTGTTCTCTTTCACCAGCAGCTGGTCTCTGAAAGGATGTCGGAGACTGATCTCTTTGCTTTGCTTAGGCTGTGGGATTGTTTCTCTTCTGGTCTGTAGAGATCTGTCAATATTAGCTTAAATGTAGGTTCTTTTTTTCTTGTGAAAAGAAAAGATAATAATTCTTCCTCCTGATGGTGGCTTAGAGCACTTCAGATTATCCCTTGTTATTTCTTTGCAAGAAGAAATGTATATTCTCTTTTCATAAGAATTATAGCAGTTAACAATCCTCTGGCCCAAACTTTGTCCCATGAAGAACTAACATCAATGGGAGTTAGCTATATCCGCTAAGGGTAGAATTAGGATTCGCACAGAAATCTTTAGGTTCAAATAAAACAATCTTCACTGCTGTAACCATAGCAGCTCTCATGTCCTACATAGTACTTTTAAGGATATCTTGGTCAAACATAGCTTTCAAAGTAAAACATTTTTTTTCTGTCTCTAGGCCATGAGATTTTCCCTCTATGTTCCACAGAGCACCAAATATTCCTTAGATGTCAGGAGTTCTGGTTATTTATTTGTTCCAATTTCAGTTTTGCTTTCCATATTATTTTGCAGATTCTAATTAAAAAATTTAGAAGAAACACCAGCCCACCTCAATTCAATTATTAATGATTTGCATTGTGTGCTGTCTTCATACAGCATTTTATGCTGTCTTTATTTGTTGTTTGTATAATTAGTTTTCCTTTTTACTAGTGTGTGTCTTGGCCAACTTTATATGCCTAATTCGCACACCAAAGGCATGAGGTTGGTTTTTCTCAGCTTTTAATATAGCTTATGAAGACAGAGTAAAGGAAACTTTAGGCTGCCTAAGTTGATTTCCTGTCTGAAAATTTGCCAAAGAAATCTTTGTTAGAACCAAAGACTTCCAGTTTAGGCACCTAAAATACTTTGTTTGGTGCTAAGAGAGCGTCTTTCTTTCTGCTTCCTGTGCCTCTAATGGCAGCGGGTCACATTCCCCCTTGCCCAGGCAATGTGCCCAGCCTGTGGAGCCAGAGAAGGCCCTGCACATGATGTACCCTCCCATTTGGGTTTGCTTCTGACCAGAAATTACTCACAGGCTAGAAACAATGTGCTGAAAAATAGCCAACACTTCACCAGGCTCTGAACCGTGGACTTCAGATAGAGCGCCAGGTTTCCAACATGGAAACCAGTGGAAAGGACATAGCTCACATGATTCCCTTTTTTGCCACTATTAACCTGTACTTGGCCAAATTATCAGATTTTTCACAATTTCAGGAGCACTTTTTATAGAGATTAATATTTCTGCAATGGTTTTAAAGGCTAATGATGAAGCATCAATCAATGAATCAATGAATCAGTATGTGATTCAACAAGTGGAGGTGCTGGAGTTGTTCTACACTGATTTCGTTCATCTTAAAAAATAAAACAGATTTAATTTGGGGGAGACATGAAATTGATATAGGATACATTGCTAATGAAACTCAATATTAAGTTTGAATGCAAGTAGGTCACACTACCAGGGAGAATGGGATAAATATCCCTAAAATAAACAGCACAAAGACTTGACTGGAATCATAAAAGAGCATGATTGTGAGCAATTAACAGCTTTATCCTTGATCACTTTACCTATCTTCTAGTAAACAGGACTAAATGTCCACTGTGGTAGTAAGAGCTGTTTGCTGGGCTGCAGAAATAGCTATAGTTAGCAATGGGGACAAAATAGGAAGCAGGGTCAATTTTTCCTCAAAAAGAAATAGAATTTTCTTCAGAAATCATTAGAATAAATTGTAAGTCCTGTGAACTGGCTGAAGATTTTGCCTGTCATCAATATTTTTTTCTTGATCTATTATTCACATTACAAAGCCATGGCAATGGTAGCAATTTTTATTTGCTTTTTTTGAAATGGAGGCTTTTTTTGAAATTTTGAAATGCTTTTTTATTCTATTTTTAGTGTATGAATATCCCAAATACACTTCTCCTGTCATCTAAATATATTATAGAGTAGGCTGTAGCCTGCCCCTTTGATGCATTGATTTTAACATTTGATGATGTTAATACATTAAGCATTAAAAATTATGTTAAATCTCTGATGTATATGGCAGAAAAGTAAAGCCACCTTTCTAAATCTGAAATGTGCCCTAAAGCACATGGTTATAAAGCATCCATAGGGACACTGTGTGCTTAGGCCATTCTGAGACCTGAATGCTAGACAGCATGAGCACTCCCTTCCCTCAATAAAGATCTGTAGCAAAAACCAGATATGTCCATGTCCAGTACTGTTAAAATGAATAGTTCCCAAAATGTAAGTGTATTTAATTGTGGAATGTATATGTTTTACAGGATGACATTCAGATGCATGCGCCTTCCACAATGAAAAATGGATTTGCAATTTTCATTTTCCCTAACTAAAAATATTTGTATGCCACTTAATTTAAAGATTAGACTGGAAGATATCATTTTCGATTAATATGCTGTATTTTACACCGTTTACATTCCATTTCAATATGCTTGCCTTCTATAAAATGTATTTCAAGACTCCCTAAAAAAAAGAGAAAATAGGTACACTTTAAGCAGTTTACAGGAGACAGATCATTATCTCCTACAAAGGAAAGGAAACAGGAAAGCTGTAAATAATAAGTTCTGAATAGGAATGACATAAACAGCCTAATCAATGTCTTCCAGAACTGGCAAGTGACACCTCTTTGTTTTTTGCAAATAAAAACCTTCTTAACATCACAATATAAACCATTATCTCTGCAGGCAAGGTATATTTAGAAATGTACAAAATGTACATTTCCTGCCAGCCACTAGATCAGTAGGTGGAGATCTAAAGTCATGCAAATATTACAGTAAATGCAGGCAACCAATTTCTAATTATTCCATATCAGCAGATTTGTGAGGAATATAATTTATTAAAAAAGAACAGTTTATGATCAGCAGACCTTAGTTATGACTGTTTAGGAATTCAGTGCATTTTGATCTAATCACAAAATCAAAATATTCATGAAACACAATGATATCTCCCCAAAGCAGCCGGGCAGCCATTAATTTTGAAATTCGGGTAATTTATTAACACTTATCTGTAGCTGTAAAGCTTACCTCTGTGTTTGTAATACGGGTAAAAGTGAAAGCAGTTTTAAAACTGATTCCTAATGATTTATAATGGTTTGCTGTAATTTGAGCCAGAAATTCAATTAAAATGTATGTCTAGTTTTGTTTCAAGATCTTTAGTTAAAAATTCTATTAAAATTCTATTTCCTTCTTGCATTAAATGTATCTGTTATCTGCATATATGAGAAATATAAGAAAATTCTATCATTTATTCCCCAGACTACACAAATGCCTTTAAAAACATTCATTTTTATTTCATAATTCTGCCAAGGTACTATTTAGAATTTATGTACAGCAGAGGAGGAATAAGTGTGCATACTATTTTCTTTTGAAGAAAACTAGCTTCTCTGCTGAGTGCTCATGCAAATATTCAAGTGACATTTATCAGTTCATCAAAGAAAGGAAAAACAAATAACACTGAATTATCGGATGTTTTAAAAGCTTAATTACAATACCAAGGGTATAGCTTCTTTCTATATATGTTCCCATTATAAATCCCTCTTGTAAAGGATATGTAACTTCACTACCAAAATTCCCTTTTGAGATAACACTTCACATTTTTATTTATAAATAATAAGAAGTAAAACTGGCCACTCTCGTGTTTATTTATAGGGGAACAAAAAAGAGACAACTCGCTGCTGATGTTGGAATCACTCCAGGCTAAACCAGAAGTGAAGGAGTGAATATTACTCACTTTTTCTTTGTGATAGTCTTATCTCAGAATACTTCACCACATGTAAAGGTAAAGGACTGAGTTTATAGATGAGCACATCTGTTAATGTTGATGAGAGTGATGTGGCCAGTCCTAATTCTCTGTGTTGGGAACTGATCTTTTGTAATGCAGTTAATCAGTTGCTTCTAGATAAAGAAAAAGACATTCAGGTACCCAAATAAATGTTACCTTGTGCAAAATACTATTTTCAAATTCAGTTATTCAGCATTTGCCATACTTCAGTGTAATTGATTGGGAGTAGTGGTGAATCAGGACCATATACCAGCAAATAAGGATGCAGTTCGGTAGACTAAGTGGCACTAGGAAAACAGTGAGGGCTTTCTTGTTCTGTTTCATCTGGGTCAGTAGCAGCTACTGACCCTGTGAAAGTAAGTTTTACAGAAGAGTGGGACACTTCATAGTCTCAGTTGTAAAGGTAAATCTGAGAAGAAGAAGAGGTAGGTCTCTCTCAGTGTAGGATAATTACTGTGTTAGATTCGCAGGAGAAATGATCCACTAAATTACTTGATTGGCTTTAAGACTCAAGTGCTTTTGACTAGAGTGTAAGTAAATTCTACAAGTGAGGAGGTTCCAAAATGGAAGGCTTTCACAGGACGAAGCAATATTTGCTGTGGGAGAATATGGATTAACAGAGATGGAGGCAAAGCACAGAAAGTAATTGCCTGATGCTTTCACAAGAGGAAGAGCAAAGGAATAATTTTGCTACTGTTGATCAAGTGGCAGAAGAGGGAGTATTCACGTGTTGTGTTTTACCCAGAAGCAGAAAAGAAAACAAAAGACAGTTCACACTGGCTAATGAGATTAAACGGGAAGAGTTGCTGAGAATCCTCATTCCCAGGTGATCTCTCCAATACGTGGAACATACCACTGTCACATTTCTGTCCTTTCAGACCACTGTCAATCAATGGTTTCTTCTAGATGAGATGAAGAAGACTGTCCATAAGGTGTGGCTCTACGGACAGTATTTTGGACACAATCCAGTATGCCTATCATTCTCTCCTGTGGAGGGCAGTGGTACTCTTAAATAGTAGCTCTAGGCTTTAATAGTGTAATTAATGATCTCGAGATGAAGCAGCAGCCAGCATGTTAACAACATTATTGTGTACTAAACTGGATGAGAGATATTGCAAGAAACAAGAAATGATACAAAGGGTCATAGAGAGTTTAGAAATGTGGGCAAAGAAATAACAAAATTGTTTTATCTTTAAGACAAAATACATAATTTTCTAGTTGTTTCACACTTGTAATAACAGTTCACAACAGACAACAGACAACAGACAACAACAGACTTAAGGAGTGGGTGAAACTTGTAGAAACCTGCTATACCAGGAGATAGGGGTGAGAGAACAAGAGACCTTAAAGTGAAAGAACAAGAGATATCAGAGTGATAGCATCAGAGACCTTATGTTTATAGGAGATGTAGGAGTGATAGAAGAAAGCAAACTGGATGATAAGTGAGATGCACACAGGCATATGGGACTTGGGATACAGAAAAGACTTTAGAAGCATGAAATGAAGAGACATGTTCCTGGAGTTAAGTGTGTGTATTTCACTGCTGGTGGTTGAATTAAGTTTTTGCTGCTTTACTGGGTTCAGTCAAAATGCTATGAAGCAATTTTGGCAGATTACTGGGAAGAAGAAGTCTAACTGTGTATAATGTGAAGGAACTGTAACGGAAATCTTGACTCCCAAATTTAGGGTAGTTAGTATTTACAAGGGACTATGGCAGACCTACTTAAGATATTAAAAATCAGCTAAGATAAAACATTTTTCTTATTAATATCTAGATGGAAAATTTGCCTCTTACCTCTCTTATTCTCTCAAGAGAATTGCTGGCATCTCACTGGTGAGGGCACTGCCTCTCTCTGTGCTGGTATCATCATCTCTGGGCTTGTCTTCCCTCTTAGGACACCCTCATGCTTGCTGCTACCTGACATCAAATCCTGTGGAAAGTATTAGGAGTATCTTCATTGGGCTTCCCTTTAGAAGTAGATGGCTGTTTGCTTTTTCCAGTTGGTAGAAGGACTGATTTTTTACTTGACTTAGTATGATCTTTTTCTGCTCTTTTACTGGAAGATGTTTCCAAAATACAAAAATGATGTATTAAAAAGAGTGAATGAAAAATGTAATTTTGAAAAGGTAGATAAAAATAATACTGTTCTGATAGTGGTTTCCAGAAAACTGCTTATTCTACAATAATTTCAGAACTGAAAACATCTTTACAAATACTAGGTTATCATCTGAATACTTGCAAGAAATGAACACCATGTATGAATCAGCATGAGCTTGATCTCTTCATTTAGGAAAAAGAAAAAAATAGGGATATATTTTCCATTGTTGTTCAATTTCCACGAAAAATACAAAATACCATCAAGAAATGCTGACAACTTGTCAGTGCTTTAGACTGAGCCAGATTCCTCTGAAAAGGAGTGTGTAACCACCATCTTTAATGGTATGCAGTCCATAAGTTTAACAGTTTAAATCCTTTACATAACTAGTATTCTGCCTTCCAGTTAGGGACACGTTTCTATCCAGAATATATTTACAAAGTGGAAGCACAAAAAAATTCTACTACCTTTTTTGTATTGCCAATTTTGTGCAAGGGCAGGAAACAGCCAGAATGCGAGAAAAGAGGAGACTCAGAGCCCAGTTCTGCAGTGTCATAATCCCATCTAGGTGGGATCTGTCTTCCCTTCACCAGCCCTTGACTGCTTGTGCCTAGTTTGTGTGCTGATTCTGAGCTGATCTGTTAAAAAAAAAATTCATTGTTTTGTTACCATTCATGTCACTGCTCCCTTTACTGAGTGACTGTTGTGAACAGAGGACAAATAGGTGATTCTGGAGGAAACACAGACTGTAATTATGGCAGACCAGGCTTGGAAAGTCTTACTCTGTGGCAGGGCTACATCTGCAGAAACACTGACAGCTTGGTATTGAGAAAGTATCTTTGAAAGACCTCTGGGGAAAGGAACTAGCAAAATGAGACTTGGAGATATAAACAAAAAATACCGCCTTACATATTTCTTAAAATTTCCAAGGAAATTTGACCTCATACCTTCTTGATAGATAATGCAAGAAGTACCTAATACTATTACCAACTTTTTCCCCTTTCAGCAGAATTTATATGCCCCTGAAGCATGATGCTATATTATTTAACATTTAGAGTTGTGCTGGGTGTTTCAGATCTGTAAAACAATTCCTGCTCCCCTTCTTCAGAGCAGGTTCCCAAAGAGCTTGCAATGTCATCTTCCAGAGGCCCATGATGTAGCTCCATGTCTCACTGCTATCAGTGGGTCAATTACAGATCACATCCTACTTCCTCAGACATCCTTTTGCCAACATTTCAGTGCTTAACTCTGTCAGTGCCTGAAACCTGTGGGAAGCTGGAACTCTTCAGCTAATTAAAGTAGGTGTCTAAGTCTTTGTTCAGTCTGGTGCATTCAGCCTTCCCTGCAGGAGAGCAGACAGTCACCCATACACAGGAAGAATCAAGAGCTCTCACCTTTGTACTATTTGATCCTTCTTTCTCTCCACCTGATTTCAGTGGGACTTGAAGCAAACAAAGAGGAAAGATGAAGGAAAGTATTGAAGGTGCCTTTGATGCTATCATAAACGTAGTTTACATAGGAAAATAGAGGTCTAAAATATTTTTTAGTCACTCCTTTGGATATCTACACCTCTGAAAGAATGGTGCTGACTTTGAATCAGCCATAATATTTTATAAGCACACATGGCTATTCTAGTCTCTCTTTACTAGCTGCAGTTACTCTTTTTTTCCCGTTAAAATGGTAACATGGCATTATGTATCAGAAAATTCCATTGTTTTCTCATAGAACTCTATTGCCTGTGATGTATTAGCAGCCCTTTTGCACTGGAGAACATTTTGTATAGTATATTTCCCAATTACTTATGAATTTTCTGCTTTTATTGTTCTATGTCACAGCCTTAACATCCCTTTTAATGTACTTTTGTGTGCAAATTAGAATAGCAAGAGTTAAGAAGTAAGACTTTCTGTACATGGTGGCGGATGTTCAGAGCAATTCAGCATGTCAAGCTGGGGTCAAATGGAAAGGGAATGTCATTACTAAATGGTAACATTTTCTGTGGGTTTAGAGAAATTCAAATCCTTTTTTAATCTAAATTTATTTTATCTTTTTTTTCAGGGTTAAGGGTTGGACTTCAAGTTCCTGTCAGACATTTGTATATTAAAATGACTTTACATTTAATTATTTTCTAAACTAACTTTCAAAATAGTTTTTCACAGAAGTGCTATACCAGAATGCAATCTATTTCACGGGACCTTTTATCCTGACTCACATATATTTTGTATGATATACTTTCCTACTTGTAAGGCATGGATTCACATATCCTCTAATTATTTTTTAAAATCTCATGCCCAGGAAGTGTCTACTGTCATTCTAGAAAAATCTGGGACACAATTCTGTATCCAATATGTATATGTGTAAATGGTGCCTAAATGTCTCTGATTTACTTTGAGTAGTTGAGCAAGAAATTTCAGCCATGATCTATTTCAGCAAATTTCAATAACAAAAGTTAAGGGGAAGGGTTTCTATCTGTGACACTTATGACAGTGGTCAGCTGCCTTATTTTTATTTTTCCCCATTCCTGTACTCAGTGTGCAGTTAAAACTCATATTTTCCTTTAATTCTGCAGTGATGTTGGAATGAGTTTGAGATTGGGTAATGTATTCAAAATCATAATGGTTTAGAAAATTACTTTCTATTTTTTAGCTATTACCACTAAGTCTTGTAATACATTATCATGAAAAGAAAGGACTAGGCATGACAGGTGTGCTGTAACTTGGTCATAATTGTACTAATGCGCGTGGGACTGTGTGGCAGTAGATTATCCCATATATCTTTTCCATTATTACCCATTTTAGCTAGTCAAGGGCAACTATCAGCACCGAAACTCCTCCTTCTATGCTATCATTTCCCTGCCTACCCAGTTTTCCTCCGCTTCAGCCACATGCACCTTGCTAACCTGTGACCAGCAAGTAGTGCTGAGGCTTTATGGGACCCACTAAACTGCGTGAGAGAAGGAGGAAAAAAGGGATTGCTTTCTTATAGAACTATGTCTTACATCATTACACACCTTCCAGTTTTGTTCCAACCTTCTCCCCTTCCTGCTTTGAATTCTGATTTCTCAGAAAAACAAGCCCCAGTGGAATGCTTATTGACACCTAAGTCATGAAAAATGTGCTGGCCTGAGAAGCGAGGGGTGGGAGAGAGACCTGAGATGAAAAATTATCTTATCTATGGCTCTCTGTAAGTAAGATCCTTCCCCAGCTCAATATAATGCCTGGAACAAAATTCTGAGTACAAGATCCAACAGAAAACCTAAAGAGATTGAAAACCCAGCAGCATATGTGCATGTATTCCCATGTACACACAGATATTTATGAAGCTATGTGAGGGTGCATTGCTGATGTAAGCTACTCTGAAATGTGTTTCAAGCTTTTTAGAACATTTCTGTATGGAGAACTCTCCATCACTCTTTAAAATGACTGTTTTCTTTTACAAGGCTTGCAATATTCAAGGTATATAGCAACTTAGCTTTGTAAGAATAAATATATTCATCTGGTCATGTCCCTGTGAGTCCTATATTTTATTGATAGTTAGGATTTACTTTATCCATATTGTAGAAATTCCTTGTTTTGTAACCAGTAGGAAAAAAAAACTAGTTCATGTTGCTGGCATATTCAAAAACATATTAAAAAAAATTATTTTTGTGGCTTTTTTTCCCCCACATGAAAAATAGCATTGGAGTTGAAAAAATGAACCTTTTCTGCATTCTGAAACAGTGACCAAATACAATTAATTGCTTTCAAAGTAATTGTTCCACCACAGAAAGGATTTACCAAGTATCAAGAGTGTTTTTAAAATACTATGAAGGAACAAAAGGTCTTTTATTTCTCTCATTTTAATAACTGGCATTTAAAGAGTGCATATTAGAAAGATAAATCCCCTGATGGGGGTCTGTTTGAAGCCCAGGTGTTTCTTATTGTATGCAGCCTCTATTTCTGCACTTCACATGAGTAGCCCATATCTATAGTCCAAAGTACTACTTTGATTTCTTGCAAGAACCCACCTGATACTCAAGATTCCAATACTGTGTACAGAGGTGAGATACAGGCAAGAAAAGAACTTCAGTTTAATGTAATGAAGATGGCCATGCTGTCATTCTTTCGCTGAAAACTGTGGAAAAGAGAATATGGGCCAGGTTTCGAACAAATCTTCACAGCTGTAAACTCTGACTGACTCCACTTGAGTGAATTCAGATGTGCATTGCACTAATTCTCCAGTTCCCATTAATTGACACACTCTTCCTGTTGATTGATTTCTGGAGTGTAAATATCAAAGACAAATTTGAAAATTACGTGTTCACAAAGAAAATGAAAATTTAATTTTTCTACATTTATACAGAATTTAAAATTCTTCATACATTCAAACTCAGGACTGATTTCTCTCCCTTGCTGGCAACTCTAAGCACATTGAATATATCAGGTTGACTCACAAAACTAACAGGAGTCTTTGAACCTAATTCAGTAGCTCTTGTTGGTGATGGAAAAGTGTTTTCTCTTACTAGGAAAACGAGACACATTATGTAGGACCTTCCAAGCTCTTCAAATCCCACTGCTACACTGAAGTAGTGAGGCATCTCCCAAGGATCTGCGTGCTGTGCATTAATACTGCTGGTTAAAGAAAAGGAAGTATCATAGCAAAATTCAAGTGCAACTAACTCAGAATCCTCCTTTTCTAGGATGACTAAATTTGATACAGAAGAAGGAATATGAGAGAGACTAAGGAGGATCAGTCTTCATGATTAAGTCAGTCTTCCTGTTATATTGTCTTCTGTCTAGTCACAGAGAGAAACAAGGGGTCAAGTCAGACAGTTGCACTGCGTCATTCTCTAACATAGCCTGTAACTCTCTATTGATTGTGAATGAAGTGGGGACAAACTTTTTAGCATTTCCTTAGGCTTGCACTGACTTAAGATTCCCATTGATTCAGCCAAGAAAACATGATCATCCCTATAAACAATGATAGTTGGGGTACACAACTATAGTATTGTCTCTATTATGTTGTTAGGGGATAGGGCTTTATCTGCATTGCTCTTGAAAAACAAAAAATATGGAAACTGCCTAGCCTCCCAGCAGGTACTGGCAGGATGCTGTTAGATGCCTGGAATTGCCCCTTCAGGTTGGAGCAGCCCAGCTCCACCAATCTCTCCTTACAGGACAAGTGCTCCAGCCTGTCCATCTGGAGGTCCTAAGCTGAAGTGGCCCAAGTTTATCAGTGCCTTCACACTGGGTTATCAGAAGTGGATGCAGTGTTTCAGATGTCTCACTAAACTTTAGCTCTGTCTATGTGTTTTGAATAATGTCCTTACTGAATATGTAGCTGCTTCTCAGTGTATCACCTTCCACAAATGTCTGTCTAATCCACAGTCTCTTTAGAGGAAGAAAAATGAATCATCTGGTATTATGGACAAGTGGAAAGTGTCTTGCCTGATTTTAAGTCTAGGAAGCATGGTTCAAAATGAATTTCTAATTAAAAAAGGCTGAGCAAACACTCCAGTTGTTACATCCTTTCCAGTTTATTTGTGAGTTCACCAAACTGAACAGAATTGCTAGGAAACTGTAGGAGTAAGGAACTGGAAAATCTGCTCCACATGGGTACGTGAGAGGAATTACCTGTTCCTGTCTACAGGAAAGAATCTGTTTTGTTTGAAGGTTCCATCCTCTGGTTTAATACTCCTTCCTGTTTTATATAGGCAGTTCTTTGTGCAGGGCAGCCTGTGACACCTCTGAAATTCTGTTAGTGTTATTGTGATATTTTTTACTATTTCTATTATATATTGCATTATTTTTGTAGAGAAAAAAAATAGCAGGAGTGATGGAAGAAAAAGTTCCGTCTTCAAGAAGAATGCCTAACTGAAACAATTTCGACCTGGTAGAATAGTTTTGAGCTGTTCTATTAATTTCTTTTTCTTTTTTTCCTTTTTTTTTTTTGCATTTTAGAAGTGTTTGCCATGTTTTCAATAATTTGGTTCTGTAACTCTATTGTCTTAACTTTCTCTCTAAAGTAAAGAAGTAATCCCACATATACTGTGAGTAAATATATATATTTCATTTTCCAGTAAAGAGCATTAATTAAAAAAGATATATTGAGGCTCGGCATTAATTGTTATATTTTATGCAAGTGTGCATCAATTCTCCCATTTTAGGATGCCATTGAAGTCCCAGCTATATTTTCTACGAAGTTTCTGTTGGTTCTAATGTTTTTATCCTTTATATCAATAATTGCATTATAAGCATGAGTAACAAATTTAGTTATATCAAGTGAATTTAGCATAAAGTATTCTATCCCATTAGTTAAGGGTGGTGTGTTCAGATCTCTATGAATGAAAATGACCCACTGTTGTATTTAATAAAAAATTTTAAAAAACCCCTGTATTAGGAACAGAAAATTGGATCTTGAATTGCTTGAAATCTTGAAAGGATTTACAATAATATGAATCAGAAAGATCACCTATAAAATTAACACCACTTACCTTCCAATACTTGAAATCTGAATTGCCATGGAAGAGTGGTGTAAAAGCATTTTGGATTCAGGATGCAAGGAAGAAATCCAGGATGCAAGCTCTTCTGCTGGAGAAGAAGGATTGCCCTCCTTGGTCTAGGTGTTTTCCTGAGGCTCAGAGATTGACTCAGTTCTGTGGTACTCTATTGGCCCAGATTTCTCTAAGTCATGTATTCCAGTTACTGCAGTACCTATGGCCAAAATAGTCAGCTACACGGGGAAAATTCCCATTGCCCCCCTGCTGGAAGTTTTCAGTGGGAAACACTGGATCCTTAACCACACTGATGTGCTGAGCATGAAAGTTATGAAGCTGGAGAGAAGTGGCAGTGGTAGGCATTGCCTACAGCCCTCACTCGTCTGCACTGTTTGCGGGTGAGCCAGTGGACTGACTGGTTTTCCCCTTACACTGGGGCTCATTTTGCTGTTGAATGACAGGTACAAATACTACCACAGTAATGGGGAAAGCTTAAAGTACTTTCTGAAAAAAAAATCTGCTGTTATTTCATATTCAAAAATGGCATGATTGAATGAATGCTTCATGCTCCACTAGCTTATAACTTTATATGAATGCCCCACTGCATACATCAGGCTGGAGGATGCATTTATGAACTGAAACTTCTGAGGATTCAATTTCTGTTGGAGCATTTTGTCACATATACTTTTATTTTAAACTTGAAATAATGATCTGACAGCTACTTTTTGTGAGCCTCTTTACACGTGGTTAGAGCAATTTGGGCACTCAGGTCCCTTCATTTGGAGTGAAAGTCCACCACCTGCTCGACAATGGGGGACCTTGTCCTATTCATTATTGTGTTAACATAACAGTGTTTCATGAATGGCTAAGCAGCTCTCTTTTCAGCAGCTTTATAGCTGTGGCGGGGTGAGACTTTCCTTAACATCCACCATTAATGAAAAGCTTCGAAGAGAGCTTCTCCCGTGCCCCTGCCGAGGTGTTGCACCACCTCTCCAGCGCTGGCTGTCGTGCTGCGGCAGGGTGAGCCCCCGAGGCAGTAGAAAAGCGACACTATTAGTCAGCTCTGTCTTGCCTGACCTCAGCGACCAAGGCTGGAGTTAAAAGCAGGGTAGTTGTGTACAAAGCGAAGTGTTACAGACATGTTAATAGCTTCCTCTCCCCACCCACTGTATCAGTGGAGATGCCCCGTTCTCTAATGCTGCACTGGTAACCTGCTGGCTTTTGACTTTGCTTTGTATGAGATGAAATCCCAAATTAGAGGTTAGTTTAAAGTTAATTTATTGTCCTCACAGTAAAGGGAAAGTTCAAACAGGTTTCAAGAAAGGCTTCAACTCTGCCGTTGCTGAGAGCTGTCCTGGAGATAAGGAAGGGGCTGTGTAGTGTAAATATATCCCATATTTGTGTTTGCGTGTGTGTGTGTATCTATATCTCTATCTGAATAGATATCTAAATGGGAAACCTATCTAGATCTACATGTGTAAATATTGCTTACTAATATGCCATATATAGTTATATGTTATATAAATATCTTCCTGTATTTATTCACTGCATTTTCTTATTTTCTGTGTGAAGGCTGTGGCATCCAGCTTGCCCTGTCTTGCATCACAGACCATGATGTCGCATAGAAGAAGCCAAAAGTGACTTTTCCCTTCCTTTTTGGACTAACTGCTGTTCTTTCTCTTAGTAGCAGCCCTCCTGTTCAATAAATCTTAGTGTGAAAATCCAGAGGTGAAACACTGCCAGGAGTTTAGTGGCAGCAGGATTTCCTTGTTTATTTACATGCAGTTAAATGAAGCACTGGGCACCTGGATTTTGGAGGGTGCTGGTCACTTGGTGGTGTTTGAAAATGCACACACGTTGCATGCTTTCTTAGGCAACTGGAAGTAAAACTTAGAAAAAATGCACTGTTGGTCATACATAAAAATTCTGGCTTCTGTTTATTCCTGAGGCTGGTCCTTGACTTTTGCTGTAACATAAGTTGTTTCCAGGTGTTGTCACAAAGAAAACTGCACAGCATGAGTGAAAATATTGCGAGGCAGTGCACTAACAATAAAACTATGTAGTTGCCTGTATTCTAGTGCTCAGATCCAGGCTATCACCATGCTGACCAAGGCAAAGCAGTTCACCTACATCTGGAAGAAGAGGAAACCATCACAAGAACTGGTATTGGCTAGACATTTGATTGCAAGTGTATTTTTTTCCTTACTTCTTTTCCTTCTTCCTATAAAAGTTAAAAAGCTAATGACTCTCTAATTATTGTTGAAAAAAGGCTGAAAATGTAATCTGGGTCCACACTGCAGGCTCAAAACCTAGAGGACAAATGAAACAAACCTTTCAAGACACAGTAAAGGCATATTTGAAAGCCAGTTTCATGGTCTGAGGGGCTTGACTTATGAGTGTTTAGTATATGACATCCCTGTGTGCTGATTTACCAAAGTAGGGCTATTCTTCCTCTGAGATCCTCATGGGAGCAGTTCAGCTCTCATTGCCGTCAACAAATTTCATGTGATAATGCAAAATATCCACTTATGCATACTTAGAGCAACGGAGTACTTAGTTCATATTCTGGCTCACATCACCCTGACTTTGTTTATACCTAGATACTCATCTGGACATGGGCAGAACCGTTATGCTAGTCTCCAAGGTTCAGATGCTGTGGCGAATTCCTGCCATTGATGAAACACTGTGATATTGGTCTCAGTTTATGTGGTGTTTGTTATCAGCTACGAAATCACAGAATTTTATGGGTATCTTATTCACTATGATAAGATAGGAGGCTACCAACCCAGTGGGCATTGTCTTTATGTTCATTTTAACCACTTACTGGTTCATGGTTTGACATGTAGTCATTTTTCTTCTAAGAAACAAAATATTTCCATATTTCATATTTCCATGAGAAATGTGTTTATTTCATTTATGTGAAGAGTAAATAGGACATCTTGCTTATTTTATCCATGTGCATAAAACCACATTATTTATTATTTGAAGAACAAGCTTAGTAGAGATCTTTACCGGCGACATTTTAGCACTTTAATTTCTGGAACAGACAGTACGGTCTACTATGCAGTCATACAAATTACTGTTGAGAAGCAGTCTATAGATACATCCCACAGTATCCTTTGTGTGTCTGTGGAATCAATGCTTCATTGTCATGGGAATCACAGATATATAGGGCTGGAAGGTATCTACAGACATAGGATAATTCATTCCCTATCCTCACTGTACATAAAACAAACATGACATATCTCACTTGTTCTTAAAAACCTTCAGTGAAAGAGAATCTGCAACCTGCCTCAGTGAACTGTTTCAACCCTTCACTGTCCTTCCAATTGGAAACCTTGTAACCTGAATCTCCTTTGCTGCATATTATATGGCTTTCTTCTCCTACAAATCCCACTCAGGCCCTAAGAATAATTGATCGCTGCACTCTTTCTAACAAGCTCTATATATTTGAAGACATTATCATGTCTGCCTTCAGTCTTCCCTTTTCCAGACTAAACAAATCCAACTCTTTCAACCTTTCCTTGTAGGTCACATTTTCCAAAGCTCTTATCATTCCCTTTGCTCTCCTCTGGATTCTCTCTAAATTGTCTGTATCTCTTCTGAAGTGTGGTGACCAAAATGGGAAACATTACTCCAGCTGAGCTCTGAGCAATACCCAGGGAGAGCAGAACATCAAGAACAGCACCTCCAATACCTTATAGACAGCACTTCTGACTCCCCCTTCAGTTACAGACATTTTTGCAATAGCAAGAAACAATTTAGTTTATGGCCTGCTGTGTTTGTTTGCTTTACATTAATCTTGCCTATTTATTGCATTTATTGCTCATATAACTTCTCTATTGACTACATTTCACGTTCACTTGTGAATGCTTTCTCCAGGATTTGAAGAGCGGCTCGTATTCTGACTGAACTGACAAAATGCTTTGCAGTTCTCGTCTTGTTCCACTTACTCTTTGAACAAATGCCAAACAGAAAAAATGTAACTGTGTCATCCATCCCACCACTGAGGTTGTCAGTGGAAATCATACTAGAACAGAGGTACCAGTAGGGATTCCTATAGAATTCTGTTTGAAATACTCTCCAGTTTGACAGGGAATCTGTACTAATCATTGTGGTGGGTGCTGTTTCCAACTACTTCGTCACACTCCTTTCACTAAATCACCCAGACCACATTTCTCTTGCTTATGAGAACAGTATGCAGAGTCGTGTTGAAAGACCCACTGAAGTCAGGATTTATCAAATCTGCCTTCTGCTATGCTGTTATCCAGTCATCCTGTCAAAGAAAGAAATTAGATTCATGTGATCTGTTATTGACAAATCTATGCTGGCTGTTTCTTTTCACCTTGTTATCTTCTTGGTGCTTTCAGCTGGATTGTTTAATGATTTGTTGGTGCGTCTTTCCGGCTGTCTTTAACTAGACTATAATTCGAAGATTCTTCTTCTGCTATTTTTTTTAAAGAAACCAAAAACCATTTACTATATTTGCCATTCTCAGTCCTTTGGAACTTCTCCTGTACTTGACAAAGTTTTGGATGCAATCACTGATAGTCCAGAAATTACTTCATATAGATCATTACAGCCTGGTGGCTGAATACCATTTGGCACTATAAACTTGAATACATGTAAATTATGTGCATACTGGGTCTTTAACATGATTTAATTAAGGCTTTGTTGGATCTATTCTCAATATATTGCTCAAACTATCATATGAATATGGCATTTTCATGAAAGAAACATTGTTTTTATGGGGTTTATTTTCTGCCATATTGAAGTATATGTTTGAAAGAATATCTAAAATCTGTTTACATTTTTTAAAGGCCATATGTTACAAGAACTAGTTTAAAAAAAGATTTGGCTCCCAAGAGTATCTCTATATTCAAGTGACGATAGCACACTGAAACTGGTCAAATGAAACAGGATGGTGAAACTGAAAAGAGTAATGGAATTACTGAACTGCAAGGTTGAAAGACACCTCAAGAGACTGTGCAGTATAACAACTTTCACAGAAGAAAGGTCACAGGGGAATAGACAAGCTCCATCTGATATTTTATACCCAGCTTTTAATATCTCCAATTGTGTGGTTTCAATCAAAACATAATATTCTAGAATTCTGATTATTGAATAGTTTTGCCAACAACACTCTATTTTCCCGCACACAAATTAAGGCAATTTCATCCTGTATATAAATACCTGAAAGGAGGTTGCAAAGAGGGAACCAGGCTCTTTTCTGGAATGCCCAGTGACAGGACAAGAGGCAGTGGACACAAATTGAAACACAGCAAGCTTCATCTGAACATGAGAAAACACTTGTTTTCTGTGAGGATATCTGAGCACTGTTACAGGTTGTGCAGGGAGATCGTGGAGTCTCCCTTCTTAGAGATATTAAAAAAACACCTAGATGTGGTCCTGTACAACTGGGTCTAGGTGTCCCTGCTTGGTAAGGTGGGTTGAACCAGATGACCTCTAGACTTCCCTTCCTACCTGAACTATTCTATAATTCTGCAATGCCATCCTTCTTCCAGAAGTCAAGGAGAACTTGAAGTCAAGAAAATGTGAATATTTTCACATGTATCTGCAGTTTAGGCTCCTGCAATTGAGTTTTTTCTAATCTAAAAAAACCCATTTTCTTTGCTTTTTTTCTTGTATCTGCTGTTCATTTCTAATCAGATGTAGATTTGGGCTACTTAAGAGAGTTTTGTATCAGTATTTCTCTTTTTCAGGAGTGCTTTAAACTCCATCATGTCTATATACAATGAAAACATACTTGCCACTCACTGCTGACTGAAAAGTCTCATCAGAATTGATCAATTATACACTGGCAAATTGGGAGGTATTTCAAATGAAACACAGTAGGAGCCTTTGACAGGTCTAGGTTTATTCAGAAGTTCCATTCAGAAGCTTCTCTAGCTCTACCTATCTGCACATCATTTGAGCAAATAGGGGTATCACATATGCTTGGATTTACCTTCAAACAAGGTCAGGAGCAGAGAAGATGAACTCTTTGATAGGCAATTTACAAAAGAGTTAAAAAGTGAAAGGGTTTTTAAAAGCAGATGTGAGTGAAAAAAAAAAGCATTTTTTACAGTAAATCTGATGATATGCCTATAATTAAGTCACATAGGTTAAAGGCTTGTTATACTAGGATTAACATATGGTAAATACATCCATTGAATTATACTGAGATTCATATGATGATTACATATAAAATTCCATGTAATGAGATATATTTATCATCAAAAGGTCTTTGGCCTTTAAGAAAATGTTACAACAATTATCCTGTGAACGTGAAAAGTCAATAGAGGTATAAATGCATGTCTTTATGCCATTATTGTGACTGGATTAATTTCAACAAGACCAACCCTGCTGACATTAAGCCATCAAGGGGGAAGCCTAGTGTTACTTATACAGCCTCTCAGCATGCCCTCTCGTCTCTCCTTGTCAGCTTGGACAGACAGAAAGAATTCTTTCCTCCACTCCATCCTTTCATAATCACAGCCATGGAGCTTCATAATAAGTGTTGCAAGATACACAGTCCTACAGCTCTTACAAAGTTTTTTCCTCTTGGATTTCCCAAATCTCAATTACAAAAGCTGTGTTAGACAGCAAACAATAAATTTCAGCAGTCACAAATATGATTTGGAGTAACACATTACTATCAAGCAGGAAGTTTGGGCTCATAACCGCAAGGGCAAATAAACTGGGGAGTAATAGCAAAATAATAATTTTCTGCCATCTCTGTGAAAGTGAGATGCAAAAATGAAGATGGGGTAGGATCCCTAGGTATGCATGAGCAAGCACTAAAGGGACATCAGATAGATACACACACAGGTGGCACATCAACCTGCCCCTCCTTTCTCCAAGAGAGCAAAAACACCCATAAAAAAATGTTTTCCCTTCTGTTTTTCTGACCTTAAGTGTCTTGTACCAGTTAGTTATTTTCTTCTTGTCGTATAACATTCTCTGTTGCTTAGTATCGAATGTCCAGTCTCAGTCAGTCTTTCAGTCACTGGTACTTAGTAACATGTACATTTGGATGTTCTGGGGATTTAAGCACAAACACTGTGTTTAAGGAGACTGAAAGCAGATGTGGAATAGATTGTCTGCCTTGGGCCCTGAGAGGACTTGCACCTTGGTTTCAAGTACAGGAGCAGCCTGGTGTAATTCTTATTTATTAAGAGATTTTTGTTTTAACATTTGCAACAGCAGTGTTATACCACTTGATCATTTTATGTCAACAACAATATTAACCCACAAGGGGATATAATTATAAAAATCAATAATACTCTTCTTCAGATTTACAAAGACATTAAACAAAGAAATTTTTTACTTCTATTTCAGTTTGCAAAATATTGGGAATTTAACAGAGATCTAGATGACTATTAACACATTATTTATTTATTTCTCTTTCTTTAGTAACATTCTACATTGCAGATTCTTGCTTTCCACTGTTGTTTTGCAAAAGCCAGTGAAAGACAAGAAGAAAATATGTGTATTTCTTACCACTACTTATCATTTCACATTCTTAATTTTTCTCCCCAAACTGATCCTTACATTTAATAGGATACCAAACAACTAAGAGTACTGTCATGTCTATAAATTGCAAATTAAGTTTAGCTATGAGCTCTTGTTTGGAAGTATAAAAGTTTACATTGTATTATATTTGAAGGCAGTTGTCTTTTGTGGAATTTTAAAATAGGCTATTTTTTATCAAAGGTTTTTCTTTCATGTCCTTTGATTACTAAGCTATATAAGTTAACCAAAGATAACTAAGCATTAACCCATGTTGCAGTTTTTATCTCCTTTGGCAATCCCGTGAGACTTCAGCTAAGTACATTAAATGGAGCATAAATCTTTTAGTTGTTTTCATTAAGTCACATATTTAGAATACATATCCCAGTTTATTTGATCAATTGTAAAATATTAGCTGTTGCAGTGAAGATTTGTGACATGGTTTGCAGCAAGTGAACAAACATTTCTGCAGAGCACTGAAAATTTTTGCTGGAATGCATGGATAAGTTACAACAATTAGGGTTTGGAACAGCCATTTGAGAGGTTTTTTTCTTTATGTAACTTGCAAATGTATGCTTAAAGGCCAGTAATACCAACAGGCAAGCTTTGAAGATAATTCTAATATCGGCTTAATATTCCTGGTTTGCATTTCTGTTAATTTTTGCAGTTTTCCTATCTTTTGTTCTTTTCCTGTTTATTTATTTATTGGCCAGCCACAACCCGCAAGAAGAGCACTAGCTGCAAAAGGGCAGGTGTTGGGAGTAGAATTTTTACTGCATGGTGTGGCTTACCATAGCTTCCTAAAAAACTCCACTTTCAACTCAGTTTTGATATGAAATTTTGATAAAGGAGTAGTTATTATAAGTATTAATACATTAACTATTTTTGTTGGTGGGTGGTCTGAATATAAGATTTGTATTGAATAATTTATTGAATGTTTTTGTCCTTGAAATAATATTTTGCACTTTCAAATTTGTTTCTGTCGAAGACTTTGACGTTGTTCTACAAGCATTTGTGTTGTGCATCTCAGTACACAGCAGAAAAAGAGTTATTTTTGCATTTACAGAAACTGAAGCTCGGGTGCTTAGGCACTACACAATTTTTCCAAGTCACAGCCAATAGAAAAACTAATTTTAATGCCAAAATATATGGATTTCAGATAGAGCCATGCACTGACATGATCCTTCATATCCTTGTGTCTTTTGTGGCTCTTGTGTTTTGAAAGAGGACAGTTTAGCTCCTTAGCTAAATTGCTTAGAGTAGAGAGTTTGGTTAAGCACTTTGCTTATCCACAATGATCAGTGATCCTGAATGGTCTTTAATCAGACCTGTATCCTACTATTTTAATCACTTTTCTTAGGGGAGCATCCCTCTCTGAAATCAGTAAGGCAGTTCATGTAACAGAAAATTTCCTAAATGAACAAAGGATTTTGCAATAGTTTGTTAAATAAGTTTGAAACCATACTTTTAAGCTTGTGTCTAAACCATTTGAATTTCAAATCCTCACTGACAAGGGAAGAATTATAACAATATTTACCCAAAAAGTGTTCTTAAACTATAATGTATATTACCATTTCAATATTTCTGACCAGATAGATAGGATGTGTGGATTTGTCAATACACCATGGTATTGCAGAAATTCAGACTAACTGCAGATCTACATAACAATTTGACAAGAACAGCATATGTACAAAACAGTGTTCACATTTAACACATGCAGAAAATGCCATATGGAAATATTTTGTACTTCCTTTATCAATATAATCCTGCAGTATTGCTGTTTAGTTTCACAAGTGTTCAAAGAGATTACATGAATGCCCAGTTTTTGTTTTAAAATTTTGACTCAGTATTTGACACAGCTGTTCAGTCAGCAGCTGAAATAGACGCATTTTGAATTTTAAAAGCATACAATAAACTTGGTAACAGCCCTTTAAATTCTTTATAAACATTGCTAAAACTTGATTCATAGCAACAGTTGATCTGGTAGTTCTGAAGCAAAAGCAGGACATTTGCATGTGCCCCAAATCCTTTTGATATGGAAGGCATAACTTCAACTTCATTTATGATAACTGCAGGGTCTTTACAGCACTGGGAGTTCTGCAATTCCTTCTTTAGTTGAGCATCCTTTGGTAAATGATTTAGCTACCACTAACTCAGCAACAAAAGGCTTTAACTACCAAATATTTTGAATCCTAGTCTGGAATTCTTTGTTTTCTCTAAGACAAACAGTTAAGTAATGCTCCACAAATGCAAGAGCGCTTTGCACATTCTAGGACCATTATACAGGCCAGTTTTACTATCAGTAACACACCATTTGGGAATCAGTAACACGTTGTTAAAAACTTGTGTACAACAGTCTTTTGTTGGCAGTGAAATACCCCCTTTCTGTTAATATACACTGCAGTTCTGCTTATTTTAAGCATGCTATACATTAAGTAGATATGATAGGTTGGCATTCATTGACAAATTAAGTGAGTTGATTAGAAATCTGAAATCTGCATGGACCTTCATTATGTTTGTCATGAATTGTAGGCCTAAAAAGCACTTTTCAGATAAAAGACACAAAACATGAAAGTGAAGCAGAGGCTGATAACCCTTTCTGAAGGAAGAGCTATTAGTAAGTCTCATTGCTTAGCCATCTAGTAAACACTTCAATGACTTCTGATTACTATTAACCAACAGAATGATATTTTTCTAAGCAAAAAATAGAATTACGTGTGTTTTCCAATCTGTGCATTTCACTTCAATTGAAAGACAGTAGCTTGGTAAGCCAACTGTGCAAATGTTGGAAAAGTTTAAGAAAGGAAGAAGTATAGGCAGATTTCCCTCTGTTGAACTACCTGATTTTTCCAAGGAAATTAAAGAGTTCTGAATAGAAACCACAGCCTTTTAAATATATATTTGATCAGATCCAAAGTGTTCATTACAATTTTAGAATCGCTTGTTCATTGAGCCTTCTTAAATTAGTCATTATGTGAAAAACACATCTCTCACTTATATGCACTTGGTTTAGTATTTTCTGAGATAAAGATGTGGGGTTTTTCATTGTTTAAAATGTGTCTAAATATATTACTAGGTGATGAAGTGAGGTTTCATACAGCCTAGGAGCAGAGGGAAAATTCTTTGCCAACACTTATGCTTTGGTCCTATGGAAGCCCTGACAGTATAATTTAGGATTGCCTTAAACTGGCTCTAAATTTAATCCAATTAACTGGAGTTCCAAGATGCTTCCATATATGCAAAGCACTGCCAAACAGAGAAATAATCTACCTTTTCCTCATCCATGCTCCTATGGGAAAAGCTGTGAAAGAGACAATTAGGATGAAGACCTTATATTGGTATGAAACTTGATGGGAAAATACAGTCAGAACTCCTGAGAGAATGATGACAGAAAGCAGAATCAATGTCCATGTGCATATATAAATGCACTCTTTGAGAGACAAAACTTTTAAGAAGAGGTAATATGTAGCTGAAAAAACAGGCATACTTCCAGTTGCACAGCCTTTCTTTGATTAATTCACAAATTTTGTTTCAGTTACACTTTTAGACCATCGTGGCTGTAACAGCAATTGAAACACGCAAGTACCAAGGCAGTTTTGAACATTGATTTTCAAAGGAGGCAGTTTCATCAGTGTTGTAAAAGGCAATGGCTAAAAGAAATGAAATATCACCAGATAGGTACAGCTTGATTCATTTTATGAGGAGGCAGGACATGAACAACAGAAATTGTCTTCTAGGCCATGTAGAGCACAATCCACATGAGGTCTAGGTGTGCTATTACTCTTCTGTTTGAGTCTGCACCCATCAAAATGATGTTGTTACTGATTTAACTTTGATCAATTTGACAGGGAAAATAATTCACATCATATTATGCAGATGAAGCTTATCTTTGTTGTGTTAGAGTATGTCTAATACTCTAGCATCTAGGTACTAGGAATTTATTTATATCTATAAAAAACCCTCTTTGTGCTTCATTACTCCAGCCATACTGCAGTAAAACACATTAATATAACAAAATACTTGGTATGCAGCAAAATTTCCGCTGCAATTTTTAAAGGAAACTCAAGTAAAGTCTTGCAACATCTATTGAATTGTAGAAACATTTCATAAAAGTGGAATACACAGTCACTCCATAAGTATATTAAACCATGAACATAGTTCTGCACTGTTTCCAGGTAGATTTGAACAGTTCCTCAGAAGGACCAATAAATTTATTTATTTACTAGGTAATCAAAAGCAGAGTTAACCCTTTAAATACTTCCCTGTGTAAAAAAGGAGGTTTTTAATGAACAGATCAATTTTGTCTTTTTTAAAACTTGCTCATATTAAGAAGAAAGTTTGTTTAAGATGTAAATTATTATTGGGTGGTCTACGAGGCAGCTTATAGGTCCAAGGTCCTGGGTAGAACCAGTCTGGTCTTCATTGTCATAATGAAGGCATAAACTCAAAGGAATCTACAAATAAAACCTTCAATGACTTTACTGCATGCTGAAGTGTTTTGCCTAAGTGTGAAAATGCATTATCTGTTAGTTTTAGATTCATTGCTTCCTTAGTCAGCATAGCTCTTGAAGAAAAGCCAAATAAATACTGCATAAAAGCACTGAAGCTCTCAAATGCTTCAAGGAGCATTTGAAACATCAATGGAAATATCATCAGGTGTGCTAAAATGTAGCTGTCAGGTGAGCTGGATGGCCTGTTATTACCACTGTCATGAGTATTATTGTTATTTTGATTATTTGATCTAATTTTAGGATAAGCCAGAACCTCAATTCTGTAAGTGGTATCTAAACACAGAAGGGCCATGCTGAAAAGGCTGATGAAGCACAAACTTAGTAGAACCTTCCCTAGCTCTGCCTCAGTCAACATAGGATCGTAGCAACAGTCAGGTGTGCAGAAAAGGAAGAAAGGAGATGGTGAGTTTCTGCATTAATCAGTAATGTTGAGTATATATATATTTACTGTATTTAGGGTAAATTATGTCTGGTGCATTGCTTGTGACTAGACAGGACAAATATAAGCAAGTTCTAACCATACAAAACATCTTTCTCTGGCTAGTTCTGACCATTACAGAGAAACATCATGTTATTTTCAGCCTTTGGTATCCAACAAGGGGCCAAGCATTGGCCTTGAGCAATTTTGATTCCCTTTACATGCTCAATGTTCTTCAAGTTCTGAGGCCTGTGGCCACAAGCTTAATGAAATTCAGCGACTGGATCCTAATGCTGATAGTTCTGAACAATAAATTGGAGTCATTCAGCTCTTCAGGAGGGAGTAAACTTCTGTCCAAAGGGAGAAATTATTGAAAAAAGTGGATTACTGACAAAAGATTATTGAAGTTTGTGAGAAGAGCTGGAAACAATTCATGTTCTGTTTTTAACTATGTATTGAGCTTTGTGGGAAAGGGATTGTTTAACTGTGCTAAATAATTGTCAGATTACAAAACCATCCATTTGATTTTTTTTTTCTTCCAGTATAAAAGCTCAAAAATCCCAACAGTTTCATATGGAAAAATATAGAATGCTTAAATTTTCATAGTCCATGTATTTTTTTTTTTGTATAAAAATTGAATTGCTTTTATCTACAAGCAGATTTCTTACTTAGCAAAACCTTTAAAATTATTGATAGCTTCTGCTTGGATTTTATATTTTGATAAAAAGATAGTGCTAACGTTAAAACATGCAACAATGCAAAACCAAACTAGGATTACAATCTGTTTTTACAATGTTTTGAGGGGCTTCAGCACAAGGAAACCGAACTGATCTAAAATGATCTGCAGAGCCCTTTTGGAAAATAATAGCTTTTTCTCATTTCTGTAATAATTTTTTTTATAAGATATGGATACTGATTGTGCATGATGATTCATAATCTCTCTTCTGTACCTTAGTTTTCCCTTCATTTTTCTCCTCTTCATATACACTCAGCTCACCTTAACTAGTACCATTTCATGTCTCTCTCCACTTTCTGATATGATGAATGCAGCCATTCTTCTCTCCCCATCATTACAGCTGGTCTTTGATCCAGTACAGCTAATTTATATTTACCATCTATCATCTACCATCAAAACTTTATTGGAAAGGAGGTGCACCTGGGCTGAATGGGTTTCTTTTGATGGAGTCTGAGACTATTTTAGGACTTGTGGTTAGGACATGTTCATCCTCTTAATGGAACACAACAGAGCCATCTTCTAATTTGTGCTAGCAAGCAGTTGATTTGTTTCAACATGTCATACATATTTCAGAGTTCCTCAAATATTGGATTTCGATACACTCATTTGTTAGTGATTTGATCAGAAAAGTTATCTTCCTTCCTAAATTGGGATGTGTTTTATACATATACAAATGGTATTTGTATTTGTAGTGCAATCCTAATCATAAGTCACTGTAAAACTGTAAGGATATAGCTACCCAAAAGGCTGTAGAAATATCTCTCATAATTCTGATGCCTACTCTTCCACAGATGAATTGTTACATGTACCTAAATTTATTTGGTTTATCCTATTAAGGTATGTCTTCATTGCACATTAAGACAATGCAAAATGTGCAGTTAACATTCTTAAAGTTATAGGTGTAACTTATAATAAATGTACTTGCCTTATACCTGTATACAACTATCAAAAAATCTATCACAAGTTTTCTTTAGACAATTCATTTGTAAGTTACTCTATTTTACTTCAGTTTTTTTCCTTATATTAACAGCTGAAAATCTTTCAAATAAGCAAATTGGACATTTTCATTTCTATCAAATTGTTAGATGAAGCTGTGAAATGCAGGTTGCATTGTCAATTCTCCTTCATGCAATTTGAAATAGTGTTGCACTGAGGGACACTGGCGGCAAATATCTACACAGTGCTGATATAACTTATTGTTAGGGGTGCCAGCTATATGTTAAGATATGACACCTAAATTCAAGACTCTACAGGCAGATGTCCACATGGGCCCTACTGTGCCTAAGCTTCTCTCATAGTTAATATGGATCTAATTACCAGAGCCTAAAGATTGAATAGGGTCATCTAAAGATCTACAATGTGTTTAGACAATGGCCACTTTGGTGTTTTATAAGTTGGTATGTTTTGTTATATTTCTCAAGGAAAAAGCTGAGAAGCCAGGTATCCCAGTTCCTGGGAACTCATCACACTGTCACCAGTCAAAGGACACAGAAACTGTCTCTCACTTATGGGACTTAACTGGGGAAACCTGACTTGTCTGAAGGGTCTGTATTATTCTGGAAACGTTACCTAATTTGGGAAAGTCCTCTGTCTTAAGGCTGGAAGCATAGAAGTCTTGAAAGCCACAATTCATACCAAGTACTGCAGAGCTTCTGTTCTCCTGGCTTTGGCTGAGGTCCAAGCTTCATCAGAAGTAAGTGGTGTAGGCAGCTCTAAGTTGTGGTCAGCTGGCAAGGAACCTGAAAGCTCTCCAGTCCTGTGGCCAAGCTAGTCCAAGGCAGTACTGTCCCAGTTAGTGAATCTCACAGACCTGTGTGTCCTAACAGCCTGGTCCATTCTACTGAAATTCTTTTTGTGTTTTGATGAGAACTCATCAAATTCAACATACTCCTTCAAAGCATTTAGCACAAGAAAAAGATACTAAGCATTTCTTAGGTTAGAGGCTGTAGCTGTTCCCTCTTAGCATCTCCCAGTGCAGCATGCTTGTGGCAGTGGCAGTGCAGGCACAACTAAAGCTGACTTTGACCTCCTGATGTATGTGAGGAAAACACCTAAATTGATTACTTGGAAGATTCTCTGATAGGAAAAAAAAAATACTGCAGGTGGAAACCTCCTACCAGGTTACTTATAGTTCAAATTTTGTGCAGAAGGCTGAAATGGACAGCATGCAGCACACAGGATGGATTTTAAGAGCTGAGAACTTACACAATGCCTCAGGCAATAATGTAACAACATTGAATTATAGCAGGGTCAATGGTGGATTTACAGTGGTGGCACAAAAAAGTGCAAAGGGGCCTGTACTCCTTCCTCCCCATTCACATCCCATTAGTGTGACCTGCCCTAGTTGGGGAAATGATCCCCCAGTCTGCTCCTCACCCTGTCCCCATCACAGCTGCATCCAGTCACTGGCTCACCATGGGGCTGACGACAGGTTGTTCCCTGATAATGACCCACACTTCATAACTCTTTTTTTTCAGTCCTCCCTGATGGATCCTCAGTTCCAGCAAACCTGTGCAAGGCAGTGATAGAACTGCAGGAAGAGACTTTATTAGCAAAAGCACAGCCAACTCCAAACACCTAGGCAGAGTCAAGGCATCCGTATTTTCTCGTGTTAGAATATAATAATAACAACACAGAAATTCACACTTGAATGTTGATATAATCTTTTTCTATCTTTGTTTTAGAATAAAATCAACAGTTACAATAATCAGGGTCTATTGGCCTTGGTCAAGTGAGAGAGGTGCATTCATTTATTAACTTCATCTTTTTCATGTATTTCAAGCTAGAAAACAAACACCCATTTCTAGGCATTGTGTCTATCTGTTGAACTTTTATTATAGCCAGAGCATTGGTGTTAATTAAATGCTGTGTGGGATTTTAATCCCTATCATTTGCCAGGATTCACACAGGAAGACCGCACCTTAAACAATGTATCACATCAGAGAAATCTATTTAATCATTTGCTTTATTATTCAGGGAGTGTAAAACTTCTTCACATGGTATTATGATGCTCTGTATTCACAGTCCCTAGGCAGCGCAGAGTAAAAGAGTTAAAGCATTAGCAATCTCAAGTTTGCAAAAAGCCTGAGACTAGTTTAAAAACAACATTTTTAAAAGGATACAGTGTAGGGCTTTTTACCCATATTGTGATTTTTTTTTTTCTGGGTATTTTTGTTTTCATTTGGGCAAATTTCAATATTTCCTTAGCCTTTGCATGGTCTGGGACTCCTTTTTAATGAATATATTTCTGTTATTTCTTGATTCTAAGAGATGAGGGTTTTTGGGCACCCCAAGGCAAACCCCAAAACAAAAATCCAAACCAAACCCAAAACACACCAAAAGAAACAAAACTAAAATCCAAAAAAGGAGCATAACGGAATCCTGATGCAGTCAGGCATTCTGCCTACATTTTATTCACAGCTAGTGACAAAGCCCTCTCAGAATAAGAGCTTTTAATTCAAAATGCCAGTTTTTATTGTAATCCAAACTAGGGTAATTAATAAATTCTTATAGAGAGATCAAACAAAATTAATTGGGTCAAAGCGCACAGAAGTCACAAGCAGGGGAGAGAACCCTTTGCTACAACCATGAATCCTCCCAGGTGTGTCTCTGCTTCCCTGCTTCAAACCACTCAGAAACTGTTAGCTGGATTGCACCCATTCTGCACCCTCCTCTTTTGTCCTTGAGCTTTAGCTTTGTCCATCTTCTCAAAACGTTAGCTGTGCATTTCTCCCCTTCTCTTCCTAATATTGTATCCTGAGTCTCCCAAATCATCTCTGTGAGTCCCTGTGTTTTTCATTCCCACTCAGGTTGGATTTCAGAAGCAGTTCTCCCAAGAGCCCTTCAGCTGCTGAGACTGAAAATTCCCCTTCCTCCAGGACTCTCCCCTCCTGACCCATCACTCTCCTGTAACCCAGGAAAAAGCAAAGCAGACGCCAATCTGTTACCCGAGTGTTTTGCAAGACTGTTTTTACTCTAAAATCAAGCTGGCAATATATACTCTACATATGTCCTTTATAACCTGCTGTGCTAACCTCTGAGTTGGACCAATGCCTGTTTCCACAGCCTTGGTCCTGATTTCAAGAAGTAGATTGTTATGTTTTATGTGTTTATGCAAATATGTATATCACTGTTCTGTGCTTTGCATTGCATATTTTCACATGCATCTCACTCTGCATCTAGCTGTATGATATCTACTGAACTCACAAGTAGTAGCGTTTAAGGCTCTGCATGAATAATGCAAATAATAGCATTGTATATATACATGTATATATATACACGAAACAAAAGGAAGTCATTGTAGAGGTAGCACGTGATTTTACAGTCAAGCTTACTCTTGCAGTAATCAAACATATTTGCTAGTTTATTATATAAGTTAAATATAAATATATTCTGCTATTGTGTTGCTCTCAGAACCCCAAAGTAGGCAGTGTCTCACTTTCCATAAGAAACACAATAGATAAACATTACTCATTTGCTTGATTAGGTCTTATATAATGATTTTTAAAAGGTCAATAGATGGTACTAAATTTTTACCGGATATGTTAACCAATGAATTATCAGCGCTTATGAGTTGTTGCAAAGCCTAATGATAATCAGGATTTTTTTATTCATCTCTCTAACTCCTTTTATAAGGATTCTGCAGATAGTCTATGATATACCATACATGATCACACTATCAATTTGTTTTCCATTTTAAGATGGAAATGACACATCAAGTTTGATCCAAATTAATGCTTAAAGATATCTCTCATTCGTCTCTAAAACACTATCATCCAAATACAAGTATAAATTAGATACAAATCTGCTTAGCGGCAGATGGGGCTGTTATATCCTGATATATTGTCTATGTAGCTAGTGTAGGGCCTTGGAAGTAAATCCTTTGTAGGAGTTTCAAAGTGAAACGTATAATCCAAAAATAAGCTAATAAACTTTGTAAGGAATAAGCCTTTGAAACTCAGGACAAGAAAACTCTCTCACTTCGGGAGAGATGTTTTTCTTTCTGTAGCTAAGCAATCACTTAGCTGATATTTGAATCTTAACTTATGTTTCCTGAAGTTGTTCTTTGATCCAATACTGCTCAGTCAAAATCCACTTTTGTAAGTTTATATATGGGATAGAAAAGTGACCTCAGAATGTCACACCATGTGTTTCTCATGAGCTGTTAGCATGCTATTCCCTCATGATTAGAAACGGCAAGATTCCCCTGTGTTGAATGATCTGGTGATATCATAAGACTTGCATTTCTCTGGATATTCAGCTACTTCATAAAGACAATACTGAACAGATTTTTTTCCCCAAATAAATGCAAAACGTCTATATCATCAGAATAAAGGAATTTTGTGTAAGCAAGAGGACAGCAGCTGATTCAAGCTGGTGTTCTGGGGCAAGAACTGGATATTCAGTTAATTTTCTGCAAATGAGTATTAAATGGTAACTAGATAAATGATACTGCAAAGCACAATGCACCTTTGAAAGACTGACTCTATTTCAAAATGAAAACAGAGGCCTGCAAACCATGAAGCAAACACTGCTTTCATTCTGTCCTGTGTGCTCAGACCGATGTCAGCAGGAATGCACACTCAGCACAGGCAGGTGCAGGGGGTGTGCTGCTTGTGGGCACTGCACCCTGCCCTCTGCAACACATGGCCAGAAAAACGGGACTGGGCAGAAAAGAAACCAAGATACGGTGAGAAACAGCTAAGAAAGGCTGGTTTTGAGAGTGGGAGGAGTCCTAAAATAAATCCCAGAACTTCAGGCGTTGGGGCTTTAGGTGAATTGGCATCCAAGAGAGGGATGAAGGTGGTGGAAGGTGGGTTACAGGTGTTCTTCTTCCTAGTTACAGAGCTGAACTGTAGCCTCAAAGGAGGCTGCCTTTTCTCTGGAGGAAGAAAAGTGCAGTGATTATGTCTATTCCTATAAACTGTGGGGAATGAGATTATACGGGGGTGGAGTGGAAGGAGGAACAGAATGAAGAGATGGGTGAAAGCCTTAGGGTTCCCACACACACACACCAGCTAATCTCCCGAGACCACATGTCTTGGAAGAGGAAGAGCTCATGCAATGATGCCTGGGGCTCTTCCACTGCTGAGCTGCACACTCTTCCTGCTGTGACAATAACTCCTTTGGAGGAAATGCTAGAGGGAAGGAGGAAAAGATGCAACTTGGAGCTTTCTGTGATTATCACCAAATATTCACCCCGGACATACTCCAGATGCAAGTGTCCGGTGTTACTCTGTAAAAAAAAATGGAAAAGCAATGACTACAGTGTCAAGACACCACAGAAAAAACCCTTAATTTGACTTTGTGGCTCTGTGAGTTTATTTGCAAGAGGTGTCCATTTCCTTTTTCTGCTCTGTCTGGATGCAGAGCATACTATACAATAAGGACTTGGTGAATATAGTTGTTTCTGAGTTTCTTACTTAGCTCTGAGCACCTCAGAAAAGTTCAGGAATGACTTTCAATCAGGCATTTTTAAATTGTTTCTAATTTATCTAAAAACTAAGCTAAAGAGTTTAATTAACAGGCTCAGAGTAATAGTTATACCATTTTTCCTCTGCTATCAGCTTTCACTTTTATTTACGATGGGAGTCCCCCTTGTATCTCCTTTCCCACAGGGCCCACTATCACTAATATTTCTGTGATCTGTGAATAAACCAAAATTTAAAGTTAGTACTTACAATCAATGCAAATTAATGATTTCTTAAAAAAAATATTTCAATCAGGAAAAGCAGCTTTGTAGTTGAAAATCCCATGCTGGCCTTAGAGTGGGAGTTTTTCCAGCCTCTGCTTAAATCCAAAAAAATACTGCAATCTTCTGGCACAGGCTCACTGTAATGCTTTAAAAACAATTTAGCAACTGTCATTGCTGTAATTACAGTAACTAATTACCATCCTTAGCAAACAAATAGCTTAACATAATACGCAAGCCGAATCAATTTTGAAGAAATGCAAATTCCGAAAGCGAAAAAGGGCATTTTGGCAAACCTGAAAGAGAAGCGGGAAAATAATACACTTTGTTTTATCTGCACATAATTCCCAGGGAATATCATATCATAAATATTTGCATTCAGTTCTTATCAGGACATTTGCATTTGCTTCTTATCAGTCTGCAGGCTGGACTCTGCCAGATAGAAAGTAGAGCTCCACACCATGCACATATTTCTAATGAATCACGTCTCAGGCCGAGAGAATATTTTGGCTGGAACTTTATCACTGAGATGAAGAGGTCATTTACTCTCAGAGTCAGTTCATCTTGGAATTGTCTTGAGATTTTGATGTGATTCAACCAACATTTTTTAAAGCGAAAAACAAACCAACTTTGCATTCCGTTTCTGTAGCAGTTATTAAGTCTGATTGTTTGAGAAGTAATTTCTCCCCCCAAAATCAGAATCATATGTAAACAGGTTTGATTCATATTTGTGTCCCACACTCTATAACAAACAATGCTGCACATTTTCCAGTGTATGGAAAAAGAATAAAGAAGTAACAGACTAAAATGAAGCCTAAGAAGAAAACAAGCCACACTTAACAACCATTATCTTGAAATTTAATGCCAAATCCTTTTGTAGTGCTTCAGAAATGCATTTGATTAGTGGCAGTTTTCTCAGTAATGAGAGGAAATGTTTATGATGGGAAAACGGTGTCTCTAATGAGCCATCAGATTTCTTTAGCAGTTACCATAGAAAAAGAATCACCTTTTTATTATAAAAAATACATTTCACCTGTAAGAAAAACAAGTAGAAAATGTCATAAACATTTTCCTGTTTCTAACTCAGATACACAAAGGGAATATACACCAAAAGCACTGAATCAACACGATTCTGCTTTCAGCATTCTGTGTGTATGCAATTATTTGTTTATTTTTATGTAGAATACAAGTGTGTGCCCATAAACACATTCTGTGATGGCAAAAAAATAAAGAGCTTCTATACCTAAATATACAACTGTCAACTATAACATGCCATCTGGAAAAATGTAGATTTTACACATTAATTAAATGTTATAATATTTTCCAATAATTTAATGGAACTGAGCAATTATTTTAGTGATTTTCAGTGCCAGAATACCCCTTATTTTTTTGTTTGTTTATACATTGATATTTATTTTATATTCCTGTAGTCTAATTCAGAATTTAAAACAACTTTTCTCCAAAAGTGTTTACTTTAAAGCCATGCAAATGACCACTTTCAAGTTCCTGATCTAGTGCAACAGCCAGATCCTTACCAGACCCAAGTTGGTATTGTTCAGTGCAGAGTTGCTGCTTACACCAGCTGACTATTTGGCACTATTTGTTTTCACATAACTTCTGGGAAGTTGAATCTTGACTAGTGATCAATCTACTATATGGTGTGTTTTTCCTGTTCTGTGTTGTAACATAGCAAACAAATTTGTCTCCTGGTCATTTGAAGCATTACAAAACCATTTTAAAATGCATCTATTTTTTTTTCCATGTAATGATTACTTAAAGTTAGTTTCACCTGACGCCCAAGTATTCCACTTTGATTTATTTGTTGAAACACATTGTGCAGTTTCTAGTTCATTATAATTCAAATGACTGATACAGCTCATTTGGACCAAGGAAAACATTGCATCAGCAGTGTCAGAATTATCTGAAAACAGCCCCTGAAGCCATGCTGCTGTTGCCAAAGTTAGGATGCTTTTGATAATATACCTTGATTGGTTTAGAGTGAATACTGTTTTGCCCTTTCCTGGTGCAATATTTGGATTTGCAGTGCTGTAAGGACTTGACTGCCATTCAGCTGTAAGGAAGAAAAGTGAATATGTGAATGAAGATTTGATGGAGTTGTACAGCTATAGAAATCATCCAGTCATTGTTTCTATAGAAGAGTTTGCATCACCTAAATTTGTTCCTTGAATTGTCAGAAACTAGTGGAAAAACCCCCAGCAGCAGAAACAATGACATCCTCAAGACCTCTCCAAGATCTCCTTTAGAATAAGTGCATATCTGAGCTCCTAAACATTTCCCACATGTATAAAATATGTATGAAAATGGAAAAAAAAACCCACAAGATTGTCTTTCTCTAATTTTACTTCTATGAAATTAAATATGATTTCACTGAAAAGTAGAATTTTGGATTTGTTGTAAAAATAGAACAGCTAAGCTTTTGTTTCTGTGTTGCTGAACATATACCACTGCAGTCAGTGATAATTTAGTCATTTTAGCACATTGAGAACAGTTTCATCCTCATCCCTATCCATTATCCTTTTGTCTCATATTAAATTACATTCATATTAAACTAGGACTAACAGTGTAGTTCAAAAGCTGTTTTGAACGTGCAGTTGAATTCTGTAACTCCTCTGGTCTAGAAATCATCTCTATGGTTCATGTTTTATCATTTGTTTTTAGCTCTTTCTTTGAGGTGGGAAGGGCTTATAGTTAAGAGCCCATTATCAGAGTGAAGGATGCAGGAAATCCAAAATATTTATGTTTGTTCATGGCACGCAGACAAGAAACAGTGCTCAGGAAAAGGGTTTTCTGATTAAGTGATTGAAAACACTCTGGTGTATGTTAATGGCTTCTTCTGTCCAACAGATAACATCATCTTTAGCCTTATCGCTGTTCTCAAACTTATTTTAAACATTCTCCTGTGCTCTTCCAATTATATACTGTGCTCTTTTGGCATCCCGTCTCTTCACTGCAAATCATCTCATTTGTTTGCTTTCTAATTTTTTTGCCAGCAGGTTGGGCATAAAAAGAAGCATTTAAAAGATACTTTAAGTGAAAAAATACTTTCCCGAGTAAAATTAATTTACATGGAATTAAACCATGCACTTACAGAAAAAGAAAAATTGGTTTCTAAAAGAATAACACTTGAATTTTAATACCTTGATATCATTCTGGCTGCATGAGCACTCTGAAAAGATAAAGATGAAGGAAGATCTGATCATTATTTAAATGTATGCAGAGGACTCTCAATAAGACAAAATTAGGTAAGATCATGGTAGATCACAATTTTTAAAACACTGAATATATCCTTGTCTGCTGAGCTGTAAGAATCTGTCCAGGATAAGACATTACAAAGCCTTTTTTACCAATCATAGTACCACTAACAGTAACTTATAAGGCTCCTTTAATTGTGTAGGATCCCAAAGAGGTTAGCAAATTATGCCTGCTGCTTCTTCATTAAAGAGGTATGCTTTTCATAAAAGAGCCATGTCTATATCAGAGGTACATTGTTATTTAGATATTCTGCACTGTCTGTATCAGTAAGTAGGGAAGATGACTGATCAAAATATTAGTACATAACTGTACAACTGGGGTTGATCTCCTAGTCTGTGGCTGAGGGTGTAGCAGATGAACAAAGTAAAACATGACTTCTCTGGCAAGAGGGATAGGGAGGGAGAGAGAGAAAGGGAGAAGACAAGAAGGGAGAGAAGCAGGAGGATGGCCTTCCAAGACCTGATTCAAGATTTATTTCTAAGCTTTGCTCACTTTTAAGTACAAAAATTTTTCTTAAGCAGTGTCTAAAAATTCAACCCCACCTTTTCCAAGTCAACCACTCTACTCCCCTGGCCAGTCAGATGGGTGTTTAAATCCTTCAGAGTGACCTGGATGTTAAAAGAAATCTGATAATTTCTTGTTTGAAGGGATGATCACTACGACATTTTACAAAAGGTAGGTTACACCAATGGAGGTTACAGTACTTTAAAAGAAAAGGTGAGATAAGCTATTGGAAAGGAAGAGAGTCAGGCTCTGCACCCCGGGTGGACAAAGATGCACCTGAGAATCTCTGAGTGAGGGGACGATCAGCAAGATATGAAGCACCTACCCTTTGTCAGCACCTCGACATGGCCAGTGAATAGGAAGTAGATGTAGATCCTATTTGCTGTCATTTATTAACTGCAAACAAGCAGAAATTCCTAGAAAGGACTTATTCTCTCTTTGTCTACCTGAAAAAAAAACTGAGTCAAGTCTGAATTTCACATCCTGGATCTCTGGTTTGTAAGATGAGAAGACTTGATTCAGATGTTTATTCCTTTGGAGGGCCAGGGTGGGGAAATGTTGATAAAATATTCAAGGTGGTTAGCATTAGAGATGTATTAATAATTCTTAACATAGAAATTAATTGATATTTTTAAATGAATGAAATAATTGAACATATTTTTGGCAAATACTGCCATTGTTTATTGAATTCTTTATTCCAGCATGTATAGTATTCAACTACGCGGAATTAATCTAACACCTCATAAAATTACTTGTTGAACACATTATTTGATGAAAAATGGTAAAATTTATCAGATAATGTGTTGCTTAAGTACTATTCATTCAGCTATTAACACAGATAAGAGATTTTTACTAAAACACCAAGCACTTTAGGATCCTTTTGAATTGAAGTACCTACATAAATATTAAGTTCTATGGATAGAAGGGTTTACACCAGCCTAGCTCTATTGAAATTTCAGCAGCTATACCCCTTTCTACTGATATAAATCCAACTCAGGTTACAAGTATTGCATAGACATGTTGACTTTACTTTTATACTAATGAACGTATCACATGCTTACCCATTTATCTATCCTTATGTTTCTGTCTAACTTTTTATAGGATGCACATGTGAAATTCTTCCTGCACCACTGAAATACTGGCATCCACTGAGGTGAAAGGCAATTTCAGTTTAACAGGAGACAGAAACACAAAACAAATGCTTAGGACAGGAAGTGAAGGAGAACTAATCCAGCTGAAATTCCTAGGGGTTCCAAGCAGACAGAACTATATTTGCAGATGTGATTAAATTGCTTGCTATGAATGATTTTTTCCCATTTAGTCGTGAATTTAGGACTTCTTTTCTGAATCTTGTTTATCATAAACTGTATCATCCACTGGTGGTAATATTAATGCAGATATATTTTATTCACCAGTGTTTGGTTTTGATTTTCTCAGAAAGAGAAAAAAATCAATATATTTTTTAAGCACTGATAGGGGCTAATCATAATTAACACTTGTTCTCTATTAGGCATAGCTGATGATCTAAACCTAACTCTATTGCTCTGTATTCATGACGGATGGTTACTCTTTAAGTCTCCCTACCTCCTTTATTCAAAAGAATACCAAAGGAGGAAAAGTGAAAGCCAAAACACGGTATTCATATAAATATGCATACTGAAAACACTCAAAGTCTTTGAAATCATGAACATTGTAAGTGAAGTTGAAGTTTTCAGCATGTCTAAAGCAGATACAGTGGCAGAAATAAAGCGTTGAATGGTGTTAATGTCTTTTTTTTTTTAACTAGTCAGTTTGTGCATCCATTCATCCACTGCAATTGTCCAAATTGTCCTGGAGGTCTCTCTTTATTCTCAGCCAGGACTAAGCTGCTTCTAAGATGATGCAGCTGAGCACAGGCACCATAACAGAGAGATGCCTCAGATCCAGTTTACTCCTGGATCTCCTTGCCTGCATGGACATGAGGACACACTGGAAATCATAACTTACTAGCTGTCAGTCCATTTGGACCTTATTCCTGTTGCTCAACAATCAGTCTTGTGACTCACTAAATGATCACCTTAGATTCCCAAGTTCTCTTCCTTTGATTGAAATTGTGTGGTGCTGGGAGAAGCTGACAAGAAGGGAAGAAGGTCCTGGGTCTACAGCACCTTGGTGGGGTGGGGCTGCTCCTCCTGGATGCATGCAAGCTATCCCACTCACCGTCCTGGCAAAAGCCGCTCATTTCCCCGGATGATGGGGTTGAAGGGGCTGGCAGCAGTGCAGTGCTGAGGCACAGGCATGTAGGCTGCCAGGCAGCCCTTTCCCCAGGAACAGGTTATGTGGCTGGGGCTTCTGTCCTCTCCTGGAACACTTCCCACCAGCCCTCCCCACCGTTGCAATCCTGCCACACACTTCATTGTGTACTACCATGGCAAAAAGAGGAAAATAGCTTGCTGGTAGAACAAAATCATTGTGAAGAGTGATGATGATCACTGGAAAAGTTTCTGAACCTGACAGGTTTTCAAACTTATGCTTAAACACCAATTCTATACCCCGATTCATGTCCTAATCTTCACTATTAATTGTTCTTTTTGATGCAGTATAAAACAAAGAGAGGAAAAATAGCCTCTCTTTGCATCTGGAAAACACACCGATTGAAATATCATCGTGGGCAAGTCCGCTCTGCAGACACTAATTGATATTGTCTGAATAAGTGGAAGTGCCTGTCAGAGAATCCTTTTAAACTGCTGACTTGTTTCCCTATCCAGTATACTTAAAATTGGCAGGATGTTAGCTTCCCTCTTAGAAACCCTCATATTTTGATTTATGAATGTTTTCAAATTTTTAAGATTCTCAAAAACGTTGTTTCACCTGTAAGTAGAGAGATAGCTTGTTTGGCTAACTGCCTTGAATGACTGTGTGCCAGGTAATGAATAATGCCATGTTCAATATTCTAAATTTGTGTTCCAAATTCTGAATTCCGAATGAGCTGCATGGAAGTATACTGATAAGTGGTTGATTTTTACTGCAAGGATTGTCTTATTTTAAACTTTAAATTTAGTTGCCTTACTTTACTCAAAGGATTTTTGAGTGGAAGGGGATTTAAAGTGATAGTCCATAATATTCCTACATCTTTCTAAGTCTTGGAAGATGCCAAACTGTATAAAGGGATAAATCAGTGCAATATATTTCAGCAAAATAAAAGGACAAAACTCATCCCTGGGTGTATCTATCAACAGTTAAGCCAAGAATGAATTTCACCCAGGTATTAAAGTACCGAATATGTTTAGGTACTCTCCTGAGGCCAAGCAACCTCATTAAATAAACACGATATTTTAACTTTGGCACTCCTCTTAATTACATTATATAAAAAATTGGGGAAAAAACTGAAGTGAGGAACTCAGGGAAAACATTTTCCAGTGGTGGGCTCTGAGATACTGTACTGTTTTCCAGTCTGGAATGTAAGGAAGCATTGCGTTTGTTTTTCATTTACATAACCTCATGATAACTGCTGACTATTTAACAAGCATTTTTGAAAATTGAGGTTAATAAAATCAACATTGACAAAGAGACAAAAGAATTAAGTCTTTTATTAGAAATTTAAAATGAATATGAACTAAATTTTATTTGAATATATGACTGAGGTCATCACTACATAAAGAAATGTGAAATGAAGATAGTTCACATACTTTGTTGCTGCTCTTGCTATGGAGATTGTATATTATTCTAAATTCCCTTTAATTAAAACTTCCAGAGCATAACTACTGTCACATATACAGATGTGGAAAACTACTAAAATGGTGCAGCTGATAAGCAAAATAACATCAAAAGTCCATTACAATTATCACAATATATTTTGCTCAGTGTAATAACATGGAACTGATAATCATTATTTAACTGCAACTACGTAGCTACTTTAAGACTAATAAAATGTAAAATAAAACCCAGCTCCAATATCAAGAAAGTCATAGCAGCAGAATTGCTTTTAGTCAGTCAAATATATACAGAGGTGTAGTTATGGAAATGATTGACTACATTAACTACCACTGCATATTGTGATTGCTCTTGATTTCACTTGTACAAATCTTTCATGTTATTCAGGTTTATTAGCAAATTCTGATTTGCTGGCAGATAACTTTGTTCCTCTGGTGTTGTTTTAGTCCATTTTATCAGGATACTCTCCATCACCAGAGTGCTCTCTGGAGAAGTATATTTGCTGATTTTAAATGCAAGAAAAATGCTCATCATCTGGAACAATACATGTTCAATGTATTTTATTGTCTGAACCCCTTGTGAATTCATTTACACCTCCATAGCTTACATGAGGAATGTTTCTACTTCAGTACAATAGCACATGGTTTTTTCAGTCATAAATAGCAACAAAAAGGGCAAGTCAAAAGTGAAAGAACCCAGTCACAGACCAGCCTTAGTCCATCAGAAAAAAAAAAGTAATATTTGTAAATAGCTATTACTGAATATTTTAAAAGTAAATTTGTTGCAGATTTTAGGACTGCAGGCATGGAGCTATTCTCCACAACAATTTCACAGCAAGATGTAGGGAGCAGAAGGGCTCCTAAAAGTCATTTGGTCACCAATCATCCTGACTCAAGACCTAAGTCAGAGACTAATTAGTAAAATTATTGCCAGAATACCACAATCTGCAATAAGAGATGTAAACCATTTTCATAATGCAGAATGAAACTGGATCCCGGGAAGACAAGGAATTTTTTGTCATAAATTAGTACTTGCTGCAAACAAATTAATTGAAATATGGCTTAGTATTGATGTTGTGCTCCAAAAAAGCATGTATCTTGAAAAAAAAAAAGATAGAATTTGGCCATGTAAACTTTTTTTCTCAAAGTTTATTTCAGTTCAGATCTACAAGACAGTATTTATTACATTTTATTTATTCTGTGTTATTTTTTTCCTAAAAAGGGGTTGACTTCCAAGTTTTCTTTTGTAGATGCTGGCCTGTGTAGGTTTAAATTCTTTCATACATGTGAGAAGTTCTTCAGGTGCGTCTATCATGTGAAAAAGAATAAACTCCAAGGTGCTCTTCTTGAAACTTACAATCTTTTCACTTCTCTAGTTGGGATATTGCTTTCTAATGGCACTAAATATTAAAATCTTCAGCATTCTTTTCTTATCTATTTTCTTATCTCTGTTTCCTTATCTGTCTCTCCTTGTTTTTCATTACCCCTATGTTATTCATCAAGATAAAGGGGGGGCCCAGAACTTTCTATTTCCCAAAAGTTTCTTTGTATGCTCCATCTTTGTAGGAAAATTTCCTTTTTTAGTTCTTAACCTCTAAGAGGAGCTGGTGCCAAGATGGGCTCTGTGCATTATCTGAATCCTGCTGAATATGTTTGAAGTTCAGCCCTATGTTAATGTTGTCCACAGGAGTCTTGGCATCATCTTCAAAGATGTGTAGGGCCATATTTTAAAGGTATTTAGGCACCTAAGCATGTTTTTATCTCTAATTTTAGGTGCCTAAACATGAATTTATCTGCTGCATTAGCTGATTAAAAAAATGTGTTTATGTGCAGTTTTAAAAATCTGGCCATAAATTTTCGGGTAACTGAAGAAATATTCAACCAAAACCAGAAAAGGTTCCAGAGGGGAATACATCACTGTATGATTTGGGGAATTTGGTGGCTTCTTCTTCAGTGTGAATTTGGAGCTAACTTGCAAATCCAGCAATAATTCATGTGAACATTAGAATGTTTGTACTGGACATGAAGGAACATCCATCTAGCCTGTTGTCCTGTGTCCAATAGTTGCCAGTAGCAGACTCAAAAACACCCTCAAAGCAAGCAAAGAAACCCCAGGCAAGAAAAGAGCAGTATTTTTCCTGGAATATTGTGTTACTCTCATCATGGATTAGGGATTTCCGGAGACAGAGGCTGCCCATGTAACAGCTCCTTAACATGCTGTCAGCACTTAGTGGTTGCAGTACAGTACTGGCCTGGGGTTTACAAAAAAAAAAAAAAAAGCCAGACCATCTCTAGAATCTCCTTTTGAAGGGTAACAGCTATCTGTTATTCTATTACTGCTATTTCATTTACCTTTAGAGTTATTTTCCCAGTATACCTTTGGATTCATTGAAACTCAATTGCATCAGCACAAAGATGCATGAGTACCTTCTTAAAACCTTTGTCCACTGCCAGTGTAACCCCATTCTTTGTTTCCCCTCCTTTATACTCAGAGATTAACTCATGTCTGTTGGTACCAGCTTTGCTGGTACAGAAATGAGACTTACTGATCCATAGTGTCAGGAGTGTCTCCTGGAGCTCTTTTTAGGAAACTGAAGTCACATTTGCCTGTTCTCGTGCTGCTGAGACTGAGCCGGAGCTAAGCAGTGAGCATCAGACCAGAGTCCAGCAACATACTGAGATCTTTCTGAGCTCTTGAGTGAATACTATCTGATTCTAGAGATTTGTTCTGTTAAAATTACCAATAGGCCTTAGAATCTCTTTAATTTGCACTTTTGTTTGAGACAGTTCTTCTAACTTGTCCTTTTCATAGAAAGAGGCAAGTGTTGTCCTCCCTTTGTGCTCCTCAAGAGTGAACACAAATGCAAGGAATTCTCTGAGGTTTTCTGACTATTAAAGATTTATTTTCATCAAGCTTCCCTTTTGCACCTTTACCATCTATCAGCTCTACAGATTCCCTGGCAGACTTCTGGTTTTTTTATGCATCTAAAGATGGCTTTACTGTTAGCTTTTTATGCTGTTAGAAAGTTGTTCCTCAAATTTGCTTTTGGCCTGCCAATGTTTTTTTATTTATGGTTTGAATTTACTTACTGGTGTTTAGACTAGAAAGAATTTGCAGACAAGCTAAATGCCAAGGTTATCCATGGAAGTAGAAGAACTGGATCAGCTTAGGAGTTCACTTTTCTTATCTTGACAATGGCTAACCCCAGATATTACAGGAAGAAAAGGGGAAGAAAAGGGAAAAAAGGAGCAGGATGTTTTCAAATTACTTTCTTTAAGATGTTACAGTTGTTGAATTTTTCCCTGAAGCCCAATATTTTATATAATTAATAATTTTTAAATCTAATCCTCCTGTGAATTTGACTCCTTGTTTTCACAATAACTAGCAGCAGTGAGAACCACAAAGTGTTTTTTGTGGGAGGAAAAAGCATCTTTTCTTTAACTTGAGACTAACTAAGTTTCAATGCCACTATTTTTTACTTTCTCTCACACTGTGAAAAAAAAATATATCAGCCAATGTGTATTATTCATATAATTCTTTCTCTTTTGGACTGTGTTGGGAGAAAGAGCTTCTATTTCAGAAGGAAAATAGAAGAAATTGGATACAGTCAATATATATTTGACATACTTTGGAGGGACTTTGGCAAATTTCTGGACAGAAGGTTTATAAAATGAAAAGGTCCTGATTCTAGTGAAAGGAAGAAGAATAGGAACATAGTCACAATAAATGTTGAAAAGGAAAATGTCAGTAAATTATCGTTAGGTAAATTCCTTGGGAAAGAATTCTGTGAAGAAAAATGAAGTTCGGAAGAAATGGCCATTCATAAGAGAGACAAGATTAAAGTCACAGCAGTAAAGAGCTGTGAAACATAAGTGATGCATAGCCAACATTGAAAATCTTTAATGCAGTCAAAAAATGAAAAAATGGAAGGGAAGGGAAGGGAAGGGAAGGGAAGGGAAGGGAAGGGAAGGGAAGGGAAGGGAAGGGAAGGGAAGGGAAGGGAAGGGGAAAAAAGGCCAGATAATACTTTAATAAATGAGTTGTATTTTCCTAGACATTTCAACAAACCAGTCAAAACAATCCAGTAAATTATTATGTTTAGGAACTCCTACAATGTGGGGGAGAGTCACAAGACCAAGGAATGGAAAACAAAAAGTACTTGACTCATAAAAATGGAAAAAAAAGCCTTACCAAAAACTACATAGGTCACTGTACACTTTTAAAAAAATCTTGAATCTGATTATTAGCCAATAGTATGTAAGCACATAGAAGTTAAACATGGTTTTGTCCAGATAAAATGATCTCAACTCTATCTATTTTCTTTCTTTGTAAAAGTGACTGGAATATACTGGAAAAATATAATGATGATTTATCTCACTATTTGTAAAGATTTTTATGCTGACATATCACATTCCTAAGAAAATTCTATATGAACTCAATTAAATAGTTACATTTTAGATGAACAACTGGTTGGAAAACAATACTCAAAGAGAATGCATCAACAGCACTCCATAAAACTGGAAGTCAAATTGAAGCCTACAAAATATTTTTTATGACCTGGATTAAGAACTGGAAAGCATACTTGGTGAATGTCAAAACTGGGAGGGAGAATTACAGACACTTTGAAGAATAAAATAAAATAAAACATTGAAATCTGTAATTAATGAGGCTAAACCCAAGGGGAAAAATATATATAAAGTGATACATACAGAAAGAAGTCAAACACCAAAATGCAAAATGGACAGTAACTAGAAAGAATGAAGTATTGCAGAAAATATTTTCAGCACCACAGACAATGTGAGGCAGAAATATGATGTTGTTTGAAAAAGAAAATCTTAGTCCAAGATGCAGAGAAAGGATTGTTGGATGGGAGGTTTGGGAGGTAATTATTCTGGTCTATCTACTACTGGTGGAATATTTTATCCAGATTTGGGCACCATGCTTTAGGAAAAACTGATCTTGGCAAGAGTCCAGGACAGAGTGACAAGAGTGATTAGAGGTTTAGAAAGCATGGTCTATGAAGAAAGGTTGAAAGAATTTGGTTTGTTTAGTCTAGGACAAAACAGACTGGAAGACAGGCATGGTAGCAGCCTTTCAATATGTAAAAGTTTGTCACAAAAAAACCAAAATTACTTCTTGACTATAGGTATTTTCAGAAATAATTGGAACTCTTTTCTGTAAAAATGTTGAGCTATATATAAGACATGACATTGTAACTGAGATATTTAAGCAATGGAGCACCCAAATGAAGAAACTTATGCAACCTCAGTTGATGGTTTTTTGTATCAAGTAAACCAAACACTCATGTACTGCAAGTTAGATCCTCTGTCAGAGCAGGGGGAATGTTAGGTAGCCTCCTCAGAACCCTATTTTCCCATTATGCACAGTTTCTTAGGGAGAATATTTTGTATCTGTTGCCAAGAAGCAATGAATGCCATGAATGAAACACAACAAACTAGCAAAATATATCCCTTATTACACAGTTTTAATGACTTGACACTAATTTTTTACTTATTCTAGAACAGCCAAATACACTTTTTTCAGAAAAAATTTAAATTAGCTCTTTCATGACTCTAGCAATAATAATCAGCTGTCAGTAAACGTCTTCTCTACCTGCTGTCTTTAATACAGGAGAACCACGGCTGAATACAGTTCCAGCTGAGAGTGAGGTTTTTTTTTATGCAATGACCTGATGCAACTCGGCAGGGTAATTGTCTATCCTAGTCTTTATTCAACCTCATACTTTATTTCTGTCTTTAGCCATTTTTGACCATGACCTGACTTTTTTTGGATGCCCATTCACACAGACTTGCATGGTGCTCCTCCTCCTCTTTGTGCGGGTTATTCTGAATATGTCAGTGAACATTTTGTTGCATTGTTTTTCTCCCTTTCTGCCCATCGTTGTTATATAATAAGAAACAGTTCTAGTTTACATTCTTTATGTTCTCTTGTCTTAATCTATTGCTAGGATAAAACTACCCCATTAATATCCTCTGCCTTTTTTTATGTTCCTCACAGCAAATGCTTATAAAATCATTCCATAGCCTTTTTTTTCCCTTAACACCTTACATTTGGGGATGCACAGTAAAGGTAACCCCACACCTGACTTGTCCACAGTTGAATGTCTTTCATTTAGTGGAAAAAACCAGGATCCTAGGAACGCTGTTTTAGATGTCCACTTCAGATGATATGAACTAGTTGCCAGTTGCACTCCACTGAATGTAAAGATAGTCTGACTGGCTCAGAAGTGGAGTTTAAATATGTTGGCCAGGTGAGTTATCCTAAAAGTCTATGGGGATTTTTGAGCAACAGTGCTTTTTCATTGTGGCTGAGAATTATGTTTTGGAAAGCATTAGCTGCTAAGACTTCAGAGGCTGAAATTATTACATCTAGTCACTACTTCACACTTTATGCAGCATCATAGCATACCAAATAAATATCTGAAATGTGTTTGTGGTGGAATCCACAAGAGGATTACAATGGCCTCCTCATGTGCGGGACAGAGCACAAACCTCCTCAGTATATTATGCACAAGGGGAGATGAACCATCAAAACCATGGTGACACCAACAGTAGGGTGAGCATCATTCCAGTGTAAGCTCTGAGATGGTGCCCTGCAAGGAGAGACAGCTCCACAGACAATATGAAACTACAGCCTTCTGCAAAGTAGTGCTTGAATACTAGGACATTCCTAGTTGAAATACTGCATTAAAAAAGACTTGATCTCCATTTCTTGTGTCCAGAAAGATTATTCTCAGTCAATAGAGGGTGAATGCTACACAAAGAAGGGAATCTGAGGTAAAAGCAGAGGTGGCCTATACTGAGCTTTCTCTGTGAGGACACTGAATTCTCTACAAATTGAGCATGAAAACTAACAACAGCAAAGCTTGGGAAATGAGACTCTGTAGCTGAAGTTTAATGGAATAGAAAGATAAAATAGCCCAGATTTGAATAGACCTCAAATGATCATCTGGTCCAGACCTCTGTGAGAGAAGGAGCTTAGAAGAAATGACATTTCCTTTACAAATGAGCCAGGATGTCTATCTTGGCCATATGACTGGGCAGATTTGCTGTTACATGGCAAGAGCAGGATAGAGCATGTGTTGTTGGCTGAGATAGGTAAAGATCTGCAAAAATCCTCTTAAATTCCCCAACATAACTTCTTTATATATGACTGCATGAGGAGGTTAAGAAGAGAGAGGAAATTAGTAGATTTACAACACATGTATAATATCTCTAGAATAAGCAATTTAGCTGCATCATGACTACCCTTGTCTCTCTGGATTCCTTTACCACCTCCAACACTGACAAGAATCTCACAAGGAAAAAGAGAGATAATTCTGCTTCTGGGCTTACTCATTCCCTGAAAGTCACTAATGAAAGTGACAAAATTGAAGTTATGATTCAACCATGGTATAGTTGGTTTCTAGGCAACTTCTTATAGAGCAGTAAAGCTTTGTCCATGCCATTCACTTGGAAGGACTCAGCTACTTGAGATAGCTACAGGCAGAGATGTCAGGTTTTGGAAAACAAAACCCATGAAAGCCTACAAATGAAGACCACAGAATTAGCACTGGTTTGGATGTGTGGGTCTGGCTAACCTAGATTTTAGCAGTCACCAAGCTGATAGGGATTATTGCATTGTTTTATGTTTAAAACTAAACCCCCAGGATTTTCTCTTCATAGTTATCACTGGCTGCAGAATCATCTCCTTGATGTTGAATCAAAAAACTATAAAAAATGAAAACAGCTACCATATGTTCATCGCTGTGATCTTTTAAAATGTGCACCAGGTATGAGATGATAAAAACACTCTTTTCTGAATCTTCAGGGAGCCTGAAATTTTATCTGTAACAGAGATGTAACCAAACTGGTTCATTCAGTTTGGTTGTCCATTGTGAAACTTAAAGATAATAGGAGTGCCACAACTGTTAACTATATAAGTGCTCATTTAAGTGAAAGGATATTTTTGTGACTGTTCCACAGCTGCAGCCCTCTACTATATTTTGTGTTCTTGCTTGTTTTTTAGAGGTCTCAAAATTCCATAACTGTCCCTATATTAGCTCAAGGCAACTTCTAAAATACAGTTCTGTGTACACTTCCCAAAAACTATAGCACACTGAAGATGTCTGTTTAGAGTCAGAGAAATGAGAAGTCCCAACAGCAAATGAAGAAAGCTAGAAATTAAAAATTTCATTTACATTTCTGAAAGTTTCTGTCTGTTTCCCTTAATCGGCCAAACTGAGACTATCATAACTACAGAGCAGTAGCTCAGTCTAAAACAAGTAGGATCACTGAAACCAGGGAGAAGAAGTATGGCTCTGCCATGAGTAGAAGTATCACTGCCTGGTACAGACAATGGTGCCTTAATCAGAAGTACACTCAGGAATCTGCCATTGTACATCTCAGCAGTGGTTCAATGCTCATAACTGCAAGCCCCATTTTGGGTAGGGATTTGTTTATCTGTGGTAGATGTTACCATACTAAGGACAGAGTTTTAATGTGAACTGCGGTACAGTGTGAAGATATCTGAGATAGCCTGCCCACCAGAAGCAGTACAGATATGTTTGTGTATAGGCTCATGGTATGATAGGCGGCAGTTTCCCTTCCTGGTTAAATCTAGCTCAGTTATTTTTCTAATGCACTGCTGTCTGCAGTGTGGCATAGCCTTAAAGCAGTTCTTATTCCAGGAAAAAATGAGTATTATTAGCCTGGTCACACAGGAGCCCTGTGGAATAGGGAGCCGACTCCTTAATTCTTAGACTCTGGTGTTTAATTAAAAGACCAGACTGCCACGTGCTTGTTGGTGAGCCTGGCTCTGATTGTGTGCCCAGTGCAAGTCCAGCAGGCCCCATTCAGGCTGCTGCCTGCACAGCCAGGGCACAGCCAAGGCACAGCCAGGGCACCTTGCCTTCCCAGCACAGGCACTTTCCTCTCCCAGCAGAGCTCCTCAGCCCCTCCTGAGTAGCAGATGGAGTTCCTCAGCTCATTTCCATAGCTCTGTATTGGGGCTCTGGGCCCCATGAGAGTGATTTTCAGCTCTGGGTTGAAGGAGTAATACATCCAAAGAGACAGGGACCCTGCTGTCAGCTAACTAAGCCAAAATCAGTCATGGCACAAGCCATACTAATGTAAAAACAAGTAAGGTATTTATGTGCAAGATCTGAAAGCAAGAAATGTTCATAAAGCAGGTGTAGAGAAAAGAAGGAAACTATACTTATTTTAAAGGCTTTTTTTCATAGTCTGTTGACAAGCTGACAAGCAGTTTATAGGCTTATTTTACTACATGGATGCAAGTCAGAACTCATAAGAACTTTTTGTCCTTAGTTTTGTAGGCATAGAGCAAATTCTTTGTTTGCAGGAAGGCACTTAAAAATCTAGTTCCTACAGCAGGAAGACACTTGATTTAAAGCAATTCCTATACCTTAGGTTCATTCATTGGGAAACTCCCTTCCTTCAGGAACAATGGTACGACAACTAAAGCAGAATGTCCTTGGCAGAAGACATTTCCACTGCGATGTTTGTCCTTTACATTTCATATGAATCAAGCAATATAATAATTGTAGCTCACAGAGGCAAATTAACATCCTAAATTCTGAACTGCCTCTGGTTTGAGACCAGGAAAAGACATGAACAAATTATTTCAGGTGAAATAGAGTTAGTCAGTGTAACCTGTTCCTTAAGGGGTGCCTTGCAACAGAAGGTCTTTCTTTGGACTCTGTTAAAAAATCTATGGTCTGAAGTTACTTCATATTTACCTGCTATGGCTAAGTCTTCTACCACAAGGTTCTGTGAAAAACAGGACATTTTTTAAATGAGTTATTGAACTAAGTTTTCTGGGAGGTGCATGGATATTAATGTAATTCCCTCAGAAAGCATGAATTCCCTCAAAGATTTTCTTAATTTCTATACCTATACATCTGTTTGGCTTTCTTGTATAATGTACTATTGTAAAACAGGATAGCAATTGTGTCTGATGTGCATTGATCCAAAACAGTTTCAAGACCATTAATCCAGTCAAACTCCTGAAGTATCTCCTATAAGTACTTGGTGAGAAATATTCTGAAATGCTGTAGAATCAGGAGGATTTCCATGTCTGAATATTATTATCATGAGAGTCCTTAGACTGCAATTCCAAAGCACATAAAGCCATTGTAAATAATTCCTTTCTCTTTGGACTCCACAAGGAACATGCCAAAACTCTCGTCTCATTTATATTGAGATGAAAAACAATTAATAAACACATGAGAAAAAACTAACTTAAAAAAGCCCAGGCATATATTAACACTTGCCCTATAGAAAGTAGATTTCACAAATATACAAAGAAATTATAATTAAAGACTAAGAATTTTTTTCACCAGAGTTGAACTTGTTTCTGACTTATGCTACTTGGCTGAGAAATCCCCCAAACCCTGTCACTCTCCTTGCTGTGTTCACACACTGCAGAAATCACAGTGAACATGCTGCCAAAGCAGATTGTGGTGCTTTCTTTCCTCATCAAACTGTTGCATTTATCTGTAGAAAAATGTTAGAGCTACTTTCAGACTCCTGAAGAAACAGCACATTCCTTCAATTTCCTTTGAGTATCATTATGCCAGAGCATATCAATATCTGACTTAGGCAAGCTGAGAGCCCCCACACCAGGGTAGAAATACAACTAATGAGGCTTTAAAATAGACAAGTTATGATATGCAATGTATCTCCCACTATATCTGTGGGTTAAACAATAAGTTAGATAGTGGTTTGCCCTGAAGAAAAAGATAATGACACAAGCAGCTCCTTCAGGATTTGTCTGCAGTTAAACCATTTTATTTTAGACACCATTCTAGAATTGTTTTAGTTTATGTCAATAGAACACTTGAGAACACTGACATTTTAATAAAGTCTCCCATTCCTGTTGTTTATGAGGGTTATTAGATCTCTGGTGCAGTGTGCTCAGCTCTAAAGGATCTAAAGATCAAGCTGCAATTGCAAAGCAGGCTGTGGTTTGTGCATGGGAATGCACCTCGAGCCAGCACTGCACAGCTCTCCTGGTGCTCTGGCAGTCCACAGCATGGATGATTCCTTGCTGAGTCTGGTGCTTACCAGGACTTCAGCTGGCAGCTGGTCTTGGTGGTGTGCAGTGAGTGAAAACCAAGACTGTGGTGTGTGTGTCACTTGGAGAACCTGCCTTATGAGACCAGCAGGTGCTTTGAGCCTCCAGCCTGTTGCAATAAATATTGGCTGATGGCTGATTGATGAGCAGACTAATAACATCTTCTAATGATTTTGCTACCCTCTAGCATTTTTGAGAAGGTCCCTAAATGTAACTTTACCTTTTCCTAGCATGGCTTTAATATTACTTGCACTGTTCTAAGTTAGCAGAGCTTGATATTTCTACCTTCTGGTGGAAGTCCCATGCTAAATTTGATCCACTGCAACACTGAGACATTTTGATGGTGTATTCTGTGCCTTGCAGGAGATGGAAAAAATTATTTGCCTCCCCTCCAGTTTCTGCAGGGTGATTGATAGCCTGATTAAACCAGGCTGACTCCATTTGGTTACAGAACTGAGGTTTTGCTACTGTGAAAAAAAATCCTGTTACAGTGCTTTGCAGTTAAAAAAAAAAAAATCACGTGGATTTAGACAGAAATATCTGCCTCCATGGAGACAGAGCAATGTTCGGAGAGGACAAATGTTAGTTCTTAGTTTGAGTATTACTTGCTACTTCCAGAAGTCCAGGATAGTGAGGCCCTCAGAACACAGAGGACTACATCTACATCCTTTGTGGTGATGGGAAAGGCAATACAGTTTAGGGAACTAAGAACTACTTCTGGTAGATATGAAACAAATTTATGCGTATTTTTAGCTAGGCTACATGCTGGATCCATCCTTATAAAAAGCCTATTGAAATGTATAATAACTGCATACTTGAATAATGAAGAGATCACCTTTTGTTACTGAGTTCAGAATTTGAAGAGATAGGTCTATGTTTTAAGGGGGTTTGCATAAGGACTGGGTTAATCAAAAGAAATCATTATACCTAAGCAAGTAATAAATACCAATTAATTTGAGACTTGAAGGTTGGTAACCATGGAGTGCAAATGGCATATCTCTGGGTAAATTAAGAAGAAACTTTTGCTAAATTTCTAGAACCTGCTTACATTCTTTTGAATTTCACTTCCTTATGTGCCACCACAGAATTGGGGAATGCTTTTATATTTACTCACAGTTTTCTGTTTTAGTGTCACAGGATCTCTGTTTCTTTTTGCCATTTACTTTATGCATACTAAGATCCATTGTAAAAGCATTTTCCCAAACATTCATTTTTACTTGCTAGCAAAAATCTACTAACTCTGCTTTACTGTAAATTGTACATAAAGTATGTATTTGTTATTGCCTAAGTGAATTGTACGAGTTTTACATCACTCCAGCAATTATGCCAAGCTGATGAGTGTAATGTAAATAATCCAGCAATTGTTTTTGTATTGTGCCAGTGTATAAGGTCACTGCCCTAAACACTGAGTCCTGATTTAACAAAGGTTATTTTTTTTTAATAAGGCATACTAATCCCACTGTATTGGTAGCTCTGTCCCTCTTTTGAGTTGAGCTCTGCTATCCCACAAATTGGATGAAAATCTCATTAGTGGAGCTATAATGAGCTGGCAGTGAAACCCCTTCAAGCTTGCGTGCTTACAGCCATTTGCCTGTTTGTCTTACTCTTCATCATGAGCCTGAAATTGCCCATTAGGATTCCAGTGAAGAGCAAGTCTGACTAGAGCTGTGATGCTGACAGATCCACCAAACAGGCAGAAATCTGTCAAAACCCAAAAGGGTGGTAGGGTATTATTTACAGGGAGACTGAACCTGACCGTGCCCATGTTCATCCTTAAGCTTGTTCATCCAGGGGTAAACTGTAGGGAGCGGGGGGGAAGAGAAGGGGAAAAATAGAGACAGAATAGTGGGATAGAATTAGAGGAAAGGGAGTAAGGAATTTGTTTTATTAGAACTTTTAAGTGTGAACCAGCAGAATTTTTTTGTATGTGAAATTAATCAGATGTCAATGAGGGGAACTTCAAGCAAGCTCTTGCTGTAAAGTGTAATGCCAACATTAATGCCAGAATAGGGAGAGTCACAAGATGGTGTAGATGCAGATCCTTTGCATCAAAACTGTTCAAATATGACTCCAACACAGAAGAAAAGAAGTGGAAACCATGGTGAGAGCACAACCACTCAAATGACAGATATTTCTGCTGCCTTCCAGAGATACAATATTTTTAAAAGTCAACATCCAGGACACTGAACGCTCCAGAAAAACTGAAGTCCTGTGGTGATAGCAGAAGACTCATAACTGACAAGACTAACAGGAAATTGAGTAAAGTATTCTAAAAGCCTAGTCTGTCACAGGTACAATGGATGAAGTCACACATAGTCTCTACAATTGACTATCAGTATATTTCAGTGTTCTGTACATGGTCAGAAAATATTTTAGGAAATCAAATTGCCAGTAAATCATTACACAATAAGCTTTTTCACTGTTATTAAAAAAAAAAAAAGACTCTATTGTGGCAAACACTTGAAACTGTAATCCAGTTACTAATCGAATGCAGAGATAGCCAGACATGGAATATTAGTTAAACTCTCACTCTGTTTATCTGTTTATCTGGAAGATTCATCCTTATAGAGTCTTTGGAATATTCTATTATCTTAAATTACAAATAAATGAAAAAAAATCCTTCTTAAATTAAGGCCTTTAAATTAAAAAGAGAAAATATAAGGCATTTTATAAAAGCTCTAGCTAGCATTTGGCAACAAGAAAAAACTCACCAAATATAAATGAGAGACAAATCCAGGATGAAGACCTGCCCAGAAAAGAAAGTATATTCAGTAAGACATACTGTTTAGACAATGAAACTGCATGTCTTCATTTCTTGCTTTTGACTTTTCAATTATAAATATGTTTCCTGCTTTGAAATTGGGATTTTTACCCTTTGCTATTTTAAACTTTGTTCAAAATGAAGTCAAAAACATCTTATAGGCATAGAGCTTTTAATAGATTCTGTGTATTGAAACAATTAAACTTGCAATGCAGACAGGCTTCTAAGATTTCTATGTTGCTAATCAAGTTTACCAAACTTTTAAAATGGTGAAAGGCCCAAGTTAAAACACAGTTAACATTAAGCACCAAGAAAAGAAACACAGTCATGTATCAAATCAAAGGTCAATGTGATGACAGCTATAAAGAACTTGAGGTGGGATTCGTTGTGCTTAAAATTGACTATATGAGTTAGAAATATAATCTAAGCAAGTCATGCAGAGTTCTTCTGTGGTCAGTAAAGAGACAGAAAATTCCAGAGAGTGATTCATCGCACTCTGTGATGAAGAGATCAGTCCACTGCCTACAGAGGGAGCCCAGATGACAAACATAAGCTCTGATGAAGATACAGCAGAACATGAAAACAGTTAACTGAGTTTGTTTCTGCCCCACAGCCATCTGCCCAAATTTCTGAAAATTATTTCTGCCCTTAAGAAACATCTTATCTACATATTAATCAGCTCCTGAAGCACTGTAGCCTTTAAACCTGTATAGGACATAGTGGAGGTTCAGTAGCAAATTTGTTTTTGCATCAGGTGTTCTGGCCTTGGGTTGGCTATTCATGTCACAGATGCAAAGCAGAGTTTTCTTCTACTGTTGAGTTTTTAAACATTGTTCCTCTTCTATAAGAGCCCTCAAGGTAGACAACAGTTTTCAGACAACTGAAGTTAAAATATCAATATCCCACTTGATATTGGGATATCCTACTTACTATGCTAAGCATAAAGTATTACTTATCATGTGTGAAATCTGTTAGATTGAAAGAGAATTAGTGTTCAGCAATATAGAGGAAATGTTTTGATTTGCACTATGGACACTGGAGACTCATTATAACTTATTGAGTTTTGAAAGTGAGTAAAAAAGCAAAACAAAAACCCCCACAATCTGAAGTCCAAAATGCTGTATTTCAAGATGTATTGGTTTGGGGTTTTTTTCTCACTTAATTTTAATTATTTATAATAACACTGCATGGAATATGTTCAGCGAAAATAATGATGTTTTAATAAAAGGAAATTTTACAGCAGCACTTCACTTCTAAATATTTCTTAAATTAAAAAATATTATAGAAAGTTTTTTAATGACAGGGTTTTTTTATAAATATAAATATAAATATAAATATAAATATAAATATAAATAGAAATAGAAATAGAAATAGAAATAGAAATAGAAATAGAAATAGAAATATTTATTTATATATATATAAATATAAATGACATGCCAATTTTTATAAATAAACTGCTTTCTTTATTGTAGATTTTGTTAACCATAAAATAATATTTCAGTGAGTGTTGAATCCATATTGATTCCTCACTGCAGGGCCCAGAAAGGATGTCTGCCGCTTATACCATTTTATGCTACTCTAGTGGTCATTTCTCTCACAGAAAACTCATAGTCAGCTGCTTTATGCCCTACTGTGGTCTCAGCCAGGTCTATGTGTGTGTGTATATGGATCAGTGGATGTGAACAGCTTCAACTCCATCTGCAGTAGCTAAACAGCATGTGGGAAGACACAGAACCATGACCAACTGTATCATTTTCCTCTAGATGAAATAATTTCTTCTCAAGTTGTATAAGAGACAGGAATATCTGATAATGATGCTGGAGAAGAGAAATGAGAACAGTGGCCACAATTGATCAAATACAGTGTGCTGTTGAGATCACTGCTTGTGTTAAAATTCACTCTGGCAATGGCATTGACTTAGTGTGCTGGCACTGAAACAGCTCTAGAAGATACATACTGAAGGGCCTGAGTGCTATGATACAAAATTGGACAAAGCAGGAACAGGGACAAGAGGTCACATTTGGTTTCACATGCTGTGCTCCACACTAACGTTGCTGCATCTCAGCTCTGTGCGCCACATCCTGTCTGTGCAAATCCAGACCAGATAATCAAGTCAATCCCATTTTTCTGTCTGTAAAGAAGCATATTTTCCACGCTGTGAAATAAAGATTAAGATTGTTTTTCATTGAAAGCTCTTTTTTAGTTGTTTACTAGAAATGTGACATGTGACAATGTACACCAAGTGGGCAAATAAATTTCACCACTGTGTCAGCAACATAACACAGCAGTCAATCCCAAGGGAATGTTGGCAAGGGCAGTAGTTTGGTAAAGCTTTTTATTGACCATTTACAGTCTTTTTCATAGACTTCTGTTAAAAAAAAAAATTTACTATGCTAAGCAGTTCCAAAGTCAGAAATTTCTTTGGATTTTTAAGTAGCTAATACTCAGAGCAACTCATTCCTTCTTGTCCTGGCTTACTCCACCCTCTTCTATCACATAATGGTAGCTATTATTGTGCTGTATGAAGTTGCATTCAGCTTTACACCCTTCTTAACTCACAGACCATGGTTCAGGGCAGTGGATTTTGCCAATAGAGAACAGGTAGCAATTTTAGCATGATTTTTTTTATAAGTAGGAAGTTATCACCTTTGAACATTATGCTGCAGAACTTGCAATCATCACTCTGGGTTTATGTGATTATTTTATCCTCGTGCTATTGTCTTGTTTATCCTCTAGCTTCTTGGAATAATTATGTTGCCAATTTTTTTTTGTTTTTATTTTTTCATATCACATCCTAATGTATTGGTGTAATTGTTTATAAATTGGCAATGTTTCACCTCCAGCTAAACCCCAAGATCTTTAGGAAAAATGTCAGAGATGTCAGGGAAAGAATACAGTCATGTTTCCAGAAGATCTAGTATCTGATGGAAATGTTCAGATCTTTGTTCAAGTTGTTAAGAGGTTGCCCAGGGATTTTAGGCTGAGCCACAGAAGTTATAACAATCATTACTCCTCTGATCACTCCTATCCGTTTCAGTGCTCTCCTAAAGGCTTATATTCAAAGTGGTAGTGATGAAATACTGGAATTGTACTTCCCTTTTTGTCATATGTTAAGCTTATGGGCAGGCAGTGTTGATAATAGTGATGATGATCTTGAAGTCTCTGGAATCTGTTTTTCTGCCTTTTACTGATCTATCCAGATACAAGATCCCAAAGGTTCTTGCCTTTTTTCTTTCATCTGCCAGTAGATCAGGCTTCTGATCTCATTGTTTGTGATGTCTAGGAGAGGAATATTGGCCACACAGATCACAGTGAAGGGCAATGTTGATGCTATCTGGGGTTCACACATTGTGCCAAATGTATTATGGCATTATGTTTTATAGCCTTTCACGTGTGTTATCCCTCCTCCCTTTGTGTGTCAAGAGGCAGTGTGCAACTGCAGCCAGGACTGCAGTGAATGATTTTAGCTGAGCTATCTTACCCAGAAGAGTCTTTATTGACATTTTAATGTCTCTTCCCACTTTTTCTATATCAGGCTCTTCTGCCTGTAAAACTGATTTTCTTTCCACTATTGGATTTCTTCCCTGTGTTTTCCACAATTAGTCCCTTAGCCGATAACTTCAAAGCTTGTCTAAGAAACAACTCTCTAAACACAAGTTTTTCAGACTTCTTCCAGCTTTCCTTCTAAGTATATTTAATATTTCAGTGTTTGGTTTTGGATGTAATGCTCTTTATGGAGTAAATCACTTTTTTGGTTATTCTTCCAATAGCCTCAGTTCTACTAAAGTAAGTCCCTGCAACGTATATTAAAAATAGGGTGTGGAATTAGTTGTCTTGAAGAGAGGCTGTTTCTGCGAATTTTTTGTTTAAGGAGTCGGTTTCCTCTGAGGGATAAGAGTTCAATGGCTTCCTCTGGCATTAAAAACTAAGTAATTTGTTACGACTTTTCTGAGCTGTGTGATTTCTGGAAGACTTGATGATCTTCATGAGGTGAAGATAATTTTACCTGACTTAGTAATCATCTGAGATTATTTATATGTGGGGTGGTTATTAGTAATGTTTTGCAAGATATATTGAACTTTCATTCAATTTTTCCTTTGAAGGCTGAATAATGACAAGTTGTAAATTATGAAAATTGGGATAATAACAAATTCCCCCAGAAACTTCCCAAGGGGTTATGGACTGGGTATAAGCTGCAATCTTGGAGGGGGAGGTCTCTGTTTTCAAGATAGTCTCATGTAAATTTTCAAGAATTATGTTATTGTAATGCTATACATTCTTAATGCTTTCTTAATTCTTGTATGAGGGACAAAATCAAAGACCTCATAGTCTTTTCATATTGTCCTGAGATTTTCTGGTTTTGGCAGTCTTTATGCTCTACATATCAATCATAAACCAATCCCCAAAAGTACTAGTATTTCTTTTTGCATCTTTTTCATTCCCATGTGAAATTTGTGTTGGTAACCACACTGGAGTAGATTTGTTCTGATATATCAATAGTAGCCATTTGCAATTGGTTGAGAGATGTGACTGTTTAGGAGCTGGGAACTACTTGATCGCCAGTGCTTTTGTTTTCCATAATTAAAGCTACTCTGACATGCATCTTAATGATTACTCCTGAGAGAACTCACTGGAATTTTGAGCTGGTCATGGTGCAAGATACTGAAGCCAAAAACTATGGACAACATCTGGTTCTGCCTTTTTTTTTTTCTTAAGGGATCTCTTGACTGTTTCTGCTGCTGATTTTAGTTTTACTTTTTGTCAAACCTCTGTTCCAGGATCTTTAATTCACCTGGTAATTCTTTTCTGTTTAGTAAGGTTGTTCGGGATTTCATTGCACAACTTTATGGGCTTTGGAAAGTCTCAAGAGATTCCTCCTAATAAAGTTTTTTAAGTTGAAAAGTCTTTCAGTCTGCATGACTTATATTTTTATATCTTTTAGTCTGCAGATAAAATGGTTGGCTTGCTCAGCGCTGGGTAAATGATAAATATTACTAATAACATGTTTATAACGAATTAAAAGAGGGAAAATTTTTTTGTTACCACAGATTTTTTTCTATACTTGAGAATTTATAAATTGCATGGTTTCTGAAACTGTGACTGACTTTGTTCACCGGAAATGTGTATTTTTTTGTTGTTAGTGGTTTTCCTCTTTCTCCGTATATTTCCTTCACCTTACCTAAACTTATCTCTGGAGGATTTTATTTTGGTGTTTGTTTGTTTCTTCATTCTTCTTCAGATATTATTCTGTAGAAATACTATTACATGGACTCCAGTTGTTGAATGCACTTGGGCATAATCCAGACTGGAAGTTTGGCCATCTCACCAGTGTTACACAGGAATTGGATAAGACAGGTTAAAGGAGTAAAACCTCGAGTATGAAGAACAATTACCTATTGATATGTCTGGAGTCTTTCAGAGAGCTGGGGTAAGGTCAGTAGTGCACATTTATTCAGAGAGAGAGAAGCCTCAGAACTTTGTGATTCATAGTAGCAAAAAGCAATTGATAAAAAAGATGGTATTAATGTCTGCTATGATCGGTAATGTTTGTGACACCTCGATCACGTCTATAAGATTAGCTATCATTACAGCTAGATACATCTCTTCCCCATTCATTTCAATAGTCTGCCTGGAAAGACTTGAAATATGGATGGGAAGAAATTATATGTCACAGGAAAGGGATCAGCATTACTTTTCAAAATGAGTGTGGCCAAGTAGCAAAGGTAAAAGCTGCAGTGATTTTTTCCCAAATAGATTTTAATTGGCAGTAAACTAAATTTATTTTCCCCAAGTCTAGTCCCATTTTGCCTATGACAATAAATGGTAAGCGATCTTGTCTTTATCTCAACCCATATGCTTTTTCATCCTATTTTCTTCCCGTGACAAGCTGTGGTTTAACTGTTAGCCAAGGTTAACTGACCACATTTCATCATAGTCTTGTTTATTGTCCTTTTTACTGAGGCTCCTGCCAGAGGTGCACTTTTCCATTTGTGTGTGGTGAGTGTGGGTTTTAAGAGAATCCCCTGACCAGGCCCAAGGTTGACACTGCAGGGATGTCTCAAAGCATAAGGGCTGGATTTCCTGGAGGAAACTCTACCCAAAGTTCTGAAAGGACTGCTCCTGGTATGAACCAGCCACTAAGGGGTATTCTGGCCAGGGAAAGCTGGAACTAGCTCATACTGAAACACAGCATAGAAACTGTGCCTGACAAAAGCCCTTTTGGCTATACAGATTTAGTCCTGTAGTGTTCCCTGCTAATGTAGACAAAACCAATGGCCTCCTTGAAGATTACTTGCACTAAAGCTAAAGAGCACAGACATGTAAAATAACAGAACAGAAGGATTTGCTTTGGTGTTTCATAATTTCTGGCTGTATCTACAGTGCTGTGGCGCAGTCCCTGACCTACAGACCAAAAGGAAAAAAATATATTGCACACTGACCTAGGCCCACTGCCCCAGACATGATATGCAATGCTTGCTCCAGGTATTTTCAGGTCATAGACACCCTTCTGAAATGCGCTTTAAAATATAATTTTATTTTCAATTTGAAGTGAGTAAGATGTGACAGCTCTGTCATGGCCTGTGACATGGTGTTTTATAGTGTCATGCTGCAAATGTGATGCACACTCTGGGCAGTGGCAAGATGTGAAACAGGCAGGTGTGTATATATACTTGTAGGTATAAAGCTCACAGTCATAGGACTTCAACAGAGTTTCCTTTCATCTTAGAGTAAAAACACACAAGGACACATCTGAGTTTCATCTCAGAGGGAAATAATTGTGAGGAAAATGCCAGATAGGAGTTCAGAGTGCATGTAGTTTGGACAACCAGCGGAACGGAATCTGAGAGAAATAAATAGATGAGTTGAGAGAAGGAGATGTGACGTCTGCAGAAGAGCAGACCACTCCCCAGGAGAAGTCCATGTAATTTCTACCAAGATAGCAAATGTTGCTAACTATGCAACATATATGGTGAAGTTTTAGGTAGGCCTCTGAGGAGCAGGGAGTTGGGCTCAATGGTTCTTATAGATCCCTTCAACTCCAGACATTCTGTGATTATATGCAAATTGTTTCAGTCTATTCATACTGAGATGAAATTTTGTGGAGTTATTACATGCATGGTGTTCTCCCGTGACATAAATAAATGCTTATCACCAAGGGGATTGCCAAGAGGTACCCTTATCAGTCCTCTCAAATCTTGCTTATTTTCCTCAAAAATGAGCAAAATGGTCATGATTTTCATAAAATGTCAATGTTCTCTTTAAGTTAATCTTGGTTTTGACAAAAGCAGTCAGGGTAAAGAGACAGACCTATTGTCACCTTCTAGAATACCTTTGCTAGCCAGGATTTAAACAGAAATTAAACTATAAGAGAAGGAAAATGTCTCCAAAACTGTGTGCCATAACTCTTGCCAAGACCAGCTTTTAAGACTTTCTCTGATGACATTTGGGTTCAGACTCAGCGAAGTGGCTCTGAACTTTATATTAAACCTGGGCCCTGGGTCTTCATCTCTTTCTGTTAATTAGTCTTAGTCTCTGAAGAATTATGATGTCTTGTGATGCCAGCACAGCTCGGAAAGGTCTAAGTTTGTCAGTTATCTCCTGTTTGCAGGGAGTTTATCAGTCCTCCAACACACTCATCTCAGGGAAGGATAGCATCCTTCATCAGGCTGTTCTGGAATTCATGTCCCTCAGTGTCCTGCTATTTGGTTATTTTTAAAGTGTCCGAATGGAAAGAATTAATCACTCATATTTTTACTAGTGTATAAAAAATATTGCTCCTTTACCAGGAATATTATTAGGTATTATGCTGCAAGTGGTATGAGTGACTCCAGGAACAAAATGTCAGATTCAGGATGGGATTGCCAAGGTGCATGAATCATGCCCTTAAGTTCAGAGAAAATTCACAAAGCAAATCTCAGAGGATTAATCATTTTAGTAGAAAGTATATGAAGTGCAGCAGTTGACAGCTGGATTTTTTTTTGTTTGTATAGTTGGTTTCCCATGTAATTTTTTTTTTAGGGGGCAGGGACAGTGAGGATTTATGAATGTTATTCATTTCAGTGTGAAAGACTGATGTTTTCATACTTTCATTATTCAGGTTACACATAACGTTTGCTGTATATGCTATGAAGGCTTTTATTTAGCATTAGTCATATGCACCAGCCTTGGTGAACTGAACTTGCTCAATACACAGAACAATTTACTGAAAGAGCCATCAGTGAAACCCTGGTGGTTTGGCTATGGTTCTTCATGTCTAAATTGCAGGTTACCCTCATTTTCAGTTGAAGTCATAGGAAAAAGTTTTTTTTCAAGGTCAGAATTTGACCTTATTATAGAAAATATGTTTATTACTTGTTATGCAACTAGAACACTAGTATGAGACTCACTTTTATTTGATTGCACAAAGTGAAGAAAATTCAGGTTGTTATATGGCTAAAATGAGCCCCAAAGTAATTTATAGCATTAGCAGTAAAGGCAAAGGGACTTTGGAAGCCAATGCCAGCAAGATTGAGCAATATAAAAAGAAAAGATTTTCCGTTGCACTCTCTTAGGGAAAATGGAAAAGAGATATAACATTAAGCGGACAGTATTGTGGTCTGACAATCTACCATGTACATAGGCTCTCTTGCCCTGTTTGTCCTGCACTGACAATGCAGGAGGATTTTAGATGCTGGTGGAAAGGTGTGGGGATAGGAGGAGAAAGAATTGGGCCAGATGCTAGCTTGAACATTCAGGAGTTATTTCAATAGGTCTGTTTGTCCAAGCCAATGAAATAATAAACCAAAATATTTGCACTTCTGGCTGAGTATGTTTGTAGGGATATGCAGATAAATAGGAAGAAAACTGCCACATAAAGGGGAATCATGGGTAAAAGTTATGAACTCTGCTATATGCTAAAATTAGAGGCTGCATTCTGAGTACAGAATCAGGTTCTATCAAAAAATTGTGCATCATGACGGATTGAAGGACAATCATACTGTGTAATGTTAGTTACAGCACTGAAATTTGTCTGTTTATATGAATAGTTCAAGATTTTATCAGGTTTTAGGGTCTATTTTTTTTTTTCATTCACTTTACTGCCCTCCTAAGAGCTGATATACTCTCTGGAGGCATGAGAGAAGAAGAAGGAACTATTGCCATTTACACCAGTAGGAAGTTTGCCCTGTTGGATTTTACACAACATGATTTTAATGTTGGAACTGATTTCTGTAAATCATTTATTTTGTTCTTTGCACTTGATGATTATACTTTGCAGCTGATTAGCCTGAAGTTTATTTTAATAATTTGCAATTTTTGGAGGATAAAATTGGTGAAAATGTTGCCATATATATGTGTGTGTCAATTAGTGCTACGTCTACAAAGCCGAGCTGCATATTTCCAAATCATATTACTTGAGTATTTTGAATGTACCAAAGTGCTAAAACAGAGCAGCATGAAAGAAGTGATCATTGCCCATGAGCAGTAATTGCTTAGAGGCATTGAAGTATGGTACTTCCAGAGAAAAAAGGTAATATTTTCAGAGTCTTCTCACAGTTTGTCTTCCTGCTTTAACACATTGCATGTTATAATGTAATCTATGAGATAGAAACAATACCAGGAGTCCTAATTAAATTAAAAGTAATTACCCGTTGTGTAGATACGGCTTCCAATTGAGCAGCTGCAAGTTGATATTTTGTCATCCCCAGTTTATCTATATGCTCATGTGTGATTCTTTGTATCAGTTATTAATGACATTTTCTCAGTACCCATGAAGTGTTGTGGAAAACAGAAGAGGAAAAGTATGAATGAAAAAAGTGTTATAGGAAATTCAGACAGGAAATGAGTACATTTTCTACTGTAAATCTTCAGCTGGGATATTAGTTCCTTGCTCATTTGTTCTCTGTTCTGCTCAGGGTGGTCTGAAAGAAATATGCGATTGTGCCTTTTCTTCCCAAACCCCTCACTTTTTCTGGGAGTTAGCAGCAAATGTAAAAAACCAGAATCTGACAGATTAAGCATAAAGACTTAGTTCCTTTGCTTTATTAAGGCCCTTCTATCCTGTCCTGGAAATGTCAAGATATCCTATGTTGAACATAAAGAGAATTTATTTGTTTAATATATAGATATAATCAACGCACTTTTAAAGAGCTTTCACATTGTTGGAGAGGAGAGGAGAGGAGAGGAGAGGAGAGGAGAGGAGAGGAGAGGAGAGGAGAGGAGAGGAAAAAAGGAGAACCTCACTGAAAATAAAGTGAAAAGTGTTTGGGTTTTTAATGTTGCAGTGAATTTTCCACTCTCAGGAGAAAAAGTTTTTGGCTTTTAAGAAGACTTTTATGTGACAACAAAAGGAAGCTTCATTACAGAAATAGTATTTCACTAGAGTATTATTCAGTCTGATTTAGTGTCTTTATCAGGTGCATGGTTCCCCTATAACAATGGGATACAACATTATTCTCCAATTGAGAATATTATGTAGCTGCTTGGGAGTGTACACAGGATGATGTCCATTTGAGTGACTGTTATCTTGCTGGCATAGGCCTGCTATCAAATAGGAGCAATTATTCACAATGCAGTCAAATTAAATTTTCATAACTACGAAGCTGCATTTTACCTTGGGGCACTACCTGATGCCCATTCCTTCATTCCTCGTTCCTTAATCCTCTATATTAAATCTAAACAAATCAATGTTTACTAACATGAATATTTTAACATACAGTACTTGCTCTGCCTTCTGACATCTTGCGCCTTTATTAGTAACATGGTGACGGCTTTCTGTAGATTTCGCTTTCTCCCAAAGACCCTTTTTTTGGTTTTCATTCTTTTTAACTGGTTTATTTCTTTATGTGCAAATGTGCACATGCAAGCATATATTTTTCTGCCACTTAAGTCACTCAAAATTCCTAAGCAATAAGAGAAAACAAATCATCTCACCACTGAAAAAAGGTAGTTTTATGAAAAAAATAAGGGATCATTAAAAAACCCTGCTTCAATTTCTGCATTAATCAAGTGAACCAAATGGGTTCACTTCCCTGTAAAGAGCCTACCAGATTTTTTTTGTCCCCAGATTTCCCAGCACAGGTCCATGCAGTTTTATGAAAGCACCTCTCTGTCTGGAGACTGAAGGCAAGGGCTTCTCAAACCATAGCAAGAGCAAAGCTCATCTGCTGCTTTTGAAACTGGTTCCCAGATACAGTGAACTCACAACTGTCCCTATAGTCACAGACCCTGATTCCCACCTTTCGGTTTCTTCATATTCCTATTAGATGTCTTCCAAATACCTAATTATAGTATTTGAATGACTGCTCAATACCTGGAACTAGTGTTTGTACGCGATACAAAGCAAATTAATGGATAGGAACACAAATCAATTTAAAAAATAATTAACATGGTATTTTATTTCCTTTCTTCTTTCCTTCACTCCCATCCTGCCCATTCACTTTATGTTTTTTGTGCCTATATCTATACCCTAAGTCCCCCTGCATTATTTCTCTGTCCCCAGTGAAGTTTGAAACTCCTTTCCATTTAGTATCAGCAAAGGTAATTACAAGCTAGTTATTTTCACTTCCAACTCATTAATGAAAATGTTAAATAAGACTGGACCTAAAGTACCTTCTTAGAAATCCACCAGATAATGCTTCCAGTTTCTATGATATGGTCACTCTCTTTTCAGAAAGAATTTTCAGAAAATATCGACATTACCTCTTTACTTACTTGGTGGGAGTTTCTGGATAGTCATCCAGATTCCTCCAGGACTAAGTATAGTCTCTCTCATGCCAACTCATAAATTAGCAAAGCAAGGCTTGAAACTGAGATCCTTGGCACACAGCTACTGTTATTTTCAGGGTTTACTCCCTTTGCTGAAGATGAGATGGGGATAGCAAGAAAATTACCTTTATTTAAGTCATTCTAGTACAAGCACAGGTTTACCTATGGCTAGGAGTATAAATTTGAAAGCAGAGTTCTGTAGGCTGTGTCCATCAGCAATGAAAGAAAAAATGACAGATAATTACAAAACTAACATCAGCAGCCACATTTCTTCTGCCTTTTTATTATTACTAAAAGTTAAGTCCTGATATTGAGTTCATTCGTTGTGTCTTCTGGCACACACTGGATGTTTGCATGCCTGCTGGGCTGGAATCCTGATGCTGGAAAAAATAAAATAATGTGTGCTGCAATTTCTAGCTAGGTACTGGGCTCTTCTCTGCACTTAGCTTCAAAGATTTGTTAAAACATATTTTTCTGCACCACAGCTCAGAGTTGCTAAATCCAAAAATTGAAACATTCTGGGAACCAAATCATTTGGGGGGAAATCAAAGCTCTTGGAACGTTGCCTTAGGATTTTGAAGATAGCAGTTAATAGTAAAAATGTTCAATATTTTTAAGGAAATCCCAATTATAAAAGGCTGCACCATTCAAATCCATGATTCAGGAATAGAATGAGTACTGCATGTCTAAAAGTGAAGGAAATGCATGCCTGTATTTTGAAGACAGGAATCAGTAAACAATAGGAAATCCCTTGCATTTTACATCTTTTTTTGCATTTGTATTTACAAGCTGTGAACAGTTGCTTGTGAATCCAAAGATGAAGCTTATTTAGTGGTTCAGGTTAGTCTCTATAATATGTTTGACAATAACTATAAGATACTATCCAATTCATGCAATTTGTATATAAAATACTCATGTTGTTTTCTAAACTGATAGAAAAAAGATTAGGGGAGGGAAGAGTTAAAATGGTGGTGTTAAGGCTTCTCTCCTTCCTCTACCAAAATTCCCTAACACTTGAATTGTGCAAGTACATTTTAAAGCATATTTTAGTTGAAGTATAACTTTGCAGAGTTTGTAGTTACATTACTTACATCTGCCACAAATGTATGCCCTCTTCAAAAGGGCTGCTCAGGACAGTGGGCTCAGAGCTGATCAGGTTGTCTTTCAAGTTAGTTCTCAGCAGTACCCAACTCTCTGAACAGCTGTGGAGAGGCTGCTGCCAGCACTGTGGGGTTAGCAGAAAGGAATGGCTGAGGATAGAGGGAAGGACCTTAACGGCAATGTGAATTTACATCAGACTATAATGACTGTGAAGTTATGGTCAGAGAGAAAAAAACTTACAAAAAGACACCCTTAAGACTTTTTCAAATGCTTCCAATCCCAAAGCTACAGTATCCTCAGGATTTCAAAGATAGCAGTTGTGTATCGTGAAGGCTCTATCTCTTTAGGCAGATTACTGGTGGTCCTCAGGGAATGATCTCTAGTCAAGGTCAATAGAGCCATTGGGCAAAGCTGATAGAAGAGCCTGAGGAATTGAAAAAAGCAGACTGCAAAGTACTCTGAGGGCTCTGCCAACAAGTGTCTGTCTATCATGGTCATTTATATATTAGAAGCCTTCTATAGAAAATTCCTCAAAGTTTCTTCAAAATGTGAACAATTATGCTTAATTTACTCTATTATACGAAAATTTAGAGTGTAGCCATGCAGGATAACCTGGATTTAGAGTCCATATGCTATTGAACATTGGGAGCACTGCAGAGCATGCCCCATGCAAGAAGAGTGCAGAAGCAGTAGTGATGCACTCATATGCTCGAGGGTGTGTGTGTATTAAACAATGATGTTTTTCATATGGGACTTAAAGATGTTATACGTAGAACAGCATGTCTTTACAGAAATTGAATATTTTCCTTCTAAAGCAAAAAAAAATGTTTCCACCAATCTGGCTTCTTAATGCTTATGTTTAAATGGTAAAGCTCCATGTATTTTTCCCAAAATTTTTATTAAACATATGGTTAACCTAATCTGTGCTTTGTTAACTTCAGAGACTCAGACTCAGTTATCAAATGTTAGGTTCTGACTGTGGTGTCCACATTAGGGCCCTCGACATTCTGTGAAGTCAGAGAATAAATCTAGAGTGTTTCCAGAGGATGACTTAGGACTGTGTTTCTGCAGTGATTGCAAAGAGATTGATTCTTGTTTCTGCAGCCTTAGTGAAACTCTACATGAGATGATATGAACCATAGCAATAAGGATGGATGCCAGTCACATTTGCCTTTCTGTAGATCTCACAGAGTATCCAATGACAATGGTCAAAACCTATGACAGAGTCCTCATTTTGGAGTCTGTTTCATTATTTTCCTAGTATCCCCTTTCTATATAAAGTGGGTTTTTATTATTCATCTCACCAAGAGATAAGAGTTTGCAAAATGTATTCTCCATGAAGGTGTGCTTTTCTGTACATTGGTGTTTGCCTGAAAATCTATTGTGTTTTACTGTTATTTTCATTTGAAATATAAGAGCAAAGAGAGAGATCTTCCCTATCTACAGATTTATCTGAGACAGCATCAGATGAATTAACTACAGAATTTGAAGCATAAAGCACTTTGGCAGTGCTGTGCCTGCTCAAAACATCAGATCAGCAAGACAACGTGGGAAGGCAAGTGCCACAACACAGCCAGATCCAAGTTGGGATCATGGCTGCCCTGCCTGGGGATACCAACTCAGTACTTCAGGGCACTGTTTGTACAAACTTGTTACTGGCAGCTAACAGGGAGTCTCTTCATGCTCAGGAAATAAGCTTAGTTAGGGCATTCATTGCCCTGGCTTCGCTGTTTGCTTGCCAAGAGCTACAGTTAAGTAGTGTTTGCAGCAGCAGAGCAGTACAATCTCCTTTATCTGATCTTTTTTTCTCTTCTCCAGCATATTGATATGGTTCACTTCCTCTTCAGAAAGGTAATATCTTGGAAGTATGACCAAGTTATGATGAAATAACAAGAGGTAGTGGATTACATGCTCAAACTCTAGACTGTTCAAAATATACCTGACAAGATAGTTTTCTTTCAGACAAGATAGTTTTGTTTCAGAAAGCAAAAAATTTTACTGATAAGGACACATTCCATGGACAATATCTGGAATTTGTAGATTTTCCATTGCTGGTAAAACAATCTACTCTGGTAAACAGTAGGTTTCATGCAGTACCACAGTGCTTTTCTGTGTCCTCCAGTTCCTTACCAGGATCTGACTGAACTCAGTATGTCTCTGCAGTGTATCATTATATCCTACAGTCCAGCTGGTTTTAATACATAAAATGAACTTCACTGTATTCTTTTTTCCAAAATTTACTTCCATACCAAGCCATATCTCTTGCACCATGATGTTAAATGTTGTGCTTGGTTTTGTTTAATTGTCATACTACCAGCTCCACATTTTCTAAATATTTCAAAGATGGTTGTTTTTGGTTTTGTTGGTTGGTTTTTTCCTTTCTTTTTAAGTAAGACATGCATGTGAAGATGGATTTCTAAAAACTCTTTACTGGCTTAACTCAGCTCTCTTTGATAAGGATAATACTAAGAGGGTTCCAAACATTTTTCACAGTTCCAAGTATTACGTAGTGAACCTAAGATGCACTGCAATACTCATGTTTCCCACTCAATATTACTTACTTTTATTTCTCCTTAGACTTAGTTTGCCTTTGGGAAACTGATTATGAGTTCTTGCCAGTTTTCTGTTGTCTTCAAGACTAAAAGATGTGTTAGTGCTTCAAAATATGACTTTAAACATTAAAGAGATGTCGCCTTTCTGGTGACACGAATGCTCTAAATTCTGCCTTTTGCTTGTGTTTTTCCCAGATGAGTTATGCTGATAAAGTTATCTTCTGATATCTAAGAGTCGTTGCAATGGCCCCTTCACTGTTTCATTTTAGAATAATTTCTCTGTTTCGTGGAATCTCTTAACCTATGTTTTATGAATCAGAAGTTATTTCAAGAACAGTAGTTCAACAAGCAATAAAATCAATGGTTTTATAATATATTGATCTCAGCCTTTTCAGAATTGGAACTGTTCCTACTCCATGGTTTCCATCTAAAAAGCAAAAAAATAGCCAGGCAGTCCTTTTAGAAGTTTAAATCATATGCAAGAAAGCTTAAGCTGGGCATTCAAGACTTGTACTTTCAAAATTATGAGCTCTTCTTTCTGGATTCTTGTCACCTACTTGCTACACTGCATTCCCAAACATTGCATACTATAAATTACATTAGCTAATAAGTACTCCAGATGTGAAAGGTGCTTCAAACCTGATTCCAACAAAACCATCAGGTGTTTATCCTATTTAGTATTTCAGCTTAAAGTGAACCATTTCTGGATGTGTCAGCTTTAGTAGTTCCAGCATCTTAATTCTAGTTCTTAATGTGCTCAGGAAGAGACCTGCTCAGTATTTTCAAAATATAATATGCACATGAAGGTTAAAATGTGCATGATTTTTCTTCTCATCACAAAACAACCTAATTACTCTTCGCTTGAGAGAAAGAAATGACACACAAATTTTCTAACCTCACTGACCAGATTGCTGATGAAACCTTCCTTGCACGCTAGCGCTTTCTTTATCACATTTATGACATGTTCAAAAGCAAAGACCAAGTGTTATTAGAAGAAAAGGAATGATTAATTTTTTTGCAAGTTGAAGTGTTAATATTTAATTGTGACCTTTGTAGAAATACTATGGTTAAAATGGAAAAGTTAATAAAACTTCTATTTGAAATAACAGCAGATGGCCATGTAGTGAATACAAGCTTAAAATCACTCTTGGGGCTCTATTATGTTCACAAACTGCCTCAGCTATCAATTCCTGTGTATGTTGCTGATGAGAGAAAAACTGAACTCCTGTTTCATGTAGTGCACCTTAGCTGAGTATCATCTGACATGAAGGGCTATAGACAGCTCTGATTTCTAAACAAATCCCCTGTAGAGAGGCCTGGCATATTAATTTAAAAGGTATTCTTCTAACCTTACTGTGGGGCTTTTTCCCATGAAAATTTTCATTAATATAACATAGATTAAAAAGTCACATGATAGTAAAAGAAATACTTTTATTCCATAGAGTATTGCTTCTGAAAATATGAAAGTGTTGAGCCAACTCTTCTTGTACAAAAATGGAGTTGAGATACGTGAGAGAAAATACTCAGTGAAAGAGAAACTCAAGTCTGATGCCTTGGAACTTGGTGAGCCTAGCTTCTGAGAAAACAGAAAGGCAAAAGCAGTATACAGCAGAAGGAAAGGTAGCTGGATAAAAGCGGTTGAGAAAAAGTCATAAGCAGACCCAGTGAAAAAAGCAGCTGATATAGCTGAGATATGCAGAAAGCAGACACTCCCTTCTATTTTTGTGTCTTCTTTTTGAATAACTTAAACCTTACTGGCTCTGGTTGAATTTTCACTGGCCTCTTTGACCTAATACCAGATATCCACAGGAGGAATTTTTCTTGTCGGCAAAGGCCGACAATGCAGGTGACAAATTTTTATTCTTGATTTCATTTCCTTCTTTTGCTACAGGCAGGTGTTTTTAACCCTTATTATGTTGTCTTTTTAACTTCCAAGGCTGTGGTATGTTCTTTGGGACAAAAGATAGGAATGAAAAAATGTTGAAATGTGTCTTTCTAATAATATTTTCACCAATTTTTTTTTCTTTTTATCCTTTGCTGATTCTTGGATAAATGTATAAAAAAACTTGTCAAAAAGATGGTGTGGAGCTTACTAGTACCAATACAATTTAAATACAATTACTGCATTTTTACCTTACAGTGGAAAGATGTGGAGGAAATGGTGAGTAGCAAAAGTCTTGTTTCCCCACAGGGTCTGAAATAGACTTTAGGGAGTTCCTCAAGTTCATACTTAAAGAAATATAATAGTGGATATTTAAAAAAAAGTAAGAATTTAAACCCATAATGGTTTGACTGTTCAGCAAAAGGGCCTTGGTGTTACCATAGTATGTGGTGTAAGCATAGAAAAAGATGTCTGCAGAGTATTTGTGCATGCGTGGGGTTTGCCCTACATCCTCTCAGCCTGCAGCATACAGTGAGGCAGAGGTGGCCTAAGCTACAAGTTCTCTTTAGCTTATTTTTGTAAAGGTAAAATTTTCTGCTTTATTTTCTCTCTGTGTTGGGAGAACCCCTTTATTTTTATTGGTTCCTCTGTTAAAACTGCCTACTGAAAAAACAGATAGTAAAGGATTAGCAGGGGCACACCTTAGTAAAGAAAAGGGGACGGGGGGAAGTACATCATCAGCTAAGCATGTAGGACCCTCTGCAGACAGACCCATGGGATAGCCTTAGTGATCCAGCTGATCCTGAAACCTGCCAGAGGAGTCTTCAGATCCATTATTAGCTGCTAACTCTTCTGGATGCATCAGTGCCTTTGGTTCCAGTCATAAAGTGACAAAGATAATCAAAAGGTGATGCTTGCAAGTGTCACAGATTAATTATCACAGTGTCTGGGGCACATAGCATATAAAAAAAACACCAGAAAGATAAAGGAAGGGCTGGAAAAGTAAAGCATCATGTATGAGAGGTTTGCTAAACCTATTAAGTTTAATCACCAGTAATTTTTACAAATACTTCAGGACCAAAAAGCCTTTCTAATGTTCTCGGGGATCTCAGGGACCAATAGTTGATCAGAGTGTGCAGCCAACACTTATAAGAAACCTGTCTGTAGCTCAAAAGCTGAAGAATTTATTTGCATTTATGTTCACTGTAAAGAGGCTTCAACACTAGAACCTTTGTGGAGAACACCAGAGAGAGTCTGCTTGAACCCAAAGTGTCAGAAAAATGTGTTGATGTGTTGATATTATATAATATATATGTTGGTATTCTATAATGAATATATTGTACAATAATAAGAAATCTTAAGATGGGGATTGTGTGTGTATGGGTACATATTATGATGAAACCCTGCCATGGGAGTTTTGACCTTCTGTTTATGGAGCATGACATCACATGGAACTTCTTCCCTGTCTTTGAAATAAAAGGTTGCAAATAAGATGTTAATTTTTAAAACAGTCTCCTTAATGCTCTATGAGTCTGATGTCCCAGCTGGGAAGCTTTGTAGAGATTATTATAAAAGAAATTAATCAGCAAACAATTTGGCCAGTATAGACAGAAGTGTTAATATGGCTTTTGCACAGGGAACTTAGGTAATCTATCTGAGAGACTCATTGAGCACGTGCACAAGAAGAGAAAACAGATACAGCCTTCCTACACTTCCGAGGCTTCACCAGTCTTCGCCTTACTTGTGATCAGTTTAGCAAGAACAGATAAATATCTAGCACAGATAAATGTCTTCTTAAAAGATAGTCAAAGAAAGGTAGGAGTAAATGGTCATCAGAGAGGGAAAATAGTGCACCCAACAGAGACCTATGCTAAGGCTGTCCTATTCAGCGTATTTGTACAGGATCTAGAAAAGGTGGTAGAGACTGATAAAGCTTGATGATCTTAAATTATTCAGTGTAGTAAAAATGAAAGCTGGCTCTGAAGAGCTGTGGAAGGATCTCACAGTATTGAGTAACTGGGCAGTAAAATGGGAGATGAAATTCAGTGCTAATAAATGCAGAGTAATGCAGTTGGAGAAAAACAAGCTTAATTTTACAAACATGGTATTAGGCTCTGAGCTGTTACCAAACAGTAAAGAAATCCCTAAGTCATAATAGGTAATTCTAAGAAAACATTAGCATAACACACAGTAGCTGTTGAAAACAAACAAATGAACAAAACCAAAATAGAAAGCAGGGATTTATTAGGAAAAGACCAGGGCACAAACAAAATGTATCAGTAAATCCAAGTGTCCTCTGTATTGTTTTGATGCCCATCTCAATAAGAATTGAGAAATTGCATGCATTTGATGTTCTCCTTTTATCTATATAGATCTAGACACGATTCCTCTGTTGAAGTGTCTGGACCTTAGAGAATCAGAAGTGGGTGTTTTTGCAGTACTTCCTTTTGAATTTTTTTCAGATTGCAGGACTGCTTACATGTACATATGTATACCTTCAGAGCAGTCTTGGTGTGAATGTAAAAGCCTAGTTCAATGAAAGCAATGCAAAGATAAGCATCAATGAGCAGGCTCACCAGGATACATGAACTGTGCATGGATGGATTTCAGAAAAGATTTCAGCTGCTGATGATTGAGTGGATTTCAAAGGAAACATTGAAATGAGGCTACATGACTACGAGGGCAGGTGAAGACGGGATACAAAATGAGAAGATGTTTTATGTGCTGAAACAGCAGCAGAAGTCAATAGAAGCAGCTTGTCTGGTTGTTCGGATGCTGATTTGAGAAGTGTGTTGACAGAGATGGCTTTCAAACAGTCTTTGAAGGGGAGGTGATGGTTCTAGTTGAAGGCAGGGTGACCTGAATGAAAAAAAAAATCATAAAAAATACCTAAAATTGTTCACTCAAGCCTAATTATGTATTAGAACAGTGTCCAAAAGTTGTCCCTTCTGAATAGCAAACTAGGCTAATGTTTTTAAATAACCAGAGAGTGGGCGATGGTTGAGCTCTGGAGGCTGGGGTGGATATTCTGCTTCTTCACCCAGAGAAGGCTGTTTCTAGAGCCCAGAGTGTCCTGATGGCAAAAAAAAGAGTTAGCAGTAACATCCTCTCGGGAGGTGTGCAATAAGCAAGAGGGAAAAATCAGCAGAGCATCTGTGCTTTACAGAAATTTTACTCTTGGATGAAAAGAAAATGCTGAGCATGATGAGAAATAGAGAAGTTGTAGACAACAACCAGCAATTATAGGAATTACAGGGACTGGAATTCCAGCTTTTTCATCTTGCATTTCCCTTTAAAAAGTATTGTTATCAAACAAATCTCGGTTGTAAAATGAAATAAAGAAGTCCAGCTGCAAGAAAACAAAGGTTCAAAAGCAAACAAAAAAAAAAACAACTGAGTGACAACAGAAAAGGAAAGTAACTGCCTGGGAGGAAGAAGGCTGAGGTGTGTGAAGGGGAGCTTGTCTGGTCACCCAAGGTGCCAGCTTTTCAGTAGGAAGCTGAGGAGGATGACTATAGCATGGAAGGCAAAGGGGGTAGCAAAAAATGGGCATCTTGTCTCATTTTCTTTCTGTCTTACTGAAGACCTTCTCACTTCTTTTTTTTCTTTTTTTTTTTTTTTCTTTTTTTCTTTTTTTTCTATCTCAAATCTTCAGTTGTTTCTACCTTCTCCTCTATCTTACCACCTGCCTTTGTGGATCACTCTCCTGTCTTGCCTTAGTGCTTTCCTTAGCCTGGGTCCTGCTCTACCTCTCCTTCTTTTTGCAAGTTATTTCCTTTTAGATCTCTCTTCTCCTGTTCTTGTTTCCCAAACTACTCTTTGCCATGAGATAAACACAGAAGAAGAGACACTGAGACAGGTAACAAAAAAAAAAAAAAAAAGCAGTCTGGGCAAGTTCTTTGCAAACAAAGGTTTCCAGAACCTGAAGTTGTTTACTGACAAACCCACCATAGGATGTAAATCTAAATCCTTCCCTGTGACTGCTCAAGTAAAGGTCTTTGCCCTAAGAGTCACTGTCACTTTTCTTCAGACTTCCAAACAGGTTTGGCAGCCCTGCCTTTTCCTCAGTGAGCCCCAAGCACTGCCACACTTGTGCAGGGTTTCTTCCCACAGCTATGAGCATGTAGAGCCAACAGCTTTTATTTTCTAAAAAATAAACTCTAGAACAGTAAATAGACATGTGTTGAGTAACTTCTGCACTTAGATACTTTGAGGCTTTCTGTAAAACCTGTTTTGATGATGGCTCCTTTACAATTACAGCTGTTTCAGAGAAAAAGAAAAAGTGGGCTAGTTTTTCCTTTTGAGATAGTTTTATGATCTCCTAATTAGAGTATGTACAAAAGAATTCCACACATGTTTACAAAACAAGCATTTACGGTACTTGTGTAATTACAAAGTCTGTCATTAAATTAGTGTTTCACGTGTTTGTGTTTTAATTATTAACTGTGGCAGAATATAGCCAAAGCAGAAAACATGTAATTTCTGATAATAACTCAACACAATTAGCTGAATAACTTTCTATAAACAAAATGCAGTTTTCATTTGGATTGTTCCCTTGTATTAGTTGCATTTAGGGCAATGCAAAGGAGTCTGGCATGCTCCCTCTTCACTGCGGGGGTTGTATGGCATTTTACATTTTGGAATCTATTATGCTAAAAGTGTTTATTTGCAGTGTCTCATGATTTAACCCCAGCCAGACACTAAGTATCACACAAACACTCACTCGCTTCCCCACCAGCAAGACTGGGGAGAGAATCAGAAGGATAAAAGCTGGAAAACTTGTGGATTGAGCTAAAGACAGTTCAATGGGGAAAGCAAAAAACATGCACAAAGCAAAGTAAAACAAAGAGTTAATTCACTGCTTCCCATGGGCAGGCAGGTGAATTTCAGCCATTGCCAGGAGAGCAGGGCTTCATCACATGCAGTGGATACTTGGGCAGACAAATAGCATCACTCTAAACTCCCCCCCTTCCTCCTTCTTCTCCCCACTTTATATAGTGAACATGACATCATATGATGTGGAGTATCCCTTTGGTCAGTTGGGCTCAGCTGTCCCAGATTTGTGTTCTCCCAATTTCCCATGCACCCTCAGTCTCCTCACCAGCATGGCAGTATGAGAAGAAGAAAAGGCCTTGGCTCTGTGTAAGCTCTGCTCAGCAATAACAGCAATATAAAAACTTTTGTATATTAAGCTTGTGTTCAGCACAAATCCAACACACAGCCCCATACCAGTCACTGTGAAGAAAATTAATTCTACTCCAAAGAAAACCAGCATGCAAAGTGACTTGACGTGGCATGGTGTGAAGATTTTCATATAGACCTTGCCTCCTACTCATCCATACATAATGGTCTGTATAGTTGTTTCTTTGTCCTTTTTCTGATGTACCAATGGCCCATATGTCTACTATTAACTAATAGTCAGTTTTGTGCTCTTGGTTCCTATGCAAGCTTCATCTCCTCATCTGTGCAGTCCCAAAAATTTCAGAATACACTTCATTACTTATCCTGCCTTTACTGTCATCTAGTTGTCTTCTCAATTCTTTTTCTCAGATTTTGACCCATTGAAATAATTTCTTCTTTATTATTGTTATCAGATTGTGTGACATGAAATAATTTCTCAATGAAAGAATGTCTCATCTAATTGAACTTTCTTAAAGCTTTAATACGGATTGCTCAAGTTAAGGTGTTCTATGAAAAGGTGAGTAGTGCATCTGGAAAATCTAACTTCTAAACACATTTGTCTTCCTTTGAGTATGAAAATTATGGATTTTCAATTCTTTGTTGAATGACACTCTAACCATCACGAAATTCTTCACTGAGGGCAGCAAAAACCACTCATTTCTTCAGTCACCTGGAAGATATAGGTAAAAATCTAGGTTAACCTTCCTAGTCATGGTGAAACATGACAATACTGTAATTCCTTAGTTTTATGCACAGCAGTCTAATATTGGGTTTCACTTAATTTTCCTTCTTTAGCCTAACAAAATAATTTCATGCAAGTTTGATAGGTTTCCCTATAGGGTGTCACTCACAGGATGGAGGGAAGCATTTCTGTAACTCCTGGAAGCTGCTTCCATGGTCTGTGAGCTGGGTGACAGCTGACAAATCTTGAAAATTTTCTGACAGCTTATCTAGTTACATGAGTTGCTCAGATTACAGGTGCTCCTTACAGCCCAGTACAGCTCTGCTCTTGCAGCTTCTGGAGATAGCCTAGTCTCAATTTCCATATAGCTTTATTCTATTGCTCTAGGCATTGAGACTTGAAACCTACTTTGGTAAAGCTGCCTTGACAGACTATTCAAAAAGACCGTAAGAACAAACTCCTGACTGCAGGGAGAGGGCTCTGGGTTCACCTCTAGTGGCACATCTCAGGCAGCCCTTTGAAGGCTCAATCCATTTCCCACCTGACACTGACTACAGTCCTCTGAGAGGTGTTATCCTCACGTACTCTGTAGTCTGCCCTCTTTGCCTGCTGTTAGAGATTCCTACAACCTGGATTACCTACCAGCAAAAGAACTGAAGGATGTGAAGAACCTTTTAAACCTCAGTGCCATCAGGGCAGGAGTCCAATGGAAGGTGGAGGACAGAGCAGGCTCCAGCAGACACCTCCCACAGAATGCCTGGTGCTGGATCCACTGGGCACGTCCAGACCACTTGCATAACTGGTGTAGATACAAACATGCTGCAGGTTGCAACTACCATGTCTTAGGGGGAGAGGAATAGAGCTGTCTTCACCCCAACTCGTTATTTCCTTAAAAAGTAGATACCATATAATAAGGTCACCTTTTGATTTATTCTGATTCACAGAAGGAAAATGAAAGAAATATTTGACTGAAAATGTCACCTGGTGAAAACTTCCTTGAGTGATACATACATTCATTTCAATAAGAGTCTGCATGCATAGCAGAGAAACCCAGAATTTCACAATCTTGCTCCTGCTGAAAGATAGGATGAAACTGAACCTTCACATAGCCAAACATAATTTCTTCATGGGACTCTCACGCATTTCTACCATGGCTGAATTTGATCAAAATTGCTTAACGCTATTTTCCTTAAATATTCATTTTTCAGGAAAAGGGTTTATATAACCTGTCGCCTTATATTATAGCTGGTGTAAAAAGTTTGTGAATGCAACCCTAAATGTTTTATCACCTGTCAGACATTTCAATGATAATAAAAAGTAACATCCTTTAAATTAATTAGTCATGATTAGGACTTCAAGCCCACAGGCCACTTCATTATGCAAAAATTATAAGTTAGCTATTTAAATTACCATTAAAATGATTCTTATGTTAATTGATATCTCACTTACAACCCCTGTTTTTAATTTCTATAGGCTCTTATTAAGGTTTCATAATAGTAACTAAAATATTTTAACTAATAATTTAAATAAAGAAAAGATACTGAAAAAATGATAATAATTTTCTCTGTTTATGATTTATGTTAGAAACAGGAATTCCTTTAATAAAATATTTCAGACATCACTCATGCAACCATATTAGTATGCAAATTATTGTGATTTTCTATCCTACCACTTAGTATAAGAAGAAAGATCCTTCTGCACACGTGCAGCAGACATTTTCTGAGATACGCAATGATTTGGGTGGATATTGAAAGGCAGGACTTGGATCATAGAATACAAACAAATCAGTAATGTGGAATACTATTAGTGGAGATGGGTATTCAAATTCATGTAAGTCACATGTTAATACTCAGACAAGATGCATCTTGGATTTTCAAGGGCTCTTTTCCTTGTCTATGGCAAAGTAACAAAATTCTTGGTAAATGTGTGATTTTTTCCTCAAGTTAGGGTCTGCCAACACAATAGTAAAATAGACTTGTTTGTTTCTCCAAACTGTTCCAATTTCTTAGCATGCTGTTAAGCTCACCATTTAAGTCAGGTGAGCTTGGTTGATTGACCTTTCCTTTTTTGTTTCCAGTATTTGCAATGAAATGTCATCTGCTAGTTTCTTTCCTGATTATTAGTTTTCTGAATAATGTAATACACGTAAGAAATAGAGATATAGGGTTATATCCCAGCAGTGTTGCTGGAAATGGCTGTGCTATCAGTGATCCAAGCTGAGACCCTGTTCCTCTCTTGGTGCTTCCCAGAGAGTTCAGAGCCCCTTTGATGAACAACACAGGCTGGAGTTAAAAAGAGATACAAGAACATCCTTTATGTCTCCAATAGCCTCAAAGTTCTTGTCCATATCACCAGTACCTTCAAACTTCATTCATGCTCCCAGGCATGCAAAAGATTCTTTTTGTGTCTTGCGATTGAAAACCACTCTGGTGGGCTGACACAACTCCCAGTACAGCAGGCACTTTCAGTTGAAAACCCATCACACAAATAAAAGAGTTCCAGGACTCCCAGCTGCCAGCGACTCCCTGGGACATCTTGAGCCAAGAGTTCTGCACACAGAGGTGGCTGACCTGCTCTGAAGGAAACAAGTTCTGTGAGAGTAAGGCATTTGGCTGGGTATCAGGGAGTGCATCTTGGAGCAAACAGAAAGAGCCACATGTTTAAATACCTTCTCCGAAACAAGTGCAGCTTTGATACCAGCCTGTGCTTTAAACTCTTGATACTTCATCTGTCAATACCATGCATTGATAGTTAAAACTTCTAAATACACTAGAGATGATAAAAATACTAACATAGCTAAACACTGAAGATTTTCAGATAAATTCTGGAGCTTTTCAACTTTTCTCAGAGATGGTATATTTTATCCCTCTTAGTATAGCTGTAAGAGGTGAACTCCCAAAGGCTGCTGGGTCCAAAATTCCCTGAATCACCACTGGACAATGCAACCCATGCTATTTATTGGGTGACAACATCTTTCAGCTGACAGCACCCTACATAGATTATTTATTCTCAACAGACATCCTTTATTAAAGGGACTTACACTTCACATTTTTTTAGCAGAAAACCAACATAATATTTTTCTTTAAACTGCTAAATACTGGTCTTCAAGGAAAAGGGAAAAAGTGCTTCAGGTGGTATCAAGGGTCATATATTTAACAGTTTAACAACACCTGTCATAATTCCCATTAGTCTGTTAGTGACAGAGAAAAAAATCTTAAATTAACCTGACCAAAGGATGTTTTAACTAGATTGCCTTAGATCACATTTCACTGTTGTGTGTTAATGGCTTTTTTTTTGAGGAATGACACGTGAATAGATTAATATTACTGTAAGTAACAAGGGTTATTGGAGGGGCAGATCTATAAAGGGTCAGTACAGTCAATTTAAACAGATAAAATCAGACTCTAATATCATAGGGGTATAACCCATGAAAAAAAATGTTCACTTTTTACCTTTATTTCTTTATTTTATATTTGTTGCTATTTTTTTCTATTAATACTCTAAGAATATATTGTAAGTTATAGCAGCACTCAGGGGCATCACAATAATCAGATTGGATAATCACTTGCCTTACAAACATTCATTTCTGAGTTTTAAAGCCCAATAGTAAAAAAAACTCCAAATAAACAGCATTTCAAAACTTGGCATCCAGACCAGCAAGGATTTAGCTTGGGACTGATATGAAGTTATAATATAAATTTTCAAAGATAATGGCTCTGCTTTGTTTTTTTCTATTAAGGCTTTTTTTAGTGGTTGTGTAACTTGAAAAGGGTTGCCATATATGCAGGATAATTTGGCAAGGAAGTTGTTCATATTTTTGGCATTATGTATTTTTTTTTTTTTTCAAATTCCCAAGACATCTGAGTTGGAAAGTGTATTCATGTGGATTCTTTCTTAGCATAATCTGCCACTTATTCCATAAAATACACTTTCAGGTACCTACTGCTTAAATGTGCTCAAAACTTCCTAAATATATCCCCATTTTTTCTTCACTAGAAACGAGACATCTATCAAGTTTTACAGGTGTAGCAACAGCAAGTCAACCTACAACAAATTACGACAAGATTATTGCTACTTTAGCTTGCAAAATGCAAATAGATTAACATGAATTTTTAACATCAATGTAGCAATTTTCAAGATAGATATCAAAGCTCCTTTACAGAATCATCACTGAATCATAGAAACTTGGAATGGATTGAGTTGGAAGGGCCCTTAAATATCATCTACTTCCAACCTCCCCTCCATAGGCCGGGACACTTTCCACTAGACCAGGTTGTTTAAAGTCTCCAGCCTGGCCTTGAACACTTCCAGGGGTGGGGCAGCCACAGGTTCTCTGGGCAACCTGCTCCAGTGCCTCTCCACAGTCACAGTAAAGAACTTCTTCCTAACACCTAATAAAACCTACCCCCTTGCAATCTGAAGCCACCCTCACCTTGTCCTATCACTATGTGCCCTTGCAAACAGTCCCTCTGACACCCTCTTGTAGCTCCCTTCAGGTCTTGAAAGGCTGCTATGATGTCTGCAGAGAGCCTTTTCTTCAGGCTGAAAAACCACAACTCTCTCAGCTTCTCTTCACAGAAGTGCTCCAGCCCTCTGATCATCTTCGTGACCCTTCTCTGGACTCGCTCCAGGAAGTCCACATCCCCTTATGCCAGGGTCCCTGGAGCTGGGCACAGAACTCCAGGCGGGTTTCCATGGGGGAGGAGTAGAGGGGGACAATCCCATTTATCTGCTGGCCACATTACTTTTGGTACAGCTCAGGATACAGCTGGTTTTCTGGGCTACTAGTGCTCACTGATTGCTTGTGCTGAGCTTCCTATCACCCACCACCCTCAAGTTCTTCTCCTCAGTGCCGATCACAATCCATTTTCTGCCCAGTCTGTATTTGTGCTTGGGATTACCCTGCCCTGCATGCATTTGGCCTTGCTAAACTTCATGAGATTCACACAGGCGTGCGTCTCAGGTCAGTCAAAGTTCTTCCAGATGGCATTCTGTCCCTCCAGCATGTCAACCGCACCACACAGCTTGGTGTCATCCGCAAACTTGCTGAAGGTGAACTCAATCCCACTGTCCTTGTCACCAAAAAAGTGCCATAACAGAAGACTTATTCAAAGTAGTAACTCTGATGTTAATATGGCTTTGGACAATAGAGTGCAAGCATTTTAAGTGGAAAATTATAACAACTATTATGAAGTTTCATTGAAAATACAGTGGAATAGCCATGACTGGTTTTTGTCCCTTGAAAATTATACACATGCTTCATTGGGTCATGGGGTGGAGTTGATAGTCAAGAAGAAACCTTGTTAATATCTGTGAATATAATTAAAACTTCCCAGGTTGGAAGGGACCTCAAAAGATACCACATTATCTAGCACCTTGTCCAGTGGCATCTTGAAAACCTCCACTAATAGGGACCCTGTCCAGTCGCTGGGAAGGTTGTTCCTTTTTTCTGTCAAAATAGAACCTCTCCCTTGCTGCCCCTTGTCTTCCCCAGTATCTCCTCTGTAGCTTGGTAGCTGCCCTTTAACTAATGGAATACTGTGATGAAGTCCTGCTCCAAGCCTTTTCTTCGCCTGGAAAAAAAGACCTAATTCCATCAGTCTTTCCTCACAGTGTAGGTTCTCCAGCCCTTTGATCATCTTCCTGTTCCTCCTTTGGATCCTCTTTCAGTCTGTCTGCATCTTTCTTGAATTGCCAGGGCGAGAGCTGGACACATTACTCCAGGTATAGTCTGATAAGTGCAGAGTACAGACAGATGGATGGATGATCACATCTCCATCTCAGCTAGTACTGCCCCTGTGGACAGGCCAGGATCTGATTTGCCTTTGTTGCTGAAGTGTCACACTGCTGACTCAATGTTCAGCCTGTTATCTACCAGGATGCCCATGTCCCTTTCATCACACACATCCAGCCTTCTAGGAATTGGCACCTGCCTTTCTTAAACTTCATGTAGTTCTTGCTAGTCCAAGCTTCTGACCTTTCCAAGTCTCTCTGTAAGACAGCTCTCCCTTCTGATGTTTTCATCTCACCATTCAGTTTGGTGTCGTCAGCAAACTTGATGAAGTTGCTTTCAATTCCATCATCCAGACTATTTATCAAACTGTTGAACAGCATGGGGAACGGTATTGATTGGAGACACAACTTGTGACAGGATGCCAGCCTAAGTAAAAAAAAACATTGCCACCCTCTGAATGCAACCTGTTAGACAATTTCCTACCCATCTCACAGGCCACCAACACAATTTGTATCTTGCTACTTTGTCCAGGAGAAGGCTGTGGGAAACAGTATTGATCACTTTCCTGAAGCCCAGAGAAGCTCCGCAAGAGATTCCAAGAACCAATACTCAGGTTTTTTGTTGCCATGAAAGAACACACAGTTCATAGAAAAAATATTATCTTGGATGCTGAGCTAGACAGAGAAGGACAGGTGTTTTAAGGGTCCTTCTCCCTTACCCCACTTCCCCAATTCCCTTTGACTCCTATATACTACTGGATATAGATTTCTATAAAGAAAGGGATAAAAACTCTGCTGTCTTTCCCAAGTCATCTGATCCTGCTCACATATCTGGGTTAGTGGTCCCTATCCCAAGATCAATATATTCAGCTGGAGATATTATTATTCAAAATATTGTTCCTCTCACCTTTCATACATTCAGTATGGGATATGTTGTTTTACCCTGGTTGATTAGTCAGTCATGAGGCTACCTACTTACTATTAACCAAAGTTTATCTCAGAGAGTTCTCTAATGAGGCTATTCAGTCTTTGGAGAAAAATGTTTCCTCATTAATCAACATTGGAAATGGCTTCAGGGGAGGGTATCTCTTAAAAAAATAGTGGTATAGATTAGAATTTCTAATATCTAACAAACAAATGAGTCTAGTGGCTCAGTGGGGTGGAGTAAGTGGCAGTCTTCTGCTGGGAAAGATTTACAAATGGCTTCATGGTGCAGATAATAGTTCTCAAATAAATTGAGTTGTGGCTTCATTAAACAGCATCCTTTGCTTCTTTTTCCCATTTACCTGAAACAGCCATAACTAGGATTAACTGTTGTGTGAAAATATAAAATAGAGAGACAGTCTCCAGAATTGCAGACCCTAAAGCTTTGTAGGGATTTAAAGATTATAACCAACACTTTGACCTGGCAGTAGATGGGTAGCCAGGGAAAAGCACAGACTGTGAGTACCATGTACCATTCTGATAAAATGAACCATAACATTCAATACCAGATAAAGCTTCCATGGACATTGGCCTCCCAATGTTATGCTGTGTGTCAGCTCTACTCTTCGAAGACATTAATGCTGTAACATTTCCTCAGCATCTGATACGTTGGCAATTTAGTTAAATAACCCAACCTCAGTTACCATCTCTGTGCAGATGAATCATATATATGTATCTCTAATGCTCTGTCCTGAAACTGATCTTGGTGTTGAAAAGCTAAACCTTTATATCTCTTCATGGATGTGACTTTCAACTCCAGTGTAACATGACTAAGAAAAATCTTTCTCTTCTGCCCCAGACTTTTCTGTGTTGCTACAAGCAGCAGTGCCATTCTGCCTGCTATTCACACCACTAACATGGATATGATCTTTGCCTTGTGCCTTTGATTTTTAGTTTTCATGTCCAAGCCATGGCTCATCTTTGCATATGGCATAGGAACTCTAAAAAACAACAGGTGGTGAAGGCAGCTGGGGAAGCTCAAGAAAATTATGAGACAATATTGGTCTTTGTAATAACTATTTTGCAGATCCTTGCAGGAATGGCAGGTTTTCAAGAGAATCCTCTCTATACAAGTCTTCAGCGATTCTCTACTCTTTATCACCTCAGGAAAAAAGCCCTACTTTTCACACACAAAGCTCAGACAGTGCCCACTCAGCACTGATTCAATAGCTAAAAGGTGGATCTTGTCTCCAAGCAGGCCAGCTTTCAAGTTTTTGTGCTTTCTTCTGTGCTGGACCTCATGATTAAGAGAGGATGACATTGAAATGACACATTATCCTCTTTTTGTCTTCAAAACATTGTCTTTATGACATGGTTTTCCTTTTGCTCCATTTTGTGCAGTCCCAACTACAATGCAGTCCTGGTCCAAAGCTAGACATGTCAGATGCTTCATCAGTATTGTACTCTGCATCAATTTCTCTTAACAGCATCTGAAGTGTCTTTTCATGGCTGTGACAAAGCAGACAGCATTTAAGAGGCATGAAGATGAGGGAGAAACCCTCTGTCCTCTGCAGAGGTGTCAGGCCAGGGCAGCTGAGAGTTTGGGTCCTTCCAAAACATCACATCAGAAAAGAAACTCACTTTTGTCCCTGAAGGCAATTGTGCTGAGGTTAAAAGAGAGTAGCTGAAGTCTTTTACTGGACCATTATTTCCAAGAACTCCTCCCTTCACCCTCTCATCAAAATACATCTTGATTTTCCAGTTTTTGATGAAAGACTGGAAATTCATAACATTTTTCACTTAGTGGTGTGTTCTTTGGTTTTGTTTTGTTGTTTTTTTTCCCACAAAATGATCTTTAAGGGTATGAAAAATATTTTAAAAAATATTTAATTAAATATTTTTCTCTGAATCCAAAAGCAAAGGTGATGTGGCAAACTATAATCTGCATGGAGGAGCTCTGTGTACCATGGAAAAGGTGGTAGGCAATGGGAGCCTTTGAACTCTAAGTCTATTGGAGATGCCCTGGTTCAATAAGGAATTAATTCAAAGAAGTCCTGTGGCCTGCATTATGCAGAAGGTCAGACCAGAGGGTCACAATCATCTCTTTCAGCATAATAATCCATGAATCTGGAAGACCTACCATCTTTTATGGTTCATTTCTTCTAAATGCCAATGTTTATTTGTAGCTGTAATATTATTTAGCATAACATATATAGCTGGCAGGGGAAGTAAATGCTAACACTTTTGCTCAAATATTTTTCACGAAAAAATCACAAAGTGTGTAATAGATGATATGATGAAAACTCATCTCAGATATCGACCTAAAAGAAGCTCTAACTTACTTCTTTTTTACTGGATCTTTTTCTTAGGCTAGAAGCTTTTGTTTTTAAAATATTTTAACTGAGTCTAGGAGAGGATCTTGAGCTTTTGTGTAGGGTCAGACTACAAGAATTTGATTTAAATATTACCAGAACTTTAAATACATCTGTCACAGAGCTCTGTATTTTTGGCAGTTAGAGGCCACCTTTATTCTGTGTAATGATGATGGTTTGACTTCGTTTGATATTTCTTTTTTAGCCAAACGAATGGTGCATCTTTCTTTAATTGGGATCCTCATCAACCATTTGGCCCAGTAATACTATGCAAATTGAACTCTTCAAAAATTAATGCTAACATTTATTAAATAATGCATCATACAATAAGTTAATTTGAAATTCTAAGTTGAACTCCCTGCTCATAAGAGAGGGATATTTTTTTCCCTGTGCCATCTTCATAAAACATCTTTATAGTCTTTCTAAATACCTTGAATGTCGTTCTTGGGTTTTGACAAATTGGTCTCTACTGAGGCTATTCATAAGGAGACATTCTCTCTGTTACAAAGCTTTTGGGTATTCTATGCCTTGAATTCCTTCTATTCCCTCTATTTCCACATAATTATTATTATTTTCTTAGTCTGAACACGTTGTAGAAAAGTACTGATGAAATGCAACCATTTGGTAAAGATGTAAAAGCTCAGAATACATACAATGACATCTTCTGCAAACCAGCAGGAGTTTTGTACCATTATAGAAAACATACCTCATTTACCTGTTTATAATATCATACCAAAGGACACACAGCAACATGTGGAGGGGTGACCACTTGGAGGATTGATTTTTTAATGTATAAATATATATTGTTTTATTTTTTAATTTTAATTTTTATATTTCTTTTTATATTGATCTTGATATGTATTATTATTTTTATACTTTATTTTTTTATATTTCTATATATTTTATATATATTTATATATTAATATAATTTTTATGCATAAAGCATATAAATAAATGCTTGACCATTTTATTTATGATTTTAGGTAAAGCAGAACAGAGTCCTGAAAGCAGATGGCAATTTATACATATGTTCCTTTAGTTTGGCAAAAGCAAGTGCAGATTTCCCCATTTGCCCGTGTTTAACCATTCTGAATGCTTTTTGAATATGCCTTTTTCTGAGTCCTGCTTGGGGTTTGTCCTTTTCTCTCACATGTTGAATGTGTACTTGAGTCTGTCACTTTCCACTCACCCACTGGCCGTGACCCAGGCAGGTGGTGAGACAGAGGCTGGGAAAATAACTGAGTGGAAACAAATGCAGCAAAAGGTAGTCAGGTCTGTTCAGTAGGACAAGGCCTTTGCAAACACAGATCAAGCAAGATAACAAAACAATCCCTTGCTTGGCAATTAGCAAAGCCCTGAGCAAGCAGGCTGCAGTCCTCAGCCTCCTGGAGCTCCTGCTTACTCACCAGAGGCAGCTGGGGCATCGTTAACCTGCTGTGCTCCTGCACACTGGGGCATCAAAAAAGCAATACAAAAGTCAGTGTTTGTAGGAAATATATATAAAAATAATAATAAAAAATATACATTCCCTTTGATATAATATAGTCACTACTGTGCGTGGGGGGGGGCATTATCAGTGGAATCATTCGTTTAGGTTATTTCTTTGTTTCTAGCGTCTTAAGAGTGTCTTCATGCTTATGTTTCAGATGAAGGTAGAACTTTAGGTCAGGCTGTCTTTACCAGTAGTATTTGCAGCTTCCCAGAGTAGCAACTTTGCCAAGCAGGTCCCCAGCAGTGGCAGCCTGTGCAGGTACCTGGGAGCAGAATAACTGTGTGGAAGGTGACAGCTTGAAACATCTCCAGCCTGGTTCATCCTTCTTCCCTCATACAGCCTTGCCTGACTGAGCTAACAGCACACCAAGGGATATCACAGGGAATGAGGAGATGTGAGCTGAAGTTTCTCCTGTGACTTGTGCTGAGATCTGGCTCCGTGTGACACATCGGGCAGCATTGACTCTTTGTGCTGAAACTGGATGTGCCCTTGGCTACCTCACTCCCTGTTGGGCTACAGCTTTCAGAAACTGAGGGGTCTTACCTGCTTTTTAGCCTGATGAACTTCTCTACTGGGGAGGTACTTTTGTCTTTTCTGTTTCTGTTGACTGAATATCACTTTAACAGTTCAAAAGGCCACTACTTTATGAGTGGAAAAATGTGATCTATTTGAGTATGATGGGCTCCTGTGTGAGCACAAACGATTTGGCAAGTTTTGAAAAGAGAACATGTGGCCTGAATAATCAACAAGAGGAATTCACAATGGTTTGGCTTGCCTTGCCTAATTTTTTTCTCTGATTTGTCTGTTCTTATAACTGCCACCTGTTCTTTTGTTTGCCTGTAGATCTGCATTTTTTTTAAACTGGAAGACACATAATGATAATTTGACTTCACTTTCTTCATAAAATGGAAGCTATAAATTCACTGCTTCCAATGCTTTTGTGATGAAGCATAGCCTTAAGAAAGACATCAAGTGTTGCATTCCAGGTGATGTCTATCAACTTCCTAGGGAAAAACTTCTTGTGGTTAATTATTTCCAGTATTTAGATAATTATGCCATTTCTACTTGGTATTTTTCTGGCTTTACCTGCCATATTCTGAATTTTGTTCAGTCTTTGAAGGTAAAAAGAGTCCTCTGCAAGCAGAAACCTTGTGCTTCAGCACTTATAGGCTCTGATCAAGTTGCTTCTTTCACATTCTCTTTGGCAAACTAAAGAAATAAAGCTTTATATCTCTCTACCAGGTGAGATCTACATTATCAGTCATTCCTGTGGCCCTTTACCAAACTCCTTGCAATTTTTTGAGGTTCAGTGCTCCAATAATAGTTGCACTAAGCCTGTAACACTTTAGTTCTAAGAATATTCACATATATAGGTAGATGAAGAAGTCATCTAGGCACATATTATCAAACTTATGCAAGAGTAAAACGTGGTTCAGCTCCAGCTTCAAATTTAGTGATCCCAAAAACTTCTGAATTTTTTTATTCATATGGGGAAAAGCTGTATCATATCACTCAAGGTTCCTACATGTAATTACATTTAATTAATTTCTGCTGCAAAATATCTGCAATTAAACAAATAGGATTGAGCTGTGTTAGTAATAATAGATGAAGAAAACATTTGAATGCTCCAGGGAATAAATAAAATGTGCTTCCCACAAGAAATAATCAGTTTTCAAAGATAACTAAGGTGGGGCAAAATGGAGATCTTCAAGCTTCTTTGGGCATACTTTGAGGTGAATCCATACAGGTCATGACAGTCCTTTGGAGATTTGTTTTGAGATTCATTTTCATTTCTAATCCAGTGCATGAGAGAGAGGAGGTCAAATGAATTGAAACAAACCCACATTTCTATGAAGCCATTTGCTATGAAACTCCACCTGCTATAGAGGATAAAATAGCTTTGATTTTAATCACTTTTAATCAAATCACTTAGTCAAACCTCTCCATCTTCACAATGAATCCTGCTGAGGGAGTATGAGAGCCCACAGCACCACAAAGAAAAGTGGCAATCTAGCTGGAAAATGCTTCCTATCATTTTGGCAGAATTGCAGACTGCTTTGATTCACAGAAGTATAGATCTATTTACTTTTGCACAGTGTGTATGTCCATGGTATAATCATTATATTTAATTCTTTACTTGGTGCTAGTAAAGAATGTATATAATCAGACAAGTCTTTAGTAGGAAAACCCTTGAGGGTACTGTTCAGCTCACACATGCAACCTACATTGACACACAATTTTAACTCACACTTAATCTGATGAAATTTCACCTAATGCTCTCTCAGTAGAAAAGACTGGCAGTTTTGGAAGCTGGAACTCGTTTCTCTTGGTTCAGTGCAAAGCCTGCTGAGTGATTTAAGTGCCTTCTTTCCTTCTGCCCCTTTTCTTCCTCACAGAAACTGCATGTCAGCTGTAACTTCCTCTGCTAGTGCACCCTGCATTAGATTTCTACTCTGTGCAGCAAATATTAGCACACTACATATGGAAATAATTTATTTCTCGTCCAAATTCACTTAGGTATTCCCCATGCATTCATTACAGAATAATCCATCAAATAATGCATACCTCTGTATCTTTACTTATCACACAGAGCATTGTTTCCTTATGGAGCATCCATCCAAAATTTCTCTTCTATATGGCTAGGAAGAAGTAGTGACATTGCCAGCATTTAGTTTCCCTCAGCTGTACATTTCTGTATCTTCATTTCTAACAGTGTTTTTATTTTTTAAATGGGCCTTAGCAGAATTCAGCCCAAAACTCATGAGCATTCTTTTATTCTTGACCATTTTTCTCTCATGTATTTTTTAATAGACTTTTATTCGTAGGTATGCTTTCTTTCTTTCTTTCTTGAAGTGAGGTTAAGGTGGCTTGACTATTCAGATTTAAAATGTCAGAAATATCTCTGGGTTTATAAGACAGATTCAAAATTACTGCGTTTTTCCACAGAGCTCAGTGCTATTCTTTGTGTATGTGTGACTTGGTATATGCTGACATTGTTTGTCTTCTGTTACAGGATTATAAAATCCCTTCAGTCTGGTAAAGAATAACATAGATTGAGTATACACAATTTCGTTTTAAATGTTGGACATGTGCTGTGCTATCTTTTTCTGTAGTGCAGCAGTGAATTCTTGCTATCACACTGAGAGGTAAGCATGTTCTATGTTTCAAGTTTTAATAAAAACATAATTAAATATGCTTCTTATGCTGCAATATACTTACATAGTACACACTTTCTATAGTGTGCAGTATACAGTATATAATGAGTAATGTGATTACTCTTGATCTAATATAGGACTCCTCAACATGAATAAGAATAATGTCCATGCAATGGTTTTGTATATCTATCTTTTATTATGTGGTACGATTTGCTTTATTTTCCTCAGGGCACAGCTTGAGCTCAGTTACCGCCTCTGATTTTTGTGTGGATAATAAAATATTTATAGTCTTCAAAATTAGGTGCTCAGACCGTGATTAGTGTGGTATGAATGAGCAACTGAATACATAAGGGCATGACATTTTGCACATGCATCTCCACATACTGAACTGATGCACGCAAAATCCCAATTTGTGTGTATGTACATGCTTGTGATTCCAATTTAGCAGTTGCTTTCTTCTTACCCATGGCATTCCTCCTGCAGTTTTACCTGCCCACTGCATTCTTCTGTTTGGAAGATATTTGGCCACAGCAGCTCTGCTGTGTGGGATACAGCAGGGACACAATTCAGGCAGGCTGTGATTTTTCTAAGTCTCCATTCAAATTATAGTGTGATTAGATGCAATTTTCTGTGTGCTTCTTTCTTAGGTGGATGGTACCTTAAAAGCCAATAGACCCCAAGAAGCCTGTGACACTCCAGAAGTGCCTTTGACCAGGGTCCTTTGCCAAAATACCTTCTCTCCACTCCACATCCTATCCTGCACTCCCAGTGGCCACCTTTAACTGTAGACAATTTCAGTTTCTTGCACACGGCTTATAAAAAGTTTAGGAGATAATTCAGGTCAGAAGTACTGTGTTAAGGTAAAGAAACCTTTAAAGCCACTCATCGCTATCAATGAAATTTTAGGATGTGATCTTCCTTTCTATGCCTTGTAGACATAGTGGTGAATTCAGTTCTTGCCTGCATGCCTTGACTGATTCAATTCTGTCTACTTGAAGGGCCCACAAAAACAGAAACTGCTTTACACAACCAGTCACATTAGAAAGGTATAAGCTTCTTCTTTCCCCAAAGATATTAGATACAAGCTTATTTCTGCAAGGAAGTACCCCAAAGTACATTGGGGTTGATCACAGTAAGCAAGTTGTCTGTCTGCACAGAGCCCTTGAGAATATAACCATATTCTGGGATAATTCAATAATCTGTACAGTATTCTTTTAATAGAAACAGAATTTCTTAATGTTATGTCCTTGAATTTTTTTGTCAACAAGATTCTTCTATGAAAAACTGTGTCTTAATAATTACAAATTACAAATGATCCTACCACACTGTGAGTCTTTGAAAGTAGTAGATAATGCAGCCAAAGAATTGATCACATGATACTGACCCAAAGGACTTGTCATTTGCATGTTTCTTTAAAACTAAAATGGTAGTGAATTAAAGTATACCAGCTATTGCTGTGCATGATTCCTCTTCTAGTATCCTCTTTTCCTTAGTGCTTAAAATCATTGTTTCATCCCTCCCCAGAAGAAATGCAGTCATTCTTGTGGCATATACATGTAATATAATAAAATAGCTGTTAGCAATGTGATTAGCTGAAGCCACATTTATTTACCCAACCAAGTTGAGAGGATTTGGAATGGTGAAGCAGCATTGATCATACCGTGTGTTTTGCCATTGAATATCTAATTTAATATTAGTTAAACTTGATCAACAATTCGAGGGTTTAGGGTCACATTATTAACAGAAAACATCAATCCTTTGGATAATTCAATTAAAAAACATCAATAAAAATCTAATTTCAAAAGTCACTAGTATACCAATATACCATATCCGGCAGACAGAAACTGCTCAGCCACCATTGAATCATTGCCTGTTTTAATAAGTATTCAGAAATTATACTGAGACTTCAAAAGAAATTGTAAGGAATTGTTAGCAGGTTTATTAATGTTTTATGTTTTATTAAAAGTTTGGGTGTACATTTCACAATGAGCAACATCAAAAATCAGACTTTCTGCCTGTAATTTTGCTTCCTCCTGTCTTTCTGCCTTTGGGATTCGCTCTTTTCCTTTCATCAGCTGCCATTTTCAGCAGCATGCAGTAATTTCATGGCTCATTGCAAGCGCTGAAAACCTTTGAAACCACAAATGCTAACCTACCTGGCCTGCAGCCATTTAGGAAGAGATTAATTTAGCAAACAGAAGCAAAACACTTTCTACTTCTAGCCTGTGCATAATTTCACTTCTATCTATATTTATTTTACAGTGAGCAGCGTAATGACAATTTCAGTAATTGCAACTCTGTAAAAATTTGCCTACCTAGCTTATCTCACTATCACAAGACTGTGAGTCAGTCAGATTAGAAAAAGTACAGCATGTGAAACTGCATTGGTTGCCTTCCAAAAAAATATGTGCCTTATATAAAAATTTAAGTGATGCTTTGCACTTATTTGTATACTTATCTACAGGACAATGGATTCTCCATGATGTTTGCTTGATGTGTGTGTGCCTTTTTAATGCACAGTGATTTATGGGTGCTTTTCCCACACAAAAAGATCAGCAACACTAGTAGGCTGCAAGTGCCAGCCCATTTCTGCAGACTTAGTTACAAATGGCTGTTATGGTGCTGTCAAGCGATTTGAACAGAACTGAAAGTCCATCTGGGGCAAATCTAACCTATCATGCTTGGAACGAATTCAAATTCAAAATTAGCCTACAAACTGTTAGCTGAAAAAAAGTTCAAAGTGTTTTATTGTTTCTAATTTGACTCAAAGACCAAATTTTCTACGTAAACGTAGAAACTTTTCTTCTAATCTGTTTTTTATTCCATTTGGACCAGTGTGTTCAGAACACGATGCATAAAGTCAAGCTTATAACTGTTTATTCATACAGTAAGATAGAAACTGCTTGATTGTCCTGTTCCCCTGTGCTTTGTCTCAGTGATGGCTATCCCACTTCTTACCAAGTTTGTTGAGTGCTAAGGTTTCTATGTTTATCCTCTGACAAATGTAAATGTTACAATAATTGAACCCAAAGCCTTTGTTGCAATGTGCTGCACATTAAAAAAAAAAAAAATTTGCAACAGAGAATTGTTTTAGAATTTTCAGATACACAGGAGAAAAAAGATTTCTTTGCAATTTCTTTACAATTCCCATGCCTGGCTTTATAGCCAGCATGATGGCCGCAGGTACGAGGAATCCCTAAGGTATCTCACAGCTCCTGACTTCTATATTGGTATCCTGGCACTGGTAGCAGGGCAATCTGGTGCTGCTTTCTGGCAGTCATTGCTCCAGGCTGAGCTGGTTGGAAGGGATTTCAGCGACCTTGAATGACCTTGTGGATGGCAGTCACTGGGTAATGATTTTGACTGCAGGATTATGCAGTGGTACTTCCCACCATGAGGGGCTGCAATAAGATTGCTGCCAATGACATGGAGTGAGATGGAGTCAAAGGGAGAGAGTGGGGTCCTCAGTGTTGGAGATGAAACCGTTGAAAGTGCACAGCTTTCCAACTTTTTACATGAGAGTAGTGAAAGAGTAACCGAATATCATTGTTAGCTTGCTTTGCTGCAATTCAGATACATTTAGATCAGCAAAAGGAAAATGTACAGCATTAAACTTGTTTATGCAGTGTTTTTATAATAGCTAATTCATTTAAGCATACAGATACACAGACGGCAGTGGGATGACTGGCCAACCCACACAGATGTACACCTCCAATCTGGCATCCCATAACATTCATAAAATATGTCAACACAGCCTGGATTCCTTCCATAGTTTATGTTAAACTATTGGTGTTCATATCATACAAGCAAAACATTTCATGTTGTTAAAATTTGTGTCCCTAGTAAATAAATAGAAAAACTAAACACATTTCTCTCTAAATGCACAAGCCGTGTGCAGCAGCATTGAAGCAATATGTACTGTTTGTACTTCCAGTAACATTGCAGAAATTAACATTTGTAGAGCTGTTTATCATGCAGGCAAGTGGTAATATGGAGGCTCCTATGTTTTATTAGTGTTCTCCTTTTAGCTGCAATGTTCCCCAGCACAATTCTCTCTTAGTTACTAGATTCCCAGTACATGGGACCACACATCGGAGCAAACAGGGGGAAAAGGATGAGATGAGGAAGGTGACTATGTGAGGGGAGTCCCACAGCCTAGTGATGCCTCCATATTGCTGCCCCATATCTTTGCATTGCCCTTTCACTCACCCTGAGTCCCTAGCTACACACACCAGCAGTTGGCATAAACCATCTTTTTTTGGCATGGAATGTCCTTGAGCAGTGGGAAGGCAGCAGCTCCACTGAATATGAGTAAGTGCAGATGCTCTAGTGCAGGATAAAGGCCAAGAATGGATCTGGTGTTCAGAGTGTAAGAATAAAAGCTGAATTCTATTTTTAGACCAGAATTCATCCAGCACCCTGAATGTAAAGTAGATTTGCAGACAGAGTCCTCATGATCCATGGAACGAAGTCTTCTCACAATGCTGGTTTCCCTGCATGAGACAGCAGAGCTACCCATTTCCCCTCCATGGGATTGTCCCATCCCCTCTTTGCAGAAGACCATGATGGTCCCAGAAGCTGAGGAGAGTCTTTGGGCAGCACAGCAGATATTTCCCTTTCTAAAAAGGAGAAACTAGAAGGGTTGTTGCAGAGTAATAATTGATGACTCTTGCTCTGAAGCCTTGGTGCTTGCTCGGGTTTGGTTTTTGACTTGTTTACAGGTGATCTTTCCCAGACATCTTTTCCAAGATTCCTAAGCATGGCTGCTTAAAATGTTGCAGCTCCCTGCACACCTGATATTTATATATTGTTATTCAATGATGAAATATTATTTTTATATTTATATTTAGAGTGTTAAATTATGCCACTTTTAAATTATGTCACTAATATCTAACCATACACACCAAAATAGATCAGCATAGTACTGTGAAACACTATAGTATATTAATATACAGTAAATAGTATATTAATATATAGTAAAATAGATCCATTGCTATTATGTTTAATGAATAATATTCCCTATTAACACACATCTTTGCATTTAAGTAATTCCCATGCTATGATAGAGACCAATCAAATGAATACTTGGTAAACAGCTATCATTTTGCTCAGGCTGTGCAATGGAAAATACTTAGTGAAATTATTAAGTGCTGTGTGCAGAAGCATCGTAGGATTAAGCAGATATTTGGGTATACCTTCATTTTGCCCTGATTAGAAAACATGTCCATCAATATACAGGACTAGTGTGGAGGGAAGAAAGCAGTATTTGATCGTTAATACACAGACGCAAAAATACACTGCTGTTAGACATGCAAAAGTCAGTAAAACCACATGCTGCTTGGAGAGGATTGAATTATCTTCAAGCACTACTATCTAATTAAATACGTATATATTTCTAGGGCCTGAGCTCTGGAAAGCATTCCTATTGAAGAGGGAGTTTAAACATATGCTTAACTGCAGAATGGGGGCTTGGAGGAGGTATTAGTATGTGTAGTCAAAAAGTACATTTAGCAGATGAGAAAAAAACTTGTCTCACAATCAAGACTTATGGCAGTTTGCTATAGGTTAATCAATTGCCTCATTTCATTACTTCATTTGAAGTTTTTCTTTTTTCTGTTAGATGGTGCAAAACATTGTTATAAACAAGTAAATTGTTCTTTTTGATTAACAGATGGCTTGAGACTAGCAAAAAAAATTATTTTTTTAATTAAAGGAAAAGCATTCCTTGTTGAAACCTTCTATGTTGCAGTTTATCCAAGGGAAAATTTATTAAAATGAAATGATAAACTTGTGAAAAACAGGATTTATAATGGAAACACTGATGCAGCCATAACTATAACCATATGAACTATACTGCTATTATTTACTATGGTAACATTATAAAAAAAAACCTGCACTGTTTGGGCCATTATCCTTACAGTTTTCTTTTCAATACAAATCATTATATTTATTATCTGTCTTCTTGTATAGAGGGTACAGAAAAGGCCAATCAAAAGCAGAAGAAGCCTGCTTTTCAAAAGGAAATTGGACCTATTTCTAATTCTTCTTCTTTATCAAATACAGGGAGTGCAGACTTTTTGTGAAAAATTGTTTCATGTAAGATAAAAGTGCAGATTATTGGAGAGAAAATGACACACTTTTCCCTACATCTTGAAGATTCTTGGGTGATACTACCAGTTTTCTGTAGAGATTTTTACCTTACTCACAGATGCATTTCCTTACAGACTTCAAGCAGCAGGTGCTGGGGCTCTGAGTGTTTATTTGAGAATACACTGCATAATTCAGCTGTTGTGACTCGGAGAGATGTCTTAGAAATGTAGTATCTTAGAATGAATATTGTACATGGTATTTGAAAAAATGATGGTTTTAGAAATAAGCCTTCTTAATTTAAAGGGTGAAGAAAAAAAAAACTGAATTTGTGTTTGTTTCTCTCATCACTTCTTTCTCTGAGTGTGGAAAAAATATGAATCTCAACACTATTATTCCTACCTCCTTGGAAATTGTTTTAAACATATCTGCATTTCTGTGTATTATAGTTGTCATAAGCATATCTGTATTTCTGTGTATTATCAGAGTTAGTGACAGTAGTCCAGTATGAACACAGAGCCCCAGTGCCTGGCTCACACAGTTGCCTTTATAATTATGACTAATATATGTGTGCCAGCTTTTTAACTCTTTCAAGCTGTAAAAGGGATGTGGTAAAAGTTGGTTCTCTCTTATGGACTGGACAAGATGTGATACATGTTCAGAAAACCTTCAATAGAAAGCATAAAAAAACCCTTGAAATTTTATTTAGAAAGTGTTCCATGACTCTTGATGCATCACTAATCCGAGATGAAACATCAATGTATGTAGAACCTCTTTCTTTTTCCTTCTGAAACAGCCATTTGACTTAGACATCAGTTAAATATAGCACAATATGATTAATCCACATTTATAGTAACTTTTCAATGTTCTATTTATCTGTGGTAATATACCATGCATTAAAGGCATGGTTGGAAACTGTAGTGAGTCAATATTAATACCAATGGTTTAATACTATTATCTGCATGACAACTATGCTTAATTCAGTAAACATTCCTGACATTGTAAACATGGCCAGTATAGCTGGTAATACAAAGTAGGCAAATTGATTGACAAATAATATGTTTAGAGATACAGGGCTCTTAGACACTATGGATCAGTTGTTTACTCATAACTGGCAGGATGCTCTGACTCAATTTCTACCAGTAAAGCTGAAGAACAAAAAGCCACTTTATGACTGCTGCTTGATGAAACACTATTCTTGGCTTTTGGGGATTTTTTTTCAGACTATGCTGCCAGTTTAGGAGTATCACCTCTGCACAAGAAAGCTGTGTCACAACTGGAAAATGATAATGTTGCTAAGACACAGTTGTGTTTCTAAAGTTGAAACACCCAAAGCACTTCACAGCCTTTGATGACTTCTTATGACAATTAAAAATTACTCTATTTATCAGGAAAGTAGATGAACATAAGAGTTAACACAAATGGATTTTATTTTAGACTGCATATTGTTATCTCAGAGTATGTCAATATTACGTGTTTCAAAAGAATGGATAGGAAATGTTTATCAGTAGACAATGAAGGCAAATAGATTGTTTATGACAGTATAGGGAATACATTTCTTGGCAAGATTTTGAAGTGGAGTCAGGAGGGTCATTCTTGTGGCTGCTTTTGTTGACATTCATCATAACTGAACATCTAGATTGTAAAATATGTAGTGTTTTTGCACCAAGTGATTCTCTAGGTACAGCATACTGTGTTTGTATTGGACTTTGATGATATAGTCACAAAAGATATGATGTTCAAATACTGCATTTACCACTGCTTCTTCTATTTCCAACGTTTCTTGAATTGCTCATTGAAATTTACAAATCACTACTAAGCTTTAATTTGTTTCTTTCCCTCTTAATTTTTCTGAGTATACTTGAATATATTTTTGTCAACATTCATGATCTCCCCTTATTTCTGACATTAAAACCTAGAATCATATTTTGAAAACAAATAAACAGAACAATTTTTTTATATACATATAAAGTAAAAATAACATACAACATAAAAGAAGATTGATATTTCTGTTTGAGTTGATTTGCCCCTTCTTGGACAGTTTTTGCTAAATTATTGTCTTCATGCATTAATTTTACCACATCACAAATCCAATGTCAGGCAAGGTAAAATAATGGAATGGATATGATCAAGGAATATTGCTGTTGTGAGGATTACAGGAATATAGCTCATTTCATAAAAATATCGCATTTTGTAGCACCCCATTTTGCATGCTAATGTCTCATTAGTAGGATAGGGAATTCCAGTTTTTACAGGGCCTATAAAAATTGCTGAACAATAGGCAGTGAAAGGAAGCCTGGAGAAGGAAAAGGCTCGCCACTACCCAGACCCTTTATTTCAGCTCTTTCAGCTGTTATTTCAGCAATGCACCAGAACCTTTACAACTAGCCACCAAAAATAATAGTCTCAATGCATGTAACCATTGCAGATAGTATGGCACATTTTATTTATTACTGAAGTTAATAATGGTATTGTATTTATAAGACTTACAAATGACATTTCCTTTATTTACTACAACTTACATGGCTGTTTCACTCTACCCTGAGCTTGCCCTAAGGAGCCTGTTCATGATATTTATCTTTTTCATTTTAAGTAACCACTGCTTCTTCTCTTTCAGAATAGGCTGGCTTTGTTCAGCTGCTCAGTTGCTGAGCCCTGCTTCGAGCAGGGGTAGCACAGACCTGCACAGCCTCTCACCATGCTTCATCCCTCTACAAAAAAAGTACACAGACGTGTAACCATATGCAAGATTTAGACTAGTTAGAGCACACATATTTTTATTGCTTGGATACATTCTTCACTGGTTGAAAGTGGATGTAAAATAGAGGCTCTTCTGATTTGGCATAATCTAGTACCTACTTCACACTCATCAGTGTGAGTTCACAGCTGGTTCAGAGCAAAACAAATTCAGGCATTATCAGCACAGATATATTTTTACAGAACAAAGTATTGTCAGCATGCCACACTCTCCATGTTTGATTAATGTGCACATTCAATACAAATCAGGACGGTCCTTCAAAGAGCTCAGTTCATGTAATTGAGGCCAAATTTTAGGAACTGCTGATTGGTGAGGTGATTTTGAAAATGTGGCACTTTACACAGAGATCGGTGCCTTGCTGCTTTAATGTCATACAAGATGTCAGAGATTTTTTGTGCAGGTCTGTTGTTTGAAGATGCAGTCTTCAGATGCACACAGATGAGGGGGTCATCGTCCCTGCTCCCACATATGCTTTAATAACAAAAATAAATTATTTAAATATCACAACAGTTCCTTGAAGCATATAGTAACACACTAGTCAGAAAGACTGGAAAACTTGAAGAACCTGATTGTGAAAGAAGAGTAAATATCTTTGACTCTTGATTTGCAGTCCAAAATGCAGAGAGGAAATGCGAGGTGATCCATGCAAACACTTAAGTGACATTAATGAAGTCCAAGAAAGTGAAACTCACAGGATAAGAAGCCAGGAGAAGGAAGCTGGAGGTTCCTGATAGGACAGGGAAACTGTGCAAACGGAACAGATATGTAAAGGGGGTAAGTTACAAAACCAGAGGCTTATTTCATACACACTTCTCTTTTTGGCCTTATGGTCTAGCCACAAGACCACTTTTTCTCTCTCCATTTATTAGAAGTATTAGCATTTTAATCAAATTTACATAAATGAAAAAATTCAGAAATATAGAAATGTTAACAGAAAAGAACAATTTTAGGTGAAAATTTTGGGAACTAGATTCCAATAAAAATATTTATGTATAAAAAGCTAGCTAAGAATTGATGGGAAAGATAATGTAATGAGTTGAAAAATAGATTTTGAACAGTAGATAAAGTCCATTTGGATTTCCTAACTATTATATTATGGATACAATGCAGAAAAAGAAATATATCCTTAAATAAGTCTAAATGTAAATAAACCCTCACTTCCATTTGGGTAAATCAGAGAAGAAAGCATCTTTGTTCTACTACATTTCAAAGGGCATTAAAGAAGCTTGGAGCTGCATGTATATGAAAACCCCTCTCTCTTCATTGCTCTCAACATTGGAATCCATTATATTCACTAAAAAGAACTTGGCACTAAAATATCTGAAGATTAGAAGTATTTGGAGATGTTTAAATCATCAACCTTTACTGATATGTACTTCAAGAGAAATCACCTAACATTTAGATCAGATACCTCCAATCCAATCTGAAAGAAAGCTATTAAAATTGTTCCTGCTCTCCTTTGTAAGTTTGCCAGTCTCACATGGTATGGTGCATCATGTTGGCATACAGCATGATGCTGCATAAACAACAAGACTGTATTGTACCTCATCAGAAATATGTGAAAATTCATTTGGATCTGCCACCAGCTATCAATTTCGTCAAGGAATGTATCTGCTCCAGCTTAATTAGGGAGGATGAAAGCAGGGCATACAGGTCAGCCTCCCTGGTGCTCTGTCACAGACATTTTCTCTATAAAACATTCCACTTCCCACTTCAGTGTCATCAGCCATATCTGACACAACACCAGTAGTCACAGGTTGCAGATGCAGAGTGACTTTAAAAAAATATTTAGGTTTAGTTTTCCAGGTGAGCTGGAGGAATATATTAATCTCTTCCCTTACCTAGTCTCAGAATGGGATTTTACTGACTTCAGTGTGGTACATCCTGATTCAGAGCAATGCAAAAGAGACTAAACTCCAGATTCTGGGAAAAATTCTTCTTGGACACTGAAACTTGGTGTCATTCCATTTTGTACCTAAGATATGGCCTTTTGTGTTTGATTTTTTAATATTTGTGTGGGGTAAATATACATATATATACTTACATACTGTTACATAAATATATATATATATATTTATACACTGTTATACAGATCAGGATTATAACACTTTTTATACAGAATCTCCCTCTGTAATTAAAAAGAAAAAAAAGTCCGTTTTCCTCTCCTTTCTTCATGTATTTATTTTTAAGGCTGCTTTTTTTGTCATACATTTGCAAAATGGCAAGGAAAATAGATTTTTAAAAATACTTTAATTTTTTTTTAATATCCTTAACTTCATACTATTTCCAGTGCAGTTGCATTTTAGAAAGTAACTGCATTACTACCAGCCCACCCAGATAGTTTGTGACCTATTCTTTTACTAGTCTAAAGGTGACTTTCATTTCATGTTGACTTTACTCTGTGCCCATTTGGAGGTTCATTCAGTGAAATAAAATTGCCTTGCAATTATTTCTACTTAGAGAAATATGACAGCTAGAATTTTTATGTTAATTAATCTTTGTGGTTTTTTCATTATTGTGCGTCTGCCTATCATAAATTTCCTTGCAATCCAGTTTTAATGCATTCTATAAATTATTGTGGTTTCTTCCAGGCCCATCATGCCTTGCAAATAGTTGACTTTGCACAGATTTCTGTTGTTTGCTGTAGTACCACCACATGTGTAATTCAGCACGGATGGTTTGCATCTCTGAAAATACATTACTAGGAAGGTTACTCATCAGAAATGAGCCCATGGCCAGAGCGTAATCTATTTTATGAGTGTCTGTAAAAAAATTAAAATACATTTTAGGAACCTAAAAAGTAGTATCTAATCCAGTGTAAACTGGACTGAAGGGAACAAAGAGGGCATTACGTTTCTTCTTGTTTTGCTGGCTCAGTGAAATTAGGAAGCCACTGTTTCCTCACCTGCATGCCCAGTTAAGGGCCATCTGTTTCCTGTTTAAATGTAGTATCTCTTACATGGTTTTTCCAAAACCCTTCTTGCATTAATCAACACAATCTCAATAAACAGAAACACCAAATCATGCTTATCTGTCTTACTCAAGAAAACATTTTGGTAGTTGCCTCTTGAACATATTTTAGCTTTACTGCAATGCTTTGTTTACACCAACATTCACTTTTGTTCTCTGCATTTTAAAAATTTGTCATCTAGTTCTAGGCTGATTTTGCAAGCCTTCTGCAACAGCCTGAACTCCTAAAATGATAATACGTTGATTTTGTTCACTAACAGTTTTAATCTGCATCTGGTGTCGTGTGTTGGACTTAAAAATCTTTGTGTATGTTATTATAAATTTAACACTGAGTTAAAGATAATAAGGTCAAATGTATCCTAGATACATTGCCTTTGATGAAGGTAACAAATAATGAACATGGCCTGGTTTCTTTATTATCATGGTTTAGATTTACAGGAAATCATTGGTGGATGGATACTCCTGGTGGGAAGAATCAATGAGCCAAATTGGTTACTTGGATTGGGGTGAGATTTACACAGAGAAATAATACCTTTTATTATATCAAATAATTACAGTATTATGATGCCACCACAATGAATGCAGACACTATAAATATCAGGTGTCATCTTTAGAATATAGTCTTTAATAAAGTACCATTATCATTGATATCAGGATACTTTTTGCATTTAATTTTAAATAAAAATGAAGATTAATGAGTGTATGCAAAAAGTAAGGAACAAAAGTAGCTTATAAAAATGACTGAGTGAAGCATTTAATTTCATAAATACATGCACAAAGAAAGGCTTTGAAGAACTTCATTAAGGTTTTCAGAATCAGCCACTCAAATGCTAGAAAATATGGCTTGGGCATCATTGATCTGGCTCATTTTTTGCATTCATTCTGGTACAGCCCTTAACTGCATGGCTAACATCTAGCTGTGCACAAAGCCCTTCCTCATCCATCGTACCTGATGGACAAACCCCACTTCATGAGCTTTTGTTCTGTGTTTGCTGTCTCCTCATTGCTCAGTGTATGCTGTTAGACTGTATTTATAGCACACTTTTCATGCTTCCCCAAAGGCAGTCAGTTATTTTTGGGCTCCTCTTGGGTACTCATTGGTAGCTTTAACAGCAGCAGGGAGAGCCCACTGCTGCAGTGGCATAACATGGAGATACAACACCTCCAAGTGTGTGCCATGCTGTGCCCCCTACAAATCCTGCCCTGCCAGCAATGCAGCTGAGTGCGTTACCAATTGGTTTGGTTTCTCTCAAAAAGTCTCACCATATGGGTAATTATGGTGCTGTTATTATTTACAGGCTAAAGATGAAAAAAATTTTGGTGAAAATAGAAAGCTTGCTCCAATTCTCAATCCTTGGGAGACCTCTGTGGCATCCCTGCACACATAAAAACCCTCTTTCATTTTGGTTAGACATAGTGGTTTACCATTTCCACAAGTCAAACATCCCAGTCTGAAATTAGGACCCAGGAAATTAATATAGTTACTGACATCTTGTGAAAATTCTAGTTTAAATAATGGTCCAGCATCACTTGATAATTGTGACTTTATGCAAACACATTTTTTTTTCAGTCCAACCCTTTTCTCTGTTGTCTGAATCATAGAATTGTAGAATGGTTTGGGTCGGAAGGGACCTTAACCATCACTTGGTTCCAACCTGCCATCCTTGGTCAGGAACACCTTCCCCTTGACCAGATTGCTCTAAGTCCTGTCCAACCTGGCCTTGAACACTTCCAGGGCAGCCACAGCTTCTCTGGACAACCTGTTCCAGTGCCTCACCACCCTCACAGTAAAAAATGTCTTCCAAATATCTAGTATCATTTCATGTCCATTCTGCACACAGACACCTGACCTTTCTTATCCCTGGTCTGATGAGTCACTTGGTGCCATTTTTTCATTCTGAGGTCTATGCTTAAGTCCTTGACTCCTCTCATTTCAGCTTGTGATAAATCCCAGGTGTAGTTCACAAATCGTTTAAGAAAGATGTTCTTTACTTTTGTTAAGGTCTGCCTTTACAAAGATAGTTTCTGTTTTAAAGCAAGCTGTTATGTTTGTAAGTGCCTTTCCACAACCCGCCACGAGGCAGCCACAAGGCAGCCTAGCCTTGGCACAACCCCCACCAGGAGCCTGCGCAACCCCACGGTGAGGACTATGCCCAGCAACAACCACAACGCAGAGCACGCCAGCCTAGACGACTCAGCGGCCAATCAAGACTCACAAAGAGACGCCAATCAAAGCCCACGAGGGGACACAAGGGGAGGGAAATAAAAAAGAGTATAAAAGAAAGTAATTTGTAACCATGAGGTGCGGTGCCATGGGTACAGCAAGAGACTCACCCGGCCGCCCAGCGCTGTTTGGCTGATACCTGCTTGCTTTTAATTAATAAATTCTTTAATTCGATCCAAGTCTCTGATTGGCTTTTTGAGACCTAATTTATAGGAAGCTGATCACAAGAAAGGTTGCCTGAAGCCACCCCTGGCCTCCCTGCTGTGCTCCCTGAAGGCTTCATCCCAGCACTGCGCACATGTCACAGCAAGAACAGGGGCAAATTTTGTAGGAAAATTGTTTTGCACAGTTCCATTGCAGACCTGGGATCAGCAAATTTACACTGGGTGCACATTTGTAGGAAGAGGACTTATTTCTACATCAGTCTTGCTCTCCTATCCTGGTGACTCTAAGACTCCAGTTGGACAGCAGGCCATGGGAGAAAATAAGATTAGCTGGCCTGCTTCCCCTCCTTGGCCACCTACACTGGCATGTATTACCACTTAAGAGGTCTGACTTTCAACAGCAGATCAAACTGAGATGACAGGCAGCCTTATGCAGGCTGGCTTTATCTTGCCTGTGGCTGGATGCAAAAGTCACTTAGTCCAAGCCATAGTCCATGCCTTAGTGCAAAGAAAAAGTGACATTATTCACAGCAGTGATACCAGTATTTTTCAAAATGAGCAATACTGCACTCAATTACCCTTGTGGAAATTTTGTCCAAGAGTCCAGCCTAGGTCAGACAGAAGGTATATAACATTATTTTATCCCAAACAGATGAAATTTGGCTAAGCTATAAGTCACTGAAATCAGCAGACTGTCTGGTAAATGAGAGGATGTGTTTCCAGTCCCACTTACAATGTGCTGAAAAAACAGTGTGAATGCCAAATGAAAGATATTAAAGCTGGGTCAGAAGAAGTGCGTGGCTCAGGACAAGGAAGTTATTTCAGCTTGTGAGTTAAATAAGTAAGGATAATAAACAGAGACTGGCATAAAGGGTTAAAGCTTATACAGCTGTTTTATCCTGCGTGTATTGAACAGAACTGATGTTTTCACTGACTGAAGTGACTCACATTTCTATAAAATAAGGTAATTTTATAAGTTTATAGAAGCAACAAAGAATGAAGGTTATACAAAGGAAAAAAACTATTAAAATTAACATTTCTAAAAGGAACAACGATGCTGACAGAAACATAGGGCTTAATTTATAAAAGGAATTTAAAGGTCACAATGCCTCCTTCAGCATCTGAGTCTAACCTATAGGTAGGTATGGCTGGTAGCTAATGATGTTGTATCATCACCTTATCTAGTCCTGAAGAACCTCAGCTTCCCTGACACCTTGAGAAAGCAAGAAACTCCTAAATCCAGAGACACCAAAGCAAGCAGGCTCACTGTCCGTGCCTTAAACAGTCACAGGTTAGTCTTCCTCTATGCCACCAGTAGGACTGGATCTAGCAGGCTTAGGTAACACAGAAAAAGGGAAAGGGAGAGTGACTGCATCCACATTTTTACCTGAGGGGTCTGTGGCTTTTCTATTAATTTGTATTGTGAAATGTCCAGCTTTAAATCTTTCTTTCCTGTTTGGCCCTTAGATCACATCTTTTGGCTCCCCAGAGAATGCCCTTGTCTGTGAGGTGACCTGCAATGGAACCTCCTTTGTCTATCACGTGAATCTGCATGACATAATGCAATATTTATTTGGGCCAGTGAATGGATAAAGGCAAGAAAATGACTCTGTAATGTGATTTTTTAGACACTTGAATGAGATGAATATAAATAAAACCCTCTCCTTAAAAAGGTCATCATTCTGCTTTCATGAATGTGATTCTTCATACTCACCCCTTCCTATTCACTCCATGGGGAGCCCCTGAGAACTGACAAAAATCAGGACTGGGAACTCCATTAGATGGCAGGACACTTTAACATGACAAAGTTCAACACAGCAGAAAATAAATCTCTCTGTTCACTTCCCCCTTGAGATGACTTCCTTCCTTGTTTCCTGTAGCTGGGTATGTGCTATGCAGGAGAGGGGGCAGGGTGACTACCTGGTGTAAATCCTTTCCACTGGCTGATATCCTAAATTAAAATTAACCTTTCAATAGTATATCTGAATTGACGTATTCCTGACTTCACATTACCTGTCTCTCTTCTAGTCTTCTGGAGACAGACTAGTAAAACTGCAATGCATCATATTATCTAACACAGTAAATGTGCAACCTTCTTCTTATAACAAGTCTTTCTCTGTGAGCCTCATATTAAGACCAAACCTGAAACCACAGATACTGGAAATTAAAATCAAAAAGTTTATCTGAGTAACATTCCCAACAGCCTCTGCTTTTCTAGAAGAAACAGCTCTAACAATGTCTGCCTCTAAAGTACTTCCTGTGCCATGTTTTGGACCTGGAGCAGCCTAAGACATTAACTATTCCATTTTAATTCTTCCTAAGGAATCAGGGGAAGGCTGCTAACATGCACCAGTGCAGGCTCACTCATCTCCCTGCTTCACCTTATAGTTCTTCTTTTTAAATCACATTAACAAATTCAGAGTATATCAAAAGCATGTAGGAAAAGAGGTAAGCTCCAGTGCAAGGACTCAGTGCTTTTATGTACATGGTGTTTCTCGTCCAACTCTAGCTTATACAACAGAATATATAACACACTGGTCCCTGGGTTTTCACTTTTATAATTTCACAGTGGCCAAAGCACTGAAAAATACATCCATCAGCCAAACATTAGCTGCTTTGTTCTTCCCTCTATCTAGCATTTTTCTTTCATCCCTTCTTTCTCTTCTGACCTTCTCTTACTCATTTCCAGTTCTTTGTCCCTCTTTCCAGTATTATAATGCCTTTCCCTTCTTACTAAATTTCAGTTCTGCTTCCAGTCACAGTGGAACTTGTTTAGTTTTCCCTTCTTCTTTTGTCATTTCTGTTTTTCTCTTTGTAGCATGACCTCTCTTCCTTTTGCTGATCCATTAATTTCTCTGGTCAACCAACTACTTTACTACCTTCTCTCTGTAGAGATTCCATTATCATTCTCTTTTTTTCTGCCTTCCACCATTCCCTAATTTTTTAATTCTTTCCCTTCAGAAGCATTTTCTTTGTCTTAGTACTCTCCCAGAATATTTCCTTTCTGACATTAATAGAGAAAGTTTTATTCATTGTCTTGCTTTCCCATGGGCTCAGCTCTCTCTCTCATATCTCCTTATTTTTGACTTCTAAGTACTTAGAAGCCTCAAATATTCATCTAAGAACTGGAGTGATTTAGGCTGACCAAATACTGTTGATCAGACACGGGTGAGATAAATGAAGAGTACTGCTGGACTGAGCAGGAGCACAGAGTTTGCTAACATGGAACTGCCCTAGAATAAAAGAAGCTCACCAGTTTTGAGGATCTCAGGAGTTCTCCAGTGCTGTCAACAGCTTAAAGGAACAACCTGAGAAAATGGGAAGAGATAGATGCGGAAAAGACAGGGAAGATGAACTAGGGGAATATTCATTTTATATTATGTTTCTTTATGCCTTTCAGGTCATTAACATTTAGGGTCTGTGGAAGCAGCTTGAGAGAACCATTTATATTTATTGTTCAAAACTTCTCAGAATTGTATTATGAAGAGCATTGTTGGTGCTGTCAGGGTTATTTCTAACATGGGAGAAAAGTTAATTCCTCCCAGAACCAAGTTATTATCATAATTTTCTAGCATATGTCTATCATAACTACGTTTTTTCTTGGAGTTCTTCCAGCAGGTAATTTTGGGAGACCATTTAAGACAATCCTTTCTCTCTACTACATAATGGCAGCATGGGGATTTTGATTATTATTACCCACTTTTTAACTTTTCAACTGTTTGTTATTTTAAAAACTGTGGGTTGGGTTTTTCATTCTTCCAATTCAGTTTTCAGAGTGCAAAATGAAGGTCTGGCACTCCAGGGTGTGTGTTAGCTACAGGATAATGTTTGTGGCAGAGAAGTATACAAGGCAAGAAATGGCTTTTGTGGGTGATTAAATACTGAAGTGAAGCTGAGGTGTTTGATAACCACAGAAGCTATTTATTGTGTGTATACTCCAGTGCCATGAACATTATTCCTATTATACAACAAGACAAAAGAAGATTCAACAAACCATAACGAGAGAAGGATGAAGGGGTTTTTGGTTGTTGCTTTTTTGTTTGATGGAAGTTTGAAAGTTCTAATTTGTTCTCTGCTTTTCCTAACATTTCCTTTCACGCTGAAGAGTGGCAGGGGAGAGGATTAAGGCAAAAAGACCCAGATTGGCCTGCAAGTGCTAGTGGTAGGCACTGAACTCTCAAGAAATATTGTGAGTTATCATATGTTATCATCAAACAGCAGTGCTCACTGTTTTGCTGGGACTCCAAAACCATGCTAATAGTATTCATGAAAAGCATTTCTTTACATTGTGACAAATAAGCTTAGGAAAAGAATCAAGTATTATCAAGTATAAAAAAACCCAACAATGTGATATATTAAGAAGATAATGGTAATATGTGTCTTCTACATGTTCTGTTAATCCTTACAGTAGCAGTGAGAGCTCAGGATATACTGTGAGACCAAACTCAAAAATGCTGCTTAGATTCTAAGCAGCAATTCTGTTTGCTTGTTCCCTGCCTGTTTCCTGCCATTTCTGTTGAATATTTTGTTTTTTTGGGATGGCCCTCAGTGATCTATCCTCAGAAATATACGGTGAGCTTTGAATAAAGAAAAAGATCCATCATATGGGAAAACATACCTGTCTCACTGTCATTACTTAAGAGGTGTCAATTCCTCCTTAAATCACTGGAGTTTTTAAAAAGAGCAGAAAAGAGATGGTGTGGCTGAAATGACCAACAACCCAGTGGAAACCCTGAGCAGACGAAATCAGTCACAGCCAACCCCACCACTGGTCTTTGTTTGTAAATGTTGCTCATTAAACAATTATGAGCAGACAATGTATTTGTGAAGTGTGAACTCTGTTTGCAAATGGCTTGCCCAAGATAAACAAAGCCTGCTTTGTCAAATCGTGAGAAATAATTTAACCATCTGTAGTCAGAACAGCCCTGTGAGCAGCAGCTGTTTTCACACCACTTCAGAGGTGGGGAATTCAGAGATAAAAATATTTTGGATCATTGACAAAATGTGAATTAACTTAAAGCAACGTTAATCATGCTATGATTTTTTTGCACATCTCCTTACAGAAAATAATGCAAATTCCATGGGAAATTTTGTTACTTTACTGAATTAGCATTAAATGACTTAAAGTTGACAATACTGTCTGCCCACAGACATTCCTTCAGACCAAGCTGTTTCTAAAAGTTTTTAAAGTCATTAAAATATTATCTGAGCATATTGTTGAGTACTTGCAGCTTTGAAAGGTGCTGGACTGTCATCACAAGCTCACCTAGCAAGGGAGATTAAGGGGGATTGCAGCTGCCAGCCACAACACAGCAGCAGCACGTGGTCCTGCTGGCCCCTCTGAGGTCCCTCCCTGCCTTCGCTGCACTGGGTGATGGCAAAGGCAAGTTCCACAACCCTCCATCCATTCCTGTTCATGCCCAGGAAATATTCCCTCTGTATCAATATGTTAGTTGGTGCCAGCCAATTTTGCTCTCTTTTACTTATCATCATAGGTGGCTTAACAGATCAGTGCCCTCTCCTGCGAGACTCAGTACTCCACCAAGCACATCTTCTTATTTGGATGATTGAGGATTCTAAGTACCCTTGAAATGCATGCCAGTTTTGTTCAAAAAGAAGGTATTTTATTATTATTGCTTGTGTCCATATTTTATATTATTTACAGCATCTAAACATCTATATCTGTTGTTGAATTGTATATAAAAAGAATAAAAATGCACTAATGGAAATTTACTTTAATGCCTAATATAGCCACACAAAACACCAGTGTGGACTCAATGATTCTTGCCGTTGTTTTTCAGGTACAAATTTCCATATGAATTATGGGATAATATTTCTGCTCTGGAGTGGAATGTGAGTACTGCTTTCTTTGTGGTATTCAGTGCTAATGTGCATATTTAAATGACAAATAAAGTTCTACTTATTCTAAATTATCTTGAATGACTGTGGGACAGGAAAACGTACTGTTATATTCAGATGTATCATTTTCAAGAGGGTATTCATTCTCCTATGATGTGACCTAATTTCAAAAAAATTGAGACTGGGAGTTGTGCTCTCTTTGTTTTACACAGCAGATGTTAATGCCATTATCTACTTAATTTGAAAGCTGCACTGATTTCCACTGTTTCTTCCTTTGAGTGTCATTGCTATATAAAAAAATATTATCAAGTATAGCAAAGGTCATTTACAGTTACACCCCAAATGCTGGCCTGACCTTACAAGAAATAACCTATTTTTTAAAATCATATGAGTGCAGATGGATGTAATGTGACTATTGCATAAGGCTGGGTGGCATAAAAGAATAATAGAACTGGGATCTTCATCAGAAAAATGCATCAGAAGAAGATTCCTCATGGCCTTATTGTCCCCTGGGGTATGATCATTCTTGAAGCCAAACTGACACTGACCCATATTTTTGCACATTATTTTATTTCAGAAATTTAAAGATTAAACCTGCTCAGTTTACAGGTCTACTTCAAAATAAGCTATGCTTGCCTCAGGTTTTTGAGATTTAATAGTATTATGGTCTATGATCCATCAGTATCTCCTTTTCAAAACTTAGAAAAATCTTTGTTGATGCTACTTTAATTCTCAGCATTTTTAATCTCATAAAACTCCTAAAAGTCCACTTGCTGCATCCTTCTTCAAATGCAATGTATTGCAAAATATATTAATTTTCCTTTTCATATTTTATTTCAACAGTCCAAAAATTCAGTTGCCCATTATATGAATTGCAAAATCATACTTTTTTGGCTTGTGGTCTTCCCAAGTATCAGAGCCATCTAGTATTGGGCTTTATCTGTATTAAGTTAAGGAACCTGTAAGAAAAACATGGGATGTGAACAGAATCAGTATTGATAATTCAGTGGGTGGCATTCTCTCCTCTAACTGCTACAGATTCACTGGATCAGAATGCTAATGGAGGGCTGAGCTTTCAGTAAAAAGATTCTTAGCTATGTGATTTAAAATAACTTCCCTACATTTATATTGGTAGAAACTCCTCTAAACCACTACACAAAAGTACCATACCTGTATGAACAAGAAACAAAAAGTGACAGACCATTAAGCAAGCACAATAGAGGCTGCAAATAATAATTTGGAGAACCAATAGAAACTCCTGCAGCAATGTGATCTTGAAGACATTGGTTACTGGGTGAACTTATGGGCTATGTCAGGTGTATGTGGAAAAATGTGTGCTTTATAATATAGGCCCTGCAGAAATAATACAGATCCAAAATTAGATCCTGTAGAGAGACCTAGACAAATCAGAGAGCAGGGTGACCACCAGCTGTATGAAGTTTAACAAAGACAGGTGCTGAATTCTGCTCCTGGGATGGGGCAGCCCTGGATGCATGGACAGGCTGGGGAATGAGGCTGGAGAGCAGTGCCATGGAAAGGGCCCTGGGGACGCTGGTCAAAGGAAAGCAGAGTATGTGTCAGCAGTGCCCTGGCAGCCAGGAGGGCCACCCCTGTCCTGAGGGGCATCAGGCACAACATCACCAGCCAGGCAAGGGAGGGGATTGTCCTGCTCTACTATGCTCTGGGACAGCCTCAGCTTGAGTCCTGGGGCAGTTCTGGGAGCCACAATATAAGAAGAATATTAAACTATTAGAGAATATCCAAAGGAAGGCAACAAAGGTGGTGAAGATATGAGGTGTGGCTAACATCATCTGGTTTATTCAGCCTGGGGAAGGCTGAGAGTTTTCTCAGTCCAGAGATTCCTCATGAGTAAGATATTTACATGCAGGTACTGAGCTCTTCTTTCTGATGCCCAGTGACAGAACTGGAGGGAATGAAGTTGTGCCAGACGAAGTTTAGGTTGGGTATTAGGGAAAAGCTCTTCACCCAGAGGGTGGTTGGGCACTGGAACAGCTGCCAAGGGAAGTGGTCACAGTAAGAAGCCTGAAAGAGTTCAAGAAGTGTTTGGACAAAGCTATCAGACACATGATGTGCTTCTTGGGGCTGTCCTTTGCAGGGCTGGGAGCTGGACTTTGATGATCCCATGGTGTCTTCCACTATGAATACCTATCATTCTACCTATGAATATTTTGGGAGAGAATTACTATGCATTATGCAATGTAGCAAAGAGCTTGCAAATACTGCAAAAGAAGGAAAACATGTCTGCTAAAGATTATCTGAAATTATTTTTGCCATGTAAACAGAATTCACAGTGATATCATAGCTAAAAGAAAAAATCTGTTGTTAATTGCAGTTATTTCTAATACAAGAAAATTGCTTTTATTTTCTTACAGAATCATATGGTGGGATTTCCTAGAATTGTTTACACTGTAACTTGAAGGTTGCATAAATGCCAGCTAAATTTAAATAGAAGTGCAAGCCGACATTAGGAGAGGAGGAGATAATGTGGTGTTTTAACATATTTGGATTATATGATAAATAAAGGCAAAAAAAGTCAGCTGGTTGTCTCTGAGCTGATAACTGCATAACTCTACAGCAAAACACATCCGTTCATTCCTCATGTCCATTTACCATCATATTACTCAATGCCCCTACAACATGCCTTGTTATGCTGGTTTTCTTTAGTGTAATAAAGATCAAACTTCTGTAATAAAGATCAAGATTACTGTAGATCTACAATTTTTTTCCCAATACATGTTTTTGGTTTTGGGATAAATATTTCAATATTTCTAAATATTGAAAATGCCTTCCAAGAATATAGCTATCTTAAAATAAATCCAAAATAAACAAAGAAATTAGTGGGTGCCTAAGCCATGCAGTCAAGGTTGCTCTTAAGATAATCCCAAACATTTGAAAATGTTATATTGAGAAAACCTTTTCATTAGAATGAGAATTATTTTTATTCATTTTTCTTGAGAAAACCTTAAAATAGCCTTTAAAACAAGGTCTTGAAAGAACCTTTTTTAGGAAGAGCAAGCCATAGAGTATCTTTACTGAATGGAAAATAGCACAGCTCATCTCTCAGCTGCACAGTTTCAGTTCCGAATCCAGACATTTTGGCAACCATACAGTATGCAAACAAACATAAACTTTGTAAACACATGATTAGGCAGGACCCTTCTGCAGGATCCCATATTTAGGATGGTCATAAGATCCTCAAACAAAGAATTAATGCATTTGTATATACAATCCCCTTAGTGACAGATTATGAAATTGTCACAGATAAACCCTCCAAAAAGGATTCATGATGAAACACTATCCATAGCATTAGAAATATGTACCAAACCCATTCTTAGCAAACATTTCAATATACCATAGAGCCACACTTACTCTCCATAATACATGTCTACTCTTTCAGATATGAGACTTCCCTCTGTCTTATAGATGAAAATGAAGAAAAGGTAGGAGAAATGCTAGTGGTATTGTCTCTATATTAACACACTATGTTTGTCAAGTTAAAGACTAGAAATTTAGAGTACACAGAAAGACCTGGAATCAGGAAAAAAAAACCCTTAGAGGTTAGGGCCAGAGTTTTGAATGAAAATTAGAAAAATGCATTCATTTAAAATTAAATAGTTAATTGTTTCTTAAATCTCTTTTGATCTAACATAGAATTTTTTTCAAATATAAATCCAATCTAGTGTCAATACAAAATGTACATGGTTGAAACTGTGTCATAACAAAGTACTTCAAGTGTAAGTTAAAGAAAAAATTCAGTACACTTGAAAATAACATAAAAAATGGATGAAGTAAGAAAAAAATAGTTCAGGATGGCCAAAGTGAATTTTTAGGTTTCTTTAATTATGTCCAAAGCTGAAAGAAAAATCACTTACTTGTATGGTTCTGTAGAAAAGGAAAAGTCCCAAAAATATGACTGTTTTGATAACAAAAGAGTTAATTTTATTCTGAGAGAGAAGCTAAATAACACCTAACCAAATCACTGTATTGTTTAAAACAAATGAGTTAAACAGACCATTTATGCTACATTTAAATGTACTGGACGTGAGGTTTTTTTCCTCTCATGACAGTAAAAAACAACAGATGTTCAGGCCAGCCATACTCAAGGATTCATATGAGAAAAATAATAAAATCTCTAGTCCTTTGTGATGAAATATCACTTGTTAGTGATGCAATTATTCAAAAGGAATTATAAAATGAACAGCAGCACCACGTTCCTTGGTACCAGTGTGTGGAATTAAGGAACAGCAGAGACCTCTCTCCGTCTAGTCTCAATGTGTCACTTGCTTCGTTCAGAAGCTCAGTGCACCAAGCATTTACTGCAATTACATGAAGAATTGTTACATACTTGGCAATACCATGTAAAGTTCAGTAAACAAATGTTACTTTGAATACAAAACATATTTGGTGTCACTTAATTCATATTCAGATAATGTAAAATAGAATTATAGTGGTACAGTTCTGAAAGAAGTGGCCTGGATCACTTACTCCAACTCACTACAATAATAGATCATATGATTGTATAATTTCTTTTATTTCGGCCTTTGCCAGATTCGTTGCATTAAGCAGATATAAAGTAAAGGATGATCATGTTTATCATACATTGTCAGGGTCAATCAAATTAAAGTAAATTTCTGTAATGTGCTCATGGGGAGAAAAACAAATGGTTGTGGTTGAAGTTTCAGGCAGAAGCAAATTTAAATAAAATTCAGTGTTTGCAGAGACAGGAATAGTAGCATATGTTCAAGAGAAAGGGAGGAAAACCACTTCTGTTGCTTTTTTTACCTAATCCCTTAAGAAAGATGCTGAAATATTATAGGCTAGATATGTTTGGAGGGTAAAGTCAATGACAAAGGCAGATCTGATTTTAATGCTATTCTATATATTTTTTTAAAAGAAACTTTAAATGCTTGAGGCACAAGGGGAAGAAATTTCTGAGGTCTTTCCAGCCAATGCTCTTCTCAGAAAGCCTTTTCTCTTGGCTTTCCCTTATGGCCATGCTTCAAGTATTGCCTTGGTTGTCCTTGCCTCCTCTGTGCCTGCCTGCTCCCAGCAGCAGCAGCAGCTCCCCAGCAGCCCTTGGTGTTCCCTCCCAGGCTCACAGACATCTACATTGCCTGCATCCTCCAGGAGCATCCTTCGCTTCCTTCTGGCAGTGCCTGTGACCTGTGGGTTTGACAATTGTCTATTTGTCGTTCTTAAGAAGGGCTCAGGAGACCAACTGGCCTGGCTTAATTAGTTTATTGATTAGTACCATAAAGTCCATAACCAATTAGTGAGAGTAAAGTTATTAATGTCCAGTTCTGCAACAGTTTGCTCTGGGAATGCAGCCATGCAGCAGAACAAAGCAAACATGAGACACAGCTCATCATACCCCTGTTTGTATCCCACTTCTTCCCCACATCACATGAGAAAACCTTCCATTCTGTGCACTTCTGTCCACATTTCCCCTAACACAGGGAGGAGAACATAGTATTCTGGATTTATTCTGTCTTGCTGCCATTACAAAAGGAATAACTGACCTAGCCCCTGGTAGAGAGACTGCAGCACTTTAACTGTTAAAAGGATGACTGCTGTGGAACGGAGTGTAGCATGAATGCAAAACATTTTGAGAATGTAAAAGAGAGTAACAAGACTGGATAAAAGGGCAATAGATCCTATTCAATATCTTTCTCAATGAGATTTAGTTATATCCATCATAAAAATAGTTTTTCTATACTGTGAAATTCATAGTCATACACTAACGCTTTAGTGGGAAATTAATCATGGTGTTTTACAATTAGTAGTTGAAGTTAAAAAAGGAATTACAGAATATAACCAGGATGCAGTGATCAGCATTTGTGCTCTGATAGCAAGCAGGTTGTTCTTTTCCTATATATAGAAAAGAAAGCTCTGTGCTGTTAATATTATATGTTGTGAGGTGCTGTGTTTGGACCATTAGGCACATCTTCATAAAGGAAATTTTTATTCCTTTAATATAACTGCAAATAGCTGGAGGTATCAACATGTTGTATAAATAAAGGACTATGTTACATAGGAGGAGCTAACACAATTGCTTCAAACAGAAACTCAACAGGAGCAAGAGAAGTTCGTCTGCATTGGAACATGATTGATTATCATCAGGATCTGTAAGGCACATAATTAAACAGAGTCCTCAGCTGACAATGGTAGAGAGATTTCTTGTTCTGTTTCCAGGAGCCATCTTATTGTCTCCTTGTTACAGGTTTTTTCTCAAGACTTTTTTGATCGTTACCTTTCATAAGGATTACACTGTGACATTCAGTTTAAGGAAATACAAAAATTTCTTTCTGTTCCAACTTTGTAACTTTATTGGGATTTGATGATGAATATTTTGATGGTAGCATCATATTTTACATCATACCTCATTGTTCTTAAGAGGTAAACAAATCTACTGTAGCATCATATTAGCTAGGACTTTGTCCTCACCAAAACAGAGGTGGAAAGGGTACTGTGTTTGAAATGGCTTCAGCAACACTCTTGGAGCTGAAAAGAGATACATTGAAATCAGTTTGCTGAAAATAAGTTAATTATCGAGTTTCATTGAATAAAATTGATTCACAGAGGAAAGGCAGTGTGTGGGGGTCATTACTGCAGCAGTTCTTCCATAAGTTCATTCATGCTTTGCTCTCATGTCGTGAGTTGAAGTCTCAGCCTGAGAAGCTAATTCATGGTGATACTGTAGAGCAGCTCATTTCTGAATGTGTGTTGTAAAACTGTGCTAATGGTTCATTCTTTTTTGTGATAGAGTGGTTGTGCTCTGGAGAAGGGTAGAAAAACATGATCATAAGTGGACTATATAATTTCTAGCTTGGATTATTCAGTGACATACAGAGAACATGAAAAAGCCAGTATATTTTGCTGTATTTTTTCCAGAAAATGGGTTTGCATCTTGTGTAAAACCCCTGAGGAATCACTAAACAGAGAAGGATGAAATAGTAAACTCTGATAAAGGAATAAATAGCAAAAATACTTGTGGAAATCGGATGTTTGACCCTTTGCAAACAGAGGAGAACAATTTGTCAGTGGAACCAATGTTCCTCTTCAGTCTGTGCAATTGCTTGTTGGAATGGAAATTTATTATAAAAGTGGTAGAACTGCTTTTTTTTTCCTTCTTTCTTTTTTTTTTTTTTTTTTTTGAGGTCTTCCTAGAAATTTGCAGGTGATGAGAGAAGCCTTCGTTCTAATAAAAGAATAGGCCAGCTTACTGATTGGAGAAAATTACATGAAGTTTTTTAATCAAAGTCTCTGTGGTCTGCTGTCTGATTTTCTAGGCCAGATGTCAAATGTTTTTCACTGATGTCGATGTTGAAGTAATCACTAAACCAATTCCAAGAATGAGTAAGTGAGACTGTAATAACATTTCATTTCAGTATTGCATAAGCTTTTTTTCCCAGCTATGAACAAAGTAACAGGACCCCTCTGATTCAATATAATTACACAAACTATTACTTTGAAATTTGTGAGACAGTTTTATGTGTGGGCAATTGCTCTATACATATATATGGGAGGTTTCAGTACAAAATGCAAAAACACATTTACAAAGTTTTATATTTTTAAACATTTACATTTAATTTAAAACATAATTACATTTTTCATATTTAATCTATTTTATTAAGTTTATCTTTGCTGCTACAGTATTAACCAGTAATTTGAAAGGCAAGAATTTTCTAGAAAAAAGACTTTGCAATTTGAAAAAGGGGAGAGAAAGAACTAGCTGGCTCAATGGATGATGTACCTTAGTGAGTGAATATCAGCTGAATATTGTGGGACTGTGGTGCCAGATTAAATATTTTACAGTTTTTATGTTAAATATTATCAAAGGTACTCATAGTGATGTAGAGAATTAGTCTAGTAGAACTCAGAACTTAAAGAAACATGTTGTCTATAGCTGTTTCAAGAGGAAAGTTGAGATATAATGAAACAAATAAATATTTGTCACAGATAAATACAGAAAAAAGCCAATCTAACTAATATGAAGCTATGTACAATGCTCAGAATAATCTTATTCTATGAGTAAATTACACATAACTATTAATACAAAGGTACTCAGGTGGCACATTGACCCTTAGTAGAAACTGATAAAATGTTAACATTGTTTCAGTTCATATCTTTATTGAAAAGATATTTAGATTACATATCTTCTGCTTTATCCACTATGTATTTGGTGACCAGCTATCCAATTTGCTGATCCTTCATTGGAGAAATGCTGCCTCATTTCTTAGACAGAATTTCATATTCCTTCACGAGCTTTGCTATGGTGCATGGTTCTAACTACAGTTTCATAACCAGTGATGACATCATGAGGTTTTCAGACTGCTTTTCTGAGAAGAAACATTATTTATGCTCATTTTGCAGGAGAGGAATAGAGGCATGGAAAGATTGACACAAATATGTGTTACTGTTTTCTGGTACCCATCCAGGATTGTTTTTCAGCATCCTTCACCTCAGAGCACACTTTGTTCAAAGTTCAGCTTGCTCCCTACATGCAGGTGGGATGTTTTTTGCTACGTCTGTAATTTCACCTCATGCCTCCTGTGTATAAAGCATGTGTGCACACAGAGTATGTGTGGAAACCAAAGTCTCGTGGGACAGACAGAGTGCAGCTCCTCTTGCTGGGCACACAGGACAGACTGGACTCCTAAACGTGCAGCCCAGGCACCACTGCTGCCTCCAGCTGTAAAACTGCACCTCTCAAGGGCCTGTGATCTGATCCAAATTATTTGGCAATTAATTTAAGCTAAACAGAAAGACTAATTTCAAGGATGGGAGCACTACATCTTTTAAGGAAAGGCTACTAGAACAATTTAGTGGGGCTTGGAGCCCTGGAAGAAACACCTTGTGTTTTTTGTGAAATACAGTGGAATCCCTTTTGGCTGGTATTTCCTAAGCTTATTCAGTCTGGGAGAGCTACATAACAGGAAAACTTACATTTTTAAACCCAATTTTAAAGGCTGAGAAATGTGTCAGAAAGTGAAGACAGAATCTTAAAATGAGAAGCATCATACAAGATTCAAAACAAGCAGTACTACCAGTCCTACCCCCAGAAACAGGGAGAATATAAACAAGTTGGAGAAATATTGCTACAGCATAAACCCTTTAAAAATACAAGAGCTTTCAGCTTAGTCGTAGTGATCCTCAGGGACAATTCTCTGTCCTGCAATCCTGACTTAGTCTACCAAGTACTTCAGAGGACAGTGAATGAAAGATTGAATATATAGTGAATAAGTAGATTAGTTAGAAAAGTTAATATTCAATTTATAAGCTCAGACATGATCTCCTATGATAGACCTTTGTCAGAATAGAAAAGTTTTCTCACAAAGTGAGCAGCTTTGTGCTTAAGACACAGGCTGAGGAGCTCCAGCATTCAGTGATACGTTTCTGCTTTATCAGGCAAAACCATTTTCATGTACTACCTATACAGCAAGGACCAAAAAATCTGCAGTGATTGAGATAGTCCACTGCCACTTTGATAATGTAATGCTGAATTAAATGAAAAACTTGGAGACACATATGACTAGATACTATTGCATAAAACAACAGTTCCCCAGAACTGCTTCATGCAAAAAATTTTCATGTGCAGAGCAGTCTTTGCACACTCAGGTGTTGGTACATAGACATCACAACTGTTTGCTTACAGCTTGGGCCCTAAATGAATATTATAATAACCAAACCCACCATTTCAGATTGGAAAAAAATGGAAAAATCAGTATCACAGGTAAAACTGTTGAGGATAACAAGGTTACATTCCAGAATATGGGTCTGATTCCACTTATATGTAGCTCATGACAAAGCACCTGGTCCCTAGAAGGTTAATAAAAAGTGGCATATTGAATTCTTGAAAATCACATCTAGTATAACTCCTTAGACTATGTTAAAAATCCATCCAATAAATAATGAACAATTTTCATTATTTATCAAATTTTCAATATTTTTGCCTCTTCAATTTCATGTTGAAAATTGCTTATTTTCTTTTAATTTGTGTTTGAAATTGTTCACTCAATATTTTGTGAATTTTTGTTTCTCCATAATTTCTTATTTCAGTTGTTTTCTTAGCTACAATGGGTCACTGGAGACTCATATAATTGTTTCTTACTCTCTAGTTGGATGTGTGAAATTGTAGATACAGAGCCTCTGATGTGAAAGCTCCTGGAAAATAAATACCTGCAATTGTTGAGCGTGCAACATTAAAATATGTTTTATGAGATGTTCATGGCAATAAAAAGACACTTCCAGAAAGTATATGGGAAGAAAAACCCTGGTATGAAAACATCCCCAAATCATTTTTTATTTTGTGTAAGTATTTATGGAAATAGTATTTGCTGTAGTGGGCTAGAACTTACACAAACAATATTTTTCCTACTCTTCAGGGAGCCAGAGAAATAGCACATAAGTAAATCATTCAAAAGGTGTATTTTTGTTAAAATATTACTGTTTCAATATTTTGAAGACAGGAATTGGTCAAAACCTGATTATCATGACACAATCAAAGGTGAACGCAGGCTGAACATTTGAAATAGCACCAATAAAAACGTAGGCACATTCGTGTATTTAACATCTCTAAACATATGGTTTTCAAAGTCTTACATACATTTTGGAAGCAGAATATTTTGCCTGATTCTTGGTGAGAGAGACTGCAACTACTACTCCAAACACATTCTTAGTGAGGCTTCCCATAGCCAGAAAAGCCAAACTGCTATTGGGAAGTCACCAAAAGGAGTAGGATGACAGAACAGTTCATCCTGGCTCTGACCACTGAGATGCTTCTTCCATTTACTCCTCTGCTCTCTCCCCTCTCCTGTCTCTGGCTCTAACACAAACTGCAGGGCCCTGGCTCTTCTGAGTGTGGACTATGGCAACTTTCCCAAATGAGACTGCAGATCTTCCTAGTGCTCTGTGAACAGAGCAACAGCACCAGTTTAGTGACTACTGCTGGAAGATGGAAAAGTAAATAGCTCATGGAAGGAAGCTGAGACTGAGCAGCAGAAGTTTCTATAGGGAAAGCATGGGGAAAAATAACATCAGCCCATTACAGGATGAGGATGGTTGCCTCACAAACAGGAACAGAGCTGAGGCAAAGGTGTTTAATATAGTCTCTCTCCCTGTTTTCAGCAGAAAGGATGGACCACGGAGATGTCAGTGCCCTGAGCTGGAGAACCAGGTCTGCAAGAATGATCAACTCCCAGCTGACCTGAAATTGTGCAGGATCTGCTGCTCCAGCTGGATCCATACAAATCTATGGGGCCTCATGGGATTCATCCAGGTATCCTCAAAGAGCTGGCCAATATCATCACAAAACCTCTCTCCATGATTTTTGAGCAGTCATGAGAATCTGGAGAAGTCCCATCTGACTGGAAGATGGCAAACATTGTCCCTAATTTCAAGAAGAGTAAGAAAGAGGACCCTATAAACTGCAGACCTTTCAGTCTCACTTCAGTGCCTGGTAAAGGTATAGAGAAGATTATTCTGGGTGGTCTTGAAAAACACCTGAAAGGCATCTCTGTCATTGGTCACAGCTAGCACAGCTTCATGAGAGGAAAGTCCTGCATATCAAACCTAATTTGATTTTAGGACAAAGTAACCTACCTAGTTGATCAAGGGAAGCCAATTGATGCAACCTTTTTGGATTTCAGTAAAGCCTTTGGTACTGTCTCTCACAGTCTCCTTCTGGACAAAATTTCCAGCACACAGATGGATAAACATGTCATGGGATAGGTGAGCAGCTGTCTCGTGGGTTGGGCTTAAAGGGTTACAGTGAATGGGGTGACATCAGAGTGAAGATGTGTCACTAGTGGAGTTCCACAGGGCTCTATCCTTGGCCCAGTTCTCTGCAACATCTTCCTAAATTACCTGGACATAGGACTGGAAGGAACACTGAACAAGTCTGCAGATGATACGAAACTGGGAGGAGCTGTTGACTCCCTCGAAGGCAGAGAAACCTCAACAAATCAGAGGACTGGTGTCCTAGGTTACAATAGAGTTGTATTCAGTATTCTGTTACCACCAGCTGTGGGGCATTAGCTGTTATCACCTGCTATGACTCACCCCTGATAACAGACAATGGGCCATCAAGACCCCATGACTCATGGACTTATCTGATCCTATCCTGAGATGCTTCACCCAGGAGGGAGGAGCCAAGCATTCCCACCTGGATATAACCTGGCCTTGGAAGTGCTCAAGTCAGCCCTGTCTATTGGGTTCCCAGAGGATGAGAGCTACTACTGGACCTTCATCTGGAGACCAGCCCTTCCAAGGGTTCACTGCTTCAACTGAACTATTTCATTTGTAGTGCTACCACCACCCTAGCAGGGTGTCAGGTTGTATCTGACTTTGTCAATGTTTTTCCTAGTATCATTGCACTTATTTTAAATTTTCCTATTAAATTATAATCCTGACTTGTGATCTCTCACTGGTTGGTTTTCAAACTAATACAACTGGGCAATCACCAACCACATGAGGTGCAACATGGGAAAGTGCTGGATTCTGCTCCTGGGATGGGGCAACCGTGGATGCATGGACAGGTTGGGGAATGAGATGCTGGAGAGCAGTGCCACAGAAAGGTAGCTTGGGGTCCTCCTTGATGAAAAGTGGAATATGAGCCAGCAGTGCCCTGGCAGCCAGGAGGGCCAACCCTGTCCTGGGGGGCATGAGGCACAGCATTGCCAGCCGGGCAAGGGAGAGGATTGTCCTGCTCTGCTCTGCACTGGGGCAGCCTCAGCTCAAGTGCACTGGGGCAGCTTTGGGCACCACAACATAATAAAGATATTAAGCTACTAGAGAGTGTCCAAAGGAGGGCAACAAAGATGGTGAAGGGCCTTGAGGGGAAGCTGTATGAGGAGCAGATCAGGTCACTGGGTCTGTTCAGCCTGGAGAGCAGGAGACTGAGGGGAGACCTCATTGCAGTCTATAACTTCCTCATGAGGGGAAGATGAGGGGCAGGCACTGATCTCTTCTCTCTGGTGACAGTGACAAGACCCAAGGGAATGGTGTGAACTTGTGTCAGGGGATGTTTAGGTTGGATATCAGGAAAAGGTTCTTCCCCCAGAGGTTGGTTGGGCACTGGAACAGCTCCCCAGGGAAGTGGTCACAGCACGAAGCCTGACAGAGGTCAAGAGGCATTTGGGAAATACACTTGGGCACATGGTGTGACTCTTGGGTCTGTCCTGAGCAGGACCAGGAGTCAGACTTGATGATCCCTGTGGGGCCCTTCCTACTCATCATATTCTGTGATTCTGTGAAATAAGGTTGACTGCTACCAGCAGGGTTTGAGGCAGGCTATTAAAAAAGAGACCAAATTCCGACTGCCAACTGGCAAAGCTGGAGTGCCCTGACTGTAGAAAATAAAGTCAACATTTCAGAAACTGAAGATTTTCTTCTTTTTTTCCTAATTTTTGCTTTCTTCATGAAGAGTTAATTTGTCAAAAAATTGTTCAAGCAGCTGTACATCCCAGACAAGAAGGGAATGACTGGCTGGACACCTGTCTTGCAGCAGTGAAGTACCAAGTGACTGTGGTTACCTCAGCTCCAGAAGACCAGCTGCACAGCTCTGACTAAAGCAGAGCAGAAAATCAAATTCCTCCGGATCACCGGAAACCTCATGAATTACTGGTCCACTCTCCATTTTGAGAAGGATATAGTCCTGTCTGGCTGGCCTGTTTGAGGGTGCTTGGATATAAAACATGAATGTTTCTAAGTATCAAGACTTTTGCAAAATAGGAAAACTGATCTCAGCCCAAAGGCTGCCAGAATGTGGGTGGGAGACAGGAATCCATTTTAAAAAATATGGGTTTCTGAGAGATAAAACAAGAAGTTTGATATCATTGAGATGTAAAAGCAAGACAACAGTTGGAAAAAAATAGATGTTGATCATCAAGGTGTTAGAACAATGGAAGAGAATGGTTTCTTGTTGTATTTCATAGTAACCAATCCTAGGGACAGTCAAAATGCTAGATGCACACTCATAAAGGTATATTCTATATATTGAAGCTATAAGTGTGAATTGCAGGCAGTTTTAACCAAGAAGAGGGCTAAAAGAAAAATATTATACTCCAACAGGAACATATAAAAACTAACAGTTTGAAAGGAGAAAGCTAACAAGTCTTTGTTAATGAAACAAGGTGAATAAAATGAAGCACTAGCTTTTGGACACAGCTGAAGTTACAGTCTTGCTCTGTACTTGGTATTGACCAATAATATCTGTTTGCTGAACTGATCCACACATACTGTTGAGCTTTGCTGTTTTCTTTTCTTCAGAATGATGAATTTTCTGATGCATCTTCCCCTTGGGTGTATTTTCCGGGGACTCATCCCTAGCTCCTGATACACAGGCCTTGCTATTGCCAGCAATGAGGTCATGAATTACTATCTTGGGTGAATGGACAAGACATTCTTACTGGGACTGCCACAAAGCTGTGCTGCTGTCACTCTTCAGACTACTCTTGGTGACATGTTTAACCATGTCTATACCACAGGCACAGCTGTCAGTTGATTACTGCTGTTTTTGTGAGCTCTTTGTGTGTCATTGTGTTACAAGCAGGCTCATTTCACAGAGCATGCCTCCCATCAGAAAGGCACCTTTGCTTACACTAGCTGCAAAACTCATTTTACTCAGCCTGTTTTAGTTCATCACAGCAGTATTGTGTACTTTGCATTAAGTAAAGGACATGCTATTCTGGTTTCTTTGAAGATGTGAAAGGTGGGCTAGCAGTGCAATCCTGATCATGGTCCCACCTTTTCCTCAGTCTGAGTAATCAAAGCAATTCCACTAATCCCTTCACAGAGATGAGAGCAGCTTAGTTGTGTTCACGACAATGGCTTGCTGTTTTTCAGCTAGGGCTTTATTCATAAAATGGTGTCTCAGGCAAAAGGACACTTTGGGGGCGTAGCCTTGAAAATTTGGCATCTTGGTGAGTTTAATATAACTGCACTGTCCTGCAATATAATTTCATTAAGAGCTGAATCTTTTCTGTCATAACCAAAAGCCACACAGACTCTGCAGGTTTCTCAGTGCAACCCAGTGCCTCATCATTTTAGGCAAAGACTTATTTAAGATTTGGATCCTCTTATGGACATTTCCAGGAGTGATTGAAAAGATGGCTGCAAACCACAAACCTCTTGTCATTAGGAATGTTCCAGGGGAGATGTTATATCTCCATAAAGTCTTCTTGACTCTTGGGGAAAATAATAGTTAATCTGACATGAATCATGGTTAATGGAAAGTTGGATATGAGTCAGCAGTGCCCTGGCAGCCAGGAGGGCCAACCCTGTCCTGGGGGGCATGAGGCACAGCATTGCCAGCCGGGCAAGGGAGGGGATTGTCCTGCTCTGCACTGGGGCAGCCTCAGCTCAAGTGCTGGGGGCAGTTCTGGGCACCACAACATAATAAAGATATTAAGCTACTAGAGAGTGTCCAAAGGAGGGCAACAAAGATGGTGAAGGGCCTTGAGGGGAAGCTGTATGAGGAGCAGATCAGGTCACTGGGTCTGTTCAGCCTGGAGAGCAGGAGACTGAGGGGAGACCTCATTGCAGTCTATAACTTCCTCATGATGGGAAGATGAGGGGCAGGCACTGATCTCTTCTCTCTGGTGACAGTGACAAGAACCAAGGGAATGGTGTGAACTTGTGTCAGGGGATGTTTAGGTTGGATATCAGGAAAAGGTTCTTCCTCCAGAGGTTGGTTGGGCACTGGAACAGCTCCCCAGGGAAGTGGTCACAGCACCAAGCCTGACAGAGGTCAAGAGGCATTTGGGAAATACACTTGGGCACATGGTGTGACTCTTGGGTCTGTCCTGAGCAGGACCAGGAGTCAGACTTGATGATCCCTGTGGGGCCCTTCCTACTCATCATATTCTGTGATTCTGTAATTTTAAACCTGAGCTGATATCTCTTTAGAAGTCTACCAGTATATCAAAAATTAGTTGCCCCTTCATACCACCAAATGTGATATGCATGGTATTTGGTGGAGAAAAAGGATTTCTGCTGCTGTTAAACTGCTAAAACTTTTTTTTGACTGGCTTCACCTGTACTTGAGAGCTGAAGAGAGCAGAAGAATTAATTTTCTCCACTTATAGTCTCTTAAATATTGTCCAGGACATGTTCTAGTATTGATGACAACTGCAAGCCCCAAAAGATGGCCTTTACAAGAGAGTGCAGGATAAACAGCCCTGCAGCCAATTGCTCCTAACTCTCAGAATAGTGAAGATGGCTTCACTCCAAAATTATCACAACAGAGACCACACAGATGGGAAGATAAAAGTTCTCTGGGTAAGCTCCTAACAATGCACACCATTTTGCTCTGAAGCACTGGGATGCAGAGGTAAAGCCACCTGTGTTCTCATGACGTCACTGAAATAAAGGCCAGGGGCGATTAGTTGATGGGTGCTCTTTTATTGTCATATATCAGGTGTCACCTGCAATTTCATGTCTCGGGCACTAAGAGAGAATCCATCTGTCATCTTCCAGTGAATCTCAGTGAAATTTCTTTTCTTTTGAAACAGAGACCATTAGACTGGTGAAACAGATATAAGATAGGCCAGATGTTAAAAAATAATTCCAAAATCCTTAAGGAATTTTTAAAAAAGGGTTTTGTTGCAATGAAATTGATTTACTGCCACATTTACTTCATGAACTGTATTTCATTCAGTATGGTGCAACTAAGCAATAGATATGCCTGGATTTATTCTGCTCGTCACATAAGGTCTCCAAAGGATCTAAATAATTTGTAACTTTTTTAAAATTAATAGCCGAACATGCCAGTGTAAAATTGGCAGATGAAGATAAAAAAGCTCGCTCAATATTTTATACTTTGAAATTCCAGCTTTTCTTCTGGATTGGAAGACTTTACTGTGTCACTACAGAAATGCCCCCACAGCTTTGTGGGAAACAGGTCTCATGGATAGACTTATTTTCTCATGGATGCAGCAGGTTTCTAGATGCAGTGCCAGGCCTGTCCTATGAGCCACTGCATCTCTTACTATACCTATGTAGCATCCACAGGAAATCAGAGGGAAAGCATGTCTCATCTGCTCCATGTCATGCCCTGCTAGTAACGGAGAAATTATGATCATCTCTTCTCTCACTTCAAAAAATTTTCAGAGATTAGAAAAGTGTGTCTGAGGCTGAGCAGGTACCTTTGCTGCCATCTTTTCTCCAACTGTGTGGTGGCAGGACTATTGTTAAAACAAGTAATAATGCTTGGTGAGACAAATTTCTTTGAATGCTTTCAGCATGATACTGAGTGACATAAAAATCCCCCTGTAGTTAAGTCCAAATATTTTTGGTGTGTTATTTTTATTGCAGTATATTACACCAGTAATATATTTGGGTACTGCTATCATTGATACTATAAATTTCAACATTGCAAATTGTTGGGAAAACTTTGTGATGTTATCCAAGATGCTGATTTATACTAATAAAAGGTGGCAAAACTAATGTTGTATTATGTGGCTGAAATTAAGTTTGTTATTTTAAAGGATATTTTACTTTAATCTTGGAGTCTCATGCTCTTCATCAATTTTAGTTATAAAATAATTTTTTGCTAAGGTTGAATTTAACATTTATTCTGGCTATATATGCACAGAACCTGCATGCAAGAAATTAAAACAAATCAGGTTTCAACCTCACATTCATATTTATGGCTAAGTTTAGCTTCACCTTTAGAGACAAAAAAGGGAAAGCTGAAGATGAGCTGATTGGTGTATCATCCAGGTTTTGCTGTCAGAAGAAAATTAGGCTGGAACTTTTGACACTACACACAAAAAGAAACAAGAAAAGAATACACAGTAGTGTTTTCCTACTATTCATTTTCCATTCGTTTTTGTACCAGCTTTTCCTGTCTCTAAATTTGAAAATCATTGTGTAAATCGTGTACATTGTATATGTTATGCACATTTTTTAACCTGAAATACATTCTCAACCTGGCACCTCACTGCTTTTATGAGCTGCAACCATCTGCACCAGCCTAATTCATAGAGGGAAATGTGTGTGTGGAACCACGAGCTCCATACACTGTGCGGCTATACAACTATTAAGTCTAGTTTTTTTGGGAGATGATACATATGACCTGGATATTTTGCTCAACCAAAAGAGTCAGTTCAGCAGTCCCTTCTAATGCCCTGGGCAGTTAGTTTCTCTGCTTAGTAATCCAAATCCTTCAACAACAGGGAAAAGTTTGGATTGTGTGACTCTGCTTCACAAAAGCTCTGTCCACAAAGCCCAGATGATCTCTTAGGAATTGGAAGAAATTGATAAAATTAGTGTTAGCAAGTCATTATCCATTATTTCTGAACGGACTCATACATAAATTTAAATAATATTGTTTTATTATTAATTAGTTTGTGTATAGAGTCTGCCATTCATATCAGAGGAAAAAAAAACTATTAGACATGATGTTTATTTCAATGTAAAGTTTTAAAGAAGTCCTGGCAGATTGCAAACTAGTGTCTGTCTTTCACAACGAGCAAATTGATGGAATGCCATGGTAAAGAATGGCTATGTGTCATTATTAAGATATTCTTAAGACTATAACATTTGTATTTTAAGATATCATTAAGGTCATTATATTAGATAAAATTTGAAAATTTTAATATTAAATTTGAAGAGACAAGTCATGTCTCACTAACTTACAGGAATGTTCTTTTGTGGAGTCAGTGAACATAGATAAAAGTGACCAAATTCTCTTAGCATACCTTGAACACGAAAAAAAAAAAAATCTTCCAACAAAGGATTATAAAAATGTGGACTTTTGTGGTTCCAAGTCATGTAAAAGTAGCAGAAATTAATAGTTATTTTTTACAGTGAAAAAAGTTAACAGAGGAATTCCTTACGGATCAGTGCAGAGAGTTTGTTACACATTTCCCAATACAGTGGAAGAGTGTTTGGTACAGAAATCACGGTCTAAAATTATTCAGATTACTTAAAATGAAATCTGAGAAGACTTGTGGAGGATGTCACAACACTGTGAATGAGAAATAAAACGGCAGATGAAATTCATACTGATGAACACAAGGTTATGTAAATAAGAAAAAAATGATAGGCTATAAACTAGCCATTGCCATTCAAGAAAAAGATCCTGGAGTTATAACAGTTTTATGAAAACATCATCTCCTTAACAATAACCAAAAAAGAAAATAAATATTAAAAATTATTAGGAAACAAATAAAGAGCAAAGCAAAAAAATATTATGCCATTGCATAGACACACAGAACTCTTACATATTAAACAGTGAGTAATTTGAAAATTTTAATGAAATAAAATAAAAATGTAATAAAATAAACAGTGAGTTATTTAACCTGAAAAATTATATAGTAGAACTAGGAAAAGTAGAGACAAGTGGAAAAAAGTACAAACCGACTTTTTATGAGAAAAGGCTAAATAGAAAATTACTTTTCATCTTGGAAAAGGAATGACTGTAGGGAAACATAAATTAATGTCCATAAAATCATGAAAGACATGTAGAATGTGAAAGGAGAATGTTTATTCACTATTCATGTAGCACAAAAACTTTTATCAATTAAAATTCGTGCAAATTTTTACACAGAAGGAAGTTCTTTCCACTGTTCACACAGTAAGCTCTACAGTTCAGGTGAGCCCAGGATATAGTGGAAGTCTAATATATTAGTCTCTTAAAAAAAGCAATTGGGCACATTTGTTAACAAGAACATTCTGCTAGAATTGTGAAGCTTAAGGAAGTAGATTCTTCTTCCAGCTCAGAAATTCCTCAAGACTTACATTGTTGGATGAAGGTTATAACAAGGGAAGATTTATCTTGTTTTCACAGTGGACTCCTTTGAGAAGTGGATTCCTTTTTTCAAGTGTCCACAATTCCTGTTGACAGTCAAACCAGGGTTGTGCCTGATGCATTTCTTCAGAGAAATATTGCTGATGTTTTGAATTTCTAAGATTTTACTGTTTCTGATAAAAATCACTACTTCATCAAATTTATAAAAAATAAATTAGGATATGATGAATATTATTTTTTCCAAAAATGGTGCATTTGCATGTGTGAAATTTTTCGTTGGGTTCACTGTTATTACTTCTATTTCCCCCAGTTCTGACCAGTGCCACTTTTACTTACAGGCATTTGAAAGACCTCTTTTTTCATGGTTCTGCTTGGAATTAGTGTGACACAGACCAGCTTGAACTCCCTGCTGAGCAGAAATGTTGATGGGAGAAGTAATAACCAAGGTTGTGGGTTAAATCTCTGCATGGGCCATTTACTTAAGAGTTGGACTTGATGATCCTTGTGAGTCCCTTCCAAGTCAGAATATTCTGGGAATCTGTGAATTTGGAAGTGTTGTTCCTTTCAGCTGTGTATCTAACAAGGCAAACAGTGACTGAGTCTGCCCTCTTGGCAGTGGGCTTAGGGGCAGGTGTAACAGAGCTCCACCCCTCTGCCTAACAACATCAGTCCTACCAAAGGGAAAGCAGTCTGGATCCAACCTCTTTGCAGTACACAAGCGAAAGAGAAACATGCAGATGTGCTTGGTTTGGGGGAGTTTGCTTACGTATTGGCACTGCAATGAATGATTGTTTTCAGGAACATTTTCAAGTTGATTAGATTTGATTAGGGTATCTGTGATAGCATAGGGGATGTGTCTCTATCAAAAACAAAGTTAAAAAGTCGTGGTGGAAAGACAGTGCTCCTGTCCCACATTCTTAGTCTACTGTGTTACTCTCAGCAAGTCATTTCGCTTTCTTGTGCTTTGACTGTACCACTTGACTGCCTTTGGGGATCCCTTCAAAACGTTGTCTGTGTCAGCACAAAAAGCTCCTGTGTTAGTATTTTTATTCACCTGTAATCTCAGAATTAGGCAACCTGGAAAAGGAGCTATTGATGATGTCTTTCTGAGCTTAAACAAACATACAGAAAATAACGTCTCCGTATAGAAGCAAATAGGTGTTGCCTACCCTAAGAAAGTTCTGCTTCTTAATAAACAGGTACAATTGTTACACATGGGGTTTTTTATTAAGTCTGATACCAAGAGAAAACATTAAAAACTTTTTTGATCAGAAATGTAAATTCTTATCCATCCTTGCTTTTTAATTAACTTTCTAATTTTAAAATACAAAGATAATGTTGATGATGACTGGTAAGCTTGGGCTCAGAGATGTACTGATCTAGTGCTGTTCTTTTCAAATCTGCAGAGAAATGAATCTCAGGGTACAAATGAAATGATAATTGGGATTTTGGTTCATCAGGGTTCAATTCAACAAAATAAATGTTCAGTTTCACAGATTGTTTCTTAAGGTCTTCCTCTGTAACACAAAATTATTCAAGACTTAAATGACAGTTTAATTTATTATAGTTTTTAATATTACCATTGTCTCAATCCCAGAGAGGTGCTGTCAGGATCAGAACCTCACGGTGTTTGACACCAGGAGCAAGGAGAAGGAATAGTCCATTGTAAATCCATACAGCTGCTTTCAGAGCTGTAAATCAATTTCTGAAGGTTCCTAACTTGACGATATAGGAAAACATGAGTCTTAATTACAAGTGCCTGTACTTCCTTTAAATGGTTACAGCAGCCTGAAGCAGACAATTTCAATTATTGAATCCATATGCACCAGGGTAAAGATGAACAAAGATCTGTTCTTCACTAAAGGAATATAGAAGCTGATAAAAATAAATTAATAAATAAAAGCCCCTAATGTAAATTATTTACTTAATATGGCATGTCCAGACAAAGAAAGCAAGATGTACCTTAAGATTCACAAAACCATCAACTGCCAGTGCCCATTCTTTTAAGAACTGGAGTTCTGGAGTTCCATATTATGAAACAAAGGAAAACTACAGTTTCTGAAAGTCCAAAATCATATGATCATAGGATCATAGAGTAAATAAGGTTGGAAAAGACCTCCAAGATCACTAACTCCAATCTTTAACTAAACACCACCTCATCAACTAAACCATAGCACTAAGAGCCACATGAAGGCATTTCTTGAACACTTCGAAGGACGGTGATTCCAACAAATCCCTTTTTAGCCCATTCCAGTGCCTAGCCACCCTCTCAGTGAAAAAATTTTACATTCTAACCTGAATCTTTCCTGGCACAGTTAGAGGTAATGTCTGCTTGGGAGAAGAGGCCAATCCCCACTGGCTACACCCTCCACTCAAGTAGTTGTAGAGAATGATATGGTCACACCTGAGCCCTCTCTTCTCCAGGACTGATGCCTCCAGCTCCCTCAGCTGCATCTCTTACAATTTACTCTCTATACCCTTCCTTATTTCCATTGCCCTTCTCTGTACTTGCTCCAGAGTCCTTCCTGAAGTGAGGAGCCCAGAACTGGACATGGCACTCAAGGTGAGGCCTCACTGACTGGTATAGGGGAGAATCTCCAGTATAGAGGAGAATCACCACCCTGGTCCTGCTGGCCACACTAGTTCTGATACAGGCCAGGTGTCATTGGTCTTCTTGGCCACTTGGCCACACACTGGCTCATGTTCAGCTGCTGTCATCAGCACCCCCAGGTCCTTTTCTGCCATGCAAATTTCCAGCCACTCTGTCCCCAGCCTGTGACCCTGCAGGTGTTGTTTTGGCCAAAGTGCAGGACTGAGCACTATGTTTTATTGAACCTCATGCAGTTGGCCTCAGCCTATCAATCCAGTTTGACCTGACCAGTTAGCACTTTTATTTATTGCACATATTAACACTGTAAATACAAGGAAAATCCACATTCTCAATTCATTATTCCATTTACATCTTGGGTTTAGATAGCAGATAAAGTTTGAAGAACTCAGAGAATCGGGAGAATTGTCATATTGATTTAGACATGAAAACACTTTGGGGAATTGGTCACCAAGGATTGAGAAGGGTGCTGCTAGTGGCTGCACCCATGAAGGTGCCCGAGGGGTGGGTCCTGGAGGCAACTCTCCCACCAGCACGAACAACAGAGGAGGCTGAAAGCTGAGGCAGCAGATGGTGTGTGGGGCCAAGCTGAGAAGAATATGGCTAATCAAGGGAAGAACTCTAAGCTTGATCTGGATGTAGTAAAGCAAAGGGATCTACTAAAGACATTCAGAGTAATGACTCAGACAAATGGTTTCTGCAGTCTGAACTGGCTGACTGGGAGTAGTGCATAAATGAGACCACAAAATAGAGATGACAGGAGATTTATATGGGTGATTAGTTAAAACAGGGTAGACTTGATTTCAAGGAACATATTCAATAAGGCTAATCAAAATAACACTATTTTTTCCTCATGAAAAAGCAGGAGGTGTTTATTGTCAAATTCCCATGAAACACAATATGCAGTTTCCAATGTGTCAAAGGGCTGAAAACATCTGACTGCAGAATCTGTCCCAAAAGAGCTGGATTACTTTAAATATTTTTAGTCCTCGTCATGACTAATATCAACATGACAGCAAAGGAAAAAAAATCCCAAAGACATGATTTCTGATTTTTTTTTTTTCATACAAATGTAGTATTACAATAAGAAGCAAAATCTGAGAAAGTCATAGTTGAGCACATCCCATTAATGTCTATCCCTGGGACACAGCAAACGCAGTTTCATACCTGAATCACAGAATCATAGAATCATAGAATCATAGAATGGCCAGGTTTGAAAGGGATGTTAAAGATCATCTAGTTCAATCCCCTGCCATGGGCACAGACACCTGCTACTGCACCAAGTTGCTCAAAGCCCCATCCAATCTTGCCTTGAGCACTTCCAGGGATGGGGTAACCACAACCTCTCTGGGCAACCTGTTCCAGTGCCTCACCACCCCTCAGAGTGAAGAACTTTTTCCTCATATCTCGTCTAAACCTACCCTCTTTCAGCACGAAGCAATTGTCCCTCGTCCTATTACATATCATATACCTATTTACATACCCTTGTAAAAAGTCCCTCTCCCTCTTTTTGTAGGTTCCCTTCAGGTTCTGGAAGGCTACAATTAGGTCACCCTGAGATCTTCTCTTCTTCAGGCTGAACAATCCCAGTTGTCTCAACCTTTTGTTATAAGACAGGTGCTCCATCCCTCTAATCAGCTTGATGTCCTCCTCTGGACTTGTTCTAACAGGTCAATTTCCTTTCTGTTCTGGGGACCCCAGTGCTGGACACAGCATTGCAGGTGGAGAGCTGGGCACTATGTGACTGACCCTCTGCTGCAGGGTGCCAAGGTCCGGATTCCTTCAGGATAACAAAGATCCTTTCTACACCAGGCTACCTTTTGGAGGCTGCTTTGTAAAGGCACCCTGTTATTGATACGTAAAATATTACAGTCAATTAGTGTAGAAAGGAAACATAAAAATTAATGGGTTAAGGTTAATTAACAATTATTTAAAAATTAACAATTAACACTTTAGAGTGAATTTTAATTGGTCAGAAATGTTGATTTTCTGTTTGGTTTTTCAACTCTACATACCTGACATTTATTTTGAGACAAAAAGAAAACTGAGGGAAGGAATAAAGAGAAAATATTCTTGCTTGAGCAAATTCCTGCCTGACGAAAGGCTGCATTGTGGGATATTGTGTGTATACTTTCATACCTAGGCCATCAATCAATAGTACAAGGGCTCAAAGAATCATAATTAAGTTCAACTATATTGTAGACTTGTTCTATTCAAATCCATAGAAACAAAGGCCATGGATGTCTATGGCTCTGCATTGCCTCTCTCAGTAACGCATGGAGTCCACAAAGTCTAACATTCCAGAAAGGCTATGCTGCTTCTTTTTCTTGCTCACACAGAAAAAAAATATAAAGGGGAGAGAAAAAGAAAGCCCCTGTTTTAATGCTGGCAGTATATTAAATGAAGAAACTAAATGAAAAAAATTTGGGGAGGGTATATATAATGATAAGAAAGTAAAATAGCAGTGGTTACATTTTCTATGGTAGACATAATTGATATGTTTGTTGTCTGTGATTCACACATTATTTTAAGTTTCTGAGGGGGGTTTTTATTGCAAAATATTCTGCATTTTAAATACTATTTAATTATGGTTTGTTTCCTTAGGGATTATATCACCATGTGACTTTAATTTGTTATATACCCTAAGGGGCAGCATATTTTCAATTATGAAATATTTCCTCCAGAAACAATAATGGTTCAATGATTTATTGCAGGATCCTATTATAAGGTGCCTCATACAAGTGAAATCTGAAATGCAATTGGCTTAACAATATAGTATAGGCAGGACTAAAATGCATGTGAACTGAGCGTATGGGCCTTTTTCACAAAAATCATATTTATATACTTTCATCCTTTGCATAATACTTCAATTATTATATCTTGAAAAAAGAACTTGGAAAGCTGAGAGCTATGAAACATTTACATTATTATCTCTTCAAAAAGTTCATTTTTGGACAAGTATCATTTGGATAGGGATTAACTTAATCAGAGATTTTGAATCTTCTTTACTTTAATTTTTAATCTCTTTTTAAAAATATGTCTGAATCTTAAAAAGGCCTAAACCTGTAGTCACAAAGCACTGCTTCAAAAAAGGGGAAAAAAAAAGAAAAAAGAAAAAAGAAAGTTTTTAAAGCAGCCACCAGCTGTAAGAGAGATAGTGCAAGCAGCAGATTTGTGACAGAGTGGAGCATGAAACCCATCAGCTGATGAGTGAAAATCCCTGGTTTCTAATTAATCGAGGTACACAGGCCAAGGGATGAAGAGGATCAGGGAAATGAAATCAGGAAAAAGATACCATCAGTCATTTCTGCGGCCCATTGTCATACTTCAGAATCTGCTGTAATGAATCACTCAGGCATTCCACAGATACATTCAAATGGTGAAGAAAATTCATTGTCCAGTGAAGAGTGTTTGATAAAAATCTTTCTTTTCCCCCTTCTTTGTCAGAAGCCTATGATCAGAAAAGGAAATCCAGACAGCACAACAGGTGTGCTTTTGCAAGCCTGGTGAAATCTGCAAATGAACAGAGGCACTAAAGAATTTTTTTGTACTAAAATTTCACCAAAATGAAAAAAGTCACTTGTAAGAGCAGGCAGTGGTAAAATGCACTGAAAACAACTGAAGATTAAGGGGATAAAAGGTATATATGTCCTTCTGGTTGAGAAGTTCCTGTCCCAATAAAATCATCATATATGGAGAGGGTGAACAACTATTTTTTTAGAATATTTTGCTAAGTTTAGCATTTCCAGGTATTGACATATGTCTTGAAGAGATATTAATCCATGAGCTAGCCTGAATTTAAGACCACACTAAACCGACATTCTGAAACTTGGAGATGGGCAGGAACAACTACCCTTTTTGAAACAGGGAGAGTTTAATTTTGTTCTTGCAGTTCCTTGGTTTCATCCAAAGAAAGAAAATACATTTAAAGGCAAAAGGGTTTTGGTTTTTTCCTCTCTTACAGCCTGTACAAGCACACAGTCACACAAATACTGTGAAAAAAGAGATGCCTACATTTTAGATATCTGTTAGTTTCTCTCCTGTCAGACATGTGCAAAAGTTTTAGAATTTATGAAAAGATTAGACCAAAAGTCTTCACAAATTGAAGTTCCCTTTGTTTAAAATTGGGGACAATATATCTTTATTTTTTCCTTTTTGTTTTGACTATGGCTCAACTTTTTGACCCTGAGCAGCTCTTATTCCAGTGTATTTCTTTAAGTGGTGTCCCCCATTAGATGACACCAGAATATAATTGTTTTTAAATAACCAGGTGCTATACTAAGATGTATAAGGATGGCTGATTCATTTTAGATTTAATTACCATAATATAGGGGTTTGCTGTCTATAGTATCAATCACTGAGACACTTTATACTTGATAATATTAAAATGGTAATAATGAGAATTCTGCTTCATGATGAAAATAATTTTAATCATGGGTAGATTACAAATCCATTTACTGTTACGGTTACTGAGAATTCTATTATCTGCCTCCTATTGTGAAAGATGTCGAAACTTGTTTTCAGGAAATGTAAAAGATTATAGAAGAAGTGCTCTATGCAAAGTTTCTATCACAGCAGAGCAACAAAAACTTGTTTAATACCAGGAAATGTTAAAGATTAAACACGCCAAGTGAACTTGTAGCTGCATCTCTGCGTGAACATACTCCTGGCTCTGCAGATCTATTTATAGGCTCAAGGACAACGTGGGGAGCTGGTTTAGATTCTCACCAAGATCTCTTCTACTCACAAACAGTACTTAGCCAGGTGACCACTGTTGCCTCTGCAATGGAGTTGTTACTGATTACTAGCTCCAGTCTAATATATAGACATAGATAATCTAGAGTCCTTAGTTTTTCTGGTGACTGTAGCTCTGATGTTTTCCTGTGACTATGGACCTTTCATCTCAATTATTTTTTTCCCTTTCTTTTCCTCTTTTTTTTTCCATTCAGCACTGAGCAGCTACTGCTACAACAGGGCTGCCATTAGGCTGGGATTGCCTACTTCTCCTCTATAAACACACTAAGGTTGGTACCATAGATTCATATAATGGTTGGAGTTGGAAGGGACCTTCATGATCGTCTGGTTCCAACCTCCCCGCCATGGGCAGGGGCACCTTCCAGTAGAACAGGTTATTCAAATCTCCATCCAACCTGGTCTTGAACATTTTCAGAGGCATCCACAACTTCTCTAGGTAACCAATGCCTCACCAACCTCACAGCAGAGTTTTTTCCTGATATCTAATCAAAATCTACCCTCTCAGTTTAAAGCAGTTACCCCTTGTCCCATCACTACATGCACTTGTAAACAGTACCTGTCCTGTTTTCTTGTAGGCCCCCTTTAGGTACTGGAAAGCTGATCTAACATCTCTCCAGACCCTTTGCTCCTTCAGGCTGAAAAAACCCAACTTTCTCAGCCTATCTTCATAGGAGTGGTGCTGCCTCAGATAATTTCATGGCCCTTCTCTGAACTTGCTCCAGCAGGCCCATGTCCTTCTTCTATTGGGGGCCCCAGAGCTGGATGCAGTATTCCAAGTGGTGTTTCCCTGGTGCAGAGTAGAGGGGGAGAATCCCCTCCCTCAGCCTTCTGGCCACACTTCTCTTGATGCAGCCCAGGATGCAGTTGACTTTCTGGGCCGCAAGCACACCTTGACAGGTCATACTGAGCTTCTCATCACCCAATATCCCCAAGACCTTCTTATAAGAGTGTCTCTCCACTTGGACATCAAACTGTTGACAGCAACCCTTTGAGCACAACCACCCAGTCGTTTTCTTATCCACTGAGTGGTTCATCCCTCCAATCCATGTCTCTCCAGTTTGGAGATGTCATGTGGGATAGTGCCAAATGCTTTTCACAAGTCCAGGTAGATGACATCAGTCACTCTGGCCTCATCCACTAATACTGTAACTCTGTCATAGGAAACCACCAAACTTGCCAGGCACAATTTGCCTTTAGTGAAGCCATGTTGGTTGTGATCAATCTCCTTCTTGTTTACTGTGTCCCTTAGCAGTTTGCAGGAGAATATGCTCTATGATCTGGAAGGACACTGAGGTGAGAATTACTAGCCTGTCATTCCCCAGATCTTTCTTTCTTTAATTTTCAAAATTGAGGGTTAGATTTCCCCTTTTCTTTTCAGTGTATGGCTAAATTGCTTTCTCTGCCAGTTCCCTCAGGACCCACAAATGCACCTCATCTAGTTCTATGGCCTTGTGCACCTTCAGGTTCCTTAGATGTTCTTGAACCTAATCTTCTCCTACATGGAGTGGTTCTTCATTCTCCCAGACCCAGCTTTTTCCTTCTGCTACTCAGGCAGTGTGACTGGAGCGCTTTCCCATGAAATTTCAGGCAAGTATGGGGATAGTGAAATGAATCCCAGAGTCAATCTACTCCCAAAGTAACATTGTGGCTTGATCGGTTTGAAGATCTCAGATAATTTCCTATTCACAAGATGGCCAGGTGGTAACACTGAACTCTAAATGCCCCTAGCTGGCATCTGTACTGGGAGAAGTAGCTGGGACACAGAACAATTGGACAAGGGGATTTCTCAGGCTAGAAGTGATTTTTCCTGGAGCTCACATGCTGCTGCCGCACCCCTGCAGTGCTGGAAGAGCTGTGATGTCTAAGAACTGTTCTGTTCCAATTTCATTTACAACAAACAAAGAAACCACACTGAAGTCATTTTAACGCAGGATTTTGGACAGGGCCTTGTACTGCCGAAACAAATAGCATAAGTTTCACCCTGTTGAACCTTTTCCTGAAACCGCGTGTGACTATGTGTGCACATATACATTAGCACTGCTTTGATTATATAATGTAATGAGCTCAGTGGATTTATTCTGGATTTACACTATGGAGCCTCAGAGCAGAGTTTGGAACAGTGTCTTGTCTTTAAGATGCCAGTTTTGTAAATGTGTTTCTTTTCTTAAGGATACTGATGAAAATTTATTACTGATTTTTCATGCATAACTTTGCAGTGGAATCAGATTTTTCTGTTCCAGCTTCATCACTGTTTCTGAATTGGGATTAAAAATTTTTACAAACTTAGTAGAGAATCAGTTATCATCAAAGTCCCCAGGAGCTCATTTACTGGTGTGCAAACTGCGCCCCACACTGGTCCCCTGCTTTGGAGGAACTCAATGAATAAATTAAATTTCCAGAGACAGCCAGCTTGATAATCCTGGCCTACTGCTCTCCCTTTCTACTTGCATAATTTTTTATCATTCTGGGCTTCATTCTCTCTGTTCGGCCTCCGTTGCTGACCAATGAGTCTGGGGGGGAGGGACACTGGGGCTCAGGAAGTCTGGGAGCATGACTTACAGGGAGCAATAAGCAAAATAGTAGATGCTTACAAAAGCAGCAAAACATATTTGTAAAATCATCTGTCTATGGAGAAAAATTGTAAAAAATACTGTCTGCACCTTAATTTGCATGAGATATACCATTAGTAAAATGAACAATTACAAACACAGAATCAATCTGGGGATTTTTTACAAGAAACAGATTTTTCTCTTTTTTTATTGTATAAGCCTCCTCAAATATATTGCTACTGAACCTTGTTAAACAACCATAATTTCATCTGAACAATAAATCTGTTGCTTTATTTTTTACCTTGTGTTTAAAAAAGCAAGCAAGAAAAAAACTTTACAGGTAACATGATCTCCTTTGAGAAAAATGAAACAGCAACAGCAACAAAAAAATCCTCCTAATCAGTCTATTTTGTAACTCAGAAAGACTATTTGGAAAGGTTTTCATCAAAGTGATTTTCTGCAGATAGCTCGTCGGTGATCAGGATAAAACCCCACAGCTTCAGCACTTCAAATATTTATCATATATATGTTTGCTTGAATCTTGATAAGGGTGAGATTTGGGACTTATGGACACTGAGATAGGGTGTCACCTGAGACATTCATCTGATTCTGAATGCAGACAGAAAGAAAGTGCCTAGGAGAGGCCAGAAGAGAGGGAGGGAGAGAGTAAGGGATACTAGGAATGGACAGCCCTTGTTCCCAGCTCTAATATCCCGCTGCAATTATTTTGTGGACATCCACTCCTTGCCTGCACAGGAGATAGGGCTATAAGTGTATGTTATTTTTTAATTACAAGGGGGTAGAAAAAATCCTGATGATGGGCTGGAAGGTGCCATTGCATTGTTATTTTTTTCTCTCCCTTCGTTTGCTGATTATGTGAGCTGGGCTCCTTTGCTAGCCGATGATAAGCAGAATTTCCATGTTCTCTGCATAATTAATCCATCTCTGCCTCTCTTCATGCCAACTCGCCCGTTATCGCCGGCACATGCCTGAATTGCAAAAGAATCCGCTCTTCAATTGGAACTTATTGATATTCTAAGAAAAAAAAGAGAGGGGGAAAAAACTGAAAATCCTTAAGTTTAAGCCGCAGATTTTTAAATGGATTAATTTCGCTGCAATCGCAGCCATCTAAGGCGGGAAGGCAGGCAGAGCAAATTGAAAGCATCTCCATGTTTGCAGAATTGGGTCCAGAATGCTGAAATATACTGGCACAGTTCTCTTTTAAAGTCAGAAAATTACCATTCATTTACATCACATGAAATACTTTTTTATGCTAGAAATATTCAAGAGACGTTCCTTAAATGCCTGCTAATGCTAGATAACATTTCTAACTTTCAACATTTTGCTAGACTTTGATATGACATGATAGGAATGCCTGCCAGTGTGGAATATTATATGTACCCGTAATCTCTTTTTATCACATATTTAGATTATATCATCCTCTTCCTAAACCATCCTGAAGTAGTCTTTAAACAATGTACTCTGTGTCGTAGGCTCCTATTTAGGATAGTTGCATGAGCCAGACTTGGTAAGGCACATTTAGACTCTGTCCAGAACGAAGGGCTTTTTAAAGTGACAACACACGATCCTAAAAATGCAGTTCACCTTTTTCTACCTTTCATGAAGTTAGGTTGCATTTCTTAGGGTCCTTTCTACATTTAGAGATTCTGTTTTCACTCATTTATAACATGTGGTGTGTTTTGTTATTTCAAGGCAGCTCTTGAGGATTGTACTTACATTTTAAAAGGGCTCAGCTGTACTCCATACCAGCCTGGCATTGCACGTGGAATAACAAGAGCTAGTGGGAAGATAGGACTTCTCCTCTTCTCTCTGTTTTTTTTTTCTCAAATATTATCAAAATCCAAATATTCTTCTCCTTTTATTTCTCTAACACTAAATTCACATCCTTCATTTCCTTGACACGAGGAAGCAGCAGCATTCGGCAACACTGAGAGATTTCTTTAATGCCTCAGCTAAGCCACAACGTATCTGGCAGTCCATGCCCATATGCTAGAAATCAGCAATTTATGCTGCTGTAGAAGGAAATGTTGACACTCACAGTTAACAGAAGGGGAAAAGTTGCTACACTGACTGCAAATGGAGATTTAGCTGTTAAGAAATCTTTGTTATTGTTAGACAGGCTTGTTTCATTTGAAAAATACATGGGAAAGAAATTTTAAAAAATAAAGGAACACACGGGCACATAACAGAGAGTGAGAAAAAAAAAGAAACATACAGCAAAACAATGATATTTGTGACAACATCTGTTTCAGATAAAAAACAATGAGCTTAATACATGGCTGGGCCATCTTACTGTATAAAATTAGCACTTGTAATGAATTGTATGTCACTAGTAAGTAAAGAAAATGCCACTGTTCTAGTTTGGATTTTCAGGCAATAAAAAGCACCATACAAGAATGACTAGTGATCACATTAGGATATGTTTTTACATAGCAAAAAGAGAACAAAGAAGGTTTTCCGGTTACTTCATAATGATTGACAGTCTTAAAGCACCAGTGAACTTGAGGATATTTCTGGTGCATTGCAATTTTAACATTCCAGTTTTGGGAAAATCAAAATATTTGAAAATGCTTGTTAGAACACTATAATTATGTTCACATTTAACTATATAAGCCGATAGGAGAAATAGTTAAAACCACATTTAAAATAACCAAAAATTTTAAGCATCTCTGAAATTTTATACTTAGCACATAAATAAAATCTCTAAAGAACAAAATTTCTGTGTTCTTTGTACGTATATCTGTAGCATCAATAAGTAAATAATAAGTTAATAGCCTGTATTCAAAACGGCTGAAGATATGCATTTCCAACTGCATAATATTTTGGCAAAAATAGCTGTTCCCAACATAATTTGTGAAGAAAAAAAATAGTACAAGATTGCATATGTTTACTACATATTATCACAGAACTTCCTAATCTCTTACAGTGAAATCCTGGCTTTTTTCAAGTCAAACAAAAAATTCATATTGTCTTTAGTTACACCTGCATTTCAGCAAAACTATAGTAGTAAAATCATGTTTAATTAACCTTATAAAATGGTCAGTATTGATCATTTATATCAGAAAGTTTCTTCTAAGAATTTATACTGCAAACCTACAGCACTGGCATCATTAAACCACACAAAAAGAATTCAAACATGCTAAATTTATTTTATCTATAAGTAAAATTGTAGATATTAATTAAAAACATATGCCTTTTGTATTTTTATATCTATTTATAGCCCACCTTTTTATTATCATCCTATTGTACATAATAGTATTCTGTAATAATTATTTAAGTAACTACCAATTTCCATACTGATTTAGGAACAAAAATTTCTGTACTAATACTTTGAAGGATTTTGTGGAATACTTTTTTTGCACCTGAAAAGAATGGCAACAGCCACAGCAGTGAGGGAAAAGGGGATTTTTAGCACACAGAAATCTACTAGTTATTCAGCATATTCAGCATTTGTTTCGGATGATAAATATAAATTTCGCAAGCTCCTTGTTATCAATCTCTGTATTGATTTGGCCTTATAGAAGATCAACATGTAGCCAAATAAAATAATAGATCAGTGCTCAGCAGAGATGTACCCTCATTTAGAAGCCTAGATTCAGTGCAAATCAAATGACTGTAATTTATCCATGCATGGCATTGCCTGGCATTAATCTATCCTCAATTTTATAACTAGAAAGCAACTGTAAACGAATTACCAATTGATTTGTAAATTTTACTTACAGAAATTTCCCTGCTCCTTCTAAAAATATTACTCTGTTTAATTTAGGGTTTCTGAGTTTGTTCAGTATGTGAATTCTATTTAATGTGCTGGTCATCTTCAGACAGTTTTGCAGTGACACCCATACCAAGGCAGCTGGGAACCCTTTCCAGTTCCGAGATGAATGCCCACTGTGTATTGAGCTACCTGGCAGGAAGTGCAGCATAAGCAACAGATTTCAAGGTGTATCAGCTACAGTCAAGAGATGAATCAGGATCCTTCAGAATGCCATAGATGCAGAGGGATTTGCCAGGCTGCATTTAGAATACAAAGGTTTTATTGTTTGTTCTGCCATGCATGCGCCATCTACAATGTAAAGACTGGCTGATATCTAGATTCATTAGAAAGTTGCTGTTCCTATCCACTTTCACCTTCCTGAAGACATGAAAGAAAACCCAAAGTCCTCATTATGATGGAAGAACAACAATGAGTGTGGCTATGTTGTTAGATGCCCGTTGTGTTAACCTTAGTAAGGACACCTAAGAAACCAGATGTGATATGCAGCCCACAAAGAAAGGGCCTTAGAAACCAAGGAGAAAAAATCCTATAGGCAAGCACAGAGTATTTAATTCATCCATAAAAATCCTTGCATTGGTTCCATTAAGAGTTTGGCATCTTGTTATTGTAATAACAATTTAAGTAAAGAATAACACAAAATCATAACTCCGTCTGCACAACTAACCAAAAAAACTACCTTCCCATGAGAATAAGTTTGTAGATGCCATGGGAACCTCTGTTTAGAAAGGAGATATGATAAGGGTCCTCAAATGATCTCTGGCTTAAGAGATGATCAGTGAGATGACCTGCACATGTAACCTCCTGCTGTAGATATGTAGCAGTAAGAGCTTAATAGGGAGTTCCAAGGGAACAAATAGATTCAGAGAAGTCCAGCTGGATAGATGTCACAATTCATTTTAATAAGAATAGATTTGCATTTTCATCTTATATCCTGCTCAAAAAATGTACCCTTAACTCCAACAGTAATCTCCAGGACGAACTATTAGCAGCAGTTATAAATAAATAACTTGCCAGATATTATCACACATTCTTTTGTTTAAGATAAGTGTTTAGGTCTAAGATAAGTGTTTAGGTGTAAGAAAATGCAAAATTTTACTATATGCTGCAATATGGTGAGCAAGGTATCCATGAGATTCTCAATGATAGATCCCGGGAGCTTTCTCCCAATCCTTACTCTCATTTATTTTCCTCTGGACCTGGGAAGAGAACTAAAGCATGCATAATTCTGAACATGCTTCTATGAAACCAAAGTGAATGGACTATACACAACTTTCAGAGACTGTCAGAATCTCTCTTAAAAAGCATGAAGTTATAGGTAAAATGCTCGATTTATTTACAGGGTACAATACAATTTTTTTTTGCCACAAATCCTGGCACAGAGTTACAAAGTTGTCTGTATTACAAAAAAAAAATTATAAGATGGCGTTTTCAAGAACAGAAGTTTCACTTCAGGAATAAAATGGTATTTTACCATTGTATGAAAAAAAAAAGCCAAAAGAAGTAAAGGAAATCAAAACTTTTCCCAGCATAATATATTCACAAAGGAATATTTGCATGAAAAGCCCATATATACACTCCACTCAAGCTAATGTTGCCGACAGAGAAAACAATAGAGCATTTCCTGGAACCAGGATAGTCATTGTGTGCTTTATGGACTCACCTTGATTGTTTGTTATTTATTTGTTGAGAGCTGATTGGAGTCAGAATCAGATTCAGCCATCCTCTCTGGCCCTGGGGCAGTTTGACTCAGGAACAGGAGTGGAGCAAGCCCAATTCAGAAAGAATGCTCTGTAATATTCACTGGTCAGGATACACAAATGAAGTGGCACAAAACCCCCACTGTAGCCACACAAGTTTTCCAAAACAATACTTGATTATAGGACTTGAAAATGGAAGGTGGCTTTTGGCAAATAAAAAGGGGACAACCATTTCAAAACTAGAAGGGCAAATGGATGCAGGCTCTAAAATAGCAATTGCAGAGATAAGAGATATAACAGATGAGGGTTTCCAGCCTATTGCAAAAGAAGATGGTCCTTCTTGGAGTAAGTGAGTTTTGTATTCAAGTGAAACACAAGAACTGGCCATTGAATATTTCTCTCTTGGTGCCACATCTGCATGACTGTACTGTTGTGTGATTACAGATACACCTCAACAATGAAGCACAAATCCCTAGAGGAAAAACTTTCCACTGCAGATCTGTTCCAAGGCAGATTGCAGCCTGGTAATAGAAAAGGCAGAGCCTTAGAGTTGCCAGCATTTGACAAATCACAGTAAGTCTCTTTGCCTCAGTGAGATAGAGCAAGGAGAGCTCAACTGTCTGAATCTGTGGCATCTAATGAACAGGAACACAATTACCTCAAACTGTTAACAAAGAAAAAATTATTTTTTTCCAAAGCTGAATTTATGATGGGCTATTGCAGCTCATAACAAAAGTAAAGCTAAAACCTAGACAGAACTGAGCATATTTTTTATTTTTCCATTTGAAACCTGGGATTATTTCCTCCAGGCATTTGGAAGGACAATGCTAGCAGGACCCTGTGTGCCAGTCAAGCTCAGTTTTGGAAGCCACCATCAGTCAGCATGAAAATGGGTCCAATGGAATGGAAATGAGCTCATCACTATTATTTTTTTGCTGGCACTCACACAATTTGTGCTTTTAAAATTTTGAAAAGCGGGACATGAATTGCAAAGAAATAAATGAGTTAACAATATTAAACAGTCGGTTGCTAATTACTGAGCAATCCAAACCTGCGTCTGGAATGACATGCTCAGACATCCAGCTGGACCTCAGGCCATATGCTATCCTAGATCCTCATGCACAGCTCCCACTACTGTCAAACACTGCAGTATTGGGTAAAAAGTTCAGTGCACAGATTAAAATATGGTCAAAATGTATATTTGTAGATACTATAAAAGGGATCATGAATATCTGCAATTTACCAGTAACATGAAAGGATGAGAGCTGTATGGAGCAAGGTAGGAAATCATTCTGTATTATTGTACTTGTTTCATTCTCATCGCTTTGTTTGGAGCAGAAGTGTCCAATAATTCGAGAGCTGTTTTTTCTCTTTAAGGAGGCAACTTACATAGATTTAGAATGTTACTTCATCCTAGTACCACATTTCAGCTGCCATAGATCACATTTGTAATTGTTCAATGTAAGAAATGAAGTTTATTATCTACTTATTGATCCCGAGGTATAATACTTGGCAGAAAGAAACATAAAGAAAATTCTAATATAATGTGGTAAGTTTTAATGGTGTAATTCCAAGGATAATAATATTGCTAAAAATATTATTCCCCTAAGTATGAAAAGTCATTTACCTTTAGCTCTAGGTTTCTCTTGGCCCTAGCTAAAATATTAACTTTTAATTTATTTGAATTGTATTTCTTATCATGTATTTTCCAGATAAAGACCACCTACATTAAAAAGTGTACATATGCTTAACTAAACCAGATATTCTATGGTATCTTCTTGTAACAATGAAGATTTCATTAAGTATATTCTTCAGTAGCATGGTTTCCTACATTTTTGTCATATTATCTTGTATATATAAAAAATAACCCATTATTTGAAAATAAATTTCAAAGTAATTCAGAGAAGTCTTTAAAAAATATTGGTTTTTGATTTTCATTTGCACAAACACATTGGCTGACATGTGTTGCACTTACAAATTATTTCAGGCTGGACCAGTGATTTGGTGTTGACCAAACAGATCCAGTGTTGTTGTAAATTTGCTGGTGATCACAGTCATGCAATCAGTTGCAATAAGTGAGAAGAATCTGCAAATTTAGAACAATTCCCAGGAAATGAGCCAATACCCTACAGTCCTTTTGGATATTTAGTTGTAATTCTGATGGGCTTAAAATTGTGGCTACTGAAAGCAAATATTTTGTGAGTTTTTCGTAAGGAAAGACTGAAGTGGCAGGACCAAAAAATACCCATCCCCTTACATCAAGATTTGTTTTCATGATGCTTTCACTCATCTTTAATTCTAACTCATGCAAACAATACACAAGTGTGGTCATGTAACTAGATTTACATGAGAGACATTTAAACAACTAAGAATTAAAGCAACTAGAATCATAGAATCATTTAGGCTGGAAAAAACCTGTAAGATCCTCAAGTCCAACCATTAACCCAGCACTGCCAAATACACCACTAAACCACATCATTAAGTGTCACATCTACATGTCTTGTAAATGTCTTCAGGAATGGTGACTCCACACTTCCTTGGGCAGCCTGTTCCAGTGCTTGACAACTTTTTCTGTGAATAAATTTCTCCCAATATCTAAACTTCCTTGGTGCAATTTGAGGTAATTTCCTCTGATCCTATCGTGTTACCTGGGAGAGCAGACCCACTCTTACATCACCACAACCTCCTTTCATGGAGTTGTAGAGAATGATGAGGAATCCCCTCAGCTTCCTCTGCTCCAGGCTGAACACCTCCAGCTCCCTCAGCTGCTCCTCATAGGACTTGTGCTCCAGACCCTTCCCCAGCTTTGTTGTCCTTCTCTGGAAATGCTCCAACACCTTAATTTTCTTCTTGCAGTGAGAGGCCCAAAACTGAGCACAGGATTCAAGCTGCTGAGTACAGGGGGATGATCCTGTCCTAGTCCTGCTGGATACACTATTGCTGGTACAAGCCAGGGTACCATTGACCCAGTCAAAGCAGAAGCTCATGGAGGAGAAAATATCGTCGTAGAAAGATGTGGTTTATATATTTTAAATTCCTTCACAGAAAATAAATATTCTTTCATATACAGATATATTAAGGACCTGGTAGCATGATTTAAGAACAAATCTTCTATGATTTGGACATATTTTTTCTGCAGCTAGTCAACACTGTATCTGTGAAATGTGAATTCAAAATAAAGATTATTATACTAGCTTAAAGCTGGATATTTACACATTTGTTTCCCATATTTATTAAATATTTTCATACAGAAAACAGTAAAGAAAAATCCCATGGAAAGCTGAAATCCTGAGCAACTAATTTTCCACTTTAGGAGGAGTCTCAGTGATCGTTGTGAGCTTTATTATTGCTTTATTTGTGGGAATTACTAGCTCTTAAATTGTTCTGTGGCAAATCTGAAACATGCAATAATTTACATTACAGTAATATTTAATAGAGAACTGAGAATTGTGAGATAGTTTACAAGTGGAGCTACTATTACACTTCTTGTAACATCTTTCCATTAAAAAGTTAACAAACTGGATTAATTGCTTTGTGACAATGTTTCCTTTTAAAACCTGCTGTTTCTATGCAGCAAAGCATAAATGCTGTATACTGTACCAGTATTAGTCTGTTTTAAAATACTGCTTTTCTCCCCAAAAGGTTTATGGTGTATATACATAGTCTGTATTCCATTGCCCTAATTCATGCTATAATAACCTAACAAATCAGGGAACTTTAAAGACCTCATGCAAATGTATGTGTGGTTTGCATGGGAAAAAAACCCAGAGATTCTTCAAACTAAGTACTGTCATAATAAATGTGTAGATTGTAAAATGTAAATTCATGACAGATATTATTAATTTGACAGGGAAAATAATTTCAAATTTTTTAACTGAACATGTGTTTACTTACAAATTACATTATAATTACATAATTTTGTCCTCCTTGTTAGTTATGCATACTGGGGAAAAATCTGCAAAAACACCTGATGAAAATGTAAATGATTTCTGCCATTGCTTGATTTACTTGAAAGTTATTATAAAAGTTGCAGTAGCTAAAAGGTATTGATTTTTAAAATAAATGTGTACTTTAAAAGTGACAGTGTGCAGTAGAGCATAAGTGTAAATTCAGATTATCTATTGCTTTACTATTAATCATCAAGTGCAGTTATTAATTATGGTATTCAATGGTTTTATAGCCATTTTCACATGTGTTCAAAAAGTATATTAATAGCTGATAATAAAACTGGAAGTAGATATTACATGTAGCATACTTCTGGAACATACATTTTTGAGTGAATATGTTTATAATCCTTTGAATATAGGATATTATTTATTTTTGCAGTAGATGCAGTAACAATTTTTCTCAGAAAAAAAAAAGACTGTTTTAAGGAATACAAATGCTGAAGTCTGTAGTATCATGTAATAGATAGTTGTTACTGCTCAGGACTGAGGCAACTTGAATCAGAAGGCAAAAGTGTTCTTTTATTTGATATGAACCTTTTGATTGCATTTTCTAGTCTGTTCAAAAGTCATGTCGAATATCTAGATCTTTTGCTTCAAAATTCCACCCTGAACTGCAGGTGAATGAAATGAAATCCAGTCTGTTGACTGTACAAGAGAAAGGTATGTGGACAAAAGGTTACAGGCAGCTGATAAAAATGCGCTTCTGAGTGGAATGTGTGCAGAACCAGTGAAAACCCCTAACTTTAGAGTAGATATGATTACTAATTCCCACGTGTAGGTAGGTGAAGCATATCTCATGCACCTTGTTTGTCTTGCACATCCTTGCCAGCTTCCTGTGCATGTTTAGCTCAGGAGCCGCTCCAGTCTGGAGGACAGGCTGCAACCTTCTGAACCTACATTTGCAGTGGATGGACTGGGAGTGGCCATGCTTGGGATGTGCCCTGGAATAATTTTGCTACTGTTACTCACTTGGTGAGTAGTTTGGGAACAGAGTGCCTATGCTAAAGCAGTTGCCTGCATCAGGAGGAAAAGATCTGCATCCTGCAGCTTGGAGATTTGTCAAAAAGGACCCTACCACAGCACAACTGGGTTTTCTTGGCAGGTGCTCATAAACATTTCTGTGACAGTGCAAAGTGCCCTAAAATTTAAAAGCCACCAAGGAAAGGTGGTACCATTTTAAAGGTTGTATTAAGCATGTTTCGACAGTCCTATTTAGAAACTAGTTTATAATTAGTTTATTATATATAGCAAAATATATCCTTGGATTTCAATGAGTGTTATAAAGTATGGTTCCATTTAAAAAAAACCTGAACCAAAAATGATGCAGAGGGCATAATGTTTACCCTTATTCAGTAAAGACAGAAGAATTTATTCCTGACTGTACTTATAATCCCCTCTGCAGGAAGTATCAGAACACCCTAAAAGATACTTAGATTGCCGATGTGCGTTTTCTAATGAGCCTGTTTGTAATCATCAGCACTTACATAAAGCCTTTAGAAAGGACAGAAGTAAATGGGGTTTTTTAATACTATACTGTATTTCGTAAATTATGGATTTTATAAAAATACATGATTTTTCACACTATGTATCATGGGAAGCTTTAAAACATTGCATAATTTGCATCTTGGATAATGAAATTTTCATTAATAAATATATAAATCATAAATCATTTATTCATACAGTGTAATGTAGCAGTTTATTACATACTGCTTGACTTTTGTAATCAGGGAATCCCCTGATGAAAAAATAGCACAATATTAATTACCAGCACCATCTGTGCTAAACAATAGGAAAAACAATATTTTAATACAATGACTTCATGCATGTCAGTTATCTTCAACATTAAGCCCTGCAGTTTTGTTGATGGGGTTTACCTTCTACTCATTTAAATAACTGATGTTCTTACAAAGGTTAAAACTATGAATAAATGAATTAAAATTAAATATAATGAAAAATACCAATAGATACAGCATGGATCAAGTTCGTTCATCAAATAAGTGATTATACAGGTATAGATACACCTATATTTACAAACACATTTTTACATTTCCTTACAAATGTTTTTAATAAAATTGCTATATACATGCTTATTACTGTCAGAAGACTAATGTTCAACTTCTAAGAGTTGAGGGGGTCTTGTGATTTTTTTTGTGTGGGTTTGGTTGTTTGTTTTATAAATTAACACAATTCTAAATACATTATCCTTGAAACATAAATATCTGCTTGTCAGTATTGTGAACATAAATTATTTTGATGCACACAAAAATATTCAAGGTGCATTTAGTACTCTGGAAGTGTGAATTCAGGTGAGTTTGCTTTCTCTCACTGTAATAGCTAAGATGTTACTCTTATACATCCAGGTGCCAGTTTTGTTTCATGATTTAATGAGCCTAAAAAGTATGTTAGCTAAGTCAAAGCTACACCTATGAATATATTTCCTTCTTGAAAAATTCTGCTATGGGAGCCAGCCAGGGGTATTAGGATGAGGACAGCATTCAATACATTGAGTTTGCCATGGGGAAGTCTTAAACACAGATTCCTTATTTCCAAAGTTCCACACCTCTACTCATGTCCATATCACTAACGCTCAACATCCTTCTCTCTGCACATTCTTTTCACTATTTGTTTACTTCTGACACAATAATTTTCTTCCAGTAAACTCCCATCCAGTTCTAATTATAATTAAGCATATGCCAATTGCCAGAAGCATTTTTTTTCTATATCTCTCATAGATTGAGGTTGTCTATTGACTTTCAACTTTCCCCATAACATCTATTTTAATTTTTTAGTACTTCAAGACTCCACTGGCATTCATGGCCTTCAAATGTACACGTCAGAATGCTAAGAAACCCCAGCAGGCTGTGTCCCAGAACAGTACTTCTATTTTTGCATGCATATACTTTTGGTGACAATTATTTGGGTTTTTTGATAAGAATATTCACTTGCTGATGTACTCTTTCATAAGTATTGTGTGTAACATTGTTTGCAGGAATTTACCTGAGAGGAGACAGTAATGAGACTCCCAAAGCTTTAGGAAATGCCCAGAGCATTTATTTATCATAATAAAAATTAACTGCTTATTTACAGACATCAGCTCACCTACTGAAAGGCATTGTGAATTCTCCCAACCCCTGGGCAATTTGCTTTCCTAGGGCTCCAGTGAACTGAACATTATTCTCTAGCAGTGTATATACACTTGCCTGTGCCAAACCAGGCTGCTCTCTGCTCTCTGTGGGGTGTCCTACCAATCCAGCTGCTGGCTGATTTTTCCAGGCTCTTCCATACCAGACATGGAGAGCCATGACATTGCCTTTGAATCATGGAATTGTTTAGCTGGGAAAAGACCTTTCAGTTCTTCGAGTGCAACCAACCACCACTAAATTGTTTCCATAAGGGACACATACCTCCAGGGATGGTGATTCCACCACCTCCCCAAGCAGCCTGTTCCAATGCCTGACAACCCTTTCTGTGAAGAAATTCTTCCTGATGTCCAACCTGAACCTGCTCTGGCACAGCTTGAGGCCATTTCCTCTTGCCCTGTTGCTGGTTGCCTGGGAGAAGAGATCAACCTCTACCTGGCTTCAGCCTCCTGTCAGGGAGTTATAGAGAATGATAATGTCACCCCTGAGACTCCTTTTCTCCAGGCTAAACACCCCCAGCTCCCTCAGATGCTCCTAATATGACTTACTCTCCAGACCCTTCAGCACCCTTGCTGAAGGAGACAATGGGTTTGCAGATATCTGCCTTGTGCTAGAGTTGGGTGACAAGCCAAGGAAACCTTTCAGACAGAACCATAATTCTCTTTAATGCTCTGTGTTGGAGACAAAGGTATATAGGAAGGCTTTGCACTTTTGAACTGTGACATACTGGTACTCAGCAAATAGCAATACTTTATCGTGACATCTCCAGATACTCTCTCAGGCATTCTGTAACCTCTTGCTGTCACTGGATTCATGTACAAGCTAAATCCATTCAGGTATTCATCTCCTTACCAGGGCTATCTTGGTCTGCTGAGAAAGTTGCAAATCTCACCAAGTGAGTAACAGCTGTAAATCTCATCAGATACTCCCTAGGGAGAGCTAAGCATTGCAAATTCTGTCTAATTTCTTTTTCTTCCTCATTTTGATGTATGCTTGTGGCCACTGCTCCATTTCCATACCAATAATTCTTTTCTTGAACCAGCCTGGCTATTCTTCCCTCCAAGTGTTTTCTGGGGATCATTGTAAAGATTTATTTCTCCTTTGCAATCTAACAGTTTTCTCGGTTGTGAACATGACTCCAGGCTGATATCTACTTCCATACCTGCATAACTCATAGATTTTCTCATTTCATGTTCCTGTGATTTTCCTTAATTTATTAATTAAAGGGAACCCCCTCAGAATGATTGTTCAGAATTTTACAGGTTTTTTCTTCTCAAAGACAATGTCTTCCAATTTGCCCAACTTTGTGCTATTCAGTGCTCTCTTTTTCCATTGTCAGTCCAGACTGCATTATGTAGAATTCATTTACTGATCCTATTGACTAGGTGACTTCATTTTTCTGCTGTCTGTACTTCATTATTTCCTCTTACTCTCCTACACCTAAGTGCTTCTTCTGACCACAGTAGTTTTCTCAAACATGCAGATCATTTCCATGGCTCTCTATATTTAATTTCTTCTTATCTCATTCCAATATTTATTACAGGCAGTTTTACTCTTGCCTATATAACATATTTTTCACTTTCTTAGTGGTGACTTCTCCTATATGTCAAGGCTTTTCTTCTGAGGTTTTTCAGGTCTCCTCCATTCTCTTTTCAATGTATTTCTACTTTCAGATACTTGCTTCCCCTTGCTCTTTTCTTTCTGCTTTTTCCTTCCTCCTAGCTGATCAATAATTGTTTTCAAAATATTATTTTTATTGTTCATATTTTTCTAATCTTCAATGACTTCTCCCCATCATTATCTTTTCTACCTTGCTTGACTAGGGAAATCCAAAATCTTAGGTCCTCCACTCGACCACTGGAAAAAAATTATTCTGTCTCTCCTGAGACAACCTTTCAATGGTATTCCAGTGAATCAACACTCACAGTTTGTTTTTTAGTCTAATTTGGTTTTTAGTTTTATTTATCCATTGCCTTCTTCATTCTTCCTCACCAAGTGTATTCTGTACTTAGACTCATAGAATGGTTTGACTTGGACCTTAAGGATCATTTATTTCCAATCTCATTGCCAGGGCCAGGGACACCTTCCACTAGACCAGGTTGCTCAAAGCCTCAACCAAACTGGCCTTGAACACTTCCAGAGATGGAGCATCCATGGCTTCTCTGGGCAACCTGTGCCAGTGCCTCACCAACCTCACGGTAAAGAACTTCTTCCATAAAATGAAGAAAAATGAGGACATGATCATAGACACTTCATACAGAAAGGAGCAGATCACATTTGCCTTGAACATCCAAATAGTTATGCCTACAATACCTGAGAAGGATTCTGCCTTAGATTTCTGTTATTCTGTATTTCAATTATCAGGACAAGGTATCTTAGAAACATGAATGTTCCCTTTAATGTTTAATGCCTCTCAAATAGAAAAATAAAAGCTAAAAAGTACATACTAAATAGAAGATTGAAGGAGCACAGATTCTGCTCATGCTCTAGCCTGCCAATCTGAAACTTGACATTTGAATATTATATTTGAAATCTTTAGAAAATATCCAGATGCTGAAAATGTATAGTTTTTTAAATTATTACTGTACTGCAAAATGCCTATATTTTCATACAACAAGCACTACACTGACAATCTTCCAGTATAGGATTCAGGTATATAATTTGCATTAGAAATTACAAAATGCTGTAAATACATTCTAGAAAGACAGAAATATGTTGACTTTAACAGATGAACCTTCATAGCATGGTTCAGCTGAAAGCAAGTTTGAACTGTCAGTAAAGATTTGCAGCTCACACTTGGCTTTGCAGTTAGGTGAGAGAGGCAACTCTCTCGTTTTGAGCCCTATTCAGAGCTGCTGGTTAGTGATACTTAGTGTGTAAGGGGCAGGGATAAAGCAGTGCTGCCATGGGCTTCAAATAATTTTCAGTCTCTGAGTACTTGGAATGTCACTGAGCCTCATGTGAGCAAGCCTGAAGAGTGAGCAAGCCATGTAAAAGCCAGATCCAGCACTCTGAGGCTGCTGCAGGGATAGAGGCAGTACAGCTCCAAACCTGAAACACAACCTCCTGATATCTTTGCCTTTATGGCTATTTATGGTGGTGAAAATCATTAAATAGAGTACATTTAGAACTGATGGGGTATATGCATGCCCAAAACACATATAGTACTTATATTGCAATAGATTATATGTGCAAGATTCAAATTTAACATTGTGACAGAAGGCCCAAATTAATTACGTAGTGTATAACCACACATAAAGACAAAACTATCTCATTATTTAAATTCTATAGCCGATATTAAAAAATTAGATTTTATTGATTAGTTTTCTGTCCTATTTATTGATCAGTTTACTTTTTAATGATTTTTCAAAGACTTCTGATAGGACACTGGTATTAGAATCTCCTCAATGTATTTAAAATAGCTTCCCAACAATGAGGGAGTATTTTTAACTCTACTTTCTCCAAACAGGAATACTTTTTTGAAGAATGCTTATGTTCATACATTAGGCATCTGACTTCCTACCTATAGAAAGTGCCCAAGAATCATGAGATAGAGATCATTGTTTTATATGTTGGACTTGATTTATATAAATAATGCATTTAAGAATGCAGTCTTTTTAAAAATACTTATGTTACATCTAAGCACATGTTTTAGCTAATAGTCTGTACAGCTGACACTTACAGGTAAGGTATTTATATGTTTGTGAGTTGGTAAATAAATCACTTCTAATGAGGTTTTCTAAATAAGTCCTCTTCATTTTTTCCCTAGAAAACACAAACATTAGAAATGGGACAACACTGCATCTAGCTGCCAAGCAAAGCTTAAGAGTCTTTGTTTACTAGTTAATTTCTTCTAAAAAGGTAAATATACTTTAAAGGCACCAAATTTTTTCATCATTCAAAGTTCACAAAATTGTCTGCACATTCACTAATATTACAGGACAAATTTTTCTGTTCATAGATTCACAGAGTCATTTAGGTTGGAAAAGACCTCCAAGATCATTGACTTCAACCTTTGAACACTACATTGTCAACTAAACCATGGCCACATCCAGTTGTGTCTTGAACACCTCCAGGGATCGTGACTTCACCACCTCCCTGAGCAGTTCATCCCAATTTTTAACAACCTCTTCTGTGAAGAAATTCCTCCAGATGTCCAGCCTGAATCTCCCCTTGTGCACCTTGAGGCCACATCCCCTCATACTGTTGCCTGTTGCCTGGGAGAGGAGGCCAAGCCCCACCTGGCTATAGCCTCCTTTCAGAGAGCTGTAGAGAGTGATAAGGACACCTCCGAGCCTCATTGTCTCCAGGCTGAACATCCCAGCTCCCCTCAGTCACTCCTCATAGGATTTGTGCTCCAGACCCTTCCCCAGCTTTGTTTTCATTCTCTGGACTCACTCCAGCATCTCAATGTCCTTCTTGTAGTGAGAGGTACAGAAACAAACACAGCACTCGAGGTGTGGCCTCACCAGTGCCCAGAGCAGGGGGACAATCACTTTCCTAGTCGTGCTGGCCATACTATTTATGGTACAAACTTGGATATAGGACCCAAATACAAATAATTTACAAAAACTGAGGAAATCAGCTAAATGGCATTTGTGTGCAGGTATTATTCAGCTTAGAACAGCTAAAAAAAAATAAAATGTTCAGATTTAATGTAGGTTGGAGCAGATGATTGTTTTAAACTTGAATTTCTAATTAGTGTAATTACCAAGAGATTGTGCACATAATGAGAACTGTTTGCTGCTTGATAATTTTGTTAAATAAGTCAATAGAGGAACCAAAGACTGAACAAACAAGTAGACCTAGTCATCCCTTCTTATCAAATTCAATCCTTTTATCTGTCACAGTTTCAAGACATGATACTATCAACAGATTTTTTTCGGAAATAAACATTTTGAAATTTCCAAGCCAGATAGAAACAAAAGGTTCCAGAGTGACATCTGTGCAAAGAGACTGAAAGAGAGGTCAGGAAAGAAACTTTTGTATACATTATTCTTTGTACTGATAGCCTCCAAGCCGTAATTTTTATACTTAAGAGTGGAAGTAATAGTCAGTTATCCTATCCTAGTGGATCTATCCACTGTTTGAGGAGATTAGATTGGGGGAATGATAATGCTTGCAACTTTGCATCCATGCCTCAAATACAGTGCTTTAGATGTTTTTGAAAAACAAATAATAGTTAATTCTTTTCCAGATCCCAAATAATGTTTCTTCAGAATGGAACCATCTTGCAACTCAGTGGTTCTTTTTTTCTTCTATCCTGTTGGCCAAGGACATTCCCTTCGAGATACTTTCCAAAGTACTGTGCCCTGATTTTGTTTAAACAAGCCCAAAACATTCAGCGAGAAATTTGATTTTTCTTATTCAAGTCTGTGGAAGCTACATGAGAACGTGGAAGATACATTTCTGGTTTTGGAACCTTTACTGAGCTCTTTATCTCCAGTTCTACATAGGAAAAACCCTCCCAAATCATATAACCAAAGCAGATATTTCTATTGGATATTTAGGGACTATGTATACTGGATTAAGACATAAATGACTGAATCTTGAAGTCATTTATAGTTGTTTTATTGACAATCAGTTTTTCAAACCACTCTACCATGTGGCTGACGGCTCATCTTGCCTCTTTGTCTACCACAGGCATGCAGTTTACCAGATCATAGAATTTAGACTAGACTCTTGTGCATTGTTGTTGTGTTGGACTAATTCTATTTTCAAAACAAGAAATGGCTATGTAGTTATGATGGGAGATAAGGTTAAATTACTTCTTTACATTATGTACAGTATAAGCACCTGAGTACAGTATAAGCACCTGAGTTTCTCAAAATTTTCTGGAACATCAAGTTAAAAAATGTCATTTTCCTTGGATTTTGAAAATCACACTACTTAGACACATCGCTAGGGCTTGGGAACATACTCTAAAGAACATGCTTTTGCATCCCATCTGTAAGTGCAAGAATAAAAACCAATCTTTTAGATTCTAGTTTACTGCATCTTTTTGAATGCTATGGATGGCTTTATTTTAATTTTTTTTCAAATTCTTTATCTCAGAAATACATTTAAAATAATTTATGTGCATGGTTGGGGAAAAATCTACTCTGAAGTCCTCTTAGTTTTCTTTTATTATGGTTGAGTGAGGGCCATATATGACATTTCAGAAAAAAAAATAGTAAATGTATTCCTGACAATTATTGCAATTGAAAAATCCAAACCTGAATTGATTTGACTTCCATATATGATGTCACATCCTATATGAAATTCAAATTAAATAAAATTCTTGTCCTAAAAGGCCCAAGGCAGGAACAGGAGGTAAAAATGCACCCTTTAACAGCTCATAGCTTTTATGCACTAAATCATAAATATCAGTTGCAAACTTAAAAACTGATTAATGCCATGATTAGTGTTCTGATACATTTGACTAATGGAAATGGAATTTGAAGACACAAAAAATCCTGAATGTTAGAAAAGTCATACATGTTATATCTAGTAAGTCAGTGCTTCTTTAACATTGATTTCAAAATGGAATCTCAACCAGTTGTTTACGAGGTAGTGAAACTGAGGGAATCACATCCCTCTAGACCTGCTTGGAAAATCTTAAATCTTCAGTGTAGTGCCAAATGGGCTTGAGGTGAAACAGGGCTGGAAGCTGCTTGTATTTAAACATTACCTTCAGATGAGAATGAGTTCAGTCAAAAAGAGAAAAAAAGAAAAAGCATGAGCACATATGCAAGCAGTAACATAGTCCAGTGTTGTTCAGTTGTTCATACTTTACCACTTTTTCACTCTCAGGTATTGATACCAGTTAGGAAAGATTTGGATGATTTTAACAATATGTCAGTGTAAGAAAATTAAGTTACCTCTGGTATACTGACTTAAGACCTGGTAACTTGAGCTGTACTTATGACTCTTCTCAGAAAATCTCTCTAGTGCTCAGAGGAAGGCACAAACTGCAGAGAATAAAAGGGATTTTTCCTAGTTCTTTAAAAGGGCACTGGAAAAAAGCCTAGGAGTAAAAGAAAGGAACTGTAATGGAAGAAGCAAAGTAGCAGGGGGGAAAATCAACAAACCCAAGGTGAAGAAAAAGAGGGAAAAAGAATCCTTTTCTAAGGAAAACAATATTTTCCAACTTCCACTTGAGAGAGAAGCAGTAGGACAATGAGGACATACAGACTGTAAATAGAAAAACTCATGTTGCACAGTTGGAGGCTCACAGCTTTTTCCACTTCTGCTGTTCCCAAGATTCACCTGTACATGAACTTAGAAGTAAGAGATTACTAAATGAAAGAAAGAAAAATATGCCCTCATAGCCATCATCCTTATCAATATTAACAAACTCCCAAAAACACAGGACAACAATTTTTTGCCAGTCTACACAAAACTTTATCTTGGAAATGGAGCAAAAAGTAGAATTTGAAAGAAGTCAATTTTATCTGCAGATTTCCATTGTTTCAAGCATTTCTTGAAAGTCTATAATTGCACTGTGAGGACTGAATAATATTAGGAAACATCTATGGCAAAGTGGCAGTGGCTATGGTTAGGTGAATTTTCCAGCTTAGTCTATTTAATTTCAGTTTTACACTTTTACTTTAAAAACTTTGTTTCATTCAGTCATGTATAGAATCAAAGGCCCTTCTAGAAAGCTTTGTAATCTTAAGATTATTTTATATTAATTTAATTTTACTATCAATCAAAGGCTGTAGTATGTGGCAAGCTTTTGAGTGCTGGAGAAAATAATCATTTATTGCTGTTGTTGTTTCATCAACAAGAAGGTTACACAGTGCATTACTTCTGTAGGTCAAGCCTACTGTGCACACTGGGGAGCCTTTCTTCTCCCCTCTAAGTGCACTAGCTACAAACATTCACATCCCCTGTAATTTGCCAGCTCTTTGCAGCTCCTTCAGTTCCTTACTTCACTCTAGATTTTCCAGAAATATCCCTACCCTTCCTTTTCTCCTAGAATAGAATACCCTCTTCTCTTGTCTTGCCTTCCTGTTATAGTGTCTTGGAAACAATTTATTCAGGGATTTTCATATATTAAAAAGCTGAAAACAGGTGCACAGGTGAAAGTCTACAGGCTGATGCAGAGGCACTTTTAGGTTCTGGGTGAGGTAATCAGAGTTCCATCTACTTTGATTTTCCTGTTCAACCCACTGATTAACAGAAACTCATGAAACATCAGATTCCAGATATGGCACAGTAGAAGAATGCAGAAATGTCATTGAGCTGCATGTTGAATCTCCCTTCAATTTGGCAGTTATGGTGTTGCTACTGTGTACAACCTCTCTGCTAACCTATGGATAGCAATACAAAGCTCTTTTCCCTAGAATAATTTAAATACACAGTTAAACTACAAGGCCTTCTTAAAATGAAATCACTGTTTATTACAACTGTGAGAACCATTATTTTTTTCAATGGTTAATAGCCCCACTTGTGTGAACCCAGTTAGCTGAGTAGTCTTACTTTTTGCTTCTCTCAATTTATGCTTTTGTTAGTCTGGATAGGGACAATTCTTACTTGTGTGTTTCTCCATAATTTTGATTCTACAATGCCGTGTCAAAACTGACTAATGGGGAGCAATATCTGTAAGCATACTACATGTTGCTATTCAATATTAAAATTGCTATTGATACATATGGAATAGCAAAATCCCACTAAATATTTTAATCAGAAATGGGAATACCTAGAACTTTTAATATGTCATTGTTACACATTATTTATTTGCATGCTGTATCTTTTATATGTGCAGTTTTCTGTGCACACAGTTATATTTTTCTATGTCTAAGACACCTTTGCTGAAACCAACTAGCTGGAAGAGCAGCTGGAGATCTTTTCAAAATATACTTCATAATCTTGAAGGAAGGGTATTCTTATTTTTCTGGCCAGCAGTAAATTTTCTACCTCAGTAGCATGGCTTATGGTACAGTATTAAAGATCCAAGTTTTCACAGCAGGTTGTATTGGCTATGTAAGCTTATGTTGATTAAGCTTCTAGGAAGAAACAGTCAAATATAAATACAAAAAACAACAACACAAATTCTCAATTGAACTTAGAGCTAAATCAATGAAATGTGAATTGTGAATTTATCTCACTTTAATGTACATTATACAACTAAACCCAATTTAATAACGGTCAAATCCATGGCCTATAGATTAATCCATATTGATATTTTCCTTGCAGTGTTATTTCGACTTTCCAGCACGAGATATCCAATGTTACTGCTCTGTCTGTTGACAGTCACATTGGATTCTTTTAATAAAATCAGTCATTGCATTGCTGCCGGACCGAACAAGAAGTGAATTTCCACATGGGAAATTCTGGAAGAAAAGTAGATGCAGGTCTTATTATTAACACAACCAAAGGCAATAACAAATATTCTCTTTTTGACACAAGTCTACTGATATATACTACAGAAGCAAATACAAAAATTGCCACTAATTACTGCAGAATCACACTTGGAGGACGTGGCCTGGAGCCTGGAGTCTTTCTCACCTGCTTGACCATAAATTCCCCTCGAGTGGCACTTTGGAGCATACAGACTTTGCAGATATCACTGCTTGTTTTGTAAACAAGGTGAGGTGACAACGTCTTGCTGACATTCATTGCCTATAAAATAATTATTATATGAAGATTATGAAGACTGTTATAACACTCTTAGGCTCCATCCTCTCCCTTGCCATGCACACCACAGAATTCTGTCACTGTATGCCTGTGGGCAACTCAGACTGGAGCTGTACTGCAAAATCCAGTACAGTCTTATTTTCTCTCATGCTTTTGAAAACTTGTTAAGATTCTCCAAAAGTGCTAGGTTTTCCTTAAAAAAAGGTCAACATTTCAAAACTACAATATTTCTTATGACTTCTCTGTCTGGCAGACAGTTTTCCAATGAAACTCAAGGAGTTTCCTGGCAGTTCACATGGCATCTTACTTGGCCATCTGCTGGTGGTCCCCAGCTTCCAGGTTCCTCTGTTTTAGATTACTCTTCCTGGGAAAATCTTCCGAAACTGGGAGCTCAGACTCACAAATAGTCCACGTGGACTTTGCTCAGTGTCCTGACCTTGACATCTGGGAAGGTCTCACTCACCACACAGGAGCATGAGGAACTCAGTCCTCCCATTTTCCCTGGATCAGAGCTGGATTGTCTTGCTTTCAAGGCACTGATCCCTCAGTGCTATCTGAGCTGCCTGGAAGGTCTGGCTCAGGCTGTGACTGTGAGTTTCCAGTTTCTCTGTCGTAGAGCCAAGGGGAGGCAGAGGTTGGCTGATTCACCTTCTCATTTTCATTTGGGAGAACACAGATACAAGGCAAGCCATAAAAAGCCAGAAAGCTCAAAACTTGTGTTCTTGTTCAGTTTCACATAGAATTTTTCAAATTCTCTTGAATGGAAACAAATATCTTCTGTTTTGGTTTTGAACAGAAATACCAAGTTTCTGCTGAAATAGAGAAAGTGAAAGAAAAACCTTCAGAGAAAATAACCTATCAAATATCACATATGTTTGGAGTCAAATGACCTGGACATAAGAACAATGTTTTCCATTTTTGCTTCCCCTTGAATGCTCCCATGCAGTCTCCTCAGTGTCATCATTGCACTGAAATACGCTATAATCATTGTTTTCCACTGTCTAATGGTCAGCATGCACAAGAACTTTTACCATAGCCCAGAGAATAACACAGTCATTCTGTCTGGTAACCTTGGAAAATTAAAGTTCATTTTCCCTGAAAAAAGTAAAACTGATTACAGTTTACTATATGTACAAAATAAATTGTCAAAGGAAGACAAATATTTTTTATTCTTCTAATTCTTCTAACATTTTTCAGGTATATTTATTTTTAAAGGGTACTTGCAATTTCAGAGTGGAAATGGGCTTTTGAAACAGTTTTACTTTCCAACACTGTATGCCAATAAGTTGCCTTTTCACCTTTTTCTCAGCTTGGGGACTGCATGAAAAGGCAAAACGTAGAAAAGCAAAAAATCAGACTACAAATCAATCTCCACAAAAAGAAAATATTCTATTATTGTAATTTGAGATAGATGTTATTTGTAGAGAAAACAACCCATTCTCATTAGGAATGAGATTGAGCTTTAACTTTTCACACTGAAATAGAACTTTAACCCTTGAGCAATCCCACAGAAATAATTTTATATTGTTAATATTCAATGTGAGACCCTGATCCCACTCAAGTAAATGGTAGAGATTCCATTAACTTCAGAAGAGTCAGATTAAATCCTGATCTCCTTGGCTGTTAGAGTCTGTCCTGGCATCTACCTAGCAGCATAAGAAAGTAAAGTACCTTCACAGAAAAGGATTATGCACCTTTGATGAGCATCATGTCATATGGTAATACAGAGAATTTAAATCATATAGAACAGATTATTAATCATTATCATATACCAGATTATTGTCTTTGTGCTCACCTTTATTGACCTTTGCATGTATAGGATCTTTCCAGAATATAATTTCCTTCAAGTTCTAAGGTTCAGCTCATGCCTGTTTACATTCACCTTGTTAGCAGCTGTGGTATTGTTTTATGTTAGGGTTAGCATTACAGGAGGGAAGTTGATTAGGGATGCACGTGTTCGGAAAAGGAATTCTGTGGAAGGGAATACTCCTCTTCAGGGACTGCTTACTGTTCTCTTTTATGAGGAGCACTTTCTATTGCGGTGGAAATGATGGATTAGGTTTGTTTGCGGAAACTTGTGAACTTCATTGTTCATGGGGCCGTGGTGCAGGACACACTTGCAGACGAGTGCAGGCAACTGGCGGGCAGACAAAGGAAAGTTTTGCTGGAGGTCTCACTTGGAAATGAGGACTCCAGGAAGTGAAAGTTTGGCTCAGTGCAAGTGGTGATGAGCATAAGATTTACATTCATTCAAGTTCCTTTGCAATTTGTGGATGGGCAAGTGAGTTTAATCACTTATATCTTGCAAGCGGACTTTCAGCAAATCTCAAACTGCTGTTGTGGCTCCTTCATTAGTGGCAAAAATGTATGATAAAGTAGGAGGGAAAAGAATAAAGTTTTTTGGTGCACTACAGGCTTAAACATGATCCAATATAATGCAGCCCTTAGCTCATCATTCTCTGTTTTGTTTTATCCTGTGAGACAAGAAGAAACAGCCAGGCAACATTTCTAGATATTAAACTCTTTAAGGGAAGGAATATGTCTCTTTGTGTGCACTTTGAAGTGCCTCCTCTTCAGGAGCACATTGGTTCTTTACAAATTGTAGTAATAACAATCATTTATTGCTATGCAGTGTGGTCTGGATTCTCATTTACATCCAGTATGATTGGTTGTGCTGTGTCGCTGTCCTGTTCATCACTTCTCACCTTGCATGTACATGCAACTTCTATTATGGTTATTTTTAGAATACATAAGGCACTCAAATAACATGATTACAAGTGTGGAACAACAGCTTAGGAAATAGATAGGAGGACAGTTCACAGAAAGAGGCAACATACTGCACCTAAGCTGTGCAAGATCAAACTTGACATTGTAAAATCAAAGAGAGAGGGTTTAATAGGAAAATAATGTGATGGGACTACAATGACTCCTGCTTTTTTAAAGTTGAGTTACCATCATTTAATGAGTTTCTGGATTTATTAAAAAAATCTCTATGCATGTGTGTCTATATAGGCAATATATATGTGTGTAAATATGTGCATGTACACCTGGGATGTGTGTTCATGTGTGTGTGTGTTTTAAAAAATACTCAGAAACAGTGTGCTGCAGGAAACAAAACAACCAGTTGTAAAGTCCTACAATACTGTTTTCCATCTCTGAAGAGAAGTAAAAGGACCATAAGTTTCCCTTTCATGGAATCTGAGCAATCTTCATAGAAAGCCTCATTTTCTGTCAGCTTCAGGAACGAGACATATTTACATGCATTCAGACAGTCTGTGATGCCTGGAGGCAATGAGTATCGGGGAGAGGAGCAGTGTGGAATGCTCTCCCAGCTCTGGCTGACAGAGGGTACTGAGTGTTTTGTTCCAGTTGTCAGTCGTTAGAGCACCCCTGTGATTTCTCCAGCTTCGTGCTGAAGGCTGTCTTGGGTTCTTATCGCCAGGATGGTGCTGAGCTGGTGGAGGCATAAAAGAATCCTTATCTCCCCTCTTTATTTCAGTGTAGCAAAGGAATGAGCCCAATATAATATGACCACTACAGGTAAAGTTTGTAAGTCTGTGTTCCTCAAGGTATTGATTTTTTATGATGTCTATCATGTACCAATAATGGAGAAATTTTGCATCAGATATAACTATTACCCTAATTTTTTTCAGTTGAATTGAATACTGTAATTGGTCTGACAAAAATGCTACAATAATATATTTTTTAAACAAAATGACGTACATTTTGCATGAAACTGAAGTAAATTTTAAAATTATTATAACCCCCTCCTATCATAGGTACTCTTAACTATAACGCTTCTCTGAAAATACTTGTTTGCCCTAAACCTGTTAGATTATCTATATTCACTTCTGCTGAAAGACCTTCCAAAACATTATGGCTCTACAGCTGGAAACTTTAGCCTCTGGTTAATTTTACTTATGATCAGTACAGTATCATTCATTTTTGTTTCATAATTTAAGTTTACCATTCCCTTTGATGCTCCTTCACTTGGCACACCGTTCTCTGATCATATTAGGTCAAGATGAGTATACAACTCACTAACATCCAAAAAGACTGCATAAAGCACTGGCTGGAGGTTTCATGATTTGTCAAAGAGCATAAATTTATTATTACATTTTTGTATTGATGCTAGATTACATCTCTCAGAGTAAGAAAATGTAGCTAGATGTTTTAAATAAAGAAATTATACCCCTGTAGATTTTAATTGATTTTGATTCATTAAGGTTTGATATTTAAGTCAATGTATTCATCTAAAATAATTTTAATACCTTGAAGCAATGTAATTTTCACCTGAAATTACTTTTAATTTCAATTTTACTTCAAGAGAGATTGCTACAAGTCTTAAATAGTTGTCAGAGATGTCCATGATAAGGTAACATCTGGATGAAATTTAATGATTTAAGAAAATAATTCATTTTAAGTAAAATAACTAAGCCTGAAACAGATGAACATCCGGTCTTCTAAATAATCCTTTATTTTAACAATTATTTTGGAGAATTTGTAGTTATTGAGAGCAGAGAACATGGCATAGGCTATAAGTATTCCAGCTCTACTGCTTAGAAGCCCATAGAATAATGTAGTCAGTAAAGAGGTGTCTGGGGACATTAGTTGACAAGGTCAAGTGGTTGGATTTAATCAAATTCATTTTGTAGCTGGAGATTTAGTCATGGTTATAAGACAGAGAAGTCATCTCAAATAAGGAAGCCTAACAAGAAAGCAATATATCATCTGCATGAAGTGAAATATATTGCTCTCAGCCATTTAGCTTCTTGTCAGAATTAAAGGAAGGTTTTGGAAGTACAATTCTAGCATGAGCTATCTAAATACAAGTAAGTGATAATGTAAAGCAGTTGTGGGTTTTTTAGTGATATTGTGAATCTCTGGTAACAGTTAAACATTATTGCTACTGGGATACACTGATGTCATGAGCTGGTTCAGGACAAAGATCTGTATTTCATTACCAGTTTGAAAGTTTGTATAGTTTTAACAGAAGGAACTGGTTTTCAACACCTTCTGCTGCCATCACGGAAGTTTAAGGCAGATATGGCATTAGTTTCACACAGAGCTGGTCTCTGGCTTTCTTGTGCAGTTTGAAAATGGAAGACACTGCAGGAGCTCAGCTGCAGGACAGAAACTGAGTAGAGCATTGCTCATTACCTCAATTTAAGATTCAGATCAGATAAAATGTTTGAAGTTTAGAGCTTTGTATTGGCTACTAAATTTTGGAACAGATAGTCTGAAATTGCGATGATTTCAAGATCTGCAATCCTCTCAGAGAACGGGGGGATTTGTTATGAATCACTGATCAATAATTGTTCCTGGTTTAAAATTTGAACCAGAATTGCTGTGTCTCATAAAGGACATCCTCTGGTGTTTCAGTTTTGTTACTAGGTTCATTTAGTAAATGCATGCCTTTGTGTTTTAAGATCAACTTGTTACAAATGTCTTGCTCTGAATTTTAAAAGTTTAAATGAGTTCAACTTATTCCAACTTGTTTTCTTGCATTCAGTTCAAGACACTATTTTCAATACACAGGTATTTTTAAAAAAAATGTATAGAACTCAAAATGAAACAATAAAAGTAAAGACAATAGACTTGTATATTTTTACAGAATTGAGATTTCTTGGAATTAAAAGGCACTAGGAATAGATCTGTCTAATTACATTGCCCAATCCAAATGCAGGAAATTTAATTCAGATTTTTTTTTTTATTTGCCTTAATTTTGAAGCTATAAATGAAAGTGCTTCACCTTTTTTTTAAAATTTCATTTCATGATGTAAAATCTCACCATGACAGGCATTTAGGAATTTTCTTGATTAGAAGACTAAATTTCCCATTCTAGTACTCTATGCCACTACTCCTTAAATATTAACTGATACAGAATATTTTTTCTGAGTGTGATCTCTTAGCACTAACTTGGTCATAGTAAAATACATTTTTTTCTCATCAGTATTATTCATAAGCCTCTTGTCAGGTTACCCAAATTTCTTCCATTTACTGGAATTTCTTTTTTTCCATACTGCAGGACCAAGGTTAAAACCCTAGGACAAGGAGTTAACAGTAAGAACAAGAAAGATATACTGACAAATACTGAAGAGAATATGAAAGGTAGATGATGAAAGTAAGAACCATGAAAATAAGTGAATAGGAATTTAAAATACTATACAAGGTGACTAATAGGTAAAGAAAGGCAAACTCATCAACATATTTTCCTGTCTTTCAAATGATCAAAGCTTTGTTTTCATGAGGTAGAAACTGTTGGTTCTTCCTGTAGGTCCCATATCTTGCATCCAGAGGCCTTTTCCCAATCCCCCAGGCAGAATGATGGGTTGGAGGACAATTAAATATGTGCATTGCTGTTTGTGGTGTTGAATTGCATGTTGCAAGTCCACAGCTCTTCCTGCAGCATGACTAGAGTTAAAAGATGTTAAAAGTCACCAACTGTAGATGATTTAGGAATAAGAGAAATGTTAATTTCATTAAAATATTGGCTGGCAATCTTCTACACAGTAGATGTGTACAGGAAAGTTTCACAACATGCATTTTGGCCAAGATAATCAAAGCTCATTTGAGCTCACCTGCAACAGGGTTGCTAAAGACAGCTAAAGATATATTTGAGTAGGACTTTAATTTTTAAACCATTTGATTGTTACTCCGCTGGTTTTCTTCTATACATTTTGACATATTTTGTCTTTTAAGAGATTCAAGTTAGCTTGAACTTAGTATATTCACATTATGAAGCAGTGAACAAAATAAAAACTGGGTGCTTCAAATGCTTACCAGCAAGCTCCAAGCTTTCACACTTGCTTGTGGGGATATTCTCTATGGCTCAAAACACCCAAAAACGTCAATAGTCCCAAAGCCATCATGTGTCCTGCTGCCACACAGATTTTGTGAAATAAATCAATTTATGCTACAAGTGTTATAGCACAAATATAAATCAACATTTGTGCTATTAATCAGTTGAAAATGTCTTAGAAAATTAATTGATAATATTTTACTTTTTTCCGTTGATCTATGCATGGTAATCATGTGAAATCCACATCCACTTCTATTTTTAGGTATTGTAATAAGTTCGACTGTAGAATTTAGATGAATATCTACTCAAAGTTGTCGATCAGCCTCTAGTTTTGAAGAAATTTTATACTTTGCACAACTGAAAGATATTAGAAAAAAATAGTACATCTTTGGAGATTCTATTACTAGTTATTTCAGTAGTCTCTCTCTACTTATCAATGGCTCAAACAATATTTTTCACTTTAAAAGACAGAATAAAAACTTAAGTAACCTTTAGAATAGCAATTATCTTGTTTTATCATCACTAGCAGATGCATTCTGGGAAGCAGAAAATAAAGTCTATAAACCAGATATCCAAATACCATACACATTAGGAGAACAGAAAATATCATGGGGCTACACATGGACATAATGACACGAACAATGACAAGAAAATGAAAAAAAAAAAAGAAGTTTGATTTATTAATTAGTTTTAAAGAGGTAAATTTTCTATTCTGTCATCCTAAAATTCTCAGGCCAGAAATAACATGGACTCCCACATAGCTGATATACGAACTAAAATGATGGATTAAGGAATTGGTTCTATTTGGAAGCAAAGGGGTGACAAGGCAAGGGAAGCAGTGCTATTAATGATGTAACAAAATCAAGAATGAGATGTGACTTTAAAATAATGTAAAAATTCTTCATTAATAAATCCAATCTGTAATTCAGCAAATGGATGAGCATGAGCAACACACAGAAATTTTGCCTTTTTTATTTACTCTAGTCTTACAGAGTGAAAGGGAATTTAAAATAAGTGCAAGACCACAGTGAATAAATAAGCTCATCTGTGGCTATTTGTGTTTATTTGATGTAATCTACCATTTCATAGCAAGAAAGTGGCCACAGGAAAAACCTCCAGGGAAAGGATCATTTAATCATTGGAAAAAATCTCTCTAGAGTTTTGTTGGTCAGTGTCTATAAAACAGGAAAATACAAGCAGGAATATATGATCCATAAATTAGATTGTTTGGTGCCCATTATAGAAATACTTTCAAATAAAGGGAAGCTGATTTGAATGAAACAAGTTCTATGCACAACTAAACTCATAGATCTGACAGTTTGTTTTACTTAGTCATTTACATTGAAGTGTAATGTGTGCAAAGCAATTTGTTTTTATGACTGGAGAGCACTACTCAGTTGTATTGATGAAAATTATTTTATAAAATTGAGATCAACTTTCTCCTTTGGCTTCTTGACGTGAAAAGGCTAGGGAAAGGTTATTCTTCCGGATTTTTGTTTGGAGAGTTTCCATCTTAATCCTTTTAAAATCAGTGGCTGGGAAACAATCATGAACTCTGATTTTCTCCTTTTTATGCTGGTATAATTCTTATCAGTGTTAGTAAAAGGAATTCCTCTTGAGCAACATTTTTGGAAGCAGCTTGATTCAAATTTTAATTTTAATTTTCAAGAGCTATTAAGAAGGAAAACTGAAGAGAATTCTGTTACTGAGACACTTCAGAAAAACTGCCACCCTACTTTTAAAGTGTTACGTGAATTCTTGGCTGTTACTCGTGGATTTTAGAAAGAGAGGGGAATTTCAACTAAATTTTGTTGTGAACAGATATAATATGAAGGTGATAAACACCACATAAACTGCCAATATCTTCAAAGTCAATGATGCATTTAAATTAACCAACTTGGAGAATAATTTATCTTTACTGTGTTGTAAAGTGGGCTACTAAAAATCCTGAAGGTTTTCTCAAAAGGATATGGGTTACAAACTACTGAGGGACTCTGAACTATATTTTCCCTTTGCTGTTCAGTTCACTGGACTATTATGTCTTTCACTTATTTTCTAAGTTTGCTTTTTGCTGTGCAAAGTAAGCATCTGGTTCTGAAGGCAGAAAACCTTAGGGGATCATACTTTCAAAAGGTTGCATGAGAAGGTTTCCTTTCTAATGTAGTCAATTCTATTTATAAGATAAAGGCAAAAACTGAAGAGTTGTGTAAATTATGAATGTCCTCTTAATAACCCAAAACATGTCCATGTGGCTGAGAGGAACCTAAGATCTCAAAAAGAGAGTCTATGCTGCCATAGACTTTGAAGTTTCAATACATATTCCTATTCATGATGATGATGCATAGTTTTACATATACCTCAAAGGGGAAAACAATACCAGTTTTGATACATACAGAGGACAATTTATGCAACTGCTCTGAGGGGGGGAGGTGTCACTTGTGCAATATGAGGAACAGATAGGACACAAGTACAGGTGATACCATATATTCTGACAGCTATCACTGTGCAATTGTGTGAGAACATCCATTCAATGGATATACAGCAGAAGAAAAACTTGGTGGGAAAAAAGTTGAAGAAGTTGATGAATGTAATTTATAATACCATAATGGTAAACTGGTACAACAGTACCTGTAGGGGAATCATCATGTTTCCAGTTTTCTATTTTTAATGTCCTGATCATGCTTTGATGAATATTGTTGAGATACTAGTGTGTATGCAACCTCCTTCACTGAAACTGGGAAAACTGAGATGCCCATAATATCTAATTTGGCAAGAGCAGAGACACGCTAATCATTTCCAAAAGGAGTGCTACATAAAAGTTATGGAAAAAAGACCAAGGAGAAGAGAAAATGCTATTTTACTTCAAACTCTGCAACTATGGTTGTACTTTATAGTCATGTCACTATTTTATGAGACTTGCACTCTGAAGTCGTAAACAGTAATTTGACAATATTAATGTTATCTTTTCAGTGTTAAGCCATGCCTACATGAAGTACTGCTGTTGGCTTATCTAAAAAGAAATTAAGATAGAAATAACGATTTTTAAAGCACTACAGCTGTTCTTTCTCTTTTTCCTGTTTCTTCTTTTCTGTGATTCCTTAACTTTCCTTCATTTTTCTCATATCTTATTCCGAACTCCTCCCTCTCTGAGCTTATGAGCTGCAAGAAAGTTCATGCTATATTATTGTTTGCATGTCTGAGAAAGGTGCCTCTCTCAGAAGCCCAGACTGTACAGTGTTAAGACTGTGCTAAGGATAGTATGTTCCTGGGGATGGTAAGGTCATGGAAAGCAGAGAAGATCTCTGAGTTGTAACAAAACTGGCCTCTGAAGCCCATGCACAAGCCAAAACAGTAAGTTACTGCTGCTGTGGGCTGCAGTCTTGCTACTGGCAGAAACCTGCAATGTGGTGTGGGATTATATATGTTTCAGTACGTTTCTAAGTTTTCAGTAGCCATTTGTAAGCAGTGGGGTGAATGGGCAGCATTTCAGACAACCAAGGCATGCAGAACTATTTCCTCACAGGAAATATTCCATCACATACTCCAGATGCTGCCATATGTGTGATACAATATCTTGTTGTGAACATGCATTCATATTTTCAGCTTTGTTAAAAAAACTTTCTCTAGCTATGCCACACCTACAGAATTTTCTTTTTCAGCTGAAGGCACAGCACATGACAGGTTAGCTTGTGCAAGTCAGTTTGCAGTAGAATCTTGCTGATACTGGGATATATTTTTTTCTATAAGGAGAGCATGGATATCAAAATTAGGAGCTGTGTTGCATGTATAATTTTTTAGAAAGAAATGTAATTTTTTTCCCCCGGGTATTACTACAATCCTGTGCACTGAAAAAGAGTATTTTACATTATTATGAAAATCATGGCTATTCTGAGATTCTGATTTAAAGTTGCCCAAAATGTCTAAGCAGTTTGGTAGACTATCACTTTGTTCATCTATAAGATTACCTGAGCAATATCAGAGAGCATCCAGTCAGGAAATGAAGAATAATCTTTGCCACTATTTTTGGATAACAAATAAGATATAAATTTTAATGTGAGATGAAAAGTATCTTGCATAACTGAACTATCAAAAGAGATCAGTGATTTCTGCTCTAAATAAACACATGAAAAGAGACAGGAAACTGACACCAAGAAAATGCTAAGCTTTGCACCAACCAAAATTTAACTCAAATTCAGAAAACACCATTTTCAGGAAAAGTCTGCTTAGGAATCTAGAGTTTCTGAGGTCACCATTTATATCTATACCATTCTTCCCTCTCCATATGTAGTGGACATGGGTTTTGGCCTCTAAAAACTGGCAGATCTCCCAGAATGGATGCAAATGTCTGGACTATCAATGTGAAGTCTGACTCAGCACTGATTCCAGCACCCTGTGAGTTTGGCTTCCCACATTGCTGCATCCACTGAAATCCTGTGGCCAGGAACTTTGCTGTAGGGTTGTGATCATTCCTAGGGAGTAAAACATTCACAAAAAAATGTAGTAGCAATTCGGTTCTATCTTGTTTACAGGACTGGTTGAAAGGGCAGTTCATATCCACTGGTCTCACCCATTCTCTTTGGATATCCTCAGATCTTCTGTAGGCTCCTTTGCATGTGAGGAATCTGCCTTGCAGCATTTTTCCTATATGTCATCTAGAAACACATTGGAAGAGTTTTTTCTTCTCTATTTCAAAAGCCAGAGGCAGCTTTACTTCTAAATTCAAAGCTCAGACTGATCATCTCTCAGCTGCCCAGTGATATATTTAGGTCTATTTTCTTGCTGTCTTAGAATATATGTATGTCTGGCATGACCGCACAGAAAATCTACACATTGTGAAATAAGAATAAACTGTAGATCTTTCAAACAGCTGGGAGAAGTGTGAATTGTCCCATATTCATTCTACAGGGGTATTAATTCTGAGCCTTAACAATTTAATGGTCAGTCTAGTTAACTATTTCACTACTGACCAATGAAAAAAGATTAATAAAGTTCTAAAAAACTATGACATACACTATTCCTAACACTCTAAGTCGATAATACATGGAAAAATACCAGCTTTTTCTTTTTAATTCTGAGCTAAGGAACCAAACATTATGATTAAGATCACGGAAGAATCAAAGTCCTTACAATGGGAATCACAACCTAAGAGCCAAACAGAACCTATGCAATTATATTTTTAACATTACATATTCTTATTGGCTCTTATGAATAGTCAGAACTTGATTAGGTATACAACACAAAAATCAAGCATATTTTCTTCCAAATTCAATTGCTGCCTAAACTTTATGGTATCTTCATTATACAGCAGTACCTTTCCATGCAACACACTGTATCCAGATTTATGTGAGAATTCTGAAGTTAGTTTTCCTCAGTGTACATTTTTTTTTGTTTGTTGGTTTTTTTTGTTCTTTTTTTTTTTTTGCAAAAAAGAGATAGGAAATCCATAATTGCTAGTCAAGAGGTTAATTCTGCTTCCAAGAAAACATTTAAATATTTTAGTATTTCTTTCTTTCATTGAGAGAATGGAAAGGTTGTTCTAAGAACCATAAAGTGTTCTCCAAATAAGGACATTGTTTTTAAAATTATGTATCCTACCTATGTGTAAAAAAGTTGCTAGCACTTGAAGATCACGAAATCTAAGCTGCACTTTCCCTAGTTTCTTTGCCAGAGTATAGGCATTTCAAGAATTTAAGTTTTAAACCATGATAAACATGTAGTTAGAGGGTTTCTATAGATCTTTGCAGAACCTTGGGCAGTTATAGAGAGTCGGAAGTGATGAAGTTCAGGATGATTAAGAAGTGAGCCTCTGTGGATGTCATTTTCTTCTTGAGATATTGTAATTAACTAAGAGCATGCATCTTCTGAAATAGTCCTATGCCACCACTGCTCATATTCAGTTACTATTTTGGTTGAAGAGAACTACATTTTTAAACTATTCTTACCGCATTGTTTCCTAATTTTCTGTCTGTACCCTCAGCTTTTGGACAGATGGCCAGCATTCCCTCAGTACAAAAACTGGACATATTTTTCCCCTGCCTCCATGCTCAGATGCTGCAGTTGCCCTCCAGCAAGGGTTACTTGTCCCCTGGCCATGCTGGCAAAGCACTCTGTGACCACTGTCTGGTTGCTACAGGCAACATTCAACAGGTGAACCTGAAGAGCCAGTGAATGGTACAGGCATTGCAACCTTGGTAGGGACAACATTATAGAACTACAGCAGCTCAGAAAGTTATGGAATTAGGGAGGGAGAGGTAATTTGTAAGGTTTAAAAGATCTGCTCTGAATTACTCTCTCTGCAGGTTAACAGAAAATGCTGGGCCTATTCTTCAGCCCTGAGGGAAAGCTACACCACTCGACTTGTGTTCATGCGACTCCAGCCCCTGCCACGGCAAAACAAAGTGGCTTTGCCCACGCAGCTTATCGGAAACAGCGCCTGGTGAGCAGCCCTGGAGATTGGCCTGACAATAACACCGTGTCAGGGATCACGTGCAGAGCTCGAGCTGCTCCCTGGCCCAGCCTCAGAGCTACACACAGCCTGACACAGATTCTTCTCATCTGGGATATACTGCTTGTTCTGCCAAAGAAAATGGGCAATTTCCATGAAGTATTAAAATGCACTAAATAAGGGTTCCTCTATAAATGAGAGAAAATGGCTCATTAGTTTACACCATTGATTACATTAATACAGCAGGCATGTGTATATTTCTTTTTTGGCATTTCACAAACAAGTTTTTTTAAGTTTAGGTAAATATGTCCAAAATAACCTGAAATATATTGAAATGTATTAAGTGTAGTAATCCTTTAGGGGATCAAACATCTCTCTGAATGGCCATAGAAATAATACAACTTTATAGGTTTTCTTTTGAGCTGATGAAGAAGAAAACAGCCTTAATGCCTCAGAATAGAAAAAATATGTAACTGACATTACTATTTAATTATTAACAAAGGCAGGAACAAGCATAAAAATGATGTTATGTAATTTACCCTCAACAGTATTTAAGAATAAACACTTAGAGACTCTAGCATTGCTTCATTTTGGATTGTTGTTTATCACTTATTTGTAACTGGTTTGTACCACATAAAGTGTATTAACTTTTAAGTTATAGTGACAGTTTTACAAGTTACACTTCATATATTGTTCAAATGTTGGAAACAGATTACTCAACTCAATTCTTTTACATTTAAACAACAGTAGGTTTCAAGGCAGTATCTGTCAAATTGCCTATGCAGACCAAAAACTCTGGGAGAGTCTGGCAACAAAATAGAAACAGAAAAAAAAGGTCAACCTATATGAAGGAAGAGACATTGCTATTTGTAATTAGGGAACCAGACTGCAATTGAAGAAATTGTTGAGAATTTGAAAGATGGGTACCTCATCCATGTAAGCCCCCTTTTGAGCCTTGTTCTGCAACAAAACCATAGCAGAACATTTCACTTGGTGCATTCTTATCATGTTTATCTATTGCCATAGAATATCTTCCTGAAAACACTACCACTGTTACACTGGCACTTAACCAAGAGCTTACACATCTAGGAAAGAAATTGAAATAAAAATTTGGCACCCCACAATCACTTCAGCTAAGCAGAAAACACTTATTATTTACTCAGATTCTTTAAAGTACCTGAACAACAACAAATGGTAAATACTGTTCACAGATTCCATCATATTTTCTTTATTAAAAAAAGTGATTTTGTAAATTCAGTTATCCTTTACAAACACTATTTTCTAACAAAATGTGACGGAAAATTTTAGTACATCGCCATATTATAATTCCTGCTGTTTATATAAAGCTCCTACAATATTGCCCCAACAAAGAAGCACTAAATGTGTCAAGAGGTCAAGCCAAAAACTGCTTCTGTTGAGAGTATTTTGGCCACAGAGGTAAGACTGAAAGCAATGCTTAACAGTTTACCTGAACATTAGTCCTGCTAGTGAAGCTCTAAGAACACTTAATGTTGTATCATATTCATGTGTCAGATCTGAATTTCTGGAAGCACAGTAATAAAGACATTTCAGTATCAAATGTCCTTCTTTGACATCCATGAAATCAGGCTGATTCTCTTTTGTTTGCGTGGACAGTGTTTTTTCCCAGGGTTTTTGAAAAGTTAGTGTTTGACAACACTGATAATGTGGTAATGGGCATGCAATGCTTGGCAATGCACTGAGACACAGAGAGCATAGTCTGACCATAGTGGGTCACTCACAACTATATACCTACATGAGACTATTCAAGTCATTAAAACAGAACGTTCAGGAGAAATTTTGTCCAAAGACACAGACTGAAAACATGAGCATTGCTAATAGTTTTAGCTTTGTCAAAACACTTAACTGGTGTCAGTAACGGGAGCGTCAGATGTTGGCTTCTACCGTGCAAGGAAAGATTGTTCCCTATTATCACTATTTAGAAAGGCGAAACTAACGAAGCCGGGGGAGTCAGTCGGCTTGTCTCCCTCGCTCACCTACGAGTCAAAACCCGATCGCTCGGGAGCGGGGGCAAACAGCGATGGCCGCTCGGCCAGGACTCTCCAGCTACGGCAGCTGAGTGCAAGCGGCCGGAGGAGCGCAAGGGAAGGACGCTGGCAGCTCGCCCGTCCGTCCGTGGGCGCAGGCAGCGCCCGGGGCTCCGGGCCGGCTCGGCACGGCAGCGCAGCCCGCACGGGGAGGCACCTGCGAGGCGCAGCGGGATCCCTCCGCCCGGAGGAGAGGGTGGGAAACCTGCCCTGAGCGCCCAGCCTGGGGCCGTGCGGGACCTCCCGGCCCGGGGGCCAGAGCGGCGGGAAGCGCTTTGCTCCTGCCGCGGGCAGCGCTGCGGCCGAGGCTGTGCGGCGGAGCGCGGGACACCGCGTGTGCGGGACACCGCGTGTGCGGGACACCCCGTGTGCGGGACACCGCGTGTGCGGGACACCGCGTGTGCGGGACACCCCGTGTGCGGGACACCCCGTGTGCGGGACACCGCGTGTGCGGGACACCCCGTGTGCGGGACACTCCGTGTGCGGGACACCGCGTGTGCGGGACACCCCGTGTGCGGGACACCCCGTGTGCGGGACACCGCGTGTGCGGGACACCCGGGGCATCCCTGCGCGGGGCGGGGGACTCGTGCCGGCTGCCCGCCGTCACCGAGTTTCTTCGCCCGTTCGCCCGCCGTGCCTCTTTCGGGAAAGTTGTAGCTCTCCCCGCCACCAGAAGCCCTGGCAGCGCCGGGACGATTGAAGCCTCCCGCCTCGACAGCCCGTGCCCCAGAGGCAGGAGGCGATTTGCATGCGGACTTGTCGCTGGTAGTAGCCACTGCCCGTCAAGCCTGACGGACAAACGCCCCCCTCTTTCCGCCCCCCCGTCCCGGAAAGCCCCTCCCTCGCCCCCTCCCTCGCCGGCACCTCCTGCCGCCTGTCAGTCGGAGCGGAGCGCGGCGCGGGCAGCGGCGGCGGCGCGGCAACGGCAGAGAGCGGGCGGGAGAGGGAGAGAGAGAGCGAGGAGCCAAGCTCTCCCCTCCCTCTCTCCCTCCCTCCCTCTCTTCCTTCCTCCTCTCTCCCTCCCTCCCTCCCTCCCTCGCTCCTTCCCCTGCTCCCTCCCTCCGCTCTTTCTGCTTCTCTCTCCCCTCATTCTCGCTTTCCGTCTCACCCACCCCGATCTCCGTTTCTCTTCCCCTCTTCCTCCGTCACGCGCGCACACACTCTTTCCCTTCTCCTTGTTTTTCTGTCATTTGACTTTGCATCTCGAGGCGGCCACCGGCTTCTCTATGAATCCCGTCTGTTGATCTGTCACCCTCCCTCCACCCCCGTCCCCTCCCAG